>NC_139351.1:62578576-65566235 GCF_055883805.1 Amblyomma maculatum | reverse complement strand
CAATAATTTCATTTCATTTCATTTCATTTCATTTATTTCATCCTTAAGGGCCCGAGGGCATTACATAAGGAGGGGCTACAGTTGGGGTAAATACAATCTTGATGAATGCAGGCACAGTTAACACAAACACTACAAATTGTAAAAGGCAGGAAAAGTAAAATAAATATAGTGCATCAAGGTATCCGTGGGATCATGCAGAAAAGCAACAAATGCACGTGCGGCGGCAAGTAAAGTTGAAAGCCAATGAATGATTGATGGTAACACAGATGAAATGCTTACACATCTTGGAAATGACTAGCGAGTTTTGTGCGAAATGATTTGCGATCGTCGCATGTAACTATGTCGTTAGGTAGGGCATTCCAGAGAGTAATCGCGTTGGGGAAAAAAGAACTGTTCATAGCTGAAGTGCCGCTCCTGATACCTGCTATGGGGAGGCTGTGGCTTAGGCGATTGGATGTTCTGAGCGGTGGTTGCAGCAAAGGGTGTCTGGAAGCAGGGTAGTAAAAGAAGCTGTGCAGTAGGCAAAGACGGGAGATGATGCGGCGCGACTTTAGAGTGGGCAGGGAGATAGAGCGTTTAAGTGCAGTAATGCTGATTTCTTTGGAGTATTCAGAAGTGATGAAGCGGGTTGCACGATTTTGGATGGCTTCGAGTTCGGCGGTGAGGTAGGTTTGAGATGGGTGCCAGATTGATGATGCAAATTCTAGTTTGGGACGGACGAAAGTTTGATAAGCCAGTTTTTTCACTTCCGGGGATGCTGATTTGAGGTTTCGCCGTAAGTAACCTAGAACACGTGAGGCATCAGAGCATATTGTTTGGACGTGATTGATCCAAGATAACGAAGATGAAAGATGCAATCCAAGGTACTTGTAGGATGATGTTTCGGCAACCAGGGTAGCGTTGATGGTGTATGAATGCTGAATTACTGTTCGTTTGCGAGAGAACGACAAGAGTTGGCATTTGTCCAGGTTCAAAGGCATGAGCCAAGTGTCACACCATGTGGCTATTGCATCAATGTCTTTTTGTAGTAGGTGACTATCGGTGAGGTGACGAATGGGACTGTAGATGACACAGTCGTCCGCAAATAGTCTTAGTTTATTATCTATATTAGCTGGGAGATCATTGATGTAAATGAGGAAGAGTAGCGGGGATAAGCCGGCGCCCTGGGGGACACCTGATGTAACGTCAGAAAGGGATGAGCGGTAGCCATTGCTTGATGTGAATTGCCTGCGTCCAAGAAGAAACTGATTGATCCAGGTTATTATGTTGTCAGGGATACCTAGAGAGGAAAGTTTTGCGAGCAAGTATGAGTGCGGAACACGGTCGAAGGCCTTGGAGAAATCTAAAAATATGGCGTCAATTTGAAAGTTTTCGTCCATAAAGTGAAGGATGTCATGAGTGAATTCAGCCAGTTGAGTTTCGCAGGAGTAGTGTTTTCGAAATCCGTGTTGATGGGGATAAAAGAAGTTTATGGAATCAAGGTGGCTCATTAAGCTGGATGATATAACATGTTCAAGTAATTTGGAAGGGATGCTAGTTAAAGAAATAGGGCGGTAGTTGGAAGGATTTGTGCGGTCACCTTTTTTGAAGATCGGGACAATTTCTGCTATTTTCCAGTCGTCAGGGACGTCTCCGGATTCTAATGATTGGGTAAATATTAGATGCAGTATCTGGCATGATACTGCACAGGTGTTTTTTAGTAGTTTGCTGTTGATCTGGTCGCAACCAGCCGATGAAGAAGTCTTGAGTGAACTGATTAGATTAGCTATGCCTGCCGGAGTGACTGTAATTTGGGGCATGGCTACTGTTGAGATGGCTGGAAAAGGATTTGGACTGCCAGCTGCTGGGGAGAACGCTGAACAGAAATAGTCATTTAAGATTGTCGCGCTCTTATCACTGTCTATTGGTTCACGGTTGACGTCTAGAAGCTCAATTCTATTGGATCGTGTTTTAGGGGAGAGAATGCGCCAAAATTTATTGGGGTTTGTTAAGAGGATTGAATGTAAATCGGAGGAAAAAAACTTTTCCTTGGCGGAGGTCAATTTTTCGTTATATATTTTTGCGCACTGATGGTACCGTTCCCATGCTTCGGGATGCTTATGCAAGTTAGCTGTTCGATACAGTCGTTTTTTCCTATTAAGTAGCCTTTTAAGTTCTTTATTGAACCATTCGTTGTTAGAATCAGATTTTACAATGAAGGACGGAATGTGCATGTTTTTCAGGGTTAGCATAGTGGTCTTAAAATATTCCCAGTTGGCATTGACCGTGTGAGAATGAAAAAAATTCTGGAAAGAGCTGTAGAATTCTAATAGTGCACGGTTGATAGCGTCAAAATTGGCCCTTTTATAGTCGGTTATTACCTTTTGCGTTGGGGATCGTTTTTTAATGGGTAATGAGAGGCGGATGTGAAGTAAGTTATGGTCGCTAATGCCGGGTAACGTGGTTATACCTTTTACGTCGTCGGGGGAGGTAGTAAGGAGTAGGTCGAGAATGTTGTTTCCTCTTGTTGGGCTTGTGATGACTTGTCGTAGGTTAAAGTCCAGTGTTAGGTGGAGGAAATGTTTTGCGTCGGTGGAAGGTGTTCTATTAAGCACTGAGAGTAGGGGCCAGCTAATGTTCGGGAAGTTGAAATCGCCAAATAAATATATGGGGGAGTTTGAAAAGTTATTTCTGATATTGGTTAAAGAGCAATACAGAGCATCACAGAATGTTGAATCGCTATCCGGTGGCCTGTAGCAAATGCCAAGAACAATTTTTCTAGCCCTGTCGTTCAAGCATGCCCACGTGAGTTCAAGAGTGTCGTCGCTACTAATGTGAGATGATGATAGGGTGTTCTTGATAGCTATGAGGACGCCCCCACCTTTTTTGTTTTTCCTGTCATGCCGGTATATAGTGTAGTTTAGATTAGGGGAAAAAATTTCGGAATCTCTGATATCTGCGTTCAGCCAAGTTTCCGTTAATAGCACAGCATCAGCATCAACATCCGTTATGAAACTTTCAAGATGATCACGTTTTGGGATTACGCTTCGGATGTTCATGAACGCTATATTTAGGTCAAGGCATGGCGAAGCGCGCCGGATTGTGAGAGAAGATAGTACCTGCTTTTTGGAGCGTCATGCTTTGCTTTCAGAAATGCTTGCGGATGAAGGTTCTGCGCTTCTTCGCGTGCTAGGTGCCGAGTTGGTGTTTTCTATTACGCTTTCACTGGTCGGGTCGTAAATATAGCATTTATTGCCTACGTAAAGCTTATCAAAAGCCAGTTTAAAGGCACATTTCCGTGGGCGAATGAACTGAAGCAGTTTGGAACGTGCCTGCCGGGTTGGAAATTCAAAATCTTCTCTTATTGCGTAGTTGGTCCCTTTAAGTTTCCGCCCACAGGACAGAATGCTCTCTTTGGTCTTGAACTGCATGAATTTTACAATTATGGGGCGCTTCTTGTCGTTGCAGTAATTTCCAATGCGGTGGGCACGTTCAATGCTGTTTTGGTCAAGATGAAAGTCGAGGTGATCGGCACAAAGTGCCACAATTTTGTTTTCTGATTCGGACCATGATTCTGTGCTTGTGTCATCGAGGCCTAAAAAAAGCAAGTTATTACGGCGCATTCGATTTTTTGTATCAATGCTGGCAGCTTTTAGGACTGCTATTTCTCGTTGGATGTTGTCTGTTTCATTGGAAGGTGTATCGATGTTAGGTATTGACTCTGATGACTCTAATTTGGCTATACGATTACTTAAGGACTGTATTTCTTTTTCCAGTGAAGCTTGAGTGACGGTGAGGTGATCTATTTCAGCACGCAGTGCTTCAAGACTTTCTTCTAGCCGCTGCACGCGCGTTTCAACGGGGCCAGGGTTGAGTTCAACATCACCTGATATCAACAGCAGCAGTTGCGACAAGTAGTTGAATGCTAGCACATCAATTAATACGCGAAAAGCACTACGCCACTCAAAGTCGTAGGGGCACGACACCTCTAACAAGAAAGGGTTGCTACTTCGGAATGTTTTACAATGGTTTAGGTAACTGACCTGAAACATCAGGAGTGCGGTGAGCATAGTGCGTTGACCGGTGTCGTGCCCCGTGTGGACCGAGCGGCTTTGCTGGTTAAATAGGGTAGCGTTACGTCCCGTGATTGGTGACGTTACGGACAGCGGTGGTTGCCAGATCGGGTCGGTGATTATCGCTGAGGCCGGCATCCCGAGCGTGGCGTGAGTTGCATCTTCGGGTCCAAAGTTCCAGGCGGGTGCAGTCGAAATTTCGGATGGCAGGTAATCCAGGAAAGAGCACGTACAAGCAGGTGGCCAATACATCAGTACCTGAAACATCAGGAGTGCGGTGAGCATAGTGCGTTGACCGGTGTCGTGCCCCGTGTGGACCGAGCGGCTTTGCTGGTTAAATAGGGTAGCGTTACGTCCCGTGATTGGTGACGTTACGGACAGCGGTGGTTGCCATATCGGGTCGGTGATTATCGCTGAGGCCGGCATCCCGAGCGTGGCGTGAGTTGCATCTTCGGGTCCAAAGTTCCAGGCGGGTGCAGTCGAAATTTCGGATGGCAGGTAATCCAGGAAAGAGCACGTACAAGCAGGTGGCCAATACATCAGTACCTGAAACATCAGGAGTGCGGTGAGCATAGTGCGTTGACCGGTGTCGTGCCCCGACACCGGTCAACGCACTATACGCATTATACGTCAACGCATTATATGTATGATCCGTGTTTGCATGTCAAACAAAGAATGACTTCTTTTTACGTGAGTATATTTATAGTTGTAGTATAGTTTAGGAGCAAATACAGTTAATGCCCTTGCTGAAATCAGTGAGAGGAAATGGGTGTCAGCAGGAGATGTGATACCTAGAACAGATAACAAGTGGCTTTAATAAAGGTAACGGAGTAGATTTGCAGAGAAAGCAGATGGAGCCAGGGGAGGCAGGAAGCCATTTGGTGAAATGGGTAGGAGTCACAGCTGGCCCAAGGAACAGCATATTGAAGGTCAGCTGGCAAAAAGAGGCCTTTGCCATGCAGTCTGCTTAGTTGGGTGATTGATGGTGTTGTTGATGAGAATCATTAGTTCATCAATCTCGCACATCTGGCATGCCCTGCAGTCGAGGAATGACTTCTTGGTCTTCTGTGAAGCATTTATTTTGTGGCTGTTTGCATCTTATTGTTCACTATTCGTTGAAGCAACCAGCCATGCTGTCAATTTGGTCTTGCTATGCCCACAGATGTGTTCAGCTATCATGCGGTTGGCTAAGCTTCGCGGGTTTTTATGGCTTTCGTGACGGGAGTTCTGGGAGATCACATTTTTTCGAGGCCATCTAAATAGAAGACCATTTGTTGCCATTTATTGTACAAATAAATCCGTACACAAATTCCTTACCACACCTTTTTTACTTATTCTTTTACTTCTGCTCAGATTTATTTTGCAGTTCTTAATTTATTTGCTTCTGTTATTCATTACCATTTTTTTATCAGGTTCAAAGCGTTCTTTGGCCCTCATCACCTTTGCCGATCTCTGGCTGAAGTTTTTTTTGTTGACTTTGTCGCTTAAATGTAGCTGCGTCTTTCGCAACCCTTGCATTTAGCACTGTTCTCACCATGGGGTAGCACTTGAGTCATTGCTTGAGAGACCCACGAGATAATGGTGGCATTTTTGCCACAGACGAGTATTGCGTACAGCGGGATGCAAGTGTCTTCAGATGTCTATATGTGCTCCATGTGGTGACATTCAGTTGTTTTTTTCTTATCCCGAAACACATTATTAGCTATGACGGGATGAGCAATGTCGCAATGAATAAAATACGCACAGAAAGGAAAGGGCAGAGACATTGAAGGTCGACAGCTGTCTCGCTCCAAGTAAGTTATCTATTCGAGGGTTTTCTTCTTATAGGGCTGCCGGTGAACAGTGAGGTCATTGTCATGATGCATTCCAAATTGATTTTTTATTCGTCGGGGTCTTTTTTTTTTATCCATTACTATACGTCATTGTTTTGCAGCATACTAGTGAAAGCTGATCTTTGTCTCTTTTTTTAGGGATGTAGGGCTGCTTGAACGTTGATGTCATTTATCAAGCTTCGAGACGGCACGTGTCACAAATTTCAGAGGAAAAAAAAAAAGCTTTTAAGGCCATCGGGGTTCTTTCTGCTGAACAAAGCAAAAATGGGTTAGGCAACTAAGTCGTGGCACAGGATCCAGACATGGAATAATGGTACAGATGCGATTGAGATGCTTTGTGAAATATGATGAAATGTTACTTTGTATGATTCAGAATGCCATGGAGGTATCATTTACAGCACTTCATCTTTATTGTACCCTTGGCAACAAGTCAGACGTTGACATTATTTTTTTTTGACGTCGACACAGGTGGATGGTTGTTGATCGTTGACGTGTATGTCTCGTCAATTGTATATCATTCTTCGTTGATTGCAATTTGAAGGTTTGCTGGAAAAGGTGTTTGTAGCTAATAATTAGGGTGCACTGGGGTGTGAACATATCAGGTGCAGTAATTAATATTCAAAGGGCTTGAGTGTGTCAACATTGTTGGTTCTGCTTGGTGTTTTTAGACTGTGCTGCCTGGTGTGCTTAGCACTAAGCGTCAGGGAAGGCACTGTACCTGTGCAGACTGTGGTGCAGCACACAGAAGCTGCCCCTCATCCCTCCTTGCTTTTTTGCACCAGCTAGGCAGTGTTCATAGCGATTTTTCGGAGCTTGGACCAACTGGTGGTTTGACTGTAATGTGGGGTACATAATTGAGGTTGAGAGTATTCACTGTGTAATTCGCAACTGCTTGCGCATCATCGCTCATTAGCATGTTTTGAGTTAGCTCAGTGGCGTTCGCTGATGCAGCAGCTTTTAATAACATGTGTCATTTCTGATTAAAACAAAAAATTTTGTGTAAGAAAACTACTACTTCACAGTGAAAACTTTTCAGTGGTCTAGACAGAAATATGTTTCGGCGGTGTGTTGTATACTGATGGTAATGAAAATACAAAGAAAGATAGAGGGATGAAAATAAGAAGATGCAGCTCTCAGAAAATTTTGGGGGGTGTTCTGAGAAGAACCCTTCCTTCCCCCCTCTCGGCTACACCCCTGATACCTTTCACTCTAATGACAGGTGCATGTTGACATTAACGTGCCAGGGACGTTGCACCTCACCGAACTGGTGTGCCTGCTGCTTTCAGGAGCATGCACCACGTCACGTTTCAGCCTCAAAAATGCAATTTACGGTTTTTTTAGGGCTGATCAGGTGAGCTGCGGTAGCACAGTTATGGATGGATGCATTTGGTGTTCGCACGAACGTGGCTGTTCAGATTTGATAGGAACCTAAGGTAAACAGTTTCCTAATTCAGTTTATCTCTGTGCACCTGGCTGCCATGAGATATTAAATTCAAGAAGTTGCACCCAGCTGCAGAGGCCTCTCACTAGTTTCATCTTCAATTATACAGCCAAAAAAACTTGTGCTGAGAGTGTCATCTCTGTACAAAATGATGGAACCCTGCCACTGAGGCTTTGTGTCCCTGTGTCGTAGTCTTTCTCTGTGTTTTTTGTTCCGATACTGGCAGCCTGCATACGTCCTTCCTCTCACCTGTGTGCGTGTCCTTTGCAGGTGCAAGATCACCTCGGTGACATGCACATGCGAGACGCACGACATCTTCTGGTGCCAGCACGTGGTGGCCCTGGCCATCTACCGAATCCGGAATGCCGACAGCGTCCGGCTTCGGGTGCCCATCTCAGGTGAGGGGCCACTTTGGGTGTCTATACCCTCTTTAGCTGCATGCTTTGCCATTAGTGTCGAGACTGCCAAAGTGAACATTGCTGGCATGCTTTGATAGTTCTCGACCCCTTGGGCAGCTGGTGCCATCTCGTGGTGCTTCAGGTAATAGTGACCTTACCTGGAATATAGAGCCCACAGTCTGCATGGGCAGGGCCAGTGTTCGGCTTGGTAGGGGATGCTTGCATAAAATTGGTAGGCTAAGAGTGTACGAACTCTCTTCCTTCAGTTTTTGTAGCCTCAGGGAGGGGAAAGCGTTACGGAGGACTGAAACGATGACCTTGAATTGTGTACAGCACATGCTTTACTTTAAAGACTGTACAGTTGTGCATATGGAAACTAACGTTGTAGCCTATGCCAATTCCTTACCTTTTCTTTGACCCATAATATTTAAATGTGTCAAACTTAGTTGTTGCACTTCATTTGCGTACGTCACTAGTGCTGTCAGCATTTCATTTTTTCTCATTTTTGTCTTATGCATGGATAAACCCTATGTTCCCTTTTTGTTCATGTAATTGTCCCCTTCAGCAGGGCCTGCTTTGAACTTAAAAAATAAGCGCTATTTCCTCCCATAAAAGCCGACAATGTCGGTCCACTGGGCCTTGTTCTTAGCTCTTGGTGGTCTCATGAAATGTGTTTTGCGAAGCTTGTTCTGGCTTTTTCGATAAGTCATTTTAGGCCCAGCTCGTGGTGAAATGAAAATTTACTGCACTGCACATAGATGTCTAGCATTTTGTGGTTCTTCCAATGGGAATAGAGTGTATGCCTTCTGGCAAAAGTAAACAGATTACCACATGTACAGCACTCTTTTTTGGGGCTGCCACTGCAT
This sequence comes from Amblyomma maculatum, assembly GCF_055883805.1. Classification (NCBI taxonomy): domain Eukaryota; kingdom Metazoa; phylum Arthropoda; class Arachnida; order Ixodida; family Ixodidae; genus Amblyomma; species Amblyomma maculatum. The sequence continues at coordinate 65,557,646 of NC_139351.1, read as the reverse complement.
CGGCAGAGGTCCGTACAGTTTCAAGCACCGCTGCTTGCAACTGTGAGCTTTAAGACAGTTATGCTAATCTATTTCTGTCAGTGCAGTTATAGTTGGCATTGTCCCCACTGCGATTCCTCTGTTGTATTATCTCGGCGGACAATTCCAAGTTGTAGCTGTCGGCCTGGATGCAGTCGGTTATATACAAAAGTGCTTATTGGTTCTCAGTACAATACATGGTGTGATGTCATCGTTTGACGTGCTTTCGTGGTGCAGAGACCCTGCTGCAGCTGGACCGGGAGCAGCTGCAGAAGCTGCTGCAGTACCTGATTGCCGAGCACCACACCGAGGTGCTGCCCACGGCTCAGCGCCTGGCTGACGAGATCCTTCAGTCGCGGTCGCTCATCAACCGCATCGCTGGTACGCTTGCCTGGGCTGGGCTTTGATGGAAACAACATATTTATTTCAGCTGTTACTTTTATATTTATTTTTATTTTATTTTATTTATGATTACCCTCAAGGCCAGGGGCATTTCAGAGGGGAGTGGTTACAAAAATAATAGAACAGAGGTTAAAGAACAAAAATGAAAAATACAAGCGTCATGTTCCTGGTTATACATTTTTAGCTGCTATAGTAAGAATATAGTTGTAAGTGAAAGGCAAAAATAACATTGGTGATTGTAACAGCAATGAATACAATTGTTAAGGGCCTGAGTATACAATGTTAGCTAAGTTGGCGCGGAATCGCAGGCTGTCTTGAATGCTGGCTGCCGATCCGGGAAGGTGATTCCAATCTGCTGATGTGCGGGGAATAAACGACTGCAAACAAGCTTTGGTTTTGTATGATGTGATGCCCACTTTATGTGCATGATCAAGCCGGGATGAGATGAAATATGGCACAGAAATTAGTTCATCTCGTAGAATGGGGCAATTGTAGAAAAGTTTATGAAATAAGCATAACCGTGAGAATTTTCGACGGGAGGCTAAAGTAGGTAGATTTAGCATGTTTTTCATGGAGGTGACACTTGCTGTACGATTGTAGTTAAGAAGGATGAACCGGGCAGAGTTGTTTTGCACTAGCTCGAGTGAATTAGTTAAGTTAGTGGAGCTTGGGTCCCAAATTGCTGATGCGTATTCGAGTTTAGTGCGGACAAGCGTTTTATACAGCGTTAGTTTTAATGAAGTAGGAGCGGCGGAGAAGTTGCGGCGCAGGTAGCCTAACATGCTGTTAGCGTTGTTAATTACGGTGGTAATGTGGAGTGACCAAGTGAGAGAAGAAGTTATATGGACGCCAAGATATCATTATGATGTGACAGCCTCGAGTGCAGTGTTATTCAGATGATATGTATTAGTAGCAGGTGATGTGCGGGAAACACGTAAAACTTTGCATTTTGAAGAATTTAGTTGCATTAGCCATAATTTACACCTCGCGGATATGGAAGTGAGATCGTCTTGTAGGGCACAGAAATCGTTAATGTCGTTAATTTCCCGAAAAATAACGCAGTCATCAGCAAAAAGGTGAATGTTAGAAGATACACAATTAGGTAAGTCGTTAATATAAATTAGAAAGAGGAGAGGGCCTAAAACCGAACCCTGGGGTACGCCAGATTCGACGGGACGTAATGGGGAAGATGTATTGTTAGTAGATACGAACTGAGAGCGGTTACAAAGAAAATATTCAAGCCAGGAAAACAGATTTGGATCGAGGTTAAGTTTACTTAGCTTGAGGAGTAGTAGTTTATGGGGTACTTTTTCAAACGCCTTTGCGAAGTCGAGAAAGACGCAGTCGGCTAATGAGCGGCGATCGAGGATGGAATGAAGTTTATGTGTGAATGATAATAACTGTGTTTCGCAAGACAACCGCTTACGGAAACCGTGCTGTGTATTAGTAAAAAATGAATTGGAATCCAGAAAGTTTGCGATGCCTGAATATAATATGTGTTCTAAAATTTTACATGGAATGCTTGTTAAGGAGATGGGGCGGTAATTCAGGGGTGAATTCTTGTTACCTGATTTATAGATGGGGATCACCTTCCCGACCGTCCAGTCAGCAGGTAGGGCACCAGTGAGGAGGGACTGCTGAAATATCTTAGACAGTAATAATGAACAGTAAGTTTTAGCACCCTTTAGAAATTTTGAATGGATAAAGTCACTGCCTGGGCTAGAACATATTTTAAGGGAGTCGATTATCTTCTCAATACCCCGGGGTTCGATTATTATTGGATCCATAGTTTGGTAATTATAGTGTTTAGTTTGCGGAAATGTGGCGTAGTTACACTGAACGAAATTACTGCAGAAGGCGGAGTTTAAAACTGTTGCGCATTCTTCATCCGGGATGGAAAGGCCGTTAGCGTCTAATAAAGAAATGGTGTTATTATCAGTTGGATTAACCACCCTCCAAAACCTTTTTGGGTCCGTGGTAAGAATGTTGGGAAGCGTATTATGAAGAAAATTATGCCTCGCGTTTTTAAGTGCAGATACGTAGGCATTGTTAGCCCCGTAATACGCCTCCCATTTTTCTTGACTGCCAGACCTTTTGGCAATTCGGTAGAAGCGCTTTTTCCTATTTGACAGCCGTTTTAAGTATGCGTTATACCACGGAGCTTTTGAGTGGGAAGATATAGACCGTAACGGAATATAAGTATTTGTCAAGTCATTGATTTTAGTAAGAAAGAGGTTCCAGTTAGTTTCAACAGAGCGGTTATCAAAGCCCACGGAAAAAAAGTCAAGAAATTCAGCGAGTTCCGCGTTCATAGCCGGAAAATTAGCCTTTTAAAGTCACGGATCTGTTTGGTGATTTTGCGAGCGGGTGAAGTATGTACGCTAATGTCAAACGAGAGCGATAAGTGGTCACTAAGTCCAGGCAGGTACGTAATTTTTGAGGCAATATCAGGGTGTGTGGTCAGTATTAAATCAAGGGTGTTGGCGGTAGTGTTGGTGATTCTTGTCGGTTCAGATGCTAGTTGGGAGAATGAAAAAGTGGAACAAAGGTTTATGAAGTCGGTGCTTAGACTTGAAATTGGACTCTGAACAGGGGCTTCAGAGGACCAAGATATGTTGGGAAAGTTGAAGTCACCCAGTAAGAAAATAGGCGCCGTTGGGTGACGAGTAGAAACTGCATTTATTGCATCGTGTAAGTCATCGATGAAGTTAATAGAATGACCGGGAGGGCGGTAGCATACACCGAAAATGAGCTTTAAGTGTCCAAGTTCTATGCATGCCCAGACAATCTCGAGGTTTGTAATGATGTTCAGTGCGTATGACCGGATCATTTTAGAAACAGCAAGTAATACGCCACCACCCTGACGTGATGTGCGGTCGCAGCGATAGAACGTGTAGAGGGATGAGTCGTTAAAGATTTCTGTGTTACGTATATTAGAATGAAGCCAGGTTTCGGTGAGCGCAATAACATCTGGGTTACAAGTGTCAGCTACAGAATGAAATATGTCACGCTTGTTAACAATGCTTCTCACGTTAGCTAGTAGGATAGATATTCGTGGTTTAGATGGCTGTCCACGTGCCCTCACGTGATGCTACGGAACGTTATCGGAATGTTCGGCATGTACTGTGGCTCGCCGAGGTGTGTGTTCATGTGATGATTCAACTGGCAAATTCTTTATCAGTTTGATGTTGTTGGTGATGTGGTCACACATGTAGCATTTGTTGTTAACGTAAAGTTTGTTGTGACGCATTTGGAACTTAGGTGATTGCGGCAGGCTTTTAGTGAAATCAGTAAGCTGCTGGCGCGCTTTGCGGGTGGCGGGTGAAAAATCTTCCGACACGGAAATGTTGTCAGATTTGAGTTTGGATCGCGATGCCAGTATCAAAGAACGAACTTTAAACGAACGGAAGTGGACAACTATGGGCCGACACCTGTCCACTGAAAATGAGCCTATGCGGTGAGCACGCTCTATGAACGAATCGGGAAGTTCATTGTCAAAAGCATTTGAAAGGACTGCGGACACCTTGCGTTCCGTTTCATCCCAGGTTTCGCGTTCGTCGGGTACACCTCGTAAGATTAAATTGTTGCGGCGCGAGCGGTCCTCAAGGTCGTCTTACGGGCCTGTAGTTCATGTTGTTGCAAGGTTAACTGGCTGACAGTATCATGAGTTGAGGCGATATCAAGTTCTAGGGCCTCCACAGTTTTGCACGTGTTTTCAACCTGTTCCAGACGGTTGAATACATCGAGCAACTTAATTTCTAATGTTTCTTGGTTTGTTTTGATTGCATTGACGTCAGCGCTTAGTTTCGCTTGTCCAGTGGTGAGTTCCGTCGTTTTTTTGTCAATGTCTTTAAGTAATTTAATCACTTCGCTCATATGCTCGGGCTCACGCTCCGTCACTGCGGAGCCGGTGCCAGCCCGCGTGTTGGGACCGGGGTTTGACTCGACATCACCGGAGCATAGCAACAAAAGAGCAGAATCAAGGCACTCGCGGGCAACAACACAAACTACACTTGGGCAAGGAAGCGATAAAAGGAATCTATTGTCGCATTTTTTAGCGAAAAGAGAGCTGATTACACACCTGTGGTGCGAAGAACAGAAGCGGGTTAGCCATGCTGCTGCGATGGCTGCTTCCTTGCCCACTGAAGAGGATGACGGTCTGGAGGGTCTTTATAGCCTTGGTCTTGTGTGATGTCACTGCAGAGGCGATGTTGATTGCTGGCACAATAACGGCTGATTGTCCTTCAACGTAGGCGCATGCGTGAGCCCGCTGATATGCCGGTTCGGCACGAGGTAGATAGCCGGGAGTATCCGCAACGGAAGGCTGCCAAGAAAGCAGACAGCACGTCGCCAGGGACAGGAACGCCTGTGGTGCGAAGAACAGAAGCGGGTTAGCCATGCTGCTGCGATGGCTGCTTCCTTGCCCACTGAAGAGGATGACGGTCTGGAGGGTCTTTATAGCCTTGGTCTTGTGTGATGTCACTGCAGAGGCGATGTTGATTGCTGGCACAATAACGGCTGATTGTCCTTCAACGTAGGCGCATGCGTGAGCCCGCTGATATGCCGGTTCGGCACGAGGTAGATAGCCGGGAGTATCCGCAACGGAAGGCTGCCAAGAAAGCAGACAGCACGTCGCCAGGGACAGGAACGCCTGTGGTGCGAAGAACAGAAGCGGGTTAGCCATGCTGCTGCGATGGCTGCTTCCTTGCCCACTGCATGCAAAGACTGCAGTCAAAATCATTTGTTTTCAGTGGTGAAGATTGTGTCGCTGGTGAAGACTTGTCTAATATTTTTCACGCATACTGATTTGAAAAGGCATCTGCCATTAGGTTACACCCAGTGAGATGTAAATGCTCATATTTTAATTGTTTATCTACAAAGAAAAAGCCTTTGTCTGCAACACAGCTGAAGTAAGTACCATTATGCAGTGGGCAATAATATTATTGCTTAGGAGAATTGTTCTCAATGATGACAGTGACAGCTTCGTCCTGAAGTTCTATCCTTTCTTATTTCTACTTATTCCAGGTAGTAAGGTACTGTATTTTATTTCTAAAATTTAGCACCGTGTGATAGTGGTTGAGATGTGAACACCCTTTTACTGCTGAGGCACCGATGCCTCAGCAGTAATTTGCGGGCTGTTTTGCGAGAATATCATACATTGGTGCAGCGTGCCTTTGGAGGTGCCTTCGAAACTTGTGGTAGTGGTGGTGAAAACTTTATTCCCTTAAAGAAAAAAAAAAGGAAAACATTTGTCTGACGATCAATGGGTTACTTGCCTGGGGAACCTAGCACAGCTGTGTCTGACTGTGAGCGGTTAAGCGAGAACACTGAGCTTGACTTAGGAGGGCTGGGAGAAATGTCTTGGAGTCTCTCCCTCTCAGAAGTGACCGTTGTGCTTTTCCATGAAGGGGCCCCTGACCCGACGGCGGGGGCCTCGGCCGAGGAGGACCACAGCTGGCACTTGGACGAGGAGCAAGTGAGTGAGCAGGTGCGCGCCTTCCTCTCTCAGGGTGGATACTTCATGGTCTCCAAGCAACTCAACGCCCTCTTCTCCAAGGTGCGCCCATAGCTCTTGCACACTCTTTGCATGTGCTTTGTGGACGAACTTCATACTTTTTGTTTACAGTTGAACGAGGGCTAGGCAGATGCGAAGTTTTGCTCCTGCTCCTAAAGTTATGCAAAATAGCTTGCAAGCACGGGGCTGTACTATAGCTAGGATCCTTCACTTTTGTAGAAGCCAATTTGTGGCACGTTTTTCACTCGTGAGCAGCAAAACTGGTAGGCTTTACAATATGCATACAGAATAATGCGGTGGGCTCTGACGCCTTAAAAAAATGATTTTCTTGCTTGGGCTCATGTGTTAGTGTAATATGACAGCATGCTATTGGTGAGCGCAATGACAGCTGGGTTAACAGAAGTTATCACGTGACCCTACCCTAGAAGGTGTTGAAAATTTAAATTGCTAGCTAGTCGCTTAGTCCTGCTTTTCACATGACTTTACTAATAATGAGGCATTGGGGTGACTGCAGTTACATAACTGGGCCACAACACGGAAGGACTTGGAGTATTAGAATGATGGCTGTCATGGTACTGAATTAGTGGATTGCCTGAATTATCGGGTGAGAGGGCTCGAAGGTCAGCCCCTGTCCATGCTGTGCTCGTGTACGGATGGTGAAAGGTGGGAAGCTGGCCAGCACTTTTTATACACAGCTACTGTTCATTAACAAGCTTTAAGCAGGGTATATATTTTTTTTGGAATGCTCAAATAATTGCCTTTATGAAAATTGCTGCCATCAGTGCTGCAGATTGGTCTCGTCAGTAAGGAAAACCATTGCGTACATTTGCATACATTGTTATTGGCAGTCATCTAAGATGCCTGCAGAGGTGTGCTCGAGTCCTTTAAGTCCTTTATTGATGCGCCTGTTCATGCTTGGCTAATCAGTGGTGTCACCGTATCCAAATTCATTGCCAGTTCACCTGGTGGCACTGACTGTAGTTAACAAATAAGCATGGCTACTCTTTTTTTTGTTGCTATGCAGAAGTAAACATAGTGGTGCTGTTTACTCACTGTGCTCTGCATTTACCCGGTTGCACATTGTGAGCACGGGTTGTAGCGCGCCTATTCTTCATCTCGGGAGTGGTAGTCGTATGCCAGCGCTTGCTGCACCACCTTTGGAGGCCTGCCCCTTGTGTCGACACCGAAGGGCGCTGGCTTTCCGTGGCTGAACCGACTGGTACTCTGCAGGTGAAGGAGATGCTGCGGGCGGGCGATTCCAACGGGGCTCGCATGTTGCGCCTCATCACGGAGCAGTTCCTGGCCGACCCCCGCCTCGTGATCTGGCGGGCCCAGGGGACACCCATGTCCGACAAGTGCCGACAGCTGTGGGACCAGCTTGGTGCGTGCATTGCATTTTTCACTCTGCACTCACCCTCTGTGGGTGGCATTATCTATTTATTATGCCTTCTCTTAAGCTGAGGACAACACAGAGAGCTATGGAACGGAAAATGGTAGGTGTAACGCTAAGAGATAGAAAGCGTGCAGAGTGGGTCGGAGAAATAACTCGAGTTGATTACATTCTAGTGGAAACAAGAAGAAAAAGAAGGAATGGCCATGGGCAGTGCATGTAGTGTGAAGAGAGAATAACCGATGGTTGCTAAGGGTAACAAACCGGATTCCAAGGGAAGGAAAGTGTAGCAGGGGTCAAGTTGATGCAGCTAGCACAGGACCGAGTCACTTGGAGTAATATGGGAGAGGCCTTTGCCCTGCAGGGGGCGTAGTCCGGCTGATTTTGACGTTGGTGATGAAGATGATGATGATGTCTTAGTTTCCTACTCTACGAATGTGAAGGAAATTCTCCAGCGTGTGAAGAAGCGACCATGCTGCTTGCTGGCAGCGTGCGGCCTCTAATTTTTATCGAGACAGAAAGCAGGACGTGCTTTGTGAAAAACATGGTGGGCCTGCCATACATGTGATGTGGACACACCGCATTAACTAATCATACCTATTTCATGCTTTCTAAGTCTAAATAGCTTTGCTTGCGGCTCTATGTCCCCGACAATAGCTAGTAAAAATGATTGTCGAAACACTGGTTAGAATGGACTTATCATGTTAATTCGAGTGCGACCTAATTAGTTGCTCTCGGGGTGACGCGTAATACATTTGCAGGCACCCTGTGGGTGTGTGTGGTGCTCAACCCCCACTGCACCAGTGCGGAGAAGCAACAGTGGCGCCAGCTGCTGGAACGATGGTCCTCGATGCACATCTGCCCCCTGGAGGACGCTGACTTCCGACCCAGTGCTACGGGGCGCCGGCCGTTGGTTGTCGACGACGACTCGTCCGATTCCTCCGAGGACGACGGGGGTGGTGGACACAGTAGGTTGCTTCTCAATACACGTTGTGAAGGCCATTACAAGTTGTGCAGCTCATGTGATTGTCCCGGCATTTTTATTTAGAGCAGCTGAGTGTGAATCGCTAACTTTGATACACTCCTCTCGCTTTGAGCCTGCTTAGCACTTCAGCAACTACTGGTCTTACTGTGTGTCAACAAAAAGCTTTATTAAACGAATTTTGTTTTCGAACTGTTCGAATGAATTGCTGTGTAAAACTCTCTTAGCAGCGTTGGCAGTTGGAGGCCTTTGAGAATTCAAACTGTTCAATGGCTGCATCTTTTTAGCTTCTCGTGCCACTTACACTAAGTCAAGTATAGTAGTCGATGCCTAGGAAACCTGTCATTGTGACACATATTTATGGGATAGTAAATTTCCTCTGGGGCAGATAAACCGGGCCTGGCCTTAACTCTGTGGTGCGCTGCAATTAATAAGAGGCATCATCCATGGAGGTTATTGCTTTTTAAGATTTGCTAATACCAGAATTAGCTGAAAACAGTCTTACGATTGTTTTTACAGTTGTTGCACTTTATTGTACGCTTTCCCTTGCCGATGTTTGCCTAGCCTCTGCTTCTACCTCTTCTTACCCGTGCAATGGCCTGCCTGTGCAGGATAAAAATAGGCGAAAGTTTTTAGCACCTGCGTGCGCTCCCCCGTTGTCTTGTGCCCGGAGTAATTATGACCGGACGCCATCTTCCCTGAACAGGTGACAACCGAGCTGGTGGTGGTCATCACGGGGGTGGCGGCGGCGGGAACCACCATCATCCGCGGGGACTGCCACCCGGTCCACCCCACCATGTTGGCAACGGCGCGCTGCCCCACCATCCACACCGCCGGTCTCGACGGAGTAGCGTTGTGGCACCGCCTCGATCCATCTTCCAGCGTGCCCTAGAGGCCTGGCTGCTCTCGTGGGATGATCCGCACCTGCGCTACATTCTGTCACACGATGCCTGCGCCGAGCCTCACTCTCACCGCTCGTCTGGATCGTCGTCGTCGTCATCGTCGTCCTTTTCGTCGTGCTCGTCTTCCCCATCGTCATGTTCTAGTTCCTGTGCCTCGTCGAGCAACCACTTCAATTCGCAGGGTTACCCTCTTTGGCATGGTGAGTGTTCTTTTATTCTGGTTAGTGAATATGGTTAGTGGCTAACCACTGCTCATTGACACTACCGTTCAGCAGTGATGTTGACGATTTTGTGCATGTTGGAGCAGAAAGCTTGAACTTAGATTGAGGACTTGCGCTATGGAGAGGTAAATGAGAGGGGCAATGTTGGAGGGACAAAAACAGCATGTGGGAATAGTGAATTTTTAGTTCGAAGCCAGTACAAAGATAGCTTTTGCGCTCAAAAAATTTCGAAGCGAAGCTAATATCTCCCACTCCCACCAAACAAGTTGCACTCCAAATGTAGTAGTGAAAAGGCCAATTTTTTTAGTAGCATACACATAAAGATGTGGTTTGTGGGATTCACACGGAGAACTGCAAATAGAATAAATAAATAAATAATCTCAAGTGAACTACGGAACCACATTGAAGTCCTTCGCTGTCTTGCCTTTCTCATCGTGTAGCCGGCATTCAACCTCTCGTCTAATCTACAGTCATAGAAGGTTGTAAACAGTAAGACAGTGCCAGCCTTTGCTGACAGATAGCTCATTTCAGGTGTGCTAATATTTTAGCTTTATTTTTTTAATCCATCATCGTCGTCCCAGCCTTCTGCACGGTGAGCGCACTACTGTTCTTGCTGCGGCGTGCTTGCTCTAACATCTCAGCTTTATCCTGCATCACGCATACTCATCACAGACACACTGAACAGGGCAACTGTCAAAGGCTGAGTTTCTGAACGTGGCCTCATCCAGTCCTCCAGTTACTATTTGGCCGCCACACTTTGTGCGCTACACAAGTCGACATTGGAGATGTGCGATTGCGGAGAAATTTTGGACTGTGCAAATAGCTAATTTTTCTGAATTCTCGAAGTTCTAAGTACTTCGAAAGCACTCTATGTGTTTGAATATTGATGTTCCTTCTGAAGCTTGGATCAAATACCGCATTATTGACTACTTTATTTGAAACGTTCGAGTATTTACACAGGCCTTCCAGGCAAGACAGAAAAAAAGTAGAGTTGTATCAGGGAGACATGCGAAGGTTGTGGTATTATTGCCAAGGTCAAGAGTAAGAAGCTGTCATAGGCAGGGCATGTATAATTGACAATACGAAAGGGAGATAGCCAGTGGCTTCTTAACTCTTTCCTTATCACGCCTATTCAAATCGATCAGTGGTGATCGATGCTTTAAATCGCTGATTTCGACATGTTGAAATTGTTTTTATGCACCTAGCGCCACCCAGTGGTAAGCATTGCAGTTGTATAACCAGTTTAAATTTTACTGCTCTAGCGACATTCTGATTTTTGATTGACCTTTTTGAGAACTAATTTGCATGTGTTGCAAAAAGGAGGCTTGGCAGCCGCGCTTGAAAAAACAACCTGCCACTCATGGTAACGCCGCATTAGCATCAAATTTTTGTAATCAAAGCACTTCCAGCATTTAAAATATCAAATCATTGCCAGCTTTGTTATCACTGTGTTGAGTAATGATAATTACCCAAAAATGGTGCCTGCTATAGACTCTGAGTCTGGGTGGTTGTATTCCACGAAAACGCATTCCTGAAGGTCCGCCACATGTCCAGCGTGTATAGGGACCGGACGGCTGAACGGGTGGCGCCGCCTCTCGGCGCATCGCTCAATCGCCGGAATGCGCCGGCCCCGGCCGACACATTGCCAGCGCATTGGAGCGTACCGTTTGTCGTTGGTTTGTGTGAAAAATTGGAAATCGTAAGGTTTAGATGACGTTGTGCGTGAATATATCCTCAAGAGAACAGAAAGTTGGGCTAGTTGTGTGAATATGTCCAGTGAAATGAAGTCTGGCCAAACAAGGCTGGCGAAACGTGGTGCGTTGTTGGCTCCACTGGCAGCTATGCAAATTCGTCGGACGTTTTTAAGTCGATTCATTTCTACGGGTTTCCACAGAAGCATGAGTGGCTGGTAACCTAAGCATGGTTCTTTGCAAGGCAAAGGCACGAATCTACGTATTTGATTACTGTGTGGTCATGGAAAGTGCCGAATTTTTAAAATTCCGCTTGCTACCGGATGCTCTGTGCCTTCTGTTCCCCAGGAGTGACGGCACGAGAGTCTCGGAGTTGAAGCCGCACTCCTTCATCTGTAGTCACTTTATTGACAACTGGAAATTGAAGTAACCCAACAGCGTAAGTTACAGTGCTAGCATTTCCCCGCTTGTGTACAAGAAAACCCCAGCACGGAAAAAGAAAAGGCAGCTCCACCATCGTCGTTCGGGCTGCGTTACAATCTTCAGTGATGGGCAGAGACAATGTTTGTGCAGATACTTTCGCTGACATAGTCAAAGATAATTTACTTTTTTCTCAACTGAAAGAGCAGATAGGAGACATGAACAATTCCTATTACCATGATCTTGTCATTTTTCCTCTTTCCGTTTGTCAACCAATGAAAATGCGCTGAGAGCTCTGCGTTGATACTCTTCAATTTGTTAACATTTGTTTGTGGCATGTCCATTTCGCCTAATAAAATCACTCATTTCACAGCTCAATCAATACCGCATGGTCACAAAATCTGCTATCGGCTTCATATATAAGTCGAACAAGAAAAAAAATACAATTTAATTTGTGGAAACAAGCATAAACGTAGCATTTTTTTTTTAATTTCGAAGGCCGTGTAGCAGTTTTTTTTTTTTCGCATTCACGTTGCACCTGACACGGCTTTACGTATTTTCTCAGCAGCGTCCATTTCCTGGCCCGCCTAAATACATGTGTTTCTCATCGGCGTTTTAGCGAACGTGAGATTTCCCGATTGTGGCGTAGTATGACAAGACCGTTTTACCTCTCATAGAAATTGCTTCTATGGCCAATGTAAACAGATTTAGCAGCAGTCCGGCAAGCTGCTGTGACAAAGTTGTAAAAGGAATGGCTTTCAGTTATCCGAATTCCTTTACGTGCAAACAAAAAACTACATACATGGTCGTGTCCCCTCACATTCATCAGGTATCGAGGTCAGCTAGGTATCGGCCTCGCAAGTTCGTAGTACGCTGAGAAAGTAGACCACCTTAGCGAACGAGCCATCAGAGGGATTCATTTAACAATAGAACGCTCTCTTAGTTGTCGGTGGCTTATCTTACAACACATCACACTGTATTTTTTTTTTCGATTGTATTTAACAGTTTGAAAGTATTGGACTATTGCCTTCAGATGTTCAAGGCAGGTGCGGTCAATCGCACTGAACTTCCTGCGCTGAGAGAACGCTAGCAGAAAATTTAATATTTTTTTTCTTTTCACAACCTCCACAGCATGTCGGGAGAAAGGCATGTATAGTATAATATTTTCTAAGTCAATTATATGTAGCAGCTCTGACGTGTTCAACAAGAGCATTGTCGTATATGTAAAAATGATGCTGAGGTGGTATTACTCATTTGGCTTATATTATGATTAAGTTTGATAGTCTCAAGGCCGGGTTTAGTGAGCTATTGTAGCGTAATTGTGCAGGAAGTCCTGGAAGTATATGTGTGTTTGCTATTCCAACCATAAATAGGATCCTACATTTGTCTTGTTTGTTTATTTTTCTCCTTTTACAGCTCTCGTTGCAAGGTTGAAACTGGAATGTCATTTGCTATAATTCTACTCTGAATAGTTTGAGCCTAGCCATTACCAAAGAAGACAGGTGCAGCATCTTTTTCATTTTACTTGAACGCTGACCATTACAACTACCACTACTACGGCGCCACGGCTACACGTCTCAGCGGTATTTTATCTTCAGGCAGGTTTCGACTAGACCTAATATAAAATGGACGCGCAGTGCAGGCGCAATTCCTGACTTGGAAGTCGCCTTAACAAGTGCCTAAAGAAGGTGTTCCTAGCGCATGGTGAAATCACGCGCGCGGCATTTTTGAGTATATAACAGAAATACCATGCGCCGGGCGGTTTCAAGAAAAAAAAAACACGCACGCCCTGCCGAGAACGGCCCTTTTCTTTTTCAAGATTTTCCGGTAAAAAAATACTCCTTGTGATTACTCAAAGCAGCTCAAAGCTCTCAAAGCCACACCGCAAGACGACGGGTAGGGACAGGCTCAAAAACGCCTCGCAGAACGGAAACGACTGCGCTGCTCAGCTGCCTCGACATTCCGCTGTTTCGGCACTCCGTCGCGTGCGGCGCTGTTCCACCGAGGCGACAGTGGCGCCATACAACGGGCGCCCGGTCCCTATACCCGGCTTTTACAGCCAGTTTGCAGCAGTTTTGGTTTGGTGCCTCGCAAAAACCAGGAATTGCTTCACCGCATGGCACGAAAAATGAGGCTGTTTCTACCTGTATATATTTTTATGTAGCTGAAGAACGGCACCATGCAGATAGTTTATTTTTTTACGTTGTTCCTGCGTCATTGATTTTCAGAATGTATATGTTCTAAATTTTTTTTTGTGTGAATAAATAGTTGTAGATATCGGGCAGTTTCTGTCATATTTTTATCAGCTCGTCACAAAATTGGCAAAATTGGCAATTTTTCAATTTTCTGCATGTTTCCCAATAAATTTTTGCTTTGTAACTTACATTTCGGAAAAAGCATTCCATTATGTGCAATATTGTATGCTGCAACGTGTGCTGCAGTGTTTTGTACTGGCAAAATAATATCATCCGAGACCTATGAAAAACGGCCACTTTCTCGCAGTAATGAAAGAGTTAAAGGGTCCTCTGAAAAGCTATTTACTGAAATTATAAAACACGCACAAGTAATATGGGTATGCCACCAGTTCTCTCCTCAACACAAACATTTTTAAGCTGGCATCATGAACACCAAAAATATCGGCAATTGAAAATGATGCTCTTACTCTTACCCCCTCAACTCAACAATGCCAGCGCAGAAGAAAAAAATGAACGCTGCAAGTCCCAATGACGTCACATGGGAGGTTTGCACGGAGGGAATGTGTCGCCCTAATCGGTTGCAAGCGGTCGGCAGGAGCACTTTTAAAAAATTTTTTGCAAATTATTGGCTTCATGCAAAGCTTTTAAATTTGGCTTAAATACTCAAAACGACCATGTCTATGTATTTCTTCCTCTAGGATATTGGAGAAAGTACCGTTTGAGGGGCCCATAATGATGGCTGATGAGTTCCAAAAGAATGTAACCATAGCGTTGGGTGGGGGCAGGGAGTAAAGTGTGCGGGTAAGTTTAGGAAGTGGTGTAGAAAAAGGGGGCCACAGCCCCGTGCAAGATGTGGTTAGTGGGATGACAGCAAGGGAGGCTTTCGTCTTGCAGGGAATGTAGCCAAGCTGAAGATCATGGTCGTGCTTGAAAGTGGGTGTTCTCAGAGCACCTTGTGTCACATTGTTCCTCCTAGAACGATGGGCAAAGCTTTGAGTGCATCACTGTTTATTTAGTGGAATTGGTGTGTGCAACCACTGTTGTGGAATGGGAGGGGCGTTTCAGTTATATATATGGTGTGCGTCACATGATGGTGGTCGTTGAAGTATAGGTCGAGGCATGCTAATAACATTACTGCAAAAGAACTTCATTCGTAATGGGATTTATATCGCTGTTGCACGGACATTTCAAAGGCCCTCGAACCGACTGTCTTTTGACTCAGTCATTTTCAATGACCATTGAGTCGATAGTCTATCGAGTCAACAGACCAGCTCAGAGCTCTATCCGCCTTTTGCGCGAGTTTTCTGCGCATGCGCAAAGTCGTAGCGGCGACCGATGGAAACACATTGGACGGCGTCAACGGCGTTTCTCGGCGCCGCCAGTGCACGGGGGCTGGCGGCATCGGGCAGCACGGTGGCCATCACGGGCTTGGCAAAGCGATGCCAACCACATCTGCCGCATACGGTTGCCAGTCTCTAAGCGTGCGAAGATGCAAGACGCGGTTTTTCAGGTTTCCTTCGGTGAGCCGCGACCAACAACGACGTGAAGCTTGAATTGGGGCCACCAAGCGTCAAGATGTGAATGGCCGACCTTAGCAACCAACTGCGTGCTTTCGACTGTGCGAAAAGCACTTCGTTACAGGTATGTATGCATCTAAAGGAAATGTGCATGATGAAAAGTATCTATCGGAGTTTGCACCAAGCCTGTAACCCACCAGTGATAGCCGCAATGAGCATTTGTTCGGCGCGTCTGATGGCGATGTATTTTGTTGTTTGTTTTCTTTATGTGCGAAGGGGCCGGGTAGCGCAGATATCACAGGTGGCTGTGTGCGCTAGACCGTAATCAGTTCAGTTTAGTCGTTCAGTTGTGTCCGACTCTTCGTGACCCTATGGACCATGTCTCTCACTATCTTCCTAACATCACATAACCGTAATATTTAGCATGTTTTATCGTGACTGCCGCCTGACTAAAAAGAAAAAAAAAATTGGGCGTTTGTTGTGATGCACCGCCGTTCGCGAGCCGAGTGGTTGAGCTGGTCATGAGGCTCGCGAACGACAGTGCATTAAAACGCCGTATTTTTTTTCTTGTTAGTGAGGTGGCAGTCACGATAAAACATGCTAAATATTACAGCCTAGCGCACACAGCCGCCTGTGATATCTAAGCTACCTAGCCCTTTCGCACATAAAGAAAAGAAACGACAAAATACATCGCCTTCAGGCCCCGGCGCAACTAAAGCAATCACGCACCGAAGAATCCTCATTGCAGCTATCACTGGTGCGTTACAGCCTGGGTGAAAACTCCAGGTACTTTTCATCATGCATATTTCGTTTAGATGCATGCATACCTGTAAAACCTGTGTTTTTGCCGCTCGGAGCATATGACGCACTGCACGGCGCACATTATTTTTTTTTTTAAATTGAAGGCTCGTCTTCGTGCATGCCAAAGCATCCAGATTTTGTTCCTGTGGTGTACGCAATCAGATGCACTTCGTTAGGGAGCTTGATAATCGTCGTCTTCGTCCAAACGTTTGCAATGGCATGGAAACCGCCCGGTACAATAAATGACTCTCCTGGAAGGTTCATGCTCGTTCACTTGCAGAGTGGATCTCTCTGGACGTAGAACAGGGTTGGTTCCTGACCAAGATGCGCATCCGATATGTAGGAGATGCACATGTGTCACCAAGTTGTTGATTCCGCAGAAATCGCGACGGAGGCAGAAAGGAACATTGTGGATCCTTTCACAACGGAATGACCATTCTCTGTGCACCGAGAACCTTTTCACCACTGCGACCACATCCGTTCTGACTCCTGAGGGCCGAAACCGGCTACAGCGCTGAATCATCCGTTGCCAGAAAAATGCCGCGCGTTTCCTGCAGGTGTGCATTCCGGCCGGGACAATGCCCTTTTCAGGGGGTGTGTATATGTGCCTCTCTGCCGAGCTTTGTAGATGACGCGAGGAGAAAGCGATGCCCATTGCACCATGCCGGTGCCGCGGTGACCGCATTGTGCTCGGTAACTCAAGACACCCCGCGCATATATGCGCGGGGTGTATTCATATGCGCCGCTCGAAGTCACAGGAGACGATTCCACCTAGCTCTGCAGCATCAACAAACCCCTGGCTGCTTTGCCCTTTGAGATCCCTCTCTCTCTCTCTCTGCCCCCGCGCTCTCCTGTCTGCCGAAAACCTGCACGCTGAGAGCGTCTCATTCTGTCACGTCGAACACGGCTTGCGCTACACGCTCTTACAATACGAAGACAGTATATGCATACGTGCGTTATGAGTGGATTGTAAAAACGCTCCACCCCCATACTGCGTGAACATGATATACTGCAATCACTGTCACTACTTTCCGCCCCGAGGCCAAAGGGGGGAAGCTTTCGCTTTCTACCTGCGTTGGTGTGGCCATTTTGTATGGTGCGCTTTCGCGTCGTCTGCTACACTGCCGTCCAATGTGTTTCTCGCCCGCTCCCGCATGATGGCGCCACATCCTCCCGCAAAAGGGGGATTGAGATCTCGAAGGCCTTAGAACATCGTGCAAGGTTGCTAGCGTTGACCCGAGGAGTGCCATGCGCTCTCTCGCGCATGAAAGCAATGATAGTGGCGCCACAAAAGTTTGGCGCCAAACAGCAAAATTATTTCAATAGTCTTCGAGTTTAGCCATGTAGCAGCTGCACAACTCCTTCGAATTCAATCACAATTGAAAATCTCGAAGGCTATCGACTGAATCGTCACTGAAAATGACTGTGTTTCAGGGGTATTATTCCACTTTTTTAGACTGGTAGTTTAGCAGCTGTAGCTAATTGCATTCTGAGAGTCCTTTCCTAAGGAAAGATTTGTTGCTTTTGTAGTTAATCTTGATATGTGTGCTGCTAAAATGGTGGGCAAGTATTTTAATGCCCCTTGCCCATGGCACCTTCACTGTCATTTCCACTGACTAACTCTAGTTACTGATATCATTCTTTTTCTGTCACGAGGCTGGATTTGACTACATTTGCTTGAGTGTTATGAAATTTTTTGCTGAGCGGATTCAACGAAATTTGCTCTAGTGTTACGAAATTTACTGTGGAGTGTTTGGTTTATTATTATTTACTCACACACATACTTCTCCAATGGAATTGTCGCCATCATCGCTGCTGGTTTAGTCTCTTTTCTGACCATGCTCAGAAAGAAGCCATTAACCTGGATGAATATGATTTTATGTATGGTATTCATTTGCCAGAATGAATGGACACAAGCTTGAAAACATCACAAAAGCTAAGAGTCAAGATTCTACCGCTTTATTTTAAATCTGAAGGGAAAAGGAGCATACTAAAGCTTGACGGTGTGCATGTACGCAGTTGCCGACCCCATGCCAATGGCCGACACGATAAATTAGGAAAAGGTCTCATACTGACGCTCGACTGTCAGTGTTTCTGTGGCGTCGCGTGCGTGGGTACTTGCCCCTGTGCCTGCATCTCGTGACAGTTTGTGACGGGACTGCGCAGAGCCCATCCCGGTGGCGTGTTCGCGGGTGGAGGCCCTCCGTTCGCACGGCTACCAGCAGGAAGCCCTGCGGCTGGCGGTGGCCGTGGTGCGCACCATGAAGCGCCAGCAGCGCGAGTGGCAGTGCCGCTGGCAGGCCGAGCAGGAGCGCTCGGGCATCCACCACCACCACCACCATCACCATCACCACCACCACCGCAGTGGGGGCCGCACGTCCTCCTCGTCGTCGGGATCGTCCTCCTCGTCCGGTGGGTCTCTCCTCCCCCGCAACTCTCACGTGTCGTAGTTAACTTTGTCCTAAGTTGAATTTATAGCCGCTGTTAAACTGTTAAACTGAAATGCAACCAACATTGCAGGAGGTACGGTCAAACTGAACTACTTGAACAAAATTTTGGCTTTTGTGAAATATTTCCAGCGCGCTGTCAGCTCGGCAAAGAAAGTAATGGAACAGAATTTTTGCCACAACAAACTATTTTTTGGCCATTTTTTAGCCTCAGCAAATTTTCGCCAATGGAGCTGCCTGTAAAAATGTGTTTAATAAGATAACACCACCATACTGCTTTGTCTCACCGAAAGTTGTCACTAGAATCGATATGTGCTCCTAATGACCCATCCATTCGCAAATGCGTGAAGGTTGGCTTTTTGGTGTTGATGACGATTGGGCTGGCTGCCTTAGGACGAGGCACAGGTGTAAGGTTCCTTTTCTGCGACGTGTCACTTCTGTGACACGGCGCAGAACTTCGTAAGGTCCAAAGTAATGCGACACCAGTTTTCAGACAAGCCGGGCCGGTGCACCGGTGTCCACACGCAAACTTGCTCTCCAGGTTGGTATGTGACGTGTCGATGACGGAGGTTGTAGCGACGCGTATCTTTGCCCTGCTGTTGCTGAATGTGAATGCGGGCAAGTTGACATGCTTCCTCGGCGCGCTGAGCAAACTGTTCGGCGTCTGGCATGAGTGGATGATCATCAGTGGAGCACAGAAGCATGGCATCCAACATCGTTTGAACGTCGCGTCCATAGAGCAGGCAAAATGGTGTAATATGCGTCGTCTCTTGTATGGCAGTGTTGTAGGCATATGTGACGGATAGGAGAATCTCGTCCCAGGTTTTGTGCTTTCGAGTCTATGTACATTGCTGTCATGTCGGCGATTGTTTTATTGAGTTTCTCCATGAGGCCATTTGTCTTTGGGTGATAGGCAGTGGTTTTACGATGTCTTGTATGACTGAGCTCAAATATGTCATGCATAAGTTGTGCCGTAAACGCCGTGCCTCGATCGGTAATGACTTGGGATGGTGCGCCATGGCGCAACACGACTTGCTGCATAAAAAACTGGCCGATCTCAGATGACGTGCCACGGTGCTCTGCCTTGGTTTCCACATACCGTGTGAGATAGTTGGTCGCGACTATAATTCATTTGTTACTGACCGATGTCAGCAGGAACGGGCCCAGAAGGTCGATGCTGATTTGGTCAAACGGTATCTGGGGAGGCACAATAGGTTGGAGCAAACCCGCAGGCTTGAGAGGCAGCGCCTTTCGACGTTGGCACTCACGGCAGCCTCTGACATAGTGATGAACGGCGTCAGTAAGTTTAGGCCAATAATAGGCTTGACGAACTCGGGCGAGTGTGCATTCAAAGCCGATGTGGCCAGAGGTGAGCTCATCACGGCAATCAAAAAAGATATCGACACTGAGGTCAGCCGGCACTACGAGGAGGTGCGCTCGGTCAACAGTGCTGAAGTTATTCTTGTATAGAACGCCATTCTGGAGACAGAAAGCAGACAGGTTGCGAGCAAATTGGCGAGGGATATCAGCAGCACGGCCCTCCAGGTGATCAATCACAGGTCATATTTATATATATTTTTTTTTTAACTTTTGTAACATCTCAAAAGTCAAGGTGTGTGTCGTGGTTGTGTTATAATTGTGTGAATAAGGTAGCATTAATGTGTTCCGTCTTCTTCTTATGAGCAGGTTTCTCCTCAAGCCTGAGCACGCACAACAACACGGAAGGCTGGGTCGGCCATCCGCTCAACCCCATTGGCTCCCTGTTCGACACACTGGCCGAGGCCTCCCTAGTTCCTGACAGCAAGCACCTAGAGTACTTTTATGGTTGGTACTGGGCTCCCCCGGGAACCTTGTTTGCAATGCTTGCTCTGCATTATTGCCCGTTACATTGAGAAGCCTTCTCATTGCAGCTGAGTCGGAGGAATCAACTTCAGAAGAATGCTTTTCTCCATTGTGCCAATAGCATAGAGTCAGACTCTCACTGTGCAGGCACCATTACGATTTCTCAAAGCGCCAATTCTTTTCGGCTTCTTTATTGCAATAACTTTACGAAATTACTTTTCTGCAGTTACAGTTGATAACCGAAAATTTGGACACCTGCTTTTTTGTACATGCTTGGTTATTTGGATTTTTTCGCGGCACCACGACCAGTTCCATGCAAGTAACATAAGTGAGCTCCCGAAATTTTGGACGCGTTGCGACTGATGGCTCGATTTTTCGGGCTTCATTTGCGTTCGCACTGTGGTGTGTTTCGTTATGCATGTGCAGATTCAAGTTGCTACAGCCGACATATTATATCGTTCTGTGCCGTGCCACATGAAACAGTGTCGTTCATGGCTCCCACAGAGTCTCTACCTGGACCCAGTGCTGAGGAAGCGGCTGCTAGCAGCAGTGGCGGCAGTGGTGGTGGTGGTGGGGGGGGTGCCGCTGCTGGAAACGGAGGTGGTGGAGGAGGGAACAATGGTGGAGGCAACAATAACAACGGTGGCGGAGGAGGAGGTGGCGGCGGTGGTGGTGGCGGCGGAGGCGGTGGCAATAACAACAACAACGGAGCTGCCAACTCTTCTCACCACCCTCCGCACCCATCTCATCCACCACATGGGAACAACGGCGGTGGGGGTGGTGGCTCTTCGTCATCGTCTTCTCCTTCACAGTCTGCGTCATCGCAGCCTCGGGAGAGACCCAGGCAAGCTGCTGCTTCTTTGATTTTTCTCAAATTCTCGCGGGCTAATTCGGGCTAGACAGCAGCTACGCTATCTATGTGGCTATCTGTGTTATCTATGTGATGTTTTTTTGCTTTGCTGTGATTGGAAGTAGCGGTGTGCATCATACTGTTGTGCAATTTTTCTTTTGTGCAGCAGGCACCTACTCCCTTGTTTAGCTTAGGCCTTTTGAACTTAGAGAAGTTATACCATATTCACTCAAATGTAACAAAAGCATTTTTTTTTTCCATTAAGCATCACCCTTTGTGCTACGTTCGTCTTATTATAAAGCAGAGACAGACTACTCAATAATTATTTGCGCATTGATTGACACTTCGTGTACATTGACCACCAACATCAGGAAAAAAAGAAGCAGAAAAAGGTTAGAATGTCTGATTGCTTGTCAGGCAGAAGCTTCTCCAGACTCTGCGCATGAAATAGAGCATTGATGGTACAGTTAAAGAGTAAAAGTTACAACGCTTGGTGACTACTGAGAATGGTGCGCTCAGTTAAAGTTTGGCAGCTACCCTTAACATCCTCATTACCACCAGTGTTGCACGTTAGCAGCAGTGATCCTTACTCTTCGGCCGCACACGGGCAGCTCGGCATTATTATTGCACTTGAGAAGGCACTCTTGCTCCTCTCCTAAATGTTGGTAACTTGAGACATTTTTTCAGCACTGAGCTTGCATGCTGGTGTGTAATTCTTGTTAAATTCATACATAAGGCAGTGGCCTGTGTCTGTGATGTTGAGAACCATCCTTCACTGGTGTTTAGGAGTCATGACTCGCCACCTGCGAAGTTTCATTTTTACATTAGTCAGTAGTCATTAGTCAGTTTTTTTAGTCAGTGCATTGATGGTGCAGTGGCCCTTCATACTCATCCTCAGCTTGCACCCCTTGAATAACCTTTTGCATGGCTGTCTTGAAAAGCAAGGGGCACATGACATCTTTTCACAGCCTAGGCCGCCTCCTTTCTTTCTGAACAAGGCGCAGGAAACCCGCTTTTATGCATGAGCTTCTAGTCCCCTTTCATTATACTACTGGGGCCATGTTACGCTACGATCGCATCACAGAAATAGTCGCAAACCTGTCAGTCAGTCCCCGCTCCCATCGGTCAACAGGTCCGCCAGTTGGAATCGACCGACAGAAACAGAGCTAGCCGATCAGCTTGTGACAAATTTGTGGAAGTTTTTGGGATGTGATCGTAGCACAATTTGGCCCCTGCAGCCTCTTTTCTCACATTACATTCGTGTACTTTTTTTTTATTATTTATTTATTTTTATTTTATTTTTTTTTTCATATTTCGTGCTCTCAACTCACTCTCTTGTAACAATCAAAGTCGTGCTACATTTGAATACATATATAGTGTATCCCTGTCGTTGATAGAGGAAGTTAACATTCGTATAGTGTGATACCCTGAAGTGTTGTATAAAGTGCAGGAAGTTTTTGCTGTAAATGTTCAATGTTCTTGGTAGACAGTAGTAAGTTCAGCAGAGCACGCATAGCAGAGTGGGTGCAAGTAGCACCGAGGTGGCTGCAATTGAAGTGTGCTGAGCAATCGTTTGCTGAGTGGCAGGGGTGACTGGATCTATCGTGGCAACCTGTGGGGCTGCAGGTATCGTCATGTTGCGGTGCCAGGGAGTCGAGACCGCAGCGAGTCGCTCCTTTCGCTGGCTGTGGAAGCAGCCCTGGTGGGACTGGGACAGCAACGATCCATGCCTGTGGGCCTGTATGCGCAGGTAACCTTTACTAGTGGCCTGTGGTCCCTCGCCACAAAATAACGGGTCACTGAACTGAGCTGAAGTCCCTTGCCACTTTCATTGCTTTCTTTTTTTTTTCTTTAGGTTTTCTTTTTAAAGAGTATGCTTGGCCCTTATTTGTTCAACCTTGCCAGCTGTGTGCCTATCCCAATTTTTGACATAAAAAAAAAATAAAGCTAGACACACAGCTGGCGATGTCTAGCTCTATTTTTATCATGCCTTGCCAGGGTTGTGCAGTGTTTAGAGCGCTCGACTACTAAATCCGTGGATGCGGGATCGAATCCTGGCCGCGGCAGCCACTTTTTGATGGTGGCCGAAAGCAAGGTGCCCGCGTGCTGCGCCAGCGCCTTGCTTTTCTCCCTGAAGGCTCTACTGACCAGTGCCCAGGAATTTATCAGCCACTCATTGATGTCAATTTCAAACTTTTGGCAATGCTGCATATCAGAGTCATTAACTCCGCCTTTGAATCTAATCGTCATCATCACGCCAGCCTCACTACATTTACTGCAGGGCAGAGACCTTTCCCGTGTCTCTCCAATTAACCCAGTTCTGGGCCAGCTGCATCTACTGATCTCCACAAACTTCCTAATTACACTTGCGCATATAACTTTCTGCCGCCCCCTGCTACACTTGCGGTCCGTTAGCCTTTCTTTTACCGTCAGCAACCATTGGTTACATTACCTTCTCATTGCATGTCATTGCATCCACTCTTTCTCATTATCATATCTGAGCAGTCTTAAATCTCTCCAGCGGGTTTCTTTTTCTTTTTTTTTTTTCCTGAAGGGTGGTGGAAAGTCAGAGGTTCTTCCCAATTTAATTGTGAAATAAAATTCACCTTTTGTGGCAAAAGTTTATACTTGGGGTGTACTGACAGTTGTGCAATTTACGCCCAGTTTTAATTGACACCTGAAAGGGTTCTATTTTACGTACCATATTTTCGCTATAATCTAAGCACCTTAAGTTGGGAGTGGTGGTGGGGGGGGGGACATTTCTAATCCCAGCACCTCCCTTGACTTCGGGCATCGCAATTGTAAAAAGAGATGGGATGCTTTGAATTGAGTGGACACGGTACTTTGCGTTGCGATGTGCCTGTAAGAGCGTCGCTGAAGGTGCGACTGGCTGCCCCCCAGGAGAAGGCGTGCCGCCAGGAGGAGCGCCTGATTGCCCGGCTCCGGGATGTGGATGCGGATGGCCTGCTGGTCGGGGTGCTGCGCAAGCAGGCCATGCTGTTGCTGGAGGGGGGCCCTTACTCCGGCCTAGGCGTCGGGGCCCACCCGGAGAGCGTACCCATGCACACCTTTGCCCGCTACCTCTTCGGGGCCCTGCTTCCCTACGATGCCGACCTGGCCTACAGTGTTGGACTGCGTGCCATGCGGTCAGTGTGCCTCTCTCCCACTCTTGTCATTTTGAAAGCAAGAGCCTTACTACATCCTTCTGTTGCTTTTTGCGCGGATCGAGTAATTTTGACCTTGAACTGAGGCGAGACCACGTGGCAACCATGACGTCGCTCAGCCGCATCTCTGCCAGGGCCACGCCTTTCTAGGTCACACCAGCACTAGAGCTGTGCACTCACCTGTGACTAGTCACGTGATAGCCGTGACGCCGCATTGCAGCAGTTCTTGACATTGCTGAGGTTGCCTCGCCGATAGTGTGCTGCTTTGCGTGCGTCTTTGCTGTGCGTCTTCGTGTGCGTCTTTGCTGCTTTGTTGTTGAGGCTGTAGCACAGAGGTAAAGAGAGGCTGTTCGAGCGACATTAGCGCTTTTGCCTTGGTTACTTAGGTTGAGCCGGCTTAAACCTTTGCCTAACATTTTCGTGCTCAGTCACACTGGGAATGAGGCAAGGCTGATGGTTCTTCGGAAAATGTGTGAGCCTAGCATATTACAGTGAAATCTCGTTGATACGATTCGGCTAAATACGCTTTTTGGCATAATACATTTTTTTTTCGTTCCCGGCCGATGCCCTATAGAGGTAATGCATTTTTGTACGGCTAATACGATCGTATTTCCACGTCGGTTTGGATAATACGATCGTGGAAACGTCTTCCGTAAATCTCGCGCAGTTTCGATTTTCGCGCCAGGAGGCAGCAAAAGTGTCCTAGCGGGATCTGACAGTAGCTGCAGTGGTCGTAACTCCCCTAGCGCTCGTGGCCGATTTTCGATGTTGGACATGACCTTTGCTAGACACGTGTAGGAATCACATCTCTCCAACTATGATGATGACATCAGAGCCAGTCCTTTGCAGAGGGTGGGCAGAGCTACTGAAATTATCGCATCGAGCGAAACTACAGGCACGGCGGACTGAACACGCGACGACATGCGCTTCGTATGCTCGAGGCTTGGCCTGGCTCGGCTCGGCTCGAGTCCGGCCGTGCCTCAGCACAGCGTCTGCAGCAGTGTGGCGGCCTCTGGGAGCCATTTTTCTAAGCTCGCACAACAAAAGCGCCGAAGCGCACCGAAGGTTTTTAGCGCCATCTATCCTAAGACATAGTAATCACGGTAAAATCACGTGACCAAGAAGCAGTGATTGGCGCATGCATTGACGATGCTGTAGGCTTTGTTGGCTTTGTGTTTGCCATTTCTCGTTACCATTTTGGTTTTCTGAGCGTTCAGCTTGCACTTCGCACTTATCGTTTTTGTTTTGGTGCCACGTTTCACCCGTGCGCTTCACCATGTCTAGGAAGCGTAAAGCGTTATCGCTGAAAGAAAAACTTGATATTCTCGTAAAAGTCGACGACAATCCGCAGAAGAAACGTGTCGACCTGGGGCGGAATTACGGTTCTCGCTCTAAAGTTATAGAGCGTGACGTCAAAATGACGACGCCGTGACGTCTCGGCGAGACGTCAACGCGTGACGAAAATCGGAATCAACCAATGATCGCCAGGGTGCCGCCCCGGGCCGCTTATTTTCACGGCAACAGGTTTATTCGCACGTCAAGGAGCCGTTTGCTATCTTTTTTATAGATATAGCGTGTGAATAAATTAACTAAAGTGTTATATTTTCAAGAAGCCACAATTAAAGTTCAATGTCATAAAAAAAATCAAGAAGTAGCTGCAGTTTTGCAATTAAACGCTCTTGTGGGTAGCTTCTTTTGCCGCGAGGGCGCGCTGGCAGAGGTAAACAAACCGTAAAAATGGCGATTTTCAGTAAAACAGCTGATTCCACGGCTATAGTGCCGGCTTTTGCGCATCGTCTGATGTCAAGGTACTGTGTGATTGTCCTAAATGCGCGGAGAAATCATATCGAAAGCAGTGTAATCGGGGCTTTGTTTATTTTTCTTTAGGAAACAGAAACAAAAGAAAGATCGATCGCGGAGCACAGGCAAAATAAACTTTTATGTCCACGCGAACGTCTCACACACAAATGCTTTAGTTAGAACGAGCACGGGGAAAAGCAACGCGGTTGAGCGTACACTACCAACCTCGCTCGTTTTCATTCGTTTTGCACTGTATGTCGCCTTCGCCTCCGCCTTTTGCATTGGGCGCACTGCGGAGCCCAACCACCCTTCAGCGCCAACTTTGCAGTAGTTGAGTTCAGCCATTTGACGCACGCACTTGCTCACCATCAGTTATGAGAGGCCGACTACCTGTGGAGACGAAATCCTCCGGAGGCAAAAAAAAAGAAAAAAAAAGATCGAAGCACGCATGACAGCCGCACCGTCAAGAGCGGTCGACTGCGAGCTTCATCACAGTTCATCGGCGCATTCATTGCACCACCATTCCGCTTTCGCATTTTCAAGTCGAAATAGGCGTCGGAACAACTCGCCGAACAAGTAGAACGCATTCTCACACACCGCCCTTCGTCGTTGCTCGCGCCGGCGTTGCCGCTTCAGCGCCGGAGCCACCACTCACACCACTCCACCGCGGACGCCGCCGCCATTTTCGCTCTATAACTCGCTCTAAAACGTTTTAGATCGTCTCATCGCGCTCTACAAAAATAGTCTAAAACTACGGGCATAATTAGGTGCGCGACGTCATCTGTTTTTTCGCCTCCGCGACGCAATCGCAGCATCCCGTGACGCAACTTTTCAAGATGGCGACGGCGACCAATAGGAGCGGGCGTTTTAGAGCGCTCTCAATTATAGAGCGGTCCGTAATACGGCCCCTGGCACGCGAACTTTGTTTGCCTGTCTCCACGCTGAACACGATCGTCGGCAAGCGAGAAAAAATTCGGAAAAACATTCAAGTCTTCGGCGCCGGCGTGAAGCAAACAAGGGGCGCCCAGCATGGCAAGATGGAAGAGGTTCTACTGGCGTGGTTCAGGGAAGTAAGGGCGGCGGGCGTGAACGTGGACGGGACAGTTGTTCGCGAGAAAGCTGATGAGATTGCACTCTCGTTGGGCATTGAAGATATTAAAGCTTCGGGCGGGTGGCTCCATCGTTTTAAAACACGACATGGCCTGTCGTATAAAACCGTTTCCAGCGAAGGGAAGTCTGCCGACCAAGATCAGGTCTCCAACTGGCTTTCGACTCTGCCGGCGGTGATTGCTCAATACCAGCCAAGGGACGTGTTCAACGCAGATGAAGCTGGGTTGTTCATCAACCTCCAGCCCGAGAAAAGTCTCAGTATGAAAGGTGAGACGTGTCAAGGTGGAAAAAAAAAGCAAAGAAAGAGTCACCGTATTGTTGTGCTGCAATGCTGATGGAACCGAGAAGCTCAAGCCTACCGTCATTGGCAAGTTCTGGAAGCCACGCTGCTTCTCGCGTAACCCACGCCTTCCTGTCGTTTACAAAGCGAATAGGAAGGCATGGATGACCGGAGCCCTTTTCACAGAGTTCCTCACCCATCTGGATGCCCGGATGCGTGCCGAGAACCGTAGAATTCTTCTATTTTTCGACAATTGGATGGATGGATGGATGGATGATAGTGGCTCTGCCCTTTGTATCGGGCGGCAGCTTGCGCCGCCTAGCCAAAAAATTAAAAGAAATATATTTATCTCTTCCCCATTTTTAGCTTCTA
This sequence comes from Amblyomma maculatum, assembly GCF_055883805.1. NCBI lineage: Eukaryota > Metazoa > Arthropoda > Arachnida > Ixodida > Ixodidae > Amblyomma > Amblyomma maculatum. The sequence continues at coordinate 65,529,727 of NC_139351.1, read as the reverse complement.
ATTCGCCCGTATCTGCCCCCCTCCCTTTTTTTCCTCTCTTTATTCTCTTGACTTTTTCCACCAATCCTCTAACCTCTCTTTTGTTATCAGAACGCGTTCCTCATCCATTCGTCCATCTTCCCCAGCAAATCCCAGCGCTCTCTCCAGATCTGCCGCTTTTTCCGCGGGAAGGGCAGGACGAAGTTTTTGGCACCTTAGAACAACATGTTCCGTTGTTTCCTCCTCAGTTCCGCACGCCGCGCATAATATATCTACAGTTGAATCCCGCTATAACGAAATTCACGGTGCACGAAAAAAAATTCGTTCTCGCGGAACTTCGTTATCGCAAAAATTTGACGTGAAACGCAGAAAGAATTGCCCAAGCAGCAGCAAAGGCGTTTAATGCCAAAAATCTGTAAGCTTGGTTTGCTTACGCTTCACGGCGAGCAACGCCGTCACGCGATTTTCGCACTCGGTCAGCAAACCCATTGCAACATCGTCGTCCCGGACAGCAACGAAATTCCTGATGACATCAAAAGCGTCCATCACCTGTACGGCGGTTGCCGCAGCCGGCGCTTCCTGTACGTCGTCGTCTTCTTCATCGGAAGAGTCCTTATCATTCCGGGCAGCTTTTATGATCTGCTCATCACTCACATCTTCGTGAACAACACAAGCGTCAGCGCCGATGTATTCGTCGAGCTCGAGATTAGGCGGCACGGTTCCTATTTCTCCCAGCGTTTTCCAGGCGGCCGCGATCCCCGGAGCCGGTGACGCCTCTTCGTCGTCGTCTGTAACGCCTGGTGTTAGGCCAGCAGAGTGTACGGGTCGACCTTCGGCAAATCCGGCGTGCCTGAAACAGTTCACAATTACTGAGCGCCCCAGTGTGCTCCAGGCAGCAGACATAATCTGCAGTGCCACGTACAAGTCCACCTTCGTGTCTCGGCCGGTTTCAGTGTTAAAAAGCAGCCGCTGAATTAACCTCCCGCGGTAAGCGCGCTTCAGGCTAAGAATCACGCCCTGATCGAGAGGCTGTAAGACAGACGTGCAATGGGGGGGAAAAACCTCAGCTCCGTGTTAGTGAGCTTGGCTTCGTCGGAGTGATGCGCTGAACAATTGTCCAAAAGCAAGCAAACTTTACGGCCCTGCCGCTTCATGTCGCGGTCGAATGCCATCATCCACTCAGTGAAAATAGCGCGGGTCATCCATGACTTGTTGTTCGCCTTGTACTGCACAGGTAGGCTACGAGTTCCCTTAAAACAGCGCGGCTTGGCACTTTTGCCTATGACTAACGGCGGACGCTTGTCCGAGCCATCCATGTTTGTGCAAAGCAGCACTGTGATGCGTTTTTTGCTGTGTTTGCCGCCGTGACAGCGCTGCCCCTTGAAGTCGAGCGTCCTAGCCGGCAACATCTCGTAGAATAGCCCAGTCTAGTCGGCGTTGTAAATGTCTGCAGGCGCGAAGTTGCTTAAAATTCCGGCCATGTTACTCGCCTTCCAAGCAGCTGCTCCGTCCACGTCTGCTGACATTGACTCGCCGCACAACACTTTTCCAACGATGTTATGGCGGGCCTTGAAACGGTTTAGCCAGCCAATGCTGGCTTTAAAATCATCAATGCCAAGTAGGCATGCATAGTTCAAGGCTTTCTGCTGGACGATGCTTCCGGACAGGGGGACGTTGCTGGCTCGTGCTTCCACAAACCACGCATGCACTGCTTTGTCCAACTCTTCATGGAGGGGCCGCGTCACCTTTTTGTGCTTCGAGGATGTGCCTGAAGCAAGTGCCATTCTCACGCTGTCCTTATTGCCTAGAATCGTTGACAGCGAACTTGCAGGAATTCCGAAGTCTTCAGCAATTGCCGCTTTCTTCCTTCCGCTTTCTGCTTGGGCGATTATTTGAGCTTTTTGCTCAAGGGAAAGAGTTTTGCGTTTTTTCACTTGCGTTGCCATCGTGTCCTGCGGATGAAAACTCGTCGTTGTCGAAGAGAAAGGCAGCGAGTGAACAACGCGACCACGACACAAAGCCAAAATGGCGGAACTGCAATCACGTGATTTCATGCTTAATGTGGCTTTGGATTTGACTTGGACTTCTCGCCAATAAAACTAGTTTCGGTTTCGATTTTGAACGCGAAAATTTCGTTGAAGCGGAAACGCTCTGCAAAAATGGTTCGTTGTGCAGAGAAATTTAGGCCATTAATTCTTATAGGATACTCGCGGGGAATAATAAATTATTCGTTGTCGCGGAAATTTCGTTGTGGCGGTATTCGTTGTGGCGGGATTCAACTGTACTTCCTGAAATTTTTTCCTGTACGTTTTTGTTCTGAGGGCCCCTGTCCTAGCCTCAAACAGCAATGAGCTCCCTCGTGAGTTGTCGAATAAACTTTCTTTCTTTATATCCTGTTTTCGAGTTCTATACATACCCAATGCTGATTTTCCTTGCATTCTTTCCTCCCACATTTTCCTTTCTGCCTCCTTTACCTGCTTTTCAATGCTGCTGTTTTGCTGCGGTGTATCTCCGAATTCTAGGTACTTAAATCTGAGCTTTCGGGTTCTGTTAGTCCATTTCGTATTCAGGCTTTTCATGAAGAGGTGCTTGTACATTTTTCGTGCCCACCTTGATTCCTCCATTTCGGTTAGTCTCTGATCATATTTTAGTTTGCTAATTGCCTCTCTAACCTCAAATGATGCCCAGCCCATATCTCCCTGGACTCCTTCATTAGGTGTGTAGCCATGTGCTCCCAATGCCAATCTACCTACCTTTCTCTCTGATTTCAAGGCCTGACTGTACTTCTGATTTCATGCACAGGACTGCATTTCCAAAAGTGAGTCCTGGTACCATAACACCCTTCCATACCCCTCTAACAACCTCATACCTGTTATAATTCCAGAGGGCCCTGTGTTTCATAATATCCGAACTCCTTTTCCCTTTGTCTATCGTAATTCTTTCATGCTTTTCTAGGTAATTTTTTCCTTCGTTGATCCATATGCCCAGGTACTTATAGCTCTCCACATGTTCAACCTTGGTGCCTTGTATTTCCAGCACGTCCCCCCTTTCATCATTAAGTACCATTATTCCTGATTTTTCGCTGCTAAATTGCAGTCCCAGCTTTTCGCCCTCTTCTCCACAGATCTTAAGCAGCTCCTGCAACCCATCCCTCTTATCTGCCAGCAGTACAATGTCATCCGCGTACATCAATCCTGGTAGAACTTGTGTTACTTTCTGTCCTCCCTGCATATAGCTTGCATCGAATCCCATATTACTTTCCTCCAGGCGCCTTTCCATTTGGCTCATGTATATCGTGAAAAGCAGCGGTGACAGTGGGCACCCTTGCCTAAGCCCCCTTTTTATTTTGGCTGGTTTTGTTGTTTCCGTCTCCCATACTATCACTGCCTCATTATCTGCATGCACTTCTTGTATGAACTGAACCAGGTTTTTATTCAGGCCATATTCCTTCAACTGGTCCCACAGTTTTTTCTGATCTACACTGTCGTATGCCCCTTTAATATCTAAAAACGCTATCCATAATGGTCTCTGACTTGCAGCTGCTGTTTCTATACACTGGGTAACCACAAATAAATTATCCTCTAGTCTCCTGTCCTTGCGGAAACCATTTTGTAGTTCTCCGAGGATATTCCCTCCTTCTGCCCATTCCTCCATCATTACTTTTACTAACTGCATTGCTACCCTGTATATAACTGATGTAACTGTGATTGGCCGATAGGACTTTATGTTATCTCTGCTTCCCTTGCCTTTGTATATTAGTCTCATCCTGCTTAATTTCCAATCTTTTGGTACTTGACCGCCCTTTATTGTTTGTTCAATCAACTGTCACAATTTTACTTTGCTTTTTTGTCCTAATCTGGTAATCAATCCCATGGGTATGCTATCTGGTCCTGTCGCTGTTCCCAAGGGGACCTTCCGTTCTATTCTTTCCCATTGTCTTGCTGTCATCTCCTTGTATTCTTGCTCCTCGTCCCTGTGGTCCTCATTATTCTCCATTTCTTCTGCGGCATTCACTTCCAGACTGGCAAAGGCTGTTTCTATTGTGCGCCTAACATATTCCTGTGCTTCCTCTCCCTCCATTCTTTTTCCTTCCTGTGTGGTCAGTGAGTGTTGGACCCCTTCCGTCTTTTTTGCTTGTAGCCTTATGTGGTTCCAAAACCTCTTTGCAGCATTTTTATCTTTTTTACTTATGTCCATCATCCACTGGACCCCAGCTTTTCCTATTTTGATTTGGATTAAGGTTGACGCCTCCCTTTTTCTCTCAAGGTACTCCTCCCATTTGGATTCTACTTCCCTTGGTGTGGCTCCCCTCTTCTTTGCTAATCTGTGCTCTCTGGATGCCTCTTGACGCCTCGTTATGGCCGCTTTAACTTCAGCATCCCACCAGCTTTTTGGTTTATATTTTCTCTTTCCTCTTCTAATCTTGCCCTTTTTTAGCTCTCTTTTAAATACTTCTACTAGGTCATCGTATGTCCATTCTCTATTTGGTTGTTGGTTTACTATGTCCTCAATGCGCTTTGACCCTTTTTCCAACTGCATATCATTGAGTTTCTGGTTGCTTTCACATACCTGCATTTTTGTTGCGGCCGCTGTCCCGCCAAATTGGAGTTTAATTCTTTTGTGATCGCTTCCTAAGCTCTTCGCCCCTTCTTCATCAATTTCCATAACTACTAACCTGTCATACAGCTTGTGGGACATCAGACAATAGTCGATTGTGGAATGAGAGTTATTTCTTTCCCATGTTATTTTTCCCTCACACTTTATCTCTGAATTAACTATTGTGAGATCCTGGGTTTCACAAAATGCCTGTCGTATCGGTAGCTTCATCAAAAAATTCCATATGGGCATTCATATCCCCTAAGATTATCACTTCCTTATTCTGGCCAAATTCCTCTATGTCTTTAGCTAAACATCTGAAATGTTCTGAATTTTCCTCATTCGAGTCATTTCCTGTTTTTAGGTAAACAAACCCTAGTACTGTATCTAGGTTTCCCACTCTACCCTGGAGCCATATATGTTCTCTGCAGCTTTCTGTTATCCTTTTCCAATCTTGGCCTTTGATTAGCGCCCCCAGGCCACCTCCTTTTCGGTCCTTCCCTTTTCCATTGCACCCCAGCCATGAGTATCCTTCAATGTATGGAGGTTCTTCACTGTCTCTAAGGTGGGTTTCTGCTACACCATATACTACAAAATTTCCAGTTTGCAGCTGCTCCTGAATTTCATCCCATTTAATTCTACTTCTACCCCCTTGCATATTAATGAAGGCCAAATTTACGGGTTGTTTCTTTTTCCTCCTCCGTGCCTTCGTCCTGCCCTTCCTCCCTCCATCTTGGTCTCCTACTTCTCGGTATGCAGGGGCAATCTGCTCACCTGTAAAAAAGCTAGCGCCCTTCGCCCCATCCGCAGCCCAAGCTGCCATCCCGCTGGTGTGGTGTAGTGGATGCCATCAGGCGTGAAGGGGAGGTAGTTCCTATCCCCATGTATCACCCTGTTCACATCCATGACATCGCACCTGAGGGCCTTCCCTACCTCCCAGATCATCTCATTAGCCCTCAGTACTTGGTGTGCTACATACGGGCCCTGTCCCTTGACTGCCGGCACTGTGCACAGCACTATGTGCACATTCTCAGCTGTAGCCCGTAGCTTCGCCACCCCAGTTCTTATCTGCCTGCCTAGGTTTTGTCCCCTGTTCTTCAGCACGTCGTTTACTCCGGCATGGATGACTACCAGATTGTCTCCTTCTCTATTTTCCCACAGCATATCCCTTGTCCTCTCCACTACCTGCCCAAAACACTCGCCCGGCCTGCTTTCCACTTGTACTTTCTCAGTAAACTTCACTGTCTTTAAGACTGCCTTTTTAATTCTCGTGACATTAGAGCTCCCTACCACCCATACCCTCTTGCTGCCGGCTCCTGTCTCTTCCCTGTCAGTGGTATCCAGTCCCTGCTGTCTCGACCCCTGTGTCCCCTCTTCCCTCCGGTTACCATCGGGGCTCGTGTCCCCCATAATCGCTACATTCTCCCTGCGCGCCCCCTGTGACGCGTCCGCCCCCCCGTCGTCCAGGGTGGCATTACTGCCTGCATTCTTGTGGAGTGCTTTCCGTCCCTCTGCCTGTCTCTTTGTCCACTCTTCCACCTGATCTTCCAATCTGCTTGCCTTATCGCGTACCTCTCTCAACTCGCGCTGTAGGTTCTCCACCCTGACGCCCCACTCCTTCTCGACTCTTGTCTCAAACTCCGCCCTTCTCTTCCTTTCCTCCTGAAGCTCCTTCCTCATCCGTTCTACCTCCTTGGTCAGCTCCTCCTCTACTTTCTCCACCGCCGTGCATATTTTGCATTTCAAGCTGGCCTCCTCAGCTTCCATCATGCTCTCAAACCCTGTCTCATCCAGGAAGCACCAGCGCTCACACGTTCCGCACTGGACGAGATCCCCAGGATCCCCACCCTTTGCTTTCCTGGCCGGCCGCCCCATAGCCTCAACTCTGCGACAGAATTCGCGTTGCTCAGAAAATTTTTCCGCACTAGGCCTAAATACTTTTTCCTAGCGTTGTTCTATGTTATTTAAGCGATTTAAGTCCTATATGTTTTCACTTCCCTGTCTCTGATCTTAAGCTAAATTATAATCTAAATTTGCTGCCACTATACGATTACATATAAAAACTGGTAAAAGAAAAGTACTCAGCTTCGGCTTCGGTCATCCTTCGGCATGGCTGCTGTCGCTAGTCGGCCAGGAGGAGGTGCCGCGCACCCTGTCGATACTTCGTGGCTGCAAAACGTCAGAGTAATTTTCCTGCCGCCCAACTGCACCAGCCACTTGCAGCCCCTAGATGCAGGAATCATTAGAAACGTGAAATTTCACTTTAGGAGCTTGTTGGTCAGACGCTTTTTGGCCAAGATTGACTGGAAAGATGCCAGCTTGAAGGTGGATCTTCTTGATGCCATTCATTTTCTAGCGATGTCATGGGATCGCGTCAAACCCGACACCATCGCCAACTGCTTCAAGAAGTGTGGCTTTTTTTGTGCATCTGGCGATACGGAGGAACATGGAGCTGACAGCGCAGAGATTGACATCCCGGACTGGGGTGACCTCGATGTCGGCGTGTCTCCGGAAGAGTTTGTATCGGCGGACGACCAACTGGCGACATGCGGATTGCGCACCGTCCAAGACATCATTGCAGATGTTACCGCTGAAGAGGAGAGCGACGACGATGACAACCAAGACGCCGGAGATTGCAGCGGCGATCGTCGGCCATTAAATACTGACGGTGCACTCCAAGCTTTGGACGGGCTTCGTGGCTTTGTCGCGTCTGCGGAGCTGAGTGAGGAAACTGCTACTCGTTTCTACGAGTTCCAAAAAAGCTTTCTTCAGGACCTCGAAAAGCAAAAAGTGCAACGCAAAGTGACGGATTATTTTAACGTGCTTTAATAAAAGCAAGTTCTGTGCCAAGTATGTATTATTCGCGATTTTTTGGAGTCCGTTTTGGATAATACGATTTTCGGATAATACGCTTTTATTGTCGGAGCCCGTGAGAATCGTATCAACGAGATTCTACTGTAAACTGCACACACCCTTAGGAGTAGTATCTCTGTCACATCAGCTGTTCCAGTGAATGACCCCTTGTAGCTGTGACAATGCAAACCGGCTGCAAGGAAGTCGGATGACAAGACAAGGTGCTCGTCTGCACTTCTTCACTTGTGTTCTCTCATCGTCCGAGTTCTCGTAGCTGCAAAGTGCTAGTGGTAGTTGATGGTCATTGCTTCAGCTTAAGTTTTATGTCACGTACATAGATTTGCTGCTTGCTTTGGCTTTGGACTGAATGGGTCGGCTCTTCCTTTCTGGGATCACAGCCTCCCTATCCTGGAGAACCAGGAGGAGCCGGATGACCCCGGCACGGGGGTCAACCCCCCGGCTGCCAGCCGCTACCCGCGCTGGTTCACCTTGGGCCATGTGGAGGTGCAGCAGTGTGCCTTGGCCTCCACCATGCTCTCTGCCGCAAAGGGTGAGGACCCCCCTTTTTAAGGTGAAAGCCATTAATGGCTCATGTTGTCGTGGACAAAATGTGTCCCGCTTTTGCGCCGGCTCTGATTGGCCGAGGCGGGATGACGTCATAGAAGTCTCGGCCAATCACGGAGCACCACCACAGTATACACGAATGCATGCCTTATAAGGTCATATGTCAATTAGTGATCAATTACCAATTAGTGAATTATGAATTGATGACTAACTAACTATCAATTACTTACTTAAATAAATAATTTATAATTAATTAATTACTAATTAGTACCAGTTACGTAGCAGAATGCGGCACTCAGGCTTTCACCTTTCACTACTATAGTCGCTAAAGTCTCGTAATTTTTTTTCTGCTCGAGAGGGAGCCTTCATCAACTCTGTGCTGTGTGTGCAGATGACGTGATGCGCCTGCGGACGGTGATGAAGTCGTCGCAGCGCAACATCCACAGCTCGTCGCAGCTGTTCAAGCTGGCACAGGACGCATTCCGCATTGCCGTGCCCCAGGACGGAGGTCCCAGGCACCTGGCCCTGCTCAACGTGGCCTTTGAGCTGGGCCTGCAGGTATTTGCCTCATCATATTACTCTTAGGCTTGTGCACTCATCATCATTATCATCAGCCTGACTATACCCACTGCAGGGCGAAGGCCTCTCCCATATTTCTCTAGTTAACCAGGTTCTGTGCTAGCTGCATCCACTTGACCCCTGCGAACTTCTTAACCTCATCCGCCCACCTAGCTTTCTGCCGCCCCCTGCAACGCTTTCCTTCCCTTGGAATTGAGTTTGTTACCCTAAGCGACCATCAGTTATCCTCTCTTCGCACTACATGTCCTGCCCATGCCCATTTCTTCTTGATTTCCACTAGAATGTCAGTAACTTGAGTTATTTCTCTGACCCATTCTGCATGCTTCCTATTTTTTAACGTTACCCCTACCATTTTTTGTTCAATAGCCCTCTGCGTTGTCCTCAACTTAAGTAGAACCCTCTTGGTTAGCCTCCACATTTCAGCCCCATAGGTGAGTACAGGTAAGATGCAACTGTTGTATACTTTGCTCTTAAGCGATACTGGTAAGCTGCTAGTCATAATCTGCAAATGCTTGCCAAATGCGCTCCATCCCAATCTTATCCTTGTTATTTCCTTTTCATGGTCCGGATCTGCGGTTATTGCCTGTCCTAAGTAGACATATTGGCCTACTACTCCCAGTGCTTTGCTACCTAACGTAAACTGCTGTTCCTTCCCGAGGCTGTTGAACATTACCTCAGTCTGCTGCATATTGATATTCAAGCCTACGTTTCTACTTGTCCTGTCTAGGTCACCAATCATTCTTTGCAGTTCATCTCCCGAGTTACTTAGCAAGGCAATGTCATCAGCAGTAGTAAACACAATTTTGATGAAAATCGGTTATAGTAATATATGCCTGGCCGCGGCGACATACTTTTGATGAAATGACATCGGATCGTGACTCGTGAGGCAAATTTTTATTTAAAAAAAAAAAAAAAACAATTTTTATGGCTTTACCGTCAGGCTTACGGGCACCAAGGAGAAGCCAACTTATGTGCGCCTTGGACCCGTGAGCGAAAGCATGCGGCATGTGGGAAAAAAAAATGTAAAGGTGGCTTCGAATGTGGGAAGAAGGTGGTGTGGTCCATTGAGAAAGTAAAAGGGTTTTACCCCTTTTTTGTAGTGAGAATTATGGAAGGGAAGAAGCTGCAGAACATTCACAGCACTCTGCAGTGCGAAGCATGAAACAGCAGTACCTAGAGGTGGAAGTGCGGCATGTGCGGTTTTGCCGCGCTTGAATGTAGCACGCATTCCTAATCTATTGCCTCTTAAGTAACAGAAACAGTGGAAGATGATGCCTTGTTTTTGCACAGCCTTGGTTTTTGCATGAAATCAAACTCGGCTGTGTTCCTAGCCATGTTGCGCATGTTACGTTCATGCTAAAGAGGCTCTTCCACAGGATGCAAACAAAAATCTTATGACTCAAAAACAGAAAATTGTGCAGAGACAGTAGGGGAGAAATGAAAGGTATATTTTAGAGTTTATTTCATAAAACAAGGTGTGTATAGTTAGTAGCTATTTAATTACCAGGCGGCATCTTCAGGGCCATTTCATCACCAGCAACTGATATAATAAAGGCCCTGATGTAGTAAAGATTTTTTTCTGGTCTGAATGACTTTTCTACTGTGTAGTGGTTTTTCGACTTGAAATGATTTTGGAGGGAGTAAAAATTTTCTCCTCAAATAATTTTGAAGTGAATATTCCGACTACATTTGCCACACAAAATAGGTTGAATGGCCAATAAGCATTTTCAAAATTCTGCATTTTTCTAACACACAGGACCACGACATAACTGAAAGAAAAGTGCAATGAACCTTTGTCAGGGATTTCACAGATGCACAGAGTAAACAACTTTGCATTCACTCAAGATTTTCAGTCAGTCATACTTTACGGCCAACTATGTCTAAATATTGAAGCGTCCTCACAGCCAGTGGAATTGCATTAATTTCGCAGGTTGAATTCATGGCCGAACTGGTCACCTTTCAATATAGATACGAAAAGCAAAATGGCTGCATGCGTTCCAGGGCAACTGGGACTATGAGCGACGCTGTAGGTGAGGGCTCCAGATTATTTCGACTGGCTGTAACTTCCTTAACGTGCACCAACACTGCACGGTACACTGGTGCCATTCTTTCTGCCTCAGTCAAAACACAGCTGTCACGGCCATGATTGAAGCAGGGTACCCTGGCTAATTAGTTGAGCACCTTAACCGCTGAGCCAGCGCGGTGGGATAATTCAGTAAACTTGACTGTTTTCCCCAGCATGCACCGTCATATGCAGCTACATTATTATTTGAGCAGAAATTCTATGTTTCTCGAATATTTGCTCCTACCCGATCAGTGATTGTGTCAAAAAGAAAAGTAAAGCAATACAGCGAGAGAAACGTTGACATATTCTGGAAGGAGTTTTGGTGTGAGCTGAAAACTAATCAGACATGGCATATTGAGATACCGTATAAACGCGTGTAAGGGCCACACCTGTGTATGGGTCGCACCCCCTATTTCCCGAAGCAAACATTAAAAAAAAAAAAAAAAGAAAATTCGTCTAAGGGCCGCACCCATCTTTCCACAACCCATGCTGGAATAGCCTTCAAAATGCACGCGCACACGAGCTTTCAGATGCCGCCCACGGATAGCGCCCAAAGTCACGGGCCATCATTATTATCATTATTTCTCTCTGCCACGAGCTTCCTTAATCGATATCGACATTGGCATCGCCAGCCCCGGCTAAACTCTATGCCCGGTTACAGTGTTCTAGAAGGCTGGCTTTGATCAAGTGACTACCAAAAGCACGTGAGTAGTGGTGGCGTGATTTGCATGGTCACACGCCGTAATTGCGGCTCTTGTGGGCTGTCTGCTTTATTTTTCGTGGATTGCCGTCGAGCGTTGTCATTCTAGGACGATAGGCAAACGTAGCTATATGGCAGGCATTAAACTAAAAGTAGTAAAGCTTGGAGTTGGAAGACTCTGCAAGTGACAATTGAATGGTAAATAAACGCCACACATTCACTGATTAGCCTGTTTCTACTTGAAAAAAAAAAATTATTTTTCGTATGTTGCGTGTATGGGCTGCACCTCAAAAATTGGCCCTCAAATCTGAAAAAAAAATATTGCGGCCCTCACATGCGTTTATACGGTACTATGACCTTTTAATTAGGGTTATGACATCACCTTTTGCAAACAACTGCATAGTATGGGGGTAGGGGCTTTATAATTTTAACAGTGTACACTGTAAAAAAAGTGCCGTTTACATTTGTTCACAGAGCAAAGTAAATGCTAGTTAGGGTGATGGCTGCTTTTGAAGAACTAGGAAGATTGCAACTGCAAGTTCATGCCTGAGGGGTTGAACACATTGTGTCATCACATAGGCATTTGCAAGATTTGTCGTAAGGATTCCATGCGTTGCATGCACTGTTCTGTGACTATTTCAACGTAATGCTCATTTGGAAATTTGAGCAATTGAAGGAGTTTTAGTCATTTCACAGGAATACCCTTATCTCTCTCTCGTGCCAATGTGCATCTTCTGTGGTCTTACTGGGTCGACGTGAATGTCATTGCCAATGGTGCAGGTGATGCGGGTGACCCTGTCATCGCTGAACTGGCGACGTCGGGAGATGGTGCGCTGGCTGGTGACTTGCGCCACAGAGATCGGCCTGGAGGCCCTGGTGTCCATCATGCAGAAGTGGTACCAGTTCTTCACCCCCACCGAGGCCACTGGTATGCACCTTGCCACGTCTACATGGGCAAACTGCGAAGGATTGCTTTTGTATCCTGTAGGTCGCTGCTCCTCAGTATTTCTGCTGATCGGGCGCTTCCTAATATTCCGGTTCCTCGTGTAAACAGTAGCACACCGGGCTTGTCTGAATGTAAAAGTGTTAACCAAGGTCATTTCAAAAGGTGGCATTTAAATCCACTGTGGTCACGCTGCAGCCTTTCACGAATTTTTCTCTTGTGGCGTCTTGTTGAAAAAAAGACATGTCAAGACAAAACCTGTCTTGCCTAAAGGGCCCGTGAAACGCTTTCCGCGAATACTAGAAAACATGCATGAGTGATAGGTATCACATCAATTGTCACTGCAAAGCAAAAACTTTTAAGCTACCTTTATTAGCTCTCAAGGTACGGGTGATCGAAAATGATGCTTCTCCTTTCCTCCCTCAACTCAGCCTACACCAACGCACGAGAAAAAAAAAGAAGTAAACAAGTCGCGGCTGCACCCCATCATACCCCATCCCGCCCGCTTAAGGGGGGACCAAAAAATCGCGAAAAAATCACTTTTTAGAAAATGTGATTTGCGAAATCAGTAGCTCTTTATCTACCTATCTGCTAAGTTTTTCATCTCTAGGGTCGGTATTTTAGTCACAATGCCAATTTATATAATCGATGTCGCCCAAATTTGGGCCGAAAACGACCCCCGAAACAACCATTTTCCGCGAGGCGTAGCTCCCATTTTGTGCGCGGCACCGTAGCCATCTTGGTCTCATTCGAAAGAGCCGCCTTTCGTCTTCAAATTGCCGCCTTTGCTGTTTACATTCGCCCATTGGTCGCATAAAAAATAGCAAAAAAGAAAACGTGGCATTTGCAATACCATTGGCTTTCGGGGTGCATGTGACGATAAGGCGTCCCCGCATTGGTGGAGCTGGCTGATGGCGTCTGCTCGGCGCGCCCGAGCCGCGGGGAGACGGCGGAGACGTGACGCCGGTCGCGCTTGGTTCCGAACCGCGAGGTGCGTTCGTAGCAAGAATTTGTGAAAAAAGTGAAAAAAATAGTTGAATAATCATCTCAAGTGATGCCCTGCCCCGGCTGTGCGCGCTCAGGCCGACGGAAATCGTGCGCCGAACGATCGTGTGTACGAGCCTGAAGTAGGCCTAGCGTGTTCCCCAGCACGGGGGACTGCCTTTGCCAGCGGTCGCACCCGCCGCGACAGTGATAACGCAGGCCGCAAATGAGCAGAAAGATAAGCTCAAAACAGGAAAAGCTTGAACTCGCGCCAACTCCAGCAACGAAGCGGTAGACGGATTGTGTTCGTAACGATGACGGCAGCGCGGCGGACAGTCCGCTTGGCGATGCGGAGTTCACGATCGTCAGATCTAAACAGTTTGCCAAGATTGGCGAAGTGTAAAACATACGGCGGCGATATTGGCATTTAAAAAAGTGAACGGGGATAAGGAATCGCCGTCAAACTTATTCTTCAATGCGTAAACTGCGGGACACGTCGTCTTCGTAGAGCTCGCCGCGCGTTTGCGCCGATCGGACCTCGTTCATAGTCCTTAGGGAATTCACTTGCTTCTAGTGCAATGCAGAGCACTGGGAAGCAGCAAACAGCTCCAAATTACATTTCTTTTCCGCAATAAACGTTCCTCACCGCGGTCTTGATGCGAGGACGTAGCAAAACGACGTACGTAAAAAAAAAACAAAAAAAAAAAAACGAAAAAGTGACAACTGAATGTGCTGCAACTGCAAATCAAAATGAAAGAGACGACACTTGGACGTTGGAAAGCAAAGAGACTACATTCCTGGATATTTATAGCCATTTTAAATTGTAAACGTGTGCATTGCACCAGTGAATGTCTGAGAGCAGAGAGGAAGCGTGCTTCCTCTGCAGCTTTTCAGACTGCAGCAAAACGAAAGCAGAAGGGCAAACCCAATGCAGATTACTGTCCAGGAGCCTTCTAGGCCACAGTGGCCTGCGTTTCTACAGTTTTTGTTTGATTAAATTAGTGTTTGACATTGCAATTCGTTTTTTCCATTTTTCTCAAAATGAAAATTTTGCCTACCCTTCTATTTTGCGGGTGGCATTGTGGCTCTCCTACTCGTTAGACTGTAATGATTTTTTTTTTTTACTGGCTCGTGAGTGTTAAAGGAACACAATAAAGCTATTATACAAGGTCTCAACTGCATGAAAAATTTTTAAACATAAGAAGATGTAGAAAGGGGGTGGTTGCACTTGTGAAGCTGAAAATTAAAACTTCCATAACTTTAGCTTGTAGTAAGGCAGGAGCACAAAACTTGTTTTATTGTGTTCCTTAGACATTCAGGAAGAGATCCATGTGCATTTTAGCAATTTCCCTTCAGTAGATATTTTTACAAGCTTCCCGCAAGTCTGGAACAGCAAAGTTGCTGTAACTACTCAGCAAATTTATGTAGAAGAAAACTAACAACATATTTGAAACCAGCACAAGAATTTACATAAACCCTGCAAATTTCATACTGACAGGACAAATATTAAGAAAATTTTGCTCAAGACCCATGTCCCCCCTTAACTTGGGAACGCGCAATGAGCGGGCACGCCCAGCAAACCCATGTGACGTCACATGAGACGTCACATGAGAATTTGTGGTCGCCCCCATTTGGTCGCAAGCAGTCGCCAGGAGCACTTTCTAAAATATATTTATTTGTAAATTATACGCTGCATGCAAATTAAGCTTTCCATTTTGACTCGAATACATTATGGATCACTTGGATAGATTTGTTGCATTAGGATATTACCGTAAGTAGCATTTCAAGAGGTCCTTTAAGTTCACATGGCTGCTTCAACAACAACCTTGTGTTGAGAGATAAGTGCATTGGGCTGGTAATCTTTCAGGAAGGGTGTGTATGGGTGTGTGTGTTTTAACTAATATACCGTACTCTCTATCTTGTGATGAGCTTTACAAAAGATATGTGCCAGCTCGCCGGTGTTGTCGTTTGAGGTCAAAAGCAGTGCCGGGACATGCCAATTGCTCCTCCCCGCAGGCCCAGTGGCCACGACCATCATGTCGCACGCCACCATCCTGCGGCTGGGCCTCGACTTCAGCCAGCAGGAGGAGCTGTCCTCATGTGCGCGAACCCTGGCCCTGCAGTGCGCTTCCAAGGATCCGCCCAACTGCGCGCTCAATGCCCTCACCCTGTGCGAGGGGGACGCGTACGCCTTCGAGACGGCTCACCAGATTGTGGTGGACGCGGCGGGCTCGGGCGTCATGACTTCCTCACAGTTGTTCACCGTAGCGCGGTACATGGAGCACCGAGGTTACGCCCACCGGGCTTACAAGCTGGCCGTGCTGGCAACGCGCGGCGTGCAGCTGGCCTACAACCAGGACGCGCATCCGGCCATCAACGACATCCACTGGGCGTGCGCCTTGGCCCACTCGTTGGGCCGCTCTGAGCTGGCGGGTCTCGTGCCGCTCCTGGTCAAGCATGTGCAGTGCGCCACCGTTCTTTCGGACATTTTGCGCCGGTGCTCGATGGCCGCACCAGGCATGGGTTCGGCTGCACTGGACGCCAAGCGGCGATGCGTGCGCGCCTTATCGCTGGATAAGCCGCCGCTGCGGCCGCTCCTGGATGCGGCTATCGCAGCATATGTCAATACGACTCACTCGCGACTGGCACATATCTCGCCGCGCCACTACGGCGACTTCATCGAGTTCCTGGGCAAAGCGCGCGAGACCTTCCTGCTGGCCCAGGACGGGCACGTGCAGTTTGCACAGCTCGTGGACAACATGAAGGCTGCCTACAAGGGCAAGAAGAAGCTCATGTATCTAGTCAAGGAGCGGTTTGGCTGAGGAGGCAGTGTGACCATTGAAACGCCTTGGCTGTGTGTGTCAGGCTGGCTACTAGTTTTGGTGTGCTGTACCACCACATAGGGGCACTTGGTGCAGTGGATAGATTTGCTGATAACACTTTTTTTTTAAAGTGGCCCTCTATCCATTTTGCAGAGAGGGAGTCTGGCGTCTGCCACTTGCCTCCGAAGTGTGTCTCCTTCAGCCAGCCGAAACTTGCAGGCGTGCTGTCGTGGAGCCGACTAGAGCTGCCTCCGGTTCGCTTTATTGTTGTTTGCTTTTTTTTCTTTTTTTTCTATTTCAATGCATTAGTGGTGGGTGCCTTAGGGACAAGGCATCCCTTTCCTGCCCATCAAATTCCTTAGCTAGGGAATTTTTTTTTTCTTTGCTTGTCTGAGCAGACAAGCCTCTGTGGAGTGGTTTTACCACTCAGCTTTAGCGGGAAAAAAATGAACTTATGATGCCAAACCACCACCACACCACTCAGCAAGCTTGGAAGTGGTGCCGTTAAGAAACAAAGAAGTGCAGATTGAAATACATAAAAATTAAAAAAACATACATGGCAGGCCTGGCGAGAGACACGGTCACTTAGTTTCATTGCATTTCACCTTTATTTATCTGTATAGTAGCAGTATTGTAGGCATGTTTTACTTTTATATCCTGTTCCTTTTACTTTTATATTCTGTTCCTCATTGTTTTGTGCCCGTCACCGATGTGTATTGAATTGTGGTTTGTTATTTACTATCGTGCATGTTGTTTAACACCGTTGGACACTGAGTGTAACAAAACGGTGTAGTTATATACTGTGTTCTACCTTAAATGAGCATCATCTTAGTCTAGTTTGCCACGTTGTGTGGTTTCCTGTGAAGAGGACGACATGCCACCGACAAACGTTAACCAGAGGCTTCAGCCGCAAGTTTCGAACTGTATCGAGGTTTTAGCCCACCGTGCTTAGTATAACTAGATTTATCCCGTATGTTATCACAGGTGTTGATTTGATTGGCGGGGGCAGTCAAACGTTTGCTTGTTTGTGGAATGCGAAACTGTGGCGACTCCTCTGTCTCGTGAGTTCAAACGAAGGAACGTCGCTGCAGCGTGCATACGTGTTATCCTAAGCGCTCTTGATCAAATGAAGGTGTACATGTGATTACTCCTGGTTCTTGCAGTTTTGTTCCAATTGTATATAGTTAGTAAGAGAACTAGGAGGGTGTTCAATAAGTTTGTCATTCCTCCATTGCTCATTCTGCTCAGCATTAACTTCACAATTCCACAGTGGCATTGTATGAACTCAGCGACCGAACCAACGAGCTCACGTAGAAATCCATGTCATGTCCGCTTGTTGTGAGATTTTTTTTTTCTTTTGTTGCCTTCCTTGGCGCTCCAGTTAAGTCTTCTAGCTAAGGCAGCTGGCTCTGCCCGAGTCAAGTCGAGGAAAGAGGCCTGACTTGCGGATTGGGCTTGAAAACTGTGCACTCTGTGTGGTAAAGCCCCTTAATTAGTACGGTTAGAGAAGCCCCTTAGTGGACATTTGTCTTAGAATTGTTGTGACCATAGGGGGGAAAAAAAAGGCGGCTATTGAATGACTCTGCCCACGCCTGTTATCCGCTTGGCCGAGTGATTGATTAGGTGGTTAATGGTGGTAGACATTCTCACAGGTAGAAAATTGTTCTACCCCGTTATGTACTGTATCTTTCTTGTATGTGATGCACTATGGGAAGCTATTAATTATGCTAGACCATGTGTGCGCATGTTGTACAGAGTGGAAATGCAAGATAGATATTGAAATGTGCATTATTTTTATTTTATTTTTTGTATGCGCACAGTGGGGATTCACTCACACGAGCCTCTTTCCCGTTGAGGAATGTGATTTTGACCGTGTCTCTCGCCAGAAACTGCCGGTGACGGGTGCATGCTAAGGAGCGACCGGTGCACACGGCTGCAAAGATTTACGTGCAGCGGGGCGTTCCTCTTTTCGTTTTTCTAGTTTTTTTTCCTCCTCCCGGTTTTCATTGTACCTTGGCCACCATGCTTCTCATCTACAATGTCCTCGGTACAATTCCTTTCGCATTTCCGAGATTGAGGAGCCTGCTGCTGCTTTGTACATAGTCCTTGCTTGTCTATCTTTGCAATATTCCCAGAGGCGGCACCCAGTCTTCTCTTTCCAACTTTTTCTCGTTGATTTAGAGCTGTGCTTTATAACTTAAAGCACCTCCAAAGTGCTTTGACAGCACCCTCTTTTCCTTGGACCTTGCTTGAGTGATGGAAACATACGATTTACTGTATGCGTCTTATTATAGCGGCTTAAGCATATCTGCATACTCGATTCCATGAGAAGATGATGACTCTCTGTGCCTTGCTGTTGTTGAAGTTGCTTTGTTTTTTCTCATTTTGTTATTTGTAGTGTCGCATCTTTCCTTCTCTTATCTCTTCTTTTTTGTTGCCGTCGTGTATGGTGCAGCTTTGCTGCTACCATGTAGGAACAGGCGTTTGTGCAAGTGTGCAAGCATCGCCAAAAGAAATAAGGGGAAAAGCTGCTTTAATATTAATGCGGCGCGCGCCTTCCTTGTGAACTTTGCGCATCTACTTACCGGGGAGACGATTTCGAAATTGTGACAGTGGCACAACTGTTTCTTTTAGTGGGGCTGGCGTCTAAACCAAAACCCTAGTCAGCACTTTTGTCTGAGCAAGCCGCACAGTCATGAGAAAGGCATTGCGCATTCTTGATCCACCCTCTAGTTACATTTGCCACTGTTGTTTCGGGAGTACTGTTGTTCTGAACATGCCTTTCCGCTGCCTCCAGTGCTCGGTTTAGTGTGGGTAATGTATGTGACATTACCAAGGCTTTTCTAATGAACATACTAGTTGGGCATTTGTGGCATAACTTTCCCTTTTTTTTTTTAATGAGAAAGCCTGTCACTCACACCTTGTTTTTAATGCACACACCATCAGTGCTCGACTGTAACCGGTCCTTAAAAGAATGACACCTGAACAGTGCCATAAGGGAAGGGAGGAAGTTGAGAGTGAAAGTGGAAAGAGGAGCAATAGTGCAGGGCTGCGGTGTAATTTCAACCACCTGGGTGTAATTTCGACCACCTAGGGATCTTTAACATGCACTGACATCGCACAGAACACAAATGCCTCTTCGTTTCGCCTCCATTGTCCCGACCGCCAGCAGCTGCATTTCGATGGAGGCGAAACGAAGAGGCGTCCGTGTGTTGTGCGATGCCATTGCACGTTAAAGGTTCCCAGGTGGTCGAAATTGCTCCGCAGTCCTCCTCCACTAGGGCTCTTATTTCTTCCTTTCCACTTTCACTCCTACCTTCCTCTATGGCGCGATTCAGGTGTCCACAGAACAAGTGTGACAGATACTGCGCCTTTCCTTTCCTGTGAACAAATTATTATTATCTTTGTAAAAGTGGTTCCGGATGTAAGGACAGACAAAACGAACCTGTAATCTGGCAGACTTGCACTTGTATTAATGTAAAAAAGTGATGATGTAACCTACAAAGAAAAAAAAAGCATTTAGCAATGCTAGATTTTTTTTTAATTTGGTCCTTATACTTGCCTTGCTAGTTTCTATAAATAAGCAAAAGCACTTTCAGTTTGCTTGAACTTTGAAAGTTGTCTTTAACCTATTTTGGTAGGAAAATATGATTTGGTCTAGTCTTGCCATGCTGTGCTGACTGTGCAGTCCAGGAATTTTTTTCATCGCTCTAAATCTTATCTAGGTATTGTGCCTACAACTCTCTTCATTTTAGCACATCATTTCGCAATGCAGCTTAGCATGGTTTGTCTGGAATTTGTTCAGAACAGTCTTCATTTGATAAATGTGGCCATAAAAAGGAGACCCTGTCAAATTTCGTATGCTGGTGCTGCCACTTAGTGGAAAAGCGAGCATTCATCCAAGTTGCTACTTCATGTGGTGTGCTTGAATGCAGGTGGCAGCACTGGTATAACTTTAGCTGTTCCCACTCTTTTCTATGTGACTAGCATACATTGTAGGAGGTTTCCACTTATTTCAGATAAGCAACGTCAGCTGCAATTTAAGCAGGAATGAAGGAAAAATACCGGAGCACGAATTCTTTATGCAGTCGGAATGTACATGTCCATTTGTTTTGCAAGAATCTCTTCTCAGATGATCTCCCTTGCTTAAGTGACCCCGTCTCTAACAGCCAGCCAGTTTCCAAGCAGTTTATTTTAATTACTGCTTGTTGATTGTGATTATGCAGACATTTTTTGCTGAACTTTAGCTCGCTTGTATTTTCCTTTCTTTGTTTTTTCTGTTACTGTGCTTTGTACATAGTGCTGGGGTTTAACTTGGGCAATTGCCGTTCATTACAGAGAGTTATGTTATTACACCTTAGTTTTCTCACAGGTAGTTGCCCTTTTCATTTTGTCTTGCTAGTTTTTCACAAACCGGTGTTTGCGTTTCGAATATCATTATAGTGCTTCGTCATCGGCACAGGGTGTTGTAGGTATTGTGCCATGTGTTAAAGTGCCTTTCGTTGCGTCAAAGGAAGCATGCAATCTTTATTTGTTGTCTGAGAAGCTTGCCTGAACACGTCTGATTTCTTTCTTGAATACCTTTTACCACTGCATCTTGAGTGGAATAGTATTTTGCTCGCTTAAGAGTGCAGGCTTGCAACAATTTTTATTACTCGCTGAGGGAATGCGAGTTGACTGCATTCACTTTTGCTGTCCTTTACTTTTGCGTTCTTAGCTGGTTTGTTGAGGACTCTCAGCATCCTGCATATGCAATTCCAAAGCAACAACGACATGCTCGTGGCGGCTGTGTGGGTTTTGTAGTTTCCTGAGGTTCTCGTCGACTTTCAGTAGTAGCATTTCATTTTTTCTGGTAACCAGCATCTTGGCGGCATCTCTGTCTGTTGCCTATGTGTTGCATTATCGGTTTGGGCCAGTTCGCTAAACCCGATATTTTCACACGACGCAGCTCTCGACTTGACCGAACGGGTTGACGCTCTTCACGAAGCTGCCGCTGTTGCCTACCTCACGATGAGCTATGCCAAAGACGGACCGGAGCTTCCATGAGACGATGCCTTCTTGAATTTTGCGCATCGCGTTTCATTTCTTTTTTTTTTCAAGGATCTCACGCACCTTCTGAAGAGTATTGTCCCGTCCTGTCTAAGTCAAGAGTGTCATTGATGGTTGGACTTTGCGCGCTCCACTGATGGCCAGAGGACATACGCAGTCAGTTTGAAACTGCATTGTGTCGCACGAGCTTGCGACATGTGTGGCTACATATCCTGCATCTTGTCATGCATTGGAAGCCTCATTATGAAGCTTTCGAGCAACTCTCATCGGCATCTCTCATCTGCACATTGATAAGATGATTATTTCAACACACGTGAAAGTGGCGCCATAAAACTGTCATGGGATGAATGGAAAAGCATGCATGGCCCTGGAAAAGTTTCTCTTCCATGAGCTGTATTCTTCGAATAGTGAAGTGTTAACAATGCGACTGTCATGGCCGTTGAAATCTAACATGGCTGGCTGGGTTTCAAACGGTGGGCGGCACTTCGTTCCATGTCTTCTTTCTCGGGGAATCTGAGCAACAGACGAGTCGCTGGTTTCTTAATGACACCGGCATCCAAACGTAGTGTGCCAGATGTGGAGGCTTTGTATCTAGGCCATTGCTGTGGTCTCGTGATTTGTCCTACAGCAGAAGGTGGTCTTGAGTTGTTCAGTAGCAAAATGAATAGCTGATATTCATCAACACAACGATGTGTTCCACGATAGAGAAAGAGATCTCTCAGGAGATTGTGCACATACATTGCTGCTTCATCATGTTGAGGCTCTTTTTTTTTTTTTTCTTTTTTTTCTTGGTAACTCTGTGTACGGACTGTTCTTGTTTTAGTGGAGCAATATGTGTACAAAGTGGCCAATAGACCAACACCGTGTTTACAAACGAAGGGGGCGCTCACGGCGCCGCAGCCGACTGGGGGTGAAAAATAGGCTTAGCGTCCATAGGAATACATGGAATCCAAATATTCCAAAGCAGTTTTCTCTTTTCACGGGGCACCTGTGATGTCGTTATTCGGTATGAAGCAACTATAAACATCCTAGAACAGATCGTCAAAATATGAAATCTCATCACCGAGGCGAAGTATTTTTAAAATACCGCGAAACGTGGGGGTGCAAGTTGGGAGGGCGACCCGTAGAAATGCATGTAAACACAACTTACCGGAACATTTTTCTCATTTCGCAGAGCATCAGAAGTGGTGGCCGGTTGTTAATCGTTGACCAGTGCTTTGAAGAAGTGTGTGATAAAGTATGGTGCGTCATTACGGAGGCAGTCTACTTTTAAAACTCCCCGAATAACCTGTGTTATGAATCCAGACATCGTCAAAAGGCAAGCTGGGTGTAGCGAATCGAGAAGTTTTGCTTACAGTCTGATATGCTGTCGCATAGGGTAAATAAGCTTGATAATACTTTCGCTCCAGTGATACGTTCTAGACAGAATTACATTTAAAAAGCAGTTGTCAAACGCCATACGACAATATGGACCGAACGAGATTCGCGCATTGCAGCAGACGACAGCGCCGCTGACGATACCTACCGCGGCCGCCTCTAACTCCGGAACGTCTGCTAGCGACAGCGCAGGTTATGCATGGTCGTCTGCAACTGTGCGCGGTCAGTTTATCCTGCTGTGAGCGGTTCCGTAAGTCGCAAGACTTGCATTACTTGCAAGAGAATGTAGTTTGTCATGCAACATGATGTCGGGGCGTTGTACAAGACATTCACCAAAAATGAGAAAGGTTCAATGCTGCTGAACCGAGCAAAACGTTGCGGTAAGTTGTGTTTACATGTATTTCTATGGGTCGCCCTCTCAACTCGCACCCCTGTGCGTTTCGCGGTGTTTTAAAAATACTTCGCCTCGGTAATGAGATTTCACACTTCCACGATCTATTCCAGGGCGTTCATGGTTCCTCTGTGTCGAATAATGACATCACGGATGACCTGTGAAATTAGAAAACCATTTTGGAATATTTCGCTTCCATGTATTCCTATGGTCGCTAAGCCTACTTTTCACCCCCAGTCGTACCACGCTGGTGATAGAAGCGCCACCGCATCATGCTTACGTCACAGATCGGTGTTGGTCTATAGAAAAACTGCTTGTGCACCCTGTCTTCACGAACACCTGTAGTGTAATTCTGCTGCAAATGGACCATTCTTATCAAGGACAGAGAAAAGTTCAAAGTGTTGGCAAAAGTATTGGACTTTGAGAGCCTGGTAGTTGGCCTTCTGATTTTCTGACATGAGTTTACATGCAATTGACTCCGATGTTGTGTTTTCATGAATGTGTTAAAAAAATGATAAGTTTCGCTGTTCTAGACCTCTGTACCGCTAATCTATGCAGCCATTTATATATATATATATATATATATTCATTCATGCTGTTCTACTGTCGAGAACGGCAGAGTTGCCAAAATTAAGAATATGCAGTATTTCTCTTTGGTGTTATTTAGTGTTCTTTTCGTTGAGCACTTATCCTTGATATGTGCAACCTTTTCATCGCTGTTTGTTAATTCGATTTTGTTTGTACAAACAAAAACCTTACTACATGCTAATTTCCCTTCACAAACGTATGGCCTTGTTCCCCTTAGCAGTTTGGATGCCGGTAATTTCAGTCTGAAATTTACCTGTACTGTTCCTAATGAAAAGGATGCCAAGAAGATATGACTGAAACGTGCAGGTGTGATCAGGGAAGGGGGGGGGGGGGGGGGGGGGGGGCTTTTTCTAGCCATTTGGCAACATTGCCTTGATCTAAGTGGCGCCAACTTGAATAGCATGTGGTTCAGGTTCAATAGCATTGTTTAGTTTTACTCTGGAGTAGCTTGCTCTGTGTGGACGCAAGGGTGGGTATTGACTGGAGCCAGAGACCTAGGTTGATGCGAAGATAATGATTTATCAAAAGTGGGGCCTGAATTTTACGGTCTCGGGGTGAACCACACCTTAAATTTTGGAATCGTGCTTTTGAATTCCGGTTATTGATCTGTTGCATTGCTCTAAACCTTTAAGGTAGTGCGAAGTCCACCGTGGCATTTGTGGAATCCAGATTGAGGATTTATCGAAGGCTAAAATACGCTCTAGGTATCACAGGGCATGACGAGACAAGTTCCATATCAGCAGTAGGGACAGTATCTAGATAAATTCAAAACAGGGCCCTTGATTTGCAAAATAGGTTCTCGTTCTTCCATTGGAATTCTCCAAAAGTTTGTGCATTTGAATACCTGGTAGTCTGAATGTCAACCTCGGCGGGGAAAAACGGTGCAAAGTCGCGAACTGTTACTCGTATCTAATGTTAGCATGCATGCAGCAGAACTTTAGATATGGAACTTGGAAGCTTTTCTTTATTTTACCCCTCTTTGAAGGTGGAGTTCAATAAATTATTTTGTTTACTAGTAGTGCCTTAGTTGTTTTCCAGGACCATGCATCCATCGCTGATGATTTAAGTTTAAAGAAAAGAAATCAGCTTGTAAGGAACAAAGGTCTTTGCTGGAAATGCTAGACTGCGTACTGAATGGGATGAGGCTTGGAGGTTTGAAGCTGCCTTTCATGTTGCAACACCCATTGGGCGGGCTTGCAATGCTGGAATGTCGCTTTGCTGCGAGCTTAATAAGCAGTTTGAGAAGTTGCCGTTGAGGGAGGCCAGAATGCTGGAAAGTTTGAAGCGGGGCTTGTGACCTTGTTTTGGAATTTTCATTGATGATAAATGCACTAGATAGTGCCACATTAAAGGGCCGGTGAGTGAGGACAAATTGAAATAGGCCTATCAAAAGAGCCGGAAAGCCAGAGGATGCTTACTGATAGTTTAACTGGATGTTATTGTCCTCAATGTCATTTAACCTCGGAAGCTGGTTTTCTTGTGACCTTTCAAAGGCAAAGTTTAGAGGGAGCTATCATAGCTCGCAGTGAGGTGACTAGGTTGATGTTTACTCTCTAGCTTATGTTGTTTCCCTGAGTTTTAATTTGCTAAAGCCAGTGAGGACCAAGCAATGCATGTTTTGTTTATCGCTGTTATGTTTTCTTTTGTGTGTCATTTGTTGTGTTCAGCATGTGCTATAAATGCTTCTGCAAGGAAAGTGTGATGTGAACATATGCGCACTTGCCTCTCGGTGACATCTGATCATCTTTCTCATCGTCATCACGTCCGTCATTGAAGAGTGTGCGTGAAATGTGTATGCATAGGTATGTGATCATTTTTGCGTGCTTTGTGGCAGTTTTGTCCCTGTGACATTGTACTCCGAAGAAATATCATGTACAGGATTTAGTGCATATAGTGACGATGCAGCGAAATGCCGACCGACGTTGCATCACAGATGGACATATTTGCAATCGCACCCCCGCTACCCTTCTCTTTATCGTGCCGTTGTCTTAACATCTTCCAAGTGCGCGCTATAAATCTATGAACGCTATGCAACACATGAAACAAAGAAAAAACAGCAACAAAGAACACTCAAGAGAAAAGTAATTGTGTGGAGTATGACCAACAGGCTTCGTGGGAATTCATGCGATGGTGCAATGGATCTATCTGACAGTGCAGTGCAGTGCCGTGTGTGTTGATCCCGTTGTTGGTGAGACCCGCTAGCCGTTCCAGGTGGAACAGTCTACTGTGGGCTTTGGATTTGCCATTGGCTTGACTCTTGCCCCCGTTCGTGTGCGAGCACGCACGTGTTCAGATCCCACGGTGTGTCTGGAGCAATAGGAGAGATGACGTGTCGAGACCACTGCTGCGAGACTACGGCAAGCGAAGTGGAGGACACTTGCGCATGCTGCGCACCTGATAGCTTGTGAACTGTGCGAGGTGTTTCTCGCTTGAACTGTCTTTTTTTTTCTTTCCTCCGTCGCTAGTGCATATACATGGCGCTTGTGTGTTGTGAGCAATGTGGCATGTTAAGTTTTCTTGGCATTGCTTTGTGTCCCCTCCTGCATGTTGATTGTTTGTTCTTTTCTCGTTTGTTACATTTAATTACTTACCCACGTCCCCCACCGCCTGCTCCTGCTACCCCTAAAATCTTTTACAGGTCAAGTGATGAGAAGGGCTGCCAGTATGTGTGCTCGTGGTCATGAAGGAGCTTGGATGTTGAAAGTGTTTAAATTATTTGCTTGCTTTTTTTTTTTTTTGCTTCTGTCATAACAACATGCCAATTTGTCGTGATCTTTTATTTTAAGGAAGCAAGTTTTATGCAACTCCTTCTTGTGGCATATTTTATGCTAGTAAAGTAGCAGAGCATAGCCTCAGTTCTTTATGTGCAGTGTCGCAGCTACTTGTAAACATGAATGCAGGAAGTGTTTTCAAAAAAAGGAAAGGATCTAAAGGAATGTTAGCTGCTGAATGTTATGTCGGCTTGGGTTTCCGTGCACAAGAATGTGATTATACTATTTTTTCATGATCTCATGTTGCAGAAGATGCCTGCAAAGGACAAAAAGAAATTACAAAGACAGGAAAGTGCCCTCTCATTGTCTCACTTTGGGATGGGCACCTATACTGAATTTTAAGAAAAGGGAGTAAAACGGGTAAAAAGGGAGTTACAGGCACTCTTACCGCATACAGTCTCGGAAGTGTAAACTGAACTTTGAGAGAAGGGAGTAAAAAGAGAGGTACAGGTACTCTTACCAGTCTTGGAGGTGTGTAGTTAGATAAAATTCACTCGCAGTTGGAAGTGTTGTGTTGCCATCCTCCTTAAGTTGGTTGGTTTGTGGGGTTTAACATCCCAAAGCATTTCAGGCTATGAGAAACGCCTATCTTCCTCAAGTGTAAAATCATTGTGTCATTGTTGGCAGAACCTTGTGTTATGAGAAGGTTAGCATCAGCACAAAATGGACAAAATTTAATAAAACAGGCAGTGGACATAGAACCCTAGCTTGTTCTGTTTTTGTACGATGTGGTGTGCACTAATGTTGGAAACTTTTTGACCTGTGATTGAGAAACCATTGAAGTACAACACGGGGCATTGTTCTTTGTAAGCTAGGTGAAGTAAGGAGCTTCTGCTGCCCTTAATGCTTCTCTTATATTTTTGGTTTCTGGACATTCAAGCTCCTTCACTACCTTTGGCTTCCATGTGCTACATACACTTCATTGCAACATAGTGAACACAAATGTGTAAAAAATGTATCTTTGAGTGGTCATTTTGTAAGCGTTAGCTTTGTATTGCGTCCTTATTCATACCTCATCACAAAACCATATCCATCCCACCTACCTGACCAGCTATGTTTGTTGAACCGTTGTTATACCCTTGTTTTTCTTTTTTTTTCTACATTGGTTTCCGGTCAACACTCATTAGCTGATGGAATGTAACCGGTCCGCCTGTGTTATCACTATTTATTCGAATGGCTATTTAAAGTGCTCGCGCTGAAACAATTGAAGGGCAAAATGTGTGGTCGTGTATGAGCATTGAGTGACTATGACCTTCGGAATAAAAATACCTTAAACTTAGTCTGTGTGACCATCATTTCTTGATTCAAGTTTCAGTTTTTCTCGTAGCACAGCCGCGTCTTAAAGCCATCCTGCTCGGTATATATTTAAAATTATAAACTCATTTTCAAATTTAAGTTTTGCAGTCCAGGGGCATGCATAGGATAATTGAAATGTAACAACATATATCATCGTGAAGCACACTTTTCTTTTGAAGTTGAATTATGCGTTGTCTAATCTGAAGTGAACAAATATTCCTGAGCTTGGTTCAATGTTGCCAACAGGAAAGCCAAGCTACCAAGTCAATATCTCTTGTACTGAACAAAATTTTCAAATTTTTGTTATCAGTCCTGATGAAAAGTTAAAAATTTTACAGACTGGTGAGGGATTCGGCACTTACAATGACTAAGAAATTGGCTGCTCTAGCTGCAGCTTGCAGCAGTCTATAACTCTTTTCATGGCATGCTTGCAACCCGCAGTTAATGGTCTTCCAAAGTAAAAAAAAAATGTGTAGACTACTTATGAATGCCATTCTTGTATATCGCTGCTTGCAGACTAAAATGGCCATGATTGTTCGAAATGTTCACACATGTGGTTGAGACTACTGCATAAATGTTTGCCGAATACTATGGTCCCCAGACACTCGCTCAGAGCAGGAATAAAAATTACTTTTTAGACCTTTTGCTCTATAATATTTTTTCATATTTCATTACATCTTTAATTTCATCCTAGTGCATTTTAGCTTTGTTCAAATTGGTGCTGCAGGACATTTTGGGAATCCTGTGAAGGAAGACTAAAAGCTACTGTAGCTATATTCTTTCTTGGGCTAAAGTTAAAGTGTGGGCTATTGTGTTAAAGTGTCCACTATAAAATTGAATGAGAAGTTGTACTGCAAAGATGTGTAATTCTATCACCGGGAATCCCAACCACCTAGTTAACCTTTTCTGGGAGGCAGCCCTGTCCAGCTTGGACCTCGAGGACCAGCGAGCCCTCGAGCGATGGCGGCGGTCTTAACCAACGGAATCCCAGAGTAAGGATCCGACCAACCTTCCCATAAATTCCCCTCCGTTTTTCCTTTCAATAAAAAATTTTCATATCAGCCATTGCTGTGTAATAAATTCTTGAAGGCTCTCATTTTCCTACACCAAATCCGCAATGATAAAAGTATTTATTTCCTGCTCCTGTGGGTTCAGCTTGTGTATTATCATTGGTACTCTTTATGCCCAGTTTGTTCTAGCTGACGGTAAAAATTCCTCGGTGAAAATCCTAGCTTTAGGAAGAATTCCCTGTTCCAACTCTAACTGGAACTCAACTGCACGGTGCCAACTGGTATTGGCAGAGATCTGTCCTTCAAACAGTGCAGTTAGACCAGTTAGGATCAATGTTACTAGAGTTAGGATTTTCATCTGAGAGGGTATGAAAACCTACTATAGCTGCTCAAAGTTGAATATGTTTGCCACAATTAACACTACGTTTCAAATGTTTCATGCTTCATGGACAGTTCATTTTTAATACGTTGTATTAACGAAATACGTGCCTATCGCGATAAAAAGAAATGCGAACAGAGGAGTTGTGCGTGCGACATTTTTTTTTTTTTTGCTCGTGTGCATAAAATGATCGTAATTATAATATATATATATATATATATATATATATGTGTGCGTACGTTAACGAGTATGCCGGGGCAGGTGAAAGCGCAGATAGGCCGGGTGGCTACAGTCGGCCCTACAGGGCTTGGAATCCTCCCCATACATGCAGCTGCCGGCGGGGCTGCATGTTTTGCCACTGGTGTTTTTAATATCTGTTAATGTGCATACCGTAATTGCACCCGCCGCCGCTTCGGTGGCGTACGGCTTCTGTTGCGACGCGCACGCGCCCTTCTCTTTCAATTCTTTGTTCGCACTAGGTAGCAGTGGCGGATATAGAGCCACGTTGGCAGGCCCGTTTATTTTATTTTCTTCCTTCCTAAAGACGATAGGATAGGATAGGATAGGATAGGATAGGAGAAACTTTATTGCTCTACTTTAGAGGTATTGCCGACAGAGTTCCTCCATCTTCTTTGCGTCGATGGCATGGCTCAACAAATCGCAGCGTGCAGCAATATATATGCCGGCTGCTGCATAATTAGAGCGTCACTTATCGGTCTATGACCTTGACATTTGCACTCTACCTGAGGAGGTAGATGATGATGATGATAATAATAATAATAATAATAATAATAATAATAATAATAATAATAATAATAATAATAATAATAATAATAATAATAATAATAATAATAATAATAATAATGATAATAATTAATTAATTAACAATTATTATATTATTTGCTTCCCATGAAAGGAAAGGTGCAGTATCTGTCACACTAGTTCTGTGGACACCTGAACCGCGCCGTAAGGGAAGGGAAAAAGTGGGAGCGAAAGCAAAGAGAGAGAGAGAAAGGGGTGCCGCAGTGGAGAGCTCCGGAGTAATTTCGTTGGGGATATTTAACGTGCAATGACATCGCACAGCAGACGGACACCACTTCGTTTCGCCTCTATCGAAACGCAGCCGCCAGCGGTTGGGATCGCCTAATTGTGGTTGTGACCTACTGCGCCTTCCCTTTCCTACAAACCAATTTAATTATACGAAGTGAGCATCAAATTCTATTTAAAACCTTGCTAAACGATGCTTACAACTAACAAAGTTTTCTCTCATATAATCTAGGTTCAAGCCATGCCGGATCTTCTTATAACAGAAAGTTGGCAATAATTTAACATTTTCAAGTTTTTGCTAATGTCCATGCTTTACAACGTGAAGCAAACGCAAAAAGAATAAAAGGAAAACTACGTGCTGTCGATGGAAAACCAGCGCGTCTGCGGTCCCGCTCGCACTTTTCCATTGAGCGCACACGCCCACGATTCTCCGCGTAAGGAAAAGTGGGTCACTTTCGCTTTCGCCTTGAGGACGTTTCAGCAGTTTCAGTTTCAATCAGTGAACGCTCTTTGCGATATAAAACAAGTAGCGCTTCCAATTGTTTTGCTGCTCTGTATGTAAACTGGACGTAATGGTA
Organism: Amblyomma maculatum; assembly: GCF_055883805.1. Classification (NCBI taxonomy): domain Eukaryota; kingdom Metazoa; phylum Arthropoda; class Arachnida; order Ixodida; family Ixodidae; genus Amblyomma; species Amblyomma maculatum. The sequence goes on along the minus strand of NC_139351.1, from coordinate 65,499,156 downwards.
TTCTGATTCGCAAAGGCGTCGTACAATAAGAAGCAAATTACAATTATCAGACGCCGGGAAGGCAGCGCATAGCAGCGCTGAAACCGAAAAGTCATGTCGAAAGGCCATTTTCCCCCAAGTCTTCGCCGCGTCGGCCGCTAGTGGGCGCCACGGTCGGCATTGCCGAAATAGGTGCTCTCTGTCGCTTGTTTTGCGGGGAGCAGGGCGTGTGTGTTTATGCTTGGCACGAAGAAGGCGCTATTATTTCGGCGCTAGACGAAGAACGAGGATTTCTCGCGCAATACGGCGTCCCGCGTCGTGAATTCACATCCTGGTCACCTGTCATCGAGGTACGGTGCGAGCAGCGCCCTGTGATTACAGCTGAGCAACATGCCGGTGTTTCACACCAAGACGATCGAGAGCATTCTCGAGCCCGTCGCACAGCAGGTAAGCGGCGAAGGGTCGTGCTTCCATGAAGGCTGTGCTTTGCTCGCAGTGCATGCTGGTTGAACTTGTGTGCGTACAGCGTCAAGCGATATCCGCACATTCATTTATGTGACACTGTACGCGGCGGCGCATGTTTCTTGAGTCTGATTCGTCTCGATCGAGCTTGGAAGCGATGGCCAGCTATGTATGCATCGTGATATTTGGAGTGTGCGGTACGGTTCCAAAACAGCCGGACGGACGCTTGTTCGTGCTACGGAAAGACAGGCGACCGGGTTTGTTAAAGGAGTATAGACACCATTTTTTGAAGCGTCGGAAGGAATACGATTGCTTTCCTGGTTATACAGAGATGCTCCCCAAGCAATCCCAAACTCGCACTTTTCCGCGAAGATATTTTAATTTGATTTTAAAAACCAGCCAGGCAAGTACTCCGTTTTTCAAAACCAATTGGCATCGACATCTCTGTGACGAAAACGTGTACATAGGTAAACAACATGACGTCATCAAACAACTGTGACGTGGAGTCGGCAAAGCAAAGAGCAGTGACGACACATGGCCGGACTCGAACAGCGCCGCCGCCGCTTCTGCTCGCTTTACTCGATGGCTTCTTCATGTGTGCATGTTACAATTACCTCACCGGTGTACGTATGGAGACTGCCTGCTAAACTCAGGCCCCAACAGCATGCCTGCACAAGTGCAGGGCGTACGGCAACAGTGCCTCTCGATGGCGCGCCGGGAACATACTGCGCCGCTCCCCGCCTACCCTAGACGTCGCTAGCCCTAGCTGGTCGCATCGAAGCGCCAGCGAAAGGCGCTTCGGAACGGGCTAACGCTGTAAAAACGTCGGAGTTTAGCGCCGCTTTACTGGCAAGCCCATCTCGTAAAATAATTTCTTGCTTTGCGCGACGCCTTCAGCAGCGGAGCTAGCGGACATCTGGTGCGTCGCACCGGGCAGCCCAGCTGTAGGAAAAAAGTTCGCTTGTATCACTGTAATTATTTCTACCAGGACCTCCGTATTGGCTGAATAAGCTTCGCAATTTAATCGTGACTGATAGTCCTTTGTACAAATAGCTATGTAAGCGAATGAACAGCGATCTGCGATAGCTAGATTACCGATAGCGGATGCTATGAGGCAGTTATGACTTCGGAGTCGAACGCGGCGGTCACGGATTTACGCACCCAGATTGCCTTGACTGCGCCAGATGGCGCCACATGCTTGGACGGCGGCACCAGCGGCACGCAGGCCTGCCGCGTCGGGACCAATCAGCGCGTGAACAGGCGTGAGCACGGGAGCCACCGGGAGAGCTTACGGGTTACGGTGGCTGATTGCGTCATTACTAAAACATTTTTTTAGAACAGCTTAGCTCACAGCGTTGGCCAACCGGACCGATAAAGCAGCATCTTCACGGTTCCTTTGTTCAACATTCCTACCAGTTGACATTTCCTGCGTGTCAACCCACCAAGCTTTCGTGGCTGCTGCTGATTCCTGCTTCGTCGCTTGAGTCGCAGGCGAGCGGGTCGGGATTAATGTGCCCTGCAATGTTAGTAACATCCACGCTATTGGGCGAAACTATGCTACGCTGAAGCGCTGCTCGACGACGATATTTTCTTGCACGTGCGACAGCAAGCAGACGAAAAACGCGACTCGAATGCGTCATCAGATTTTGTGCTTACGCGATCACCTACCTTGCCAGTAGGGGGCGCTCGTGTGGCGTTCTCGTATCTTTGACGTCATCGCGCGCTCGTGTCCGGAGAGATCGAAACCGAAACTGGCCCTGATAAATGCACTGATAACAAATTAATTGATCTGTGCTGGGGCCTTTTGGGTCGCAGTCCCTTTGTTTTGGCCCACTGTGGATCGATTAAAGCAAAAATACCGGAACAGAAAATGTACGTGTCTATACTCCTTTAAGGAAAGCGGGCCTGCGTAGAGGCGGAGCCCGGCTTATAAGCGCACCATTGTTCCAGAGAGGGGTTTGACACGAAACAGATCCTCTTCAAGTGCTCACAGGCTTGGTGTGAATGACATTGGGTGGAATATATATATATATATATATACACACACACACACACACACACACACACACACACACACACACACACACACACACACACACACACACACACACACACACACACACACACACACACACACACACACACACACACACACACACACACACACACACACACACACACACACACACACACACACACACACACACACACACACACACACACACACACACACACACACACACACACACACACACACACACACACACACACACACACACACACACACACACACACACACACACACACACACACACACACACACACACACACACACACACACACACACACACACACACACACACACACACACACACACACACACACACACACACACACACACACACACACACACACACACACACACACACACACACACGTCCTGCCCAGCATCGGCCCGTGCAACTGGGGGCAAACGCCCTTGTTTCGCTGTTCGAAGTCTGCCGATTACGCGCTGAGATGCGCTGTCACGACGATTTATTACATAAATGGTGTCGGGTATCGCACACGCGGGTTGCAGAGCAAGCTCAGTACTTTCTTGCGTTCTGATCTTCCTTTTCACTCTGTGCTCAGACCCTTGCCAAATCTTTTCAGTTGCCAAGATGAGGTCGCATCTGTCGGTATCATGTCACGGAAACGTCGTTCAGGATTTCCTAAGGTTAGGTGCTACTTGAGTGCTCTTGCATAGATATCCCGTGGCCTTGTGAAACTCGCCGGTGCCGATGGTCGACGATGTATCCGCTCGAATGAGATATGTCATCGCTGCGCGGGAGTGCTGGAGCTGAGTCAGCTGAAGTGAGGATAACCGGCGAGTCTTGTCATTGAAAAGAATGCTCAGATCATAAAAGGAGCGTTTGACGATCGTTCGATGATATCACCGTCGATGCGTCGGACGTGGGGCGGGGCACGCTGTCTGCCGCTGACGGTTCGAAGCAGAACTGTATGCGGCAGAGTTGAATTATTGAATTTGCTCTCGATTCGATAGTAATAACGGTGTTGCCGGGAAGACCATTTTTATCTGAACGAACCCAGCGTGGATTCAAAAACCACTCTGAAAAAAGCGCTAACAAGCGCGATCGTTTTGATGAGTCGCGTTCGGATAACAGGGTCTACCTTCACGCTCGGGTGCTCCCTTTAGTGACAGGTGTGTGACGATGTACCCCTGTTTCTCCTTCTTTCTCTGCCGTCTCCCTCTTTTGTTGCTATCTTTAAGCACGCGCGTCGCCCCCGTTTGGCGCTTGCTTTAAAATTACTTTCTTGCCTTAGCCTTAGTTTCGACTGCATAGGGTGCGTTCCAATTCTTAGGGTGCGTTCCAATACCCCCTCGTAGACGTCTACTTAGACGGCTACGCGAGCAGCCGCCATCTTGGGACGCGTTCCAATTCTCGCGAAGCAGTCTCGCGAAGACGGCTTCGCCGAAGTCAACATCGATGCAGACTACTTTGCTGTCTAAATATGGCGGACAGAGCGCGTTTCGCGCTGAGCGAGTCGTGCGTGCGGTTGTTGCAGTAGTTGCACGGTGGTCGTGCTCTTTGCGAACGCCGGCGTATATGCATATGAACGATCTTTCAAACGTGAGTTGTTACGTCAATGTATGCGCTAGCTAGAGGCTAATTTAGCTGTCTTTATGGTCGTAAGATTCATAGCACTGCAGATTGTTTTACCGCGCTTAAGAGGAAAGCGTGCGTTGGATGCTGTTGGTCTTCTTTTTTAACTTGACGAGTTTCGTCAGTCGTGATGTTATCGACGAACTCGTCGCTTTCTGGGCACCTCGCCGGGAGTCAGGACGGCTGCTGTACGGCGCACGTGTATGTTTCTATCTTGCTGTAGTAGCCGTGGCAAACTCTTCCGCGGATTTTCAGACGTTAATCTCGGAAGAACGAACTCGCCTGACGATGCCGACTTGTTGCGCATAGATTTTTTTGTGGCTGTACATTATTAAAACGAGTTGTCTTTGGTTTCCTCGTCTAGTGGTGTAACGGCACAGTTTTTCGTTTGCTGTAGCCGGTTATCACCTTTCGTCCTTAATCTCTTCAAGTTAACAGTATTTTGCATGTTTTCATTCTTACAGCTGTGTGAATGAGACATCTGAGAAGCATGTACACTTCAGCATCAGTAATAAAAAAGGAAAAACAGACTAACGTTCTCTTCCGTCAATTCGTGATAGGACTCATTGCGTGATAAGTCGGTCTGCAACAAGTTAACCTATTAATAGTCTATCTACGTTGTGGCGATTACACATGTAATATTGTTGCTGCAAAAAATCTGCGAACCGTTAAAAACGTGATTTTCACCTGTATTGTCGTAAATCTTTAAAGAAAACAACGTTATAATAGTTCTTAAAACGGTTTAGTTCAACCTTTATGCCGCGAGGTGACGCTAGGCGTAAACAGGTAGACGCGTTCCAATACGCGAACCTGTAGACGTCTACGTAGACGTCTACGAAGCAGTCTTGCTAGACGTCTAAGAATTGGAACGCACCCTAAGGGTGCGTTCCAACGTCTAGCAAGACTGCTTCGTAGACGTCTACGTAGACGTCAACAGGTTCGCGTATTGGAACGCGCCTACCTGTCTACGCCTGGCGTCACCTCGCGGCATAAAGGTTGAACTAAAACGTTTGAATAACTATCATAACGCTGTTTTCTTTAAAGATTTACGACAATACAGGTGAAAATCCCGTTTTTAACGGTTTGCCGATTTTTTGCAGCAACAATATTATATTTGTAATCGCCATAACTTAGATATGCTATTAATAGGTTAACTTGTAGCAGACCGACTTCTCACGCATTGAGTCCGCTCACGAATTGACGGAAGAGAACGTTAGTCCGTTTTTCCTTTTTTATTACTGATGCTGAAGTGTACATGCTTCTCAGATGTCTCATTCACACAGCTGTAAGAATGAAAACATGCAAAATACTGTAAACTTGAGGGGATTATGGACGAAAGGTGATAACCGGCTACAGCAAACGAAAACTTTGTACCGTTACACCTGTTGTCCGTAGTCACTAGACGAGGAAACCAAAGACAACAACTCGTTTTAATAATGTACAGGCACAAAAAAATCAATGCGCAACAAGTCGGCATCGTCAGGCGAGTTCGTTCTTCCCAGATTAACTGAAAATCCGCGGAACAGTTTGACACGGCTACTACAGCAAGGTAGAAACACACACGTGCGCCGTACAGCAGCCGTCCCGACTCCCGGCGAGGTGCCCAGAAAGCGACGAGTTCGTCGATAACATCAATATTGAAGAATCTCGTCGTCAAGTTAAAAAAGAAGACCAACAGCATCCAACGCACGCTTTCCTCTCAGTGCGCGGTACAAGAATCTGCACTGCTACGAATCTTACGACCATAAAGACAGCTAAATTAGCCTCTAGCTAGCGCATACATTGACGTAACAACTCACGTTTGAAAGATCGTTCATATGCATACTCCGGCGTTCGCAAATAGCACGACCACCTTACAGCTACTGCAACCACCGCACGCACGACTCGCTCAGCGCGAAACGCGTTCTGTCCGCCATGTTTAGACAGCAAAGTAGTCTGCATCGATGTTGACTTCGGCGAAGCCGTCTACGCGAGACTGCTTCGCGAGAATTGGAACGCGTCCCAAGATGGCGGCTGCTCGCGTAGCCGTCTAAGTAGACGTCTACGAGGGGGTATTGGAACGCACCCATAGTGTTTCGATGTTCACTTAAGTTGGCGAAAGCCTGTTGCTTATTTATCTTTTTCTTATTTGAAGTGGTAACGACCGATTAGTAGCTCGCAGCGTTTACATCTTACTAACAACAAAGACAGCTCGTATCGGAGGTGCGCGTTAATTGCTTGTTCGAGTTGCGACTGGAAAAGCGTGGGTTCAGTACGCGGGCGGCGTGTGCCATTCGATCATTTTGCTGCCCACGTAAGGAGACGCGAAAAAAAAAAAAAAAAAAGTCACCGACGCGGAGCAACGCTGTGACGAAACAGGCGCCAGCAGATGAAAACAAAACCGAAAGTGGGAGACGTCATGCGTACATACATGAGGGATCTGCTGTGGGTTGATTGGGCGACTGCCAAATCCTTTTTAAGGTATCTGCCTCAGTGAACACCAAACACTGCTTTCGGTGTGGGTATTCCCGCGTGTTTCGCGTAGGCATGCAGGCGTCCTTTCCCGCGCAAATGCAGGGATTTCGCCACTGCTGTGGCAGCCTACATGACGTCCAACAGACAGGGAGACTAGCGCGCTTATTGATAAACTATATATATATATCTTGAAAAAGACCGGGCCCCAGTCGAAACGTCGACATGAATCCACCGTTATGTTTTTGTTTCAGAAACCAAATCGTTTCCTCTCGGGTACATGTGTTCCCATGCAAGGCCCGAGGCCGTCTTCTGCACTTTTTTCTCGAACTATGGGTCCGTTTGAGTTACTGTTTTTGTTGGCGCCCTGACATATATTCGATTACCGAAGCTCCAGTGACGATCGCTAAAAATAGTCTTATTTCTGTTCAGCTTCAGAATCGCATAGACCTAATCAAGCCCGACGAGCTCGCGAGGATCACTTCTTATTAGCAGGTGACATTTGTCGCAGTTTACGGGTTGTCTGATCGTTGAGGGTGATCCTCAGCATTTCTTTTATTTCTTTTTTTTTCAGATCTATAGTAAAAAAAATACGGAGTGCTGAACATTCAGTTAATTTACAGTGCATTTTGCCAGAGCAAAGCACATTGCTTACTAAACTCCCAAAGGCAAAACGAATATTAATTTTCAACACGGATCCCTAACTGCTCAAACATGTAAAACCGATTAAGGTTGAGCACATCCAGAAAATTGCTTTCAGGGAAAGGAACTGGCATAGTTGTCAAAGAAAAACCGTCTGAAGTTTATTAAAGCAAATAAAGCATAAAAGTGCTAGAACTCTTCAGTGACAAGCAAACGAAGACCTTCGTCAGTGCTACTACAGTCAACCCGATTGAGAAGAAAAAAAGGATGTGCTTGCACTCGTCTGCTGCTTATCGGCGCGGCCATTCGTGACGGAAGACGTTCCTCGAAGAGGTGTGGCCGGTTATAGCTGAGGAAGCATCCCATAAACTTTACTGGCGTCGAGAAAAAATAAAGAAGCTAAACGGCTCCAGTAGCGAACGTTCGCGTGCGGCGGAGCAGACGAAGCGCGACCGCCATCTTGGAAAAAAAAAAAAAAAAGCCGCGTCAGTGGCGCCATCTGTTTAGCTGGGTCACTGTTTCCGCCGCAGTCGGCGTGCTAATATTAGAATGGCGCGTCTCGGATTACGGCCCGTGTGCGCGGCTTGCAATATTTTCTTTGTTTTATCGTGTAAGGGGGGGGGGGGGTCGTGAGGCCCGAAAGTTTGTTTGCCTCCCCCCACGCTACTTTCCTCCTCGCCTACAAGGGCGCCCGGCTGTCGCCCCTTGCCGCGCGAGGTGTTGGGCTGGAGTGCCCGTTGTGAGTTGTGAGTTATGGTACCAGGTGAAGAATGGTTTACAGCCTGTACCTCAAGTTGCTCAACTAATCTGTTGAAAGACGTGGCAGGACATGCTGTTTTGTAATGTGTCTGAGTTCCGTTGACCCTGTGCCAGAGGAGTATCTAACACAAACACTGCTGTGCATTACCAAGTTTTGTAGTGCGACGTCAGTTTGCGAATAGTTGGAAAATGCACCATAATTTCTGACGTACTGTTTACACCTGATTATAATTTGTTGGGCTCATCCATTCATTTAGGTGCATAGTCTACATCCAGAGAATTGCTGTTTGCATTTCATTCAATATTGGGTGATATCGAAAAAGAAAACTTATTCTTAACATATAGCCTGTGAGCTGTATCATACCCAATATAATAGTACACTTTCGGAATAGAATGAATAGAATGAAAATTTTCATTTTCTTTAAATGCATGTTCACATTTGGCTCTGATTTATCCTCAGGGGTATTGTGGAAGCGAGTCGTGTGAAAGGAGTCAACAGAAAGTGATGCTCTATAAAGGACTGAAAATCGACGAAACTTTTTGTTGAAACATTGGCGAATGGACTGATATGCCTGTCCTCAACACTGTTCAGTTTGTTTAGTATGGTCAAGAATCCTATCTTCATGCCTTCTGTCTTTATTGTGAAAATAGTTTCTTAAGACCAGAGACAGACTAGATTTTAAGCAAATGCCTATTTTTTTTCAGCGCATCGTAGTTTAATCATTTTTACATATGAGCATAAATTGGATGTTGAGAATATGTTTAATCTTAATTTTATAGTGCCTATAAATGCCTCTTTTGTGGATTCGGGTCTATAAGTACCTATTTCCGATGTCCATGCCTATAAATGTCCTATTTTGGCTCAAATAGCCGTGATGCACCATGTTAACTATGTGAGCAGAAAATGACGAAACAACTGTTTTTCTATTTCTGACATTTTATCTTTTCAACTTGCAGAATTCGGCTGGTAAAGTGGTAATTGATCAGGATATGCTGCATTTGGGAAAGTATTTGAGTTCAGTTATACGTTCGTCCGAGCAATTCCCAGTTAGTTTCAGCTGTACGTTTAACTGGACTCTTGTTTATTGTTTGTATGAAGACCAATGTTCTGCCATCAGCCCCGCGCCAAATTCTATCGATCTGCATTATATTCAATAACCACAACGAGTAATCTCTTTGTAAAAGCATCGTTAACAAAAGCAGGAAGCGACTCTGACGCGCCATACCTCGTTCTCATATTTGGCCATGAATCTCAACCGGGCTTACCAGCCATGCCAAAATGAAAGAAGAGCACATTGTTTTGGTAGTAGAACGCTGGTAACGCTGTGCTATGCACTCCAGATGGTGATATAGCCTTCTGCCAACCTTGCGGAATTTAAGTGAGCACGCAATAGACGTGTTTTAGTGGAATCATTACAGTTGCCCGAAAATTGTGAAGCGCTCCACACAGCCCTTAGGCAACGTTTATTTCATAATGTGCCGCTAATTGGAAGAAAGTGCCGTTTGTTAAAATTTGGCTATTATGCTATAGTGTATAGGGCTCGTTTGGCCGAAAAGTCTTCACTGTATACCCTAGTTTGAGGAGAAGGTTTCAAGAACTAGTCGGAAGCAGGACGGAAAAAATATGCACTGGAATTTTTATCATAAATTGTGATACAACATATTTGTGTGCAGCATTTAGGATGATGCCATACCACTTTGCTTCTCATTTAGCATTCATCTGTTTGTCTACGCTACTTTACGATTGAGATTCGAACCCATGGCATATGTATGTACCTCAAACTGTATGCCGTTAATAGTATGCGTAGGTGTGCACAGGGAAATAAGACAAATACTGCGCCTTACTTTCCCTACAAACCACAAAACAAAATAGAAAGTAAAAAATTGCGATGGAAAAAAGCGATGTTAAAGGTGCCGTCACGCCTACTGTTAAAGCGAAGCTCAACCAAAGCGAAGCCCTTGTACTACGATATACCCGAAATGCTCATCTTTTCACACTATAGAATATTTTTGCCTGTTATTACATCATAATTTTATACCCTAGGTAACAGATATCTGCGTCATTATTGCATATGTCTTGCGCAGACAAGTACTGCCAGGATCGTCTCAAAAAAAAAAAAAAAAGGAGCTGCAGGACGCCAAACAAATATTTAATGCCAGAAGAAATCGTCTTTGAGTGAAGCCTTTAACAATGATGCAAAGCCTTTAAGCTTTGTACTCTGACGTTTGCAAGGTTTAGTTGCTGCAAACATGGCGGCGAAAAACAAATCAATATCTGGTACTTCAACAGTTCTTTTAGAAGTATTGCAATAGAATTGGACATCCAAATCTCCACTTGGAAAAATCTACCTCTAGTCTATGTGTGAAGAAATCCTTGGAATGATACAAGATGAGCACGGTGACGCCTGCTTTTCGGCATCCATAGATAAAACAACAGATGTGAAAGGACTGTTTGTTGTTCACAATTTCCAGCAGGAAAGCCCGGAGCCAATTAAAAAACAAGGCCTTTCCTTATATGCTCTATGCCTTTGGACAGAACCAAAAGGGAAACTATAGCCTATTTTTATAACCAATCTTTGAAGGTTCTCTACACAAATGACACGGAATGCAACAAGGTTTTTGCCTCTTTTACATGTCCCAGCCCTTCTAGTTGCAAGCACCAGTAGAAGCCAGAGTAGAAGCCCCTAACTACAAAGCAATGTTTATGTTATTAATGCTCAAGCACCATGTAAGTCTGATAAGTTTAATTTGTGTATGAGTGAAGATTTTCAGCTCTTATCAGGTAATTTAAACTTACCTTATTTATAATTTATTTAACTGCCTATCAAGGCATTCATTGCTTGTTTTTATTTTTGTAGCAGGACAAGCTGGGTGGTAAGACTGGTGGTAAACATAGAAAAACCTCGTCTTTTTGTAAGTGTCTTAAGGGTTTCCAACAGTTGGATTTGTATAAATTGTTTGCTTCTAAGCTCGTCAAATATGCTTTAAAAGTTTGTAATACAATGTCTAAAAAATTCTATTGATAGACAGCGACCACCCGTCTTAGCTTTGTTGAAGCATGTGAATTCTGTTATGTTGTGGGACAGCTTTTAGAAAACTGCTTTTAAAGTTCGCGCCTTTGTTAAGGTCGCAAATAATTGCGTCTGTTATTTTTCTCATCTTTAGGGAGACACTGTGTGCTGACCTTCTGATATTATATGATGTGCACTTTTGATAACAGTTTTTAAAGAAGTGTCTATTTTGCTCCATTTGGTGCCTAATTGGAATTTTACCTGCCTATTTTTGGAGTCTAAAATGCACATTTTTATTGCCTAAAAATACAGTCTCTACTTATGACTAAGTTGGCTGCTTAAGTTTAGCACACTCAGTCTGATGAGGAGCCTGCCCTAGTATTTGCATTTGTGTTAAAAACAAAATTTTAGGCATGTATTCTTATGGCCTGGTTATTCACATGGTGTTTGCTGTACAAAGTCAACACTAGATTATGTTATGAATTATTGTATTCATACCGTAATGGAAGCCATATGCACTTGCAGTTCATGCAGCTTCCTCTTATCTAGCGTACAGGTGGTTAGATAGTAAGCTTAGTTATTCAAAGTTTTGCATGCCTCACAGATAGAGGATGAAATACTTTTGGGGTTTGAAGTGGTCGTTAAATGGGGCTCGGAATTCACGCATAGTTGGCACTTGGCAGTATCTTGCTTTTTTCGCTACCTATTGTACTGTAGGTAGCGAAGCACTGGAGAAGTGGTCAGCGAATATGTCTACCTATGACAGGTAGCAATCGCAGATCCGGACCATGAAAGGGAAATAACTAGGAGAATAAGGTTGGGATGGAGCGCATTAGGCAAGTACTCTCAGATTATGATGAGCAGCTTATGGGTATCGCTCAAGAGGAAAGTCTACAACAGTTGCACTTTACCTGTACCACCTATGGGGCTGAAACGTGGAGGCTAACGAAGAAGGTTCTACTTAAGTTGAGGGCAAAGCAGAGGGCTATGGAACGAAATATGGTAGGGGTAACAATAAGAAATAGGAAGCGTGCAGAGTTGGTCAGGGAAATAACTCGAGTTAATGACATTCTAGTGGAAATCAAGAAGGGAAATGGGCAGGACATGCAGTGCAAAGAGAGGATAACTAATGGTCGCTAAGAGTAACAAATGGGATTCCAAGGAAAGGAAAGCATAGCAGGGAGCAGCAGAAAGTTAGGTGGGCAGATGAGGAAGTCTGCAGGGTTCAATTAGATGCAGCTGCTACAGGACCGGGTTAATTGGAGAAATATAAGAGAGGCCTTCGCCCTGAAGTGGGTATAGTCAGGCTGATGATGATGATGGTAAGTATTTTGTTTTAGCACTACCACTATATATGTTCAAGTGCTATACATGCCCGCTACTTATAACATTGAATTATGCATTGTTTGCAACTATGTTCAGCCTATAGAAGTGGAATTTTTTTGCAGACACATTTCTGACACTGTTTGATGTGAGTCAGGGAAGGGCTTAGGTTTTTCTTTTGGCTGTCTCCCTTCTGAAGTGACAGATTTGGCACCACTGTCCTTTGTGCTATATCTAATTGCGTTCGGTGCGGCATCCATATATGAAACACCTTCATGAACTAGCCTACAAATTTGGTGGCAGAAGCTCCTGTATTCCTCACCAGGAGTAATAACATTCTACATATAAGTTATTCCTAATGGATAGTGAAGGTAGCATACAAGGTGTAAGAGGGGGGGTCAATGGACAATTCATATAATTTATACGATGCATTATACAAGCTGCTGAGCTGATGTTTAGATGCTCTAAACTTCACAAAATCTTTACTAAGCTTGACGCATCATTACTACTTTCTTTTTTAAAGGAGTGTAAAGACTTTATATTGGTGATATGTGTTTTGTTCTTTGCAATTGTGTATAAAGCATTACTACGTATTCCTCGCTACTTGGTATTCATCTACAACGTTCAAGTAATTTGTAATTGCAGTTTTTCTTTATTGCTATTGTGGTTCCAACAGCTCCATGGAATCAAAGATCCATAGGTCATGCGAGGCATGAAAGAAAAAAAAACTGGTATATAATTGCTGCTTGTTCTTTTGTTGTTGCCATTGTGGCTGGCTTCTGCGTTGTAGTGAATCAAGACAATGAAGCAGCGATTATATTGCATTTTATCATGCCTTGCATGACCTACACTGACCTTTGATGTCACAGCCATTGTTTGGTTAATGGTACTGGAACAGTGTGAGAGAGAAACTTGATTATATAAATTATTTTTTTATTGTGGGTGGATACATGTATCACTTGCTTATCCATGTATGCTAATGGCTTACGTATCATTACCAAGGAAAATACATGCTGAGAAATTAAACAGGTGCTGTGCACCTGTCGCTATTGTGAGTATAGTACTTTTGTGTATGGAGCATAGGTGTATTAGGTGTAAGGAGGGTGCATCTGTGTGATCAATAAAGTGAACCAAACTTTAAGTTGGTCCCTATTTATTGTGCTGGAAATGTAGAAAAGACAAGGTGGCCGCATTTACTAAGTAAAGTCATAGTTGTGGTTAAAACATTTTTTTCTTGTAATTAATTTACTATGTTGCAAGTTTGCACAGTGAATACCATTTATTAACACAATAGCATTAAGGTGCTCGTGTCACAGGAAATCCGCAGACGCAAACTTAAATGCACATTAGCGAATAGGACGGTGCTCAACTACATTTGTAGAAGTAGTATACTTCACATCTTTTCCTCGTCTACTTTTGTCTTGTCCTCTGCGCTTGAATCAGCCAGTGGCGTAACATGAATTAAAAGTTCACTCGTTGATATGGCCGTCCTGTGTGGAGAACCTCTTGTTGCCTAACTTTCAGCGCAGGGGCTCTCGGAAAGTGCCCATGGAAAGACGTGGGAGACTTTGCAGGAAGTCGCTTATACACTCTGCGAGGGAGACTCACTTTCTCAGTGCCATTAACACGGAATATCAAGCTGTAAGGCCTCGCTTAACATCTCTTGGTTGCGTCTAGGCTGGCTGGTGCATTCAGTGGCCTCTGTAGCTGGGAATGCATGTGGTCTTATGGTAAACAAGAGGAGATAATCTGCACGAAAATCGAGTTTAAGCTTTTGCATCAACTCTAGGAATGTTTCTGAAGTTACACATCTTCTGGGCTTTTTGAGTGCTTGTTCAAGCATGAAGTTTTATTGCATGTATGGGTATTCCGAAGGTATTTTTTTTCACATGGTGCTCTTTATGGCCGTAGTGATATTTGTTTCCTCAAAGAAATAATAAGCAAAGAATGTAGCACTTTATGTAGTGCTTAGGCTCCTTGGTACTTTTTTTTTGTTACGCAGCTTACTTACAAAACTGATTTGACTTGTGCACTTCATATGGCCTTGTGAAAAGCATTTCATTAGATAGGTGAAGTTTGTCTTGCAGCGATGAATATTTGTTTTTAAGTATAAGCAAGCAGTTAACACTTCTTGCATTGCTTAAGGCAGTTTTTCTAGGCATGTTGATTTCATTTTTTTCATTTTTGCAGTGCTAAATGTTAGATTGATCTGCAAGCAACATAGGCACGAGCACTGTATATTGAAAACACCTGCTACTGTCAAATTATGGTTTCTTAATTTTCTGCATTTTGCACATTGAGCACACTTTGAACTGGTTCTACAAGGTGTGTGTGTGTGTGTGAGTGCACGCACGCGTACGCACGTATGGTCGTGCGTATGGTGTGTGTGTGTGGAAGAGAGAGAGTGAGTGTGTAAGTGCGCATTAAAATATCTTATGATTTTCCAAATGGCTAATGGGTTGATGGATGGTTGTTCTTAGCTACATGCGCTGACCTCATGCAGTTGAGTATTGGTGCTGCTCGAGTTCTGAGTCACGAAAAAGATTAGGCTCTTCTCAGCTTGACATTGGTTTGATAGATCTCCAACTGCGATTTATTGCGTTGTGCACTGTGTGGCATCGCACTTGGACAAACTGTTGTGCCACTTGATTAAACATGTTCTCACCAAACCCATGTGCGTCCTGTGTCTGGTGTGCTCAGCTATTCCACATCCATTTAATTTTACTGATTTGTGCCACTCTTACTAAGATGTTGCTTGGAGCATGTCGGAAAAAAGAAAAAAATCTTGGCCTAACCGTTTAGTTCTTTGGCTCATATTTTGCACAGAGGTGGCATTTAGTAGTAAGTTTTGTATAATACTATGATTGGATGGGATGCTTACCCGATTCAGTCAGAATTAATCATTAAACCTTCGTTGTGTGCCATGACGGTGAAACAAAACTGCAAGCATTTGCAGCAGTGGTATTTTTTTTTTTTTTTTTTTTGCTTTCACACACCCATCGCAGGAATGAGCTCTCACCTCAGTAATCTCCACGGTAGAGTGTTTGTTGCCTTGATGGTCACAAGTGTGCTTCTGGTAACATTGCTGCGAAAGCTTGTGGTTTTGGTTCACTGTCGCTGCAGATGATGTGGATTTAATGATTATTTTTGATTGAATCATTTAAGTACTCCTTCCAGACATAGCACTAAAAAAAAAAATCTATATGCCACCACATCCAAAATTTGAACTCGGACAAGTGAATGGCTAGCCGAGGAGTTTTTTTTTTCTTTTTTTTCTATACTTCAAACAACACAACAGTTGGTATCTTAATTTGTGCTTTGGTACTACTGGGGCTGTTTTTTTTTTTATATATATATTCTTGGGCCATTCTGTTCACATTACAAGCTGAGGTGCTGGCTGTGTTCCAGCCTTGCCATTGTTTGGTTTGGTCAATGACTCACTTTTCTTAGCTTCCCGGATTAACAGGGCGAGGAGAGTAGAGTACGTGGGTCAAAGATATTTTAGCAGTTTGAAGTTAGAGTAACGATTGCAGCTTTTTTAAAAGAAATTAAAGAAGATTGGTAGTTGTCAGTAATATGGCCGTGATTCAAACCATATATTCAGTGAAAACGAACAATTGTCTTGTATTTGAAAGGAAAGCGCTAGCTTTATTTCCTGTTTCACTGTGAGTCTAGGTTAAAAAATGTGCTTGTTAATTTTGAATGAAGTAAAAAGAAACCATTTTTTTTTTTCACAACCACGTGGGGGATGATTACCCTTAACGTAGGGAAACATATTTGGGGTCACTTCTGATAGGGCCAGTGGGCACATTGTCTGCACTCTGTTCTGGCTGTAGTGTAATTGTTAATTACTGCAAACCAGTGAGCAGCATTTATTGATTTCGGTGAAAGTCTATTGGCATTATAAAGGCAGCAAGCTGCATGATACAAGTTCTGTCTGCGCTGACTAAAAGTTGTGTGTGCTAATCCAGCAGTTGTGCAGCTTTGTCTGTTCTTTGTGTGTTAAATGGGGAAGCTGGTGGAATTATTTTGGCTAATGGGAAAACTATGCTCTTCGTTACTTTAGTGAGCATGTTAAGCTTGAAATCATGTGTTAAGGGAATCTTACACTTTTTCAGTTTATCGGTGACGAGGACGGTGTTCATTTAATTTATAGCGCTTCGCCTTAGCAAAAAGGGAAAAGCTTGATGGCAATCTGTGACAGAGGTTCATAGTTCAGCGTTATTTAAACATTTATCTGGCAATTCTGGATACTTGGAACGAGGACAAACAATGTATATTGAATCAGCTACCACGGATAAGCTGTTCCTGTAAATAAGATGATATATAGAGGTAGATTTTTAACAGTTCGTTTTCATCTTGTGATGCTGTGGCCAGCAACAAGTCTTTTTATTGCCCACTTATTGCCTTTTAATTTTAATTAGACTTCTATAGAGAAGGTTGGAGAACCAGGGCAGTATTTTTTTGACAA
The DNA here is from genome assembly GCF_055883805.1 of Amblyomma maculatum. Lineage (NCBI taxonomy): Eukaryota > Metazoa > Arthropoda > Arachnida > Ixodida > Ixodidae > Amblyomma > Amblyomma maculatum. The sequence continues at coordinate 65,482,393 of NC_139351.1, read as the reverse complement.
GGCTATTTGCACTGATTTTCCTGCAGGTATCCCGGCTTGTGATCCTCCATGAAGAAGCAGAAGATGGCAACGCCATGCCTGACCTGGAGCGTCCTGTCAAGGCCGTCAGCATGGCGGTCTCCAACCTCATCAAGGTTGGTTGCTGTGCCTTCGCGGCTGTTGCATCACTACTGAGTTTAGCATCTACAAGTCACCAGACTGGTTTAAACAAACTCCAAGCTTAGCTAGAAGAGAAGGCATAACAACACTTACATTCAAGGGTAGTGTTTGCATTAAGTTTTGGACAGTGGACTCATGGACCATTTGGCAGAAGTTCCATATTTAGATGGAGTGTGGCACGAGACAACATATTAGACATTCGACAGTTTCATCTGCAAGTGAGCAGCAGGTGGGAGAGAGCAAGGAGTCTTTTTTTTTTTTTTTGATCATACTTGCTCAGCTCTAAGTTCCCTCTTCACGTCTACCATCTCTGCTTCCTTTTCTTTGGCCTCGTGGTGGAAACTATTAGCTTTGACAGTTATGTCTTTCTTAATACCATTGTTTTCAAAGAGACTAATGGCTGACCACCTACAGAAATGGGAGAAACAGACATGTGCCACACTTGGAACTGGGATGGGGAGGCTGACACACTAATCCTCCTAGCTGCTCTATTCTTGCCACAGAAAGGGCAACTTTGCATTTCTAACGGAGGCTATATGCTTGTGGCTGTGTGCTATCATCATGCACCTATTTCGTGCTTTGTCTGAGTTATGGAGTTTTCCTTTGCATTGACATAGTGAAATGGAGGTTAGAACTCCTGTGAGTGATTGGAATGCATCACTGAGGTGAAAGAAGTTACGTCCTTTGTAGTGCAAGCGTGTAAACTATTTCCATAGCGTTAATGACATGGTTGGCCGATGCTAAGTTGAGTGTCGACCAAAATGATTGGGTGTTGGGTGCACTGGTGGTGCATAAAGTCGAGCTGAGGGACGGGAACTTAAGAGTGCACAATAGCAGACGACGCGTCACTGAGATGAAAGAAGTTACATCCTTTGTAGTGCAAGCGTATAAACTATTTCCACAGCATTAACGACATGGTTGGCCGGTGCCAAGTTGAGTGTCGACCAAAATGATTGGGTGTTGGGTGCACTGGTGGTGCATAAAGTCGAGCTGAGGGACGGGAACTTAAGAGTGCACGATAGCAGACGACGCCAAAATGGGTGGTACCGTAAGAATTGAAGAAAAATGCTCCCATCATGTCAATGTGCACTTCATTTGCACGTGTAGTGCACAGATTTTTGCTCTCATTGTGCTGGCTGGTAGACAGGCACTCCAGTCATTGTTTTCTCGTGCCACTGTGTGTTTATTTTTTAAAGTGTTAAAAAAAGAAAGTAACCGCCTAAACTCTTTTTTTCTTGCGTTTCGAGGTTGGGCGTGAGACGATCAACAGCAGTGATGACCAGATCCTGCGGCAAGACATGCCGGCCGCACTGCAGCGGGTCGAGCAGTCCTCCAAGCTGCTTGAGGAGGCCTCGGCCATGCTCAAGGCTGACCCCTACTCCCAGCCCGCCCGCAAGAAGCTCATCGAGGGAGCCCGGGGTGGGTGTCACACATAGTCTTACTTGTCGCTGGCAGCTGTAAGCTCATCACACCAACACTGGAGTTGTAGCTGAAGCCAGTGCCAAATAATCACAAGAAAAGCGCGAAGGAAGTGCTCTCAACTTTGCATTCAGTGGTCGTTATCTAGATATGCAGGCATCTAATCTTGTCTCAGTGTACCTGGCTCTCTGGAGTGACAGGGAAAGGTCTGAGGCAGATGATACCACCTCTCTATATCTAATTTCCTGGTGATGTGCTTCTGAACTCATTGCCTCTCCTCTCCTCCAACAGAACCAATCCGTTAAGATATTTCAGTCTCATTACTGCAACCATTTTCATCCCATAAGGAACGGAATGACCTTGAAGTAAACTTGAAAAGAAGCTTTCTACAGTAGTTTGTGACCTCTTTAAGGTTTGAAGCTGTAGCGTTATGGAAGTGGATACAACAGAGGGGAAAAGATTGAAGGTAATAAAGTTGGCATGCTAAACCAAATGACCTGGTGAGTTGCGTGGCATTTTTTTTTTTTTTCGAATTTACCACAGTGTGGCATTTGTTTAAAAAAAAAAAATGCTGAGTGCACAGTTGAGAGTTGGATTTTGCAGGGGGTGGACGAATAGAAAAACTAAATTACAGCTGCACTGCCTTGCGGACCAACCAGCTGTCTTTTGTTACAGGAAGCAGAGCATACATATCACATCCTATTTTCATGCTTTTCAGTCAGCTGGTATGCCCGTCTTCGTTGAAGTATATTTGCGCCTTGCACCCTGCATTCCAAACATTTTTGCCCCCGGCTCTACATATCTGTTCTGGACGATAGTTACATTCTGCGAATCGTAAATTGCTTGGAGATCTGAGCCCCGCTCATCTGAGCAGGGGCAGTGTTCTGTGACATACTGCTCATATCTTCTTTTAATGCAGGGCTTGACTCTTTCGTGTGAAAAAAAAAGATTGGAACCTTGCCATTGTTTGCTCTGAGAAGTGGCAGGATGCTGCAGTATCTTTTATTCACTGGGATGTTGCCCCTTTACTTACTTGTAATTAATGACAGTAACAAACTGCGCTACCAGATAATAATTTTGTAATGACTTGTGGAATCGCACCATGTTTGCAGGCATCCTGCAGGGAACATCCGCCCTGCTGCTCTGCTTTGACGAGTCTGAAGTGCGCAAGATCATCCGCGAGTGCAAGAAGGTGCTCGACTACCTGGCCGTGTCCGAGGTGATCGAGTCCATGGAGGACCTCGTGCAGTTCGTCAAGGTGTGCTGTCCTTGCAGTCGGCCTACAGGTTTTATGGATTGATATTTTCGTCTCAGGTGATAAAGCACAGAGAATCCGGCACCATTTTTACAAGGTCTCCATCCACTCAGTGCAGAGCTGTCGGTACGATGCCACTTGGTCTGTCCTAGTACTATCTCCAGCATTGTATCCTGCCATGGTGGTGCAGTGGTTAGGGCACTAGACTTCTGTGCCCAAGAATGTGGGATCAAATCCCAGCTGCGACATTCGCTTTTCGATGGAGGTAAAAAGCAAGGCGTCCGTGTGCTTTGCAATGTCAGTTCACGTTAAAGAACCCCGGATGGTCGAAATTTCTGGAACCCTTCACTATGGCGTCTATAGCTTTAGCATGCTTTGGGACATTAAACCTCATAAAACTAAAAACAATCTCCAGCATTGTGTTTTCCTGCAAGCTTGTTCATCTTTTCTTATACATAGGTGAAAAAGTGAGATTGAACTCCCATACACTTGCACCATTACTTCAACTGCTTCATACCGGTTTTATTCAAATCGGCAGCATATCTTTATTTACATTATGTCGTAAAGAAGCCCATAACATAGTGGAATCTTAATTTTGGCGATATGCCTGGCTTCTCTTGGTGAAATGGATAAAGAGGGAGTAATAAATAACATTAGGGGCACCAATTTGAATGAGATGAAGTTCTCAGACAGGAAACTTGCTAAGATCACTTTGACAACCGGTAGACAAGAGCAGTGGCCTCTTGGAGGTCCCTAAGAGAGCCTTTTATTCAGTAAGCTGTTGAATTAGCTCCTAATAATGATGGCAGATATTTATTGATAATTCAACAGCTACAGTCATCTGCGTGGTCTTATTCATATCATATCATATGTATCATATGACCCAAAGTCAGTCGAGTCCCGCTGGTGACTGATGTGTCACTTGTGCTTGACGGAGCTTGGTGGGACATGCAGGACATGAGCCCGTGCCTGACGAAAGTGTCACGGGACGTGGATGCGCGAGAGAAGGAGCTGACGCACCAGGTGCACCGCGAGATCCTGGTGCGGTGCCTGGACTCGGTCAAGGTGCTGGCGCCTATCCTCATCTGCAGCATGAAGATCTTCGTCCAGATCCTGGCCCAGTCTGGCAAGGGCGTCGAGGAGGCCGCCGAGAACCGCAACTACCTAGCCCTGCGCATGACCGAGGAGATCAACGAGATCATCCGTGTCCTGCAGCTCACCACCTACGACGAGGAAGAGTGGGACGCCGACAATCTCACCGTCATGAAGAAGGCCCAGGTAAGCGGGTTCTTTCAGATTACTTTCAGTCGAGCAACTGTGGAAGCAGGAAGTGTGATCTATTCACACTTCTCTATGTTCTACCTCAGGCTGTTTGTCTATCCACTTCAGAGATAGACGAACAACCTTAGCTTGTTTTGGCTGAAGCACATGTCTCTTGCTGACACACTTGTATCCATATTCTTTGGGGGGCATCTGCTTTGAAAATGATGAGTAGCAGATATGATGGCATTCCTTTGCTCGGTTGTGGTATGTGACATACTGGCTTTCCAGCTGAAATTCTCGCAGGTGTGTTTTTGGTTGTGAAACCATTTCATTTCAACTGTCTCGTTTGGTGTCACTTGGTTTAGAAGATGTGCTAAGCTCTAAGCGCCTGAGGAGGGGATGCACAAAAAGCTGTCAAGCCTACCAGTGTTTGCTCAACCAGTTCGTCCTTAAAACTTGTTTGTACATATAGGTAATGCAAATTTGATATCTCTTAAATTTTGTGCCTTTATCTGGTCGCCCAGACGTAGTGATAACTCTGTAGTGGGTATTGTTCTCATGTTTTTTACTGCACAAAGAATGATAGTCTCATTACAATGAGCAGTGGGTTTGAAAAATGGTGCCATCTTTCTACCATGCATGCCTCGTAGGTAACACACTGAGTAAAAAGAAATTGCTTTAGCATATTGTTCCTATTTTTTTCCCCAGAATGCCATTGCCGGCAAGATCCAGTCTGCACACGATTGGCTCGAAGACCCGACGGCTGTCACTGGAGGCGTGGGTGAGAAGTCACTGAGACACATCCTGGACTATGCCAAGCGGGTGGCTGACAGGTCCCTGCCCGCTGACGGGGATGCCATCCGCAAACTCTGTGGCGACTTGGAGTCCATGACTAACGCCCTCTGTGAGCTACGCCAGGAAGGCAAGGTGAGGGACATGATTATTTCTTTTCTGCAAGTCAAAGCATTTGTAATTTTCGAGTTGTGCAAATTTTGTTTTCATTGTGCTTAGCTGATCAGACCTATTTTTGTATAGCTAACTTTGCACGGTTTTAATTATGCACTTCCACCAAGTGATGTTCCTTTAGTTTCTCGCTCAACATGGCAGTACAGTAGTTCAAAGAAGTCTTAAGAGTGTATTACCAAAGGAATGGTATTGAAGGACCACCAGACTACAGTAGAATCTCTGTGGTATACATATGATACATTAGACAACGCTAGGTAGGAATTGGAGCCACCATGGTGGCTTAGTGGTTCAGGTTCTTGACTGGTGATCGCAAGGATGCAGGTTTGATCCTTGTTACAGTGGCTGCTTTTTGGTGAATGCAAAATGCGAGGTGCCAGTGTATTATGCAACGACAGTGCATGCTAAATAATCCCAAGTAGTCAAAATTTCAGGTGCCCTCCACTACAACTTTCTTCATGGCTGATGTCATTTTGAGACTGAAACCTATAAACCAAACTGAACCAGACATAACTGGAATGACAAAAGTATCCAGATGCTTTATTCTGCTGTGCAACCTCATGGATGCTTGACTTGCATTGATGTCTGCAGGTTTCATGATGTTGCATGCATCCATTTCAAACAAGCTGTTCTTGTACATTGCCTAATGATAAACAGTTTAAACTGAAACTAAAATTACATGTGCATTCAATTATAATTTATTTATTCGTGACTAAACCAGACATTTTTGTTGCTATTCCTTGAAGCAAATTTTTGTGGCGATTGTTTCCAACCCTGCTGCTCTTATTTGTTGTAGGGTGCCTCTCCCCAGGCGCAGTCGTTGGCTCGCGGAGTCGGTCTTAAGTTGCGCGAGCTGAACAACCTTGTCAGCCAGGCCATCATCAATGTTGAGCGTAGTGGCATCCAGCAGCTGGCGCACACCGTGGGTGGTCGAGTGGAGCAGGCGCTCAAGTGGCTCGTCAACCCCGGCGTCTCTGACAAGGGCCTCGGTGGGTTCGTTGAGCTCTTGGAGCTGTGTTTGCTTGAGAGTCACTGCAAGATGCATCGCATACTTTACAAGACAATGAAAGCAAAGGAATTGACCTGTTAAAGCGAGATTCAGTGACGGTATATTTTAGTGCCATGTAGGGACACCCTTTGCACCAGCTCCCTTTGCTTGTGTTACGCTGACACTGAAGCAGAATTGGGAAACATATGCCTTCATCCTGTAGCTCTAAATGTTTTCACATAGTCTGAGACTCGTTTCAACTTGACTTATGAATTTAAGCAAGTGTAGATAGATAATAGTGTATCGTAGTGGTGACAAGGCCGTTGATACCAAAAGAAGACACAGGCTTGATGGTACTGAAATGAACCCTTTATTGGACTGACTTGCGCCCGTAAAAGAACTAAGCAACTCGGCGGCGGCGATAGCAACAAACGTGCTGGTCGATCGTTGAACAAAGAATGCCCGTCGCACTTATCAACACTCAATTTAAAGGCTGCTCAGAACAATCTAGATAACGTCGCAACTGCTACAAGCACAAGCTGGAACATTGTAGAAAGACACACGAGTGGCCGGAACCTTCGAGACAGATCTCGGTGCATCTTGCACTACGAAACTGATAAAGGTAAGTCTCGCGACATCGAGCATTAACAAACAAACAATACAGAACTGATACGCGATCCAGAATCAGAGTCATAAGGCCGCATGCCGGCGGCTGTTAAAAAGACAACAAATACAGTTTTGAAGGTTTCGCGGCAATAGAATAATGGTATATGTTTGGGGGTTCATTTGTGATTATAGTTTAACTGCAGGGATGTCTGTTAGGTGGGTCATGAGGCATTAATTAAGGGGTTGCAACTCTGACATGTAATGGATCAGATTACATAAATTTGTACCGTCTAATTGTCAAACTGACTCATGATGATGCTATTTCATATTCATGATAACCACAGTATCTCAGTGGGGTTTAATTAATGCCATTGCCTTTATAAGAACACTCATAACTGTAGCCCTGGTTTTGGAGGTGCTGTGCATGGCGCTTGCACTGTAGTATAGAGAGCTCAAAACCGTTTCGAAATGGCTCTAAATCCTGTGGACTGCCACCTTTCATGGACCATTGTAACCTCGGCTGTCCTTTTTCAAAATGTACTCCTCCTTATGGGTAGTATCTGCTTTCGTAAGAGACTGAAAAAGACCTTTTGTCACCTCCTGGCTGACTGCCGTCGCTCTCTTGCTCCCCAGGCGAGCATGCCATCCAGCTGACGGTGGAGGAAGGTCGGCGGACAGCAGAGAGCTGCCCGATGCCACAGCGGGCGGAGATTGTCCAGCTGTGCAATGAGATTGACTCGCTCACGCGCAAGCTCAAGGACCTCTGCAGGCGGGGGCAGGTGTGTGTGCTGGTCATCGTTCTGAATGCGTGACCTTCAGGCCTTATTTTATGAAGCATGTTTTTGTCTGAAGCAATATCTTAAAACCTGAATGTGCTGAGCAGAAATGCATGCCAACTACTACTGCTAAAGCCAAGCTGTTGTGTTTTGCAATGGCTCTGTTCCTACAGATAAGAAATGAGGAAAGCACAGCAAGCAAAAGATAGTGTGCTCTAATAGTCATTCTCTTCACTTCCTTCAAGGAGCTTGTCCTATTTGTACTCCACTTTCCTCAATTGCTAACACTGCAGTCTTTTCTTCTAAATTATCAAGACAATTTTCTTGCTGCTTCCGAGTGAATCATGCACTGCATGATTGATGGACGTTTTGCGTAACAGTAATTTTTTCCATTTCCTTGCTGTGCCATGTTTTCGTACCTGCTATTCCGACCCCGTATTAGCTATCACTGCAGCGGACTGGATGCATTGCTTACTTTGTATGTTTTCGTTTTTGCCAAGGTGAAACTGTGTGGTGAGAATAATCGTTAATATTACAGTGGGGATCCCCATTCCGAACCCTGTTTACTCGTGGCATAAGCTTTTCGTTTTATGCATGCCCTTTGGTTCCCCACTCTGGCTGCAGGGAAACTCCCCCGAAGCCCAGCAGACTGCGCGACTGATCTCGTCCAAGTTGCTCGAACTCAAGCACAAGATCCAGAAAGCACTCGTCAACAGGGTGAGTGGCTGAGCTTTGCGTAGCCCATGTGAAAAATGTTATCTTGTGGTGTCAGGCTGTGATTCTGCGAAACCTGTCTCGGCTGCGAGGTTCAAGCATGTCCAAGGGTGCAGCCATAATGTTTACCGACAGGAAAAAAAAACTGTGTTTTGCAATGCTAGCTGGTACAGCCAGACCGCACTGAAGTTTTGTGTTTGTCTTCTGCCTGAAATAACAGAAAAGCCATTGTTATATAGGAAGGCCATTTATTGTTGTGGTCATGTGACCGATGCAGCTGTGTCATAACACAGGGGTCATATGACTGCTGTTGCATCACATTGGTCAAGTGACCTTAAGGGGAGACGCGGGTCTTAAAACGATCGAAAATGGTCAAAAAGTCGATTTTGGGAAAAACTCATTTTCGGAAGGTTTATCCTTTCGAGCATCTACAGTAAAATTATTAACGCTGAATTCGGTCGGGAAATGCGATAAAATCGGCTTTCAAAACACCACGGCAGCGACGAAATGGCCCCGAAAAGAGAGACTTTGTTCGAACTTCCCGCGCGCGCCGCCGGCGTTGCAGCCGGCCGATCGCCGCCATCTTGGGCTTGTTTTGAAGCTGGTTTCTTTGTGCGCAATTTGAGCTATCTCAAAATGGCGTCGCTCAAGCCGAGCGGCGGTTCGGGCCGGTTTCCCGAAGGCCGTTTTCGGGTCGCTGATTGGCTCGCACGCGGCGCGCTTCGCGCGCGCGCCGTTCTGCGCCTCCCATTGGCTGGTGTGACCGTCTACGTCATTTTTTTTTTTCTTTCTCTTGCGTTCGCCGCTGTGGCTGTCGCTTCGTGCGCGTCTGATTTTGCGCTCGTGTTTCTCTGCACGCCGTGTTTCCGCCTTGTGCCGGGAGTTTCTCTTTGCGATCGAGATGCCGGGAGACAGTCGATTGAAACCGAGCACGCAACGAGCTTTTGGAAGCCAGAAGAAACGTCCGTGGAACAAAAACAGCAGGCAGCGGCCACCAGTGCGTCGCCGGGACCTGCAGTGCCGGACTCGTTGGATCCGCCGGGTACATCAAGCACGCTGCCCGATGACGGCACCGCGGGACCAAGTTGCAGCACGAATCGTATCTCGGATCGTGGTACACTTCGTGTTGATGCTGTGTACTATTCGTCGACCGAGCAGGCGCAGCGTGTTGAGCGATCGGCGCAAACAAAGTCCGTTCTGTCGGAAAAGTCGGCAACCCAGCGCAAGTTCGACCTTCTTGGCGTCAGTGTGGATTACCAGACAGCTGATGCCGGTACCCAGTTCGTGATTGTGGACTTGAAGGTTTTGAACAATTTTTTCGCGCAAGCGAAGTGCGGAACCTGCAGCGCAGGAAGTCTGCGTTTGAGCAAGGCAACAGATAAGGAGTACGGCCTTGCTGTAAAGCTTCTGCTTGTCTGCAAAAACTGCGATTTCGAACAGAAGCAGTTCTCTTCCCCAAGAATAAGCGAAGCAGTTCCCTTCCCCAACTGTTTGCCTGGTGGAGCTCTCGTCTCCTTGGCTCCAGTCCTCACTTTCACCTCAAAAAAAAAAAAAAAGAAAAAAAAAAGTCAACCCCTAACTTCTGAAAGTAACCTCTATAATTTCATCACACTTACACATTCGACATTTTTTTTTTAAATGTTTCCTTGGATGGAATAAGACACTTTTTGTTTTGTTTTGTAGGGAAACTGATAGGGAACATCTGAGTAACATCCGTTGTCGAAGATTCTTCCCAATATTTTCTGCACTCAGTGTCAAAACTTCAAATGAGTTTTTCTCAGCTTCATGTTTTTTGGTGACATGACTAGCCTTACGGAACTTTTCATTGGGTTTTTGTGGTGCAATTTTAATAAATCTTATACCGTTGAATTCAGAAAGGTTTGAACTGTGGAGCTATGCTATTTTTATATTGCTAAGTTGAACATATCAAATTTATTGAACAATAATGTCAGCTAATTATATTTTCGAATTGTGGGGCATCTACATAATTGAATATTTTTATACTGTGATGTACATCAATGATAATATAAGTAGCATAGCTCCACATGGCAGGTCTTTGGCTACAACTACATTTTAATCGGAACGTAAAAATATTGAGGGAAACTGTCCTAACGACCCGTAAGAAATTACCAAATTAGGCTTTGGTTATTTCCCAATAACATTAGAACTAATTGAGATAGAGTAAAACTAATTACATTTTTGAAAACAGGAGGAAGAAATACATATACACACCCAATTTCGTTATTATATCTCTAAAAATAAAAATTTTCATTTTAAGACCAGTGTCTCCCCTTAAGTCGTGACAATTTTCGCATTAATAAGCCACGTGACGTGGCGTATTGGTCACTTTAATGAGTCATGCTTAAGGCCTCGTAATTTTCTGAGGTGCAAAATGTTAAATTTGACATAACAGAGAATATGTGGCAGTCCGGGGAAAGCCTCCTGCGCATTAATGCATGCTGCCTTTTGTACGGAAGCAGCTGCCCGCTTCGCTTCGATGGCCCAAGTTCACTGAAAAGTTGCCATTTTTCCTCGGCATCCAAGCCTGGGGTCGTATTATGAGTTTATATCGTTATCCCAAGTGTCGCTGTCTCCCCGACCTCGAGTCATTTGATTGGTGGACACACTGGAACCAGATGTCATTACCATTTTTGGTTTCAGCGTTTTCATGGACCCTAGTGGGTGTCATGAATAGGGAAAAAGAGATCGTACTGTATTCATAGCGCTTGTGCGGTATAGTATGGCTTCAAATACTATAGCACCATTTGCTTTCTAAAGCGGGTGGTTGAAGCAAAAAAGTGCGATATATTTGTGCAAACACTGTAGTACTGCTTTTGATAGGCTTCAGCATAATAACTGGTCCCATAGAAGCGTGCAGGCACGCTGCTGCCAGAACCACAGTGTTTGACATCCTAGCTTGCTTGGGTGGTTGGACTTGGGGGAGCAAGTGTGTGAAGATGCCGGAAGAAGTTTGTTTATTGCCAGCTTTCGTGTTTTAAGAGAATTCAGATGATCAGATCGAACACATTTCCAGACTATTATTTCTACTGATAACCACAGATGCAGTAGCATTGGGGAAAAAATGCCTAGTTTTTAACATACAGTTACTTCAGAAATTCTAAAAATCTGCGATTTTTCATGAAATCACCAAAATTAGCCGGGATCCCTCTAATTGATCACGGAGCTGTGACATACATTATACCACTTGTATCACCCCCTTTAAACACCTGATTGTTAACTCGTGTGATGTTATCCCCTTCATTTTGTGCACGTGGGGAGCGCATTTATGCACATTAATGTTCTTGGATTGCTTTCTCATCTAAAAACTGCCTCTCTCACTATTTACTTTCCCCACATTTCAATATGTGAAGCTTCAGAGCTCTTTGAAGGCTTGCCTCACTGATTTCGTTCTCTGCTGCAGGTAGTAGAGGACTTCATAGACATCACCACTCCATTGAAGCTGTTTACTGAGGCCGTGCATGCTCCCGAAGGTGAGGGCAGCTACCGCGTGACTGTATGCCTTTTCACGGGCGCCAGTTGAGCTTACAATTCAGTGATTAGCCATCTGTATTATGTTGGTGTAGGTTGGTTGGTTCATGGGGTTTAACATACCAAAGCGACTAAGGCTATGAGAACCCCGTAGTGGAGGGCTTTGGAGATTTCTACCACCTGGGGTTCTTTGACATGCACCAGCATTGCACACGGGTACTGTGCTGAGACACCATTAAGGCATAGCTGCAGCAACGCATGTGGCTTGAAGCATTGGCTAAAGTGACGACAGACTTTGCAGTCACTCATTATTATCAGCTTAAGCCCGGTGAATGTGGGGGCATGGCATTGCTTCGACCACGTGACGTAAAATAAAAACAGGATTTATACCAGCTCAGGAGCAAGGGGCTTATATTGAGGACCTTCTAAGTGCTTTGTAATTGTGTGCTTTCACCACCAACAGGCACGCCAAACAGGGAAGGCAACTTCCAGGACAAGGCACGTAACCTAACCGAGTTCTCGCAGAAGGCAGCACGGACAGCGCGCAATGTTGCTCTTGGCGGTGCATCGAACAAGAAGCTTGCCGAGGCACTCCTGTCTTCAGCAGCTCAGGCAAGAGGCTCTTTTGAGTGCCTTTTCATTCGTGGTGGCTGCACTTAAACCATCTTCAGAGCTTCAGCCTCTAACTGCTAACAAACTGAATTTTTGAAGTTTGTTAGTAATGAAGCTACTTTCTCAGACTATACGGACACTTTTTTTTTTTTTTGAGCTGTCTGCGTGGGTTTATTACTACATTCTTCATTTTTAAAGGGTTTGAAATACTGTCAACGTTGAGCAAACCAATTTTTTAGTTTGCTCAAACTTGCTGTTTAATCCCATCAGCATAAAGTGTTTATATGGATGTTTACATTGCTGTTTACATGGGTGTTTATATGGGTGTTTTTTGCATGCTTTGAAAAAAAAAAAAAAATTATGCCCACCTTCAAGTTGAAACTATCGAGAGCTATTTGTACATATTAACCTTAAAAGCCTTGTCCAGAAAAGAAAAATAATAAACCAATATTGTAGCTCCGTGCCATCACACATAATGAAAAGGTTTTATTTATTCCTTTTTCGCGGTGGATACACGAGGTAGATGTCACATTTCATTTCGCAGGAATTTTTTTTTCTTTTGTTCTCAGCATCGACAAAGTGTCATAACAAGTGTATATGTCACTGTCTCTCATTTATTGCTGCAATTTCACTGATTTCCTCGTGGTTGTAAATCAGCTATTTTTAGCACGCAAGTGTTTGCTTGATTCGGTGGTGACTTTGGTGGCTTGGCAGCTGCCGCAAAAGAACTGATAAAGCATATTGGCTTGTCAAACTGGGTACTGGAGTCATGGAGGGGACGGCTTGCTCATTATCATTTTTCTGTCTAGGTGGAGAGCCTGACCCCGCAGCTGGTGAATGCTGGGCGCATCCGCATGACCTACCCAGACAACAAGGTATAGTGAAGACAGCCGCGTGCTCAAATTTTTTCAACAGCTAGCCTCTAAACTCATGAGCATTGGAGACATACTTACCTTTCATCATGGCTAGTGCCCTTTATATTCAGGTAAAACCTTGGCTTCATGTGATTGCTGCGCCGTGAGTTCGATTTCTCAAAAATCAGAACAAACTTACTTACTGTAAAAAAAAATGCCAGAGCACAAAATAGAATGCATCTCTTGGGAACTAATACATGTTTTTACTTGCATTAACATAGTGTTGTTTGTTAGCTCTCATTATAGAATTCTTTCAGTACTTGTTATCCATAGTGTGGCTAAATCAGGAGATGAGTTTGAATGGCGTCAGCTATTGAGTGCTGATACCTGGGTTTAGCATCAGTTCAGTGGTAGCGGAAGTAGTCATGCTAGTAGTAGTGGTGGTATTAGCAGTAGTAGTATAACAGTAGTAGCATCAGTAGTAGTAGTATCATTAGTAGTTGTAGCAGTAAGCATAACTGGAGAATAGGTGTCGTGAGAACCATGCTGCAGATTGCTATCTTGGAAAGAGGAGAAGGTCAGTTTGGAAAGCATGTCTTACAAGTGAGCGAGAGGACAAAATGGAAGTGCAGTTCGAATGTCTTATTAGCACCATTGAATTAGTACTATCCATGTAGTAACATCGGCATGCTTCAAGGCTGTGAGAAAGAGCAAGAGAGAGAGAGAGAGAGAGATGAAAAATGATGGGGGCTCTCCATGGCTGCTCCTGCTGGATTACCTGCTGTGTGATACAGAGTGAGCTCCACATTGAACCGGGGCATGATGAAATTGAGTGTAGGGGAAGTTCACATGTTGGCAAAGGCAAAAACGCTCTTTGTGGATGTTGATGTGAGAATGTCTCTTCTTGTTGACTGGACCTGGTGCTAGGTGTAATGTGTGTCTCCATCTGTGTGCCTCCTTCAGGCTGCAGACGAGCACTTTGAGAATCTCCACCGGCAGTACTCGGAGAGCATGATGCACATGCGCAACCTGGCAGATGAGGCCACCGACACTGCCAGCTTCGTCAAGGTCACTGGTGAGTTGGCCTTGCCCATGGCATCACTGCTTCCGTGGTGCTGCTGCAAATTGTTCTAGAACAGTGGCCAGGTATGGTCTAGTTACAGTTAGGATGTCGTTGGCACTCGAAGGTATCGCACTGGCTTGAACGCAGAAGAGAAGGACGCAGGAACCGCAGGACTGAAACATTTGAGGTGCAGCTAGCAGCTGCATTCGTGAAAAATTTGAGCATGAAGACGTCTTCAGTGTTGTAGGGAAGTGCATCCAAGCATTTTAGAATTACTTTTTCTATTGTGAGGTCACGGCACATGCTTGTGACCGTCGCAGTTGGACCAGCTCAGCCGAGTAGTGTTCCTTCAAAAGAAAAAAAAAATCCCAGTTATGAGTCAGTACTTGTGTTGCAGTGCATGAACAAATACCAACTTACCCAGATCGCAGCTTTAATTAAGGTAGCACGCTTAATCGAAGCAAGCTATAATGGCAATGTCACTGAGTGGTGTACTCTGTTCTTGTGCTTTATCGGTGTTTCTACCAAAGTGCGCCAACTGGCCTGACTGTTCTTTGTTTTGGGAGACCATTTTGGCTGATGTTATATGATGCCATGACATGGTCTCAGTGTTCTAAACGCCCTAGTCTCTGTTCTCGTGCAGAGGACATGATCCTGAAGCACACGGAGCTGTGTGAGGATGCCATGGCGCGGCAGCTTCCCCAGCAGATGGTGGACAACACGTCTAGCATCGCCCGCCTCGCCAACCGCGTCCTCATGGTGGCCAAGCAGGAGTCGGACAACTCTGAGGACCCCATCTTCATTGGCCGCGTCAACCAGGCCGCTGACAGCCTTCAAGGCAGTGAGTGTGACTGACCATGGCTTCTTAGCTTGAATGCTCGGAGTTTCACTTTAAGGGGGCACATGGATCTTAAAGCTATTTTTCCCAATTTTTTTTTTGAAATTTGATAAAACTTGGAATTTTGATTCAGTTCCTTGCACCGATTTCAAATACGTAACTAGGTTTCCAATGACTTCAAAAGATAAATTAAATTAATTGCTCATAATTTGCAGAAACAATGAAAAAATAACCGCACTACAAAAAATTCACAAAGACACTTTGCTAGGTACTAGAAAGCATAATGAATGCAATGTTAGGAGCACTTTTTTGATATAAAAAATATTAGCGATGTTATAGCAGCTCAAAGTTCACTGTTCCAAATGTGGGTTGCCCTTCTGTCTGATTTAGAACAAAATTGAACACTTTTCAACTGCTATAACATCGCTTATATTTGTTATATTAAAAAACGTGCTAGAGTTTTTTGAGGCAGGTTCTTGGTGTCAGCTTGAGCATGTTAACTAGTTTCACAATGTCAAGGTTTGTGGCAGTGACAGAAAGCGAAAGCACAGAATATTTTCTGCCGACCTGAACGAGGGCACGGTCAAAATGATTGTATTGGCGACGAGAGACGGTCAAGTGTTGGTAGGTATTATTCCGAGCACTCTGTTTACCCTCTTCATCAGTGTTAAACCAGCCACTGAGCCTGTTACCTGTAGTGTGAAAGGAACAAGTAGCTGATATTGTTTGCCTTCGAATACTGCCGAGGAATCCTTTGTAAAATTATCGAATGTTCTTTTTTATTTTTTTGTTAGCATTTGCCTAGCATACTTATTCTTTACTAGACAATGTTTCCATGTGATGAAGCATTATGGCTATAGGGCTGTGCATTCATTGCGGGGAACCAGACCAAAATATGCACTCGTGACAGAATTGCCACTGTACACCCTCTTTCACTGCAACCTGCATCGACTTCAGCACTGTGTTAAGGGAGAGGGGCTTGGTATTCTAGATACGTCTCACCCTATCCTCGATGACGTTGTTCCCCCATCACTCTTTTTCTGTGTGCCTCGAAGAAAAATGTTAGTGCACTGAGGAAACCGGAGTGTTTGAGTTGGTGCATTCATAATCAGCTAGGGCATGGCACTCAGAGCGGGTGTTGGAGGCTTCCTCAACACAAATTGTCTGCAGAATAGAGGACGTCGTCCTAGGTCTACACGGCAACAGGAAATCCGTTGACATGCTGCAGGTATGACGAAAGTTGTAACGAAGCAAGAATCGCAACAAAGGCACCCCTGACTTCACTACATGTAAGGAGGTTAAAGTGTGCTAAATGCGAACATCCATATCTGTAGTGTAGGCAGCTTAATGAAACATACTACAGCTAAACTTCAGTGTAAAAAAGTATTCCAGGTTTTATAATTTTGCACCTGCCGAACCATGTATCTTTAGCTTCAGTATGAAAAAGTAAATTTCTCCGAGCCTTTAGTGCAGTGAAGTTTAATTTCTGGCTGGAAACTATCGTGAGAAAAAATTACACTGCAAATCTTCGAGGAGCATATACGATAGCACGTAGAAAGGCAATTGAGGAGTGAACTCTTGTTGCACCATCTGAGTTGGTATGGTTGAAGCTGGCATATGTGACATTGTGCAAATGTACTAGGAAACTAGAAATATCAGTGTAGCCAACCAGGCTAGCTTAAGGCAGCCCATAGTTAATTAGTTAATTGACGTAGGAAGATACATGCTCTCTGTGCTCAAAGATAGCTTGGTGTATTTATTGGCTTTATAGATTCTCGTGGCTTGGTGTAAGAACTGGAAGGGACAGCTCACCATAGGCATACCTGTTAGCAGTGAAGGCAGTCTTGTACTTCACTGCTTGTACCTCACTTGCTAGAGTGGAAATGCGATGAGGCGTGGTATGGGCCTCATTGCATGCACTGACAGGTGCATTGACCCTCATTCCTTGAATAATGCCCGATGCAGCAGATGTACTGAGGGGTCTCGTAAGCCATGACATGAACAAGATGCAATATCAATATATATGAATGCATGCGAATATCATTGGTGACTAAACAAGCTTAAGAGTAACAAATAACTGTCACCGCATTAAAGACTTTTCCTTTGAGTGGTCTGCAACATGTTTTGAAGGGTTTGCTTGCTGGCAGACTAATTTCAGTGTTGCAAAGTAAATTGGAGTTCTTGCTGTTTGTTTGTTTTGTGGGGTTTAACGTCCCAAAGCAACTCAGGTTATGAGAGACGCCGTAGAGGTGGACTCCGGAAATTTCGACTATCTGGAGTTCTTTAACCCTTTGACTGTTTTTGCCGTACGGGTACTGCGCTAAACGCATAGCGTTTAAAAAAATTCGACACTGAGGGTGAGTTTTTTTTTCCGGAATATTCGACAGTCAAAGGGTTAACGTGCACTGACATCGCACAGCACATGAGCGCCTTATTGCTTTTCGCCTCCAACGGAAAGCAGCCACCACGGCCGGGATTCAATCCCGCATCCTTGGGCACAGAAGTCGAGCACCCTAACCACTACACCACCACGGCGAGGCTCGGTTCTTACCGACTTTTATTATATTGAGGTTTTAACTATATAGTATGTAGACAGATTTGAAGCTTCTTCCAGTCTGGCACACTCCCCCTGTTAAGCGTTCACTTTTAAGCCATGTGTTGAATACCTTGGTGACCGTGTGCCCTGTGCGGTGTGTGTGCAGCGGTGACGCCCATGATCCAGAATGCCAAGCAGGTGGCCACCCGCATCTCGGATCCGGTGGCCCAGTCGCGCTGGAGGGAGTCCAACAAGGCGGTCAGTTCCTTCTCTCTGCTCGCTGTGTGATGGATACGCATATTACTGCTTCATAGATATGAATGTGCTTCCTGAGTCAGTGTTGTGGATTGAAAAGAGTGGCAGGAATTATGATGGTGATGACAAGACGTGACGACAGTGATGTGACAATGATTTGGCCGCCACTCTGTTGGGATCAAAGTGTATTCTTGCTGTGACAGCTGAGTTCAAGTGTTTGAGGAAGTGCCCCTTTAGTGGCAGCTCTTCTAAATTCCTGCACCGTCCTGCCAGTCTGGAGTAGCAGTTTGTGCTTGCCTTTCTACATATACCTTACATCTACTGTCTTGCCTTGTGCAGAGATACAACAGTGCAAGAATTTCACAAAGATATCATGCTAACTAACCTCATCTTCAACTTTGCTGGCCACATACAAGATCAGTTCACTATCAATGTGTTTTCAATATATCATTATCCTGTGCAATAACGGCCGCCGTTTTGGTTCTGTCCGCCACACTGCTGCATCCTGGAGGCGGTCACTGCACGGTAACCAGCTGTCCAGTGACCTCCTTTAGGTTTCAGCTGCTAGCACCTTCTTGCTGCATTGGGAGGCCACATTGTTTCTCTCTGCTGAGCGCTGCTTCTCCGTTTTGTTGTTCGCCATTCAGGACTTTTCAATGGGAATTCGATCCAAGGTAACATTTCACTCTTCGCCCCTCCCCCGTCCCTTGCAAGTTGTTCTTCGCAACATTCTTCGCCCTTGTATGTATACCCACAGTGAACAAGGAAAACAACCCTACATAGTGCAGTTTATATATCAGTAGAACCCCTTTATAGTAAACTCACTGGGACCAGCAAAAATCTTTACTAGCTGCTAAGCCAAGTGGTAAAGCCACTGAAAGAAACACTCAGTGTTGTTTTTTTGTTTTCAGAAAAAAAAAAATTTTGCTTTGCGATTCTAGGTAGGGCACGGGCGGTGATGTCATTTCGTGAAAAATCGTCGTCGTGGCCAGACGCACTTTACTATAACCGATTTTTACCAAAAATGTCTTTACTATAAGGGGGGGAAAAATGTACAGTCGTCTATGGAAGATGAAATGGGACTTCATTTTCACTTTACTATATCCGAGTTTTACTGTATCAAGGTTTACTATAGCGGGGTTCTACATTACTGTGTATATGTACGGCACCAGGTTGGAGGGAGAGATATATGACAGCACCTCGATATATGACCCCCTGGTGGATGCAGCATGTAAATGTACATGGTCCATCTCAGCATGTTTATTCAAATATGTAAATAGTTCATTGTGTTTGCGTATTTAAGTGTTACATAGTGTTTATATAGTGCAATTTGTTGACCGAGTCTTACTATCTGGCCGCAGCCTTATTTTAGTCCTTTCGCCTGCCCTCTTCCAGCTTATCAATGCGGTTGGCCAAGTGCGGCAGGCTGTGACAGTGACACCTGAGGAAGAGCTGCTTCCGCACCTCATGGGGCTGCAGGCTAATGGTAAAGCCAAAATTGCCTCTTCTCTTGTGGGTTTTCTTTTTTCTCGCTTTTCACAGCAAGGCATATGTGGCACGTTTTCAAGCAACGCAGAATGTGTTGCGAGTGTAGAATGCTTCCAGAGTAGGTTTCAGATTGGTTTCAGATTGCTCTACGGTAGAAGATGTGTGAAATATTTCATACTTTTGCATCGTATGTGAAGAGTGTTGCCATAGCCTTGGATTGTGATGTGACAGTGCAGAAAGAAATTTTCCAACAGTGGAGCAGTGGTCTTTCTTGGTTTAGGCGGCCCAATTGAGCTGTGGGGTGACATTCTTCAGCACCATTTATTTGCAGTGGAATTGGATGTTTCATTTACTAGGGATAGAAAAGTGCATTTAGTTGAGCTATACATTTGTATGGGATCTTCAAGGGGATTATTTGACTTTTCTTTTTGCGATATATATATATATATATATATATATATATATATATATATATATATATATATATATACGCACATATGTATGGGTTCAGTATATCCAAGATAACTGTATACTTGTAGTTTAAGTACGAAAGGGAAAGGTGTGGGAAATTTTTGCTGTAAAGGATTTTTTCTGCCACATATATGCAGCCATGTCCGAAATGAACCTCCTTTTCCAAAGGCAACAAGCAGTTCATGTTTACTGTCTAAAAACATGCTACACCTCACAATTTTTGCAAATAAATTCAATCGTGTCGATAATGCTGGCCATATTTGATGACCCATTGATTAATGTGAAGCTTGACTACATCTCAGAAGCTGGCTGTGTGTTTTTTGATTTTGATGTGAAAGAATATGAAAAATGAATTCGAATTTTTTATCGATGTGTTTTTAATGAGGGTAGAATAGCTAGCTTATTGCTAATGTAACAATACGACAAATCAAGAAAAGTCTTAAAAATTAAATTCACAAAATTATGTCTGCTTATTCGCAAGTGAAGTACGTAACACAAAATCTGCTGGTTCTGGGGGCCCGTTACCATCTTTTTGTTTATTGAATTTATCATTGTGGATAAACTTTCAGCCTTCTCCTGGCATTCTGTAAATGCTCCTGTGTTCTTTTTTTTTATGCTCCTTTCCTTCAATCTGTGCCTTCGCCTGTCTCCTTTTCGTGCGGTTTGGTGGCCTTCCTCAGCCAAGCCGCGGTCACAGGACGTCAAAATGCCCAACTTTAACGAAATGTTTGATGTCAAGATCGAAGTGCCGCCGGTCGACAAGCGCCCGCCTCCCAAGAGAGGTAGCCGTTTATGCATTGGCCTCTCCTCTGGGCTGCAACCCCCGCCAAGCATTTGCTGAATTCTCCCAACTTGCGTGGCGCAAAGAGAAGCAAAAAAAGAAGGACCCAATACGCCTCCTTTCCCGCCTGTCTATGGTGCCCACAAAACAACTCCCATGGCTAAACATGTTTACGGCCAGCTTTTGCATGACTGGGTATTTGTGCTTGGACATTTGCAAAGACATTTTCAGCCTCAGCTCCAAAAAGAGAGCGTCATTCGCACGTATCATTCACAACGATCAGGGCCCTGGTCTGGAGACTCCTGTGTACATCTTCGCGTGGATAAGGGAGTTTTCAAGCGATAGATCATTCTTTTTTACTAAGGATAGATCAGTGCCGGTCTGCCATGTCAAAAGCTTTTTCCTAGCAGCCGTGAGTTTCATCCAAGGGCTGAGAAGAACTTTTCACAACGCTGTCGAAAAGGGGTACTTTACTCAAGCCTCTCCTGCATTCAGAAATAAGGGCGGCGCTTGAAATGTTGAGCAGGAGAGCAGATATTTTCTCCCCATGCACCCTGACCTGCATACCGAGAGTTTTCAGGAGCTCATCTCCGCTTTTATTAACTTGCGTTGTATCTCCAGCGCTCATTCACTCACACCCGGTTGACTGCAACGTCCTTCCAAACAAAACGGCGCGTGTTGCATAACAGAAGTGTTCGTTCCCAATGGCTGGATGCGTGGCGTCAACTGTAACGCTTGATTTGATCCATCCCATGCTCCCCTTTGCACCTGCGTCCCTTCGTACTAGGGATCTTAATTACTCGGCTTTGGCAAGAAGGCAGTACGTCACTTTCCTTTTAACTGTGGTGCTTCGACCCAAGGCCTTGCCTATGCTTGGAATTCGGTTCCCGTTTGCCGTGGTCCTCCCTTTAACTATTTGACAATGTGCTTTTTTCTCATTTTGTTAAAGCTGAGATGCACCAGTAATGTTGTTCTGAAGCTAAATACATTTGACAACAGTGTAGTAGGAAAATTTGTGTGGTTTTTTTCTTTATTTTTCTTCACTGCGGTTTATTTCCTTCGTCTCCTGCCCTTTTCTGCAATCATATAACTACTGGCTGCGGTGATGGTGTAGTGCTCTAATGCAGTGTCCAGTGAGCCTTATCTACTTACTAAGCACTTTTCTGCTACATTTAAGCTCATTCTGGTGCTCACTTTGGTGTGCTATTTATTGTAACATTTTGTTACTAGGCAGGCAGTATTCCTTGTGTCTGAAGATTGGGAAGCATGGGGTAAATTCAATTTAATTGCTTTGTTATTAGTTGTTTGAGGTGTCTCGGAAAATTCAGCCAACTGAGCCGAAAAGTGCTGATGATATCTTCGTTCACTCAATATTACAGTGTTCTGCCCTTTTAAGTTGTGCAGCTCTATAGCTAAGCCCTGTTTTGAAGCAAGAGAGCATTCGAGTTTGTGAATTTTTTTTTTTAAGATCATCGAAGCCATGTTATGTTGGCGCTTGCTGGTGTTCACATGGCAGGCATTGCCAACACTATGTCTTTAAAAGGAAAGAAAAAAAAATGTTTGCTGGTACGTGTAGTACTAGCGTTTAATTTAGTTCTTGACCTTGCCTTGGGTTGGTTTTGTGCCCTTCGCTCACAACAGAGGTGGTGGTGGAACCGCCCATTCAGAAGACGTTCGTTTCTCGGCAGCTGCAGGAACAGCATAACTACCCAGGTGGGGCAGCGAGAGTTTTCCCGCCCTTTTTGGAGACCTTACTATTTGTCTGCGGCGGTTGCCTGCTTCGCCTCGAGAGCTTGAGAATGAATTTTTTCTTTTCACACGACTCACCAGACAAAACTGAGGGTGGCTTGGCTTCTCGAGTGCCTTGATTTGGATTGGAGTTTGACTTCGCTTTGATCTTGGTTTTGGATTAGATCTTCGAGTGCCTTGACTTGGATTGGAGTTTGACTTCACAAATGGCTTGGCTTTGATCTTGGTATTGGATTGCATCGGATTTTATACCATTTGGATCCTTGCTCGCGTTTGACTTAACGGATTTTCTCTTCTCTGCTGACTGAACAGCGAATTTTCTTTATTTCAGTGAATGCTTTCGAGGTTGGCCGTAACTTTTCTTCTGACCTGACTTGGAGGTCGTTATTGATGAAAATATTTGACCTTGCTAGCCGCAAGAAGCAACATGCACGTGCCTCGGAGCATGAAAAACGTTGATGCTTGCTTTTTGAAGTGCTTGAACTGTGCGGCCAGTAGTCATGTTTGTGGCCGTGTTGTGCGGTTTGTTCGAAGCCGAGGAATTGTTTTGATTTGGCTTTGTGCTTGAGTTCGAGCTTGGCTTCGAGCTTAAAGGGAATCTAGCTTCGGCAAAGGCACATTGCACATTGTGCCAGTGATTGCGCTTGAGATTGTGAATGTTGGGACACTTTTCTGTTATATATATTCTTTTAACATTGCATGAACTAGTCGCTTGTCGGCTAGTTGCATGTTGCACCAGGTTCAATTTCATGGTATGCTTTTGTTCTGGTCTCTCAGATGTAATCTTTTTGCAGACATAGGCTTGAAGTTTGCGAAACTTCTGTTACATTTTGCGCTTGAAATGTTGAAATGCATGTCATTCAACGCCTTTATTCTGTCATGTTGCTACATGTTTTTCACCTGGAGTCATGTTAACATCTGTGAATTTGAAATTGTCTCTGTTATCTCATGCCGTTACATGTTTTTTTGCACTGGAGTCATGTTAACATGCATGACTGAAATTTATAATTTGATCGCTATGATTTAATATGCAACAGTACAGTGCTAAGTATATGGTACCGTATTAAGGAGCAAAGAAAAAAAACTGAGGAAAGACAGCGTAAGTAGAATGTTTATACGTGGGTGGCTTTAAAGGGCAGTGCAGAAGATTTATTTCGGATATTTTTAGTCATCAGTCATTTTACATTTCTTAGACCTTCCTCTAATCACAGCAAATAATTTCGTAAAAGCAATGTCGAAATGACAAAACCCAGTAAATCGAGCCTGAAACTGAGCTTTGACCCACTATGATGTCATGGATCTGTCACAAAACCTCTTCTGTGTTTCTAAGTAGTAAACTTCAATCATTACTTGTAAGTGACCAAGAACAAACCTTGAAACACTGCAGATATCAACAGGCGGGAAACATCTGATGCTGTACATGGTAAAGTTGCTTGTAGTAATCATCACCCTTGAGTCCAAAATATGGGTGTGGGAAATATCAAGAAGCTTCCCATTTTGCGTACCTAATAAATGATTTCAAATTAATTTGTAATAAAGTAAAACACTGCCGAGCTGTGACATTTAGCATAAAGGATCAGAAGACTAAGGGGGAATCTATTGTAAAGGTTTCAGTCAAATATGCTTAGGCATCGAAAAGCTGTGGAATTGATCTTCGAGAGATCTCAAAAGGAAGATTTTTTACGTTCACTCCTTGGTTAACTGTATTTGTTGATTCCACTGAAGTCTACTTATTTCGTCACCTATTTTGTCTTACCTTTGACGAACGTAACAGAATGTAGGTGTCATGTAAACTGATTAGTGTCCAGTTTACTTCTAGACGTGTAAAACCTGCTGACGACAATGCTACCTCACTTGCTGGTTTTGGCTGTTTCAATTAATTGCCACCTGCGAGAATAGAGTGCAGAACATTAAATGGACATTAAAGTATCTACAGTATATACACTGAACAAAGACTGTGGCTCTTTCTGTTGTGAATCTGTGCCCACAGGTTTCAACTACTCTAGTTGCTTTCTTTAAAGGAATAACACTGCCCTTTACATTACGGTGACCTGTGACCTCACGTGTTCCAGAGGAAGCACCGCCGCGACCTCCACTGCCTGGCTCTGGAGATCGGGCACCACCAAGGCCACCGCCACCGTGCGAGACTGACGACGAGTTTGAGGAGCGCTTCCCTCCTCCACAGCCAAACCAGCCCATCATGGTGAGATTTATGCTGGTGCTCAGAGGGACATACTTGCTCAACTGCACTTCTGAATGCAAAACTGTCAGGGAAAGAAGTTGGGTCTTCAGAGCCAGAACAATACAAGCAGCATTTTGCTATCTGGCATGCTGCGTTCTTGGCCTAAAGCAAACCAATGCTATTTGTTTTCATCTCAAATCCTGGGCATTTTTTATAAAAAGAAGCGACTGTTTCAATTCATTATTGGGGACAATGTGTGTGTGTGTGCGCACTTGTCTACGGGCTACCGAGAATAAATTAGTTCCTTGCCACATTGGTTTCTTTTGAATGCTTTTGTTCTCAGTCTAGTTTCGAGGTATCACCTGTTGCTATGAGATGAGGCCCTTCGATTACAGTAGACCTTGTTTTGCTGAGAGACTGAAGAGCACATTTTGTGGTTTTCTGATGGAACACTCAAGCAACTTTCTCAAATAGACCAAAAATGGGATTTTAGGATTTTAGGCACTGAAGTTTTTTTTTAAGTGCAACAAGAAGTTTGCTTTCTAAAGTGGCCAATTTCGCTATGGTTTTATTAGGTACCGTAGTCAGCGTAAGGGAGGGTAAGGGAGCATTGATTTTTATTGAAGGGCACTCTGAAGAGAGCACAGTAGATATAAAAACATGTCGAGCACTCCTGAAAGAAAAACGAATGTTGTGCACCAAAGGAAATCAGTGATATTTTTCCGAGACTTATGTGGTGGACTACACCGATAACGGCAGCTTTTTGCCACCAGGTGGTACTTCAGTTTAAAATTTTTTTTTTTTTTTTTCCATTTTTGGTGCGAAATTAAAGTTTTGAATTCATATTTATTCAATACCGGATTGCTGAAGCTATATACTACCAGGCAAGACCTTTTCATTTCCACCAAATTTAATCACATGTTTTGCGCAGTGTTTGACATTCTGAAAAAGCTCCTATGGATCTCAGGTGATAAAGGTACATTTCCACCATTGAAAAGCATCATTGTTGCTCTAGCACCGACTTCAGGTGAAGGGCGAATCACTAGGCGAGAGTACAAATGGTGAAGTTCTACTGCTCTCGGTGATTTTCTTTGTACACGTCGCTGGCATGTTCATCTCTTGTGGTCTGTTCTGTGTGTGCTAAATTTGCCTGTCGCGGAATCTTGAGCTGGTTAGCCTGCATTCCTTCTCTGAACGTTGCTTTAATGTGGCTAAGATATTCAGTATTACTCCTCTTTGTCTGTTTGGGATGCATGTCATTCACCAGTGCACAGTTCTGTCCCGCATTTGCAGAGTTATCTAGCACGGATGAGATTACGATTTGCCACCTGTGAAAGGCCATGCTGCTGGGACGATTATTTGATTCTTAAGAAAGGTCGCAGACATTACGATTACCACGTCCAACGTAAATCTAGGTTGCTGCTTCCTAAGCATAAACGAGTAGTAATAGCATGACGTCATCATGTACTAGCGAGACTAAGATGACTTGCAAAGTGCCACACTATATCATTACTACAAATTGATGACATCATCAGGTCATGTGACAAAGTATGACTTGCTAGTGGTGTATTATGTCATAAGAAGCTTATGACAGCAATAAATGAAGGGGAAATGAGGGTGCTCGTTATAATACATGAAGGAAAGAAGCCAACAGTCGGTGAGGCCAAGGAAAGCATTGGGGATTGCACTTTATGCCTTTTTTTTTAATTTTTACTTCAGTAATCACATAAATTAGTAATGTAATCTGTCTAGGGGATGACAGCAATAAGTCATATATATAAGTATGACTTGCAAAGTTGCGTAGTCTGTTTTAACTAGAAATTGACGACGTCATCATCAAAGTCACATGATCAAGATTACTTCAACGAGTGGAGTATACCGTAACTAAGCGGTGAAATGGTAACAATGTGCACCATTGCAATTTGGATGCTATTGTTGGTCGCTCCTGACAGTAACTTTGTGTCCGCCATATTCCCTGTGCAGATAGCGGCGCATGGCCTCCACCAGGAGGTGCGCCAGTGGTCGAGCAAGGACAACGAGATCATTGCGGCTGCCAAGCGCATGGCCATCCTCATGGCACGCCTCAGCCAGCTGGTCAGGTGAGCAGCTGAGTCTTCTTTTTTTCTCTCTGCATCCTCGGATCTGCTTACTGCATGTACTACAGGTATCAAAGAAATGTGAACAGCGGAGCACATAGAAAAAGGTCCAGTTGAGGCAGTCTGCCTGTCGTAAGAAATGGCGCTCTCTTCCTTTTCTTTTACCTTCGTTTTCTCGCGTTTAGTCACTGGAGTGCCACATTCATTCTTTCTAGACAAGGTGACTTGCGCAGTGCAGTTCCACTGCCGGCAGTGGCTGTAGCTTGCATGGGTGAAATTTTACAAGTTGCCATGCTCTACCATCACTACCAATTTGCACTAGCACAACAGAGGTTGTAGTCATGGTGTGTTAATCTTGGTTTAATGTTGTCACTGCAGATCTCGCAATTAATGTCTAGCTGCCACTGCCAAGCATGCCTGTTATTTTTTTCTCCCCATGCCGCAGGGGTGAAGGGGGCACCAAGAAAGATCTGATTGCCTGTGCCAAGCAAATTGCTGAGGCCTCTGAGGAAGTGACTCGCCTCGCCAAGGAGCTCGCCCGTATGTGCACCGACAAGCGTATGAGGACGGTGAGTAGCAGCAAGCAATAGGCTCTGATTTGCAGTTTGAGTGCACCGCACAGCAGTGGCATTACGTGTGCAGTTTGGTGTCTTGGCAGTTGGCAGACCACCGTTAGAGAGGAAATCAAACGACTTATTACCTGTTAAAGTGATGGCTGCCGGTTTGAACTCGAGCTCTTGAGGCTGTTTAGTGTTCCATTACTCCGTGCACATACCTTGTGGATCACATTTGGCACTAACATCTTTGCAGTTTCACAGAAGCATAATTGGACAGCTTTGTGTATATGTAGGTGTTTGTCCAACCTTGGAAAGCAGTATGCTTTGCCTGCCGCCCCAAGAGATGGCTGCCTCCAGTGTCATGGAATTATGGTCCGTTTGGGATGTATGGATGCGAGAGTTGGACTGTGAAGAAGGCTGACTGCCGAAGAATTGATGCTTTTGAATTGTGGTGCTGGCAGAGACTCTTGAGAGTCCCTTGGACTGCCAGATGATCAGATCAGTTGATATTGTCGACCATAAACCCTGACTGTTCATTGGAGGGTGAAGTTCTAAAGTTAAAGCTCAGCTACTTTGGTCATCCGATGAGAAGAGAGGAGTCGCTGGAGAAAACTTTGACGCTGGGTAAGATTGAGGGCCACAGGAGAAGGGGTAGGCAGCAAACGTGATGGTTAGGTGGCATCCTCGAGGCACTGCAAATGAAGCTATGGGATATTAGGAAGACAGTGGGAGACTGGAAAGCTTGGCGAGATATGGTCCATAGGGTCACAAAGAGTCCGACTTGACTGAACTGAACTGAACTGTGCCTCCTTATCTCAGCTTTAGAGTGTTCTGATGTCCCTTTCTGGTTACCTGTGTCCACTGCAGAACATCCTCCAAGTGTGCGAGCGCATCCCGACGATTGGCACCCAGCTGAGAATACTGTCCACCGTCAAGGCCACCATGCTTGGTGCTCAGGGTGAGTACGCACTCGGTTGCAGTGGTAGCAGTCTTTGCTCTGAGAGGTCTTTCTTATGTAAAGGCCATCAATTTACTCGGTGTTGATGTTCTAGAGACCATCTTACAGCGATGGCTGTTAATGGCACTGATCCCTGGTTCTGTGACATTAGCTTACACGGTCACCCAGTGAAGGGGTATGAGGAAAGCAGGCAGGAAGGCACAGGACATCAGTTACACCGTGTTCTTTCCTTTTACTCGCATTGTCTTCATCGTATACCTGTAGCACAGCATAACGGCTATTTCGGTGTTTTTCCATTGCACAGCGTAACATAAATTTTTGTTTTCATGAAAATATTGCTCTGCATTATTAGCAGAATCAAGCTATTGCCATTAGAAGAGTGGCGTAGTGTCAAACGATGAAAATGTGCAGTGTGAGATGTGGGCTGTGATGACTGCAGCAGTGACAGGCACATGCGCAGCTTTCAGCAGCTGTCAGTAAACGGGCACTTGATACCAAAGGAGGGTTTGGTTTAGTTTTACAGGGCGTAACGTCCCAAAGCGACATTGGTTGTGAGGGACGCCGTAGTGGACAGCCCCCAAATTTCAACCCCTTGAGGTTCTTTTAATTTACGGTGACTAATCGCACGTGTCATTACGGTGGCATCTGCTTTTGAAAATGTACTTAGGGTGCTTCATCGTTAGAGGCTGCGCTCATTTTAAGCTTTGCTTGTCAGTGGAGGAGATGAGCGTAGTGAGATCGCGCTGGCTTCAGCTTTATTTTTTAAAATATGAGCATTCACATTGCTATGCTCCTCTGAAATCACGTGGGAATCGGGCAAAACTGAAATTTACAATGGCCGTGGCCTTGCTTGCTAGCCGCCCTCTATGACACACTCATATTTGCAACAACTGCTGCAGCCAACCAGTGCACTCTCAGACAGCATATGTGTCATTCCTTAAAACGACACTGCTCGGAACAAGGTTTCCAGCATCTCTTGTTAAGGACAAACGCTTGATCCCCCACAGAGCCCATACCGACGCCCGATGGGAGCGAGATTATCTGCGGTAAAATGCCTCGCACGATTCTCTTGTTTGGTGCACGCTCATTGATCGCTCTGACTTGCATACGTCCAGGCAGCCATGCATATTGGTTTGTGTGTGCGTGCGTGCATGTGTGCGTGTGTGTGCAAATCAGTGTGTGTTTGCGAAGAGTTGGGTCAGAGCAATGCAGAAATGCAGATGTTTACATTTAACAGTAGTAAAGGGGACCTAGCACTCGGCAGAGCCTATCGTGCTCTCTTATTCTTTTATTTGTGGCACTGATGTTCTCTCTGAAATCAGTCCACGGAAAGCAGTCCGAGCTCCAGTTCTATCTTCGCACACAGAATCCGGCATGCTTTTTGCATTCTTTAGTTGGATTTTTAGTCTACTGAATCTTCCCCCAAGGCACGTTGTGAGCTTATTCAAGTTCGATTTACAGAGCCCTCGGCAGTGCGATGCCAGATATCATGAGTGCCATGAGAAAGTGCGCTGGGCACTGTCTGCATTTAACTTTAAACCGTACTCAATGTATGTGTGTCGTTTTCTCACTGAGAAAAAGATGGTCACAGTTGCTCAAGTGCCTGAATTCTTCGTGATAACTGTGGTGTGGCCTTGACTTCTCACATGTTCTGGCTGCCCTAATAGTACTGTATTGAAATGTTTGGTTGCACATGCATGTGGTCATTAGCTTACTGTGCCCTTGTTTCTTCTAAATGTTGCCTAACACGTATATTGGTGTGTGTGTGTGTGATGTGAAAAAAAAAAATAATAATAAAAAGAGCACGGCCTGTTTATTTTCTCTCATGGGGCAGTAAGAAAGGTTATTCTGCTGTGCACAGAGAGTAGAGTATTGGACTTTGCAGTCTTAATTAGCAGAAAGTGGTGCAAGCAAGATACGTCTTGAAGTTTAATCCAAGTTATGCTATTTAGGATTGTGCCTTTGAAACGAAGAATACATCATGTAGGATAGAGATCTACTGTGGCAAGCCTGTAAGCATTTCGTGCTTGTTAATTTAGGGACAGCGTGGGGCGTTAAATACGTCTTCTTAATAACTACAGTGAAACAAAAGTGCGAGCTGGTGCAAGACCCACAAAAGGGAAACTGAAAATTACAATTTACCGTCACGAAATGAGGGCTCTCTTATCTGCATCACACCCGCTGCTACGCAGTTATCAGCAGTGCACAGGAAGCAGTGTACATACTATGTAACTCGGATACGAGGAGGAAAAGTTAAACTTCATTTGTTGTTCGGACCAAATTTTATTGCGGCCTTCCTTCGGGAGACCATAAAAAGTAATTTCTGTAACCTCAACAGCGTCTAAAATTACAAGTACACTTAACACCGCAGACTGATGTGGGTACTTGTTGGAACTATGCCAGCAATCCTGATTGACATATTAATAGGGGGTTGAATTAACGTTTTACTGCGTATATCTCTGGGATAGCTCAAAAGAGATAGAAATGTCTACCTTGGCTGCTAGATAAAAAACTTTAAGAGGCAGCAGCTGAAACAGAATAGTGAAGCTAAAAAGCATTGGATGAATACCTTTGCATGCCTGTGGACATTTGTTGAATTAACGTGCAGTTCTCAGTACATGAATATGAACAACTTACCCTTGGTTAGTACTAGCGGTGCTAAAGGTCTAGTTTGTTGATGCCACCTAAACACATTGTCATGTGTATTTTCGCTTTCCGCTGAGAAGAGAGGGACAACGTGCTGTTAGTACTTGTATGGAGATCGTGAACCTGTCTTTGTGCAAATTTTTAAGAGATTTACTATTTTCCTAATCTTACTCACTTGTAAGATCGGGCATTATGCGCAGTTAGAATGTGTGTTGAAGTTATCGAGATGTGTAAATCTCATGTTAAAAGATGCCCACAACATGCTCGCTTTGTGTTTCCTTATTCAGTTCTTCCTCCTGTGTTGTGTGCTCATGCTAGTTTGTGTTGAAGCAGGGTGCTACCAGTTCGTTATTTTACTTTTGCAGTTTGTTTGTTGTTGTCTACAAGTGACCACTTTTGAGTTCCGTCCTTTGCTCATTCTTTTGTGTTCCTCTCCCTCTCTTTTCCAAATTCGAAATGAACAAAAACAAAAAGCAGTAAGAAGATGGAGTAAGTAACACGCTCTTTGTCTCCGCTTCAGGAGCTGGCAAACAAATGCGAGTGGCATGCACTGCTTTGTGGTTGTTTTGTCTGCGGGATGCGTGAGCCTCTCTTCCTTTTACGCGTTTTTGCACCATGCATATATATATTTGCACCTGCACAAACTGCACGTCGTCAGCGGCTTAAGCCGGAGCCATATGAAGCCGCTTGGTTGCCACTCGATCTGTCCCAAACCTTGCCTGGCTCGCTCACGCGTGAACCGATCTACTTTTTCGTTCTGATGCATGGTTTTTCTGCACCACTTGTGTTTTTTCATATTGTTTTGCCTTTTAAGTGCAATTTTCTTTTGCCTTCTTTTTCGTTTTGCTTTCTTCTTTGTTCAAACAGAGCAGGAAAAAGGAAAAGAGTTTGGCTATATTTTTTCAATCAGGTTGACAAAAGAAGCCTTGCTGGGATTGTGACAGTTCTAGGATGAGCTATACAGTTGAACCTCACTACCACCATTGTTTTACTTTGTGCATATAAAGACAAGTAGCATGTACAAAAGAAAGTACATACCATGTGCTGAGACTTTATACTGATACTGTCAGAATACTGACCTATTCTAATCGAAACATTGCTCACAAAGTAGAATATTATTGACATTCTTTGATAAGTAACTTCACATTGACACTTGCCTGGAGTTTCTGTAGTTCATGGAAAATTGGTAGCATAGAGAGAAACTGCTAGAGCAGCCAAAATAAGGCAAAACAACAGGCTGCACCCCTCTGCTGGTTTCAAAAGCAAGTAGCAGTTTAGCATGTTGGGTGGGCAAGTTGTGGGTGCAATTTCCTTAAAGTTTACGTCAAAAGGAACAGCCATCTCTTTTCTTTCTCTAACTAAAACAGTGTAAAAATATGATAGCAACCTTCAATAACCTTCAGTAAGAACGAGCACCTGGCCCACCCACCGATTTGGGCTGTCAGTTGCTTCTTTGTCTGGCAGGTAGAGTAGCCTGTTGGATGAGCTGCCTGGTTTGCTTTTGCAAAAAGCTGTACTCACAGAAAACATTAGTTTCTCAATTCCAAAAACTACAGGAAAGTACAGATGTTTAATAAAATCTCAGTGAACATAGACTATAGCATGCTGCCTTGCGAGTGATATTTGGCCATGATTAGGCCATTAATTTGCACACAGGAATTTTGTAAAATTTGGCAAATAAACACAGAAATGAGTATGTATGCAGCCTTAGTCAAAGTTAAAAATGACCAAGGGGTCTGCTTCTAATCCATGTAGCAGGATTTTTGTAGCATCCATGGATTTTCAAACTTCGAAAGGACTGAAGGTAAACGTCAAAGGCGAAAGGCTGGAACGCTGGTAGTGCATAATAAACTACACCATATGACCTGGAAGAGAACCACTTGCGCAGGGTACATGAGACTAGTCGACTGGCCAGCTTATTGGTAAGAGAAGTAATGCTAGTAACCAAGAGAACTTGTCTTCGTCTAGGCGAGTGCAGTTATTATATTACAGTTGTATAAAGATTTTTTTTTTTTGTTGTAATGAGGTTCAGCTATATATTTAATAGTGGAAAAGGTCACTTAGAAAATAAAAATACAAATGTTTAACAAAAAATGTTTGTTATGCCCTTGTCACATCTGCTGCTGTTGAAGCAATGACAGTTAAGTGACATTTGAACAGTGGTATGCGGCTGCATCAACTGGCACCGACTCTCATTGCCAGGTACATTTAGCGGAGATTGGTGGGCCACAGCTGGGCGTGTCTGATCATGCTTATAATACGATTTATACGATCTCCCCCATGTCAAGATTTATATTAACATCTTTTTTTCTTTTAGCTTTGTTTTTAATCATTTGGAGCCCTTCATGTTCTCAGCACAGATACAAATGCAGTCATTGGTGACAAGCTGCACTAAGGTAGTGAAATATGTCAAGTGCCGGTGGAAAAATTGCTGCCAAATTCTTGCGCCAAGTGCATCTCTGCACAGTCATCTGTTCTTGGCATCATTCAGCTGCAGCATGCAGAATATGCAGAACTTGAACGGAGGTTCCATATCGGGAACGTGAGAATAAGTTGGGAAAAAAAAAAACTGGGTATAGATGTAGAGTTACACGTTAATGAACCGCGATGCCTGATCACGTGACCAGCAAGGCAAAGACTATCTGTTAAATAAAATTGGAAACCAGAACTCTCGTTGACTTCATCAGCAGCTGAGTCTGACCATAACATAGGTACTGGGCATTGGTAAGTCTAGTGCAGATTTGCTGCATGCAAGAGCCTTTTAGTTCACAATTGTGCATTTCTCACTTTCTAAAGACAGATTAAAGATATGAAATTTTTAAAAATGCGTACATTTGGGTTGAGTGAAGATACGGTTCCGGGATTCTCTTGTCCGTCAGTAGGGTTGGGTGTGCTCACTGAGCACCAGCTGAGGCTGACATGTCCTTATAAGGTATTGGGTATTGCGCATCACATCTTATGGCTGTGAACTTCAACGGAGATCAAGCTAAAGCAGCGTGAACAGATTAGGTTAGTGTTCAGTGCTTGAGCCGCTCTTCTGGATGCGCCCGCAGGCACGGAGGAAGACCAGGAGGCAACGGACATGCTGGTCGGCAACGCGCAGAACCTGATGCAGTCGGTCAAGGAGACCGTACGCGCCTGTGAGGCGGCCTCCATCAAGATCCGTACGGACTCGGGACTGCGTGTCCGCTGGATTCGCAAGCAGCCCTGGTACCAGTATTAGGCAAGGAGCTCTTCTGCTGTGTTTCTCTCTCTGTCTCTTTTCTTTGCAAATAGCTGATCTCTGGATGGATGGGAATGTCAGACTCTGCCTGTGAACATAAAGCAGGAATACTATGCTTGACATTCTTTCACAGTCAGGCTTCCTCTAATTATTATACTGACCATCATTTGCACTTCTGTTCCTACCAGTAGCCACCAAAATAGAAAACATCATTGCCGCTCTGCGGGAGTGGCAGGTAGCCAGTGGAAACTAGGTGAACCTTCATGATTCTGTGCGCAACCCAGCCAGTCGAGCGCGCAAATGTGGTAGACCGTTTATATTGTGGCTGTATTTTTCTGCATTCCCATTTTTGGAGTTCTGAGCATGTATAAGACGAGCTTTTAATTAAAAGGAAGCTGGCTGCTGGGCTCATTCACAAGCGGCATTCACATGTTAAAGGCTACCAGGGTATCCTGAGGTACAAATGCTCGATTACCCCTGTATTGCAGTCAGGGGTCAAACTTAAGGGAGGCTTGGAATATGTTCGCATTGAGGGAAGCCTTGTTAATACGCTCGTTGTGGATGGGACCAGCGTTTCAATTTTAATGAACCTGGAATTCCAAATTAAATGAGTTTAAGCTTGGGAAGTTCTAGTTAAGGGGATAGCATTATTTTAAATTGAGATTGTGACTGATGAGCGTGAGTGAACATTTGTTCCTTCTGCTGCAGTGCTTCTCTGACAGCAGAGTAAATTTGGGCTGCATGCAATGGTGTGGCACTGCAGATACGGGTGTGACTTATCGACTGCACATCAGCAGTAAGATAGCACAGGTGGCTTAGTCACATGCTGGACACATTATTCTGGAACGGTCTATTGAGAGAGAAAAAACAAAAATCAAGTTTTTTTTTTTTTTTTTTTTTTTTTTTTTTTTTTTTTTTTTTTTTCAGTAAGTTTTGTAGCCCACATGAATAGAGCAATTGTCAAATATTCTCTATTCGCAGCTGCTTAGAGTTAGGGTGAGGCTGATGTGGTGACCACTGGATCTTGTGCCTGGTTGCCTCTTTGTGATCATGCTCCTCTTTGAGCTTTTATCATTTGCCCGGAGTGCTGCTACTGCAATGGGCCACTAATGGTGAATTCCAATCGCAGAGCTGGAGCACTTCCAGAGCGACGTTTGCTGCTCTTTTCGGAGCAATTGTATTCGAAACCTAGGTCCGAAACACGGATTGCATCTTCCAAGCGCAGATGGGGAGCAATCGCGGAGCCAAGTTTGCTCCGTCAAAATCGGCAGAGCTGGCCCGAAGTTTGCGTGACTTATTCTTTCAGTGGCACTCTCCATTTCCAGAAGCTTGTCGTCGCAGTGCCGGCTCCGCTCTCTGCGGCTCTGTGCTTTGTAGTAGACAATCAGTACTTGCAGTTGCTATGCATTCAAATTTCTGTCACGAACTGGCACTTTCTCTTGGAAACAGCGAGTTGGAGCTCAGCCTCAGCTCTGAGAGCGATGGAAAAACTATGTGCGAAAGCTTTTATGTGCTTCTATTTCGTAAAATCAAAACCATTCAATTGCTGCTCTGCTTTGGGAGGCAGAAACTGTGCACTATGAATTTGTTTTATTCGAAAGAAGTGCCGAAGAACTTGCCGTGTGCACCCGCGTTCAGCTGTGTGGACATAAACGTATAATCGCGTAGACTTTGATGTCAGCACCATCTCAAGAAGCTGTAGGAGCAGCGTAGATCTGTTACGGGATTGAAAACAAGTGACACCCTTACATGAAGCGCAGCCAGCCAAGCGCAAGGAATGACAGGTTTTTCTCTCTGTCAGTTTGCGAGCGCCACCTAGTTTTTGTGGCGGAGCACCAGTGTTCCGAACGCAGAGTCCGAACGCATCCTCTCTGCCAGATTCAGGCGCTCTGTTACGGAGCGTGCGAACCACTATGGTTCTGTGATTGGAATTCACCGATGAGTGCAGGAGAGCCTGCGCATATAGAGTCTCGATATTTAGAATTTGTGGCAATGTTGAATATGCGAATTATTTCCCTTAAAATCCTTTGTAAACGTACAGGAGGAATGTTGCACCATATATCACCATGCACCATGCACCATAATATATTATTTTTATACTGATTATTCTATTAACAGGGTACTGTTAACAGGATTAGACATCTTCTGACTGGCAAACTCGTGGTTCATTAGCGATGCACTGCCAGCATGCCGGCGGGCAGCACTTCTGTGCAAGAAACGTCACGATCGAAGATGTGATGTGTTTTCTTTTCCTGGTTACAGATGAGCCCATCTGTATATCTATTCAGTAATTGATACAACAGACTGTTTCGCAATCCCCTTTGAGTTCGGTACATGCGAGTTTGAATGCATTCACAGAAAGCAGGGCAGTTACGGAAAAAAATGTGTAGGCTCCGTGTGACAGATCTCACCTGCTAACCTCAAGCCTTTAAGTGCGTCCCTACAGAGAAGTAATGTGATTTCTTATCCGACTCACCGCAGAATGGAATTGCCACCGGATCACGGCAGAGCACGTGACTGCAGAGCCCCATCGGCTCACTGCCCTGCGTCCGTGCAGTTCGTTGCTCTGCGGACTAAGGAAACTCATCGCAACGTCTGCGGAAAGTGCCGCGAGAAGTCTGGGTCTTACATTCTTCCGGTCATGTAAGCCACTGTCACAAGTGGTCGCTGTAGGGGGAAGGGCGGGGTCTGTCAGAGCGTCGAAAATTCTTCACTTGTGCCTGAAGTCCTTTATACTAATGACGTAACGCAGGCCTTTGTTGTAGCATTTTATTTCCGCGTTTTTTGTTGAGCAAGCCCCATTGGGCTCATGTTTATATGGTTATTGTTTACATGCATTTTAGTAGTGACTGTAGTGGTGGTTTTGTTTCGACGACTGCCGCTCTGTAACAAGAAGGACGACCTCTTTGTCGGCATGGTAGGACTTTTGTCAACCCAGATAACCGGTTTTATTTATCTTCAGGGTGCAGCGCACGATAGAGCCTGCTGAATGGTTTAGTTCAAATCCCTCATACGCACAATAGCAGTAGCATCTCATTTTCATTTTAAAATGTGGGCTGCATTCTCAAGCTTTACTGGAGTGTTTTTTTTTTTTTTTTTCACTGCTTTGCATCTTGCTTAGCTGTTCAGTCAAGAACGAAAAAAAAATAGAGTCACTTGTTCTGCCAACTACATTCAGACACAATAGAGTGTTGTCAACATTTTAAATTTGCCAGTCTATTCAAGCATCAAACATATCTGAGTAACAGGGTATCTGCCACTGAACAATAAACTGGTGCCTAGCTGTGCAGAAAGTAGATCGCTTTTGTATAACTGCTTGAAAAAAAAAGAAAGCTAAGAAAATAATGCTAAAACAAGACATGTAGAACACAGGCTGTGGCTACTCAGTCATCACTTACACCATCGCTGAACAAACCAGTCATTGTTCCCATCAGCCGTAGTAGTTACCACCATGACAAACTTGCGTTACCATGAGTGAGTCACGATTAATTTGGTGGATTGCATGATGGCGTCGTGGAAGCTTTTCATTTAATGCACGCCTTTTCATTGCTTAGATTCTCTTGAAATATGCGAGAGCATCAGCTATTTTCTTGCTGCGATGAGTGATGCATTTTACAATTTTGATGCGTGAGAGAGTACCTCTTTGCAAATGACATGTCAGTTCGTCTTCCATATTTTGAAAGTCGTTGTTGAACCTGTAATACTTCCGGGCAATATCAGAGGAAACGTTTTCCTTACTGGGCCGGATAAGGTATCAAATACGAGACCACAATGCAATGTTTTTTGATGTGGTAGCCTGGAAAGTCAGCTTTGGCTTATGACACCTTCATATTTGGAATTTTTACATGATTGTTAAGCATGTTTTGAGTGATTTATTCAGATATGATGCCGAGCAATCAGTTATTGAAGCAGCCTCATCGGCCTCAAATGCATTTGAGTGCGTTTTGTGCAAAAATTTAGTATATAATTTCCACATTGTTCTTCGATCTCCGAGTTATAGCAGCTCCCATTTTCTCTCTTATTAACCTTATTTGCTTGAAAAGAACGTCCAGCACTGTATTATGCGCAATCCAAGTTAAGAAGTCATATATGGCATAGATGCTGTGTTCTCATTTTTACTGGCAGTTTTTAGTGAGGCTTCTTAGTAGAAACCCAATTTTGCCCTCCAGGTATTTCTAGACATAGCTCTGCTTGAAGGAACTGTTTGCTTTTTAGCTATCATTTTTTACACAATGGTTGTGCCATAAGTATCTTAATTCCTAAAAACTTTTTTTTTTGTTCGCTTTTACCTTTTTATATCTTGAAATGTACTCATTTTAATTTTACATGAGGTATTGCTCTGTTTCTGGTGATGTGAAATGGCCTTGGAAGTCGCTAACGGTTCTCGTTAGGCAACCTGCTCTATTGTCTTAAGCCAAGCCGCTACCCACCCAAAGCAGTCCAAAGCAGTTGCACGAACCCACTGCTAGACTGTATCCAAGTGGAATCAATGTTCAAAAGCTGTAGGCATCCGCATAGCCTGTGTGTTGCTTGGGGGTGTCAATCACCATAGGTTGAGTGCAAGAAGTTGTGTTTCGTCCTGCATTTCTGCATCTAGTTTTTACAGTTTTGCCAAGAAGTTTTGAACGGAGCCTTTATCCCGTTGGACGTCCAATTTTCTATGATTCTTTTTGTATTCAGAGAATAAACTTTGTGATGCTTTGTAGCATCTTCAGGCGCTTTTGGTGAAGAAATTTGGAGACATCCACATTCGTACAGTGCAGTAATAAAAAAGAAAGCAGCAAGGAATGAGCGTGCCATTTCCCAGGGGGTAAGGTCATGTTTTATCGGACTTTAATGCTTTTCTTTTACTCGTCCCTGATGCCATCTTGCATCACCAGAGGGCAGCAGGAATACTAGTGCAAAACTTGCTTTCTCTGCATCTCATGTTCGCATTTAACATTGGTTTCTTTCCTCGTGGTGCAATGTTCTCGACACATTATCCCGCACATGATGTGCTTTTGCACATGTTTATCCGCCCACGATCACCCGTGTTGCACGTAGGGGTCAGTGAAGCCTGTACATTTTACACGCAGTGTCGCGCTGAGGCAGAGAACTGTGTGGAAGCGATGGTGCCAATGTGTGTGGGTCTTCGCTGTGAATGCGAGCCACTGTGCATTTGTGGAGAACATGATAACTGTATGCTTGTTCCAACATTCAGCTCGTCCTGATCGTATTAGTGCATTGGAGCAAACTCTTAACCTTCCAGAATCGCAGCTGGTGAGAGGTTTTTACCTTTCCACAACTGAATGGTAATTAGTGGAAGCTTTTTCACTCTTAGTGAAACCACTGAGTGGTTGAACTTCTTGTGCAGTTTAAAACTTTGCGAGTGCTTTATCATGATAGCACACGTGGTTTTGCAAAGAGTATTGGCAATAGGAGCAATACACAGTTGCATCAAATTGACATAACCATCACTGTGCAATTCCAGTTCTGTTTATGCTTGCTTACTTATCTTCAGTACAAGAAAATGAGGTTGTAGATGGTGAATTTGTGCAACTTCACCTTAAAACATCTGAACCATGAACTCTGAGTGAGTGCTCTTCTATGCAGCCGTACTTGCACTGGTGTCAAGGGAATGTTCAGGGAAAGGCCGGAAGTGTCGGCTGTGACAACATGGCATTTAATGCATGTTTTCTTGTTGCTTTTGTTGCCGTTTCCAGCGATGGTGGTTCTTGCAGCAGTGAGTCGCTGTCTTCGTGTTTAGCGTTTGCAGGTGTCGATGGTGCCTTCGATTTTTATGCAAATGCTGCTTCCTTATGCAATGCGTGCTACTTTCGTAGGGCAGTATGCCCTTGACTCCCGAGTGCTTTTTAAGTGCCAGTGACTACTCTGTGTACTGCAATAACACATTTATTTCCTATTTATATCTTCTGTTAGAGCTAATAAAGAATTATTATCCCTCACACAGTAGCTTGGAGGTTTTACTCATTTTTATGAGTGCATGTATAACCAATCATACACATCACAGGTATGTGTCACGAAGAAAACAGCCATTGTTTTTCTGGCATTTTTGGGTGACTGCCTCACATTAATCCTATGCTTGTTACAAATTGAAATGCTAGTTTACTAAGCACAACTTTATATTTTGATGAGATACTAGCCTGTGATATTTTCCGTCAAAAATTAACTGTCCCAAGGTGTGTCATTCTTTGGGAATAGCCTCGATAAGCTAGAAAATTGCATTTTAAAAGCAAAAAGCTGCGCAGACTCCCCTCGAGAAATTTGATAACTGAAGGTTGCCTAAGGCTACATGCCAGCCATGATTGCACCACTGGTCTTTTCGTGCTCGCGTGCAACATATTTTGGTCACGTGTACAGTGTCAATCACACTTAGGGGGAACAAGGCTCCACGTGGCAGCACATTTGCGGAGAATCATTGCGCCCAAGGAAGTAGCAAATTCACGCAAAATGGCGGACTATAAGAAGCACCATTTTGGGGTCTTTGTATTCGTATGCCACTCTGCACTGATTCGTGACTAGGTTATGTGCAGTGGCGCAAACCACATGCACGGCCACGTGGAGCCGTGTTCCCGCTAAGTGTGACTGACACTGTACCGGTGAAATAAAAACTACCACTGCTGAGACGTGAGAATGCAGAATGCCACTCATGGTGGTGTGTGCCACCCAATCGGCTTACATGGAGCCCTTGTGTGTAGCACTTGCACGAATGCAAATATGAGTTCTTGGTGCAGTTTTTGGTGTTGTTGCCTATTGTTGCCTCTGCAGGAGGTGATGTAAGCTTAACAGGAGTCAAGGCCTCAATTTCCTTGTGGACGATGGTAGTGAGGTTATTCTGACATGAAGGCTGCTGCAAAGTGGGCAGATCGTCACACGAGGATGTAGTCGCCGTGTTGGGAAGGCGCTCAAACCGATGGACGATACGGCGCTGCTTCTC
The DNA here is from genome assembly GCF_055883805.1 of Amblyomma maculatum. Classification (NCBI taxonomy): domain Eukaryota; kingdom Metazoa; phylum Arthropoda; class Arachnida; order Ixodida; family Ixodidae; genus Amblyomma; species Amblyomma maculatum. The sequence goes on along the minus strand of NC_139351.1, from coordinate 65,441,515 downwards.
CTGTTCGAAACGGCGACACACTTGTAGGACTGAGTCCACCGTAGAGCAGTCTTTGCAGAGAAGTATATTGAATGCGTCATCGGCGATACCCTTAAGTATATGGCCCACTTTATCATCTTCGGTATAGAAGTGTTCACCTTTAATCACAGGGCGAGGACGTCCTGTATGTAGGCGAGGTATGATTCAGTCGATGATTGAGCACGAGTAGCCAGGTCTTTTTTTGGCAGCTAGAGTTCGCCCAATTGGCTTGCCAAACAAATCCTTAAGTTTTTGTTTGCAGATGTCCCAAATAGGCATCTCCTGTTCGTTGTTGGTAAACCAGGTCTTCGCCGTTCCCGCTAGAAAGATGATGTTTGCGAGCATTATACTAGCATCCCACCGGTTATTCTTGCTGCACTTTCGTACTCGTAGAGTCAATCTTCAACATCCTTCTTGTCTTCGCCATTAAAAATAGGCGGATGGTGTGTTTTGGTTAAGACCATGGGGGAAGCTGGAGTTTCCGTAGCGGGTGATGCGTCCTGGGATGCCATGCTTACTGTGGCAGTCGGTTGGGTGAGCTTGGGGAGATGGCGTCCACTGCGCAAATCCAGGTTTCTGGCGCGGAAATACTAGAAGCTGTGGCCAGGAGGATCGAAAGTGCCTCCATCAAAGTGTTACGGGGTAGTTCCGCTTGGGATTGCAGAGAGCGGACACGGAAGACAAGGCATTCAAACAACAGGCGTTTTCTGCAGGCAACAGCCGACACTGCTCGAACATCGCCTTCTCCAAAACTCATGAGCTGCTTCTCCTTTCTTCCTTATGTGCATATCAGTGCATGCACCGCCTAATGTAACACATTATTGAAGAAAATGAGCATCGTTGACAATTTCTCTACACTGCAACCACATTTTTGACCAAATAGGTAGCATTTCTATTGGTGTTTCTCTTAGTCCAATAAGTACTTAGTAAACATGAGCTGTGGTGCAAATGCAGCCTGCAGCCACAATCATTCTGAGTGTGATTGGCCACAGTGCTTTTCATAAACCCCATCTGTCAGGAGAGTATCAATTTTATCTTGTTATTATGTCATGATGGGATGTGAAAGTGCATAGGCACAAGGACAATATGCTCATCTCATCTTGTCTACTTTGCTGTCATCCTTGTGTCTTTCTGCTATCACACTTTGTTGTGTCCCACCTCAAATTTAGGCAAAATCTAGAGGGGTTCAAGGCTGCTGAACCGAATGTGGAGTGATAGCTCTATTGATATGACAAAAGGCTGGTTTCAGTGTTTTATTGATTTCTTTCATGCTTTAACAATTAAGAACAGATGTGATCACTGTAGTAGCTGCCACATTTTCTAAGTAAAATTATAAATTCGTATAGAAGAAAGTCAAAGTGCAGTATCCAACACGTCTGGGTGGACACCTAAACTGTGCCAAAAGGGAAGGGGAAAGGATTGAATTTTCATAGTGGACAGTTCCGGAAAATAGTGGTGGCCCACTAAATTTAGTGGCCACTATCAGCATAGTGTGGCTGGCCCACCAAATCTGGCACCTGCTCGCGCAACTCCCATTTAAGTTGGCAGTGCTGATGATCTGGGTCTGTACTACGAGTTTGCGTCGTTATCGAAAGTGAGGCTATCTCCCTAACCTCGAGTCATCTGATTGGCGAAAACGTCGGAACAGGCCGAGTATGGACAGTGATGAAGTTGTGACTGCAGTAAGGAGGAAAATAACGCACGGGCCTGCCAGTCCAGGGCTTTAGCTGAGCCACTACTGCTGCCACGTGCCGACAGAAATAGAGGCGCGTCGCAACAGCCGTCGTCCGCCACAAATGAGGCGGTGAGTGCAATGATATGCAGCTATAGCAAAACAGCATCCGTTGCAAAGGTTGAAGACCCTTCGGTTCCCAGCACCGGAGGGCCGGAAGCAGCCACCCGACTCCGCCCCGCCGATGTCAATGCAGATGAAAGGTCCTCAGGTGATCGAAATTATTCCGGAGCCCTCCACTACGGCAGCTTTTACTCTGATTAATCTGATTCCATCTATTCCCTTACAGTGCGGCCATGGCATCTGAGGTTATCCCCCTCGCTTGCAGGTGTGATCTAGGAGGCCGTGACATGGCTCAGGTGTCCACCTAGAAGTTTGCCAGACAGCGCGTCTTTCCTTTGCACGACCCAACAAATGACGTTCACGATCCCGACTGCCGTCGGCTGGGAAGGGGGAGGTGGTGAAGGGTGGCTGTTTCTCGCCCTACGGGGCTGCTGTTGTGGCTGTAGGAAGAAGGAAACGAAAATGCACGGGCCTGCTACTGGCTCTGTAGTTGAGCCACCTCCGCTGCCTCGTGCAGACAGAAGATGAAATATAAAGAAAGAAAAGGAAGAGGCGGAGAAAAACGCGAGCCGCAACAACGGCCGTCGTCCACCACCTAAGCGGTGGCGGGTGCAATGAGGGCCTACAACAGATAAAAATTCAGGGGCAGGCTAGCCCCCGCTGCAAGCAGCGGTGACCGACATGTCCCAGCCCCATCAGGGGAGTCCCTACTTACGGGGCTGGGAATAGTAGGTCAACGCCGCTTGCGCCGGGAGCTAGCCTGCCACCGAATTTTTATCTGTTGTAGGCAGTCATTGCACCCGCCACCGCTTCGGTGGTGGACGACGGCTGTTGCAACGCGACGCGCCTTTCTCTCCCTTTTCTTTCTCTTTATTTTTTCTTCTATCCGTACGAGGCAGCTGAGGTGGCTCAGCTACAGAGCCAGTAGCAGGCCTGTGCATTTTCTTTTATTGCGAAAGCAATGCTTTCACTCTCAGCTCCTCGCGTGGCGAGGCCGCGGTAGCTACCATTGACCTTTAGCTTGAACTCTGCTATGACGTCATACCATCTGCCGCAAAAACCAGGGGCCCAACTTGTGCCTTCGCGAGGCGAGGCCGCGCGTGGTGGCTGCTGCTCAACTCCTACGCACGACGCGCCTAGCGGTGTGACGTCACAGCTGCAAGATCAGGGCTCCAACTTCTGCCATGCGAGGCGAGGCCGCGCGTGGTGGCTGCTGCCTAACTCCTGCGCCCGCCGCGCGTGGCGCGCCTAGCGGTATGACGTCACGCCATCTGCTGTAAAGCGCGGTTCACATGCAAGCGATTGAGCGAACAGCGGCGCGGCGCTGCGAAGCTTTTCGCGAGGCTTTGTTTCACACGCGTCACGTCAGCGCGATTTTCATCGCTGCGGAAACCAACGTTGGTAGTAAACAACGTACGCTCGCAGTCGGTTTCGGTGGCTTGCAAGAACGAACAAGCTCAGTTCTAAATATGATTTCGTCGCTTCTTCTAAACATTTGTATAAATAAATGCAAATCTTGTGTTTTAAGAATTAAATCATGATTAGTTTTTATTGTTTACATACATTTTTCCAGCACCACCAGCAGCACTTGAGGAAATAAACACAGCCTCATTTCTAGGGTTTCCCGCGCAAGTTTCGCACTGGTCACGTGGCAACGCGCGGCCGTCTCATTGGTTGACAAGCGGTGCTGCCGCTCGTTCGCGGCGATGGGATTCCAACTTTCCCGAACCTCGCCGCTCGCGCCGCAGAAGCTACCCCGCTGCTCCAAGCAGGTTTTTGCGCCGCAGGGGCAGAAATCGCTAGCGTTTTCGCTTGCATGTGAAACAGGCTTAAAACCGGGCGCGCGGCGCGCCGCCGGCCAGGCGCCCGGTTTTACAGCAGATGACGTGACGTCACACCGCTAGGTGCGCGCAGGAGTTAGGCAGCAGCCACCACGCGCGGCCTCGCCTCGCGACGGCACAAGTTGGAGCCCTGCTCTTGCAGCTGTGACGTCACACCGCTAGGTGCGGCGGGCGCATGAGTGAAGAAGCAGCCACACGCGCGGCCTCGCCTCGCGACGGCACAAGTTGGGCCCCTGGTTTTTGCGGCAGATGGTATGACGTCACAGCAGAGGTCAAGCTAAAGGTCAATGGTAGCTACCGCGGCCTCGCCACGCGAGGAGCTGAAAGTGGAAGTAGTATTGCTTTCCCCCGGGCGCGCCGCCGGCCAGAGGCGTGCTTCCCCTGATGGGGCTGGGACAGGTAGGTCGCCGCCGCTTGCGGCGGGGCCTGGCCTGTCACTGAATGTTTATTTGTTGTAGGCCGTCATTGCACCTGCCACCGCTTCTGTGGTTTTGTTGAAAAACCTTTATTTCCACCGAGAAGAAGCTCCGTTTCGGACTCCCCGGCACGCAGGCCTGATGGAGCCTTACTCAGGAGCCTCGCGAACTAAGGTCTGGTGAATATACATTGTTGCTTCACGGCCTCAGGCGGATGGCTTGCTGCTGCTGAGCGGGGTCCTCGCTTCGCAGCAGGGTCTCCCAGGCGTCATCTATATTTTCTTTAGCTCCTGGGCTGTTGTTACATTCCCAAATAATATGATCTAGAGTGCCCCATCTCCCACATGTTATGCAATGTAGATCCTTTTCATCTTTTGAAATTGTTGCATATACCCAAAAGGGACTAATATGATTGCCCCCTTGTAGCCTCCTCCATGCAATTGCCTCCCCGTTTCCGAGGGAACGGTCTGGCGGCGGATAGACCCTTCTGCTTAGTTTATAGTGCTCTGTAACCTCTTTATACGAGATTAGGCTATCTTTTACATCCATGCAAGAGGGCTGCTCGGCAGCCGCCCGGTGATAGAGAGCTCGGGCAAACTCATGAGCAGCCTCATTCCCTGCGATGGATTCATGTGCTGGTATCCATATAATTTCCACGTTGCGCTCAAGCGGCCTCGATTCGAGGACTCGTTTAGCTTCTGATATTCTTCCCTTCCCAAAATTTCTGACCGAATTTTTGCTATCGCATAGTATGAATTTAGCCTTGGTACCGACACAAGCGAGCGCTACTGCCAATTCCTCCGCCGCGTTGGCGTCTCTCGTGCGGCTTGAAGCCGATACTACAGGTGCTCTTGTTCCGTCGACTACTGCGGATACGGCTGCTCCTTGCCGTCCACATGCAGCATCTACGTAGGCCACTTGTTCTGCTGGTTGTTCTCCCATTCTTTTCTCGTAGGCTCTGGCTCTATGCCCGCGCCTCTCTTTGTTATATTTGGGGTGCATATTTTTTGGCATAGGCGGGACGCGTATCCTGGCTCTTATCTCTTCCGGGATATCCACTGTCTTATGGGCAGTGTATCCCGGTTTGATGTCTATCCATTCTAGTATTTTTCTTCCTGTTTCAGATTGGCTAAGTCGCTCCAGCTGAGCTATTCTAACTCCCTCAGCTAGCTCGGCCCATCTGTTGTGGATACCCATTTTCTCAATACGTTCCGTTGATGTGGATATGGGAAGTCCCAGAGCCCTCTTGGCACATTTCCTCAGTATCCTGTCTAGTTTATCTATGTTCTCTTTGTTCATATTTAAGTACGGCGTTGCATAGCAGATTCTACTTGTTATGTACGCCTGTGATATTCTTAGAAGGCTTCTCTCTTTTAGGCCTCTCCCTTTTACTGCTATCCTTCTGAATATGCCTTGCACTTGATCCGCATATGTTGCTAATTTCTTTATGGTATTGGTATTGTTGCCTTTATGATTGATAACCATACCCAGGACCCTCATCTCCTCGACCTGCGGCACCTCTAGGCCCTCTACTACCACTTTGATGTTCATTGGCTTTTTGTCTCTGCTGTTGGTGCTGTACCTAAAGAGCTCCGACTTCTGCGGTGAGCATGTTAGTCATCTGTCGGCTGCATACTTCACCACGGCGTCTGCAGCTCTCTGCAGGCTCCACTCAATTTCTGCATCACTTCCATTGTTCATCCAGATGTTAATATCGTCAGCATACATACTGAACTTTATTCCAGAGATCTCATTCAGCTTAGCTGGGAGGCCTCTCATTGCTATGTTGAATAGAAATGGAGATAACACGGCACCTTGAGGGGTTCCTTTGCTTCCTAGCCTTATGCTGGGAGACTCTGCGTCCTGAAATTTAATCACCGCCCTTCTGCCCTGAAGAAAGTTCTTAATGTAATTGTATGTTCTTTTGCCTACGTTTACCTCCTCAAGACCTTTTAGTGCCGCGTCATGTCTGATATTATCGAAGGCCTTCGTGAGGTCTAGGCCTAGGATCACCTTAGTGTCTAGCCCTTTCTTGTCTATGATATCATGTCTTAGTGTGAGCATTATGTCCTGCGTGCTGAGCTTAGGTCTGAACCCTACCATCTCATGCGGCCATAGGTTTTCATCCTCCATGTATTTTGTTAATCTCGCTTGCACTACGTGTTCCATGAGCTTCCCCACACACGATGTCAGAGAGATTGGTCTTAGGTTTTCTAACTTTGGTTCTTTCCCCGGCTTAGGAATGAGAATCACTTCTGCCTTTTTCCATTCGTCCGGTAATTTACTTTCTTTCCATACTTTGTTTATGTATCGTGTGATTGCTTCCACCGATCCTTCATCTAGATTTCTAAGCATGACATTTGATATCTTATCTGGTCCAGAAGCCGAGCGAGTTCTTAACCCCGCCATAGCTGCTCTGACTTCTGCTACCGTGATATCTGCATCTAGTTTGCCATTCTCTGGACCCCCATATTCCGCTTGTTTAATTTCTGTTGTTTCTCCTATGTATATTTCTTTGAGTCTCTCCATTAGTTGCTTATCCGTCCCATGGAAAGCGTGTCTCGCCTTCACTTGGTTGATGCTAGCTGTCTGTTTTGATTTGTTCGCGTCTAGGAGGTGCCTCAGTAGGTTCCACGTTTTGGCTAAGCTCATATTCCTATCCATTTCGTCACACGCGCTGCACCAGTTTTGCTCGTTAAGTTTTATCGCGTAGGTTTCCATGTCTTTCATATGCCTGGCTAGCGTTCTTCTTAGGTTTCTGTTCCATTTTTGGGATTTCAGTTTTTTTCCAAGTCTCTCCTTCTCCTTCCACATACTCATTAGTTTGCTGTCCATTATTTCGGGCGTGTCTTCCCCTTCGGCAGCCATTTCCGCGCTCTTAGCATCCTCTCTAAGCTGTTTAGCCCAGGTATTTATATCCTCAATTTCTTCAATTCCGTGGTCTCCCGAATTGCTCGGAATTTATCCCACTCCGTTATTTTGGTCTTTTTGATCTTCCTCAGTTTCACCCTTTCTCCCACTTTGGTGGCTATTATGTAGTGATCACTGCCCAGGTTCTCCATGGTGTTGATCCACTCGACTTTACTAGCATTTTTACTGAAAGTGAGGTCTGGCGCCGTGTCTCTGGTTACACCGCCGCCGACTCTAGTGGGCGCACACGGGTCTGTGTGTAAGGTTAAACCAAGAGTTTGGGACTCTTCCAGGATAAGTCTACCTTTTAGGTCCTGCCTTACATACCCCCACTCCTGATGCGCCGCATTAAAGTCTCCCACTATCACCAGCGGGTTCAACCCGGCCAATTTGATGGCTTTCTTGAATATCGTTCCGAATTTGGTTTTCTTTTGTCTTGGGCTGCTATAAATGTTAAGCAAAAATATACTTTTTGCTTTCTTCTGCCCTGTTATCATTTCTACCAAGACTGCTTCTATGCTTCCAGTGCTAACATCGTGCTCTAAGGTTGCTATGTTTCTCTTGACCAGCGTGGCCACCCTGCATTTTTCTCCCAGATTGCTGCAAAAACTTTGGTATCCGGTCAATTTGACTTGATAACCTCCGGTCTCCTGCAGTGCTATAGCAATCTGTTTGTCGTCTAGATTTTCTAGGTGCTGCTGCAGTAGTGCGCTTTTGCGTCGGTACCCCCGGCAATTCCATTGCCATATGGTAGCGTTCCTTTTCTTATTTCGGTTCGTGTCCATTGTTGGAGTATATACTATTTGTTCTAGTTTCGTCATCCTATCAGCGATGCCGCTTAGCGCCACAAGGATTTGGTCTATCGACCCCTTTATGTCGCCCAAGGCGTTAAACCTGTTATTAATTTCTTGCATTTGTGCATCTATTCGTCCCTCTAGCTGTGTAAACCGCGTGCTTAGTTCTTCTACTCGCGTTTCTAGCTTTTCAATTTTGCTGCCGAATCTGCTTGTTAGTTTCCTTTCGAGTACCAAGAGAGGGTCTGACTCGCCCGCCTTCCGTTTTACTGGTGGGGGTTTAGTTACCTCCGCGTTCATTTTTTCTTCCCCATTTTCTGTTACCTGTTTCGCCTCTGCTGGTTTTTGTATTACCGCAACGTGAACAGGAGGCGTTTCTGGTCTAGATCTGTTATTGGTAAGTTCTGCCATCATTTTTCTTAGCTCTGCAATTTCTGATCCTTGCCTTTTTATATCGGCTAGCTTCCTGTTTTTCTATTTTTGTTTTTAGCTCTGCGTTTTCTTTTTTTAGCGCTATAGTTTCTGGGCTAGCCTGGGAGGCCTTGCTCGCGTAGCTTACCGCTGCCGTTTGGTGCCCCGTCTTGGGTAGTCGCAAGTCCTCCCTGGAGGGTAGGCACGGGAACTCCTTGTCGTCCGCGAGTACCACACTCGGCCGGGGGTTGGGTTTCCCGGAGTTGGGTCTCCTTCCAGATGCAGGCCCTCCTTTGGGCCCACTCTTGGGTAGCGTAGCCTCGCCTTTTTCATCTTCCAGTCTGTTCGTCGGCACGAATGGCTTCCTGTATATTTTTCTGCACTTGCTGTCGCCCAGCATGTGGTCTCCCCCGCATAGTTGGCATACGGGGGTACACGTGTGTCCTTGCTCCGGGTCTTCTTTCCCACAGCCGCGACACTTTATTTTCGTCGGGTCTGGGCATACGTCGACTCGGTGTCCGAGTCGGCCACACGTCACACACACCTCCAGCTTCTTCTTGTATCTCCAGCATCTTTTAAATGATCCCAAGCACTTTACCATGTCAGGCACCTCGCTCCCCTCGAATAGAATCAGCAGCGAGCCGGAGTCCCCGAGTCTCCGTGCGCCTAATATCGGTGGGTTAGCGTCGCAATCCAGCGTCTCTCTGATCAGTTCCATGCTCATGGTCATGGGAATTCCGTGGATGACTCCTTTTCCCGCGTCTTCCGGCATCGGTGCATGGTTGTTCACCTCCACGGTCTTCCCTCTGATCACCAGTTTCTTGGCTCCTTGGTACTTCACTGCCCTTTCCTCGTTTGCTGACTCTACGAGGATGGTTTGTTGTGTCATATTAATTGAGACCACGTCCTCTCTCATGAGTAACTTGAGGTCGACTTCAGCTTCTTGCGCTAGCGCACCAGCAACTTCTACTTCTTCTATGTTTCCCCAATTCGCCGTAATGCCGCCCCTCGGTCTGAGGAGCAGCTTTATAGCGCCGCTTGGTAGATTAATCATTTTCCTCTCCACCGCTCTCTTCGCCAGCCTTTTTCCCAGTTTGGGCTTGAACTTGCCTTGACTGGTTAGCCCTTGCGTTCCATCTTCCTCCGACACGTATCTTTTGCCTTCACGTCGAAACCAGCCGGTTTGAAAGGCCGGCTTATCAGCCTCATCTTCTGGCGCCGTCATATTGACGCATTCCAGTTCTTGTTCCTTTTCTTCTGTGACCATCTTGGCCGGTCTCGGCGTCTAAAGCGCGTCGGGTAGCCCCGACCACGTTGCGACGTTAGGCCTAGCGCTAGGCTTAGCGCTCGGCTCCCACGAGGCGACTTAAGGGTGGCGATAAAATCCAAAAATTGGGCCTACCGTTGAAAAACCGGTATTCCACAGAAGCTCCGTAGCCCAGGCAATCGCCTTGCAAAGTCTGAGCGCCGCACGGCAGCTGCGTCCCTGTCTGTTAACTGCGTCGTGGTCAGACCCATGCAGAGCACGTCCGCCGGCGTCCGATCGCAGCACGTCTCTCGCCTCCCACACTTTCTGTGGACATCTCTAAAATTGTTAAGTCGCTGGTGGACGACGGCCGTTGTTGCGGCGCGCGTCTTTCTCTCCCTCTTCTGTTTTCTTGTCTATTTTCTCTTCTGTCTGCACGAGGCAGCGGAAGTGGCTCAGCTACAGAGCCAGTAGCAGGCCCGTGCATTTTCTTTTCCTTCTTCCTACAGCCACAACAACAACGCCGGCCACGAAAGCCGCTCGGCAGAATGCGAAGAGAAAAAAACGGCGAGCTACGGATGTGTCTTTCATTTGCAAAACAAAATGGCCAAATCTTCAAATTGCCCCTTAAACCTACATTTAAAGCACCAGTTCGAGTACAGCCTTACACACCTAGAGTAAGGCCGACCTCGCTTAGTGCTCAGCCGAGCGCACTTGGAACTGGAGGTTTGACACATCCTCATGCACTTAGTAGAGGTGGGTTCAACAAGATTGTCGGCATTTTGGTTGCTACTTCTGTAGGCGGTGTAGCCTTGCAGTCTATAGGAGGTGAACCCATCAGGGGCAGTACAGCTACTAAGAGTGTTTCTAACGAGCTCTCTACTGGTGTAAAGAATGCCGTTGGAGCCGGTGCCGGAGCAGCAGTTATGCATTCTGCATTAACCTCGCCTACAACCAAGTATATCATTGCAGCCACAGCAATTCTCGCATCGCTACTAGTTGTACAGAGAATAACCAGGTAATATCACTGCATAACCACAGGTCTAATCACAGGCACCAGCAACACTACCAGCTGAACTAAGCGTAGCTACGGTATTGCTTTCGCAATCAACAGGTTTAACCAAGCTAAGCCTTCAGCCAATTTTTCCTTCTTCCTACAGTCGCAACAAAAACAACCTTGGCTGCGTCGAAACGAAGTGGCGTCCGTGTATGTGCAATGTTAGTGCACGTTAAAAATCCCCAGGCGGTCAAAATTACTCCGCAGCCCTTCACTGCGGCACCCATTTCTCTCTCCGCTTTTACTCTTCCCTTCCACCATTCCCTTATGACGCGGTTCAGGTGTCCACAAGTGTGACAGATACTGTACCTTTCCTGTGAACCAATTATTATGAGGTTCCTACTCTTTCCACGGCAGCTGACGCGCGGCGTGTGCGACTAGAAACACCTGTAGACCTTAGAGGTCAAATTTTAACGCGGCATGACCTTCAGGATTGTGCACGCGATGAGTAGAACCACCGCTCTGAAAAGCAGCGCCTTTCAAGCACTAGCGAATTGCGCAGACGTCTCACAGAAGTTTTAAATCTGTCACACCCCTAGGGACTCCGGAACTTTTTTTGAGTGTGTGTGTGGGGGGGGGGCAAATTTAGTCTAAGGTTCAGGTGTCCACAAGTGACTGAATTGTCTAGTTAACGGCCGAATTAACTGGCTAAATATTATCTTCACGGTTTTAATTAATAATAATATTAATAATGATTGGTTCACAGGAAGGGAAAGGCGCAGTATCTGTCACACTTGTGTCTGTGGACACCTTCATCCCTTGGTGTCCACAGACACAAGTGTGACAGATGCTGCGCCTTTCCCTTCCTGTGAAACAATTCTAATTCTAATTTTATTTTTCATTTTGATTTTCTTTTATTGATATTTTATTATTTTATCTTAATTTTTAATTAAATTTAGCCCAAAATTTACACTTTGTAAATTTAGTTTTATGCCATTTAAAAGCATGTTTTACCCTTAAAGAAGAATGAGGCCATAAGTTGTTCACAAATACAGCCTTCTAAAACACTATCGCACTTCATACTTTCAAAATACTCAAAATTACCAAAATGATTCAAGTTCAAGCAATTGAAAAGCTGGTTTAAGAGAATACATAACTCTAGGGAGCCAACAAAAGCTTGTATAAGGGTCCCAACAACTTGCCTTCAGATTCTTTGCGAGAAGAAATTGGGTCGTTGGCTCAAGGGCGCCCTATTCTTGCAATCTGTCAATTTTCATGCCAGCGAACGAAACTTGGGCAAAGAAATGAAAAAAGGGCCTTAATTTGGTATGAAATATATAAAAAAAACCTTAGTTCAAGGAAGTATACGCGCGAACAATACACACTTGAGTTAAGGAAGTTCGCGCACGGCCTCTTTCAATCCCCTGGTTCTTGCTCATCAACTGTGGTCAGTCATTCAATACTTGTTTTTTTTTGTTCTTTTTGGTTAGTATTAATTTAGTTCATGCGAAGAAAAAGTTTTCAAAATGGTGGCAGTCCATGCTAGCTCATTTAACACAGTCTACATTTTAACGTCCTAGAATTTGAGCGTTGGTTGGTTGGTTGGTTCATAGGAAGGGAAAGGCGCAGTATCTGTCACACTTGCTCTGTGGACATCTGAACCGCGCCGTAAGGGAAGGGATGAAGGTGGGAGTGAAAGTGGATAGAGAGAAAGGGGAGCCGTAGTGGAGGGCTACGGAGTAATTTCGACCACCTGGGGATCTTTAACGTGCGCTGACATCGCACAGCACACGGGCGCCTCTTCGCTTCGCCTCCATCGAAACGCAGCCGCCGTGGTCGGGTTCGAACCCGGGAACTCCGGCACAGTAGTCGGGCGTCTTACCACTGCACCACGCCGGCGGCGTATTTGGGTTTGCTCGGTACGGTGGCTCCGCAAGGGACAAAGCAACAGAAGAGACGAAGAAAACAGGCTGTTCCGACTAGCATCTACCGCCCCCAGGAGCCGAGCAGCCTAGCGATTAGCGGCGCATGCTTTTTCAGTGGGCGTCGCGTTGGACGCGGCACTAGCTTGAGAGAGCCTATAATACTACTACTACTACTACTACTACTACTACTACTAAATAATAATAATAATAATAATAATAATAATAATAATACACAGTTATATTTCTCTGCTAATAATAATAATTATTATTATCATTAGTAGTAGTGGTAGTAGTATAGAGGAAGACTCGTTTCATGAAGTTGGCACTGAATTGTCTAGTTAACGGCCGAATTAACTGGCTAAATATTATCTTCACGGTTTTAATTAATAATAATATTAATAATGATTGGTTCACAGGAAGGGAAAGGCGCAGTATCTGTCACACTTGTGTCTGTGGACACCTTCATCCCTTGGTGTCCACAGACACAAGTGTGACAGATGCTGCGCCTTTCCCTTCCTGTGAAACAATTAATATTATTATCATTAATAATTAAAACTGGGAAGATAATATTTAGCCAGTTAATTTGGCCGTTACCTACAGACAATTCAGTGCCAACTTAGTGAAACGAGTCTTCCTCTGTACTACTACTACTACTACTACTACTACTACTACTACTACTACTAATAATAATAATAATAATAATAAGAAGAAGAATAGTAGTAGTAGTAGGCTTTCTCAAGCTAGTGCCGCGTCCAACATGACACCCATTGAAAAAGCATGTGCCGCTAATCGCTAGGCTGCTCAGCTCCTGGGGGCGGTAGATGCTAGTCGGAACAGCCCGCTTTCTTCGTCTCTTCTGTCGTTTTGTCCCTTGCGGAGCCACCGTAGAGCAAACCCAAATACGCACCCCGGCGGGGCGTTTGAGCGTTCATAAAAGTGATTTTAGTGTGAGCAGTGGGTGGGGGGGGGGGCGCCCTCCCTTCCCCCTCGGAATAAAAGTAGGAAAGGCGACCGCCCCCCCCCCCCACCCCCCCCGATTTCGGAGTCCCTGTACACCCCTGCTTGAAAGTTTGGCTGGGTACAAAGCAGACTTGTGGTTTGGTAACAGCCAAACTGAAATAATGGAGAGACAACGAATTCCCACTGATTGCGTCCTGCGGCCACCCGCAAGGCTCAAAAATGTGCCTAACCTCGCAGGTTCGAATTCTTGCTGCATGGAGTTACTGTTGATTTTGTACGTCGACACTAACATTTCAGTTTATGTTGTTCTTAGCTCCGCCGAGGTGGTGAAATGGTCAAGATTCCCGACTACTGCGCCGGAGCACCCGGGTTCGATCCCGACGGCGGCTGCGTTTCGATGGAGGCGAAACGCAGTGGCGTCCGTGTGCTGTGCGATGTCAGTGCACGTTAAAGGACCTACGTAGAACCTACATACGATTGGTCCGCAAGGCTGCATGTTGACGTCGGTCCTACACATGGCATACGTCGGCCTACTAGGTAGGCCGGTTTAAGGTCAATAACATAAACGACCTCGGACCAACCTTGTTGACGCGTGATTCCGTTCTCTCAACGGTAGGGTCCTCTGAGCAGCGTCACTTGGCGACAGATAGCAGATCGATATATTATAAAAATGATTAAGAGCGCATTTAAAGCCTGCCGTACTCGTTCCCTCAGTGGCGCAATGGATTAACATTACTTACCTGACCACAATATATGTTCGAATCCTGTTTGTAACGTTTTTTTTCTGAATTTGTTTTTTTGAATTGCAACATTAAAATAAGCTACCAATATTTTTCCTGAGGGGTGTTCCCCTTTAGGTTGCATCATGTGATGTTTTTAATTCTTAATAGCCACAAAACCAGCCGTGAACACAGCCACGAAACCACAGCATGACAACGCTAACACTAATTATTTTCAACGTAATCATTTCCTGCCTTTAGTTAGTTTATGTTACCTTTAACTCGAGTTCAAACACATCTCTCGCTAACAATCGCCGTTTAACCCGCCGACACTCGACCAGTGACGAGAAAGAAGTTGCGGGACCCTACCGTTGAGGAGACGGAATTGCGCCTTGTTGACAGAGCTTGGGCCATGGTCGGCCATGTTGTATGTTGACGTTGGGCCAACGTAAGGGTCACGGTCGAGTTTTCAGCTGTGAATAGCGGAAGGGATTAATCATAACCCTGTAAAATTCGACCTGGACACCTGCAGTTAAGTCGTGTGTCTCTTAGCTAAAAGAAAACAGACGAAGTCCATGCAGAAAAAATTATTGCCAAAGTAGGGAGATTTGGGCTATAAAAGTGAAGCATATTCATTGCATGCAAAGGTGTACGGCTGGCAACGGCTGCAGTATGCCCCTTTCGCCCACATGAAATGGCCATGCAGCGCTCACGACATATGGGCATCTTCAAGCACGCACGCGAAAGTTGCCAGCTAGGGTTCCTCGCTATACCGTTGTTCGGAAGATAAATAATCCTGGTTAAATGGCGTGCCAGCGTACCAAGACCTGTTGTTTCAACGGCGCGACAAGAAGAGCTGGTTTAAGCGGAGCGCCGCGGTGAGGTCGCTTCCACCCAGGTCGTCAATTCCAGACAACAGTCTGTCACGCTCGTAATGGACGTCGTCCAAGATGCTCGCTCTGGATGGCACTCGGGTGTATATGACGTGGGCATCGGAGTATAGATGGGGTTCCGTCATCGCCACTTCGGCTCGGCCACCGGAGTCGTCCCGCTGCTCCGAGAGAAGGCCGTAGGTGCAAGAACAGACCACCGAAACAAACACGACAATGGCCACGATCGTCTGTGCCGGTGGACATACTGGCCACTGATCCGGAAATCTGTCGCTCAGGCAATGTAACGTGCCGAGGAACTGCAGTGCCATGCCTTGGTACAAGGAGGCGCTCTTGAAAGGCACCGTCTCATTGAGCATGGTGTCCTAAGTTCGTGCCACAGGTCATCCAAAAGACACGTCAAGGGCTCTGCTTTCGCTTCCTAATCAGCAGTAATTGACATGGACGGCTCGTCATCACGCTGGCCCGCTGATCCTTCGCCTTCTAGCTGAACATTATGCCTCACGTAGGCAGCCTGGCCCATGCCAACTGGTGGAAAATTTTGTACGCCGGCCCCTTGGTTTCCTCGAGGAAATGAACACTTGGTGACAATATTATTCGGCGTCGCCCACACCCAAGGTCAGCGCACAAATACCCACGACTCCGAGCGCGTCCTTTCTTGCTGACTATCACGCGGGCGGAGCCATCTTTGCATTATGCTTCGTCCACTTCGTCCTCACTGCAGCTTTCCGACGTTGCTGCAGTTATCCTCAGTTCAGCTATGCCAGATAAGATGGATTTATCGAAATGGAAGGCACAGATGTTGGCCGGAATGATTAGAATCTGGCTTGCTACTCTCCATTGGGGAAGGGAAGATGACCATGATGGGTGACGATGTGGGAGAAGGCATATGGAAAATATATATACAGGCACGGCAGCTTGCTTTACAAGCGCGAATCAAGTCCGGTGACGCACAAAAAACGGCAAAGAAAGAGCCCACACTGCCTGGACACCCTTCTCCTTGTCCTGACAAGGGCCCAGCAGCAGTTCCTCCGACAGGCCTCTTGTCCAAACGCTTCAATGGAACGGCTAGCACATTTCTTTCACGCGCATACACTGGGCATACCAATAATATATATGGTCCACAGTCTCGGCGATGACACAAGTTGAACGTTCTGGGGAGTCCACCTGTCCAATTAAATGCAAGTATCTGAACGTTGAGCCACGTTTCAACGAAGTCTAAGCATGCATGATGGTGCGGAATTTCACGCGGAACATAAAATGTCAATATTCGATCGATCCTTCTTAGACGAATGTGTCGGGCGTCGACTGGCTGGGCCCAGTAAGCTGCCGTAGCATTCTTCATAGTTCGTAAGAAGACACTCCGTATCCGCTCTTGAAAAAGGCACAGCCGTTTGGAAGCCATTGCTGAGGGCACTTTTTGCTTCAACATCGGTCTGTTCATTTCTATGAAGCCCGCAGTGGGCAGGGATCCACTGAAACATTATCCTGTAGCCTTGCAGTCGGGTAGATAATGTTTAGTGCCAGAGACTGATAGGCGGTGTGCCGTAAGAAATTTTCCAAAATTTGCAATGCAGTCTGAGTCCGTGATATACACCATTTTTGAGGTGGTTCCCCACATATATGTAGCGAATATTCCCGAATGGCTACAGGTTCAGCAGCGGTTGATGTAGAAGTATCTCCGAAAAGGAATGTAGAGCCGTTTTCTGAGCGGGTATGACCACAGCTGCAGCGGATACATGGTGGTTGGGCGGGACGATATGGGAGGGCATACCTGTTGGTACTTGCGAGGGATGGCAGCGGAGTGCACTTGTAAAACTGCAGTCCGGCCACTCGTCCAGAATCTTGCGCAGCGGGTGAAAACAGTGTCGTGTTGGTGCTCGTAAATATACACGAAGTGGTTCGTGTGACAAGTATAGATATTAGGCGAGCAATTGCCTCTTCAATTGCGCCTTTGTTAGAGGTGTATCTGGGCAGTCCAAGGCATTTTCAGTGCCTGCGCTTGCACGCTCTCTAAATGTATGCCAAGATATACGTAGCGAGAGGTACGTTTCCTTGGCTGAGCTTGTAGTCATTGTTATATGTGGGTCGCGCTTGGGTATCGCACCGCTGCCACCGGTTTTTACATGTGGCTTGCGGACGCATCGGTAGCGTTGGCTTGGCGGCTCCGTGGCTCGGCGGACGGCATTAGCGGTCCCAGCAAGGACGAGGCGTCGACTAACAAACCAGCATTTAATACAACACGTAGGAACGGGCAGAGAAGCAGGCCCGGAGAGAAGACAGACACGCTCACAAAGCATGTGTCTGGCGTCGTCGCAGCGATGTTTGCAGTCTCTCTATAGTAGTCTCTTACGCAGCGTTGTTGTGGCTGTAGGAAGAAGGAAAAGAAAATGCACGGGCCTGCTACTGGCTCTGTAGCTGAGCCACCTCCGCTGCCTCGTGCGGACAGAAGATTGATTGATTTATAGGAAGGGAAAGGCGCGGTAACTGTCTCACTTTTCTGTGGACACCTCAACCGCGCCGTAAGGGAAGGTGGGAGTGAAAGTGGCAAGAGAGAAAGAGGAAAATAGAGAAGAAAGAAAAGGAAGAAGGAGAGAAAGACGCGCGCCGCAACAACAGCCATCGTCCACCAACGAAACGGTGGCAGGTGCAATGACGGCCTACAACAAATAAGAATTTTGTGGCTGGCTAGCCCCCGCCGCAAGCGGCGGTGACTTCCCTGTCCCAGCCCCATCAGGGGAGTACAAGGACCCTCAATCCTCCCTTCCCATCACGCAGCGGAAACTGCCGCTGCTTTTTATAGGATTGTCAGTTCAGATGGAAAGGGAGAATTCATGTCCGAGCAAGCTGTGATGACCCAGTCTCGATGTCGTGACAGAAACTCCTCCACCTGCTGACGGGTGAGGGCGATACTTTCTCCCTTGAGCGTCGGGCTTGGCCAGCGTTTGCACACACACACACACACACACACACACACACACGCACGCACGCACGCACGCACGCACGCACACACACACACACACACACACACACACACACACACACACACACACACACACACACACACACACACACACACACACACACACACACACACACACACACATTACGGCACGTGTATTTTTAACGTGTCGGAGCACGTTCGCGGGAGGAAGCGTCGGGCGGCCGATTGCACGGCGCTGGAATGGCCGAAATGCTCACTGCTTTGACTGATGCTGCGTGGGGCCGCGTCGGTTGTCGCACATGTCGGTGGCGAATCGTAACAGACTGCCCCGCCGAGGGAGGGAGATCCAGAAGGGAGGGGACTGCATCCGCTGTCCGGAGGGATTGTTGCGATGATGCTACAGTTACCTATAAACGCAGAAAAAGTTTCAAAAAGTGACCATCAAATGGTTTCACTGTGTAGAGCCCTGCCACGTAGAAGTGAGCCGATACTTGGCGAACATTTCAAAATTTCCTTTCCACGACTTCTGGCGACCACAGGCGCCAGCTTTCCCAACGCGTGACGTCGGATGGGGCAATCATTGAGAAGGCGGGGTGCACGCCGGCGGTGCTATTAGTAGCGGGCTACTCATAGGTTCAAAGAATGTAATGAAAGTTGGAAATGGGCTGGTGACAGTCCACGCCATGCCCACCCTTCTATTTATATTTTAAAGGCATACTGAAGAAAAAAATTGCCGCCGAAATTTCTAGAGCAGATGGTAGCTATCACATTGGGAGTGACCAAAACAATCCACTTTATGAACAGAAATTAGCGGAAAGTGCCCCGCCGGGGTGGTGCAGTGGTAAGACGCCCGACTACTGTGCCGGAGTTCCCGGGTTCGAACCCGACCGCGGCGGCTGCGTTTCGATGGAGGCGAAACGAAGTGGCGTCCGTGTGCTGTGCGATGTTAGCGCACGTTAAAGATCCCCAGGTGGTCGAAATTACTCCGTAGCCCTCCACTACGGCTCCTCTTTCTCTCTTTCCACTTTCATTCCCACCTTCCTCCCTTCCCTTACGGCGCGGTTCGGGTGTCCACAGAGCAAGTGTGACAGTTACTGCGCCTTTCCCTTCCTGTGAACCAATTTATTTAAGTAAGTATTTTAATGAATATTTCTCAAATCGCCGCACCTAGCGGGCTCCTGTGAAAGGTATGACAAAACCGGATATCACGTCACAACTACCCCCATCGCGGCCGGTCGCACCTGTTCATTTTTCCTTTCCTCCTGTGGCACTCACAAAACGCCGGGACGGATCTGCTTTTTTTTTCGCTGCTCGTGTTCCTGCGCACAATTCATCGTTCCGTCCCAGCGCGCCCCCCTCGACCTCCCTCGTTTGCAGCATTCCACACTTCGCAGCATTGTGCACGGCGCGACGCGGGGGAACCGACACTGCGTGTAGCCGGTCAACCCACTTCAGGTGCGGGGGCGCCGGCGGCGGGATCGCGGGACCATGACGTTGCTGAGGGTAGTTGTGACGTCACACCCGCCGACTCACAGTCGGGATCCCAGGCTTCTCTACTTGTAATATTTTGCCCTATCCCTGGAGATTGTGGGCACTCCCAAATTATGTGGTCGAGGGTCCCTCTCGCCCCAGTGTTTGTATCCTGCGATCCAGCACCGCACCGTCCATCTGGCGGAAGAGGCCGCAACAAGCCAAGGACTACCTGCCAGCCTCTAATCCGCGGGCGCACGACTCCCCGTTTCCGATGGAATTAAAAGTTGTACAACCAACCAACCAATCACAGTCGGGAGCGCATTGCCTCTGACTTGGCGGCCGCTCAGAAAACGTAAAAAATACAGCCATCCGTTCAAAACTAATCTGACTTATGTGTCTGTACTAGTGTAATCGTGTCTTAAGAATGCAATTGTGGTACTTTCTCAATATTCTTGGATATTTGTTCAGTATACCTTTAAGCAACCCTTCAACAACTTTGATCATGGATTCACTACATTGTATTATACAATTTTCAATACTGATCCAGCAACCTTAAGTTCTTTGTCATCTATTTAACCATAAATCTTCCAAATGCTTCTTGACGACTTTTACTGTAGCTTTATTCCTTTACGCCTCAAGAACAGCGGCTACCAGCATCGACATCTGGATGGATACTGCCACATTCCAGTATAAGATGTTCTGTTTCTACACATCTTTCATCTTAATTTTTGTAGCTTCACATGCAAATAATACATCCTGACTGAGCTTCGAAGCAAAGGCCACTGCCCTGGAGTTGTTATAATGCTTCCTTCTTAATTTGCTTTTTCCAGTTCCTATATAGGTCTAGGGTCAGCTTCTTTTTTGTTAAATTATTTGTTTTTACCCTTTGGTTATTAACAGTCATTTAATGTTTATTTCTCCATCCTGTTTTCCTACATACTCAGTTTTCTGGCCCTTTTCAATGCACTTTTGGTATAAGTATTTAAATACTTTAGTTGCCCAGCTATTATTGCATTTTACACAGGCATTCATATAATATTTCACTCCGAGCTTCTCATGCTTTGAAAAATGCCCATGCCATGTCTTCTTGTACAGCCTTGTTTGTAGTTTTGCTGTGAGCCTCATGTACTGAATTTTCCGCAGCTTTCTCATTGATTTCTATCTTCGATTTTACTCCTGTGTTCAAGCACAAAACCGCATTCATGAGGGCAAGCCATGGCACCATTATTGCTTTCCAAACACCCTTCAGCACCTCATACCTGTTGCACCGATATAATGCTCTGTGCTTCATTATTACGACGTCCTCCGCCCAGCTGGTCTGTTCAAAATAAAATACTGCATGTGCCCTGCAGATACATTGCAGTCAAGAGGCAAGAGAAAAAAAATTAACTAAAGACAGCTATTCCTGGTTCATACCAGTAGCAGCACAAACACAAAGAGAAGGAACACGAAAAAACACGGGCGAATGCTGTTTTTGTGTGTTCCTTCTCTTTGTGTTCGTGCTTCATCGCTGCCGGTATGAATCAGGAATGGTACCAACTTGCCCCAATACTTGCTTTACTCAATTAAAGATGGCTAGTTTCATATATCTATATCTTCTCTAGTGATTTCTGCACAGAATGTGCAGGCTTTGTCCATTATAAGCTGCCTCCTGTTCAACAATTTTTAGACCGCACTTCATGTTACCAAGTACTTTTTTCGGTAAGTTTGGGCAGTAACGCCGTGTTCAAACTGGATACTTAACTAGAGCGATGTCACAGATATTTGACATTTTAATGAGATGTGTTGAAGGCTTCGTTCCTAAGAAAATTGGCGTTGGCTTGGTAAGCGTAAAATCATGGGCATGCTTCTGGCGAGTGGCAGTTAGCCATTGACATGGCTGTGCACCGACTGGTCGTCACGCCATGTGGCGTCATGAGACCACATAAAATAATGGATTTGTGAGATGGGAGGGTGAGATCACAACGGAGACTTCTAGCACCCTTTGATCCCAAGTTAAGACACACTGCCCTTATGCCACGCAGGCACGTTGATATAGCTTAGTTAAAGTGGGGCTTTATAGTGTCTGTGTCGGGTAGCTGTTCATAGATTCTGGCAGCTTATGACTCTATGCTAATTAGGATGTGTGACATAATAGAGGTATAAGTTGATTAGTGATATATGAGTAGGAAAGGGCATATATGCAAATGAGGATCATAATGAGGGCTGGCCAACAAGAGCCATTAATGCTGTTGTGTCCATACCCTTAAAAGCAGGCAATTCAAATACACACATCTGTTGGGGCTCATATAAACATTCAAAAAAGTTTTTTACTGATGTCGGTAGGAAAAAAAGAAAGCGCGAGTGAAAGAGGGGCTTGGTAGAAAAGGGGAAAAGGGCTGGGGTGGCTTGAGGAGGGGAGGGCAAGTGCCCTTTTAAAAAGAACAACTTAAGCAGCTGTTTTACACTGTATGTGCAGCTGTACGCAATTAAGCAAAATCCATGAGTGAGGACAGAGATGGCCATACACTGCTCTCAAGATTTTATCACTTGCTTCAAACATTTGCCTTTTGACTGTACTTCCTAGAGTGTACGATATAAAACGTGTAACAGCTACTGTGACTGTTTAATGGCCGAAGAATGAATCGTGAGAAAAGATCAGATGAGCAAAAATTTTTGAGGCTCAGAAGAATTAATTTTTCAATACGTAGCACTTAAGGTGCACAGGCATCAGAATTTCATTTACTACACACTGCCACACGTATTGTGGAAGTGATGTGGCCCCCCATGGGAAGACGAAGTGTGCTGGTGATCGCAGGCTGCCGAACGCACTGTTGCTGTTCTTCTATTTTCACTCATGACAATATTATTGTTTATAATTCTGCTATTTGCAGATTTGAAAGGCAAAGATGAGGAAATGGCAGCGATGTATGCTGTAGTAGCAAAGATAAACATGTTTGCATCCTACCTATGTCAAAATATGGTTAGGTTCAAACCCGTGAGCATGCCTGGAAGCCGAATTTCATAACCACAGTAGGCGGTACTCATTACATGCAGCCTAGGAATGTGCAATATAAAAATTATAGCACTAGTATTTATTACAACATGGTATTGGTTTCTGAACTTGTAAGCATCACCACCAGTAACCTTTCATCATGAGTGCAAAAACAGAATAAGGGGTGCAGGTGAAGTCATTGTGATGAACATGGGACAAGAAATCTGTTTACAAGGACTCAAAGAACAATGAGAAAGGACCCACAACAGTGTTTAATTAATGAACACCATTTGCACCACTACTGGCCAGTGAAGATGGAAGTTGAAACCAAACTTGCTCCCTAGAAAGAGCTAAAGAAAAGGGACATCCTTCATTAACACGCTGAAGAATGCACGCCTGGACAGTACGTTAGATGTAAGTGATGCTTTGCTGTCAGAGGCACTCTGATGCTTCTGTTAATGACCAACCGAAAATATCCAATGTTTTCACCCTAAAACAAATAAGTGACAGCAATGGCTGTAGCACACGTCTTCCTCAGTTTACATTAGAGGAAAGTTTCTTTTTTTCCCTGACCTTCAATTTTTGGCCATCAGCTTAGAATTGAGGTTGGTTTAGATTTGAGCAAATGCGGCAGCCCCGTTCCCACACCCAACTTGCCATAATGCGACAGGTGGGCACACTATCAAAAGCACCAGACATTTTGGTACTCGGAAAACTTTCTCATTGCCCAGAGGTGAAGGTCGGGTCTTCAGGAGTCAGCAAACTACAGTGATGCTGTTTAATCAGGAGAAAGACCCTCAAAAATCAGCTGTAACCAATGAGCGACCTTTTTTAAAAAATGAAAATATTTCTGCCTATACTGCAAAGTGGAGAATCATTACATCTGAACTAAGGTGTCTAGACAACTGTTGGCCTGCCTAAAAGAACTAAGCTAAAATATTTCGCAGAAATCATGAGTATCAGGCAGCTTCTTTGAGATAAGGCAAGAAAAATCTATTTTTGTATAGAGACAAATAACTGGCTGCATAAATATCCTCATGCCCAAAACAGAACAGTTTCATGTCACTTCACAGACTTAGCAATAAATTTCGAAAACATAATCACGACTTCGCCAATAAGTCATATACAGTAGAATACTACTTCAACTAACAACTAAGTATTCAGTTGTATGCACGGTCTTAAATCCCCAACCGAAGCCCTACTGAAGGCTATAACGCAATTCATTTCAACTAAATTGAGTTATTCCTTATTTCAGTTCAATGAAGATTTTCTACAGCATTATCCTCTGTCTCCCACATCATACGGAGCACTTCAGCAAGACCGTTCTGATGGGCAAGGTTCAAGGGAGCTTGCACACGGTGACCGAGTTCAAGACCACTGTAGTCCTCAGTTCAAAAGTGCTTCAAAATGGTGCTGCATTCATCGCATGCAAATGAACGCGGTAACAAATGAATGGGCTGAAATACGATTGGAACACCTGATGTTTCTTGAAGCTAATGGAAACAAGCTTCCGCGCACTTATTTCAGTTCAGCGAAGTTTCAAATTAACATTTTCCCAAGATTCCTCGACACTTGTTTGAGTGAAGTTTTTCTGTATTGCTTTCTTATTTTCAGAAAGCAAAGAAAAGATAACATCTCTTTATGACTGCCAAAGAATAGAAATGACAAATTCATGCATGAAAAATCTCTCTACATTAAGGGCACAACAAACCAGGCATTTATTAAAGGAGCCAAGTAGATGATATGTATAGAAAGCTCATAATTCAGCACATTTTACAGTTGAAGACAACAAAAAATGAAAATGCCAACTAAGGGCTTACCTTAAAGACCACTGTCACATGCCACATGACAAGCACCCGACGATTTCTGACCACGGTTAAATTACAAGAGTCCTACACACTAACAAGGCACTGTATGCTTTTACAAACAACATGCACTGTGATCAGAGAAAATTTTCACACCACTCAGCTTCTGCGACAGATCCTCAAAGCACTCACAACTGATGTCCGGGCTAGCTGTGATGTCTAGCTTAGACAGCATTCCTCCAGCAATCGATGTACACAGGGCGTCAAGGTCTCTGTCCATCAGGCCACAGCAGCCAATCCGAATGTCTACCAGTTGGCACTTTGCGTTTGCCAGTAAGCTAGCCAGTGCTTCACCAAGCTTTGGCAAGTCACCAGTGAAGCAACCTGTAAGGTCCAAAACCTGCAAGGGATTCTCACTTAGCACCGGGCTCAGTCTATCAAGTGCGTCGATGCTCAAGGTATTGAAACCTACGTGAAGGGCTTCCAAAGTTTTCAAGCACTGCAGATACGAACCCGGGTCTGTGAAACCACAAGATTCAATTCTCAAGACTCTCAGCCGGGGTGTATGTGCAAGCAGGGTTGTCAGCGCAGAGCCGCCTTCACCTCCAATATGATTGTAACTTAATTCCAGCTCCGTGCATGGTAGTTGAACCTGTGCCTTTTGCAAAGACTGGACTGCGATGTCGAGGTAGTTGGCTCTCAAGCCTGTACATTTCAGACCAAGATAATTCAGGGAGCGTAATGTGACAAGGCACTCGGACAATGCTGTCATTGCTGAAGGTGTCAGAACAGTACCAGAAATGTCAAGAGTATGCAGGGGGTCCTGATGACGAAGGGCACGAAAGAAGAGGTCAATGTTCCCAACACTGAAGCAGGGGATGGAGAAATCTCCACTTTCTACACAAGGCTGCAGGGCGGAGGCGAAGTTTGTACAGAGAGGGACATTTTTCCGCTCGCACTCTGAGCGGTAACGCTCGGCAAGTGGAGGTAGGTCCCAAGATTCCACCTGTCCAATGACCTCTGTGCAGGGACCTTGCAGCAAGCTGTCTATGCTGTCAGACTGGTCAAGCAGTGCTCCATCGGGAAGTGTTATCCTCAGCACAGGACGTGTTCCCTGGAAATCCTGGTAACGTTTTGCAGCTTCAGCCGCGAGCCAACCTACTGTCCGCGCAGAACCTGGGCCCTTTGGCAATGGAATCAAGAACAGTGCGTTGAGGATGCGGATTCGAAGTGAGGAATTGCTTCCTGAGGCTGCAGGGACACTTTTACAGGGAGAAGGACTTGCAGCTGCCAGCGTCTCGCATTGAGGGGTGCTAGCTATAGGGAGACAATCTTCTTGTTCAATGCCTTCAGTTGTATCCATGACCTCGCCTCCATCATCACTCTCTTCAGCAGCACTTTCCTCCTCATCAATACGCATGATCTTGGTGCTGAAAGAACTTTCAGACGACCGATTGCGTTTCCGTGCCGCAGGCAGCTCTGGTTCTGCAAGACGTCTGGGCCTGGATTTAGGCTTTGCAAGGTCATCTTCAAGCCAGTCATCTGCCTCTTTTATCAAAGCAGGCCCCTCCTGAACATTGCTACGCTGTGACTGAGACGCTATCCAAGGACTATCATCATAGATGGGTCCATAAAGGGCAACACTGTCCCTGCTAGAAGCCTTAGCTTCTCTGAGCCATGCTTCAACTTTCTGCAGATTTGCTTCTTCAGTGGAATTTAGCAGTAACTTGCTTTCACGCTTCCAATTAACGAGGATGTCTAATGGAGTATGCCCTTCAGCTGTTTTCAGTGTTCGGTTGGCTCCCTTTTCCAGCAAGTATAAGGCAACTTCCAGGTGTCCGTTTCCCAATGTGTCATGCAGTGGCGTCACACCTTTCATACCAGGGCTGCTCACATTGGCCCCAGCTTCCACAAGGCACTTTACGATCTCCAAGTAGCCATAGTTTGCAGCCTCATGCAGTGGCTGCCAGCCACTGTAGTCCCTAACATGCACAGAGTGACCCATCCGGAGTAACTCTTTGACCTTCTTCAATGAACCATCAATGCACGCTTTGTGCAGCTTTGTCTCACCCTTGGTATTAATTTTTTCTTCCAACTTTTTCCTTGGCCTTCGTACAGAGTCGCTGAACTCGGGGTCACTGTCACTGGCGTCGGAGATATCATTGAGATCAATTTCAGACAAAGTGCTCGACTGCTGGCTAATTCTTGAGCTGTCTGTGTCATCAGCCCCAGCTGCTTGCAGCTCTTCGATTCGGTCCTGTATTTCATCTTCAGCCTTGCCTCGCACCGAAACCAGCTCCTCTAGACACTCAAGTTCCAGCGATGGCTTGCCCGCTTTCCGGGAGAGAGTAATTGCTTCCTGAATGGCATCTTCCACCTCCGTAGATTCCTTGTCATTTGTCTTCTGCAACATCTTAGCAATCCTCAGCTTAGTTAATGCTATTTCTTCAGGTTCATCAGCTCGTAGAGCAAGCTCGAGGCGGTAGTATTTAAGGGCCGACTCATATTCACGGACATCACTGCATGTCTCAGCCAAAGAGACATATAGGTCGGCCAGTTTTTTTGAAGATACAGCATCGGGGCAAGAAAGGGCTTCTTCAACAGCTTTTTCATACTCTTTTAGTGCCGGTCTCTGCAGCAAGCAATGCACCAGTGCATCGCCAGCCTTTTCATGAAGCCTGATTCGTTCGCCTACAGCAAGAGCATCCTTGAGGTCCAAGTCCCAAGTTCTGAGCGCCTGGCTCAGCTTCACGCAACGGACAGCATGTTCATGGTCATCCTGTTTAGTGGTCTTCTGGTGCAAGGCGTGTTTGAAAGCGATTCGAGCTTCATCTCTATCCCCCACCTGCAACAAGGCTGCTCCCCGAAGCAGGTGGGCTTCACACTTTATGTCTGGCTGCTTAGCTTCACGACCAATGTCTAGGAGACGCCCCGCCAGCGAAAGCGCATTTTCTGCGTTCCCCTGCCTCAGGTGGATGTTTGCCAACACTGAAAGGCATCGGCACAAGTCTTCTCTGGATTCGCGATGCTTCACAAACTGTACGAGGGCAAACTTGAAGCTCTCAATGGCTTTGGAATCTTCGACGGCATCATACAGGAGGCCCATGTTGAAGAATAAGCGACCTTTCATTACGGCTCGCTCCGACTCACTCAAGGTTTCTGCAAGGTAGTCCTCTACAATGCGCAATGACTTTAGGTATGCATTTCTGGCCTTGGAGATGAGTCGTTCGCTGGGCTGTGGCTCTGTCTGATGTTGGACGAAGTACAACTGGCCAAGTGTTGCCAGGGCACGCTGCTGTTCAACGTGTGACCCGGCCTTTTCGGCCAGCGACAAATAGCTCTTTAGGTTGTCGCGAGCCTCATCAAACCGCTCCAACTGCATGAGGCATTCTCCGCGCCTTCGATGCACTTCTGCTTTGTCCAGTGGTGTGGGGTCGGGCAGCACTTCGCAAATTTGAAAAGCCTGCAAAAAAACAGTAGGATGCTTGAAATGAAACTTTAGTGTGCTTGTGCATTCACCTAAAGTTTATTTTTCAGCACGAGCCAAGCTTGAGGTACACAAATCAATTCTGTAGTGGTTTCTCACCTGATGCACAAATGAATACAGAAGGACACATACCCACTACCCACAGAGCTTTGGCTCCATGGTAAGATAGGTACAAATGCACAAAACAACCACACTAGTTCCCAGAGGCCCTAAACACATAATTTTTTTTTTTCAAACTGCTGCGAATAAGTCGCTTGAAACAACTTCTATTAGTACATCAATCTGCATACAAGACGAGCACTCTGCCTTGATCTCAAAATATGTGGCTTATTTTGAAAATGAAAATGCATATAGAAATGATGGAATAAAAACAAAAGTATATTTTGGCAACTAAAAGGAAAGCTTGATGTATAAACCTCATTTCAGTTTTTATTGCTCGGCATCCGCTTTTTCACATTAAATGTGACTGTCTCTGACCAGAGAGTCTTTTGACCAACTGTCAACTCTAGTGTGGCTTGTTCTTGAGTATGACACATCGTCGACACAGCTGCACTTCAGTGCCCTCAAGCCGAAGCGGTCAAGCCAGATACACCTGTCTGTTATGGCTGTAGTGAGGTGAAAGCAACATAAGCTATATGTAATGAGCACATCACATGCCCAGGTCAGGCTCTGCTCTATCACTTTTACAAGCAGAGCAGCTAGTAATTTCTGCATTTCTGCATAACTGCATTTTTCTTTTTGAAGACTACTCTATTAAAACAAGAAAGGTTGTCTGGCTATGAATTTCTGCTCATAAGCTGGCAAGAGATGTCCCCTCAACACAGAAAGCATCTTTGAAGCTTGTTCACAAGCATTACCGAATTATCTCGGCTTACATGACTAGAAAAAGACGCTCATTCATTACACGTACCTCTTCGAATTCGGCCAGTGCTCCTTCATGATCCCCGTGCTCCCGAAGAGTGTCACCCTTGTACAAGCACAGATCGTACAAGTCCCGAAATTTTCCGTTCCTCTGCGCGTGGCATTTATCTTGGTCGATACGCCGGCACAGAGAAACGGATGCACCGCGGCTACTGCCGCCTGGCATGGCTGCCGGAGGTAGCTCCGGCCAATGCCGTGGACGGTCAAAAACGAATGAGGCTAGAAGCAGATGTGTACGTCTTGCTTCATAGAGCACGCTCACATGGGGCAAGCTTTGCAAGTAGGCAACAATCACAAGTCCGAAACGGAGCAAGCCACATCATTACAGTCACACCAAATAGCGGGTCTTGGCGATCGCTGTGAAGAAAGCAGCATCGGTTCCTTCGTACAACATTACAGGACGGGCTCTCACTGTTGACCCACAGTCTGTCGACGACCTGAGGATCCTCGTTGAGCGCTGTGATGGCGAGGTCGCGCCAGCTTGCTCAACGGTGACTATCAGATGACGTTCACATTCCATGCCAGCAATCCGACAGCTCGTAGTCGTGTGAAACCAGCGCCCAGAGATCCTTTCTTTCTTTTGCGTAAAGCACCGCCACGGTTCGATCGCTGCTACGGCAGTTCATGCAAGTAGTCGCGCATTCCACTGCACTCTACTACGGCGATCGCTGGCAGGGATCAAGAACGGGCTGTCAGTCTTCGTTCAGCACAGGTTTGTACGCTTTGGCGGCGTTCAGTTATAGTGCTTTGTACATTAATGTGTTACAACACGTACTTCGCCGTTTTTTTCTTTCCCAAACGAGCGCTTACTACACACACATTTTACTAATCTCGCTTCCCGAGCGCGCCATTTGATTTCGATCTGGATTTGGATAAATTTGGATGTTTGGCTGGTGTGGCCAATATGGCTTCCCCCAACAAACAAACGTTGGCTTCCCCCACTTCCTCCAAAGTCCTTGCATTTTGTTTGTAACGGTTGGACACAGCCATAGAGTTAATACAAAGACTCTGTATTAACTCTATGGACACAGCCGTCGCACCGTCTCTGAAGTCTGTTCACAACATTTGTCGTTGCTTCATTTTCACAGTTGGCTCCACATTTCATCGGTAGCCAAATTCAGCAGTGTCGAGGTAGGGTCCCTAGTATAGTGCCTAGAATATACTGGCTAGTGTGCCGCCCGGCAGCGCTTCCTTATGGGCGAGGGTGGCACCATTTGCAATGAAAACCATTTCATAGCGGCAGAGGGCGCTGCTTGTCGGGAGGGTACCACAGGAGCAGACGACGCGGTTTTTTCGTTTCAGAAGCCAGTCTGTTGGTGTTGTGCGTGCATATGGGTTTTCAACTCGGTTCAAGCTGAATCTGGTGCTCTTTTTTTCACGGAAGTGCAGCGTTTGTTTTTGTGAGTGGGGAACTGCATATGGGAGTCGTTTCGTGTGCTCTTGTAGCAATTTCGGTGTGACTGAATCCGTTGTGTGCGTGCGCTGTGTGCGTGCGCTGTGTACGTGCGCTGTGTGCGTGCGCTGTGTACGTGCGCTGTGTGCGCCTTTGGGCGCTGTTTTTTTTTTTTTTTTCATCATATCTACGAAGAACAAAATGAGTTCTTGATTGTAGTTTTGTCTGCACGGAAATATGTCGAAACCAAAGCGGCAGTTCAAAGAGAAGGCTTGCTTTGTGCCTTTCTGCAAAAGCGGTCTCCGGTCGAACAAGGAGAGAGTTTCAATGTTTACTGCACCATCTGATGCTACGCGGCTCGCAGAATGGGAACGCCGCATCAAAAGAAAAGACAGAAAGTTATCGTCAATGGCTGTGGTGTGCGAGAAACATTTTGAGAGCGACTATATTGAGCGCGTGTTCCGTGTCACCGTGAACGGCGTTACAAATGAGCTTCCCCGCGATAAACCACGTCTGAAGCCCGACGCCATACCTACTATATTCCCGGATTACCCTAAACATCTTGCGCGCAAATCGCCAGCAAAAAGGAAAAGTAGAAATCTGTGCGAGAAAGAGCCTCCAGCAAAGCGTTGCAGGCGTGGTGAGCCAGAAACCTCCAAGTTGAGTTCAGCCATTGGGAGTGCCGAACCAGTGATCCTTGAAGAGTCTCGGCCCGCCAATGGAGGTGAAAGGAATGAAAATTGCTCCAAACGTTGTAGTCCTGAAGTAGCAAGCGCTGCTGCTGCTGAACAACCCCCTCCAATTACCAGCGAGAGCATGCACCCATTCCTCAACATATCTATTCCAATAACTTGGATGAGAGTACCAACGTTTTCCGCGGAATCATTGGCTTACGCCTACTGTGAAGCCGAAGAAAATAATTTCGCCATCATTTTCACGGAAAAAATGGTAGTGTTTGAAAGACCTTCACCTGATGGACAATCAGTGGCAACGGTTTACCTGAGGGGAAGAAAGAAGTCAGAACAAATTGTCATGACATGCGAAGAGGCCGAATCCTTGATCGAGGAAGTTTCATTGACAGCTCTTTGTGGTGGATGCGGCATAAAGCCTGCTTCTGGAAAGTACACTTCCTACAGGGGCATGATTTTTTCTGAGAAGTGTTTGCTATCAGTAAAATCCGATGGAGAGTCCTGTGCTTTCTGCAAGTACCTGAGAATTCTGGCTCAAAACCAAGCATGCAGACAAAAGAGAAGGGAAAGTGAAATTGCGAGGAAGTCTGATGAAAAGAAAGAATCAAAGAACATATCTCGAATTCTATCAAGGACCAAGAAAAAGTTGGCAGGCGCAATGATGCAAATGGCTCACATGAAAGAACAAAATGAGGCTCTTTGTGAAAAAACATTTGACAGCAAAATTAAGTCCCTTCCCACAAAGCAACAGCTGGCTGTAAAAAATTGTTTCCTGGCTGCACGACGAAAGTCGCATAAAGGCATGCGATACGACGACGAATGGATTCTAGAATGTATGTTGATGAGGATGCGAAGTCCGAAGTTATATGAGCACCTCCGAAGAGAAGCCATTATGGTCCTACCAGGGCGAACTTGCCTTCAAAAGTACCTGAAGCGTTTCAAAGGTGGTTTTGGCCTCAGCGCTAAAGTCTTCAATGCCTTAAACGAAAAGACGAAGACCATGGATGTTTACAGTCGTCATGGTGGCCTCATCATTGACGAATTAAAGCTATCGGAGAACCTAAGTGTAAAGTCAGTTGGTGAGTAAAGTTTTTATTAGATTCTTGGAATGCTCTGTGCCATATACGGAAAATGAGGAGTTTTGCTAAGCATGTCTACACATGATTACAGGTATGCGCCCACAAACAGCCGGAAAGGAGGCTTTTATGTCTGTCTACATTTCAGGGGCGGTCAGCGTGCGTGAGCGATACAAACGTCAGTTCACTGAACAAAAACTAGGCTGAATTTCTGCTAACAAAAGTAGGAACGATTTGCCACTCCCCAACATAGATCTAGAGAAGTGATAAAAGAATACACTGGAATATTCCTGGAGCTCGTTCTGGCGCGAAAAAAGGTGATAAAAGAAAGTATATATATATATATATATATATATATATATATATATATATATATATATATTCTGAACTGTGTTGAAATATGTTTGGACATTAAGCAGTGTTCCTTCTGGGTTTCTTTTTCAATTAAAGCGACATCGAAGGCTTTGTTGACCTCGGCGATCATACACCTGCCGACCAGAAGAATGTGCTGGCACACCATGGCATGGTTTTGCTGTTTCAGCCATTTACTGGTAAGGTGTGTTTAATGCTTTGAAATATTGTCACCAACCAAAATTAAGAGCTCATGTTTTCGCGTCCGAGTTGTTTTGTTTCTTCAGATGCCGCGCCAACAGGAAATGTTCTTCTTTTCCCCACTGATGTCATCTGCAGCGTTTCCAGGTTATCGTATAGGCCTTTTTATCGGGCGAGGGAGATTCGAAAAGCCTCCTCTCTGGACTTTTGAAAAACCGGTTTCCAACGACCCAGTAAAGAGGCGTCATCCTTCCCGCCCGCCGATGCAAAGATATATAGTGTACTACAATTTATAGTTTCAAGAAGGCTCCCCTCTGCATATATGTGAATGGCCTGTGTCACTTTGCAACAACGGCGAACCAAGGCCGCTGGCTCCTCCAAGCAACTTCTTGAAAAAAAAAAAAAAGTCTCAAAGCCTGTTTGTCCGCGCCATTCGGTTATATGACTTCGGGTGATTTGCAGCGAGTATATTTAACCGCCGGGCCACTGAACGCAAAGCGTGGGTGTGTGAAGTGAAAATCGCGAGTGGTTCCACAGGGCGATTATCATTCCCCGTGTCTCGAATGTGTCATATGACACAATTGAAGCTCCTGCGAGGATTCGATAGTCTACACCGCAACAACTACCTCCATTAAAGTCAATTTTGTGCTTCTATTGCTTAGCACCGTGCTTCGGTTGCGGTACGTTATCCTAACAGGGTTGGGCTTTTTCATTATTTTCTTAAAATTCTTCATTTAATTCAGCAATTGGTACGACGCCGAGCCTTGGGTGTGTTTTCTTTAGGTTGACGATTTTTCAGCCTAAGGTATACTTGGTTCGCATTTTTACTTGATTTAAACTCTTGCTTTCTCAACCAAACTTCTATCGAATATGTTCACTTCCTAGAGACGAAGGTGGCCTCGAAACGCGTCAGCTCCTAATAAATTTTGGTTGTAGCCAGTACTTCAACCCTAACCAGACGGTCTTCCATCGAAGATGTGCTCTTTTCAATAACTTTTTCTTTCTTCGTTATATCGCAACCTTAAATATATAAACATACGCACATATCTGTGAGCGATAACTTCTGCCTTTCTGCAGGAAACTGGACTCAGATCCTAGGGGTTTTTGCCTCAAAGGGAAATGTTAAAGCCCCGACCTTGGCGAAAATTATCTTGGAAGCCACTGTCCTTGCGGAAAAAGCTGGCCTCTTCGTGGATTCCATAACATGTGACGGCGCTAGCTGGAATAGAGGAATGTGGCGGCTTTTTGGAATACAGGGTAAGAGCAAGAATCCCAGACGGCCATAGACGTCCGACGGTCGACCGACGGACGTCCGTTCTCGGACCTTCGGACATCCGACGGAAGTCCGGTTATGTTCGATATACGTACAGCGGACATCCGTCGGACTATCGTTCGTGGATCCGGATCGCGTCCCACGGACGTCCGACGGGCATCCGGAGGCGGACATTCGGACGTTTCCCGGAACATGCTTGCAGGGCCCGCTATTAGTGTAAAAACTTGTCAATAACATTCGTGTAAAGCTCAGCAAGCATGTGCCATGGAAATTTCAGTCACATACTAGTGCTCAATGCCTTTGTCGTGAGAGTAAAGCAGACAATAGAATATGCAACAGGTTCAAGTTTCCTGTTGTCTGCTTTACTTTCACACACAAAGCACTGAACAGTAGTGTGCAATTAAAACTTCCATCAAAGAGGCACATATGCTAGCTGAGCTTTACACAAATGCACCATTCCTGAAAACATGCTAAGTGCATAGGCATACCAGCATGCGAGGTTGTAAAAAAAGCATTTTTTTTTGCCTTTATTGCAAAAACTGCATGCATAAATAGTCTACACTAAAAAAAATATCGATGTTAAGGAATGGCATGGTAAAATGCAGGCCAACTGGAGTATTAAGAATCTACTTGAATAATTTTTTTAATTATCCTTGGCCGTGACAGCTCTTCCCTTGGGGAGGTGGTGGAGGAAAAGGTATTTATTGAAACCTAATATTTCGGAATTAGCGAGATGATCGAGTTCTGTGTGGGCGGCCTCCGCAGGCCGGGATTCCAGGAGCAGTTACTATCCTGTGCATTTGCTCGATCAGCTGTTGCTAGTCTTTCAGGCCTAAGATGGAAAGAGCAGGCTGGGCTCCTCCTGCAATAGAAGGGAAAATGAAATTCAAGTTATCTGTGCTGAACTTTGATTACACATCTCCAAGGGCAACTGCCAGTTTCTCTCAATTGCTTTTTCCAGATGGCACTGTAGGCATGCATCTCCATTCAGAACTGTCACATACTATATAGAAAGGTCATATAACTGCAGCAAAACCCATGCAGAATAACAAAAGATACAAACGTAGTTTGACAAGAACCTGGCATTCAGTATTTTAATGTTTTTATGTTGTCTATTTGAACATGCCACTCTGAACAAACATGGCATGTTATGCTTGCTGCTATGCGCCCTCAGCAATGCCCAAGACATGGAGTGCACATGCAGAGATATTAAGCATAAAGGATGCTGTATATGAACATAAAGCACAGCCAGAGCATTGCAGTATTACACAGGTACGCATTGGCGGCAGAAACCTGCATTTTGAGCGGTTTAACAGGCAGATTTCTAAAGTCATTGTTCCTGCTCTGAAAAGAAGTGATCAATAATAACATCATTTAAAATTGTTACCTTTTTGTTCTGTAAACTGCACATTTCGCTGGTTTCCATGTACCCTCTACTGAAGACATTCCCTGGGCGTGTCGGGGGTATATCGACATCAACATCCAGGCTACAAGCGTCTAGAAAGCGTCTCCTTAGAGCAGCTGCGACGAATTAACTTATCTGATAACATGCAAGCTGCTGCAGCAGAATAAAGATAGACATTTGACATGTGGCTAAAGCCCAATGTGGAAGCATAGCCCGCCGCAGTGATTGCGCAGTGTTCATGCTTCTACAAGAGTTAAAAGTAAAGTTATTTGTTTACCCACAGCGCTATATGTGACATTACAATAGCAAGGCTTATAGTTACACAAAACACAAAAAGCTGATAACCCCAAGCTCATGATGTATTACCGGCAGCATGCAGCATGGATGTATGTCATGGATTTCTCAACTACGCACAACAAATTACAAAAAAAATAATGGTATTTATAAATGCAGCCAGCTGTTCACAAGAAACACTGTAGCTTTTTTATGGGGAAGGTAGTGGGCGCCAAAGAAACTGCCCCTGTAAAGGCGCCTAATTTGCCCCTATGTAATATCGGGGACAAGCGTGTGGACTACACAAACTGCAATCAAAGCACATAACTTTCACATCGACCAGGGACCATACTTGTCGATGTGAAAGTTGAACGTTAGTTCTTTCATGTGTGCAAGAGAAATAAGGTCACAATTCGTTTACATCGCGATTCTAGTCCAAAATCTACAGACATACTGTCCAGACTTTCGCCCCCGCAGTATAAGCCACCACTTGGGTAAGAGATTAGTAAAAGAAGTGTATAAAAGACATTAGTGCTGTTGGACAGCCATAGCTATAAAAATGGCATCGACATTGGAGTACTACCTTAAGGCGGGGCCTAGGGCATTACAAAAGCAAGAGTTAGTGTCCGCTGATCCTCATTTGAACGAACAAAAAGAGAGGGGGGGGGGGAAGAAATCTACCTCAATTACATGTTTTGAGTGACACCAAGCCGCAGTTAGTATTAAAGATATCACACAGTTTTGTGGAAGATTTGGGAGCGCTTTGCAGCTTTCTTACAGGATTGAACAAAAGAGCTCACCATCTTCTGAAAGGCACATTATATAGAAATGAAAATAGTGAATTTACTGCATCTGGCCACAACAACTTGCACACGGAGAGGAAGATGAACTGAAAATTTTATACATGAATGTACGTATTTACAACAGGTGAAACAATGACCATGATCTATGCCGAAGAGTAAAGGGATCAAAATCTAGCTCAGAACGAGTTCTCCAGACCGCGGGGCCGTTTCATTAACTTCGGGACTCTGCCCACATTTCTTCTCCCCGATGACAACGAACTCACACATGACTGGCTAACAAACATTTTGGCATGTCTTTCCACTTTCATAAGTTCTTCACCCTCTCCCTAATACAAGCAATGCAAAAGGGACAACAAATTCGTTTCACAACAAACGGAATTTAGAGAATGGACCTCGAAATGATTGGCTCACTAGGTCACATGTTAAACTCTCTCCCCTAGGAAAAAAAAAAAGAAAATAAATAATTAGAACCCATCAAAACGGTGTCCCACGTGCGCAACCATTGCCCAAAGCTTGCATCCTTGGCGGCTCCTTTTACAGGGCAATTATTGCAATTATTGGCGTCCGAGTCAGCACCATTGCGGACCACATCAGAAGAGCCAACCCACATCATACCGTCACTGTTACACACTTGCCCTTTTTCAACGCGGCTATCTCCCACCATTGTTAACATCCAGGGTTGGAATCCTCAACGAGACCCCACTCAGCGCGCCTGCACTGAATAATTGTCACTTTTATGGGCTCCCCAACAAGGAAGAGGGCCTTACACCCTTCAACCTGACAGTGTTTTTTCTTTGAACGATAAGCAGTTCTTCCAAAAGAGATGCTCGTTTCAAAGCTGTGCTGCCTCCGGGTGATGGGTCCAGTCAGCGTACTAAGGATCCCTTAGTACGCTTAGTACTAAGGACCCCTTAGTTGTATACTGTTCGTAAAGCTCCTTAAATAAAAATGAGCCCCCTACATGACACAGCAACGAGAACAAACTGCCTGTCCCCGCGTCTTCGAGTGCGACAGCAAAGTCCTCGGAAGAGGGGACTTCTTTCCCTCTCTGCCTACGTTTCCGTTAAGCACTGTAGCTGCTGTAGCTGCCTATCTGTGCGCATCTCTCCGCCTCCTGTCCGAGGGCAAGTGGGAGACGGCCGCAGCTGGGCATTGAACAGGTGACCCAAAAAGAGCAGACTAATAATGGTGCCTAGCATACCCACCGATCCCTTACAGAAATCATTAAAGAAATGAAAGCAACACATCAGATAACACTACAATGTTTCTAAGTACAAAGTCGACAACTCCAAGTCATATAAATATATGTACATCTCCGCACATTAACTAGACAGAAACAGTGCAGACTAAACTAGTAATTCAGTGTCTAGCAACACTATTAAAAGGGGATAAAGGCCACGGGGGGCTACGATTATTAGTACCGTTTTGCCTTTAAACTACAATAATATACTTGTTGCAAGCTTAAAATCAAAGATTCACGCCTGTCCCACCCACAGCTATGGAACACACATCTGACTCAAGTCTGCAGAGAAAGAGCAAGCTAGACTATTGCAGACGCGCCCTTGGTTATTTTTCTGGCATTTCTGAGGTTGAAGAATCTGACTTGTCAGTAGCATGTATATGAATAAGAACCCTATCACAGTAAATGCATCAAATTTTCTGAAGTGGCTTTTCTTTGCTGACCACATATGAGGTGAGCTATAATTTATCCAACTTGGCCTAGGTTTATTCTATGAATAACAAAGCTATAGCAGGTACACAGTCGTCCACTCAGGCTGAACATGCGAGTGCGTGGCATCCACTTTTTGAGATGCCACTGCATCCATCGCAGCTGCACACCGTAGCGAAGAGGCAGACAGCGTGAAGTACCAGCCTCTAGTCCCTCTACCACCACTGGGGTCCCAAACTAGGGACCCCTTGTTTTTGTCAGGACAGGCCCCCTCAGGGTCAGCTAGTAACCTCCTGTATTTGTATCTGATGGCAATTTTTTCCACCACCACCCACAATACGCAGCTGCGCATCATAGCAGATGTGAAGCAACAGCTCCTGGTCCTTCTATGCATAAGCCCCTTTGCCTTGATGCATGCCTGCGCACCATAGTAAAGAGGCAGACGACATGACGCAGCAGCTCATGGTACCTTTACACATGAGCCCCCCATTGTACTTCGATACACACCATAGCAAATATACACACTACGCCACACAGCTGCTCCTGGTCCCTCTATGCATAAGCCATTTTGCCTCAATACGCACCTGTGTACCTGAGCGAAGAGGCAGACGTGAAGCTGCAGCTCCTGGGCCCTACATGCACAAGCCACTTAGCATCAATGCACGGCTGTGCACTGTAGTAAAGAGGCGAAGGACGTTAAGCAGCAGCTCCTGGTCCCTCTACACATCAGCCATTTTGCCTCAATGCGCATCTGCACACCGTAACAAACAGCCAGATGTGACAAAGAAGCTCCTGGTTTCTCTACAAATAAACCACTTTGCCTCAATGCACGTCTGCACACCGGAGCAAAGAGGCAGATGATGTGAAGCTGGAGCGGCTGGTCCCTCTACGCACAAGCCACTTAGCCTTGATGCATGGCTGTGACGGATGCATTGCTATTTTGCAAACTGCATGCCACACATTCCCGTTCAAGCTAAGAGTGGACGACTGTGTCCAATGACAAAAAGTAACATGGTGGACAATGTAAAAAGAATTTGCTGCATAAAGTTTGTTGAAACCAGTTCTACACCCTACATGTAAACAAGCTAAAACCTTAATGTCGAAGGGATGTCCTGTGTGTTTAAAATCATCACGCTCAAACAACTTCAACACTGACAATCATGATTCAATATTAATAATATAGATAATGATACAATACTCACTTTTAGCCATACCAAAGAAATGAGAATGCAAAGGGATGTTGCTGTTTTTCCCCCGTGGATGACAGTTTTCCATGTTCAAAGTGCTGCTTCCTGTTGGCCTACGAAATCGGCTACAGCAAATGGCATCTGAAAAATTTTTGGAAGCCTCATGCTAGTCTTCAACGAGAAATGCATTGCCATACAGAAGCAGAACACAAATACTTTTACAATACATTAAAAGCACCAACTGCAGTGCTGTTTTTAGGATGACTAGGTAGAGGTTTTGCTGTAGCAAGCCAAATGTTAGCCTTCAATCAGGAAAGCATTCCCATACAGAAACAGAACACAAAATCTTTTACAACACATTAAAAGCATCAATTGCACAAATGCTTGTAAGATGACCACGTACAGGTTTCTGCTATAGCCCACATCATGTGACCAGCGGTTATCAGAAGCCTTGTATGTGAGCATGATGACCTAGATTCAATTTATGGCTATCACTGTATTAACAAGCATGGGTTTAAAGCTACTTTAATATGATAATCTAAGAACATGGTAAGAGCTTTCAGTGCGACACATAAGCTCAGTATCATGCACTATAAGGTGCTGCATAGCTCTAGTGCAGCTTTGGCATTATCTCGCAGTCAATAATGCAGTGAAGTTCTGAGGAGCCTTTGAACATCTGTAAGGTCAAAGCAACAACAATTTTGTTTTCATCTCACTTTTGCTCAACTTTTTTTTTTTTTTTTTTTTTTTTGAGCCCGCGGCTTGCTGGCCTCCCAGTACGCCTGTTTTGCATAAAAGAAGGCGTTGCAGGCACCAGAGCTCACAGCCCAACTGTATCGCGGCGGCGGTATGTCAAATTCGTGCCAGAACAGCGCAGAACAACGGGTCAAGAAAAAGACAAGTGCTGACTTTTTTTTTTTCTCTCATCTCCTTGTCCGGTTGTTCTGCGCGGTACGGTCCCACATGCATAACCAACATGCGCAAGGTGCTGTCCTGGTTTGTCAAAGCTGAAGGAGAGTACTAAACCTTTAGTTATTTAGTAGCTACAGCCGTTCCTTCTAGAAACTGTAGTTGCCGTAAAGCTCGAGAGAGAAAGATCAGCGGCTGTCCATAAAAAAAAAAAAAAAAAAAAAAAAAAAAAAAAAAAAAAAAAAAAAAAAAACTCGCGACGTTTTCACAAGTGTAGGCATGTCGCACGATAGGCTTGAGGAGTGCAAAAGTTTTCTCGTATAGTTTTTACAACTCAGCACGTTGCGCATGGTTAACAAATTAACTCCTTTAAAGCTCGGGCAGGCACTCCTTTATCAGAGACAGAGAAGTTGCGCGGCTTACTGGCGCAGCGTCCAGTAATGCCGAAAAGATGGCCCTCAGACTTGAGGCTGCACTTTAGTTAGTCGGCGCGGAGCCATCCTGTCAGTCTCGCCTAAAACACTCGACCGTTCGGCTGCTGTACAGAGCTGTTTCCTTACGCAAAAGCTCACCACTATCGGTGCATCGAAAAGTTCAACTAAAGAAACAAAAGTTCGGTGAAATACTTACTTTGGAATCAGCCGGTGAACAAAGTGTGCCAGCCGCACCAAGCCACAGCAAAAACAATGTTAGCAGTGCATTACAGCCGTAGGTATTTGTAACTGCGCAGAAAATGCAGAACACGGAAACGTGAAGCCATCTTCTATGACTAAACTTCAACTTGTCAGGTGGACTGGATTGGCTCATTTCAGATTTTTTTGAGGATAGGTTCGGTTTCGTTCTTTTTGAGCTTGCTGCTTGCTGCGTCTATTCAGCCACTGATTAAAATTTCACCGAAGCATCATGATAGAAAAATTTTCAATGGTCATTTAACTTTTAATCAAAAATTTTTGATGGAAGAATTCAACGATGAAACATGCGGAAAATAAAAAAAAAACTGTTTAATGGAAACGCTTTCTATCGCATCGATTCGCACTGGCATCATATAATGCAGACTTGATGGCATTACTGATTTATACGCAGTTCAGACGAGCACGACGACTACAAACTATATCATAGCTGTGTAAAAGCAAATCCAGTGGCGGACGTACGGCGGCTGTCCGCTGGGCGAACGGATTCGACCATCCGCTTTCGTACGTACGCCGGAATTCCGGCGGACGTCCGAAATCGGCCGCCGAGTTGCGGCCGAGTTCGGTTGTCCGTCGGACGTCAGTGGCCGTCTGGGATGTAATTTCACGCAAGATACAAAATTGCTCTTTTACAGTGTTTTGCTATTTTGAAGCTTTAGGTTTGCATTGTTTAAAATGTGGCGATGGAATAATACCAGATTTTATCATTTTGGATTTATTTGATTTTTTCCCAGGTTCTACAAGCCACGTCCGAAATAGCACCAAGCACCCAGTAGATCAAAAGAGAAAGCTGTATTTTTTCTCGGACTTTCCACATTTGATTAAGAATGTCAGAAACGGGTTTGTTGCAAAAGGATACCTCACACCAGCTGGACATGTTCACTGCGGCATCATACAAGCAGCTTTCGAAGTGGATCGGGAAAATGTGACCCTCAAGGTGATGCCAAGCATAACAAATGCACACATCAAGCCGAACAGCTTTGAAAAAATGAAAGTTGACATCGCTTTTCAGCTGTTTGGTGACCAAGTCATCAAAGGACTTTTCATTTACAAAGAACAAATTCAGTCTTCATATGGGATATTGCAGCCGACAGTAGATTTCGTGCAAGATATGAACCGTCTGATTCGTATAATGACTTCGCGAACAAGCGAGAAGGCACTCAAGCCTAATAGTCCGAACGAACAATATATCAAAGGCTTCTTAGAGTATCTGCAGGAATGGGAGCAGCATGCGAAACCAGCTGGCGGTGGCTTCCTTACGGAAAACACATCGGCAGGATTAAGAGTGACGATCAAGAGCACACTTGACTTGTTGTCGTTCCTGACGTCGGCTGTGGGGTTCAAATATCTGCTTACGTCCCGATTAAGCCAGGATAAAATTGAAAACCTTTTTGGGATAATTAGGCAGTCGTCGGGATGCAACGACCACCCCACCGTTTCACAGTTTCTCGTGACTGTGAATCTACTAGCGTTCTACAACCTGGCGAAACCGCCTAGAGGAGGAAATCGCACCCCAGAGGTGATCAAAGCACTGCTAAACCCAAATGAGCTGTGTGAAACAACGAGCAGTTTTCTCTCAGAGAAAATAGATGACCTACTTGACCACGGAAATCTCAGCGAAGCTCATGACGTTGTTGAAGTAATCGTGTCTAGCAGTGACCATGAATCATACACAGAAAAAAAGAGCAATAGTGCTCTAATTTATTATACTACAGGCTATGTGGCAAGAAAGATGATTGCCAGGAGCTGCTGTCCACGGTGTGCAGACTATCTTTGCGTCAGCAAAGCAGAAGCTGGTGCCGATGCTTCTTCATACTTTACTGCTCATTTTGATAATGGGGGCCTGGTGTACCCTAGCCAGAGCTTGTTAACTGCTGTAAAGGCCATGGAGGATGCCTTTACAACGTTTTTTAGTAAAAACGAACTCCATGAAGGAAGTTTAGTTGAATTCTTGACCCAGCTACAGCAGGTGTCTTTTCCTGAACTTGGCTGTCCAGAGCATGAAAAGGCAATTCTCACTGCAGTTGTAAAATTTTATGTTCTCTTAAGGTTTCGTTTTTTTGTCAAGGGGCTAAACAAAGAGAGGGAAGCTCGAAGGCAACGACAAAGGTTTCTTAAACAGCGCCGCTGCCAGTAAATGCTCCCCTTCATGCTCTGCATCCAACTGTCTGCGTCTTGTTATTGTAGCAATAAAAACAAGTCTTGTATTGTTATTTCCTGCATTATTCACACACACACACACACACACACACACACACACACACACACACACACACACACACACACACACACACACACACACACACACACACACACACACACACACACACACACACACACACACACACACACACACACACACACACACACACACACACACACACACACACACACACACACACACACACACACACACACACACACACACACACGCTATGACTAAACTGCACGTATTTGCTTGTCAGCAAATGTAGAGTACACATTCAGAACCACCAATTACAAATAAATCTATTACTGATCTATTTCAGTTGAATTAGTGTAGGTAAAACACATGTACACATATGATCCTTACATTTTGTTAGGAAAAAGCTACCAAAATGACATTACACCAATAAAAGCCTATGGTGCTACCGTCGCCCGGGTACATATTCCGTTTTTACTTTGTGAGCACCGGGGATGTTCAAAACTCGAAGTTACACCGAAGCGGCGATGATTGAATATGCCGCAAAATTCTAGTCTAAGTTCAAAACAAACCTTTAAACTGGTAGTCAGCTGCCTCCAGTAGAACTGTGGTCTGTTACCAACTTGACGAAAGCAAAGAAATGCAGCGCGCGCCTAGACCTCTTGCCGGTGTTGCGAGAGCGCGGTAGGCTGCGGGCGTCGTGACAGGTACCCACCCAGTTTGCAGCGCCCCTGGCGGCGGCCGCCGGCATTCATCGCTGGCGGCGCCACCCAGGAGGCCGCGGTCGGCACACTAGCCAGGGGCCCGATCCTCGATATTCGCCTTCCCCTGGCGGCGCCATATTGTCTTTCTGATTGGCTCAGAAAAGAGTCACGTGCTTCAAACTTGTGGCGCGAAACCATCAGTTGAGGCAAGCACTTTTAGCGGTTACGTCAAAATGACGTAGCCGTGAAAATTGATTTCAACCGGAGCTATCCTTGTTGCCTGGATGACAAATACGAATGATTTTGGAGTGGAAGCAAAGTTACTGATGGTGGTTTGGAGAACACTTACGCTCGATTAACCAATGTGATGAAAATAATGGCATACTGGGAAGGAGCGGATGCTCAAATTTGATTGGCTGGAGCTATGTCACGTGAAACACGTGATACGCAAGCATATTTAGATAACGTCAAATTGACGCGTCATGACGTAACTGACGTGCCGCCATTACCGAAAATGCTGACGTTTGGCCGCCATAATTTCGCCGAGTGGCGAGGTGCCCGAATTATGCTAATGAGACTATGGCGACAGGCAAGCTGATTTATGCAGCCGTTAGCCTACCGTAGTTTCTTAGCTTGTTATTAAAAGTAAAAGGATAACTTTATATACACCTTGTATGGCTTTTTAAACGGAATAGAAAGGCAAATTATGAGCGCGTATGAAATAAAGGACGTTTGAGACAATCTCTAATGGGGCAGAAGCGTGCGGCCGCGTGACGGCGTTAACTGCTTTCTTATTTCAAACCCTTTCTTCCATGGTAAGAAATTATTGGTCTGCGCGGTTATAATAACCCAGCAATGGCGGCGGCCATGGAGGGAGGTACGCTTACGAGTGGTCTTCGTGCAGTTCGTCGTCTGCAAGTAGTGATCGAGGATTTGCTGCAGCACAGCAATGCTGTCAAATTGCCTTGAAAGATAGCTCGTCAGTACAGTCAGATCTGAGGAGTGTATACTGTGGCGGCTTTGCAAACTCCGAGGCGAGAATTGCTCTGCGCTCGGGTGTTTCGGGTGGAATCGGCATTGGTGAACGCCTCTGATGTAGGATGGCACGAAATGTATTCGTTCGGCCGAGCAACGAGCTCCTGGAATGTGTCGGGCTTCTCGATGGGTGTCGGCCAGCAAGGCAACGCAGTCAATCTGCTGGAAATGCTGCAGCACGTCGAGCATCATAGAGGTAAGCGCAATAGGAAAACCTGCAAAGGTGACTGTTCATACAGCGTCATTCGCATTCAAGTTGTGCGCAGGCGGGAAATGACTGAAGATTAAAGGAATACTTACAGGACGCATGCGGCGAAAAAAAAAAAAAAAAAACTGAGTGTGCTCGTAGTTGTCAAGATTTCTTGGCTAATGGTTTCGAAGACCGAGAAAGGAAAGTAATGTGAAATCGCCTGATATAAGTCGTTCCTTTAGTTGCAAAATAGAAAAAAGTTAACCTTCGCACTACAATTTCCGCCACCAACCCGTCTTTACCTGTTACGGAAATGGTTCACTTAGGTATTGCACTGACCATTTCTTGCATTCATAGATTACACTTTACCGCAGCTTAGCTTGCAGCATTGATGATTTTGAA
Source organism: Amblyomma maculatum (assembly GCF_055883805.1). NCBI lineage: Eukaryota > Metazoa > Arthropoda > Arachnida > Ixodida > Ixodidae > Amblyomma > Amblyomma maculatum. The sequence continues at coordinate 65,396,558 of NC_139351.1, read as the reverse complement.
TGTTCCTGTGCCATGCGTGTTTGATATTTTATTCGCATATAATTTAGGCACTAAACATTTGCAGGTGATCGTGTGGACCTTGTGCAGCCATTGCAGCACTTCCGATCCGAGTCATCATGTGGGCGAGAAGTCCTGGGGCCATATTCAACATCATTAACCTCTCTGCTAGGCTTGTATAATCTGGGAGGCCACGCCTTGTCCCTGGACGGCCACATCAGATGTGAAGTGCTATGCAGATGGACAGCTCTTTTTGAAGATCGTTACAGCTTGTAGTGTGTGCAGATCACATGACATTGACGCCACCTGCAAATGGTAATCGCAGCAGGAACATCAACAAGTACAAGGAAGAGGACATGCAACATTTATATTAACTTGGACAAGAACAACTTGATCACCTGCACTTGAAATTTTCACTCGCTGTCATGATTTTGATATATGCCACAAGTGATCAATGTCACTTTGAGTCACTTTGGGACGTTAAACCCCACAAACCAAACCAAACCTTTCTTTGGTGCTATAATTTTTTGTCTACCATCTGTAGACATACTGAGTGTATTCTACAAGTGCTGTGGCCCTCGCTGAGAGCTGTCATTCTTTGTTGTATACTTTGCTTTTTTGTGTTCTGCTTAAACTCAGTGTGCATTTTATTAAGTGCTTCATGTCAATGAAACGCAGGAAGGTACAAAAACGTTCTCCTTCTACCTCCAGAAGTGCCATTCTGAGTAGGACGTGCGTGCACATATAGTTCACAATTCACTTTGGTGTTTGTGGCAAGCAAGCAGTCTGCGACATACTACTTCAGTGAGAATATTTGACATACGTGTACCCTGGTGGATGTGTCTGCAGTCGTTTACCATAGCAGAGTCCATTTCGTTACACCTATCTTGTGTGCTACTAGGGTGAAACGTGAGGTGCCCACTGTGTTTTTCCACGAACTGTAGAGTGAAGCGAGCTGTGCTTCTTTGTATTTGGTTGCCTTTATGCTTGTTTTCTATTGCTTCCTTCATATGCTGAACGTAGATGAACAGCAATCAACTAGTTTTCCCAAGGCTAATCTGTGCATCTATTTGGTGGTCATTGTCTTTCATTGTTGTATGCACGAAAAATGAGGGCCCCGCCAACTTGTCAACCCATTTTGGCAATTTTAGATTCCACTTTTGCAAAATTTGCCATTTTCACTTTGCACTGCAATTACCGATGCTTTTTAGTCATGTTAATCAAGATCCCAGATAACCTGTTTAACCTCTGCATCATTTGTGTGGCTCGGCTATCAATGAACATTTTTGTATTCATTTTTTTTTACAAAGGCAACTATTGACTTCTCTGTTTTGTAACTAGGTGATATTGGTGATATTGATGTGCATGTGCACCCACTGGCAAAAGTTCTTGAAGGTGGCTTCGCAGGGGAAAGAATGCATTCATTTGTGTACGAGATAAATTTCTTGACATTTCATGTTCACTATATAACCCATAGTCACAATAATGATGCACAAGCGCAGGAATGAAATAAAATCTTTTTGATAAGATTGTCCTTCATAAATTTTTGACTGCAGCTCTACAAAATGCTTTGCTCCTTTTGTACATTGCTACATATCTTGTTCCATAAAATATCTCCCTCCATGATAGCGTTGTGTGTAGACCTTCCATACCCCTATTATGAGGCTGCTATCTGGGCCAGTTGCTTCTTGACACATTCTTGCTGCTGCCACATGCCCTCCGGCACTCACATATGTTAAAGGAGGGTTGGTAAAGCTCACATATTCATGCTCTAAGCCACTGAAGCATGGCTTCATCACTCGAGATGTTTATCGAATGATTGCAGCTGTGTATAACTGCTTCATTATTTTTTTTTCTGTTAGTTGCTTTTGTAGCCTTATCTTCATTGTTCTTTGTGAGCTTTAAATTGAGAATTTTAAGGAAGGGGCAGACATTTTATGCCAATCACTTTCATCTCATTTATGTGGAAGCACTTTCAAGGACACTTTTGTTTCATCATCACTTTTCAACATTTTGTACCATTGTGCTAGTACTGAGTTGTATAACTTTTTGCTCTCATAAGTGACAGCTGCACTAGTTTCACTTACACCTATCCTATTGTCACATTTGTTTTCTACGTTATCTAGTATCCCTATGCTTTCCTATTATATCAGCTTCAGCAATCCTCTCTGCATTTAACCCTCAGAATGTGTTCCATATTTTGCACGTCTGCTATGTGTACAGCCTAAATTGAACACCACAATATATTCTTAAGATTGCATTCAAAAGATAACTTCCTGAAGATACAATCCTATTGAACACAGTAGACGTCATACTATCCATAAGTGAGCCATTCTTTTTCATGATGTATTGAAGAATTTGTGAACAAAGCGATTTCATTTTATCTTGACCACATTCTTCTGTTGTTTCTGTGGTACAGCCTCTGCCACAGCTACATCTATAACTTGGCTGTTGGCACCGTGGTCAAATGTCTTGCGAGCCAGCAGAGCCTAATGTAGCGTAGATGTTCAGCTATTGGCTTCTTGCTTTTTTTTTTGATGCAGCAACGTTAAAGCCTCTTTTCTGCACAAAATGTGACGTTGTGAGGGAAAAATCTTGGGCACATTTCAGACAGGTGACATGGCCGAGTACTCAATGTGATGTCTCTGGCTTCACCTTTGAGATGAATGTGTGAGGTGATAAACCTTGCAAGATCTTTGGGTAATAAGACAGGCAACCCTTAGGCCATGGAACCACATCCGTACAGCTTGGTTAGAGTGGGCTTTATAGGTATCTAGACAAGTGGTCTTCCACATAATTGGATAACTTACAGGTATATGCTACTGATATGTATCATAGAATAAATACTAGGTGTTAGCAGTAGCAAAGTCGATTCACACGAATGAGAGTCTGCAGACAGGAGCCATAAAAGCTGTTGTGTCATAGCGGTAAATGCTGAGCTTGCGTGTCCCCACAATTGTTTTTAGAGCATGAAGTTTTCAAGTGCTGTGCTGGTTTGCCTGATAGCCGTCACATTGAGTGACTTGCTGAAATAATGCTTAAGGCTTGTCTTCCTGAGACAAACATTTCTGCTTTTTGGTAGACTGCATAAAGGGAGCATTCTAGGTGTGGCAGGCATTTATGCACAGATAAAATCATTCTTACACACACTATAACTACCTTTGCCCTGTCCATAACAGAATCAGGGAATACTTGCTCTGTCGCAGGTGCCGACTGCCATTTAAATGACGAGTTCCATATTTATTTATTTATTTGCAAGTACTGTTAGCCCTTCCGGGCTGTTACAGGGTGGGTAATGTACATTTAGGCGGCCCAACAAATTTCCAACTCTTTATCAAAAGTTTTAAAGAACAAGTTTTTTCAAATACGCTTCGGTCAAGGTTGTTTCATTCAATGATTGTTTTAGGCAGAAACGAAAATTTAAATACATCAACTCTTGGCACATACGACATCACTTTGATACTGGTAATACTGCTGAACGCATAGCATCCCTTGACTGTAGTTGCAGCCTAGTGGTTTGAGCATTTGGGGACCAATCCTCAGTGGTGTTGGGTACTCTTTGGTAAAACAGTGGGTGCTTGCTTTGCTGGTGCTGGGGTTATCTTGGGCCAAACACTTGGAGAATGGGTTTTTGACCCTATCTTGTGTTCCCTTGCTTTGTATAACTAATTTCTCTTCTTTGGTCTCCAAGGCCGTGCCACCTTTCAGATATGGCGATGAGCTGTACAAGTACAATACTGTAATTACTTGAATGTGTGACAGCCTTTCATTTTAGGCTGTGTATTGTAGAGTGTGGAGTGCTGTAAATAAATTTTGTATTGTTTTGTATATTGTAATTTTCATTTTTCTTATAAGCAAGGCTTGATGTCAGGTGCATGTAAAAAAAATGCCAAAAAGTACCGAAAGCAAATAATACACCAATTGTTAGTCAATGGCGAGCTGTTTAAAGCTACAGGGAATGTGTTGCGTGAGTAGCAGGTCTCTTAAAGTGTGCATGTTTTGCCAAAATAAAGGACAGAAGCTATACTGCAACCTGTTGGAAAAACCATGCATACAAGACACACTAGCTGCAAATCATACGCTCATTTAAACAAGCCATCACGTTTAGTTTTCCAATGATATGCAATCAGAATATCGAAAAAGTAAATTCCATGCTTTATTCCCATATTTATGCCCGTATTCAGGTGAGGTTCATTTGAGCATGTTTTTGAGTCAGAGTGTAGAGAGTGGATGTTAGTTGCACGTTGGACATTATGCATTGCTGGAAGAGCACACAGGGGATGGCAAAGCCAATACAAATCATACAGTATTATCACCTGGCAATAATGACCCTTTGCCAAAAAATCCAGAACACCACCCGATTGCGTTGCTGTCTCTCCTAAAAATAATGTACTGCAGGCCACATCAGCCTTGCAATTCATGTTTCTTTTTGTCTAATATTGTCCCTGTGCATACTTCTGTTTTCCTTTTTTGCTGTTACTTTTTACTTACGGTGTCCTTAAAGTCACGCTTGTTTTCCCCTTTGGCTCCCATGCTTCACTCAGAGACAGGTTCGGGCTTTGTGTAGCATGTGCACTGGTTAATGTGTGCATGAATGCTACATTCAATGACAATTGCTTCAAGAAAATGGTTTCCATACTGCATCTAGCTCATTGTAATTAGGCATCATATATCATATTCACTCTTCATGTCTGTTCCTTCACTTCCTGAGCGTCAAATAAAAAAAGTGAAGGCATTTCTCTAGCTGACCTCTTCACCCTTCTCTCCTCTGAAGAATCTTGCTGCACTGAAAGAAAGTGCCAGATGCTATTGCAAGTGCAAAACTGGTAAACAGTAGCAAAGGAACAGGCTGTACGGCTGTACCTGACAAATTTTGTTTCACTTGTGACATTGTGGTGTGATGTGTACCTGCATCAGACGAGCAGTGTTGCTACTTTTATAAAATGTTTTTATGCAACATGCTCAGAAACCAAGGACAATAATACCGACAGATTTTTTTATTTCATTTTAACGAGATAATTAATACATCTGCCACAACACAGTGACACTCTGCATGCGGTGAAATGTGCATACAACGTGCTATGTACGTCTAATTCAGGGCACATTAAATGCCATCAGCGTGAAAGCTAACCCGTTGCTGCCAGTGGGCATCTGCATGGTTACACTTTTTATTGCATTTTCATTGCTGCCAGAAAATCTTATCTGCTTATTTTTGCGGCTGCGTGAAAACGTCCCCGCCGCGATGGCTCAATAAAAAGTGTAACCATGCAGACGCCGGCTCTGACCCGCAGTATGTGCGTAGCCCAGTCACGACGATCGCATTTCGATGGAATTAACACGCCAGCGTGTTAATTCCATCCTAAAGGTGGTCCGATGTCAGCGCAGGCTAAGATCGCCAGGTATATGGCCTAATCGAGCTCTCCACTATGCGTGTTTTCACTACGCCGCTTCACCGGGCCGATATCCGCACGCTACGCCACTGAAGCCGACACGTAGCCGTAACAGACTTAACATGATGGAAACGGTGGGCTGCCGCAGGCAGTTTCCAACGGCAGTGATACCTTGAGAAGGCCAGCGTTGTTGTCGAACAGGTGTGTCTCTTCTCTAGTGGCAACTGCAGCCCGAAAATCTGCTGGACGCTTCCAATTCTCAGTATTCGTAAACAACTTCTTTATACCCACTAGCTGAGGTGAATGTGCAAAGCTCGATCCTGATACTCGCCGATTTCTTTGCGTGACTAAGTCCATAAATGAAACTTACGCACAGCTAACCACATGCACGCATCTCAAGTCAGGCATCGCTCACACTTGACCGGCTGTTTGTGGGGTTTGCGTCGAGTACCGCCGTTCGCTCAGCCTAGCTGCTGCTGGACGTCCGACAGCGTGTGTACTATGATTCACTGTGGTCGCAACGACCGTAACTAATAGTACAGTACAGCCGCAATGTATACGTAAGTATCTCACTATCTCCTCAGCCTTACCCTGCAGCGTAAACACGGTTCGCACCGACCCTTCAGCTTCTCGGCATCGCAGCGTTGGCATTTTTGTAATCGGCGCCAAGTAGCAGACGACGGCGTTAATTTTTTGTAACTTTTTTCCCTGTTTTTTAAATTTCGTCATCAATTTCTGTGTACACGCGATTTAGCACCGCCCCAATTTACACGTCACGGGTACGTCACAACATGGCCGAAAAGGCGAATGTCGAGGATCGGGCCCCAGTATATTCTAGGCACTATAGTCCCTAGAAATATTGCTAGTCTGTCGTCCGCCGGCCGCGGCGGGGGCTGCCGCTGAATGATCGCCGCGGTGGCGCTGCGGTGAACCGGAGTGTACCGGAGTGCGCCACTGCTGATGGAGCAGACGACGCGCGCGCCCGTGCATTCGTTGTATGCTCATTGCCCAGGTGCCTTGTACATGCGATGCCGCTCTTTAGTCTTTGATTTCAGTTTAGTCGTAATATTGAATTCGCAGCCGAGTTGTTGGCATAACCACGGATGCGACTTTTTTTTTTCGTGAGTGAGCGATGTTTTGCGCGCATGCCCCTGGGCCGATGTAGAAACGAAGCTGCTTTTTATACCCTATTATCCTGCTGAAGCTACCACCGTGTCGTATTGTAATGAAGACTTCTGAGGATTTTGTGCAAACAGTTGCGCTTGCATGGAGAACTATACTAGACGCACATTCTAGGCTCCAAGGACCATGTGTGCGAGCAACAGAGCGCTGTCGCCGGCGTTTTCATTCACGCTTAGTTTCATCTTAACTTCTTCGGACGTTTAACTAAGTTATAAAACGTATGTAGAATTAGAAACTTTCGGATGCATGCACAATTAAAGCACGCAAGATGAGAACCCGAGCCCTTCAAATCGCACCGCGCTTCAGGCAAACTGCTGATAGGCATTCTTTATTGGTACTCAGGAAGCCTAGTAGCCACTCATCAGAATATGCCATCACTTTTGTTGACTTCCGTTTTGCAACCTCTAAAACATATTTTAACAGCCAGCAGTTAGTTGAGAGGAAGGGCACTAACACTTCTTTCAAACTCTGTCCTTGAAGGTGTTCATTTTCATTTTTCATTTCACCGAGAGCTTTTACCAGCTTTGCCACCTTGTCCTTCGTACGACAAACTGCTCGAGACATAGAAGTCTGTTTCTTAATTTTTTCTTCTTCTTGACAGAGTGTTCTGAGTTAACTTTCGCAAGTATTTGCAGGCTATATGCATGTTGCATCAGAAATAATGATACAGTTCGTCGCAAATTAAGCAACGCCCATTGTAGGTGGGAAAGGTCTTGGTAATAGGCTTCAATCCGCTGCCAGGACACAAGCTGAGTTTCGCAATGTCCTGAATAGGATTAATTACCTCTTCTGTCGGCTTTACAGCTATCTCCTTGACTTCGTTTCCTCGAATGCACACAGCAGCATTCATGGAAGCTTCACCACTGCGATGGAACAGAACTCGCCGATGGCAATTGCCTCCGGAGATTCGTCCTCGCTTGAGTGGCACTATGCGAATGTTCATTGTTCAACATCAGAAAGATCGACATTTGACCCCAGTGGCGATGGCATGCATCTTTCTGCATTCCTGGAGCAGGCTCACGTCACATGATCCACCACCGCTGTATTCTTCAACTGGCTCCACTGATGCTTCAGGATCAGTGCACTTTTTTTCTTTCTCTGCAGGCCTCCCTGTTGACTGTTTTTGCTCGTACAAGTTGCGCTCCTTTCTCTTGAGAGGCAGGGGTTTCAACAAGTAATATCTTGGAGTGTCAGGAAACAGCGTTGAGATGGCATACTTCGTGAGTTGCGTAACATCCCGTGGAATCTCAATTACCTTTACCTGTCTTAAAACTTCGCTCAATAAAGCAGGGTTTGAAGTGTCGCTCACCAACGTCGACACTAGCTTATTCGTGTTACAGTAATGTGAGGGCAACCCCGATCCGGATCATCCGATATTTATATCAACGTCCAGGATTTCCTGTCTGCAACTCACAAAATAATGAAGATATTCACCACTTGTGGGTTTGCCCGCCACTGAAGCCGACAATATCGGCACCTGACGGCAGTGGGCCTTTCACCGAGCAACCCATCTTCGTACATTGCTTGCACGCAAGGGGCCGTTCTCTTTTGAATTTTATTAGGACACAGCCAGTCTATTTTCTTTCATTTATTACGCCTTTTAATTTTCGTTTTGCATATTCCTTTATGTCCTAGCTGAGACAATAAACAATGTTATTGCCTTTGCAGCCGCGCTTGATGTTGCGCTCCCACTCTTGCCTCTTCCCTGCGATTTTCGGTGTCCTGAAGAGAGAACATTTCACCTTGCACGAGCGCTACCCGGTCTTGCACCCGGGCAAGAAACACGTGCTATCACGCTTACCCCGTTTTCTGGACATGACGCGATCACATATCCATAAAAAAGGCACACTTGCACACATGCTAGCTAAATTTGCGCGCATTCCGGCTCGCGAGCGAAAAAAGTGCACGTGGTGCACGAGCCTTGTCAAGGCACCAACGGATCAGCGCGGCGCAGATTCGCAGTACGGCACAACCGCCACAGCACCACGTACACAACGCGACCACGCTCCGAATGCGTACAGCGCCCCCTGCGCTTCCGGGAAGCGGCCAACCGGTTCCATAGGTTCTAGGCACTGTACCATAGGGAACCCCGCTCGGACGGCAGAGTCGAGGCGGGAATCCAAGTTCCTGTTCGAAAGCCTTTCCAGCCTGATGCTGTGGTTGGAGTATTGAACAAAACAGAACAACTTGCTATGTAGTCTCTTCTGCTCACTAGCGCACAACACACACCACGTATGTGTGCATTCCGTCTTTCGCATTTCGCCCAGCAGAGTACGCGCGTTCGGGCTTCGAAAATCACTGAACTGACGGAGTTCATAGAACTGCTATCGCTTAATTTACCTATTTTATTTATTTGCAATACTGCTAGCCCCAAGGTAGGAGCCGTGGCAGGGTGGGAATGACAACAGTGAACATCAAAATAGCAAAAACTATTATAAAATAATGTCCAAAAGGATAAAATACATGAGACCGTAGACATGAATGGAATTACAAAACAAAAAAGTGACTGTAAATGAGAATGACTAAATTCCACCCACTACATTCAATGAACGCCTGAAATTGCTGGATGTCTTCCACCTCAAACCACGCACCATCGAGGCCGTTCCACTCTACAGCCGTTCGAGGGAAGAACGAACACTTAAAGACATTATTTTTCGTTTGAAAAGGAAGCAAAGTAAATGGATTTCTGCGTCTCGTAGCATAACCCGAAGAAAGCGTGACAAATTCATGAGTGCTGCTACTTAATTTGCCTTTTACAACTTTAAACAGGAAACGCAATCGTGCTATCTTATTTCTGTTTGATAATGGAATCAAACCAGCTGCTCTATCCCTGAGTTCCGTAACCGACGGTTTGCCATATTCATTGAAGATAAACCTGACTGCTTTCTGTTGTACTCTTTTCATTTTAATAATGGTAACTATGAAGTAAACGGATCCCAAATCATATTGCCGTATTCAAGAAGAGGTAATTAACACGAGAGATTTACACGCCAGCGCAGCTTCTTTTGACGAGTTACGGAGACATCGCTTCAAGTAATGTAATTTTGTCATGAATTTATTAACGATGTGTGTAATATGATGGTCCCAACACAAATCGTGAGAATTATGTGAAGACCTATAGGTACCTGTATTCAGAAGCTTGGACAAGTTGGTTACTGTGAGCTGAATAGCCAAAATTCAGTGGACGCTTCTTATTTGTCACAGTTAAAACTACACTTTTGGCATAGTTTACACACATCTGCCAGGTATATCACACCACTTCAGAAGCCGATTGAGGTCAGTGTTCAACTTAACATAGTCTTCATGTGAATTAATGACAGAATACAATACACAGTCGTCAGCATATATAACCAGAGCTTTGCGCCACAACCATCAACAATGTCATTAATAAAAATCAGAAAAAGTAAAGGTCCCAATATACTGATCCTTGGGGTACCCCGGATTCAACTGGCAAAAATTTAGAAGGAAGTTCTCTATAAACAACATATTGGTGTCTAGATGTCAGGTACACTTGAAACCAGTTAGAGTATAGAATTTTTCAATATGCTACGAAGTTTAATTAGTAGTTTCGAGTGAGAGATCTTATCGAATGCTTTAGCTAAGTCCAAAAACAATGCGTCTATTTGTCTTCGGTCGTTTAATAGCAGATGCAAATGAATTGCTTCAACAAGTTGGGTCCCAGTCGAGAAACCCCTCCTAAAACCGTGCTGAGCTGGTGAAAGAATAGAATGAATATCAAGAAATACGCTAATGTGTTTATGAATGATAGGCTCCACTAACTTACAGCAGGTGCAAGTTAGGGCTATTGGTCGATAATTCGAGATGAGTTGCTTGTTTCCGCTTTTATGTAACGGCTTTATTTTTGACAGTTTCCAGTCTTCCGGCAAAGTACAATTGATCTTCACATGGATGTTAAAGAAGCGCTGGTACTGATCAATGATAAGCAATAATGAAACAATTTTATGGCTGAATTAGGGATGACCGATTAGAAAGAAGAAAAACAACCACATGACTGCAAATGGATTCGAACCCATCAGAAAGAAAAAAAAAATGACCACATGCTCTCAGTTAGATCCGAGCCCGACTTTCAATCTATATAAGGCCCATTCTAACATTGTGATTTTTCGTTCATGACGTTGAGATTTTCTGCAGAACGGGTCCTTTAACGCCGTTACAGGAGGTGCGCGTCAGTTCCCTCCCCCAGGCGGTCGAAATTACCAAAATTACTCCGTAGCCCTCCACTACGGCTCCTCTTTCTCTCTTTCCACTTTCACTCCCACCTTCCTCTCTTCCCTTACGGCGCGGTTGAGGTGTCCACAGAAATCAAGTGAGACAGTTACCGCGCCTTTCCCTTCCTATAAATCAGTCAGGCAACGGAGGTGGCTCAGCTACAGAGCCAGTAGCAGGCCCCGTGCATTTTCTTTTCCTCCTTCCTACAGCCACAACATCAACAACAATCTATCGAAAAGCTGAAACAGCTGATGAGCTGCGCTCAATTTGAATTAGGAAGCAACGCAATCATCGGCATTTTTTTTCTTGACAACAAATATACAAATTTTATCTTTTATAGTTTTACAGCTAAGCAGCAGCGCCACTTCGTCGTCTTCCGCACGTTATCGGGTGCTCCTGCGAATCCTCCCGTGCCTCTCAAACTGTGTTAGTTTTGAAGAAAACGCTGAAATCACGGCTGAAATTAAAAAGCTCAGCAGTGGCGACCCCTGGAAGTTCTCTACACGGCTGTCGCATTTAGTTTCAGGATTGTGCAATCGGCCCATTCGTTCGCACGAATCGAGCGTTGTAAATCTGTGGTACAAGCATGGTCACGAGCGCCCCGCGGACGCCGAAAAGAAGAAGAAAAACAAATTGACGAATGATGACGAAGCTTGTCTTCGATTCTGTCTTCTTACGTTTCAAGAGGCCAACAACAACATCCTGGCTTCTTCCTTCGGTACAGCGAAGAAATTTGGGCTAGCAGTGTATGGACAGTGGAAGTGATTGCGTCGGCCAAGGTTTTGCGCCACCAAAGTACGGCCTTGATTGGTTCAGTGATACCTTGCAGCTACGGAGTGGGGATCGTAGAACGCCGAGAAGGATCGAAGTCTTCGAAAGATACCCTCGACGTCACTGCAGGTAGGCCTTTTTGCTAGCAGCACGGTGAAGAGCAAGGGCGGTGAAGTGATGGAGTCGAGCAGCGAGGAATGTTGCATCCTTGACGACGTTCACTGTAACCTGTTTCTGCCGACCGAGAAGAAAGGAGCTGACTGCGAGTGGCCGGTGCATCAACCTAAGCCCGATGAGAGCTGCAAGGCTGGTCCATGCACCTACAGTGCCGTCGACTGTGTGCTTGAATGTCAGGAGGACACTGAACCTCGTCAATCGGTGCGGAGGGATTGCAGCTCAGGTAGCGACGATGAAATCGTGATCGACGTACTGGGCTCCTCGGATGCCGCGGAGAACGAAGCCCCGGACACTGGCAGCAGTTTATCGACACTAACTGGCGACAGCGGGGGAAGCGATGACGATCCCGAAGAAGAGTTAATGGATGGCTGTAACGAAAGCGGCACCGAAGAAGGGAGCCGACTGTGCATATCTTATGGGACGGACACGGGTAGTGAAGAGCCACTATTGGATTTCAACCCGATGAGAAAGGCGACAAATTTACATTTTATTGAACCTCGGCAGAGGCAGTCTGAGAGCGAAGATGCTAGGGAAGGCAGCTACACCACCAAAAAACGTATTCGCATTCTTTCTACAAGCTCTCTGTGCAACGAATTGCGCCATATGGCAGAGAAGCGCAATGGAAAACTCGCCAAGAAGGCCAGGGCCAGAAAAGAGGCCCAAGCTGAACGCGAAAAGAAGCGCAAGCTGCGCCTGAAGCTGCTACAGTTGAAGAAAAGGGAAAACTTGGAAGATGAATCCCATAAGGAAGACAACGATGGACCCAAGACCCCTAAGAGGCTTCGAGTGAGTGACGTGTACTCGGAAGCTCCGAGTGAGTGACGTGTACTCGGAAGATGGTCACGACACCCCAAAGAGCGACGGTGATTAATAAGCTGACCGGGCAAGGGGTGACACGTTAGAGCGTCGTCTTCTCTACATCTGAAGTGCAAGCAGAAAGTAGCTGCTACAAAAGAAGAGGTAGTGAGGTATGGTTTCCACGACACACTTCCGCCATTACTCCGAATGCCGCCGTAGCAGTGAGCAGCTAACGTTTGCAGACTTTCTTGTCGAAAGTTGGTGCACTGTGAGCAGGCTGATGCAAACCACTGATGGGGTTCAGACAGTTTTGCAAGTCTATTCCTTAGGACGCTGTCACACAGATTCTTGCGCCTCAATCTTGAAAAGTTGGAGATAGTCTTTTGCCGTCAGACTGTTTTCAAGAAACACTTGATAACACTTCGCAGTTCGTAATTTTGTGAATGGAAATAAAGTGGCGTGCTCTTAGTTTGTCTCGCTTTCCATTAGAGAAGTGGTCATTAAGGCTAATTACAAGTAGGATGGTGCGCGCTACGAAACTCCAGATGAGATCTAACAGCTGTTATTGACTAGCTATGCTTGCATTGAATCCCAAACAACTGTGTTACAAGTAAACCCAGGCCACGCTGCCGGAAGTGAAGCGACTGAAGAAATTCGAATAGTGTCCACAAGAATTTCACAGTGCGTTCTGCAGGTTTTTGCTTTAGATTCATTAATGTGACGACGCATATTCAGCAGGACAGGATATCTGACATGGTCTTTATTATCAACAGTGCGAGCGCTTTGTGTGTTTCCTTGCGCCAATGTTTTATAAGCATTTTTTACCGTACTGTAACTGACTTCTCAGATTGTTCTTTGAGTTCACTTATTGTTCCTATGAGTTCCCCTGTCACCGTAATAAAGCACTTGGAAGAGGAAACTGTTTCCTTTTTGTGTGAGCCACATCGCATATGTTGTGTCCATTTCTCTGTCTGGTAATTGCCGTGCATCTTGCTAACTGGGAGCTTTACAGGAAGCAGCGCTGTTTTAAGGGAAAATACTTTCTAGGCTCATGCAACGAAATCCCGTGGATGAGAGTTCTGCGCGAGGTCTGTCATATTCGGTGAGACTTCGCAAGATTTGTTCTTGTCTAGCGTTCCTGCCATCTGCAATCACACACATGAACGCGCGCCAAGGAACGTCACGCTACAGGAGCGATGTTGTACCGTCCAAACTCGCACTAGCCTAAGAAAGTGTGACAGGTACTGCACCTTTCCTTTCCTGTAAACCAATTATATGCAGCGCTGCAACGAACAACCGACAAGAGACAAACGATGAGAGGCAAATGATAGGAGAGGAAGGGTAGGCTTTCGCAATTCTCTTATTAAGGGACCCTCTGTAATTATGGTGGCTAGAATGGGAGATGTGAAGACCCCGGCGCTTTCCTTCGGCCACGTGTGACCACCTTGCACACCAATGCCGCCAGGGGGAATGTGGCGCTGCTGCTAGCGGCGCGGTAAGCTTCAGCCGCGTCGGCCATCGTTTATAGTCTGGATATGGCGTCGGTTCAGGCCTCGGGCCTCGGACCTTTGACAGGGGAGGTGGTGAAGGGTGGCTGTTCCTGGCCCTACGGGGCTGGGACTGGTAGGCCAACGCCGCTTGGAGCGGGGGTTATCCAACACCTTCTCGACTTTTACAAGGCCTGCTCACATCCTCCTCTCCCAGCCGTCTACGTCACGCTAGTTGTCCTGTTCTCCCAACAGCATTGGCGTTTGGATGCAACATCGCTCCTGTCGCGTGGCGTTCCTTGGCGAGCGTTCCAGTGTGTGATTGCAGATGGCAGGAACGCTCCTGTCGCGTGGCGTTCTTTGGCGCGCGTTCAAGTGTGGTATTGCAGATGGCTGGAACGCTAGAGAAGATGAGACTTATGGTTGGTCGCGAATTTAGTGGCTGGTGACGTCACTTCTTTGTCGACCAATCAAGTACGCCGCTCACCCGGACAGCTTTTTCCGACGGCGGTATAAGCCAATAAAAGCTTTCTCCGTACGTTCCCGAAAACAGGTTGGAGCGAAAATGTTTGAGCAACTCAATACGAGCTTTTCAGTCGTCGCTGCCTACTCTTTTGGTTAGGTTTGGTGCTGCACAGCTCCGCCTTGACGTTATTTCTGGGTTGCGTTTCCGCGCTCAAGTGTGCTTTCAATCGTGTGCATGCATTTTTGCATGTGTGCGAAAAATATTGAAGTGTGACCAGCATCACCGGTGCTTGAAACGAGAATGTGGCATTGAGCAGAAGACTACGCTTGACGTGGCGTAACATGGGGCGGTGTTGTGTTCCTGGATGTCGCGAGAACTATAACAGTGGACCCAAAGTGCGTGTTTTCGCGTTTCCAAAGGATTCCAGTTGGAGGGAATCGTGGATTAGAGCCATCCCGCGGAAGGATTTCACACCCAGCGTGCATTCAAAGGTGAGCAATTGAAGTTTATGCCGTCCCCCTAATGTTCCGCGTGCTCGACCAGAAGGTCAGGAAACCTTAAATAATTTTTGACGTGAAAAGACTGGCCGTCTTAGTGAACTTTGACCAGGGCAGGGCAGGGATGATGAACAGAAGTATGCAGTACTGTGCTGGACTGCCCAATGACGCAAATTATGTGTGTCCATACACGGGAAATAAGTGACTAAATTATTTTCATACATTGCGCAGGTTTGTGAACTTCACTTTCAAGAAAATGACCTAATCAAGAAGCTATCACACTTCGATGGAGCAACAGGAAAGACTTTGACAGTTGGCAGTGAGAGAATTCATCTAGTGTCCAATGCCGTACCATCTATTTTCCCGAACTGCCCAGCTTACTTGAGCACGAAGCGCACTCGACGTGAATCCCCAGTCTCAAAACGAGCTCGAATAGAAGACGAGGCCTTGAGCAGAGCCATCAGGAGCTCTATGGACACACACAAAAACGAAGAGCAAAGAAATGCGATAGCATCATTTCAAGACCTCAAGCACAAACTTTGTGGAACTTGCAACCGTGACTTCTGGACCATCAGTGTCAACAGTCGCTGTGTGATGTTTCTACGCATCGAAGATAATCCTTCGCCACATGTTAGGTTTTCCGTCACAGTATTTGCTGATCTCTCCCTTTCAGTGTCAGCAGCAATGACCAAATTAAATTTCTTACCCTGCGGAGGGGCAATTCCAGAAGACGTGCGTGACACTTGTACACTGTCTCTACTGCTAGAGCAGTTAGAAAAGCACATGACTGAAACATCAGAAGAAACAACTGCATCAAAAACAACGACATTGTTGCAGCACATCGGCTCCTTGCTGAATGGCCTATCAGAAGAGGGTGACACAACAAAAGAACAAAGTGCCTTGATTCGACTGCTAAAGGAGCAAATCGCTCTTACTCTCGCAGGTCCCATTCGTCGCTATAGTGCTGATAGTTTAGTTTTTTGCAGCATTCTGCACTCAATTTCTCTCCACGCTTATAACTTCGCGAGATCAGCGTCTATGTTAACATTGCCTCATCCTTCCACTTTGCGCCGCGTTTGCTCGAAATATGGGGGTGACCCGTTGAAAGAACAAAGTGAAGCCCACTTTTTATCCTACATCCGCGAAAGGGTGAAGTTCATGGAGCCCCACGAAAAGACGGTGACTTTAATGATTGATGAAATTCACATTAAGCCGTACTGTGACTGTAAAGGAGGAAGCATAGTAGGATCTTCGGCGAATTCACAAGAAGCAGCCACAACTGCCCACGTTTTCATGATACAGTCGCTTCTCTCAGCAAACAAAGACGTTATTCATATTCTGCCAGTGGCTAAAATGAACTCTGAAATCCTGCATTGTTACTGCAAAAGGATAATATTGGAAATGGAATCACTCGGCCTTAAGGTAATTGCTGTAATTACTGACAACAACTCACTAAATCGAAAAATGATGTACAGGGTTTTGAATATTTGGGGGCTGGGATTTAAAAAATTCCTATGCAAAATCTACTACCCCATTCGAGCTGAAATAACGTTCACAAAGTATCAAAATATCGTCTACGTTATTTGATAAGTGATTCAACATCGTTACTTGCCTAGATTTTCCGAAATCGAGGAAAAACTGCTCTCGGTGGCGTGCACAATTTTCGCAGAAGAAAGTCGAAAAGTTATTTTGACATGGTGCGTCATCTGTCGGGCAGCGAGGCTCAAGCTCCATCCCGGCCGCTGGCGCGCTTGCCTCGCTGCCCGACAGATGACGCACCATGTCAAAATAACTTTTCGACTCTCTTCTGCGAAAATTGTGCACGCCACCGAGTTCTTCCTCGATTTCGGAAATTCTAGGCAAGTAACGATGTTGAATCACTTATCAGATAACGTAGACGATATTTTGATACTTTGTGAACGTTATTTCAGCTCGAATGGGGTAGTAGATTTTGCATAGGAATTTTTTAAATCCCAGCCCCCAAATATTCAAGTCCCTGTAGAAACGAGAAGTGAGCATTGTATATCCCCACCCAGCCGTTAAAAGCCGTCCCCTCTTTTATGTCGTTGACCCTGTGCATATACTTAAATGCGTGCGTAACAATTGGCTGAAGCAGAAGAACCAAGGAACATGTTTTTACTTCCCTGAAATGAGTCTCTCTGCAGTACTTCCCGATGGGCCTCCCAGAATGAAAGCTGCGTCATTTGATGGCGTTCGCTAGCTGTATGAATTGGAAAGAACGTCGCTTCTAAAGCTCGGTTACAGGTTAAATTCCAAAGCTGTTTATCCAACTCCCACGGAGAGACAAAATGTAAAGTTGGCATTAGACGTCATGAACCAATTTGTCTCAAACGCACTTGAAATGCGGGGCGAAGCGCTTGAAATTGCGAATTCTAGCTCAACAGCTCTCTTCATTAACATCATAGCAACATGGTGGAAGATAGTAAACGTAAAGACCCCTTCCAAAGGTCGTCGTTTGAATGACCCCCTTCAGCATCCAATCAGTTCAGTCCATGATCAACAGATGATATTTCTGAATGGTATCGTAGACTGGCTGGACGCCTGGCGCAGTGTTAATATGACCAGTGGCTGCTTGACGAAAGAAACCCACTGTGCTTTGAGACTGACGCGCTACTCCCTTATTGAGCGGTCGCGGTACTTCCTACATGAACTCAAACTGGAGTATGTTCTGCTAGGAAAGTTCCAGACGGACACTCTTGAAGACCGTTTCGGTCGCTACCGGCAGCTTTCTGGGTCGCAGTACCATGTTTCTGTGAGGCAGCTTTTGGAGTCTGAAAAAAAAAAAAAATTCGGTTACAAAAGCTACTGATGCTTCCAGAGCCAGACCACAACAGCGAGAGCGACGAAGAAATGCCACCGCACAACATTTCAGTGCTCATTTCAGAGGAAGAAATCTCAAGCCCAGAGCATGACATGGACGTCGTTGCCTATATAGCTGGCTACTGTGCCTATGCCGCCCTAAAGAAACTGCCCTGTGAATTTTGCCGCAGCGCACTCATTCTGGAAAATAAGGACATAGAAATTGAATCTTACAGAATGATTGCCAACCTATCCAGAGGTGGGTTAAAGTTTCCACAACCATGCACTGTGCACATGGTTCTGCTTACGACGCTTGTTGTTGACAAACTCACCACGGGTGAAAATGGAAAAGCATTCCTTGCATCTAGCAACCAACAAGCAATTGTCACCTCCACTGCCATTTCATTTCTGCGAGATGTCGCCTTGGAAACCTGCGAGAATGGTCACACACCAGAAACTCTAGTGCGGCATGTAGTGCGTGCTGCAACAAACGTTGTTTTGAACAATTTTTGTAAAATAAGAAACGATAAAATTCAAAGTGCAGCGCAAAGAAAACCTGTGGACAGAAAAAGGAAGACATTAATCAAAACATCAAATATCATTCCTGTCAATAAAATCATTTGTACAAAAGCATTTGCGACTCTTATTTCAGAACGTACAAGTCTAAAATATGCCTTAGATATTGGCGGTGATGCCTCGGTGGTGCGAAAAAGAAATATACTAGAGTGTTAGTAAAGCTCCAGTAATAATTACCGAACGCACAAAGCCTGCAACAGACGCGACCTGGATGTCATTATAACAAGCAGCCGCGACAAATTCAACACGAACGCCAGGCAGCCAAAAGCAGCGTTCGATGTGCCGAGGACAACTGGCGTGACGTCACGGCTTCCGTGGAAGGGCCTTAGTCAAGAGGGTGTTGGGTTATCCAGCCACCGAATTTTATCTGTTGTAGGCCGTCATTGCACCTGCCACCGATTAGGTGGTGGACGACGGCATGGCCGGGCTAAAGGGGAGAGAGGCGCGCGCGTGCGCTGCGCCTCTCCCTTTTAGCCCGGATGACGACAGCTGTTGCAGCGCGCGTCTTTCTTTCCCTCTTCTTCTTTCTTCTATACTTCCACTTCCTCTTGTCCGGAGCCCCGCCGGGGTGGTGCAGTGGTAAGACGCCCGACTACTGTGCCGGAGCACCCGGGTTCGAACCCGACCTCGGCGGCTGCGTTTCGATGGAGGCGAAACGAAGAGGCGTCCGTGTGCTGTGCGATGTCAGCGCACGTTAAAGATCCCCAGGTGATCGAAATTACTCCGTAGCCCTCCACTACGGCTCCTCTTTCTCTCTTTCCACTTTCACTCCAACTTTCCTCCCTTCCCTTACAGCGCGGTTGCGGTGTCCACAGAAAACAAGTGAGACAGTTACCGTGCCTTTCCCTTCCTATAAATAAATCAGTTAAATCAGTTCTCTTCTGTTGTTGTTGTTGTGGCTGTAGGACGAAGGAAAAGAAAACGCACGGGCCTGCTACTTACTGGCTCCGTAGCTGAGGCACCTCCGCTGCCTCGTGCGGACAGAAGAGAGAAAGTAAAAAACAAAGAAAAAAAGAGGGAGAGAAAGATGCGCGCCGCAACAACAGCCGTCGTCCACCACCTAAGCGGTGGCGGGTGCAATGACGGCCTACAACAAATAAAAATCGATGGCTGGCTTGCCCCCTCACTGCGACACCTGTGGCGAGCCAAAATCCTCACTTTTCCACTACCTGTGGGAATGTCCTTCCCCCCAGGTAGTGCCCCCCATCCCACCTTTTCTTCCTGGGAGGCTGCTTTGAGGACAGCTCAACCCGCCGGTCAGAAATGGCTGGTAGATCGGGCTCTATGTGAAGCAAAAGCCCGTGGACTCCTGGACTAGTAGGGGACCACCCTGGAAGACTTTTTTTATTAAATAAAGTTGTTTCCATTCATCCAGCCACCCTTTACCACCTTCCCCCTCTCTTCTGTCCGCACGAGGCAGCGGAGGTGGCTCAGCTACAGAGTCAGTAGCAGGCCCGTGCATTTTCTTTTCCTTCTTCCTACACCTACAGCCACAACAACAGCCTCGGGTCTCGGCCGCGCCGTAGTAGAATTGTCAGTCGCTCCGCGGCCTGTTTCGTTGGTTCTGTCGCCTGTTTCGAAGCATTTATCGCAGTGTTTTCCCTTGCGAGGGCAATATGCGCTCCTTGGAGGCCTTTTATATCCATCGGAATTGTTATACAAGCTAGTCAAGGCCCTTGAAATCAAACTTACTCATGCATTCAGTCTGACGCGCTTGCATGCAGAAGTTGTGGCAGAGATTCTGCAGTCATTTGGCCATGTGTCACAGATTGGCTGTCCTGAGGGCTGCACTCACAAGGATTGCCTCACAAGGATTCCCCTTTTCGTTAAGGGAGGATGCGGGGCTAAAGGGTGAACTTTAGAACTGTTGGACCAATTTCGGTAAAACTTCGAGGGATGGCTTCTTCCCTCTTATTAGAATAAATTCTAATTTTCATCACCGTAGCGCAAATAGAAAAAAAAAATAAGTTGTAGCTGTCACAATGAGTAATTAAGTGTGTCAACTTAGTAAAACTAACATAAAAATTATGAGGATGTACTGATCGTTAGTGCTTAAGTAACTTTTTGGTACTTCATTGTGCAGCATAAGACAAATTGCAGGCTGTTTGTGACATTCTTGTAAAAATCTGAGCACTTTAAAAACGAACTTCATTTTTTTCTATTGTCATAGAATGTCACATCTATAACTTTTTTTTCTTATGAAATAACTAGGAGTCCAAAAATTAACTTTTGTTCACATCGAACTTTTACCTCAGAAACCACTTTGAAAGTAGCCTTCGGTAGAAGAGTTTATAAATGGTAGTTTTCCTGACGAAATTGCTCTTGACTGAGAAAATGGAGTTCAGAGGTTTCAGAACCCAGTAATCAAGCTTAGGACTTAAATTAATATACCAAAGTGGCCTAGTGCATACATTGGGCTGTCCTTTTCAACGGGACACTGCTCTGTGTCGATTGCTTCAGGTTGCATTTATTTTATTTTTACAGCTGTCTAGCGCCCATGTGCGCGTCTTCGTCTAGACTCCAACTCTATTTCCAGCTTGTCAAGCACTTTGGTTAGCCAGGTTCTCAGTGGTGCGAGGGTTTTAGAGTTACGTGCTTCATTTTAGGAAAAAAAAAAAAAAAAAAGCTTCTATTTCGGTTTACCAGCCAATCCGCTGCTGTCAGGGCCAAAAACTTGCCTTTTCTTTCTGTTTTTCCTTTAGCTGCCTTCTGTACCCTTGATAGTAGGTCTTTATTTATATTTTCTTGCTATAGAGCACGAGGAGTAAGCATTCTAACTTGGCGATGCACTCTGCGTTCAGCTTCTTGCTCACTATGCGGCTGCATCTTGAAGTCAGCGTTCATATTTCGGTGGTGAGTCAAAGCCTCCTAGAACAAAAAGTTCTAGGAGGCTTTGGGTAAGTGCACCCCATCTTGCAAAAATATTAACTTCAATTTTTGCATTGAGCAGGCGACAACCAAACTTGATGAGAAGTGTCTTTAATATATGCATAATCCAAAACATCGAAAATTTAAAAACACTTTTTTTGTGAAAATTATGATTTTAGTCCCGCATCCCCCCTCTAAGGGCATCAATCGGGAGGACAGTGTGAAAAAACGGAAAACATTTAAACCTGGCTACTGTAGATCAAAATTTTTCCCATTTTTCGGTCTTGTAAATAAACGATTCCATGACCAGATGTTTCGCTTTACTGTCTACAATCACAGAAATATCTTGTATGAATGTCAAATGATGGTATGCATGCCACAGGTTTGGAAGCGGCGTCAAATGTTCTTTTTTTTTTTTTACGTTCAGGAGCCTTCATGTGATGCGAGCGCAGTTTCGAGGTCCGACGTGCGTCACGCATTAGCACCTGCTCCCCCGTCGTGGTGGCTCGGCGGCTGCATTTCGATGGAGGGAAACGCGCCTGTGTACAGTGCGATGTCGGCGTGTGCTATTAAGGAATGCCTGGTAATTGAAATTATTTCTAAGCCCGTCACTACAGCGTCGCTGCGATCCTGAACCGTTTCACGAAATGTGGCCTCACAAAACGCTTTTGGGTGGTGGTGGTGGTAGTGGTTATTTTATTTATATACGAAATAATGCAGTTCTCCAATGCGAAACAACGTTAAATACGGGCTGGGGCCCGTAAAACAGTGTATTTTTAAAAAGAATGATGTGGACTAATGAAACATTCTTTTATGATGAAAATACATTCTTCGACACGCAAAGGAAGTGAGTAATAACAGAAATGAGCACATTTTCTTCTCGGGTGTATCAATGCAACCGACGCGACGCGCCCTTTCCGGCTGCGCGCCTTACCGAAGGATGGATGAATGGATGGATGGGCGTATGGATGGGTTGGTTGGATGGACAGATGGATGGATGGGTGGATAGATGGATGGATGAATGGACGGATGGATTGGTGGATGGATGGATGGATGGATGGACGGATGGATGGATGGATTGGATGAATAGATGGATGGGTGGATGGATCGATGAATGTATGGATGGATGGGTGGGTGGATGGATGAACGGATGGATGGATGCATGGTTGGATGGCTGGCTGGATGGATGGTTGTATGGGTAGATTGGATGGATGGATGGACGGATGAATGGGTGGGTGGACGGATAGAGGGATGGGTGGATGAATGGATGGGTGGGTGGATGGATGGATTGGATGGATGGACGGATAGATGGATGGATGGATGAATGGGTGGGTGGATAGACGGATGGTTGGATGGGTGGATGGATGGGTAGGTGGATGGATGTATGGATGAATGGATGGATGTATGGATGGATGAATGGGTGGATGTATGGATGGATGGATAGGTAGGTGAATGAATGAATGGATGGATGGTATATATAGGAGCGCCCCCTTTGAAACTAGTATTACTACTAAGTTCTTTGGGATATTCTTGGGGAGGGGATTTAGGGAAAGTTTGTTATATAGCCATGGGTTTGGAAAGGTTCCTGTTCGTATTTTGCGCCAATGGACGGCCTCGCGCCGGGATAGTTTCCAGTGTGCTGGGGAGTATAGACACCGTTCGAGCCGATAATGGTGGAGGATGTCCGTGTACGTAACAAGGCGTAAATGGGTGCCCTGGGGAGTGTCAGCAGAAGCGGTAGGCTGAGAAGGGTGCTCCGCCCGGTAGCTGAGTTCTCGGGCTAGAGCATGCGCCTTTATGTTCCCGCTGAGCGCCTCATGGGCTGGGGCCCATATGAGAAGACGAGGTGTCGACGGTAAGGGGAGAGATCGGAGGATAGTGTGCGCCTGTCGGGATATACGACCTGCATCGAAGTGTTACGAATTGCTTGTTGAGAATCGCTAACGACTACTTTGGTGGCGGGGTCGGTCAGAGCTAACGCGATGGCAACCTCTTCCGCGGTGGTAACAGTTGCGGCGTTGAGTACGCTGCAGACATTGTGCCAGTATCGGTGCGGCGCCAATGCAACCGAAACCATAGCGGAGCGAAGGGGGTGGTGGGAGGCATCTGTGTATGTAACGTCGGGGCGACCGGCAAAACGTTTCTGGAGTTGCCGGGGTTTGTCGGCTCTGCGCTCTATATGATACTCTGGATGCATACGTTTGGGAAGCGGAGGTATACGAAGACTGAGTCTCTGTTCAGGCGTAAGGTCCATATACGTAGAAGTCACCCTCAGAGGGGTGAATCCTACCTGACGGAGCAATGCACGGCCCGCTTGTGTCAGCGAGAGGTGCTCATGTTGGGAAGTTAGAGTCGCTTCAATCAGCTCGTCGACGGTGTTGGAGATTCCGAGGGTCATCAGTTTGGTGGTGGAAGTGGACATAGGTAGACCCAATGCTGTCTTGTATGCCTTGCGTAGTGATGCATCCAGTCGCTCCCGATCTGTTCGCGTGAGGCGAAGGTAAGGCGCGACGTAGGCAATGCGCGTACAAACGAAAACGAAGGCTTGTACGACGCGCGAAAGGATGGATCCGCGCATGCCCTTATGCTTGTTGGCGACTCTCTTGAGCAGGCGGCTGATCTGGATTACAAATCGAGGCACCACACGAAGCCAAAATCTGTGAGAAGGTTATATAACTTGGGTATTCGAACCTAGGGCTTTTTGCATACCAGATGGGCACGCAACACATGAGTCACAAATAATTTTATTTTTATTGGTGGGCTTTGACACATTGTATTTCACCAAAACAAAATGAACACCGTCATGATCAGACTGCACAAAATAGGCTTCATCACATTAAAATACACGCATACACATCAAAGGCTCTAGTTCCGGCTAGGTTACGCAGCAGTTTTCTCAATTGCCAAAAATCTGTACGCTAGTGATGCAGAACTATCGATAGTGAGTTGGGTCACTATCGAACTATCGATGGTAAAGAAAACTGTCGATAGTAGTATCGATGGTACAGTCGACAGTGCTATCGATAGCGCTATCGATAGTACTATCGGTAGTAATTTTTGTAGATGCTATCAGTAGAATAAAATCAACCGTGAGAACTCACTGCAGCAAAACTTGGTTCCCTGAGTGCATGGTTTGATGGTGCTGGTAAACATGACAGGCCTCTCAATTATCGCAGTCTACGCATCACCGAGATCTGCAGATGTGCAGTCGAGTTGAGAAAAATATTAGCACTAGTGACGTGTTTCCGGAGCGGCCGATAACAACGCTCGGCGTCGTGGTTACGACCGCGCCGATAACAAAATTGCCAATCCTGCTCGCAAAGCACGGTGCAGTGCCAGCCACGCAGTGTAATTTTCGCCGCTATGATGACGTCATTGTGTTAATCATCTTTTTAACACAACACATCTGTACCCTAGGTAGAGTTGCTGGATAGTGTTAAGTGTCGCAAAATTCCAAGTTGTGCTGGCAGCAACGACCCGAGACACACCGTTTGGCGTGTCTGCTTCTGAGCCGAAATGGTTGAAATTAACAATTCAGCGGGTATGCTTGCCGATTATGAAAAACTTTTATTGCTGAGATCCGTGCTCTCTGTAGCATAGCTGCTGTTTTGAAAACCGTAGCGACTGCCGGTTGTGCCAGGTACGTTTGTACAGAACGTTCAACGTCTGGACGCAGACTATGTTAATTACGGTAGTCTAATCATTTCCAACTCTTCGGAACTCTTCAGAGCAGCATTGCTAAAAACCGATTCCAGTTTCTTAGTCGACATTTTAGCCTGCGTTGTTCTGGGGCGGTTCAAAATTACGAGATTCCTCAAAAATAAGTAATCAATATTCAGAATGCAGTTCGAGTAATTTTTTCGCTGGATGAGGCTGGCGGCACCATAACGAATACTACTTCCACTCCGGTGAAGTAAGAAAGAAATATGGCTGAAGGCTTAGCTTGGTTAAGCCTGGTGATTGCGAAAGCAGTACCGTAGCTACGCTTAGTTCAGCTGGTAGTGTTGCTGGTGGTGGTGCTTGTGATGCCGGCGGTGCGCCGCGCGCCCAGTTTTACAGCAGATGGCGTGACGTCACACCGCTAGGCGAGCCGCGCGCGGCGGGCGCAGTAGTAGCCACCACGCGCGGCCTCGCCTCGCGACGGCACAAATTGGAGCCCTGCTCTTGCAGCTGTGACGTCACACCGCTAGGCGCGCTGCGCGCGGCGGCGGCCTCGCCTCGCGACGGCACAAGTTGGGCCCCTGGTTTTTGCGGCAGATGGCATGACGTCATAGCAGAGGTCAAGCTAAAGGTCAATGGTAGCTACCGCGGCCTGGCCACGCGAGGAGCTAAAGTGAAAATAGCATTGCTTTCGCAATAAAATATATATGTTGATAGGAAAATTTTGGTACGATCAGTAGTGGTGCGTGAGAGGCTATTTTTTCCTTTTATTTCTTCTTGGAGCATCATTGCACTCTAAAAGCATTATGTCCATCAATGCATCGGCGGTGCGGGAGAGACGTCTCTTTCTGATTATACTTTGTCTATGTGTAAGAAACAACATGAGAAGCATACGCACGTTAAAAGTCACGCCGCGGTCGTCTTCCACAAGCTTGATTACTTGCGCAATCCAGACTGGCAACTTTGTTACAGCTCGCAACAAACTGCTTTCTTTGTTTTTTGTTTCTATCGTATATAGTGACATTCTCCGCCGATGTACCAAATTATTAAATTTAAATAATTATTAAATTATTTAAATGTAAAAACTGCATAATAATTGACAGTACTATCGATAGCGTGCAATTGATAGTACTATCAACTGCACTGTCGATAGTACTATCGACTGCACTATCGATAGTTTATCGATAGTAGTACTATCAATAGTTATTTTTTTTACACTAATGATAGTTTCGAAAACCTATCGATACTATCGATATTCAATTTACCTATAGTTCTGCATCACTAGTCCACGCTTTCCCGAAAATAAATTCGGGCAGGCCGTGTGTCTTTATCACCATGATAACCAGCCATTCTTGAGCGCCATATAGAGTGGAAGCCCTTGAGCGTTACTGAATCAAATGGTACCCCATCCTCACTTTCTACGCATAAGTACCGGATACCATACGGGTCTAGAGGAAAATCTTTCATCAGCGTTCTTTGTGATACATCCCAGAAATAAATCCCTTCCCAACAGTGTAAAAAAAAAAAAAACACGGTCTATTGTTTCAGGCTGTCTGCGTATTAAACAGTGCGATACCCGGGGTATAAATAATCCCTCAGTTCCTAGGTGGCGCCAAAGTTTTGACAAACTAGGGTGCCTCGATGTAGCGCGCCGCCGTACGGCGGAGCTGTTATCGAGGCACCCTTGACAAAACGTTATCACTTCCTACTTCAGTTGGTCCTCAAACTTTTTTTTTTGCGTGCCAGGTGTGGTTTACTGTTTGGTTATTATTCTGTTTCTTTGTCCTTCTAGTCCCCCCCCCCTCCCCCCCCCCCCCTTTGCGGAAAGTTATTGTTACCCTGCAGATATATTCTTTATCAGGGCCCTTTGAAAAGCCTGTAGCCTGTCCCGTTTTAAGAAAGGTGTATCTGCACAGAACCTGCTTTAAATGGTGACTAAACATTCACCCCGCATTGCAGTTTTTTTCTGGTACTGCCGCTTTTATTTCTTTTGCAGGCCACAGGATCCCTGGTTCCAGGCTGAGAAATACGTACCGAAGAAACATTTTTTAAATATTTTTTTACTCCATGACCTATTTTGATCTAACCCACCCTCCTCCTCTACACTCTTTGACCTACTTTCTTTTCACTCACTTTCTGCCTCCCCAGCTTTTCTTCTTAGGAAGCAAAAGCGTATTTAAGCCACAGCCAGTGATGATCGCTTTGCCAAGACGAAGACAAGTCCACTTGTCGAAACGTTGGCTCCATCTACAAACTGAAGCATCCCCCCCTCTACCCTTGTTCAGTGCTCTTTCATATCCCTTGGCGGGGTGCAATTCTTTCCCATCTTGGACGCCTTTATCTGCACTGAAAGCGACAAACAAAGTTACGGTGAAGAAACTGGTTTATCGCATTGATATATGTGCACTGCAATTAAGATATTGGCACGAAGATAACCACTGTACAGTTCCGCACAAGAAAGTAGCTAATTGTGTCCACTCCAGAGAAACTCGCGAGCGACGCGCAGAAGTCTGAAATTCTTGAAGGTGCACTCGCACTTGTGGTAGCCATAGGAGACGTCGTCCAGCGTGATGCAGTTGGGCAGAGAACTGATTTTGCTGACCTGCGACAAAATCATTAGGATCAAGACCCTCACAGACAAAAACTGATTCATCAAATATTAACGTGCAAATCTTACGCAGGTTTCTCCTGGCCAAGTGAATATGACTTCCAACTGCAAGCATGATAACATTTGCTCCAGCACCAACACGCATTACGATATTTTTCAGTGATCGATGGCGTGAACTGGTAATATCGTTTTACTCCTATTGGTGACAGCCTTGTTTCTGATGCATGGTCAATTGTTGTGCACAAGACGTCTATTCCTTACAAACACATTTTTTTTTTATTTGAGGGAAGGCCGGCTCTAGTTGACCTAAACAAGCACATTCTTGAGGTATGATGGTTGCTTTAATGCCATAATGTTAAGAGTGCTGGCTGATATCAGAGTTCAGAAGGGTGATGCTGACTGAAACGATGGTTACCAATTTATGATGGGAAACGCTACAAGCAATATTACGTTTCATTGTAATTTAATATCTGCTCCGTACAGCCAATATTTTAGGAGCTGAGAAGTGCGATCAGCATCAATCGATGATTGGCGCTCCGTCACGATCTAACGCAGCAAAGAAATGCAAGACTGCGGTCCCCTTTCGCATGGTCTTACATCGCGGCTGCTCAAAATCGGCAGTGCCAATGCAGGTGGGCGTTTTTATTATTTTCCTGCTTATCCGTCTGCGTTATAGACACTCGATGTAGCAGCATTAAAGAAGAAGAAAATTTAGAGGGGTTTGTCCGGTTTCCGGACTTCACCCCAATTTTTGAAGCGGAGCTTCTGGCTGTGGTACTCGCTTTACGGAAATTAGACTCCTCTTTTTCTAAAGTGGTTGTAATTTCCGACTCTCTATCCTTGTGTTCATCTCTCTCTTCGTCAGTGGATTCAGTAAACACCTTTCTCTCGCTGATCCCTAGACATTTCAAAATTGTACATATGGTATGGGTACCAGGCCACAGCAATGTGACTTTAAATGAATAAGCTGATAGTTTGGCAAAAGAGTCTCTCAATGGCCCCTTATTATCTATCCTTCCGGCGACAGCGTATATCACCGCAGAGAGGTTTCGGAGAAACGTTCTATTAAATAGGCAAACTGGACATCTTTTAAGATCTGATGACTACCTGCATCTAAATTATTCTTGGAATAGAAAACTATGTCATTCACGGCAACTTGAGATTTCTCTAACAAGGCTGCGATGCCGTATCCCACCTTTAAATTTCAATCTGTACAGGTCTGGCTTGGCACTGTCTCCCATCTGCGCATTTTACGGTGAACAAGAATCATTAGATCACTTTTTATTGTTTTGCCGCCGCTTCACTACGTTGAGAAGACAGTTGATGGAAAGGCCAATGCAACAGCTTGGCTTCAGTTTAAGTAGCCCGATATTGTTATCATTTGGCGCCACCATCCTTGGGCACAGTCACAGGTCTGTTTTTACCGCCATGCAAAATTTGTTTACTGGAACCAAATCGTTTGCCTTGCTAAATATTTAAACATGACTTGTTCTACAATTGCAGTGTCAATCTCCCGTGTCTGTTGCCACTTTTCATTTTATATTTCACTTATTTCCCGTTTTGTTTCCTTTCCTCTACCCCCTAAATCACTTTTTTTATGCAAGTATACTTCAAAAAGTTTTTTTGCTACCCAATTCTTGGCCGATCCGCCTCTGTGGGTATGTGCCATAAGTTATTTGGTCAACAACAACAACAAGATGAAGACTCAAAAACGCCAAATATACGATGGCCACCACTGCCCATGTCCCTATGCTTGGTACCGCCCTTGCGGCTTTCAGCACTGCAAGAGCGCATATGAACAAGCGATCACAAATAATATATATCCGAAGCAGCACATTTCATAGGCCCGATATTGGTCTTATGCTGGCAATGTCCGGCCCTACATAGTACCGTTACGTTGCCAACACACTGCAATATTGGGCCAATCGTTTGCGCTGCTCATATATATAATTAATGGGGCCTGTATTTGATGCTAATGCCGATTTAATTACTGAAAATAATTTATAAAATTACAACGAATGGCCCGAGGTGTTGCGGCGATTATTGAGTTGCGCGAAGTATCGGACAACGAAGCCTTTCTCCATCGGCGTTGGCATTCCTGTAACTGGCACTAAGAGGTATAGGCTCCTTTTTCTGCTGCCTACATTTCGGGCGGAAAAGAACTCCGCGATGTCGGCAAAGAGCATGTACCTGACTTGGGGTAGTTGGTAGGCAACATGGTTGCCACTGCATCGCCGGCGGGCGGCCATTGCAAAACCACCATGACATGCCAGGAACTGCCAACTCTGGTGGCTTCTAGTGGGGAGGTTCCGGATTAAGCACGTTACTCCTAGGCCAGACAGTGCATTTCTGATGGCTCATTTAAAACAGGGCTTTGCGTCTGGGTTGGGTGGTCTTTCGTATTGTCTGGAAGCTTACAACTCTATACGAAGACCAATGTATGAGATAATAGGGGCACGAATTGAGGTATTAGTGATGGAGAATAGCGAAGTTCTAATGCGCCAACCAGCACCTCAAGGGGTATTGACGCAGGCAGGAGCCACTGACGTTTTTGCGTCATACCCTTCAAAGCATCTGTGAATGCATCGCCCTCTCCTGGCTACTCTACGAAGCTACTGCGAGCGAATTGTCGAAATGTAATCAGTGGAGATTATCCGCACCTGCACATTGCAAGTGCAGTGGCATAAAAAGAAGGCATCCCCGTATCGCGCCCCCCATACCATGGCTGAAAATTCTGATTCCGCAACTTAATCCTGAAAATCTTGCAGTTATGAAGGCCTCCCTCCAAAAGCAAAAAATGAGTAAATCCGCCCGATACCGGGAGAGCCAATGAATGCCTCTTCCGATAGCGTAGTTTCGTGCTATAGTGCACTCAAAAAGATGTAGTCTTGGTTTGGTTTGCAGGGATTAACCAACTCAGGCTATGAGAGACGCCGTAGTGAAGGGCTCCGGAAATTTCGACCACCTGGGGTTCTTTAACGTGCACTGACATCGCACAGCACACGGGCGCCTTGCTTTTCGTCTCTATAGAAAACCTGCCGCCGCGGTCGGGATTCGATCCCGCATCCTTGGGAACAGTAGTCGAGTGCGCCACAACTACTACACCAATACGGTGGGCTAAGATGTCCTCTTATGTGCTAGTGCAAGCTGCGGTGGGATAAATAGCGGCACTGTTTCTATACTGTTTGCATGCAATATAGAATTCACCTGCACTCGAAATCCCCGCGGCGTATTAAATGTGAATATGGTGGTTCCGTTTCTTAGGTATTTCGTTTCACTTCCTTGAATAAATGGATCTGAGCAGCCGCGGTTCAAGTCTCCCTAAAGAAAAGGCAATGAAGGCAAAATAAAAGACAATCGAATAAACATTTCACAATGAGTCTCAGATAATAGGAAGTGTTCTGACTCTAACGAGGGACAATAAAGACTCAACAACAAAAGTACAAAATGTGTTGGTTGGTTGGTTTGTGGGTTT
Organism: Amblyomma maculatum; assembly: GCF_055883805.1. Taxonomy (NCBI): domain Eukaryota; kingdom Metazoa; phylum Arthropoda; class Arachnida; order Ixodida; family Ixodidae; genus Amblyomma; species Amblyomma maculatum. The sequence goes on along the minus strand of NC_139351.1, from coordinate 65,365,556 downwards.
TAACGTCCCAAAGCGACTCAGGCTATGAGAGACGCCGTAGTGGAGGACTCCGGAAATTTCGACCAAATGGGGTTCTTTAACGTGCACTGACATCGCACATGTGTAGGTGCTGGGTTTGTATTGTAATTACCTTCACATCTTTGTGAAGCTGTTGAATACATGACCATCAATCAAAATTTTGTTCTTGGTGCCTTTTTTTAAGTTGATTTCGACAGCCTTAACGGAAGGATACAGAATGATACAAAATAAAAGATAATCGACGGATACAGAATAATACGTTACCAGATAGGACGAGGACGAGCCAATCGTAAGCTGCTAAGGGAGAATTGTTTGATGCTATCACTCCAAAAGCTTTATGCAAAAATTGCGGATGCTTGGCGTGAAAACCGTGACTTGCCATCTGACTACCCTGTGGCAGTAATGGCGATTCTTGCGCCACGGCCACCCCTTCGGGAAATTGCGCCTTATGCGAAGTGTGGGGTACGATTCCGGCCAGACTAAATTTGTAAGGATCACTGCAATGTCTCTACCTGCATTTTTAAACTATACTTCACTTTATATAATAAAAAAGCAAAAGTTATACCCCTGTAAAACATGCAAGTTAAAATGCACTTGTGGGAAGTGCACTTCGCCGCTCGAAAGACGCTTTACGCTAAGCAGTGCTAAACGAGATAGCAGATTGAACTCGCCTTAGCACTAGTAGCTAGTAGATACAAAACTGGTAACGAAAAAAAATACTATATTTAAAAAAAAAAATCTCCTAGCGTGAAGTTCAGAATACTGCCTTTTAAAGCAGTAAAATACAAAATATGCCTTAAATTTGATACCGTGCCATGACTCAGAGATCGCACATCAACAAACACCGTGAACAGCAACAACAGCCACCTAACTGAACTGAAAATGGCGCCGCCGCAGTGGCGCACCGCGTTTAATTTGAAAGTTTCGCACACGGTTATATTGCGTTTTTGTCATGTAATATTTTACGTTTCGCTATTTTAATACAATTACTCAAATAAAAATATACGCAAAACACATAAAAACAACTTATATGCATATATTATCACATAGCACATTTTATGACGAAGAAATTGGTGACGGCGAGGCTACGCACTCGGCCCTCGAAGTCTCTTTTGCGAACGCATTCCGACCTGAGTGCACACTTTGGCCAGTGCCCTTGTGTTACGCAGTTTAACAGTGGTAGAGTGAACATCTCGCAAGTGACACTCCCCGGAAGTGCACTTTATTTTGCGCACTTGACAGAGGTTTTCACATTATCACGTCCCTTAGTAAAGTGTGAGGTCGGAGAGGTAATCTTCCTAAATTCTTCAGCCATACATGTACATTCACACAGAACGTTTATGATAAACTGCATGCAAGTTGCAGGTCAGAAGGGATAGAAAGGAACGACACACAAGAGGCATATGTAAACACACAAAAGTTTGAGCAAAGCGCATTTTCGACTGACAAACAGCCGAAACAAAGCATACAAAACATATAAGAAGAAAGAGCGGACAAAACGAAGCAGTGAAAAACCGATTTGCACGAACCAGTTTGCTAAGCGCAAAACTACGAGCGCAGAGCTAAATGCAATATATTTTGTCGCATGATCGAGGGCTTCTGCAGTACGCAGAATAAAACAATATAATACTATTAATAAAACTGAGACAATGGAAATGCATAATATATAAACATGCACGAAAAATATCCTTTTATTTTTATAGAAGGCGGACCAGCATTTTTACACTGTTCATAACTTAAAATTGTCAGCCATGTGTTGTGTAACATGGAGTGATCAAAACTTATGCTAAGTGATGTGTCACTTTTCTCAGGGATCTGGATAGGATCTGCAAATAAGGTAAATTGAGAGGGGTGTAATTTTTTCTTGGTCATGACAGAGAAAAGAAAGGGCATCGCAAAGCAAAAAAACAAACAAACAAATAAACAAAATGTTATTAAGTAATCATTAAATGCCACACCTGAAAAAAAAAACAGTTTGTCACATTGCGACCGCCACGGTCAACAATTGAAAATCTGAGCAACCACTTGCCACTGTTGGCGTGTGGTATCATGTAGAGAGGAACATGCTACTTTCCATTTGCAAGAAAGAGCAGGGACGGGCCTGAAAATGGCTTCCACGGTGTGGTGAAAATGCCTTTGTAGCGCCCTACCACGTGCGACAATAGTCCGACCGAAGACAACGAGACGACCAGCGCCAGCTCACGCACGGAGCTTGACCAGAACAGATTCGCCGTTTTTGAAATAGGGCGGCCTATCATTAAGTTCTTTTTTTTTTTCAGTAAATAATATTTTCATCATAGTCAATTGGCAAGATGGACCTCTAGCTGCGCAGTTTCGTTTCCGTCTAGCTGAACGGGCCAGGTAAAACATATATGTGCACTCCGGCCGTAATATCTGTCTGGTTCTACGCTACACTTTTGTAAAATTCGTAAAGACTAATGATGTCTAGTAATGATTCAGCGAAAATGAAAATCACTATGAATGACTTGTGCCGCAGTGTTGTCCATCAGTTGCGCCCAGAAAACATTACGAGTAAAGAGCTATCAATTAGCAACGAAGTACATGGCAAATTTTGTAATAAAATAAGAAGCTCGGGTTGATATAAGCTGCTAGCCCGCATATAAAGCCTTGTTTTGCCCAATGTGTACAAACGTGCCTGCATGGCCTAAGGATAACGTGAATGCAAGGGTGTTGGCAGGCTGATTCTCATATCACCCTCCCACATGAAAGGAGAGGCGCGAATCGGCAGCTCCTTTCAAGCGTAACGTCAAGCAATACTACACCTAGTCAGTGAATGGGCATGCCAGCTGCAAGCTCCCATCTGCCAGCGCCATTCCCTTGATTTTTCGCTAACAGCACTAAGGCCGGTGCCGACTCCGGAGTTTCGTGAAAGGGGCCCTTTAACCTGTAGTTAAAAGCGCAAGCATGGCGCCGGCAGGTGGCAGGTGGTACTTGGAAAGTGGCATGGCCGTGCACTGATTCTTCAGTAGCTTGTGCTACTTAATTAGATCACGTGACATCAGGAAGTTGGGAGCAGTTGCCAGGTCGGGTTGATCATTTGAGGTGGAAAGGTGGAATAAGAATGAACCTTCAAGTTCTCTTGGATGCTGCTAATGAAGCGCGCTACTCCTAGTTCACGTCGGCACGTTCATAGCGATCGGGTAAAGCGAGGCTTCATATGTCGGACTGTCACCTACACTAGCGCGTCACACCCTTAAACGCGAAGCTTAAGTGTCCGCCCACAATTTGGTTTGATACTGTATGGGAGTGTCCAAAACCACAAGGCTACCCACCCATTCCCAGCCCCACTTTCTAGTGTTGGGAAGCTGCTCTGTCCACCGGCAGTACCGACGATGGCTCATCGAGCGGACGCGCGGTCTGTTGGTACCCTAGACTCAAGACATCGCCAGAAGAGGAGAGGATCATTTCATCACTGGTTGGAAAAGATTGGGTTTCAAAAGCTTTTTCCACCTCCGGTGCTCTTGATTCCCATTTTAGACGGGCTACCCATGGCTACGCAGGCGTACTCTAAAGATTGTTTAAATCGGGGCGTTATATTTTTGTCGGGTGGTCTCTTATATCATGTGGTAGTTTATTACGACCGTATGCTAGAAAACGTGCTTGAGATAGCGCACGTACAAATTAAAGGAGTAACTAAGCGAGCAGCAAAGTGCATGTACGCAAGGTTAGCCACCGATGAGAGCCATTAAGGTTTTTGCACCCTGTCCTAATAGTGGGGCCCGAGTCCCCCAATTTTTCAGTGTGATAAACATATATTGCCGCATGCTTAGTGTGACAAAGTGTGACCAGAAAGCGTGACCAGAAAGAGTTACCAGAACATGTCCTTCGAACCTGTCAATCACCTAGAGATCAATAACAATGAAATCAATCAGTGCTAACTATTCATAATAATTAAGAATTTATGTCACAGTCGAAGTCATGGTTAGTCATAGCCGGTCATGGTTGATCACAGTCATAGTCATAATTAGTATATGACCCCGGCTAATTATGACTGACTAACCATGACAATGACTGTGGCTAATCATTATCATGACTAACTGTGAATATGGATAAAATGATGGTTACGCCGAATATGGCTATATCTAACCATTACTATGCTATGACTAGGACTGACCCTATTTATGACTATATCTACGACTGAGCATGACTGGCCATGACTAACTCTAGCTATAATTAACCATGACTGTGAGTGACTATGAGTACGATTAGTCATGTCGTTATAAGCCAGTCATGGTTAGCGCAGGAGAAACGGCCGCTTCGGTGAGTCTGCAAAGGCTGGCGCGTCACAGTTGTTATGGCAAGAGACGAATGGAATCATTCTTGCTATGACAACGCCTCCGCCCGCGGAGCGCCGACCATGCATAGATGCAATTGGGGAGAGGTATTACTGGATGAGTGTTTTCACAATAATTGAAGCTGAAAATTTATCAGGGGTCCAAAAAAGTTACAAGCATATACAGCGAGAAGAACTACGATACAAGACCACGGGCGGGACCTCCCATGAAAATAAATTTTAATAAACAATAAATAAAAAAAATAAACTTGGAGGCTAACCAAGGGAGTTCTACTTAAGGTGAGGACAACCCAGAGGGCTATGGAACGAAAAATGGTAACATTAAGAGATAAGAAGCGTGCAGAGTGGGTGAGATAAATAACTCAAGTTACCGACATTCTAGTGGAAATTAAGAAGAAGAAATGGACATGGGGAGGACATGTAGTGCGAAGAGAGGATAACCGATGGTCGCTTAGGGTAACAAACTGGATTCCAAGGGAAGGAAAGCGTAGCAGGGGGCAGCAGAAGGTTAGGTGGGCGGATGAGATTAAGAAGTTCGCAGGGGTCAAGTGGATGCAGCTAGCACAGAACCGGGTTAAGTGGAGAAATAGGGGAGAGGCCTCCGCCCTGCAGTGGGTATAGTTAGGCTGATGATGATGATGAAATAAAAATATACACAACTTATATTATTAAACAATACAGAAAATAAATAGATAGCTACATAGTGTAATATGAGTTACAGAATTAGTAAGATACAAAAAATATAATGCAGAGAAGTTACAGTAAAACACTCACGAATGCCGCGCTAGGTGGGATAGATAACATGGGAATTACAAATTAAGAAGGAAAATCGCGAAGGTTTAAAGTTGGCTTTTTCGCAATATGAAATTGTATGTGGTGGTGCACGCTTTACAGGCGTCTTGTGTTCGGGGTGCGATGAAGTTTTTCTAAATTTTCAGTCATTTGTCGTCAAAGTTTGTGAAAAGGGCTTTTCGAGCATAGGGTTTACTGCAGCGCCACTGGTGATGAACTTCTGAACGGTGTTTGAGAACTAAGTCACTTGTCCCTGTAAGTACAATGGTGTGTTGGAATAAGCACCTTTAGTCGCGAAGGTTTAAAGTTGGCTTATATGACATTTTATGTGGTGGTGCATGCTCTACAGGCGTCTTGTGTTCGGGGTGCGAGGAAGTTTTTGTTTTCAGTCATTTGTCATCAAAGTTTGTGAAAAGGGCTTTTCGAGCGTAGGGCTTACTGCAGCGTCACTGCACAGCGCACATCTTCTGTATGTAATACTAGAATTAGCACCAAGAAAGTGGGCTGTTCCGACTAGCATCTACCGTCCCGAGGAGCCGAGCGGCCTAGCGATTCGCGGCGCATGCTTTTTCAATGGGCGTCATGTTGGCCGCGGCACTACCTTGAGATAGCCTATAATAATATTATTATTGTTAATAATAATTATATTATTATTATTATTATTATTATTATTATTATTATTATTATTATTATTATTATTATTATTATTATTATTATTATTATTATTATTATTATTTATTATTATTATTATTATTATTATTATTATTATTAATTGGTTCATAGGAAGGGAAAGGCACAGTATCTGTCACATTTGTGTTTCTGGACACCTGAACCGCTTGCGCTGCCTCTCGGGCGGTAGATGCTAGTCGGAACAGGCCGCTTTCTTTGCAGCCACCCTCCATCACCCCCGCCCCCCGTAAGTACATATATTATGGTTAGGCTATCAAAAAATATAAAATAATATGCCTCTGCCTGTGCCACTGAGCCCCGTGAAAACTCTAGCCACTGCACCGCAAGGAGGTGGTGAAGGGTGGCTTATCCTGGCCCTGATGCGGCTGGGACAGGTCGGTCACCGCCGCTTGCGGCGGGGCTAGCCTGTCACCGAATTTTATCTGCTGTAGGCCGTCATTGCACCCGCCATTGCTTAGTTGGTCGACGACGGCCGTCGTCACCACAGACGCAGTGGCGGGTGCAATGACGGTCTACAGCAGATAAATTTCGGTGGCTGGCTAGTCCCCGCCGCAAGCGGCGTTGACCTACCGTCCCAGCCCCGTAGGGCCAGGAACTGCCACCCTTCACCACCTCGATCTCTCTCCCAGTCGTGGCTCAGCTACAGAGCCAGTAGCAGGCCCGTGTATTTTCTTTTCCTTCTTGCTACAGCCACAACAGCAACAACTGCACCATAAGGCAAGGGAGGAAGGTGGGAGTGAAAGTGGAAAGAGAGAAAGAGTAGTCGTAATGGAGGATTTCGGAGTAATTTCAATCACCTGCGGAGCTTTGACGTGCACTGTACGCACCGCACACGGAAGCTTCTTCGTTTCGCCTCCATGGAAACGCAGCCGCCAGCAATCGGGATCGAACCCGGTTACTCAGGCACAGTAGTCGAGTATCTAACCACTGCACCACCATGGCAGGCGGATAATAAAAAAAAGAGTGGATGATCTTTCAGATGTCTCTTAAGAGGAGAAAGGCGAAAGCCCACCCTCTTCTCTTATAATTAGCCTCTTATCGGCGTTCGTCGTAGTGCTTCATATATTTATAATTGATTAAGAGAAAAGGAAAGGCACCGTATCGATCACACTTTTTCAGGCAAGTGTGAATTTGTACGTTATTGCATATAGTGAACGGAGTATTCTAGTTCACTATAGTATAGTAGATGGCAGGAATGCCAGACAAGAACTTATCTCGTGGAATCTCGCTCTCGCCCACAACTCTCGCGCACGGGATGTCGTTCCATGAACCTAGGAAGGGTTTCACCTTAAATATATGTGTGGCACTTTAAACCACTAAAGTGCAATTAGGCGAAAGCCTTGTTTGAAACTCCGCTGATTCCTGCTTCGCTGCATTGCTTTTGTATACTTTGTGGTGCGGCGTTCGAAGAGCCAAATGAAAACGCAGCTGTACGCCTGGATCGGATGCCTGGTGGTGTCATCGGTCATGACCGGATGTGACGTCATGATGACGTAGGTTTCAGTTTTTAGGGTTGTGTTTTGAACCTACATAAGCTACACCATAGGAGGCATTGGAGCTTTGTTATGGTGGTGTAGCTGGTGCATTTAAAACAAAAACCTATTATACATGAGCTCCCCTTTGGGGTGGCGCAGTGGTTACGGCGCTCGACCACTGTTCCCAAGGACGCGGGATCAAATCCCGGCCTCGGCGGCAGCTTTTCGATGAAGGCGAAAAGCAAGGCGCCCGTGTGCTGTGCGATGTTAGTGCACGTTAAAGAACCCCAGGTGGTCGAATTTTCCGGAGTCCTCCACTACGGCGTCTTTCATAGCCTGAGTTGCTTTGGGACGTTAAACCCCCAAAACCAACCAAACCAACCTATTATACGTGAGCGGGTGTGCCGACGTGATGAAGTCCCATCCGGTCATGATCGATAACATCATCAGGTGATGTCACAATCATGTTAGGCTGGCAAGATAACACGATGTCGACGCATCCGCTCACGTACAACAGTTGAAAAACCTCTAGCCGTAGCTCTAGAGGAAACTGGCAAATGAGTGATTATATTATCAGGATATCAAGCGTTTGCTAGCGCCCGGGGAGAAAACTTCCGGATCACCACATTCGTCAAAAGGAACGTGTTGCGGTGATCGAACATGACATTAGTTATCGTGAAATTGAGGCGGTTTTCGCTGAAATCATCCCGGGCAGGAAGAAGGAACCTAGTATTTTCCTCCTAAACATATATAGCTTTCCCCAGCAGCGCAAAGTTAGGTTAAGCGCATTATTCCGGAAAGCAATGAAGGCAGCCGGAGCAAACCCCCCGCTAATTGTAGGAGACTTCAACGCCTGCCATCAGTAGTGAGGATATAATAGGCAAGATCTGAAGGGCAAGCAGTTGTGGGAAGATTTTCACAAATTGAACCTCACCCTGCATACAGACTCTGGCTGCCCGACCAGGGTGGGAAACAGTGTGAGCAACGACATAACCCCAGACTTAACATTCACCAAAAACATAGAGGAGCTTAAGTGGAAGAACACAGAGCTTCACATTGAGAGCGATCACTACGTTCTCGAAATAACGCTTAAACTGGGAGTAAAATAAGACGAGGAGAGATACTCAGCGCTATCGAATGGGAAAAATTCAGACAAATTAGGTAATCCTTAAATATAGAAGAAAACATTCAAAAGATCAACGATTGAGCAGAAACCCTCATGCGCCACGTTAAATTCGCAACCATTACTCTAGAGGGGGACGATTCACCGAAAACAGTCGACAGGAAACTCCTACACATGTGGGAAGCAAAAAAAAAAAAAAAAAGAAAAAAAAAAGGCTTGGAAAGGCACCTCCGGTGTCAGAGATGAAATCGAAACCTAAGGCGAATAATAGCCAGGCACAATAAGGAAATTGAGGATTATGCAATTAAACTCTGCGAGTAAAACTGGTGTAACAGGTGCGATGAAATGGAGGGCAACATGAGCCTTTCAAATACGGGGAGTCTGCTACGATATCTTCTTGATCCCGACAGTTCAAAAACACAATCTAACACAACAATAGCAAAGGCAAGACACGCGTTCGATGGGACGGACGCGGAACTAATAACTAAACTTGTAGATACATTTCAGAAGAGCGTGTTGTCGGGCTAGTTGGTTCTGCATAGTATATAAGAGGAATGCGCAACAACTCGCTCGTGAGCTGTTGTATGTGTTTCTTCCTGTGTCCAGTCTAAGTTGTTGCGCATTCCTCTTACATACTTTGTAGATACACATGTCGGCGATACAACATTCCTTACTCTTACGCAATACGCGGGCCCTCCGAACGAGGCCCTCGACGCGCCCATCTCAGAAGCGGAGGTTAGAGTCCAAATCCTGAGCTTAAAGACGCGATCAGCCCCTGGCCCCGATGGGATAACAAATAAAATGCTAAGAAACCTAGACGGCCTCCATAACGGCACTCACCAAATACATGCAAGAAGTATGGAGTAGTGGTCGTCTTCCCCAGCAGTGGAAAACTACAGACGTTGTGATAATTCCAAAACCTGGCAAACCACCGAAATTGGAAAACCTCAGACCTATTTCTCTAGCCTCTAGCACTGGAAAGCTTATGCAACGCGTAATCCAAACAAGGCTAACAAATTTCATGGAGAAAAATGACATGTGGCCACACGAAATGGTCGGGTTCCGACCGAGCCTGTGCACGCAGGACGTGATGCTCCGAGTACAACACGACGTCATTGACTCGAAATCAAAAGACGCGAAGGTAATTCTAGCACTAGATTTAACAAAAGCATTTGACAATGTAAAACACCAAGCAATTCTCGCGGGACTTCAGGAATTAGAAGTCGGCGAGAGGACATATAATTACGTAAATGATTTCCTGACAAGCAGGACGTTGAAACTAAAGTTTCAGGACCTAGAATTCCCCACTGTCCAACTGGGAAGTAAAGGAACGCCGAAAGACTCGGTGCTCTCCCCCTTTCTCTTTTACATGATGATGAGAGGCCTTCCCGCCGCTCTTAAGGTCATAGGGCACGGCGGCACCACCGAGATGTACCGCTACAACCAGTTTCTGTATATTCCGCAGGGGAGAAAACGTTACGGAAAATGCATTCGATCTAGCGATCCCTTCTTAATTGTGCTGCCGTGCCCGCACCTCTGTTATCAGTTGTTTGAATTTGCTGTGTTCCTAAGAAAATTACTTTTACTTTCTGGAGATGTTGAACTCAACCCGGGGCCCGAATTAACACAGATTGCAGAACAGTTGAAAGATATTGCAACCGGCATCAAAGAAATAAAAGAAAAGCGACTGACTGATATAGAGGAGAAAATAGATGCCATATCGGCCTTAGAAGCCAAGGTGGATTCCTGCAATGATCAGCTTAATTCTCTGAAAAACCTCGTTCAAATCCTAGAGAAAAGGATTGATGACCTAGAAGATCGTGGCAGGCAATCGAACTTAATTGCTTTTGGCCTACCGGAGGACCAGGACGAAACTAGAGAAACGCTGGAAAGCGCTGTCTGTGAAAACATAATTAAAAGAACTCTTGGGCACACCAAAGTTGCCATAGAACGAATTCACCGTTTAGGAAAACCAGAATGAGGCCAGTTATTTTTAAGTTAATGAATTCAAGGCAGAAGACTGAAATAATAAAGAAAGAATTCAAACTTAAAAACAGCTCGTTCTCTGTTGGCGAAGACTTCTGCCGAAAAACCAGAGCTATAAGAAAAAAGCTATGGGACAGTGCGAAACCAAACCGTGATCTAGGTGACAAAGTTTCGATGGTCGGTACTAAGTTGTACATTAACAGTAGAGCGTAAATCTGGAACGATGAACTGAACGATAAAGTACCACTTGTAAAAAACGAGGAAATGCAGTCTCGTCCCAGGACGCGCCAACAAGCGCAGGCAAAAGTAAGCCACTCTTAATCTCAAGATTCCTATCAGCGCCGTCTTGCAAGCGTCAAAGTTCACTATATAAGTCTACTCGAGGCAGTAAACCAGCTTTAGTGCAAGAAAAACAGCTGAGAATAATTAACCTTAACGCTCGAAGAGCTGTCAATAAAACCAATGAACTTGAAATCCTATTGCTTGAATACGATCCTCACATATCTATTATAACTGAGACCTGGCTGCATAAAGATATTAACAATGATGCGATATTAACATGAGTGCGCCAAAACAGCAGCAAATGATGACATACAAAGACTACACACGCGCCGATGACCCCTACATAATACATCACTTAGAAACATCTCTTATTCACTTTGATGGAAAGGATGCCTGTGCCCTTTGGAATGAGTTTAAAAGAATATGTCATATTGTCTGAACACATTTGTGCCCACGAAAAGAAAAAAGACTAATAAAGTCACTCCCTGGATGAATCGACAGATTATCCATCTAAAACGAAAAATAAAGCGACTAAACAAGAAACGTCTGCAATATAACTTGATCCTTGAACTTCAAAATGCCCTCGCAAAAGCGGTTCACAGATCTAAAGATTTCTACTTCAAAACAACTCTGCCAAACTTCCTAAAAACTGACCCGACCAAATTTTGGGGATACATCAGTGATATAAAACAACCCGTATCTGAAGTAGTAGATGATAAAATTATCAGTGATCAAAGGGGTATTGCTCACTTATTCAACGAATATTTCCGTAGTGTTTTTTCTGTCTCGGAGCATCCGTCTGAGGTGAACTTCATAACTTATAACGGTGTATATTCTATGCTTTTGAACTTAAAAACTAAAACCTCCCCTGGACCTGACAATATACCAAACATGTTCCTTCGAAGATATACTGAACCATTTGCCAAGTTTCTCGTCATTATTTTTCGCACGTCTCTATTGACAGGGAAAGTACCGGGTGATTGGAAGACAGCACGTATAATACGCATTCTACGCATTCTTAGGCAAGGTGACCGCCTGAAATTAAAAAAAACTATCGTCCCATTTCATTACTTTCATCGTGCAGCAAACTTAGGGAACATGTTATTGCTACTCAAAATCATGACTTTTTAGAACATAATTCTATACTAACTGCCAACACGGCTTTCGGAAAGGATATTCTACTGTGACGCAACTTGTAGCTGTTGTCCAGTCTTGTGCTTCAATCCTGGACCGTAACGGCCAAATTGACGCACTATTTTTATACTTAAGCAAAGCTTTTGATGTAGTTCCTCATAATAGGCTAATAACCAAATTACAATGGATTGGTCTCCCACAGATCTTTATTTCACGGATATGTGACTATTAACTAACCGACAGCAATACGTAGCTCTTGGCGGGCATCAGTCGGACTCTCTTCCCGTCACGTCCGGTGTGCCCCAGGGAAGCGTCCTGGGGCCATTACACTTTTTGTTATATATTAATGACATCGTAGATGAAGTGTGCACTGGTGTTCACATCCGGCTCTATGCCGATGATTGCATATTATTTCGGGAAATCTCTAATACTCAACACCAAAACGACCTAAATACTACCCTTGGCAATATTGTAAACTGGTGCAACCGTTGCGACATGGCGCTAAATCAGGAAAAACTGTTTCTATCCGCATAACACGTAAAAAGCAACCCATAAAATATACTTATAAACTTGGGTCTGCTGAGCTGATGGAAGTAACGGCTGTGAAATACCTAGGCGTGACAATTACAAGTGACCTATCCTGGAATACATATACTGACGATATTTGTAGAGCAGCATTTAGAAAACTGTGTTTCCTCAGGCATAAACTCCAAAATTCCCCATCTGATGTAAACCTTCTTAGCTATCTTTCTTTAATCAGGCCTAAGCTTGGATATGCGTGCATAGTGTGGGATCCGTACACTACATCAAATATAAAAAAGCTTGAAAAAGTGCAGAGAAAAGCTGTGAGATTCGTGTTCTCCAAATTTTTTGAAAACAGATTCTCCTTCGGAATTAATGCGAATTCAAGATATACCACGCCTTGAAGATCGGAGAAAAAGCTTTCGTTTACAATTTCTTTCCTTGTTACTAACCAATAAACTAGGACTTGACCCGTCACAATACTTCATTCCTCAACCAGCCAGAAACAGTCGGTATTACCACACAGATTTAATTTCTCCTTGTTTTGCTCGAACTTGTATAAGATTTCTTTTTTTTTTCGCACCATCACTGAGTGGAACTGCTTGCCCAGGTAACCTCCATGAACTAGCTGCTCGCGTTCTTGAATTTTGTGGTGTAGCTTTTAGCTCTTTCTGAAAAACAAGGTTTATTGACTGCAGGCTCCTCGCTTTTTGTATATATATATATATATATATATATATATATATATATATATATATATATATATATATATATATATATATATATATCAAGCATCGTCCTTTCAAGCATCGTCCGAAAGGACGATGCTTGAAAAGGCAGTCAAAAACACTTCCTTGTAAATCTCCCAATCCTTCATAGCTGCCTCATGATTTTCGAACCAAACTTGGGCATGTCCTTGAAGAGCAAAGTAGACCTGCCTGAGTTTCGCAGCGTCGTTCCAGCCGTTGAATTCCACCACACGGTCGAAAAGGTCCATCCAGTCTCCAGCATCTTCATCCGGTCGTCCATGGAAGCAGGGGGGCTCACGGGGTTGGACGAAAACAACCGGTGCTGTAGGCTGGGCCATTGTCAGCGTCGATGCCTTCCGAGATCGAATAGGGTCAGGCAGTAGACCGTGTTCGGGTTGTAGGCCTTGAAGTCGGCGGCTGGGTCGGTGACCTGTAGGCTGGTCTTCCAGGGCGACAGGAACACGGCTTGGGTCTTCGATTGAAGGATCAAAGGCAGCACCTCCACCAGATATCACGTAGGGGTGACAAGGTCGAGGATTGCACCGAAGAAACTCTTTATTGGGCTGACTTGCGCCCGCAAAAGAACTAAGCCACTCGGCGGTGGCGATAGCAACAAACGTTCTCGTCGGTCGTCGGACAAAGAATGCCCGTCACACTCGACAAAGCTCAATTTAAAGGCTGCACAGAACAATCTATATAACGTCGCAAACAGCTATCAGCACGGGCTGGAACATTGTGGAAATACACCCGAGTGGCCGGAACCTTCGAGACAGATCTCGGTGCATCTTGCGCTACAACAAAACTGATAAAGGTGTGACTCGCGACATCGAGCATTAACAAAGATTACGGAACTGATACGCGGTCCAGAATCAGAGTGATAAGCCTGTATGCCGGCGGCTGTTAAAAAACAACAAATACTGTTTTGAAGGTTTCGCGGCAATATATATAATGTGGGTATGCGTATGTGTATATGTATATAATGTGTATGTATGTATATATACATATAATTTTTATTTCCCTTTTTTTGCCTTACACTTCAAAGTTCTTTGTAAGTGTCTTGGTTTTATTACATTGAAAACTTTGTTGCAAGTGCGTTTATGCTGTATATTGCTTCGTTTTGTCTAATTTATCTGCTTGTTTCTTTGTTATGTATAGTGCCCTACCTGCTTGGACCTAACCACGGTCCGCAGTATGTCTGCAAATAAATAAATAAAAATAAAACATCTAAAGTTCAGCATGTACGCAGACGACGTTAATTTCTGGATCAACAATGGTAGCGACGGCAGCATAGAGGAACGCCTACCGGCGGCGGCGCACACTGTTGTGTCCTACGCGGCCGAAAGGGGTCTGCCGTGCTCTCCGCAAAAATCCGAACTTTTCATATATAACCCAAAATAAATGAGGTGCAAGGCCGACTTTAATGGAGAAATTAAGGTCGATGACTGTCATTTCCCTCTTGCTGAGCCACGTACCGAGCAAACCCAAATACGCCTACGGGGATGGGTTTTATAGGTCCCCGCCGTTCGCGGCGGGTGCTGGCCTATCACCGGTTGTACCTGTTGTATGCCGTCATCGCAACCACCACCACTTCGGTGACGGGGACGGCCGTTGCGACGCGCGCCTTTCTCTCTCCCTCTTCATTCTCTTTCTCCTCTACTTTCTCTGTTCTGTCCGCACTTTTTTTTATCAGGCAGCGAGACAGCGGAGGGCCCCGCCGTGATGGTGCAGTGGTAAGACGCCCGACCACTGTGCCGGAGTACCCAGGTTCTAACCCAACCTCGGCGGCTGCGTTTCGATGGAGGCGAAACGAAGAGGCGCCCGTGTGCTGTGCGATGTCAGCGCACGTTAAAGATCCCCAGGTGGTCGATATTACTCAATAGCCCTCCACTACGGCTCCTGTTTCTCTCTTTCCACTTTCACTCCCATCTTCCTCCCTTCCCTTACGGCGCGGTTTAGGTGTCCACAGAAAACAAGTGAGGCTGTTACCGCGCCTTTCCCTTCCTATAAATCGATCAGAGGTAGCGGGGGTTGCTCAGCTACAGGGCTAGCACGCCCATGTACTTTCTTTTCCTTCTTTCTGCAGTCGCAACAACAGCAACGACTGACATCACACAGCATACGGACGCCTCTACGTTTCGCCCCGGCGCTCGACTACTGTTCCCAAGGACGCGACATCGAATCCCGACCTCGGCGGCCGCTTTTCGATGGAGGCGAAAAGCAAGGCGCCCGTGTGCTGTGCGATGTCAGTGCACGTTAAAGAACCCCAGGTGGTCGAAATTTCCGGATTCCTCGACTACGGCGTCTCTCATAGCCTGAGTCGCTTTGGGACGTTAAAACCCACAAACCAAACCAAACCAAACCGTTTCGCCCCAGCGATTGATTGATTGAAATCTTTATTGAGTGCAATGGAATTCTTGGAATTGCGGGTGGTCCGCCTACTCCGGCAGCCCAGTGGCCTGCGCCGCAGCGTGGGCCCTGCGAACCAGTCCTCGTAGTTGGTCGGGGTCCTCGCTATGCAGAATGGCCTCCCACTGCTCCAAATTGGGATTAGGAAGTTTATCGATAAAAGGATTTAATTGGATTGCCCATACTATGTGAAAAGCCGTAGCTATTTCTCCACAGTGTCGGCACTAATGCAGCTGCCGGTGATCGGGTTTGAAGCCAGGTACCCAGGCACATAGTTGGGCATCTTAAACAGTGTGCAACCATGGCTGGGCGTGACGGCTAAGCTTCATACCTACTTTTTTCCCGCACAACTGCCACAACGAGACCTACAATCTACGACAAACGTTATCTGGCCTCTGAACCAACAGCAGAATGCGCACAGCGCTCGCTCTGTTTATTCTCTGACAGTATAAGGTCACTATGTACTGTAATGACGAATATGTTTAATCGCCAGCACTTATTGAGCATTATCTTCAAAGTATTTTGAACAGAACAGCATGAACGGTAGCAACCTATTTGCAGGCACAAATATTAATGTCACTTTCCGTGCCGACAGTGCATTGTGCACAAGGGGCGAGACTCGTGGAATCCGCCCGTGATTCGAGGGGATGACAACGTCGGCCTTGAATAGCGGTCTGATGAGACACTGCCCGCCGAAATGACCGCTGGTACAAAGCGGCGTGTCGCATGTCAAGTGCTGCCTCCACTTGCACTGGTCAGGTCATGGATGGCCGGCTTGTCTACAACCGCTCCTCGCCCACGTGACCTTCACCGCGCTCACGTCACAACGCTGGCTCGTTCGTTGCCAGATCGTTGTCTACAAGGCCGTCGCACTCGAGATTCAAGCGCGTCATGAGGAGCTCCAACTCTAGGGATTTTCCCTGAGTGCAAATAACCGACGTTCACCTTCGCTCGTTGCCATGGTAGGTTGTTATTAGGGACGGACACGCCGCTGAACATATCAATCATTTACAGTTAAAGAAACTACGAAATACACTTTACTAAGGTAAGCAAACGCGCGCGAACGATCGATATTACATCACTCGAATCCAGAACGCAAATTCTTTAAAACTGGTTGAACAGCTACAAACGTATAGCCGATACAAGTGATGCTATCTTCCCTCTTTTGTCGTTGCACTCTTCATCCCAGGCCAGCAGGAGACGCGCTTGGACAGTGTTCTCTAAACGTATTCGATGACGCGTCTGTGACTCGGAAACGATGGTAGCGAGCGGTGGAAGTGCGGCCAAACGCTCAAGTTCGGCTATAGGAGTGTGCTTATGTAGACCGGTAATAGTGCGTAGTGTTGCGCGATGAAGGCGTTCGACCTTAGCGATGTCATTCTTCGACAGGTGGATGACGGGTGCTACATAGAGGATTTTTCCGACCACCGCTGCTAAGGCCAGCGCACAGCAGGCATGTTGCCGCGCACCGCCTTGCCGGTTGGACAGGCTACGAATAGAATGTAGTAGTGCTGGCCAAACAGGCTGTAGGTAATGAACCCATTTAGCCCTATATGCATATCTTCGCCCTTGGGAGATGTCAGTGGTCACACGCCTGCATCGCCGACCTATAAACCGCGATTTTGTCGTCCCCCGTGAGCTCCTCGCTTCCAGTCACCGACAAGAGCGAATCCCTGATACGACCGACGCACACATGACGCTTCAAATACTAGCGAATGTGCATCTATGGGCTATGTATGCGATGACAACCCTTCCCGTTCAGGCGATTATGCCTGCCACCTACCTCAAGGTACCCCTCTTCATGCTGAACTCCTCGCGATTTGGGGAGCCTTGTCAGGAGTGCCTTGCATCGGAATTGATCCAATATGTATTCTTGCTGATTCGTATGAAGCCTACCAAGGAAATCGCTACTCTGGGTTCGCAAGTTGCAACAGCTACGGCCATACAGCGCTTTCTTAAACGCCACCAACTCGCGACCAGAACTGTCGCTATTCACTGGACCCGAGGTCACTCGGACGAATCAGGGGGCAATGCGGCGGCACACGCCGCGGCTGCCTTGGCAAGTGGATTGCTCAGAATTACTTCTCCACCCACTCTGCTTCATACTTATTCGACCTTGGGCGGGTAACACACCCCTTCTCTTGCCCTTATGTACAGGGTCATCCACTTCTAGCTGTAACAAGGTCACTCCTTTGAAAGCAACATTGCGTCCGATGCAGGTGCATATCGAAGCAAATCGATACAAGCACAGACTGACACGGAGGTGGTGCTGCGCATGGCCAGCCACTTAGCTTCACTGCGTTGACGTGTCGGACGCAATATGGCGCTTTAAAAGCAGTGACAGTGTTGTAGCTAGAAGTGGACGAGGCTGTGCTATACACGGACCAGTCTTCGTAGCCTCAGTCAGCACCGCATGCAGGTGGTCACATCAGACCCACCGTTAACGCGAATAAACCCACCTCATCCGAAGTCAAGAAGTCTTTTTGAATAAGCTTATCGCCCATGCGACTTACATGCCACGTATTAGGGCCCGCTGGCGTCAGTATACAGAGCAAATGATTACGTGCCCACACTGTGCGACTCTCGTGGGGCGGCATATCTCATCTACTCTGGGATTGTCCTGCTTTTTCTACTGGACGCTCCGGGATTGAACCCTACCGCCTGAACTGCCGTTCCCGTCTCAGAACTGACGCTAACACACAAATGATATTTGCCAAGTATGATTTCCTCAGTGGCCTGGTCAGAGCAATATGATTTGAGTGACGACCTGTGTAAACAATGAAGATTCTGCCTACTCCCATTTATCCCCATCTATAGCCATGAGCCTTCCTATTCAATAGAGGACGTTCAAATCAAAATCTTGTGTTCCACCCTCAACCACTGTGTACCGCCAACAAATGCCAACGGAGAAGAAAAAATAAACAATATTTATGAAGGACTCTTAAGCACCGTCTTTAAGGGTATGACAATATAGCGTAGGCTACTCGTCAATATACGTAAAGAACCGCTTGAACCAAGCCGTAATAACGTCCCTGAACGGCCTAGGGGTAAAAGGATCGACAGCCGACAGACACTTGTTAGGAGATAGAGCGGCTGGAAGCAGCGCCTTCTGCGTACTTTAATTACATTTCTCTCTCCTTTTTTTTTTTACGTGAACTTGATTCCAGACTGTGCGGCGCCCTTCTTCCCATAAACATCACAAAGTCATTTTAAACTGTAACGGCTCCGCTCTTTCTAAATACAAGCGGCGGCCCCAGGAAAGGTAGTAAGTAAAAAGGAAGAAAGGAGCAAATATTGCGGAAGTAGGACAGATGAAAAGGAATGAGGAGAGAGAAGGGCACAAGAAAACAAAACAAACGGCATTATGTTACTAACGAAAACATGTAGACAAGCGAAATGAAGGTTCATATAATATTTCGAAATTCTTGGCACAATAGCAATATCATGATACTATCGCGGGATCGTTATTTACTTTGCCTGTAAATGGAAATGAGGAACAGAAGCGAAAAGTTCACAATTTTATGCTGAAAGAAAACAAAAATGATAAAGAAAAAAATGTAAAAACAATCAAAGTACAGAATGAGAAATGTAAATCAAAAAGACAAATGTTACACGTTGACAAGTTTGGAGCACGTGGAACCGCAGCGTGGTTCTTGTGTGCATGGATGATGGAAGGATGACTAGTGTCTTGCTGAGAAAGAACGTGGATGTTTACTGAGGGTGGACAAAGAGAGCGACTGAAAAAAAGAAAGAAAAAGAAAAGAGAGCAAAAGAAAAGAGAAATAAAAGGAACGCACACACGTGTGTGCATGCGCGTCATGTCAAGATGAGGGAGCAAAAGGAGTAGATGAAGGAGAAGAAGCAGCGGCGGCTCATTCTGCAGCAGATCCGAGCACTCTACGGTACAAAGACACCTAATACCCGTCCACACGGTTTACCTGGTCAACACGCGGCTGGAGAACGTGAGTAACGCTGAATGTTGGCGGCTGGAGTAGAATAGTATTCGTGCTATTGGACAAACAGTGTGTTACAGTAGCGGGTCGGAAGCCGACTATGAGGCACGTTGCATTAAAATATGGAAATTCGACATCTGTGGATTGTGTATGGAAACCGCTCACACTTTGCGCAACTAACTTTGATAGCGGGAGGATCGAATGGGGCATAGGGAGAAAAGGTGCTGCATAACAGGGGTGCAGTCAAGTTGTTCTGGTATATATCTGTACTAATGTCTGAGGGACGTTCCGAAGGCTCCTCATGAATCCCTGCAAGAAGTGAAACACATTCTTGGAATATGCTAGCTGGCTGTTAGGTGGTGATAGCCAGTATTAATAGCAGGCGCCCCTTACGCTTTGTCCAAAACAGGCTTCTCAGTTGCCTCATGAAACGGCTTTGAATACATTTCTTTACTTATCCTGCCTTACCCTTCCCGAGCAGCGCTCACCGATCAATGAAGACTCAAATCATGCAGTAGCTGATAATTTACTTTTAGCATTTCTGCCCTCACCTGGATTGTATGTCCATGCAGCACCATTTCATCACAAGTGCTCCTTCAACAGTCTGTCAGCTGGGGCATGGTGTCCCTTTACTTAGAACCTGATATTCAGGTTTTATTTCTTTGCGCAGCAGTGACACATTATGTACTACACCAGCTGCTGCTGTGTGCGGATACAGTTACTCACTGAAGGAACAGCGAGAGCGCTGAAAAGGGTTCGAGAAATAGTCAAAGCGCTATATTCTAGGAAGAACGTTTCGCTACCTCCTCATGTGAATAGGATTGGATTGGGGAGATTTAATGCGTCTTCCATTGGATAAGTGTAACAAAGACGCAATTTCGGTTCTGCTGCTACTCTCGACTTGGTAGGTGATGACTGCATTGTCTTGCATATCATAGCGTCATTGTGTCTTCGGTGGTTGAGCATCTCCGCAGGAAATATCAGTGAGGATACCGTTAATTCGAATGCACTGATCAGGAAGGTACTACCCCAAGCAAAATGTTATCTTCCTTGCTTATGGAGAAAGGGCATAACAATGATAGACAGAGCAATGCGAGAAATACGTTGACGTATATGAGAGATGGAAGATCCTGCGGCCGAGATTGAGGCCCAGCTCGCCGAAAAAACATATATAACTGTGCATCTAAACTCAGCCATTTAGAGAATTATAAAGGCGACAGATGGGCAAAAACACGTGTAACACTGCCTTCGCCAGATATTTGAATTTCAGCTTAACTTCTGAGCATTTTTTTCATCGCGTTTGCACATTGGATTGCATAAGGATATTTGTTTTGTTTGGGCTGGTTTGTGGGGTTTAACGTCCCAAAGCGACTCAGGCTATGAGAGACGCCGTAGTGGAGGATTCCAGAAATTTCGACCACCTGGGGTTCTTTAACGTGCACTGATATCGCACAGCACACGGGCGCCTTGCTTTTGGCCTGCTGCCGCCGAGGCCGGGATTCGATCCCGCGTCCTTGGGAACAGTAGTCGAGCGCCGTAACCACTGCGCTACAGTGCCCTAGAAGGGGGCACTGTAACTGCACCACCCCGGCGGGGTGATATTTGTATTTGCTCCACCCACTGGTAGTACAGTAAATTAGCAAAAACGTATTTTAATTGTGTGAGTGTTTGTCTTACCTTGTTAGTTTTATCTGGTCGCTCAGTGTCGGTATGAAGGATCTGGTTTACGAGCCATTGTCACTGGATATCTCTATAATCACAAACCCTATTGTCGCCTATGACTAGGACATGGTCATTGGGCGGCGTAGCCAACGAATGCTACCTATAATATGTTGTACCAATGGAGCATGTGTTATTTGGTGTTGCGTAGGTATTACCGATTGCCATGTACAAGCCCCACAAGAGTCGCCAGTGCCGGTCGGTATCGTTCGACGAAGGCAAACGGCTCGTGATTGCTACCGACTTGGACCCGGAGGTGGACCCGCTTAAGCTGAGGCCCGTCGAAGGCCGTCCCCCGACTCCACGGCCTTCGCGAGCTGATTGTACCGCCTGCTCCTCGCCCGAAGGCCAGTATGACGAGTTAGGCGAGTGCTCCTCGCGGCCACCCAGCGCCGCCTCGACCGCAGCCGCCGCCCAGCAGCCGTCTACGATGGGCTCGCCACCTAAGGTATCAAAGAGCATTTCGCTACAGAACGCAAGCATAGAGCAACAATAGAAGCAGAAATCAGTGAAACCCTTCCGATATATTGATAAAGGTCTCTGTACCGGCTTAGCATAGTATATTCGCTGGCAAAATATAGATGCATGGCTCAGAAAAAACGCTCCCTGCACAGGTTAATGTAGTGATTAAAGAAATCAGTCCTCATTGAAGTACATTAAAGACAGAAGTGAATACTGCTGGCTTTATTTTACCGCCTTCCGATATATTGATAAAGGTCTCTGTACCGGCTTAGCATAGTATATTCGCTGGCAAAATATAGATGCATGGCTCAGAAAAAACGCTCCCTGCACAGGTTAATGTAGTGATTAAAGAAATCAGTCCTCATTGAAGTACATTAAAGACAGAAGTGAATACTGCTGACTTTATTTTACCGCCTTCCGATATATTGATAAAGGTCTCTGTACCGGCTTAGCATAGTATATTCGCTGGCAAAATATAGATGCATGGCTCAGAAAAAACGCTCCCTGCACAGGTTAATGTAGTGATTAAAGAAATCAGTCCTCATTGAAGTACATTAAAGACAGAAGTGAATACTGCTGACTTTATTTTACCGCCTTCCGATATATTGATAAAGGTCTCTGTACCGGCTTAGCATAGTATATTCGCTGGCAAAATATAGATGCATGGCTCAGAAAAAACGCTCCCTGCACAGGTTAATGTAGTGATTAAAGAAATCAGTCCTCATTGAAGTACATTAAAGACAGAAGTGAATACTGCTGGCTTTATTTTACCGCCTTCCGATATATTGATAAAGGTCTCTGTACCGGCTTAGCATAGTATATTCGCTGGCAAAATATAGATGCATGGCTCAGAAAAAACGCTCCCTGCACAGGTTAATGTAGTGATTAAAGAAATCAGTCCTCATTGAAGTACATTAAAGACAGAAGTGAATACTGCTGACTTTATTTTACCGCCTTCCGATATATTGATAAAGGCCTCTGTACCGGCTTAGCATAGTATATTCGCTGGCAAAATATAGATGCATGGCTCAGAAAAAACGCTCCCTGCACAGGTTAATGTAGTGATTAAAGAAATCAGTCCTCATTGAAGTACATTAAAGACAGAAGTGAATACTGCTGACTTTATTTTACCGCCTTCCGATATATTGATAAAGGTCTCTGTACCGGCTTAGCATAGTATATTCGCTGGCAAAATATAGATGCATGGCTCAGAAAAAACGCTCCCTGCACAGGTTAATGTAGTGATTAAAGAAATCAGTCCTCATTGAAGTACATTAAAGACAGAAGTGAATACTGCTGGCTTTATTTTACCGCCTTCCGATATATTGATAAAGGTCTCTGTACCGGCTTAGCATAGTATATTCGCTGGCAAAATATAGATGCATGGCTCAGAAAAAACGCTCCCTGCACAGGTTAATGTAGTGATTAAAGAAATCAGTCCTCATTGAAGTACATTAAAGACAGAAGTGAATACTGCTGGCTTTATTTTACCGCCTTCCGATATATTGATAAAGGTCTCTGTACCGGCTTAGCATAGTATATTCGCTGGCAAAATATAGATGCATGGCTCAGAAAAAACGCTCCCTGCACAGGTTAATGTAGTGATTAAAGAAATCAGTCCTCATTGAAGTACATTAAAGACAGAAGTGAATACTGCTGGCTTTATTTTACCGCCTTCCGATATATTGATAAAGGTCTCTGTACCGGCTTAGCATAGTATATTCGCTGGCAAAATATAGATGCATGGCTCAGAAAAAACGCTCCCTGCACAGGTTAATGTAGTGATTAAAGAAATCAGTCCTCATTGAAGTACATTAAAGACAGAAGTGAATACTGCTGACTTTATTTTACCGCCTTCCGATATATTGATAAAGGTCTCTGTACCGGCTTAGCATAGTATATTCGCTGGCAAAATATAGATGCATGGCTCAGAAAAAACGCTCCCTGCACAGGTTAATGTAGTGATTAAAGAAATCAGTCCTCATTGAAGTACATTAAAGACAGAAGTGAATACTGCTGGCTTTATTTTACCGCCTTCCGATATATTGATAAAGGTCTCTGTACCGGCTTAGCATAGTATATTCGCTGGCAAAATATAGATGCATGGCTCAGAAAAAACGCTCCCTGCACAGGTTAATGTAGTGATTAAAGAAATCAGTCCTCATTGAAGTACATTAAAGACAGAAGTGAATACTGCTGACTTTATTTTACCGCCTTCCGATATATTGATAAAGGTCTCTGTACCGGCTTAGCATAGTATATTCGCTGGCAAAATATAGATGCATGGCTCAGAAAAAACGCTCCCTGCACAGGTTAATGTAGTGATTAAAGAAATCAGTCCTCATTGAAGTACATTAAAGACAGAAGTGAATACTGCTGGCTTTATTTTACCGCCTTCCGATATATTGATAAAGGTCTCTGTACCGGCTTAGCATAGTATATTCGCTGGCAAAATATAGATGCATGGCTCAGAAAAAACGCTCCCTGCACAGGTTAATGTAGTGATTAAAGAAATCAGTCCTCATTGAAGTACATTAAAGACAGAAGTGAATACTGCTGGCTTTATTTTACCGCCTTCCGATATATTGATAAAGGTCTCTGTACCGGCTTAGCATAGTATATTCGCTGGCAAAATATAGATGCATGGCTCAGAAAAAACGCTCCCTGCACAGGTTAATGTAGTGATTAAAGAAATCAGTCCTCATTGAAGTACATTAAAGACAGAAGTGAATACTGCTGACTTTATTTTACCGCCTTCCGATATATTGATAAAGGTCTCTGTACCGGCTTAGCATAGTATATTCGCTGGCAAAATATAGATGCATGGCTCAGAAAAAACGCTCCCTGCACAGGTTAATGTAGTGATTAAAGAAATCAGTCCTCATTGAAGTACATTAAAGACAGAAGTGAATACTGCTGACTTTATTTTACCGCCTTCCGATATATTGATAAAGGTCTCTGTACTGGCTTAGCATAGTATATTCGCTGGCAAAATATAGATGCATGGCTCAGAAAAAACGCTCCCTGCACAGGTTAATGTAGTGATTAAAGAAATCAGTCCTCATTGAAGTACATTAAAGACAGAAGTGAATACTGCTGGCTTTATTTTACCGCCTTCCGATATATTGATAAAGGTCTCTGTACCGGCTTAGCATAGTATATTCGCTGGCAAAATATAGATGCATGGCTCAGAAAAAACGCTCCCTGCACAGGTTAATGTAGTGATTAAAGAAATCAGTCCTCATTGAAGTACATTAAAGACAGAAGTGAATACTGCTGACTTTATTTTACCGCCTTCCGATATATTGATAAAGGTCTCTGTACCGGCTTAGCATATTATATTCGCTGGCAAAATATAGATGCATGGCTCAGAAAAAACGCTCCCTGCACAGGTTAATGTAGTGATTAAAGAAATCAGTCCTCATTGAAGTACATTAAAGGCAGAAGTGAATACTGCTGACTTTATTTTACCGCCTTCCGATATATTGATAAAGGTCTCTGTACCGGCTTAGCATAGTATATTCGCTGGCAAAATATAGATGCATGGCTCAGAAAAAACGCTCCCTGCACAGGTTAATGTAGTGATTAAAGAAATCAGTCCTCATTGAAGTACATTAAAGACAGAAGTGAATACTGCTGACTTTATTTTACCGCCTTCCGATATATTGATAAAGGTCTCTGTACC
This sequence comes from Amblyomma maculatum, assembly GCF_055883805.1. Taxonomy (NCBI): domain Eukaryota; kingdom Metazoa; phylum Arthropoda; class Arachnida; order Ixodida; family Ixodidae; genus Amblyomma; species Amblyomma maculatum. The sequence continues at coordinate 65,340,245 of NC_139351.1, read as the reverse complement.
GGCTTAGCATAGTATATTCGCTGGCAAAATATAGATGCATGGCTCAGAAAAAACGCTCCCTGCACAGGTTAATGTAGTGATTAAAGAAATCAGTCCTCATTGAAGTACATTAAAGACAGAAGTGAATACTGCTGGCTTTATTTTACCGCCTTCCGATATATTGATAAAGGTCTCTGTACCGGCTTAGCATAGTATATTCGCTGGCAAAATATAGAGCATGGCTCAGAAAAAACGCTCCCTGCACAGGTTAATGTAGTGATTAAAGAAATCAGTCCTCATTGAAGTACATTAAAGACAGAAGTGAATACTGCTGACTTTATTTTACCGCCTTCCGATATATTGATAAAGGTCTCTGTACCGGCTTAGCATAGTATATTCGCTGGCAAAATATAGATGCATGGCTCAGAAAAAACGCTCCCTGCACAGTTAAAGAAGATCAGTCCTCATTGAAGTACATTAAAGACAGAAGTGAATACTGCTGACTTTATTTTACCGCCTTCCGATATATTGATAAAGGTCTCTGTACCGGCTTAGCATAGTATATTCGCTGGCAAAATATAGATGCATGGCTCAGAAAAAACGCTCCCTGCACAGGTTAATGTAGTGATTAAAGAAATCAGTCCTCATTGAAGTACATTAAAGACAGAAGTGAATACTGCTGACTTTATTTTACCGCCTTCCGATATATTGATAAAGGTCTCTGTACCGGCTTAGCATAGTATATTCGCTGGCAAAATATAGATGCATGGCTCAGAAAAAACGCTCCCTGCACAGGTTAATGTAGTGATTAAAGAAATCAGTCCTCATTGAAGTACATTAAAGACAGAAGTGAATACTGCTGACTTTATTTTACCGCCTTCCGATATATTGATAAAGGTCTCTGTACCGGCTTAGCATAGTATATTCGCTGGCAAAATATAGATGCATGGCTCAGAAAAAACGCTCCCTGCACAGGTTAATGTAGTGATTAAAGAAATCAGTCCTCATTGAAGTACATTAAAGACAGAAGTGAATACTGCTGACTTTATTTTACCGCCTTCCGATATATTGATAAAGGTCTCTGTACCGGCTTAGCATAGTATATTCGCTGGCAAAATATAGATGCATGGCTCGGAAAAAACGCTTCCTGCACAGGTTAATGTAGTGATTAAAGAAATCAGTCCTCATTGAAGTACATTAAAGACAGAAGTGAATACTGCTGGCTTTATTTTACCGCCTTCCGATATATTGATAAAGGTCTCTGTACCGGCTTAGCATAGTATATTCGCTGGCAAAATATAGATGCATGGCTCAGAAAAAACGCTCCCTGCACAGGTTAATGTAGTGATTAAAGAAATCAGTCCTCATTGAAGTACATTAAAGAGAGAAGTGAATACTGCTGACTTTATTTTACCGCCTTCCGATATATTGATAAAGGTCTCTGTACCGGCTTAGCATAGTATATTCGCTGGCAAAATATAGATGCATGGCTCAGAAAAAACGCTCCCTGCACAGGTTAATGTAGTGATTAAAGAAATCAGTCCTCATTGAAGTACATTAAAGACAGAAGTGAATACTGCTGACTTTATTTTACCGCCTTCCGATATATTGATAAAGGTCTCTGTACCGGCTTAGCATAGTATATTCGCTGGCAAAATATAGATGCATGGCTCAGAAAAAACGCTCCCTGCACAGGTTAATGTAGTGATTAAAGAAATCAGTCCTCATTGAAGTACATTAAAGACAGAAGTGAATACTGCTGACTTTATTTTACCGCCTTCCGATATATTGATAAAGGTCTCTGTACCGGCTTAGCATAGTATATTCGCTGGCAAAATATAGATGCATGGCTCAGAAAAAACGCTCCCTGCACAGGTTAATGTAGTGATTAAAGAAATCAGTCCTCATTGAAGTACATTAAAGACAGAAGTGAATACTGCTGGCTTTATTTTACCGCCTTCCGATATATTGATAAAGGTCTCTGTACCGGCTTAGCATAGTATATTCGCTGGCAAAATGTAGATGCATGGCTCAGAAAAAACGCTCCCTGCACAGGTTAATGTAGTGATTAAAGAAATCAGTCCTCATTGAAGTACATTAAAGACAGAAGTGAATACTGCTGACTTTATTTTACCGCCTTCCGATATATTGATAAAGGTCTCTGTACCGGCTTAGCATAGTATATTCGCTGGCAAAATATAGATGCATGGCTCAGAAAAAACGCTCCCTGCACAGGTTAATGTAGTGATTAAAGAAATCAGTCCTCATTGAAGTACATTAAAGACAGAAGTGAATACTGCTGGCATTATTTTACCGCCTTCCGATATATTGATAAAGGTCTCTGTACCGGCTTAGCATAGTATATTCGCTGGCAAAATATAGATGCATGGCTCAGAAAAAACGCTCCCTGCACAGGTTAATGTAGTGATTAAAGAAATCAGTCCTCATTGAAGTACATTAAAGACAGAAGTGAATACTGCTGGCTTTATTTTACCGCCTTCCGATATATTGATAAAGGTCTCTGTACCGGCTTAGCATAGTATATTCGCTGGCAAAATATAGATGCATGGCTCAGAAAAAACGCTCCCTGCACAGGTTAATGTAGTGATTAAAGAAATCAGTCCTCATTGAAGTACATTAAAGACAGAAGTGAATACTGCTGACTTTATTTTACCGCCTTCCGATATATTGATAAAGGTCTCTGTACCGGCTTAGCATAGTATATTCGCTGGCAAAATATAGATGCATGGCTCAGAAAAAACGCTCCCTGCACAGGTTAATGTAGTGATTAAAGAAATCAGTCCTCATTGAAGTACATTAAAGACAGAAGTGAATACTGCTGACTTTATTTTACCGCCTTCCGATATATTGATAAAGGTCTCTGTACCGGCTTAGCATAGTATATTCGCTGGCAAAATATAGATGCATGGCTCAGAAAAAACGCTCCCTGCACAGGTTAATGTAGTGATTAAAGAAATCAGTCCTCATTGAAGTACATTAAAGACAGAAGTGAATACTGCTGGCTTTATTTTACCGCCTTCCGATATATTGATAAAGGTCTCTGTACCGGCTTAGCATAGTATATTCGCTGGCAAAATATAGATGCATGGCTCAGAAAAAACGCTCCCTGCACAGGTTAATGTAGTGATTAAAGAAATCAGTCCTCATTGAAGTACATTAAAGACAGAAGTGAATACTGCTGACTTTATTTTACCGCCTTCCGATATATTGATAAAGGCCTCTGTACCGGCTTAGCATAGTATATTCGCTGGCAAAATATAGATGCATGGCTCAGAAAAAACGCTCCCTGCACAGGTTAATGTAGTGATTAAAGAAATCAGTCCTCATTGAAGTACATTAAAGACAGAAGTGAATACTGCTGACTTTATTTTACCGCCTTCCGATATATTGATAAAGGTCTCTGTACCGGCTTAGCATAGTATATTCGCTGGCAAAATATAGATGCATGGCTCAGAAAAAACGCTCCCTGCACAGGTTAATGTAGTGATTAAAGAAATCAGTCCTCATTGAAGTACATTAAAGACAGAAGTGAATACTGCTGGCTTTATTTTACCGCCTTCCGATATATTGATAAAGGTCTCTGTACCGGCTTAGCATAGTATATTCGCTGGCAAAATATAGATGCATGGCTCAGAAAAAACGCTCCCTGCACAGGTTAATGTAGTGATTAAAGAAATCAGTCCTCATTGAAGTACATTAAAGACAGAAGTGAATACTGCTGGCTTTATTTTACCGCCTTCCGATATATTGATAAAGGTCTCTGTACCGGCTTAGCATAGTATATTCGCTGGCAAAATATAGATGCATGGCTCAGAAAAAACGCTCCCTGCACAGGTTAATGTAGTGATTAAAGAAATCAGTCCTCATTGAAGTACATTAAAGACAGAAGTGAATACTGCTGGCTTTATTTTACCGCCTTCCGATATATTGATAAAGGTCTCTGTACCGGCTTAGCATAGTATATTCGCTGGCAAAATATAGATGCATGGCTCAGAAAAAACGCTCCCTGCACAGGTTAATGTAGTGATTAAAGAAATCAGTCCTCATTGAAGTACATTAAAGACAGAAGTGAATACTGCTGACTTTATTTTACCGCCTTCCGATATATTGATAAAGGTCTCTGTACCGGCTTAGCATAGTATATTCGCTGGCAAAATATAGATGCATGGCTCAGAAAAAACGCTCCCTGCACAGGTTAATGTAGTGATTAAAGAAATCAGTCCTCATTGAAGTACATTAAAGACAGAAGTGAATACTGCTGGCTTTATTTTACCGCCTTCCGATATATTGATAAAGGTCTCTGTACCGGCTTAGCATAGTATATTCGCTGGCAAAATATAGATGCATGGCTCAGAAAAAACGCTCCCTGCACAGGTTAATGTAGTGATTAAAGAAATCAGTCCTCATTGAAGTACATTAAAGACAGAAGTGAATACTGCTGACTTTATTTTACCGCCTTCCGATATATTGATAAAGGTCTCTGTACCGCTTAGCATAGTATATTCGCTGGCAAAATATAGATGCATGGCTCAGAAAAAACGCTCCCTGCACAGGTTAACAGGTATGTAGTGATTAAAGAAATCAGTCCTCATTGAAGTACATTAAAGACAGAAGTGAATACTGCTGGCTTTATTTTACCGCCTTCCGATATATTGATAAAGGTCTCTGTACCGGCTTAGCATAGTATATTCGCTGGCAAAATATAGATGCATGGCTCAGAAAAAACGCTCCCTGCACAGGTTAATGTAGTGATTAAAGAAATCAGTCCTCATTGAAGTACATTAAAGACAGAAGTGAATACTGCTGGCTTTATTTTACCGCCTTCCGATATATTGATAAAGGTCTCTGTACCGGCTTAGCATAGTATATTCGCTGGCAAAATATAGATGCATGGCTCAGAAAAAACGCTCCCTGCACAGGTTAATGTAGTGATTAAAGAAATCAGTCCTCATTGAAGTACATTAAAGACAGAAGTGAATACTGCTGACTTTATTTTACCGCCTTCCGATATATTGATAAAGGTCTCTGTACCGGCTTAGCATAGTATATTCGCTGGCAAAATATAGATGCATGGCTCAGAAAAAACGCTCCCTGCACAGGTTAATGTAGTGATTAAAGAAATCAGTCCTCATTGAAGTACATTAAAGACAGAAGTGAATACTGCTGACTTTATTTTACCGCCTTCCGATATATTGATAAAGGTCTCTGTACCGGCTTAGCATAGTATATTCGCTGGCAAAATATAGATGCATGGCTCAGAAAAAACGCTCCCTGCACAGGTTAATGTAGTGATTAAAGAAATCAGTCCTCATTGAAGTACATTAAAGACAGAAGTGAATACTGCTGGACTTTATTTTACCGCCTTCCGATATATTGATAAAGGTCTCTGTACCGGCTTAGCATAGTATATTCGCTGGCAAAATATAGATGCATGGCTCAGAAAAAACGCTCCCTGCACAGGTTAATGTAGTGATTAAAGAAATCAGTCCTCATTGAAGTACATTAAAGACAGAAGTGAATACTGCTGACTTTATTTTACCGCCTTCCGATATATTGATAAAGGTCTCTGTACCGGCTTAGCATAGTATATTCGCTGGCAAAATATAGATGCATGGCTCAGAAAAAACGCTCCCTGCACAGGTTAATGTAGTGATTAAAGAAATCAGTCCTCATTGAAGTACATTAAAGACAGAAGTGAATACTGCTGACTTTATTTTACCGCCTTCCGATATATTGATAAAGGTCTCTGTACCGGCTTAGCATAGTATATTCGCTGGCAAAATATAGATGCATGGCTCAGAAAAAACGCTCCCTGCACAGGTTAATGTAGTGATTAAAGAAATCAGTCCTCATTGAAGTACATTAAAGACAGAAGTGAATACTGCTGACTTTATTTTACCGCCTTCCGATATATTGATAAAGGTCTCTGTACCGGCTTAGCATAGTATATTCGCTGGCAAAATATAGATGCATGGCTCAGAAAAAACGCTCCCTGCACAGGTTAATGTAGTGATTAAAGAAATCAGTCCTCATTGAAGTACATTAAAGACAGAAGTGAATACTGCTGACTTTATTTTACCGCCTTCCGATATATTGATAAAGGTCTCTGTACCGGCTTAGCATAGTATATTCGCTGGCAAAATATAGATGCATGGCTCAGAAAAAACGCTCCCTGCACAGGTTAATGTAGTGATTAAAGAAATCAGTCCTCATTGAAGTACATTAAAGACAGAAGTGAATACTGCTGACTTTATTTTACCGCCTTCCGATATATTGATAAAGGTCTCTGTACCGGCTTAGCATAGTATATTCGCTGGCAAAATATAGATGCATGGCTCAGAAAAAACGCTCCCTGCACAGGTTAATGTAGTGATTAAAGAAATCAGTCCTCATTGAAGTACATTAAAGACAGAAGTGAATACTGCTGACTTTATTTTACCGCCTTCCGATATATTGATAAAGGTCTCTGTACCGGCTTAGCATAGTATATTCGCTGGCAAAATATAGATGCATGGCTCAGAAAAAACGCTCCCTGCACAGGTTAATGTAGTGATTAAAGAAATCAGTCCTCATTGAAGTACATTAAAGACAGAAGTGAATACTGCTGACTTTATTTTACCGCCTTCCGATATATTGATAAAGGTCTCTGTACCGGCTTAGCATAGTATATTCGCTGGCAAAATATAGATGCATGGCTCAGAAAAAACGCTCCCTGCACAGGTTAATGTAGTGATTAAAGAAATCAGTCCTCATTGAAGTACATTAAAGACAGAAGTGAATACTGCTGACTTTATTTTACCGCCTTCCGATATATTGATAAAGGTCTCTGTACCGGCTTAGCATAGTATATTCGCTGGCAAAATATAGATGCATGGCTCAGAAAAAACGCTCCCTGCACAGGTTAATGTAGTGATTAAAGAAATCAGTCCTCATTGAAGTACATTAAAGACAGAAGTGAATACTGCTGACTTTATTTTACCGCCTTCCGATATATTGATAAAGGTCTCTGTACCGGCTTAGCATAGTATATTCGCTGGCAAAATATAGATGCATGGCTCAGAAAAAACGCTCCCTGCACAGGTTAATGTAGTGATTAAAGAAATCAGTCCTCATTGAAGTACATTAAAGACAGAAGTGAATACTGCTGGACTTTATTTTACCGCCTTCCGATATATTGATAAAGGTCTCTGTACCGGCTTAGCATAGTATATTCGCTGGCAAAATATAGATGCATGGCTCAGAAAAAACGCTCCCTGCACAGGTTAATGTAGTGATTAAAGAAATCAGTCCTCATTGAAGTACATTAAAGACAGAAGTGAATACTGCTGACTTTATTTTACCGCCTTCCGATATATTGATAAAGGTCTCTGTACCGGCTTAGCATAGTATATTCGCTGGCAAAATATAGATGCATGGCTCAGAAAAAACGCTCCCTGCACAGGTTAATGTAGTGATTAAAGAAATCAGTCCTCATTGAAGTACATTAAAGACAGAAGTGAATACTGCTGACTTTATTTTACCGCCTTCCGATATATTGATAAAGGTCTCTGTACCGGCTTAGCATAGTATATTCGCTGGCAAAATATAGATGCATGGCTCAGAAAAAACGCTCCCTGCACAGGTTAATGTAGTGATTAAAGAAATCAGTCCTCATTGAAGTACATTAAAGACAGAAGTGAATACTGCTGACTTTATTTTACCGCCTTCCGATATATTGATAAAGGTCTCTGTACCGGCTTAGCATAGTATATTCGCTGGCAAAATATAGATGCATGGCTCAGAAAAAACGCTCCCTGCACAGGTTAATGTAGTGATTAAAGAAATCAGTCCTCATTGAAGTACATTAAAGACAGAAGTGAATACTGCTGACTTTATTTTACCGCCTTCCGATATATTGATAAAGGTCTCTGTACCGGCTTAGCATAGTATATTCGCTGGCAAAATATAGATGCATGGCTCAGAAAAAACGCTCCCTGCACAGGTTAATGTAGTGATTAAAGAAATCAGTCCTCATTGAAGTACATTAAAGACAGAAGTGAATACTGCTGGCTTTATTTTACCGCCTTCCGATATATTGATAAAGGTCTCTGTACCGGCTTAGCATAGTATATTCGCTGGCAAAATATAGATGCATGGCTCAGAAAAAACGCTCCCTGCACAGGTTAATGTAGTGATTAAAGAAATCAGTCCTCATTGAAGTACATTAAAGACAGAAGTGAATACTGCTGGCTTTATTTTACCGCCTTCCGATATATTGATAAAGGTCTCTGTACCGGCTTAGCATAGTATATTCGCTGGCAAAATATAGATGCATGGCTCAGAAAAAACGCTCCCTGCACAGGTTAATGTAGTGATTAAAGAAATCAGTCCTCATTGAAGTACATTAAAGACAGAAGTGAATACTGCTGGCTTTATTTTACCGCCTTCCGATATATTGATAAAGGTCTCTGTACCGGCTTAGCATAGTATATTCGCTGGCAAAATATAGATGCATGGCTCAGAAAAAACGCTCCCTGCACAGGTTAATGTAGTGATTAAAGAAATCAGTCCTCATTGAAGTACATTAAAGACAGAAGTGAATACTGCTGGCTTTATTTTACCGCCTTCCGATATATTGATAAAGGTCTCTGTACCGGCTTAGCATAGTATATTCGCTGGCAAAATATAGATGCATGGCTCAGAAAAAACGCTCCCTGCACAGGTTAATGTAGTGATTAAAGAAATCAGTCCTCATTGAAGTACATTAAAGACAGAAGTGAATACTGCTGGCTTTATTTTACCGCCTTCCGATATATTGATAAAGGTCTCTGTACCGGCTTAGCATAGTATATTCGCTGGCAAAATATAGATGCATGGCTCAGAAAAAACGCTCCCTGCACAGGTTAATGTAGTGATTAAAGAAATCAGTCCTCATTGAAGTACATTAAAGACAGAAGTGAATACTGCTGACTTTATTTTACCGCCTTCCGATATATTGATAAAGGTCTCTGTACCGGCTTAGCATAGTATATTCGCTGGCAAAATATAGATGCATGGCTCAGAAAAAACGCTCCCTGCACAGGTTAATGTAGTGATTAAAGAAATCAGTCCTCATTGAAGTACATTAAAGACAGAAGTGAATACTGCTGACTTTATTTTACCGCCTTCCGATATATTGATAAAGGTCTCTGTACCGGCTTAGCATAGTATATTCGCTGGCAAAATATAGATGCATGGCTCAGAAAAAACGCTCCCTGCACAGGTTAATGTAGTGATTAAAGAAATCAGTCCTCATTGAAGTACATTAAAGACAGAAGTGAATACTGCTGACTTTATTTTACCGCCTTCCGATATATTGATAAAGGTCTCTGTACCGGCTTAGCATAGTATATTCGCTGGCAAAATATAGATGCATGGCTCAGAAAAAACGCTCCCTGCACAGGTTAATGTAGTGATTAAAGAAATCAGTCCTCATTGAAGTACATTAAAGACAGAAGTGAATACTGCTGACTTTATTTTACCGCCTTCCGATATATTGATAAAGGTCTCTGTACCGGCTTAGCATAGTATATTCGCTGGCAAAATATAGATGCATGGCTCAGAAAAAACGCTCCCTGCACAGGTTAATGTAGTGATTAAAGAAATCAGTCCTCATTGAAGTACATTAAAGACAGAAGTGAATACTGCTGACTTTATTTTACCGCCTTCCGATATATTGATAAAGGTCTCTGTACCGGCTTAGCATAGTATATTCGCTGGCAAAATATAGATGCATGGCTCAGAAAAAACGCTCCCTGCACAGGTTAATGTAGTGATTAAAGAAATCAGTCCTCATTGAAGTACATTAAAGACAGAAGTGAATACTGCTGGACTTTATTTTACCGCCTTCCGATATATTGATAAAGGTCTCTGTACCGGCTTAGCATAGTATATTCGCTGGCAAAATATAGATGCATGGCTCAGAAAAAAACGCTCCCTGCACAGGTTAATGTAGTGATTAAAGAAAATTGAAGTACATTAAAGACAGAAGTGAATACTGCTGGCTTTATTTTACCGCCTTCCGATATATTGATAAAGGTCTCTGTACCGGCTTAGCATAGTATATTCGCTGACAAAATATAGATGCATGGCTCAGAAAAAACGCTCCCTGCACAGGTTAATGTAGTGATTAAAAAAATCAGTCCTCATTGAAGTACATTAAAGACAGAAGTGAATACTGCTGGCTTTATTTTACCGCCTTCCGATATATTGATAAAGGTCTCTGTACCGGCTTAGCATAGTATATTCGCTGGCAAAATATAGATGCATGGCTCAGAAAAAACGCTCCCTGCACAGGTTAATGTAGGGATTAAAGAAATCAGTCCTCATTGAAGTACATTAAAGACAGAAGTGAATACTGCTGGCTTTATTTTACCGCCTTCCGATATATTGATAAAGGTCTCTGTACCGGCTTAGCATAGTATATTCGCTGGCAAAATATAGATGCATGGCTCAGAAAAAACGCTCCCTGCACAGGTTAATGTAGTGATTAAAGAAATCAGTCCTCATTGAAGTACATTAAAGACAGAAGTGAATACTGCTGACTTTATTTTACCGCCTTCCGATATATTGATAAAGGTGTCTGTACCGGCTTAGCATAGTATATTCGCTGGCAAAATTTAGATGCATGGCTCAGAAAAAACGCTCCCTGCACAGGTTATTGTAGTGATTAAAGTAATCAGTCCTCATTGAAGTACATTAAATACAGAAGTGAATACTGCTGACTTTATTTTACCGCCTTCCGATATATTGATAAAGGTCTCTGTACCGGCTTAGCATATTATATTCGCTGGCAAAATATAGATGCATGGCTCAGAAAAAACGCTCCCTGCACAGGTTAATGTAGTGATTAAAGAAATCAGTCCTCATTGAAGTACATTAAAGACAGAAGTGAATACTGCTGACTTTATTTTACCGCCTTCCGATACATTGATAAAGGTCTCTGTACCGGCTTAGCATAGTATATTTGCTGGCAAAATATAGATGCATGGCTCAGAAAAAACGCTCCCTGCACAGGTTAATGTAGTGATTAAAGAAATCAGTCCTCATTGAAGTACATTAAAGACAGAAGTGAATACTGCTGACTTTATTTTACCGCCTTCCGATATATTGATAAAGGTCTCTGTACCGGCTTAGCATAGTATATTCGCTGGCAAAATATAGATGCATGGCTCAGAAAAAACGCTCCCTGCACAGGTTAATGTAGTGATTAAAGAAATCAGTCCTCATTGAAGTACATTAAAGACAGAAGTGAATACTGCTGGCTTTATTTTACCGCCTTCCGATATATTGATAAAGGTCTCTGTACCGGCTTAGCATAGTACATTCGCTGGCAAAATATAGATGCATGGCTCAGAAAAAACGCTCCCTGCACAGGTTAATGTAGGGATTAAAGAAATCAGTCCTCATTGAAGTACATTAAAGACAGAAGTGAATACTGCTGGCTTTATTTTACCGCCTTCCGATATATTGATAAAGGTCTCTGTACCGGCTTAGCATAGTATATTCGCTGGCAAAATATAGATGCATGGCTCAGAAAAAACGCTCCCTGCACAGGTTAATGTAGGGATTAAAGAAATCAGTCCTCATTGAAGTACATTAAAGACAGAAGTGAATACTGCTGGCTTTATTTTACCGCCTTCCGATATATTGATAAAGGTCTCTGTACCGGCTTAGCATAGTATATTCGCTGGCAAAATATAGATGCATGGCTCAGAAAAAACGCTCCCTGCACAGGTTAATGTAGTGATTAAAGAAATCAGTCCTCATTGAAGTACATTAAAGACAGAAGTGAATACTGCTGGCTTTATTTTACCGCCTTCCGATATATTGATAAAGGTCTCTGTACCGGCTTAGCATAGTATATTCGCTGGCAAAATATAGATGCATGGCTCAGAAAAAACGCTCCCTGCACAGGTTAATGTAGGGATTAAAGAAATCAGTCCTCATTGAAGTACATTAAAGACAGAAGTGAATACTGCTGGCTTTATTTTACCGCCTTCCGATATATTGATAAAGGTCTCTGTACCGGCTTAGCATAGTATATTCGCTGGCAAAATATAGATGCATGGCTCAGAAAAAACGCTCCCTGCACAGGTTAATGTAGTGATTAAAGAAATCAGTCCTCATTGAAGTACATTAAAGACAGAAGTGAATACTGCTGGCTTTATTTTACCGCCTTCCGATATATTGATAAAGGTCTCTGTACCGGCTTAGCATAGTATATTCGCTGGCAAAATATAGATGCATGGCTCAGAAAAAACGCTTCCTGCACAGGTTAATGTAGGGATTAAAGAAATCAGTCCTCATTGAAGTACATTAAAGACAGAAGTGAATACTGCTGGCTTTATTTTACCGCCTTCCGATATATTGATAAAGGTCTCTGTACCGGCTTAGCATAGTATATTCGCTGGCAAAATATAGATGCATGGCTCAGAAAAAACGCTCCCTGCACAGGTTAATGTAGGGATTAAAGAAATCAGTCCTCATTGAAGTACATTAAAGACAGAAGTGAATACTGCTGGCTTTATTTTACCGCCTTCCGATATATTGATAAAGGTCTCTGTACCGGCTTAGCATAGTATATTCGCTGGCAAAATATAGATGCATGGCTCAGAAAAAACGCTCCCTGCACAGGTTAATGTAGGGATTAAAGAAATCAGTCCTCATTGAAGTACATTAAAGACAGAAGTGAATACTGCTGGCTTTATTTTACCGCCTTCCGATATATTGATAAAGGTCTCTGTACCGGCTTAGCATAGTATATTCGCTGGCAAAATATAGATGCATGGCTCAGAAAAAACGCTCCCTGCACAGGTTAATGTAGGGATTAAAGAAATCAGTCCTCATTGAAGTACATTAAAGACAGAAGTGAATGCTGCTGGCTTTATTTTACCGCCTTCCGATATATTGATAAAGGTCTCTGTACCGGCTTAGCATAGTATATTCGCTGGCAAAATATAGATGCATGGCTCAGAAAAAACGCTCCCTGCACAGGTTAATGTAGGGATTAAAGAAATCAGTCCTCATTGAAGTACATTAAAGACAGAAGTGAATACTGCTGGCTTTATTTTACCGCCTTCCGATATATTGATAAAGGTCTCTGTACCGGCTTAGCATAGTATATTCGCTGGCAAAATATAGATGCATGGCTCAGAAAAAACGCTCCCTGCACAGGTTAATGTAGGGATTAAAGAAATCAGTCCTCATTGAAGTACATTAAAGACAGAAGTGAATACTGCTGGCTTTATTTTACCGCCTTCCGATATATTGATAAAGGTCTCTGTACCGGCTTAGCATAGTATATTCGCTGGCAAAATATAGATGCATGGCTCAGAAAAAACGCTCCCTGCACAGGTTAATGTAGTGATTAAAGAAATCAGTCCTCATTGAAGTACATTAAAGACAGAAGTGAATACTGCTGGCTTTATTTTACCGCCTTCCGATATATTGATAAAGGTCTCTGTACCGGCTTAGCATAGTATATTCGCTGGCAAAATATAGATGCATGGCTCAGAAAAAACGCTCCCTGCACAGGTTAATGTAGGGATTAAAGAAATCAGTCCTCATTGAAGTACATTAAAGACAGAAGTGAATACTGCTGGCTTTATTTTACCGCCTTCCGATATATTGATAAAGGTCTCTGTACCGGCTTAGCATAGTATATTCGCTGGCAAAATATAGATGCATGGCTCAGAAAAAACGCTCCCTGCACAGGTTAATGTAGTGATTAAAGAAATCAGTCCTCATTGAAGTACATTAAAGACAGAAGTGAATACTGCTGGCTTTATTTTACCGCCTTCCGATATATTGATAAAGGTCTCTGTACCGGCTTAGCATAGTATATTCGCTGGCAAAATATAGATGCATGGCTCAGAAAAAACGCTCCCTGCACAGGTTAATGTAGGGATTAAAGAAATCAGTCCTCATTGAAGTACATTAAAGACAGAAGTGAATACTGCTGGCTTTATTTTACCGCCTTCCGATATATTGATAAAGGTCTCTGTACCGGCTTAGCATAGTATATTCGCTGGCAAAATATAGATGCATGGCTCAGAAAAAACGCTCCCTGCACAGGTTAATGTAGGGATTAAAGAAATCAGTCCTCATTGAAGTACATTAAAGACAGAAGTGAATACTGCTGGCTTTATTTTACCGCCTTCCGATATATTGATAAAGGTCTCTGTACCGGCTTAGCATAGTATATTCGCTGGCAAAATATAGATGCATGGCTCAGAAAAAACGCTCCCTGCACAGGTTAATGTAGGGATTAAAGAAATCAGTCCTCATTGAAGTACATTAAAGACAGAAGTGAATACTGCTGGCTTTATTTTACCGCCTTCCGATATATTGATAAAGGTCTCTGTACCGGCTTAGCATAGTATATTCGCTGGCAAAATATAGATGCATGGCTCAGAAAAAACGCTCCCTGCACAGGTTAATGTAGGGATTAAAGAAATCAGTCCTCATTGAAGTACATTAAAGACAGAAGTGAATACTGCTGGCTTTATTTTACCGCCTTCCGATATATTGATAAAGGTCTCTGTACCGGCTTAGCATAGTATATTCGCTGGCAAAATATAGATGCATGGCTCAGAAAAAACGCTCCCTGCACAGGTTAATGTAGTGATTAAAGAAATCAGTCCTCATTGAAGTACATTAAAGACAGAAGTGAATACTCCTGGCTTTATTTTACCGCCTTCCGATATATTGATAAAGGTCTCTGTACCGGCTTAGCATAGTATATTCGCTGGCAAAATATAGATGCATGGCTCAGAAAAAACGCTCCCTGCACAGGTTAATGTAGGGATTAAAGAAATCAGTCCTCATTGAAGTACATTAAAGACAGAAGTGAATACTGCTGACTTTATTTTATCGCCTTCCGATATATTGATAAAGGTCTCTGTACCGGATTAGCATAGTATATTCGCTGGCAAAATATAGATGCATGGCTCAGAAAAAACGCTCCCTGCACAGGTTAATGTAGGGATTAAAGAAATCAGTCCTCATTGAAGTACATTAAAGACAGAAGTGAATACTGCTGACTTTATTTTACCGCCTTCCGATATATTGATAAAGGTCTCTGTACCGGCTTAGCATAGTATATTCGCTTGCAAAATATAGATGCATGGCTCAGAAAAAACGCTCCCTGCACAGGTTAATGTAGGGATTAAAGAAATCAGTCCTCATTGAAGTACATTAAAGACAGAAGTGAATACTGCTGACTTTATTTTACCGCCTTCCGATATATTGATAAAGGTCTCTGTACCGGCTTAGCATAGTATATTCGCTGGCAAAATATAGATGCATGGCTCAGAAAAAACGCTCCCTGCACAGGTTAATGTAGTGATTAAAGAAATCAGTCCTCATTGAAGTACATTAAAGACAGAAGTGAATACTGCTGGCTTTATTTTACCGCCTTCCGATATATTGATAAAGGTCTCTGTACCGGCTTAGCATAGTATATTCGCTGGCAAAATATAGATGCATGGCTCAGAAAAAACGCTCCCTGCACAGGTTAATGTAGTGATTAAAGAAATCAGTCCTCATTGAAGTACATTAAAGACAGAAGTGAATACTGCTGGCTTTATTTTACCGCCTTCCGATATATTGATAAAGGTCTCTGTACCGGCTTAGCATAGTATATTCGCTGACAAAATATAGATGCATGGCTCAGAAAAAACGCTCCCTGCACAGGTTAATGTAGTGATTAAAGAAATCAGTCCTCATTGAAGTACATTAAAGACAGAAGTGAATACTGCTGGCTTTATTTTACCGCCTTCCGATATATTGATAAAGGTCTCTGTACCGGCTTAGCATAGTATATTCGCTGGCAAAATATAGATGCATGGCTCAGAAAAAACGCTCCCTGCACAGGTTAATGTAGGGATTAAAGAAATCAGTCCTCATTGAAGTACATTAAAGACAGAAGTGAATACTGCTGGCTTTATTTTACCGCCTTCCGATATATTGATAAAGGTCTCTGTACCGGCTTAGCATAGTATATTCGCTGGCAAAATATAGATGCATGGCTCAGAAAAAACGCTCCCTGCACAGGTTAATGTAGTGATTAAAGAAATCAGTCCTCATTGAAGTACATTAAAGACAGAAGTGAATACTGCTGACTTTATTTTACCGCCTTCCGATATATTGATAAAGGTCTCTGTACCAGCTTAGCATAGTATATTCGCTGGCAAAATGTAGATGCATGGCTCAGAAAAAACGCTCCCTGCACAGGTTAATGTAGTGATTAAAGAAATCAGTCCTCATTGAAGTACATTAAATACAGAAGTGAATACTGCTGACTTTATTTTACCGCCTTCGATATATTGATAAAGGTCTCTGTACCGGCTTAGCATAGTATATTCGCTGGCAAAATATAGATGCATGGCTCAGAAAAAACGCTCCCTGCACAGGTTAATGTAGTGATTAAAGAAATCAGTCCTCATTGAAGTACATTAAAGACAGAAGTGAATACTGCTGGCTTTATTTTACCGCCTTCCGATATATTGATAAAGGTCTCTGTACTGGCTTAGCATAGTATATTCGCTGGCAAAATATAGATGCATGGCTCAGAAAAAACGCTCCCTGCACAGGTTAATGTAGGGATTAAAGAAATCAGTCCTCATTGAAGTACATTAAAGACAGAAGTGAATACTGCTGGCTTTATTTTACCGCCTTCCGATATATTGATAAAGGTCTCTGTACCGGCTTAGCATAGTATATTCGCTGGCAAAATATAGATGCATGGCTCAGAAAAAACGCTCCCTGCACAGGTTAATGTAGTGATTAAAGAAATCAGTCCTCATTGAAGTACATTAAAGACAGAAGTGAATACTGCTGGCTTTATTTTACCGCCTTCCGATATATTGATAAAGGTCTCTGTACCGGCTTAGCATAGTATATTCACTGGCAAAATATAGATGCATGGCTCAGAAAAAACGCTCCCTGCACAGGTTAATGTAGGGATTAAAGAAATCAGTCCTCATTGAAGTACATTAAAGACAGAAGTGAATACTGCTGGCTTTATTTTACCGCCTTCCGATATATTGATAAAGGTCTCTGTACCGGCTTAGCATAGTATATTCGCTAGCAAAATATAGATGCATGGCTCAGAAAAAACGCTCCCTGCACAGGTTAATGTAATGATTAAAGAAATCAGTCCTCATTGAAGTACATTAAAGACAGAAGTGAATACTGCTGGCTTTATTTTACCGCCTTCCGATATATTGATAAAGGTCTCTGTACCGGCTTAGCATAGTATATTCGCTGACAAAATATAGATGCATGGCTCAGAAAAAACGCTCCCTGCACAGGTTAATGTAGTGATTAAAGAAATCAGTCCTCATTGAAGTACATTAAAGACAGAAGTGAATACTGCTGGCTTTATTTTACCGCCTTCCGATATATTGATAAAGGTCTCTGTACCGGCTTAGCATAGTATATTCGCTGGCAAAATATAGATGCATGGCTCAGAAAAAACGCTCCCTGCACAGGTTAATGTAGGGATTAAAGAAATCAGTCCTCATTGAAGTACATTAAAGACAGAAGTGAATACTGCTGGCTTTATTCTACCGCCTTCCGATATATTGATAAAGGTCTCTGTACCGGCTTAGCATAGTATATTCGCTGGCAAAATATAGATGCATGGCTCAGAAAAAACGCTCCCTGCACAGGTTAATGTAGTGATTAAAGAAATCAGTCCTCATTGAAGTACATTAAAGACAGAAGTGAATACTGCTGGCTTTATTTTACCGCCTTCCGATATATTGATAAAGGTCTCTGTACCGGCTTAGCATAGTATATTCGCTGGCAAAATATAGATGCATGGCTCAGAAAAAACGCTCCCTGCACAGGTTAATGTAGGGATTAAAGAAATCAGTCCTCATTGAAGTACATTAAAGACAGAAGTGAATACTGCTGGCTTTATTTTACCGCCTTCCGATATATTGATAAAGGTCTCTGTACCGGCTTAGCATAGTATATTCGCTAGCAAAATATAGATGCATGGCTCAGAAAAAACGCTCCCTGCACAGGTTAATGTAGTGATTAAAGAAATCAGTCCTCATTGAAGTACATTAAAGACAGAAGTGAATACTGCTGGCTTTATTTTACCGCCTTCCGATATATTGATAAAGGTCTCTGTACCGGCTTAGCATAGTATATTCGCTGACAAAATATAGATGCATGGCTCAGAAAAAACGCTCCCTGCACAGGTTAATGTAGTGATTAAAGAAATCAGTCCTCATTGAAGTACATTAAAGACAGAAGTGAATACTGCTGGCTTTATTTTACCGCCTTCCGATATATTGATAAAGGTCTCTGTACCGGCTTAGCATAGTATATTCGCTGGCAAAATATAGATGCATGGCTCAGAAAAAACGCTCCCTGCACAGGTTAATGTAGGGATTAAAGAAATCAGTCCTCATTGAAGTACATTAAAGACAGAAGTGAATACTGCTGGCTTTATTTTACCGCCTTCCGATATATTGATAAAGGTCTCTGTACCGGCTTAGCATAGTATATTCGCTGGCAAAATATAGATGCATGGCTCAGAAAAAACGCTCCCTGCACAGGTTAATGTAGTGATTAAAGAAATCAGTCCTCATTGAAGTACATTAAAGACAGAAGTGAATACTGCTGGCTTTATTTTACCGCCTTCCGATATATTGATAAAGGTCTCTGTACCGGCTTAGCATAGTATATTCGCTGGCAAAATATAGATGCATGGCTCAGAAAAAACGCTCCCTGCACAGGTTAATGTAGGGATTAAAGAAATCAGTCCTCATTGAAGTACATTAAAGACAGAAGTGAATACTGCTGGCTTTATTTTACTGCCTTCCGATATATTGATAAAGGTCTCTGTACCGGCTTAGCATAGTATATTCGCTGGCAAAATATAGATGCATGGCTCAGAAAAAACGCTCCCTGCACAGGTTAATGTAGTGATTAAAGAAATCAGTCCTCATTGAAGTACATTAAAGACAGAAGTGAATACTGCTGGCTTTATTTTACCGCCTTCCGATATATTGATAAAGGTCTCTGTACCGGCTTAGCATAGTATATTCGCTGGCAAAATATAGATGCATGGCTCAGAAAAAACGCTCCCTGCACAGGTTAATGTAGGGATTAAAGAAATCAGTCCTCATTGAAGTACATTAAAGACAGAAGTGAATACTGCTGGCTTTATTTTACCGCCTTCCGATATATTGATAAAGGTCTCTGTACCGGCTTAGCATAGTATATTCGCTGGCAAAATATAGATGCATGGCTCAGAAAAAACGCTCCCTGCACAGGTTAATGTAGGGATTAAAGAAATCAGTCCTCATTGAAGTACATTAAAGACAGAAGTGAATACTGCTGGCTTTATTTTACCGCCTTCCGATATATTGATAAAGGTCTCTGTACCGGCTTAGCATAGTATATTCGCTGGCAAAATATAGATGCATGGCTCAGAAAAAACGCTCCCTGCACAGGTTAATGTAGGGATTAAAGAAATCAGTCCTCATTGAAGTACATTAAAGACAGAAGTGAATACTGCTGGCTTTATTTTACCGCCTTCCGATATATTGATAAAGGTCTCTGTACCGGCTTAGCATAGTATATTCGCTGGCAAAATATAGATGCATGGCTCAGAAAAAACGCTCCCTGCACAGGTTAATGTAGGGATTAAAGAAATCAGTCCTCATTGAAGTACATTAAAGACAGAAGTGAACACTGCTGGCTTTATTTTACCGCCTTCCGATATATTGATAAAGGTCTCTGTACCGGCTTAGCATAGTATATTCGCTGGCAAAATATAGATGCATGGCTCAGAAAAAACGCTCCCTGCACAGGTTAATGTAGTGATTAAAGAAATCAGTCCTCATTGAAGTACATTAAAGACAGAAGTGAATACTGCTGACTTTATTTTACCGCCTTCCGATATATTGATAAAGGTCTCTGTACCAGCTTAGCATAGTATATTCGCTGGCAAAATGTAGATGCATGGCTCAGAAAAAACGCTCCCTGCACAGGTTAATGTAGTGATTAAAGAAATCAGTCCTCATTGAAGTACATTAAATACAGAAGTGAATACTGCTGACTTTATTTTACCGCCTTCCGATATATTGATAAAGGTCTCTGTACCGGCTTAGCATAGTATATTCGCTGGCAAAATATAGATGCATGGCTCAGAAAAAACGCTCCCTGCACAGGTTAATGTAGTGATTAAAGAAATCAGTCCTCATTGAAGTACATTAAAGACAGAAGTGAATACTGCTGGCTTTATTTTACCGCCTTCCGATATATTGATAAAGGTCTCTGTACTGGCTTAGCATAGTATATTCGCTGGCAAAATATAGATGCATGGCTCAGAAAAAACGCTCCCTGCACAGGTTAATGTAGGGATTAAAGAAATCAGTCCTCATTGAAGTACATTAAAGACAGAAGTGAATACTGCTGGCTTTATTTTACCGCCTTCCGATATATTGATAAAGGTCTCTGTACCGGCTTAGCATAGTATATTCGCTGGCAAAATATAGATGCATGGCTCAGAAAAAACGCTCCCTGCACAGGTTAATGTAGTGATTAAAGAAATCAGTCCTCATTGAAGTACATTAAAGACAGAAGTGAATACTGCTGGCTTTATTTTACCGCCTTCCGATATATTGATAAAGGTCTCTGTACCGGCTTAGCATAGTATATTCACTGGCAAAATATAGATGCATGGCTCAGAAAAAACGCTCCCTGCACAGGTTAATGTAGGGATTAAAGAAATCAGTCCTCATTGAAGTACATTAAAGACAGAAGTGAATACTGCTGGCTTTATTTTACCGCCTTCCGATATATTGATAAAGGTCTCTGTACCGGCTTAGCATAGTATATTCGCTAGCAAAATATAGATGCATGGCTCAGAAAAAACGCTCCCTGCACAGGTTAATGTAATGATTAAAGAAATCAGTCCTCATTGAAGTACATTAAAGACAGAAGTGAATACTGCTGGCTTTATTTTACCGCCTTCCGATATATTGATAAAGGTCTCTGTACCGGCTTAGCATAGTATATTCGCTGACAAAATATAGATGCATGGCTCAGAAAAAACGCTCCCTGCACAGGTTAATGTAGTGATTAAAGAAATCAGTCCTCATTGAAGTACATTAAAGACAGAAGTGAATACTGCTGGCTTTATTTTACCGCCTTCCGATATATTGATAAAGGTCTCTGTACCGGCTTAGCATAGTATATTCGCTGGCAAAATATAGATGCATGGCTCAGAAAAAACGCTCCCTGCACAGGTTAATGTAGGGATTAAAGAAATCAGTCCTCATTGAAGTACATTAAAGACAGAAGTGAATACTGCTGGCTTTATTCTACCGCCTTCCGATATATTGATAAAGGTCTCTGTACCGGCTTAGCATAGTATATTCGCTGGCAAAATATAGATGCATGGCTCAGAAAAAACGCTCCCTGCACAGGTTAATGTAGTGATTAAAGAAATCAGTCCTCATTGAAGTACATTAAAGACAGAAGTGAATACTGCTGGCTTTATTTTACCGCCTTCCGATATATTGATAAAGGTCTCTGTACCGGCTTAGCATAGTATATTCGCTGGCAAAATATAGATGCATGGCTCAGAAAAAACGCTCCCTGCACAGGTTAATGTAGGGATTAAAGAAATCAGTCCTCATTGAAGTACATTAAAGACAGAAGTGAATACTGCTGGCTTTATTTTACCGCCTTCCGATATATTGATAAAGGTCTCTGTACCGGCTTAGCATAGTATATTCGCTGCAAAATATAGATGCATGGCTCAGAAAAAACGCTCCCTGCACAGGTTAATGTAGTGATTAAAGAAATCAGTCCTCATTGAAGTACATTAAAGACAGAAGTGAATACTGCTGGCTTTATTTTACCGCCTTCCGATATATTGATAAAGGTCTCTGTACCGGCTTAGCATAGTATATTCGCTGGCAAAATATAGATGCATGGCTCAGAAAAAACGCTCCCTGCACAGGTTAATGTAGTGATTAAAGAAATCAGTCCTCATTGAAGTACATTAAAGACAGAAGTGAATACTGCTGGCTTTATTTTACCGCCTTCCGATATATTGATAAAGGTCTCTGTACCGGCTTAGCATAGTATATTCGCTGGCAAAATATAGATGCATGGCTCAGAAAAAACGCTCCCTGCACAGGTTAATGTAGGGATTAAAGAAATCAGTCCTCATTGAAGTACATTAAAGACAGAAGTGAATACTGCTGGCTTTATTTTACCGCCTTCCGATATATTGATAAAGGTCTCTGTACCGGCTTAGCATAGTATATTCGCTGGCAAAATATAGATGCATGGCTCAGAAAAAACGCTCCCTGCACAGGTTAATGTAGTGATTAAAGAAATCAGTCCTCATTGAAGTACATTAAAGACAGAAGTGAATACTGCTGGCTTTATTTTACCGCCTTCCGATATATTGATAAAGGTCTCTGTACCGGCTTAGCATAGTATATTCGCTGGCAAAATATAGATGCATGGCTCAGAAAAAACGCTCCTGCACAGGTTAATGTAGGGATTAAAGAAATCAGTCCTCATTGAAGTACATTAAAGACAGAAGTGAATACTGCTGGCTTTATTTTACCGCCTTCCGATATATTGATAAAGGTCTCTGTACCGGCTTAGCATAGTATATTCGCTGGCAAAATATAGATGCATGGCTCAGAAAAAACGCTCCCTGCACAGGTTAATGTAGTGATTAAAGAAATCAGTCCTCATTGAAGTACATTAAAGACAGAAGTGAATACTGCTGGCTTTATTTTACCGCCTTCCGATATATTGATAAAGGTCTCTGTACCGGCTTAGCATAGTATATTCGCTGGCAAAATATAGATGCATGGCTCAGAAAAAACGCTCCCTGCACAGGTTAATGTAGGGATTAAAGAAATCAGTCCTCATTGAAGTACATTAAAGACAGAAGTGAATACTGCTGGCTTTATTTTACCGCCTTCCGATATATTGATAAAGGTCTCTGTACCGGCTTAGCATAGTATATTCGCTGGCAAAATATAGATGCATGGCTCAGAAAAAACGCTCCCTGCACAGGTTAATGTAGGGATTAAAGAAATCAGTCCTCATTGAAGTACATTAAAGACAGAAGTGAATACTGCTGGCTTTATTTTACCGCCTTCCGATATATTGATAAAGGTCTCTGTACCGGCTTAGCATAGTATATTCGCTGGCAAAATATAGATGCATGGCTCAGAAAAAACGCTCCCTGCACAGGTTAATGTAGGGATTAAAGAAATCAGTCCTCATTGAAGTACATTAAAGACAGAAGTGAATACTGCTGGCTTTATTTTACCGCCTTCCGATATATTGATAAAGGTCTCTGTACCGGCTTAGCATAGTATATTCGCTGGCAAAATATAGATGCATGGCTCAGAAAAACGCTCCCTGCACAGGTTAATGTAGGGATTAAAGAAATCAGTCCTCATTGAAGTACATTAAAGACAGAAGTGAATACTGCTGGCTTTATTTTACCGCCTTCCGATATATTGATAAAGGTCTCTGTACCGGCTTAGCATAGTATATTCGCTGGCAAAATATAGATGCATGGCTCAGAAAAAACGCTCCCTGCACAGGTTAATGTAGGGATTAAAGAAATCAGTCCTCATTGAAGTACATTAAAGACAGAAGTGAATACTGCTGGCTTTATTTTACCGCCTTCCGATATATTGATAAAGGTCTCTGTACCGGCTTAGCATAGTATATTCGCTGGCAAAATATAGATGCATGGCTCAGAAAAAACGCTCCCTGCACAGGTTAATGTAGGGATTAAAGAAATCAGTCCTCATTGAAGTACATTAAAGACAGAAGTGAATACTGCTGGCTTTATTTTACCGCCTTCCGATATATTGATAAAGGTCTCTGTACCGGCTTAGCATAGTATATTCGCTGGCAAAATATAGATGCATGGCTCAGAAAAAACGCTCCCTGCACAGGTTAATGTAGTGATTAAAGAAATCAGTCCTCATGAAGTACATTAAAGACAGAAGTGAATACTGCTGGCTTTATTTTACCGCCTTCCGATAATATTGATAAAGGTCTCTGTACCGGCTTAGCATAGTATATTCGCTGGCAAAATATAGATGCATGGCTCAGAAAAAACGCTCCCTGCACAGGTTAATGTAGGGATTAAAGAAATCAGTCCTCATTGAAGTACATTAAAGACAGAAGTGAATACTGCTGGCTTTATTTTACCGCCTTCCGATATATTGATAAAGGTCTCTGTACCGGCTTAGCATAGTATATTCGCTGGCAAAATATAGATGCATGACTCAGAAAAAACGCTCCCTGCACAGGTTAATGTAGTGATTAAAGAAATCAGTCCTCATTGAAGTACATTAAAGACAGAAGTGAATACTGCTGGCTTTATTTTACCGCCTTCCGATATATTGATAAAGGTCTCTGTACCGGCTTAGCATAGTATATTCGCTGGCAAAATATAGATGCATGGCTCAGAAAAAACGCTCCCTGCACAGGTTAATGTAGGGATTAAAGAAATCAGTCCTCATTGAAGTACATTAAAGACAGAAGTGAATACTGCTGGCTTTATTTTACCGCCTTCCGATATATTGATAAAGGTCTCTGTACCGGCTTAGCATAGTATATTCGCTGGCAAAATATAGATGCATGGCTCAGAAAAAACGCTCCCTGCACAGGTTAATGTAGGGATTAAAGAAATCAGTCCTCATTGAAGTACATTAAAGACAGAAGTGAATACTGCTGGCTTTATTTTACCGCCTTCCGATATATTGATAAAGGTCTCTGTACCGGCTTAGCATAGTATATTCGCTGGCAAAATATAGATGCATGGCTCAGAAAAAACGCTCCCTGCACAGGTTAATGTAGGGATTAAAGAAATCAGTCCTCATTGAAGTACATTAAAGACAGAAGTGAATACTGCTGGCTTTATTTTACCGCCTTCCGATATATTGATAAAGGTCTCTGTACCGGCTTAGCATAGTATATTCGCTGGCAAAATATAGATGCATGGCTCAGAAAAAACGCTCCCTGCACAGGTTAATGTAGGGATTAAAGAAATCAGTCCTCATTGAAGTACATTAAAGACAGAAGTGAATACTGCTGGCTTTATTTTACCGCCTTCCGATATATTGGTAAAGGTCTCTGTACCGGCTTAGCATAGTATATTCGCTGGCAAAATATAGATGCATGGCTCAGAAAAAACGCTCCCTGCACAGGTTAATGTAGTGATTAAAGAAATCAGTCCTCATTGAAGTACATTAAAGACAGAAGTGAATACTCCTGGCTTTATTTTACCGCCTTCCGATATATTGATAAAGGTCTCTGTACCGGCTTAGCATAGTATATTCGCTGGCAAAATATAGATGCATGGCTCAGAAAAAACGCTCCCTGCACAGGTTAATGTAGGGATTAAAGAAATCAGTCCTCATTGAAGTACATTAAAGACAGAAGTGAATACTGCTGACTTTATTTTACCGCCTTCCGATATATTGATAAAGGTCTCTGTACCGGATTAGCATAGTATATTCGCTGGCAAAATATAGATGCATGGCTCAGAAAAAACGCTCCCTGCACAGGTTAATGTAGTGATTAAAGAAATCACTCCTCATTGAAGTACATTAAAGACAGAAGTGAATACTGCTGACTTTATTTTACCGCCTTCCGATATATTGATAAAGGTCTCTGTACCGGCTTAGCATAGTATATTCGCTGGCAAAATATAGATGCATGGCTCAGAAAAAAACGCTCCCTGCACAGGTTAATGTAGTGATTAAAGAAATCAGTCCTCATTGAAGTACATTAAAGACAGAAGTGAATACTGCTGGCTTTATTTTACCGCCTTCCGATATATTGATAAAGGTCTCTGTACCGGCTTAGCATAGTATATTCGCTGGCAAAATATAGATGCATGGCTCAGAAAAAACGCTCCCTGCACAGGTTAATGTAGTGATTAAAGAAATCAGTCCTCATTGAAGTACATTAAAGACAGAAGTGAATACTGCTGGCTTTATTTTACCGCCTTCCGATATATTGATAAAGGTCTCTGTACCGGCTTAGCATAGTATATTCGCTGGCAAAATATAGATGCATGGCTCAGAAAAAACGCTCCCTGCACAGGTTAATGTAGGGATTAAAGAAATCAGTCCTCATTGAAGTACATTAAAGACAGAAGTGAATACTGCTGACTTTATTTTACCGCCTTCCGATATGTTGATAAAGGTCTCTGTACCGGCTTAGCATAGTATATTCGCTGGCAAAATATAGATGCATGGCTCAGAAAAAACGCTCCCTGCACAGGTTAATGTAGTGATTAAAGAAATCAGTCCTCATTGAAGTACATTAAAGACAGAAGTGAATACTGCTGACTTTATTTTACCGCCTTCCGATATATTGATAAAGGTCTCTGTACCGGCTTAGCATAGTATATTCGCTGGCAAAATATAGATGCATGGCTCAGAAAAAACGCTCCCTGCACAGGTTAATGTAGGGATTAAAGAAATCAGTCCTCATTGAAGTACATTAAAGACAGAAGTGAATACTGCTGACTTTATTTTACCGCCTTCCGATATATTGATAAAGGTCTCTGTACCGGCTTAGCATAGTATATTCGCTGGCAAAATATAGATGCATGGCTCAGAAAAAACGCTCCCTGCACAGGTTAATGTAGGGATTAAAGAAATCAGTCCTCATTGAAGTACATTAAAGACAGAATTGAATACTGCTGACTTTATTTTACCGCCTTCCGATATATTGATAAAGGTCTCTGTACCGGCTTAGCCTAGTATATTCGCTGGCAAAATATAGATGCATGGCTCAGAAAAAACGCTCCCTGCACAGGTTGATGTAGTGATTAAAGAAATCAGTCCTCATTGAAGTACATTAAAGACAGAAGTGAATACTGCTGGCTTTATTTTACCGCCTTCCGATATATTGATAAAGGTCTCTGTACCGGCTTAGCATAGTATATTCGCTGGCAAAATATAGATGCATGGCTCAGAAAAAACGCTCCCTGCACAGGTTAATGTAGTGATTAAAGAAATCAGTCCTCATTGAAGTACATTAAAGACAGAAGTGAATACTGCTGGCTTTATTTTACCGCCTTCCGATATATTGATAAAGGTCTCTGTACCGGCTTAGCATAGTATATTCGCTGGCAAAATATAGATGCATGGCTCAGAAAAAACGCTCCCTGCACAGGTTAATGTAGTGATTAAAGAAATCAGTCCTCATTGAAGTACATTAAAGACAGAAGTGAATACTGCTGGCTTTATTTTACCGCCTTCCGATATATTGATAAAGGTCTCTGTACCGGCTTAGCATAGTATATTCGCTGGCAAAATATAGATGCATGGCTCAGAAAAAACGCTCCCTGCACAGGTTAATGTGGTGATTAAAGAAATCAGTCCTCATTGAAGTACATTAAAGACAGAAGTGAATACTGCTGACTTTATTTTACCGCCTTCCGATATATTGATAAAGGTCTCTGTACCGGCTTAGCATAGTATATTCGCTGGCAAAATATAGATGCATGGCTCAGAAAAAACGCTCCCTGCACAGGTTAATGTAGTGATTAAAGAAATCAGTCCTCATTGAAGTACATTAAAGACAGAAGTGAATACTGCTGGCTTTATTTTACCGCCTTCCGATATATTGATAAAGGTCTCTGTACCGGCTTAGCATAGTATATTCGCTGGCAAAATATAGATGCATGGCTCAGAAAAAACGCTCCCTGCACAGGTTAATGTAGGGATTAAAGAAATCAGTCCTCATTGAAGTACATTAAAGACAGAAGTGAATACTGCTGACTTTATTTCACCGCCTTCCGATATATTGATAAAGGTCTCTGTACCGGCTTAGCATAGTATATTCGCTGGCAAAATATAGATGCATGGCTCAGAAAAAACGCTCCCTGCACAGGTTAATGTAGTGATTAAAGAAATCAGTCCTCATTGAAGTACATTAAAGACAGAAGTGAATACTGCTGGCTTTATTTTACCGCCTTCCGATATATTGATAAAGGTCTCTGTACCGGCTTAGCATAGTATATTCGCTGGCAAAATATAGATGCATGGCTCAGAAAAAACGCTCCCTGCACAGGTTAATGTAGTGATTAAAGAAATCAGTCCTCATTGAAGTACATTAAAGACAGAAGTGAATACTGCTGACTTTATTTTACCGCCTTCCGATATATTGATAAAGGTCTCTGTACCGGCTTAGCATAGTATATTCGCTGGCAAAATATAGATGCATGGCTCAGAAAAAACGCTCCCTGCACAGGTTAATGTAGGGATTAAAGAAATCAGTCCTCATTGAAGTACATTAAAGACAGAAGTGAATACTGCTGGCTTTATTTTACCGCCTTCCGATATATTGATAAAGGTCTCTGTACCGGCTTAGCATAGTATATTCGCTGGCAAAATATAGATGCATGGCTCAGAAAAAACGCTCCCTGCACAGGTTAATGTAGTGATTAAAGAAATCAGTCCTCATTGAAGTACATTAAAGACAGAAGTGAATACTGCTGGCTTTATTTTACCGCCTTCCGATATATTGATAAAGGTCTCTGTACCGGCTTAGCATAGTATATTCGCTGGCAAAATATAGATGCATGGCTCAGAAAAAACGCTCCCTGCACAGGTTAATGTAGGGATTAAAGAAATCAGTCCTCATTGAAGTACATTAAAGACAGAAGTGAATACTGCTGACTTTATTTTACCGCCTTCCGATATATTGATAAAGGTCTCTGTACCGGCTTAGCATAGTATATTCGCTGGCAAAATATAGATGCATGGCTCAGAAAAAACGCTCCCTGCACAGGTTAATGTAGGGATTAAAGAAATCAGTCCTCATTGAAGTACATTAAAGACAGAAGTGAATACTGCTGACTTTATTTTACCGCCTTCCGATATATTGATAAAGGTCTCTGTACCGGCTTAGCATAGTATATTCGCTGGCAAAATATAGATGCATGGCTCAGAAAAAACGCTCCCTGCACAGGTTAATGTAGTGATTAAAGAAATCAGTCCTCATTGAAGTACATTAAAGACAGAAGTGAATACTGCTGGCTTTATTTTACCGCCTTCCGATATATTGATAAAGGGCTCTGTACCGGCTTAGCACAGTATATTCGCTGGCAAAATATAGATGCATGGCTCAGAAAAAACGCTCCCTGCACAGGTTAATGTAGGGATTAAAGAAATCAGTCCTCATTGAAGTACATTAAAGACAGAAGTGAATACTGCTGACTTTATTTTACCGCCTTCCGATATATTGATAAAGGTCTCTGTACCGGCTTAGCATAGTATATTCGCTGGCAAAATATAGATGCATGGCTCAGAAAAAACGCTCCCTGCACAGGTTAATGTAGGGATTAAAGAAATCAGTCCTCATTGAAGTACATTAAAGACAGAAGTGAATACTGCTGACTTTATTTTACCGCCTTCCGATATATTGATAAAGGTCTCTGTACCGGATTAGCATAGTATATTCGCTGGCAAAATATAGATGCATGGCTCAGAAAAAACGCTCCCTGCACAGGTTAATGTAGGGATTAAAGAAATCAGTCCTCATTGAAGTACATTAAAGACAGAAGTGAATACTGCTGACTTTATTTTACCGCCTTCCGATATATTGATAAAGGTCTCTGTACCGGATTAGCATAGTATATTCGCTGGCAAAATATAGATGCATGGCTCAGAAAAAACGCTCCCTGCACAGGTTAATGTAGGGATTAAAGAAATCAGTCCTCATTGAAGTACATTAAAGACAGAAGTGAATACTGCTGACTTTATTTTACCGCCTTCCGATATATTGATAAAGGTCTCTGTACCGGCTTAGCATAGTATATTCGCTGGCAAAATATAGATGCATGGCTCAGAAAAAACGCTCCCTGCACAGGTTAATGTAGGGATTAAAGAAATCAGTCCTCATTGAAGTACATTAAAGACAGAAGTGAATACTGCTGACTTTATTTTACCGCCTTCCGATATATTGATAAAGGTCTCTGTACCGGATTAGCATAGTATATTCGCTGGCAAAATATAGATGCATGGCTCAGAAAAAACGCTCCCTGCACAGGTTAATGTAGGGATTAAAGAAATCAGTCCTCATTGAAGTACATTAAAGACAGAAGTGAATACTGCTGACTTTATTTTACCGCCTTCCGATATATTGATAAAGGTCTCTGTAGCGGCTTAGCATAGTATATTCGCTGGCAAAATATAGATGCATGGCTCAGAAAAAACGCTCCCTGCACAGGTTAATGTAGGGATTAAAGAAATCAGTCCTCATTGAAGTACATTAAAGACAGAAGTGAATACTGCTGACTTTATTTTACCGCCTTCCGATATATTGATAAAGGTCTCTGTACCGGATTAGCATAGTATATTCGCTGGCAAAATATAGATGCATGGCTCAGAAAAAACGCTCCCTGCACAGGTTAATGTAGGGATTAAAAAAATCAGTCCTCATTGAAGTACATTAAAGACAGAAGTGAATACTGCTGACTTTATTTTACCGCCTTCCGATATATTGATAAAGGTCTCTGTACCGGCTTAGCATAGTATATTCGCTGGCAAAATATAGATGCATGGCTCAGAAAAAACGCTCCCTGCACAGGTTAATGTAGGGATTAAAGAAATCAGTCCTCATTGAAGTACATTAAAGACAGAAGTGAATACTGCTGGCTTTATTTTACAGCCGCATTTCTCCTTTCAAATCGATAATAACTGGCGATATCTGTCCCTTAATTGATATCGATTCAATTTTTTGAATTCCTGTGAATATATTAAATTAAGTAGGTGACTATACTACTCTAGTTTTATTCAGTTTGGCGATACAGCCTAAGGGGAAGGGTTAAATATGCCAATAACTTCAGTTGTCTTGAAACTCGCCGCCTTATACAATGCATCGATAGCCATACGAGCCGCTATATTCATTGTATCGAAAGAATATATTTTTTTCCTTCGCTGGGCGCCGCTACAGGCAACTCCCTGAGGAAGCGTTGGTGTGTACTCGCACATTGCATTTTGTGAACTGTTACTCATATCAAAATTTTTTCGGTATCGATTTTCCCACAAGGAAGGAGGAAAAAATATTTATTTACAGTGAAATGATTTGCGAAGGGAGGTGCGTATGGCTGTGGAGCTGAGTGGCAGACCCTATTCCGGGACGCTATTGGCCGCCGCAGGGTCAAATTCTAAAGTTAAAGCTCAGCTACTTTGGTCATCTGATGAGAAGAGAGGAGTCGCTGGAGAAAGATTTGATGTTGGGAAAGGTTGAGGGTCGCCGGAGAAGGGGTAGGCAGCGAACGCGATGGTTAGATGGCATTCTCGAGGCATTGCAGATGAAGCTATGTGATGTTAAGAAGATAGTGAGAGACCGGAAAGCGTGGCGTGACATGGTCTATAGGGTCACGAAGAGTCGGACACGACTGAACGCCTGAACTGAACTGATTGGCCGCCGCAGCTGCCCGAGCTCTCAGGACCAGGGCACGCTGGACCTCCAGGTTTGAGCTGGACAGGGTCGCCTCCCTACCCTCCTTAGTTGGCTGTCTTATAACTTTTATTTTTGTATTTTGCTGGCAGGCCCACAACATGTGGTATATGTCAGCAAAATACAAGAAATAAAAGTTTCCCCTAGGAAATGTAGTGAACTCCCCTGATGGGGCTGGGACAAGTAGGTCACCGCCGCTTGCGGCGGGGGCTAGAACCCTAGGAGTCGGCGCAAGGATGTACAACTACATCCGAGATTTCCTCAGCCACCGCACAGCCACACTTACCTTCGGCGACCACCGCCTTCCAAGCATCACGCTGGGAGCACGAGGTACGCCCCAGGGTGCCGTCCTATCCCCTATTTTATTCAATATAGCACTTCTTCACCTACCCCAAAAACTAGCTCAAATCCCCGACATCCATTTCAGCCTCTGCGCCGACGACATCACTGTCGGGACAAACCACGGCAGTGACGCCGAAATAGAAGAGCACCTACAATTGGCACTAACTACCATCGACACATACGTACGGGAGCATGGCCTGACCTGCTCCCCTTCAAAATCAGAGCTCTTTCTCTACCGCCCCAAGCAACAGGACAACGTCAATCCTCCCATCTCCCTCACACTAGGTACCCATTCCATCCCACTAGTATCCAAAATCCGAGTGCTAGGGCTAATGCTCCACTCCCATGGCGCGCACGGAGAAGTCATAAAGGCTCTCCAAACACACGCTCAACAGGCCACCCGACTGATTCGCCGCATAGCGAACCGCCGGGCTGACCTACGCGAGCGAAACACCCTTCGCCTCACCCAGGGTTACATCATAAGCCGCACCGTATATGCCCTTCCATACCTACCCCTCCGACAGAAGGAGAGAGACCGGGTAAATGCGCTCCTGCGGAGTTGCACGAAGATGGCTCTACGCCTTCCCCCCAGCACATCCAACGATCGGCTTCTCAAACTCGGTGTCCACAACACCTTTGAGGAAATTACAGAAGCCACCTTTACGGCACAAATATACCGTCTATCGAACTCAGAGGCTGGCCGCGCTCTATTATCCAAATTAAACCTAAACACACACTACCAAGGGCGTCCCCCTTTCTTCTATCTTCCGCTCTAACCTCAATATACCCCCTCCCCAAGAACATGCACCCTGAGCGAGATAGGAACCGCAGAATAGCAAGGGCTCGGGCCCTCCACAAACAGTATAGCGAGGACCATGCGGTGGTCTATGTGGACGCAGCGGAATATACGTCAGGCCACCGTATGGCCCTGGCGGTAGCCAACAATCAAGCAAAACTTCTAACCTCCAGCTCAATCATCACCAATTCGGCCATAGAGGCAGAAGAGGCAGCCATCGCGCTTGCTCTGACCTCTACATCTGCCAACATAATTATCTCTGACTCCAAATCTGCCATTCTCAACTATGCCAATGGCTGCATATCTCGCACCGCTGCTCGCTTACTACGCTTCTGGCAGCCCCGGCACCCTGTAACCCTAATCTGGACGCCAGCACATGCCGGCCTCCCTGGCAACGAAGAAGCTCATTCTCTAGCGGTCTCACATTCCGGGCAGGAGGAGATGAGCCCCTTCTACAGGCCGAGAAGCGTCTGCTCTCCTTCCGCGATATTCTCTCATATTACCGGGACAAACGAAGAGAATACGCACCCCCAGCCCCGGCCCTTACCATAGCGCAGGCTGCACACTGGCGACGACTACAAACTCGCACTGCTCCATACCCCATACTACTACATGCCAGATACCCAGACCAATTTCCCTCCTCATGCAAACTTAGCGGCAAACCAGATTTCCTACACACTCCTTCCGCGATATTCTCTCATATTACCGGGACAAAGGAAGAGAATACGCACCCCCAGCCCCGGCCCTTACCATAGCGCAGGCTGCACACTGGCGACGACTACAAACTTGCACTGCTCCATACCCCATACTTCTACATGCCAGATACCCAGACCAATTTCCCTCCTCATGCAAACTTAGCGGCAAACCAGGAGATTTCCTGCACACCCTCCTCACATGCCCCACCTTCCCTCATCCCCCATCACCGACCGTGGCGGAGTCTTACTGGGAAACTCTACTGAACACCACTTCTGCTCAAGACCAGCGCCGGATCATCTTCAGTGCTATGAGAAGGATAGCGCTCCAAGGACTATCCTTCGCTTTGTAAGGGTGCCCTCCGCACAGTGAGGGAGCACCCAAGTGCCATGTAGGGGGCTTCGCCCCCGCTATTCATGTCATTGGCATTAAATGTTTTTACCTACCTAACCTGCCACATAATTTTTAACTGTTGTAGGCCGTCATTGCACCCTCCACCGTTTCGGTGCTGGACGACGGCTATTGTTGCGGCAGGTGTCTTTCTTTCCCTCTTTTCTTTCTTCTCTATTTTCTTATTTTCTCTTCTGTCTGCACGAGGCAGCGGAGGTGGCTCAGCTACAGGTCCAGTATCAGGCCCGTGCATTTTCTTTTCCTTCTTCCTACAGCCACAACAACAACAACCTAGGAAAGGATAAAGTTTCCAATATCCCCCTCAATCTGACCCTCCGTCTACCCTTCATGTTTTATTGTTCAATGATCACGTGGTTCACCTATCCTCCTCCCAAGGCCACGTATGAAGTGTAGTGTTATACAGCGTGCGTTTTGACTGATATGAGTACTGCTATATGCGCAACCTCGTGCTTCGTCCCCCCTTCTTCCTCTCCAGCAGGGGCGCTTATGCCACGAGAGGCCCTTCTTTAACGCCCAAAAAAGCACGTGACCGTTACGGTGCCTACTTTGTAGCGTTCGCCCTCCAGCGCAGCCGGATAATGTTCACAATGACCAGCAGTTCAATAATAATAATAATTGGTGCACAAGAAAGGCGCAGTCTCTGTCACACTTTTTCTGTGAACACCGGACCCGCGGAGGTGGTGAAGGGTGGCTGTTCCTGGTACTACGGGGCTGGGATGGTAGGACACCGCCGCTTGCGGCGGGGGCTAGTACGCCACCGATTTTTATCTGTTGTAGGCTGTCATTGCACCCTCCACTACTTCGGTGGTGGATAACGGCTGTTGTTGCGGCGCGCGTCTTCCTCTTCTTTTTTTTCTTCTCTATTTTTTCTTCTATTGTTGTTGTGGCTGTAGGAAGAAGGAAAAGAAAATACACGGGTCTACTACTGGCTCTGTAGCTGAGTCACCTCCGCTGCCTCGTGCAAACAGAAGAGAAAATAGAGAAAAATTAAAAAGAAGAGGGAGATAAAGACGCGCGCCACAACAACAGCCGTCGTCCACCACCGAAGCGGTGGCGGGTGCAATGACGGCCTACAACAGAAAAATTCTGTCGCAGGCTAGCCCCCGCTGCAAGCGGCGGTGACTCTCCTGTCCCAGCTCCGTAGGGCCAGACCAACTAGACGGTTGAGGTTGCCCATCTCTTCTGTCCGCACGAAGCAGCGGAGGTGGCTCAGCTACAGAGCCAGTAGCAGGCCCGTGCATTTTCTTTTCCGTCTTCCTACAGCCACACCTGACCCGCGCTCTAAGGGAAGGGAGGATGATGGGAGTGAAACTGGAAAAAGGGAAAGAGGAGCCGTAGTGGAGGCCTACGGAGTAATTTAGGCCACCTGGGGATATTTAACGTGCGCTGACGTCGCACAGCACACGGGCCCCTCTCCGTTTCGCCTCCAAAGAAACGCAACCGCCGACGATCGCGATCGAACCCGGGTATAACGACACAGTAGTCGGGCATCTTAATCACTGCACCACTGTGGCGGGGACCAGCAGTTGTAAAATTAGTTAGGGGAATCAAGAGCTCTACGTGTATCTTCTCGGCTGACACATGAATGTGCCGCTAAGGAAGGGAGGGAGCTGAATGATAAACAGGTGGCATTAGAGGGCTGCGGAATAATTTCGACTATGGTTAACATGCATGGTTATCGCAATGCACACAGACTTCTTTAGAGCGTTAGCTACACTGATCACTTGCCACAAGGGCGCGTTATCCCTCAAATCGTAAGCATACTGCGGTCGCCATGGTAACCACGCGTATTCGTCGCACAGCAGTAGCGGTTGTCACGCGACCTTGGTTGCAACAGACGGCTGCGTTTCATGGAGGCGAAACGAAGAGGCGTCGTGTGCTGTGAGATGTCAGCGCACGTTAAAGATCCCCAGGTGGTCGAAATTACTCCGTAGCCCTCCACTACGGCTCCTCTTTCTCTCTATCCACTTTCACTCCCGTCTTCCTCCCTTCCGTTACGGCGCGGTTGAGGTGTCCACAGAAAACCAGTGGGACAGTTACCGCTCCTTTCCCTTCTGTAAACGAATCAGCTTTTTTTGGTTGCAACCGAATTGCGTGCCAGCTGCTATGAAGAGGAAAAATGACGAGGGCAGTGACGTATGCCGCGCGCCAGCTGCGGTCGAGAGGAGTCAAGAGGGTAGTCTAGGAAGCCTTTATACGAACGCCGTGTTTAGTGTGGCGCAAAGGAAAGGATCCGCCACTTTCACACGTGCACTTCTGATCAGACGCCTGAACCAAGCCATAAGGGAAATGAGGAACGAAGTGAAATTAGAGTGAAAGAGCTGCATTAGTGGAGGACTGAGTAACTTCGGCCACCCGGAGATCTTTAACTTGTAATAACATTAAAGCATAGCAGTAGTAGAAGTAAAAAACATTTATTTTAACAGAGGAGTTCGGGGCACGCAGGCCCCTGGGCCCCTGCACGGCCCCGCTACGCTGAAACGTTCATGTTCCTACGGTTCATGACGTCGGCAGCTCGGTCTGTAGCGGTCTTTTGCCGGACCGGGTCCTCAGAGCGTAGCAGGGTCTCCCATTCCTCCCAGGTGGCTAAGTGCTCCAGACCCCGCGGGGGAGGATCCTCCGGGCATTGGAATAGAATGCGGGCGAGGGTGGCAGTGGGGTGGTTGCAAAGGGTGCAGGAGGGGTAGGTAAGAGTGGGGTGGTAACGGGACCTAATGTAAGGGAATGGGAGGGTTCGCGTCTGGAGGCGGCGCCATAGTGCTTGGTGGTGATTGCTGAGGGAGGAGTGAGGTGGGGGGTAGATCTGTCTCTCGACCCGGTAGGCCTGAGTCATCTCTTTAAACGTGTGCATGCGCTCCCGGGAGAACTCCGACGTGGGGACCGCCTGTGCCCGGCGTATTAGATTTCGGGCTAAGCTGTTGGCGGCCTCGTTGCCAGGGTTCCCCGAGTGCGCAGGCACCCAGTTAAGCGCTACGTGGCGGGGCGGGTTGGCAGTGGGCGAGGTCAGTATGCAAAAAGCAGAAACATGAACTCGTCCACGTGCGAAATTTAGTAGTGCAGTTTTTGAGTCTGTTAGTATATATCTAGCTTCCGTGTGGGCAATTGCAAGGGCGATCGCTGCCTCCTCGGCCACTTCTGAGGAGGTAACAGAGGAGAGGGGGAGAGTTGCAATGGACTGAAGGGTATTGTTCACCGCGGCTGCCGCCGCCTCATCGTCCGAGCATGCGGCGTCCACCCATACGGCATCCGTCTCGGAGCCGTAATATTTGTGGAGCGCCTTTGCCCGGGCTCGGCGGCGGGGCTCGTGGTGTTGTGGATGGGAGTTTCGGGGAAGGGGTTTGACAGGAAGGTTGGAGTGGATAGCGCGTAGGATGGAGAGGAGTGTGGGGTCGTTAGCTGGGATGTGAACATCGAGAGTTTTGAGGATGTGACGTCTGGTGGCAGTCTGTGTCAATCGGATATACTGGGTCTGTCTGTGGGCCTCCACAAGCTCCACAACAGTATTGTGGAGACCCAGCTGAAGTAATTTCTCTGTTGAAGTGTTGAGGGGTAGGTGGAGGGCGGTTTTGAACGTGGTACGAAGCATCGCGTCCAAAGTGGAGATCTCGTCACCTCAAAGTCTGAGGTAAGGGAGCGTGTATAAGAATCGGCTGAGGATAAAGGCATGAATGAGACGACATAGACCGTGCTCCCTCATGCCCTTATGGTGGCCCGAAACTCTGCGGATGAGGTGCGAGATCGCACCTGTCACCCGCTTGAGTTCTTTATTGTGAGGCTGTTTCTACCGTTGCTTTGGATATGAAGCCCCAGGACCCGGAGAGTGTCCACCTCCGTAATGGGGCGATCATCCAAAGCAATGGTTATGGGGGCGCTGGGAGGGTTACGGGTGGTGGGGCGGAGGATGAGGAGCTTGGACTTCTCTGGGGAGCATGAGAGTCCGATGCTTCGTGCGTGTTCTTGTGTTAATGTGGCGGCGCTTTGTAGTGTGCCTTCTATGTCGCCATCACTGCCGTGGGTGGTCCACAACGTTATGTCGTCGGCATAGAGGGTGTGCCGGAGGTGTGGTATCGTGGTGAGTTTGCGGGCATAGCAGCCGCGTTGTTGTTGCGACTGAAGGATGAAAAGAAACCGGCCTGCCAACTGACTATATAGCTGATTGGTTTGGTTTGGTTTCTGGGGTTTAACGTCCCAAAGCCACTCAGGCTATGAGAGACGCTGAAGGGAAGAACTCCGAAAATTTCGACCACCTGTGTTTTTAACGTGCACTGACATCGCACAGCACATGGGCGCCTTTTCTTTCGTCTCCGTCGAAAAGTAGCCGGCACTGTCAAGATTTGATCTCGCATCTTTGGCCATTAAAGTCTAGCCCATAACCACTACACCACCATGTTGATATCTGGATTTTTGCTGCACTAGGCGTAGCTGGTGTAGGTAAAAATTGCCATATGCAACCGTGAAAGTTTACTACAGTGATCTAGATACTGTTCGCAATCAGTATAATGAACGAAATAAATAATAATAACATCGAAACTACCCCTGTGTCTTAATACCAACAAAGTTATCGCTCAAAATATGGTCTAAAATTAAGCATTGAGCCGCTCTAAATTTTTCCTTTTTGTGGAGAAAAAAACGCTGCCGTGTTTGTGCCCGTATAACTCTGGCTCAGTTGCCGAGCCCACTACACACACAGCTCCCGTGTTGGATTTTAGTTGCAGCGGTAGTTATGTATCTGGTTACAATATGATAGAGATGTATTTCTTCGTCACGCAGTACCGAGCAGCTTTCTTTTATTTCATACACAAGGTGATATACTATATACTCCGTAGTAGTGGTCTTTGTGCGTGTTCGAGCATGATCTAAAGCTCTGAGTGAGCCTATTTATTCCAATCATTAGAACAAAATCCTCGCTGCGACTGCTCGATCTATTTGGACAACACCTCACCTCAAGTTCTTAGCGGTTCCTGGCTACTGACGTGAAGAAGACCATCAGGGTACGCCCTCTCATTGTTCGCGCTCACATTACAGGTGTGGGACAGAGCGCGGTGAGAGAGCAGGGGCGCTGACTTGACCTGGTTTAACGTCATAGCGGTAAAGGCTCAATTCGCCGAAGATCCGGCATCGGTGGCCGCCCGCCGCCACCGGTTTAGTGAGCGAAAAGCAAGAGGATCGCGCTGGTATGCGGTAGTTGGCAGCTCACATGGCCGAGCACTAACTGGATCTAGGGTGCCTGACATTACGTTCGGCGGGAGCTGCCAATTGGGGCCTCTCCTTCATATGGCCGGGCGATATCAGAATCAGTCTGCCAGGACCCTCGCATTCACGTTACCCCGGCTGCTCTGGCACGTTCATATAGCTTGGTTAGAGTGGGGCTTTGCATTTTTGTTTATTATTTCTTTCTCGTCGGCGTGCGTTGGAGGTACGCCGTGGTTCTGGGGGAACACAGCATCGTGTTTATGGCCTATATAGGTGGTGATCTTAACCAACTTTAAAGCATTTGGGCTGTGGACTTGAGTGACGTAATATCGATCGTTCGTGCGGGTTCGCATGCCTTAATAAAATGTTTTTCACAGTTTCCTTAACCGTGAATGACTGATATGTGCAGTGGCGTGTCCATCCCTAATCGAACCCTGCAATGGCAGCGAGCGAAGGTGGAAGTTTGTTATTTGCACGCAGGAAAAATCCCTAGACTTGGAGCTCCTCATGACGCGCCTGAATCTCGAGTGCGATGGCCTTGCCGACAAGGATCAGGCCGCGGATGATCCATCGTTGCTACGTGAGCGTGGAGAAGGCCTTGCGGTAGAGGAGGTGGATGTAGACAAGCTGGCCTCCCAGGACCTGACCAGCGAAAGTGGAGGCAGCGCCTGACATGCGACGTGCCCCTATGCTTCAGCGGTCACATTGTCGCGCAGTGTCTCCTCAAGCCGCCATTCAAAGCCGGCGTCGTCGTCCGCTCGAATAGCGGGGCGGAGTCCACGAGTCTCGTGTCTTGTGCACAGTGACCGATCCGCATGTAAAATGGCATATCTGTGCCGACAAATAGGTTGCTGAAGCTCAAGCTATTTTCCGTCACACCTTTGAGGATATATTGTCGTGGCCTGTCAGTGTTATAAATTCTATGACATATATTAAAAGTAACGATGTCATCCAGCAGTGTACGCGATACAACATGAGGCAATAACAAACCTCATTTGATACTTGAGTTCCTTGACTTGAAAGGGACAAAATTTTGCACTGTATGGCATGCGAGAAAACCAACGACTGCGAACACCTTTACAGATGATTTAGCCACACACTGTAAATTTTTTTTATTGAAAAATACAGAAATTTTCTGGCAGCTGTCCTGCCAGAAATTTTCTGTTCTGCTATGTTTTCTGTTTTTTTAATTTTTCTGTGATTTTACCCTTTTTTCCGTTTACAACTGATAGAATATTTTTGTAAAATGACAAACATGTTCTGTTATACGGTGTTTTGTTTTTATTTCCGTTTTTTTTGTGGTAGTGAAAATAATGATAAAAATATATCTTTTTTTACTCGCTTTAATTTCACATTTTCTGCCTGTAAGAACAATAAAATTGCGCTAAGCGCCAATTTCTTCAATTAAGGTGAAAGCCGGGCCAACTACATCTCAAGAATATCTCTCGGCGCTGGCAATACTCGATGGCACCCATAAGGTTGTCCTCGCAACAGCCGTTGTCTAGCCACCGAAAAGATGGAAGTGGAAAAATGCTAACAGATGCCACTGTAGCAGGGAGCCAACCAAAAACTAACCTTAATGTGTCACCACTAGTTATCTTCTTTCGAATCGAAATTGTTGCGCAGCCGATCATCGAACAGCGCCTTCGGTGTTGTCATACCATTTCGCTTTCTATTCAGAGTTTACCTACTATTCAAGCAAAAGTAAGTTTGCGGTAGAAAATAGAACAGATGGCAAAAATGTATCGAGTTGTTTGCCTTAGATTCAAGGTTTAGACTGCAAAAAAAAAAAAAAAATTACTGTATTTTTCGGTAACTTATTTCCGTCAGTGAAGTAGAACAAATTTTCTCTGTACTAGTACAGAAATTTTCTTTAAAATATCTGTAATTTCACACACATTTTTTAGAGTGCAGGGCAGTAGTACCAACTTGAATGCCAGCTTTCATCCTGCTTAAATTATAGCGGAACAAGGAGCCAAATGAGCCCATACTCAAGGTCGAATGCGTGAGTAAGTCTCTTTAGTCGACTCTACTCACCTCTCTGTCCTTTGTAAACAGCTTTCTGTCTTTGTCTTTACTGTTACATAAAGTTATTTAGTGGGTTACCGAAAGTTCGTTGTCCTTCGTCTCACTGTGTGTGAACTACACTTCGCCGGCGGAATCGACGATCACCTCGAAGAGGTGCGGAATTAGGGAAGAACACGACGAACCTGATTTTACTAGCAGTGCATGCCTAATCAGCACCAATTGATGCTGTCTACCGTTGTTGACCATTTATGGCATGAAATTCATGTTTTGTCACAACGCGGCGTACGTTGTCATAGCGCATGTAAGAGGTTATGATAGTCATGAGCGATGAAAAGTAGCGTCTTGTGACCTTGTACTGCATGACTCTTTCATATCATGAATCATAA
Source organism: Amblyomma maculatum (assembly GCF_055883805.1). Classification (NCBI taxonomy): domain Eukaryota; kingdom Metazoa; phylum Arthropoda; class Arachnida; order Ixodida; family Ixodidae; genus Amblyomma; species Amblyomma maculatum. The sequence goes on along the minus strand of NC_139351.1, from coordinate 65,298,869 downwards.
CACGTATTCATATTGCAACATAGCATAATTCAGCACGTTATAATGTAGCGTGCTGTAAGGTATGAAGTCCTCAAGCGCGGTAATCATAATGCTCATAATTATCACTCACGATGCTTAGGGTTATGCAATGTAGCATGACGCACTCTACAGCTAACATACCGGATGGGCAGATATTGTGCAAACATTACCGATAGCCATGAATTAACTCACAAATTATAGTGGTTATGCAATGACACATAACTCAGAACTTTACAACGTAAATAACCAGTATTACAAAGCAATCTGCAAGTCGGCGCGAAATTCTACATAATCCAAAGTTTGCTACACGTTGGTAGGGTGCTCACGTGCAGCGAACACATTTCTATAAACGTTATCTAGCGTTTGTCGCCGGTTATAATAAAATGAAACAATGCGTCAGTATACGATACTCCCCCTTAAGAGATGTACTTGTCGGGTTAGTTACAAGGTTGCAATCCTTCAAGCAACTAGTAAGCTGTCTATCTAGGTAATACGACTAAAGTTTCCTCCTACCTCTCATAAAAGCTGGGGCACAAGATGGCTGCCCGCAAAGCCTGATGGCCGTGTTCGGCTGCATTAGGAAAGCGTGGCCTGAGATGTTACCACATTAAGCCGGCAGGCAGCTCAATATGTAGGTTCTCCACTCTTACTGGTTGCTCCTTTTGTTCCCTGTGTGGGTCCTATGTTCTTGGTCTGTGCGCTGTGTTCGGGCCATCATTGTCTTTCGCCAGAAAACATTTTCGCTTTTTTTTTTCTTATAATTAAAAGCTCCGTGAAATTAAACTACTTTGTTATCTCTTAATATATGTTGAGTCGATAATAGCCTCTTTTTGATCCCAGTGTCGATGGGGCGTAGCTGTCCCGTTTGAGTCTGTGCTTTATGCTTCTTCTTCAATGGGTGTTTCCCACTGTGTCCATTTCGTGCCTGTTCTAAGTTGTTATAACCTTGCTGTAGATTAAAGTGAAGTAGTTCTGCGGATAGAGCTATCACAGCACATGTTTGTAAGCAGTTGTCTGGACGTAGACTCGCCTCCACTGATCAAACAACAACTTCTCCGTGGCCAAAACTGAATAACGAAAAAATTAGGAGTGTTCAGCGATTTTCATTATAACACATTCTCGGCGGCTTGACAACATTGGAACGCATATCGAAGCAAAGGAGGTTTAGTTATTCGACTTCTACCAGGACTGGCCAGATTGAAAACGCTGCACTTAACTTTACTAATGTTTTCCCCTGGTATCACGATTCAAAGTGCTGCCATGGATTGTAAACATTTCTAAGCCGCGCTTTTAGCTAAACCCACCAAGCCCAGCTCAACACTTACCCATCTGTTTAACTTTATGCGAGAGAAATTTACTAAAGTAATTTAGTGCTTATTCCTAAGGTCCACGCATGACGTGAGACTTGCTTAGTTCATTGCATGAGTCCGTGCATAAGCATGCAGTGCTCACTGATGTTGGTTGCATAAAAATGAGACACATCGACAAAACTGCAACAAAACATTTTTTCTGCTCTTTACTATCTTCAAGTGTGCTGACAGCAGCTTTACCGTTGCAACGTTTCAAGACGAACCCACACGCCGTCTTTAGGCACAACCAGCACGGCTTGTGTCTGCAGCTTCAAGTCAGCCTGCGATTATTAAAAAAAACAAAGGCAGTCAGAAAAGGCGGACATAAATATTTCTCTGCATGCTTTAACCCTTTTCTATGCTAAGTGGCATATGTGCTCTACGTTGAAGCAAGGATTTGTAATCCGCAAAACGTCGCTGGTCAATACTTCGAAATCATCTTTTACAACTATCGCCATCTACGAATAGAATAAACACTTTGCTAAAATTATATTCTGCTTGAAAATGAAAGTAGTGTAACAGAGTTTAATTTGGTGACTGGTGTGTGCGCTTTTTGAGAGTAACGGCATACTTAATTTTGGTATCTTAATTTACCCTGTGCTCTCTTCCAGGATGTCCAGAGTGAGCACTTTTTGTTTGTTGCTTCTACACGTTTACTACTTTCAGACATCAAAAAAACTTCCAAGAGCACTGCAGAATCTGTACTGGAGAAATGCGAATTCCTGAGTGTTGGTGCTGCACAAGGTATATCATGCGAATCTTGTAGAGCTTTTGCATGCAAGGCCGCGGCTCGTGGCCTGCAAAGCTATGACTAACGAAGTTCATCGTGCCCTGTTTTACTTACGCCGTAGTTTGCCCTTAGCCTCTTCGTCTATTAAACCTCTCGAAAATGTAACACTGGTTCGTTCTAATCTTGAATATGCATGTGCAGTTTGGGTCCCTCACACTTATCATCTGACTAAAGCAGTTGAATCTGTCCACAACCGCGCAGTGAGATTCATCCACTCAGATTACTCATATCGTTCTAGTGTGACTCGTGAAGCCAAGAGCCATCCTTCCTGACCTCAGACCGATCCTGTCCCACAAATATTATCAAATATCTCTAGCAGATTTAAAACCAGCTCCCCATGTCTCCCTTCGCACTAACCACCCCAAAGTCGTTTACCCCCTCGCGCACATGCCACTGCGCACCTGCACTCTCTTTTTTTGGCCAGACATCTGTAGACTGGAATGGCCTGCCTGTCGAAGCCGCACGCTCCAGTACCGCCTATTTGAAAAACTCTATCGAAATTACGCTTTCAAAAATGTGTTTAATTTCAGTTTAATTTTGGGAATTGCGTTTTGCCCTCATGTCTATATAGGAGCATTTGAGGCGCACAATAAATAAACAAATAATTATCACACAATTCTGGCCAATTTCCCTAATACACTGCAAGCCAGATACGTTGTCGATATACAAAGGACGCAGATTGTTCGCAGGAGACATACATTTAAAGTTTAGGAACGTTTTGTACTGTCGACCCATGTTTGCCTGTTAGCAGCAGCTGCATTAAAACTATATCGGATGCCATAAACTTTTGCATATAAATAGTTATCATGCAGCACCACTAGATTTTAACCTCTTATCTATGTTCATCTTAGCCACTGATGCCAAAGATAACTGCGGCAAATAGGCCTGACATGGCGATAATATCATGGCAACTTACAAAAACGCCACAATGATCGTTTGTAATTTATGCGGTTTATTGTCCCAAAGAAACTCAAGCTATGATAAACGCCGTAGTGGACTGCTGTGAAAATTTCGACTACCTGGGGTTTTTTAACCCACGCTGACATCGGACAGGACACGGAAGTCTAGATTTTCTCCTCCATCAAAACGCTGCCACTGCCGAGGTAGGGATTCGATCCCGCATCCAAGGGCACAGCAGTCGAGCGCCATAATCACTGGGGCACAGCGGTGGTGCGCCACAAAGATACATGTCCTCTTTAAAAACGCGTTGGGAAGACACCGATGCTCTGTATTGCCGCGAAGCCTTCAAAACTGTATTTGTTGTTTAACAGCCGCCGGCAAGCGGTCTTATCACTCTGATTCTGGAACGCGTATCAGTTCTGTATTCTTTGTTTGTTAATGCTCGATGTCCCGAGTCGCATCTTTATCAGTTTCTTTGTAGCGCAAGATGCACCGAGATCTGCCCCGAAGATTCTGGCCACTCGCATGTCTTTCTTCAATTTTCCAGCATGTGCTTGTAGCAGTTGCGACGTTATCTAGATTGTTCTGAGCAGCCTTTAAATTGAGCGTTGACGAGTGCGACGGGCATTCTTTGTTCGACCACCGACGAGCACGGTTGTTGCTATCGCCGCCGCCGAGTTGCTTAGTTCTCTTGCGGGCGCAAGTCAGCCAAATAAAGAGTTTCTTCAGTGCGATCATTAACTCTTCATTTGTGTCATCGACCTTGTCACCACCACGTGACAGTATACTGTAAGCAGACTCCAAAAGTGCTTCTGGGTTATCCGCATTATCTTTATACCACGATTGTCGGTGCCGAGCTATATTGCAGGTCCGTAAACACATTTTAAACTCCACGCGCCTGGCGCAAATCCGTAGCTTTCGTTCTTCGAAGATAACACCTTTTCACTGCCAAAGTCAGTGCAAGACGTCGATAGCGACAGCTAGAGCTTACATTTCAGCCTTCTTTTTCAAGTGAATCAGATACGTCGGGCATCTAGCGCCACGCACCTGGCAAGAACAGAAAGGCGGCAAGGAGTACGTACGCTGTGGTGTGCTTTCTGCGCATATCTGGTGTTCAGTTCAGTTCAGTCATTCAGTCGTGTCCGACTCTTCGTGACCCTATGGACCATATCACGCCACTCTTTCCGGTCTCTCACTACCTTCCTAACATTACATAACTTCATCTGCAGCGCCTCGATGATGCCATGTAACCATCGCGTTCGCTGCCTACCCCTTCTCCGGTAACCCTCAACCTTTCCCAACATCAAATCTTTCTCCAGCGACTCCTCTCTTCTCATCAGATGACCAAAGTAGCTGAGCTTTAACTTTAGAATTTGACCCTCTATTGAGCATTCAGGGTTTATGGTCGACAATATCGACTGATTTGATCTTCTGGCCGTCCAAGGAAATCTCAAGAGTCTCCACCAGCACCACAATTCAAACGCGTCAATTCTTAGGCTCTTAAAGATGCGATTGCAATTTTACTTAGTATAAAACGCGATAAAAGTTTGTTTTCAGATATTTGAGTTTTAACATATCCTGAGTATATTCTCTCCCACCTTCCTCCTTTTACTTATGGCTCTGTTGAGGTGTCCGCGGATAACTGTGAATTTTTTTTTTGTTTCCTGTAAACTATTTTGAAATGCCTCTGATGCCTGTTGTACTATGTCTGCTTCTATATGCTGCGTGGTGCGGTGTTTTAAGAAGCGGCCTATAATATTTTTCATGCCAAATATATTGCCAGGCCGCAAATTTTAACGCAAGAAGTGTCGTAACTGCATTGTGGGCAAGCATCATGGCAATTTCATCTAAGAAGCATAAGTGAGTTATTGCCCGTCAAAATATAAAAACTGATTCGCGGAAAAGAGGCAAAATACAAAGAGGACGCTTAAGCTCCGCTTTAAGAGTAGGAACGTTGGAGAGCACACTCATTGCATCACTTCTAATGCTCATACTTCGGCATCCCGCCTTGGCTTCATCAATCTAGCTGTCTCATGCCGAGCGTTTTCCGCCTTTTCAGCATCCGTCTTACTTAGTCCTCTTGATACTCGTCCACAACAATCACGAGAATACCCATCTTTTAACGAAGTCCCCACATTATTACAGCCACCTGGTACAATATCAGACGACGTTTCCCCACTAGTACTAGCCACAAGTTCCATCTCACGTGTTCAAACTCAGCGTTACAGATACGAGATTTCATCTATACGACACTGGTTTCATCACCTAATTACCTCTCACTAATTAACTAATCACACTATCAATTAACACTAATCAATCAGTGAACACTGCATATATCATATACACTGCACACAAGGCGTCCATCCTTTTTCTGGCAATTTTTTCGACTCCTCCTTGATGCCTACTAGATGCGCAGTTTACCCTAGTATGCGGTGGCGCCATCCATGTTTACAGATACGTGCCAGACCGGAGTTCTGGTGGCCTCCGCATCGGAGCCACCCTAAATGATTTCCCCACCACAGTTTTCACCTGTCCTTGAAAGCTCCCTCTCAAACCAAAGGACGGCGACAGCTTTTCGGCGAAACGAACCTAGTACACTTCGCGTAAAACACCTACGTTTTCATGTTGAGAGCCTAAATGCAGGCGGTAGCGGTGCACCGTTTTTGCGAGCAGGAGGCACATGGTCGCCTGGGCCAACTTGATGCCGGCGCAGTTACGCGGACCCATGCCGTACGGCTGGAAGGCGAGGGGGTCCCAAGTGCTCTTTTGTTCCGGCGAGAACCTGAACGCGTTTGCGGAACGAAGAGGGACATGTGGTAAAATGCAAGGCAAATGTACGCAAAATACTATTATCAACCATGTTAACACATTTTTATGTACGCTTTAATAACAGTCAAGATGCAGCAGTCCGTTCATCCAGTTCAATCGCATAGTGATTTCTAAAAGTAGGTTAGATTTTTTTATATTGACAGGAACTGCCACGTAATGTTTCGCGGCTCTTTACTGCCGCCAACTTAAGCATACGTATACTGACGATCTGGACAACATCGGGATCCTTGGAAGAAAAAAAAAAAAAAGACTGTCCCGAGAGATTTTGGATGCTGTCGCCATCAACAAAAAAGGATAGGGCTGCGTCAGCACGGTATTTGTTGCGCTCTTGATGAAAGGAAAAGCGTTCCTGTATGATGCTTACCTTGACCGATGCACCGGCTTTGTTGAACCAGCCACGAACTCGTTTCATAGTTTCTTTTATCTTCTTTACCTCGCCAACATCAATTTTTGTTATTTAGTCTTGCTCAGTCGCGTTATTGTTTTGGCCGGTTTATTTGGCTTCCGGCTCATTTGAAGCTGCGGGCTCGTTACCCAAATCATCATCTTGCTCATCATCACAGTTGACCTTTGAGCTGTGTTACCGTGTTTATTGAGGTCGCTTTTTGTACTTTGATGCCGTGTTCGGTCCTTTCAGCATCTGGCTATTGCAAATTGGTTTTTTGTTGCACTTCAGGTCACGCCATTCCTCTAGGTTTCTGTCCAGTTCGTAGTTTGCTTTTGTTGCGCTCCCTTGTGCCATGCAACATGCCATCTCGCCCTCTCTCCCTTCTTTCAATTTCTTTCTGGTCACGCGGGCATAAATATCCCCATTTCGCTCTGTTCATAAAAACTGTTAGTCGGCGAAGTGTTCGGTGTCTCCCTCGTCAGAAAGTTCATTCTGATATTCACAACAGTTACAGTGTCCCCCCCCCCCCCCCCCCATATAGAGTCAAATATTTTATTTGCGAAAATGTCAAACCTGTTTATGCGGTGTGAAACATGAGGCACACAGCTTCCACAATAGGCACTCGCCTGTCAGGGCTGAATTCCTCCGGTTTGTTCCAGAGACTGGGGTCCATGTGTATCTGCTCCGTGCAAGCCATTATACTCGTTCCTTGCGGAATTATTATTCCTTTGTAATGGTAGTCACAGGAAGCTTTCCTGGTAGTGAATCTATTGCGCAGGAAAAAAAAAACAGCGAATATCAACACAATTTAGCAAATTTCGGGTGTGCTTCACTCTAAACCTCTACACCGCGTACGATATTCATACGGAGCTAGAAACAAAGAAAGCAAAATAACCGGTCAAGAAATAAACGCTGAAGGAAAAGCGTTACAGTGAAACTGTAACTATTAAACTATTCTTGCGCATCAAGGTAGCATAGCTTTAGAATAGTACCCATCTGCTCTTGATGGCAACAAAGTGATGAGGTTAGCTAAAAGAAGGCTAAAAAAAGTACAACTGCCCCCGCTGAACGTGAAACTGTATTTTGCATGTCATTTTTCACGCCGTTAGCAGAACGGTGTAGGAGTGCTCACTATAAAACAGAATTGAGAAAAAGTTTTTCGAGACTCGAACTAATACTTCCAAGCCTCGCTGAGCATTTGACTTTGGTTGTTACAATTCGACCTAAGTAATTTATGCCGGCTATAAACCCAGTTAGGCACATTAAGGCTTAGGTGCACAATTTTCTATAAAGTGTGCGGTTCAAATGAAATGGGACATCCAACCACCAGCATATATACGTCGGATGAGCACTGCAGACCACACAAAAAAAAATCAATTTTTGTTAAAAATTTGTAAGACGAAAGAAATAGAAAAAAAATTGCTCCTCTGAGTGAAAGAAAATATTCTTCATAAATATATCAGAGGAACTACATTTAGGCCATGATATTGTAAAATAATATTGAAAATATTCAAAAATATTATTACATTCTTTCTGAATATTTGACAAAGATGATTGTCTGCATTAGTTACCGAATTTGAGAAAACAGCAGTTGCGAAATGGCGTTTGCCAAATTTGTCTGAAAGAAAAGAATCCTTGCTAGAGGCTGCATAGCCCCTACAAAACCTGTATATTCGCGGCATACACAAAAATACATATCTCGAGAAAGGGTGAACAAATCAAATTTATTCACGAGCATTTAGTTTCCAGTAAAACTAAAAAACCGTGCCCGGCAACAGAAGCCAGTTCCTAGTGCGCAAACGCAATGGGACCTTCACCTGTACGAAATGGACATTGGTTCGGATTTGCTTCGTTCGTAGAATTTAAGGTCCCAAATCGACTCGGACTGTGACATATTTTGATATGGAGGGCTGAGGAAATTTCGACTAACCGGGGCTTTTAATGTACATTGATATCGCACAGTACGCAGGGACCTTGCTTTGAAAGCGCCAGCCGCAGCCGTGATTCGATTTCAAATCTTTGGGTTGAGAAGTGGAGCGCCCTAACCACTGAGGCTCCACACTGCAGAATTGGGCATATTCCGTCAAAACGCCGAAGCACCAAACGACGCATATAATTTGGCTTTAGTCAATTAGCTGCTGCAATTTTGTACACTCTAAACATGGATAAGCCTATAAAGGAGTAAAAAGGGAGTAGAGTGTCCTCTAGGCCACTCTCTCGTGGGGGCGCGGTATTCTCTACAAGTCCTCGAGTAGATTTTCACCACTAAGTGCGCGAAATAATTTGACAACAGACGCACATTTCCTTCTAAGATAATATTTATTCGTGTAATTAGCAATGAAACGAGGCTTTTAACTAGTGTACAAGGAGTCTTGACGTTAGCAATTACAGGACACAGAAACCCCATTTATGATCGTAATTGCTAAAAATTCGCATATTCTCATCTGACAATTAGCTTCCATATGTCTTATAAAAATCTGCCCAGAGGTCGGTCAGCATGACCTGAAATTAATAGGAAGTGCGCTAGACGACAGGCTACTCGTTTTTTACTCTCTCAGGGGCTTATTCGTGTCTAGAGGTTAGGATGTGGTGCTATTCCGCCGCATACACACCCCATCCTGCAGAGCATCGTGGCGTGTACTCACGAGAAAGCTGGCGAGTAGAGCCGCAGCGTCTCGAATATGACTTGCGTTGTGTACGGAAGGTCGGTGATGGCGTCATACGTAAAGCCACCCTGCAGAGAGAAGGGGTAAGTTTCGAATTCACTGGAGGTATTAGCTGCAATCCTAGTGCGTGTAAAGCGATTGATATTTTATCTACTTCAGGGATGCAGTCAGGCGTTCAAGGAACACGTATAAAATTTCAGTGCTGCGCACGTTATAAAGGTTTCAAATTAGGCTCGATAATTAGACTTGTAGCAAAGCATTGTTAGGAGGAGCTTAAGGTTTCTGAGAAGTATAGTTTGCAACTTTCCGGACAAAACGAAGGAACTTGCGAAAATCACTACCAGTGAAAGCGTGGTGCGATTTCAACATCAGAAGAACGACTGTTGGGGCTATTCGGTATATCACCTAGAGGTCTGGAAATCGCTACTTTGTGCCAAACAAATGACAAACACACACAACGCTTTGTCTTTTAGGGTTAAGTTGTTCTTTCTATGTTACAGGCTATCGCTTTCAAAACCTCAAAAGGGCGTTTCTTGCGTTAGATAAACGCCGGCGCTCGTAATGAGGCAGAAGCAAGAACTGCAGTTATGGTGGGTTGCACGTCACCTAGCGTCGCTCCGCTTTCGGCAATCAGGATGGGATATGCTGTTAATGGCTGTAATGAATATTTGAGGAAGAACGGCCGTATGATCAAGTCGGCCGTAATGTTAATGCACATCTAATAAGAACAGTGCGGAACCTCTGACGTGTGCTCGATAAGTAGCCTAGTCGTAGTTAAGGTGGCGTAATTTGTCACGCGTAGTCTGGTATTCATGGCGCTTTATTCAAGCAAAAGCCTTGAATCAGAATAGAAGAACGCGGTGCACTGGCACCAATATACAGTCACATTTGTGTCCAGTGCGTGTCATTGCCACGCAAAGGGTAGTGGAGCAAAGAGGAGTAAATAAAAGCTGCGTGAACTTGACACAAGCCCTCATTATAGGTAATGCTACAAAAGTCTCTAGTTGGTTTTCCATATTAATTTACTACCTGACAGCAAATTTACTGACATCAAAGGACAGGGACACGATACAGGTAATGATCGGGAACTTTCACCTGTTTATTAGCTTTGCTGCTGAGCTTATATATGCACACAATAAAGAACAAATGCACACAAGATAAGAAACAAGTAAGAGAAAAACGAGCTATTCATGAACCAGCAACCCTTATATTGTAACGTAACGTTACACAGAAGGCGCTGTGGCACTGTGACACCGAAGAACACCAACAGCCAGTCAGGGCAGCACGAAAGCGGAGCACCGTTTCGCTTCGTCGTCTTCTCCGAATCGCCGGTTCAAATCTTCGTCGTCTATGAATGGCATATGTGTCATTGCCCCCCTTCTTGGCAGCATCGCCTCGATGCTGCAAATGCTGCTTGATGCGATGAGCTGACAGATGTTATTCTAGGTTGGTGTGGGATACCACAACACAAAACGGGGCACCATCAGTCTCAAGAATAGTCAGCGGGGCGATCGTGGTAGGGTTTCATCCGGACGACGTGTACAACATCAGTGAACTTGCGTCGTCTGCGGCTTGAGGGATCTTGGGTAGCGGATTCAACTTCGTAAGTAACGTCGCTGAGGCGGCGGAGGACACGATATGGACCGAAGTACCGGCGCAGCAATTTTTCAGACAACCCACGATGACGAACGGGCGTCCAAATCCAGACATAGTCTCCAGGCTCGTAGGCAGCGAAGCGCCGTCCCTTGTTGTAACGGTCAGCGTCTAGTTGCTGTTGTAGGTATATGCGCTGCCTTGCCAGCTGCCGTGCTTCTTCCGCACGCTGGGTAAAACTAGCGATGTCCAGGTCAAGCTCACCTTCGTCGTCGGTGTATACGGGCAGCATTGTATCCAGTGGAGTGGTCACTCGACGGCCGAAGACAAGCTCGAAGGGTGTGAGCCGCGTCGTCTCCTGAAGTGCCGTATTATATGCGAACGTGGCATATGGGAGGATTTGATCCCAGGTCTTATGTTCTATATCCACGTACATAGACAGCATGTCGGCCAGAGTTCTGTTTAGCCGTTCCACCAAGCCATTAGTTTGCGGGTGGTATGCCGTGGCCCGTCTATGGCTAGTGTGTGTAAGGTTCAGTACAGCCTTAGTCAGGCGGGCCGTAAAAGCTGCCCCGCGGTCGGTAATGATAACAGCCGGAGCGCCATGACGCAACACGATGTCGTGGACAAAAAACTCTGCGACTTCGGCGGCAGTTCCATTTGTGAGCGACGCGGTTTCAGCATATCGGGTCAAGTAGTCTGTCGCGACAACAATCCAACGCCTTCCATTAGTTGACTTCGGGAAAGGACCGAGAAGATCCATTCCCACTTGTTGGAATGGAGTTTGCGGTGGAGCGATCGGCTGAAGAAATCCAGCTGGTTTCACGGGTGGAGTCTTTCGGCGTTGACAGTCACGGCAGGTTTTAACGTAGGATCGTACTGAAGGTAATAATTTTGGCCAATAGTATTTCTCCCGAATTCTTGCAAGCGTACGACTAACTCCCAAGTGGCCGGCGGACGGTTCGTCGTGACAAGCGCTCAAGATGTCAGGCCGTAGGTGCGTAGGTACTACGAGTAGAAATGTCTCTCTTGATCTTTCAAAATTGCGCTTGTAGAGAACTCCACTTCGTAAAGCGTATGACTGCAAGCCACGACGAAAAACAAGCGGTACTCTACCACCGCGTCCTTCCAGATAATCGATGAGCGGCGCCAGCTCCGGGTCCTTGCGTTGAAGGTCAGCCATATGGGATTGAGTAATAGCCCCAATAAAGGGGAACTCGTCGGCGTTTTCTACTGCGGTGGAGTCCAATGGCGCGCGTGACAAGCAATCCGCATCTTGGTGTTTATGTCCCGACTTATAGACAACAGTAACGTCATACTCTTGAAGACGGAGGCTCCAACGAGCTAAGCGTCCAGACGGGTCTTTAAGGCTTGCCAGCCAGCACAAGGAATGATGGTCGCTGACAATACGGAAGGGTCGTCCGTACAAATATGGTCGAAACTTGCTGATGGCCCAGATTACCGCAAGGCACTCCTTCTCCGTTGTCGAATAGTTCGCCTCTGATCGTGAGAGTGTTCGACTCGCGTAGGCGATAACCCGTTCTACTCCGCCTTGCCACTGAATGAGTACCGCGCCGAGGCCAACGTTGCTGGCATCAGTATGTACGTCTGTTGCGGCGTCTTCATCGAAATGGGCGAGTATTGGGGGTTTGTGTAGGCGGCTTCTAAGCTCCTGGAAGGCTTGCTCTTGATCGTCTCCCCACAGGAAGGGTATGTCATCTCTGGTTAGTGCTGTCAGTGGTTCAGCTATCTTAGAAAAATCTTGGACGAAGCGTCGATAGTACGAACAAAGACCTAGAAATCGTCGAAGTGCCTTTTTGTCGGTAGGACGTGGAAAATTTGACACTGCGGTAGTCTTCTCGGGATCAGGGAGAACGCCCTGTGCACTGACAACATGGCCGAGGAAGCGTAGTTCTTTGAAAGCAAAGTGGCATTTCTCAGGCTTGATCGTTAGTTGCGCGCCTTTGAGTGCTTGAAGCACGATGCGCAACCTGTCCAAGTGTTGCTCGAAAGTAGGCGAGAAAATAACAACATCATCTAAGTACACCAAGCACGACTGCCACTTGAGACCTGATAAAACCGTGTCCATCATACGTTGGAACGTGGCCGGTGCAGAGCAAAGACCAAACGGAAGCACCTTAAACTCGTATAGGCCGTCGGGCGTCACAAATGCAGTCTTCTCTCTGTCTCTCTGATCCACCTCGATTTGCCAGTATCCGCTTTTGAGGTCTAATGAGGAGAAGTACCTGGCGTCGCGTAGCCGGTCGAGGGCATCATCAATCCTGGGCAGCGGATAGACGTCCTTTTTAGTCACGTTATTTAACTTTCGGTAATCGACACAGAATCTCAAGGTGCCATCTTTCTTTTTGACAAGGACCACTGGCGATGCCCATGGGCTCGTCGAAGGCTGGATCACGTCGTCCGCAAGCATTTCATCCACTTGCATTTTAATGGCGTCACGTTCCTTAGGAGAAACCCGGTACGGGCGCTGGCATACCGGTAACGTGGTCTCATCGGTGATGATGCGGTGCTTGGCGACAGGAGTACGACCGACCTTAGAGCCTGTGGCGAAGCAGTCTGCGAAATCGCTCAGAAGAGCCGAGAGAAGATTCCTCTGATCGGGCCTCAAGTCGGGGTTAATTTTAACGGTCTGCAGAGCATGACAAGGTGCGGCCTCCTCTTTAGGGTTCGCTCCGGTGGTGCATAAATGAGGCAAGGCAGTAACATCGTGAAGGACGGCAACAGCCGTGTCCTTGGCGAGATGCCGCATCTCCTTAGCAAAATTTGTCAGGAGGACAGTAGCACAACTGTTCTGGAGTTGTACGAGTCCTCGAGCAACGGCTAATTCCTTCTCGAGTAGTAGCGGAAGGTGCCCATCCGCGATGCCCTCGTAATCGTGGAATAAGTCATGCTTTACAAGAACCAACACACTAGAACGTGCCGGAACCCTCACGTCATCGTCGACTATACGCAAAACGTTCAGACCCGGATCTTCGTTTTCAATGCGCGCCACGGCTCGTTTCGTCGAAAAGGAAACACGCGCTTCTTTCAGGTCAATGACAGCGCCGTTGGTCTGCAGGAAGTCTAGACCAAGGATCAAGTCTTTCGAACACTCAGGAAGCACGATAAATTCTCCGACATACACAAAACCACGGATTCCGACCCGCGCTGTGCACTTGCCTGCAGGTTCGATCAAGTGGCTTCCCGCCGTGCGAATTTTCGGGCCGGACCAATGTGTCAAAACTTTCTTCAATTCTCGGGCGAGACCGCGGCTCATTACTGAATAATCCGCACCAGTGTCGAGTAACGCGGTGACATCCACTCCATCAATCGTTACACATAAATCGGAGGTAGTATGCCGGATGCTGTCGCTACCTGACACAAGCGAAATCTCGTCGGGTCGGCCTGACGATGACGGAGGATCTTCACATTTCCCGACATCAGCGACCCTGCCTCCGAAGGCCGCTGGTATTAGTTTTCCCGGCTAGGGCTGGGAGAGGAGCGGCGTCGGGAAGAGTGGGGACTTGTCGAACGGTAGCTCGTCGGGGACGTAGACCGACGCTCTTGGTAACCGGACGTGACGGGATACTGTCGCGCTGCAAGGTCGCTTGCAATCTCAGTAGGCCGTTCGTCATACCGAGGGTGGAGTTCCTCCGAGGCGAAACCCCGCATGTTGACGCGGCGGTACGGGCATGCCCGGTAAAGGTGACTGGCTTCCCCGCAATGATAGCACAGGGGGCGACGGTCCCGGGGCCGCCATACTTGACGGGGTCGCTGGTACATTGGCGGAGGGGAGTACTGAGGCCCCATGCGGCTCCATGCGAGGCCCTCCATGCGAGGACCCTGCGGCTCCATTGCTGGAGCTGCGGCGTTGATACTATGGTCCGGCGGGGGAGCCCTACGTAAGACGGATGCGTAGGTGGGCCTCGCGTCGATCGTCTGGTGGGGAACGTGCTGCTGGGGAACGCGCTGCTGGGGAACGTCAGCAACTTGCTGAGCTGCCATACGCACCTCGTCCCGGACGACTTCAGCCAGTGAAGGAAAAGCTGTTGTGTTGCAAGGCATCCGGAGCGCTTGCAGTTCCTCCCGCACGACAGAACGGATGAGATTTCGTAGTGCGTCCATGTCGCTGCCGATATGCACAGGAGGTGCGTCGGACCCAATGATGTTCACGTCACGGTTGTACTGACGGGCTCGGTGTTGCAGCGTTGTCTCCATGGTCGCTGCCTCGCTGAGAAACTCCGCCACAGTGCGCGGTGGACTGCGCACCAGTCCCGCGAAAAGTTCTTGTTTAACGCCCCGCATCAGGTGACGCAGTTTCTTATCTTCAGGCATTTGTGGGTCTGCACGCTTGAAAAGGCGTGTCATGTCCTCAAAGAACATACGCACGCTCTCGTTCGGGCGCTGATTGCGCGAGTGTAGCGCAGCTTCTGCTCGCTCCCGGCGGTCGGCGCTAGGAAAGGTGGCTTTGAAATCACGACAGAAGGCTGCCCAGGATGGGAAGGCAGTCTCATGGTTTTCAAACCATGTCCGTGCAGACTCTTCAAGAGCGAAGTACACGTTGTGGAGCTTGCGCTCATCAGTCCACCCGTTGTAACGAGCAACTCGCTCGTAGTTCTCAAGCCAGTCCTCGGCGTCCTCGAACACGTCACCATGAAAGGAGGGGGGTGTTCGCGGCTGATGACACAGGATGTGGGTGGGAAGCCTGCTCTCAGATGTCATTGCAGCAGGTTCTAAGGCCGTCTGAGGATGCGTCGTCCTGGTAGCGGCCGGAAGGGGTCCGAATTCAGGGGGCTCTCCACGTAGGCGGCGGCCGACACGTTGATGTACGGGGGTAAGCTCCGTATTGACAGGCTGATTATGCAGGACTGGATCGATACCTGGCAATTCCTCCACCAGATTTGTAACGTAACGTTACACAGAAGGCGCTGTGGCACTGTGACACCGAAGAACACCAACAGCCAGTCAGGGCAGCACGAAAGCGGAGCACCGTTTCGCTTCGTCGTCTTCTCCGAATCGCCGGTTCAAATCTTCGTCGTCTATGAATGGCATATGTGTCAATATCACCGCTTTCTGTCGCGGTGCTAGACAACAATTCAATCTCAATCTGGGTCAGCATTATCAATGGATCACTAATGCATTCCGTAGGATCGGCTTGTGTCAATTCACATGCTTCGAATAATAATTTGTCATTCTGTCTGTAAACCGTCCGATTATAGTGGTTTCCTCAAAATTCAGCTCGCAATCCTTGCAACGGGCTACATGCCTGGGAGATCGCTGTGGATGTTGACTTTGCCTCAGTTTCTTCGATGCTCTCCCAGTCTCATGTTTATGCATCTTTCTGTCTTGACCACGTATACCTTTTGCCGCATATTTCATGAACTTCCGTTGATGGTCGATTCCGCATGTCGTGCTCATCCTCTTCTTTCTATCGGCGATATTCACTTTTCCGGGCATTTACATCAGCTTTGGTGAGCTGAAAGATGCATGGAGGTTTCATCCTTCGCTGCAATCTTCTTAAGCCGATTCGAAACCTTGCGTACATAACGTAGAACAACTGACCTCGCCTTTTATTTTCTGCGATTCAGCCAATCACATTATCTGGAAATATGCTGGCTATCAGCCTGTCAACTTCCAGTTGCAAACATCTCATAAATACCCACACGATTCTTTAATACATTGTTTTAGGCATGAGTTTGCCGCACTTCTTTAAACAAGGTTTGATTGGCTGATGTCATATCGCATTATAGGCTTTGCCCCTTTGATCCTGTACGTCCAGCACATGGTGATGGTCTGTACATGGCCTGGGTATACTTGTGTATTTGGATGTCAAGGAAGCTGATACTTGAATATTTGGGGATTTCATGCGCAAAGTCAAGCCCTATTCTAAACTGCTGTACCACAAGTTCGACGGCAATCAGTCTGAACTCATTGTAGGAGCAACAAAGAAAATCGTCCATGTACTGAAAGCACGTTAAAAAGCAAGGGCCTAGAGCTTGTCTCTCAGTGATAGACCACCTTGTGCCATGTAAATATTGGAAATCAAAGGCGCAGTGGGTAAGCCTATGCATATTCCGTGGCGTTGAGAGTACGACACACCATCGTGTTCGACAAGCAAAGAAGCCTTGTACACACGCAGCAGTTCCAGAAAAACCCCATGGACTGGTTTCATTTTCCTTATGGAATTCCATTTCTTAACCTCGAGTTCGATAGGAACAACTGACTGACACTGTTGCATTACTCGTGGCGGAACTTTATCCAAGCATCGAATTCAGTCCCTCTAGCAGGGGCACTCTGGCTTTTTAGCCGTCGTCCCTTATACAAACATTACGGATGCATCACACACACACAACTGGCCCAGCCTCCGATGCCAGAACCAACAAAACATCACGCCTTCCGGTCGCCAATATTCTGCAGGAATGTCACTTAGAACTTTCAATACATCGCAGTTGCGTTCAGTTCAAAAGGCAGTCTGTCATTTTAAACTTCGCGCGTTTGGTATTATTCAGCCGCAGGCTCCGTATGTCTACTATACGCGAAGCTATGGCGCTTGCTGAAGATCTGAAGCTTTAGATTGAGTATGAGCTGAAAATATAACTGAGAGCTACTAAGGGGAACCTGGCCATGATATACCAAGAGGAATGGAGAATCTCGTGCTCGAGCGAAGTATTTCATAAAAATAAATAGAAACAAGAAAAAGTTACCATAAAATGAAATTAGCCAAATCTGTTCAGTATATGATGCACCGCTGTTCGGGTATGGTAGCATAACGATAAAAACAGGTTATATTTTGAGCGCTCTACAAAAAAAAAAAACAAAAAAAAAAAACCACATTCCAGGAGAAGAGGATCGAAGCGTACTCACGTGCTTGTTGTAGGATGCATTCACTTCCTCCCTGACCTTTTCCTGTACATTAGGATATTTGGCCAAGCTGTACAGGCAGTATGCACTGCTCACCTGCACAGTTTCGAAACTAGGCGAGAGCAAAGAGTCATCAAATATGAGACGCCAGCGTAAAGCGTGATCTTGCAACGAGAACTCATCATGGTTTGAAGTGCCCCAAATGGTTGCGTTAGAACACTTTTTTCTAGAAATGGAGCATCCTGACTTGGGCAGCGCGAACATCTAGACAAAGCTACTATTATAAACTAAGCAGATATTTTCGTCGTTAAAGAAAATAGTGATTTTATTTTCCTCAAAGTGCATTTTGTCACCTTATCAGCCTAATTATGCAAATAAGCCTCATTACTGTACGACTGAAAGTATGCTGTGGTGGTAAATCTTTACCTAAAGTGTAAAAATGCTGTAATGTAGATATGGCTGCACCACCCTAATAAGGCATCAGGCACAGGCCCCTAACACTTATAACTAGGTATTCATGTATACCTGACTGCAACCTTTAAACTTCAAAGCCAAAACCATTCTCACGTCAGAAATTTTTACGCTCTTGGTGCATTTTATATGGCGCGTATGTCACATTTCTCATTGTTTTTTAAAGGTGCGGAAGCAAGATAAAACAAACATTTTGAGGGAAAATTCTATGATGGTGGGGAGTGGATAAATCCCCGCTTTTAATAATAATAATAATAATAATAATAATAATAATAATAATAATAATAATAATAATAATAATAATAATAATAATAATAATAATAATAATAATAATAATAATAATAATAATAATAATAATAATAATAATAATAATAATAATAATAATCACTTGCTTTTGAACCTTCGAAAAACAAGCGCGCATAACGTTCATTGTTAAAAATGTAACTATTCTGTTGTTTGAAACGATAATGCATTTATTTTTTCCAATACCTTAGGAACACCTATAATGTTCACACTCTGCTGATAAACAACAAATTCATGCTCATTATGTGCATGTCCAGTACACAGGCGCGTACTGGGGACTCCGGAAAGTTTTTTCAAATCTTAAAATTCACATCTGCACCATAAATGCTGAAATTATCCATTTGTAACTGTATGCAACACGTTTATTATTCAGGTCGTATTACTCGTGAGAAATGAAGAATGTTTTGAACTGTGCTATGACTCAGCATAACATTCGACCAGTAATCATTTTTCTATTTAAAATTGAAAAGTCGATGTTGTCCGACCCAGCACTAAAGTGTTGTGCTTACGTAGGTGGCATCTCCCAGGAGAGATGCTAAGAAATTTTAGAATTGTAAATAGATAAATCGTAATTCAACAAAAGAAAGAATTACTGTTGCAGCGGAAGTATTCCTGAATCGTTAGATAAACGGCACAAGAATTTATGCCGGGAAATAATAATATCCTCATAACTACGATGGTTGAAACTTTATTACTGACTGAGAATGCCGAAACAAATTCTGCAATAATACCAGGCGTAACTTGGGTGTTACGGCCTTGGCAGACGTCAACCACATGGCGAGGACTATAAAATATCTCGCTGCTCTTCTATTTAAGCAATCAGTTGTTCTGCGATGCTTTAGAACACTCGCAAACCGTGCACCGCTGTTGTCTTCGCATCATTAGATGCGTCAAGAACCGGACGAAACAAATTGGCCAAAGCGCTCCTGCTATTTTATCCTTGCTCCATCTAGTTTCCTGGCCTTTTCTTTCCGTCTCTAACATTTTTTTTCTGTTTTCTTTCTAACTGCATTTCTATAAACCCGCAGTGGCCTCTCCAAGCTTTATTGTTTTAAGACACAGGGGTGTATAGCTGTGTACGAGAATGTCCAAAATAAATAGCAACGGACTTAGTTTCCGAGGTTAGTTCTTTAGACAAGGAATGCTTACAGAGCCTGTATCGAGATCATAACGTATTCCTACTGACGAAAGGAGCTCGGGACCTTACCCGGCAACGAGGACGGTGGCAGCGTTAGCTGCGATGTCAGTCAGTGGTACACGATAGTCACCTGGGTAGTAACAAAAGGCGTTCGCGTCAGTGATTTCATGATCACACTCTTTGGTTTACTGTGCATACAACACTTCTTATTAGGAGTTCGTAAAATCCAGAATATAGAGTTATTTAACGCCTCTGAGTGCACGGCCCCCGCCGGGGTGGCGCAGTGGTTACGACGCTCGACTACTGTTCCCAAGGACGCGGGATCGAATCCCGGCCTCGGCGGCAGCTTTTCGGTGGAGGCGAAAAGCAAGGCGTCCGTGTGTTGTGCGATGTCAGCGCACGTTAAAGAACCCCAGGTGGTCGAAATTTCCGGAGTCCTCCACTACGGCGTCTCTCATAGCCTGAGTTGCTTTGGGACGTTAAACCCCACAAACCAAACCAAACCTGAGTGCACGGACACGCTACTACTAGAACGTACTTGTGTGGCTTTGGTTTGTTTATAGAATTCAACGCCCATACCGACTCAGGCTACGAGAGGCGGCATTATGAAGGACTCCAGAAATTTTCACCGCTTAGAGTTTTTTAGCGTTTATTGACATCGCACAGTACACGGGTGCTTTGTATTTTGCCTCCACAAAAAAAAAAAAAAAAGTGGTGTCCGCAGCCTGGATTCGATCCCGCGTCCTTGTTAAGAGTAGTCGAGCACAATAATCTCTGAACAACCCCGGCAGGGTTAAGTGGAAAACGAATGTTCTGTTGTGCGCAGTGGCTATATCTGTGAACATGTTTCAGGCTTCCACTGTTTAAGGTGACCCGAAACGCCACTACTGGAACACCCAGCACTAATAATGCAACTAACTTTCAGCGCTACACCTCTACATTTATCACAGTCTGTAGCAATCGCTTTACAGCACTTTTTAATCCTCCTGTTGTTAATTTTCAGTGTTGTACAGCATATAGCAAAAAGGCCGTAAACACTACGGCACACCCTTTTTCAATGCAAGCTACCAGAAGGCACTGCGATCTTAAAATACGGGAAGCCAAAGCTATACCCTCAGCGTCATTTGCCAATGAAATGCAAGACAGGTTATATATACAGACATGAATGAGATAAACGCAGTTCTCCGAGATTATGGGTTTTATCAACAGTTTCTTTGGTACTGATGATAATCTAGGGAGTTCCTCAACCCGTGAATTGTCCTAAATGCAGCCTCTTCCCCTGCTACTTTCCCTAGATCGCGAAAGTTTAAAAGGTGTAACCCGGCTTCGAAGGTATGTTGGTGCGCCACGATACGAATCATTTGTGACTTACCTTTTTCGTTAGTGCGGGATTTAAATTCGAGTTCTCTGTACAGTTCTTCCGGGATCTTCGCCTCCAAAAAGTTCTGTATCAGGTCTGGTTGAGAAAGCTGCACAGCAGTCACCCAATCAACATTTGCGAAGGGTTTTGAAAAAGGCAGCACTGGTGACAAATACTAACATTGAGTGGCATACATAGCTAACACAGCGCGTCTTCAAATGAAGTTTTGTATCTCAAGTTGTTTCAAACACATTTCTCATGGATGACATATTTAGCTAAGCTTCAAACATAGAAAGAACTGTCATGATGCCGAGAACATTAAAACTACTTATGGAAGCTGTAAATGCAGTTTTTTCCATAATATTACGCTGAGAAGCGGAAGCAGGAACCTTAACTTTTGTTGGATGGATGGATGGATGGAATATAGGAGCGTCCCTATTGAAACGGGGTGGTAGCAGTAGCTATCATGCTCATTTTTCTCCCTATATCTTAATTATTGATTTAGATTGGTTAACTAAACCATCATTCTATTTATTAAAATTTTGTTTCTAGATTACTAACATTATGTCACTTCTCTGCTTTTAAGCCACCAATCTTCCAGTCGTTGCGGAGGCGGCTAAGCGCCTCTCGCGGTAGACTTCAGAACTGAAATCAGCGGGTTGCATAGCAGTCACGGGAGCCTCATTGTGATGAAGACGATATAATGAACTTGAGGGACGCTTAAGTTCCGACCTTTATGGACTTAGTGAGGCAGCTATAATAGCTCCCTTCAATCCTCTTTGGGGATCTACGCTCGTATGCATAGAGTGCGTGAAAAGCTTAATTAGTGATCCCTTAAAGGGTCACTGCAGCGGTTTTCAAATATACAAACACTATAAATTTTTGAAGCAGATTATGTTTTGATCATGTCTGTGAAGTTATTGTTTTCGATTATGCATAAAAGCCTGCGCAATCGCCTACAGAAAGCGCGCAATTTAAATTTCCCGAGCCCCGCGCGACTGCTAGAGAAGAGGAAAGTGCAGAGGAAAACCTCGCTTCTCCGACCATCGTGACGTCACTGTGAGGAGCCGGAGGCATTCAGAGCCAACGGAGCTTTCGGCGTGCGCTGTTCCTCGTCTTGCGTGCGTTTCGGACGTACAAAACAACGTCAACTTAGTGTTGTGCACCTGATACAACGCAACTCTGCATGTATTCTGATGCACGAACAGCTGGGGACGCGACGATGTAAATCTTCCATTGTGTTAAAATCTCGCGGCGCAATGCGGCGTTGCTTAGAAGAGCGATAAATTCAAGCCGACCAAAGGAAATATTCTACTCGAAGCATTTTTGTGACTGTAACTACCAGCAGTTTGTTCCTAATGCGATTTCTATAGGGCTTTCACAAGGAGGCATGGTTGAGCCGTGACGCGGTTCCTGGCAGTCACCATTTCCTAGAACCACGGTTATTAAAGGACGAAAAGAGAGGTAAGGCTTGTACTTCGTAATTCCATTACTATCTGACTATTCAGGTCTCATTTGTACGTGAACCGTTGCGTTTAGCGTTAACTGCGATCCGTTCGTGGAGTGCAATCTCGCGATGGGACGCGCAGACAGCATCGGCGCATGGTTGTATTCGCATGTCGCGTTTATTTGTTGTTGTTTTTTTTGCCCAAAAGCTCTGCGCTACAGCATCTGGGCTAAATAAGGATAACTCATCAGCAGCACGCGCTCATGATTTTTGCGAACTAGCAGATGATTAAGAAGAGCCCACTCCTTTGTCGCAGCTAGGTTGTGCCGTGCTGGCGAGATCCTTGCCAGCACGGCATGTGCCTGATATGTTCGTGGAACCCTTAAGGTAGCATAATTATAAGATAAGGAGTGTGCCGCTCAGCTGAATATAGGGGCATTCAGGTAAGGAGCCTAGAGACCGTGGTTTTCTTCGATGCGTCCAAGCAAGCATTCATCGAAGTTGTTTATATATGGCCTTGTGATTTTGCACCCGTTGCAACCTCGTCATTTTACATAGTCCTGTCTTATTTGGGGATGCAAATTAGGTTAAAAATGAAAACGACGAGGGTCTTGTAAGAAAACACATTTCGGAACGTGGTTTTCTCATGAAGATATGGGTGCGGAGGAGCTGCAGCTTGGCTTTCAACATAGATCAGCCGTCAATTCACTGAACGTGTATTTTTAGAGTACGATAAAAGGGAAAGGTTCTCTACGTCTGCTAAATGTGACGCAAGCAGCATTCTGCGCGCCTTTGACTTGGCCTCCAGCACAATGGCCCCGTCATGGCCTCGCATGCATTGCAGAGCTCGGCAACCACGCTTCGCTTATTGTTCACTTGCATGGTGTCAGCTGTGTACTGCTTCACCATTTCTATACAATACTTTGTTTTCTCAATGTAGGACAGCTGGCACTCAAAGCAGGATTTGGTATGCTAAGCCTTGGGTCCATGTTTTACAACAATGACCTTTCGGGCGGGGCGGGAGGCCTGAGACGGAGGTAGTCAGCTAGGGCATAGTTCGCTGCCCTTCCTTGGAAGCTTCCAAGGAATATTCACACCGAGGTTTCGCTGAGGACCATGTAGTTTCTGCTAATAATGACACACACTACTTTTCAAAATGCCTCACTCTAACCAAAGCAAGTTTTCATGCCAAACCTACGCTCCTCACAACGGAAGTGCTGCATCGTTTCTGGGCGCATCTGGTACGGATACATGCGGTGAAAATTCCGATCGTCATTCGTGTAGAAATGGCATGCCATAATGACATTCACAAAGCCGCAGGGAGCTGCGATCAGCACACAGCGCAGCGAAGGAGCCGCATCGGCAGCTTCCCCACTCCTCAATATGTCGTCACGCGACGTCTTGGCCAATCACAGCCTCGTCGCGCGGGCTGCGCATTTCTGCTGAAAAAAAAAAAAAAGACTATTTCTGCTTTCTTGTGCCTAAGTTTAATCTGATATTCGAGTTTGCAGCATGAAAAAACTATGGGTTTCTGCTTAAAGCTTAATTTGTGCAAAATGGGCGGCAGTATCCCTTTAATTTGGCCCCTGTTTTCTCACACTCCCTCTACCGCATTACGTGAAAGACCCGCCGACATAGCTACCAGGCCGCGCTTTATACAGACGGTACGAACATGCCTGCGTGGCCTGGAATTAGTGTGCTGAATAGGAATCCAAGGGTCTCGGTGGGTTCAATTCACATCTAACCCCCCCCCCCCCCCCCCCCCTCCCCCTGTCACAGGAACACCGGAGGTTCAAGTTTCCAACTGGGCCATATCATATGGTGTCGTGACGTCATACAAGTTCGTCCACTATATTAGCACTGTCTTAGCTTCGAAAGCTAAACACTGCCGACGTTTTGTGAATGGTGATTCAAACAGTGCTAGGTGATGCAAGGTTGTTATTTACGTCGTGTGTTCTCCCTGTGTTGCCGTCAACCACCTCTTGTACTAGTGTGCTCGCGTTTGAGCGCACAAAAGCTCTGGTTAGAAACAGATGCAAATAAAATGCTAGCATACGCTGGGATCTTTCGCCCTGAGCTCTACTATGGGCTTCGCTTTTCGTGCTAGCTCGGTGAGAGGCTCATGTCCAAACTGCCGCTCCAGGAGGCCAATGAGACGCACCAAGGGTTTGATTCCGGAAAAGTACTCTGCGTAGAAACAAGTGAAACGTGTTACACGCGGTTAGAATAGACTCGCACCAGTTCGAAAGCGAGCATTTCATTTTAGCAATGGCCCCCGAATCATACTACTACTTGATAGCATATTGTGGGTAGCTCACGGATCTGGATCTGTAAATTTGCTAAGGGCGATATATTGTTAGTGATGTAACGTGGATACATCACCACGAAACTCGTAT
This sequence comes from Amblyomma maculatum, assembly GCF_055883805.1. NCBI lineage: Eukaryota > Metazoa > Arthropoda > Arachnida > Ixodida > Ixodidae > Amblyomma > Amblyomma maculatum. The sequence goes on along the minus strand of NC_139351.1, from coordinate 65,274,360 downwards.
ATTATTTTGTATCGGATAACTTTCAAAGAGCAGAAATGAGCAGGGTAATTCTTCGCAGTGCATAAAGGTTTATTAAAACACGAAATAAAGCTTATCTCAAATTTTCGGATGACAGCTTTGCTATAAATTTTTGTATCGTTTTTTTTTTTTTTCAGCTTTCTAGTTAGGAGATGCCTAGGCATGCCTGAGGTGAGTTACACCGCCGTCGTCAGAGCGCAGAAGGGGTGGCCACATTTCTACGGTCTAAACACTTTCGAGAGCATTCGAATAATCCCACACGTGAGAAATACGAAAGCCTGAGGGTCTCTGCTGTACGCGCCATATCGCACACCGCTTCTTAGGTTTTTGCTAGCAAAGCCAGGGCACGTCCTGCACATAGCCAATTTCCGTTTCTTGACTTGCGTTCGTTGCAGTGCTTCTGCATGCGTGCGATTGGACGGGATACCACAGATCCTGTCACGTGGCGTTGACTCTTGTGATTAGACTGCCACGCACGTGATTGCGTAACATTAGTGTGTTAATGTACTCATTGAATTAGAAAAATACGAAATCCTGAGGGTCTCTGCTGTACACGCCACATCGCACACCGCTTCTAAGGTTTTTGCTAGCAAAGCCAGGGCACGTCCTGCACATAGCCAATTTCCGTTTCTTGACTTGCGTTCGTTGCAGTGCTTCTGCATGCGTGCGATTGGACGGGATACCACAGATCCTGTCACGTGGCGTTGACTCTTGTGATTAGACTGCCACGCACGTGATTGCGTAACATTAGTGTGTTAATGTACTCATTGAATTAGAAAAATACGAAATCCTGAGGGTCTCTGCTGTACACGCCACATCGCACACCGCTTCTAAGGTTTTTGCTAGCAAAGCCAGGGCACGTCCTGCACATAGCCAATTTCCGTTTCTTGACTTGCGTTCGTTGCAGTGCTTCTGCATGCGTGCGATTGGACGGGATACCACAGATCCTGTCACGTGGCGTTGACTCTTGTGATTAGACTGCCACGCACGTGATTGCGTAACATTAGTGTGTTAATGTACTCATTGAATTAGAAAAATACGAAATCCTGAGGGTCTCTGCTGTACACGCCACATCGCACACCGCTTCTAAGGTTTTTGCTAGCAAAGCCAGGGCACGTCCTGCACATAGCCAATTTCCGTTTCTTGACTTGCGTTCGTTGCAGTGCTTCTGCATGCGTGCGATTGGACGGGATACCACAGATCCTGTCACGTGGCGTTGACTCTTGTGATTAGACTGCCACGCACGTGATTGCGTAACATTAGTGTGTTAATGTATCATTGAATTAGAAAAATACGAAATCCTGAGGGTCTCTGCTGTACACGCCACATCGCACACCGCTTCTAAGGTTTTTGCTAGCAAAGCCAGGGCACGTCCTGCACATAGCCAATTTCCGTTTCTTGACTTGCGTTCGTTGCAGTGCTTCTGCATGCGTGCGATTGGACGGGATACCACAGATCCTGTCACGTGGCGTTGACTCTTGTGATTAGACTGCCACGCACGTGATTGCGTAACATTAGTGTGTTAATGTACTCATTGAATTAGAAAAATACGAAATCCTGAGGGTCTCTGCTGTACACGCCACATCGCACACCGCTTCTAAGGTTTTTGCTAGCAAAGCCAGGGCACGTCCTGCACATAGCCAATTTCCGTTTCTTGACTTGCGTTCGTTGCAGTGCTTCTGCATGCGTGCGATTGGACGGGATACCACAGATCCTGTCACGTGGCGTTGACTCTTGTGATTAGACTGCCACGCACGTGATTGCGTAACATTAGTGTGTTAATGTATCATTGAATTAGAAAAATACGAAATCCTGAGGGTCTCTGCTGTACACGCCACATCGCACACCGCTTCTAAGGTTTTTGCTAGCAAAGCCAGGGCACGTCCTGCACATAGCCAATTTCCGTTTCTTGACTTGCGTTCGTTGCAGTGCTTCTGCATGCGTGCGATTGGACGGGATACCACAGATCCTGTCACGTGGCGTTGACTCTTGTGATTAGACTGCCACGCACGTGATTGCGTAACATTAGTGTGTTAATGTACTCATTGAATTAGAAAAATACGAAATCTTGAGGGTCTCTGCTGTACACGCCACATCGCACACCGCTTCTAAGGTTTTTGCTAGCAAAGCCAGGGCACGTCCTGCACATAGCCAATTTCCGTTTCTTGACTTGCGTTCGTTGCAGTGCTTCTGCATGCGTGCGATTGGACGGGATACCACAGATCCTGTCACGTGGCGTTGACTCTTGTGATTAGACTGCCACGCACGTGATTGCGTAACATTAGTGTGTTAATGTATCATTGAATTAGAAAAATACGAAATCCTGAGGGTCTCTGCTGTACACGCCACATCGCACACCGCTTCTAAGGTTTTTGCTAGCAAAGCCAGGGCACGTCCTGCACATAGCCAATTTCCGTTTCTTGACTTGCGTTCGTTGCAGTGCTTCTGCATGCGTGCGATTGGACGGGATACCACAGATCCTGTCACGTGGCGTTGACTCTTGTGATTAGACTGCCACGCACGTGATTGCGTAACATTAGTGTGTTAATGTACTCATTGAATTAGAAAAATACGAAATCCTGAGGGTCTCTGCTGTACACGCCACATCGCACACCGCTTCTAAGGTTTTTGCTAGCAAAGCCAGGGCACGTCCTGCACATAGCCAATTTCCGTTTCTTGACTTGCGTTCGTTGCAGTACTTCTGCATGCGTGCGATTGGACGGGATACCACAGATCCTGTCACGTGGCGTTGACTCTTGTGATTAGACTGCCACGCACGTGATTGCGTAACATTAGTGTGTTAATGTACTCATTGAATTAGAAAAATACGAAATCCTGAGGGTCTCTGCTGTACACGCCACATCGCACACCGCTTCTAAGGTTTTTGCTAGCAAAGCCAGGGCACGTCCTGCACATAGCCAATTTCCGTTTCTTGACTTGCGTTCGTTGCAGTGCTTCTGCATGCGTGCGATTGGACGGGATACCACAGATCCTGTCACGTGGCGTTGACTCTTGTGATTAGACTGCCACGCACGTGATTGCGTAACATTAGTGTGTTAATGTACTCATTGAATTAGAAAAATACGAAATCCTGAGGGTCTCTGCTGTACACGCCACATCGCACACCGCTTCTAAGGTTTTTGCTAGCAAAGCCAGGGCACGTCCTGCACATAGCCAATTTCCGTTTCTTGACTTGCGTTCGTTGCAGTGCTTCTGCATGCGTGCGATTGGACGGGATACCACAGATCCTGTCACGTGGCGTTGACTCTTGTGATTAGACTGCCACGCACGTGATTGCGTAACATTAGTGTGTTAATGTACTCATTGAATTAGAAAAATACGAAATCCTGAGGGTCTCTGCTGTACACGCCACATCGCACACCGCTTCTAAGGTTTTTGCTAGCAAAGCCAGGGCACGTCCTGCACATAGCCAATTTCCGTTTCTTGACTTGCGTTCGTTGCAGTGCTTCTGCATGCGTGCGATTGGACGGGATACCACAGATCCTGTCACGTGGCGTTGACTCTTGTGATTAGACTGCCACGCACGTGATTGCGTAACATTAGTGTGTTAATGTACTCATTGAATTAGAAAAATACGAAATCCTGAGGGTCTCTGCTGTACACGCCACATCGCACACCGCTTCTAAGGTTTTTGCTAGCAAAGCCAGGGCACGTCCTGCACATAGCCAATTTCCGTTTCTTGACTTGCGTTCGTTGCAGTGCTTCTGCATGCGTGCGATTGGACGGGATACCACAGATCCTGTCACGTGGCGTTGACTCTTGTGATTAGACTGCCACGCACGTGATTGCGTAACATTAGTGTGTTAATGTATCATTGAATTAGAAAAATACGAAATCCTGAGGGTCTCTGCTGTACACGCCACATCGCACACCGCTTCTAAGGTTTTTGCTAGCAAAGCCAGGGCACGTCCTGCACATAGCCAATTTCCGTTTCTTGACTTGCGTTCGTTGCAGTGCTTCTGCATGCGTGCGATTGGACGGGATACCACAGATCCTGTCACGTGGCGTTGACTCTTGTGATTAGACTGCCACGCACGTGATTGCGTAACATTAGTGTGTTAATGTACTCATTGAATTAGAAAAATACGAAATCCTGAGGGTCTCTGCTGTACACGCCACATCGCACACCGCTTCTAAGGTTTTTGCTAGCAAAGCCAGGGCACGTCCTGCACATAGCCAATTTCCGTTTCTTGACTTGCGTTCGTTGCAGTGCTTCTGCATGCGTGCGATTGGACGGGATACCACAGATCCTGTCACGTGGCGTTGACTCTTGTGATTAGACTGCCACGCACGTGATTGCGTAACATTAGTGTGTTAATGTACTCATTGAATTAGAAAAATACGAAATCCTGAGGGTCTCTGCTGTACACGCCACATCGCACACCGCTTCTAAGGTTTTTGCTAGCAAAGCCAGGGCACGTCCTGCACATAGCCAATTTCCGTTTCTTGACTTGCGTTCGTTGCAGTGCTTCTGCATGCGTGCGATTGGACGGGATACCACAGATCCTGTCACGTGGCGTTGACTCTTGTGATTAGACTGCCACGCACGTGATTGCGTAACATTAGTGTGTTAATGTACTCATTGAATTAGAAAAATACGAAATCCTGAGGGTCTCTGCTGTACACGCCACATCGCACACCGCTTCTAAGGTTTTTGCTAGCAAAGCCAGGGCACGTCCTGCACATAGCCAATTTCCGTTTCTTGACTTGCGTTCGTTGCAGTGCTTCTGCATGCGTGCGATTGGACGGGATACCACAGATCCTGTCACGTGGCGTTGACTCTTGTGATTAGACTGCCACGCACGTGATTGCGTAACATTAGTGTGTTAATGTATCATTGAATTAGAAAAATACGAAATCCTGAGGGTCTCTGCTGTACACGCCACATCGCACACCGCTTCTAAGGTTTTTGCTAGCAAAGCCAGGGCACGTCCTGCACATAGCCAATTTCCGTTTCTTGACTTGCGTTCGTTGCAGTGCTTCTGCATGCGTGCGATTGGACGGGATACCACAGATCCTGTCACGTGGCGTTGACTCTTGTGATTAGACTGCCACGCACGTGATTGCGTAACATTAGTGTGTTAATGTACTCATTGAATTAGAAAAATACGAAATCCTGAGGGTCTCTGCTGTACACGCCACATCGCACACCGCTTCTAAGGTTTTTGCTAGCAAAGCCAGGGCACGTCCTGCACATAGCCAATTTCCGTTTCTTGACTTGCGTTCGTTGCAGTACTTCTGCATGCGTGCGATTGGACGGGATACCACAGATCCTGTCACGTGGCGTTGACTCTTGTGATTAGACTGCCACGCACGTGATTGCGTAACATTAGTGTGTTAATGTACTCATTGAATTAGAAAAATACGAAATCCTGAGGGTCTCTGCTGTACACGCCACATCGCACACCGCTTCTAAGGTTTTTGCTAGCAAAGCCAGGGCACGTCCTGCACATAGCCAATTTCCGTTTCTTGACTTGCGTTCGTTGCAGTGCTTCTGCATGCGTGCGATTGGACGGGATACCACAGATCCTGTCACGTGGCGTTGACTCTTGTGATTAGACTGCCACACACGTGATTGCGTAACATTAGTGTGTTAATGTACTCATTGAATAATTCAATTGAATATTGCTATTTCTCGTACATTGAAGTTGTCTGTCCATGACATCGAAAACTGCAACAGTTAGTCGTGTCAATTGCTTACTTCAATTAATTACTAAATAATTACCCAATCTTATCTTCAATCTCACCACAGTTTATTTTAGGCACTATGTAATCTTTTTTACATCGTATTATACGTTATTTAACCAGAACATTGACATAAGACGAGGCTTAAAACGAAATATTTACCTAATTAAATCAGTGTAATTACACACCTAACTAAATTACCAACCTGACTACTACATATTACACACAATAATATATCACCAGACAAAATTATATTTTATCACATTCATCTATATGGGGCGGCGTTTTCGTGCCGACAAATTTTGCCGATGCTTTTTGCGGACGCGCTTTGCCAACAGGATAGCCACATAATTCTTTCGCACTATACGGATGTGCTTTCAATGACGCAGTCCTCCAAAAATGCCTCTTTGGAGCATTGCTGATTTCGAAGACCTTGCGCAGGGCTAGCATGTAATTGTTCCTGAGGGTATCAGGGCGAGGATTATTGCTATACTTTCCCAACGATAACTCAGCAAGCTTCACCGGAGGTGTTCGGAAATAAGGAGCGGTTGAATATGAAAACGATAAAACTAACTTGTGAACAAGATCGTCATCTTCACAAGCTGCAGGACAATACCTCGTCTTGTCGATATTTAATTAACCAGCTGCAGCACTAGCCAGGGCACCTTACATGTGCTAGCTTCATAATGTTTTTAAGCATGTGCGTTGTAGCAATGGGTTTATATTGATGAATGTACAAATACGTGTTTTTCAGAATAACGTAAGTCGCGAGTATGTGCCCTTCTTTATGCTCTTATCGTCTGTGTCTTTATTTGTGCATTTGCCTGGCTTAAGAATGTACGACCGACTAACCTAACAACGTGCGCTCCTTTCCCAGATAACTCTGTTATAATCCCTATTTCATATCTTTTTGTTGAAACGTGATTTCATTTGAGCCGTTAACTTGAGGTACCATCGGGGTCCTGATAACGTGCAGTGTCTAAGTAGAGGGACCACTGCATGCTTACGGTAGGTAAATGCTAGCAGTATTGCTTAAATTCATACGCTTTATTATGCTTATAAGCTCCAAATCTGTGAATCTCTGTACACTCCAAATGATTCTGGGCCGCCTCATTCGCTGAATGAAATCAGTGCGCAGGGGCCCAGATCAAGGCAATCCGGCCGAGTTAGAATAGGGAATAAGATGGCAGATAAAACATCAGTTATTCCTCCTCTACTGCATCTCAAACATACAGCCACATGTTCAAGCTGGTTAGCGTATACAGATTCTCAACAACTAGCCCGAGAAAACGTTCTGGAGTATAGTTAACTCTGCTCAGGAACAGAAATGCAGAACCTTTTCTCTTACTCCTGCCAATTTTGCTGCTGCATATTCGCTTCTTTATGACTTGGCCGTTTCTAATGCGTTTCGAGTCTCATGTGCTGCTCCCAGTTGGGCCTCACGAGACTGATGCGCTGTTTTGTGTCAACACTGTTAGATGGCGCCATGTGTCTCTGTAACGGCACAGCCATTATCTGATTTGTTTTGAATTTGGCACGCGCAGATTCCGAAACGCATTCGGTGATGCTCAATACCTATACTGGAAAGCGGCTTATTTAAATCTTTCTTCATTTTGATCTTGTTTTCTTACCGCCATTCTAAACGTTTCCCGCAGCGCCCTGCAGCGTCCTTACGCTAGACAAAGAGAACTGCGAAATCTTTCTCACGCACCCGGCGTAGTGTAGTGGCTAGCGCTCCACTGAGGGTGGAGAGAATGCTGTTTCGACTCCTGTAGTTGACATGATTCTTATCTTAAGTTTTTCTTAAGTTGCAGAGCGAAGAAAGGTTGCTGGTAGCAGTCACTTGTCGCATTTCCTGGTCACACAAAGCATAAGTCAAGACATGCTTTCGTATTACAAAATATTCTGCGCCAGCTCGATCTAATGCAATTCCAAGACTTACGGCCGGCTTTATGGAATCCGCCTGAGATAAGTTTTGCTCTCATTGACCGAACCGACGTGTAATGCTGGTCGCCAGGTTTGTGCTGCACGTCCAGACGAAGCCCGCAAGCGGTCTCGGCGGCCACGTCGAACGCTAATGCTGCCAACATGGGGCACACATCTACTTCTCCGCTGGGAGTTTCCTGGCATTTCTTTTCCAGAAGGCCGAGAAAGCGGTCGACGGTCTCAGTGACAGAAGGTATCATCTGCGCAAGTACACATAATTGAATAACTTAATAAATGCTCGAATAAAGCAACAAATAAACCAAATTGCTAATCGAATTCACACAATAGATTAATTTCATTTCTGTGCGGCCGAGAGCCGGAGGGAGTTTACGTTCTATCTTTTAGTCCATGTCTACCAGCCACAATTTCGGAAACACACCTAAAAGTGTCCCTACCCAACTTATTTTTATGAACCGTGCAAGAATGAGCGCAATTATTTCGAAAATGTTCCAATGCTTGTGGTAATGCGATTTGAGTTTTTTTCTGAACAGAAGTAAAATAAATTTATCATGCAGTGATTTCAAAATTTTTCAAGAAATTATTTCATTCACGTTCAAGACCTTAAAAGTCCACCAATTTCGCCATATCTTTTTCGCGTAGGAAAACGCATTGAGTTCGCGCATTATAAGACAAGGCATATCATGCAAAGCTAATACTAGGCGCAACACGAACTCACTAAATAAAAAAAGTTGAAACTTCGCATTTCATATTCATTTTATTAAGTATATTAATTTCCTAGCAAATGCTGCGGATGTTGTCTGCCAGGCCTTTAATAACACGTCCTCACGAAGCCCATTGAGAACCTGCTTATGAGTTTATTAATTGCTAAAATTTCCGTGCAGCTTGGGAGGACACGCCAATACAACGAGTCTGTCTCCAACAAGTTAAAATACTTGCCGTGATTTCTAACAGCGTGAGTGAATTAGGCAGTTGAGTGACACTATAAATTAGATTTCGGCGGCACCTATGCCTCAGTAGAAAACTGCAACTTATACATTTCATAATGCGCTTCCAGTCTTTTACCAGACCTCAATCTATTTTTTGCAGTAACAATTTCAAGTGATATGAATAAGAAAACGTGGACTACTCACACGGCGCAGTTTTGACGCACTGAAGGTTGTTGCGACCAAACGCCTCGTCAGCTTCCACTGGTTATCCCTCGCAAATGTGAGGCTGTTACGCAGCACCAGATTCTCGTTCAGCATAGCCCAGACATCCTGCAAGTGTTCAGAAATTATGCGTAAAGATGTGAGAACAAAATATGTTAGGCTGCCAATGCAATTTTTCACCGCCAAAACTGCTTAATTAGTTATTAATCATAACATTATTCGCAGAAATACGTCGATGAGTACAAATGATCAGCAGGGTGCACGGTGTTGAACGAATAGAAAGTAGCTTAAAAAACACTCACCCCTTTATTAAGGAACTTGCCGAAATCAGTCACAAATACGCGACGAAGGAGCTCCAAATCTTTAACCATTAAGAACGGTGCATCGCCGTTGAAAAATCTGTAACATTCAGATGAACAACGTGTGTGTAAGTATTGAGGAGTAATATTATAGCGCGAATAGGTGAAAAATATCTAAAATTCGCTGTACAACCAAATGTATATTTTCGCAGGTCGTAAGACTCATTCATATAAACGGTGCTCCAACTTTTCTGCAGCTATTCTTATGCCGTTCCTTACGTTTTCTTGCTGATTACGAGTGATAAGTGTTTACTTCGGCTCATTTGCGATGAGGCACCTATTGCCAATGTACGAGCAGGCCTTCCATTCAGTTTTCGACAACATCGACCAGGGGTTTAATCTTGGTGCCGCATATGTAAAAAAACGGACACAAATTATGAAGTACGCCACGCTTCTCACAGACCTCTTCGCTCATGCGCTGCCGCTTCTTTCACAAGACCGAAAATATCGCAAGCTACGGACATTCAACATAGGAGGTGCGCTAATGTCTTCGTTTTCGTGTCATACTGCATACAGCTTGTTCCGTCGAAAAGGCGCCGCCATCGTAAACAGTGGTCTGGAAAAATCCTGAATGGTCGACAGATTCATGACGTCCAAAAAACACGTCTTCGCGTGAGAATTTTAGTCATGGCGCATTCAAACGAAGCTAAAGAATTATAGGAGGATCGAAAAGATGCTAAATAATTGGCTAGGAGGTTCTTCGAATAGGAAAGTTTCAGAAAATTATCGAAAAAGAATTGCAGGGTATTTTAGATGTCTATTCAGAAAATGACGAAACCCTATCCTTCCTCTCATTTGCCTCTTAGCGGCTTTCGTTGCAGTGCTGCATATAATTATATTTGATTTACAGTAAAGGAAAGGCGAAGTATCGGTCACATTTTCTCCGCCAAATGTATCAACGGCAGACCATCGCTCCTGTCGCGTGGCGTTCCTTGGCTTGCGTTGAAATGTGGCATTGCAGATGGCAGGACGCTAGAAAAGAACTCATCTCGTAGAATCTCGCTGAATATAAGAGATCTCGCGCAAAGATATAGCGCGCAACTCTCGCGCATGGGGTTTCGTTTCATTACCCTAGAAAGACTTTCGCCTTAATGCGCTCTTGGGGCTCGAACGGAGGCCCTTACTTGACAGGCGGTCACGCAAAGCATAGACCACGATGGTACCGAACGTGCTAGAGGAGTAGATTAGTGAAAGCGTTATCGTGCGTATGACTTTATAACATTAGTTTGGAATTCGCAGTAATGTTTAAAGTAATGATAATACATAAAAAAATTAAATTATTTAAACACGATAATTTAAAAAAAATATTTGCGAAATTAAATATGTGATGTTAAAGGCGGTATCGCGTCTACCCTTAAGGCTTAGCTTAAGCATAGTCTCATAATTCAATTCAATTTAGTGTGTTTTTCCAGAACCGCTGTATTGTCTCCCGGGTCTCCTGCCAAAATAATCACTCCACCACTCAACACAACTAGGCTCACATCAGTACGAGTAATTGTATTGTTACAGACAAACATCCCTCAAACAGGGTTAGTTTTTTCTGCCCTATCCTTATTTCCATGTTTGGTACCCCTGCAACTTTAACAGGAGTCCTAACCAGATGATCAGTATTTCAAGAAGTGAGTGGCAGCATGTGACGCCCCCGTTACGTGTACTATCACAACTCTTGTACTACACTTTATTTAAGTTCTGCAAAAATTACTCCCAACAGACTTAGTGTGAAAGGTCTCATTGATAGTACCTTGCCACTCGGAGTTGTGCAGCCGTGTTGCGTATATGTAGCTCGAGGTGTTTGTAGTCAAACATAAAACAAGTTAGACTCTTGGGCATGTTGGTTAGGCATTGTCGTGCATGTGCCACTCTTGCCACGAGCAGAGTTCAGGTCATGCCTGTTATGTCATTTTCTATGGTGGTGGTAGAAACATTTTATTGCCATTGAACAAACAGTGGGGACGAAGCCCCCTGCATGGCACTTGGATGCTCCCTTACTATGTGGGAGACACCCTTATAAAGCAAAAGAAAGTCCTTGAAGAGCAATCCTCCTCATAGCACTGGAGATAATCTTCCATTGTTCTTGACTTGAAGTGCTCTTCATGAGAGACTTCCAGTAGGACTCTGCGACGTTCCGTGATGGGCGATGAGGAAAGGTGGGGCATGTAAGAAGGATGTGTAGGAAGTGTCCTGGTTTGCTGCAGAGTCTGCATGATGAGGAAAACTGGTCTGGGTATCGGGCATGTAGAAGTGTAGGGTATGGAGCCGTCCGAGTCTGCAAGCTTCGCCAGTGTACGGCCTGTGCTATGGTGAGAGAGGGGGCTGGGGGTGTATATTCCCTTCGTTTGTCCCGGTAGTACAAGAGAATATCACGGAAAGAGAGAAGGCGCTCCCCGGCCCGTAGAGAGGGCTCCGTTTCACTAGCCCGGAATGTAAGACCTCGGGCTAGGGAATTAATTTCTTCGTTACCAGGGAGGCCGGCATGTGCTGGCGTCCAAATGAGGCTTGTGCGTGCTTTCTTTCCTTTTTTTGAGACTGTCCGCCAATGTATTTAAACAGAGTCAAAGCCTCAATAAACATCCGTTTTAGGTTCAGCGCTGTTTCTGTGTCTACTCTCGTCCTCGTCGTATGCACCGACACAACATACCTTTAAGCTGCTATGTTGAAATGTAGTATCTACCCACGCACCTCTTGCCAAAGGTACTTGAGCAATGTTGTTTTGTTCTTCGTTGTGGCACAAGTTTGCCCGTTATAACGGGAAACTTGTAACCCCTGTTATATTTTATGACTTCGTCGTCTTCATGCATGTGAGTCTTCAGTGATTCGTTGTATGACTCAAAAGCGGACAATGAGGTTCTATAACTTGTTACCATGGAAGTACTATCTGCAGGAAAGGTTCTCAGGTCAAGGCTTTGGTGACCACGGTGGCTGGGTGACACCTCTGGCTATATACAGTCAACTGTGGTGTGAAATGTCTGAGAGGGGTCGAACCACCTCTACGTTTTGCAAAGATGTTAGCAGAACCGCTTTCCCATGTATGGTTCGGAACGTTCTCGACTGCTGGAAGAGTGCGAAGAGAAGTAAACGGAGCGCACCACATGGGAAAAAAAGTTGCCACTGTGGACGGACAGACGGACAGGTTTGTGGTTGGGCGGTCGGTTCGGTGTGTAGGTGGTCAGCTGGATGGACGAACAGACGCATACAATGGACGTAAGGTCATACCTTAAATTGACGATAAAAAGATTAATTTTTGTCCTCAGAAATATAGTTTGGTACTACAGCCAATGATTGTACCGTGCCATTTAGCTGCTCTGATAAATTATACATGTGCACTTGTGAAACGACAGCTCTAGAGAAACCTTTGAAGACTTATACTGAAATGGAAAATTTAAAGTCCTTTTGTGACGGCCTCATTACTGTCCGGACTTACCCGTAGATGTCACCGTACTTTCTCGACCATTCGTCCCGTACTATGAGTGCGTTCTGAAACAATAGGAGTGTCAATTGAGGCACCATCAATGGCGTGTCTGTCACAGGCGATAGCGGAAATAATAAGCCAGGCAAAACAAAAACAGAAAGAAGATTAACTCTCGCTTGTCATACTCTCTCTCACCATCTCGTTCGCGCTCTCTCTCAGATGTATAATTTTCATTGCGCAGTGCATTGCAATCCCAAAATATTTTTTTTTCGGATGCATTGCCTAAGAACTACACATGGAAAGCGGGAATTTCGAGAGATGCGTATTACAAGTGATTTTATCATTTAACTGATTGTCAGACCCAAAGATTCATTTTCGAGCTTTAAATTGCGCTGGGAAACAAACTCCCATAAGCAACCAGCATACGTATGCAAGCGAATGCTGTTTTTGATTGGCTGGCGTTTTTTACCGTTTCGATTTGTTAGTATATGAGAAAAAAGAGCCTCTATTAATAGCGCCAGTGATGACGAACAACAGCAGGAAGTTATTAACGGTTTTGAGAAAGCCTGACTGGAAACGGCTGCGACAGAGATGCTGTATTGTGAACACGACAAAAACACGAGCTGTTCATCGAATATGAGATGCCTGCTTGATTCATTCGAAGAGTTCGAAGAAAAGAGAATTTTACAGGCGTCGGAAGAGACTTTTTGTGGTCTATAAGTGGCCCAACTATACGTACCGACATACTCGTTGCTGACAATATATTGTTTTCACCGCCCATAATATAATATTAGTTATCAGCGGCGTGATTAAGGCTTGATTTTTCATGTCATTTAGCCTAGGCGTATTCAGATATGTGGCGCAAACAAACACAAACACAGGAGAAGATACACTACACACGCGCACACTACCAACTGTAAGAAGAACCGGAAAACACTTCTTCTTCTACTCTCAGGCACGTCTCAACTTCATCTTCTTCTCATCTTCCTCTTCTTTGCCAAGGGGAAAATGGCACTCTCTTCCTCGCAGACCAAAAGCTTGTCCAAACATGGCGGTGACCAATCTCTTCTTCCTCTTCTTCTATTCTTCCTCTTCTTTACCAAGGGGATAGTGACACTTTCTTCCTCTCAGCCCAAAAACATCGACCAAACATGACAGTCACAAATTCTATACTGTCTTATCACCACATGTGGTGATATTTGCCTGTCCAGCGTGGTAGGAGTAACTGGGCAAAGCAGAGGTGTGGATTTACAAGACAGTATAGAATTTGTGACTGTCATGTTTGGTCGATGTTTTTGGGCTGAGAGGAAGAAAGTGTCACTATCCCCTTGGTAAAGAAGAGGAAGATGAGAAGAAGATGAAGTTGAGACGTGCCTGAGAGTAGAAGAGGAAGTGTTTTCCGGTTCTTCTTACAGTTGGTAGTGTGCGCGTGTGTAGTGTATCTTCTCCTGTGTTTGTGTTTGTTTGCGCCACATATCTGAATACGATGATGCACCAACTCGCCCCTCAAGCCGTTATTTTGAGCCTAGGCGTCTTCTCGCGCAAGGGCACCATCATTAGACTGATAGTTAAAGTTGGTATACAGCAATGATTATGAAGTTACAAAATTGACCTTGGCCTCCAAGAAAGCGCTATAATCTCTTCTGCAAAAATGACACATCGAAATGTTTTACATTATTTGGCATTTTTGCGTGAATCTTGCTGAATTGGTGAGACCACCGCAAAGACACTATGACTGTTTTCAGAGCAAAGAGGAGAACCAGAAACCGGTGAGAAAATGCTAGATTTCGAGAAATTTTCTTAACCTTTCAGTTTCTAAAATGGCCAATTTGTAAATTACCAAAACACATTGAGGCATATATATAACAGACATAATAACAGAGGTTATAGCTTCAAATGCGATCTGATGAGAATAAACTTGATTTATCAGGGCAGGCTGGATCTCGTTATGCGTACCTCGCTCCAAATCTGGTGGAAGTGTCCTGATACAAGGCTGGGTTCAGGACCTGGAATTCCTTGTTTTTTGAAGTAACTGAACTTATTCCGTCGCCACCTGTATGCGCAAAATAATCTTTCAAAAGTTGATAGAAAAGGTTCTGACACTAATGCAAGCAAAACAATCTTAACTCAGCGTTTCAGGTAAATCAGTTTTTTGCATGTAAATTCTCGGCTTACAGTGATCATCGCGGAAAGCCACTGCATAAAAACATGAAAATCGGAACGTCGACCTTGAAGCAAATACAAAAAAAAAATATATATATTTCTTCGCCCATGGGGAAGTGCTTCACCGTGATATGTACTAAAGGTAAACGTATATGAATGCGTCCGCACAGAAAGCGCGCGGATCTTTGCCGGTATATTGCAGTTAGCAGATTCCAGTCACTTTGATGCGGGATATTAATGGGCATTAACTAAACACGAGTGCCACAATGTGGGAACTTGCGCCTATTCTCCGCTCTCAGGCTACGTATCGCCGGCCCAAAATCAATTAGGGAGTGCATACGTTCTCGAACACCGAATACAGGTCTTTGCGGTATAAGGTTGCCTGATGAGGGACAGAACGGAGTCAGCTGCCCACGTTAGAATGGCTGATCACAGGAAACAAAAAACCCACACTCGATATGTGGGTAGCCGCGTTGACAATTACCAGACCATAGTGATCGTTTTCGCTCTATGGAGAGGTCCTAAAGAGCGTCACAGGCTATACTGCAACGCGAAGTTGTCACTTTGCGGCCGAACATTATGTTGCCCACCCCCTAGTGGAGATCAGTGATGTTGCCCAATAAACAGAGTCAAAGAGGTATAGCCGGTTGCGTATGGCAGAAATCATACTTTCTGAAAAAAAAAAAAAAAAAAAAAGGGCGAGACATAAAAATAAAGTCTACAGCACCCTGCCAATCCGATGAACACCACTCATGCTGAATAAGAGGAATGACCAGACATCTTTGCTAACGGCATGTTCATAACCGCAGCCCATTGCACTCTGGCGCTCCGGCGACCAGACATTGGCTTCATCTTGTTTTGGTTGCGACAGTACGTTAAGTGAGACAATTTGGATGGATTTTGGTATTCATTTTAAGAGACTTAGTAACTTTCCATATTCAATTGAGAGTCCAAGGTTTCCTATACAGTACACATATTTATAACTATCTATTGGCATTTGTGATATTCTGACATTTAGTAGACAATGGTAATGCGTCCGCGAGTTAGCACCTTAAGTGAAACGAACAAGTTTTTGACTTAATTCATATTGCGGGTGGCATTGTTTCATGCATGACCCTGTCTTTCTCGCAACACTTACGGAATAACTTATAGAACTTGAATGGCGGTGGTTGGCCCTCGCGGTTGTTGAGCGAACAAATGAGTTGGTGGCGGCTTCTGTTTACGGTCATTAAAGTAGTCATGCCATGATCATACAATATATGGCAGTTTTACAGTCTGGCAGTTAATAGTGGACCCTATTGTTTTATTTCCGAATCCTGAGCGCTAAAGGCGCATTCTTTACTTAAAAATAAGCGATTGAAGTTGAGACCGCGAAGCTCCTCCCACCGACAGCTATCGCGACGTTGAGACGATTGGTGACATCACAGACTGACTCCGCGTCGTCTGCTGTTGTGTGTTCGCGCTTGATCACAACCAGCATGACGCAGAACACAGGCTGTAGTGAAGCGCGATTAGCTCTTGCCCACATATCCGCCTTCAGCGCGACCACCAACATCGTCTGCGGCAGCACTTCCCCCATCGCCGCAAACAACGCCGAACCGACCGTTCTCTTCGAGCATGGAGGAAGCCTTCGAGCCTTTCCCAAGCTGTCCGCGTCAGCGATACGGCAGATACTTGGCGCCTGTGTCAGAAAAGCGTGCTAAAATTTGTTTTTAATATTTCAGGCCCCGGAAAAGAAAATTTGAAATATAAACGCTTTTTGAGAAATATGTTGATTCATAAGATGGGAGAGTTTTTGCTTACAGCCGCATAGAAGCTTCCTCCGGTGTGATGCCCTCCTTGTATGATAGATCCGCTGCCAAGGCGTCACCGAAAATAATATTTTCCTTCAATACAAAACAATCCAGTTGAGAGGAAGTTTCATGATTGAATGGTCCTTTTAATAAAACGCCTCGCTGGTCACTTACAAATTGCCGTACGCTGTGGTTTCGGTGCCAGGCAATGTAGGCCTAGCGATGATTAGGGAGAAGCAGACGGCCAGAGCGCCGTCGTCAGCTGCATTCGCGGGCAGCACCATTGCTTTAAGCTTGCGGCATCGTGTGCTTCAAGCCTCACTAAATTATCGTCTACTTTCGTGATGTGGCTGGGGCCCGGCTTAAGCCTGAGAACGAACAGCATGAGCGATGCTGGTAAGACGAGATGGAGTATTGTGGGGCTCGATGTAGCGCGCCACACCTTATACACCACGCTGCTACGCTTTCGGATAGTACTCGAAGATTGTACAAAAGCGCCTCTTATGTGTTGCTTTTGAGACGTGTTTTAGTGTACAATGTGCACGTTGTTCGAGTGTCCCCAGGCAGCAATTTGGCCGATGACCTGTCATTGCAGAATATTCATGGTAACTTGTACATGTGAAATTACCCTAAAAAAGTTTGTTCTTAGAATGAATTTGTATACGTCCACCTGGGCACACCGCAAGTTTTACGTTTTCCCCAACTCGGTCGGTGCACGTGTTTGGTGTCGCCTGCTGGAGTTGCTTATACAAGTTAAGCCTAAAATTTACGCTTCGGAGCAGTTTTGGAAGCCAAACTTTGTTTATTTCGTGTACTACTGGATTGGCGTTCGAAATTGCTAACGCTCTAAAAGAAAAAAAAAGTGGTTTTGGCGGGAACGTAAGCCCTGTTGCACAGCAAAAGGGTTAGTCGGTTGAACAGCTCGCTTCTTCGCGCTCAAATTTGGTGCACGTAGCGCACGATGCCCCATTTGTAATTTTGATTTCAGATTTGCTCAATGTGCTCAATTGTTCAATAACAAGTTTAACTCTGCGCGTCGCGTGCATGGTCCGCTATCGACCTTGTTATTTGTAGTCAGTTCTGATTGAATTAGGAGAGTACACTGTGAACATACAATTGAAAATTATAAAAAAATCGTCGCTATCGGTACGCCGAATTCAGGCGCGAATTTTGGCGCTGCAACAGTCAATCGGTAGCTGCTAGCAGGTCATGGATAATATTATATAAAAGAAGCAAAATAATAAAATTACACGTACACCTAATCGTATTGGGCAAAATATCTGCAAGTATAACTCCCGGTCTGTGCTGAAGAACATTTTAAGCACCGCAAATAACAGTGGAAATATGTTAATGAAAGGCACATTCAAATGGAATGAACTAGCCGAATTCTGGTTAAATCTGTGCATTTACAACGAATAATTACAGGTGCGGACATAAGTAAACGGAGCACGCTTTTCTCTTGAACTTATAATCACGCCTCCTGCACCGGAGAAAAGAAAACAATATTTGTCCAAGTGTAAGGGCACTGGTGCGAAACATTTACAAGGAAACTGCGTCCTCCGTTTACTTTTGTTCACACCGGTACATGCCATAATGCTCTTGTTACGGTGGCTGAACTTTCAGAATGCAGTGATTACAGTGTCAGTAAATTGCATGTCATGTTGCAATGGTGGCAGTGTGGCACGAGATCACAAACAAAAGTACTCATTTCATGAACACTTAGCGTGCATCGCATCCAAGGCTGGAAGCGGATATATCACTATTAGGCAGCCATGCATACAGTTGAGAGTGTGTGTACTCAGGTTACTGCACGTGCCAATATAGGTCGGAGAACGTATCATGCAGATAAGGGGGTAGCTAGTGGAAGTAAGGTGAAAGCGCTCTTGACAGGAAATAATGTCAGTTTTGTGCATCATCTGACAAAATATTTCACAGAAATATTTAGCGCCTACTTACTTGCTTAGTTTAATTAATTTAGAGACTAAAGGACAACACACTGTGTAAGCAGAGACTCATAGCTTTACCACAGTTTATCAAGTGCTCGGTTGTGCAAGTACTTACAGCATGCATTGAACACAAAAATAAGAAATATGCACTGTGCCTTCATGATAGCGGAGGCAAGCTAACACCATCTAATTTAATTATTGCTATAAATTTTACTTTAGGATCTTTTTCACTGACACACTCATTTTCCATTCAGTGCTTTGCATGAACCCGTCACAGTTTGTGTTCTTAGCTTTCCCTTTAGTCGCATTTTTTGTTTGCAGTGTGGTTCTACCAAAATATGTAATTCATTGCTAATTGGTTGGGGTGTTCAAAAGTGCTTTAAATTTTACGCTTGTGCATGTGCTATATTTTGCAGGTGCAACACGCAGGCTTTCTGACACGACGGAAGCATGTGTCGCATATTCCATCAAAAGGTGGCTTATGTTTGTACGCGATCAGAAGAGGGGCCGCACTGCAACGCATCATACTAATGCGGCGTCAACAAGCGCATGAACTATGCAAGTAGCACTCATTGAAATAAAACATGAACATAGTCAGTGCACTACCTGAGTGTGGTGTATTTTGCAGTACTCATCTGTCATGTACCGAACAATATTCCTGCTGGATTTGTAGATATACATAAGCGCAAGAACAAAGTATGAAGTAATTACTAGTTTATTGCCGATATTATGAATGATAAATTATAAATTATAGCTTATAAATTATAAAGCTACACAAAACAATTGTATATATGCCTCTCATTTATGTACATTTTCAGCTATTCGGCTTCCTTGACATATATGAAAAATTCCATGGATTCTTTGGAAGCCTGTTCCAAGAATACCTCGCACTTTTTTAGTAGGAAGCTTGCAGCAGCACTATAAACTGCTTACTGCTGTATGTTCGCACCAGCTTGTCATGTAGCCATACTAACTGTTTTTTCAGGTCTCCTTCACCTCCTAGAAGACCTCAATATATTTGACATATCCAGAAGTAGTGGCCTCAAACCTTCTGTGCAGGTATAAAATGTCGGATAAGGCTACATGAGAGTGGAAGCAACTGGCTGTCGCTGAAAAGAGGCGCCAGAAAGAGGCTAATATACATATTGACCAACATATTTGAATTATATAGCCATCACAGTTTGATGTTTGCTTAGCTATTCTATAAAGTTTCCTTTGTCAATAGAAGAGAGAGAGCGACTGAGGTGTACCGCTCGCCCTGAAATGCGCTTAGGAGGATTTACACTGGACCATGTTCGTAGCCGTAAGCAAAACTCCTTTATGTATCCATCAAAATAATTCTTTAATTTTATACCCTGGCCATATCTAAGGACCGATTTTGAGCATATTGTTTAACTACTCTCTCCGGTACGAAAATGTTTTTCAAGTTTTTCAAGGCGTCTGCAAGTAGATGTTTATCCACATCCAGTTTTAAATAAATATATATTCCCAGACTTTGAAGATGAGATGTGCAGGATTTGAGGGCCGAGGGGCACCCTGAACCATATAACATGTGAATGTTTGCATTCCCCAGGCAGGGCAAACAAAATTTACAGTAGAGAAGCCTGGGAGGCTTTGCTGTAAAGCCCAACCCCGGAACACCAGCTACTAGCGGTTCGACTGGCTGAAGAGGCCGCCGAGATCCCAGGGGATTTTGGTCAGTCTCTGAAGCGGATTCTCACCTGCCCCAAGGCACCTCTCCTCTAGAGAGGAGGACCTGGGGTTGAAAAGAGCCTCTTCTGTGGGACAATAAAGCTGACTCACTCACTCAAGTACCCTGAACTGTTTTCAAACAGCAAGAAACAAGAAACTAAACCCGAAGCAGCGCTCTCACCAAGCAATTTCGCCAGGACAGGTCAGTGAAATTACGCCGCATATACTATCCCAAAACATGCAGTGAACGCTTTGTTGGGCTATACTGGCGACAATGCGCCGCAGCGTAGGTAGTTTTGGTCTGAAGTGGACAAAACGAGCTCTAAAGGTCCTACAGCAAACGTAAAGCACACGTTGAAGGCTGCCCGTCCCGTGACGTCATACATGCGAGGTTCCCACACAATGGGAAATTTCAAAATCCATTAAGAGAACAAAACACCAACTGCATGAAAATTTTGAAAAAGATGCAAAAAAAAAACTGCAGCGAACATACAGTGAAAATGTCTGCAAAATATGCAGAGGAAGAAAAAACACCGCAGTTGCCCCTTAAACACTTAACCGTTTTTTAGGTGCTCCCATTCGCTGCACTGAATATCAGCATGTAATATTGTTACAGACTGGATGGATGAAGAGGAGGAGTTTAGTGTAGGAGGACAAAGAAGTGTGTGCGCGTTCAGGTGCTGTTTGGCTCAGGTGTACTTGTTTTGTGTGAGTAACGTTGGTTTACGTGTAACATCAAGAGTGTTAAATATGAATTGATTGGTAATAATATCGAGCAACAAAGGACACTTACCTCAATACTGTCACAAGAAGTACCATGAGGCAGGTAATGGCAAAAGGGACAATCCATTGAACGGGTACGCCAGCCATTGTCATGCATTAGAACCGGTTGCCGCGCATTTAAGATCGTTTACTCAGCAGCATAGATTCCAAGACGCTGCATCCGACAAAAGACACATGCTGCGATTGAGTCTAGTATGTTATTTTGGCCTGGTGATAATGCACGCACGTCACTCGGGATCCTTTAGCAAGGTGCCAATATCATCGTGGTTTTTGTTGGCTCATGTGGCCGCGACGTTAAGATTAGGGTAATGAAAGCCCCTTTGATAAGAGCAACCTTGTCCGAACTGAGCTGATAGTGCGCTCACATAGACGTTCTATGGCTCAAATGTACGCAGCAGGAGCAAGATAGTGCAGGGCGCGTAGGAAGAAAGCGATAACGAGTTCAAGCTTGCACCGATAGAACATGTTCCTCCAATGGCATGCGCCAAGTTCCAGAGAGCACGAGGCACAAAATCTGGTTAAAGCGCAGCTGAAGACAAATGGAAGTTCGCCCCTACAATTACCTGCCTGGTTAGACACAGTATTTGAAATATTATTCTACAATTATTCGCGTGACACCCCCATTCGCGTTTCGTCTATAAGTGCAAGATCAAGGTGCCCAGAATAGGTCGTGTTAAAGGGTCGACTGAACCATCTGCGATGTGCGGGATTCGTTCGCAGAGTGCCAAATAATTGGTGATGCAGTACGGTACGGACGACACGTCTTGCCCACCACTTCTCAACATTAACTGAATATATAATAAGCCATTGCTCACTGATTAAGGCTTGGCAAATTCAGGCCACTTTTCATGTGTTCGAGTCCACAGTTGTCGACACACATCACCAGGCTTCATAGTGAGGGCATTGTTTTAGACAGGACTGCCAGGGTAGCTAGATCAATCTCGCCCGTATCCTTCCGCCGGTGATGTTCATGAAAAAAAAAAGCAAAAAAAAAACACAGTAAATTAACAATTGTGTGTGTGCGCGCTTTGCCCGTGGGTGATCTCTGTTTGTGCTGTAACGTTTCAAGAAAAAATCAAAACAAAATATATCAGCGGTAACATTTTGTTTGCCACAGCTGCATGTTATCGTGTCAACGGTGAACGTTACCGTCACTGATTTTAGACAGATTACCATGCTTTCTCGTAAGTTTCTTTCTGGTTTCTTTAGTGCAACATGCAGTGGGTTCTCTCGCGTTCTGATTGAATTTTACGCTTGTTTTGTTAGTGATCGCCTTCAGTACTTTTGGCCTCATAAGACTGCACAGCTGCGAGCGGCCAAAGGAACGGATAAGAAAACGCACAATAATACTGCATATGCGACTGTCAGGTTTTCACTTTGGTTTCCTTTTATGCGATTTTAAGTTTTTGACCCGACGGAGGTTAATAATGTTTGGTTTGGTTTGTGGGGTTTAACGTCCCAAAGCGGCTTAGGCTATGAGAGCCGCCGTAGTGGAGGACTGCATAAAGTTTGACCACCTGGTGTTTAACGTCCACTGATATTGCACAGATTATGGCTTCAAGAATTTTGCTAATTTTGAGAAGGCTGCAGTGCAACTATTGCGGTTGGAGACTTTTTAAAATAATTGTGATACGCGATTCCTTACCACAAAGTGTCCTGCCGAGGATGGCACAATAGTTAAGGGCAGGCAACGGCTGAGCAAGAAGTCGATGGCTTGGGCTTGGCGGTGAGGCCCCGTGTATGGGCGCCTGGCTTTTCGCCTCCATTGAAAAGCGGCCGCCGCGGCCGGGACTCTAACCCCCATCCTTGGGCACAGAAGTCAAGCGCCCTAATCACTGCACCACCGGGGCGGGTGTTGTGAATGACACAATAGTGGAGAGCTTCATAGCTCAACCACCTCAGTTTTTTGTCAAAGAGTCGGCATGATCACAGTGTCGGAATGAATCTCTGTGACCATTCCCGGACTTCTTGTCAAGTCCTCTATGAAGCATAGTCAGATTATCCGAGGTAGAACGTTTAGCACGCACCTCAAATGAAAGCGTAATCACAACGCTCAAACTGATTTTTGCTCTACATAGCATTGGACTATAAGGACACAGCTATGGAGACCCGAAGTTTAGTCTGAGTGCTCATCGTGACTTTGCCCGAACAAATGATTTCAAGCAAGTCGTGTCCAGCCAGATATTTCACCGTGCCAACGGCCTTGCTCAAAAGGGAGTGCAGATCTCCAAGCGCCAGATGAAGAGACCAGAAGTGCTGAAGAACTAGCTGGATCGGCCTTCTGAACATTATAATTTCTCCTTTGAAAGGTGGTCGAAGCTCAGCTGAACTACTAAAAGGACAACTACGCTGTCACATCCCTGATTTCGAAATTCAGCGTGCAGCAGGAGTCAAGAGCACTTAGGAAAGCCAGGTCACTTCCTTTCCTATCAAAGAGGAACGCAGTGACCATTCAAGATGACTCCAGATGGAATACAAAGACAACAGTTTAAGATCAAAAAGGCTTCGCAACCCCTCCAGCTCCGAGCGGAAGACGGGCACGATCTGCTACGAGGTAGGCAACACTTCCGAAAAACAAGAGGACTACACACGCAACTGTGGAGCATACAAACTGGGATCGTGTCCGAGATCCCCATGCCACAATACACCCGGACTTCACAAAGCGTAGACGCAGCGGTGAATATGGGGAAACTACTGCATCACACCAGCCGGCGTATGTGGGCAACTAATCAGAGAGTATCACGTGCGCCGATGATCCACGCCAGATGAGATGACCCACGTGATAATGAGAATCGGTCTAGTCAGCTGACACTCAATGGTGCTCACGATTCTAAACATCTTCGTAGGTCTTCACCAAGGAGGTTATAAAACTGCTGGAGTGGAAGTGGCGCCCAAAAAGTGAAGCCAGCGTCAGCCACCTTGAAACGGTCAAAAACAAAGCAGTCCCGTAGCCCATATATGAAACGTCGCATATGTGACGCGCTCAACTATTTCGCAGTCCTCTAAAACTTACATGCTCTTGTAGCTCGTAGAGTAAATTCTCTGAGAGTTTGTTCATGTTACATTTTATTTCGTGTTAGCCCTATTCAGAATCTGCGGCTGGTGCTAAGCAATTAATGCTTTGGGAAACATCATCATCATCATCATCATCACCATCATCATCATCAGCCTGATTATACCCACTGCAGGGCAAAGGCCTCTCCCATTGCTAGCTGCATCCACCTGACCCCTGCGAACTTCTTAATCTCATCCACCCATCTAACTTTCTGCCGCCCCCTGCTACGCTTTCCTTCCCTTGGAATCCAGAATTTGGGAAACAGAATGATTAAAAATCGGTTGCTTTGTGAACCGCGTTGCCTGGTTCTTTTCTTAATGCAAACAAGCCTTAAAAAAATGTGTAATGTCCTATGAAGTTAAATTCCTTTTCTTCAGCTCTATTTGAAATGTATTACAAAACTCTGACATCCTTGCTTTTTCTTGTTTCCTTACAAGGAATAGTTTGCTGACTTCTGGCGTTATTGTGAAAAACCGGAAAAATATCTCCTAGCTCCTCAGATTAATAAACTAAAACACACATTTCGATTGATCACATATTTCATCTTTATTTCCAGGATATTTTGGCCAAGCGTAATTGTAATTGCACCTATTGGTAAAGAAATGTTTCATTGAAAATAGGCGAAAAAAATCCAAAAAGTCAAAATCGCCTGAAATCGAGTTAATTCAGTCCTAGAATATGTAAGGGGAAATGGGTTGTCAATATGATGCCATGACATGTCTGATTTTTTATATTTACGAAATTGCTATAGTTCCGGAGGAGTTTGTCGAAGGAAAGTCACCCCGCTATTTACCAGCAAACAAAAATATCGTAAACCAAAAACAAACTGACTTACTCTGAAGATTTTCAGCAGTTTCCCTAGACTTTCATGTGTATTTGTATGTTGGTGCAGTTGCTCATGTTACTGCATCTCTATTTTATGTGTGGAAGGGGAAGGTGCATCGATATGTAGCTGATTAAGCTGTGTAGTCTGGCAATACTGATCACGCACACAGGGTATTAAAGAGAGCGCAACGCAAATAAAGGCAGTTCTTCTTATGCCAGTCGCAGTGTCGGCGTCCTGTCACTCGGAACAATCATAGTGTTCTTCTTCGCAGTTTTTTTTTAGTATGCAAGCTTGCCATAAGGCATATTATAAAAACCCGTGTAAATTACTGTCCGTAAGGATCTGGAGAAGGCTCCTAGCATAAAGCAATGTGGTTTCAGCAGTCAGCGGCTGAATGTTCCTCGGAGGCACATTTCCCACACGTTCGGCGGCCGCGGTAACTCCGTAATTCATGACCGAATGTTTTTTTCAGCTAAAGCATCGTTAAGATTTAGATATGTAGTGTCTAACACTTATATTGAGGTGGGCTACTTCAATGGAGTCAGGGAGAGTAGTGGAGGTAAATGTGATCTCAGGATTTAGTTGCTTACTGCTCTGATCTTTGTTCTCTGAGAATTTAGGACATTTCGCCAGTCTTTCTAAGGTTTCTTTCTCAGTGAGTTGTATGAATCTATATTCTGAAATCACAACTAGGACAGAGGTCAAAGATCAGTATCCAACAATCGAGACAGTTATGTACCCGATAGACACACGATAGACACATTTTGCATTATCTGTCAGTTCTAGAAGCAAGTCTCCGCTCGCCTTTTCCCCTTGTAGCCTGCACCCAATGCACCTATCAGTGTATTTGCAACCATGAATGGGGAGATGATTCTCGCAAGCATTGTTCTTGCAGGATTTCTTCTGTTACATTCGTCCACTCTCTTTTAGAAGGGCGATCAGTTCCAAGGAGAGAAGCCATAAGATGTATTTTTCTGCTACGGTGGCCATCCACCCTTCACGGGTTTCACAAGGGGATAGTGGAAGATCTTTTATGCAAGTTTCTCCCTAATAGCTATAACCTAATATTGTGTAACCGGGGAGCTATACCACACGAGGTTAACTCTCGCAGCCAATAAAATGAAAAAGCTAAGATAGAGGAAATAGGACCATGCTGAGAAAAGAGAGGAAAGCGACGGATAGAGAGGATAGGAAAATGCGACGGCAGGTTTCCTTCGGGTGGGTCAGCCAGGTGGTGCCCTCTATGGTAAGCGTGATCCAAAGTGGTGTGTTTCCTCTGCCGACGGGTCTTAAAGGTCCAAACACTCAGCATCCGCTAACCACCAGGATCCTCTTTCTCAGATCCGCCGATGCCACACACCTCTACGCGTGGGTGTTCAGGGTCCGTGCTGTCGCATAGTACACGCAAACATCTGGTTTAGTATAGATGCCCCCTGCGGCGGATTTTACGGAAAGCCTGCAGTTTCTTCGGTGTGCCACCTTTTTTTGGGAGCGATCGTTTTAGAGGGAAGAAGCCATTACATAAGTATGTCGTTCGGCCATAAGAGAGAGAAACAACTTTTATTGCCAAAAGAGCGTGGTCATTACGGCATGTCCGGCTGGCGTGGCCTCCAGGTGGGGGTGACGCTCTAGCTGCGGCTTCTTGTCTGAGCAGGTAACAAGGTGGTGGCCACCTGCCACGGAGCACACCCAACAAAGGGCAGGACAGGAGTTTGTAAATAAACACAGACTACGCTAGGCGTACACCTTCTCTGAAAAAGAACACGGCCTAGCACAGGGTGGCAAGTCCCACAGGGTTATTCGTAGACGCCAAGAAAACTATGAGAAGCAAGGACAGAGAGGACAGTGGGTGATGTGATAAAAAGGAAGGGAAAGTGAAATATGGAGGGCGGAATACGAAAGGCTATACCAGATTTCCTTTGGTCGCGTTAGCCTGGAGGTGCCGCCTTTGGAAAGCGTAGGCCAAAATGTGGGTTGCCTCCGCAGAGAGGCCTTAAAGGTCCAAACTGTCGGTATCAACTGCAACCGGAATCCCCTTATCCGCAGACATGGCAACGCCACCCACGGCTAAGTGTGGGAGCTCGGGGTCCGTGAGGTCGCTGTGTACACGCAAACATCTACTTTAGCAGATTCTCTTTGGGAGGGGGGTCGTCATGTGAAAGTGTGAAGTAAAGTTAGCGTTTGTACATGTTCTTTCCTCACCGTTCTGTGCGTGTTCTTTATCTTCAGCGCTTTTGCACTCCCATTGTTTTACCAACTAGCCCCAGCCCACACCTCACTAAGAATGGGAAAAATTCGAGGCGCAAACTAAGGCAGTAGTGATTGCAGGGGCCTTGCAACGCTTGTCCGCTATACTTTAGATAAATTAAGTCAAGCAGATACCAAATCAAAATGAATTACAGGAATCTGTGCACTAGAACCGGAGTTATTATTGAATTAAATTTTAAAGCGCAAGAAAACCAAACACTGCCCTCAACCCAATATTCCCGGTGTTTCGCTTTCCTATTTCACTCGCCGAATGACAATTCTCAGAGGGACCAATCGAAACAGCCTAGATGAGCGCAACACTGCAATGTCGCGGGATATTGCTTCTCATGGGTTTCTATTCACTGTAGCACGTTTTTGTTCAATCTGAGACCTCTCGTCCACGGCTCAGCCAGAGGGCCATAGTTGGCATATGTTCTAGATTCCCCTAAATATTTTATTACGAAAGCAATACTGCTAGCACTTCGAGCCTTTGGCGTGTTGTGGCGCCTTCATACATGACCTTTCACGTGGCCGTGTGACATCACGCAGACCGAGAGACGGGGCCCCAGCTCGCGCCATCGGATGGTGGCGGTGAGTCCTTACAGGAGCCGCAGCGGTGACGTCACGACATTTTCACGTGACCGTGTGACGTCACGCCAGACCGAGAGAAGGGACCCCAGCTCGCGCCATCGGATGGTGGCGGCGAGTCCATACATAGCGCTGCGTCGCAGCCGCTCGCTGTTTGGGACGCCACAATAGGAGGATAAATGGGGCTGTGGCTCGGCTCCTCGCAGTAGTCGGGGCGCAGCCTTACGGCATGTCGGATGATGCGTATAAGGCGTATAAGGTCCATTTAAATGGGCAAAGAAGAAGCGAATTAAGCTACTGGAAGCAAACAACAGCAGCATCCGTGCTTTCGCATTACTCTAATGTAGATTCTGCAGTGCTCTAGGTTTTTCGTGTGGTTTCTTACTCGAGCTGCTGTAGGTGAAGATGAGATGTCACATATTGCCTAGCGGAAAACCTGATTCCTTGAAAGGTACGTGAGCCTGAAGAGCTGGCAGTGTTATTCGAGAGAATAAAGGCCGAGGTTTGTAGCAAATCGAAGGCGTTGTGAGCGAAGAATAGCGAGCATGCCTCCGAAAGCAACTAGTCGGAATGTGCCATGGCTGGCAGCTAATCTTCCTCGGCTTGTATGACGTATGACTCGACATGAAACGTACTGAAGCAAGACGGCTGCGAGATGGGTGTGTAGTATATTGTGGTCGCCTGGCTCGAATTCTCCTTTGAGGTGAGATGAGTGATATCACCGAAGTGGCAGGAACTGCTTACTGAGGCAGCTTATTTGAGATGTGATGGTGATATGGGAAGTACAGCTTTATTATGGATAGAAATTTTAGGGGTTGGGAAGGTTGCCAGCACGTGTCTCTGAGACCATGTAGATTGTTGGCGACACAGGCCCATGCCATGGTCGACGCTGGCCTTTACTTCATGATACGTATCGAGGCATCAGTTCTCTGGGAGGTAGATGGACCCAACAATCCCTAATTATAAGACTTAGTGACATGTGGGACAAATTTCTGAATCAAAGAATTTACAAAAACGTATAGGTTAGGGAATGCATTAGTTTGAAGTTTTATCCACACCACTTATGACATGGGAATAGAAAAGGGGCCCGCCACAGCCCTGTGGACAACTCCCAGGGAATAATTGCCTGCCGCCTCATTTTCTGGATGGAATTAGTGCAAAGCAACCCAGATCATTCAAATCTGGCGGAGTTGGAAATTGCTGGATTGGAGGAGAGACCGGACGGCGGAGAGATCCGGCCTTTGCCAAAATTTCGAATTGCATATTTATAATCGCTTAAGATGGTTTTTGCAGAGATGGAGCCATAGCCAAGGCTATGACCACACTCTCGGCTCTTCGAAGATCCGATGCGGATAGAACACGCAACTAAAGGCCGTGAACAGTCGTTTACTATAGCAAGCGAAAAAGCATGCTGTTCGGGGTTCCGGCTGCGTCGACGTACACTGTTGTCCAATCTCTCGAATACTTTTTATGCAGGGACTTAGCGCTGTTTTTGTGGCAAGCGACGTGATACACTAGATGTATATTTTAAGGAGAGAGGTAACAATGGGGTTACCGTGGATATGAAGCAGAAGCTGGGCATTGACAATGACCGTCGCTTTCAAGCTGTCCCTACCTTGTCAAGTATGTGACGTCCCGCAGGGGTGTAGGCGAGAACCTCGTACTGAGATGTAAGATGAGCTTCCACGAGCTCCGTTACAGTGTATTGACCCCAAATGGCAGGAATTTGTAGATGGGGGTCAGGTGAGTGAGATGCACAGCCGCCTTGTGTGCCTGTCTAATATGGCAGTCAACGCGGTCAGTTTCTGGCAGCTAGACTACAGAGGTAAGTGCGGAAATAGGTGAGGCGACTGATTGGACAGGACATCATAGCTCAGCCTGCCGCATGGATATGTTAGCAGTGCAGCGAATGAGACGCATGGTCTGTGAGACAGACGCTTTGAGTTTTTCCAGAATATTGGTGTTATGCGATTGCTCTGAATGAGGAGCCTCAATACCCTAATGGCGGATACTTTTTCTATAAGCTGGAGTCATGTCGCTGTCGGTGCCGTTGCCGTCATAACCGAGCGAGAGAGAATAATGACTAAGAGAATATCTCAAAAGAGGCGAAAGAAGAGCCACGAGAAACCGGCGCAAAGCTCGTGGCTCTTCTTTTTTCTTCTGAGAACACTCCGGCTTACGAGAAGTGTGATGTGTAATTGCTCATATATCATCATCATCAGCCTGATTATACCCACTGCAGGGCGAAGGCCTCTCCCATATTTCTCCATCTAACCCGGTTCTGTGCTAGCTGCATCCACTTGACCCCTGCGAACTTCTTAATCTCATCCGCCCACCTAACTTTCTGCCGCCCCCTGCTACGCTTTCCTTCCCTTGGAATCCAGTTTGTTACCCTCAGCGACCATCGGTTATCCTCTCTTCGCCCTACATGTCCTGCCCATGTCCATTTCTTCTTCTTAATTTCCACTAGAATGTCGGTAACTTGAGTTATTTCTCTGACCCACTCTGCACGCTTTCTATCTCTTAATGTTACCCCTACCATTTTTCGTTCCATAGCCCTCTGGGTTGTCCTCAACTTAAGTAGAACTCTCTTGGTTAGCCTCCACGTTTCAGCCCCATAGGTGAGTACAGGCAAGATGCAACTGTTGTATACTTTCCTCTTGAGCGATACCGGTAAGCTGCTAGTCATAATCTGCGAGTGCTTGCCAAATGCGCACCATCCCAATCTTATTCTTCTTGTTATTTCCTTTTCATGGTCCGGATCTGCGGTTACTACCTGTCCTAGGTAGACATATTCGCCTACTACTTCCAGTATTTCGCTACCTAATGTAAACTGCTGTTCCTTCCCGAGGCTGTTGAACATTACCTTAGTCTTCTGCATATTGATTTTCAAGCCTACCTTTCTACTTTTTCTGTCTAGGTCATCAATCATTATTTGCAGTTCATCCCCCGAGTTGCTTAGCAAGGCAATGTCATCAGCAAATCGCAGATTACTGAGGTATTCTCCATCTACCCTTATCCCTAACTGCTCCCATTCCAAGTCTCTGAATACTTCCTCTAAACAAGCTGTGAATAGTACTGGGGAGATTGTGTCTCCTTGCCTAACACCTTTCTTTATGGGAATTTTGTTACTTTTTTTATGCAGAACTATGGTTGCTGTGCAGCCACTATATATATCTTCCAGCACTTTCACGTACGGCTCGTCTACCCCCTGATTTCGCAATGCCTGCATCACCGCCGAGGTTTCAACTGAGTCAAATGCTTTTTCGTAATCAATGAATGCTATGTATAAGGGCTGGTTATATTCCGAGCATTTTTCTATCACCTGGTTGATGGTATGGATATGATCGATAGTAGAGTACCGTTTCCGAAACCCTGCTTGATCCTTTGATTGATTGCAGTCTAAGGTTGTTCTGATTCTATTAGCGATTACCTTAGTAAATACCTTATACGTAACAGACAGTAAGCTGATTGGTCTGTAATTTTTAAGGTCCTTAGAGTCCCCTTTCTTGTGAATGAGGATAATGTTTGCATTCTTCCATGGTTCCGGTACCGTCGATGACACCAGGCACTGCGTATACAGGGTGGCCAGTTTTTCTAGCACGATATCCCCCCCGTCCTTCAGCAAATCTGTAGTTATCTGATCCTCTCCAGCTGATTTCCCCCTTTTCATAGTTTCTAATGCTTTCTTGACCTCGTCTTTCGTCACTGGTGGAACGTCTGACTGTTTTTCCCTACCGCCAATCTCATTACGGTCCTGACTACTTTGGCTGCTGTAGAGATCTGTATAGAACTCCTCGGCTACTTTGACTATCTTGTCCATATTAGTGATGACGTTGCCCGCCTTGTCCCTTATCGCATACATCTGGTTTTTGCCTATGCCCAATTTCTTCTTTACCGCTTTAAGGCTTCCCCCGTTCTTTACAGCATGCTCAATTTTCTCCATGTTATACTTCCTTATATCGGCCACCTTGCGCTTATTGATTAGCTTTGATATCTCGGCCAATTCGATCTGGTCTGTTGGATTGGAAGCTTTCATACTCTGGCGTTTCTTAATCAAATCTTTCGTCTCCTTAGACAGCTTACCGGTATCCTCTCTAACTATCCTACCGCCTACTTCTACCGCGCACTCAGTAATGATATCTCTGAAATTATTGTTCCTTGCCTCTAGGGTAATGTCGCCATCCTCAGTTAGAGCTGAATACCTATTCTGTAGCGAGATCCTGAACTCTTCTGCCCTCCCCCTCAACGCTAATTCGTTGATGGGTTTCTTTCTTACTAATCTGTTGCGTTCCTTCTTCAGATTTAGGCTAATTCGGGACCTCACCATCCTGTGGTCACTGCATCGCACTTTCCCGATTACCTCTACATCCTGCACAATGGCGGGGGTTGAACACATTATGAAGTCGATTTCATTTTTAGTCTCTCCGTTAGGACTTTTCCATGTCCATTTCCGGTTCTTCCGTTTGCTGAAGAAGGTATTCATGATTCGTAAGTTACTGCGCTCTGCAAACTCAACTAGTAACTCCCCCCTGCTGTTTCTAGAACCAACGCCATAGCCACCTACTGCCTTGTCTCCTGCCTGTTTTTTCCCTACCTTGGCATTGAAGTCGCCCATTAGTACAGTATACTGCGTCTTTACTTTTCGCATTGCCGATTCTACATCTTCATAGAAGCTTTCAACTGCCTGGTCATCATAGCTACTTGTAGGTGCATAGGCCTGTACAACCTTCAGTTTATACCGCTTATTAAGCCTAATTACGATGCCTGCAACCCTCTCATTAATACTATAGAATTCATCTATATTACCCGCTATATACTTATTGACAAGGAAACCTACTCCTAGTTGTCGCCTCTCTGGTAAACCTCGATAACACATTACATGCCCATCCTTCAGTACAGTATATGCCTCATTCGGCCTCCTAACCTCACTAAGCCCTATGACATCCCATTTCATGCCCTCTAGTTCCTCTAACAGCACTGCTAAACTAGCTTCACTAGCTAGGGTTCTAGCATTAAACGTTGCCAGGGTCAGTTTCCAATGGCGGCCTGTCCAGCGGAGCCAGGCTTTCTTAGCACCCCCTGCTGCGTCACAGGTCTGACCGCCGCCGTGATCAGTTGTTCCGCAGCCGCTGGTGACTGAGGGCCGGGGTTTTATGGAGCTTATCATAGGAGGTTGTGGCCAATTACTGCACCAGGGTGGCCAACTCCTGTTCTGGTGAGGGAGTGCGTTGCCGGAGGTGTTCACCGACATCAGGTCGCACTCCAAACCTGTTTATGCAATTCCATCGACACTCGGATTTTTTTTTTTTTTGTTCATCCGGTGGAGAATTGCGCGGCACCGGGATTTGAACCCCGGTCCTCTTGCATGCGAGGCGGATGTTCTACCGCTACGCCACCGCCGCACCTCCAGCATACAAAATTATTTGCCTAAATATATCGCTAGAACGCTTAAATAGCTCCGCTAACATTTCGCATCAGGGAGTATGGTAAACTTCCCTATGAGCTTTTTCCGCAGATTTGCCGGCGTGAATAACATTGGGCGTAAAAGGCGTTCATATTGCAAATAATTCACAAAACACTAAGAGATATCAGAGTTGAGCATGTTAATTAACCATGTTAACCAGTTTACCTTATCAGTTAACCATGTTAAGGGGCAGGAACACTGTTGAGAAACTAGGATAGTAGATTGTTCTTCCTTTGAAGTAATTTTTTCTGGTTGTAAAATATTGAATAGCGAATTTGAAAAACAAGTTGCCTGGAAAATGTTTTTAAACACAAGATTGAGGCAAGTGGGCACATTTGTATGTAGCGCACTATTCAATACATTTAATGTTCATCAGTCTTTGCGGGGTTACAAACGCGGCATACTACAGACTAGGAGCTTTAAAGAAGCCTTGTAACTGAAAATAGCAGCGCAGAGTTGCAGGGTGTAATTATTGCTTAAATCTTACAAATGACCTGTCGCAGAATCGAGCTGGCATTCAACGTGCCAGTGACGTGCGGTAAAAGTAATACCAAAATAATACATGCACAAAGGCGGTGATTTGTTCCGGACGTAGGTTTGTGCACTGAAAATGATGAACATAATTCAGTTTCGCTGAAGGTTTGGATGTGTACGATAGCAGGACTGTCATAAAGTGCACATAAGTCAATACTATAAATTTGCGGCTAATGTTTCTTAGCATTATGACACTTGCACCTATTAAATATTACGCCTAAGTTTGTACATTTTCTCATACACTTCCTCACAATGTTTTGTTATTCCTCAAAGCAGTTTCAGCATTTTTATTCTGGTATGTCTAAAATATGAGGGAGTTCAAAAGGATTATTCCTGAACAATGTATATTTAAATGGAGCCCCAGCGAAAAACGCCTTAAATATAAAGAATGAATAATGCAATTCAGCTGCCTCAAAATAACTATGCGTCGCACAGAAAGTAAGTCAATTAAGGTCATGCACTATAAACTAATTTAAGCGAATAAAAAGCAAGATGAACACATTATCACTATATTGAAAGGCATGTAGCACCTAACTAAAGAGGTGACATTTTTTCTCAGGATTCATCTTCGAACCAGATGTGCAGTTGAATGCGGTCGCGAAAACAGCAGAATTTCTCGCGATTTTGTTGCAGTCTGCAGTGAAGGCACTCTTGAAGCCGGGCAAAGCACACGCCATGTAGCAGATGGTCATAAAGAAAGCATTGAGACTTGGAAGGCCCCTCTGAACATCAAGGCTACCGTTGCTAGTCTTGTCGGTTACCTCGAGGGCTGCGTAGGCCATTTCCAAGGCCGGTATTTCTGGGAACGGACCCTCAGCGCCATCTGGTTCGAGGCAGCTGCCCATATTTTCGAAGGCTTTTCGCGCCTCCTTCGAAAGAATGCTGTCGACATTTGTGCCATTAGGAAGCCAACGCACCCCAACTTCATCAAGAGCCTTGATGAAGTTCAAAGCAAGCAGGAATCCCAAACCACCGAAGAACATTGAGTTCGTGCCCTCACTATAATATAATGGCCTGTCAAGTTGATATATAGGCAATGCTAGGGTGCCCGTGACGTAGTCGTAGATTGCATAGGAAGCCACAAAGTTCAATGGCAGTCCCAGAGCATCCCAGTAAGTCTGAGAATCATTTATATGACGCACTTTCTCGCTTTTATAGCGAATGGCTTGGCGTGTGTGAATCCAGTATGCGGCGAAAGATCCTTCCGCACTCGGGTAATCCTTGTAAATTTCCTCAAGCTCCTCGTTCTTCATTAAAAGATCACTGACCCACGCTTGCATCTTAACGGACGTGATCTTGTCCTTCGCGTTTTTCTTGCTATCGGCGTCCATCCACAGTGAGCTCTCTATCTTCTTGACTGCAGCCGAGACGAGTGTTTGGAATCCGGTTTCAATAATCACCTTGTCTGTGTCCTTGATGCGGGCGGCAATATCGAGGGAGAGCAGCAGCACCTTGTACGTCGCTTCGACGTGGAAGCCGCAGAATATAGGCCGGTAGGCTTTCACTTTGTAGCGGTCGCCAAAGCGCCTCAGCAGCATGCGTGGCTCAGCTATCGGAGCGTACTGTTGTACGAATGTCCACGCACACTGACTGATAATCTTTTGCTCGGAGAAGTTGTGGAAGAGGCTTCCGATGGTGTCCAAAAAGTTTTCGTGATTTAAGGCTACGTCATGATTGGCATCCAAAGGGGGACTGAGGGCTACGTTTTTGTGAAGAGCATTCATCCACGTTGTGAAAGTGATTGGTTTGGAGTAGTTGCCAATGTTTCCGAGACTGAAGACAGTCGGGCTTTGTCTTCGAGCCATGGTGAATGGTTCCAAGATGTTCAGTATCGCACTTTCCATTTCACGTGATTCCATAATGGCGGCAGCGACATCGGACCCGTTCATAAAAGCCGTGGTGTTAGGGTTTAAATCTGCGAAGTACCCCATCCAGTATGGAGTGTAGGTGGCGATGTCCTTCACATTATTATAGTGGTTTATAATAACGGGTAGTGCTGATGCATGATTAATGGCCAAGCGCCATTTGCGTGACTCAGGCAAGGCCAGCACTCGCACTTCGATCCACAAGTGCACCTGCCACTTGTACGACAGAGCAATGAGTACATCTAGGGCATTTACTTCGTCAGGAGCTTCCGGCCAGCTGAGACCCATTTCCCGCATAAGCGCTTGGAACTGGCGGAGATGGAGTCCGCCGTGATCCTGGTCATTCATACAGGACTTGTGCATTTGCAGAGCCTTCATTCCGGCCGGAATCTTCCGGGTTCCCTCCACGAGGATGGTGTCAAATCCCGCGATTCGGTAAAAGGCCATGCTGTCGACAGGCGTCTTGATGTGTTCCCTGTAGTCCCCCGTAGGAGACCAACCAGAGCAGACGTATGCGGAGAAGTCCTCGCACGGGTCCATGCTGGTGTTGAGGTGCGCTGTGAGAAGTCTGGCATGCAATTGGCAGTCCAAGGTGGCGCAGTACTGTTCGTCCTTTCGATGCCATTTTTCGGTCTTGAAGGTCAACACAATGAAGGTGACGACAACCATGAAAAGGAACAGCGGTAGGAGGCACCCTATCGAAGCGAGGGCCCTTTCTCTAGCCGTTAACTGCAAGGAAATTGAAAAAGGAAACACCTTTAGCATTTGTTAATTAATTTACTTGTAACTGTAATTAAAATGTTTTATAAGGGACAGTTATACTCACTGCTTGCATGAACAAGGAAAAATAATTGGAAATGACTTAAAAGAAGTGCCATTTTTTTAATGTGAAAGTGACCTCGTTGTTGGGCATAAACATCAGAAAAAGACACGGGCATGAAGTGAAAGTTGTCAGGCAAACAGACACAATCTCTCCAGTACTATCGACAGAAGCTTGCTTACAGAATATATTGAAATACTTGGATTGAGAGCAGTTAGAGATAATGGTCGATGGAGAATACCTTGGTAATCTGCGATACGCTGATTGCTTTGCCTTGGTAACTAAAGGGATGAATTGATGATTGATGACGAAGACTGAAAAGCTAAAGGGTATGCTTAAAAGGTAACATGCGCAACACTAAGGTAATACGCTAAAGCCTCGTAAAGAAACCCTAATTTACAACAGGTAGCGAACTGCTGGATGTAGCAGGTGAATATGCCCACTTAGGTCAAGTGACTGCTAATGCGGACCACGAAAGGCAAAGAGAACCAGACTAAGATTGAGCGCATTTGGTAAGTACTTGCAGATTCCGAGTAGAAACTTACCGATATCGCTCACGAGAAATTTATATAACCATTGCTTCTTCAGGTACCTATGTATAGAACTCAAATGTAGAGACTAAGAAAAGTTGTTCAACTTAAGTTAAGAACAACGCAGAGGGCAAATAAACAAAAAATGGTAGGTGTAACATTGATAGGAAGCGTGCAGAGTTGGTTAGAGAAATAACTGGAGTTAACGATATTCTAGTGGAAATCTGAAGATGAAGTGCGCATAGTAAGGGCAACTTGGTCGGAGAGAGGATAAAGGATAGTCGCTAACGGAAACAAATTGGATTGCGAGAGACGGCAAGCGTAACAAGGGGTGACAAAACGTTATTGTGGGCGGATCAGATTAAGAAGTTTGCAGGGGTCAAGCAGATGCAGCTAGCACATTACCGGGTTAATTTGAGGAGTATAGGTGAGGTTTCCGCCCTGTAGTCGGTACAGTGCACCTGGTGATGATGATGATGACATACTTAAGAGGACGCAGTAGGGATGCACGGTAGCCTCTTTCTGTGTGCTTTGCATTAAACGTTGATAACTGGTCCATACCACGACCTTACTAAACCAGTTACAGAGCTCAAGAAAAATTGCTCGTATCCAGAAAAACGCCATGATTCAGGCTTTAAGCTTTACATGGAAAGATGGCCTGTCCTTATTTGTGTTATTAGTGCCTATTAGTGCTAACCATGTATTCAATTTCCGAATCTGACACTTTTTAGTGACGCGAATTCCTCGAAGCCGGTGCCTAAATGTATGATTGAGTGGAAGCATCGTCACATCATGATGAGTGCGGGTTAACGCAGCTGTTAAAATCCTACTAAGGGGCGTTAATGCGAAAATATTGATGTGCCATGGAGGCTAGCCTTGTGGGACATCATTTAATGATGAAGCAAATGTGGCATTGCCTATGAAAGGATTGTGGAAAATGACGGAGGTCATCCAAGCTCCCGATGAATGTCAATTAAAAAGCATATCTTAAAGCAATTTAAAAAGGGTACAGAAGATATAGGCTGCATTTTCAAAAATAAAGAAGACGAAAATGTGGAACAATGTAAGGTATATTTATTTAAAAACGACTTGACAGAAATGGTCTATATAGCTTTCGTGGCAGATGTCTTTCTCCCTCAACAGCGACACCAATGTTGGAAGAGCGAGGGCTCTAACACCATCGATTTAAATTCTGAACGTGGAACTTGCATAAATCTGAGCGCTCTAAGATCTCATAGCGACCAAGAACATATATCCCATCCACCTAACTGTTCGTGCTATTTAACTTTGAGACGATATGTGAACAGTAAACCTATCCGGCACCAGAGAGGGTGGCAGTGGTGAAACCCCATCTATCCCTGAATTATAAATTGACACCGTGAAACGTTCTGCTCTTGAAAGAAAAGAGAACAAATAAACTAGAAATAAAAATTAAAAACAAAACATGATCGCGGTGCGTCTGTTATTCTGTCCCATTTATTTGATCTGTGTTCTTTCAGACGTTCAAGGAATGTACCTGAGGTTCAGCATGAACCCGAGGTTTCATTGCCTGCGGCGCCCTTATTGACCACGTGCTATAGTGCTCCCATCACATGATGCTTGCTTAGTTGTTGGGAATAAATTCAGATAACACTCACTGCGTTATCCTTGGTACAGGGACCATGCGTTGACAGCCCTGTAGACCGCCCGCAGCTTAAGTTCGATGTCTCACTTAAGCCTCTCCTTCCGGCAGAAACCCAGCTTGTCTCCCTGGCAGACAGCAGCAAGGCATGAGGGGCGTGTGTTGCCTCAGGGAGTGCCGGCACCGACGGCTCTAAACAAGGCGATGATCGCTTTGCTGTCGGCAATGTGGCGGGATGGTGCGGGCTGGTGACAGGCAGGGATTGGTCTGGGCGAGCAGCCGCGGTGTGCCGTTGTTCTTCAGGTTGTGACGACGACGCCTTGCCACCGGAAGGAGCGAGATTCGCCTTTGGCTTACGCCGAGGTGTTTGGGCGTTGCTGACACGGCCTGAGGTTGTCTGCAGTGTTGGTGACAGTGGCGCTGCAGTGAAGAAATGCGAGAAAGAGCGCCATTCAAGATGTACGCCTTGCTGCCTGCGACTCGTGTGGGATTCTGAGCACTCCACATTTAGTTACTGGCACGATATATGTGTTCAAACTCATCACTGGCAAGGCTGGCTTCAAAGAGACAAACGCAAATAAGTAAAATAAACAAATTGTGTCGAATAATAACACCTCAGCACTTGCAATTCAGCTACATCTAATTAAGATGGTCTTAACTGCACAGCCCCACTGTGATTGTTCCGAATGAGGGCAAAAGCAATGATCTTGGTTGGGGGCATTGCATTTAAGAACACAGCCAAACTTCTCCTATGGTGCCTTTAAACCAATGTTTTCTTCTACCCCGACATAATACATGTATTTGATCCAAGAATCAACGGTCAGTAGGCAACCACTCTGCTAATGTGGCAGATATATATCACACGGTCTGGGTGTTGCATGGAGGGAAGCGGGATGGAAAGATAGCGAGAGATGCTACATGGTGAATGGTTGCGCCATAATTCCGACGCCTGGGGCTCTTAAACGCGCACTGACATCGCACAACACCTGGACGCCCTCCCGTTTGGCCTCCATCTAAAACGTATGTAGTTTAGTTTTAGGTAAAGGAAAGCGCACTATGTGTTTCACTTCTCGATAGACACCTGCACTTACAAAAACTACATACAATTGGAAGCACATATGTCGTATGTTCGACTCCCTGTCGCAAACTAACATCTATATTTATTATGATCAGGATGCTGAATGGCAAGAGAAATGGCATGAGCCCACACTGAGCGCTGCGAAAAAACGGTTACGTCATAATTTAGCATTGAATCACAAGCGCATTTTTAGGACTAAGTTTTCTCGGAAATAGGGCTATGCGGCATGGATGGATATTCGTAAATGTGTGCTATTGAATGTCAGTAGAATGTGTTTTGTTATCCGTGTGTTATTTCTTCTTATGGTATTTCGGCGGGCTGTAACTACTCCTTTCTCGCTTAGTTCTTCTAGTTCTCCGTAGGCGCACTGTATCAATTCCTACTCCGAAATGACGCCCTTTGAGTAGCTATTGGTGAGATGAGGTATCGCACAATTAATTAACCATGATTTGGAAATACAGCAACTGGTCATTTTGATCCTTGGCGCGATTAAGATAAGAAGGTCTCCATTCCTTTGTTTTTTGGTTTTATAGTTTCGGCCAACGCATTTCGGGACACTTTTGGTAATGTCAAATGCAGAAAAATCTCCTACTGCCTCATGACTCTGAATGTGGTCGCAAAAAATAAAAAAAAAAGAAAAGCTTTCCGTTTTCTTAGCCATCGGTTGCTTCATATCTGTGCGACCGCTATTCATAGTTCGATCATGATTTGATAGATTATTTCGGCGATCATGCTTTAGCAGATGTTCCCAGAAAAAGTGTGCCAAATACTGCTGCTTTCCTTTCCTGTAAACCAAATATTAACCAAGCAGTACGAATGTACTTGCGTGGCCTAAATGTAGCGCACCTGACTCGGCCTCCAAGAGCAGAGGAAGGCTTATTATCATTCCAATTTTCCACCTCAAAGCAGCAACCCGAGCTGGCAACCCCTCCAAATCTTCTGATATTCCGTGGTCTCGTTAATTCGAGGAAACCATCATAGAATCAGTGCGCGGATGTTTCGACTACCAGCTACGATCCCTCCCTTGATTTTTAACTTACAACGTGGACGAGGCGTTTTATAGTAGCAGACCTGTAGCACTACCACATTAAAAGACACTAGTGATGGACAAGATGTTTTAAAAGCGCGGTACCCGTTCTTTGCTCCGGGCTCGGCCGACTTGTGTTGGACCCGAAAACCAACGACCAGACCCCGCTTCCCACAAACATGCCACTTCCCAGCATCGCGGAGCTGCAACCGCCATTTCCTGAGTACCACTCCCGCATAAGAGCCAATATTCATAGGCGAGGTTACTCATTTCCTCTCCCAAACAATGCACTGAGAATATGCCTGAGCCGTATTTTGCGATCATGGTTGCACCTTCGTACCTGACACTTTGTGGGCATATTCTCTTGATTTGCCGGGAACAGCTTTGGCTTTGTCTCGCCTCCCAGGCAGTCGATGTTTCCCAGAAGCCTCCGTCACAGTGCTGGCTTGAAGGCGCTCCTGATGGGCACCCTGGTCAGATGTGCCAAGTGGACTCGGAGCTCCCCCTGGTTCCGATGACCGATGTTTCTTCCGAGTCATCTTCTACGGGGCTGCAAGGTGAATAAGGAGGAAGAATTATGACGCTAGCTCAGCTATGGACGTGAATGCCTCGTGTTTACATCCACGTGTGCTGAGGTGTGTATTCTTTTTTAGACGCGAAACGTTCACTGTACCATGCCGCGGTGGCGCAATAGTTAAAAAGCCCGACTAATCTACCAGAGTACCAAGGCTCGAATCTAACGCTGGCGGCTTCGTTTCTCTGGAGGCGAAATGTGGTGGCCTCCATGTGCTATGAGACGTCAGTGCGCGATAAATAACTCCTGGTAGTCGAAATGTCCTGCCTCATGCACTACGGCGTTTCTCATAGTCTGAGTCAATCTGCGGCGTTAAGCGACACAGGTCAACCAAGTACGCCATTTATCAGCCAA
The DNA here is from genome assembly GCF_055883805.1 of Amblyomma maculatum. Lineage (NCBI taxonomy): Eukaryota > Metazoa > Arthropoda > Arachnida > Ixodida > Ixodidae > Amblyomma > Amblyomma maculatum. Next base: position 65,232,810 of record NC_139351.1, on the reverse strand, counting down.
GAGCAACCTCTCAGCTACTTGACCGTAAAAAAGGTGGTGTGACCTTTACCTTACTATGTGTAGGTGTTCACCGTTTTGTGGTGTCCTTCAAAACGTATGTATTGCCTTCATTTCTACAAAACCGAACTTAATCAAAAATATCATGTCGCGCCACGTTGGTAAGGGGCCAAGACACTAGACTATTGTACCAGTGTACTCGGGCTCGAACCCAATCACTGGCGGCTGCGTTTCGACGGAGGCGAAACGGAGAAGCGGTCGTGTGCTTTGCAATGTCACAAGTCTAGGTGGTCGAAATTACTTTGTAGCCTTCTACCACGGCTCATCTTTCTCTTTCCACGTTTACACCCATATAACCCTTCCTTACGACTGTGGGAAGAAGGAAAAGAAAATGCACAGGCCTGCTACTCGCACTGTAGCTGAGCCACCTCCGCTGCCTCGTGCGGACAGAAGAGAAAATATAGAACTAAGAAAAAGAAGAGGGAGAGAAATACGCGCGTAGTAACAACCGTCGTCTACCACCGAAACGGATGTACCTACAAAAAATAAAAATTCAGTGCCTGGCTAGTCCCAACCGCAAGCGGCGGTGACCTACCAGTCCCAGCCCCGCAGGGCCAGGAGGCGCGGTTCACATGTCCACAAAAGGGGTGAGAGGAACTGCGCCTTTATTTTCCTACACCTATTTATATATCCATTCATACTTTTGAAGAAAATATGAAAAACTTACGGATTAAAAACGCCATCTTACAGAGGCTACTATGGCTACTATCGAGGTGCAGTATAACCGTCCCCCTAATTCAAAACCTTGCATAGCCGTGCTAACAAAGATTTTGCTCATATCACTATGTTCAAGCCATGCCTAGCCCTACAATTTTGTTCAACTACATTACAAGGACTTCAGTGCAGCACCAGCCTGTACCGATAAGACTATAGTGGCTTAGAAACTTCTAATAGGGGAGGAAATATACATTTCCAGAGCCTAGGAACCAGCTTGCCCCCCCCCCCCCCCAAATTAAGTGTACGGCAGGAGAGCGCCAATAGCTCCCATCAATGGCTTCCCTTACGGATCCACGCTTGACCACATGGTACATTACTGCTTGCTTAATCATTCTTTTTTTTCTTTAACCTTTATTATCTCACAAGACTCATTACCATAAAGCCTTAGGCAACCACATTAGGTTAAACTTCGCCGTGGTGGCGCAGTGGATAGGGTGCTCGACTACAGTGCCCAAAGATGCGGGATCGAATCCGGACTCGGCAGCCGTTTTTTGGTAGAGACAAAAAGCTAGACTCCCGTGTGCTGTGCGATGTCAGTGCGCGTTAAAGATCCCCAGGTGGTCGAAATACCCGGAGCCCACATCACCACTACAACGTTTTAGATAGCCTGAGTCACATTGGGACGTTAAGCTCCAAACAAAACCTTAGGTAAATGACCACCCGACAGAGATACAAAGCACTGCAGCCTTACGAACGTGCCTGTATGACCAAGGTATAGCTTCAAATAAAACGAATTTTCATCCCTCCGCAGATGAAGGGGAAGGTTTGAAATTGCGATCTAAAAATAATTTCTACTAGCTACGCAGCGCTGACGCCCGAAATCTCTGCTTCATTAACACCAATATGCCCCGCAGTGGTGGTTCAGTGTTTAGGGCGCTCGACTACAGTGCCCAAGGATGCGGGATCGAATCCCGGCCGCGGCAGCCGCTTTTTGATGGAGGCGAAAAGTAAAGCGCCCGTGTGCTGTGCGATGTCAGTGCGCGTTAAAGAACCCCAGGTGGTCCAAGAAATTTCCGCACTCCTCCACTACGGTGGCTCTCATAAGCCCCACAAAAAAAAAAAAAAACCCAAAGGGAACAGTTTAGCACCGACATCTACTGGAATAAATGCGGGACATATCAGGTGATCGCCTTGTCGTCGGTACCCTTGAGTACCTAATGAGTATCAATCTATTACGAAGACTCGCCATAAGTTCGTGCGTACTGAGAGTGAAAGACTGATAGATACAACTTTTGGCATCGGTGAAGCTGATTAACGGCCACTTTCTACGCCCATCTACAAAAAAGCAGCTCGCTCACCGGCGTTGCCTGGCTTTTAGCTGAGACGGGCTGAGTCCGGGCTTCGCGGCTCAAGCTAACAATGAAGAGTCGGCGAGGGCAGGCTGACGTGGCGGCACCGCAGGACGGGATTCTTCTTCTCCGCGAGATCGCGCACGCTCGCGCCCGTGAGGCGTAATCATGATGCTGATGATGATGGCCTTTGAACAGCACGTACCCATGGCGGAGGATTGGCATGTGCTTGCAGGCGCGGACACTTTTATAATGTAGGAGGGTAGAGTTTGCATAGCTTGATTTAAAAGGCAAGCAAATAGGAAAAATTTTGCTGTTTAAGCCATCTCCAATACTTATTTTGTAGTTATGAAGATACTCATACACTTCGTTATCTATACACCCCTTTACGCTAGCACCAAAGAAGGGGAAATTTATCAACGCTAAGTACTAAATCATACAATATAAATTTTGCAGCTCACGTCGGCATCATGTATTGAAACTCTGTATCTGCACTCAACCCGATGTGTACCGATCACGATGGAATAACCGTGGTACAGATGCAAGAAGAAGATCACCCCAAACAACGGGGGGTGGGGAGCAGGTTTATTGTTGTTATTATCAGGGTAAATTTAATGCAGCAGCGGATGGACACCAGTAGTGAATATATGGCTGTGGATCCTTTCACACCTGGATTTCATCCAGTTACTGTCGCTAATATTTATTTTCCATCTGGAGTCCTCAACACGCGTCTTTGTTCATTACTCTCCGTCAACAGGTCGCAGGTGTTGTTGGTAGAAGACTTCTCACACCTCACTACTTGTGAATTCCGAACAGATTAATGTGGCTCTGGTTTATGGGACGGCCTCTGTTGATAACCTGATTTGAACGAAATCAGGTTGTACAACTTTCCCCAGGGGCCAATCGCGATCAGTATTAGGTTTAACGTTCTCGACCATAGGAGTAACAGTGGACTCCTGTAGATGCTGCAACAAAGAGTGATCACCTTTTAGTCAGTTTTCAAATTGTGTGTTCAATGGTTTTTATCGGCGGACTAAGCTACTCTCTAATCAATAATAAGAATTTTATAAGATCACTACCTGTGGAACTAAAAACAGCGAAACAGCGCCGAATTTCTCTAATGAATATAGGGCGTCAGGCATTTGCTCCGCCATAGATCGAGCGCGGAAGGAACCTGAATCTATAGTCTGGACTGGTAAAGTCATTTCTACTAGTCCTTAGTGGGACGCCGAATGTACTAGGGATTATGGACGGCGAAAGGCAGCTTAGAAAAATCTAATTCACAATCAATGCATCCAAAGTAGTACAGATTAGAAGTGTTTTGCAACAACCTTTAAGCGAATAGTGTCTCGGGCAAAGAAAGAATATGAACATAATTATAAGTATTTATCTCGAACAGAATATAGACGAACTATGGTTCGCTTCCTGAGATCGAGGAATAGGTTGCGAATTCCTTGCAATACACCCCCGACTATGCTGACCCCGGTGGAACTTGAAATGCCATTAGAAGTAATTGGTAGAGGTATGGAGCGTCTCTTTTCCGCAGTTTTTTCTCGTCCCTTCTCAGAGGGTAATCCCTATGTCGACTTTATTAACATCTCTGTCTGAGCTCTCCCAAATTCTGAATCAATGAAATGTTCCAGCTCCTGACGCAGACTGCGTCAGCTCTGGGATAATTAAACTATTTTCGCTGAATCACTTAGTGATTTACTAGAGCTTCTAAATTGATCTATTAGTATCCTATGGATTCAGGATGCCTGGCGTCTATCGAAAGCTGTCCCTCTATTTAAAAACAAAGTGAAGGATTAGTTTTCGATAATATTAGACCAATTTCTTAAACTTCGAATACAATGAATTGGTGGAACATGTGCTGTATGGCCGAAAAGGGAATCCTGAGTTCCTGACAAATTGGTGCTAGGCCGGAGTGCCCAACATGGTGCACGCATACTGATCTGGAAACTAGTGTCCGATTAGTCATCCTTCATCATCAATATCTGTACTTGTTACTCTGCATCAATAAAGCGTACGACAATGTTGAACATAGATCCTGCTGCACATACTTCAGGTTCAAGGCTTCCCAGGTTAATTTGTTGGATGGATGTCAACATTCTTGACTGAGAGGAAATTTTACTGCTGTAAACGTGGGGAACCCTCATCTAAATTCCGACAAACGCGATGGGTGCCCCAAGGTGCGGTTTTATGCAGTACTTATGTTTCCCGAGTTTTATTCCGACCACTCCTCATGTGTTTATATATGTGTATACAGATGACAGCTTCTTTTGTAGAAGCGGGTGACCTATATACCATTTGCAGAGTGTTGAAGAGATACTTAGATGCCCTTGGCCCATGGTTAATGGATATCCACTCATGCCTTAATGTACACAAGTGTGCATTGATAGTTTTCCCCATTCATAATCAGGCTCAACAAGTTAACATCTCGCTAAGTTCCAGGCATAACGTGATACCGCTGATGTACTCTATAATGTACCTCGGTGTTGCATATGACGCCTCTCTTACTCGGCAAACTCATAGATCAAGTTGCTGCGAAAGGAGACAGGGCGTTTGGAATGATGCTTAGGCTGCGCAGCCCTCGCTGTGGTAAGCGCAGGCACGCTCATTTGATGGTTTATAAAATATTGGCCCAATTCTAGAATTTGTCTGTGTCCTGTTTTCTATCGCCGCTGCTTATAAACTGCGCCAGCTCTTATTCTTAGAGAGAGAAGCTCTTCCTTTCTGTTTGGGACTGTGTAAGTTTGTGTCCAACAAATTTTTATATCCTGAAGCTCGGTTTCCATCTCTTACATCGATGTCTCGCTTCTGACGGTCCAAGCATTTTTACATTTATCCGAGTCGAAGCAGCATATAACGCAATTGATTTCCCTGATTAATCTAGGGGAATTATTTCTCGCTTTCTGTTTCCCCAAATTTCTTTGGGTGAATCCTTGCTGGGCCACCAAATGTGCGAATGCCCGAAACTTGTTCCGTTACGATCAATCACATCATTTGTCAATATAATCGCCGATAATATTTATACGCGTAGTGCCAAATTACTACCTTTAACTTTATAAAGGGCATTCTACAAGACTACTTCATGACCTTTTGCTCGCATTTTACAATTGCGACTGATGCGTCTGTGTGTGAAAGAAAAGGCAGGTGGAGGCATTTTCTCTCAATCCATTGATTGGTCTTTTTATCTCCGTGTTCGAGATTTGCCTCTATTTTGGATGAGTTTTTAGCGGTAGTTCTGCCCTGCGCAAGCTCCCAAATTCTTTTAACGACTTGAATACTTCCTGACTCACTATTTTTGTGCACTTCCCTATGCGCGTCTAATGAGTCGCAGTTAGTTCGCGCGTATAAATTTCGAGTCTTCTTCAAGTCAGATCGATTATAATTGTTTGGGTTCCTGGCCAGAGGCCTTCATTCCAATGAATCTGCTGATACTTTAGCGAAAGCAGCCCTGAGTGGTCCGATCTCTCACCTCCTTTTAAGTTGTGTTTTCTTCACTGCAGTAAGTTTCCGTAAGTACACTTTAAAGCGAAGATGCGGCACCACAGCGCTCACCTTGGTTGACTTTCATCACGTTGTATTCCTTTGAGGAAGTAAACCTTGGAAGCCTCGCAAACTAGAGAATTCCTTCAGACTACTTCGTTGCCGTGTTGCTCAGCTAAATCGTTACCTTTAAAGCCCTGATCTTGTAACCTCTCCGCTATGCCAATATTGTTCTGAACTAAAAACAATTGCACATTTTTTGCTCTTTTGTCGCCGATATACATCACTCAAGAGGCGGTTGTTAGAAACATAATTACAGAAACTTAGCTCGTGCTTGCCCTCACCGATTGTTCTGTCTCGGCGTTTATACGCTGGGACGTGCCGATTGAAATGTTTTCTCTGCCATAGAAACTTTTCTAGAATCATAAAGTTTCCAATCACAACTGGCTGTATAATTGTTTGCCCTAGACTTTCGATATTCTGTATGTTATTGCTAAATAAGTTTACTTTATTTATATATTTATTATTTTTAATCACTCAAATGTAAAGCTGAATACGCCCCAGCACCACCTTCAACCATCACTGTCAGTGAACCTAATTTGCTCAAATTACTAATTCCAGTTCTGCAACATGGAATCTAAGAAACTGTAATCCCCGTCTGGCCATGGCTAATCCCGCTTCTGGGTATGCGAGATTTTTATGAGAGCAACAACAACTATCAACGCCATGAGCTCTGCAAGCCATTGGATTCGGGCGTGTAGGAACTGCTCAAAATTTCCGGTTAAGCTATGGCACATGCTTTTGTCCGGAAGGCTGAAAAAGCTACAAAATGAACGACACCAAGAAAATGTCTATGTAACGATTTATTTGCTGGAAAAAGGCATCACTGTTGTGGACCACTTTTATTTATGGACATAATGAAATCAGTACGGTAATAGTCTCCAACTCTACCACAATTATACCATACCAACATTTCAAGTAAGTACTATTGTTAACAATGCTCAAATTCTGACAGAACAAGGCAAAAGCAGGCACACAGGAGAATGCATCAACCACCGTTCTCATCTCGCCTGCAACAACATTCCGGGTTCCTTTATATTACACGGAGGAAAGCTCAAAAACAGCGACATACAGAACATTTTATTTTGGGGGAAGAAAATAATGCTCTTTTGCAAATAAAAAAGCAGGGAATGTGATAAAAGAGTGTCCATACTTCCATTCCATTTGCTTCTGAAAATGTGTCATTTGTGAGGCTATCCTGTTGCGTTTTTGAAAACAGAGCAAGTATCAATATACATTTTATTTGCTTGGTGTACAACACTTAATTGCTACGCAGTTTTTATGCTCCATTTACTTAGCACTTGTCCGGCATCATCATCATCATCATCAGCCTGATTATATCCACTGCAGGGCGAAGGCCTCTCCCATATTTCTCCACTTAACCCGGTTCTGTGCTAGCTGCATCCACTTTACCCCTGCGAACTTCTTAATCTCATCCGCCCACCTAACTTTCTGCCGCCCCCTGCTACGCTTTCCTTCCATTGGAATCCAGTTTGTTACCCTAAGCGACCATCGGTTATCCTCTCTTCGCACTACATGTCCTGCCCATGCCCATTTCTTCTTAATTTTTACTAGAATGTCGGTAACTTGAGTTATTTCTCTGACCCACTCTGCACGCTTTCTATCTCTTAATGTTACCCCTACCATTTTTCGTTCCATAGCCCTCTGGGTTGTCCTCAACTTAAGTAGAACTCTCTTGGTTAGCCTCCACGTTTCAGCCCCATAAGTGAATACAGGTTAGATGCAACTGTTGTATACTTTCCTCTTGAGCGATACCGGTAAGCTGCTAGTTATAATCTGCGAGTGCTTGCCAAATGCACTCCATCCCAATCTTATTCTTCTTGTTATTTCCTTTTCATGGTCCGGATCTGCGGTTACTACCTGTCCTAAGTAGACATATTCGCCTACTACTTCCAGTATTTCGCTACCTAATGTAAACTGCTGTTCCTTCCCGAGGCTGCTGAATATTACCTTAGTCTTCTGCATATTGATTTTCAAGCCTACCTTTCTACTTTTCCTGTCTAGGTCATCAATCATTATTTGCAGTTCATCCCCAGAGTTGCTTAGCAAGGCAATGTCATCAGCAAATCGCAGATTACTGAGGTATTCTCCATCTATCCTTGTCCGGCATAGGATATTGGAAAAGCATAGATTGTTTAACCGAAGTGAAACCTATAATGACGTTGCTTATGATATGCATGCATTGCTTGATGGTAACCGTCACTAGCTAAACCATTTTCGGCAAACCCATCTGCTGAATAAATTGTACTATAAAGATGCTCGTTACCCACTTCCCATTTTGTCAAGTACATTGAAATAATTATTTCCTTCGTGGTTTTCTATACACTGTCATTCTTCGGTTTCCCCGAGATTTTAGACAATTTTTTCCTGTGCAATTAATAGTTAAGAAGTGCCCAACTCTCTTAAGCACCAGGTCATTCAAATCCTGTTAGCCAAAAATGGAAAGTTAGAACAAACGTACGCGAATCTTCACGGCCTAAAGGTGTCTGTCACCTACGAGTGACGGCGAAGTGCAAAGCTCAGGATGAGTTTCAACCGCCAGTAGTTCTGCGTGTGGGCTATACGGAACGCCGCACTGGAAAGGTACAGGTAGAATTCGACCACATGTGATTCTTAAAGGTGTATGATTGCATAGCACAATGGTATAGTGCATTTCGTTTCCATCCAAATGGGCGCAAGTGTCCAGGATTTGATAGCACAAACTTTGGCGGCCACAGCCATTAGGCTGCTATAGGAAATACTCTTGAGCAAGGGAAGAGGACTTTTCTAAATGGCTCACCGACAACGCTAAGAGCGGGAGCCTGCTCCGGTTTCTCACGGAAAACCATTTACATGAGTTTATATAATATGCCTTATTGCAAGTTTGCGTAAAAAAAAAAAAAAAGGCTTTCCTTCTTTGTAGGCAAGCGAAGTACTCCACCTGTTTAAAACAACGTGAAATGCGTGAATCTTGAAAATCATTTGGCCTTCATTACAGTACTATTTTTACAGCTTTGAATAAATACACCTTATTCACACAGAAAAAGAGCAATATTGAGTTTGGATTTCTGCTTCTTCATTTCATTGAAGAGAGTTTCGGTCCCAGAGATGAATGTGCTGGGATATCCAAATACACCGCAAAACACTGCGTTGACCATAATAGGTCCCCCCGACTTGGCTGCACTTTCTGCACTAGTTCTCAAAAGTGCCGTGCTGGTGCAGCGCCAGTTCTTGCGGTTCGAGTGCAGCGCGACACTAGCGCTCTTCGTGGCGGGGCAGAATCGATTGCACAAGGGCGTGCATTCAGAGTGAGCTCCGCGCGCCGCTGCGTCGCACGCCGTCAACTGTTGCCCTGCTAGCCGTGCGTTGTTGTTTGCCGTAGCTTGTATCCTTCGGCGCTTCAACTGGCCGAATAAACCAGTGATTAAACTAGTGATTTTAGTGAGTGAATAGTGGACGAACATCACTTGCGTTGTTCAGTTACCCATAGAACTAGTCGAAGACGACGAGAGTGCAGTGCGCGTCTGGTGCGAATCGCATAAAAACGGGGCCTACCTTGTTCTGTTAGCGATAGAAATTGTAGAGCGACGACGAGTTCGACGCCGAGCTGAAAGCTGCGTTTGCCCTTGCAGCATGCAAGTTACTACGTGTAGACCGCAACCGCGTCAGTGGCTACTTCGAAAATGTGACGTCCAGATACTTCGACTTTGAGTCTAAAAAGCTCTTTAGGTTGTCTCGAGAGACTTGTGACCTCGTGTGCAAGCGCTTCAGGAGCTCTTCCTCGTATCCAAAGACTGTGAGCGGACGGCGGCAAATTTCTGCCGAAGTTAGAATTTTGATTGCCCTCAGCTATCTCGGGAATCAGAGCAGCATGAATTCTGTGGCCGACCGTTTTGACATGACCGAGTCTTCTGTTGTGTAGAGCGTTAGGAGGGTGCCGAGTTTTCTCCTGGAGATCAGCGACGAAGTGATCGCTTGGCCAGACGATGCAGAGCTGGCCCGCGGCAAGGCACGCTTTTTTTCTGAGAGTGCTGGGCAAGGTCCCCGAAATACTGTTGGCAGCCATGTCGAGATTACCAAGCCTGAAGACTCCACTGCTTCCTATATCAATAGGAAGAAGCGGCCGTCGATAATACTACAGGGAATCTGCAACGACCAGAACAAGTTCCTGGATGTGTTTATAGGATTTCCTGGCTCTGTGCGCGATGCCCGCGTGCTGAAAGAGAGTCCCTTCTTCGCGAGCTATCAGTAAGTGCGGAAACGATTGCATACTGGGCGACTCGGCGTACCCGCTTCTTCCGTGGTTACTGACACCCTACAGGAACAACGGATCAAGCTTTCCTCCGTGGAAAAAGAATTTTAGCCATAGCCAACAAAGAGTGGCTATAGAGAATACGTTCGGGATTGTAAACAGCGCTTTAGGCGTCTGTATCTGATTGATGCCAAGAGCATTCTTCAGCACTACAAGATTGTACTGGGCACCTGTGTGCTTCACAATTTGTGCAATGCCGAAAGAGATTTCATGACCGAGCTTGCAGACAGCCCTCACCTTGACGATGTAGGCAATTACGATGAAGATATTGGAATCACCTCACCAGCGTGATCCGAGAGCCGAAGGCAAATGATTGCTCAGCATCAGTGATAGAAAAACATCCATGCTTACGTAAAGGAACATTATAAATTGGGACGTAGACTGGTACCCCCGCCAGACGTTAGACTAAATAATAGAGAAGCTGTCGCGTAGAGGCGGCTACAAACTAATACGGTCATGAACCCGGTCTGGGCATTTCACGCGCTACCAGACCTTAGGGACAATGATCTCTGCAAACACTGTGGGGCGAGAGGGACCCTCGACCGCATAATTCGGGAGTGTCCACGATCTCCAGGGATAGGGAAAAATATTACAAGTAGAGAACCCTGGGATACCCTGCTGCGAAGCGTAGACCCTGCGATCCAGCACCGCACCGTCCATCTGGCGGAAGAGGCCGCGACAAGCCAAGGGCTACCTGCCAGCCTCTAATCCGCGGGCGCACGACTCCCCGTTTCCGATGGAGTTAAAAGTTGTACAACCAACCAACCCCGACACTTTATGGATGTGTACTCTTTATTTGAGTGGATGGCACTTATCAATTCCCTAAGCAGGGTCATTCTTGTGTCGTGTCGTGTTTGCCTGGCAGCCTCCGCATGTGCTATGATCTTCAAAAGGGCTTCACAGGTGTGTCCCTGCGACGCCTATTCCTCGTTGGCTCAAGGTGTGGCCCTGCTTGGGACTCACTGCTGGGATCCTCAATTTCCTCCCTGTGAAATGCATGAGAAGGGCAGTCAGGACCCTTCCCTGTGTCACCAATGTGGTGCTGCTTTTCTTGCACTTCCGCTAGCGCACTAAAAAATTTAAGCATCTTTTATAGCAGTATGGAAAAAGACCCGAAACCAAACTGATTTTACTTACTTTTTGTAATCGCACGACGCTTGAGAGTGGCCCGTTGAGTTGATTTTTACTTTTTTTATATAGCGGAGTTCTAGCGATTTCCATTTATTTTCTACCTGAACCGCTGCCAGGTTTCCGCCGAACTCTGCATTAATAATATCCGCAAGCTTCATCCACATCATTTTCTTTGTTCTGTATATGTTGGAGTAATGCATGTGAATACAAGGACCTAAACAGCTTAAGGCATGTTACTGGTACTAGATAAATAGAACTTTGTTTACTAGTATGCACGACTTACCTGAAGCCGCCGCCTTTCTTGCTCGCCAACTCGGTGTGCTCTTTATAGTTGGTAGTTGGCGATTAGAAATAGCGTCTTAGGCTTCGGCCAAAATTCGTTCAGCATCGGGCTGAGCGTCGGCGCTCGTACGAAGGACTGGTGGTGGTGGTGAAAACATTTATTTCATATTGGGAGGTTTGACGCGGAGCCTTAAGGGCTTCGGCCTTATAATACTGAGTGGAGACCCTAGTCAGGAACCCCATTGGCGGTTGCCGCCACCCGCGCACGCCGCGTTAAGGCCCTTTGAGCCTGTAGGTCGCAGCAGCCGAGCAGGGTCGCCTCCCAGTCCTCCCGGGAAGGGTTAGGGATGGGGGGAAGGGATGGATTTTGTTGGCAGGCCGATACCATGTGGTAGGTGTCAGCCACCTCCCCACAGTACTGGCACTGTCCAGTGAATTGTGAGTGAAAATGTTTAAGTACTGCCGGGCACAGCATTGTGTTAGTGAAGAGGCGCAGGAGCAGCCTCTCGTTCGCTTTTCCTAACCCTTTGCAGGGGTTAGGGTATTTGCGATGCGAGTTTTGATAAAAAATTACAATATCATTGAATGTGTAGGCCGGATTGGAATCGATGTCCTCAGCCGATTCGAGTCGCGAGGAAACTGCCCGGAGAGAAAGCGCGCGGGCGGCTGCGTCAGCTGCCTCGTTCCCTGCAAGACCCTGATGGCTAGGAGCCCAGATGAGATATCGGCACGCGGGGTCCGTGTCCCGACAGCAATTTTAAAATATTCTATAGGCTAAGGGGGTGGTCCACCCTTGGGCGACGTTCCGGCAAGCCCCTCGTGAGTCGGTGATGATATATTTAGAAGTGTGGTCTGAGGCGGCGAGTGCAATGGCTACCTCTTCAGCGTGTGTTATAGATTTGGCCTTGAATGTAAGGCCATCGACTGTGTTCCCGTTGTGAACGACAGCGGCCGTGTACCAGCCCCCCGGATGGCGGCCCGAGGCATCCACGTAGAACACACCTGATTTGTTGCCATAATGGCGGGCCAAGGCTTCCGCCCGCGCCAGGCGCCGCCCATTATGGTCTTCTCTTGACATGTTGGCAGGGAGAGACCGCACTCTGAGGGCGCGTCTCCAGAGTTCTGGGATGCGGAGCCTCTCCTCTGTGAACTGTTTATGTTGAATGTTCAGCCGGGCAAGAAGGCGGCGACCCGACACTGTCTGTGTGAGGCGGGTATATTGGTTCATCAAATGTGCTTCCCGAAGCTCCCTGAAAGTGTTCACCACCCCTAGGGCCATGAGCCGACTGTTGGAGGTGGAGATTGGGAGGTCAAGGGCACGTTTCATGATTTTTCGGAGGATCACCTCAAGGGTATCCTCCTCGTGCTTCCGCAAGTGGAGGTAAGGAGTCGAATACAGGATTCGACTGGTTACGAAGGCGTTTGCCAGCCGCAAGGCATCCTTACTTCGCAACCCCCCGCGTTTGTTAGACACCCGGCGGACCATACGGCCTACCTGGTCCCCCACCTGGCGGAGCTTGGCTAGTGTTGTGTCAGGGCGTCTTTGGTGATGGATGAAGAGACCGAGTACTCTGATCTCTTTTGATTCATGAGTTGGACCGCTCGCAAGCGACAGCGAGATTTGTGTACTGCATCTCCGAGAGGGGCGGAGATGCGCAAAATGTGATTTCTGGGGGGAACATTGAAGACCACAGCGCCGGGCATAGCGGTCCACTATGCTCGCCGCTGTTTGCAGGCAGGTTTCAATGTCGCCCACACTGCCCTGCGTTGCCCATAGGGTGATGTCGTCGGCGTAGAGCGCGTGCTGCACGCCTTCGACCTCAGCCAGCTGGGCCGGCAGACGCATCATGGCAATGTTAAAAAGCAGCGGGGAGAGAACTGCGCCCTGAGGTGTGCCCCGCGTGCCGAGCATGAATGGTCCGTGCTCCTTGTCTTGTATTTTGATGTATGATTGTCGGTCTGTAAGGAATTGTCTTATATAATTGAACGTATTGCTGCCACAGTGTGTTTCACTTAGATGGGTCAGTATGACTTCGTGTGTGACGTTATCAAAAGCGCCTTTTAAGTCTAGGGCGAGTACAACCCGGTCATTGTGGGGGCGTTCGAATGGGTTGAGAATTTCTCTGTTAAGTTGGAGAAGGACATCCTGTGCGGATCTGTGTGGGCGAAATCCGAACATGGTGTCCGCGAAAGTGTGCCTGTGTTCAAGATACTCGGATAGCCGATCGCGCACCATAGTCTCCATTAGTTTGCCCACACAGGAGGTGAGAGAGATGGGGCGGAGGTTATCCGTGTCTATTGGTTTGCCAGCTTTCGGGATGAAAGTCACAAGTACTGTTTTCCAATCGATGGCTAAGGGGGTTTCCCCTGTCCAGATTGCGTTAATGTATTCGAGTAGGCACTGGTACGTCGAGTCAGGCAGGTTCGCCAAAAGCTTGACGGTGACCTTGTCCCGACCGGCGCGGTGCCTCTCTTCATTTTGACTAGACTGGCCCGAAGATCATGAAGCTGGAAAGGTTTGTCCAGCTCCGAGTTCTCCTTGCCTGCGTAGGAGTAGACCGATCCTCGGGGGTCTTGAGCTGTGCACAAGTAGCGGTCCCGGAGCGATTGTGCCAGCTGCATACTGTTGCCTTTAAAGGAGTGGATTGCTCAGTGTAAATGTTTTTGGGTTTCGGTGCGGGTCTGCGTAGGATTGATGAGAGCTCGAAAGAGCCTCCATGTATTACGGCTAGACATTTGTCGGGCCGCTGTATTGCAACGATCCACCCAGTTCGAGTCAGCGAGCTGGGCCGCGTACTCGGCGGCTCGATGGGTGATATCGGCAATACGTTCTTTAAGTTTGCGGTTGTGTTTCTGGCGACGCCAGCGTCGTGTAAGGCTGCGGCGAGCTTGCCAGAGGTGAATGAGGTGATTATCCATGTCCGTTATTGTCTCTGTGAGCTGGATGTGCGTTTCATGTGTGCGAAGGTGTGACATCAGTGACCGGGACCAGTTGGTGTACCCTTGCTCTGCTATGGCAATTTTGGTAGTGGCGGGAAAATTTTGTCGGAAGGTAGTCCAATTAGGGATGTGGGCTTGTGTGGTAGGACGCTTGAGGGGGCGTTGTAGATCGTGGTATTAAGAAGGCTGTGGTCGCTGCCGAGGGTTTCCTCGGTGTTAACCCAGTCTGCGTGTCGTATGTTGCGAGTGAAGGTAAGATCCGGACACGTGTCCCGCGTCACGGAGTTACCTACGCGTGTTGGGAAAACAGGGTCGGTGTGAAGGGTGAGGCGCAAAGTGGACACAAGCTCCGCCAGTTTTCGTCATCTCACCTCCTCTTTACGGTACCCCCACAGCTGACTGGGGGCATTAAAGTCACCCAATATCAGGAGGGGGTCTCGACCCGCTGTCTTCAGCGCACGGCTAAAGATGTCTGCGAACGTCACTCGCTTTAGTTTTGGGGAGCAGTATATATTCAGTATGTGCATGGGAGGATCTGAGCGGCGGAGGGGTAAGATCGTTACCATGACATACGAATAGGGAAGTGTTAGGTCTAGATCCACTTCTGTGGCCGTGTATGATTTGTGTACGAACAGACAGGACGAGGGGTCTCGCTGGAACGTCGTGTAGTTTGTTAATTTGGCCGCCGCTCCTGGCTCCTGGAGGGCGACTACACCGGGCAAAGTTTCGAGTGTTTTTAAATAGAGGCATAGACTCGCGCGTTTTTGGCTGTTCCTGAAGCCCCAACAGTTCCATTGCGTTACCAATAATAATTGACATGATTTGGGGGAGAGGGGCTGCTTGTTAGGCTGTCCCGCCATGAGTGATATTTAGTGAGACTGGTACAGACGCCACCCCGGAGCCAGCACTTGAAGTAGGTGCGGGGCTGGAGTCCTCATTATCCGAATCCGCAATAATTCGGGAGTATTTTGAGAGACGGGACATATGTTTAAGGTTCCCTGCTCGATGGCCTGTTTTTGTAAGACGGGACGTGTTTTTAAGGTTCCCAGCCCGACGGCTCGTTCTGGGATGATCCTGCATATATTTGGAGACAGTTTCAGGAACCATTGACGAGCATTTGGCTGCGACGCGGTCCATGGCGGCCTCCACCATGTTTTGCAGTTGGGAGGCGAGACGCGCCTCCATAGCGGCCATAGCTGACGCGAACGCGGCCGGCAGCTCCGGCTCACTCTCCATGGCGTCTGAGCTCTAGGGACTCGACGCGGCTGTGAGTTTGGCTTCCAAATTTTGAACTTTAGCGAGCAATTGCTCGTTCTGTGCCCTGAGCAGCTCGATTTATTTGCGACTCTCGGCGTCTACGCCGGTGACCGCGGGAGGGAAGGAAGGTGAGGAAGGGATAGGAGAGGAGGCAACCCCTGCCCAGCTGCTCACCTGCTTATGTTGCGGTGCGGAGGCATGGGTGCCGGCAGCGCCGCTTGTCTGAAGCAAGGAGGTTGTCTGAAGGGCCGGAAAGTGTCTGTCATTCTTGCCGATTGGAGGCGGTGGGGGCGCCTTCTTCTTGTCTTTCATTGACGTCAGGTTACGGGAGGAAGAATCGTTGACGTCACCGTCACGTGAGGCGGCGGCGCGGTTGCCGCGTTCCGCGCTGTCATTGGCTCTGCGAGTGGCGTGACCTTGCTTTTTGCCAGGTGTGTCCGTTTTCAAGACGCCACGTTGCCGAGGCTTGTTTCTGGGCGTCCGAAGTCTTCGGAATTTTGCCGTGCAATCCTGTGAGCCCGTGGTGTGGGCCAAGCCGCAGATTACACACGACGGTTTACATTCATGTGGAGCTGGACCTTCTGGAGTAAGCTCCAGACATTGACCACACAGGCCGCACTTTGAGGGGTTCGGGGCAGGACACGTGTCTGCCCTATGCCCGATAGTACCGCACCTCACACACGCCGGCACATTACGCTTTTATTCACGCACGACAGCCAGTTCCGAATTGTAATGCACAAAACGCGGCACCACCTTCCCCACAAAAGTGAGAACCGCGACGTTCGTCTTTCCCAGCTTGCGTACTTCTGCGAGCTCGCCAGCTCGCCACTGCACTTTCTCTTTCAGGGTGTTGCTTGTCTCCTGGTTGGCCACAGAGATCACACCTCGGCAGATTTCGCCGGTCTGTTTCAAATGTCCACGCATAGGGAGGGGTCCCTTGTCGGTATCCAAGTTGAAGTCGCCAATGAGGCGGTCCGCTGTGGGTGGGTCTTGGGTTCCCACTACTACAAGATTTTGGTCCCATGCCGGGATGATATTGAGAGTGGCTCCCGCCTGCTTGCCAAGGTAGGCGGTGAGCGCCGCTCCCAGTTCGCCATGTTAGAACACACCCCGCAAGTTCGACGTGACGCGGGGCTTGAGGATTACAACAATGTATTGGGGGTGCGGGTGTGGCATGGGTCGTGGACGCCATTGCATGCCTGCTGCAATTTTCGGTTGGTCAGCAGTTTGGACAGGACGGGCGTGGGGCTGCGCGCCAGCGTCCTTGTTGGCTTGAGGTTGGGAGGCCGTGGACGTGTCGACCGCCATCTTGCGTCCGCTTCTTGACTGGAAGCGGTGTTGTACAAGTTTGAAAAGGTTCTCGTTCTCAAGGGGCTGTGAGACTGAAGAACCAGTATCTTGGACCGTCGAGATGGTGGACCATGACATTTCGGACGGATCATAGCCGCGTTGCAAGGTAGAAGTCATATTGGAGAAAAAGGGGTGAGCAACCCAGCGGCGGAAAGTGGCGCAGCCGTTAGGCTTAGCGCCGCTGCCGCGATGCACGGATGAAACTCAGCCCCTAATCGGTGAAATTGGGGCCCACCTGGATAAAACTGGTGGCTCCAGATGTCGGGTCACTGGCGTGATGCAGTCGCTCTGATTTCTTCAAGGGTCGAGTTGCTGTGCCACAATCACAAGCGAAAAATCACGGAGCCGATGCACCATGCGTCCGCTTGCGTGAAGCATGGTACAGGTCTCTCCGAAGGCCTGGCAGCGCAGCTGGGAATCATCGGTTGCCGAGACAGAGCCGCTATCCCCTTCACTACTCTTTGGAATGTCAACTGTCGGGGCCGTAGCCCCTTGCCTGCCGTGCAGCTGGGCACTTCCATCTCCGCCGGCCTCGTTAACAAAAAGCACGCTGACGCGGATGCCGTCTACCAAACATAAAGAACAACGAAACACAAAATATAGGATCAGCAAGCCATCGCGGTATGAACAGAAGTGCGAAATGCATACCCATAATGTGCGTACCCGCGCAATTTACCACACACGTGCTATTGTTATCACCGTCACATGGGCTGAAATGGCAACACTCACCTTCGGTCTCGTACAACAATCCTCCTTGCTCCCCGGCCGCATGAACACCGTTTTCATCAACGACGGAGAACACGTCCCTTTCCTCGTTATTCAGAAGCACCTTCATGTCGTCTGCAACAGTCGGATTGCCGCACCTCGTGACCTCGTAAACTGAACAGAACTGACAGCGGAGCAAGTGCAAACATGCAGAGAACTTGTGCCATAGAGAAACATACTTAGCTTGTGCACGAAAAGGCTTGCACGATGCCAAATGAAGTGCGGCAGTGCAGGTGGCGCGCGCTGCACTCGCCAAATCGAGCACCAGAGTGCAGCACTTTTCAACTAGTGCAAAAAAGTATAGTCAAATCGAGGAGACTTAATAGTAGACATCACACAAAAGAAATTCCTAAAGCAAGCCTCTAATTGTAAAATCTAAAAAGGAAAAGCAAAGAAAGGGACACATGGACACTTATATTTTGGTTTTGTTTATGGGATTCGTCTCAAAGCGACTCAGTCTATCAGAGACGCCGTACTGGAGAGCTCCGTAAATTTCGACCTCTTGTCGTTCTTGCACTGACATCGCACAGCACACGGATACCTTTCTGCTCGGCACCATCGAAGAGGGGTGGTGGTGGTTTTTGGTTTTGTAAAACTTTATTTCCCACAGTAGGGGTCCTGAAGGACACTGCTAGGCGCCAGGTGTAGAGGGCAGCTCTCATGTCAGCACAGGGAATGAATGAATGAATGAAAACTTTATTTCCACCGAAAAGGAGCCCGTCATCTCCCGCCCCCGGCACGCAGGCCGGGAAGCGGGTCAGGAGGGCCCCGCAGGCTGAGGTCAGGTGAGGTTACAAGCACTCTTCACAGCCTCAGCCGCCAGGCGGGTCGCGTGCCGCTGAACGGTGGGATCTCCGCTCCGCAGCCAAACCCCCCAGGCTTCTCTACTATAAATGTTAATGCCGGCGCCTGGGGAATCGGCGCATTGCCATATTATATGATCTAGCGTGCCTTTTTGTCCGCAATTTTTACATTTAGAATCTTCTTCCTCCCTGGTCTGTGTTAAGAAAACCCAGACAAGGCAGATGTAGTTATCGGCTTGTAATCGCCTTCAGATGCGTGCTTCATTGTTAGTGAGAGACCGATCTGGGGGTGGGTATACTTTTCGATCTAATTTGTAAGATTCTGTGATCTCATTGTATGCGATAGCGCAATCTTTAATTCCCTTGCATTCGGGCTGTTCTACCGCTGCCCGGCGGTAGAGATCTCGGGCCAGCAGGTGCGCAGCTTCGTTGCCAGGGACAGATTCGTGTGCTGGTATCCATATGATGGATATGGTTCTAGCAATGGGATTTGTGAGAAGAATCTTTTTGGCCTCCTCTGAGATCCGTCCTTTTGCAAAATTACAGACAGCCGTATTGCTGTCGCTGATTATAGTTTTGGCCTGTGTACCAGTGCATGCGAGCGCTATTGCGCTCAGCTGTACTAATGTCACGGGTGCGTGTTGAGGCCGCAATTTTAGGTGCACCTTCTCCATTCACAGCTGCTCCGTGTCGTCCGCATGATGCGTCTACATAAGCAACTTCATCGACTGCTTTTCGTTTCATTCTTTTAGCGATGGCTCTGGCTCTGTGTTCTCTGCGTTCTTTGTTGTAGTCTGGGTGCATGTTTCGAGGTAAGGGTGGTACCAGTATGTGTTCCCTTATGTTGGGTGGGATAGATGTTTTCGTCTGTGGGCCTCTGTCTGATTGGAGTCCGACCCAGTCTAGGATGGCTCTGCCTGTCTCCGTCTGACTTAGTCTTTCCAGTTGAGAGATTCTGACAGCTTCAGTGAGCTCTTGCCATGTATTATGAATTCCCATTTTCTCCAGCTTCTCTGTTGATGTGGAGACAGGGAGTCCTAGTGCGCGTTTGACGGATTTTCGAATTATGACGTCGATTTTTTCACGTTCTGTCTTTTTGAGATTGAGAAAAGGTGTGGCATAACATATGCGACTGATGATGTAGGCCTGTGCCATTTTGAGTAGACTACGCTCCTTGAGACCGTGTTCTCTAAGCGCTACTCTTCTGAATATGCCCGTAACTTGGGCTGCGTAGTTCTCCAATTTTTTTTTATGGTGTTTGTGTTCTGCCCTCTTGCTTGGAGGATCATTCCTAGGATTCTAATTTCCTCTACTTGTGGAACCGGGTAGTTTTCAGCATTTATCTTTATGTCTGCTTTATTCTTCTTATATTTGGGGCTGTAGATGAATAGTTCTGACGTTTGCGGCGAGCAGGATAGACCGCGTTCCGCCGCGTACTCAACTACCTTATTTGCGGCAGCCTGGAGTTTGTTCTCTATTTCTGCGTCGCTACCTTTATTTATCCAGAGATTTATGTCATCTGCGTACATGCTAAATTTTAAGTCCGGTATTTGCTTTAGTAGTGCTGGTAGCCCCCTCATAGCAATGTTAAATAGAAAGGGAGACAAGACAGAGCCTTGTGACGTTCCCTTGCTACCCAAGGTGATTGTGGGTGATTTGGCGCTTTGAAAGCTCATGGTGACTTTTATGCTAGTGAGAAAATCTTTGATATATATATAGGTTCTGATTCTAACCCCAACTTCTTGGAGACCTTCGAGCACTGCCTTATGCTTGACATTGTCGAAGGCTTTGGTTAGGTCAAGTCCGAGAATAGTCTTTGTATCTGAAGATTCATGTGTTATGATATCGTATCTAAGTCTGAGCATCACGTCCTGTGTGCTTAGCCCCGGCCTGAAGCCCACCATTTCGTGTGGCCAGAGGTTCTCTTGCTCCATGTATTTGGTAAGTCTCGTCTGAATAACGCGTTCCATTAGCTTTCCCACGCACGAGGTCAGTAATATGGGTCTTAGGTTTTCTAGTTTTGGCGGCTTCCCCGGTTTTGGTATGAGGACTATGCTGGCATTTTTCCATGCCTGCGGTAGTTTTCCAGTCTCCCATACCTTATTCATGTATCCTGTCAGGGCTGTGATTGACTCGTCATTTAGATTTCTGATAATAGTGTTCGTGATACCGTCAGGTCCTGGGGCTGATCTTGTCTTTAATCCAATAATCTCAGCTCGGACTTCAGCCCTGGTGATGGGGGCGTCTAAATCTAGGTTAGGTTTCCCCTCATATGCTGGTAACGTTTCATTTTCCGTTTGTCCAATGTAAATTTCGATTAATTTACTCATCAATTGTTCGTCCGAGCCTTCGAAGGCATGCTTAACTTTAGTTTGATTTACGTTGGCTTGTGCTTTAGACTTTTCCGGATCGAGCATGTGTCGTAGAATGTTCCATGTTTTGGAGAGGCTCATGCCTTGTTCCATTTCATCACATCTGCTACACCAGTTTTGTTCATTTAGTTTGATGGCGTATGTTTCCATCTATTTATTATGTCGAGCTAGTGCTCTCCTAATATTACGGTTCTTTGTGTTTTTAGGCTTTTCTCTATGTCCTGTTTCTTGTTCCACATATTGAGGAGTTTGCTATCGATACTCGGCGGTGCATCTTCGTCTTCTAGAGTGACTGTTGCTTCCTCCGCATGTTTCTTTAGCGTTTGTGACCACTTATCGATATCGTCGATTTTCTCAATTCCCTCGGTCTCTCGCATTTGCCTAAATCTTTCCCATTACGTGATTTTGGGTTGTTTGGGTTTTCTAATTTTGATTCCTTTTCCTAATGTGAGTGCAATAATGAAGTGGTCACTACCTAGGTTTTGCTCGGTGTTTTTCCAGTCCGCTGTACTTACATTCTTGCTTGAGGTCAGGTCGGGGGTGGTGTCCCTGCTGACGCTATCACCCGTGCGTGTGGGTGCATTTGGATCAGCGTGCAGGGTGAGTCCTAGTGTTTGCATGTCTTCCCATATTTGTCTGCCCTTAGGATCCTGCCGATTGTACCCCCATTCCTGATGGGCTGCATTAAAGTCACCGGCTATGATAAGCGTGTTATTTCCTACGATCTTTAGGGCTTTTCGGAATAGGACTTGAAACCTAACTTTCCTTTGCTTCGGAGTGCTGTATATGTTCAAGAGAAAGATAATCTTTCGGTCTTTTCTTCGAGTGATGATTTCAGTTAAAACTGCTTCTATATCCCGAGAAGTGATCTCGTGATTAGTAGCGGCTATGTTTCTCTGGATAAAAGTCGTGACTTTGGATTTTTCGCCCCTATCGCTGCTGTGGCTTTGATATCCAATTTGGTTGGGTTCTTCCCAGTCTCCTGTATCATGATAGCTATGGGTTTGTCAGCAGTTTGTTTATGTATTGTTGCAATAGCGCTCGCTTTCTCTGGTACCCTCGGCAGTTCCACTGCCAGATCGTGGAGTTGTCTTTCTGATTATGGCTTTTGTCCATGATTGTTACCCCTTGTTTCTTCTAGTTTTGCGATTCTGTTACTGGATTCAGAGAAGGCCAGTGATGCTTCCTGCATTTGTTTAGTGAGATTTTGAATCTGCACTTGCATCTGTCCCTGAGCCCCTAGAAGTTGCTGGATTAGCGTGTTAATATTCTCGAGTTGCTCATCTAATTTGTCATTACGTTGTTCAAATTTTCTATTAAGGGTTATAAACGGATCGGTCTCTCCCCCTTTACGCTTCTGGGGTGGCGGCCGGGTGAATTCCAAAATCATACAGTTTGATTCCTCTCGAAGTAGAATTAGTAGTAATTGAATTTGTGGTTTTTGGTACCTCATGTGATTGATTTTCAGGCGGGCTGTTAGCCGTGGGCTTTTCGGTGAATTTAGATTTAAGGTCTTGAATTTCGCGACTCATTTGTTCGATCATCTCTCTAAGTTCTGCGTTTTCCCCTCCGAGTTTTTCCATCTCTCTATTTTCAGCCTGGGAGATTTTGCTAACGAAGCTTACCGTCTTGTTGTCTGCTGACTTGAGTTGGCCCCATGGATTCTTGGGATCCCTGGGAGGCAGGCCAGGTCTTCGTCCCTGGCTCGTGTCCCGGGATTTCGAGGTCTCTCTGGTTCTCGAGCTTGATCTTGATCTCGATCGGGTCCCCGACCGTGGGTCGGTGTTTTCCCGGTTCCTTCCACGGGGTTCTCGTCCCCGGTGCTCCTGTTCCGAAGAGTAGAGGATGGAACCCTGGCTTCTTGAAGTTGATTGCAGTTGTTTTTCTAGCCTTTTCTCCCACATTTTCTTCTTTGGGAGGTAGGGCATCCTCTATATTTCGCGGCATTTGTTGTCTCCTATGAGATGGTCTTTACCGCAGAGTTGACACTTAGGTTCACATGTGTGTCCAGCGCCTGGATGTTCCAAGCCACAGCCGCGACATTTCACGTTGGTCGGGTCTGGGAATACATCGGCTCTGTGTCCCAGCCTGCCGCATGTTGTGCAGACTTCGTACTTCTTCTTATACAAGTAGCACATCATGTTGATTCCCTGAAAATTGAGCCATTTCGGCACAAACCAGTCTTCGAAAAGTATCAGAATGGTTTTGGATCCCACTCCCAATCTTCTAATACCGGAGATTTGCGGATTAGTTCCACTCCATTCTATCATTTCTTTAATTTCCTCCGCTGAATATTCGAGTGGTACGTCGTGAAGAACGCCTTTGGCTCCGTCTTCCGGCATGGCGATGTATGACTTGGCTTCAATTATGTTGGGTCCAACCTTCAGAGCTTGAATAGCTGTGTACTTGTAAGTTCTCTCGGTATCCGTGGTAGCGACCAGTATTGATTGCTGAGTAGAGTTTGGGGAGATGTCACCCTTCGTGGTCGTCACATCCAGGCCAGCGGCTTGGATGATAACTCGAGACAAGTTCAATCTTCCTACAGTGTTGATAATACTGTTAATTCCGCCTCTGGGGCGAATGATGATCTTGTTAGCGGTGCTAGGAATTCGCTCCTGCTGTCGCTCAATCGATTTTTCGGCCAGCTTCCTCCCTTGAGAGGGCTTGGGCTTGGGTAGGCTCAGCGTTCCAACGTGATCGGCTTGGGCGTTGTTGACTGCAACGTTTCGGTTTCTCTTTCTGATGAACCATTGTCCGTTCAAAATATCGCTGGCGGAAGCGTCTCTTCCCTCCACGGTTTCCATCATCTTGCTCTTCTCAAGTCGCGACGCTCTGGGGCCGCTCCCAGCCTCTTCGGGTAAGCGAGGCTTCGGAGTCGAGCTAGGCCTAGGCCTCGGTCAGAAATTTTTAAAGACTCATAAAATACAGAAAACTAGGCCTGCCGTCTAAAGGCCGGTGTCCCCGTGGTGTTTCGAGGTTCAGGTATCCGTTGGTAACACAGGATAAGAGGTGAGAAGTCAAATACCGCATTCGCAGGTTGAACTTTTGCGGAGCGAAACAAAGTGGCGTCCGTCTCAGAAAGCGAACGCAAATCCAACTCAGCACAGAGAGCCCGAAACTCTCCCCCACCGCGCGGGCCTTCTGGACAGCCCGAAGCTGATCTTGTAGTGAAGCACTTTTTAACACTTTGTCCCAATGTTCCTTGTTCTTGGCGTAGGCGTAGGCGTCGCTCGATGCACAACCACACAGCATATGTATGGTGGCTAGCATATGGATCAAAGATTGTTCTGGTGTCAGACTTGCTGCCCTTCCTCACGCAAACAACAGTCGAGTCCTCAGTACAGTACTCCAGTGGCACCTGTGCTGCTGTCATTGCTCGAGTGCCATCGCCTTTAGGTCTGAGCAGGCAAGATGACCTCCCATTCAGTTTGGTCTTTCGGGACCCCTCCCAGGCATTTGGGGCTTCCAGTCAACGATGAGCAAGTTCTGCGTGCAGCTTCACTGCAAACAATATTTCAATTCAGGCGGGGTAACTTTTTTTAATTGTTATCGGGCATGACACAAGGCATATCCTGTGTTATTTCATTGGTCTAAAATGCTAGCAACGCTTAAGGAACCGGTATTTGTTTTTTGCTCCAATGTCCATTGCCTTGGAACCAATAGGAATTTTCTGGACACGGCACCTACGCCAAATTTCCCACTTTATTACTCCTTTAAACCTACCAAAGAAATTTCATGAGGCAGAGGGCATTGTTTCTACCAAACACCATGAGCGTCGCAGAATCAAACGTAACAAGAAATAAAAGAAGTATACGTAATTAAACTTGCGGGGCTTTAAAGGTAGCTGAAACTTGGTAATAGGATCGCGAGAGCTCTTAAGTTTAGCCCGATAATATTTTCTTTGCCAGGTCAAAAGCTTCTAGATGGGCTGTATTGGAAATCACGTCCAGCCTGACGTTTTCACTTCTGTACCGAAGAAAGGCCGTCGTAGCGCTCCATTACTATCCTGTATCATGGCTGCGAGCAGTGACTGCGAAGGTGCAGCGACTTTCTTCTATATTGTTGTTGTTGTGGATGTAGAAAGAATAAAACGAAAATGCACGGGCCTGCTAATAGGCTCTGCAGCTGAGCCACGTGCAGACAGACGAGAAACTGATTGATTTATAGGACGGGAAAGGCGCGGTAACTGTCTCACTTGTTTTCTGTGGACACCGCAACCGCGCCGTAAGGGAAGAGAGGAAGATGGGAGTGAAAGTGGAAAGAGAGAAAGAGGAGCCGTAGTGGAGGGTTACGGAGTAATTTCGACCACCTGGGGATCTTTAACGTGCGCTGACATCGCACAGCACACGGACGCCTCTTCGTCTCGCCTCCATCAAAACGCAGCCGCCTAGGTCGGGTTCGAACCCGGGAACTCCGGAGAGTAGTCGGGCGTCTTACCACTGCACCACCCCGGCGGGGCGCAGACAGACGAGAAAATAGAGAAGAAAGATCAGGAAGAGAGAGAGAGAAAGACGTGCCCAGTAACAACAGGTGTCGTCCACCACCGAAACGGTGGCGGGTGCAATGACGGCCTACAAGAGATAAAAAAATTCTGTGGCAGGCAGGGGAGTACCTGCACCTTCCTTCCTTCTATATGACAGGACATCAGGAAGTGGCACCGCATGCGCCGTCACCATTGACGTCACCAATGGCGTCAAATCTCGACTTCAGGTTCATCAGAAGACGTTTATTTTCTTTTTTTTTTTGTTCCAATCTGTTACTTCCCCCTGGTTCCCATCTGTTACTACCCCGCTACTATGGTCATAGCATGTCAGATATAGAATTATGGTAG
Source organism: Amblyomma maculatum (assembly GCF_055883805.1). NCBI lineage: Eukaryota > Metazoa > Arthropoda > Arachnida > Ixodida > Ixodidae > Amblyomma > Amblyomma maculatum. The sequence goes on along the minus strand of NC_139351.1, from coordinate 65,207,155 downwards.
ACATCGTAAATTAGTCACTAAGTCCCCGAATGACATTGCATGACACCTAAAGGTCGCTTGAGCAACGCCCAGTGAAATCCTAAGTTGTCCCGGAGTAGTTGGTTCCGACACGACAGTTAGCTGCTGTGTTTCGATGGAGGTGAAAAGGAGAGTTGTGCGTGTGCTGTGCGATGTCAGTGCACGTTAAAGATGCCAGGAGGTCAAAATTAGTCCGTAGCTCTCCACTCCGTCACCTTTCTCTTTTAGGTCTCGGCTCTTGATGAAAATCTCGTGCCGGTGATGGCGGTGTAAACATTGTTGGCCATTAAAACAGTAGGTTGCGGCAGCACTCCCTCATGGCGTATGGGAGGGCCGCGCAGTGGATCATCCCTTACAAGTGGTGTCCAGCGCTTGGAGGGTCAGCCTGTTAGCAGCACTGTTGTGATCGTGAGTCACTGATGTACTGATGAGCTCGACATAAGCTGTTTCCAGTAAGTGAGTGCCACCTCTGTGGAGGGAGGATGTGGGTAAGTGGAACAGGTAAATAATACATGAAAGAAATCAATTGGTTGAGAACCGGCGTATTCAGCATGGTATGGCCGATGCCGCATAGTTGGCAGGAGGAGGAGGCGGAGGAAAGGTCGGGGAAACGCCTGTGCAAGACTATCGGGTACGGAAGTGTTCGAGTTTGTAGTCGCCCGCCGTCAGAAAGATGATTGCGTGTTGGATACTAATGGGATAGGAGGTGCGTTTATCTCCAAGATTTGTCAGCCAAATTTCGCGAGTGATAGATAACGCGCCTTTACTTACCTGTAAACCAATAATAGAACGCCGGTGAACTTTGATGCATTCGACAAGGGGCGTGCGATATACCGTATGCAGCATCAACGCTCATGCTTTTAACACCTGATTAAATGATTTATTTATAGGAAGGGAAAGGCGCGGTAACTGTCTCACTTGTTTTCTGTGGACACCGCAACTGCGCCGTAAGGGAAGGGAGGAAGGTGTGAGCGAAAGTGGAAAGAGAGAAAGAGGAGCCGTAGTGGAGGACTACGGAGTAATTTCGACCACCTGGGGATCTTTAACGTGCGCTGACATCGCAACAAAGCATGAGCGGCGTCCGTGGGCTGACATCGCACAGCACACGGACGCCGCTCATGCTTTGTTGTTGGTATTGCGACTGTAAGAAGAAGGGAAAAAACATTCACGAGCCTGCTACTGGCTCTGTAGCTGAGTCACTTCCGCTGCCACCTCATGCAGAGAGAGGAGAAAGAAAGAGAAGAATAAAGAAAGAAAGAGAGAAAAGAAGAAAGGGAAGAGGCGGGCGAGATAAATACGCGCGTCGCAGCAGCCATTGTCCGCCACCGAAGCGGTGGGGGGTGCCGACATTCATGCTTTCGCACTTGTCCACTGCACACTCTTCAGTTCCCCCGAAACTTCCTTCGCAACCACGTCTTTCCTTTCCTTTAAACAGATTATTATTATTACTACTCAGGTAGATGAACGTTCTCTCCAAGGCCAAAGCTATCTCCTTATTCGCATATTTCTTTTAAATGTTTCCGCACCTTAATGTCCTCGGCACTGCGGCAGAGAAAACAAATAAGATAAAAGCTTTCTGTGGGCGCCAGAACACTTTAAAAAATTGCATATCTGGCGCTGTCAAAGCAGAGATATCGTTTAAGCTTCACTTACTTTTATGTGATTGTATACATATATATGCGCTTGCCTGGATAACCTGCAGAAGCCTCACAAGTCTCCACCGGCTCAGTTTGGGCGCAATGTGTATATCAGTATGTACAAGGTCGTTTGGTTAGTTTGCTTTTATTTTCAAGATGACTGAGCTTCTCTTCCTATTTCTTAAGCGCGCAAGGCTTCCGTACTCTCCCGATAAACAACAGGAAGTACTATACCTCCCGCTTTAGTATCAGGTTGACATTTTATTTTTGCTGGAAAGTAGAGGGAATGCACATTGTCATTTTCGAATAGATTACCGTGTGATAGCGGTGAATTTCTGCCTTGATGTGCGGAAGACTTGTTTCGTCAACGTCTATGCGCCGTTCACTCGACGTTTGACGAACGATTTATTCCGGTCCCTCAGGTCATGTTTCCTAGATGATGTAGCTCATCTGATTCTGGGCGATTTTAATTGCGTACTAGATTCTTGCCGCGACGTCAGGGGGGGCTGGACTAGGAGCGTCTAACTACAACCCGAAATAATTAAAGAAGCTTGTTCAGTCGCTACACATGCAGAACGCTTGGGTCCATTTCCACTGTCAGCAATTCATTGCAACACGTGTTAGGAGCCAGAGTGCGAGCCGTCTTTACTGGGTGTACATCGCCTCTACCCTGACATCCACCCTTCTCAAATGTGACGTGCTGCCATGTCGTGCTGGCTTTCGCAATTATAGCGATCATTTGCCGGTCCTTGCAGTGCAGCGAGCAGCCCCTCGCCGCTTCAACAGATCCCTGACCTGACGGATTGATGCATCAGAACTGTACGACGAAGAGCGTCTGAAAGAAATCAGCGCAGAACTCAATTCTATAATTGCGGATATAACCGTGGTGTGGGATGCATTTCAGCAACAGTGCCGAGAGGTTCTTGCGCGGGCGGGGAAAGCACAGAGCGTTCGCGTCACCACAGCGGTAAATGAAATTCCCCGACGCATGCGCGTTGCCCCGCCGGGGTGGTGCAGTGGTAAGACGCCTGACTACTGTGCCGGAGTTCCCGGGATCGAATCCCGGCCTCGGCGGCTGCGTTTCGATGGAGGCGAAACGAAGTGGCGTCCGTGTGCTGTGCGATGTCAGCGCACGTTCAAGATCCCCAGGTGGTCGAAATTACTCCGTAGCCCTCCACTACGACCCCCCTTTCTCTCTATCCACTTTCACTCCCACCTTCATCCCTTCAATTACGGCGCGGTTCAGGTGTCCACAGAGCAAGTGTGACAGATACTGCGCCTTTCCCTTCCTATGAACCAACCAACCGACGCATGCGCATAGTGCGCGACGAAGGACAACTGACTTTCGCCATGCGCGAGTACCTCTACACGCTCCGCATTTGGTACCACCGAAACATTGATCGCGCGCGTCACTCACCGCGCGAGCGTATAGTTTGTCGCTAGAGGGTAACGCCGGTCTCGTACACGCGAGAGCTCTAAGCCAGCGCAGCGACCATCGCAGTGGAGTAAAATTTGTGTGCTAGTGGAGACGGCTCCACGATTTCCGGACCTGCCGAAGTCCAATGCATTTTCAGCACGCGTTTCGCTCGCCTTTTCATCCCAAGGTCTTGACCAACGGGAAGACTACGGGGAAGCTGTCGGGCCTTTCTGTGGGCCCCTTTCTGAGCTTCCTGTTGATTCTATTAGGGCACTTTGCTCGCCAGCAACTTCGGAGGAGATCCGGAGTGCGTTTAACATAGTTCTGGCTCGCTCCGAAAGGAGACTATAACGGCAGCGAGTCCCTCATCATGACGACCCTTCTCAACACTGACTACAAGCTGGTAGCCACGATTCTTCTTCGAAGGCTCCGTGTCCATATGCAGAACTTAATACGTCCGTACCAGCCCTCATCGGTGCCCGCACTGCCGGTGTTCGCTACACTAATACTAACCAGAAGAATATTCTCTTACGCTATCGCTGAGGGCGTAGCGGAGTCTTCGACGCCCCTCCGCCGCCCTAGTGTTGAACACAGCTATTTTTTGCAGTCCGAGGATTTAACCGCCTTGTTCGTTCGCTCTGTGTGGATCTTACTAGTGAGCTTCTTCTAAATGGTGGCATTGCAGGCAGATTTCCTGTTTCACGGAGAGTTCGGCAGGGGTGTCCCCTATCGCCGGCCCTCTTCATTCTTGCACTGGATCCGCTTCTACCTAGTGTTGCAGTTGACAGGCGCATTCGCGGTTTTCCACTTGTTGGGAAGGATACAGTGGCCATATTTGCGTACGCGGATGAAATTTCCCTGTTCCTCCGCAATGCTGACATTTTACTGGGAGTGTTCCGGATGAACAGTCCGGATGAACTTCACCCGCCAACGGTTCTGCATGTGAGCTGTACGCAACGTCGTAGTGGATGGTTCCAGGCCAATTTTGACCATGTGTAGTTTTTTAAGGTACTATGTTTGCATAGCACTCAGGCGTACCGCAATTAATTTCCATACAAATGAGGCTGAACTCTCCACAATCTGATCGCACAACCTTTGTTCGGCAGCCAAAGCCACTGAACTACAGCAGCGGATAAGCTGGAAAACAGTTACATTTAGAGCAGCATTTTCTACTCTTGGACACGTTACTAATATGAAGAATTAGTGAACGTAAAATAGCAAACGTAGACTTCTGGTAAACAGCAGCACTATGTTTTGACAGACGTCCAGAAAAGACCGTTTTAGTTCCGTTACACTTCGAGCTAGCACGATTAGACAAATTGACGTATTCAATACAATTGCAAGACTTTCACTTGTGTTCAATTCACTTGAATTTCAACAGCTACCCGAGTTTGACACAAACGAATATGCTGTTGACAGGTCAGCAATAGAGCTCAGGAATTTCGGAGCAAATAAAACAAAAACGGGAGGGGCAAGGGCTACTCGTGAGCGAGGCTCTCCTTTGCTTCTTTGTCGGCAAAGAAAATGCTCCTCTTGTTCAAAGCAGAATGAAATCTGTGAATCTCAAATCATAAGACTTTTCATTATTTTACTGGTTTTTGAACAACCCCAAACCAAAAACTTTGCTCACAAAAAAGCGACATTTCCGTTAACAGTGCATAAAGCATGTGTGCTCCTTCACTGCCTATACTGAAAAAATTGTATGAGGCAATAACCTCACATTTTCTCATCCAATCTCACGCAATTCACATAAGAAATCACATACAAGTCGCATAAAATTGCATACAGTCTCGTAGCTGCTTAAACATAATCATAAATTATGTACGATATATTATGATAATAACGTGAACCGTATGAGAATCTATGCGATTAGATGAAATTTTATGAGGTTATTGCCACGTAGAACTTTTGGTTTTCAGTAGGGTGGCACCTGTCCAAAACATTAGGGTCTTCACAAGGATATCTTCTTTATTTTGTAATCTTAAAATTCGTGCCATGTGAAGACCACTGAAGAAAGTCTACAAAATACATGTCATTCAAAAACGAAATAGAGCTATTTCAAGATGTCGAACAAGAGGTGAAATAACTATAGGGTCATGCACTATGAACTAAGTCAGTCGCACGAAAAGTGAGATTAGCATATTGTCTCTACAAGCATAGGGATTGCAGTGCCGGCAGTCATTCAAAGAAGTGGCATTTTTTCATGGGATTCATCTTCGACCCAGAAGAGCAGTTGAATGCTGTAGCGAAAAGAGCGGAATTTTGCGCGATTTTGTTACAGTCTGCTGTGAACGCGCTCTTGAAGCCCGGTGAAGCGCACGCCATGTGGCATATGGTCATAAAGAAAGTGTTGACACTTGGGAGGCCCTTCTTAATATCGAGGCTACCGTTTCCAGTCTTGTCTGTGGTCTGGAGTGCTGAGTAGGCTATTTCCAAGGCTGGTATTTCCGGAAACACACCTTCTGCCGCATTAGGTTCGAGGCAGCTGACCATTTTTTCGAATATTTTTCTCGATTCTTCCGATAAAATGCAGTCCACGTGTGTGCCATTCGGGAGCCAGCCGAGGCCAACTTCGTCAATAGCCTTGATCAAGCTCAAGGCAAGCAGGAATCCCAGACCACCAAAAAACATTGCGTTGGTTCCTCTAGCATAGAATAATGGCCTGTCTAGTTGATAAATTGGCAATGCTAGGGTGCCCGTGACGTAGTCGTAGATTGCATAGGAAGCCGCAAAATTCAATGGCAGACCCAGAGCATCCCAGTAAGTCTGAGAATCATTCATATGACGCACTTTCTCGCTTTTATACCGAATGGCTTGGCGTGCGTGAATCCAGTATGCGGCGAAAGATTCTTCCGCACTCGGGAAGTCTTTGTAAATTTCCTCAAGCTCCTCGTTCTTCATTAAAAGATCACTGACCCACACTTGCATCTTAACGGACGTGATCTTGTCCTTCGCTATTTTCTTGCTATCGGCGTCCAGCCACAGTGAGCTCTCTATCTTCTTGACTGTAGCCGAGACGAGCGTTTGGAATCCGGTTTCAATGGTTACCTTGTCTGTATCTTTGATGCTGGCGGCAATATCGAGGGCGAGCAGCAGGACCTTGTACGTCGCTTCGACGTGGAAGCCGCAGAATATAGGCAGGTAGGCTTTCACTTTGTAGCGATCGCCAAAGCGCCTCAGCAGCATGCGTGGCTCAGCTATCGGTGCGTACAGCTGTACGAATGTCCAGGCACACTGACTGATAATCTTTTTCTCGGAAAAGTTTCGGAAGAGGCTTCCGATAGTCTCCAAGAAGTTTTTGTGATTCAGGACTACGTCATGATTCGCAGATAAAGGTGGACTCAGGGCTACGTTTTTATGAAGAGCATTCATCCAGGTTGCGGAAGTGATTGGTTTGGAGTAGTTGCTAATGTTCCCGAGACTGAAGACAGTCGGGCTCTTCATTCGAGCCAAGGCAAATCGTTCTAGGCTCTTAAGTATCGCACCTTCCATTTCATGGGACTCCATAATGGTGGCCGCGAGATCGGAGTCGTTCATAAAAACCGTGGTGTTACGGCCGAAGTCTCTAAAAAAGCCCATCCAGTATGGACTGTAGCTGGTGATGTCCTTTACATTATCATAGTGGTTTATAAGAAGGGGTAGTGCTGATGCATGTGTGATGACCAAGCGCCATTTGTCTGACTGAGGCAATGCCTGCACCCGCACTTCCATCCAAAGGTGTACCTGCCACCTGTATGACAGCGCAATGAGTACGTCGAGGGCACTCACGTCTTCGTCAGCAGCCTCCGGCCAGGTGAGACCCATTTCCCGCATAAGCGACTGAAACTCGCGCAGATAGAGCCCGCCATGGTCCTGGTCATTCATGCAGGACTTGTGCATTTGCAGCGCCTTCACTCCGGCAGGGATCTTTCTCGTTCCCTCCGCGAGGATGGTGTCGAACCCCGCGATTCGGGAAAAGGCGATGCTGTCTACGGGAGTCTTGATGTGCTCTCTGTGGCCCTCCGTAGGGGACCAACCAGAGCAGACGTACGCGGAAAAGTCTTCGCACGGGTCAATGCTGGTGTTCAGATGCGCTGTGAGAAGTCTGGCATGCAATTGGCAGTCCAAAGTGGCGCAGTACTGTTTGTCTTCTCGATGCGGCGGTGAGGTCTTGAAGGCCAACAGAACCACGGTGACGACAACCGCGGAAAGGAAAAACGTTACGATGCACGAGATCACAGCGAGGGCTCGTTTTCTTCCTGCTATCTGCAAGGAAATCGAGAAAAATAATTGTCATTAGCATTATATGTAATTACCTTACAATTGCTTGTAATATATTCCCTACTTGCCTAAACAAGAAAAAGCAATTGGAAACGATAGGACGTAAATGCCGATACCCGGAAGTGAAAGTCTCTACTTCTTCGGCATAATAGCAGCAAAATACACTGATATAGAGTGAAAGGTGTCAGGCAAGGAGACACAACCTACGTAGTACTATTCACAGCTTGCTTAAAGGAAGTATTGAGACAGTTGAAATTGAAGCAGTTAGAGACAAGGGTTGATGGAGAATACCTCAGTAATCTGCGATTTGCTGATGGCATTGCTTTGTAAATTCCGGTTATCGGGAGTCTGTTATTAATGGAGGCCAGTTTCCGGTTACTTAAGAGCCTTAAAAGAGCGCTCAGATAAAAATCCGTGCCCAGCATGGGTGAGAAGAAGAACGTTGCGGTGGTACCGTGTGTGCACAGAATTTCACATGGCCTCAAAAATGTAGGCAAGAGGTGTGGTGTTGATGGCGCATTGACCGCCCCGCTCAAGATGAAGAGGATTTGCCCGGCTATTTAAGGGGAAAAAGAATCGAAGAAGCAAGAATGTGGGGTGAAACAGATACCCATACGTTAGATGCAAGACTTGTTGTGTACAGGTTTCCACTCTCTTGTGGAGCCTGTTACATAGGACAAACAGGACGCTGTATTATCAAGAGACCACTGGAACACCGGAACAACTTGGAAAGTGGCAAGGACGAAATATTTCTGGTCTCACATTGCCATTCCTGTGAAACAGTGAAGAAGGAGAAGAAGTGTACTCCCATGTTTGACCAGGTTAGGATTTTGTATCGGCACAATGAAAATATGACGAGAGAAATAGTTGAAGCATATTTTATTTCAAGAGACAATACGTGTGTGACCAAGACTTCTCTTGCTCTTTCAAGCAATGATATTTCTTTTTTGAGTGACTTTTTGGGTAGCAGGTGAACCCAGGGGTTGTTTCAAGTGATTGCTTCGTTTTCGTCATATTTGTTTTTACCTGGGCCTTGGAGTAAAGGATTAGGCTGAGTTGTGAGTCAGCGCTTGTACTGTGGCTTCCTTTTATCTTGTCCTGTGTCATCCTGTTCGCGCTGTTTAAATTAACAATGGATGTTTACCAACTCGCCCAACAAAGTATCTTGGTAATGGTCAGAAGACTAAGGTAATGTTCGACAGTCTCGGAAAGGAACACGAGTTTGCAATGGGAAGCGAAGCGCTGGAAGTAGTACTTTAATGTATCTACAGAGAACAGTTACTGAAAATTCGGACCATGAAAGAGAAATAACAGAGAAATGGTTTCAGATGGAGCGCATTCGGCAAGTACGCGTAGATTTCGACTAGAAACTTACCGGTTTCGCTCAAGAGGAAAGTATATAACAGTTGCATATTCTGGTACTAACATATCGGGCTGAAACGTGGAGACTAGCGAAAAGTGTTCTACTTAAGTTGAGTACAACGAAGATAGCTTTGGAACGATAAATGGCTATTGTAACGCTGCCAAACAGGAAGCGTGCAGAGTGGATGAAATAAACAACTCGAGCTTATGACATTCTATTTGATATCAAGGAGAAATGCATCAAGGACAAGTATTTTGAGGAGGGGATAAAGGATGGTCGCTAATGAAAAAAGGAATCCAAGGCAAGGCAACCGTAGCAGGGGGCGGCAGAAAGTTAGGTGGGTGGATGAGATTAAGTTTGCTGGGGTAAAGCGGATGCAGCTAGAACAGGACCGGGTTAGTTGGAGGAGTGCAGAAGAGGCCTTCGCCCTGCACTCGGTTTAGTACGACTGATGATAACGATTGAAGAGGACGCTGAAGTAATGCGTGTTGCATCGGAAACAAGATAGAATTCGACTCCTCTTCAGACATTCTGTGTTCTTTCACTTTCTCAATATCTCCTTCATGTTCGCGCATGCAATCGCACTTTATTGTACTTCCGCCACACTTTATAAAACAAGTTTGGTTTGGTTTGTAGGGTTTAACGTCCCAAAGCAACTCAGGCTATGAGAGACGCCGTAGTGGAGGACTCCGGAAATTTTGACCACCTGGGATTATTTAACGTGCACTGACATCGCACAGCACACGGGTGCCTTGCCTTTCGCCTCCATCGAAAAGCAGCCGCCGAGGCCGGGATCGAATCCCGGCCTCGGCGGCCCCTTTTTGATGGAGGCGAAAGGCAAGGCACCCGTGTGCTGTGCGATGTCAGTGCACGTTAAAGAATCCCAGGTGGTCAAGGTGGTCAAAAAAATCGAAAAGCGGCCGCCGGGACCGGGATCTAATCCCGGCCTCGGCAGCCGGTTTTCGATGAAGGCGAAAGGCAAGGCACCCGTGTGCTGTGCGATGTCAGTGCACGTTAAAGTACACCAGATGGTCGAAATTTCCGGAGTCCTCCACTATGCTGGTGAATGTTTCAAGACCCTCTAATGCATCACATAGTATTTTAGCCTTGCGGGAAGTTTCTTTTCACGTGATTGTGCGGCTCCCAGGAAATGCAATACAAGTTGCTATTATTGCGGGACATGTTAGTTGAGGTGGGTCTGTCGGCTCTGTGTTGGATGAAACCGGGCACGAGGGAAAGTCTCGACTAACATCAGCGGTATTGGGGTTATTCCAGGTTGGACTCTGGTCCACGTCTGCGGCACGTGAACTGGTCTACACTCGGGTGCAATCAGTGAATTACAAAATGTTAGCCAAGAGAGCCGCCGAAGCTGAATACGAAGGTTGGCGCTGAACGAAAATTTGAAAGAGTGCAACATACGCCTCCACCCTGCAGGTATGAGGCTGGTCCCCGCCGCTCCACTACTCTTTGTGGCTACGAAAAGCGAGCAGCCAGTTACCTCCTACAGTCGGCTTGCAAAAGCGTACGTAGTTGCCAGTCTGAAAGTGACGGTGCTTGGCTCCACTTTGCTGATCTGCATAAAGCTTACACTCAGACTGCTTATTCACTACGCGCTGACGCAATAGCTTAGGCGCTTCTGTGAAACCTGTCGAAAAGCGCTGCTCCGGAAAGCCCACGACATTAAGCCTTGTGCGAGGCATTCGGCCATTAAGCAGGATGGTTGGGGTAATTTCTGTCGTAGCATGTAGCGTACAGCAGTAGACAGACGCAGAGGTAGTATGATATCGCTTTATGTAGGTCACGTCGCTAGCGCAGAGGCATCTGAACATATGCTTTTGAGGATAACCCTCGCAAGCGAAGATATCGAAAAATTCTTAATCTGTTGCAGTTGTGATGTCATTTTTGAAAGAAACCACCGGCCACTTACTGTAGCAGTCAATGAGTGTTATCACAAAGCGACAGCCACTATGATCTTGGTCTAAAGGTTCCACAATGTCTATTCTAAGGTTATCTCTAGGCTCTTGGAAGGCAAAAGGCTGCACAAGAGCTGCAGCTGAGGAGCTGACTTTTCACATGACTTAGAGGGAGCGCATGTTTGTACCAACTGTGCAACGTGCTTGTCGGTTTGAGGCCAGCAGTAAAACTTTCGCGGTCGGCTTTTCGCGCTGCTGATTTTATGATTTTATATGTCATACATGCCGCGATGTCCATGAGGAGTCGTCGCAAACTTTCAGACACGACGACTCTGCTACCTCGGCACAGGACATTCTACGGTATGAACAACTCTGTGCGTAGAAGATAGTACGGCTTGAGATCTTTCGGCAGGGATTTCTTGTCAGGCCATGTCAAAGAAACATACTGCATGGCTTGCGAAACAGCCGAGTCGCTGATGGTTTCTTCCTCTAGTTCTTGTGCAGTGACGGCTGGTATAAAAGGCATATTAAATCGTCATCGATAGCGTCGAGCTCACATTACACACTGCATGATTGTGTTTGTAAGGGCAGAACAGACAGCGTCCGCAAAGGCATTTTCATTGCCTTTGAGATATTCAATAGTGTAATTATAACACAACAGGCGAGCCGACCCACGTCAAATTCGCAACGGTCAATGTCCTGTTCATTTCTTCTACAGCAAAGGACACTGTGATCTTTTCGAAGAACATACGACCGCCCCCACAAATAGGAGTGCCAACGTTCACACGTAAAAACGCAAGATGAGGCCTCATATCCGCCAACACTACTTCCGTTCTTTCGGGGTTACGTTACGGGAAGCAAACGCCACAGTTTACAGCAAATGGACGTTGTCTTACTGTAGAAGCGCCCCTAGGCAATATCCAGAAGCAGTGGTGACGACAGCAGGAAGAGTAGGATCTAGCAATGCAACACGTTGCACGGCCTCACTATGGATTTCAGTCACTTGAAACTTGAGTCTACAGCAGCGGTCCAAGTGAAGGCTGAATCGTTTCCACAAGCAGGGCGCGCATAGGGTCCACAACGTCGTAATGCAGAATAAACTTCGAGTAGCAACCCGCAAGTCCAAAGAGGGAGCGAAGGTCCCCGATGTTAGATGCAGCTTAAGCCTTCGCAATTGCCTCGATAGCAGAAGAGCGTGGAAACAGTCCTTCACCGCTGATAACGTGTCCAAATGAAGTGAGCTGTGCAACATCAGACACATTTGTGAATAGAGTGAGTCCGCCTTGGAACAAACGCTCGAGAACGGCACAAAGGTTGATCAGGTGCTCTTCACGTGTGGTGCCATAAAAATGATGTCATCAATGTAGAAGAGGTCCCCCTTGCATCTCTTCAGTATCAGATGGATCATCGTCTGAAAATCTGAAGGCGCTGAAGCAAGGCCAAAGCAGATGCGCTTGAAGCGGGAGAGTCCGTCATGTGTAATAACCGCAAATGTCCAACTGTCAGGGCTGAGCATTGAAAAACGCTGCGACCCGGCAGAGCTAAGCAAAAGCTCTTCTCTTTGCGGGAAGCAAAAACTATCAATCGCAACAGCCTTGTTCGGCTCACATAAATCCACACACATTCGGATGGAGCCGTGCATTTTCTGAGTGACGACTATAAGAGAGATCTACTTGCACGAGAGATCCTTGTCATCGGTGTATGAGACAGCAGCGGTAGGCGCTGAAGGGGATCACGGCAATACTGTGTAGAAAATGTGTGGACCTTCAAGACCCAAGCTGTTGAGCAGGATGGCCTTTCACCGATCCGTAGAGAGTGAAGAGACACCAGACACCGGCATGTAATTCTGCAACGCCCACTCCCATTGCTCTCACAAAAGAGCAGGACGACCAGGATTCGACAGGAAGGGTGGCAGCCGCTGAATACCTGAGAAACTGATGATGGGCAGTCAAAAGACCGCGTCGAATTTCCTGTGTTAAGCTAATATCCTCGTCGCCAATATGCTTTATCGTAAACAAGACAAGAACGCACCAAGTCAGTGCATTTCAGACGTTCTGTATTCTTTCACTTCCTCTTCCGCGTGCGCGAGTGCAATCACAGTTTGTCTATCACACATGTCAGCGACTTTCTGCGCGCTTTGGAATTTACGGGCATTCAGAAAAACACCATGAGTGCTAATTTAAGCTTCATGCGGAACGATTCTACGTCCTCATACACGTTTTAGTGCTCGTTTAGTGTCAACCACGCATCCAATTTCCGAATCTGTCACTTTTTCACGAAGCTAAATCCTCAAAGTTTGTGCCAAAAGATACTGATTGAGTGCAAGCATCCTCACCCCGTGATACGTGTGGGCTAACGCACGTGTTAAAAACTTACTAAGGGATGTTAACATGAAATCATTGAAATGCAGAAGAGCTTAGCGTTGTGGGAGATCAATTAATGAGAGGCATATGCGGCAATGTCTAAGAGAGGTTGATGGGAATTTTTTTGGAAGTGGTCTAAACTCCCAGTGCAAGTAAAAAAATGGCTGTGGCTTAGCTTGGTTAAACCTGGTAATTGTGAAGCAATACGTGGGTTCTGCTATTGTACCGCTTGCGGTGATTCTCTGGTTATGCTTATGCTAGTATGGCTGTGGTGATACTCTTGGCTGTGCTATGTTTCTGCTATGTTTGGCATGGGTAAACACGCACAGACAAGAATGACAACACACACGTGTTTTTCACGGCGCTGTGCCACAACACTTTCATCGGTTTGAGTCCGGGTAGCTTGGGTGAGAGATTTCTCTCGTGTTTTCTTCAAACGTTCCTCTCGTTGCTCGGGTGTTTCTTCAGCATGCCGTTGTCTTCGCTTTTCATTCTGCCTCTCTCGATACGCACGTTCCTTCTCGAGTCGCTGTGCCGCTGTTCCAGAGTTTCTTGGGCACGTCGCTCCCGTTTGGCTGCGTTTTGGCGTTCTGAACTAGTAGTGCTGGAATGAGATGCACATTCCACACTGTCGGCCAAACATAACTTCCTCACTTGCCTCTGCCGTTGATTCTGCTGCCGAAGACGCTGAGCGTTTTTTTCGCCTGGCTGCATCTTGAGCTCGTCGCTTGGAAAGCCGTTCTTCTCGTTCTTCTTCAGTCTCCGTAGCTCGCTGATGCTTTTTCTTTGCAACCTGCCGAAGCGTAGGCGGCATCTTATAGGCTTGACGAGAAGAGCGGGAGTCAGGCCGCGGCCGTGGCTATGCGCCGCGCAAGGCGACGGCGTGAGATGGGGCCCCGTTTTTACACAGATGGTATGACGTCACGCAGCGCGCAGCGCCTCTGGTGAGAGGAGCGGGAGTCAGGCCGCGGCCATGGCTCTGCGCCGCGCAAGGCGACGGCGTGAGATGGGGCCCCGTTTTTACACAGATGGTATGACGTCACGCAGCGAGGTCACGCGAAAGGTCAAGCGTGGCTATGTGGCCGCGGCATGGCACGGGCTGAGGTGGTAGCTAAAATAATTACTTCGCAATAAAATCCCATTTTATAGCTTTTACTCTCATTGCACAGAATAGTTAAAAGAGCCAGAGAAGATATATTGGCTGCATTTAAAAATAATTAAGAGGAAACTTTGTAACAATGTAAGGTAATATTTCATAACTTTGTTGAAAGAGATGGCCCAAATAACTTCCGACTGGCACGAAATTTTGCGTTTATAGTTATTCTTGCTGCTGGGAGAAACCCTAGTAGGTAGCGCCTGGTCCGTTTGCCATGACATGCGGTCTTGACTTAAATCAACCGGACAAATAAGTGCAAGGTCCCGTCACCTGCCAGCACAACCTGCCAGAGGTGTCCGAGATTTTTCACCAACAATGCCGACGTCAACGTTGGCAGAGCGAGGGCTCTAAATCTAATGCTTTAAATTCTGAACGTGTAACGTGCATGAATATGAGTACTCAAAATTGGCATAGCAAAGTCTGAGCACATACCTCGCATCCACACAATTGTTTGTGTTATTTAAGTTGGAGACGGTTATCTGAAAAATAAAGCTATAGTGGCTATAGACTGGGTTGCAGTGGTGGACATCCACATACCAGTGAAATAATAAAGGTACAGTCACAAGTTCTGCATCTCCATCTAAAAGAGCGCAAATAAAACACGAAACACACAGAAAAGAGCAGGACGGACAAGAGCGCACTAGCAACTGATGCGTGGTCGAAGAAACACCTCTCACTCGGTGAGCATGCGCCAGGAAATTCAGCACGTGTCTAAAACATAAAACCAAATCCAAAACATGACGTAGTTGTGTTAAGAACATATGGAAGAGTCCCCCACCAACAGAACCAGTGTTTCGTGTTTTATGTGTGCTGTTTTAGATAGATCGCTACCGACTAGCCCAAATTTCGACATTACTGAATTGTTCTGCATGTAAAGACCGAGAAAAAATAAAGGACCTAGAAAAATAGATACACATGATAGCAGTGTGTGTGTGTGTGTGTGTGTGTGCGTGCGTGCGTGTGTGTGTATGTGTGTGTGTGCGTGCGCGCGCGCGCGTGTGTGTGTGTGTGTGTGTGTTTTACTGTCCCATTTATTTGAGTTGTGCTCTTGTAGACGTTCAGCAGGCTAAGGAACCAATGTAAGTTATGCAATATTCTAAACTTTTCTGTCTGAACATAAGCAACTGAGATAAAGCACGAACCTCAGCTTTTATAACCTGTGGCGCCCTTATTGAGCACGAGCTATAATTCTCCAATCAAATGTGCCACGCACAAATGTCGAGAATAAGTTCAGATAACACTCACTGCATTCTCCTCGGCACAAGGACCATGCTTCGACAGTCGTGTAGTCCGCACACAGCTTGCGTTTGATATATCACTCAAGCCTATCTTTCCGGCAGAAACCCAGCTCGTCTCCCTGGCAGACAGCAGCAAGGCACGAGATCCGTGTGTACCACGGGTTTCCTCAGAGAGCGCTCGCACCGAGGGGCCTGAACACGGTGAATATGGGGACACTGTCGGCAAAACGGACGGTCGGGGCTTGCCAGTCACGGGCAGGGGCAGTTCTGGGTGAGCTGCCGCAGTGTGCTGTTGCTCTTCGGGTTGTGAAAACGACCCGTTGCCACCGGAAGGAGAGAGATTCGCCTTCAGCTTGCGTCGAGATGTTTGGACTTTGCTGACTCGGCCTGAGGTCGTCTGCAGTGTCGGTGACAGTGGCGCTGCAGCGAAGGTAAGCGAGCAAAAGCGCCATTTGAGATGAAAATCCTGCTCCCTGCTACTCTTGTGGGCTTTTGACAGCCACAAAGTGTATTCTGATATCCGAAATTATTATAAAGGGACGAGAATAAAATACCTCCTCACCACAACGTCTTAAATCAACAGGAAGCAGTCTACTGGCGGAAACTGCAAACTAGAACCTTCCCTAATTTACACATCTTAAGCAGAATGTTGCCGAGTCAATACAGGGACGTTTGCCCATTTGCTATACCCACCCTATATCACATCACTTGGGAATGCGAGAGAAACAAAGCTTTCCGCAAACTAGAAAATTCGAGTGTGGAAGAGTGGGATAGTATGCTCTCCAGCGGCAGCCCAATCATCCAGAGAGGACTGGTCATCGATGCCCAGCGAGCAGCAAAGCTCAGCGCTGCCCTGGGATAGGGGTGCCAACCCTGTGAGACGGAGCCAAGCCATCGACGAAAAGAAGATGGAAAAACTCTGTCCGCAGTAATATCTGTAAAGCACAGCAATAAAGTTTATCCTATCCTATCCTAGTTACTGGCACGGTATACGTGTTCAAAATCATCGCTGGCAAGGCTGGTCTCAGAGTGTCAAACACCAGATAGGCTTTAAAAAAATTTCCCCAGATCACTGCAGAATCGGCACTGGAGAAATGAGTAAGCATAAGCGTTGCTCTATTGTCAGCGAGATGCGTCAGCTCCGCGAGTTAAAAATACTGCGCCATTCATTTTCTGTAAACCAATTACAAAACGTCCACACAAGTGTGATTAGATACTGCGCATTCGCCTTCCTCTGAACAAATTATTAATATCTCAAAATAACAGCTTGAGGGGCGAGTTGGTGCTGCATAGTAGCCAGAAATGTGGCGCAACAGACACAATCACATGAGAAGAAACACAACACAGGCGCACACTACCAACTGTAATATGGATCTGAACACACGCTTCCTCTTCACCACTCATCCTCTTCTACACCCAAGTGCATCTTCTTCACACACCTCTTCTTTGCCAAGAAGATAGTAACACTTTCTTCACCGCAGAACTCAAACATCGTCCAAGCATGACAGTCGCAAATCCTTCAGGGTCATCCTCCTATCGACATCACTTGATCATCAACATCTCATTATCAATCTTAACTGAATCTTGAACCACCTTTGCAGGCTGACGTGTATTGCGCCCCGGAGGGCGCAGCGGGGTTAGTGGAGCTTCTTCCAAGCTCACCCCCTGAGGAAGCTGGGCGCCAAGCCAGGGGTCTGCTTGTACCCAGTTTTACCGCTGTTCGTTCGGCGGTGGGTTTCGAACCAACCACCTCCCGTAGCCGAGTCGGACGCCCTAACCACTAGAATAATAATTTTGAAAACCTGGGGATCTTATAATAATAAACGCTGGTGAACTTTGACGCGTTCAGAGGAACGACATAGGGCTTTCCACTTAGACGGGTGGCGCGTACAGAGGAACGACGTAGGACTTTCACAAAGAGAAGTTATTTACTTCTATTCATATACAACATGCATATAGTGCAAAATACACTGCATTTACATTCTAAACCAGCAGCAGGTTTCGCCTGCGCATCTATGCTTTCCGCTTAGACGGGTGGCGGAAGGTGACGGAGGGTGGCTGATCCTGGCCCTGATGGGGCTGGGACAAGTAGCTTGCGGCGGCGGCTAGCCTGCCACCGAAATTTTATATGTTGTAGGCGGTCATTGCCCCTGCAACCGCTTCGGTGGTGGACGACGGCTGTTGCGGGGCGCGTATTTCTCTCCCTCTTATTTTTAATTTTTCTCTATTTTCTCTCCTGCTGTTGTTGTTGTTGTGGCTGTAGGAAGAAGAAAAAGAAAATGCACAGGCCTGCCACTGGTTCTGTAGCTGAGCCACCTCCGCTGCCTGGTGAGGATAGAAGAGAAAATACAGAAGAAAGAAAAGAAGAGGGAGAGAAAGACGCGCGCCGCAACAGCCGTCGTCTACCACCGAAGCGGTGGCGGGTGCAATGGCGGCTTACAACAGATAAAAATTCGGTGGCGGGCTAGCCCCCACCGCAAGCGGCGGTGACCTAACTGTCCCAGCCTCATCAGGGCCAGAATCAGCCACCCTTCACCAGCACAAGTCAGCGGAAGTGGCTCAGCTACAGAGCCAGTAACAGACCCGTGCATTTTCTTTTCCTTCTTCCTACAGCCACAACAACAACATAGACGGGCGGCTGCTCCCCGCCCTGGAGGTGGTGAAGGGTGGTAGTTCCTGGCCCTACGGGGCTGGAATGGTAGGTCAACGCCGCTTGCGGCGGGGGCTAGCCACCCACCGATTTTTATCTGTTGTAGGCCGTCATTGCACCCGCCACTGCTTCGGTGGTGGCGGATGAGGGCTGTTGTTGCGGCGCGCGTCTTTCTCTCATTTTTTTTTTTCTTTCTTATTTTCTCTACTGCCTGCACGAGGAAGTGGATGTGGCTCAGCTACAGAGCCAGTAGCAGGGCCGTGCAATTTCTTCTTCTTCCTGCAGCCACAACAACTGACATCGCACAGCACGTGGACGACTCTTCGTTTCGCCATCCTCGCCCGAGTAGGTCTATCTAAGACGGAGGAGCGGCTTCTACTCCGTCTGTAGAAGAACGGAAATCTGAGCTAGTTGGTGCATTGCAAGATCAAAAAACAGCGCGGCTACTTGGGACAAACTCCGTCTGTATACCAACACTCTGCTGTGCCCGGCAGCACTAAAACATTATATTCCTTCCTTCACGGGCAGTTGTCTGCAATGTGCGGATAAGTCTTCGGACATCTACCACATGGTGCGGGCTTGCCCATCCAAACCAGCTATTCCTCCTCACCCCAAACCCTACTCGGGGAGGCGACCCTGCTCGGTTGCTATGACCTGCAGGTCCAAAAGGCCTTGGTCGAGCACGCCCGGGCAGCGGCCGACGCCACTGGGGCCCCGTACTAGGGACCCCACCTAGTATCTGTAAGGGCTGGATCTTCAAAGATCCGGCTCATGCATACCTCCATCCCTTTTAAATCATTAAACGTTTGTCACTACCACCACCACCACCACCATGGAAGCGCAGCAGCCGGCGGTCGGGATCGAACCTGGGTACTGCGGCACAATAGTCGCGCATCGTAACCACTGCACCACAGCGGCGGCGCTAGTTGTGGGGCTTATAAGCAAAACCCTTGAGCTGTATATTTTGACAAAGACTGCAAACATGTCGTCGGATCGAAGCAAGCGCAAACTAGCATCTAGATTTATTAGCATCTGGATGCTAATGGAAAGCAGAATGGTATGTGGCCACCCTGAACGCTGCGAAAAAACGGTTGCGTCATATTCATAACGTTATATATGACACTCGTATTTTCCCGCTCTTTTTTCTTAATAAGGTACGGCGACAGTGAAACTTGTTCGCCCGAACGAGCTGTATACTTCATAAATGTCAACCGAACTGACAATATAGGAGCTGGATATCTAATAATCGCGTGAAGTTGATCTCGGTAACATGCCGCGTTTGTATCTTAAGCCACCGTGTCTTAGGCTGATCTATAACACTCAGCTGTCTGTAGTTTGTTGATCTATCAGAATCCAGTTTTCCTACGACTCTCCGGTACATCCGTTTCCCGCGACATTTAAAACTACATATTAGCCGTATGACATCTATAATGAGGGCAGTGTGTTGATGGGAAGTGAGTCATTCGTGCGAGGTAGGATAAAAAAACGCTGACGGATCCTGCGCTCCGTTTTGAAAGCTATGACTCAATAGCGCTGGCGACCGACTGAAATATAAGGCCCCGCTTTACAGAAGCAGTAGGAACGTATATGCGTGGCCCAGGAGCAGCGCGCCTTACTCTTTCTCCAAGAGAACTGCAAGGCTAATTCTCGTTCCACTTCCCCGTTTGAAAGCGTCAACTTGAGCTGGGAATTCCTCGAAACTTTCTGATAACATGTGGTCTCGTTAATACGCGCGAACCACCGAATAATCAGTGGGCGGACATGTCAGCTAATAGCTAAGACGTGCAGTGATTTTTTGCTCAGAAAATCAACGCGGAATCGTTTTCTAGCGAGACCTGTAGCACTACCGCATTAAAAGAGAGAAGCTGTGAAAACGTGCGTTTGAAGTGTGCTGTGCCTATTCTTTGCTCTGGGCTCGGGGGCCTTCTGTCGGTCCCGGAAACCAACGGCCAGGGCCCGCTGCCCAAAAACATCCCGCTTCTCAGCATCGCGATGCTGCAACGGCAAGTTCGATCCCGACCACCACCGGCTGCGTTTCGATGGAGGTGAAACGGAGTGGCGTCTATGTGCTGTGCGATGTTAGTGCACGTTAAACTCCAGGTGGTCGAAATTTCTGGAGTGCTCCACTACGGCATCTCTCATAACCTGAGTCACTTTAGAACGTTAAATCCTTCGAACGAAACCCAAACCATTCTCGCATAAGAGCCAGTGTTAATGAAATTGCTCTTTCCATCCCAAAACAATGCGTGGGAATTAGATCTGAGCCACATGCGATCATAGTTGTTTCTGCGTATCTGAAAGATGCATACTTTCTCTCGATTTGCGAGATTTTTCTGCAGCCACTTTCCCTCCGTTTGGCCTCCCAGGAGGTCGATGTTTCTCAGAGGTCTTCGTCACGGAGCTGGCTTGAAGGCGCTCCCGATGGGCACCGTGGACAGATGTCCCAGGAGCACTCGAGTCTTCGCCTGGTTCCGATGACTTACTTTTCTTCCGAGTCATCTCCCACAGGGCTGCAATGTGATCAAGGAGGGAGAATTATGCCGCGACCAGAGGATGACATCAGCGTTTGGTATCAGTGAAACGGCAGCTTTTCTACGCCTATCTACCAAAGACCGGCTCGCTCACCAAACTAGGCTGGCTGTGTAGGTGAGAAGGACCTAGGGAGGGCTTGAGGGCTCCAGGCAACAACGAAGAGTCGGCGAGGGCTAGTCGACGTGATGGCACAGCATTACGGGGTTCTTCTACTCCGCCACGAAATCGAGCACGCTCGCGCCACTGGTGTGTAGTTATGACGCTGATGATGATGGTCTCTGTCAGAACAGCAGGCACTCATGCTGGGCCATTGCCAGAATGCATTGCAGGATGACGAAGGAAGGGTTTGTAAAGATGTATTTCCAGGCATGTTAAATTGTAAAAGCTTTGTTTCTCAAGACTCCCTTATTTCACTAAGTAATTATAACAAAATCGCATACTTTGTTCAGGGCACATCCCCTGGTGCAAACCCCAAAGAAGAGGAAAAAAATTCCAGGCACTAATGACTAATTCATAAGATATATATTATACCGCTTAGGTCGGGCACGTGTATTAAATTTCTGTATCCGCACTGAACCCTAATTAATAACCCATGTGTACAGAGGCGAGAAGACGAAGAGGAGGAGGATTATTCCGAAAAGGATATTGCTTAGGGTGCTAACAAATTCATGATGATGATGATGATGAACTGATTTTTTCTGGCGCAAGGGCATCTATGGCCAAAGAGCGCCAAACACAAGGTGAAATGCCATCTCCTGTTGATATGATAGTTTTGGCGATTATGATGATGATGTGCTAAAAGCCATGGTGTATAGGGCCTAAAAGTTCGTTTGCAGTGTATGATCTCTAAAAATAGTGGTGTATAGAGCATAAAACGTTCCGAGATGTATAGTGGTCTGAGTGAAATATTAAAAGAAGAAATGTAAATGTTAAAACGCTAGTTATCTAAGTAAGAGGGACGGGTGGGCGTTGATAAAAAATATGACATAAAAACCCTACCTTTGAAAAATATTTAAGAACTCTTTCGGGTGAGAACATTGGGTCGTCGCCGAGAAATATGCACGGATGTTTCGGTATATGTTTTTTGTGTATTTCGGCAAAATGATTTCGCCTTTGTTTTTCAAATGTTGGACAACTATTTAATTATGTATAAAGGCAACAGAGAGAAGAAACTTGTAGGAGCCATGACAATGTCGAAGATGCATGCTCAGCATTCACCCTTGGCTCTATCTGGGCAAATTCAGTTTTTTAATTATGTATAACGGCAACAAGGAGAAATAACTTGTAGGAGCCATGACAATGTCGAAGATGCATGCTCAGCATTCACCCTTCCTATCTGGGCAAATTCAGCTCCTTAATTATGTATAACGGCAGCAGAGAAAAAACTTGTAGGAGCCATGACAATGTCGAAGATGCATGCTCAGCATTCACCCTTGACCCTACCTGGGCAAATTCAGCTCTTTAATTATGTATAACGGCAACAGAAAGAAAAGCTTGTAGGAGCCATGACAATGTCGAAGATGCATGCTCAGCATTCACTCTTGACCCTATCTAGGCAAATTCAGCTATTTAATTATGTATAACGGCAACAGAGAGAAAAAACTGTTAAGAGCCATGACAATGTCGAAGATGCATGCTCAGCATTCACTCTTGACCCTATCTGGGCAAATTCAGCTGTTTAATTATGTATAACGGCAACAGAGAGAAACAACTTGTAGGAGCCATGACAATGTCGAAGATGCATGCTCAGCATTCACTCTTGGCCCTATCTGGGGAAATTCAGCTTTTTAATTATGTATAACGGCAACAGAGAGAAAAAACTGTTAAGAGCCATGACAATGTCGAAGATGCATGCTCAGCATTCACTCTTTACCCTATCTGGGCAAATTCAGCTATTTAATTATGTATAACGGCAACAGAGAGAAAAAACTGTTAAGAGCCATGACAATGTCGAAGATGCATGCTCAGCATTCACTCTTGACCCTATCTGGGCAAATTCAGCTATTTAATTATGTATAACGGCAACAGAGAGAAAAAACTGTTAAGAGCCATGACAATGTCGAAGATGCATGCTCAGCATTCACTCTTGACCCTATCTGGGCAAATTCAGCTTTTTAATTATGTATAACGGCAACAGAGAGAAAAAACTGTTAAGAGCCATGACAATGTCGAAGATGCATGCTCAGCATTCACTCTTTACCCTATCTGGGCAAATTCAGCTATTTAATTATGTATAACGGCAACAGAGAGAAAAAACTGTTAAGAGCCATGACAATGTCGAAGATGCATGCTCAGCATTCACTCTTGACCCTATCTGGGCAAATTCAGCTATTTAATTATGTATAACGGCAACAGAGAGAAAAAACTGTTAAGAGCCATGACAATGTCGAAGATGCATGCTCAGCATTCACTCTTGACCCTATCTGGGCAAATTCAGCTATTTAATTATGTATAACGGCAACAGAGAGAAAAAACTGTTAAGAGCCATGACAATGTCGAAGATGCATGCTCAGCATTCACTCTTGACCCTATCTGGGCAAATTCAGCTGTTTAATTATGTATAACGGCAACAGAGAGAAACAACTTGTAGGAGCCATGACAATGTCGAAGATGCATGCTCAGCATTCACTCTTGACCCTATCTGGGCAAATTCAGCTTTTTAATTATGTATAACGGCAACAGAGAGAAAAAACTGTTAAGAGCCATGACAATGTCGAAGATGCATGCTCAGCATTCACTCTTTACCCTATCTGGGCAAATTCAGCTATTTAATTATGTATAACGGCAACAGAGAGAAAAAACTGTTAAGAGCCATGACAATGTCGAAGATGCATGCTCAGCATTCACTCTTGACCCTATCTGGGCAAATTCAGCTATTTAATTATGTATAACGGCAACAGAGAGAAAAAACTGTTAAGAGCCATGACAATGTCGAAGATGCATGCTCAGCATTCACTCTTGACCCTATCTGGGCAAATTCAGCTGTTTAATTATGTATAACGGCAACAGAAAGAAAAAACTGTTAAGAGCCATGACAATGTCGAAGATGCATGCTCAGCATTCACTCTTGACCCTATCTGGGCAAATTCAGCTATTTAATTATGTATAACGGCAACAGAGAGAAAAAACTGTTAAGAGCTATGACAATGTCGAAGATGCATGCTCAGCATTCACTCTTGACCCTATCTGGGCAAATTCAGCTATTTAATTATGTATAACGGCAACAGAGAGAAAAAACTGTTAAGAGCCATGACAATGTCGAAGATGCATGCTCAGCATTCACTCTTGACCCTATCTGGGCAAATTCAGCTGTTTAATTATGTATAACGGCAACAGAGAGAAAAAACTTGTAGGAGCCATGACAATGTCGAAGATGCATGTATTTGTAAATAAAATTAAAAGGTTATTTTAGTGCGTAAGCATATGTCAACAGGTTCGTGTCAGCAGAATTTGTGATCACGATTACGTTCGAATGAAATGAGTTATAAGAAAAGGAATGGTAGCATTTGATGACATTTTTCCCTCATCTTCGAAGTTAGTGCCAGGGGACGTGCCTTGAAAGAAGTGTGTAATTTTGTTCATAAATACATAATTAAATCAAGAATATTCCTCTGATAAGCACACTTTTTTCAAGCAAATATCGCTACGAATAAAACTACAAACATGGCCTTCCTTCGCCATAAATATGCCAGCGCCTGCAACGCATTCTGGCAAACGCCCACCACGGGTACGTTCTGTTCTGACTGAGGCCATCATCATCAGCATCATGGTTAGGTCTCAGTGGCGCGAGCGTGGGCGATCTCGTGGAGAAGCAGAAGAATCCCGCCCTGCGGTGCCGCCACGTCGACCGACTCACAGACTCTTGGTTGCTGTCTGGAGCCCTCAAGCCTGTCTAGGTCGTTCTCACCTACACAGCCAGCCAGCTCCGGTGAGCGAGTCGGATTTTTTGCTGCGAAAGACGCTATCCAGCTCGGCTCACAGCGTATGCTTGTATGTCGTAGCCTCAAATGGCAGGTTTGACTTGGCTTTGTTCGTAGGGTTTAACGTCCCAAAGCGACTCGGAGCTCCGAAAATTTCGATCACCTGAGGTTCTTTAACGTGCACTGACATCGCACAGCACACGGATGCCTTGCTTTTCGCCTCCATGGAAAAGCGGCCGCCGAGGCCGGGATTCGATCTCGCCTCCTTAGGAACAGTAGTCAAGCGCCGTGACCACTGCGCCACCCCGGCGCAGTCTCCAATGGCAGGAGCTGCCAACTTCGGTCTCTCGTTTCACATGGGAAGGTTATGTCAGAATCAGCGTGCCAGGGCCCTGCCATTCACGTCACCCCTATAGGCAACTATGGCACGTTCAACGGCTTGGTTAAAACGATACTTTATATTTGGGATGGTAGCCTACGCTATCGCGTCATACCCTTAAACGAGGAGCTTAAGTGTCCCCTATATTTAGATGCAAAATCTGCTTTACCACCACCACCTAAATCGCCGTTGAAATTTAATGCGTTTAACGAAACGCTGGTTGTGTTCGATGCAATGCTCGATCGCCCGCAGCCAAAGCTTTTGTTCCACACTCGTTTGCGGTAGCCACAAATGGCAGGCGCAACGAAAACATCAGGAGACGTGTGCAGAAGAAACTAGTGAAGACCGCGCTGAACGTCTCGAGAAAAGAAGGAAGAGCGCTTTGGCCGGTTTAATCATTGAGCCTGGAGATGTCGAAGGTGGTTGGCGCGCAGACTTTGCACAAAGAGTGGGTGAGCACGAGTCGGCCACCCAAGTTTCACCGCCGCTTTACGAACAACCCCTTTGGAAGTGTGTGCTCTGTGTGCGCCCGGCTGTGGCATAAAAATCATCTAACATCGGTGAGTGAACCTATGCATCCGACTCTTCATTTGGCCACAAGTGTAGTCATGCAGCCGTTGCTTTCGCAATTCGACTAGGGTTAACCAGAGCTGAACCACAGCAAACGTTTTGTAAACAGGAGTAGAAAAACTTCAATTAATCAGTTTCACTGATACCAAACGTTGCGCCTATGCGTATTTCACCATCTGTTCGCGCCGAATTCATGACGATTCCTCTCACAATAGATTATTACTCATTAAGTACTCATAGGTACTGACGACAGGGTATTCATCTGATATGTCCCGAGTTAGTTTATTTGAGATACCAGTGCTAATCAATCAAGGCATTGCGGACCTCAGCGCTGTACAGCTCGTACAAGATATTAGTAGATCGCAATTTGAAATGCTTCCCTTCAGCTGTAGTAGAACGGCAGTTTGGGAGAGTTGGTATGAATTTTGTCGAGAAAACAGCGCGAAGACACGGTACGAAGCAGAAGAAAAAAAAAAATCATACACGGTGGTGAACTTGCAACTGCGTTTATTGGAGAAAACAACACTGTGATTAAAGGCAAACATGAAGCAAGCGCGAATGCGCCTAGTCAAATACTCTTTTCACTTAATTAAAACCAGTCATATCCGCACGTGCGATCATCGCCGTTCCCCCTGTTTAGCATGTCCATTTACTTATGAGATAAGACTACTGATTCCTGGTTAACACAAGGATTTCCCTTCCTCACGATATGGTATGCCTCGGCTACTTCCCTTGTGACACGATCCCCGTGTGCTGTGCGATGTCAGTGCACGTTAAAGAACCCCAGGTGGTCGAAATTTCCGGAGTCCTCCACTACGGCGTCTCTAATAGCCTGAATTGCTTTGGGACGTTAAACCCCACAAACCAAACCAAACCTTGTGACACGACATTGTGAACTAACAGGACTTTGGTCTCGTCAAGGAACGGAGTGCACTGACACTCTAGACAATGCTTAGCTAAATTTGTTGAACATTTACCCAAGGAATTTTGGTGCTCCAAAAGTCGTACATTAAGACACCGGCCTGTCTGGCCAATGTATGTGCGGCCACGGCACATAGGAATCTGGTATACCACAGCAACCTTACACGAACGACCTTGTTTTTATGATTAATTTTACAACCGCTTCTCATGCCAATTCTATCTTTCTTCCTTTGTACTGCTGCTCCAACTTTGCTGACATTATAAGGGGCCGAAAACACAACGTTGACACCATATTTTGCCCCCACTTTCTTAAATCTGCGTGAAAGGTTACGAACGTATGGCATCACAACTATATTTTTCCGTCTCTCATTAGGACTGGAGTGCCTCTGCGAGTCACTTTAGGAGGGTTTCAGTTTTTTGAGGGTCTTGCCTGTATCAAAAACAAGCTGCCAAGTTATGAAAATTTGGTTTGTGCGAAGCTATAAACTACATGAACCTGGGGTATAATTCAACAATGCGACCTATAGAGCCAGTAAGTTCACAACCATTGTATATATTGTAAGGTGTTTATAGGAGCACCAAGACCGCAAGCAACGTCCGCAAACCAAAGCGACGGGGGTAGCGTTCTAATCAACAGGGCAGTGCCAACAAGGCTCCGGCTCCACTTCGTCTACCTCTTCACGTTGGCGCGCGAGCTGATGGCGATCGGGATTACTACAATACCCCCCGGCGGAAAAGGAGCCATCCTGGCGACTCATGGTGAGGAAAGGGTAGGGGGATCATAATACGGCTTGAGGCGGTCGACATGTACAGTTTCTCGGCCGCGGCGGCGATGATCTGGAGATGGGTTCAAGGGCTCTACTACGTAATTGACGGGAGAAGATTGTTCGAGAATGCGGTAAGGTCCATGATAGCGCGATAGGAGTTTGGATGAGAGGCCGGGTGCAGAGGAAGGCACCCAGAGCCAAACGAGGGCACCTGAGGGATATGAAGGCGCTGGATTTGTAGGGTCCCGGTTATGTTTTTGTTGAGCCTGGTTCTCCGTTGTGAAGGAGCGCGACAATTGTCGGCATTCTTCGGCAAATGTGTGCGCTTCAGACAGTAGAGTGGTCTCTGAAGCGTCGGGTTGGTAGGGCAGGATAGTATCCATGGTGGACGTGGGTTCACGACCATATAAAAGAAAGAAGGGGGAGAACCCAGTCGTAGTCTGCGTAGCCGTATTGTAGGCGTACGTTACGAAAGGCAGCACTTGGTCCCAATTAGAGTGAGCGCTATCAACGTACATGGCTAGCATGTCACTAAGAGTGCGATTAAATCGCTCAGTCATGCCGTTCGTTTGGGGGTGATACGCTGTGGTGCTCCGGTGAATGATCTGGCACTGTTTGAGGAGGGCTTCGACAGTGTCGGAGAGAAACGCACGTCCGCGGTCACTGATCAATTCTTTCGGTGCGCCGTGGCGAAGAACGAGGCGATGCAGAATGAACGAAGCAACATCCCGTGCGGTGGCAGACTGCAAGGCCGATGTTTCCACGTAACGGGTTAGGTGGTCAACGGCTACGATGACCCAGCGGTTGTTAGCCGACGTGGTCGGAAGCGGGCCATACAGATCGATACCGATACGGTCAAAAGGGCGGCTGGGGCAAGGCAATGGCTGCAACGGAGCGGCTGGCTGAGGGGATGGATTCTTGCGACGTTGGCAGGCGGTACAGGATCGGATATACTGACGAATGAAGCGGTACATGCCGCGCCAGTAATATCTCATACGCAGTCGAGAATAGGTTTTCATGACACCTGCATGGCCGCATTGGGGATCGGCGTGGAAAGAGGCGCAGATTTCGGCACGGAGATGTCGCGGAATCACGAGAAGCCTCTTTCGCCCTGTAGGATGGTAATTGCGGCGGTATAAAAGTCCATCACGAGTGGCGAAGTGGTGGGCCTGACGACGAAGTGCACGTGACGGAGACAGCTCTGCGGGCGTAGACAGGAATGTTAAGAGGGAGGATATCCATGGATCCTTCTGCTGCTCAGATTTCATGTTGGTAATGTTGAGCGGCGACATATCGTAGGCACAAATGAAGCCAGCCGTCGAGTCGTTAGGAAGCGGTGAACGGGAAAGGGCATCAGCGTCGGTGTGCTTGCGTCCAGATCGATAGATGACGTGGATATCGTACTCCTGAAGACGTAACGCCCAGCGGGCGAGGCGGCCGGAGGGGTCTTTGAGGGATAGCCAACAGAGCGCGTGGTGGTCGGTAACAACGTAGAATGGGCGACCGTAAATATAAGGACGAAACTTGGTAATGGCCCATATGATGGCCAGACACTCCTTTTCGGTCACAGAATAGTTCGATTCCGCTTTCGTGAGTGTACGACTAGCGTACGCGACGACAACTCGGAATATCCAGGTTTCCGTTGAGCAAGAACAGCGCCCAGACCTACGCCGCTTGCATCAGTGTGTATTTCGGTGGAGCAGGTAGGGTCAAAATGGCGGAGTATAGGGGGAGAGACCAGTAGACGGCGTAGTGTACTGAACGCACCATCACAGGCTGGTGACCAAGAGGAGAGGTTCGGGCCTCCGGCGAGAAGTTGCGTTAAAGGGGCGATGATACTGGCGAAGTTGCGGATAAAACGGCGGAAATACGAACATAGACCGATAAAACTTCGAAGTTCTTTCAAGTTTGTGGGCTTGGGGAAGTCTGCGACGGCACGAAGTTTGGTAGGATCCGGTAGAACGCCATCCTTGGATATGACATGACCAAGTATTGAGAGCTTGGTAGCGGCAAAGTGACATTTCTTCAAGTTGAGCTGTAGGCCGGCTTCAGTAAGGCACGTAAGGACACGCTGAAGGCGCAGAAGGTGGGAAGGGAAATCTTTCGAGAAAACGACAATGTCATCTAGATAACAAAGACATGTTTCCCATTTGAGCCCACTGAGAATGCTATCCATCATTCTCTCGAAGGTGGCGGGGGCGTTGCACAGTCCGAACGGCATCACATTGAATTCATACAATCCATCGGGAGTGATGAAGGCTGTTTTCGGGCGGTCAGCGGAAGCCATCGGTACTTGCCAATAGCCAGAGCGCAAATCTAGCGACGAAAAAAACTCCGCTCCTTGCAAACAATCTAGCGCGTCGTCAATTCGTGGTAGTGGGTAAACATCTTTGCGGGTTATCTTATTCAGACGCCGGTAGCTTCATAAAAAAGGGAAACAGCAACTCGATGATTATTTTCCCCCGACAGAGTAGATCATTTCCATGGTGGAATATCCTAGAGGACATTGGGTTTTTCCCAGCTGGGCCAAGTAGGGGCGAGGCTGTGGCGGTGCATTTCCGAATTAGAAAATGTACAGCACAGCAAACGCTCCGGGTCACCTGAATGCGTTTGAAATGGCGACTTTTGCTATACACTACCTAATAATGCTACCTAAAGGGTACAGTTGCATCCAGGTGGGAGAATTGCAGCTTGATCGCGGTAGTTAAGAATGAAAACAACAAAAACTGTGAAAAAAATCCTAGGTTTAAAAATAATTTTTTCTCTTTAAAGCGTCAGTAAACGCAACCTACAAGCACATCATAATGTAGAAGATACTAATATTTGTTTGGTATAAACTTTTTAAAAGTAAGACTATAATGGACAGTAGGGATTAGAGCAGCTTTCATATGCGTTAAAGAACAGAGCAGTAGCCAATTAACTGATCCACAAAAGCAGCGATCAGTTTGTTTTCTCGCTGTGTCCTTACGCGATCTCAGATATTTTTCCGCTAGGTGACGTAGTTGACTTTCTGCCCTGTACCGTTTAGATTTCAGAAACATGCGTAGCGGCGGAAACACGACCCCCGGCTCACAGTGTTCTTAACTTTCGCAGTCAATAGCACAATTCTAAAGCAATTGTTTATTTATTACATTAAATTCATTTACTTTAGGGGACAGAGACATTAAAAAATGGAGTAGATACAAGGTAGAGCAAGGTGCATGTCAAATTATTAAAATGTTATAGAGCACGGTTCCTCCTTATTATACAAAGTTACGCGAAGAATTGCAAAAAAGTCGTTATCAATCATTAATACTTCCCGTGGTAATGTGGCTCAGTTAGCGTGATGTATCGGAATAATGACTGAAAAAGGTCACGTGACAGTTATCGCTGCCATATTTCCAAATGTGATCAACGCCATGGAAACAATACTGCAGCTCAATAACCTGTTCCACCTCAGTACGGATTGGATCAAGAGCTTATGAAATAAAGTTAAGCGAGAAGTTTTAATGCACCACGGTAAAGACGGCAGCGCGTGGACATTTGCCGGGGATGACCTAGATGCTGTTGGGCTGTAGTGAAAAAGAATGAAGCTAACAGAATTCTCCTGAACGCGTTCTAGATAAGTGTTTACACTGACGCTAGCAGGATCTCATACTCACAACATTGTCTCGTCATGTGATTGTCCTATGCAGCAATCGTTCACTGGAAGTGCTAACATGCAACTAGAACTCAGGCATCAGGGAAGCATTTTCGTGCTGAACACTGTGAAGATTTGATCTAAGGCTATGCGATAAAATCGGCGCTTGCAGTGCACGCCACACCATTAGACTCCACCTTTACTTTCAGATGATATTTGATAAGGATATACGGCAATATACTACAACAAATAAAAGTAACAAAAGTTCGCGGCATTAATTTTATATTTATAACGTACGTAACAACCCTGATTGCGACCGACAGCATAATGGCCCACACTATGAACAGCTGCGCAATTAAAACCATAATGAAAATCTTAAAGCTCGCCTCCAATTACGAAAGTTAAGCCAACGTTCAGACCTGTTCCAACTCAGAGAGCGCATGAGTATTCTTCGTTCAAAACTTCATCAGGGCACTAAACTTGCGCATAGCGTCAGAACTGTCGGCTGGGCAGTCTTCGTATATCTGTATATGGTGAGCAGAGGTGTAGCAGGAACAGAGGCACGCCATGCCAGGACAGATACAGAGCAAGTGCTACAGGTCAACGGAGTCAGCAGGGCAGTTGTTGCAGCCGGTCCTGGTTCGGTGC
This sequence comes from Amblyomma maculatum, assembly GCF_055883805.1. Classification (NCBI taxonomy): domain Eukaryota; kingdom Metazoa; phylum Arthropoda; class Arachnida; order Ixodida; family Ixodidae; genus Amblyomma; species Amblyomma maculatum. The sequence continues at coordinate 65,175,784 of NC_139351.1, read as the reverse complement.
AATCGACTCAGGATGTCCGGTGTGTACATTGCTCCGGCTCCCACCTTGCGGGTGAGAACTTGGGCAGACTCCTCCATTTCTGTTTGAGGCATGTGATGACAGAGTCCGGTATTATGAAAGGGATATGAGAACAGTAAATTTTTAACAAGCGCATTTAGTGCCCTTCCCTTTCGCAAGATGGCGCCACGCTTAAAATTCAGACATGGCTGCCTACCGCAACTACATCAAAGGGCGAATATGTCCCCAGGCTGCCAGAATATTGAAAAATAATGGACACCCCGAACAAGACAAATGCCTCGTCTGGACACCGGGACATCAAGGCGTGGAAGGGAACGAGTGCGCCCATGCCGCTGCCCGAGCTCTCCTCCCCGGGACTCGACCCCTCCATCCTCCACACCGCCCTATCCCGGCCCTCTGGCGACGTATGCGGAGAGGTTACAGCACTGCAGACTCTCTCGCAGAAAATATCCACCCCCACCCAAGGGGCTCTCCAAAGCGGAGGAAGTTAGATGGCGACGCCTACAGACAGGTACCTATAACACACCAGCCCGTTTAAACACAATACACCCCGGGTTCTGCGACCCCAAATGCAAATATTGCGGGGAAAAGGCAGGCCTGCACCACATGGTGTGGACCTGCCCACACAATCCTCCAGATGATCCGAATGCAGTGCCAACAATTGAGGGGTGGGAGGCTGCCCTATCCAGCTCTGGACTAGAGGCCCAACGGACCATCGTGACACGTGCGCGGGTAGCGGCGGCAGCCGCTGGAGCCCCGGACGAGGGACCCCACCTACACATCCCCCTCCCTTAAATATACTTAATAAAGTTTTTCACTCACTCACACTCACCTGTAAAAAAATGTCAGGGACACCACGGTGTAAGAGGGACACTTAGGCTCTGTTATAGTGCTCTCCAAGAATTTGACGTGACAGCTTAGCTTATGTATTCGGCTCCCTTGTGCATGCTCAATCGTGCACATGCATTTTACCACTCAATCAAAATGCAGTCTTAAGCTATCACTGTTCGTGCTGCACCGTAAAAAATATCGGACGCTAGTGTACAACTCACACCCTCCAAAAAAGCGTGCATTTAGTTACTGATGAACCATTTTTATGGAAGCAGCAAGCTGCACTCCACTCATTAAAATGCGATTGAGTACCTATATTCAACCTGTTCGGAGCTTTCTTGACGATGTAAATTATAGACATGAAATGCACCAGTGTGCAATTCGTTTACTGCGCACCCAACAGCGATATAAAGGCAAGCTTTGCTATAGCTTTCCGAATGTACCTTAGTGAGCCAACTGTAGCATTACTGACTAATTGAAAGGCATTGGGACTTGGAGGTCCCGACGCCCATCTCACAGTAGCGACTTGAGATCATAGCTCCGCTTGATTCGATGCCGTATTCTCTAGTGATTTACAGGACAAACGGCTCAAACACGACACCACGTAGAGAGCTAGACAACACAAGCGCCTGTGTTTTCTCTCTCTGTGCTGTCGCACTGGCTGCGCCGTTCTGGTGTATCATGCGCGAACTAGCCCCACAATCTTTTACTTTGTGGCCTTGTGACGTCACACAGCCTGCGTACCTATCAGCAGCCAGTAATTTCAACTGACAACTGCCGGATGCATATGCTTGTGATTTTTGACTCGCATCGAACGCCGACTATGTAACCACTGAAAACGCCGACGCGGGGTTTTCCGGAGAACCGGGCCTTTAACCATATCTCGTTAAAAGGGTGAAACAACTGGGATTCTATTCTATATCCTCGCGGCCCGGAAGTATAGTATAAGCAACGAATAAGCAACGCTAGACGTTCAATCTGTCAATATTTCATTATCATCATCAGCAGCAGCAGCCTGACTTCACCCACTGCAGGGCGAAGGCCTCTCCCATATTTCTCCACTTAACCCGGTTCTGTGCTAGCTGCATCCACTTGACCCCTGCGAACTTCTTAATCTCATCCGCCCATCTAACTTTCTGCCGCCCCCTGCTACGCTTTCCTTCCCTTGGAATCCAGTTTGTTACCTTAGCGACCATCGGTTATCCTCTCTTCGCCCTACATGTCCTGCCCATGCCCATTTCTTCTTCTTAATTTCCACTAGAATGTCGGCTTTATGGCTAATTAAATATGCATTGCTTATATAAGGACCGAACCTCAGAAATGTCGCTATAGTTAAAATCAAATCAGTTTATTTCGGCACCCAGAAATTTACAGATGGAAGGGAGGTGATAGAAAAAGCTGCCCGTTGGCAGCTTGACTGGTCCGCAGCACCAAGTTTGACGCAGTTGTGCGAGGGGTTCATATTATTATTAAATTCATAAAATCAATCTCTAGAAGCAAGAGAACAAGTAAACAGCATATGACTATAGACACATCAGAAGTTAACCAATCAGTAAATGTTCACTTAAAACCCTACTGCGCTGGATTCGACATGACAGTAGCCGGGGAACGCCAGTTTTGGGCGCTTTCCTTTTCTGAAAATAAGATCTTGAAAGCCATCAATTTGTCGGCAGATTCTGTGGCGTCACAAGCCCAAGTAACATGAACGAGTCAGGAGGGCTACCACCTCGGATAGCTTGTGTGATGTGGGAGTCGAACCCTGCAGTGCAGAACCCTTCGATGCCGCATCCGACTCGCTACTCCTAGGCCACGCGGTCATATTCGTACAGTTTCGCTGAACCAAGGCTCTCTGTCTCTATGTCGGGTAGCCATTTGCATAAGAGGATATCTTACGACTGTAATCTTAAGAGTATTGTTAAAAGCCGGAGAAAAACAGTTTACCGAATAAACAAGCATCAACGTGCATGTGGTCATGCGTGGATCCTCAGGGGAAGCCGTCGAATGGAAATATGGGCGCTGTTGTGTCATACATTTAAAAGGAGCTAAGTTTTCCTCCGAAAATATATATTTCGTCTAACATTGAAGCGACATATAGGCCGCCTGGCCTAGTGGCACAGACTGATGCTGCGTTGAATTCTTGGCAATATACTTAAACAAAATAGCGGGGTTACACATGGTAGGAACGTAGTGATATTGCGAAAGCTTTGTTAACATAGTTATGCATGGTTGGAATTATGGAGACGGTCAACTTTCGCATTGGGAGCAGCCCCGATAAATACCGGCAACAAGGCGTTCCCGATTCGCGATATTTTTTTCTTATTTTCTTACATAAATAGAAAATTGGTTTATAAAAGCAAAGGAGCAGTACCTGTCATACTCTTTATGTGGACATCTGAACCACACCGTAAGGGAAGGAAGGAAGGTGAGAGTGAAAGCGGAAATAGAGAAAGAGGTGCCGTAGTAGAGGGCAGCGGAGTAGTTTCGACTCGCTGGGGATCTTTAACGCGCACTTGTACTTAAGCACGCATATTGCACAGCACACAGACGCCTCTTCGTTTCGCCTCCATTAAAAAATGGCCACGACTTAGCTCAGCTAGGCCAGGATATACGTAGCGAGAGCATGTATGCCTGGTGCTGGGCTGCCTACTGTTCTCTAATCCCATCCCATCCAGTGTAATCAAATCCAATCTAATCTAATCCAATTGAAACCGATCCAGCCTAATCAAATCCAGTCCAATCACGTACAGTCTATTCCAGTAAAATACAATCCAACCAATCCTGTCTAATTCAATACTAACCTGTCCAATCCAAACCAGTTCAATCGAGTCTAATCTAGTCCAATCCAATCCTTTCAAATACTCAGTACACGCTCGCTCAAAATATGTCGCTGACTAGCCTATCATACTATCATCCTCACGCTGGAGAAGGAGAATTAAGATGCGCTACTGACTGTCTAGCTGTGTTGTTATTGCATTAAAGACGAGACGTTTGCTGGTTGCTTCTTGATAGCCAAAAGGTGCTGCGAGCGCGCGGCGTCCGCCAGTTATGGCGGCTGCTAGGCAATGGCCCTGTGCCACGCGGAACTCCTCGTTCGTGGCCAATATAGCTTTTGCTACAATATGCAGCCGCTGTCGGCTAGGATCGAACCAGGGTGTTCTGGACCGCAGTCAGATGCCTCCACCGCGGCAGGGCATCATATATTTCTTGGGTGGACACCGTGTAGTAGTATACACGTATTATTTTGTTTTTACATTAAAGATCACTCCTTAAAGGGCAACTCCGGAGGTTTTTGACATTCGAATATTCAAATAAAAATTTTACTGTAGATTCTCCTCTCCGTCCTGACGCATTCTACAAAATTTGGGCGCCGTAGAATAATCCGTTCACGCGCAACACGACTTTAAAATATGCTGTTTTCATGGCTTAAATTGAGACTATTTCTGCCGGCAAAACTGGTTTCTGACGTCACAAACAGTATACCGGCGTTACTGTTCACTTCCCGCATGATTATGAAATTGTGAGGCTTATATTGAACTACCTCAGACATTTTATGCAATGCTTCATGATTTCCATACGTTATTTTCACCATCCAACGCGCGTACGTGTGTTTTTCTAATACTGAGTGTGACGTCACCATTTCGTCAAGTGGGACGTCGTTTCTGGCCGTGAAAGCAGTTTCGGTTTCTATTTTGTTTTTCCTTTTAAAAATATTTCTAATTGGAATTTCGAAAAACGGTTTTTTGTGTTGGAGTCAGGACGTGCCGAGGAATGTAATTCAACCAAAAACAGAAAATGATTAAAATACCACCGGAGTTGACCTTTAATTGGTTGACAACCTCTAGCTCCCCTTAGCGGCCTTCGCGCTTTGCTGCGGAGGTTCCTTTGTATACCGGTGTTTTCGCATCTGCTGTGCATGCCGTCGTTGAACTCGCCGCCGCTTTGGTGGCTTACGATGGCCGTTGCGACATGCCTTTGTTTTTCTTTCTTCCCTTATCTTTTTCAATCGGTCCGCACGAGGCAGCAATGGCGGCTAAGCTCAGCCAGTTCGCAGGACCGAGCATTCTCTTTAGTTAGTCATTGGAATTGCGGCGGGGGCTAGCCAGCCACCTGATTTTTATCTGTTGTAGGCCGTCATTGCACTCGCCACCGCTTAGGTGGACGACAGCTGTTGCAGCGCGCACCCTTCTCTCCCTCTTCTTTTTCTTTCTTCCTCATTCACCTTGCAGCACTGTGAGAGATGGCTCGGGAAAAAAGTACGTCATCGGAGCCAGGTGCAGATCTGAGTGCACCAGGGACATCTGACAAAGGGGCCCATCAGGAGCTAGCCAGCCCTGTCACGAAGACCTCTGGGAAACGACTGTCTGGGAGGCCTGATCGAGCCAGAGCGGTTCCGGAAAAATCCGCTAAATCAAGAGAAAATATGCATAAAGTGCCAGGTACGTAGATACTTTATTTGCATTATGCGAGTGAGTTATTCCCATTAAGACTTACATCCTTAATGGAGCTTTTCTCACTTTCACTGCAGCGCCACTGTCACCGACATTGCTGACGACCTCAGGCCGTGTCAGCAATGCCCAAATGCCTCGACACAAGTCGAAGGCGAATCTCTCTCCTTCACAACCCGAAGAGCAACAGCCCACCGCGGCAGCTCGCCCAGAACTGCCCCTGCCCGTGACTGGCAAGCCCCGACCGTCCGTTTCGCCGACAGCGTCCCCATCTTCGCCGTGTTCAGACCCATTGTTGCCGGCGCTCTCTGAGGAAACCCGCGGTAGACATGGCTCTCGTGCCTTGCTGCTGTCTGCCAGGGAGACGAGCTGGGTTTCTGCCGGAAAGAGAGGCTTAAGTGATACATCGAACATAAGCGGCGGGCGATCTACAGGGCTGTCAATGCATGGTCCATGTGCCAAGAAGAATGCAGTGAGTGTTATCTAATTTATTCGCGACATTTAAGTAAGACGCATATGTGATAGGAGAGTTATAGCGCGTGGTCAGTATGGACGCCTCTGGCTAAAAAAGCCTGTGTTTATGCTGAATCTCACAGTTACATTTCCTTAGGCAGAAAAGTATATAACAGAGGATAAATTGCTTTAAGATACGTCGCTTATCGTGTTGAACGTTTGAAAGAACACAGCTCAAATATGTGGGATATAATATTGGACACAACGAAATTATGTGTTTCTATTTCATTTGCGTCGCGCCGATCAAAAAGATCGGTTCTCTCGAATTGGTTGGCTCTTGAAGGGCAGACAAAGAAAGTTATTGATACTACGTTTGACAAACAGGACAGTAAGCCGACACCAGTACGTAGACTTGTATGGCTTTACTAGCGCTGTGTTGGCGAAATATTGAAACCATGTCAACAACAGTTTGCTGGATTTAATACAAACAAGAATCCTACCAGTACTCTACTGATAAAAGACGCCAGTACGCCGACGCCGACAGAGTGGCTTGAATGGAAGAACCGCCAGTAAGCCAGCACCACTAACAAATAGCCCGAAAAGTGGACAGCATGTTTATTCTCTTTTCTTTCAGAACCAGCACTTGCGACTACATCTGCAATTCGTCGGCAGATGAGGGTCCACCACTGCCGCCACACTCTGGAACCCCTATAGCTTTACTGTTTAGATACCGTCTCCAAATTAAATAGCACAAATAAGTGGCTCGATGTGATGTATATGCTTGGACTTATCTGTGACAATCTTGTGCGCTCAGATTCATGCACCTTCAGACTTTCATTAGCGATAAAATATCGTTAGAGCTCTCGTTTTGCAAAACCCCCGGCGCCAATGTTGACGTCGGCGCTGAGGGTGAAAAATCTCGGGCACATCAGGCTGTTGAACATTAACCTAGTCCTCTACATATTACTTTTAGGCCTAACTTTCGGCTTTTCCTGTGTAGGTCATCAATCATTCTTTGCAGTTCATCCACTGAGTTACTTAGCAAGGCAATACCATAAGCGAATCGCAGGTTATTGAGGTATTCTACATCAACTCTTGTTCCTATGCTGAAATTTCGGGTCTCTGAATACATCCTTAAGCAAGCTGTGAATAGTACTGGAAAGATCGTGCGGGCTTGCCTAACACATTTTACGCCATTTCCATGTCGTATTCTCCAATTCAACTAGGAGTGACCTTCACTTCCGAGAAACTGGACATTTCCTTTCAATCATTATCAATTTTTTTTTCTTGTCCAGGCAAGCAGTGAGTCTAATTTTGTCTTTCAAGTCATTATTCCTAAAATTATTTTTTTCTCGATTTCCTTGCAGTTAGGAAGAAAACGGGCCCTTGCTGCAGCCGCATGCCTCCTAACGTTTTTCCTTTCCGCGGTTGTCGCCACCGTCATTGTGTTGGCACTGAAGACCCAAACACCGCATCGGGAAGAGAAACAGTACTGCACCACCTTGGACTGCCAGCTACATGCCAGACTTCTCACAACACATCTGAACACCAGCATAGATCCGTGCGAAGACTTCTCAGCGTACGTCTGTTCTGGTTGGTCTCCCAAGGGGGACCACAGGGAGGACATGAAGACGCCCATCGACAAAATGGCCTTCTCCCGAATCGCAGGGTTCGACACCATCCTCGCGGAAGGAACGAGGAAGATCCCTGCCGGAGTGAAGGCTCTGCAAATGCACAAGTCCTGCATGAATGACCAGAACCACGGCGGACTCTATCTGCGCCAGTTCCAATCGCTTATGCAGGAAATGGGTCTTAGCTGGCCAGAGGCTCCTGAAGAGGACATAAATGCCCTCGAAGTGCTCATTGCGCTGTCATACAAGTGGCAGGTACACTTGTGGATTGAAGTGCGGGTGCTGGCCTTGCCTCAGTCAAGCAAATGGCGCTTGGCAATCAACGATGCACCAGTACTACCCGTTCTTATAAACCAATATAATAATGTGAAGGACATTGGCATCTACAGAACATACTGGATGGGCTACTTCGCAGACCTCAGCAGTCACACCAAGACTTCTGCGAACGCCTCTGATCTCATGGCCACCATTATAGAGTGCCGTAAAATGGAAGGGGCGATACTGAATGGCTTGAAACGATTCGTCTTGAGTCGACGGAAAAGCCCGACTGTCTTCAGTCTTGGAAACATTAGCAAATATTCCAAACCAATCACCTCCAAAACCTGGATGAATGCTCTTCATAAAAACGTAGCCCTGAGTCCACCTTTATCTGCGAATCATGACGTAGCCTTGAATCACAAAAACTTCTTGGAGACTATCGGAAGCCTCTTCCGAAACTTCTCCGAGCAAAAGATTATCAGTCAGTGTGCGTGGACATTCGTACAGCACTACGCGCCGATAGCTGAGCCACGCATGCTGCTGAGGCGATTCGGCGACCGCCACAAAGTGAAAGCCTACCGGCCTATATTCTGCGGCTTCCACGTGGAAGCGACGTACAAGGTGCTGCTGCTCTCCCTCGATATTGCCGCCCGCATCAAAGACACAGACAAGGTGATTATTGAGAATGGATTCCAAACACTCGTCTCGGCTGCAGTCAGGAAGTTAGAGAGCTCACAGTGGCTGGACGCCGATAGCAAGAAAATAGCGAAGGAGAAGTTTACGTCCGTAAAGATGCAAGTGTGGCCCAATGAGGTTTTAATGAAGAACGAGGAAATTGAGGACATTTACAAGGACTACCCGAGTGCGGAAGAATCTTTCGCCGCATACTGGATGCACGCGCGCCGCGCCATTCGCTATAGGAACGAGAAGGTGCGTCATCTCAACGATTCTCAGGTATACTGGGATGCTCTGGGACTGCCATTGAACTTTGCGCCTTCCTATCCTAACTACGACTACGTCACGGGCACCCTGGCATTGCCAATCTATCTACTCGACAGACCACTATACTACACTGGAGGAACCAACGCAATGTTCTTCGGTGGTCTGGGATTCCTGCTTGCTTTGAACTTGATCAAGGCTATTGATGAAGTTGGAGTGCGTTGGCTTCCTAATGGCACAAATGTCGACAGCATTTTTTCGAAAGAACCGCGAAAAGCCTTCGAAAATAAATCCAGCTGCCTCGAACCAGATGGGGCGGCGGTTGTGTTCCCGGATATACCAGCCTTGGAAATGGCCTACTCAGCACTCGAGGTCACCGATAAGACTGGCAACGGTAGCCCTGATGTTCAGAAGGGTCTGCCAAGTGTCAAAGCTTTCTTTATGACCATCTGCTACATGACGTGTGCATTACCCCGCTTCAAGAGCGCCTTCACCGCAGACTGCAACAAAATCGCGAGAAATTCTGATGTTTTCGCGACCGCATTCAACTGCTCTCCTGGGTCGAAGATGAATCCCTCCAAAAAATGCCACTTTTTTGGATGACTACCTGTGCTGCAAAGTGACAATGTGTTTATCTTGCTTTTCATTTGCTTGATCTACTTCATAGTGCATGACCCTAACTGACCTAATTTTTTTTCAATGTTCAGTTATTTTTAAAACAGCTCAATTTCATTATTGAATTACGCAGTATTTTCACAATTTGTTTTCACTTGGCACACATCTTAATTTTGGAAAGTACAGCTGACACCCTTTTTAAGACCCTTTGAACTTGGACAGATATCAGAATAGAAATGGTAAATCTACCATAATGAGGAATAACAAAACATTGCGAGGAACTGCATGAGAGAGAGTGTAGAACTCTAAGCGTAATATTTTGAAATATTGCCGCAAATATATAGTTTCGATTTATATGCGCTTGATCAATGCCCAGCTGTTGTGCCCGTCCTGACAATCAGCAAAGCTGTGAATAATTTTCGTCCTTGAAAGCCCGAATATTGTACGTCCAGATATCACTTCTTTTTCATCTATCCTCGCGGTATCGCATTTGCCGCGCATGGAAGACGTGTAGCTCAATGCATCTGGTGGTGGTTTGTTTGCATTTCAGCAATCAATATACTTGGGCTTGATATCGATCATATGCCTTATTTTTCAATCACTACAAATCTTTATGCATAGATTGCAATGCTCTCTGATGCGAATTGTGAGCGCAACTATATAAGTGTTCGTGCGATATTTAGGACAAATGAGAGTGTGGATCAAAAGTATATGGCTCAGACAGAAGCAATCGGTACAACTGCCTCAGTGTGCATTAGTTTTTATTGCAGAATGTTATGCAGTTTGCGTCGCTGTGGAGGAGGAGGAGGAAAAACATTTATTATATAAACTTCCTTTTCTTCCTGAGTGGAGCCCTCAGTCCAGGGCTCCATGTGCCGCCTCAATCTTGCAGGCCCGCCAGAACAGCTGTCGCTGGTCTTGCGGGTTGTTGCGAATAAAACGGTCTCAGAAAGAATAAATACAAATCAGTCCATAATCCCATGGGCCACGGCAATTCTCTCGGCCCGCTCGATTAGCCGGCGTTGTTCGGTCCGCTCCGTGCGAGACAAGGCATCTTCCCAAGATGAGAGGGTGGGGTGAGGTACAGGTGGAATGCCGCCGGGTGGCTTTGGGCAGGCCCAAACAGAATGATATAGTGTAGGTCGGTGTTGCTGGCAGGTGGGGCATTTGTCTGGGTAGCGGGTGGGGAAGAACAAATGTTTGTGGTACAAATTTGTACACGTGTGAGTCTGCAGTTGTCGCCATGCCACAGCTTCGGCCTTGGTGAGTGTTGGGTGCGGCGGTGGCAGAGTTCTTCTTTGTGTACGGTAATATAGTGTAATGTGGGTGTAAGACTGTAGAACTGTGCTGGCGTCCTATGTGTCTACTTCTCCCTCCGCTTCCGTCGACAGCGCCCGGAAGGTTTCTGCTCGGGCGAGCGCGTGCGCACTCTCGTTGCCAGGAAGGGAGGAGTGACCAGGAGTCCAAACAATTTTAACAATGGGAAAGGTATCATAGTTTATAGGTGAGAGCACGCGTGAAGCCTCGAAAGATAATGTATTCTTCGCGAAGGCGCGACGCGCAGCTTGTGAATATGTGATTATTGTGTATGTCGGACTGGTGGGATGTTTGTAACATGTGTCCATGTGGTGTATGAAGGCGAGTGCTACCGCTATGGCAGTCTCCTCAGCCGTCGTGATCGAGTTCCTACCACGAACGGAGCCCGTAATCTTAATTGAGCTGTTGGCGTCCGTAACAGCTAGTGCCATAGCATCTGTGCCCGATGGATATCTCGCCGCGTCGACATATAAAACAGTTTGGACACCTCTGTACTGGCGCAGGGGTGCCTTGACTCTAGCGGTCCTACGACCAGTGTGGAGTGCGGGGTCCATATTCTTTGGGACTGGCGCGACCCTGATCTTAGCTGCCAGTTTGGGGGAGATGGCATGGTACCTCTGTTGCAGCTGTGTTGTCGGCTCCGGGTAGCCTAGTCTACGGAGAACGGGTCCGGCCCACTCTAGTGTCTCGAAGGCGCGTGAGTTGGCCATTCCTTTGGGCTTCTATCACCTCTTCTGCGGTGTTGTGGAGGCCAAGCTGAAGCAGGCGATGCGTCGAGGTGTACGGGGGAAGCCCGAGGGCTGTCTTTACTGCCGATCGTAGAAAGATGTTCAGATGATTGAGTTCAGTTCGATTGAACTTTTGATAAGGGGCGTGAAACGTCATACGGCTGATTAATAGCGCCTGCACGCATGGTATCCCTTTCCTTGAGCCCCCCACGTCTGTTGGAAATACGGCGGATCAAGTGCGCCATCTGCGCGAATTGCTTCTTCAGCAGCTGTATAGTGTAGGTCGCTCTGCCGTTGCTCTGCAGATACAGGCCCAGTACCCTTAGTCGATCCACTCTAGGGATGGGAATTCCTTCGAGATGCAAGTCGATTTCCCGGTCGACTACTTGGGTCTTCGCTCGTGCACGAATCACAAGCAGTTCTGATTTCTCAGGCGCGCATGTAAGCCCGCGCTCAGTTGCGTAGTGCTGTGTCATCTCAATTGCTTCTTGAAGGCTGTCTTGGATGTGGCCGTCAGAGCCTGTGGTGATCCATAACGTGATGTCGTCAGCATAGAGCGCATGATGCAGATCAGGAATTCTTGACAGCAGTGGAGGAAGTCCTGCCATCGCCACGTTGAACAATGTGGGCGACAACACCGAACCCTGTGGGGTGCCTCGACCAGTGAGACGTATCGGTTCAGAGCGTACGTCTCCGATACCCAGGTTAGCAGTTCGATCCATGAGGAAAGCCCTAACATAATCATAAGTTCGTTGACCACAATGTGAACTCGCTAGGCCCTCCAAGATGGCATCGTGCGACACGTTGTCAAAGGCCCCCTTTAGGTATAAGGCAAGGACAGCACGGGCCTGGGTCCTGCCGGGATGATCTATCACTTCCTCTTTAAGCTGAAGGTGAACATCCTGAGTAGAGAGATGCGGCCGGAACTCGAACATGGTGTCAGGGAAGAAGATGTTGGTTTCCAAGTGTGGGTGCAGCCGCCGGAGCACTACATGCTCCATCAGTTTCCGAACACACGACGTCAAGGTTGTGTTGTGTTGTGTTTTATGGCGCATAAGCAACTCAGGCTATCATGCGCCAAGCACAAGGTATATTATGTTTTTTTTTTTCTTTTTTTTAGAAGGAATGAAGTGTTAAGATATCATAGCTTGTTCAGGAAAGATGTTTCTTCTAAGAAACTAAAAACACATGAAATGTCTACAATTGCATTCTCTCCTAGGAGAAGTGATGGATGGAATGGTATCTGTTTGGTGTAAAATTGAGTGAAATGCTTTTTCCGTAGCTTTTCGAGTTTTTTACATAAAATTAAAATGTGGTTTATAGTCAGTCCATGTCCACAGTCTTCACATATGGGTTCATCTTCTTTTTTGAGAATGAAACTATGAGTAAGATGCGTGTGTCCTATTCGAAGGCGACATAATATTACCTCCATGAAGCGTTTCCGGTGACTGCATGACTTCCATTCTTCGACAACTGGTTTCACGACGTGTAGTTTGTTGTTTATTTCATTTTTCCATGAGGCTTGCCATTTTTCCCTGAGCTTTTTTTGTATGAATTTCAAAACATCTTTGCGTGGTACATTTACTTTTTCTATTTTTGCTTTTCGGGCAGCTGCTGCCCATTCGTCAGCTGTCTCGTTACCTACGACTCCGACATGGCTAGGTACCCAGCAGAATTTAATTTTGTAACCTCGTGTTTCGGCTGATGTTATACAATGTATTATTTTTCCCACTAAAGGTTCTGTTGCATTTTTAGAGTGTAATGCTGTGATTAAGCTGAGGGAGTCAGTGTAGATGATACTCTTTTCAATATTGCATTTTATTATTTTTTCCACAGCTATGGATATGGCATAACTTTCTGCAGTGAACACTGATGCACAATTGGGCAACCTAACTGTTTTCTGGCGATTGTTTTCTACGACACCACTACCAACATATGAGGTAGTTTTAGAACCATCGGTATAAAATGTATTGTGGTCTTTGTATTTTTCCTCTAATGTCAGGAATTCTTGTAATATGTGTTCGTGTGGAGTTTGTTGTGTGTCAAACTGTGTTAAAGTAAGGTCGCATACACAGGGAAATTTATACCAAGGGAGTAATGGATCAGGGCATTGTGCAATGTCGGGGAGTGTATCGAGTATTTTTATTTCTTCGCACATCTGTTCAAAGCAGAGGAGGAGGGGTCTGACTGCTTGCGGTTTGTTGTTGAACAGGGTTCTGGACGGGCACTTTGTTACTATGGGGTAGCAGAGGTGTGTTGGTAGCGAACGGATCTTAAGAATGTATGAACAAGTTAGCATGGTTCTTCTGTCCTCAAGAGATGGTTCGTTGGTTTCTACATACAGACTTCGCACAGGCGACGTCCTGTATGCCCCGGTCGAAAGACGCAGACCTAGGTTGTGGACTGGGTCTAGTCGTTTTAGGTATGAGGGTCTTGCGGAACCGTAGACTATGCAACCGTAGTCCAAGCTCGAACGTACAACTGAACGATAAATCTGCAGAAGGCATGTCCTGTCGGATCCCCAGCGTTTACGTGACAGCACTTTAAGTATATTTAAAGATTGGGAGGCTTTCTTTTTAAGGGTGTTTATGTGGGGGAGGAAAGTAAGCTTTCTGTCGAAAGTAATGCCTAGAAAATTATGTTCGTGTTTTACTGGGAGAGCAATGTCATTGAGGTAAACTGTAGGGTCCACTTGCAAACCTCGTCTAAGTGAGAATAAAACGGCTATTGATTTCTCTGCAGAGACCCTGAAACCATTTCGATCTGCCCATGTCGCTAGTTTATTCACTGTTAATTGAATTTGTCTCTCACACGTTGATACATTAGAGGATGTACATGCTATTTGTAGGTCATCGACATAGACTGAATGCATGATGGTCGTTGGGATTATTTTTACTATGGAGTTCATTTTTACTATAAACAGCGTGGTACTCAAGATGCACCCCTGAGGGACACCATTCTCCTGAGTGAAACGTTTTGACAGAGTAGCACCGAGACGAACTTGGAAAGAACGGTCGGACAAAAACTCTTTCAAGCATTTTAACATTCTGCCGCGGATGCCAAGGTCTCTCAGGTCACGTAGGATTCCACACCTCCACGTCGTGTCATAAGCTTTTTCTAAATCAAAAAATACGGCAAGGCAGTGTTGTCTGCGTATAAATGCTTCTCGTACCGTATTTTCCAAGCGCACAAGATGATCAGTTGTCGAACATCCTTTTCTAAATCCACATTGGCGGGTGTCGAGAAGTTTGCGAGATTCAAGTGTAAACATGAGCCTGATATTTAGAACACTTTCAAACGATTTAGCGATACAACTCGTTAGTGCTATGGGCCTATAACTGCTTGGGGATGTTGGTGGCTTTCCATGTTTCAGTAACGGAACAATAATGGCTTTCTTCCAGGCCTGCGGTGTTTCTCCTGACATCCATACCTTGTTAAAAAAAATTTTAAGAGTGCTTCAACTGAGGATTCAGAAAGATGGGCTAGCATTTGATAGTGTATTTCATCTGGGCCTGGTGCTGTACGTTTGCCGGAAGAGAGAACTGTGTTTATTTCTTGTAGTGTAAGGGGACTGTTGTATGATTCGTGAACGCTGCCAGTAGTAGGTAATTTCTGTCTTTCTGCTTGGCTTTTATACTTTAAAAACGATTCTGAATAATGTGATGAGCTAGATACCATGAAAAAATGTTCACCTAAAATGTCCGCTTGCTTTTGAATGCTTGTCTGGGTATTTGGGTCTGTAAGGAGAGGAACTGTAAACGGGGAGTACTTGCAATTTAATTTATTTACTTGTGCCCACATATCCTTGGATGTTATATGACTGTTTATAGAAGAGATGTAATGCTGCCATGAAGCTTTTTCAGCAGTACGACGTACTTAGCGCGCTTTAGCTCTAGCCTTTTTGAAAATTAGGAGATTTTCTTGTGTGGGGTACCTGCGAAATATACTCCACGCCTTATTTTTTTTTTTCTTTGCCTCCCTGCAGTCTTTTGTCCACCACACTTTACAGTTCTGTCTCACAACTCCAGATGATTGAGGGATGGCTTGGCGTGCGGCGGCTAAAATACAAGAGGTAAATCTTTCATTTAACTCGTCGACATTAAAATCTTCGGCAAATAGTTTTCCTAAGTCGGCTTTCTCTTTAAAAAGCTTCCAGTCTGCTAAATGCAGCTTCCAACATCTTGGTTTGGTTTGAATTATAGATGGTGATGATGTTAGACTGATTGTTGTAGGTAGGTGATCACTTCCATGCGGATTATCTAAGGCATCCCATTTAAAATCGCTAAAAACCGATGATGAGCAGAAAGATAAATCAATAAAACTCATTTTACCGGAGCTCGGGGAGCAGTAAGTGGGTTTTCCGGTGTTAAGTAAGCAGATATTATTGCACAGAATAAAGTCTTCTAAAATTGGGCCCCCCGTGTCAGTTTTTTCACTGCCCCAGAAAGAAGAGTGGGCGTTAAAATCGCCAACTACTACGCATGGATCTGGCAGTTGGCTGAAAAGGTCTTCGATATCATGGAGTGTTATTTTTAAGTGTGGCTCTATATAAATACTGCAAATTGTGATTGTTTTATACGTGATAAGTGTGGCAGCTACTGCTTCTAGCCGAGTTTTGAGCCTATGTTCACGAGCTGCAATATTGTTTTTAACTATGATGGCAACACCACCCGAGAGCCTGCATGCCTGCTCTCGATCACGGCGGAAGACTTTGTATTTTTTAAGAATATTCACATGTAGAGGACTCAGGTTTGTTTCCTGCAGACATAAGGCCACAGGTGAATATGTTGATAAAATGTCTTTTATGTCGCTTAAGTTATTAAGCAGTCCCCTGCAATTCCAGTTTATTACAAAAGCCATCTTAAGCTATACGAGTAAAATAGAGACTACGTTGTTTTTGGCCCCGTGATTCGGGGCTTGTCCTTTTTTGCACGCTCTAAGGAGTCCCGCCGTCTTGACGGCACAGGACTACCCTGTGTTGTCGTGTCCATCGCGTCCTCAGACACGCTGGATGACCGCGGACAACACACCGGAACGCTTGAAGTAGGCGCCTCCCCGTGTGAGAAGAGGCCTTGGGCCCCGCAGACCTGGAAGGTCGCGAAGCCTGCTTTGGGGGTGGTGGAGCAGCGCCAGCTGCAGCCACCGTGGTCGCGGATGGCTCCACACCAGGGTCACTACTCGTGACCTGGGCAGGTGCCGAAGCACGCTGTGACGCTGCGCCCTGTTGCGTCACAACGGAGTAAGTTGGGCTTTGGACCAATGAAAGCCGCTTTCTCGCCTCTCCGAATGTAATGTTCTCAGTGACTTTTAAGGTTACAATTTCTTTTTCTTTCTGCCATGTTGGGCAGGATCTTGAGTATGCTGGGTGGTTGCCCTCACAGTTTACGCAAAGGTTTGGTTCAGTTTGGCAGTTGTCAGTGGCATGTTCATTTGAGGCACATTTTGCGCATGTGAGTCGGCCTCGGCAGCTCTGGGAGCTGTGGCCATATCTCTGGCAGTTATAACAGCGACGTGGGTTAGGTATGTACAGTCTGAGTTGCAGCTTTGTGTATTTGGATCTCTTTGTTGTTTCGCCTGATCTTGATTCGATAAACGTTGATGACATTTTGGTCCTTGAGTCCTTCGAGAAATTCTTCCTCGGTCAGAAACTTGAGGTCATTATATGAAATGACCCCACGAACTGTATTGAGTGAGCGGTGTAGTGAGATTGTGACAGGGACGTCACCGAATGATGTAACAGCTGCTAGCTTTTCGCACTGGTAGTTGTACAGCACTTCTAAGAGGAGGTCACCATTTGGTAGCTTTTGGACTTTGTAGCCTGGACCTATTGTGTCTGTGAGAGTCTTTGTCACAAGGAACGGTGAGACTTGACGGGCAGTTTTTTCTGCTTGTTCAGAGTGAATGACATGAAAGCGGGGGAAGCTGTTTACATTTTTAGTGAAAAACTTGTTCGTCACATCGGTGCGCCCTCTCTTGGCGGGAGGGCGATCAGTTGCGGAAAGGGAAGAAGCCATAAAATTTATTTTATTGTTCGGTTATGGTACCAGCCACCCACCATGGAGTCCAACAAGGGGACGGGACAGGTGCGTAAAAAAAGCCCTGCCCACGCCAGCTGTATACCTTAACTATAACCTAATATGGCTCAACTCAGGGTAGTCAGCCACACAAGGTTAACCCTCGCCGCCGGGAAGTAAGGAAAAAACCAAGAAGAGAGTAGAGGACAGGAGAGTTGTAGGATAGATGACAGGAAAGTGAAAGATGGAGGGGAGGACAGGAAAAGGCGACTGCCGATTTCCCCCGGGTGGGTCAGCCCGGAGGTGCCGTCTATGGGAAGCGTGGGCCAAAGTGGTGTGTTGCCTCCGCCGAGGGGCCTTAACGGTCCGAACACTCGGCATCGGCTCAACCACCAGGATCCCCTTTTCCCCAGACACGGCGATGCCACGCACGGCTAAGCGTGGGTGCTGGGGTCCGTGGTGTCGCACAGTACACGCAAACACCTGCTTTAACAGGTGCCCCCTGCGGGACGACGTCAAGGATATGGGTCGAAGATTCTGGAGGGCGAGCTGCTTGCCTGGTTTCGGAATTAAATTTATGTCAGCATGACGCCATTCTTGCGGGAGTGTATCGGTCCTCCATACGTCATTATAATAACTGGTCAAGGCAGTTATTGATTCGTCGTCAAGGTTCTGGAGCATCTTATATGTCGTACCCGCCCCAGGGGCAGTGCTCCTTCTCAGGCTCGCGAGTACTGCTCGAACCTCTGATTCCGTGATGTCCTCGTCCAGGGGTGAATACTCATTTTGATGGGGGTAGTCTCTATATTGCGGTCTGGGACCCGTCAGTATATAGCGCGCCTCCAGGGCATGCAGCAGTGCAGTGCTATCTTTCGCTTCCTTATGGAGGAGTTTGGCAACCGCTTTAGAGGTTTCCTCTCTGGTCTTGGATGGGTCGAGAAGGCCTCGGAGGAGTGACCACGTTTTGGCCGTTCCGAGTGTTCCCTGCAGCCTTGTGCAGAGCCTGTGCCAGTTGGAACTCGTGAGCTCTTCCGCATAGCGCTCTGCCGCAATTGTAAGTTCCGCTATACAATTCCGTAGCTTGCGATTGTGTCGCTGCTTCCGCCATCTTCGGACAAGTCCTCTGCGAGCTTCCCACAGATGGAGGAGGTGCGGGTCGATCTCAGGTGCCTTTTCTGTGGCCTTCACTACGGAGGTGGCGTTATTTAAATCCATCTGAAGCTGTCTCACCCATTCAGCCAAAGAGAGTCGCTCGCCTTCTTTCAAAGCAAGTCTTTGTTTTCGGAAGGCGTCCCAGTCCGTGAGGCGCAGCTGACGACCAGACACGCGGCCCACTCGCACTTGCATCGCCGTCTCAAGGATAAAATGGTCACTCCCCAGAGACTCTTCTAGGTTGGTCCACGTGCACGGATGTTGCGTGCGAACTAGTGTCAGGTCCGGGTTAGTGTCCCGGTTCACGCTGTTGCCCATACGGGTGGGATGGTCGGTTTCAGTCAAAAGAGTCAGTTGGGTGCGGGCAATAGCTAGGGCCAACTTACGGCCCTTGGGAGTTTCGGGAGCTGCAGCGGCCGTTGTGGTTCCGTGGGTTCCGGCAAAAGGAAACATCAAAAATAGTATAACATATTAAGTGTCTTCACTGCATTAAACTATAGAAATGCTGTTCAGCCACTGGTAAAGCATAACGTGAACTCCACAACAACAACAAAAAAAAACATTCCATCCCCGCGGCCGCTACGCGTCGACTGGCGAACGTGGTACCCTTGTTGCATGTCGCGCCCTCTCGCAAAGGTCAGTTGCTGTCATCGCAAAAGCGGCCCGCTCTCCGGCGCCGGTCGTCACACTGTCCAATATTCTAGAATCCTATAAAGACCTCCCAAGACCTCCTTCATGTCTGCAAAAAAAAAAAAAAAAGACGATCGAGGTGGCGCTGCTCTTGTCAGCGATCCCACGGTAGGCAAAAAGAACGACCGCGGCGCGTATTGCCATTCCCTGAAAACTGCAGCAACGGAAGTGTCTGGTGGCGTTACTAAAACATAAAACAAGAAAAAGGAAGTCAATAAAGCTATATGTTATTTTTAGTATACATTGCAGTGCATAAACTAAAATGGATACACAATAAAATAGTTTGCATAATTAAAATTGCTAGCAGTAATCTTCTGATCATGCCAGTTGCGTCCGTCGCAACTGGCATGATCACGTTCTGTACTTCTGTTTACTAAAGGCGTAGACTGAGTTTCCTCGTGCCTAGACGCGGTAATGTATGCTACGGTGCGTCTATCTACCCGCCCGGTTGAAATTTGCAAAACATGGTACTGATGCCGTGCGTTCACACACACGCACGCACGCGCGCGCACACACACACACACACACACACACACACACACACACACACACACACACACACACACACACACACACACACACACACACACACACACACACACACACACACACACACACACACACACACACACACACACACACACACACACACACACACACACACACACACAAAGAAACATTATAGTGCTGACATTTGGGCGGTCCAGAACAAGCACGTCTCTCGAATGTGTAATATTAGCCGGATGATTATACTTATATTAAAAAGCGATATTTCCCAGCTTGGAAACTGGAAACTATACACTGCATAATACGCACTGGATGTTATATACTGGTGGGGCTCTTTTTTTTTTTTTTTCGCAATGTTTTCTCGCCAAGCCTTCTCCAGTTTCTGTAAACGTGTAAAGCACCCAGAGGACCCAGTGTCCAAACAATGGTTACATCTATTCTATAAAAGAAGGCATCCAATAAGATGTTCAATTTTTCGCGAAGTGAGTTTCGGGCAGATTTTCAGTCAATTTCTTCGGTGACATTTTTTCCTAGGGGCCGCTTCCTAAGGGGACCTTTCTGGACGTTTTTTCCGGGGCTGTATATTCCACAGACCGTTTTTTCGGGGCTGTATCTTCTGGGGAACGCGGCCGTTTTTACCTTCATCCATGGTTCCGTAGTTAGGGCGGCCCAGTTCGGTCTCGGCAACTGTGCCCGCGTTAATGTAGGATAAACCCCACAACTCGCATTCACAATCAGCCGCTGTGAATACAAATAAAAGCGCTCGGCATAAATAAAAAAAATGCAGTTCCAATCCAAATTGGTAGCTGTCAACGTGAAGTGCGAATCTTCGTCAGGAAGTAGATTAAAATATTTTGACATAAACGCGGCGAAGGTTCCTGCAACATGTATATCACGGATCGAGGAGTGCAGCACAGCTCTTTCGCGCTGCAGCTTATTGCGCATACACACAATCACCAAAGTGAAAAAAACATGTATGCATGCTCCAACAAAGAAACAGGCCTACGCATTACAACATATATGACTGCCTCGTCTACATATGTTACCTGCGCAACCGCGCCCGCACCGGCACTAAACAGTACCAAGATCCCATCACCCGTCGTAAAAAGGACAAACTCGAGTTATTCGCGACCTTTGATCCGGTAGACCGCTCTGGCGTAAAAGTGAATAAGCTCCAGCTTAGCCGTGACGAAGTGTTTGCCGCATATTCGATGAGCAGGCGTCGGTATTCAGCCTTGGCGCTTCACCGCGGCGGCCCTCCACTGTTTACGGCGACCATTGTCGGCAAGAAACCCGTGCAATCTTACTAAACTTCCTTTGTGTGCCTTTCAGCATATGTCATAGCGATGCGATTAGTCGGCATGGTGCTCTGCATTTCCCGGCAGCCGCAAGCCATCGCACAATCACGTTAGGCAAAGCGATTGAAGCGTTGTTTTGCCTACCACGCGAAAGGCACTAACGACGCAGCGCCACTGTATTTTCGTGACGTAGCCGGAGTGAAGGAGGTCAATAGTTCGCCTTTCAACCATTCCCGCCAAACGACATGTATATGTCCACGGTGGAAGTGTGCCGGCGAATAACTGTGACGGTGGGTGCCTGTAATTATATTTATTCACCTTCACTGTACCCGTGGTGTGAGCTAATTCATTGTTTCGATGTAGCAAAACAGAGGCACTCATTTTTCTGTACCAGCGCTTTATGGTCAGGAATATTGTTCACTGGCAAAATGAAGAGAGTTGAGAACTCATTCAGCGAGGTCAGCAACCGACAGAGACGACGAATAGCTAGTGGCATCGAGAAAGAACTGGCTGAAGATGTCGACGAGAGCAATCAGGATAAAATACTGATAGCAGAGGGTCAACTAGCGACATTACTGAAGGTTTTGTAGAATCTGAAGATCAAGTGAACCCTGGAGGTTCAAGTGGAAATCCCCTGCGGAAATTCAGTACCTTCAGCTGACGAATTTGATGGAGGCAGCGACTTTGGCGCTGGCGTGGTCAGTAGCCGCTATGACTCCTCGGACATGAGCTTTGCTGAGCTCCACACGTCTGAAGCGGAGATTGTGTCGCCTCACGTTGGCAGCGATCAGGACACAAATTCGTCTAGCGTATTTCCTTCTGATAACTCACCATCTCTCGAGCGCAATCTGCGAACGTGGGTCCTCGAGAATAACATACCTTCCTCGTACTTGAATGCACTGCTGAAAATTATCAGTGCTTATTATCCTGAAATACCGCGGGACGCCAGAACACTTCTGAAGACGCAGAGGAAGACAGAGCTTATGTACATGTGTCGCGGCCAGTACCACTACTTTGGGGTGACGCCCAACCTGATTGACCATTAATCCAATCATGCTCCAGAAGGGTTGGACACACTGCCCTTAATTATAAATGTAAATGGCCTCCCTGTTTCTCGCAGCTCTCGGCGACAGTTCTGGCCTATACTTGTACTGGTCAGAGAAAGTTCAAACCATTCTCCTTTCATTGGTGCACTATATGAGGGAGATGGCAAACCTGAGGACACGAACTTATATTTTAGGATCTTCGTTTGTGAAATGATGGGGCTGCTAGAGAGCCGACTTGTGTACTGTGGCACGTAATTTACAGTGAGGCTCCATGCTTTCATTTGTGATGCCCCTGCAAGAGCTTATATCAAATGCATAAAAGGGCATGCAGCATACTTTGGCAGTGAAAAGTGTGCGCAAAAGGGCCCATGTTTTGAGTTGGATAGGAAGGTGATTTTCACTGGACATGACAGCCCTTTCCACACAGACGAAAGCTCTAAGAACCAGGTGCACAGTGATCATCACCGTGATCACTCTCCTCTTCAGTGCCTGGGAATTGGCCTTGTTAGCCAATGTCCACTGGATTACATGCACATGGTATGTCTAGGCATCATGAAAAGGCTGCTTGTGCAACACTGGGCATCTACGAGGCTTTGCTTTTCTGAGATGAACCATGTATTGAAGCTGCGTGTTTCTCGGAGGCTGGAAAATTTTGCTTCCTTTGCTCCTAGCGATATGAAAAGAAGACCACGAGGACTTCACTTTTTAGAGCACTGGAAAGCAGTACATTCCGGAAGTTTCTGATCTACTATGGTCCTGTTGCACTAAAAGGAAATATGGAAGAAAAATACTTAAAGCACTTCATAAAATTCGGCATTGTCATTACCATTCTTGGCTGCCCAAAGCACAGCGTGGTTCATGCAAATACTGCTGAATGTCTTCATGAATTCGTTACTGAAGCTCGGTCATCGTATGGCAAAGGCATTTATGTCTACAATCTTCACTCTCTTTCGTATATCACTGATGATGCTCGAAGGTATGGCCCTCTGGATGAATTTTCAGCCTTTTCTTTTGAGAACTTCCTCTAACAAGTCAAACTTCTGCTGAAATTTCATGCGCGTGCTATTCAGCAAGTTATTCGACACCTCAGTGAGAAGAGGCGTGTGAGCCAAGGAAGCTCACATTCACTGGATGGGCCAGTTAAACTGTCTGGACGGAACTGTGATGGACATGTGCCTCCAGGATTTGAAGGCATACAATACTCCATGCTGGAAATGGAGGACACAGTGTTGAAACTAGGCAAATGTGCTCGCTTGCAAAATGGGCACAATGTTTTAATAACTAACTTTTTGTGCTCATCAGGAAGTATTTACTTATGTGGCCAATTTTTCACATTAGGCATTCTATTTTTGAACCCTCTGCCATCATCAGAATTGATTATTGTCTCTGCAAAAGGACTTTCACGTAATATTTCAGTATGGAATGTAAATGACATTAAGCATAAATGTGTGTGCCTCCCGAATGGACCGAATTCATATGCAGTTACCCTCTTCTGCACACGTGCAAAGATACCTAAATCTGAAGAGGATATGTGGAAAGAGTAAGCACTTATAATAAATATATTTTAGGCTGCAGTAACATGCAAGAATTGTGGCTTTCTTGATAGCATTTGGTGTTTTAGCATCTGATTTGTACTTTTAGTATAAGGGTTTCAAGATTTGTGTTTTTAATATGTGCTTTCAGGTTCTAAAATGTACAGCATTGTGCATTTCCAAGATGGGGATGAAGTTTCTGCTTTTATGTCTACGTGGATAATTTCAGAAAACACTGTTATGTGGCCACAGTATAAAATTCAAGCAGGATTAACGAGGCAATACAGAACAATGAGAAACCATCTGACCATTGCAAGAAGTACAGATGTAGAGTGTTGTGGACTTATGGTAAGTACTATTTGAAATAATTGTAATCATCATTAACCTAGTGTTACGTCTTAGATTTCGCGCTCTTTCGGACCAGGAAGTAGTGCCTCGACAGTCTCCCGCGGTTTGTCCAACAGAGAAGTCACAAATTCAAAGTCATGGACATCGACTACGCGCTCATCGCATGTGGTGGCGGCAGCGACGCGTACAAATACGACTAGCTGGGCAGGGCCGGCTCTCGTTCCGATAGTCTGGCGGGTCGTGCCTCGATTTCGTCCTGAGAGAAAGCTGCTCAGCTCTGCCTGGACGGGACGATTGGTCCTCTTTTTAAGGGGGTCTCCCCGATGCTGAAGGCATTGTCCCCAGGGATAACATGAAGGAGGAGAGGGGGTTAAGCCAGGTGGCTCTGGTTAAGCTCCCTCGCTGCGTGCTCTGCCTGCCCGCCGCTTCCCATGCCATCTAGCCTACGCGGCCGTCACTGTGTGCGTCGCTGGTGCCGCCACCTCTCGTGAATGAGCGCAAGCCTCCCTTTTTATTCTCTTAACTTCACAATCTCATAAAAACTGAGCACCCTCGCTCACACTCCATCACAAAAAATGCCAAAGAAAAATGCACATCAAGGGCGTTCACGCTCAGTCTGGGATAAAGTCACATCACAATATCACCATATCACACATGGTGTCCATCTAATTTTTGGAGCACTGCATTAGTAGTAAATAAACTCGTCCTTTAGTGGCTTCACAAGCAGCCTGCGACGTCTAGAGTCCCACACGTTAGTCGAGGTTGTTTTCGGCGGAGGCCTGGCGGGTAGTGGAAAATCTGCGTCGAAGAATTCTTTGTCGCGACTTTCACTTTCACAGCTGTTACAATCGTTATCGTGTGCACTGTTTGCTACCCGCGTTTGCACTTCACTTCCAGTCACGGGCCCGAATTCGTGTCTTTTACGAGCACCACCACTACCACCATCACAATCACTGGCACTGCTCCTTTGCTGTAGTCGATGGGTACCATCCGCTGATTCTGCTGCACTGTTCCTTCCGCTGCCGGTCCATGGCCGTTCTCCGCAATCACAATCACTGTCACTCACATTGCTTTCCTGCTGTAGGTGCTTATTAGCCCGTTATACTTTGTGCTGCGGGCAGAGGCTCTTTATTTTTCTTTCCTTTTGCATGCCTCAACATAATATATGTAAGTGCTTATTAGCCCCATCCGCTGACCTTGCCCTTGTTGGTGCCTCCATCTTCGTTGCTGGCGAGGTCTTTTTTACGGGTTTGGCCGTGGGCTCATCATTGAGCGCAATGCTGCTGCCGCTTGCTTGCGGAACTTCATCCTCAGTGAAATTTCGAGTAACGTACAGTTCAAGGCGTTCCACATTTACGATATCCCGTTTCCCTCGACTCTACCTCCCAGTCATTCTCGGCGGTCCGTCTCACTATTCGAAATCACTAGTTATAAGAGTGAAGAGACTTCGTAGTCCACCCGCGTTTTGAGGTTGGCATTCGAATGTGAACTAGACCACCTGGAGCGAAGCTCTGGGTTCGTCGTCCGGCGTTGAAACGTTCCTTGCTGTTTCTCTTGCTCTTAGGCTCATAGTTCCACGCGAATTCTCTGGCCTCTTCCCAGCGCACAGCGACACCGTCCAGGTTGCTTCTGGTATCTTGCAGGAGCCCTAGTGCAGCATCGATGGGCAATGTTGGTTATCTGCCGTGGAGAAGGAAGAATGGGGAGCATCCAGTCAGTTCGCGTACTGAAGAGTTGTACGCAAAGATGACGTACTGTAGAAACTGGTCTCAATCTCGATGATGGGTGGAGACGTACTTGCTGATTATTACTGCCATTGTTCAGTTGAATCTCTTGCAAAGGCCGTTGGTTTGTGGATGGTGCGCTGTAGTGCGAGCGTGGTTAGCACTCGTCAGCCGGAAGAGTTCTTCCATCATTTCAGCAGTGAAGTGGCGTCCCTGATCGGTGATGACACGTTCCGGTACGCCATGCCTTAAGATCATCGAGTCCATGAAGGCCTTTGCTGCATAAGCTGCCGTTGCCTCAGGTGTGGCCACTGCTACCCATTTCGTGTAGTATATCATAACGACTATGTATTTGTTGCCGTCTCGGGATTCTGTTAGCAGGCCCACAAAATCCATTCCAACTAGCTGAAACGGGTACATAGTCGGGGGAAGGGGTTGTAGTTCGCCCGTTGGCGCCATATTGGTTGTGTTTCTTGTTTGACAGTCAGCGCAGGAGTGGACGTATTGTACAATCTCGGTGAACATTTTTGACCAAAATACCGCTGCGGATTTTCTTCAGTGTCCGTTTTACCCCTAGGTGACCGGCCGTGACGTCATCGTGGCACGCGGCTAGGATTTCGCGTCGTAGGCTTCTTGGCACAGCAAGTGCCAGTCTTTCCTCAGTAAACTCCTTGGCCCTTTGATATACGTGTCGTTCACGAGGGAAAAAGGCCCTGCGATTTCACCGTCTTCCCCTTAGGTTGATCTTGCTCGCGGAGGTACTTGACGATTGGCCGTAAGAACGGGTCTTGAAGCTGAAGCTTCCCAATGTCCTCTTGAGACACTACGAAGAGCGGGAACTCCTCTTCGTCCTCGGGAGCGGGATCTTAAGACAATCTTGACAATGCGTGAGCGTTCATATTTTTGTTCCCGGTCGGTGTCTTAGCGTGAGGTTGAACTCCTGCAGCATCAGGCTCCATTGGATGAGGCGCCCATTTGGGTTCTTTACTGACATTAGCCATGTGAGGCTAGCTTGATCCGTGATGACTGTAACCGATGAGCCGAATATGTACGGTCGGAACGGCTTTGTGGCATATATAACAGCCAAGCATTCTTGTTCTGTCATGCTGTATTTCGCCTCTGCTTTGTTTTAGTGACGACTAGCATATCCGATAACGAACTCTTTTCTGTATTCTTTCTACACCAGCACTGCGGCGATCCTGTAGCCGCAGGCGTCAATATGGAGCTTCAGTCGTTGGACTGGGTCGTTGGTTGGCCGGGCCTTCAATGTGTAGAAAGATTCCTGAGACCATGTGAACTTTTTGTCCATATTGGTGAGCTCGTTCAGCGGTCGCGGAAGACGTGCATGAGCATTAAAATCACCAACTAAAAGATATGGCTCGGGAAGCTGTTGTAAAAGGTCTTCTAAATCATCTAGTGTTATCCTGATGTGTGGTTGGAGGTATACTGAACATACTGTGATGGTTTTATGTGTTAATAATGTGGCTGCTACCGCTTCAAGTCTGGTATTAAGAGTCAACTCCTGAGCAGCGATTCCAGTTTTCACGACGATGGCTACACCACCCGAGAGTCTGCTGGACAGCTCCCGGTCCCGGCGGATGATTTTATAATTTTTAAGGAACTTTTTGTTCTGAGGACCTAAGTTGGTTTCGTGGAGACACAAAGCCAATGGGGAGAATGTAGCCAGGATGTCCTTTATGTCGCTGTAATTATTTAGTAGTCCTCTACAATTCCAATGTATTATACACGCCATCTTATTTTATGAAAAATGTGAAAAACTAGCTTAGGTTTTTTTTGGCCCAACGACTCGGGGCCTGTCTTTTTTTGACGGTCTAAGCTGTGCCGTCGTCCGTCTGACGTCGAAGGCACAGCCCTACCGGGGTTCGTGTC
The DNA here is from genome assembly GCF_055883805.1 of Amblyomma maculatum. Classification (NCBI taxonomy): domain Eukaryota; kingdom Metazoa; phylum Arthropoda; class Arachnida; order Ixodida; family Ixodidae; genus Amblyomma; species Amblyomma maculatum. The sequence goes on along the minus strand of NC_139351.1, from coordinate 65,148,348 downwards.
CATTGCCTCCTCTTCAGAGGCAGCGGAGGAGCGCGCCCCAGATAAGTGTTCTTTCGTGTTAGGCCTCGCCTCATGAGGAGAGACCTTCAGGCTTGTCAACCCGGAGGGCTGCATAGCCTTCTTTTGAGATGGAGGTGGGGGAGCAGCATGAGCCACTTCCACCTGGGGCGCGGGTAGCCCTGCCCGAGGCTCACTCTGTGTGGCCTGGGCAGGTGCTAAATGTTGGTGTGGCACCCCGCGCTGTTGTGCCATACCAGAATAACTTGGTTTTGCAGTGAACTGAAAAGCAGGAGTAGTGGCCAGTTTTTGTCGCGCTTCTTTATATGACAAGTTTTCTTTTGTTTTGATAGTGATTACTTCTTTTTCAGTTTTCCACGTGGGAAAGGAGCTTGTACAAAGAGTCCTGGCCACGTCAGCTGTACACTCTGACTATAACCAAATACGGCGTAACGCAGGGTGGTTAGCCACACAAGGTTAACCCTCGCCGCCAGGAACAAGGAAAAAGCGAGAAGGGAGGAGAAGACAGGAAAGTTCTGAGAAAGAGGATAGGAAAGTGAAAGATGGAGGGGAGGATAAGAAAAGGCGACTGCCGATTTCCCCCGGGTGGGTCAGCCCGGAGGTGCCGTCTACGTGAAGCTGGGGCCAAAGTGGTGTGTTGCCTCCGCCGAGGGGCCTTAAAGGTCCGAACTCTCGGCATCGGCTCAACCACCAGGATCCCCTTTTCCCCGGACACGGCGATGCCACGCACGGCTAAGCGTGGGTGCTGGGGTCCGTGGTGTCGCACAGTACAAGCAAACACCTGCTTTAACAGGTGTCCCCTGCGGGGATACATGTAAAAGACATGCCCTGTCGGAACCCCAATGTTTCCGCGAAAGAACATTCACTATGTTAAGAGATTTTGAGGCTTTCTTTTTTAGTGTGTTTATGTGAGGTAGAAATGTGAGTTTTTTATCGAAAGTAATGCCTAGGAATTTGTGCTCTTCTTTTAATGGTAATTCGGTTCTATTTAAGTGCAAGACAGGGTTGTTCTGAATACCCCGTTTGAGTGAAAACATAACTGCCACCGTCTTTCAGGGGGAAAATTGAAACCCATTTTTGTCGGCCCATGCCACTAGTTTATTTATTGTTATTTGTATTTGTCTCTCACACGTTGATATATTGGAAGAGGTGTAGGCTATCTGGAGGTCATCTACATAGAGTGAACACATAATGGAATTTGGGATTTCATTGGTAATGGAATTGATTTTTACAACAAAAAGCGTTGCGCTTAGAATGCACCCCTGAGGTACTCCATTCTCCTGAATGAAGCTTCTTGACAAGGTGGTACCGAGGCGCACTTGGAATGAACGATGTGAAAGAAAGTCTTTTAAAACACTGAGCATTCGACCACGGATGCCCAAAGCTGCTAGATCACGTAGGATGCCTAATCTCCAAGTTGTATCATATGCCTTTTCTAGATCGAAGAGAACAGCCGGACAATGCTGTCTATGTATAAACGCCTCGCGAACAGTGTTTTCGAGGCGTACTAGGTGGTCCGTAGTTGAGCATCCTTTCTTAAAACCGCACTGATGAATATTAAGAAGTTTACTTGATTCTAAAATAAAGGTTAATCTAGTGTTTAAAATACTTTCAAAACATTTTGCTAAACAACTAGTTAGGGCTATAGGCCTGTAACTCCCAGGACAGGTCGGCGGTTTGCCGGGTTTTAGGAACGGCACAATTATGGCTCTTTTCCAAGTCTCCGGTATTTTAGCTAGTAGCCAGATTTTGTTAAAAAAACTTTAGAAGCGCTTCTACAGATGCTTCTGATAGATGGGCGAGCATCTCATAATGAATCTCGTCAGGACCAGGTGCAGTTTTTTTACCGCAAGCGAGAACATCTTTCAGTTCTTGCAGCGTAATCAACCTATTGTAAGGTGTGTTTGTGCTGCCCCTCGTAGGAAGCCTATATTTTTCAATCCTGTCCTTGTACTTTAAGAATGTTTTTGTATAGTGTGCAGAACTCGAAATTTTGTGGAAATGCACACCTAATATATTAGCTTGTTCTTCGATGCTTGTCTGTGTATTAGGAGCTGTAAGGATTGGAATTGTGAAGGGGAGAAGCTGCCATTTAGTTTATGAATTTGTTCCCACATTTTTTTTTGATGTTGTGGAGCTGTTTATAGATGTAACATACTTCTGCCATGATTTTTTTTCGGCATTACGACGAATATATCGAGCTTTGGCTCTTGCTTTTTTAAAAACTGACAGATTTTCATATGTTGGGTATCTCCGAAAAATACCCCAGGCTTTATTTTGTTCTTTTTTGGCTTCTTTACAGTCCTGTGTCCATCAGACTTTGTGGTTTTGGTGCACTACTCCTGTGGATTGGGGAATAGATAGACGTGCTGCCGCAAGAATGCATGCTGTAAATATTTCATTCATTTTGTCTATATCAATTTTCTCTGAATATATTTCATTTAGACTGGCTTCTTGCCTGAACAAAGACCAGTCAGCTAAATGCAGTTTCCACCGCCTGGGTTTTGTCGGGATGACTGATGGTGAGGATGATAAGCTGATCATGACAGGAAGATGGTCGCTTCCGTACGGATTATTTAAAACTTCCCATTTAAAATCGGTAAAAATAGAAGGTGAACTAAAAGACAGATCTAAACAACTCGCTTTGCCTGTGGCTGGGGAGTAGTATGTTGGATTGCCAGAGTTTAGGAGACACACGTTGCTGCATAAAATAAAATCTTCTATAAGCTGACCACGAGTATCTGTTTGCTCGCTGCCCCAAAGACACGAATGAGCACTAAAATCACCAACTAAAAGATATGGCTCGGGAAGCTGTTGTAAAAGGTCTTCTAAATCATCTAGTGTTATCTTGATGTGTGGTTGGAGGTATACTGAACATATTGTGATGGTTTTATGTGTTAATAATGTGGCTGCCACCGCTTCAAGTCTGGTATTAAGAGTCAGCTCCTGAGCAGCGACTCCAGTTTTCACGACGATGGCTACACCACCCGAGAGTCTGCTGGACAGCTCCCGGTACCGGCGGATGATTTTATAATTCTTAAGGAAATTTTTGTTCTGAGGACCTAAGTTGGTTTCCTGGAGACACAAAGCCAATGGGGAGAATGTGGCCAGGATGTCCTTTATGTCACTGTAATTATTTAGTAGTCCTCTACAATTCCAATGTATTATACACGCCATCTTATTTTATGAAAAATGTGAAAAACTAGCTTAGGTTTTTTTTCGGCCCAACGACTCGGGGCCTGTCTTTTTTTTGACGGTCTAAGCTGTGCCGTCGTCCGTCTGACGTCGAAGGCACAGCCCTACCGGGGCTCGTGTCCATTGCCTCCTCTTCAGAGGCAGCGGAGGAGCGCGCCCCAGATAAGTGTTCTTTCGTGTTAGGCCTCGCCTCATGAGGAGAGACCTTCAGGCTTGTCAACCCGGAGGGCTGCATAGCCTTCTTTTGAGATGGAGGTGGGGGAGCAGCATGAGCCACTTCCACCTGGGGCGCGGGTAGCCCTGCCCGAGGCTCACTCTGTGTGGCCTGGGCAGGTGCTAAATGCTGGTGTGGCACCCCGCACCGTTGTGCCATACCAGAATAACTTGGTTTTGCAGTGAACTGAAAAGCAGGAGTAGTGGCCAGTTTTTGTCGCGCTTCTTTATATGACAAGTTTTATTTTGTTTTGATAGTGATTACTTCTTTTTCAGTTTTCCACGTGGAGCAAGACCTTGAATAAGCAGGGTGTTCTCCTTCACAGTTAGCACACTGCAATGTGGTTTCGGTGCATTCATCAGTTGAGTGTTCTTTTGAAGCGCATTTCGCACAAGTTCGGCGACCACGACAACTCTGTGAGCCGTGGCCGAATTTCTGGCAGTTGAAGCATCGTCTAGGGTTCGGTATATAATGTCTTACACTTATCTTCAGGTAGCCTACTTCAATGGTGTCAGGGAGAGCACTGGAAGCAAATGTAAGGACAATGTGCTTTGTCGGGATTTCTTTGTTTTCTTTTCTTATCTTAATCCTCTGGACATTTACAACGTTCTGATCAGCAAGTCCTTCTAAATGTTTTTCTGTCAAGTGTATGAAATCATTTTCTGAAATCACACCTCGGACAGTGTTCAGTGATCGATGAGCAGTGATCGAGACAGGTATGTCCCCGATAGACTGAATGTTGGACAGTTTCAAGTATTGCATGTAGTCTTTCAATTCAAGCAGTAGGTCTCTACTTGCCAGTTTTTTCACCCTGTAACCTGTACCTAGTGCACTTTTCAGTGATTTCTCAACTATGAATGGGGAGATAATTCTCGCTGATTTTTGCTCTTCTTCACTATGTATCACATAGTACTTTGGGAAAACTTCTTTGTTTTTTGTTTTTTTTTTTTGAAAAATTTATGGGTTACATCGGTCCGCCCTCTTTTGAGAGGGCGATCAGTTCCAGAAAGAGAAGCAGCCATAAAATGTGATATTTTTCGGCCAAAGTGGCAGCCACCCACCATGGAGCCCAACAAGGGGACGGGAAAGGAGCTTGTACAAAGAGTCCTAGCCACGTCAGCTGTACACTCTGACTATAACCAAATACGGCGTAACGCAGGGTGGTTAGCCACACAAGGTTAACCCTCGCCGCCAGGAAAAAGGAAGAAGCGAGAAGGGAGGAGAAGACAGGAAAGTTCTGAGAAAGAAGATAGGAAAGTGAAAGATGGAGGGGAGGATAGGAAAAGGCGACTGCCGATTTCCCCCGGGTGGGTCAGCCCGGAGGCGCCGTCTATGGGAAGCGTGGGCCAAAGTGGTGTGTTGCCTCCGCCGAGGGGCCTTAAAGGTCCAAACACTCGGCATCGGCTCAACCACCAGGATCCCCTTTTCCCCAGACACGATGATGCCACGCACGGCTAAGCGTGGGTGCTCGGGGTCCGTGGTGTCGCACAAAACACACAAACACCTGCTTTAACAGGTGCCCCCTGCGGGGGACAGACAAAGGGATCTTACGCTAAAAGCTTGTGTGTTAAAAAAGGGGATTTGCTGTTATAAATACGGCGCTGCAGGTGCAATAAGCACATCTTTAGCCCAGTCGCTGTTTGCAGAGAAGATGCGATAGGCGGATGCTTTAGAAGTTCGTTCCGTTCCGGCCTCGCATGCAAAATAGTCTAAAAATGAGTAGCAAACAACCTTCGAAGGATGCCTTGGAACCAACGGCGTCAACCATTTGTTACGACATCGTGGTTAATCCCCTAACCTGACATCGCATGTGGTTGGTAGGTTTCTGTTAGAAATATGATTAACCGCGCCGTCATGATAATTAGTCGATGTCATTTGCCGAAGGATATCCTTCTGGTTTCTCTTTTGGACTGTATCTGACTGTAGCAGATAAAATGCACAAGTGATACTTAGAAAATAGCAATATATCTACAGTTATTATTGGTAAGCTTGGCTTCATATACCACGCAAAAGGCTGTCTTAACCAATACCAGTGGGTAGCGACAGTGGCGTTTGACTTTTACGTCCTCTTCTAAGAATCATGTTATGTACACAACTTTACAGAGGCAGTTGCACCCACTTACGTCTTACTCAACCGCTTACTGCCCCCTCACTTGATGGTGGACACAGCGGCACGCATGCCAATACTCTTGCTGGCACATTTCGCACTTTCAGCAGCAGAAAATCTTTTTGAAGCTTCGGTTTTCACAAGAATCTCCATTCGCAGCTTGCAGAATATCTGAACAATATTAGGAATCACGTTGTGACAAGAAGGAAAGCATGTTTGCACGGAAATGTTTCGAGTAGCGCTTTGCTGCACCTCGCCCACATTGACAGAATTATGTATCAGCGATTCTTTATTGTTGCGGAAGAAGTTTTCAGCAACTTTGATGACCTCAATCACCCCTTGAGATGGAGTAGTCAAAGACTGACGGTGCTCAGAAAAGTTTTTTGAATTCTATCAACTTGGTAGGTGTGTCATTATCAACCAATGAATTGTGACAATCTTCACACTATATCCGCTTTGTCAGTCAGGAGACAACGTAACCCGCGAGGTATGCAATCGATTCCTCTACTTCAGGACTTAAATCTATAAGATCTTCTGGGGCTTGAATGTTGCTTGTCGTGGTTTTTGCCTCACTTGTGTCCTGCAAATTTATCAACACATAGCCCTCCTCTTCAGAATAGCTACCATGCTTGCTGGGCTTAAGGAATTGTGCTAGTGTTGCGCTCCTCAGGCTGCATTTAAATTCGTACAGTCGCGGGACAGGATTTTTTGCACGCAGGGTGGAAAACAAATTTTCCAGACCATCTTGGCTTAATCTGCTTAGGAAGACGTGCTCATCATTGTACTTGCTGAGAGGAACATCTTGGACTTCCAGAGAAGTTCTTGTGGCTAAAATGATGCCTGTTGTACAGGCTTCCAAACCGGTCTGTTTTGGTTGCCAATAGCAATTTTAGAGAACATTTCCGCTGTCGCATGCAAGAATACTACGCTGTCTTGATAAGCCTCCTCAACCGCATGGCTGAAAGCGAGGTTTGTTGTTCGGGAGGTCATCAGGCGAAACCACCTAAACACTGTTTCAATGAACCACGCTGTAGTACGCGCATTTCTAGGAATTTTTTTCTTTTCTTCAAGCAGACGCAAACCAAAAGCCGTATCGTTATGAAAAAGAGAAAAAGCGGGGCCAACTTTCATTTTGTCATAATGATTTGGGTCAAGAACAGACACGTTCAATTGCGGCGCGAGCTTTATGTCATCCTTTTCGTCATGCCTCAGAAGGGCCTTTATAAACTCGACGTTCACGCAGTTTGTCGGCAAATCGTGTTTCTTCACAATTTCGTCGGGAAGGTAAATGAGTTGGCCTTTTGTAAAATGATTTCGCAGATTTTTCAACAAATGTGGTACATCGGCCATAAACCAAAGCTTTCTGTGTGGATCACAGGGGTGAGGGCAACTGGTTCGCGGCCTGCTGTGGTTTCCGACCGTGATTCCAAAGAACTTCCAAAGTGCCTGATTCGCACTGCCCATGTCAGAAACAACGACATGAATATTGATTCCGATAGACTCGCAGGCGGTAATTAGGTCAATTAAATGAGCTTTAAAGATGGTAGCATGGATAGAGTTGCCGGTTAGTTGATATCCGATGGTTTGCTTCCATCTGGTGGAAAGACCTCCCAGCATAAATACCAAAGCGTGTGTGGCTAAGCAGTCATCAGGAAGCGAACCATCGGACAAAGGCAGTGTGGGTGCGCCCCAGACTTCGCAGCATGAATAATCATATACGAGGCCCGACGTGATCTGCATCTCGTCTACCATCATAATGGCGTGACGTTCCTCCGGCTTCATGAGATTCACCTGTAGAACGCAAATCAATGTTAGGAATGACTGAAAGTAAGCTCGCGATGGTATTAATGTATGAAGTAAACATACAGATTTAAGACGCGCAAGAGGAACCACTAAAAAAAAAGCAGAAACGCAGCCAAACATACAGGTATAAGTGCTTAACATATTAGTTTGGTAACAATGAAAAAAAAACCGGTAAAACTATCAAAAAAAAAAGGCAATGCTACCTAACACTAGGCAAGCTCACAATACAACATACTTGGCGTATAGTAACTATTTACCTTTATCTTGAGGAGTTCCAAAATATCAGTAAGTCCGGGTCGAAATTTTGCATGTTCGATGTGCCTTTGCAAGGTGCGTTCTGAGGGCAAAGGGTAACTGTATTCCCTTAGGACACTGTAGCCCCGCGTCCCACATGCCAGCCGCAACCTCAGTGACTTCACAAGTGTGTCAGCTTCCCACCGCGATCCCTGATTTGACAGCCGCTCCAATGATGACATCTGATCATCGTTGAAAAGATGTTTGAGTTTTTTCTTAAGCTGACCCTTTTGCGCCTTGCTCTTTAAATATCTTTTCCTTGCAGCTTGTAATTTCCTGTTTGAGTCCTTTTGATTCCGCTCCAGTTCTGCTATGCGTTCCAAGAGTGCCTGGTGAGACACTGAAAAAATAAAAAAATTACAATGTATTCAAGCGTACACTGAAGCACAAGAAACATCGCGTGCAGGGTTTACAAACAGATGCAGAAAGCCCTCTTTCTCTATGAAGGAAAGGTCTGGTGACAGGAGAAACTGGATTAAAGAGCATTGTATCATTGGCTACTGCAACATAATGCATAAAAGAGGCCATTTACCATTGGGGAAAACCGCTTCGGCGCGAGCAACAGGTTCGCCATTGCAGTCTTGAGATGGCGCTGATGGAGGAATTAAATAATTGTATGAATATGCTGCCACTCACTTCTGTGCTTAAAGAGACAGCAGCTTACAGCAGGGTACATTGGGAGAAGTAGTGGGCCCTATTGTTGACGCCGATGCGCTACAGTTCTGTGGTAAGCATGCAGTGGTCTCATGCGCTGTGCAAAAGAGCGTAATGTCATTAAATTCAACAATGGAATATATAAAATGTATAATTTACCATTGATTAAATCTGGTTCGTGGCTCGCACCAGGTTCGTCAAAGAAGTCTTGAGATGGTGCTGATGGAGAAATTAAATAACTGTGTGAGTACGCGGCCGCTCACTGCCTTCGTGTGTGCTTAAAGAGACAGCAGCTTACAGCAAGGTACACTAGGAGAAGTGGTGGGCCCTATTGCCGACGCACTGCAGTTCTGGGGCAAGCATGCGGCGGCCTCATGCGCTGTGATAAAGATCGGATTGTCATTAAATTGAACAACGAAATAGATGTATAATTTACCATTCATCGAAGCTGGTCCGTGGCTCGCACCAGGTTCCCCTAGGCAGTCTTGCGATGGTACTGGTGGAGAAATTAAATAGCTTTATGAGTACGCGGCCACTCACTGACTTCGCGTGTGCTTAAAGAGACAAGTAGCTTACAGCAGGGTACACTGGGAGAAGTGGCGGGCCCTATCGCCGACGCACTGCAGTTCTGGGGCAAGCATGTGGTGGCCGCATGCGCTATGTAAAAGAGCGGAATTTCATTGAACGCTACAATAAAATAAAAAAAAATGACTGGGTGCACTTAAGTCTCCAACGTGCGTTAATGACAAAACATATCTGCTACATCATTAACTATCGCTATCCGTATCTATTACTATCTACTGTAATGCCGTCGAGGGACCTATCATAACTGTCACTACCTGTAACGAAAACTACCACCTTACTATCTGGGCCTATTACTTTCATTTCCTATTAATATCCATAACAGTCACTATCATTAGCTGTCACTATTCATAACCATCATGCACTATATAATCTGATGCCAACACGTGAACCATTGATATACATCATTTTACGTTACGTTGTACCTCATACCTGACGAGTCAACTATATACCGACTTTAATTTCTTACACTTTCTTGGTTTCTCATAAATGGAGGTGGGAAAAGAGCAAGCCCCAGAAATTACTTACTACTGTCAGCGCGGGGTTCATGTCTCTGTCGAGGAGGTGTTGTGTTGTGTTGGGTTTAGTGGCGCATAAGCAACTTAGGCTATCATGCGCCAATTTCATGGTTAAGAGTGTTGTATTTATGTAATTTAAACTTACATTCTGTTTAGGACGTTTGCTTCTATTAAAAACCTGAAAACACAGGGCAAATCAACAAGCGCATTTTCACCTAAAAGCAAAGCTGGATGAAGAGGAATGTGTTGTTTGTAAAACTGTGTAAAATGTTTTTTCCTCAGTTGTTCAAGTTGTCTGCATGAGATTAAAATGTGGATGACTGTTAGCTCGTGTCCGCATGAATCACACAGGGGCTTATCCTGTTTAGTTAAAATGAAACTATGTGTTAAATGTGTGTGTCCTATGCGAAGACGGCATAGAGCCACTTCTTTGGAACGTTCAAGGTGGGTGCTCGATTTCCACTCTTCTATTACAGGCTTTATGAGGTGTAGTTTGTTATTTGTTTCAGTGTTCCAAGTGGACTGCCATTTTTGTATCAGTCTACTCTGTACCAGTTTCATGCAGTCTTGAGATGGTATCTGCACTTGTTTTATTTTCTTGTCTCGAGCTTTGGCAGCGCACATATCTGCTTTTTCATTACCTCGGATTCCTACATGACTGGGTACCCAGCAAATTTTTATGCTTCGTCCTTCATCTGTAAGTGTTGCTATGCTGTGTATGATGTTTCCAAGTATTGGTATAACTGCATTTCTTGTGTGAAGGGCTGTGACTACACTTAGGGAATCTGTGTAAATAATACTTCTTCTGAGCTTTTCTTTCATTATTTTCTCTATGGCAACAGAGACAGCATAGCATTCAGCAGTAAAGATGGACGCGCACTGTGGAAGTCTCATTATTTCCTCCCATTCGCCTTGAACAACTGCGCTTCCGACATAATGATCTGTTTTCGAGCCATCCGTGTAAAAGTCTGTGAAGTTACTGTATTTTTCTTTCAGCTGAAGGAATTCTTGTATGAAGTGCTCTTGTGGGGTTATTGTTTTTTGGAACTGTGTAAGAGAGAGGTCGCAAACTGCAGGGACCAGGTACCAAGGAGGCAGAGGGTTAGGTTTTTTGGCAATGCTAGGTAAACAATCCGGTAGCTCAACCTCTTGACACATTTCCTCAAATCTTAGGAGCAGTGGTCTCACTGCATTGGGTTTGTTGGTGAATAGTGTTCTAGAAGGGCATTTAGTTACTAGAGAATAGCATATATGCTTTGGCAGAGATCTGATTTTAAATATATAGGCACATGTAAGTGAAGTTCTTCTGATTTCAAGAGGAGGTTCATTTGTTTCCACAAGCAGACTGGATATAGGAGAAGTTCGGTATGCTCCACATGAGAGTCGAAGTCCTGTGTTATGTACCGGGTCTAGTTTTTTTAAATATGATGGTCTAGCTGACCCATACACTATGCAGCCATAGTCTAAGGTGGAGCGTACGACAGATCTGTAAATGTGTTTAAGGCATGTCCTGTCAGCGCCCCAGTGTTTACGGGAAAGAACTTTTAGTATGTTTAGAGATTTGGAAGCCTTTTTCTTCAGGACATTTATATGAGGAAGAAAGGTGAGTTTTTTGTCAAAAGTTACGCCTAGAAATTTGTGTTCGTTTTTCACCTGTAATTTCGTTTTGTTCAGGTGTAGTGTAGGATCTGTTTGTAAGCCTCGTTTGAGAGAGAATAGGAGAGCCACTGTTTTTTGAGGAGAAAACTGAAATCCGATTGTGTCTGCCCATGCTGCTAGTTTATTTATGGTCAACTGCACCTGTCTCTCACATGTAGATACGTTAAAGGATGTGTATGCAATCTGTAGATCGTCAACATAAGCTGAATACATTACGGATTTCGGGATAACTGTGCTTATGGAATTCATTTTTACTATAAAGAGAGTTGTGCTTAAGACGCATCCCTGTGGTACGCCATTCTCCTGTACAAAGTTCTTTGAAAAGGTTGAGCCCAAACGCACACGGAATGAGCGATTTGACAAGAATTCCTTTAGACAGTTTAACATCCTACCACGTATGCCTAAATATGCTAGGTCACGGAGGATGCCAAACCTCCATGTAGTATCACACGCCTTTTCCATATCAAAGAAGACGGCAAGACAGTGCTGTTTGTGAATAAATGCTTCACAAACAGTGTTTTCAAGGCGGACTAGATGGTCCGTGGTAGAACATGCTGTTTTGAACCCACATTGGTGTATGTCTAGAAATTCTTGGGAATGAAGGACAAAGGCTAATCTGGTATTAAGAACACTTTCAAAAGACTTTGCTAGGCAACTTGTGAGAGCTATGGGTCTATAACTGCTGGGGGCCGTTAGTGGCTTTCCTGGTTTCAGGAAAGGCACAATAATATCTTTTTTCCAGGCCTCAGGAATACTCCCGGATACCCATACTTTGTTGAAAAATTTCAGAAGTGCTTCTAATGCAGGTGTAGAAAGATGTGCAAGCATCTGATAGTGAATTTGATCTGGGCCAGGTGCAGTCTTCTTGCCGGCAGATAGAACAGTGTTTATTTCTTGTAGTGTTATTAACTTGTTATATGTTTCATTAGTACTTCCACTTGTTGGCAGTTTTTGTTTTTCGGCCTTGTTTTTGTATGTTATAAAAGATTTTGGGTAGTGTAGCGAGCTTGAAATTGCAGAAAAATGATCGCCTATAATATCTGCCTGTTCCTGTAAGTTTGTTTGGGTGCCAGGAGATGTTAGAAAGGGGACTGTGTACGGGGAGAAGTTGCCATCCAGTTTGTGAACAAGCTCCCACATTTTTTTTTATGTGATTGAGCTATTTATTGATGATATGTATTTTTGCCAAGAAGCCTTCTCAGCGTTTCGGCGGATGTACCGTGCCCTAGCTTTCGCCTGTTTGAATTGTACGAGGTTTTCGTTTGTAGGGTACCTGCGAAAGGTTCCCCACGCTTTGTTTTGTTTCTTCTTTGCATCTCTGCACTCCTGAGAATACCAGACTTTGCGATTTTTCAGTACCACTCCTGAAGACTGTGGTATAGCTACAAGTGCTGCGTCAATGATGCAGGCCGTAAATTTTTCATTTATCTCGTCAACACTGAGTTTTTCGGAAAAGACCTTTTCCAGGCTGGCTTCAGACTGGAATAGAGCCCAGTTCGCAAGGTGCAGCTTCCACCGCTTGGGTTTGTTTAGAGTGATGGAGGGTGAGGGTGTTAGGCTGATAATGACAGGCAAATGATCACTTCCTAGAGGATTGTCAAAGACGTCCCATTTAAAATCAGTAAAAATTGATGGGGAGCTAAATGATAAATCTAAAACGCTCATTTTCCCCGTGCTTGGGGAGCAGTATGTATGCTTTCCTGTATTTAGCAGGCAGACATCATTGTATAATATAAAATCCTCTAATATACGACCTCTAGTGTCTGTCTGATCGCTTCTCCAAAAAGTGGAGTGCGCATTAAAATCTCCAACAACCAGATATGGTTCTGGCAGTTGTTCTAAAAGCTCTTCCAGATCATGAAGGGTTACAGTTAGGTGCGGTTGGAGATATAGTGAGCATATAGTTATTGTTTTATAATGAATGATAGAGACAGCAACAGCTTCGATCTTGGTTTTGAGGCTAATTTCACGCGTTGCTACTCCATTCTGCACTACAATAGCGACACCTCCAGATAACCTATTTGCCTTTTCGGTCGCAGCGAAAAACGTTGTGTCCTTTTAAAATGTTTTGGTGTGGTCCTAAGTTAGTTTCCTGTAGGCAAAGGGCTACAGGAGAAAATGAATGTAAAATGTCTTTTATATCGTTGTAGTTGTTTATGAGACCTCGGCAGTTCCAGTGTATGAGGAACGCCATTTTTTTTTTTTTTTTGGAATGTACCTGAATTTAGGTTTCAGGTTTTTCTGGTCCTGTTATACGAGTTTTTTCTCTCAGTTTTCTTTCTAGAGAGTTATGCCGCCGCTGCAGCGTGGACGAGGAAGGGGTTGTGTCCATTGCCTCAGGGGCTTTGGACGTTTGGGGAGAGTTAGGAGTGTTGGTTGCAGGCTTCCCTTCTGGGGGAGAAGCCTTTTGGGCTGTTGGCTCTGGGGCCAGTGTGCCCTGTTTCTGCGATGGCAGGGCAGCTTTCGCTGCTACTGCCTGGGGCAAGGATGGCCCTGCCTGAGGCTTACCCTCGGCGGAGACCAAATCCTGTTGTGTGCTGCCCCCATGCTCCACCACATTGGAATAGTTCGGTTTGGCTGTGAACAAAAAAGTGCCCTGTTTAACAAGATATCGCTGTCGTGCCTCTTTAAACGTTATGTTTTCCTTGAATTTTATGGTAATGATGTCCTTCTCCTTCTTCCAAGAAGGACATGACCGTGAGTACGCGGCGTGTTCACCTGCACAGTTTGCGCAGTGTGGCGCAGCTTCACACTCGTCAGATTTATGTTCATTTGAGGCACATTTTGCACATGTTTGTCGGCCACGGCAGCTCTGGGAGCCATGACCGAATCTTTGGCAGTTGAAACAACGTCTAGGGTTTGGGATGTAGGGCCGGATGTCTACTTTGATGTAACCGACTTCAATGGATTCAGGGAGTTTGCTGGAGTTGAAAGTCAGAACTATGTGCTTTGTTGGTATTTCTTGGTTGTTCTTCCGGATTTTGATCCTGTGTACACCGATTACATTTTGCTCAGAAAGACCTTCTAGAAGTTCTTCTTCGGTGAGTGACAGGAAGTCATTCTCTGATATCACGCCTTGGACTGTGTTCAAGGATCTGTGAGCACTGACCGTTATTGGGATATCCCCAAATGTAGTAAGTTGCTGAAGGTTGCTGTACTGGAGTTTGCTTTGCAGCTCAAGCAGGAGATCCCCGCTAGCCAGTTTACTAACTTTGTATCCTGGGCCTAGTATGGTTGTGAGAGACCTAGATACTGCAAAGGGGGATATTAGCCGAGCTTGTTTGGCAGGGCTTTCACTGTGGATCACATGATATTTAGGGAAAGTGTCATGCTTTGCTGAAAAGAACTGGGCTGATACATCGGTCCGCCTTTTCTTGGAAAGGCGATCAGTTTGTTTGGAGGAAGAAGCCATAAATAATGTATGATGTTCGGCCGCGGCGCCAGCCACCCACCATGGAGCCCAACGAGGGGACGGGGCAGGAATTGGCAGGCAAGTACTGTCCACGTCAGCTGTACACCGTAACTATAACCTAATATGGCGTAACTCAGGGTTAACCCTCGCCACCTGGAAGTAAGGAAAAACCGGAAGAGAGTAGAGGACAGGAGAGTTGTAGGATAGAAGATAGGAACGTGAAAGATGAAGGGGAGGATAGGAAAAGGCGACTGCCGATTTCCCCCAGGTGGGTCAGCCCGGAGGTGCCGTCTATGGGAAGCGTGGACCAAAGTGGTGTGTTGCCTCCGCCGAGGGGCCTTAAAGGTCCAAACACTCGGCATCGGCTCAACCACCAGGATCCCCTTTTCCCCAGACACGACGATGCCACGCACGGCTAAGCGTGGGTGCTCGGGGTCCGTGGTGTCGCACAAAACACACAAACACCTGCTTTAACAGGTGCCCCCTGCGGGGTCTGTCGAGGAGGCTTCCTTTGCTTCGGGACAGGCCGATGAGAGAAACTTGTTGGAACTGCGTTGGGTCTCAGTTTTTTTTTTTCTCCAGTTCGTGCAATATTCGCGGCTCAAATTGGTCTTCAGTGAAATGTAGCTAGAACATATAGCGATGAGTTTATCACAGGCAAGATGAAAAAAAAAAAATCTTGCATACATTTGAAATGAATAGCATGTTACACAATCAATATTCATTGCTTAATCTTCGTAAATACAGCAAATTGATGCAATGCTTCCGGCTGATTTTACATTGATGGGAAAAGGTTGGGAATTGCGGGCTTAGAGCTCCAGCTATCAAAGGGAAGGTTCCCGGCCAACGCCTAGTATAGTCATGATGAAAGTGCAGCGTGTATGAATCAAGTGAACACCCCCTGCACATTGGCCGTAGCCCGGATAAAATCAAACCATACTTGTTAACCTACTCATGCGTGGAAGCATGGCAAAAGACATATTGAAGAATTGAAAAAAAAAAAACGCAGTACGAACTAGCAGAGCTCATTACCCGCAATACCGCGGGTTTACTTGCCAATGAGTTTTTCAAGACCAGCATTCATTATTCCTAAGTAACCGACGCACACTACAAGTATAATATCGAGTGACTAGCTCCTCGACAAGCCACAATTTCGATTTTTAGTAAAGGAGGCCAGGGATCGTAGCATAATCGCGACAAATGCAATCGAAAGGATGTACCTTCCCACATATCATTGACAGCAGAAAGCAGACTACAGTGCCGTACTTCTGACTGTACAGAAGTCGACATCGTATGAAATTATGTAGCCTTGCAGAATATCCAGCAGAGGACAACCTCATTTTTATGCAACAAACATAATATTAAGGAGCACGAAAAATAGAAAACGCAGCGTCAGGTGACGCGTTATTACGGGCAGTGAGAAAGGCGCCTTACCTCGCAAACAACGCTGTTCTTTGTAGGAATAAAGTTTTCTGCCAATATTGTGAAGCCACTGTTTCTTCCGCAAGCCGTCACGCTTGCCTTGAGGTACCATGAACACCGCATAACCATCTTCAGGCCGCTTGCTGCAGTTGTACGCGCAACAGCACGGCATAGCGCTTGCACGTTGCAATTAAAGCACAGCGCGCAATATTCGCTCGCCGAAAATAGGAGAAAAATGGCGCGAAGGAAAAAGAAATACACAAGCAAAACGCCGGAGCCCGCGCGTTCCCAAGGGCAACGGCAGGGACACCAATCATCTTGCAGGAAATCGGGCGGAGAGCCGGCGCTCGGGCATGGGGCGCGCAAGGGGCGAGGAGGAAGCGAGGAGGTTGCGCTGCGGCGGCAAAGTTCAATAGTTGGCGTAACTTTCAACGAAGTGTCTAAAGGTACGTCCGACGTATCCATTTGATTCTCGTAAAGATACGGCGGACGTCGATATACAGGCTCATGGCTATATGCACGTCGAACGCGGCCACATTCCGCTTGCTACGCGTGAATGAATCTTATCCTCTATGATATCAGCTAGCCGCGACTCTCGATGAGGTGCTACGAAGAGTGCATCCGTTCTAACATAAATCACGGTACGGCAAGCATCGCTGTCACGCATATAGCTGCAGGCGATGCTACGTACTGCACCAGCTCCACCAGCTGGCATCGAGATACGCACATTCAAGAGCAGCTTTCGCTTCGCACTAAACTATCACCTCGATATGCCCGTAATGCGAGCGAGCTATGCCTAGCATTTACGCTGTCTTAGGTCCTGCATCGACCTCCGAAGATCTAGCGCCGGCACAATACACACACACACCTCGCCGTGCAGAACATTCGGCAGTCCAAAGTATGTATGTGAAATGTCATTATGCTCGTTCCTCACATGCAGACTGAGGAAACAGGATGTTTCTAGCTAAATTCTTCGTTTAAATTCTACCTCAGAGCCGTGGCAGAAGACATGCCGAATCTACTAGAGGCCTGCGCTGCTACTGCGGCGAGCTGCACATCGACTCGTCGAGGCGAAGACCTACTGCACCGCACCACAAGAGTGCACAACCGGAAAGCCGGAAGCGCGAATGATCCGAATTCCCTGTGAACAGCGATGTTCTTTGGTATTTAGGGGAAGACTAGACTAAAGTGCTTAGCCTGCATCTTTTTCTTGTCGTTGAATTTTGCGTACATGTAGTTTAAACCCCCGCATGTTCGAGGTTAGCGTGACCCGACTGAACGGCCGCGCAGCTTTGAAACGATGGGGTCGATATGCATGCATCGCCGGACTTAGGTACGCGGTAGAAAATGTGCGCTGCACATTTCGTTGCAGAAGCTGACTCTTGGAATTTTGCAGAGTGTGCCATGCAAGTGATCGTTGCTACAACCACACATCCATGTTCCAACGGCTGGCCTACCCCGAGGCGCATAAATGTTCAACCGTTGACGTATCAATGATCGAAGAGAGGACACATTCTCACAATATTGGGCGCGAAATCGATAGCTACCAGTGCTCAGTGTTAGAGAAATTCTGCCTTGATCATGCGCAATTCAGTGTTTCAGGTGTGGTCAGTAGCTATAAGTTTGAACAGTTCGCCTGTCAAGTCAGCGGCGCCAGCGATGGACCGGCGGAGCGATTTTCCACGCTACACCGCTGTCTTGCTAGAAAGCCTACCTAGGCGGCGTTTGACATTCAGCTGGTTTTTGTGGGCCCCGTAATTGAAAGCAACGCCTTCAGAAACGCGTTAAATGTTCAAAAATGTATTTTCTTCAATAGTTTCACTCCGGGCTGTCAAAGCAGGCGAACGTTGATAAAACATTTGAGCACTCCAGTCTTTAGAAATCTGTAGAATCGCCTTCAGTTTGTAAAATTATTGGAATAGGTCACTTTCCGATCGCTGGAACATAGACCCTCATGACAGCGCTGTCACGTGAATAAGGACCACACCAGACCGAAAGCTTGTCTCATATAACATAGCTAACCAAGGTATACCTTACAGCATTGTGTTGATTTTTATGGTGCATAAGCGACTAATGCTGCCATGCGCCAAGAACAAGGTTTAATGTATTTATTTTGTGTGTAATGACTAAAATGTTCTTTAGGATGTAGCTTGTTTAGGAACATTTTAGGAAACCAAAAATGCAGGAAATTTGCACGTACGTCTCTCCTAGGGTCACGCTCGGATGGAAAGGGATCTGTTGCAAAATTGTTCAAAATGTTTCCTCTTATTTTCTCGACTCTGGCGCACATGTAAGACACGGTTTATTGTTAGTTCATCTCCACACTCCTTGCATATTGGTTTGTCCTCTTTCATAAGTATGAAGCTGTGTGCATGGTGTGGGTATGTGTTTTGTGAAGATGACCTAAAATGGCCTCCATGTTGCGTTTTTGATTACTGCATGATTCCCATTTCTTAATGACAGGTTTGACAAGTATAGTTTGTAGTTTATTTCAATGTTTCAAAAATCCTGCCATTTCACTCTCACTTTTCTTTGTACAAGCTTCTTGGTATCTTCATGCGGCATATTCACCCTCTGTAGTTTAGTATTGCGTCAAGGTAACCTGGTTATTTCTTTTCATCACCTTTCAAGACAACTGTCCTGATTTCATAAAGTGTAGGGTTTCTGACGACAGGAACTCCTTGGAAGTCATAGAAATAAATGAGATCCACAATCATGAGCTATCTAGGGTATGCATATACATGTCCATCGCTCAGTGGAATGGTGTCAGTACGCTGTTAGAACAGGTCTTGTGGTAACAACAACCATTGTCTGAGGTGGTCCTTTAATGGGCATTGAAATGCTATGTAACTACAGGTACTGATAGAACTCTTGATCATGTTATGTGATGATGCGATCCTTGCATGCATATAGGTATACATTTCAGAATCTGCAGTGCACCACTTGACCATTTGCCACCAGTTTGTGTGAAAATGTATTTTTCATGCATGTTAACCAGTATTTAACAGATGACCCCTGTGCACAAGCCACAAGTGCCACGAGCCAAATGTCACGAGGCCACATGACATGGCAGGAGCTGTTAAGTCAAGCTTACAAAGTTATATTTGAAATATGTTCTGGGAGGTTTCAGCTCCGATTAAGAAAGGTTGAGGCTTACAGAGGTCTATGCCAAGTTGTCTATCACCTAACAGGGCAGCCTACGACCGTATGCTAATGAGTATATCTGAGATAACAGAGACATGAATTAAGGAATTAGTAATTATGTTTGTAGCAAAGGGCATGTGAATTAACGGGAATCCACAGTGGGATCTGTACCATTAACGCTGGCACACCATACCCTTATAGGTGGAGATTACGAGTCTCCCTAATTTTTTTTCTGCTCAAAGCTTGTCATTTCCTTCGTTCTTCCAGATGAGGAAGATGTGAAAATGATAGCATCGAAAATTCCAGAGACCATCGTTAACAAGGATGCTGATCCCAACAGCGTAAAAAGGAACTTCAGAAAATATGGGTGACCAGTAATGCTGGCAACAGTTGAAGCTAAGTGGAAAGGCATGAAATTGAAATGCAACATATGCAGAGATATGTTGCGAGACAACCAGTCTGTGGTGTGCGACATCTGTCTCCGTTAGTTTCATCAAGCGATTGGCCAAAGCAGATGGGGCTTGTGGTTTTGTGATAAGTGCAGTGTAGTAGCATAGATGCAACCTTGTCCATTAATAATTGGAGTGGAGTAAGTGCATTGTTTTGTTTTTGTAAGATGTTCATGGTTTCCATGCAAACATTATGAGAAATTTTTTCCTAGAGAATGTTTGCTGAAGTGTGAATATGATGTGCAATAAAACTAGTGTTTTCTTGCTATTTACTTTTCCTTGTATACATTAGTTCTGTGAAGAAAACCACCGGCTGGAAGGAAATGTAATGGCATGCATTTTGATACTTGGCCCCGTTGTGCTGGCTCAGTAGTTAGAGTGCTTGGCTGCTGAACCAAAAGGTGCAGATTTATTTATTTATTTATTTATTTATTTATTTATTTATTTATTTATTTATTTATTTCAGGAATACTGCCAGCCTTCACAGAAGGCCTTAGGCAGGAGTGGGATTACATACATTGTTAAAATACACAGCAGAAAAGAAAAACCAGCTTAACAAGAGGAAAAACCTAAGAAATAAAAAATCATCCCGGTGTCGACCTGCCACCAAATTATAGATTAAAATACTAACACATCAACACGCTGTTCGTACAGCGAAATTGACAACAAGAACAAAAAAAAAAGATACATTAGAAGCAGACATTGAAACCACATGCGCAAGGAAATGGTAGGAGCAATACAGGAGCAAAATACCCGAACAGATAACCAATGGTAAACCACATGTACCAGAAACGCCAACAGTAATAAAGAAGCACTACACGTGAATATATCAAGAACACTTTTTCAATTTTGATAACATAGACTCGACGGTCGGGCATTCTGCAATATCAGCAGGAAGTGCGTTCCACTCACTGACTGTTCTAGGGAAGAAAGAATTTTTAAACACGTTGGTTTTGCAGGTGTACTCTTTCATTTTTTTAGAGTGATGTGTACGCGTATTGCGCCGAATAACAGGTTCGATATATAGATTCTGGTTTATTCCTAGCTTGGAATAGCAGAGAAGATGCATGTACTTCAGTCGTTCATAAAAGCGACGTAACTGCAGAGGATCTAAATTAGCTTTTTGCACTAGAGCGGTTGCTGAAGTGTGCCAACTGTACGAACTATAAACAAACCTTGCTGATTTTTTTTTGGATGTTTTCGAGTTTGTTAATATTCATCTTAGTATAAGGATCCCATACTACTGAAGCGTATTCAAGAAGTGGCCTGATAAATGTTTTGTAAGCTAGAAGTTTTATTTCTTGAGTAGACTGGCGTAGGGTTCTTCGCAAGTAACAGAGTTTTTGCGTCGCTTTTTTTTCAATGTAACACACATGTTCATTCGATCTGAGATCACAGGTTAGAATTACACCTAAATATTGATAACTTTCAACGGATGCTAGGAGGTGACTATTAATGGAGTAGGGAAAGGTTAGGGGCTTTTTTTTACGAGTGATTGTCATTGCTACTGTTTTCTTCTTATTTATTTTCATTTGCCATGTTGTGCACCAGTTTTCTATTTTAGCTAGCGATAAATTTAACTCAGACTGGTCATTCGGATGTTTAATTTCATTGTAAATAATGCAATCATCTGCGAAAAGTTTTATTTTCACGGACACATTGCTGATGATATCGTTAATAAATACTAAAAAGAAAAGAGGCCCCAGAACAGACCCCTGCGGAACGCCCGACCTGACCGGCCCATAACTGGAACACGCTCCTTCAATCGACACGCACTGGTGCCGCGACGAAAGATACGCCGCTATCCAGGACAGCAACGTGTCATTTCTAAGTATTGGTTCAAGTTTTAATAACAGCTTTTGGTGGGAAACGCAGTCAAACGCTTTCTCAAAATCTAAAAAGATAATATCTATTTGGCTCTGTCTATCTATAGCTGCTGAAAAATCATGCACTGCCTCAAGTAGTTGTGTGACCGTTGACACCCCCCTGCGGAAACCGTGCTGCCGAGGATCTATGTAATTGTGTTTTTCAAGATAAGTGGATATGTGTTTAAAGATTATATGTTCCATAATTTTGCCGCATGTGCACAAAAGTGAAATCGGTCTGTAAGACGAAAGAAGCGATTTGTTTTCTGATTTGGGTATCGGTGTGATTTTAGCATACTTCCAATCGTTAGGAAGTGCTGCTTCTGACAGAGATTTCCTAAATATGAGCGATAGATACTTAGCGCACCATTCTGCATACCTGAAAAGAAAGGCATTGGGTATCCCATCAATTCCCTGTGACTTCTTAATATCAATATCAAGTAAGAGCGATAGAACGCCTTCTTCAGATATACATATATTATTTATCGGAGGGTTCGTGTCACTGACTGCGAACTGCGGTATCTTGCCATCGTCATCTGTATATATGGAGCAGAAAAACTGATTAAAAGAATTCGCTATTTGATATTTGTCAGTGACAGTTACATCTGCAATGGACATAGCGGGGAATGGGTCTTTTCTAGATGAAAAATGTCGCCAAAACTTAGCAGGAGATGAAAGAAGAAAGTTTTTCATTGTTATATTGTGGTAGTTATATTTTGCTATTTTTATTGAACTCTTGAGCTGTTGGCGCATGCCGGTAAGTTTCAGAACATTGGCCGCAGAGGGGCACTGCCGGACTTTTTTTCTCATCTTTTTCGTTTTCCGTTTTAGACGTACAATTTCTTTAGTGATCCAGGGATTAGTGTTGTGTACAAATTTGCAACTACATGGCACATACTCGTTCACACATTTCAATGCAAGATTTTTAAACATTAACCATATAAACTGTTGACACAGCATGAATCAGACTCATAACAAGACGTGAAATATGAAAAGGAGTTATCTAGTGTGTTCAAAACACCAACGTCATCAGCACGTGTGAAGTTCGGAAACACTCGTTTTTCTTTCTTGCAATTCGTAATGGCGTTGAGATGTAAGTTTAGGCATACCATCTTATGATCTGATATGCCGTCCATAACCTGCAGTTTTGGTTCACGACGAAGCAATTCACCCGATACAAAAAATAAATCTAAAATAGAGGCGGTGCCATTTTGAATACGTGTAGGCTGCCTGACTAGCTGGACTAAGTCATGGAAAAGAATAATATCGACAAACGGCTCTGCAAAAGTTGACAACGCTTCAGGAAAATCTTTAGTCCAATCGATTGATGGAATATTAAAATCACCCCCTAAAAGTAAGTTATTGGAATATTTTGAGCACTCGCATAAAAAGCAATTCATTTCATCAAAGAAAGTAGTGTCAGTGCTAGGAGGCCTATAAAATGCCCCTATAAGTAGATTAAGCTCCTTCAAGCAGATTTTAATAACGACGGACTCAATACCAGATATGTCAGGCAGCCTAATTGCGTGCAATGTATCTCTTAACATTATGGCAACTCCGCCGCATCTAGAACTTCTATCCTTTCTGTAGATTCGGTAGCCGGGTGGTGTCACCTCGAAGTCGCTGATTTCAGCGTGTAACCACGTTTCGGTTATGATCAATGCATCAGGTTTGTGCGCTAACAAAATACTCTCAATATCTTCCGATTTATTAAGTATACTCCGTGCATTGAGGTTCAGGCATTGAAAAGGTTCCTGAGCCCTTGTATCGATTCATTGCTGTCCTTCCGACGCATGTTTCCTTGGCTCAAGGCTTTTCCCAGCGGGTATTCTCTTATTTGTAGCGTCGTCCCATGCAAAGAACTCATTATCAACCTTAAGTTTGTCATAGACTAACTTAACCTTCCTTCCCGATTTCCTAATTTCGGACGTGCTCTCCCACAGTTTCTTCCTTTTTTGCCTGGTTGCCACTGAAAAGTCTTCAGATATTGAAGTACCTGTATCTTTCAGTTTATAACAGTTCTGCAGTATGCTTATTTTTTCGCGATGATCGATAAGCTTTAGAATTATAGGACGCGGTCGTTCTTGCTGTTGGCGGCCAATACGGTGTATCTTCTCTGTGGACGACACGGCTATGCCTAATTTGTCTTTGAACACACCTTCAACTACTTTTGAGGCAAGTTCCTGGGGCGTTTCATCGGGTTCCTCAGTGATGCCATAAACGAGAATATTATTCCGTCGGGAGCGATCTTCCAAGTCAGTGAGCTTGCTTTGAAAGTTGCGAACGCTTCTTTCAATATCAGAGACCCTAGCACTGACTTCTGTTATCGCTCTAGAGGTAGCTTCAAACTTTTCTATTTTTGTCTCAATTTCGGCCAGTCTTTTCTGTATGTTCTTTTGTCCTTCTAGTATTTCAGTTAGCTGTTCCTGGATGGTGGGACCTGGGTTGGATTCTATGTCCCCACAAAGCATCAAGGATATGAGCAAATTTCGCGCGGCACAACAAATCGCAACAACATTTGGTGGGCACGTCAGCTGGATAAAACAACGGTTGCTGGTTTTAACAGTAGAGGTTTCGTTACTAACCTGCCTGAAAAGAAGAAGCGGGTTTGACATGACGCTGCCAGATGTCCAGCCAACGTGCCCACTGAAGAAGTTCTGCGGAAGCGGGCTTCTTATATATGCGATTGTTGATGTAGATGGCGCTGGACGCAATGGTGTCCAACGGTCGTCGTAAATCGGCCTCTGTTGTGCGCAGGCTCCATTGGCGGTGGTGTTCGTCGCTGCAATGATGTAGTCTTTCCCATCTTGTGACGCGCTGGACTTGGCTGTTGTGGCGATGTTACGACCAAGCATCCGCAATTGCGCGCTCTATTGTTCGCCTGTGGGCATGGATAAGTTTTGTGAATATGTGGTGATGGTCCAATGGCTCTAAGTGAGCCTGTTTCCAGGAATCCTGTTTTGTAAGCATGTTTTGCTTTGTGGACAACCTGCAAATGCCAAATTGACCCTGTCAAGAGAACGTCTGGAAAAACACAAAGAAACGTCCCCCTGCGGGAAATAGCAGGAAGTGCTTTCTTTCTTTTGTTCACCCTTCCAGTCGAGAAGTGCTATCCTCCAGTGATGAATGCCTCCTATCCAAAGGAGACGACAGAGTGACATGTCCGCTGACGTGCAGGACAAGAAAGGAGCATGACTCATACGGCCATTAAGTGATTTCCCGGGAAAGCAGGAAAGATTTGCAATTGTCGAAAAGGGACCATGTTGGGAGCCCTATGCGGCGCCACGTGCACTCGGGTTTCTGAGAAGTAAAACCCCTTGTCAGAACCAGCCTGTGGTTTCTTTGCTGAAGAATAGAAATGTACCTCCTCTCCTCGCCGTTCCCAAGCTTTTCCCGCCAACAAGTGATCACGCCCAACGAATGAATGCCGGACCAGTCAGTGCTTCAGACCATCAGTGCAGTGATGTGTTCGATTGGATGCCGATACCTGAGGGGCGTGCCCTGGATTTGGTTGGTCAGCATCTTCAGAGAGGGGCTGGACATAGGGGGTTTTTAAGGACGCTGCAGAGCACGAAATGTCGCTCTGAGCCCTGGGTAAACGGCTCATCCAGTCGCTTCTCGCTATGAACCCTTAACGCTTGCCATTTTGCTGATGTACCCTTCTTTTTCGTGTAAATATTGTAAATACGTTTTCTCAAAGTGCCAGTAAACCTGCTTGTACATATTTTACCAACTTCGAAGATTCAGTCCTTCTTCAACCCGGAGTCTCTGCACGCTACCAAGTGAAAGCCGGGTCGCCATAGCCCCAGCGTCACGACAGGCGAGCAGAAACAACTGCGTAAAAAGAAGAAGCGGGTTTGACATGACGCTGCCAGATGTCCAGCCAACATGCCCACTGGTTCCAGCCACAGCAGGGGCATTTCAATAGAGGCGAAACAATAGGCCGTCATGCATCGTGCGGTGTCAGTGCATGTAAAAGAACCCCAGGTGATCGAAATTATACCGGAGCCCTCAACTATTGTTTTCCTCATAGCCGTAGTTATTTTGGGATGCTAAACCAGATATATATCACATCATACTCTGAGTAAGATGCTATTCATGGTCAGTTAATCATACACTAAATGATGAATTTTTTTCTGCATGGTACAGCAGCTGTTGTACAATTTTACTTTAGCCTTCATGAAGAATATCACGCTGGCTCCACATGGCCTTCTGTTGACCCTTGATATGCGTCACAATCACACCCGAGTATGTATTTGTCTAAGGGCACCTATGCATGCAAGGACGGGACCGTTACTTTCCATTTGTCAGAACTGAAATGCACGATCCACATCATTTCTGTAATTCAACTGCCTGCTATTTGAACTGTCCAGCATTGATGCAAGTTTCAAAGAACTGCAATTAGCAAATTAATCCAAGCAGGAAACCATGACAAGAACTGCTTCGGTTTCATCTTTAACAACTGTTTGAGAACTAAAATTAGCCAAATGTTGCAAAACATAGATGAGAGGTTGCAAAATCTAAAAAACAATGCAGCCTACCTGTGGCATGTAGGGTTTCACATCCTAAAGTGATATACGTAGCTATGAAAAATACCGTAGTGGAGAGCTCCAGACTAATTCGACTGCCCGGGCTTTGTACTTTGCGTTGACATCTTGCAGGAAACAGAAGCATTTGCATTTCACCTGCACCAAAGTGCGACTGCCATCACTGGCATTAAACATCACGACCTTGGGGCAAGTGGCATAACGTGCCACTAAGATGTCGCAGCGTCTACGTGCATGCTATACACGTCAGCCTTTCTAGCATTAAAGCTGTCACATGCATGGCAGATATTCATGTTCAGCTTTGGACTGACAAGTTTAAAAGTGTACTATTTGTGTTTGTCTAGCATGAAAAACAAAGGAAACTAAAGAAAAACGAAAAAAAAATGAACATATGTTGAAAAAGCACTAGTCATTAACACATAAAGCATATTCGTTCCTTTATTATTATAAAGTGGCCTTCAACAATAGTACAAAGCCTGAACATTTAGGAAGGTGCTGTGCCAGGCAGCTATTTTACAGAAACCTGAACCATTTAACCTGTAGAAATGCGCATCCCGGCGGTGTGGGCTGGGCACTTATTTTTCGGTCCACTCCCATTTTCCAAGTTTTGAGTTCTGTAGTGCAGGCTAACAAATTGTCGATGACTTATTCTCGTCTGATTGTTGCACAGCGCGTGTAAATAAATTACCACTGCACCTAATAAACACTGACATGCACGTGCAACATCGCCGATCATAAACGGACACACTGATGTCCGTCCGGACATCGGCGCACTCATCACAGCACTCTTCGTAGTCTCACACAGCACTCTAGTAGGGCGTAGTCCGTACATCACAGCATCTCACGGTAAGCACAAACCACACCTCCAACAAACACGAATGACGCGATGCTTGGGCTAGAGACACGCCGGCGACACCCAGCTTTTTCAGCGCCGCTTGTATATGTACTACGTAGAACTTGTAGCACCAAACCTCAATGCGAGCAGAAAGCGATGCGTTACGTGACGCATCTCATCACAGATGGAAGTGACGAAACTTTGAAGAATCAAAACTACATAACGACCGTCGTAGACGTTAATCCACATGATAACGAGGATCAAATGAGCGGGCGTGCGGGCCGCGGGCTGGCCGTCAACACCGCGATTACATGTGATCGCGCTTGCCACCCTGCCGCAGTCCAACTCACGCAAACCTGTCATCATGCCATCACGTAGTATATCACCCATTCTAGGCACTATTCTTGTCACTGTGCTACTCTTTGTAATTTCACATTTCACGCATGCAGTATGTACTACATACTTCTTGCACCTCGCACGTACACCTCACACCAACTTCGATTTGGCTACATATGGCTACCATGTTGTTGCTACCAACGTTACTAGTTGCTACAACCACATCTGGGGATCTCGGATCCGTCCGGCTTTCCCGACGGATCCCAAGACCAATATCGGAGAAAAATGTGTTGGGTCCGTCGGAAGAATCCTACCGATCGGGTCCGTCCGCCGTACCTCTGAAAAATATTTCCCGGATCCGTCCGTCGTATGCCGAAGAAAAACGCACCGGGTCCGTCGGATGTACCTTTAAGACCATCGATCGGGTCCGTCCGACGTACCTTTAGCCACAGCCAACTTTCAAATGATCAAGGGGCTTTACCCGCCCGCCGCTTCTCACGCCATCTAGCCTACGCGGCCGTTACTGTGTGCGTCGCTGGTGCCTCCACCTCTCGTGCATGAGCGCAAACCTCTCATTTTGTTCTCGTAACATTACAGGGCCTGATTGGCTGCGTCTGGAGCTCATGCACGCTGGAGTTCATGCCCATGCTTCTTTAGCCGCCCGCTCTCTTCAATTCTTAACCCGGAACTTATAACAGAGTTCTTGTGCTCAACTGACATCGGCAGCAATCCCGGGTATGTTTTAGACGGCTTTTTACATATACAGCCACACCAGCCACACGCTCGAAAAAGACGACGCTAGGCCTGTTAGGCCTAGCAGCCCTCGCTACAACGCTATGCCGGATGTCTCGGCTCTCTCGGCTGATGCCGAGTCCACTGACCCGATGGACACTGACGCCCAGCAACCCCCCTGTGCCAGTACGAACGCCAGCTAGCTACTTGACGCCCGAGAACCTGCAAACAGTTACCAACTACCGCACTGATCTACAGGCGAAATAGAGCTCCTACATGGATGACGACACACAGGCCAACAACCCGCACCAGTGGCAGACTGTGCCCGGCAAGAAACGTCTTCTGCCGCAACGTAAGCAAGCCAATTTTCAAATGTTAAGAGACGTGCCTTACCATGTGGTAGTTGTTAAACCCACGGAACGTGGCAGACTGTGCCCGGCAAGAAACGTCGTCTGCAGCAACGTAAGCAAGCCAATTTTCAAATGTTAAGAGACATGCCTTATATGTGGTAGTTATTAAACCCACGGAACGCCGAGACATCTCATCGTTCCCACGTGACCGACTAGCAACATTACTCAACCAGCACGCCATAGACCACAGCCTTGCCAAACTTGCAGTGTACCGACCTGACAGTCGCAGCAATACAATAACGGCAATCGTGAAAGAATCGGAGCATGCTGTAAACATAACCCGCCATCTTCGGACGCTTTGCGACCCCACAAGGGGCTCAGTTGGAGTTACCAGCTACATGGCACCGCCTAAAAACACTGTACGCTTTGTGTTGCATTCCATCGAGCCAGGCAGCTCCAGCAAAGATTTGATTGCCAATATTTTTTAACCGCATGGAACCATACTTGCCGCACGCATGCTTGGGAAATCGAACACTGCCCTAATTACAATGGAAGCCCCGAGCATACCGAAACGTGTTTATTATTACAACTGTCCTGTAAAGGCATACTCGTTCGAACATCGACCTGTTGTGTGCCTTCGTTGTCACGAAGCAGGACACATGCAAGCGTTCTGTCCGAACGCCGCTGTATGCGGCCGTTGTGGAACTGCACATACTGGAGACGCGGCCTGCACCTTGCCATACTGTGTTACGTGTAAAGTACAGGGTCATCTTGCTACCAGCACAACATGCCCCTCTAAGAAAGCGTCAGTCCCGCCGCCGACGCAGGCCCGGTCACACAGCAATAACCTCGGCAATGACACCGGCTCATCTGAGATTACCTGTTCTACATCTCAACTACAACTCACCCAAAAAACTCTCAAAGAGTCACATAAGTCAAAAAAACAGCGAAGAATCCGCCCCAAGCAACTCGCAACAGAAATTACAACCATCGGATTTACAGGTCGCGTCTGATCTAGACAAGGCACTCGCCAAAGCACAAGCTGATCTCGAACGCGCGTGTTCCCTCATGCTGGACAAGCAGTTAGCGTTCCAACAGCTCCTCGAGGCCAAACAGGTCAAAGACAATGTGGCGGAACTTCGTCAAGCCTCAGTATGGTTTAAAAAATCTGCCCCTTTGACTGGCACATCACCTTATCAGTTTTCTTCAACAGCCTCTCCAGCGCCAGACGCCCCGCAAAAAAAGACAGCGCCTCCTAGCGCACCGCAAAACCAGGCAGCACCTCCTTCCGCAACGCAGATCAATTGTGATTCGCCCACCACCACATCAGTCGACACAGTATCTGCAGCACTGGCCGCTCTCACGAAACGAATTGACGCTTACGAAGCACAACAAGCCGCACAAGAAAAGATTTTAACACAACTTGCAACTGTCATGACGCAGCTTACCATCCTCGACACTATTAGCAGCCAACTTAAGCAATTCAATGATGCTCAAACGCAACTCACAGCCGAACAGCTTATACGGAATGACCAGGCTCACCTCGCACAACGCCTAGACGCTCTAGAAAACGGCCCTCCCGCTCCAAAGCGTCCCAACTTAGCTGCGGTCGATAAACATCCGCCTCGCCCCACCGATTAACATGGCTATCGCCTCAATCGAAACCGTACTACCTGATGTCCTTCAGTGGAACTGCCGAAGCCTAGCAACCTGTGCGCACGAACTCAATCTCTTGTTTGAGCGCATAGGCTGTCCCCCAATTCTCCTTCTTCAAGAAACAAACGGAACATCCCCTGGAATCCGTCACTACAAGGCACTTTATTCTCCAAGTATTATGCATACGCCTCGTTACCAAAACGTCCCTGTAATCCGCGCTCAGGCTGCTATATTTATTCATAAAAATACTCCCCATGCCCAACTTGACACATCCGCGTTCTGCTCACCGCACCAAGAAATCGTAGCAGCGCGAGTGCGATACAACCGCAAACATCTTGTGGTTGCCAGCGCATACGTCAGACCCCACGCAAAGCCTCACGAAGTCAGTTTTGACAGGATACGGAAACTTCGCCACGCTCATCCTAAAGACGAGATGCTCATTGTCGGGGACTTCAACGCGCAGCATCAAACATGGGGTTACAGACGCCCCAGTCTTCTCGGAACACGTCAGCACATCACATCCACAGAGGTAGCGGGACTATACCTTGGCAATGACACCCATTATCCAACACGACGAGGCATGCATCCTGGTCAACATGATACGTCTCCGGATCTGACCTGGCACTCCAACAACATTATCCAAGATTGGCGATGTGGCCCTGAAACAATGGGCAGTGATCATTACCCTATATGGATACAGCTCCAGTCCAATCTACGCCGCCACAAACGAAATACTCGTACCGTCAATTGGAAAAACTTCCGACAGGCTTTAGACGATCATCTCGCCGAACTGCCAGTCGAAACACTCCTTCAACGCGCCCGTGATTCAGCCACTGCAATCACACAAGTAACAGAAGACGTTCCTGTACCTGAACCTCACCTGCTTAACCTATGGGAAAGCAGAAAACAAGCCGAACTCGATTATCTCCAATCTGGAAGAGATTACAAAAAGCTTCTAAAACTTCGTCGCCTCACTGCTGAGGCACGCCTCTATAGCAAACGCCTTAGCAGAAGTCGATGGCTTGACTTTTGTAGCACTTTATTCTATAGGACCAACACCAGCAAGCTGTGGAAAGTATTCCGGGCCATGAACGGCAAGAGCAAATCCGCAAATACCGGAGAAACCCTTCTCCGCACTAGTCAGACTGCTACCGAGCTTGAACAGGAGGCAGCCCGCACTTTCTTTCCGCAACCCGCCTCACCACCCCCACCTGACACCTATGCACCTGTTCCCACAGACTCTACTGGCATTAACGCCCCCTTTAACACATTTGAATTCGAATATGCTCTTTCACAAGTTAAAAAGAACAGCGCTCCCGGCAAAGATGGCATCGCTTGGAGCATGCTCCGGAACTCCAGCACACCTACTAAGGAAAAATTGCTTGACCTCATCAACCAGCACTGGGATACGGGCTGCCTACCACCACATTGGAAACACTCGGTAGTCTTGCCAACTTGCGACCGATCTCTCTAACCTCAACCGTCTGTAAGCTAATGGAACGCATGGTCACCAATCGACTTACACATTACCTTGAGACCTCAAATTACTCTCACCCGCTCCAGACTGGCTTCCGCCCTCAGCTAGGAACACAGGACAGCCTTTATCTTCTACACACCAACCTGAACAGAGCACGCCGATGGTGCAAAGGCCGTCCTGACATACTCGTAGCTGTCGATTTACACAAGGCGTTCGATACCATCAGCCATCAAGCCATTGTCGACGCGCTCATCCACACTGGAGTTGGAGCCCGCGTCATCAACTTTGTGAAATCCTTCCTGAGTAATAGAACCTATGAAATTCAAATCGATACCAACCACACGGCACAACATTTTACAAACCGCACGGGTGTATCTCAGGGCTCAGTCATTTCCCCCACCTTATTTAACATCGTCATGGCGAAAATCGCATGGCAACTAGACAAAATCGATTGCCTATGGTTCACAATATATGCGGACGACATCACGCTCTGGACCACGTACCGTAATACGGCTCGAGAACAAACGGAGACGCTGCAACTAGCACTAGATACAATCGATATTGAACTTCATTCTACAGGCATGCGTCCATCCCCAGAAAAAACTAAATTTCTAGTCATACATCCACCGCCTGGCGGCGTGGACGTCAACCCTTACTTCGGAGGTCAAAGCATCGCACAACCCCCGGAAGGTTATCTCCGGATAGTTGGCGTGCCCATCAATCAGCATGGTACTGCTAAGGATTGGATCCAACAGCTAAAATCTCAATGGAGGCCAGTTCAGTTCAGTTCAGGCGTTCAGTCGTGTCCGACTCTTCGTGACCCTATGGACCATGTCACGCCACGCTTTCCGGTCTCTCACTATCTTCTTAACATCACATAGCTTCATCTGCAATGCCTCGAGAATGCCATCTAACCATCGCGTTCGCTGCCTACCCCTTCTCCGGCGACCCTCAACCTTTCCCAACATCAAATCTTTCTCCAGCGACTCCTCTCTTCTCATCAGATGACCAAAGTAGCTGAGCTTTAACTTTAGAATTTGACCCTGCAATGAGCAGTCAAGGTTTATGGTCGACAATATCGACTGATTTGATCTTCTGGCAGTCCAAGGAACTCTTAAGAGTCTTCGCCAGCACCACAATTCAAACGCGTCAATTCTTCGGCGGTGTTGTGCCTGGCCAAAGCCGCCTAGAAATTCAGCCGGACGCCAAACTTCTTCGGCGAACGCCTCCTTCACAAACTTTGGATACTTCTCTGCAAAGCACCAATGCACTGGAGGCGAGCCGTACCAAAGGGACAGAAGCGACGTGTTTCAACATGCGCTGAACGTCCAGACAGCACGGCGCGCCGTGGCCCTGACGGTGAACCCCTTCTCGCCCCGCGGCATATTTGA
Source organism: Amblyomma maculatum (assembly GCF_055883805.1). Lineage (NCBI taxonomy): Eukaryota > Metazoa > Arthropoda > Arachnida > Ixodida > Ixodidae > Amblyomma > Amblyomma maculatum. The sequence continues at coordinate 65,115,688 of NC_139351.1, read as the reverse complement.
AGCGAGAGCGCAGCGAGCTCTCCCATTGGCCCTGCGAAAGTGCTGCCGTCGGATTGGACCATTTTGAGCGTCAACGGTTCTCAGCGACAGAGTCTCAAGTGCTTCCGTTCGAGACTCCGAGGGAGAGTTCGTCACGAGCGTCCATCGGGAGCAGTTCGCCCCCTGACAGTGCGGACGCGGCGGAAACTCCCCGGCCGTCGCTGCGCGAGAACAGTCGCACATGGCTATGTTAGCTTTCGGCCCCAGAGCCGATCTTGTTGTGTAAATACCTGTAAATAGTGTATAAAGCCTTTTCTTCATCTCACCAACGCCGACTCGGATTCATCGCTACCGCCCAGGGAGCTGACAGCCCTCGCTCACGAAACGGGTGACGAGCGCTGCGTTACCAACTCCTTGGCACAACCCTGTTGACGGTGGGCTACTGTGTGATAACCCCACCGGCACAACAGCGGTCAGCCTTTTTCACAGTCCAACTCTCGCATCCATACATCACAACTGGAAAGACCATAGCACGGGTTATACGGATCTTGGTTGGCAGACTAATGTCTCTGCTCTTTACTAGGCGGTCAAGGCTAACCATTGCTCTCTTTGCCAGAAGCAGGCGTCTCCTAATTTCATGGCTGCAGTCTCCTTCCGAGGTAATCTTGGCGCCCAAGAACAGAAAATCTGTCACAGCTTCCACTTCTTGTCCATTGATGCTCCAGGACTTGATAGGGCAAGACGCCATGATCTTCGTCTTTTTAGTGTTCAGTTTAAGCCCAAACTTCTCACTCTCTTCTTGTACGCGCATCAGAAGTCTCTTGAGTTCCACTTCACTTTCTGCCATTAAAGTGGTATCATCCGCATATCTAAGGTTGTTGATACGTTTTCCAGCAATCTTCACTCCAGCTGAAGACTCGTCCAGACCGGCCTTCCTCATGATGCACTCTGCATATAGGTTAAATAGGCAGGGCGACAGTATGCAGCCTTGCCTCATCCCTTTCTCAATCGGAAACCAATCAGTAAGACCATGCCCAGTTCTGACTGTGGCCTCTTGCCCTTCATAAAGGTTCCTGAGGAGACAGATGAGGTGAATTGGAACTCCCATCTCTTGGAGAGCTTGCCACAATCTGCTGTGATCTACGCAGTCAAACGCTTTCGCATAATCAATAAAGCAGAAGTAAATGGGTTTCTGGAACTCTCTTGCTTTTTCCATGATCCAGCGAAGGTTGGCAATTTGGTCTCTAGTTCCTCTGCCCTTGCGAAACCCAGCTTGCACGTCCGGAAGCTCCCGATCCACATACTGCTGCAGCCTACCTTGCAGGATTTTCAACATCACCTTGCTAGCATGCGAAATAAGCGCGATCGTGCGGTAGTTGGAACAATCTTTGGCACTGCCTTTCTTTGGAATGGGGATGTAAACTGACCTCCTCCAATCCTGTGGCCACTGCAGGGTTGTCCAAATCTTTTGACATAATGTATGCAGTGTGTTAACAGCGTCGTGGTTGAGGTTTTGAAGCAACTCAGCTGGAATACCATCAATTCCGCTAGCTTTGTTCTTAGCAAGGCTGGCTAAGGCCCATTCAACTTCACTCTTCAGGATGCCCGGCTCGAGATCAGTAATCACAACCGTCCTATGTTGGGTTTGCACATCCGGGTCCTTCTTGTACAGTTCTTCTGTGTATTCCTGCCACCTCTTCTTTATCTCTGAGGCTTCAGTGAGGTCCTTGCCTTGTTTGTCCTTTATCACGCCCAGCTTAGCACAGAAGCTTCCTTTGATATCTCTGATTGTCTTATACAGAGCTCTTGTGTTCCTTAATTGGCAGTTGTCCTCAACTGCTTGACACTGTATGTTCAGGAAGGCATTCTTATCTCTCCTTGCTATTTTCTGAAAATCCGCATTGAGAACCTTGTATCTTTCTCTTTCCCCCATACCTTTTGCCATCCTCCTTTCCTCAGCTATTTGCAAAGCCTCTTCAGATAACCAGTTTGCTTTTTTGCATTTCTTTTGCTTTGGAACTGCCTTAGTAGCAACTTCTTGTATTATATCACGAACATCAGTCCACATCTCTTCGGGCTCTTTGTCTTCTAGATCTAATTCTTGAAATCGATTCCTCACATTCACAGCATATTCTAATGAAATCTGATCCATATCATACCTGAAAGGCCTTCTAGTTTTCTGCGTTTTCCTCAATCGAAGCTTAATTTTGGCAACAAGAAGCTGATGATCGGTGCCACAATCGGCCCCAGGCCTTGTTTTTACTGCTTGTATAGCGCTTCTCCATCTATGCCGGCAAATAATATAATCGATCTGATTCCTGTACAGACCGTCCGGTGAAATCCATGTGTACAGTCGCCTCTTGTGCTGTTGAAAATGAGTATTCGCTATGGTCAGGTTGTTTTCTTGACAGAACTCTACTAGCCTCTGCCCAGCTTCATTTGGCTCACCAAGACCGAACTTGCCTGTAATTCCGGATATTTCTTCACTCCCGACCTTAGCATTCCAGTCTCCTATGAGAAAAACGACGTCTGATGATGGGGTGCGGTCTAAAAGGCATTGTAGGTCCGCATAAAATCTCTCAACGTCAGCTTCTTCAGCAGCAGTGGTCGGTGCATAGACTTGGATAACTGTTATGTTGAAAGGGTGACCTTGGATCCGAAGTGAAATCATTCGGTCGTTTTTGGGGTTGTACCCTAGCACTGCTTTGCCCATTCTTCTGTTTACTATGAGAGCGACCCCATTCCTTCTCTTGGAGTCGTGCCCGCAATAAAAGACATAATGGTCGGCGGAGTTAAATTCTCCCATTCCGGTCCACTTGAGCTCGCTGATACCCAAGATATCAATGTTCAATCTGTCCATTTCTCGCTTGACGATATCCAGTTTACCTTGCGTCATAGATCTTACATTCCATGTTGCTATGTGGTATAACTCCTTGCAACATCGGACTTTCCGGTCGCTTCCCGACACATCCACAACTGAGCGTCCTTTTGGCTTTAGCCCAGCCGCTTCATTCGTCTTGGAGCTACTAGGAATCGCCCTTTGTTCATCCCCAGTAACATGTGGGACGCCTTCCAACCTGGGGGGCTCATCTTCCGGCGCCATATCGATAATGGTATTGTGACTGGCCATAGGGTTTTCTTGGCAGGAAATACTGGAGTGGGTTGCCATTACCTTCTCCAGTGAATCACATTTTGTCAGAACTCTCTGCCGTGACCTGTCTGTCTTGGGTGGCCCTACACAGCAGAGCTCACGACTTCATCGAGTTTCGCAAGCCCCTCCGCCACGACAAGGCAGTGATCCATGAAGGGGCAATGGAGGCCAACGCTCCACTTAATCAAACGGCTCAGCAGCAAGAGTGGGGGCACAGGGCCGGAGGTAGCACGTCGCCTCACTGTCGCTATTCTGCTCGCTAAGCTCCGCTACGGTGCCCCTTACTTTGACTTGACCTCAGCCAATTACAAGACACTTGGCTTACTTTATAACTCTGCCTTGAGGGTTATAACTGGTCTACCCGTACACACGCGCATCACGGAGCTTCACAGATTCGCTCAGCTCCCACCAGTGGATGCACTTATTGCTACGCACCGAGCCAATCATGAAACTCGCCTGCGTCACACACCCAACGGGCATCGCCTCCTCACTCGAATCTTTGATGAAGCTAACCTACACTTGCCCATATTGGACCACCTTACAGCACCATGGACAGAAACATTGGTAACAGACCCAAAACCCTTCCAACCAACACCAAAGGGCCAGGAAGAGATCACCGACAACGCCACATAATTGATACACAAGACCAGCACATCTGTCTTCGCATTTATACCGACGCCGCCCTATATCATGACGATGACACCGGCATCACGTTTGCAACCACCGCTTACTACCAAGAGGGTTCACAGCTGCATGCTACTAGCCACAGTGGTCGCAAATACTGGTCCGCAACTGAACTCGAATTAACAGCCATCGACGAGACCCTACTGCACCAAAGGAACAGATCGTTTCATCCACATCTACACCGACAGCCAAGAGGCTATAAAAACCCTGCAAGCCCGTTCTTACAAGACCTCAGTACAACACAGCATCAAAGAGCGCTGCCGATACCTGCGAGAGACCTCACAAGTCTCGGTACGAATTCATTGGACACCTGGACATCACGCACAAGGAACTAGGAACAGAATGGCCCACGAGGCCGCTGGCGCGCAGCTAGAGGAAGACCGCCGGCATAGTCGATGTGGGCCAGTCCAACTCGGACCACCCTTACTGTTCTCCCGTCTCCTTCATCATACCGGACTCTGTCATCACGCCGCTTAAACATGAGCGGAGGGGTTTGTTGCGGGACCTTGTCCCCGGTATTACTCCTCCGATCCCTTCCGGCCTCTCTCGTCCAGCCCAAGTTCTAACTCACAAGGCGCGAGCCGGTGCAGCGTACACACCGGACATCCTGAATCAATGGCGCCGAACCAAGATCAGCTGCCCCAACTGCCCTGCTGACTCCGTTGACCTGCAGCACTTGGTCTGGACCTGTCCTGGCACGGCTGGCCTCCGCGCACGCTACACATCTGCTCACCACATTCAGAGTTACGAAGACTGGACAGCCCCCAATACCAACGCCAAGCGCAAGCTTAGTGCTCTGCTAGACTTCATGTCGGAGTCTGGCGCCCTCAACCTCACCTAACCCACCCCCTTCCCCTCTAGGCCTCAGGCCATTCTCATGAATAAAGGTTTATGAATGAATGTAACATTACAATGACAGCATTGTGCATTTCCAGATGAAGTTTCTGCTGTTCATTCCACGTGGATAATTGCAGAAAACACTGTTGTGTGACCAGAGTACAAAAATTCAAGCAGGATTAACGAGGCAATACAGAACAATGACAAACCATATGACCATTGGAAGTACAGATGTTGAGTGTTGTGGACATATGAAATATTTCCACAACACTCTAAATGTGGTAAGCATATGAAATACTTGTAATCATGAATAACGTAGTTACACACTGAAAATGGGTTTCATTCATGCCTGTAGCTTAGCATGGAATATTCTCAGGTAAGCTTCACAGAAATATACAATTTTATAAATCCTGTGTGCACAGGTGCTGATCAGTGCAAATCTGGGTAGCAGAGACTGCAGTGTCACAGTTCGGCAGCTTGTACATAGCTGTGTGTGAATGTGTAGAATGAAAGAAGCCAGCAGTCTGCAACGCCAATGAAAGCGTAGGTTGTTTTAAATGTTTGGTTTGTGCTATAGACCATAATTAGTGCTTTAATCATTTTGGAAAGAGAGGTAATTAACCATAAAGTAGATGGAAAACATTGCACCAGTGGGAGGAACCAAACCTAAGACTTCTGAATATTGCATCCGGTGCTTTTCCAACTGAGCTACGTCAATGGCTGTCCAACCTAGCTGCTACTTGTTTGGGTAATAATGTCGCCTGTAAACAACCCTTGAGAGTGTTCACCAGTGCCACCCTTCTCCTTAGCGGTGGTCACGGAACGTCCTGTGTTACTACCACCTTCACATAGAATGTGATCGACAGAGTGTGCGGAAGCTGTGCGAGAACCCTATTACGCTGTCTATATGTCTTCAAGACTCATACTGAGACCCTCGTAAGCTAATAGCAGGGAACTGAAAGAAAGGTGGCACTAGTGAACACTATCGAGGTTTGTTTACAGTCAACATTAATACACAAACAAGTAGCAGATTGGACAGCCATTGATGTGGGAACGTTGGAAGAGCACTGGACGCGATATTTGGAGGTCATAGGTTCTGTTCCAGCCAATGGCACGTTGCTTTCCTTCTATTTTATGGCTAATTAACTTTTTTTCCAAAATGATTACAGCACTAATTCTGGTGTACAGCAAAAACGAAAATTAAAAAAATCCCCAACGCTTTCCTTGGCCTCATAGACTGTTGGTTTCTTTGATTCATTTTTCATAATGAACCCATCATTTCTCTTTCAGTTCCTTACTAAAAGCGTGTGCAGAACGAATTCTAGGTTACTCGCTTTTTATATTATGAGCATTGGTATTTACATTATTTAGCTTTCCTTTTATATTACTCAAAGTTGACAAGTAAAGGCTCTTACTGCACTAACATTTAAGCCAGTATTTTTTAGTACCTAGGTTTTTTGTATTCTTTTCAACATGACAAAGCATTTGGTGACATTTTGATTTTGCACTGTTTAATGTTTACTAGATACCTAAAATCTAGCAAGAAGGAAGGAAATACAAGCTACGCTGACATCTGACCTCTGTTCTGATTCTGAAAATGTGCGGCAGAAAAGAGGAGGCCAGTGCAACGCCCGATTCCTTCTGATGAAAATGATAGTGACGAAACTACTTATGATGTGCCTCTTCCAGACTTGTCACATCCAAGCCCTATTTTTTTCCGCACCCACCGCCACCGAAAATAGATAAATCTAAGAACCATGCCTTATCTTCACTAGTGACTACAGCTTCTTCAATCAGTCTCCTGCCACCATCTTGCAACCTAACGAAGACAGTCAAGCATCACAGCAAGGCAAATCACATGGAAGCCGTGAGTGCTGCAGTCATTATTTATAAATTATGTGAAAATGTGCATGTCATATGATATTAATACCATTGCAAATCTGACAACTTGCTTGTGTCAGCAGCAGGAGTGTTTATCACAACTGCATATATGCAGAATGATAGCATCGTGGAGGTTCATTTCAAGGCTGCCTTGAGAGCACAGTAGATTAACAGATGTGACTTACTACATACTAAGCTTACATCTGCAGTGGCATTTTTTTGACTGTATGTGTATTGTAATGTGTAAAGCGCATTGCTTTAAAGTTACAACATGCTTGTCAACAAGCAATGTTTGCTTAAAGATAATGATCAGGACCCCCTGATAGCAGTGAGGCCAGATGAGGAGTTAAAATCAAACTGTTTATTAATACTTAATACTTAAAAAGAGATTCGGTTGATCTGCAGAGGGTCGCCTGGCTGGATGTGGTGCGCCTTCGTGCGCGTCCGTGCTTCCTCTCGTCTCGGCTCCGAATGCCTTCTTCCCGAGGCGTCGGGTCCTCGCGTCTCTTCTCCGAAGTTCGAGGGGAGACATCTCAGGCGGGGTTCGCGGGGCGCGAAGTCTCCGCGCCGTCGTAACGGTGGTGTGAATAGACAGACAACAGACCGACCGAGCGAACGTGCTCTTCGCGGTATCCGCGCGGTCGTAACGGAGGTGTGGAGAGATGAACACACCGACCGAGCGAATGTGCTCTTCACTGGGTTCTGCGTGGCGTAAGCACGCCCGCTCGGGTCGCCGCGGTTACGGGAGAGTTGGATCGTCTCGAGCGTGGTCTCAAGTGATGAACTGTGTGCTGACACGGCCTCTCTAAATTTTGCGCCTGTCCTCAGGCGCGCGTATCCACGAACCTTGCGGTAATGGTTTGCCAACTGCAGGAACAAATACAATTTTTTGACGTTGCTTTCGGGCTGGAACTTGTCGACTGCTGCGACTCTCGCCTCGTCCAGGGTTTGCACTTCTTCGGCGATCCTATAGCCAAGAAATGAGATGTCGTCTCGCATGAATTGACCCTTCTTGATGTCCGTCTTTAAGCCGTTGACGATTGCTCTTCTCAGCGCCTCATCGCGCAGTGACAGCGCTTCGGGGATCGTAGCTGCTCCCTGGCCGGCATCGTCCATGTACGTGGATGTTCTTTTCATAGCCAAGTTGTCATTGACCTCGTCCTTCATGTGCTGTCGGTCCGCGGGGCAAGATCGGTACGGCGCTGTGGCGACGGGAATGTTGTCCCTAAGTTCATCGCGGTGCTCTACGTGAGCACAAAGCCCCAGCGCATCAGTGCTCGCTGTGAACGCGTCGTCATGACAATCCAGAATTGAGCGGGGCTCATCTCTTTCGCTGGCGTTCGCGCCATGGGTCATTTTACATGCAGACTCTTCAACCAGGTGAAAGAAATCTTCGTCGGGACCCGGGCCCTTCGAGTTCAATCCAACGAAGCCGATGTCCTCTACGACTGTGCGGTTGCTGAAGGCTGCTATCATCGTCTCGCCAGTACGATTCATATTGCATGCGCCTGGAGTGTTTACGGTAGGCTCACTCAACGATGGCTGTATGGGGACGAGGGTGACATCGTTCGTAGCGTGAAACGTGACGTCGACGTTTGCGGCACGGCGCCAATCTGAACCGAGAATCAGATCCATGGCACTGGGCAAGGGCGCGATCACGACCTCTTCGAGCCGCACGGTCGATGTTCCGACAGTCACGTCCAACACTGCCACTCGTGTCGGTCTGATGCATCGGTCAAGCACTTCAATGTGATCTGGGGACGCCCACGGTCGGGGGCGAATGTTAGGGCCCACAGAACTTTCGTTAAGGATGGATACGTTTGAGCCGCTATCGATGCACTCTCACCGGTTGGTTGTCAACGAGGCCCTTGACGATGGGCAAATTGCCTCCCGTTGATTGCAGAAAACAATTCGCTTGCCTGTTTGTCGTCCCGGTGTTGCCTGCGCCGTTGGATCTGGCTGCTCGGCGTTGTTCCGCAGCGATCGTGGCTTCCGTCTTCGGCCTCGTGCAATCCCTCGAAAAGTGGCCCGTAGTGCCGCAGTTGAAGCAGGTATGCACTCGCGTGGCCCGCATCGGTTCTCGCTGTTCTCGCAGCGTTGACTGTTCGCGGAGATCACTGCGCCCGTCTGTCGCCGCCCTTGATCCGTCGCTGCTCATCTGGTTAGACCACCCAGGACCAGATTGTCGGAACTGCGTCTTGACTGTCCTGCGTCGCCTGGTGTCGAGCAGCGCTGCGCGGTCGATCAGTTCAATGACGTTGCTGCAGGGCTGTGCAGCGAGTGGATTAGCCCATGTGTCGTCGTCGATTCCGCTGAGAATCAGCGAAATTCTCTCTTCGTTCGCCATCGGGTACGGAGATTTGTCAAGTAGAGCATTTTTCGAATACATGTACTCAACCAATGTCTCCGAATCGCGTAGTCTTCGATCTGCCTGCAGGTCCAGGAATTCCTGCATCATGAGCATCCTGTCGGCTGCGCCATGATAGCAGTGAGGCCAGATGAGGAGTTAAAATCAAACTGTTTATTAATACTTAATACTTAAAAAGAGATTCGGTTGATCTGCAGAGGGTCGCCTGGCTGGATGTGGTGCGCCTTCGTGCGCGTCCGTGCTTCCTCTCGTCTCGGCTCCGAATGCCTTCTTCCCGAGGCGTCGGGTCCTCGCGTCTCTTCTCCGAAGTTCGAGAGGAGACATCTCTCAGGCGGGGTTCGCGGGGCGCGAAGTCTCCGCGCCGTCGTAACGGTGGTGTGAATAGACAGACAACAGACCGACCGAGCGAACGTGCTCTTCGCGGTATCCGCGCGGTCGTAAGGGACGTGTGGAGAGATGAACACACCGACCGAGCGAATGTGCTCTTCACTGGGTTCTGCGTGGCGTAAGCACGCCCGCTCGGGTCGCCGCGGTTACGGGAGAGTTGGATCGTCTCGAGCGTGGTCTCAAGTGATGAACTGTGTGCTGACACCCCTAATTTGCATTTGTCATTTCAGCAATTGTGTTCCTTGAAGGTTTACAGAAACGGTCACCAAGAAGCCACTGATAAATGTGTTCAGTGTGTAGAAGGAATCCTTTTGAGCATTCATCCAAAGTATAAGTTCTTGGAACAAAGGCAGCGATTCATTATTAATTTTTAAAAACAGCGTTTTTTGATATTCGTGGGCAGAGAAGTTGCCGCTTGGTGGTGTCGCATGGAACTATTTCCTTAACCTGTGACATCACGGGTGAGTTGACTGGCAAGGCTTTTGCTAGAAGCTGCCATTCGCTGCGTCGTTGTTGTTGCTGAAAACTTTTATTGTCCAACAGAGAAGGACCACACCGCCTGGGCCGCTCTGTCTCACCCCCCTTTAAGGGGGAGGGGACTTAGCGGCCCAGCCGCACGGGATGGTCGCATTAGATGCTGGCAGGTTTGGTTTCGCCGGCGGCCTCTGCTGTCAGTTGGACGGCGGTGAGTTGGAGCTCATGGTCCGAGCTTCGCAATAAGGTTTCCCAGGCTTCCCTACTGCTTACGTTTTGCGCCCTGCCTGGGGAGTAAGCGCACTCCCAAATTATATGGTCGAGGGTTCCTCTCGCCCCACACTTTTTACATTTATCGTCCTCGCATTCCGATTGGATATGTTTATTTAGTACTGGGTTTGGGTATACTCCAGTCTGCAGGCGTCTCCACGCCATTGCCTGACCTCTATTTAACGCCGTGTTTGGTGGGGGAAAACGCCTCGCTGCGGCCACTGCAGCCATGACGTCACGGACACACTTTCGGTAGCCGCAAAAGTCGTCTGCTCGTGCGCTGCGCAAACTCCTCAGGCCTCGAGCGTGTGCGGGCTGTTGCTACACAGCTCAACGCCCTTCTCGGTCAGGCAACCATTGCTCATCAAGTACAACAGCCGAAGCGACGTAGTGATCGGCGGAAGCTGCATTTACACATCTTATTTATATAACATGGTTTCAGGAGTACCGGAGTGTCGTCCGACGAGGCGTCAACAGCACGGTCAAGCACCGCACGATGGCGGAACCACAGCCGTAAACATATCCGCTGTGTGGCCCCTCCCACCCCTCCTACCACATACCGAACGCGAACGACACGGCGGATCGTTAGCGCCGACGTCCGAAATAAAGCGTGCTAAAATTTGTTGGCATTTGGAATACTGAGCCGAATATCAAGTATAAAGCCCTCGTGAGGATCGCTTACCAGCAGCAAATTGCTGGTAAGAGCGATAGCAGTGATACATTCAAGTTACTGCTCAAGTCAGCTGCCGCATTTTGGCTCATCTGATTGGCTCGTACTAGCTGTGCGATTAATGCATCGCCAGCGTTAATCCTATGATTCTTTTACTATGCCAAGATAGGATTCACAACAAGGCAGTTTCATAAGTAGACGATTTACGACACCATTGATCAGTTCCAAAGCGCCGACCGCCGCGGCTTCGAAGCGAAACAATTTAGGCCTAGCAACGACAGGGGCGGTCATGCACGGCGCCGTCGTTCGCCGCGCGCCCCACCCCCACGGTAATTGTGCAAAGTACCTCAGCCTGCACGCGGCATCCCGTGCTGCAAGCGTTGCAAGCTCGTGTACTTTTATTACAGCTAAGGCCGCGCATTTTTTAACGTTCTGCTCAGCAACAAACCGTTCAAACGATACTGCAGGCAGGACAAGGCTTCAGTACGCAGTCGCTGCGCTGTCGGCCATAATCAGACGTCGGGCGGCACAGCAGACACCACATATTCTATACATTGATCTTTAAACGTGATACGGTGGGCAAATGAATAACTTTGTGAAGCAGACCCGCTCGTACGTTTCGCGCACTCGGGCGCTGACGAGCAGCCTTCTTCAACAGATGCCGCCATAACCTCGGGTTGACGCGAGCATGCCAGCGAGCATGGATGAAAGAAACAACTTCCTTCCTCCATGTCACAGCAGTCAGCTGAAGCTAGTGGCTGCACAAGGAACGTGGACATGAGCTGCGATACAGAGGTGAGCTCTGGTACTGATTTGATTTCTAAATGTTGAAATTCCATTGCTTTTTCTTTTATTTTCATGCCGTTTTTAGGAACCTCTTCATACGGAGGAATGCGTTCCACAGGAGGCAGCCTACTTGGTTCCTCCTGAATTGACAGTTCCTCAAGATCCTGACCTGGCACAGGTACTTATTTGCTTACTGCTCATGTGTAGCCTGTGGTAGATATTCAACAGTTGCTGTCTTTATAAGGCAAAAAGAAAAAAAGCCAATCAAGTTTTAAGCAGATCCATCAGTTTTTTAGGAGTCTATGGTTCTTGGGGACGAGTCTGACCTAGGGATTATCTCAGCACAATATGCCATGTGCAGCGTGAATTATCCAAGGAGCGCTACACCCACTCGGGTAGCTGGATTGTCATCAGCAGCCTTTCACTCTGATGCTTGCTTAAAACAGTTGTCTTCATGAATGAAGCTATTAATTTGCTAATTATACAAGATCTTGTTTTAAAAGGCAATCAGCCATCGAGATGACACCAGCCCGGAGGCCTTGCCATCGACGCTTGGACTTTTTCATAGTGCGTCTGGTCCTTCAGCACTTGCAGAGGTAACTGGCTATACAAGTAGAAACTCTTTAGTGAAATAATTTTTCTCTGGGGTGTTATTTGATAAATCTGTTAAAAGTACCTGACATTACTCTGCATTGAAAGTTTTTCTCACAATTTATTGACTTTTTTTTCTCTAAAATCATGCCCAGTTGTCGCATTCATGCCTCGTTTGGAGAGTGCTAACTTTCATGTAGAATTCTACGAAAACGTAGAATGGCAATGGGGAAAGTAAAGATGCAGTATACTCTAATAATAGGTGACTTTACTACCAAGGTAGGGAAAAAGCAGGCTGGAGACCAGGCAGTGAGTGACTATGATATTAGTTCTAGAAATAGCAAGGGGGCTTTACTAGTCGTGTTTGCAGAGTGCAATAACTTAAGAATCATGAATACCTTCTTCAGTAAACAGAAGAGCCGGAAGTGGACATGGAAATGTCCTAACAGGGAGACTAAGAATGAATTGATTTCATACTGTGTTCGAACCCTAGCATCATGGATGATGTAAAGGCAGTCAGAAAGGTGCGATGCAGTGGCCACAGGATGAATGTCTCGAATTAGTCTAGATCTGAAGAGAGAGCAAAACAGATTAGTAAGAAAAAAGTCCGTCAATGGATCAGCGGTGAGGGGGAAGGCATAAGAATTCAGGATCTCACTACAGAATAGATATTCAGCGTTAACCGAGGATGACGACCTTAACCTAGAAGCAATGAACAATAATTTCAGAGATGTCATTACTGAGTGCGCGATAGAAGTAGGCAGGAGGATAGTTAGGGAGGGTACTGGTAAACTATCTAAGGTGACGAAAGATTTGATTAAGAAACGTCAAAGTATGAAAGATTCCAACCCAGCTGGCAGAGATACCAAAGCTAATCAGTAGGCGAAAAGTGGCCGACTTAGGGAAGTATACCATGGGGAATTTGAGCATGCTCTAAAGAATAGGAGGCAGCTTTATAGCGGCAAAAATCGATATATGCGCTAAGGGACAAGGCAGGCAATGTCATCACAAATATGGACAAGATATAGTAAAAGTAGCCGAGGAGTTCTATACTGATCTGTACAGTAATCAAAGTATTCAGGACAATAATGAGATTAGCAGTAAGGAAAACCAGTCGGATATTCCACCAGTGATGAAGGACGAGGTTAAAAAAGCTTTAGAAAGTATGAAAAGAAGGAAAGCAGCTGGGGAGGATAACTACAGATTTGTTGAAGGATGGGGGATATATCGTGCTAGGAAAGCTGTAACTTCTAATCTTCAAATCGTATGCAAGCTCAGTACATAGCATGAATTGCAAATTCATCGCCTGCCGAGTATGGTTTACATGCAGTGAGAATATGTTTTCTAGGTCAGCTTTAGTGCCTCATCATCGGAGGAAAGCGAGTTCCCAAATAATGGACGTCATGTGAGTAAAATACCTTGCTGATGAGGCTATCATTGCAAATTTCATTTATTTAAGCAATATTCTCCTCACAATATCGTAAAATATTCTGCAAACAACAATTTGTGCAGGTAAAGGTGCCTCCACAACTCTTTCGAACCCCAAGCTCTGTTACGACACCAAGAGAAAGCTAGTAGCGGTAAGTTAGCCAGACAGAAAACACCCAGAAAGAGAGAGTTACCTAGGAAGAAAGTTATTCTAGAAACACTATTCAACAGCAAAGACTGCACGTGTGTGTGTGAATGGTCTATTTCTGGCATGCGCTTATTACTTATAATCCAATGACACTGCGTAATAAGGGATTGTGAGTGACTGTTTCTAGCTTGATTTTGCACCCATGATTCTGACTAACATATCTAACATATATGTATGCTGCTTTTTGATCAATAAACCAATGAATTTTTGAGTTTGTGAGTGTCCTCCACATCAAGCTGAGGTAGCTGCTGTAAGATCTGGTTTGGAACTATGGTGCAAGAAACAGAAGAGCCGGTGAGTCCAGAAAATTTTGATTTTACGTAAACCACAGTCCAAATTTGCATATCACTACTGATGAAATTATGTACACGTGGCTGCACTCTAGCAGCCTGCAGTTGTCAAAGGAGGCTAAATTTCAGTTCCACTTTATAGGCTGACACTCCAGAAAAAGCCTTATTGAGAGCACGCACCAAAACGTTTGCTGTAGACCATGCAAGGACTAAAAAAAAATCAAGAGGCTGCAGCAGTGCAGGAGAAGACTGCAGAAGCAGAATGCTGAGCTGAAGGCAGTTCTGCAAACACTAATGCGGCAGAACATCCTACTAAAGGAGCAAGTGGCCATGCTCGACACTCTTGGTGCTGCCAATCAGCATCTCCTTAAAAGGCAGCTATCAAAGCGATCTGGAAAAGACGTACCTAGGCAGTTCTCACCTGAGCTCAGGGCATTTGCCCTTACTCTAAATTTCTATTTGCCACGAGCATATAATTATGTACGTCAAGTCTTCGATACCTGCTTGCCTCACCCTAGAACACTAAGGAAGTGGTATCAAACATAGACGGTAATGCTGGGTTTTCCACCGAGGCATTTAAAGCGCTAAAAATGAAGAGCCAAGGCCACCAAACTGTGTGCAGTTTGATGGTCGATGAGATGGCAATCAGGCAGCAGGTCCAGTGGAATAGGGGTCATTTTGAAGGGTTTGCTGACATCGGCACAGGAGTAGATGATTGCCTGCCTCAGGCAAAATCAGCTTTTGTTCTCATGGCAGTGGCCATCAATGGACAATGGAAGCTGCCCTTAGGATACTTTTTTGTCGATGGTCTCGTTGGAGAGCAGCGCGCAAATTTAGTCACACAAAGCCTGTTGCTTGCTCATGATGCCGGGGCAAAGATTGTATCACTTACATGTGATGGCGCTCCAGCTAATTTGGCCATGCTGCAAGAGCTTGGGTGCAGCTTCAGGAATGTGGATTACTTAAGAACAACATTCCCTCATCCTGCCACTCAGGAACCTGTGGCTGCATTCCTCGACCCTTGCCACATGTTAAAACTTGTGCGCAATGCTTTAGCACATAAAAAAACTGTAATTGACAATAATGGGAGAACAGTAGCATGGCAGCATGTAGAATGGTTGCACAATTTGCAGCAAAAAGAAGGGATTCACTTGGCAAACAAATTGTGCAGAGCCCATATTGAATGGCACAGACAGCCAATGAAAGTTAGACTGGCAGCACAAGTAATGAGCATTTCTGTTGCAACAGCACTGGCTGAATGCCGAGAGCTGAAACTAGAAGGGTTTGCCGACTCTGAACCTACCGAGAAATTTTTAATGTGTATAAACAACACATTTGACGCACTAAATTCAAGGAGCATGCACCAAAAGGGGTTCAAAAAACCATTAAATGAGAGAAATCTCAACAGCATTGAGGCCATGTTTAAAACCTCAACCACGTACCTTTCATCTCTGAAAGAATCCATAAATGGTCAGACTGGTAGAGACAGCTCGGAAAACAGGATTTGTTGGTTTCATTACGTGCATGAAAAGCCTAACTGCTGTTTACAATTTCACTGTTGGGAAAAGAAAGTCTTGAAACACCTTCCAGCCCACAAAATTTGTCAAGACCATCTGGAACTTTTTTTTGGCCTCATTAGGTCACATGGGGCTCACAACGACAACCCAACTACACAGCAGTTTTGCGCTGCATTCAAAAAAGTAATTGTTCAAAATGAATTGGGTGATGCTGCCACTGGGAACTGTTTACCGCTGGAGGCAGTCGCAATCTTATCGTGCAGCAGTGTGCCCAGTGCTTCGGCAAGCGAAAGGTTAAATGCATCGACAGAAAGAAGACTGATTTTGGACAATGACACAGCTGCGCAACACCAACAAATAGCCAGTGACCACGACTACATTTCTCATCCAGGACACATCACTGAATGGGGGACAAGAGTAGTTACCTACATGGCTGGCTATGTTGCGCACAAGTTGAATGCAAAGCTGCTGTGTGAACATTGCACGACAGCACTTTTCACAACTCAGCCTGACGCACATAGCTACTCATTCATCCGGAGGAAAAGCAGGGGAGGACTACGCTACCCATCACAACGCGCAATTGAAATTTGCAAAAAAAGTGTCACTTGTGCGGTGGGCATTACATACTAAGAGCATAACATCGAAAAACTTGCTGAGGGATCTTGTGCATGAGGTTTTAGACTCCTTTCAGCAAAGAGAGCTTTTTCCAGAGCTTCATGAGCACATGTTTGACACTGCTCCACTTGAAAATCACTACATTTTACTTGCACAAAGCATCACAGAGTGCTTCTTGAATATGAGGCTCTTTCACGCAGGCAAAATGGTCACAGAAGGCTTCCAGGATAGTCATGTGCGACAAGTATACAGGAAGCTTACTCAGTTTAAGTAGCAGTAGTACGTAAATAGGCACTGTTTTCTGAAATCCAGAAAGATTTAGATGAAGCTCGCTTTGTTTGATGCTCAGTGACACTTGCATATCAAGTATTTTTTCTTTTCTGAATCCTTAGTCAGGTTGCAGCCCATTCATTAAGTTCATTATTTTCCCTTTCTGGAACTTGGGCTATGTATTGTGTACAGTAGTCAGCTTGTGCTGGCCACAAGATTATTTTTCGAGTATAAAGAAAAGAGGTACCTTGATTTCTGAAACCTGTGACGTGATATGATGTGACGTCTGTGATGTGACTGCACTAACTTCACCCATCCCTCTCTAACGACTTTTACATCCACTCACCCCTTTCCCCAGTGCAGGGTAGCAAACCGGTTTATTTTACGGGTTAACATCCCTGCCTTTCCTCCTCATCTTCCTCCTCCTCCTGGTGTCACGACAGCAGTCTGAACTTGTACTATTACAAATCTCCAAGGTAACACTAACTACAAGGTGGGCGACCTTGTGCATATACGGAACGACCGCAGTCTTTCTACGGGGCAATTGCTCCGTACTGTTGGCGCTGTTCTTTTTTTAAGAAGGTTCTCAGCCACATTCTAAGACAGTTAAGAGAGCCATAGCCAGCTCATGCCTAAAATCTTCTCTCACGAAGTCATGCCAGCATGCAATGAAGACCAGCTTTGTTAACCAGATAAACAGGCTGATTTCGGCCGGCTTCCCCTGTGAGGTCATCTCAGCTGTGGCTGAGAACCTTCTTAAGAAGGTGAAAAAAGAGAACAGCGCCAACAGTACGGAGTGATTGCCCCGAAGAAAGACTACGGTCGTTCCGTATATGCACAAGGTCGCCCACAACATAAAAAAGTGGCAAACAGGCATGGCACCCCTGTGGTTTTTTCAGCTCCACGCAAGCTCGCAGGGTTATGCCCTAGGATCAGTGCGGAAGGCGCTCGACGAAGAGCATGCAATATTAAACATGCCGAAAGATTTGTGGAATGTGCCACGGGCCCGTGAAATTTTAGAGGCGTATCATATCAAGAAAAAAGGCGATAATTGTGTAAGTGACACTTCTGTTTCCTTGTACAATTTGGAAAGAAATTTTTTGAGCGGCTTTGGGTGATTGTCGCACAGGTTGTCATTTTCCCTCTCATTCTTTCCGCACCTATCTTTTTGTAGGCATGCATGTACACCGCCTATAAATGCAGGCTTAAACGAGCAATAAACCAGTTGATAGTTTGCGCTCTTTTTGCCTACCTGTGTTTATTTTTCCTGTGTGTGTCCTTCTGTGCGCAACTTGTTTCTACAATGACAAGGTGATCAGTGGTGGAAAATGTTTTCTTGAAACTGCACTGCTGAATGTCCAGCAGTTCTCGAGATTCGAGAACAAACATCAGTCATATTGAGAATGCTTTCAAAGCACTTCGCTAGACAGCTTGTCAGAGCTATTGGCCTATAACTGACTGGGGAGATTGGCAACTTCCCAGGCTTCAACCGAGGCACTATAATAGCTTTCTTCCAGGCCTCTGGAATTTTCCCGGAAATCCAGATTTTATTAGAGCTTCAATAGTGCTTCTACCAAGGTTTCAGATAAACGAGCTAACATTTCATAATAGACTTTATCGGGCCCTGGAGCCGTGTTTTTGCCTGATAACAGCACTCTAATTCTTCAAGCGTAATGTCAGCATGCAAGGTTTCATTTATACTACCAGACAGTGGGAGCTTTTGTTTTTCAGCTATTGATTTGTACATTAAAAAAGAATGTGTATAGTGTGCAGAACTTGAAACTGCAGAAAAATGTTTTCCTAATATGTCTGCTTGTTCCTGTATACTCGTTTGTGTGCCAGGGGCTGTCAGTAGTGGAATTGCAAAGGGGGAGTATTTTCCGCCCAGTCTATGAACTTGCTCCCACATTTTTTTGGGTTTAGTGGAGCTGTTTATCGATGACATATAATTCTGCCAGGACATTTTCTCGGCACATCGGCGAATGTGCCGTGCCTTTGCTCTCGCCTCTTTGAAATTAATAAGATTTTCGTGCTAGATACCTTCGGAATACTCCCCATGCCTTATTCTGTTTTGCTTGTTTGTATTCTCATGTATACCAAACTTTGTGATTTCATGCCCGACGACTTAGGAATAGCCAAGTGTGCGGCAGCAATAATGCAAGCAGTAAACTTTTTATTTAACTCATCCACGCTGAGGTGATCTGAAAAAACTTTTACGAGGTTCGCTTCAGCGCGGAATAGTTGCCAGTCGGCTAGATAAAGTTTCCATCGTCGTGGTTTGATTACCATGATGGATGGTGAGGAAGATAGATTAATTATAATGGGGAAATGATCGTTTCCATGTGGATTGTCAAGGACGTCCCATTTAGATCAGCAAAAATAGAAAGTGCACAAAAAGACAAATTCAGACAACTCATTTTTCCACTGCTCGGAGAGCAGTATGTGTGCTTCCCTGTGTTTAATAGGCAGACGTTATTACAGAGAATAGAATCTTCTAAAATCCTGTCTCTGGTGTATGTGTTCACTTCCCCAAAAGGAGGAGTGGACATTAAAATCCCCGAATAAAAGGTACGGCTCTGGTAGCTGTGTTAGAAGTGCTTCTATGTCATGGAGTGTGACTGCTAAGTGTGGTTCGATATAAATAGAGCATACTGTGATTGTCTTAAAATCAATAATGGTGACTGCAACTGCTCCATATTTAGTTTTAAGGTTAATCTCGTAAGTGGCTACTCCGCTCTGAATTATGATGGCAGCACCACCAGAAAGCCTGTTTGATTGCTTGCGATCACAACGAAAAACCTAATATTTTTTAAAAATGTTTTTTTGTTGCGGTCCCAAGTTTGTCTCTTGGAGACACACCGCTACAGGAGAAAATGAATTTAGGATATTTGTTACATCAGAGTAATTATTTAAAAGTCCTCAACAATTCAAATGAATTAAAAAAGCCGTTTAAAATGTGTGTGTTGTTGTGTTTTATGGCGCATAAGCAACTCAGGCTATCATGCGCCAAGCACAAGGTATATTATGGTTTTTTTAAAAAGGAATGAAGTGTTAAGATATCATAGTTTGTTCAGGAAGGATGTTTCTTCTAAGAAACTAAAAACACATGAAATGTCTACAATTGCATTCTCTCCTAGGAGAAGTGATGGATGGAATGGTATCTGTTTGGTGTAAAATAGAGTGAAATGCTTTTTCCGTAGCTTTTCGAGTTTTTTACATGAAATTAAAATGTGGTTTATCGTCAGTCCATGTCCACAGTCTTCACATATGGGTTCATTTTCTTTTTTGAGAATGTAACTATGAGTAAGATGCGTGTGTCCTATTCGAAGGCGACATAATATTACCTCCATGAAGCGTTTCTGGTGACTGCATGACTTCCATTCTTCGACAACTGGTTTCACGACGTGTAGTTTGTTGTTTATTTCATTTTTCCATGAGGCTTGCCATTTTTCCCTGAGCTTTTTTTGTATGAATTTCAAAACATCTTTGCGTGGTACATTTACTTTTTCTATTTTTGCTTTTCGGGCAGCTGCTGCACATTCGTCAGCTGTCTCGTTACCTACGATTCCGACATGGCTAGGTACCCAGCAGAATTTAATTTTGTAACCTCGTGTTTCGGCTGATGTTATACAATGTATTATTTTTCCCACTACAGGTTCTGTTGCATTTTTAGAGTGTAATGCTGTGATTAAGCTGAGGGAGTCAGTGTAGATTATACTCTTTTCAATATTGCATTTTATTATTTTTTCCACAGCTATGGATATGGCATAACTTTCTGCAGTGAACACTGATGCACAATTGGGCAACCTAACTGTTTTCTGGCGATTGTTTTCTACGACACCACTACCAACATATGAGGTAGTTTTAGAACCGTCGGTATAAAATGTATTGTGGTCTTTGTATTTTTCCTCTAATGTCAGGAATTCTTGTAATATGTGTTCGTGTGGAGTTTGTTGTTTGTCAAACTGTGTTAAAGTAAGGTCGCATACACAGGGAAATTTATACCAAGGGGGTAATGGATCAGGGCATTGTGCAATGTCGGGGAGTGTATCGAGTATTTTTATTTCTTCGCACATCTGTTCGAAGCGGAGGAGGAGGGGTCTGACTGCTTGCGGTTTGTTGTTGAACAGGGTTCTGGACGGGCACTTTGTTACTATGGGGTAGCAGAGGTGTGTTGGTAGCGAACGGATCTTAAGAATGTATGAACAAGTTAGCATGGTTCTTCTGTCCTCAAGAGATGGTTCGTTGGTTTCTACATACAGACTTCGCACAGGCGACGTCCTGTATGCCCCGGTCGAAAGACGCAGACCTAGGTTGTGGACTGGGTCTAGTCGTTTTAGGTATGAGGGTCTTGCGGAACCGTAGACTATGCAACCGTAGTCCAAGCTCGAACGTACAACTGAACGATAAATCTGCAGAAGGCATGTCCTGTCGGCTCCCCAGCGTTTACGTGACAGCACTTTGAGTATATTTAAAGATTGGGAGGCTTTCTTTTTAAGGGTGTTTATGTGGGGGAGGAAAGTAAGCTTTCTGTCGAAAGTAATGCCTAGAAAATTATGTTCGTGTTTTACTGGGAGAGCAATGTCATTGAGGTAAACTGTAGGGTCCACTTGCAAACCTCGTCTAAGTGAGAATAAAACGGCTATTGATTTCTGTGCAGAGAACCTGAAACCATTTCTATCTGCCCATGTCGCTAGTTTATTCACTGTTAATTGAATTTGTCTCTCACACGTTGATACATTAGAGGATGTACATGCTATTTGTAGGTCATCGACATAGACTGAATGCATGATGGTCGTTGGGATTATTTTTACTATGGAGTTCATTTTTACTATAAACAGCGTGGTACTCAAGATGCACCCCTGAGGGACACCATTCTCCTGAGTGAAACGTTTTGACAGAGTAGCACCGAGACGAACTTGGAAAGAACGGTCGGACAAAAACTCTTTCAAGCATTTTAACATTCTGCCGCGGATGCCAAGGTCTCCCAGGTCACGTAGGATTCCATACCTCCACGTCGTGTCATAAGCTTTTTCTAAATCAAAAAATACGGCAAGGCAGTGTTGTCTGCGTATAAATGCTTCTCGTACCGTATTTTCCAAGCGCACAAGATGATCAGTTGTCGAACATCCTTTTCTAAATCCACATTGGCGGGTGTCGAGAAGTTTGCGAGATTCAAGTGTAAACATGAGCCTGATATTTAGAACACTTTCAAACGATTTAGCGATACAACTCGTTAGTGCTATGGGCCTATAACTGCTTGGGGATGTTGGTGGCTTTCCATGTTTCAGTAACGGAACAATAATGGCTTTCTTCCAGGCCTGCGGTATTTCTCCTGACATCCATACCTTGTTAAAAAATTTTAAGAGTGCTTCAACTGAGGATTCAGAAAGATGGGCTAGCATTTGATAGTGTATTTCATCTGGGCCTGGTGCTGTACGTTTGCCGGAAGAGAGAACTGTGTTTATTTCTTGTAGTGTAAGGGGACTGTTGTATGATTCGTGAACGCTGCCAGTAGTAGGTAATTTCTGTCTTTCTGCTTGGCTTTTATACTTTAAAAATGATTCTGAATAATGTGATGAGCTAGATACCATGAAAAAATGTTCACCTAAAATGTCCGCTTGCTCTTGAATGCTTGTCTGGGTATTTGGGTCTGTAAGGAGAGGAACTGTAAACGGGGAGTACTTGCCATTTAATTTATTTACTTGTGCCCACATATCCTTGGATGTTATATGACTGTTTATAGAAGAGATGTAATGCTGCCATGAAGCTTTTTCAGCAGTACGACGCACATAGCGGGCTTTAGCTCTAGCCTTTTTGAAAATTAGGAGATTTTCTTGTGTGGGGTACCTGCGAAATATACTCCACGCCTTATTTTGTTTTTTCTTTGCCTCCCTGCAGTCTTTTGTCCACCACACTTTACAGTTCTGTCTCACAACTCCAGATGATTGAGGGATGGCTTGGCGTGCGGCGGCTAAAATACAAGAGGTAAATCTTTCATTTAACTCGTCGACATTAAAATCTTCGGCAAATAGTTTTCTCAAGTCGGCTTTCTCTTTAAAAAGCTTCCAGTCTGCTAAATGCAGCTTCCAACATCTTGGTTTGGTTTGAATTATAGATGGTGATGATGTTAGACTGATTGTTGTAGGTAGGTGATCACTTCCATGTGGATTATCTAAGACATCCCATTTAAAATCGCTAAGAACCGATGATGAGCAGAAAGATAAATCAATAAAACTCATTTTACCGGAGCTTGGGGAGCAGTAAGTGGGTTTTCCGGTGTTAAGTAAGCAGATATTATTGCACAGAATAAAGTCTTCTAAAATTTGGCCCCTCGTGTCAGTTTTTTCACTGCCCCAGAAAGAAGAGTGGGCGTTAAAATCGCCAACTACTACGCATGGATCTGGCAGTTGGCTGAAAAGGTCTTCGATATCATGGAGTGTTATTTTTAAGTGTGGCTCTATATAAATACTGCAAATTGTGATTGTTTTATACGTGATAAGTGTGGCAGCTACTGCTTCTAGCCGAGTTTTGAGCCTATGTTCACGAGATGCAATATTGTTTTTAACTATGATGGCAACACCGCCCGAGAGCCTGCATGCCTGCTCTCGATCACGGCGGAAGACTTTGTATTTTTTAAGAATATTCACATGTAGAGGACTCAGGTTTGTTTCCTGCAGACATAAGGCCACAGGTGAATATGTTGCTAAAATGTCTTTTATGTCGCATAAGTTATTAAGCAGTCCCCTGCAATTCCAGTTTATTACAAAAGCCATCTTAAGCTATATGAGTAAAATAGAGACTACGTTGTTTTTGGCCCCGTGATTCGGGGCTTGTCCTTTTTTGCACGCTCTAAGGAGTCCCGCCGTCTTGACGGCACAGGACTACCCTGTGTTGTCGTGTCCATCGCGTCTTCAGACACGCTGGATGACCGCGGACAACACACCGGAACGCTTGAAGTAGGCCTCCCCGTGTGAGAAGAGGCCTTGGGCCCCGCAGACCTGGAAGGTCGCGAAGCCTGCTTTGGGGGTGGTGGAGCAGCGCCAGCTGCAGCCACCGTGGGCGCGGATGGCTCCACACCAGGGTCACTACCCGTGACCTGGGCGGGTGCCGAAGCACGCTGTGACGCTGCGCCCTGTTGCGTCACAACGGAGTAAGTTGGGCTTTGGACCAATGAAAGCCGCTTTCTCGCCTCTCCGAATGTAATGTTCTCAGTGACTTTTAAGGTTACAATTTCTTTTTCTTTCTTCCATGTTGGGCAGGATCTTGAGTATGCTGGGTGGTTGCCCTCACAGTTTACGCAAAGGTTTGGTTCAGTTTGGCAGTTGTCAGTGGCATGTTCATTTGAAGCACATTTTGCGCAGGTGAGTCGGCCTCGGCAGCTCTGGGAGCTGTGGCCATATCTCTGGCAGTTATAACAGCGACGTGGGTTAGGTATGTACAGTCTGAGTTGCAGCTTTGTGTATCCTACTTCAACGGAGTCTGGAAGGGTGCTCAGCGCAAATGTCAAGACGATGTGCTTAGTTTGGATCTCTTTGTTGTCTCGCCTGATCTTGATTCGGTAAACGTTGATGACATTTTGGTCCTTGAGTCCTTCGAGCAATTCTTCTTCGGTCAGAAACTTGAGGTCATTATCTGAAATGACCCCACGAACTGTATTGAGTGAGCGGTGTGGTGAGATTGTGACAGGGACATCACCGAATGATGTAACAGCTGCTAGCTTTTCGCACTGGTGGTTGTACAGCACTTCTAAGAGGAGGTCACCATTTGGTAGCTTTTTGACTTTGTAGCCTGGACCTATTGTGTCTGTGAGAGTCTTTGTCACAAGGAACGGTGAGACTTGACGGGCAGTTTTTTCTGCTTGTTCAGAGTGAATGACATGAAAGCGGGGGAAGCTGTTTACATTTTTAGTGAAAAACTTGTTCGTCACATCGGTGCGCCCTCTCTTGGCGGGAGGGCGATCAGCTGCGGAAAGGGAAGAAGCCATAAAATTTATTTTATTGTTCGGTTATGGTACCAGCCACCCACCATGGAGTCCAACAAGGGGACGGGACAGGTGCCTAAAAAAAGCCCTGCCCACGCCAGCTGTATACCTTAACTATAACCTAATATGGCTCAACTCAGGGTAGTCAGCCACACAAGGTTAACCCTCGCCGCCGGGAAGTAAGGAAAAAACCAAGAAGAGAGTAGAGGACAGGAGAGTTGTAGGATAGATGACAGGAAAGTGAAAGATGGAGAGGAGGACAGGAAAAGGCGACTGCCGATTTCCCCCGGGTGGGTCAGGCCGGAGGTGCCGTCTATGGGAAGCGTGGGCCAAAGTGGTGTGTTGCCTCCGCCGAGGGGCCTTAAAGGTCCAAACACTCGGCATCGGCTCAACCACCAGGATCCCCTTTTCCCCAGACACGACGATGCCACGCACGGCTAAGCGTGGGTGCTCGGGGTCCGTGGTGTCGCACAAAACACACAAACACCTGCTTTAACAGGTGCCCCCTGCGGGGGCCGTTTAAAATACTGTTGGTGCTAAGGGTTAAACGCCTAAGATTATAGGTCCTTTAGAGCTGTTATGGGGATATGCTCCTTTTTTTCCTCTCAAGGGAGCTTTGCCACCTAGGCAGCGCGGGTGAAGTGTCCATCGCATCCTCAGACGCAATGGACAACTGTGCAGAAGGCACAGGCTTATCTGTTTTAGACCTTGCCTCATGGGTTAAGGCGTTGGAGCAGGCCGACCTGGAGGTCTGCGCAGTTTTTGTGGGTGGTGGAGCAGGGCTAGCTGTCTCCACAGAGGGCGCAGACTGTCTGTGTTAGCGAACACTGCACACCCACTATTTTGTACAGTTGTGGGCTCCCGCAGCCTTTTTCACACTGCGGCATAGAGGATGTGCCGCAGCTGTCAACTTTTTTTGGGATACCAAAAGTCATCCGAAACTAATGCAGGAGCACGCAGGAATTGTCAACAAAACGTTATGCCGAATGGTTTTATTGTCTTTGTCGGGCCGACATGAACATGAATGCCACACATTACAAAGTGTGCAGCAAGGATTTCATTTCTGGTGAGCTCATTTTCCCTATTTGTGCATTCGTGCTTGTTTTGCATTAAAACTCGCCTTGTACTGTCGCAATAGAAAGGAGACTCGGAAAAAAATGCGAACAGCATGGCGCCTATGCTTACCACTGTTCGAAACTCTTTTCCTTGCGCTTGTAACTGGGCGGTAACCAAAACACACTAGAGTCACATGTGAAACAACTCTAACGTGTTCTGGTTACCTCCAAGGTGTTCACAAGCGTGATGAGAAATTTAAGCAGCGGAGCTTGTAGGTGCCGCGTTTTCATTTTTTATCGTCTTGTACCTAAAGGCACGATAAGGACATAACCGGGTGGTTTAGGTCTAATGCCGGATGTCTGTAATATGCTCTGAAAAATGTTAGTGGTGTTATGTGCATTATCCTTTTCGTCAATGTGGTTTTTTCTGTTAACTCTGCCTGTGATGCCTCTGTACAGATATTTCTTCGACAGGTTTTTCCATCTCAATGTGTCTATCGAGCTGCTGCGTTATGCAAGTTTGCAAATTGGCTAACATTATTGCTTTTTACGCTGCAGGGAGGCCATCTTATTTGATTGGCAAGACGAACCCTGACTGAGAACCGAGCTTTTGTTTGGAGTACAACACAAACTCGACAGCCCTGGCAGGAGGGAGGTATGGTGGAAGGAAAAATATACAAGTTCACTGAATGCTGTCCTGTTATTCAATTTCTGTCAGCAGTAAATTGAAAGCATGTAAGACTGCATGTTGTTTAAAACCTGACAGCATAAAAAGGATAGTTTTATCCTAGATGCTACCAGCTATGTTTGAAGCTGAGTAGAAGAAAATGTAGAGGTAATTAGACATTTTAAACCTCGGTAATGAATGGTCTAAAATGCATTGTAATTTAGCCACTGAACACTCAATGGAATGCCACCCAGCAGCCCAGAGTGCAGTTTATGGATTTTGAGATAAATGATATTGATTGTGCTGTCATCACTTTGCAGCTCCGATAAGTAAAGCTGCGATATGGATTTAGGTGCTTTCAGAGTGCTTACTGCATTTGAACACCTGGCAATTTTAAGAAAGCAGTCTTCAGTCAAAAATCTCAGCTACGGAATTGTTGTCTGTAGCTCTGAATTTCTTGGCATTGATTTTATTCTCGTGACATGCTGGTATGCTTATAACTCAGGAATTATGCAGAGGCAATGCCATTCTTCTCAAAGAAGTGCATTTTTGTAACCGATGCTCCAGAAGAGCTCAGAAAGCATAGCTCGTGTTGTTGTGTTTTATGGCACATAGGCGACTCAGGCCATCATGCACTAAGAGCAAAGTTTGAAATTAAACAGAGATTTTACAGTTGGTTTAAAAGCTTTGCTTCTTTAAGGAATGAAAAAAACGTGGGAAATGTCAATGAGCGACTTTTCTCCTATTAGTAAGCTTGGGTGCAGTGGGGTGTGTTCTTTATAAATTAGTGGAAAGTGTTTCTACCTGAGTTCACGTTTTGTACATGTAATTAAAATGTGGTTAGTGGCGACTTCTCCGCAGAGTTCACATGTAGGTACATCTGGTTTTGTGAGTATGAGGTTGTGTGTTAAATGAGTGTGACCGATTTGGAGGCGACATAAAATTTCGATGAAACGCTCTTGGCGAGTACATGATTTCCATTCCTCTATCACTGGCTTCATGAACTAAGTGCAATTTGTTGCTTACTTCCTTGTCCCATGAATCCTGCCATTTCTCTTTCAGTTTTCATTGTATGAATTCTGGAATATCTTTATGCGGTATGCTTAATTTTCTATTTTAGCGTTCCGAGCGGCTGAGGAGCATACATCAGCTCGCTCATTACCACTGATAACTACGTGACTGGGCACCCACCAGATCTTCACTTCACGTCCTTGTGTTGTTACTGTTTTTATGCAATGTATTATTTTTCCAATCAAGGGTTGCGTTGCATTTCTAGAGTGTAGTGCTGTGATTAAGCTTAGTGAGTCAGTGTAGATTATGCTCTTTCCAAATTTGCTCCTTACTATTTTTTACACAGCTAGCAAGGCTGTGTAACTTTGAGCAGTAAAAATTGATGCACACTGAGGTAACCTGACTGTTTTTCGTGTTTGCCTTCTGCTACACCACTACCGAATAGAAAGCTGTTTTAGATCTGTGTATAGAATGTTTTACAGTTTTCATACTTTTCATCCAAGGTCAGGAACTCTTGCATTATGTGTTCAGGTTAAGTCTGCTTTTTACGAAATTTTGTTAGTGTAAGGTCACATACAGAAGGCAAACTGTACCAAGGGGGTAAGGGTTCTAGGCTGCAGGCAATATTTGGAAGTGCATTAAATAGATTCATTTCTTTGCATTTCTGTTCGTAACGGAGGATTAGTGGCTTTATTGCATGGGGCTTGTAAACAGTGTTCTAGATGGGCGTTTTGTGACAATCGGGTGACAGATGTTTTGGTAGGGATCTAATTTTTAGCACGTAAGTACACATAAGCATTGTCTTTCAGTCTTCGAGAGATGTTTCATTGGTTTCGACATAGAGGCTATTTATAAGAGATGTTCTGTACGCACCTGTCAAGAGTAGCAGGCCGAGGTTTTGTACTGGGTCAAGAAGTTTTAGGTAGGACGGTCTTGCTGACCCGTACACCACGCACCCGTGATCTAAGGAAGAGCGTACTACAGAGTGATAGACGCGCATAAGGCAGGTTTTGTCGGAGCCCCAGTGCTTTCGTGACAGCACTTTGAGTATGTTTAGAGCTTGAGAAGCCTTCTTTAGATTATTTATGTGTTGTAGGAATGTCGTCAAAGTGAGGATCAAACTGCACTGCTAAACCCACACAATTTCGATGACAGCAGCATAGTTTCACAACGAAACCATAAAAAAGAAGTAGAAGACAGTGGTGCTGCTAAGCAAACTTTTAGTGAGCTTTGTTGCCCAGAGCTCTCTGCTGTTTTCGCAATTTGGTCCCTACCTTTTCACATTTATAGATGCATCACAGGACAACCCCAGGAGAGTGTGCAAATTGTGTACAGATTCATGTACACTCAATTCTGTGGACAGCAGCGATACAGGTCAGAATGTACTGCTTACAGAAAAGCTGCTCAGTCAATAGCGGTGATGGATGCACAGCTCTAGATGCTTTAATTCATCTTGCAGTGAATGTAACACTGGGTTACTGTCCTTTCTTGCCTACAGATTTCCTGAAACAAATGCTGACACAGAGCTAAGTGCTGATGCTATACAGATCGCTGGCAGTGATCAGAGTGCTACCACCTTCATGTCAGACATTCCAGTCATGACGGCACACAATGTGTGCCAGCTTGAACCCAATGAGCACCCCATGCTATTAAACCTAGTGGGCCTTCAAGTGAATCGACTTCTGAATCGGCATTCAGTGCTGTTTCATGTAAGTACAATTGAGTTATTAATATGACTTTATGGCTTAAAACATGAAAAATGTAGGTGCCATTTACATTGTTTTCTTTGTTCATACTTGAGGTGTCCAAGAAAGCGGGACTCATACAGAGGTCACTATGGTCTACATTGCTTCTTTGGAAGCACATTCCGTTTTTTAAAGAATAAGTGGTACCACGAGTTTCTTCAAATAAAAATAACGTTCACGCAACACATATCAAATCGATATGGCGCACCATACATGTGCGTGCGCCCAATCCTGCATGCCACCATGTTGCTGCGAATGCTGTTTACTGCATACGAAACTAACTCTTGCAATCTTCTGTCATATTATATCAGATTATGTTGCTTACAGCAGCAGAAAAAAGTTAACATTATTTTTACTAATTTATTGCTAATATTAGAGCTTTCACTGCGAATAAAGTATGCAGCTGACCACCTAACTGAATGCCAAATGAAACCCGTTGGGTTTTCTTGACTGCCTACTGGGACCCATAAATCCCAGTTAATTACCAGCTGGGACCAGCTAACTCCCCAATTGGGAGCTAACTGGGACCAGTTCCTTTTCACTACCAACTGGGACCAACAGACTTCCAGCTGGAAGCCAACTGGAACCAGCTATGCCCAGTTGCTTACCAGCTGGGACCTTTGAAACCAGCTGCAACTAAAACCAACTGAATTTTTTTCATGTGGGAACTGAAAACAACTGAACAGTTGATCGGACATTCATTTTTTTATGTTAGTAGGGTATACATGCTGTTTGGTGAGAAACCCGACTGGTTTCACTGTCGAGTTCTGCACTTTGTGCAGACTTCACGCACCTTGATGTTATCTGCTTGTCTTTGCCGAAGTCCTTTGCTAGAAGCTGTGACCTCACATTTTTTGTATGACTTTGGTCAAAAGAAAGAAAAATGTGTGTAGAGGGATCATTGAGGTGTGGTGCCTGTACGCATGCTTTGCCTCCGCACAAAATATTCATTGCAGCTACATTCACCTGGTGATTGTCAGTAATCGCTATCCCTAATGCTGTTTTTTGTAGAGGTGCACAGCCACTTTCACGCTCGCGAGCTTGGGTGATTATCGCATTGTACAGGGACAGTTATGCATTTAGTTTTCACTGTAATGCGCTGCAGCGCAGACTGTGGCCCCGCAACCTGTAGCATGCAGTAAGCAAAATGAGAATAGGGTACGCCACTTGCGAAGGCAAGCCAACGCTTCCTCTATAGTTTCTGTGCCTGGGAGAACACTCTCCTCAGCGCTGCTCGGAGCTGCTGCGAAGCGACACTATATGAGTAGAGTACCCGACGGAAATCGGCTGCGCGCAGCACGAAGCTTGCTCACGTGTATGCGTTCATGTTTGGCTGCATTTGCACTTTTCTCAAGCTTTTGTAAATACGTATTCCGCACGCAGGCTATTCGATTGTGCCACCAATACGAAACTTGCATTTATATTTGATTGCACTCATGCTTTTTTTCGGGGCCTACTGCACGCCCGTGTTCCGTATGCAGTCCGTCCGGTCAGGCTAACATTGAGAAATTTGCATTCGTGTTTTACGCGCACGTCGCAGAAAAGCTGGTGTCGATGACGTAATGCGAAAATCAGCAGGAAGTAAAGGAATAATAAGTCTTGGAATCTTATGGAATCGAACTTGCGGTTTATGCCCGTGGTTTTGAAATGACGCAACTGTTCTTGTGAACGGTCAGAATGCTGTCATACCAATTTGGATCCCATTTAGCATCCATCTGCAACAACATGGAAGAATTCGCAAGTTCCGTAGATGCTAGTGCCGCACGACGGCGAAAAGAGGAAACGCCACGACGGTGGTCGCCCGCAGCGTAGCGTGTCTCCGTGCGTGCATTTGTGACGGATCGCTTGCTTTTCGTGGTGTTTCCATGTTTACTGCTCGTCTTCTTGCAATGAACAGAAAATACCGCAGCAACCGCATGTGTAGCGTGCCACAGTGCAACAACAGGGCCATTCAAAACGAAATAAGCCTGCATAAGTTTCCGAAAGACCCTCGCCTGAAGAAAGAATGGACAGTCAAGCTGCGAATCGGCAAAGCTGTGATGCAGGAGATGACAGTCTGCAGCGCTCATTTCACGGAAGGCGATTTTTTCTGGAGCCGTACAGGTAAGATAAATTCTATTATACTCGATGTCTTTCCGCGGGTGCGAGTTCTTAAGCGTACGATGTGCGACGTTTGCAGCTGTTATCCAGACACGTATTTGTGCGGACGAAGGATAGCTTTTCGTCTCGACACGACTTGCTGACATGGGTAAAGGAAGCCGCTTCTGGCAGTTTATCTTGGCATATCATTGAACAGTGAGCAATGTGATGCTATTCCTGGACTATGTACTGTAGCGGTTTAGGTCGCGTTTGCTGTTGTACTCTGACATTAGGCCGGCAAAAGCATGCAGGTGACCTTTTTGTACAGTATAGCATAACCTTGTGTAATTTGGACAGAGAACAATGAATAATAGCTCGGGAACAAACAGCTGTGATTTAATTACATTTAAAATGAGCAAGCAGTTGCAACGAAATGCAAATACCTTGGCCAGCACAACGTTTATAGGTATAGGGTCTACTAACCAGCTGTTTGTGGGAAGTAAAATTTAAATGTGTGTAGAAAGTAACGAACTAAGCTGAGATTTGTGCGTAAATGTGTTAAGTGATTTTATCTCATACAACTAAAATATAAAAGAAATAGATTGTTTACTGCTATTTCATACTTTTTCAAACGGTTTTGAAAAGGCTGTTTGTCTAATGCATCTTATGTTTCACAGATTTAGAGGTATGGACCCCCATCAAAAAACGGCTGAAGAACGCAGTCCCTTCACGATGCCTGCCTCTCAGGACGCATGACCACCAAGATGTCACAAAAGTACAAGCGTCAGCAGCCCGTGCTGCTACCAGGAATAAACAAAGTAAGCTACACGTTACTGTTAGTTAGGCAGGTCTGCATGCTCTCTGGCCAAGAATGCCTTACTTTAATTTAATTTTAATTTTTTTAGCTTTAATTTAATTTCATGATATATATGCAGCTGAAATTAGTTGCATGTACTTTTCGAGCAATGGGAGGGAAGCGAAAAATGGCATGTATCTTCGGCAGAGCTGCACCCACCGTTGTCCAGAGGATTCAGTTTTTTATTGCCACTTCTTTCAATATGTGTGGTTCACGAGATGATGGGTTATCTTCTGACTTGTGACAGTATGTGCCTCATGTTGTAAACTAATGGGTACTGACCCCACTTGCATTATTACTGCAAGTGTCAATTTTTTTTTATACCTATACCTTTGGGTCTATATTTGTATTCCATACAGAACTGCCCCTGGGAGACGGCAGCAGTGGAAGCCACCCTTCATCTTTAAGTGTGGCCCAGGAAACAGCATCAGAGGAAAGTGACAGACATGACACGGACAGTCAGGCAAGCATTCATCCTCACCTTCCCCCAGTACAGCTCTTTGAATTGAGCCAGTGTTTTAAACCAACATAAGCAACACTTTTTGCAGCATGTTTCATTCTTTTTGATGATGCGTAGGGTTTTTTATTTGCCTGCCAGCACTAAACTAAATTTTTCAGTCGTATTGTTTAAGCTTCACTCTCACAACCCGAAAAAAAAACAGTGATATAATAAATTACTTCTTCGTTTTCTTGCCAGCTGTGAGTCAGGCTCAGGCTGATTGAAGCCTTGTAATGAAGTCAAATGTTGGGACAGCTATTTCAGTAGTTTTTACAGCCTCATGTGACCTAAGTCGAGCTTGACATTACTGTCATCATTCAGCAGTTGAAATGATGGTAAATTTCAAATACCAATTATTTAGCTCTCAAAGGTAGATAATTCCGTCAGAAATGAATCAGTCCGTTGCCCATCAATGCAAGAAATCAGAGGGGGTAAAAACTTTGGAGTCTGTGGACCTTTAAAATTTGATTTTTTTCTGTTTCCTGAATAAATCTTGTATGTAGGCAGGCTCAACAAATTCTATAGAAATTGCTTCAGCAGTAAGATTACAATTCATGCCTAGCATAAAAACATCAAAGCGATTTCTCATGAGAAAATTTATTCTATTTGCAGCAACGACTTTTCAGTTTCGGAACACTATTATTCAGCCGTCAGCATTAGCACATTAGTATATTTTTGCAACAAGCAGCTTATGATGTTGAGTGTACAAAGTAGCATTTGTGTTAAAATAAATTATGTTCTTTGAGTGCTCCCATGAATGCGCTTTTTTGTTCAATGCAGATGGATGATGCGGTTCTTCCACAGAAAGCAGACTGTGACACTGCACCTGCGACAGTCTGCAGCTACTGACAACGATGCTTTGGATGCCCTTCTGCTTCTTGCTGGATGCAATGCAAACCAAGTTGACAGAAGTATACAGGTCAACACAGAATGCTTCGTCCAAAAGGCAAAGCTCCTTGACCTCCTTATCACAGACACTGCTGTTCAGGCATTCGCGGGCATAGCCAATATGAGCGATTTGCATGATATCAAGGGAGGTTGCTGCTATTGATGACATGCCAACTGAAATCACTGTCCTAGATCGGGTTGTGTTTGTCCTCATACGCTTAAAAACTTGCCTTTCGTTTACCTGTTTGGCCACATTGTTTGGAATTAGCAAGACAAGCGTTCATAGATGTTTTTACCACACTGTACGCAGCCTTGCCACACTGTTGGAAGCTGCTATCCCATGGCCATCAAAAGAGGAAATTGCCAGAAACTTGCCTATCTGCTTCGATGAGTATAGGGAAGTGCGAGTAGTGCTGGACTGCACTGAAGTCCAAGTCGAGAAGTGTCACTGCTCTTCGTGCCGTATATTAACGTATTCTCACTACAAAGGATGCCACACCGCTAAAGTTTTGATTGGTGTTTCACCTGGTGGTCAGCAACAGCTTCAACCTTTCACAGCTTCAAAGGTTTCAACCTTTGTCAGCAACAGCTTCGGAGGAAGATTTTCAGACAAAGCTTGCATAGACAAGTCTGGAGTGCTAAATAAGCTTGCTAGCTTTCAAGATGATGTGATGGTTGACAAAGGATTTAATATAGATGCCCAATGTGAAAGTCTAGGATTGGGAATCGTACAGCCACCATTCCTGCGCCAAAAGGCACAGTTCACAGCTGATGATGCCACACGTACCATAAAGATTGCCAGGGCACGCGTTCATGTCGAACGGGCAATCCAGCGAATGAAAATTTTTAAAGCGCTTAAAGGACCAGTACCTTGGGAAACAGTTGTACTTGATGACATATTTATTGTCATTGCAGGCATAGTCAACCTTTCAGCTCGTATACTTTGGCGCTAGCACCTTGAATTAACAGCACTGATATTTGCCTGTGTTTTGTTTGTGTTTAGTTTGCTTGTGTTGTTTCCATTTACTCTATTTTAAAGTTCAATCACTGTGCTGCAATACTGCTTTCCTTGGTACCCAGCCAAAAATCAGTTCAATTTGATCTTGTATTCCACTGTGTTATGCATCAATATTAATAAATTGCTGTTGTACCGCTAGTGAGCGTTGCACATGTGTAAGGGCCTAGCCATGCAAAGCATACCTTCCTTCTGCCCTATCACTCAAGACGACTTTCTGTGCCCACCGTGGTGACACTGTGGTTAGGGTGCTCGACTGCCATACTTAAGGATGTAGGAAGAAATCCCAACTGCAGCAGCTGCTTTTCGATTGAGGCGAAAATCAAGGCAACCATGCACTGCGCGACGCCAGTGCATGTTAAAGAACCCCAGATGATCGAAATTTTCAGAGGCCTGTGCAATGGCGTCTCTTTGCCATTCGCTTTGCAGTCGGTTAAGCCCTACATACCAAACTTGTCTATCTGAATTTAAAACTATTACTTAGTATGATTATTGCACTGAATTTTTTTAATCCTTTCTGTCTTGTGAAGTGCCTACACTGCCATCACAGAGATTTTGGGCAAAACATGCTTAAAGTAAACATACTGTAGCCTGCGTACAAGCTCGTCAATGTGCTCTTCATGCCGCTCAACTGTTATCATCAGTGGCTTGACTGCAGAATACACAACAAGGTGTGCCTTCTTGAGATTTAGCAATAACATCCCAAGCTGAACTTAAGAAAAATAAGGATGATTTTGAGCAAGGATGAAGTTCTCGCCATCCTTTTTCAAATATTTAAGCTTTCGTTATGCAGCTATCTCGACAATCGTTTTTGCCTTGCCTAGAACTGGAGACTTCACCTCTACAAGTATTTCTGGGATGCCATTTTTGTAGACAACGCCATCTGGGCTGTAGCCGAGCCATGGTACTGCACTATTTACTACAAGCCCAAGCTTGACTACCGTAGAGCCAGTAGTCTCACTGTAATAATGGAGAGCTGGCTGTTCACACAACTTTCCGTACTCAGTGGCGCTATTGCCACGGAACTTGCTGGCCAGCATCATGCAGACTTATCTTCCCATGTTCTGTCCGGCTTTGGTGTGAAGGTGAAGTAAGACCGGCATGTGCTCCCCGTTATTCTCACTTTTCGCTCTCTCAGCCACTTTGTGTTCTCTTGACCCCTTGTTTCAATGAGAATTTGCAGTGTCTTTGTCGGTGTTGTTTCCACATAAGTGGAATAGAACTCTTCTTCCTCCTTTGTTAGATTTTCTTTTGAAAACCTGCAGAACTTGCACCTAGTTGCATCCTCAAAGAAAAATTCATAAAAAAGCATCTCTCTGTAGCGCTCAAATTCCTGGCTTTGTATGTGTCGAACAAGGCTGCGCTCTTCTGGTGTTGCACAAATATCAGCTGTGTCTGTGTCAGTGCACTGTCGGTCTACCCTTCCTCAGAAATGCAGTGCAAGGGCACTTTGTGGAATTGCAGTCATCAGACGGTGCCTAATAGACAACAAGCTATTTTCGTCAAGGCGCTGTCTTGGCTTGGTGTTCACATGGCATAACTCCCGCAGCTCTCTGGCTTGATACAAGGGCGCTGCCTTGAGTCGACCCCAGGCTTGTGCCATGTCTGTACAGGTCAACATTTCCAGTTTGTTGATGTCATTTCTGTCAATAAAAAAAAAGCACTCACAATGGTTTCCTATTCAATGAGTAACTTTCAGCCTTACTGCAACTATTTAAAAAATCAAAACATCATGTCAAAGGTCTGTTCACTGACTGTTGACGAGATGAGGATAAAAGAGAAGCTACAATTCAACAAGCAACATGACTGCTTTGTTGGGCAAGTGGACACTGGGCTGGAAGAGCAAAGTGACGACCTTGTCTTAGCTAATTCTCTCCTGTGCTTCGAATACGGCCGTCATTACCTTCGACGGTACCGTCTTCCCTAAGCAAGTCTACTATCACGGAGGAGAGAAGGATTGCTATCCATACAGACCAACAAGACAGTTCTGCTACGTCTGCTATCAGCGAGGACATAGGTCGGACGTCTGCCCGAATCCAGAAGTAACCGCATGCAGACAATGCGGCCAGAGGAATCCAGAAGAAACGCACCAATTCACACCTAAATGTCAGCTATGCGACGGCCCGCACGAGACGGGCGCGAAGGAATGCACGCAACGCCTGAAAACAATCAAAGAGCTACGAGGAAGAACATGGGGTCAGCAACAGCAGCAACGCGGACGCAGCCAAGGAAGGAGCGGAGCGCGGAGGCCACGTTGGTTCCGGAACGAAGAACAAGATCGACAGGACGACTACCGGAGCGAGTCCAGGAGCCGTAGCCAGGGACGCAGCAGCAGCCGGGGCCGAGGAAGAGGGCACAGCAACAGCCGCCAGGGCCGAAACCGGCGACGCAGCAGCAGCCAGGGCCGGAGCCAGGAGCGAGACAGGCTATACCAGCACGCGGGTGGCCAGCAGTCCTGGGAGAAGCAGGCACAACAACAAAGGAAGAGCGGCGGAGTCAAGGTAAGCTGGGCAGCCGGCCCTCCCAAGACGCTTTTTGCTCCGCACGACAACAACAATAACACAAACACACAAACAGAAAATGAGAAAAGATTAATTGCCGAAAATAATAACATCAGAAAAGAACAGGAACAAATCCGTGAAGAGAACAAGCAACTCAAAAAGCAAACAAGAGAATTGCTAGAAGAACTAAGAGAGATACGAAGGACAGGCTTTTCACCCATAACGGCACCTTCACCTCCACAACAGTTTATGGGAAACTCGCACGAAAGCGAGGTAGAAAATTCGATGATGAGCGATTTAAAAGCCTTCATGCTACAGCAGATGCAACAAATGCAGCAACAAATGCAGCAGCAAATGCAGCAGCAAATGCAGCAGCAAATGCAACAGCTAAGCCAAAAAATAGCTTTGCAAGATCAGAGCTTTCGCAACTATGTAAAATCGCAAAATACACAAAAAACAATAAACGAAGCCAGAGACCACCTATATAATGAGCGCAGGTTCGGATCAGAATCCCAAGGAGCAAGCAACAACAGTAACAGTACAACATGGCAGGAAAACAACAATTAGAGATATGGCAATGGAACTGTAGGGGTTACAGACGCAAGCAGGGACTCCTACAGCAATACATTGACACCAGAGTAAACCCACCAGACCTAATACTCCTACAAGAAACAAATTGCACTCCAACCCTAAGGGGATACACAAGTCAAGAGAATGGGAGAACGGCAACTCTCATCAACAACAAAATCACCACCATAGCACACAAAGAGATAGAGGACACACAACTAGAACACATAATAACGAAAATAATTTCCAAGAAGAAAAGGAAACCCAAAAGTATCTTTGTCGTCAACCTGTACAGCCCACCAAAGAACAAAGGAGATTTTGGCAGGCTCTTTGCAGGGGCGAGAAAATTGGCAGGGCAGAATCTTTTAGTGATAGCGGGGGACTTCAACGCGAAAAGCCCACAATGGGGCAGCAAAACGGAAGACAAGAAAGGACGTGGCATCTGCGCGGCGGCAGAGAACACGGGCTGCGAACTAATCACAGACGAAAGCCAACTTACGAGGCAGGGCAACAGTGTAAGCATGGATACAAGTCCCGACCTAGCCTTTGTCAGGGGCGCCAGGCAAACCGAGTGGGAGAACCTACAAGAAGATCTAGGCAGCGACCACTTTATCATCAGGGTCACGGTAGAGGCAGAAAGCATCAAAAAGGATAGAGGAACGGCAAAACTAACCGACTGGGACGCTTTCCGCATCCACTGCAGACAACTAAAGGGCGACATAACCTCGGCGGAGGAGTGCAGCCAGCAACTCAGACAAATTAGGGACCTATACACTAAGGAGGTGACGCGAACGGAGCAGGCACCAGAGGTAGACAAAAGACTTCTCAGACTCTGGGAAGCAAGGCGCGGCCTGACCAAGCGATGGAAATGACAGAAATTAAACAAGAAACTCAAAAAGAAGATTGCAGAGATCACCAAACAAGCAGAGGAGTACGCGACGCAGTTAGCAAGGCAGGGCTGGCAACAGTTCAGCACTTCACTGAACAGCACCCTGGGCACGGCAAGAACATGGCAGATACTTAGAAAACTCATGGACCCAAACAAAAGCAAGGCAGAAAGCAACAAGTCCATTCAAAGACTAATTCATCAGTACGAGGGTACGAAGGAACAACTAATCGAAGCCGTAAAAGAAAAATGCTATGGCAAAGACCAAGCAGAGGAATACCGAGACGAATACCAGGGAGCAGAGAATCCAGCCATGGACAGACCCATCACGAGAGAAGAGGTCCTGGAGGCCATAAGAGCAACGACAAAAAACACGGCAGCGGGGGCGGACAAGATCCAAAACGCATTAATCCGAAATCTTAGTGAGGAAGCGATTAATCAGCTCACCCAATACATAAACAAGCAATGGGAAGAAAGAACGATTCCGGCAGAGTGGAAACACGCCATAGTCGTCATGATTCCCAAGCCTGGAAAGAAACTTCAGATAGAAAACCTAAGGCCGATATCGCTAACTTCCTGCCTAGGCAAGTTGTACGAGAGAATAGTCAACCGAAGGATTCAGACGCATCTCGAAGACGAAGGATGGTACCCAGACACCCTGTTCGGATTCAGGGCGAATCTATCGACACAAGACATACTGCTACAACTCAAAGAGGTACTAGAAACAATGCCAAGAAACGGAGAAAATGTGATCATGGCCATAGACATAAAGGGAGCCTTTGACAACGTATCCCACGCAGCCATAATGGCCATAACACTACCAATTGTGGAAAGAAAATCCATGACTACGTGAGGAGCTTTCTCGCGAGCAGAACAGCAACAGTGGGCATGGAAGACCTAAGAAGCGCCATCTTCCAAACGCCAAATAGGGGCACACCACAAGGCTCAGTAATTTCGCCGACGCTCTTCAACATAGCCATGATCAATCTCGCAAAGAGGCTAAACCAAATACAAGGGATCCGACACGCAATGTATGCGGACGACATTACAGTCTGGACAGCCAAAGGCTCACTGGGAGAGAAGCAGGAGGTACTACAAGAGGCGGCCTCCTGTATTGAAGAGTACACGAGACAAAGAGGACTAAAATGCTCCACAGAAAAATCAGACCTCCTCAGAGTGGGAAGACATCCCACGGACGCACCACTTGAAGTAAAACTGGAAGGGCAAAACATCCCAGAACAGAAGATGATTAGAATTCTCGGCATGTGGCTGCAAGGGAGCCGAAGAAGCAGCCACACACTCAGCCTGTTGAATAATGCGGCAGGGCAGGTAGGCCGAATCAGCAGAATAGCACACAGGAGATATGGCATGAAGGAGGAAGACACACTCAGACTGGTAAACAGCCTGGTGGTCAGCCGAGTGACGTATTCACTGCCGTATCACGTAATTACCAAGGCAGAAAAGGAACAGGCAGAAGCGATTCTAAGAAAAGCATACAAGACGGCGCTTCACCTCCCAAGGAACACATCCAACGAGAAACTCATGCAACTTGGTGTCAGCAACACCTTTGAAGAATTAAGAGGGAGCCAACTTAAGGCCCAAGAGAAAAGATTGAGCAGTACGAAGACCAGAAGAGCGCTCCTGACAAGACTACCGTATTTTCCGGTGTATAAGTCGCACCTTTGTATAAGTCGCACCCCCCTCCAAACGGCAGTTCTTCCGAAAAAAAAAACATATATAAGTCGCACCGGTGTATAAGACGCACCTGTTCACTCAGTAGAAAACTCGTTGAGGATCGCGCTGTTAGAAAGTTCGACGAAAATAAACGATTGCGGCGGCCGCCGCATATGCACATACCGTATCGCGTGATGGGCAGTGCTGACACACGTGCATATACCGTCCAAAGTCCAGACAATACTTTTTCAAAAATGTTTTATTTTCATACATATATATGGTATGTATGGTACGCGTATGGTACTCACAGACGGCGTTTAGGCAAACCCATCAAAGCCTTCTTCCTCCGAGTCGCTGACAAATAATTCAGCAACTGCAGGTGGGAGTTCCTCCACAGGCGCATCGCTGTCTTCAGACTCGCTGGTGTCCACTTCGCCGTCAGCATCGTCACCACTCGCGAACGGGATCAGCCCAGCCTTTGTGAACCCGGCTACTACTGTTTTTTTGGAAACGGAGTCCCAAGCATCGGCGACCCATTTGGCTACCTCTCCAAACGTCGCGCGTCTCATACGTCCTGTTTTAGTAAAGCTGTGGTCCTCCTC
Source organism: Amblyomma maculatum (assembly GCF_055883805.1). Lineage (NCBI taxonomy): Eukaryota > Metazoa > Arthropoda > Arachnida > Ixodida > Ixodidae > Amblyomma > Amblyomma maculatum. The sequence continues at coordinate 65,075,253 of NC_139351.1, read as the reverse complement.
AGACATCCACGACTCCCACAAGCGTCGCAGAACCGCTTTAAAGCTGCGGTTCACAGAAATGTCAAGTGGTTGCAGCATCTTCGTCATGCCGCCGGGTATGACCACTGGGACGCAGTTCTTCGCACTGATTTTTTTTTTAATGAAATCTGTGATGTGCGCCCGCATGCTGTCCATCACAAGCATTCCTTTGCTCACGTGAAAAAATTCGTCAGGTCGGCGCGAAAAACACTGATCAAGCCACACACTCATGTCTTCGTCCATCCAACTTTTAGCATTGGCCTGTATCACCACAGCAGGAGGAAAGCAGTCTTTTGGTAGCGTCCTACGCTTAAAAATTAGCATGGGAGGCAGCTTCGTACCGTCCGCGCAACAGGCGAGAACAACGGTGAAGTGCGATTTTTCATGGCCAGTTGTTCTCACCGTTATTGTTTTTTCCCCTTTCTCGGCGACGCTTCTCCCAAGGGGAATATCGAACGTAAGCGGGACTTCGTCCATGTTGACAATGTGGCTCGCGCTGATGTTCTCGTTCACAATTTCTTCCTTTACAAACGCACTGAAGTTATCCAGTTGTTCTTGAAAGTCGTCGGGGAGCTTCTGGCACACTGTTGTCCGCGCTCGCATCACCAACTTGTTCCGCCGCATAAAGCGGAAGCACCACGACGGATTTCCCTTAAATCCAACAGTATTCATCTCTGTTGCAAGGGTCTTCGCCTTGAGACGCAGCTGCACTGTCGATAGCCCCCTGCCTTCGGCTCGTTGCTCTAGGACCCACGCACGCAGACGATGCTCAAGCTCCGGCCAGCGCGCCTTCTTGCCGCGGTTGGCCTTCTTGGTCGACTTCATTGTCCGGAGCACGCTGGTGGCTTTGCGCCAGTCCCGGATCATTTTCTCACTAACGTCAAACTGCCTTCCTGCAGCCCGGTTCCCATGCTGCTGTGCGAATTCAACTGCACGCAGCTTGAATTTCGCGTCGTAACTTTTTCACCTCGCAGGCGGCGTCATGGTTAGCGAGAAATCAGACACGACAGATGCACGGCACGCCGTACACGCCGGAACGATCGGTGCAATGAAAATGCCGAGGAAGATGCCATGGCGGACGGAAGTGACGCAGCGGAAGCAGCTCAAAAATTGAATTTTGTATTTTTGTATTGGCGAGCTACCATTTTAAAATTAACAACACATTTTCCTCCTTCAGACAAAAACTGCCTATTAGAATGTGCCGCATTTTGTTTTGCAAGTCAATTTTGAGTTTCTTCCGAAATGTAGTTACTGTGCGCGGCAGAAGGTGGCGTGCGATCATCATCATCATCATTTTTTCTGGCTAGGGCGCATGCCTGCGCCCACCATGTAATTTTTTTTAATTGTGTTTAACGTCCCGCAGTGACATCGGCTATGAGGGACGCCGTAGTGGTGGGCTCCAAATTAAATTATGCTACCTGGGTCTCTTAGCGTGTGCTGATGTCACGAAGTACACAGGCACCTTTCGCCCGCCGCGGCCCGGATTTATTCCATACATAAGTCGCACCGGTGGATAAGACGCACCGACGAAAATTTTAGAAAAAAACCGCGACTTATACACCGGAAAATACGGTAGGTCGCAAGCTAGAAGAACCACAGAGCAGCCGAGTGACAGTACCGGATCTGCTACGAAGAAAGATAAGCACACAACCCATACCCCGAAACATGGATCCAAATCTCCACGCTCGCAGAAGGGCAGCTAGGGCAGAGCATTATGAGAAAAACATGGGATACAGGGAAGACGCAGTCTACACAGACGCCTCTAGATATCCACAAACACACAAAGGAAACGCAGTAGCGGTGGTAGTAAACCACGAAGGGGAACACATCGCAAGTGTCACGACCAGGGTGTCTGACATAACAGAAGCAGAAGAGATAGCCATTGCTCTGGCTGTAAGAGAAGGATATAGGACAGGGAGACCTCTCCACATCCTAACAGACTCACAAGAGGCGTGCCGGAATTACACTAGGGGCAGGATTAGCAGTGCGGCACTCAAGATCCTCAAAGAGGGTGCGCCCTCGGAGGAGACACCAAAGCAAAACATAATCTGGATACCGAGCCACGCGGGAATCAGTGGCAACGAGGGGGCAGACAACCTAGCTCGAGGGATGACCAGCCGAGCGGGAGCGTCGCAAACCCCGGAGGACCCCCAGATCAGATGCGGAGAGAGCTATTCAGACCTACTAAACCTATATAAGGGGCTGAGGTTCCACTACCCCCCGCCACACAAACAACCAAGGAAGAAGCCACGGGATGGAGGAGACTACAAACGGGCTCCTTCCCGAACCTACACATACTAAACAAGATTTTTCCAACACAATATAGCGCCAGCTGCCCATGGTGCGGATCAAAACCAACACTATATCACATCACGTGGGAATGCGAGAGAAATCATGCATTTCACAAACAGAAAACACCAAGTGCGGAGCAATGGGAGAGCCGGCTCACCAGCTGCGAGCTAGAGGCCCAGAGGGCACTCATAGCACACGCAAGCGAGGTGGACCGACTCAGTGGAGCCCTGGACTAGGGGCCCAACCACGGCCAGGGAGGTGACGGACTTCCAGAAGAAGCCTCGACCTCCACTGCTAACAAACTTCCAAAAGACAAAGTTTTCAATCAATCAATCTCCTGTGCTTTGTCATCAGTTAACCGTCAACAAAATTTCGAATTCCAGTCGCTTATTATTTTACAAGAGGTCTAACTGGGCCTGAACTCCACAGGTTGCTAATTTCTGTCATGGAAAAAGTTGAAGTCTCTGGGTTCAGGATTGTTCATCTGGTAACTGGAAACAATAAGGTGAATGTGAACTTCATGAAACTGATAAGAAATGGCTTGCTCACTTACCGTATCGAACACCCCTGTGACTGCAACAGGTTTCTCTTCCTTAGCTTTGACCCGGGCCATGTGTTGAAGAATAAGAGGTCAGTTTCTGTAGCGCAACCTTGGCCGGAGAGGTGAAATTTCTTCTTCTCCCGTAAAGAACCTCTATGAGCTGCAGAAGGTGCGTGTTGTGTTGGGTTTAATGGTGCATACGCAGCTCATGCTATCATGTGCCAAGCACAAGCTTGAAAGTGGCGTATACTATTTATTCTATAGTTTCTTTACAACATTTGCTTCTTATAGAAGCTAAAAACATATGAGATCAACAAGTCCACTTTCACCTAAAATAAAAAGCTGATTGGAAAAGAATGTGTTCATCGTAGAATCGGATAAAATACTCTTTTCTTTGCATTTCAAATCTTCTGCATGACAATAAAATGCCGTTTATGGTGAGTTGCTCTCCACATTCGTCACAGAGGGGTTTGTTTTGTTTTCTAAACAATAAGTTGTGTGTCATGTGTGTGTGGCCCGTGTGGTGGAGAGAGCATATCACTTCCATGAAGCGTTTCTGATGATGACACGATTTCCATTCCCCTAAAACTGGCTTCACCAACTGCGTTTTATTATTTACCTCCCTACTCCATGATGACTACCATTATTCCTTTAATCTGTTGTGCACTAGCATCATGCAGTCTCTGTACGGCATATATTTGTTTTTTTGTTTTTCATGAGCTTGGGCAGCGCAAAAGTCTGCCCTCTCGGTGCCTCGAATGCCGACATGACTCGGGATCCAACAAAATGTTATGTCCTTGAGCAGAGGCTGTTGATATGTTGTGTATGATGTCCCCAAGTAGCGGTGAAACTGTGTTTTTGTGGTGAAGGGCTGTGAGGACACTTAAGGAGTCTGTGTAAACAATACTGTTTGTGATGTTCTCGTTCAGTATTTTTCTCACAGCCACAGCAAGCGCGTAACATTCAGTAGTGAAAACACTTGCACACTGAGGTAGTCTAATTGTCCTTTCCCATTTTTCTTAACTACTGCACTACCCATGTGTTTTGTTGTCTTGGAGCCATCCATGTAAATTTGTGTATAATTGTCATATTTTTCTTTAAGAGCTAGAAATTCTTTCAAGATGTGTTCATGTGGTGTTTTCTGCTTACAAAAATGAGTTAGCGTGAAATCACAAACAACAGGAAGACTACCAGCGTGGCAGTAGATCGGGTCCCGATGCAATTTCAGGGAAGGCATGCACTATTCCTAGTTCTTGACATTTATCTTCAAAACAAAGTAACAAAGACCTTTGATAGCCTTGGGCCTATTGATGAACCTCTGGAGGCACACTTTGTGACAATAGGGCAGCATTTGTGTTTGGGTAGGGAGCGTGTTTTCATGATGTATGAAAAAGTAAGCATGGATCGCCTATATTCTAGGGATGGTTTATTTGTGTCTGCATAAAGGCTGGTGATTGGTGACATCCTATAAGCACCAATAGAAAGACGCAAACCTGATTATGTATAGGGTCTAATCGTGTCAGATATGAAACTCTTGCTGACCCGTATACTATGAACCCATAATCTAGGCAAGAGCGAATGACAGAGTTGTAGATGTGCAAAAGGCAGGACCGGTCAGAGCCCCAGTGTTTTTGTGATACTACTGAGTATATTTAGAGATTTCGAGGCTTTCTTTTTAGTGCATGAGCTGCAGAAGGGCCTGTCAGTAAAGCCTGTTCGGTATCTGAGCAGGAAGCGAGGTGCAAGCACTTTGCGAGCAGCCGGAATGTTTGCCCACACTGTTTGAGCGATCTCTTTGCTGCACTAGAAGGTCTCCTATTCTTTCAGCACCTGGTTCTTGAAGCTACATCAATTGGCAACACCATGGGAGATGCATTGGCCAAATTACTAACTGGACATCACGGACTTAAAACTCTCTCGCTGTCAAAATGCAGTTTTGACAACACCGGAGCGACACACATTGCAAATGCTATATCTGCGAACAGCAGGAAGCACATATATCCGACGAACATAGAAAAAATGAACGAGGCAAGAGCCGTCCAACTCATGTCTCCAAGTGTCACTGCTGCCTTGAGGACCAGGCTGGGCACACTTGTGCCTTATTTTCAGCCGCAGACCCAACAATTGCGTTCATGCAGAATGTTTGTCGTGGTTCATTCTACATATCACCAACACGACGCAGCACATACACAATTTTTTGGATGCTTATCAATTCGACGACAGTGCTGGCCAGCGTCTTGAAATTTTCCCCATGTATCTAGAAGGGCTAAAAAAACCACCTGGGCACGCCCATAAATTTCTCAAAGACGAAATTTATCAGGCAATTCTAATAACTACCTATAGCACAGTTCAGTTCAGTCGTTCAGTCGTGTCCGACTCTTCGTGACCCTATGGACCATGTCACGCCACGCTTTCTGGTCTCTCACTATCTTCCTAACAACACATAACTTCATCTGCAGTGCCTCGAGGATGCCATCTAACCATCGCGTTCGCTGCCTACACCTTCTCCGGCGACCTTCAACCTTTCCCAACATCAAATCTTTCTCCAGCGACTCCTCTCTTCTCATCAGATGACCAAGGTAGCTGAGCTTTAACTTTAGAATTTGACCCTCCAATGAGCAGTAAGGGTTTATGGTCGACAATATCGACTGATTTGATCATCTGACTCTCAAGAGTCTTCGCCAGCACCACAATTCAAACGCGTCAATTCTTCGGCGGTCAGCCTTTTTCACAGTCCGACTCTCGCATCCATACATCACAACTGGAAAGACCATAGCACGAGTTATACGGATCTTGGTTGGCAGACTAATGTCTCTGCTCTTTACTAAGCGGTCAAAGCTAAACATTGCTCTCTTTCCCAGAAGCAGGGGTCTCCTAATTTCATGGCTGCAGTCTCCTTCCGAGGTAATCTGGGAGCCCAAGAAGAGAAAATCTGTCACAGCTTCCACTTCTTGTCCATTGATGCTCCAGGACTTGATAGGGCAAGACGCCATGATCTTTGTCTTTCAAATGTTCAATTTAAGCCCAAACTTCTCACTCTCTTCTTGTACGCGCATCAGAAGTCTCTTGAGTTCCACTTCACTTTCTGCCATTAAAGTGGTATCATCCGCATATCTAAGGTTGTTGATACATTTTCCAGCAATCTTCACTCCAGCTGAAGAATCGTCCAGACCGGCCTTCCTCATGATGCACTTGCATATAGGTTAAATAGGCAGGGTGACAGTATGCAGCCTTGCCTCACTCCTTTCTCAATCGGAAACCAATCACTAAGACCATGCCCAGTTCTGACTGTGGCCTCTTGCCCTTCATACAGGTTCCTGAGGAGACAGATGAGGTGAATTGGAACTCCCATCTCTTGGAGAGCTTGCCACAACCTGCTGTGATCTACGCAGTCAAACGCTTTTGCATAATCAATAGCACAGTGGCGTGCATCAAATACTGCTCACAGAAGGAAAGTTGATTTTTGTGCTGACCTGAAAATTCAACAGAGATTCAATTGAATCCCTGCTCTCGTTCTCCGCTCCTTTTGAGCTTTGAAACCCTTCCGTCATCTGAATTAAACGTTTTCCAAGCTGGTGACAGCATACTATTTACATTCCTGTGCAGCTGACATGGCCGAGCACTAACTGAATGTAGGGCTTCCTGACATTACGTTTGGAAGGAGCTGCCGACTCCGGCCTCTCCTTTAATATGTATGGGTGGGTGATGTTGCGAATTTGCAGGGTAGCAGCGGAGCACCAGAGCAAGATGACCAGCGTGGCAGACTTCCCATTCTGAACAGCTCGCGCCATGCTTGCGCTCCGAGCATGCACTGTACATCTTTATTTTCTTCTAACACGGGCTGGTAGCGCTGATCTCAGCACCTCCGATTTATAGCGTCAGCGGGCGATATCGGGCCCCTCGCCTAGACAGAACGGCGAAATGTACGCGCCGACGGAGCAAAGATGGGGGTGCCACGGTGGCAAGCAGGTCTGCAGATAAGCCGAAAACATCTAGGAGAGCTCATGGGGAGGTGTCTCGAGGTACGCAGGTTTGAGGCAATCTAGAGAGACGACCTCTTCCCGACCATCCAGCAAGATTGTCGCTGACTTTGTCGTCTTGTTGAGGACGCGGTACGGGCTATCATATGAGGGGGTAAGAGGTGCTTTTACAGCGCCTCGCCTGAGAAACACATGTGTCGAGGAAGCAAGGTCTGGGTGCACAAGGACTTGATGGGCAGATGAGCGAGGCGGCACTGGGCGCAGATGCTGAAGACAGTCTTGTAGGTGATGAAGGTATTGTAGGGGCTGGTACGAACAAGTCTCCGGGAAGCCGCAGGGATGTACCTAAGATGAGTTCAGCCACCGAACAGCCAAGGTCACGACGCCGGATGGCATGGCACGTAGGCCTAGGAGCACCATAGGGAAGTGGTCGACCCAGTACTCGCGGTCCAGGCGCGCAGTGTGGGCAGCCTTGAGCTGGCGATGGAGCCGCTCGACCATGCCGTTGGCACAGGGATGGTATGATGTGGTGTGGCAGTGTTTAGTGCTGAGTAGCCGTGTGAGCGAAGTGAAGAGGGCGGCCGCGATCCGTGGTAACAATGCCTGGGCAGCCGAAGCGGGAAACCCACGCTGAAACAAAAGCTCTGGCAACTGTTTGCGCAGTAATGTCTGAAATTGGCACGGCTTCGGGCCAACGGGTGAAGCAGTCAACCATCGTCAGAATATACTTGTAGCCCTGAGAGGGGGGAAGCGGTCCAACCAGGTCAAGATGAATATGGTCAAAGCGCGATCCAGGTGGCAGGAAAGACTGAGGGGGAGTCTTGGTATGGCGTGTCACTTTGGCAGACTGGCAAGCAAGGCACGAGCGGGCCCACTGGCGAACGTTGGTGTTAATGTTCGGCCAGACGTACCACTGGGTAACGAGGCGCTGCGTGGCTCGAATGCTAGGATGGCAGATGTCGTGGAGGAAATGGAAAATGGCATGACGAAAGGCCTCCGGGATGAACGGTCGCGGTAGAGCCGATGATATGTCACACCAGAGCTATTCGGGTACAAACGGATGAGGCACGAGCTGCAGACGGAGGGCTCGGGGGTGGGCACGCAGGGCTTGCAGCTCAGTGTCTTCAAGCTGTGCCCGAGCCAGAGATTGCCAGTCCACAGTAGGTGAAGACACGCTGATGGTGGTAATGCGTGAAAGTGCTTCAGCTGCCTCGTTGTCGGTGCCTCTGATATGTCGAATATCGGCTGTGAACTCCTATATGTAGGCCAGCTGACGAAGTTCACGGGCGACATACTTTGAAGAGTTCGTAGGGAACACATACACCAGAGGCTTATGGTCCGTGAGAACGTAAAATGGCTGGCCCTCTAAGAAGTGGCGATAGTGCTGGATGGTGGAGTAGATGGCAAGCAGCTCATGGCCAAATATGCTGTAGTGAGTCTCGGCAGGCTGGAGCTTCCGAGAGAAGAAACCCAGTGGGTGCCACTCGTATGTTTTCAGCTTATCTGCAGACCTGCTTGCCGCCGTGGCACCTCAATCTCTGCCCCGTCGGCGCATACATTTCGCCGTTCCGTCTAGGCGGGGGGCCCTATAGCACCTGCCCCCACAATCTGCGCGCGAAAAAGCCTTTGCAATCATGTTATCCCTAGGCCACGCAGGCACATTCATGCTGCTTGGTTAAAGCGGAGCTTTGCATTTTGGCTGGTAGCTTATGCTATCGCATCATCACGACGGTGGGAGTGAAAACAGAAAGAGGTGCTGTAGTGGAGGGCTTCGGACCACTGCGTATAGAGGCTTTCACCTCACCGCACTTGAGTGTTCAAAAGTGCCCCCTATGGCATAAAGCTGAAACCATTAAGTAAACTACTATGTGCAAAAGCCATGTCTACATTCAAGCCGAACCTAAGCGCAACCATGCAGATAGCTCTCACTAACTCCAGGTTTAACCACAAGCCAAAATGACAGCTAATTTTTGTGTGCATTTGCCAATATGTATGACTGATAGGCACATGTCATTGTGCGCAGTCAGATGCTCATGAGCTAATGTTTGCAATTCTGGTGTCTGCCGTAACCATAAATATTTCCTAATCGATTATCAAATAAACATGTGCAACACATTTAGCAGTTAACGATTTTGAGACTAACCAAAAGAATTTATAAGCCTCATTAAATGAAAAGAATCACTTTTAGCTAACTTCATATGCAGAGGTCATTTTTTTTGCAGCATAATGCCTTGAATATGTCCACACTTGACATGCGACTGTGTGATAAAAGTATGCTTAATACTTTGGAGAATTCAACTGTCTTATGCCCTGCCGAGCCTGTTATTCCAAAGCATGAACTCAGTACTATAAGCCACCATGCTACTCCATGTTTTGCACTTGTGGTAGGTTTCGAGTGCACCTTTTTACTCTTTACTCAGGCCATGCACTTGTGTACACGTTGATCTGGTTGCTTCCTCTAAAGACATGCTGAAGAAACTGAGTGTCTAACCAGAAAAATGCAGACTGAAATTGTGAGATTTTTATTGTAGTATATGCACCAGATATGTTTCGACAAGCAACTTCAAAATTGCAAGACAAACAGTGATGAGATCCGCTTCCATTTCAACAGAAGCATTTTATTGGCTAGCACAGTTTCCACATCAGGTCTGCACCCAAGTTCAGAGCATACAGTAGAATGTTCTTTCTCTAATGGACCACAACTACACCATGTCTTTAGAGCTGTCAACAGCATCACGGATGATACCACAGGAAATAACTTTTCACACTGGAGTTTTCTATGCCATTTTCAGAAGGCTAGTGACATTCATAGACAAAATGTCTACATTACCTTCACACCCAGTCTTAGATGATTAGGTTCTTCTGATACTTATGTGCCTTGGACTGCTTACAAGGACCATGCATTCATTCTACATTTCCACATCTGTGTCGAAGATTTTTAAAAAGATTCTGGAATGCCTAAAAGAAATAATGAAGTGGTTCAGTGTGTATGTGCGAGTTCCGCTAGGTGCTTTGCCGGCTATATGCCTCGTGCGCTGGTATAAGGGCGCTACCACTCCCGAACATCGAGCGCCATCTACCGCACAGCCGATTGCATTCAGTCTGTTCCGCCTCCAGCGCGCATTTCGAGAATGGCAGTGCGAAGCAGCAGTCACGTGCTGCTTTGCGGCTTCAAGCGAATAGAAAACGTGGATGAGTTTTTCAAAGGTAGCAGTGTCCAAATTGGCAAAGATTTGCATGCTTCTCAGCTTGTTTACGGCGTTCGCAAAGAAATTTCCAGCGCCGTGGGGCCATCGAATGTAATCGAAAAATGTGTGGCCGAAATGAAGAGTGTCGACATCATGTGGCTAAAGGTAAGCACCTTCTTTTAGCTCTGATCTCTTATTGTGGTTCCTTAGGTTTCAGGAGGTGATCGGAAGATTGTGAAAGCCACCTGCAAGGCGGGGCGTGAAGGCTGGTGCAAGCACGCTGCTACGTTGGCTGTTTATATTAGCAGCCACCACCATACGTCGTGCACGGACCTGCCATGTGCGTGGAATATGCAATCATCTCGCCCGAATCTTGACATGAAGAAGTTGATTAAGGATCTATTTTCACGTAAGAGCAATACTGATGTTTACGATCCTTGCCAGGCCAATAATTTAGTGCGTTTTCAAAAATGTTTACCTAGGACACCCACTGCCAGCGCCGGTACTGCAATCACTCGACCCGGCCGTCGTTCACGCGCAATTCCCAGGCCTCAATTCGCCATTCAGGCATGTCCTTGATCCCGAAACCTGTGCTTTACAAGGTCGAAGAACACCACCCTCAACTGCAGTGTAGGAGACAGCAGAAGCAGAGTCAAACGCTCAGCTGATAAATGCGATTCTAAATAACAAGCGACAGCGATTCACCGCATTTAGGTTGCTGTCCACATCACCCCTAAAGCTGGAAAGGTGCAACATGCTGAGAGCGGTGTCCACAAACGAAAAAGCCTTTTATGAGAGGTTTGTGCAAAAAAATCTCTGTGAAATCATCGAGATTGCCTTGCTAACCCAGGGCCAAGCAGCTGTACAGGTTTGTTATTACTTTACACTTAATGTGCGACATCTGGTTGCATGCACAGGCCTGTACTAATACTATGCATGCTTTATAACAGGTGGCATCTAGAACGACAGCTCCGAGTGAGCAGCTCCGAAGCTCACAGAATAAAGACAAGGCAGAGCCAGTTTGAAGCCCTGGCAGACAGCCTTGTAAGGAGAATTTTCTCAACTGCTGCTACTTCATATGGTAAGGAACAGCATGCAAGATATTTTAGCACCTCACATGGCATACTATTTGTGCTAGTGTAGCTTTAGTAGTGCAGAAGAAAGATGTGACTGCATGAAATGCGTGCTCCCTGGCTTTCTGAATGAATTTGAAAAGTATACTCATTCACTTTTGCATTCACCTTCAAAAGAAGCAGCCCAAAGTTCAGCTAGAAATAGTGTCATGGCATTGCTTCTGTTACAGTATCGGTATGCACTTCAATATAAGGACTTCCGTCAATTTTTACTCCCCTCAGGCAAACACATGGAACTCCTGGCACGTGCAGAGCTATCAGCATTACTGCAAACTACCATCCATGAGGTGCTTTGAACATTGTGCTAGATTTATTACCAGCTGCATCCACATTTCCACCCTTGAAGTAATCACATCTTTATTCCTGGCAGGTGGGACTTATCATCCACCCTGAACAGCCATGGTTGTGCTACAGCCCGGGTGGTGTTATCGCATCCAATGATGCCGTCCAACTCATTGAAATCAAATCCCCCTTTTCTTTGAAAGATCATGTCCCTGACCATGAGAATGAGGTTAGCCATATACCATATGTACATTATGTTAATGGCAAGCTAGCAGTTAGAAAAGCACACCAGTATTACACTCAAGTCATGATAATGTTATATATTTTGGGGATAAAAGAGTGTCTTCTTTTTGTGTATTCTTCTAAACGCAGTGTGAGCGTAGTAGTAGAAAGGGACGATGCTTTCATGGCAGAGTTTATCCTAAAGCTCGAAAGCTTTTACTTTTCGCACTTGCTGAAACGACTAGCAAGCCAGGGACCATAAACTTCTATGCCCCCTGAAATTTTAAACAGTAGTGTGAGCTGTAAATAGTGCCAATGTGAATAACAATTTGTTCTCAAGAGCCAGGTATGGTGCAATAAAATCATGTATTCTGTATTGTCATAGTAAAGCAAAGTATATAATACATTTACGTGTATCACAGCATATACTCCTGCATGATATCCCCACAGAGTGAAGACAAAACACAGTACGCCCAAGTGGACCAGATGTAACCAAGCAATACAATAGCGCATGTCAAAGCTCAATGAAAATCATCGTACCCCTATAGCACATCACAATTCAACAGAGCATAAAGCAGGATTACAACAGCCACAACTCGGCATTACAATATACACACTTCAATACAGGTTACCACAGAACAATATTCAAAGGCAGTTCCGCATGGCACAGCTGTGCCTCATCAATATGGACAGTTTTGTTTCCGAGCTTAACTTTCCATAGACTAACTCGCTCAGAGATAAGCCACAAAAAAAAAGTCGAGCAAAAAATTAACTGTATATTTTGCATGTGGGGGTGTACAATAAAGTTGAAATAAGAAAAGCTTGTGGATTGCTCTGGCTGGCATGAAAACATATGTACATGGACATGACATAGCTTGACACATTGGTTCATAAATGCCTGCCTAATGATGTGCACATATACACCAAACTGGAATTCATCATCTGTTCTACAGACAGAGGAGGGGCGCCCCCCCTCCTCTTCATGCGTGGCGGCGAGGGTGCTCTGCGGTTGCCGAAACGCCCCGGCTCGCTATCAGAGGATCACGGTGCGTGCATCCCGCTCTCACTCGCTGACAGTAGTGACGTTAGCGGCATCAGTCCGACGTAGCGCGCGTGGCACGGCAACGTGACGTCGGCCAAAACGCGACCCTCTACACTCCAGCGGCGCTCGGCGCCGACGTGTTTAGCGGCCTCCGGTGCGGCCCGACGGCGCCAAATGCAACTACCTGCATTTCGCGCGGGCCGTGCCGAGGTCATCCGCAGTGCGTGCCCTCTGTCGCCGTCGCTTCCTACCAGCACAAGATGGCCGCCTCCAATGACTCCATGTCAATGGTGGACCTCACCGGGTCCATAATAGAGAGGGTTCTTGGACGCCGTGCAACAGCACCCCTGCATCTACGACACGAAAAGAGTTGATTATCGTGACGTCGACCGAAAAAACAATGCATGGGAGCGTATACGACTGCACTCAGGCCTCGCGACAGGTACGTCAACACTTCGTGTCGACTCGTGCGCTTCAATTGAGTGGCAGTGCTCATGTGGATACTTCTCTGGATCTGGTACGCAGTCACCACTGGCAGCTTTGGCTTGCTTTTCTCGTTTCAGTTGAAGAGTGCCTGAAATTATGGAAACGGTTGAGGGACCGATACACGTGCGAACTGAAGGCGATTGAGGCTACCAAGAGGAGCGGCAGCGGCTATGTTTCACGGCGAACATGGGAGTTCGCTGAATCCATGGCCTTTTGTAGGGATTGCGGCCGTCCAAGAAAGTGAGTTTTTGTGCTTTCTCACAGTTTTCAGAAAGCAGTTTTTGCTGTTTAGTCCTTTGATTACCGTGTTTCATAATCATACATACTTTTGCTTTTCCTCGAACAATGTCAGCTTTTTCTGTGCAGAACTACATGCAGCATAGAAGCGCCTTCGCAGTCTGTTGGTGATTTTGGCAAGACTGCTGAGGGCATCTTTGGAAGAATGCAGAGTGCCCCACCATCACCAACAACAATGGAAGGCTTCCTGGATGCTTCTCTTGAGCAACAATCACCAGTAATGCCGCCACCATTGGCAACACCACCAACAGAAAAGCACATTGAGGCTGTACAAAAGCAAAAAAATGGGCAAAAAAAACAGACAGCTTTGAGGACCAACTTTTGGGCCAGCTCGAAAAAAAAAGACAAAGTGAGGCAGTTGGCCTAACTGTAGGCATGGGTTGAGAGGACGCCTCATAAATTGGCATCCAAAGGTAAAGTTCGAATCATGCAGATCCTTGCAGAGCTGGAAGAAGAAATGGAATAATACCCCAGAGTCAATTAATGTGACATTAATTACCCCATTTTTAAGAAGATTAGGTACAAATTGATATATATATATATATGAAGGAAAGAAGCCAACAGTCGGCGAGGCCAAGAAAAGCATTGGGATTGTACTTTGTCCTTTTTTTTAATGTTTACTTGATAATCACAAAAATTAGTAATGTCATGTGTTTAGGCGAAAGATAAATAAACACAAAGTGTTTTTCCTCATACTTTGTGTTTATCTTTGTGTTTATCATGTAATTAAAATGTGGTAAGCTCCGCAGAGTTCGCATGTAGGTACATCTTGTTTTGCAAGTATGAAGTGTGTTAAATGAGTGCGACCGATTCAGAGGTAACAGAACGGCTTTGATGAAACACCATTTTCTCGTGCATTTAGGCTTGCTTGCCTGCTTATAGCAATTGCGAAGATAGCACTCATTTTCTAACTACACGCAATGACCACTACAGATTTCTCCACACCGTTCCGTTTTTGCCACTTATATCGAATTTGTATGCCATTCTCTACTCAGTATTTTATTTTTTATCAAACATTAAGGCATATTTTTATGGTAAACGTCTACCAGGCAGCAATAAAGATATTGTATCCAATATACCGTCGATAACCGATCATTATATCTGGTTTTCTTTTACATGGGGGCATTGGGAAACCTGACATATCCCAAAAACATCACTATAAGCATTATATTACAACTGGCATTGTTATAAGTGGATTGTGCTGTACACAGGCTGTTTAGTTGGGTGTGACTGTGGATAAAGTTGTGAGAATGTATGAGCAAGTGCATGTTTAGGAATTTTCTGTTTACTATCAGGACAGGCATTGATAACCTGGAATTCTTGTCATCAACAGATATGAAGCAAGCATGGGGCCAAATAAAAGCATCCTCAATGAACAAAGAAAGGATGCTGCGTGAGCTGCTTCACCTTCAGGCGCAGCCAAGGTTATGCTTCCCAGAAGCATTACATGACATCAGGCAGCACCTATTTACTGCCGCAAGTGGCAGGAAAGAGAACGGGCATGTCAGCAGCATGCAAGATGTTTCATCTCCAGACGAGTGCATTCTGGTGAAGCACATGATTAAGAGCAAAATGGAATCATACAGATATATACAATTTCAATGTCACCTTGAAGATGCCACAAAGTGCAAAATTTACTCCACATGGAATCTCAGAAATGAAAAAAAGATTTATTTCACATACGTAGAACTCTCAGAAGGGCAATCACTATCAGTTCTTGCACATGTGAGATCAGAACAATACAGAATGGATAAAAGTGCCCAAAGTGCAAATTACTGCAAGCACATGCTGGCCATATTTTACTTTTGTCTGAAGCAAAAATGGTTCCTGGACGGACACTGTAAGGTTGGCGCCATTCATTTGCCTCTTTCCATTTTAACCGGCGCCATACTAACCACCGAAATAGCCGCTCTGCGCGGCGCGGCAGGGTCTTCTGTTCGAACGGCATTTGTTGCTCCGCTAAAAGCTCGTTTGTTTTTTTTTTTCTTTTAACCAAAGCGAACGAGAGGTCCCCCTTATCAGTTGATGGTTGCGTTTCTGCCCAGTCACAGAGTGCGGGAAGACAGCATCCTCCGTGGCCGAATGCGGATCACCCACGCGTCCAAGGCGGGGAGACGGGTAAACGACGTTCGCCCTTCCCGGCTTTCTTTAGAGTAGGGCTTGTGAGGGGCACGCTTGCGGTTAGCGAAGGCATCCACTCTTCTATAGGGCCGGTGCCCCGCGGCGTGGCGCGGTGCAGACAATGCCTGGGATTGGCGTGCCCATTTGCTAGCCACATCTGAAATGTGTAGCGGCACCTTGCCTGCCTCGAGGAGGTGTCGCTGTACCTGTTGCGGGTGGGCGTTCGTCGCCGCGTTTACAAGCTGTGTATGGCGCCAAGGCCGAGGCTTTTAGGGAGAGAGTAAAAACACATGTGAACCTGCCCGGTTTGACGAGACTCCTCCTGCTCGTGCCTTGAGAACAATTAAACTTTGTGTTTTTTTCTTTTCGCATGGTGAGAGAGCGCGGGACGCGCGATGCTCTGCACCATCGTAGACAGAGATTTTGGTCTCGACCGGAGCCGGGCACGCGGATCGTGCTCCCAAGTAGCCGTGGAGTGGGTTCACGGCGCGGCCGGTGAGACATCACGCTGAGTTGTATATAGTCATTGTAAATAGTCTTCTGTATATAAAACCCATTTACCAGTGCTCAACAAGAGTTCCCTGTCTTCGCTCAAGTATCTTCCTATTGGCACGGTACTTCGTTGGAAGAACGAAGCAACATCATCTCCATGCAAAAAGAAAAAACCACTCCTCACTGACACAGCGTTACTGACGACACAAAACCATTTTCGTGGCAACACTGCAACAGAGTTGGAAAAGCATCAGAGAAAGAAGCACTAAAATACTACACCCAACTCTGGCAATGTTCTATTGAGGTTGGGCTGACAGCGAATATGGCATTGCGAATGACTCGAGTACAGCCCAGATGGGGTTGCTTTTGAAATAAAAAAGGAATTATTGAAGGAGCCCAAGAAAAAGCTGAATACTTTAAGCAAGAACAAGTGTAAGAGAGATGCACGACCTGTGAAAAGGAGAAAGAAGAGGAAATCAGAGACGTCGCGCGCGACAAAGAGGACTAAGCTTGAGCTGTTGCTGTGAACACTGGCCGTTGTAGCTGCTACGTAAGATAAATATATTGCTGTGTGAACCATCTAAACCGCTTGATTACACTTAGTGGAGGTGTCGCCTGTTCCCAACCTGGAGCTCCGTAGTCAAACCTTGCCCGGCTCTACCATCCTGACAGACACCATGACCCAGTTGTTCACAGCAACAGCTCAAGCTTTGTCCTCTTTGTCGCGCGTGACGTCTCTGATATAAAAAACGGTGGTTATAAAAAACGTCATCTGCTTTGTTACCCTTACGATGGGCATGAAAGGCTTAAGTATCGAAACCATTGCGCACGCGTGTATTTTTCCGTTACCACCTGTGCACTTGCATACTTCTGCCGCCTCTTCCGATTTTCATTCTAATAATGCCATTTCGCATGTTAGTATGCAACAAAGCAGTGCAGCCGACAATGCATGCTTTGGAGGTGACGCAGCACCTTTGCACAAACGTTTGGCGACTTCCTGTGCTGTGCGGTCGATGGTCGCTCAATAAGTAATGGTAAAAAAATTAATCACAGCCCATGTCTTGGTTGATCCATTCCGAGATATTCTGTATTGCCAATAAAGTTGGCTTACAAGATGCTCTATAGAAAGCTGGCAATGGCCATTAAAGCAAAAAACTGGAGGAGGGGCTGGGGATCACTGTGTCCTCCCTCTTCACAAATTGTTCACTATGCTTATGTGTTGAAGCATGCTCAATAGTAAATTGTGTCATTCCTTCCGATTCTGTGAGTCCTGCCAGACTTTTCCTAGCTGCCACTGACAAAGGGTCCACATAAAATGAAAATGAGTCCTCATATAGAGTTGCCATGTAAGTAGATTATTCCTGCTGAAGATATCATTTTGTGAATACTTCCTTTCTTTAACCTTAAGCCTATGTATGACAATAGTTGAAATGGTAAAAATGGCACAAGCTTGGACAGTTGCTTTGAAACTGGGCCCTGCATGATGGTGAGCCATCTGGTGAAAAATAGTGCAAGGTTATGTGGCACCCCAGGTATTGACTGAAGACGTGTTAAATGTTTGTCATAAAACCCTCAATATCCCCTTCAGCGGCAGTGTGTACAATTGTACACGTCAAATTTGGCGCCACTCTGCGGTCCCGCCCTTTTTTCAAATGGGCTGAAAAGCCACGTGAGCACTGAGCAATGCCTTCTCGATGGACAAGTAGCGCCATCTAGTTCATGCAGTTGTAAGTAGGCGCCAAAATAAACAGTCAAGATGGACACATCTACCTTCTACGGATCTGCACGTGAGTGCCTTGCAATGCTTTTTCTTTCTTCGCGTGAAAAGTATCTTATTAGAAACGGTCTTCATATCAGCTTAATGTATAAGGTCATGGCTTTTTGCAAGCGAGAAGGTTTTGCGGTTTTTGTTAAATTTGGCTCTGTGTCGTGCAATGTAAAATGCGTGTACAATTGTACACATGGTGACTCAAAGCAGCCTTGTCACATAATGTTGCTGTTGTATTTTATTCCATCTTGAAGTGGCGATGCAGAGCTTATGCATATATTTTATGTACTTTAGGTCTCAGAGAGCACTCGGTAGGCTGGCAGAAGGCATCGACTACATCTGCCCAAGCTCTTTTGGCCAGAATTGCTGACGGTAACATCTCCGATGAAGATTTCTCGGATGATGAATTGGAAGAATCTGCCGAAATTGAGGTTAGTAGGGCTCCCCACTTCTCACCAACTTTTTTAAAACTTTTCCTGATGTTTGTTTTTGTAATATTTTATTTCATTCCAGGCTGCTTCAAATGATACTTTGCAAGTAGACCATCTCATCAGTAGCAGTGACGATGAAGAGGACGTGCAGCCACTGCCTGCCAAAAGAAAGAAAACCCCGGTGGAGTGGATCAAGCAGAAATTTTCACTGGTAAACACCGAGTGCAGCTACACCCCTAACCGAGCATCAGCTACAAGTGAGCCGCTTGATTACTTCATGAACTACTTCCCAGAGAGCATTTTTGACGACTTAGCACATTTCGCCAACATGTACGCACTGCAGAGAGATGGAATCAAGATTCACTGAACACGTTTTGGAAAGTGGCACCAGTCATCGATGCTGTCAGAAGAAGATGTCTTGAATTAGAACCACTGGCAGAAAACAGCATTGATGAACAGATGGTGCCCTTCACAGGAAGGGTACCCGCTAAGCAATTCGTAAGAAACAAACCACACCCAGAAGGAATCAAAGTATTTGTCCGCTGTAGTTCAGATGGCCTCGCCCATGATTTTGAGTTCTATCAAGGGAAAGGCACTGGCGTAAGCAAAGACCATTCACATTTGGGCCTTGGTGGATCGGTTGTGATGCGGCTTATTGAAGCGCTCCCACACGGCCTCAACATTAGATGCTACATGGACAATTATTTTTCTTCTGTGCCACTCTTCCGAGAGATGAAATCGCTCGGTATTTTGTCCTCTGGCACCATTAGAGCCAATAGACTTCTTGGTTGTCAGCTCAGAAGTGAGAAAGAATTGAAGAAAGAAGGCCGTGGTAGCTATGACTCCAAGATTGCTGAAAGGGAAGATGTGGTCATTGTTCGTTGGCACGACAATGGCCCCGTCAACATGATCTCAACAGTTGTAGGTCTAGGCAACATCACTAAAGTGATGAGATGGAGCGAAGCAGCCAAGAAACACGTTGACATAGATTGCCCACAGGTAATCGCCGAGTACAATCGATTTATGGGCGGCGTCGACAAGCTAGATTTTTTTCTCTTTGTACCCCCTCCGAACAAAGACGAAGAAATGGCCAGTGAGGGTCATCTCACACTTCGTTTCCTTCGCTGTTTGTAACAGTTGCCTCGAATACATTCGTGATCCTAACTCTGAAGGATTGCGAAAAAAGGAAGTGAAAGATGTTATGGCGTTTCAGTCTGACATTGCACGGAGCTTGATTGCCAGCAACAGGGCTTTGCCAAACAGAAGGGGAAGACCAAGCATCAGCTCTCCAAAACCTGTTCCAAAGTCGCATGTGGGGGTGCCCATGCCAACAAACTCCACAAGGTTTGATGGCAACAACCACTGGCCTCTTCACAAGAACGCCAACTTCCCTCAAAGGTGCCGAAACACAGGATGCGTTTTGAAGTCTCGTGTTTGCTGTCGCAAATGCGGAGTTTTCCTCTGCCTAAGTGCTGCAAAGGACTGCTTTTATGAATTTCATACCAAAATGTAGCCGCCCTCCAGGCAGCCAAGCTAAGAGGCATTGGAAATTCATGAAACAGGTTGTTCCTTGTGTAGGTGAACATCAAATATCTTTGCGGCCTTGAGGCGCCATGTGTACAAGTGTACACATCGGAGAAAAAATTTGTTGGTTCAATAAACATGTTCTTATTCATACCACTCAGTTTGGGTCCTTGCAAGAGACAATATTTGAAGCAATCACAATTTTCCTTCCTGTTTGTATTAATTTGCGCCTGAAGGAGATATTTTCTGCTTTTCATTTCAGCAAAGAAGCCAGCAGCAAGGCTGCCCTTGCAAAAGATCTCTCAGAGGCATGTTGTGAACAAGCCTCCATTCCTGAAATGGCAACTTGATTATGACCCAAAACAAAGAGTTCTGTGGACAATATTGCAGTACTTAAGGGAAAACTTACTACTGCGTGCTTAACACTGCATGCAGCATGCTACATGTATCAGAGTAACAATAAGCAAATCCCTAAAACTGCAGTATGCCGCTGAAGATTGGTGATTAACATCTTTGGAGCAGTCATGCTCAAGAAATTAGTTTTACCTTGACTGCTTGAAAGTGACTTCAGATACAGAAAGGCAGCTGATCTGCCCGTGCAGAAGTCTCAACAACAGAAAGGCTACAAGTAACACTCCGGTAGCTCACAACCGGTGAGTGACCTTATTTCAATATTATGCATGTCCGTAACGTTGAGTGCTAGGCACAAGACTGCACAAGTGATTCTCAACCATCGCATAATGTTCTTAGAAAATCTCATAAATGTAAAACATTTTCAGGCACTTAAGTGCATGTCTAGGTTGCTATGGTATATATTAATGGAAGTAAAATATCAGGTCTTCGCACACTGAGCGGGTGGTTGAATTTTATTTTTCATTTACAGATGAAACTCAACATTCCCTCAGCCGGCAATTCAGACTTGGCCACTCAACGATCAACAGCATCATAAAAGACACCTGCCCCGCCATTTACCAATGTTTTAAGGGAGAAACATAAGGGCACCAAAAACAAAAAAAAGATTGGCAAGAAATGATAATGGGGTTCAGTGAAAATTGGCAATTTTCAAATGGTGCTGGGGCAATGGATGGAAAACATATCTGCATCGCAAAACTGACAAAATCAGGTTCAATTTACTTCAATTATAAGGAATCATACAGCATTGTTCTATTTGCTGAGTGGATGCGCGATATCGATTTCTCTACATTAGTGTCGGCACACCTGGATCACAGGGCGATGCAGGTGTCTGGCAGACACCTTTGTAATGTGCTCTGAAAAAAAAAAAAAAATAGGACTAACTTGCCAGAGAGAGTCAACATGGACCCATCCGCTGATCTGTTTCTGCCACCAGCCTTTGTGGCAGATGACGCGTACCATACAGTAAGCAACCTGACCGAGTGAGTGAGCACACCATCGCCCGTATCAAAAAAGGAGCTTTGTGCAACTATCTGAAATCACTGAAACGAAAGTGGCTCAGGTGGACGCCCAGCAGTGATTCCAAGAAAACTGGGAAGACGCGAGTGCAGCAGTATGACTCATTTACTGTCGGTGCTCTGTGGCGAAAAGTGCATGAGTACTTTTACGGAATAAATTGCTGACTGCTGCAAAGATCCGGAACGATGTCATAAATGACCCAGACATAGAGATGCTGAATGCGTGTGTGCATACAATGTGCAGGATTCCCAACTACAATGGGTTTGCTTTTCAAAAGTGCAAGCGGAACTCTGCACTTCTTTAAAGAGATGATGTCATGTGGCGGCAAAAGTATCTTCGAATTCTTTCGTGTATATAAAACAAATTGACTGCATGGATCACTTCAGCTTTTAAACATGTTAAATTTGGTTGCTGTGTGCATATAGTATGTATCACGTTGACACCGTTTTGCCAGCAGCGACGCCTCCACCATCGCTCAGTTGCCGACATGAGAGCTATGCATGAAACAGATAGCTAAGTATTTCCTGCATCAAAATTCGAGAAGTGCATGAATACATCAGTCATCATCATGGTAATATGTACAAGCTTTCAACTTCTGGACTACAACTTGCGAGATTACAATTTTGTTTTGCAGTACCATCTACTACATTGATGAGACGCTGGCGAATGCTGGCTATACAAAGATAAAGTTTGGATGACCGTGATTCACGAGATGAAGCATCCCCACAGGCTTGACGACTGGTCTTCGCGCACCAAGCGGCAAAGGTGGTAGACTCATCATTGTACAAGCAGGAAGTGGAGGATTTGTCGAGGGAGCGCTCATCTTTCGGGTAACAAAAAGAACTAGTGATTACCACTCAGAATTGGATGGTACCCGATTCGAGAAGTCGTTTACAGAGCAATTTCTGCCCAATATCCTACTCAACAGCGTAATCTTGATGGATAACAGTTCTTACCACAGCATCCAGCTGGAAAAAGTGCCATTAACGAGCAGTCGAAAAGCGGACATTCAGTCTTGGCTTACAGAAAAAGCCTACCATGTTCGAATGACCAATTGATGGTAGAACTGCTGGATTTAGTGAAGCAAAACAAGAACAAGTTTTTGGGACGCCGCAATGATATTCTGGCCAAGTGCGCTGGCCACGAAGTAGTATGGTTGCCCCCGTATCACTATGAATGAAATCCAATCAAACTGGTGTGGAGCAAGGTGAAAGGCTACGTCGCTCAAATAACAGTCTTCACTTTGGCCTCTGTGGAGGAACTGGCACGTTATGGTGTCTCCCATGTATCCAGAGAAAATTGGTTGCTGGCCTGTGCGCATGTGATAAGGCTCTAAGAGGAGGCATGGGAACGGAACGCAATCGACAGCCAACTCGACAGCCTAATAATTACTCCGCACTCAGATTCCAGCTCATCTAGCGAAAACAGTCGCAAGCGCACACGACTGATTGGACTGATGATGAGACGTGCGCTGTCATAAGAATGTGGGAGGTTCACTAGAGTGTCCTGCACCTCGTGAAGTGCAACATGAAAGTTTATATGGCGACTGCTGAGTGACTACATGCACAAGGCATTGAGAAGACGGTGAAAGAGATAAAAATTCCAAACTGAAAACCTTGAAAACAGACAATGGTAAGCAATCCCTTTCATTTTGCCGTACAAAGTTCTGGCGATTGACTGCGTAAGTGCCATTTTTTGAACACGAAGAAGCACACCTCTGCGTCACACGTTTAGCGGAGTCTACACAGAAGAAAACTTTTTTTATCAGCCTTCGTGCATGCCGTACAGCTTGTGTTGGAGTGCCGCGCTTTATAACAGTGTTGGAAAACAAACAGCCTGTTGCGCTTCCCCGTTCACCTCGAATCCTAATCTTAGCTAGTTTCATCTGCTCATGTTGTAGATATGCTCTTTGTGCTTCACATTTATTGACATTGCTTCATTCCATCAGAGTTAGTAACCCATTGGTAGAGTAAACTAGAAGAGAGTGCCTCAAACGCCTATGCCACTTGTGTATCAAAATTGAAGCCAAAAAAGGTCATTTCCGCTTGAAGCACTGTGATCGTTAGCCCTCACTAGATGCAACATTGAGATAAAAGTTCCAAACTGAAAACCTTGAAAACAGACAATGGTAAGCAATCCCTTTCATTTTGACTGGCTAGTGGTATAATGGTTAGAACACTTGCCTTACACGCAGAAAACCGAGGTTCGATGCTGACTTTGTAAAATACCTTTTTTTTATTCTTTCATTTCGTGTGAAATTGTGTAGCGCAGTGCTGAAGATAAATCGTGATTTGTCGGCATCCATTTGCTAGGGAAAAAAAAGAAAAATGACCCACATAACCGAAAATCATTCGGGGCCACCTGGGGACTGGAACAAGCTTCACGCCCTCAACGTAGCCCCAAGACTCCAGTTTCAAAGAAGTTGTTTGCAAACTGCTTCCTGTTATTGCTCTAGCAACTTGTGAAACTTGAAAAATACAGCAATACAGCATCATGGAGCATGTTTTCCAGAAGGGACATGTCTGTCTGCACAAGGTGAAGTGGGTTGCCGACGCAAGCAACTTCATCCTTCTGCTTCACCCAATGAGCACATGCGGGGTTGTTCCAGTTATGACTGGAAACCACAAGGCAATCTTGACATTCCTGCTAAACAGCATGTGGGCGTAGATGTGTCACAAGCTGCCTCACCTATAGAGTGGAAGTTACAGAATCTCCTGCCTCAGATATAGAGCGGAACTTATGGGATCTCCCTGCTCCTCCGAGGATGCTTCGACATCTTCGGGGCAGCGACCGCACGTCCTTGACACGGCCACGAGTATAAAAACGCATACCGCAGCACGCCCACAGCAGTGCGCTCTGGGAAGATCCAGTCTTCCGGGCCTTTCTCACGGTTGCTCTGGGAAAGCGCCGTGTTTCAAAGCTCGCGATCGACGCATCGTTCTCCTCACCTGTACGGCGCCGTACCGATCAACTTATCCTTCGATGCCTCGTCTAACAAGCCGTGAGAATTCCTTTTTGCCAAAGACTGTTGGTTAATCGAACATTGTTTTCCCCATTGTTTAACCTTGATCTGATTTAGTATTTTACGCTGTGTTTTCTATGTAACCCTTGCCCATACTTACTATATCTGGAATACTTGCTTTGTTATCTTTATCTTATTTTATCGCAGTGTTTTGTTCATTGTCGGGTTTTCCTCTTGTCATATACAGAGTTGTCTTTTATCACTATCATGTAGTGGCATTTTATTTTTTTTATTCTACTTCGTTATTATGCAGTATTATTTGAACTACTATCTATAAATATTCAATTGTTTGTAAAAGACAGTCACTTTCTTGAACTTATTCATCAATTACACGCTGACACATACTTCACGGGTTGACCGGCCTTTTTTAACTGTGGTCTCAAACCTCAGAGGGACGACGGGTAACCGTAAAGGGGATCACACGCCTCTGTTCTCCGTAAAGGCAGGGGTTTGTGACAAGATGGCAGGTGTCGAGAAAGCACCTGACCATGGAAAACTGCATTGATGGTTCTATTTGATGTATAGTATGCATGGTATTTCATCGCTATATTTATTTGTATGTAATGTATATAGGCCATTTATGTATATTGGACGTCAAGTTTTGACGCCAATTTTATTAGTCAATGCACATATTTCTATGAACTGCTTTAAGGAAGTTTTGAATCATTCTTTGATGTACTTGCATCATATTATTTGAACAAATTTGCACAACTATACTCGTTCCCAGTTGCCGACCGCTACTATACTACCTGTCGGCCATATTCATTCCTCAGCGACGCCACCATAGCGAAGCGAAGCGAGCGCCAGGATCAATTCCGCGATTTTTTATTGTTCTCGATCAACACCAATCACCATGGGAGACAGCTCTGGAGGTAGCGCGCTTGCTGCAGTTTCACAAGCGCACAAGATGTATTGAACAGATGATGTGACGCATGCTCTCATAAGAATATGGGAGGTTCACTCGAGTGTCCTGCACCGCATGAAGTGAAGCATGAAAGTTTATATGGCAACTGCCGAGTGCCTACATGCATAAGGCATTGAGAAGACGATGAAAGAGATAAAGCACCAAATTGAAAAACTTGGAAACAGATACCGATAAGTGATCCCTTTCATTTTGCCGTACAAAGTTCTGGTGATCGACTGCGTAAGTGCCGTTTTTTGAACAAGAAGGTGCACACCTCTGCGTCGCACATTTAGCGGAGTGTACAGAAAAGAAAACTTTTTTTTCAGCTGCCGGATCTTCGTGCGTGCTGCACAGCTTGTGCTGGAGTGCCACGCTTTATAACAGTGCTAGAAAAAAAACAGCCTGTTGTGCTGGGGAAGTACACACACACCGGCACGTCACTATATCTGCATCTGTTACAGCCATGTTTGCAAACACTTAATGCATCTGTGGGTAATTTTCGCCACGTAACTGTCGTTTATTTTGATTATCTGGTACATTTTGCATGGCATCTTGGCCCTACTTTGGATTTCAGATGCCAAACCTTACTGCATGCATATTGCGAAGTGTGTGAAATGCAGGAAAAATTTCATGGTTATTTTGCCCGGAAGCACTGAGGTGCCGAAATATAGTCTAGGATTTCGCTTCTCTTGGCTAGACTTAGTGGATGCAGTAATGAGTGTGAAAAGCATATATCTCTGGCAGATTGCATGTTCAGAAAAGGTTAGCTTCATACCTAGTAGCAGAGATGCTGGGTGCTCCAAAATTTGAACACCACTCTCATAAACGTGTGGGGATTCATAATCCCCTTCCCCATTATAAAGGTCTGCACGTAGTCAACACACATGATTACGCGCGCTCTTGGGGAGGACCGCAAGGAGAGGGCACACTGGCCACCCTTCCTTCCTCCCAGGCTCCCGCGGCGACACCGCACGGGTTTCCTTCTCTCCTCCCGGCCTGCCCGCAAAACCTCCTCTCCCAGAGACGAGGTGAGAAGTGCTTCTGTCGCAACTCGCTGGGGGTCTTCAGCGGTTGGGCACGCACGCGCGCGGTTCATGATTCCCGACCACCGCCATCACTGAGAATCACCCACTGACCGTAGGCACTTACCGCAACGGGATGTGAGCGCGAAGCCGTGTCAGGTGAGAAGACTCTTCTCTCACCTTCTTGGCGCGCTTCCATATTAGGTGGTTTTTACTTCACTCCCCTATGCGGCATTCACTCGCTACATGGCGGTTGTATTTGTGTGCTGTTGATTTGCCGTGTATAATTACTCGGACAGATTAAAGCTTGTTCAAGTACTGTTTGTCCCCTCTGGCCCGAACTCGCCGCAGTGGCGATTTCTCGCACCGCGGGTTGGGGTTCACGGCTGTTTGCTAGGGCTGGCACATCGGGGCTAAAAGGCTACTATAGCATCTAGCCCCCCCCCGTGGCACATTCTTGCGAGAAATAACCCTCAAATTCTTGGCACTCAACGGGGGGCCAGGTCAGAGCGCACCAGAGTGGACCCCGTCATCGCCCTCGACGGCATCATCGGCGGACCCGCTGATGGACTTCACGGAGTTGATGGCCGATTAAGAACCCACCCCCATTTCGGAATAGGTGATACGGCGGTTTTAAGGAGGGGGGATGTGGGGATTCATACCCTAGCAAAAAAGACCAATAGGGAGCGTTATTGGTTCTATAAAAATCGGTATTGGTTCTGTAGGTATTCTGTGTTGTATCTGCATTTCTATGGGACTTATGTAGAAACTCATAAATCTTATAGGCTGATACATATCCGTCCTATAGGCAATAGCATTGGTTTCATAGGTTTATCTGTGGGTTGTATAAGAAAAGTATCAGACCAGTACAGAAGCCCATACATCTCATAGGCTGATACATGCTTGTCTTGTAGACCAGTACATTTTGGTTCATGTGTCTGATACATCAGTATGCCTTTGTTTATGGGTCTTACATGCAGGATCAGTCAGTTGGAGATTTTAGGATATTGCTTACTTTTCCAACTCGGACACATCCCCAAAACTCACGCATTCATCCAGTTTATTGAACGTTGCCGTAGCGTACAGTGTTAACCGCAATAGGAATTGAGAACGCCGCGACACAGAAAATATTCTCACTTAATTCTGCGCGTGGTCTCAACAAACTACGTACGGTTGGCGCTGCAAGACGCGCGACGCTACTGCTGTTGCGACTGAATCACTGACTGAAGAGGGGAAATCACGGTTATAGCATGGTTCTATCGGGGCCCAGCTGAGTCACAATCACCTACATGTGCAGAGCAGGGCGTTGAAATGGATTGAGAGGCGCGAGTCCAAGCAACTGCACTCGCTGCTGAAGCGAGAGGAGTCGATGTTGAAGAGTACGGCTCGAGGAGTCGAGCTGCCGAGCGCGATGCCGACGGTGCTTCGCAGCGGAAAGGTAAGTTTCCTTCCCCCTCCCTCCTACACCCGCGCAAGCGTTCCCGTGCAGGCCTCTCTCATTCTCCTTTCCACCTCTCCTTTGGGCGCGCATGCGCAACTCCGTAGAGGCATTGGCGCGATCGCCAATCGGGCCGGCGGCAGTTCGGTCACTTCGGTACTCTGTGTTTGTAAGTTTTCGCCGTTATTCTGGGTGCTTCTCGAGGATATCTACGTTCAAGCGCATGTTCAGCTTTTGACCAGGTGCATGTGCATCACTTGCTACTTATATCGGGCTGACGTTTATACTCTGTCAGTGTATGATGTGGCGTTGCGTTGTAGAATGCCCTTGTCTGCGCGCCAACAAAGGAATTTGAATCGCACGGTGTGATACAATGCAGCGCAGAGTTTGAAAAGTTGTCGGCACGATTTCTTGAAAGTATTGATGAGACGTTTTAGCGTTGATCTGCTTTGAATGTCGTGCGCACTGTGTTCAAGTGGCAGAACCTGTGGTGAGGCGCAAAACGGAGTGTTGGTTCAGCGGTTACCTCGGTGTTCAATAATGGCGGGGCCTCACCTAACGGCCTCCGCATGAATATGCACGCAATCGCTGTTGCCGGTATATATTTGCGCCGATTTCTTGACTGAAGTCGTGGTGCTGTCGCGCTCCTGAAATCGCTTATTTTACAAGCTGTAACGCAATTTATTTCTTTCAGGTGCCTTAGTATTGGAGAGACTACATCATCTGGCCGAAGTCCGTAATCTTGGAATCGAGTGCTACCTGGATGCAGTCAATGTTTGGATTATGTGCCAGTATGCGTTACCGCTGTCATTGTGGAATAAAATGTGCATACATGCACCTGCTGCGTAACTCATCCCCAGAAAATGGAACATAGCTGCCCTCTCCCTTCAGGTGTCCGGAGAGGTAAACACGCAGGTACTCGATGAGACCAATATTCAATAAGACCTGCAAAACCAGTAGGAAGCTTACTGGTTTTGTAGGTCTATCAGATTATTGACAGCTATGGGCATATTGGCATTACAGACCTATCTGTTTTACCAGATGCCATCCGACAAAACCATAACCTATACAACCAATAAACAACAAGACCTATAAAACCAACACTCCAGCAGACCTGTAAAACCAATTGGCAAACCTACAAAACCAATATCAATAATCTGATAGGCTATTAGTTTTCTATTGGATTTTTTTCCTAGGGTAATCCCCTGCCTCATTATAAAGGGCTGCGCGTAGTCAACACGCGTGATTACGCGTGCTCTTGGGGAGGACCGCGAGGAGAGGGCACACTGGCCACCCTCCCTTCCTCCCAGGCTCCCGCGGCGACATCGCACGGGTTTCCTTCTCTCCTCCCGGCCTGCCCGCAAAACCACCTCTCCTCGAGCCGAGGTGAGAAGCGCTTCTGTCGCAACTCGCTGGGGGTCTTCGGCAGTTGGGCGCGCACGCACACGGTTCATGATTTCCGCCGAGGAGACCGCCGCAGTCACTGAGAATCGCCCACTGACCGTAGGCACTTACTGCAACGGGATGTGAGCGCGAAGCTGTGTGAGGCGAGAAGACTCTTCCTCTCACCTTCTTGGCGCGCATCCTAATTAGGTGGTCTTTATTTCACCCCCATACGCGGCGTTCGCTCGCTACATGGCAGTTGTATTTGTGTGCTGTCGATTTGCTGTGTATAATTACTCAGACAGATTAAACCTAGATCGCCTTTTATTCCTTGACTATCACAGTTTATTATGATTGGCGCAATTATATCTTTCACTCGTAAGTTTGCTTTCTGCACCGTCCTTTCCTTGCAGACTATGGGTCAGCAGCCTCACAGCTGCTCATGACCTTGTGCGAGCCACGACTAGTTTATAGAAAGAGTGAAAGTGTACATATAGTAGAAAATGTTGAACATGTTCAAAAAGATTAGACATGTAAGTTAACACAAATTCCTTGACAAATGAATTTGTCAAATTTGCTTTTCATGCTTTATGTTTCGCTTTATGTTTGGCAATTTATTTTACACACTTTCGTAAAATTCTGTGATCATCTTCTGTTATGCATTTGGCAAAAATTGCATGCTACTGTTTTACTTTACTGACAATAAAATTTACTTTTTATTCTACTTTGCTGAAAGGAAGGGAATGTTGTACCTTCAGCTTTGGTTTTCAGTTGTGATTTGTTTTACGGGTTTATTTTTTTTTCTTGTGTGCAACCTGTGTAGCTGCTGACTGGATATTTGGGTAAAGTGTTTTTAAACTATAAATATGCCTGCCCCTCGAACAAACACTGTTTGTCACATTACATCGAGTACCTGCTCATCATACGCCCACCTTAGCCTATATAACAGTAATCGTGCAGGCTTGGGCACGTTTATCACCCATTGGCCTATCTGGCATTCTACAGAGAAGAACGCGTCAGCACAAGTATGGAAGAAGGCAATGGGACTTCTGGGAACTTCCAGTGTCGGCCTGCAAGTGAAGACCTCTGTCCAACTGCAATGGCTGTTGAGAGGCAAATTGCGCTTTGAACACTCACCGCCATGGCACTGAAATCTTGTCCTGCTACACAAAGCTATAGCTTTTACTGACACTGTCGCATAGGTACCTGTTCCAAGATACAATTCTGGGCTGTGTAAGACATAACTACTTCTAGCACCTAGAAAACCGTGCTGAGAGTTGCTTGTATAAAGGAACTAAACATTATGCACACACTTGGTCATGCGCATTCTATTCGGCCATGGTATAAGAACTAAGATACCTTAACTAAGCTAACTAGATTTATGCAAGCCGGGACCTGTTAAAATCATCTGCAGACTGCATGTTCACTATAAACACTACGAGATGAACTGCCAGCATTCTTACGTTGTGCAGATGTATTTATGTGCTGCATGCATGCTGAAGCAAGATGCACACATTCTGTGGTGGCTAAGTTGAGCTTTCTTTTTTCTTTCTCTCATGCAGGTAACTATGCCCTATCTACAAATGACCACCTCTTCTGTACCTGCTGTGGTTAGTGGCTGACCGAGGTGCCCTTTTAGATAACTTCTGGCTCATCGAAAATTGAGATCTTCACATTTGGCTGAATCCAACGTCAACTGGTTATAGGAGTGACTCTGTCTCCTCATCCAGGTGAAGAACCGAGAACATCTAATCTGAACCCTTTGCTGGAAGGTGCACTTCCTTTTTGCTATGATGGGTTTGTCCAAAGAAATGATCCCATATGTATGAAAAAGATACGAAAAACCAATGAACCCCAGCTACTTGTAAGTGATTCGTGCTGTGAAGGAGCACAGATATAAAATTGTCATTTTTCCAATGAACCCCAGCTACTTGTAAGTGATTCGTGCTGTGAAGGAGCACAGATATAAAATTGTCATTTTTATTGCAAAAGCACAAGATATTACTGTACATGGATCACTCCAAGAGGTTTGCAAAGCCAGCTAAAAAATTTGCACGGGTACATGTTAACCTCCTCATGCGCAGAAACATGAAAGCTCATTCAGCGTTTTGTTGCTTTTCCAATGTCTACAACTTTGCTTTTATTCTTAGTTCAGAGAATGGCAAGTACCAATTTCACCTATACCAGAAGATTCCAGAGAATTGTATGGGACAGGTTATGAAGACGTGGAGAATCTTCCTAAACGCCGATGAAGATCCATTTCCACTGAAACAAAGGATTCCAACTAAGGGTTAAATATTGATCATACTATCAATGGAAGTAAAGGATTAAGTCTAATTCTTACTCTCAAGAGTACAAAACTTGCCACTTCATGAAGAAACTGATGAAAAACAAGTTTTTTCCAACAAAAAAAATGTGGGCAGAATTCCTGCGATCGGTCTAATTCATCCTGCATAAGAAGCAGGTAAATTATGGAGAACAAGTGTACTCTATGGACGCAGGGCAAGAGAAACTTTTTCAAGTGTTCTGGGATCAGCAAAATACACAGCATACATTCAAATCCAAATGGTCAAAGAACTCTAGCAGCTAACAGATGTTGAGCGCGCAAATCCATAGCTCGCTTACGATAATCTCATTTGCTATATTGCCGCGACCCCTGAAAGCTTTGTCGTTTTCAACAGCTACCAGTATGCAGCCTTATCACTGAGATTGTAGTGTATGAAACGATGATGTTCTTGCTTGTTGCGAGACGCCTTTATCACTTTCTTTGCAATGCAAGATGCGTAGAGATTTTTCCCAAGTGATTGCAGTGAAGTGAAACTTTCCGCATCGTTCCTTATCTAACGATTCTTTGCGTCTTTAAACTGAATGCTGACGAATGCAGTGGGTGTTCATTGATAGACGACCGAGTCGTCACTGCCGACTCTATTAACTGTTTTGCGAGTGCAAGTCAGCCCAGTAAAAAGTTCATTTGAGCATAACTCAAGTCCCCTCATTCGCTGCCTTCAGCACTGTCATGACCCCGTGACAATATCTGGCATCTTTTCTGCACATTTATTCAATGTTTATTTCTCACAATGAAACAACCGTGCCCTGTCATAATCAAAGATTTGATAACAGTGGCAATCCCTAATTTTAGTGCCATATTTTCGAAGTATTTATTTCATGGCCATAAGTACGCATCACCTTGCTTCTCCCACATTGAGATTTCAAATGATTCAGAGTTTCATTAAAGATTCTCCAAGTTGTTCCTGAGCAATTTATTTAACACATAGCCACCATTGCCACAAAGTGACCAGCAGGACATCATAACTGAAGACCATTGTTTCCAGGCATACATGAACAACAATGCTGAGCCTAGTGCACATAGCGTACAGCAATAGCGGCTGCGCGGGAGGGACGCGACAACAGATACGATGGTGGCAAAATAAGATTGCAGCACCACGGTGCCTCCATTCGATGTCCCAGTTTGCTCAAAGACAGCTAAGGTATATTTGTGGATTATATTCTCTTTCAAACTAGCCGGAGGATGCTAGGCTGCACTGATTGTGCTGAATGTCATGTACTTCGCTGTTTGCATTTCTTTCATCATGACAGTACATTAGTTTTAGGATAGAGTCGAGGTGAAAAGGGTGACCCTATCCGGATGCGCTTAGCGTTAGGGGAGTGCCTTTCCATTTTTTGCTTATAGGATAGGGTCGCGGATGGTCACTTAGCATTGCTTGAATGCAACGTCATGACGGCAAAAAAAAGTCAAGATACATTCTGTCTTCTTTTCACCATATTGTTACGTGGTGGCATGACAAGTGATGGAACATGGCGACACAACAGAAACAGATTGACGCGATAACATGACGATGAAATATGCTTTAATGGCCAGCGGGCCTAGCGCGAGCACTCCGCCCTGCTCCACTGCCCGCTTCGTCATCTTCGTAGCACTACCCGGGGCCACCGAGCGATCGTCCCGATCGATTGCTAGAAATCCATTGCATGAAGTGACGATGAACAGACACAGGATTAGGACATGAAACGCTGAAGGCCACAATGAATGCAAAGATGGGATGAATGCTTGCCCCGGGGCATCAGGTCCAACCGTCACCGTTTACCAAAGGCCAAGCAAGGCTCATGGACACGCCGAACGGCTTGGGCGGGGGTGCTGTCTCCGCTCTAGTGGTCGTGAGGTCGCTTCGTCATGGGGTCAGTCGGGTTGGCTTTGGGCTCTTCCTGGTCGTCGTGTGTTGTGGTCAGGGCTGGGGACAGGGCTGGGGAGAGCGGCTGGTTAGGTCTGAACACAAGGGGCTGAGGCAAAGCTGGGCGGCGATCTCCACGGGCTCTCGGCCGATGGACCCGGCATACGGTTGGCATCGACGGTGCAAGGCGAGGATAGGGATGAACCGCACCTCCAACCAAATGGTAAGGAAAGAACACAGTGGTAAACGCTAGTTCACTGTTAGACGCACACCACACACCGCACACCACAGAACGAAGTTAGCTAGGCCTGAGCGTCGTCTTCTTCACTACTTCACATCAGCATGTCGTCGTCGTCTTGATATACTGTGCTCCGTAACAATATAAATAAAACAATAAGTACACTATTGTAGGTGCCGAGTAATACTTAGTGAATGTGAAAAATGATGCAAGTATTGTTTTTTGAATGTGCACGTACATACTGCAATAAGGATCATGGTTAATTCAATCACTTAATTATGGTGTTCCAATACATTCCAAAAGTACAAGAACATCATATTCCTGATATGTCAAGATACAAACCTATTGTGCAATGTGCAAAAGCACTGCTGAGAAGTACAGAAAGCAGGGCCTCTTATAATCATCTGCAGAGTGCATGTTCACTATAAGCCCTATATGAGATGAACTGCCAGCACTCCTAAGTTGTGCAGGTGTACCTACTTATGTGTTGCATGCATGCACAATACATACTTCTATAGTAGCTAAGTTGGGCTTTTTTTTCTGCCTTCTCTCCTACAGGTAACTATGCCCTGTCTACCACCTCTTCTGCATTCTACCATCTCTACCATCTACCATGTCTACAATCTCTTCTGAATGTAGACTTGTTCTGCATTTGCTGTGGTCGGTGGCTGGCCAAGGTTCCCTTTTAGAGAACTCCTGGCTCATCAAAAGCTGACTGTTGAGACATTACTGTACATAGATCACCTTGTGAGGTTGCTCATGGCCGCTAAAAAGTTTACAGGGGTGCACGTTTATCTCCTTACATGTGGAAATGCAAAAGCATTGCAAATTTCGTGCCTAGTCCCATCATGAGCTCCTGCATTTCATTGCTTTTCCGACGACAAATTAAACTTTACTTTTTATTTTCATATATTTATGGAATAGCATAGAATGGAAGGTTTCACCTATGTAGAGGAAGATTTCAGAGTTTTTCAAGGGACAGGTTATGAAGATGTGGAGTCTTGCTAAATGCCTACAAAGGAACAGAAGGTTTCAATAAACAACTAAATATCATTCATACTGTCAATGAAAGCAAAGGATCACGTCCAGTTCTTGGCTGTGCAAAAACTCACCAGTTCACTAAGAAACTGGTGAAAACGTTTTTTTTTCCTGAGAAAATTTCCTCAGAAAAAAATGCAGGCAGAACTCCTGTGGTCATCATACTTCGTGCTGTACAAGGTTCTGGAATATAACGAAGAACAAGTGCATTCCAAAGACAGTGCAAGATAACTTTTTTTCTAAGATCACTAGCAAAACAAACTGATTTGTATGCAACTTACTTTTGGATCCTGATGCTCCAAAAACAACTTTTGGACAAAATGCGTACTACCAGAAAGTAGCACAAATTCCACTTCCTCCTGCAGTGTGCTCCAGACAAAGTCAGATGTGTCGTAAGACAGCCACTATACAAAGGAGGCGTCGGCATTCCTGACCTCTCTGCCCTGAGTAGGGCACTGCATTTCAGGTGGACAGCACGCGCAATGGATTCTGGGATGGGTACCGTTCGTAGAAGTCAACACTCTACTGAACATGTGTTTTCTGAGAACCTGCCCTCAAAAGAGGAAGCCATATTATATGCTCAAGAGGGCCGCAGAGAATAAGGACAATCTAGGGTGCCTCGATGTAGCGCGCCGCCGTACAGGGTGGAGACACCGCCTTCGACTGCGCCATGTTGGGGCAAGTGCAGATACGGCGGGCTATGGAGCGTGGCCCAATTTCTTGTTCAGCACAGATGGGAGGCGGGAGACGCTGAGCACCTACAGACGCTCTCTCGCGGTGCTCCGCTGTTTTCAAACAATGTGACATCCTCATCCGTTCGCCGACCTCGAATTTATCCCCATTCCACGCATCTAGCTTCAGAGCATCTTTTGACACCACCATCGTGGACAGACGCCACCAGTGAGTGCTCTACCACTGTCTTGTTTATCTCTGATCTTCTGCCCCGAAACGTTTCGTTTTCTCGCGTCTCCGGGCGGAGCACGCCTCGCCAGGACGCTCCGTCAGAGCAGTGACCCTCCGCTTCTTCCTCCTCGCTCACTGCCCCTCCCCACTCTCCCCGTCTGGCTGTGAGTCCGGTGCGTCTAGCCAGCACACCCCGCCAGTGCACTGCCCCATCCACGCTCCCTGCCGCCGATTCTGCGGCGCCGTTTTCTGCGACGGCCGCCGCTGCGGCGCTCCACCGCCAAGAAATCCATCTACCTGTTCCTCATGATGAGCATACCTGAAGGCCGACCGCTTCCGCAGTCCTCTAACACCATTGCAGCCCTCGCTCAGAACAATCCCGAATGTCAATCTCCAGGCTGGGTCACGGCTTGGGCGCAGGCGGAGTCAGCTGCTCATGCTCCACTCCCACCCCCTCCTCGCCGCACTCCGAATCTTCCCCCGGTAAAGGTTGTGATGCGCCCGCGCGGGGGCCTTGACCTCACCAAGTACAAGCCATACGAGCTTTCGCAGCATCTCAGCGCCTCTACAGGCATTCCACTCCCCTCCTTCCAGTCGCGGGTTACGCTGCGTATAGCCCACGACAAAAACATCATAGTGGCGAGCACCGCCTCTCTCAACATCGTGCAGGCCATGGAAAAAATCCAGAACATCATTAACGTCAAATCCAACCCCACATGCAGCTACATCGCCTCCCCCGATAACTCAATCAAGGGCTTTGTCCGAGACGTTCAACCAGGCTCCACCCCTGAGACTCTCATGCGGCATCTCACCGCCCCCCAGGTTTCAACATCCTGTATGCCCGCCTTATTGGCGCAAGTGATAATGCGCTCGTCACTTTCGAGGGCCGCACTGTACCAACATACCTATTGTATCAGGGCGTCATGCAGCCCTGCAGACCCCACCGCGCCCTCCGCCAGATCTGCTCGCGCTGCCTCACCACCGGTCACCGTGCAGATGTCTGCCCAACGCCGGAAGTGAACTTGTGTACTGTGTGTGCCGCCCATAATCCACCTCAACATCACCTGTGCCTCCCACGTTGCACCCAGTGCCATGGAGCCCATCCCACGACGAACCGCTTCTGTCCCCTACGGTTTGCCCGGGCACTCCCTCCTCCCACCTTCAACCGCCCTTTTCAAGGTACCCCCCCCCCCCCCTATCCTGACAACTCCCAACCCCGGTCCCCAGTGTCAATCCCCGCGAACTCCTCTTCCATGCCAGTCTGGAAACCTTTACCAACAGCCCCGAATGCGGCACCCCCCCCCCCCTCCTCCCAACCTGATCATGTGGTGTCCATGGACACTTCATCCCCCCCCCCCCCCAGCACCACCAACACCTCCCAATCATCCCCCCGCCTATGCTCACTCCAGTGCCCGTAGTAAGCCTAATGGCTTACACCCCTCCCATCATCGACCTCCCTACCCCCCCCCCCCACTCCAACCGAGCAGCTCCTTGTCCAGACTGCCGATCGCCTTGCAGGCCTCGACAATCGGATAACTACACTTGAAACTCGACTCCCCACCCCCAACCTACCCCTCCATCACCGCCCATCACTCGCGACACAATCACCGAGGCAGTTGCGATGGCCATGAGCGAAGTGATGGATCACCTGCGCACCTTCGACCTCCGGCTCAACAGACTCACCGCCAAGGTCCAAGCCGGCTCTAACATTGCCCGGGAGCCCAAACGCCCCAAGCTCCTGCCCAAGGTAACCAAACGTCTGCGTCCCGCATCTCGCTCCATTCCACGCGACTTGGGTCGCTCGTCACCCACCCAAGCTTCCGTTACACACTGCCTGCCATCCCAAGTCACACCAGTACCGCGTCCTGTCAATCACACTGAAGATGCCGTGACCGCCAACAACTCGTGAATACTTGCGCGTCTGGCAGTGGAACTGTAACAGCCTTAACAGCCGCCACCACCACCTTTCTCTGTTCATTAACACATGTTCCCCTCCCCCCCTCGTCATTGCGCTCCAAGAACCAGGCCCCCGTGTCTCTCTCCCTAGCTATCAAACTTTCACCAACCAACGTTTCCCACAACTTGCATTTCTCGTTGCCCGCCACCAAGTTGCTCGAGTCTACACATTTGCGGGTGTCAACGTCCCTCACTTACTACTTGAACTCCTCCCGGCACAACAAGGACAGCTCAGCCTTTTCATTCTGAACGTCTACTCTCCACCACGTGACAACCATGCCGACTTTAACCTCCTTTTCCAGCTGGCACTACACCGCTCTCACCGTAATCTACTCATTGCTGGAGATTTTAACGCCCAACACCCCGCTTGCGGCTACCGCCTTCGTAACAGGAAAGGCCGCCTACTATATGAGGCTGCTGTAATCACCGCCTCACCCTCTACAATGAACCCCAATCATTTACCCACGTAGGTAATAGTGTCAGCCGGGACACAACCCCAGATTTGACCTTCGGCCATTTTCTCCCCCACATAGCTTGGGTCAACCTAGAAGAAAACCTGGGAAGCGACCACTTCATACTTTAAATTGACGTGTTCGCCCGTTTCCCCCACCGTCGCATCCGTATGCAGCCCTTAAAGGACTGGTCCGCTTTTTGCAAAGCTCGTCCGTCCAATCCGCCCCCCCTTACTCTAGATACATATCAAGAATGGACGAATTCATTAAAAACCGACATCCACTCCTTTACCAAAGAACTATCTGTCACCCTTGCACAACCGGACGCAGATACCCACCTTCTCCACCTCTGGGAAGCCTGCCGCAGCCTCGTCCGCCGCTGGCGCGAACAGCGGCATAACCGCAAGTTGCGCCTTCGCATCGCGCATCTCACCGCCCAAGCTGTTGAATACGCTACACAGCTTGCCCGCTCAAATTGGCATGACACATTTTCCAGGCTCCAAGGCACACTCGGCACCGCGGCTACTTGGCACTTGCTTCGCCACTTAATTGACCCCACTTGTACTCGGACCCATTCCAATAGAGTCCTTCGGCTTCTGCTTCATGACCATTCTGACGACCCCGCTGCCCTGAAAGACCAACTCATCCAGCGTTTTCTCCCCCTTTACGGCTTCCCCACAGCCCCCATACACAGGGGAACCCAACCCTGAGTTAGAGATTTCACCGACACAGAGATACGCGCCGCTGCCCTGGCTCTTAGCAAAACACTGCACCGGGTCGCGACAACCAATCGCATCCTCCGAAACCTCGATGACTCCTCCTACGACTCGATCACCAATCTCTTCAACCAGGTGTGGGCTACGGGACAGCTCCCGCCTGACTGGAAGCACGCCACTATAATCCTCATCCCTAAACCGAACAAACCAACAGCAATTGACAATCTTCGACCTATTTCCCTCACATCCTGCGTCGGCAAGCTTTTCGAACATGTTGTACTCCACCGCCTCAACCCCTATCTTGAATCCATAGACCTTTTCCCTCACACTCTTTTTGGATTCCGCCCCAAGCTCTCCACCCAAGACGTCCTCCTCCAGCTCTAAGAGGAAGTCCTCGATAACCTGTCTACTCAGACCCCCCGCCTCGTGGCCAGTTTGGACATAAAGGGTGCATTTGACAATGTCAGCCACAACTTGATCCTCTCCAACCTTGCTCTTACCAACTGCGGCTCCCGCCTTTACTCCTACATCCAAAGTTTCCTCTCTGCCCGCACAGCAACCA
The DNA here is from genome assembly GCF_055883805.1 of Amblyomma maculatum. Classification (NCBI taxonomy): domain Eukaryota; kingdom Metazoa; phylum Arthropoda; class Arachnida; order Ixodida; family Ixodidae; genus Amblyomma; species Amblyomma maculatum. The sequence goes on along the minus strand of NC_139351.1, from coordinate 65,036,181 downwards.
TTGGATTCGATTCCCTCCGCTCTACCGAAGTTCCTGTCCCAGATCGAGGCACCCCTCAGGGCTCAGTCCTGTCTCTCATACTGTTAAACATCGCTCTCAGCCAACTCCCCTCCCAGCTTTCAACCATCCCTCATCTTCACCACGCGTTTTACGCCGACGACATAACTCTATGGACTGTTTCAGGCTCATTGGGTGCACAGCAAGACTCCCTTCAAACTGCCCTAGATATTACCGCCCAATACCTCAAAGCCGGTGACTTAATCTGTTCCCCGTCCAAATCCGCCGTGATGACCATCATCCGAAAACGCAGACGCGTTCGCCCTCCTCCACCGGTGTCGCTTTTCATCGACTCAGTTGCTGCCCCAAGTCACGGAGATGCGTATCCTCGGCTTCTACCTCCATCACCGCAGCTCGGCCGCCACGCAAATGCAGCGACTGACCAAATCCGCGAACCAAGTTCTTCGCATGATAAGCCGTATCACAAAACGTCATCATGGCCTCAAAGAATCCGACGCTATTGTCCTTGTCCAATCCCTCATCATCTCTCGAATTCTCTATGCTCTTCCCTACCATCTTCTCACTCTTCAGCAACTTGACTGCCTAAATATCATCCTCCGCAAGGCCTACAAGCAAGCCCTGGGCATTCCATTGTACGCTGCTACCTCACGTTTGCTCGCCATGGGCGTTCACAATACAATCCAAGAGCACATTGAGGCACATCTGCTCTCGCAACGCGAATGACTTGGACAGACCCCGCAGGGCCGCCACCTACTCCAAGCACTCCGGTACCCTCTGCCCAAATCATACTTAACAACTGTCCCGCTCCCCCCTGAGCTACGCCAACGCATCGTGGTTGCTCCCATCCCCCGCGCCATGAACCCTACACTCAACAAGGGCCGCCGCCATGCTCGCGCCAGATACTCTCGTAATGATGAAGTCCGCTATACTGATGCCACCCCGCACCCCGACCACCATGCTTACATCGTTGCCGTGGTAAATGCCTCCCTACAGCCGCAGGCCCTCGCCAGTGTGCGCACATCACACACTGCAACTGCTGAAGAGGTTGCCATTGCCCTCGCCATAGCCACTTCCGCCTCGGAGCACTCCGTCATTCTCTCGGACTCGCAGGTTGCCCTTCGTCACTTCCGTGATGGCCGAATCTCCCCACTTTCACTCCGTATCCTGACCACTATCCCTCCTGACCACATGGTCGACCTCGTGTGGACCCCGGGACACGAGTTGGTGGCCGGCAACAACAGAGCTCACGCTCTAGCCCGCGAGCATACTTACCGGACAACGCCGACCTCCTCCTCCTCTGAACCGGATCCCACCCAATCCCGGTCCCACCCACATACTCCGACACACTCGCTTACTTCCGAGCCTCTCGGCTTCTGTATCCCCCTCCAAATTCTCGCCTCACGCGCCAAGATTCTACTGACTGGCGAAAAACCTCCAGGCAAATACATTCCCATGCCTTGCGAGTCTTCACCTTTTTTACCCCACTCGCTACACTCGCACCTGCCCTTTCTGCACCAGCCCCGCCACCCTCGCATGTCACATGGGCCTGCACCTCGAACACCAACCTCCCCCCCCGACATCAGCGGAACCTGGAAAGAGCAGCTCTGCAACTCCAGCCTGCCCGCCCAGCAAAGGCTCATAGTGCGGGCACGGCTGGCTGCATGCTCAACTAGTGCCCTGGACTGAGGGCGCCACCCAGGACTGCCGTCATATCTACTCCCCCTTTTGAATAAATAAATGTGTTGAACGAACGAACAATGTTCAGCATGCGCTTGCGCTAGCAGGCTCAGCTGTGTAACGTTTTTACACATATACTTGCAATCCCGAGTGCTTGCTTGCTCGAAAAAAAAAGTAAGCATGAAAATAACTACAGCTTGCAAGCATACATAGTTCTAAGAGGAAATGATCATATTGCAGATGGCAAAAATTTACTCTTTCGTTCTCTCGGATGTTCAAATGCAGTTATTTTGACCACTGACTGTTTTATAAAGCAATACATTTTGTACTGCCGGACATGAATGAGTTTATGAGGTGCATAACATTCAGTTGCACCTATTGCTACAGATAATCAACCATGTCTATGTTTCAGTCAGCCTTATATCGAAAATTATTTGCATCGCAATGGCCCATCGTAAACTGTAAAAAAGAAACAACAAAAAATGATACGTAAATCAACCTTTGACACGCATCGCACGATGATGCACATGGCATTTTATTCCAAAAGAATCCTCATCAAGACTTTGAAGCTGATTTTGGATGCATGCCTAGGAGACATCTTTTAATGCTTTTAATCAAGGTTGGTGCCAGCTACAGTTTCGCTGCCGTACCCATCATTCGTTTTTTCTGGCTGACTTGGCCAATTCAAGTAAATGTGCAAGCGCATCGTCCAAAACCGCTCTAACAGTCTGTTCATCAGCTTTGGGTGTTCCGCGCAATCAACCACTGGAATCGGAACGGTTTGTTCGATAAGGCATTTAATGGATTTTACTGGACTCTTCAAATCGCAGACGTCATTTCATTCCGATAAATTTTTACATGCTATCAAACAATGTCGGGACAGCCGTTGACTTGAGGAGCCGCCGCCCATACATTGTGTTTGCCCTCGAACTGGCGCTGAAATGAGATAGGCGACGAAAGTCATTGTGTGTTTTTTGTAGTGTGCACGCAAATGAATGAAATTATAAAAACATTATGGAAGCAATGTGATATTTACATGTACGATAGCACAATTTTTCTATGGATGCCAAACAAGCGACAGCACTAATTTGGGTGTCAGGCGGTGAAATTTAGCTTCACCTAAATTTGGCTTAACCTCAGACGAGTACTTGCGGGGAGAACAGGGTGTGCACATCGCCTCGCGATGCGTAATTAATTATACAGGGAAGGAAAATCTGCATTCAGGATGAACTTTTGTACTGCACAAACACCTTACCTCCTCACCACCGTTTTCACAAGATGATGCCGCTACACCTTCCAGCTCACGAGAGCAGTTTCTTTGCGACTTGTGGAGCTGCCAATCATATACTTAAAACGACTTATTTTCATGAGAACCCAACCTTTATATTACTGCGAATCTCAAAAAACTTGCGAGAAACTGCTCCTGTGTATAAGTAAAAAAAAAAGAGCTTCAGAGGACCTGTTATCTCTGTTTCGCGAAATGTTGTACTAGCGATAAGCCCACTTGCCAAATTCCAACGCGGCCTACTCACGGGTTTTTTTTTTTTTTTTTTTGCGACCAAAATAATTGTTACAAACTGCGTTTAATTTCCTACTCTGTCGCGAGGTGACATGCCATTCGTCGCTCTCCATTGTATTACTTCCCGAGAAGGAGAGAGGGAATGTAATCTGTGTGAATCTGAAGCCTCGGCGGTTGCCACCAGCTTTCAAGATCGAGCGTAAAAAGGAGCGATCGAAAGGGCGCAATGGTGCATTCCTTTGACAAATACCATACGCGAATGATACTAAAGTCGAATGTCACTCATTGAAAGTTACACTAAATTGAAAGACGCAATGGTCCATATATTTACTTTATAGGGCACCGCAGCTTCGCAGGGGGGCGCTGGAAGCGCCAGTGAAAAGCGCCCTCTTCGGCGGCGTCCCGATAATTGACCGGGCAGGCCGGTTCCCCCTCCCATTGAACAGCTGCGCGAGTGGCTCTTGAAAGGGGTCAGTTCTGCACGTGCTGGGCTGCTGTAGATCTGTTTGTGCAGTCGCGTGCTTTCTCCTTGATGCTTGAACGTTTACGCATGCGCATTCTTCAGAGAATTAGAAAACTTTTTCAGCGCAAACGCAAAAAAAAAAAAAAAAACTTGTGGATTATGTCCCCTCCGTGAGACAAATTGACGAAAACGCCATTATGTTAATGGCGCTTTTAGTGCCGCAAGTAATTAAGTGGCAAAACAGTTTAAAACGTGGAAAGTAAATCTATTTTTTACATAGTCATCTTCCCAATGCAAAATTTTATTCGGCGGCTCAGTGTGGTGCACAAAACTTCGCTGACCTAATAGATTGGATTTTGATATTTTTTGTGCTAATAATATTGAAAATTACCGTTATTTTAACACAAATTAAGAGTCCTGAAGGCGATATGCGAGGCTGAAGAGAAAGACGAGACCATTCACCGAGTATGCCTACCAACTGCTCGCTTATGGTTAAAAGAAAAATGTCGTAAGCTTGATTAATAAGTGCCATACAGAAAAGTGGTTGCTTATTTATTTCATGCTATCACAGCGCACGCGTACCCTCAAGACAACCTATCTGTAGAGCCATCGATCATAAGCGAATGCTCACTGATGTGGAGACAAACGTTTTGACTTCAAAATTCTTTTTTCGAAACTGCATTCGGCCGCATGAACATTCGTAAGTAAATAACAATAATGGAGAAATGCCTAACTAAATGCTACGATTCCGTGCAAAAGTGTGGTAAATAAATGTTTCTGCAATAAATAATGTCATGCTTTTTCAACTGGATTGACGTCTGGTCTAGTTGAAGGCCGTTCATGGCAAAACAATTATGGGCGCGTCTCCTCTTTCTCTGTACTCATAAACTGTGCGACAAAGAAGTTTCATCGCGAACATTTTTTTTAGCATTCATGGCTATGCTCTCCAAAGCAGCAGTTTACAAGCAGTGGCAAATGCACTTGCACAGCTAGCATTCTGTGGCACTGCAAGCATGGTGCTGTTGTGTGCTTTTAAAAGAACCAAGAGGGGCCATTCCGCACCCCTGGACACAATAACTTTTTTTCCCTCTCTGAACCTCGTGGAATGCCGGCCAGACTCGCAGAGACCAGCAACATCTCTTTTGTGCACCTGCGAGTCAGACGGCGCGTGCATACAATGAAGGAGAGGGTGCCAACGGCGCGAGCAGCGCGCGTACCAGTCGGGACGTGGGTGGTTCAATGCACTCCCCCGGCGACGTCCCCGACCAGCAGTTCAGAAATGACCGTCAGAGGAGGAGGCGGCGCTGGTTTAGTGGGAGCAAACTTCAGGTGCGCTCCCCTATAAGCCCTCACGTACGCTGAAAATTCAAAATTTACACTTAAAAAACAGCGCGCCACTCCCGATACCAGGCAATGCAATGCTTTGACCTGCTTCAACATTGAAGAAAGAAGACCAAAATTTGTTGCGCACAATGCTAGATTGGGAAGCCAAAAAGCGCACAAAGCTCGTGCTTACAAGCAGATGGGTGAAGCGGCGTAAGATAATGTCATTCCAAACAGTAAGTGGGTAACTGCGTTAGACGAGTACAAAAATATCTTGTAAAACGCTTTCGTATAAACAGATACAGAACACAAGAAAGACTACACGTGCACATACGCAAGCGCTTGTGTGTGTGTGTTTGTCATCTTTCTAGTGGTCTGTGTCTGCGCTAGGCCTTCTTACACAATCGAAATGTACCTATTCGCTCGAAAGAAATTTTATGGATGCATAAAAGCAGCACAGGTAATGTGGCTTACCTCGCTGATCTTCGCATTGCCATTCGCCGTCCAGTCTTCATGCTTCACTTTCGCCTCCCATACATCTCTCAGTCTCTTATCCCGTAGAAAACGAAAACATCTGGCTCCTTTCTTTTTTTTTTGCTGAGCCAGCACACAATAGAGCACAACAGCCTGGCATGCTAGTTTTTGCGACTGAAGACAGTACAATCGCCCAGCACACAGCGCACAGCACAACCGTTTCAGACACTCTACAGCAACGGCACGAAGCGACTTGCCCCAAGATGGCGAGCGCGGAGAAAGCGGCGGCATGAGTCAAGCCAAAGGGTGTCACCCCCCTGTACGGCGGCGCTGGTATCGAGGCACCCTAGGACAATCAAGTGACCGACATAACCATATTGTCCCCGTCTACCCATGGGCCTCTAATTCTGCGGATGCAAAGTGATGCATGGACTTTCAGACAACGAACCAGACCAAGCAAAATATCCGAGAAACATTTAAAAATTCTCTACTTTCCCTCTGTTATCCCCGGCAGCTGCATCTATTTGAAGCTGGATGTGCCCCAAACCCCATCGCACATCCTTTAGGTATGTTGCTAATGTATGTTTTTCTGTTAGACGGCCATTGTAACTTCTTTTCCAGCTCAAGATTTGTCGCACATAAGAAGTCCCAGAGGAGAATGGGAGCTCAATTGGCACTCTAGTACAGGCAAGCAGAGATCATGTAGACCTTGCAGTCAACACTACTATAGGGTGTGATGGTGTATGCGGCTTTTGCTGCTGAGGTGAGCATGGCCGCACTGTTGTCCACAGAGCATAAGAGCCCGAGTGCGTTTCCCCTGCAGGCGGTCAACAATACGGTCATTGCCACCCAGAAAATTGGCAGGCATCAACAAACCAACAAACCTAGCGTAAGATGTTCACTGCACTTCTGCAGTTCCTAACGTAAAGTTTGTTATCTAGAAGTGGTTAAATAACGCAGCGAACAATAGGAAGCTTTATTGGTTGCCTTCAAGTCACTAGTAAGCAGTTTTATCACTATGATTGCGGCGCATAGGGTGACCTTGTATGTGCTCACTGTTGTAAGACAACCCTTTATATGTTCCTTGTAGCGCGAATGCGCCAGATTTTTTCCCGATTGATCGCAGCGAAGCACAACTACCGTTTCTAGGTTCCTTTGGCCAGTTAGCTAGATGGTTCTTTGCTCACTTTAAATTGAGCGCTGACGAATTCAACGGGCATCGTATTTCGACAACCACCAAGCAAGTTTGCTGTTTGCACCGCAACCGAATCGCTTAGTCTTTTGTGGGTGCAAGTCAGCCCAATAAAGAGTTTCTTCAGTGCACTCCCAGACTCTTCACTTGTGATTAGCCTTGTTACCACCACGGACAATATGCAAGTGTTGGCCCGTTGGCAAGGACCAGAGGTAAGTGAAGTGCACCTCTGCTCCTCACAATGAAGCTGCACTTCAAAATGAACAGCACTGCAAAGTTTGTCCGATACTTGTAGACTGAATGACTTAAATGACAGTGCAGCGTACAGGTGGAGGTGTATGCGAAAAGCAGGACAGCTTGCTCGTCAGCATATATACGAAGGTCGTTCATGAAGTTCGTATTATTGGCGTGAGTAAGAGTTTCATTATTGCATACATATTCTCTGCCCAAGCTCACACACTGATGGACGAGCTGGTGCATACCATCACTCTAGACCTCTTCATTTCTTGTGTTCTGAAGAGCATTCAATTGCAAAATCACTTACTCGTCGTCCTGGCAGTGTTCTCGCACAGTGCGCTCTTCGTCGGAAAGAAGAAGCTATTCCGAGCAAGATCAGGTGAATATAAAGGATGATACAATATTGCATTCCCTAGGACAGCTGCGTGTGCAACAGTGACCAGTGCTGTGTGAACCGGTGCATTGTCACAGAGAAGGCAGAAGATTCTGGCAAGCACAGAGCAATATTCGTCACGTGCAGGTTGCTGTGAAAAATTGTGGCCCATGACACGTTCCACTATTTATTTGAATTATCCATCGGTCAGCCAGCGTTACAGCTCCCACTCTTGTCACCAGCAGCCAGAGGCCGTTGGCAACTCCGTTCTTGGTCGTCCAGGTTCGTTTAAGTGGCCTAAAATCTGCATCATTTAACAATGTTATTACAGGCTTGAACATTATCATTATTCACCATCATTCGGCATGGACCTGCATTGAATGGCTCCCCTTCAAATGCAGAAAGCTGATCGCAGAGAATGCTTCTAGTTTCCCAAAGGATGCTCCTAATTTTGGCTTGATGCTCTAGTGCTATTCTGCAGTGCTATACAAAAGCTTTTCTGTTCCACTAGAAGTAGACAGATGTATGTTCCTTTTGATGCCTCTTGCGTGTGCCATTACCTTGTGTGTGCAGTACCTTGAGTCTCAACAGTGCCTGCAAATCAAGTAGGAAAACATTTCTGAGGACAAACTAACGAGGCACTGCTGCTGACAAGCAAGTTTTCCATTCTTAGTATTAAGTACTTGCTTTCTAGGAAGTGGGTGCTTTTACGTCCTCACGAGAAATCTGTCAAGTGATCTGGTTGAAATCCATTCTAGCGCTTTGCGTCAAATGGCCGGATGCAACGACTGTCTAGATGCTTGAACTGTCACCCTTAGCCTTAAAAAGTTACAGCGGACTGGCATCCTGTGCACATCACAAGCATCAAACGTAGGAAATGGTCAGTGTTATGATGTAAGTACACAAGTTATGCCACAAAATTATGTGTATTTCGCTGTAAGTTAAGTTCTTGTAGTTCAATTTCACTTATTTATTAACGCTAATTTGTGCTATCCATGCAAGCAAATTTTTCTTGGCATTTTCGCCTTCCGATATTTTTTCTGTCACATTAATTTCTTTTGATTCTCCAGCATGTACAGTGCACTACAACCCGAATAAACGGCGTTAATCCAGCTGTGCACAGGATGCACAGCGGGACATCTTTAGGAGACGACACATCGAGCATTCCTCAAAACATCTTCACCACAACCAGTAGTGCAGCACATAGGAATGCACGTCCTCTGTAGTACCATTTATTTAATGTCAGCTTTTCAAAAGGGAGTAGCATTTCATTTGGCTCATTGACCTCGTGTACACAACATATAGTAGTAACAAAGTTATAGTTTTGGCACTAACCTGTTTTTCATCATACCTGAACCACCCAATATTGCAAATTATCAAAGCAGGGTGTCAGCTGCAACTAGCTATGCACTACCCAGGTATGCATACACCCCCATTTTCGTTTTTAAAAATTAGTTTTTTTAGCGTAAATTACGGAAGTGGGAACCCTTCTCATTCTCGTGGCATTGTTGGCAATTTTCACGACTTATAGGTGGCGTCACAGTTCATTAAACATGTCTGGAAAATATTTACTTACTGCCTCGTCCAAATGATTTTTCAGGTACGTTGTTTTTGAAAGAAAAAAAAAAGTCACCATTTCAGTCACCTTAGGTTCTTTGACAACGTCAAAGAACCTAAGGTGACTGAAATTTCCTGAGCCCTACACTATGGTGTCTCTCATAGCCTGAGTGGCTTTGGGACATTAAACCCCAACAACCAAACCTATATATCTTACTTTATGAGCACTTGCTAAGGGCAGTTAGATTTGCTAACTCCGAGGCTTCAGTCGTGGCTATTTTGCTCTAATGGGATTTAAATCTTTAGTCACGAACGTTTGTACTTATTCAGACATTTGCTTCATCAGAAGTAGTTATGCTTCCTCGAGGTTGTATTAGGGGTGACTGGAAATTTGAGAGGATGGCTGTCACAGTCCATATCTGATTGATAAGTGGTGCCAAGCTGACGGGTACTGGTCTGTCAAATATGTGGTATGACTTGATCCTTTGTATTCTGCGCTCAACGTGAATTCTGAGCGAGGCAATTTCTCGAGTTTCTTTCATTTCACTGTTCGTAAACTTCCTATTTATCAGAAATGGAGGAATGTTCAAGTGAACATTTTTTTTGCACAAGAGGTCTTCAACACGGAAGCCTTTATCTGCCATGACAGAATCACCCTCATCAAACTCTAAATCAAGAAAACCACTCTTGATCACACATTCTCTGTCTGAGATTGACCCAGTGAATAGCTCAGACACAAAGGAGAGCAGTCCATTAGGTTGCACACCTATTAGTCCTTTAAACGTGTTGCAGGACTTATAAACTGAATATGTGCTAGACTGTAGTGACAAAGATGACGGGACTTCACACTGGATCTCAGTTGCATCTAGTATCACTCTTGTTGATGCATACTTTTCAGAAAACTCTGGTGGCATGGTTGCATTCACTACAGCTCGTGGTGCCCACAGGGGTATCATACATAATCTGTCATACATCAGGTTCAACCAGGTGGTACATATTCTTGAGACAGTGGACTGCGAAACATTAAATCTGTGTGCCAGATCAGTTTCAAACAGGCCAAGGCGAAGCCGCACAAGAACTAAAAATAGCTCATTTTTCCCCGTCAGTTTTCGTTTGCGACCCTTACTGGATTTGGCATCACCCACAGTGTCGGTGCAGAAAGCATCACAGCCATTCTCTTCCGGTTTCAAGAAAAGCAGAAGGCCAATGAAGCGGCTGTAATCGGGCAGACCAGTGTAAAACGTGACATCTTGATCACAGTCCTTAAATGACTCGATGCAGAAGGCGGCTGCCTTACGTCTTTCTTCAGCAAGCTCATTAGCTAGGTCTTCTTTCTCAGCTTGCAGCTGGCGAGCAGCCTCCCTGGCTGCTGTCAGCTGTTCTTCCAGCTGTGTGCACCTATCTTGAAGTCTCCTTATTTCTTTTTCCTGTTCTTCTGCAACGGAAATGACCGGCTCCAAATCTCGTGTCGAACAATCAGTCTTCTGTGGCCGCTCGCATGAGCTTTCGGTGTCCTGTTCATCACTGCACATGGATGCATCCACAGGTATAGCAATGCTGCTACTGCCGGTACTCTCAGTCGACCCTGATGCCTGCACTGTGTGACGTGCTTGCTTCAGAGTTGTGTTTGTTGCTGGTGGCGCACGCTGTTTTGGTGGCTTCCGGATCTTTTTATCTTTAACGAAGCTGAACACTGATGGCACAGCAGTGTCCCGAAGAAGCCTGTAGCCACTTGCCACACCAGGCACATAGTCAGTTTCACGAAAGTGCTTTGAGCAAACTTTTGTTGATTTGCCAACAGTAAAGTTGGCGCCTTCATCTTTGCGGATTGCAATGATCCATTTCTTGTACAATGCTGGATCAGTTGGGAATCCATGAAATGACACCTAAAAAAAAAAAAAAAAAAAAGATGGCATTCAACATTTCATGTACCAGACACACACACATATTCCGGACTTGCCATGGTGCTGCACTAAACAGCAAGGACCTTCGTAAAATGGCCTGAAATAGGCGCTTTGTGGATACTACAGTGGGCAGACACAAAGCGGCAGTCGTAGCGGAAAAGGCTACAGCAGCAGAAGGAACGGCTCAGATTACGCAATGTTGGACGCCACACACGCGTAAACGATGAATGAGGTGTTGCATGGGGGGCGCAGAAAGGGCATAGAGGTGAACTCTAATGGGTTATCTACAGGTCATGCACTGCTAGTGTGAACATATGACCGCATCGGCGGGCTCTATATAATGGGTCACTGCGTGCGGCGCAGCCGTCATCGCATCAAAGTGGCGCAGAGGATTGACGTGGTGCTTCGCGTCATCTGCCACTTCGCTTCGATGCGCGGCCGAGTCGGTCGCAGTCGCCCTTCAATGAGCATGGCCATACACTCGCATGTTCACACTAGGAGTGGACAACCTGTACATATAACGAGCTTGGGTCACACTCACCTAACACACTACTAGTTCAATCATCGCAGCTGCAGTGTTTACGACCAGTGGGTAATGCTCAAATTTTGCAAGCCTTTCTCAAGTATTAATGGTACGTCGCTTTAAAGCGTATTGGATTCTGGCTTTAAAATTACTCGCACACTACAGTCAAAACTAGTAATAAATTCAGCTGTTAAACGTCGCTAGCACTGCGCATCAAATGCTAAAAACACGGCGCTTGAAGACGATCGGTTTTGCGTGAAACCATTCTCGATTAAAAAGTAATCCCGCGAGTCTTACCTTGATTCCACAGTCGTCAATCACTCCCCGTTGTTTGCAGAGTGGAACACAGCAGTGTGCGGGCATTTTGCCGGTAGAAAGCACTATATAAACACTCCGCTTTAACGCGCACGCACGCAGCTCAATCCGTCCGTAAGACACCCAGGCGTATGGGCAGTATGGGTCCCTCGCCCAACACAAGATGGCGTATGTAGTTTCGAACGCGTTCACCAGATGGCGCTACCAATTTTGCATACGGCCTATTGTTCACGTCCATAAGCATGAACCAGCGGTGCACGGTTTCCCTGAATTCAACCAGTGGCCCGACACCCGTTAAACTTGTGTCGCATGTGTGGCCCGCTTGCTCTTGCAGGAGCTTCAGTGCAGCTGTCACGGCAGCAGACAAAACTTGAATTGCTCTTTTCACGTTCATTTTTTCAATATTTGTGGGGAACACTTGTTTTCTCGTTAGCAATCGAATTGGTTTCACAAGGCTGCATTTTGTAGAGGCTCTTTAAGTGGCTTGCCGTTATTTTGCTGCCTTTCTCAATGTCACGCGACAAAAACTGTGATCGTTCGTTTTTGACCAAGTGGCACCGATCGAATGCTAAGAAAAGCTTTTGATTCGGTATTCCTGGGTGCTCAATGCAATGCTTGAGTCTTCCGTTGCACGGAAGTTGGGAAAGCTAAGACATTGATTTTGTGGTTGTCGGTGACAATGCGCACAATGAAAAATGCTGTCTTGAGCTTCCTTCAGGATGTGCCGCACGAGCGTGTGCAGCTCGCGGCCAGTGCAATTTCTCATGAAAAAGTAGGCCACTGGTATTTTAAACGAAGCTGAAAGGCGGTTGAGGACGAGGACACGTTGTGAGAGCACTGCTCACAAGTTCAGTCATGCATCCCTGATATTTCAAGAAAAAAAAAATATAAACATGCTGCGATTCAAAACGCACATGCTTTCCTGCAACCAACACGAGGGAAATAGCAGAACTCTTGTTTGAGGGAGCGCTAGGTGGCCCTACAGAGATTTCGACATTCTGGAGGGGAGTCACTTGAGCTATGATGACAGTCGCATTGCCGGCTGTGGGGATTGCGACACGTATCCGCGTGGTCTGCTCTCTTCTAACGTCGGTCAGCATTCGTGCTACGCATGGACGTATCTTTTCCGATGGTTGTTTTGTTGGCTCGACAAAGCCTTCACCCACTTCTGCGATGGTTACCGGCAATGTAATCTCCGAGAAAGATGGGACTTGGGTGTCCGCTTGGCAGTATGCCATGGTCTTATTCTTGGGGAGGCTTATCACCATCTCCGAATGTCTGCAAAGAAGGAGACCGCCGAGAATGTCGTACGGAAATGCCTCAAGAACAAGTAGCTGCTCTCTTATCTCTTCCCAACCCACTCTAATGATAAGCTCCACCTCACCAGCAGTGCTGACTAATTTGCTGTTCACGTCCTTGATGAGTGCCGTTCTGGAGTGCATTGCAGCATCGATTCTTGAGACAAAGCTGCGTGAGGCAATGTGTACGGATGCTCCTGGATCAATTATCATTACTACGTCCCTGCCGTTAACAGACACCGGGACTAAAATTAGGTGGGAGGGGTGACAGGTCGCGCATATGGAGTTTTCTTGCGCTTCCCGGGGCGTAACTCCTAAGCCCCGACTTGTCAGTTTCCCTGGTATTGGGTTGAGCCGGTTCCCTCTGCTGGTTGCCTGCACTGCCGCATGATATGGCTAGGTCGCTTGCACCGATAACAGACCACTTTGCTGGAGAGATTTCTGTTTTGGCGAGACGGGAATCTCCGTGGCGCCAGCAGGGCCATTTTTTTCGACAGCCAACGTGAGAGCTTTTACGCTCTCTTGAAGCGCCGCAAGTACTTGAGACGCGTCTGCTGATTCTATCAGTTGCAGGGGGGTGGCTTTCTCTACCCCTGCTGCCAACGGGCCCACCCGTTGAGTTGGTTGTTTCCTCTCCGATCTCGGGGTGAGATAGGGGTGGGGTTGTTGTGCCCAGTCCCAGCAACGCATGCGCGGGCACGGCAGCCATTGTGTGGGCCATAGTGGTTACATGGGTTAGGCGCTGCAAATGCTGGAGAAAATCCACTGTCTTTCTCGGGTTGGAAATGGCCATATCCATATCGGCTGTTAGGCCCCTCAGTAGGCATCATACCTTTTCGGCTTCCGTCATTGATGTGTTGGCCTGAGAGCAGAGCTGCAATTTGCTGGATACCTACTGCCTGGGTGTTTCCTCTAGGAGTTTTCATCTCTCTTGCAGCTGCATGTAAGCCCAATCTTGCACGTGTTCCCTGGCGAAGTCCCGTAGAAGGGCCTCCTGCCATTGCTGCCAATTCTCTAGTTGTCGCGTGCCTGACTTCACCTGTAGGACGGCGCTATACCACCGCTGGGCCTCACCCGCAAACGCAAATATATGTGCCTGCTGTGCCTCTGACCAACAGAGTGCTTTTGTGTATCGTTCGTACAGGTGGATCTAATCCTCCACGTCCTCGTCTGCTTTACCCTGGAAGCAGGGCGGTGGGCCGTAGGGTCGCACCCCACTCTGGTGCACTATGGAAGCTCATTGTCAGCAGAATCAGTCGGTTCCTTAGTATTCTCTTCGAGCTCATTGATGCGGAAACGTCTTTGATGCAATTCGGAAAATTTCAGCAAATTGGTCGTTTACAGCCCGGGGCGTTTCTTCTGAGTCCCCGTCACACAATTTTCCGGCCGGATCGATGCGTCCGTCGTGAACGTTAGCACGCGCGCGTCGGGCTTGACGATGCGTCCGTCATGAGCTTTAGCGCGTGCGCGTCGGTCACGACGGTTTTGTCCGGAAGATACCCGGTCTTCCATAGGGGATTAGGCATCCCGCACCTCCACCACTTGTCGCGTGTGTGAGTACCTGCGGAGATGTTTGAAGGAATCATCCGACTCAGTCTCATTTTCTGTAGCTCAAGCTGCTCCCGGCAGAGCTACTCTGCTTCTCTAAGTTCGGGTGGTGCTCTGGCGCATCTTAGACTCAGGACAGCGGGATTGAGCGGTCGCTGGCGTCTACAACGGCCGTGCGGTGCCGAGTCTATGACTACGAGACTTAAGACAGCGAGCGTCTGTCGCTGGCGTCTGCAGCGGCGACTCTGACGACGAGACTTAGGACAGCGGAGAGCTGTTGCTGGCGTCTCCGCCGATGGCTCGTTCGGGCACTTTGGGAGGAGGTCAGGGTCAACCCAAGACTCTGGCTCTCGATTTATACTCCCTTCACACCGAAGGCGTGGGGAGCGGTACTAACTTTTCGTCCTTTCTATACTTTCGCTTCCCTTTCGACTGTCCTTGCCCCGTGTAGGAATGAGCAGCAAGCGTGTTTCTTTATTTTACTCCACAAGTCCCAGGTGGCGTGCACCATGTTACAGCAGCATCATTGACACTAAGCTTTATTTTGCTGCAACCACTATTATATGGGACATTTTTCACAGTTAAGTTGACCTTCAGCTGAAGTGAACGGCAGTTTGGCAGCATGGCCTTCATGGCCGCTGGAGGCACAAATGTTCATGCTTGGTAGTCATGTAAAGACATGGAGTGTGTGCTTCAAGCAGTACATTGAAATACAAGAAAACCAATTCGTTGGCATGGGCATTATTCTACCTTTCCAATCGGTTGTCCCGGCGTGTAAACGCTCTTCAGCTCATGACAGGGACTTGCATAACTGACATCCCCTTCATGTTGGAATGTCCACACCTTATCCTTATGAATGCCCTGACAGCAGCATCATTGACACTAAGCTTTATTTTGCTGCAACCAGTATTAGATGGGACATTTTCCACTGTGAAGTTGACCTTCAGCTGAAGTGAACGGCAGTTTGGTAGCATCGCCTTCATGTTCGCTGGAGGCAGAAATGTTCATGCTTGGTAGTCATGTAAAGACTAGGAGTGTGTGCTTCAAGCAGTGCATTAAAATACAAGAAATCCATTTCATCCGCATGTGCATTATCCTACCTTTCCAATGTGTTCTCCCAGTGTGTAAACGCTCTTTAGCTCATGACAGGGACTTGCATAACTGACATCACCTTCTCCATGTTGGAATGGCCACACCTTATCCTCAAAAATGCCCTGACAGCAGCATTATTCACACTAAGCATGATTTCATTGCAACTGCTATTACATCGGACATTTTTCACAGATAAGTTCACCATCACTGAAGTGAACGGCAGTTTGGTAGCATGGCCTTCAGAAACGATCGCTGGAAGGAGAAGTGTTGATGCTTGGAAGCCGTGTAAAATCGTGGAGTATTTGCTTCAAGCAATATGTCGGTATACAAGAAAATCATTTCGTTCGACTCATGGACACACTAAAAAACAAAGCCATAAAAGTATTTTGTCTATTACTCGACTAGACAAGGTCAGTGACCGGCTTCAATGAGAGTAGCGAATTTGGGCTCCCTCTTTGTACCCCCTGAGGGCTCCTCCCATCCTCAGAGAGGGGAGGGGATGCCTTACTAGTAAGTGGTGTAAGGCCAGTCATTGTGACAGGAGTCTTAGAAATCCCGAGGTGGCCTGAGTGAATGGGAGGTGCAGCAGTGGGCTCAACCCTAGAAGGAGACTGAGATTTATTTTTAATGCCGGGCGGGATATCCATGACAGCTCGGACCTATGTTGACCCGCTTAGTCTCAGTAGTGCGTGGAGAGCGAATGGAATGCCCAGGGGTGATTCTGTATGTTCACTGTCATCCTATGCTAAAGTAGAAGTGGGGAGCACCTTTTTGACTGCACAATGGGTAAAACGCATACCTTAGCTATTGCCACCGGGAGTCCGTTGCCCAGAGGATATGTCCTCAGGGCTGACCGTGGAAACTTTTCATTTTCCTTAACAGAAAAAGCCACAGCCACTCTCGCGTCAACCCCTCTGTAGTCGGAATCCTTAGGAGAAAAGGAGTCCAGTAAGCCTTTACTGAACTGAATTGCCTAGTGGACGGAGGGATGGGGGTGTGCGGACCCCGAAGGGAGCAGCATGCCCATTAAAACCTGCTGAGTTGAGCATTCATATCTCCAAGAAATGCTAAGTTGCTCAGCAATTGCCGTCTGAGTTCGGCCGGGTAAATGTTTGCAAGGAACCTTTGGATCAGAACTGCTTCCCAATTCCAATTGCAGATGCACCAGTCATTTTACGTCATCATTGGTCCGGGTAAAGGGCGAACAGACCGGAAGTGAGGCAGGAATGAAAGAGGCCCAACTTCTTTCACCCTCAGGCTGCTTTGAACGAATACAATGGGTAGTGTTGCCAGAAGCCAATTTCAACACATCGTAAGAAGCAGATAAGCAGCGTTGACAAACTCAGCATACTGTCATTGTATGCTTATTGTGATAGGGGTCCTGTAACCACTGCCTGCTGGAATCGACATGTGGACAGAGGATACACCTAACATTTGATGGGGGCACAATCGGCTAATCGTTTCTAGCCTGCCTACAGGTGCCAAGACGTATACAGCAGCGACTTCGCCACGGGTGCGACCAGAAACGGGAATGTGAAGCTGCATCCAAACTTGAAAAACTTACAGCCAAGGTTTCCAAAACTGCATCTGACGTTTACTTTGGTGCAAAATCTACACTGCCAAACTATGTACATGCTATACACTGATTCTGTGTGGTAGAAAAAGCAGAATACGTCGTAAAATCAATGCTACAAAAAGGACCATTTTGGTTTAGAGGGATAGGTAAATGTGAGAACATCGGATGCCATGGATTGACGTTCACAAGTAGGGTCCGCACCGAGACAACCCCGACCAACGCCTTAGAATTGACATGTAGCATGGAAAAAAGGCTTCCTGCGTACAAACTGCTCTCACTTGTGTATTATGACATGAAGTGAAACTATTCAAAATATTTCGAGGAAAACAAATACCGGCTGAACAAAAAAATAAAAATGGTCAAGCAGGCAAATTCCATAGCTGAACAGGCTGTTCACCAAGGGATAACAATTTGGAATGGACATATTTTAAAGTGATGACCTCACCATCACCAGCTCAGGCGTATCCCTGGATCACTGGATTGGTTATGGAAAGTATATCTACGGAGACCTACCCGCAATCTTGAAGCTTTTATCTTATCCTATTTCCCCAAGATATGAGAACCCAGACCTGAGCCACCTGTTGCCACAAGTAAAGGCACAAGAGCTCGTAAATGTATGCTTGGATATCGGTTGTATTATTAATCTGTATACTTGGATATCATGGTTGTATTTGTGGAGAAAGTTGTGTAAAGACATGGAGTGTGTGCTTCAAGCAGTGCATTGAAATAGAAAAAAAACAATTCGTTGGCATATGCATTACTCTACCTTTCCTGTAGGTTCGCGTGGCGTGTAAACGCTCTTCAGCTCATGACAGTGACTTGCATAACTGACATCACCTTCATGTTGGAATGTGCACACCTTATCCTCATAAATGCCTTGACAGCAGCATCATTGACACTAAGCTTTATTTCGGTGCAACCACTATTAGATGGGACATTTTCCGCAGTTAAGTTCACCTTCAGCTGAAGTGAACGGACAGTTTGGTAGCATGGCCTTGATAGTCGTTGGAGGCAGAAATGTTCATGCTTGGTAGTCGTGTAAAGATATGGAGTGCGTGCTTCAAGCAGTGCATTGAAATACAAGAAAACAATTTCGTCCTCATGTGCATTATCCTACCTTTCCAATGTGTTCTCCCGGCTTGTAAACACTCTTTAGCTCATGACAGGGACTTGCATAACTGACATCACCTTCTCCATGTTGGAATGGCCACACCTTATCCTCAAAAAGGCCCTGACAGCAGCATCATTGACACTAAGCATGATTTCATTGCAACTGCTATTACATGGGACGTTTTTCACTGTTGTTAAGTACACCATCACTGAAGTGAACGGCAGTTTGCTAGCATGGCCTTCAGAAACGATCACGGGAAGGAGAAGTGTTGATGCTTGGAAATCGTGTAAAATCATGGAGTATTTGCTTCAAGCAATATGTCGATATACAAGAAAAGCATTTCGTTCGACTCGTAGACACACTAAAACAAAAGTCATAAAAGTGTTTTGTCTATTACTCGACCAGACAGGGTCAGTGACCGGCTGCAATGAGAGTAGAGAATTTGGGCTCCCTCTGTGTCCCTCCTGAGGGCTCACCCAACACCACCTAGACTACAAGGCCTGTGCAAGGTTGTGTGACGTCATCGGAGTGAGATCAGCCTGAAAGTCGGCTTCACCCTACGCGGTCGCGTTCTTTCTTTACTCTACGCTGCTACTGGAGCCACCTGTTATACTTGCGTTACCAGTTTTGCCCAATATTGACAGTCTTGAAATAAATGAGAAGTTTGATACAATTCATCTGGCTTTTTCTTTAATGGCAGGAGAGAAGTTGCGAGAAAATTTACACTTTCATGCAGAATTAGTTGAATAAACGTTAAGACAGGCACAAATTTTCATTTGAAAGCAGATTTATTTTTCATATTTGATGACATATGATGGCACATTCATATTTGGTGAAATATGATAAAGATAGGCACCATAACTAAAGAGCAAGCAGATTTATGCTTCAAGAGTTTCGAGTTTTCGTTTCGCCGTCTTGCTCTGCTTGGTCTCATCTAGTTTATTGTTTTCAACTTTGCACAGGTTGTTCAGCAATGTGTTGGCAGCAGCACTGAGAATATAACCTAATACCAGTTCAGGAGAGTGGCCGCAGTCACACAAGCAGCCCGGCGCATTGCTGCAGTAGCGTTGTGCACGTGGTAAGAACGCATCGCACGCGCTGCTTTTTGCGTTCTGAAATTTTTTGGTTATTTTGTTGTCGGCTCGGCTTTGAGAATGCCACCAACAGCAAAAAAAAAGAAGACACAGCGCTGGTGCTTCGTGCCTGGATGCAATTCTGGGTACAGATCTTCAACAGAAAAAGTGTCCCTCTTCCGAGCTCCAAATTCGGAAGAGTTATTCGCCAAATGGACCAACGCCATTCCCAGGGCTGATAAGCAACTGGAAGAGAATTCTGCTGTGTGCGAGAAGCATTTTGACGCAAGGTATGAACTATTTTATCCCACGGCGCGCTTTTTAGCGCTGTATATGCGCATTCTCAGGTGCTTGCCTTAGTGGCCGCTGGTGCTGTCTTGATCGTCAGGTGTGATTTGTGTTCTCGTATACAGACTTCAGTTCATGCATGGTTCTCTTCGTTCTTTCCTTGATAGGTTTATTGTGCGGAACTTCAAGCACAACATAAACGGGAAGGAGGTCTTAGTGCCCCAAGCTGTTCCTGTCCTAAAAGAAGATGCGATTCCAACCATCTTTCCGAACCTACCTAAATATTTGAGCAGGACTCTGCCAAAGGAGAGAAAGCGAAGGAACGTTGGGGAAACTGCTGTCCCGACCAAAAACAGTCGCACAGATGATATTATTAGAGGGGAAACAGCATCGGCGGCAGAAGACGATGCAGATGTTTCGCAAGAGGCATTACACTTCTTGGCATCCCTAAGCAGTGGGCTTATGCGCCCAAGTGAGCTCTGGTCATTACAGAAATTTGAAGACCAGAATGTTGTGTCGTATCAGACAGCAAAGTTTATTAGACACGCAACTCCTCCTGTGGTGCAGAACAAGATAGTTGTGTTCGAAATGGGAGACAATGCAGGATCTTCCATGTGCAGCGTCTTTTTGGGCGGACTTCTTCACAAGAAGACAGAGGTTGTTACATTGCAAGAAGCTCAAGACATGTTGGTATATGCTGACGCACTTCTCATGTGCAATGGAGTTGGAGAATCGAGCAAATTCCAGCCTGTTAACCTGACAGCAGTGGCAAAAGTGACCCAAAATCACGTGTACTCCGTTGCTTGCAATGGATCCTTATCTTCATCACAAGGTATGCTATGCAATTATTTCGTAGAATGTGTGTCTAGAAGGGAAAATTGGTGCTTTACCTCAGATGAATTCGCATGAGCTGATGTGTTTTTTTAAAAACGCATTTTTTTTTTTATGCCCAACAGATGCCCCTACTGAAAGGTGCTCCGCATGTAGAGCATGCAGAAACACACTTATGGCTCGCCTTTTGCGCCTTAAGAAAAAAGTAAAACGCCCACTGGCAAGGACGGCTCCGCTAGCCTCATTAGCTGCAAAGAGACTGAAACAGGCAGTGCGCACTTTGAAGCGGAAAGGCCAAAAAATCCAGACTCTGAAAGATAGCTTGACAGAGCTCCGAGAAAAAAACTGCAAAATCGAGAAAACTGTCTTCGAAGAAAAGGTGGGCCAAAATGCTTTAATTATACTACATTTACTTATATGCACATAATAACAAACTGTCCGTGTACTCTTAGAACAAATAAAAAAATATATATATTTTTTTTTTTCAGCTGAAAAAGCTTCCAAAAAAGCAGCAAGCTGCTGCTCGTGCTTGTTTTGAAGCCTGTAATCGAAAGTCTCGGCGTGGATACCGTTATGACAAGGAATGGCTTCTCGAATGTATAATTCTAAGGATGAAAAGCCCACGCCTCTATGAACACCTCAGAAGCCACAAGATTCTGGTTGTTCCCAGTCGTGTTTGCCTACAAAGGTACATTAAGGTATGTGGCTCAACGTGTTATACAAGTCCAAGTGGTGACATTATTGCATTTTCAGGGTTTCAGAGCTTCTTATGGATTTAATGCCAAACTTCTGGCATGTGTGAAGTCAAAAGCCCAGGATATAGACGAAATGAAAAGGCATGGTGGTCTAGTCGTTGATGAAATGAAGCTTTCAACCCACCTTGACATGACATCGTCAAAGCACATAGAAGGTTTTGTGGACCTGGGAAAGTACACTGAGGAATGTGACAAAAGAAAAAAAGCTGACCACGGCCTGGTGGTAATGTTTCAGCCGTTTGTGGGCAAATGGACTCAAGTTATTGGTAAATTAATTTCATTATTTCACAATTTTCATAGCAAGTCACATGTTCTCATTCAATGTTTTTCCTGTCTTAGGTGTGTTCGCTTCCAATGGAAATGTGAAAGCAAGGCTTCTGGCAAAAATTATTCTGGAAGCAACGATTTTGAGTGAAAAAATTGGTCTCCGTGTCGATTATATTTGTTCTGATGGTGCCCCTTGGAATCGATCTATGTGGAACATCCTAGGTGTACGTGGGAACTTCAATGATATAAGGTGCAGAGTCGTCCACCCCTGTGACAAGGGCAGATTTCTCCATTTTATATCCGATTTCCCACATCTTGTCAAATGTGTGCGCAACATGATGAAGAAACAAGGTTTCAACACCCACAATGGACGGGTATGCTTTTCAGAAACTTTGTTTGAAATTTTGGCACATATTCATAAAAGTTTCCTCATTGTTATCATTTCTGATGCGAAATTCACCATTTTACAGGCACACTGGGAACACATTTCAACAATGTGGAAGCTGGACAGTGGCAGCGTCACCTTGAAGGTTGCACCAAAGCTTACGAGGTCCCATATATTTCCTAATGGGTTCGAGAAGATGAGGGTAGACCTTGCTTTTCAAGTCTTTAGCGCTCCCAGTTAGGAATGCTTTGGCCTTCTACAAAGAGCAAATTGAGAACAGCTACCCAAACAGCGACCCGACAAAAATTTTTATTGGGCTCATGGCTGATCTGATTGAGGCCATGACATCCAGATTCCCAGCAGAAGCCTTAAGGTAGGCTCAAATTTATTGGCACATTTCTCTCAGTTGTTAACCAATAAATTTATGTGCATTCCGTAATGGTGTTTCAGACCTGGCAGCAGGAACGAGAAAACATTGGTCGAAATGCTGCACTTTCTCGACCATTGGGAGGGCCATGCTAAAGGGCTTGGATTTTTAAGCAGGAGCACGTCAGTGGGTCTGCGTGTGACCCTCAGTGCAACCAAGAGCCTACTCGACTACCTCACGGGGAAAGTCGGATATAAGTACCTCATGACCGCGCACCTCAGCCAAGATTGCCTTGAACGGTGTTTCGGGATTGTGAGACAGGCAGGTGGGGCCAATGATCACCCGACTCCGGCCCAGTTCATTGTCATCATGAGGTATTACTAATCTTGCTGTTTTTCTGCCATATTCAGTTTGTTACCTTGCATGCATCATATACACTGCATATTTAAATTGTTTACACTTGGCTTCAAAGATAAGTTACTATTCCGTGCTTACTTTCAGGTGCCTCAGTTTCTATAGTCTTGCCAGAAGTCCCAAAGGAGGCAATGTGCCTGATGGCGTGGTTGAGTCATTGTTATCTGTAGAGGAACTACTGAACGAGACCGACGGTGGAGAGCAAGAAGAAGAAAGCCGACCACTCCAATGCGATGCAGCTGAAGTGTCTGTGGACCATGCTTCCTACTCAGCTGAACGAAGTGATGCCCGCCTTATATATTATATCGCTGGCTATGTGGCAAGGAAACGTGTGTTGTCTGTCGACTGTGAGGACTGCAAGGATGCTTGCCTAATGAAGAAAGAAGACGTGCCCAGCTCCGAGGACACAATCTACAGGATCGTGGAGCGAGCGGACGCATCTCACATGAGCTCCGTGATTTCACAGCAAAATTTCGTATTTCTTGCCACTTGCGTTCACCAACTTTGCCCTGGACGTTCGTCTATCGCTCCGGACCCGGTGTGCTGATTTCCAGACCAAGGCAAGCAGTTTGATGATTTTTCGACCAAATATTTTTGGCCGCAACAGCTGCGACAGCTAAGCCTATCGCTGCCTCACGACATCGGCGCGTTCGCGCGCAGCGGCGGTGGCGACGTCGCGTCCCGCCAAGCCCAACACCGCCTTGACTATGCCTTACACTGTGGAAGGCACCGACATTACCGCCGCGGAGTTATCCGATGGCTCATGGACGGCATTCGAGATGCAACGCCGGTACCGAAGACCATCTCCGCCCAAGAAACAACCTGCCGAGGCCCAGACGCCAGCCACGACATCGACTGCACCGAATCCGCGGACACGCGGACGCCCTCCACCTTTGACCAAAAAGCGTCCTCTGCCCCGCCTGCCCTCGGAACACCTCAAGATCGTCCTCCGTCCACAGGGCACGCTGAACCTTCACACCGTAGGCCCCGCACGACTTGCACTTGCTATCTACGCAGCCGCCAACGTCGACCACCGCCTAGCGGTTACTGCCGACCAAGTCCGCATACACCCCACTAACAACACCATCACAGTGAGCACGCCTGACAATGCCCGTGCAGTGTCTTACGCCAAGATCGGCACCATCACCATCGACAAGACTGTAGTCCCGGTTGCCGCCTACGCCCCAGCCCCGGACAATTCCGTACGGGGGATTTTGTACCGAGCCTACAGTTACGAAAACGATGCCGAGATCCTGGCTGAGCTCCGCGCTCGAAATCCCGATCTCCCCATCGTTGCTGCACGTCGTATGGGCAAGACGCAGCACTTCGTCGTTACGTTCGCCAACACCGAGCTGCCCCGATACGTGCGGTACTTGGGGTTTACTTTCGAAGTCTTCCCTTTGAAGCCTCGTCCGGAGGCGTGCTTCAACTGTCGCAAGCTGGGTCACCGAGCGGACGTGTGCCCCCAACCACGAATACCTACATGCCGCCGCTGCGGCGTCGCTCACGACTCCCCACCAGCCGGCCAACCACCTACCTGCCAAGCCATGTGCATCGTATGCAAAGGCTCACATCCAACAGGCAGCAGAAGCTGCAAATACCGCTTCGTGTCTAGCCACAGGCGCAAATCTTCACAGTCCCCCACGGACACTGCCACTGACCCAGACAGTTCGCCAAGCGGCCGCCAGTCCCGTCCCCGAGAACGCGGCCACCAACAACCACCTCCAAGGGATGAATCCTTCCCGCCACTGCAAAGCAGCAGTCCCCCAACTGACCTCGCCACAAGTCCACCACTTCAGCTGCAGGAACCAAGAGATGACTCTTTTCCCCCTCTACGTGGACGCAGTGGGAGCAGAGATAGGAGCAGGTCATCGTCCCAGAGACGCAGCTCGCGGATCAACTCCAACTCCGGAGAAGAAGGAAGACCTGCCAAACATTTGGCATGGAAGACTCCACTTACAGACAAGCAACGCCGAGCACCCGACCCACAGGTAAGGGAGCTGGCAGAGTTAGTCCGACAACTGCAACAACAGTTAGCTCAGTCTAACGCAAAAATCAAACAGCTAGAAACTGCAAATGCGCAATCAAAAAATGAACAGTCGTCTGTGGCTTGCGCTCGCCTTGAAGTCAGCCGCAATGAGGACATGGAAGTAGATCAAAACCGCCGTAACAAACGAAAGGCACCTTCGGTACCTCGGCCAGATACAGATGACTTAGAGAGTAATTATGAAGAGAGATTTGCAAAAATAGACCAAAGACTAGCCAAGGTGGAGGAAACTATCCAGAAATTAATACCACAGCTTAACAAAGTAACTGACACAATGGAAAAGTTTCCGACTACTTTCGAAACTGTCCTAGCTAAACTCGACACGCTTACAACCAGGGTTAACGCACTAGCATCCCCTAGCAATCTGATATCTCCAACGCCAAATGCAGGCTCTTTGCCTCCCGCCAACACAGCATTCTCACGCCCAGCTGACGGTGCTTCGGCGCGTCCGTCCCCCAGCAGCATTCTCCGACCCAGCGTATTGCAACCCGCGCGAGCGGAACCTTACCCGATACGCGATGGCTAGTACATCTGTTATAGTGTGGCAATGGAACTGCAGGGGATTCCGAGCCAAGCGCAAGGCTCTGGAATATGCAGTTTTGGCCCAAACAAACAGGCCGGTAGTCATAGCACTTCAAGAGACGAATACAGAAGTAAAGCTTGCAGGGTATACAGCATACAATGAGAAAGTGTCGGCTGAGTGCCGGCCGATCACAGCTACACTTGTACACCGTAATCTAACTGCAAACCAATTAGATTTGGAAATACCGGAGGTCTCTCATACATTTATACAAATCCTGCCGAACAAACGAACAGAATCTCCCCTTTACATTCTAAACGTATATAGTCCACCTAAAGACAACCGCACGAAAATAGCCACACTCTTCCGTAAGGCGCATGTAGCCGCTCATAATGGAATGTTGCTGACTGTTGGAGACTTTAACGCACCCCATGCAGAATGGGGCTACTCAGTTAACAGTAGAAAGGGAACTAAATTATGGGAGACAGCCCAGGCGCTAGGGCATACCTTACTCGTCGACCCTGATAAACCTACGCGCATTGGTAACAGTGTAACCAGGGATACGTGCCCTGACCTTACCTTTGCCAGAAATATCCCCGATGCGAGATGGGAAAACCTAAATACAAACATAGGAAGCGACCACTATGTACTATGTACCACTTTCCGAGCTACGCATTGCAAAATGCGTCGCCAGGAAGTGAAGCACACGAACTGGGACGCCTTTAGATATGTCCGCTCGCAAAGGCCAGCGGAAAGTATAGTAGATTTAAGACAATGGACGGAGCGTCTGTTGCAAGACGCCGCAAACACTTCAAAAACTGTTGCCCTTGAGGACAGCAGCCCCAGTCCGGACGCTAAGCTAGTGCACATGATTGAAGCACAAGGAAGTATCCATGCTCGATGGCGTAAAAATAAGCATAACCGACGTTTAAAAATTCGGCTAACCCGGCTTGAAAAGGAAATCGAGGCTTACTCGTGGGAACTTAGCCGAGAACAGTGGCATCAGACTTGCGACCGCCTTAATGGGCAACTGGGCAACAAGAACACGTGGTTTTTACTTAGACATTTACTGGACCCTACGAGAACTAAGGCAGATTCTCACAAGAACCTACATAGGATCTCGCAATCTTTCCAAGGCACCGACGAAGAGCTCATGACCACTTTAAAAGATAAATACATTAACACCTCCCAGGATATACCCACGCCAGATGGGTACTCAGGATTGGATAATCCTCGCATGGATAGCGTCTTTACCGTAGCAGAGATTAGGGCTGCTCTTAACAAAATTAACACCACCTCGGCACCGGGGGAAGATTGCATCACCAATAAGATGTTGCGCAATTTAGAAGACCAGTCAGTAGAGGCTCTTACGGACCTCTTCAACAGGTACTGGACAGAGGGCAGCGTCCCTGAGGAATGGAAGCACGCTAAAATTATTTTCATACCTAAACCAGGCAAAAGACTCGAGATGGGGAACCTCCGCCCAATCTCGCTAACGTCATGTCTCGGGAAGGTAATGGAACACGTTGTCTTAAACAGGCTCCTTATGCACACCGATGCGGAAGGCACGTTTCCCCCGTCCATGATTGGGTTTCGAGCAGGTCTTTCGACTCAGGACATTATGTGGCAAATTCAACAAGACATTCTAGATACAAATCGCATAAGAGCCACGCGAACCATCCTGGGACTCGATGTGAGTAAGGCCTTCGACAATGTGTCACACGCTTCCATCCTCAATCACCTCTCACAGTTACACGTAGGCAAACGGACATACGACTACATCGCTGCCTTTCTGAATGCGCGTACGGCTACGCTCCATTTCGTTGACAAAGTTAGCGACAAAATTACACTAGGGACGAGAGGAACACCGCAAGGCGCCGTACTTTCACCTTTTCTCTTCAACATCGTTATGAGCGGCCTCCCGGGTCTGTTAGATGATATCCCACACATACATCATTCCATATACGCCGACGACATCACCATATGGACCAATTCTGGCTCCGATGGAGATATTACAGATTCATTACAACGAGCTATCGACACGGTACAGTCTTATGTGCAGGAAAACGGCCTTACCTGTTCACCGGCTAAATCAGAACTATTAGTTATAAGGAACAAACAAGCTTCACAGGTAAAGCCAGATTCTCGAGAACCTATCCAGTTACACATTGACAACCATCCGATACCCCCGGTAGCCACGATCAGAGTTCTCGGAATGTTGATTCAGAATAATACGCAGAACACAGAAGCTATACGCCGGCTACGCGTCACGGCGCACCAGATAGGTGGGCTGGTGAGACGCATTGCCACACGTCGCAGGGGTATGAGAGAAGCCGACCTGTGCAGGATTATCCAAGCCTTTATGATAAGCAGAATCATGTACGCTTGCCCGTACTATCATCTGCGTCGTAGGGACGAACATGCACTTAATAGCATAATTAGAACAGCATACAAAGCGGCCCTTAGCTTACCAGTATACGCTAACTCAGATCGACTACTGCAGTTAGGAATTTTTAACACACTATCTGAACTAATTGAAGCCCATAAGACAGCACAAGTGACCCGCCTGTCACGCAGCCTTGCGGGACGCGTAATTCTCGACAAGCTCCACATCCACCCCACTGAGGAGGTGTGCGCAACATCCCATTTATCGGCTGACATAACTAGTAGACTAGTTGTTAAACCAATAGCCAAAAACATGCTACCAGGTAGACATGATGCCCGCAGGAAGACAAGGGCACAGACCCTTGAGAAACAGTACGAGGACGATCCACAAGCAGTGTACGTGGATGCAGCTCAGCACATCAAAAACGGAGCATACGTGGCATGTATGGCCACTCCAAAGTCAACCTTCATTAACGCTATAACATTTCATGCTAGCTCCATATGCGAGGCAGAGGAAGTAGCTATCGCACTGGCCATCGCGGATCCCCACACCAAAACTATTCTAAGCGACTCAAAAAGCGCCGTTCAAAATTTCGCCAAAAATTCTGTAAGCGCACTCGCGGCGCGAATTCTGCGCAACCGATCTCTCAATCACAACATCAATCTCGTATGGGTTCCGGCTCACGCGGGTAACTCCGGAAACGAAGGGGTCGACCGTCTAGCCCGAGGCTTAACCAACCGGGAGACGGGAGATCTATCGGGAACGGACGCGCCTGTGGAGGCACCGCGCACATACGCGGAGGTAACAAACTTTTATCGCGAGCTAAGATGCACGTACCCCGCCCCTCACCCCGACCTCGACCGGGCGCAAGCCACGACACTCAGACGCCTACAAACAAAGGCCATTCTTAGCCCCTACCGACTATCGTTAATTACAAACGGAGAATTCAACCCTGCATGCCGGCACTGCGGTGACGGGACGCAGGCCACTCAAGACCATATACTGTGGGAATGCGCCAGCAATCCCCCTCCAAAGACACTCTTGCCAGCTCCCTCAGCGGAGGAATGGGACAAGCTGTTGGCCAGCCCAAGGAAAACTACGCAACTGGCCCTCGTCACGCGAGCTCAAGAGGTCGCTCCCGACTGGAGGCCACCCTAGACTCGCCCCAGCCCGAAATAATTCCTTTCATTTCGTGGCAATAAAGGTTGTTACCACCACCCAGCTCCGATTTGCCCGCAGAAGCATCAATGCTGTGGGACCTTGGCGGGCTTTTGTATCCCACACACTCCCTGTACAACCTTATTATGACACTAGAGAACAAAATTACTAGCTTTTTCAGCAGAACTTGTCTCCACGCTAAGTCGGTGACTGACATGTGGAAAATGATTGGCGAAACAACAAAAATAGGCTGCCCCCAGCACTCACCTACTCTGACGAATTCTGTAGTTAAATTTTACTGCTTAACCCGGGTTCACTTCTTTTTGAAAGGGGTAAATCAAAAGGAAGATGAAAGGAAAGCCAAGAGAGTGAAGCCATGTGTGCTTTAGCGGGCTGCAGAATAAGGGAAAACTGCCACACTTCATTCTCTAGACACCTGAAGTCTTTTTGGGGTACCATCATGTACACATGCCGGCGACCGTATTTTCACATAATGATAGATTTAATAAACAAGTATTCTGTCAGAAACACGTCTTTTTCTGTTTTGCTGGGTAAGTGCACTCATCTTTTTTTTTTTTTTTTATGCTCCACGAGCTACATTTCCTTGGAGCATTTCTTAGAAGAGGGAATTCAAAAACGTTCGATTGCTCAGATTACAAAGCATTTAAAAGAACTCAATGGGGCAAAAAATTAATCTGTAGCCCTCCAGTACAATTTTGCCATTTCCTTTTGGCCTCGGCAAGAAAAACCCCACTAATTCTTTCACGATACAAACGCACTGCGCGACACAGAGTAGTCTTGCCATGTAATCATCTAAAGAGCAAAAGAAAAGCATGCAACACCTTCCGCATATGTTGAAATTTTTCTCACCGTATTAGCGCGAATTTGCATGCTCTGTTTACATCACATGAGCTTGAAATTGAAGCTCTTAAGAGGCAGATTGTTATTAGCTTCTAGTCGACATGTGGACTTCGAAGAAAACCACCGCAGGAGGCAAAGGTGGTGATAATAAACAAAAATGCCACACATTGTTGAGGAAGCCGAGATGAAAGCAAATGAATTAAAATCTGAAGGCATTAGGAGCGAATCACCCTAGCAGCGCGGAGAAGGATGGGCGTTCTAGAAAGGTGTCTGAGGGTCTGTGTCAGCTACTTTTCATGCCAGCACACAAATTGAACCTTATGAGTGGTCCAGCTGCCGTTAAATGAAACCTCCGCAAATTTATGCCGAAAAAAAAATTGATTCTCGCAACTGCGTGTCGTCTGCTCTAGACAGAATGCCGTTCTGATTGGTGAATATTTCTTAACTCGGGCCTCATAATTGTTTTGTGTCGACAAACCACCGTCACCGAGCCATTTCTCACCTTCAGCGGCATTCTAAAGCCAAACCACGGTGCGCAAATCATGCAATTATGCGCAGTCCGCGCACTTGCCCCCATGCATGAGCAGCGACCGCGGATAGCCACCCTAACAGCGCCCTTAGCATCAGCGCCCCTGGCGGCATCGGTGAGCAGCGGTGCCATTTCCGGTAATGGAAACGCGCCGCGCTTTTCACACCTGAACAAGTTCTAGCCACCCTAGTGTAGGCCTCTGTTCTTGCGTGATCTGCGGCCGCGTCCGACTCAGTGTGACTCTGAAGTTTTAGTAGCAGCGGTTTCGCAGTGCAATGGCGGGCTCAAAGCCGCGACAGTACTTCCAAGTATTTTTGAAGTCGTACACGGCAGAATTTCCGTGCTTCGTGCCGTCTAAGAAAGGAGAGAAGTTCGGATTTTGCACCACGTGTGCCTGTGATGTTAACATTTCACATGGTGGCAAGTCCGACATAAAGATCCACATCGCTTCAAAAAAGCACCAAGGATACGTGCGAGCCGCGGACAGCCAGCCGAGCCTGACAAGTTTTGTTCGCAGTGACAGCGACCTCGGTGTGATTCGTGCAGAATGCCATTTCACGGCGTTTTTAGTTGAACACAACATACCGCTCAGTGTCAGTGATCACGCTGGACCACTTTTCCGGAAAATGTTCCCCAAGTGCGAGGAAGCCAAACGCTACGCCTGTGGACGGACGAAGACAACGGCAATTGTTCGTGAAATGGCCGCGAACGCAGAGACTCCTTTGCTGGATGCCCTAAAAAAAACAGGTATTTTCGATTGCTGTGGACGGAAGTAACAATAGGGATACGCAGCTTTACCCTATTGTTGCGACATACTTCGTTAAAGAGACCAGTAGAGTTGAAAGCCGCCTCCTTTGCCTCGGTACAATCCAAGGGGAAGCGACGGGTCAGAAAATTGGAAATCTGATTCTCGACGAAATGAAGTCCCGAAGTTTGCCTCTTGAAAACCTGTTGGCATTGTCTTCGGACAATGCCCATGTCATGATTGGCAAAAAAAACAGCGTTTCGACTGTATTGAGGGAGGCCCAACCAGCTTTGATCGGGGTTGGTTGCCCATGCCACCTCATCAACTTGGCCGCCCAAAAAGGAGCTGCATGTCTTCCTGTAAAGGTTGATGAGGCCTTGGTTGACATTTTTTTTTTTTACTTAGAGAAAAGCTCAAAGCGGAAAGATCGACTAAAAGACTTTCAAAGATTGCATGACGTCGACGTCAGGAAGATGCTGAAGCATTCGCCGACACGTTGGCTGTCTTTGGGGAAGTGTTTGAAGAGGCTGCTGGACCAGTGGAAACCACTACTTAGCTTTTTCTTGAATGAAACAAAACAGTGTAATAAGCAGAGCTTGTTTTTGGAGTCTTACCAGATTCCCAAGACTTCTCTACAAATCGCCAAGAATCCTGCGCCGGCCTCAAAGACTGCTGCACACCTTCCCAAGGCTGCTGCAGGTGTTGAAAAAAAAAGCACCGACTGTGATGGACCTTCACTAAAAAGAAAAGGAGTTCATTCTGCACCACAAGTAAAGAAACTGAAACTTCAATGCGAGGCATCTGCAGAAGCTAGCCACGTGACCCGTGAAGAGCGCCTGTTTTTTTTTTTTGTCATCGGAGCTAAGCAGGGCATGCTGTCTTTTTCTCCAAAATGTTATCCCTCTTTTTGAGAAGACAAACTGCCTACTTCAGTCGCAGGCTCCTCAGATTCATGTGCTCAGGGGCCTCTTGAACCGCCTTCTCGAGGATCTGTTGACTCGATTTGTGCGGCCAGGTGTTCTCAAGGGATGCCATTCATTGCCTGAAGTTGCCTACGGAGCGGTCGAGAATCAAAAAGATGATAAAGACATCGTCATTGGCATGACAACCTCCTCTGTAGTTGAGACGCTGACCTCAAATGAGAAAGAGCAGTTCTTCTCGGCTGTACGTCTCTACTTCACTGCAGCATGCGATTATATTCGCCACAAGTTCCCGCTGGAAGACATCAGCCTGAAGATGGCTGAAGTTGCCCAAGTGCAGGCTCTAGAAACTGCTTCATTCAGCAGTGTACTCCATTTCATTATGGCATTTCCTGCTATTCTGCCCCAGCAGAGTGGTGAAACAAGCGAAGAAACAGTTGATGCACTCGAAGTGGAGTTTGCCAACATACAAGCTTACCAGATTCCAGCAGACATACTGAATGAGCCAAGGTGCGACATACAGTGGTCGCAATTGGGAAGCACTCGAGATTTCGACGGATCGCCCAGATTCCGCAGAATCTCAATGGTTATGCTGGGCATACTCTCCATTCCCCACAGTAACGCTGAATGTGAGAGAATATTCAGCTCTGTCAACAAAACTCGAACGGAGTTTCGCTCATCAGTTTCCGAGAAAACTCTAGAAAGTCTGCTGATGGTGAAAGGACACCAGAGTGGCACCTGCTTTGAGCAAGCCTACACAGAGAAGTTTTTGAAGCAGGCGAAGTCAGCAACTGCAAAAGCATTGCAAAAATAAATCGTGACAGACACAATGGAGTTTTCGCTCATTACTCTACGGGACACGGATTTTGCTTGTGGGTGAGTGAGCAAGGAGCAAGGGTGTCGCTAAAGATAAATTCTCGGGAAGTAAAAAAAAAAAAAAAAAAAACAGCCCCCCCCCCCCCCCCCCCCCGTCGCGGAGGTTTTACGAATTTTGAAATCTTCAGGTTGGCAGGTATGCTAATCTGGCTTGAAACAAGCTTCCCAGATTACTTGGCCGATCTCAAAAGCCAGTGCCTGGCGAAGAACTTCTTAACCAAGGAGACTTGCGAAGCCCTGGTGATGACAACACGTTCAAATGTTGAGTGCATTTGATACCTCCTTGAAGACGTGTACTTTCACTTTGTTTTAACAAGGAAAATGTCGTCTGACCCAATTGAGTCGTTCTTTGGCTTAGCACAGCCTTAGCACCCTGAAAGCATTAAACAACCCTAACAATACCAACCGATTTGTACAAGCAATAAAACAATTAGCAAAAAACAAAACGGAACAAATCACTTTTGTTTACACTTGTGGGGCCCTGCTCCACATACCTTTAAAGCCAGCGGCATGCCGCACCGCATTTGAAGGCCGCGCCACTCCCAGCACTTCCTGTGCACTGCCCTTTTGCCCCTCTCCTCTCCCGCCGACGAGGGAAACCGGTCCCCGCTCGGACCCTAGAAAGAGAGGCGCAGGCAGTCGCCTCTCCCTCTTGACTCTTCACTCTTGGATCTCCCGCTGGCCGCTGCCTGGCTGCTCTCCCGACAACGACCCCTGACCCCCCGCATCTGCATGGACGGACCTCCTGAGTGAGATAAAGATGTTTCTTCCACGGCTCACTGTGTGTGTGTGTGTGTGTGTGTGTGTGTGTGTGTGTGTGTGTGTGTGTGTGTGTGTGTGTGTGTGTGTGTGTGTGTGTGTGTGTGTGTGTGTGTGTGTGTGTGTGTGTGTGTGTGTGTGTGTGTGTGTGTGTGTGTGTGTGTGTGTGTGTGTGTGTGTGTGTGTGTGTGTGTGTGTGTGTGTGTGTGTGTGTGTGTGTGTGTGTGTGTGTGTGTGTGTGTGTGTGTGTGTGTGTGTGTG
The DNA here is from genome assembly GCF_055883805.1 of Amblyomma maculatum. Lineage (NCBI taxonomy): Eukaryota > Metazoa > Arthropoda > Arachnida > Ixodida > Ixodidae > Amblyomma > Amblyomma maculatum. The sequence continues at coordinate 65,002,539 of NC_139351.1, read as the reverse complement.
TGTGTGTGTGTGTGTGTGTGTGTGTGTGTGTGTGTGTGTGTGTGTGTGTGTGTGTGTGTGTGTGTGTGTGTGTGTGTGTGTGTGTGTGTGTGTGTGTGTGTGTGTGTGTGTGTGTGTGTGTGTGTGTGTGTGTGTGTGTGTGTGTGTGTGTGTGTGTGTGTGTGTGTGTGTGTGTGTGTGTGTGTGTGTGTGTGTGTGTGTGTGTGTGTGTGTGTGTGTGTGTGTGTGTGTGTGTGTGTGTGTGTGTGTGTGTGTGTGTGTGTGTGTGTGTGTGTGTGTGTGTGTGTGTGTGTGTGTGTGTGTGTGTGTGTGTGTGTGTGTGTGTGTGTGTGTGTGTGTGTGTGTGTGTGTGCGCGCGCGCGCGCGCGCGCGTGCGTGCGTGCGTGCGTGTGTGTGTGTCTTGCGTCTACCTCGTCTACAGAGGAATCGCCCACACACTAAAGGTCATTGTGGAAATAAAGGAAATGATAAAGCAGACGAATTACTGAAAAGCGCTTGGGAAAATGGAGAAGAGACTCCAATTACTATACAGTTGTTTTTAGCAAAAGCTTTTTTTGTATTAGCTTTCTGTCAAAGACTTAGTAAAAAAATAATGAATGAATGTTAGGCACTTGCATGGTGACATAACAGTGTCTGGTCTTGTTCAGTGAATAAGTAAAGACAATTGGATTGTTTGTGATAAATTGTAATTATCAGCCTTTTATAGCAATAAGGGGAGTTTTCCACTATGAGCACCAGTTAGTAATGATCTTTGTGAAGAACACTGTTGCCCCTTTATAGACAGGATTTTGCTATAAATAGTATAATACTCAGGAAATAATCTGATGGCTGAGGTAATATTTAATAGCAAGGCATTTATGCAGGGATGGAACTGCTGCTTTATGTATCGATATCCGCTAAAACTATGGTGCACGCCAACCAGTATGGCAACGTGCTCAAGGCACTTCCGGCACGGGGCCAATAAAATTTATTGGCGGCGGCGTTGCCAATCTAGCTACTTTGTAGCTAGATCTATCTGCTTTTGGACTCAACTAGCTACCAAAAACTTAGTTTAGCTATGAGTAGCTATTTTAGCTTCTTTCTTCAAAATCTAGCTAAGTAGGTATTTTGGTGGAGTCCAGCTTAAATCTATCTACATTTCAGAATCACTATTCTGGTGAAAACAAACTTGCCATACACGTGCTACACATGATGGAACTGACACCAGGCATATAGCGCCATCTAGTAGCTTTTAAATAAGACGCAAACCAGACCAGGATATATTGCGAGAAAGAAGGAAACACTTGAAGAGAGAGTGGGAGGATCGACCGTGCTCCAGTCATCGGCCTGCTGTCACCGGACTGTCCCTGAGGCCACTGACTCCCAGCCAGCGAGCCAATTAGGGAGCGCGCACTAGTCTCCCAGAGTGTACCACACCATACATGATCCTACGGTCATGTTTTTGTTATAGCGATATAGCAAACAAAATTGTTTTTGTTTGCTATATCGCTTGTTGGTGCAGTTGTTGCAATAGCTTTTTCACTACTGTCGCTCTTGCCAGATACTGTTTTGAATATATTGCAGTAGTTCGTCGAACACGTAGCTTTTTGTTGTATGATTGCGAATTCCCCTTTATCATTTCTCTGATCAAGAAAAGTAATTTGAGAGCGTGGCGCATATAGGTTTAGGATCTTTCGACTCGGGACATTATAGTAGACAAAAGCAAAATGTACAAACATCACTTCAGAGGCTCCTGGCTTAAGGAGGATAAGTACAAGCAGTGACTTATGGTGATGGCTGGGACCCCTTCAAGGCTTTTTGCAAATGTTCTATCGAGGCGAAGAAAGCGGGCATCAATAAGCAAGCCACATCTGTAAAACACCTAGCATGCACGCCACGCAAAGGACTTCAGCGGCCTTCTATATCGGATGCCATAACACCAAGTCTTGCGCAGCACGCAGAAGTCACCCTTTCTTTTTTTGTTGCTGAACATTGTGCAATGAACACCATTGACCACTTGAGAGAAGCTTGCAAGCGCATTTTTCAGGATAGCCAGTTCACACCTAAGATCAAAATTCATCGCACAAAGTGTACTAATTTTATAAAAGGCGTCCTTAGACAGCATTTTGAAAATTCGTTGCGGGAAGATATTGCCAAAGAAAGTAAAGTGTTCTGATCGACGAGTTGACTGATATTAGTGTCGTGAAGGTCCTCGGCATAGTCATCTGGTATTTTTTCCAGTTAAACGGTGAGGTCGTTTAAACTTTCCTTACCCTGCAAGAACTCAAACAATGCAACGCTGAAGGCACAGCCTCAGCGCTTTTAGATGGATTGCGGTCTAAAAGTTTGAATCCCAAAACTCACTATGTTCAGAATGCAACCTTTTTTGACACTCTTTTACAGCACCGTTTCATGTATGCTGCGAAGAGGCCGCGAGGCTTTTCTTTGCACACAGCAGCCCCATATAGTGTGCGATCGCGGCATCGATCAGCTCTCCAAGGTCATCGTTGCAACCCTTGTAAACATCTACAGTGGAAGCATCGCTACAGCATCCAGGGTAGCAGAACCAGGCGCTACGTACGACGTAGTGCACCACTGTATAGTTTAAGGGTATGAACTCCAAAAATCTTGTTGGCATTGGAGTAGACAATGCAAGCGTCATGACGTCATGTGCATAGTGGCATTTACACTCGACTAAGAAACGAAATTCTTCATTTTGTTATGGTTCGATGCGTCTGCCATTCTCTTCAGCTTGCAGTTTCATATGCATCAGTTACCTTGCTGCGAAACAGAATTTCTGGTGAGAGAGACGTACTGATGGTTTGCTCACTCCTCAACGAGGAGACTGGAATACCAAAGCTTATACCGCGAAATAAACGACCAAGAGAATCCACTTGCTATACCACAAGCCTGTGGCACATGCTAGTTGTCAATACATACTGAAGTAAACAGGATACTTGCCAAATGGACTGAACTGAAGGAAGTTTATGAAAAAGCACGAAGAGAAAAATTGCTACACGGCAATGATGCTTTATGAACTGTTTAGTGACCCCAAACACAAATCCTAAGTACTGTTGCTGGACTGGGTTTTAACGGAAATACAGCGTGTCAACAAATAATATCAAGCGAAAAAACATGACCCGACGAAATTATTCGAGGATCTGAAGAACCTTGTCAAATCAATAGCCGCAAAAGTATCTTTGTCAACTTTGCGATATGTTTTAAGGGCCAATACCAACGAGCATCTCGACCCAAATCCGTACTTCGGTCACCGGTTTGAAACAGCACTCCGAGACGCATGCTTGCCATGTGACAATGAAAAGGAGCTACGCCTTCGCTGTCGACGTTTCATTGTGGAACTCTTCAACCAGCTGTGTCAGCTGCTTCTAGAAAACATTCAGTGCTTGCAAAAGGCTTCTCTCCTCTTGTAAAGAATGCACTGAAAGAAATATAGGAGCCAATTACGGAATTGGCGGCACAGTTTCTCTCCGTGAGAGCCATGTCCGCTGGCGAAACGCAGTGGAGAAATTTGCGGCATATGAAATTGTTCTCTACTAATACAACCGGTGGTTTATGGGCAGAAGTCGGTTCATATAGAGACGCATAGGGTGAAAACCCCTTTATCAAGCTGGCCACACTTGCCACGAGAGTGCTGCCATTGCTTTTCTCAGATGCTAGAGTAGAAAGATGCTTTAGCGACATGAGCATTTTTAAGAGGAAACGTAATAGATTGGACATTGACACACTAAATGCGCTACTAAGTGTACGGGATGGGCTTCGGAGGCACAAAAAAATACCAAGAATATAGCTTGCCAAGTGACATGGTAGCAAAAATCGGCACGATGGTATCGTACTCAACAGCAGAAGTTTCCGAAACCTGGAAAGCAGCATAGCAACACCAAAAAAAACCGCCCCCTTACATCACCTCGCCAGTCATAAGGCCATCGACATTTACAACACCTTCGATTTTACCGTGAAAGAAAAGAATGACTACGACAAGCTGGCGCAAGCATTTGAGGCCTATTGCTTACCCCAGAGCAATGAAACATTCGAGCGCTACATGTTCCAGAGCCGCACACAAGCTGAAGGTGAGCCTTTTGAGCACTTCTGTCGGGACCTGCAACTGAAGTCCAAGAGCTGCAATTCTGACGTCCTCTGAGAATCTATGCTGTGTGACCAAATAGTGTACAGAACATCTAGTAAGGTGCTAAGGGAAACGCTAAAACGGAGGTGCTTAAAATCGCATGCAAATATTTTACCAAAATGTTTTTGCGACATAAGGGGGCTGCTTAGAATCACTAAAATATGATATGTCATGCTCATGTTGCTGCATGAGCCCTCTAGGCATGCACGATCAAAACCAAGGCCATCACGCCTTTTAGCGGCAGTTGCACTTCGAGCTCTGTGTCCTTTATACTGCAGACGATGCAGAGAACATGGCAAACGAGGGCAGCGATGAAGGAATGGAAGGGATGAAAACCGTGCTGGAAAAAAAGTGTCGTCACTGGAACCACTGAAATATCTCCAGTGGTAATCAAGCCAGCTAAAAAATCGAGTGATGGAATATCTATTTTTTGTTTGCTTTACCTAACTTTAGTAAACCGTGCTTCCTGGTTCATTCAAATCAAATTTTAAAGCTTTATTTACTGCTTTATAACTTTTTACAAAATAAGTTCTTTGATTGCTCCAGGTGCACTAGGCTAATGGGGTGTACATCACACAGCATGCATACGAATCGCTCATGGCAACGCAAAACAATTCCATATTTGTCAAACGTGCCGCGACGGCTATTTGGACAACGGAGGCACTTGTGGAGAGGAGTTTTACAGAAACGCTATCCAACCGCTTCCTTGGAGAGTGCGAGAGTGTCCCGCAGAAGCCCCTCTCCCCATAAAAAGTGGAGGCCCTAAGAGGTAAAACCAGCATTTTTTCGACATAATATAACTTCTACTATTTTATTCCCTCTGTATTAAATATCTGTTAGCCATTTGTGGTGACAAGTGTATTGAGGACCTTTGATGGTGCTGGAAGTCTGTGGAAAACTTAACCAGTTTCACTGTCACAATTTCAATCCATTTAATTGCATGTTCAGTTCTGCTGCTATAGAAGTAAGAAAAGGTACATTGATGAGTTGCCCTTCCGTACGTACTTTCAAATGATAATATTACACCATTAAAGTCGCCATTCTGGAGAAAATCCAGTGTTAGCGTTGTTTGCTATGTGATGTTTTTTTGTTGTTTTTTTTAATCACGGGCATGCCTTGGCAGACAGTGGCAGCTGCTACCACCTTGGCAGGAGCTGTCCACTTGGGCAGCTCCTGCCGAGATGGGAGGGTGAAGTGGAAATCCCTAGGTCCCTTGGATATCCCAAGTTAAACATGCTACATTTAAGTCATATAAGCATTCTAGAATGACTTAATTAAAGTTGGCCTATATATCTATTTCAAGTGCTTTTGCACCTACAATGCTTCCCAACTGTGTGCTGATGAGTATGTGCAAGATAATAGAGAGACAAATAGGATCATTCTTGATTAAGAGAATAGTGTGCTTATGCACACAAGAATCAGAAATGGACCCAGAGGCAGAAGTATTTAATGCTGCCATGCCTTAAAGGCCAAGCCTAAATGTCTCCCATAATTTTGCTTGGCTTACGTTTAATTTGCATTACCTCAGGATTCAACCCAATTGGACTATTAAATATTGCAGATGCTCGGCTCAGCAATCACGCGGTATTTTTCCGCTGCATAATTGCAATCGACAGGTGCATAGCGCGCCAATAAAAGCAGATAACTTATAGAGCACAGCTGTTGTGCTCTCGCTCGTAGATCGCATGTTGTTGGCGCAGTCATCTTCAGCTGAACAAGCCACGTGGCAGCCATGACACATGGCGGAAAATAGTCTTGCCTGTCGGAATATTTTTCCGGATATGAAACTGAGGTTATGCTTGTCATTTACTGATTTCAATATCCATCTTCAATATCCATCTTTTTCAGGCACTATGATGCCACACGGGGGATTTCAATATCCATCTTCAGTCTTTTTCAGGCACTATGATGCCACACGGGGGTTGCCTGCAGATGACATCCAGAAAGAAGCCAAAGACATGCCAGCTTCGCAGGAAGACAAAGAGCCTGAAGTATCAGAAGGAGTAAATTTCGAATGTTGTGATGGCGGTGTGCCTTGGAGTTCAACGTAGAGACGATGTCATACCACTAGAAGTCTTCTACACCCGAACGAGAATGGTCAACGATGAGAGACAAGGGTGCTCATACGTGAAGTGATTCCCCTATAGCATAAAGCTAAAACCATAGAGTAAACCGCTGTCTTTAAAAGCCATGTCTTTAAGTTCAAGCCGAACCTAAGCGTAGCCATGCAGACTGATTTTTGCGTAACTCCAGGTTTAACACAAGCTAAACCACAGCTAATTTTGTTTTTCATTTCCAGAGTTACCTACGAGATAAGGTCATGCTTACAAATTAATTACTGAAGCGAACACCAAGCTGTGCAGTTTATGTGAGAAATGAGTTTCGTCCTGATTTGTGGTATATGCATCTTTTCTTTGTACTTTCTCCTTGTTCCTGTTTTCTTGTGGGCTGCAGGTCATGTGCTTACAATAATTTTATCAATGGCAGTGACTGGTAAGGGTGTTTTCCTTTGTCTGGATCTGTACCAACACATTTCAGTCTCAAACATTATCATGTGCACAGTTGTGCTGAACTGCTGGGAAGTCAACAAGTTGTAATCAGACAGATAGGCTTGCACACAGCTCCAATGATTTATATTCCACAGACCAGTTGGTTCTGGCCGCAAGTGAAATTAGTACACGGTCATACAAAATACAGGCTGTGTACGGAACGTAATGCAACTGTGTCTGTAATAATAGTGTTATTCAAGGTATGCGAAATTCACCACAGTAATCCCTTTGGCTATCTATGCCTTCTCTGAAGTGAATACGCCATGCCCTCGAGTGTGTCTCATAAATGTGGTGCTGCAGTTACTGTAAATAAAGCCTCCTTGTGTCCGCTCGGAGAAAATGCAGACTCCAGCGCACGTTTCATTTCACGTATGCTTCCGACGGTATCCATTCGGTGCGATCATAAACGAAAAAACCCGTTTTCTTGAACTGGTCAACATTTATTAGTCCGCACCGCAACCAGGCGTTGATAACACGCAATGATAGAAGTAAAATCAAAGCACTATAAGGGCGGTATCATCCACGTGGGCGAATGTCGCCGGAAAAACTGCGCCGCGGCTGTTGCGATCGGTGGTAAGTATGAATATGGCGCTCCAGCGGCAAAGCAACAAAACGTAAGCCAAAGAAAATAGAAGCAAACTATCGCGAACCTGATGCGCCCAAACAGCGTACTTTCCAGAGTTAACAGAGGAACATTTTAAGTAGAATGAAGACGTTCAAGCCGCCAGGTTTTGATAAGATCCGTGTGCGTGATCTGTACTGGAACTTTAACATACTAAAACGCATAATTCTTAAAATACTGAACGGCATATTAGAAACCGGAATAATGCCCAGAGAATTAATAAAAATATCGATAGTGAGGCCTGTGTATAAAAGCGGAAAGAAAAATGACTGCGTAAACTATAGACCAATTTCTATTATACCTGCTCTGGCGCATATTTTGGACAAACACGTGAGATCCGTTATGCAGTTTTTTTGCGAGGAGTATTCTCTAAGCAACCCGGCACAATATGGCTTCAAAAAAAAAAACGGAATACAACTACGCTCTTAGAAGAATTTTCAGATTACGTTAACACCGCAATTGAAAACAATCACCTTACACTGGCACTGTTTTTAGACTTATCGAAAGCATTTGATACTATTGATCATGCATTAATGTTGGAAAAGTTGGAAAACATGGGTTTCCCAGGGACGATTTCATCAATTATTTCAGGGCTATTTCACAGGTAGAGCACAGTGTGTTAGAATTGATGACAAATATAGTGAATTTAAGACGATAAAAATTGAAAACAATCACCTTACACTAGCACTTTTTTAGACTTATCGAAAGCATTTGATACTATTGATCATGCATTAATGTTGGAAAAGTTGGAAAACATGGGTTTCCAGGGACGATTTCATCAATTCTTTCAGGGCTATTTCACAGGTAGAGCACAGTGTGTTAGAATTGATGACAAATATAATGAATAGACCAGTTGCATAAATGCCAGCAACACTGTAAAAAGTTGTTGCTTGTTCTGGCAACAGTGTGCTGCGGCGCCATTATACAGGAAAGCGAGTGCGTGCGCGAGCATTGTTGGATGGTTGTTGGCGCTGTTGCAGCGGCTTTCAAACCTATTACATCAAATCGCATACTGCAGCTGCTCTGTTGATTACACTTGTTGGCAACAGGCCAACAGCGAGCGGCTGCCTTCCCCCGTGGCTTTGCAGTTATGTTACGGGATGGCGGAATGACTTGACTTCTATGAAGGCAGGGTGGGCACAGAGCGAAGCTATGCGCATAGCTACAATTTCCACATTGAGTCCTACATCAACGTGGCCGCGCTGAAGACCAACACCAGCCAGAGCAGGTAAGGCTATGTTCTGCGCAAGCGTTTATCGACCGTAAAGTTGTGCTCATTTTACTCGCATGCACCGTTTCCTTCGCTAAAGCATGTAGAAAACAGAGAGGACTTTTCACTTCTTGGGAGAACGTGTTCAGAAAATTAACTCTCTCTTTATTTACAGCGGCGGTATCATCTTTGTGAAGGCACCGTGCTTTCGAAGCAAAAAAAAGAATGCGCCGCCATACGCTGTGATGGCTGCGTTCGACGCCTCAGCCCATGTTGTCGACGGCTGTTGTGAATGCCCTGCAGGAAAGCTGGCCTGCAACCACCTGCTGGCCGTCTTGCGCACCGTTATGCTGCTGCAGTCGAAGGGATTTGCCGAGGCGCCAGATATGCTGGCATGCACAGACTTGCCCCAGCAGTGGAGAGTATCTCGGAGCAAAGCAATAAAAGGGGTCTCAGTTCAGTCGGTAGACTGGCATAAAGTGAAGGAGGGTGGAGGCAGTACACCGAGAATGACACTGCCAAAGGAGCGTCGTGTGCACCGTAGAACTCGCTCCAGCAGGAGGACGCAAAAAGGCGACTGGTGTTTGACCTTCTTGCTTGCGACCCAGACAATGAGTTCGCCAAAGGCCTCCTGCTAACAGAGGAAGGAGAGTCGAGACAGTCCAGGTTCGGGGCCGTTTCCACACTATCACCACAGAGCTACCAGATGTCAATTCTTTCAGGGCTGTTTCACAGGTGGAGCACAGTGTGTTAGAATTGATAACAAATACAGTGAATTTAATATGATAAAAATTGGTGTTCCACAAAGAAGTACACTGGGCCCATTACTATTCAATATGTACGTCTCTGAACTCGGTTTTTCGAAATTAACGTCCAGAATCTTTCAGTATGCAGACGACACAGCACTAGCACTAGAATTCACTGATCCTACTTTTGGGAGCAAATGTTTTCAGCAGGATATATGCAAGATAATAGACTGGCTTGCCCAAAATTCAATATATCTAAACCGGCAAAAAACAATGCTTCTCTGTTTTATAAACCCACACAAGCGGATACTCCTAAACGAGTCACTTCTTTCAAATGTTTTCAGCAGGATATATGCAAGATAATAGACTGGCTTGCCCAAAATTCAATATATCTAAACCGGCAAAAAACAATGCTTCTCTGTTTTATAAACCCGCACAAGCGGATACTCCTAAGCGAGTCACTTCTTTTACATGGCTCGCATTGTGATCCATGTACATGTAATATGTCATGCCATTTGAACCTTCGGTAAAATATCTTGGAATAATATTTGATGAGCACATAACATGGAATAATTATGTGCGGTATATATGTAACAGGCTTAGAGCTGTTTCCACGATGATGTACAACCTCAGAGGTAAGACTTCCGATGCACCTAAGGCTCATCATATTCAAGGCGCTAGCTGAATCTGTAATAACCTACAGCTTGACATTGTATGGAACTTGCTCTGATCACAATATGGGAGCCATAAATCGCATAATTAAAAGAATTGTTAACAGTATAACTTATGGTACTGTGTTGCAGGAGGTTGGTAAGGAGGAAAACTTATTGACAATAGACTAGGCGTACTGGAAATGCGGGAACTATTTTTTTACACTGTGCTCACACGTCATTACTTTAGAAGTGATTTTAAAATACCCGTCAAGAAAAACGCTGCCTTAAAAAAGACAAACTTTTGTAAAGCCAACATGTTTTACGCATTACGGGAAAAAGTTAAGAAGATATTAAGTGCCACAAATATTCAATGAACTTTGCAAAGAGTTTCGGAGTTTCAAAACCAAATGTAAAATGACTAAAGCAGTAAGAAAATGGTGCTCATCCTTGCTGATAAATCACTGATGGCCTCTTGCATGCTGTATTTTACCTTCCCTGCTTTTGGTCTCGATTTAAGAATTGTTTAAATATTGCTCATTTCAAGCTTTTATGATGACCTGTGTTCATTCTTGTTTTCTTTTCTCGAGAGTATTCCTATTTGTTCAATATGTATACACAATTTTTGCACTGTACGCATGTACTAGTGGCATTGTTTTGGTAATAATTTTGTACACATTCGATGTTTCACCATACTGCCTGAACAACCAACAAGCATACTGCGCTTAGGTTGGACAGGAAAACCAATGTACTAAACGAACATGAATAAATATTTTATTTGATATATCACATTCGATGTTTCACCATACTGCCTGAACAACCAACAAGCATACTGCGCTTAGGTTGGACAGGAAAACCAATGTACTAAACGAACGTGAATAAATATTTTATTTGATATTTGATATCTCTGATAACGACAGGCGGCCTGATCGGGCCTATCGCCACGCATTCCGCTTTTTATTTGACGAAGTTAAACACACATGCAGGCCTGTCAATATACGAGTCGCACATGCTGATAGGCCTTCATGGTAGTTCAACGTGAATAAATATTTTATTTGATATTTGATATCTCTGATAACGACAGGCGGCCTGATCGGGCCTATCGCCACGCATTCCGCTTTTTATTTGACGAAGTTAAACACACATGCAGGCCTGTCAATATACGAGTCGCACATGCTGATAGGCCTTCATGGTAGTTCGCTTCCCCCCCCCCCCCCCCCCCCCTTCACATTTCACGCAATGAGTGCCTGGAAAGGAGAGTTTGGAAAAGCGGAGCTGTCATAGCAGTACTTACAGACTTGCTGTCGATGTTTCCCTTTCCTGGCAGCGAAGTGCACCCACAAGTTGAGGCGAGGTGAGCTATCACTGTCATTTCTAGAACACGCAAGATAGAAAATGCGCCGCTGTACAATGAGGCTCCTTGAAGCATCGATGACATTGGTCGAACAAATGCCGCGGACCACACAAATGTCACGATTAGCCCCGTCAGCCTCGTGCGTGGAAAAACACCCAAAGTTATCCGGCGACCATGCTAGGGCTGCGGTGCTTGTACCAATAAGAAAAGTGGCAGACACGTGCACGTCTGCGCAACGCCATGGAACGTTTGCGCCTCCATGCCGGATGGGTGGATGAATGATGGATGGATGATAGTGGCTCTGCCCTTTGAATCGGGCGGCAGCTTGCGCCGCCTAGCCAAAAAATTAAAAGAAATATATTTATCTCTTTCCCATTTTTAGCTTCTAATTCGCCGTATCCGCCCCCCTCCATCTTTTTCCTCTCTTTATTCTCTTGACTTTTTCCACCAATCCTCTAACCTCTCTTCTGTTATCAGAACGCGTTCCTCACCCATTCGTCCATCTTCCCCAGCAAATCCCAGCGCTCTCTCCAGATCTGCCGCTTTTTCCGCGGGAAGGGCAGGACGAAGTTTTTGGCACCTTAGAACAACATGTTCCGTTGTTTCCTCCTCAGTTCCGCACGCCGCGCATAATATATCTACTTCCTGAAATTTTTTTCTGTACGTTTTTGTTCTGAGGGCCCCTGTCCTAGCCTCAAACAGCAATGAGCTCCCTCGTGAGTTGTCGAATAAACTTTCTTTCTTTATATCCTGTTTTCGAGTTCTATACATACCCAATGCTGATGATGGATGGATGATAGTGGCTTTGCGCTTTGAATCGGGCGGCAGCTTGCGCCGCCTAGCCAAAAAATTAAAAGAAATATATTTATCTCTTTCCCATTTTTAGCTTCTAATTCGCCGTATCCGCCCCCCTCCATCTTTTTCCTCTCTTTATTCTCTTGACTTTTTCCACCAATCCTCTAACCTCTCTTCTGTTATCAGAACGCGTTCCTCACCCATTCGTCCATCTTCCCCAGCAAATCCCAGCGCTCTCTCCAGATCTGCCGCTTTTTCCGCGGGAAGGGCAGGACGAAGTTTTTGGCACCTTAGAACAACATGTTCCGTTGTTTCCTCCTCAGTTCCGCACGCCGCGCATAATATATCTACTTCCTGAAATTTTTTTCTGTACGTTTTTGTTCTGAGGGCCCCTGTCCTAGCCTCAAACAGCAATGAGCTCCCTCGTGAGTTGTCGAATAAACTTTCTTTCTTTATATCCTGTTTTCGAGTTCTATACATACCCAATGCTGATTTTCCTTGCATTCTTTCCTCCCACATTTTCCTTTCTGCCTCCTTTACCTGCTTTTCAATGCTGCTGTTTTGCTGCGGTGTATCTCCAAACTCTAGGTACTTAAATCTGAGCTTTCGGGTTCTGTTAGTCCATTTCGTATTCAGGCTTTTCATGAAGAGGTGCTTGTACATTTTTCGTGCCCACCTTGATTCCTCCATTTCGGTTAGTCTCTGATCATATTTTAGTTTGCTAATTGCCTCTCTAACCTCAAATGATGCCCAGCCCATATCTCCCTGGACTCCTTCATTAGGTGTGTTGCCATGTGCTCCCAATGCCAATCTACCTACCTTTCTCTGTCTGATTTCAAGGCCTGACTGTACTTCTGATTTCATGCACAGGACTGCATTTCCAAAAGTGAGTCCTGGTACCATAACACCCTTCCGTACCCCTCTAACAACCTCATACCTGTTATAATTCCAGAGGGCCCTGTGTTTCATAATATCCGAACTCCTTTTCCCTTTGTCTATCGTAATTCCTTCATGCTTTTCTAGGTAATTTTTTCCTTCGTTGATCCATATGCCCAGGTATTTATAGCTCTCCACATGTTCAACCTTGGTGCCTTGTATTTCCAGCACGTCCCCCCTTTCATCATTAAATACCATTATTCCTGATTTTTCACTGCTAAATTGCAGTCCCAGCTTTTCGCCCTCTTCTCCACAGATCTTAAGCGGCTCCTGCAACCCATCCCTCTTATCTGCCAGCAGTACAATGTCATCCGCGTACATCAATCCTGGTAGAACTTGTGTTACTTTCTGTCCTCCCTGCATATAGCTTGCATCGAATCCCTTATTACTTTCCTCCAGACGCCTTTCCATTTGGCTCATGTATATCATGAAAAGCAGCGGTGACAGTGGGCACCCTTGCCTAAGCCCCCTTTTTATTTTTGCTGGTTTTGTTGTTTCCGTCTCCCATACTATCACTGCCTCATTATCTGCATACACTTCTTGTATGAACTGAACCAGGTTTTTATTCAGGCCATATTCCTTCAACTGGTCCCACAGTTTTTTCTGATCTACACTGTCGTATGCCCCTTTAATATCTAAAAACGCTATCCATAGTGGTCTCTGACTTGCAGCTGCTGTTTCTATACACTGGGTAACCACAAATAAATTATCCTCTAGTCTTCTGTCCTTGCGGAAACCATTTTGTAGTTCTCCGAGGATATTCCCTCCTTCTGCCCATTCCTCCATCATTACTTTTACTAAGTTGCATTGCTACCCTGTATATAACTGATGTAACTGTGATTGGCCGATAGGACCTTATGTTATCTCTGCTTCCCTTGCCTTTGTATATTAGTCTCATCCTGCTTAATTTCCAATCTTTTGGTACTTGACCGCCCTTTATTGTTTGTTCAATCAACTGTCGCAATTTTACTTTGCTTTTTTGTCCTAATCTGGTAATCAATCCCATGGGTATGCTATCTGGTCCTGTCGCTGTTCCCAAGGGGACCTTCCGTTCTATTCTTTCCCATTGTCTTGCTGTCATCTCCTTGTATTCTTGCTCCTCGTCCCTGTGGTCCTCATTATTCTCCGTTTCTTCTGCGGCATTCACTTCCAGACTGGCAAAGGCTGTTTCTATTGTGCGCCTAATATATTCCTGTGCTTCCTCTCCCTCCACTCTTTTTCCTTCCTTTGTGGTCAGTGAGTGTTGGACCCCTTCCGTCTTTTTTGCTTGTAGCCTTATGTGGTTCCAAAACCTCTTTGCAGCATTTTTATCTTTTTTACTTATGTCCATCATCCACTGGACCCCAGCTTTTCCTATTTTGATTTGGATTAAGGTTGACGCCTCCCTTTTTCTCTCAAGGTACTCCTCCCATTTGGATTCTACTTCCCTTGGTCACGGCCGGTCTCGAGGGAGAGAGCGCTTAGCGCGCGCTCTCCCCCGAGACCGGCCGTACCTTGGTGTGGCTCCCCTCTTCTTTGCTAATCTGTGCTCTCTGGATGCGCCTCTTGACGCCTCGTTATGGCTGCTTTAAAGGAGTATAGACACGTACATTTTCTGTTCCGGTATTTTTGCTTTAATCAATCCACAGTGATCCAAAACAGAGGGACTGCGACCCAAAAAGCCCCAGCACAGATCAATTAATTTGTTATCAGTGCATTTATCATTGCCAGTTTCGGTTTCGATCTCTCCGGACGCGAGTGCGCGATGACGTCAAAGATACGAGAACGCCACACGAGCGCCCCCTACTGGCAAGGTAGGTGATCGCGTAAGCACAAAATCTGATGATGCATTCGGGTCGCGTTTTTCGTCTGCTTGCTGTCGCACGTGCAAGAAAATATCGTCGTCGAGCAGCGCTTCAGCGTAGCATAATTAGTACCATTAGTACTGCGACGCTGTTTCGCCCAATAGCGTGGATGTTACTAACATTGCCGGGCACTTTAATCCCGACCCGCTCGCCTGCGACTCAAGCGACGAAGCAGGAATCAGCAGCAGCCACGAAAGCTTGGTGGGCTGACGGCAGGAAATGTCAACTGGTAGGAATGTTGAACAAAGGAACCGTGAAGATGCTGCTTTATCAGTCCGGTTGGCCAATGCTGTGAGCCAAGCTGTTCTAAAAAGTTTTAGTAATGACGCGATCAGCCACGTGCTCACGCCTGTTCACGCGCTGATTGGTCCCGACGCGGCAGGCCTGCGTGCCGCCGTCCAAGCATGTGGCGCCATCTGGCGCAGTCAAGGCAATCTGGGTGCGTCCGTGGCCGCTGCGCTCGACTCCGAAGTCATAACTGCCTCATAGCATCCGCTATCGGTAATCTAGCTATCGCAGATCGCTGTTCATAGCTATTTGTACAAAGGACTATCAGTCACGATTAAATTGCGAGGATTATTCAGCCAATACGGAGGTACTGGTAGAAATAATTACAGTGATACAAGCGAGCTTTTTTTTTTCCTACAGCTGCTGCCCGGTGCGACGCACCTAATGTCTGCTAGCTCCGCTGCTGAAGGCGTCGCGCAAAGCAAGAAATTATTTTACGAGATGGGCTTGCCAGTAAAGCGGCGCTAAACTCCGACGTTTATTACAGCGTTAGCCCGTTCCGAAGCGCCTTTCGCTGGCGCTTCGATGTGAAACCAGCTAGGGCTAGCGACGTCTAGGGTAGGCGGGGAGCGGCGCAGTATGTTCCCGGCGCGCCATCGAGAGGCACCGTTGCCGTAAGCCCTGCACTTGTGCAGGCATGCTGTTGGGGCCTGAGTTTAGCAGGCAGTCTCCATACGTATACCGGTGAGGTAATTGTAACATGCACCAACAAAGAAGCCATCGAGTAAAGTGAGCAGAAGCGGAGTTCTTTCTCAGGGCACGGCCGGAAGCGGCGGCAGCGCTGTTCGAGTCCGGCCATGTGTCGTCACTGCTCTTTGCTTTGCCGACTCCACGTCACAGTTGTTTGATGACGTCACGTTGTTTACCTATGTACACGTTTTCGTCACAGAGATGTCGATGCCAATGGGTTTTGAAAAACGCGGTACTTGCCTGCCTTGTTTTTAAAATCAAATTAAAATATCTTCGCGGAAACGTGCGAGGTTGGGATTGCTTGGGGAGCATCTCTGTATAACAAGGAAAGCAATCGTATTCCTTCCGACGCTTCAAAAAATAGTGTCTATACTCCTTTAACTTCAGCATCCCACCAGCTGTTTGGTTTATATTTTCTCTTTCCTCTTCTAATCTTGCCCTTTTTTAGCTCTCTTTTAAATACTTCTACTAGGTCATCGTATGTCCATTCTCTATTTGGTTGTTGGTTTACTATGTCTTCAATGCGCTTTGACCCTTTTTCCAACTGCATATCATTGAGTTTCTGGTTGCTTTCACATACCTGCATTTTTGTTGCGGCCGCTGTCCCGCCAAATTGGAGTTTAATTCTTTTGTGATCGCTTCCTAAGCTCTTCGCCCCTTCTTCATCAATTTCCATACCTACTAACCTGTCATACAGCTTGTGGGACATCAGACAATAGTCGATTGTGGAATGAGTTATTCCTTTCCCATGTTATTTTTCCCTCACACTTTATTTCTGAATTAACTATTGTGAGATCCTGGGTTTCACAAAATGTTCCTAACATTTTGCCTGTCGTATCGCTAGCTCCATCAAAAAATTCCATATGGGCATTCATATCCCCTAAGATTATCACTTCCTTATTCTGGCCAAATTCATCTATGTCTTTAGCTAAACATCTGAAATGTTCTGAATTTTCCTCATTCGAGTCATTTCCTGTTTTTAGGTAAACAAACCCTAGTATTGTATCTAGGTTTCCCACTCTACCCTGGAGCCATATATGTTCTCTGCAGCTTTCTGTTATCCTTTTCCAATCTTGGCCTTTGATTAGCGCCCCCAGGCCACCTCCTTTTGCGGTCCTTCCCTTTTCTATTGCACCCCAGCCATGAGTATCCTTCAATGTGTGGAGGTTCTTCACTGTCTCTAAGGTGGGTTTCTGCTACACCATATACTACAAAATTTCCAGTTTGCAGCTGCTCCTGAATTTCATCCCATTTAATTCTACTTCTAACCCCTTGCATATTAATGAAGACCAAATTTACGGGTTGTTTCTTTTTCCTCCTCCGTGCCTTCGTCCTGCCCTTCCTCCCTCCATCTTTGTCTCCTACTTCTCGGTATGCAGGTATAGTGCCTAGAATATACTGGCTAGTGTGCCGAGGGCGCGCGCTGGCGTGTCCGCCGCGGTGATGCCTTCCCGCCGCCACCGCGGGGCGGCGCTACCAATAGCTAAGGTGCTATCGCTCTGCGTTCGCGGCCTCGGTAGCACAGGCGGCATATAGGTCCGGATAGCGTGCTGCGCTTTTCACTGCGAAACCTGTCTCTTGACGGTTTAAGCGCACTTCGTGTCTAAAAACAGTCTTGGTGGAAGACATTCATACCGTCCTAGTACTGTGCGGAGAAAATCATACGCTCAAATAGCGCTCGAGGAAGCGTTTAACAAATACTGTCTGGTCCATATGTCTGCTATATATCTGTTTTATTTATTCAGCTGAACCGGATAAGGTCTTAAGCAGAACACATATTGACTTCCTGATATCCAGCGAGAGAAGAAATTTGAGAAAACCACCTAAAGTTGACACGTTGGTTACAATAGTTTGTTAATATTTGATTAAACGATCGAGTCCGGCCGGATTCAATATATTGCTAATATTCCGATGACGATTTTATTTTGATCTAGAGCCACTCGATTGCGATCCACGCATCGCGATTGCGGATGTAAGGTATAGTATGCATCTTCCTTCTGAGTGAGCGCTCAGTCAGCCCAGGTGGTTGTCCCGAATTATGGGAACTATATTCTCAGTCGCGATCTAACCCGGAACGGATCGACTACGACTGTTATTGTCCGTGTGACACAGGTATCAGAAAATACCCTTAATATTTTACACTGTTCATTAATCCAAATTTGAATTTTGTTTACTCTTCGGTCTTTTCTTATGGTCCATGGTATATCGCGATGCCGCAGTCAAGTGCTACGAGCGTCAATACGTATACGGGCCTCATGCTTTCGGATAGGTTACGTCGACGTTTCTGCAATTCAGTCATGCTTATTGCTAAGGTGATATATATCAGGTTAGTGACGTTTTATAGCGTCACATTTATGCTACAGAAAAGAAGGGCGATCTTGCTTTTTCGTAACATATATTGCACGCGCGCATGTTTTCAAAGATCGCATATGCGACAATAAACACAAGCAGTCTGAATCTGATTTCAGTTTTTGTTCTTACTCTTTATTCATTTGTTTTATTAGGAAGTCACTTAATTGTTGCTTCATACATAAATTATTATTATGCGGTGTGCTTTCTTTTGTAACAGAAGGAAAGGAAAGAAACAAAAGTGGTGATTGTATCACTGATTCTTTTTTTTACAAAGTCTACAATATAGTAAAATTTGAGCAAAAAGGCGCAGCAACAATAAACAAGTAAAAATATAGAAATGCACCGCTAAAGGTTTTGGAGAAAGGCCGCACATATGACACCGCAATAATTTTAAAGTAGTCTGATACCAATTTTTGGTGTTTTTTTTTTTTTCACTTGCTAATGATGCGCTAGATATTCCTGTATAATTCTCCACGTGGTTTCTCGCTTACCACCGCTAAGTAATTTATAATTTACTTTCTTCACCAGTTTCGGCTTCGCGGTTTCAGCAGCCGATCCGGTTGTTGTACGGTCACAATTGTCTAGGTCACGCGCGGGATTAAAAAAAAAAAAAAAGCTTTAACCACAGACTCACTTATTAGCTCCTCATTTTGCGCTTTCAATAGAGCCACTTGTTCTGCGCTCCATGCCAGTTTTCTCTTAGCTCTTCTCAGAGCGCGAGAAATGTTGCAGCATTTATTTGGCTAGTTGCATGCTTTTTCCTTCTTTCTGCGCATCTTGTGTAAGCCTCCGCTGGTATTTGCATTAAGCGCAGCTAACCCCTTCAGAGTTGACGGTCAAGCGACACATTTTCTGCAAAATATATTCCCATGAATGATATGTGCTTCTTCCTGAATCAGCTGGTTGCAGGCCACATTCGGAACAAAGACCCTCCAGTGCACTCTACCTATATAGCTCTATCTTCAGCTTTAGATATTGTTGTATTGTACGCGCTTGTGTTTTTCTTTTCCGAGAATATACACTATTGTGTCCACAGAACTGAGTTCAGGCTTCCATAAGTTATCACTTTTTCTATGTACAAAGTGACAAAGTTCTTTTTTTTTTTTTTTTTTTTTTTTTTTTTTTTAGGCTCGATAACGCGCGTAGGCTACAGATCCAGCAGGTGCTTCGGTTAATTTGGTCCAAGTTGCAGGTATGTAAATTGAGTCAAACGGATCCCGAGGCTCAAAGCTGCACGTCTGCTGCTGCGGGTATGAGTTCTCGCTCGGCTCTTCTGCTGCCAGCTCCTTGGAAACATTGTCAAACATCCTTGACGGTGCGTGCATGGCTGTCGTCTGCACCACTGGCATTATGACACTGCGTTTTTGTCGTTTAGCGGCCGGTTGGTCACAGAGGTTCCTCAACTTTCTTTTCGATGTCTTCTTAGGCAGAAGATGGTTCGGATAATGGTCGAATAGCGTTGACACGGTTTCTGGCTTAATTTGTAGTCTATCTCTAGCGAGCTCGTTGACGATGCCTTTACTGTCACTTTGAACGTTCTTTCGATGTAGCTCTCCTCAAAATATTTTTCGCAGACAACACACGTTGAAGTCAACTTGCGGTCCTGTCTTTTAATCAGCCGCTTCCACTACGCAAGCTGCGCAGGGTCCGATGGCACACTGAACATAGAAACCTAGTCCTGAGCGGTAGCCACTCCGACAGAGCGACACGAAACATGTCTTTTCCCTGCCCTGATGCTTTATTTTTAGCATCATTAGTCGTTGCAAATTTAATTATCTCATATGAATGCAAGAAACAGAACGACTAAAACAAAAGAACAGCGTAGACGCGTCCAAAGCGCTCGCACCCACTGATGGCTCGGCCAGCGCAGCTGCGGCAAATCAAGGGCGCGCCGGCGGCCGACGGCGTCGACGGCACCTTTACGATGAGCAGCGCCCCTAGCGGCCAAAGTTGGAAGGCATCGCCGGCGCGGACACCTCCTCCCATTGAGAGAGCCCTCCGCACGGCACACTAGCCAGTATATTCTAGGCACTATAATGCAGGGGCAATCTGCTCGCCGATTGATTATATGGTCTCGATGACGATTTGTCAGCGAGATTAGAACCATAGCCTAAATAGAGGAGACTTTGTTAGAAATTCTAGGCACTATAGTTAGAACGCATATCTTCAGTCGATTTCAATTTTGTTCCTGTACTGTGCATTTTTTTTTTTTCATTTTTGTAGCTACGTATTTTTTTTTTGAGCTGGTTTTAGCCGCGCAATTGAAGCAGGCCGCGGAAAGTCAGGGGCACTTCCGTCCCGTCTAATTCTCCCAAGCGGGGGCGAAAGGAGGAAAGAAAAAGCTGGGAGGAGGACTTCTCTCTCGCGCCTAAATTTTCCCCTCGCACTGACGCCGCCGCCGACTGCGCTGCGTGGCTTGCTTCGTCCTCGCGTGAACCGCTGCAACCGTTACGACTCCGCTCATTTTGAATTAGAGCCGTCGTCTGCGTCGGTCGTCTGCGTAGCCTAGCGCTGTGAATTCTCTGCGTGTTGGCTTATCGGCCAAAGTCGCGATTTTTCGTCGCGGTTCTTTTACTCTGTGCATCTCATTCCTGCTGGCTCTTCGCCCCTTCGTGAGACGAGAGACTTGTCTGCGTGCTCCGTGGACCCATCTCGTCTGCTGATTGTGCTGGCCATTACAGTCGGCGATATCCGCTGTGTTTTGTGTTGTTGAACTTGTTACCTTCATGTACTGTGGAGAGACGTGCGTTTCGAAGAAGACGGTTCTTCCAGGAAGGGTAGTGTAAATTTTTAATCATACATTTTGGTTATGTATAGCACAGTGACGTGATTACTTGCATCAAATACCAACCACTAGGTAACTAGAACGCAGGTATTTGCTCATGTTTCTACATTGCTTTGATGGTATGGAATGCGTAGAATGAATATGTGCATCATTTATTTAATTTCATATCAACTGTACACATACTGACAGAAGCAGTGCCGGCACACTGGGTTCTTTTGTAGTGATAAAGCAAGCATGCAAGATTACTATGTTAGCGCAGAACACATAACACTACTGTAAACTGTTAGCTATGTAAAGTGCGTGTGTGAGGGATACCTTGTCGCATCTTTTCATTTTCTGTTCGTTGTCACGTGCAGTTAATAAAAAAAGAGAAACAATATCTGCTGTTCTATGTGCTATTTCTTGCTGCGGTCGGGTACGCTTGCTCGAGCGCCAGCGCCCTCGAGAGCGCTATGCTTGTGGTTTTTCTTTCCATCACACTGTTCGTGCCGCGAGCCGGTCGCGCCGCGGCAGAACGATGATGCGGTAGAAAATCCACGGGCAGAGCGTTTTCCTGGGCGCGGGCGCACGCGAGCGCGCGACCCGCGCTGCTTGAAGCAACCTACCGACACCCCCTTCAGCGCACCGTTTTTTTGGACCAGTCCGTTATACGGCCTCCCCCGTCAAGTCCATTTTTTACGCGCCCCCGCCCGCTGTAATCCTATAACGGGGAGTTTGGCGCTAGCGTCTGTAATTCGTGGCCGCTGGGAGGTATAGGGAGTTTCACACCCCTGATTGAAGTGCAACAGAAGCGCCGTGATGGAGGACTCCGGAACATAGAGCTTTTCGACCAATGTACCAACCAACTAGTAACGCCATACTTCCACGAGTAATGAAAATGTAGTGGATTTTGCTTTCCGGCCAACAGTGGGGGCAACGCTATCTTTTTTCATTTGCAGCTTTTTTTGTTCATACATTACATTTCGCTACATGCCTATATTTGCTCTTGGAAAGCGCACAGCCATACTGAAACTATGTCAAATGTCACCTACCTTTTATACAATGTTCAGCAACTTTATCGAAACAGTCTTGGAAAATTTTCCCACCTGTCGAGGCGGGAAAATTTTTCAAGACGATTGTAGAACACTGTATTACTGCAGTACAAATTACTGCATTATTACTGCAGTACAAATGATACCTAACCAGTGGCTACTGATGCTATTCTCCAGTCTAATGGAACATGAGGTCTCGTAGTCACATGCAGACAATAGTAGCAAGAACCATTTGTATAATCATTACTACAGCACAAATAACCAGTGGCTACTGATGCTGCTATTCTCCAGTCTAATGGAATATAAGAGGCCTCTGTGTGCTATGGGAGTCACATGCAGAAAATAGTAGCAAGAACAATTTGTATAGTTATTACTACAGCACAAATGATAACCAGTGGCTACTGATGCTGCTATTCTCCAGTCTAATGGAACATAAGAGGCCTCGGTGTGCTATGGGAGTCACATGCAGAAAATAGTAGCAAGAACCATTTGACCTACTTGCTTACCTTTGCGTCCAAACTATGGCAATTGTCAGAGGAATTGCAGGTTATTCGGGGAAGCACAGAGCACATGCTGCCTGACCACAGCTACAAAAATAATGTCAAATAGACATGATGCTAAGAATAGGTTCAGACATCAAGTAGAGAGTGAATAAATGAGACGCAGCTATGAAACAAACCAAAGCGCTAGTTTATTATTACATTCACATCTACCAGTACAACACTTACTCTAAGCAAATTCTTAGAATGCCTGTACATGCAATTTCCCAAAGAAAAGCAAGAATGTGGTAAAGGCATTCTGTAGAACAAATTGCTTAAAGGCTACAAATTTGGGAAACAACAAACCGAGCCAGTGTTTCGCTGCAATGTAACCATTTCCACAGCATCGGGTACGATGCACACAGGTTCGGTTGTGAAGGCATCAGGTGGGCGCCGCAATTAGCGCCAGAAAATGCGGCCGAGAAACCCTTGGCCCTCAGTGGGTTTTGTGGGCGCTGGTGTGTCTGAGGAACAATGCGGCTTGCACTTGTCTAAAGGCAGTGCGATGATCCCTGTAACAGATTAATCTCATGCAAAGAAACCCCTCACGGCCCCAAAGAGGGCGACAGTCACAACATGGCCACTCATTAGGGCTACACATTTGGCTGGCAATGGTCTGCTACAGTACAACACTGATATGAAGGCTATGGAAGATGTGTGCGTTGACAGCGCTGAGTGTGTTGTCACTGAGTGGGATCACACTGGACGACAAGGGCTAGTAGAACGACCAAAGAAAGCAGACAAAGCAGTGAAGTGATGATGAGAGAGCAGTGCAGAAGACAACAATACATCAGGCGAGGACATCCTTCCTCTCACCCCAAGAAGACGTGTCCTAGATGAACGTGGTGAAGGACAGGAACCAGGCGTTCTTCCACAGAGATGCCGGCCAAAAAAGGAAGACAGAGGGAACACACATGACAAGGGTCACCGCAAAGCCCAGCACAGCAGGCCAGCCTGCATGTGCCGAGGGCTCACCACATACCACCCTGGACTGTGCTGAAGAACACACTGGGAAGAAGGTATGCACAGCTGACTCTGGTAGCAGTCACTCAACACCCAGAAGAGTCAACAACTGGCCACGACCACAGCCATAACAGTGACAGCTTCTGCAATTGCTGCAACTAGCACACTCCGAGCTCAGTACCACTTGCCTTGGAGCAACCAATCATCCTCCACAAAATATCTGCCAAAAAAACGGTTTCTCACAGGCAGACGATTGTTCGGTTCAACAGAGGGCAGTAGGTCGGATCCATGGGTTATGAAATGTGCTGGCTCAATCAAATCATATTCAAGGCTGAAATCAAGCTGAAGAATAAGGCAGCACCTTTCTTTACAGTGAAGTACTACCCTTCAGGCTGAACATATCTGCATCACACCAAATATTCAGCCACTGCTTTTCTGCAGTGGACGTGACCCAAGCTTTAAGCATCTAAATACATTTTCACCGGTCTCCTCTCTAAGCAATACAAGCAACCTAAAAGCACATGGCTGATGAATATGGCGGGGAGATCAATGCATCAGCTCTGGGCAGAGAAAGCAAGCTCTAACCGTGGCAAATTTTATGAGTGATGCCCTTCTGTTGCCCTCATTATCCGCTTTAGTGGAAGTTTCTAAAAGTTCTCTAAAAAAATTATGTGCGCCCAAGCATGCTGCTTTGTTTGCGACAATGGGACCATTTGTGGCGAGGAATGCAGAGTCAGCTGAGGCAACCTCGCAGCCTGCGGCTTGCTCCGCGAAACGTCGCGTTTACCCAGTAGTGCACAATCACATGTGCTGAGCTTGTAGAAAGGCTCAGCTCAAAAAGCTGCACCACCGCCTACAACGCCTATGCATGCACTAGGCGCCGCGGCCTGGTGGATGATTGTGATGCTTAATGGAAGGCTCTGCAAGGTTGTGCGATCACGTCAGGGTAGGTGTGTGATCAGCGTCATCCTATCCTCGCGGCGCCCATGGCTCCGGCAAGCCGCTCTTCATCCTCGGGCGATGCCCCCCACGGAGGCGAGGGCCACATCGATGCCCCCCGCTCCATTGTAGGGGGCAGGTGCGGTCGTGGTGATGGCGTCGACAGTGGCACTGGCGGCGGCGGCCCACGGACACCGCCACGTGCGCCTGGTGGCGCCACAGGACACGAGGGAGTCACCACGCGCTGCCGTACAGACGAGCCTCCCCAGCAGTCCCCATCAGAGGCCTGGTACGGCAGTCCCGTGGTTGGGTCGTAATAGCCTGGTGTGTATGGAGGTGGGGGCTCTTCTGCGGAGAAGAAGGAACCTACTGAAGTGCCAGACAGAGCCAAACCTCTGCGCGGCACATCACCCGCTTCAGCTAACAAGTGATGAACAACTATCAGCCAGCACATCCACTACTATACATTAACTCGGGCTAGTAAATGCTCAATGAAGGAAGGGGTCACAAAATATTGGGAATAAGACAAAGTTAGTAACACGAAGTTCCATGATGCATAAGCAACTGCGGCTATAAACCATAAACCATTGGGTTTCTCGAGAAACAAAAAAAAAAAAAGTAAAAAATTGACAAGCGCTTGTTCACCTAAAAGTAGTGCTGGATGGAATGCATTCTATTCATTGTCAAAGGCAATAAAAATTTTTTTTTCTCAGTTCTTCTAATTGTGAGCCTGAGACTATAATGAGATTAACTGTGAGCTCATCACCACACCTTTCACACAAATGTTTTTGTTTTGAAAGTTGGGTGCACGTGCTATGTGCATATAACCAAGTTACTTCAATAAAACATTCCCGATGTCGTCACATTTTCCATTCTGTTAGTGTGGTTTTAAAGGAATGCAGCTTGCCACTTAGCTCTCAGTTTGTTGCGCAGTAACTTCAAGCACTCTGTGCAACACGTTTACTTGGTTTATTTACAAGTTCCTTGCTTATGTAGCATATGCATCTGCTCTTCCATTACCCCTACATGACTCGAAACCCGGAAGAATTTTATAGTATTTTTTTAGTCGTGAGCTTTGCTACGTTGTGTATAATACTTTCCTATTAGAAGTTATCGGGAGTAAGACTTGGTTACAAGGTCTTAGTAATGATTACTCCAGAGTCCTGGAAAGCATCATTTGAAGATGCATATTACAGAGTGCACGCTTCCTATCTCCTAATGTTGCCCCGACCATTTTTCGTTCCACGGCCCTCTGCGTTGTCCTCAACTTAAGTAGAACCCTCTTGGTTAGCCTCCACGTTTCAGCCCCATAGGTGAGTACAGGTAAGATGCAACTGTTGTATACTTTCCTCTTGAGCGATACCGGTAAGCTGCTAGTCAATCTGCGAGTGCTTGCTAAATGCACTCCATCCCAAACTTATTCTTGTTATTCCCTTTTCATGGTCCGGGTCTGCGGTTACTACCTGTCCTAAGTAGACATATTCGCCTACTCCTTCCAGTGCTTCGCTACCTAACGTAAACTGCTGTCCCTTCCCGAGACTGTTGAACATTGCCTTATTCTTCTGCATATTGATTTTCAATCCTATCTTTCTACTTTTCCTGTCTAGGTCACCAATCATTCTTTGCAGTTCATCCCCAGAGTTGCTTAGCAAGGCAATGTCATCAGCAAATCGCAGATTACTGAGGTATTCTCCATCTACCCTTATCCCTAATTGCTCCCATTCAAAGTCTCTGAATACTTCCTCTAAGCAAGCTGTGAATAGTACTGGGGAGATTGTGTCTCCTTGCCTAACACCTTTCTTAAAATGATAGGGCTAACATTAAGAACATTAAGAGATAGGAAGCGTGCAGAGTGGGTCAGAGAAATAGCTCAAGTTACTGACATTCTAGTGGAAATTAAGAAGAAGAAATGGGCATAGGCAGGACATGCAGCGAAGAGAGGATAACCGATGGTCGCTTTGGGTAACAAACTGGATTCCAAGGGAAGGAAAGCATAGCAGGGGGCAGCAGAAAATTTGGTTGGCGGATGAGGTTAAGAAATTCGCAGAGGTCAAGTGGATGCAGCCAGCGCAGAACCGGGTTAATTGAAGAAATATGGGAAAGGCCTTCGCCCTGCAGTGGGTATAGTCAGGCTGATGATGATGATGATTATTATTACAGAGTGACCTGATGATGGCAGCCACTTTGGAGCATCAAAAGTGCATTTCAGAGCATGCATGCAGGCACGTGTGTGTGCGCCCATGTGCACATGTTATGCATAATGCTTTGTATGCATGGAGTCCCAACTAAATGTAGCCACATTAATGTACTACAGCTCAACTTGGAAAGAGCAAAAATACAGAAAGTCTCAGCTATTTTGCATAATGTGCAGTTTTTCTGTGATGACCAAAATATGAACCACGACATACATATAAACCCCGGCTTGTTCCCAAGACACCCAAGCAAGCATTTCATGGCCTAGTCTGTAGCATGTCTGACTCTCAAACCCTACCGTCATAGTTTCGAATCCCGCCTGTAGCCCATAATCTTTCTTTCAGCAAAACGAGTTACTTCATAAAGTAAGCAATTTGAGACATGAAGTGATTTTTAATTTATGTATTGCCTGTCATTTTTTAAATCCCTTTCATAGCACGCGCGACGTCACGTTTAACGTGAGCATTGTTGGATGTTTGAAATTCCCCGCAAGGTCATGCGACTGCAACGCCACTGGGTTTCTGGATGGCAGTATTAAACGGCGATGGTGGGTTTCATTGCTGCCGAGCCATAAAATGCTTTTGCATTAACGACTGCAATAGTCATCATGTTTTTAGGCAACAGTGCTAAAGACTATGCTTATCACGCTGTTCCTAAAAAAATGTATCACAAACTTGCCCTCTAGCTTTTGAGCAGTGTTTAAAACAAGAATCCCGTGATGTAGACTTTCAATGCCGAAATGCACTGACCGGCTACATATTCACATTTAATTAGACGGGTAGACATGGACACATTTCGATACCACATTATTTTCCATTGATCTCTAACTTTTCTTCTACATTTCTACCTCTTACCAGCCCTTTCCGTAACGCTCTCTAGCCTGAAAGTTAAGCGAGGTAAACAAATAAATGCATTAAGACAGCCATTTATTAATAAAGGTGACAATTGGATGCCACGAACACTGTGCTCAGTGACGAAATATGGGACTCACCAACAGAGGGGCAGTGTGGGATGAGACGATACTGGTAGCAGTGGTACTGTTCAACACGGTCCTTGGCCCTCTGCACCGCCTGCTTCATAGCACCAGAGCCTGCAAAAACAACGACCAATGTTGATGCAAAAGCCCAAATGATAACAGCCAGCGGCTAGCGCCGTTGCCGGGCCACCGAAGGTGGACCATCTCCCACCTGTTAGGGGCTGCTCCCTAGCAGCGTCTCTCCTTGCACAGCTATACAATGTCCAAGAACAGGTGTCTAGATGAAAGCATGTACAGCACGGTCCACCATTAACGGGAATGCGCGATTGCATGGCTTACACACTTTGCAAAGTGTTGCCATTAACACCTAGCGAGAATGGACAGCACCGTGTGCATGCTGGAGAGGAACAGTTAGCTGTGGTTACTGCGCATGCATCTCGTGCCATTGTTTGTAACCGGCTCTTGCGGGAGAGCTTTCCAAAGTGCTGCAGCCACGCGGTGTCTTGTTCCCTTTAACAATGGATCATACTGTACCTGCCATCTAATTGCACACTAATAGCAAGCACAGATCCTTATCTCAACCCTAAAGCAGAAAAGGGAAAGAAAACCGTGATGCTTAGCCCTATGCTGTTAAGCAGTTGGCTATTATTAGAGTATTTGCATGAATTTAACATGACCACGACTATAATGTGAAAAGTTTATTTTGGCAGCTTTAAAGGAGATGTAATAAAAAAATATGTGAACAAGTTAGGTGCTCCTGTTTGTCTTCTGACCCCTTCTGCTGTCTTTCCCATCTGTTCAACGTCACAAATACCATTTTCCTTTCTATAGCTTGCTGTGCGTCAGTCTACTGTCGGAAAGCAGTATATATAAAAATACAGGCACATTCTGGCAGATCTCATCCATTAGTGCAGAACTCTCCGTCCAGGCAGGAATTCAAAGTTTAAATTGGTTAAGAAACTCTGCTTTAAGCGGATGGCGGCGTCATGTTTTATCCTCTCGTTGAGGCCAACATGGTAGCCACCTGGAGCGTCTGAAGCAAACATACCACACTTCATGATTATACCACAGAATCGCGCAGAGGTTTATTTTTGTCCGTATCAATTTAAGGCAGTCAACTTTTCTCTCTTTCAGCCTATAACAGCTACCTTTATTATTTAATCTAAACTGCTTTACAAAAAAATCTCACAGCTGAACATGTACCTGCAATGCAATCAGCAGCGCTACTGCAGGCAAAAACAATTACAGATATCTGCTATAGATATCACCACCTTTACTTCGTCATTACTCAATCTGTGCATTATGGTTAATGTCGCGATCCATATTGCCACTGCACACGACCTAGGCAGCGTGGCAGTCGTCGTATCCAGAGAGTTACTTAGTGTTACTACACGAACTACATATCGCGTCACCAATGTCATGGCTTGCAGATGCCGTATACCACTGGAAAAATGGAACTACCATACCGAAAAGCTGAGCCTTACATCCTTTAGCGCCACAGCCAGGTATTCACTAATTTTGGAGAGCAGGTTTCGAATGACACAAGAAAAAAATTGCGAAAGAGTCAGCAGACTGCACTTCAATTCAATCAATTATCACTCGACTGAACTTAAAACCTCAATGATTCAAACTATCTGTAGTTCCACATTTCGATTGCAAACCTGACTGGATAATTCGAAGCTGCAGCCTGAACCAACCACAATGAAACAAAGATTCGAGGCGCTCTCTCTGTCGGAATGCCTGATCTCGATTTCACTGACACGATGGCCCAAACTAAATCTGGCTCCATTCCTGCCGGAAATGTGATGCTGTCCGCACAAGTCTGTACTATCTGCAGTTCCACAGTTTCGATTGCGAACCTGACTGGATAATTCGAAGCTGCGGCCTGAACCAACCACAATGAAACAAAGATTCGAGGCGCTCTCTCTGTCGGAATGCCTGATCTCGATTTCACTGACACGATGGCCCAAACTAAATCTGGTTCCATTCCAGCCAGAAATGTGATGCTGTCCGCACAAGTCTGTAGACTGAAAAGCCCCCCTGTCAAGTGTGCCAAGCCCACTGACATGCTAAGCCATATCACGTGACCAGCGCGCTTGGCACCTCAGCCATGTCATGCAGCATCAGGACTCATTATCACGGTCAGCAGAGAAAAAATAATGACACTGAAGAAGCATACAGACAAGGACGAAGCTGCTCTGACAACTGAATTACTACCCCAGTTTCGCACACCTCCTTTCTCCACTCTACCTGACTGCCACTATGTGCAGGGGAAGTCCACTTCCCTAATCCTTTGACAGGGACACAGATGGCGTTTCGACACACTGCTCACCAGAAATCCTGATAGCCCAAACTCCAATTAAGATCTCTCAAGTAAGCTTATCTTTGTTCTTTTTCAGTGCCTGCACATTGTGAAGGTAGCTGGGCTTTTTCAGTTCTTTGCGAATCTAGGGCAATTTAGTGACGTCCTTGTCTGCATTCCTTCGGTATCGTTTTTTTCTCTGCAGCCGCTTGTAATGATGTTTAACTAACCAGCTCAACAATCCACCTTAATACTGCTGGTCTCATGATGCCACACTCCCCATCAACTGACCAGTTTAATGCTACTTGGCCTGTTCAAATAATGGTTCAAATAATGGTTCAAATAATGGCCTGTTTTGCTGCTGAAGGCAATGCAGTAATCAAGTGTACCAAAAATATTTAGTTGTTATTGCATTTACAAAACCAGCAACAGAACGAGACCTCTTGCGACCAGCGGTGGCGTTTCCCAAAGCACCATCAGTTGCTGCATGCTGTAATGCCAGCTCCAACTCCCAATAGCACTTCTGCCACGCTTTGAAGCTCCAGTCTCATCCATGGTGTGTGACGGCGCAGTGCTGCTCCTGGGGTTAGGCGCTGCTCGGCGTGCGTGCACCTCATGGGTTGGTACACTCGTGGCGAGCGTGTGTTGCCAGTATGCCAGCAAGCAGCACCTCACTGCTGGAAGTGCACCCCTAGCATCGGTGCATCACATTTAAGCTTCAGGGTTACAGATGAGCTCATCTGTTGGCTTGTTTTATACATCGAATTATCCTACATCACCTTTGAATTTCACATATCCAGTCTCAACTGCATTGAACGCTTGACTATTCAATAGAACATTCGAAATTATCGCATATTTGTGCAGACCTAACGCTACTGTATTGAAAAGCATCATTAAATCACACACAAATCAGTTGTATCGAAGCAAAATTCAATTGTGTGCCGTTTAATTAAAAAAAAAAAAAGATCTTTTCCAGTTCAATGTGGCGCTAGTCAGTTGGGCCACAAGCGACTTAGGAAGGAAGGGTGGAGAGCCATGCTTTTTTTTTTTTTTTTGCTTTTGCTCTCCACCGACTTGAGATTGCAATGTTGCGCATTTACTGCTTGCAAACAAGCGTGCCATGACACCATTGTAAAGCAGCATGACATAAGAAGGTAGTTATGCATCAACTTCCAGCTCTTTTTGATCAGCAAGGGCTAAGAACTGACAGGTCCACTTATATGTGGCAATACGGTAGGCTGTAATTGCAAAATTCGTTCAGTATAGGTACTGTGTTCCAACAACAAAATGTTGTTCTGCTTGGGACCCATTTTTTTTTTTGCTGTCCTTAGCCAATTCCAAAGCTCAGTCAATTCAAATATTTTTTACAGCCCAAATGACTGATTTAACGAGGTTTTGCAGTACTAATGTATTCTCAATCAATACTTATCCCCAGTTTATCCATATTTCTGAACAAGCTCCTATAAACATGCAGTGAACAGCACTGGACACGGCTCCCTGCCTGACACATTGCTTCCATACTGGGATTTTATTACCTTCGTTATAGAGAACAATGGTGGCTACTGAGCCGCTACAGATGCCTTCCATGGCTTTTCAACATCTCAGTTCCTCATGCCTGCATGACTGCTGTCTGTATCATCCCCCTCCTCTATGAGAGTCTGCTGGCTCCGACCTTTTCTCTGCCTTGCGAATGGCAAAAGCTACGCACAATACGACCACTCTTCTTTACCATTTGGCACCTGGGCTCTTGCTAAGCTCGTCACATTCAATGGAGGCCATCTCCTCTCGGAGTGAAACAGCTGCCCCTCTATACTCTATCAGTGTTTGGTTTGGTTTGTGGGGTTTAACGTCCCAAAGCAACTCAGGCTATGAGAGACGCCGTAGTGGAGGATGCCGGAAATTTCGATCAGTGTCTTGGCATACACTTGCCGACAGAAAATTCGAGCCCTCGATTTCTGGAATATGCTTCATTATTCAGACTTTTTTGCGGCACCACAACATTACCCTTGAAATTAAAGCATACGAGCACCCAAAATTTCGGACACATCGCGACTGATTGCTAGATTTTTTTGGACCTCATTTACATTTGCTGCGGCAGCACCGCTAATAGTCAACACCGCTAATAGCCAAACCTCCATACGATATATGTACACCAGAACATCATTACATCAGACTTCAAGGGGGCCGGAAATGTGATCAAATAATAAAAAACTTAATCTAGAAAGAAACCTATTAGAAGAAGGGCCAATATTCTCAGCAGGTTCTTTCAGTGTGCTTGCGTGATTGTGAGCTCGTACCATTTTCGGACTTGTCAGCTGTCAAATCTTGCATCGACTAAAGCTAGCGAAACTCCTGTGTGCCGACTCCTTTCTTCCCAAATGCAGAAAAATAATTCGGCCTTCGAACGACCAAAAAACTGCTTAATACCATTTGCATTGCAGTAACATCGAAATTATGTTGTCCTAAACACGGATCAGAATCATGCGACAATTGTTTTGAGAGTTTCGTGAAGCACTGTAGCTTTGCATACACTGTCGGAAAGTCAACATAATTACATTTTCCAAAAACGTGAGCGCTTCCACGGCCCTTTCCACAGTGCGATGAGGTAGCTGTGCTGCCTCTTCACAGATGGCACCGTCGCAATTTGACGACGCACCACTGCACAGGCACTGACGCTGACCATACAGTGAAGCATCCTCAAGAGCGGCAGTTCAGTGAAATCGCGGAGGCAGGTTCACTTTTGCATCTGTATTTCGTCAAAGCCCACTTTCGCTCGCAACATGCCGATGGCAGTACACCCGTCGAGCGTTGGTTGCTGCTGTCGATTATGCAAACACTGCACGACGAGACCGTCAAGCATCAGACTGGACCCCAAACTACTTATCCACTCTTTCATCACACCAACAGCTAGAAGTTTATGTTCAAGATTTCTTTTTTTTAAATTCGGATATTTGGACTTTCTGTTCCTCCGGTCCCTGGCATGCGCGAGCAATCCGTCGCCGACTGTAAGCACCCCATGAGCATAAAGTTAACACAAAAGATGTCCACCTGCTTATCTTGAACATGTCTAGCAGCTAAATACAGACTGGGAGAAGAGCGCATTTAGCTTGACTGTCATGTGCCAACAGACCAGTGCAAAGAAGAAACAAAAACAAAAAATGAAGAGAAAGAGGAACCATCATACCAGTGTACTTGAAGTCGTGGAGAGCAGAGTGGAGGGGCACGTCGGGCATATGGGCTGCAATCTCACGCTGGGCCTCGAACAGCAGGGCCCCCCGGTTGGCCAGGGCCAGGTACGCATCACTGAGCTGCAGCAACCCTTGCTTCAGACGGATCAACTTCACTGCCTCGTGCTCCTGGACTTTCTCCAGTGCTGCAGCAACCGGCAGATGGGGAACCAGAGTCAGGCTCAGTGAGTCATGCAGCACATCTCAAAGAAGACTGATGGGAAAGAAAGCTCCCCATCACTAATTAATCTCTACGCTAAAAACACGGCTGATATGAATTTTGGGGCGGTACGGGTATGTAAAATTTCCTGGCCGAACTGCACAGTGATCCGAGTGCAGAGTTTTCGACGTTCCAGAGAGCTCTTCTCGTGCCCCTATGGGTGGTATAAATGCAAGAGCTGTGACCGCATTGTTGAGCACATTGCCGATGACGGTTGCCAGAGATGCAGTATACATGCAAAAAGAGATGAGTTGCGCAGCTGAAAACATACCTTGTTGACCACAAAAAAAAAAGACCCGCATGAAAGACTTTCCAAGATTCAGCATACAAATTTTGTTACAAATGTTGAAAATCCCCTCCCACCACTGTGCTCCACAGCATGCACATTTTCGGTGCTGCAAAGAAACTCTTACTGTGCATGAAAGGAAAAAAGAAAAAAATGTTTGCCAGATATTACCTGTCCTTAGCGCACATAATTAGCATAACTTAGCCTAGTTATCCTGTGCTTACTGTAGCTGCTGTGTGCTGTGCAAGAAAGCAAAGTAGCATGGTGAGGTGTAAACTGGCTCTCGGCAGAAATTTATAGGCTAAACAGTGAAGCTAGCATTGTCCCATTTTCTTTTTTAATGCTTGGCAAGAATACAAAGCAGGTGCTTCCCGCTCCCCCAATCATTGTCTCTTCACCCAGCACTATAGCAGCATCACGCAACCTGTAGCTAAGACAGTCACGGCTCCTACTGCACTCACATCATCGTCATCAGTAGCGTCATCATTAACACACACACAACAAAGGGTCTTTCACATTTACTGTTTTGAGTGAGGTTTTCTTCAGAGAAGGTTTACCACAACAATTCTTCAACATTCATACTTCCTTTTGACTTCCATCCTGCATAGTACTTTATCAAGCTGGCTACATTCAATGTTTCAATGCATTTGAGGGAGGTGGGTTCATCGACCAAACTTTCATTTTAGGCAGTGTTCTGCACAGACCTTGCAGTAGCACCGTTAGCTCCAAGCACGAAAATACCTAATAAAAGATCACAACAACGCCCTCAAATAGGCTTTGATACCGCTCCGACTATTTGGCACACGAGAATTCTAACTTTAGACTCTGCCCCACACACAAGTGGCCTAAATAATCCTAAACTTATGTGCAAGCAATTGCAACAGCAAATATGAAATGCGAAGAGCCACAGCAACTTTGGATTTGGTTTGATTTGGCTTTCATCGGCTGCTAAGTAAACGGTGCTAGCCTGGTCGTGGATGATGATGTTAGCGATTACAATCCGGGTGCAGATTCGACGGTGCTGGTTTCATAAAAACTATTCTTGCATGGGCAGAGGCAACACACAGGGAGATATAGTGCAGTGGTAGCACAATCGGAAGGTTCAGTAAAAGTAGGGAGTCTCCCGGGCAAATCGAGAGGGTTGGCGGGCACACTACTATGAAACAGGCGTTTATCCAAGCAGATAGGTCCCTAGAATTTCCTAAAGAGCAGCCATTTCTCTACATGTTGCAGACCCACTAGGATCCATCCAACGGGAGCGGGTAGCCAACATACTTTCGAACTGTGCCAGGTCCTTGGCACGCTCCGCCTGAGCCAGCTTCAGCTCCAGGTTGCTAATCTCTTCCACGGTGGCTTTCTGCACAGCAGTAACATGAACATCGGTCACACCGGAGTGCCAAAACACGAAGTCACCCCACTCATCCTCAATAAATAGCCAGTACACACAGTGAACTCTAAACCTCAAAACAGTGCACATTTGCACAGGCTAGTAAGATATAAGATGAGAATGGGTAGGCCAAGTTAGCAAGTAAACAACAAGCAAAGAAGATGCAGATCACACAGCAACCAATGTCTGTTCATGCTCTTCAGGGGAAGAATTACCGAGACAATGATCTTGGTAGCTTTTCCAACACTTTTCTTAGATAAGGCCCACCCTGTTCCTCTTATCTTTAAAATCAACCAAGACTCCACACTAATGACAAAATAGCTGTGTTGGTCTAAACAGAACGTCTTATGTGCTATGCTCGAGCCCCAGAATCCCTCTGCCCACACTCTACGGCTCAATCCAACATCGCCGACCCTGTTGCAAAGCATAAACAATCAATCAACCTAAAATAGAGATTGTCCAAAAAGAACCACCTCAAGAAGAGCAGCTGCCACACGCACCTTGGCGGCCCTCTTGAGCTCCTTCTTGATGCGCAGCTCCTTCTGCTCGCAGGCAGCCAGCGCACTGCGAGCATGGTCCACCTGCTTCTCCCCCTCCAGGATCAGCTCAAACTGGTGCCGGAAAGTCTTCAGGTGCTCTGCAACACACAGGACAGCAGTCCCCATGACCTCAAAACACTGTGCAACATTTGGAGGGAAAGAGGGAGGGAGGGGGTTGACAGCGTTTGCCGACAGTAAAAGCAAGAGCCCTCACAAAACCTGATGAACAACCCCACCCTCTGTTTATACACATCAACCGAACACCAGATCATAAACGTCAGTTTTCCTGCTTCTCTTCTCTCACTGCTTTTAAAAAATTCTCCTCTTCAAAAGCAACTAAAGCAGATGACTTTCCCTACGCAAAAAGAAATTGAAATTTCCCAAGCGGTCCACTAAACAAACGCAAACATCTCTAGGGATTGCAGCACAGACATCAATCTTGCCCACAGTCACTCCACAGACACAACACTTCGAAGAAGTCAACGTGCCAAAGATTATACATCTACTCCCCAAGTGAGCTGTGTCTTCTTCACACAAATGTATCTACAGTGACTTGCCAGTGCACCTCTCAATGCCTGGCTGTGCCTCTACGTAAAGAGCAGGTGAAGGTTTTCAGCGATTTCAGCATTCCAAAAACAGTTCTGGGAATCTGTACACATGACCTGTTGTGTTCAATTAGGTGTGCCATTTTTATCATGTTTTATTCCCAACATTATTTCTAAATTCTACCGTGCTTAGGTGCCAGAAACAAGATCACAATGTTAATCAATGTTTCACAGTCACAGTTTGCACAGAATTCAGATCTTTCTCCTGGGAGCATATGGCTCACCAGGAGCGGGTGTGGGAATGACCCAGTCTGAAGGCGACGCCAGGCGAAGGCCTGCCTGCAATTTAGGGTAGGGGCTGGCGCAGCAACCACCCGTCTACTGAGTCTATAATGCTGCAGAATTTCTGTGTAAGATTTAGCACACTCTATGCTCCCCGCTCCAAGCCCCCCCTCTCTGCCGCCGGCTCGGTGGTAGAGCCCTCGAGCCATGGCATGGGCGGATTCGTTGCCGGGAGCGCCAGTGTGCGCTGGAGTCCAAATCAGCTGTATAGTTTGCGAGATCGGTGACTGCTGTAATATTCAAATTGCCTGGGGAGCAATCAACCCACGACTGTAATTTCGTATGGCAGTTTTGCTGTCGCAGAGTCTTCAAAGGGGTTTGATAGCTAATTTTTGGTTGTGCTGTTTTCATCTTTGTGATGATGCTTTAGGCCTCACTACACATGGATCACCATGTACTATTTGCCTACAACCACTAAATAACATATAATAAAATTTCTTTTCTCGCCTGCCTTGGTTTCAGTTTTAACAACCAAGTGATGAGTATTATGTCGAAGTATAAGTCATGAGAGGGACAAAAAAATACAGACACAAGAGCTCTTTCGTCATTTCTATATTCACTGCATGCTAAAGCCAGTCGGTACTGCAGGGCCACTTCAGTGCAAGGCCACTCCGTTCCTTGGAGGGCCGATTCCAATTAAGCAAACAAGTTCTCATGGTCCCTTCAACTACTGTTTGCCTTAGGCAAAGCTTGTCACATAGACGCATCCTGACAACTGGCTCAACACAGCACTCAGTCACACGTGGGCACGGAGTCATTCCGAAGAACATAGTCAAAGTATGCTGCCACAGATTGTGTTGTTCACAAGATGCATGCACGACTGTGCTGCTGACGCACACAAGGTACAAAAGGTGATGACGCATATCCACTCACCCACAAAGTCCTTTTGGATGTCCGTCCAGAGGGCATTCAGTTCGGCCAGCTGCGTCATCACATCCTGCAAAAAGAGCAAGAAAAATGTACACACACGCTTCCCCCATCATTCACGTAACCACTGGGATATAACCGGCAAAGTGTGTGTGCGGAGAACGCAAATAATGAGGAGACAGCCCTAGCTCTAAACAGCAACATGTAAAAAACAGAAAAAAAGTCTGGGCAGTTTCTGAGTACCAATTCATCATTCGACATGTCTAACCAGTGAGAGCAGTTTCTAGAGAGACAGCGGCTCTGCTATTTTGTCTGAGCAAGGATTGGATAGAGCCCGCTGGGGCCCACCATTCAGTCCGGCATCGGCTGACCTTGCCCCATGCAAATGCCTGTACAATGTGGCGTTCCCAAATGCTGGCAGATGACACCGTATACTCCTCGCAACAAAAAATAGACATGTTATGGATGCCCCAGACATGCAACAACAAGAGTTGACCCCACTTCTAATCTCTTCCCCAAGAACACAGATTTGCAAACTCTGCCCCAAACCCAAGCACACTTCTACCCTTCTTGAACCTCCATATTACGGAAAGCGAACACACTGCAACAGTCTCCACTAGATGGCTCCACTACCACAGCCAGACTGTACACCCCACTAAATATAAGGGCCTTCCTTTAGCATCCACGCAGAATACTGTTCTCTGCATGCATGTTTGGCCAATAGGCTCAAGTGGCCTTGCCCTGATGGCATGACAACTTTTATGTGTAATGAATGCAAGAATGCAAGCTCTTGTCACAGTACAGCCCCTTTCATCATGAAACGAAATTATTATGCAAGCACAGTCACCTCTTAGGGGCCGACACATTTTCAGGCCGCTTTCCCAGCACTAATATATTCGGGGATAGCAAGAAAGAGCCTGCAGCTTCCCCGGCAGAAAAATGAAATCGGCAAGTAGGCTGGGACCCTGCATGCATTTCAGACAGGCTGCTTCTCTCACCTGGATGATCCTGTTCTCGTCGGCCTGAGCCCACAGCACCATGTCCTGTGCCACTGCAAGTAACCAAAGCTAGTTAGCCACGACTGCTCCCCCACCGAAAACTGCTTGATTCAACCGACAATGCACTCTGCTTCACACATATGGCGCAGCACAGTCAAAGCTAGCGCTCTTGTTTGCTCTGCCTACATCCGTGACCATAAAGTGGTGCGTTGCTTTGGTGAGCAAAAAAGAATCCCCATGTCTTCGGGCCTAGTACATAATGTACTCGTCTGAGCTTGATAATGCACTGACTTCTGATGAGCCGGTTAAAGTTGGTGAACTTCGTTTTTACTCATGCAAGGCTTTCACTCTTCTCTGGACAGTGTCTGAGCAGTTTCAAAAAGATGGAATTCAGCGTAGCAACTTTGAACAGCCCTCCTGCTAGCACTTTTATCTAAGATTTGCACTTACAAGATATCGAAACACGGCAAGCAAGTGACTGCGGATGACTATGTTTGTGTGAGTATTGTGCAGGAGGGAGGACTATGCCTCCTGATGCTCACTCTGTTTTCCGACGGCTACAAAATGCGTTGCATAACAGTAACCTCCTATATCGCCAAAATCATGTTCAAAGTACATGTAGACTGCATGAATTTGCAAAGTAAATTTAAGGCCACTCATATGAACACAATATACACGAAAGGAACTGGCAAGTGAAGCTAAGTCCGACATATCACTATTAAATTGTAACTTGAATAAAATTAGATTTTTATTAAAAATGTCACCACATGAAAAATGCAGTGGAGAAAAAAAAAAAAAAAAAATGTGTCATGTGGTTTTGGGCCTAGGCAGTAAACTGCCTTTCGCTTTTTCCAGAGTTCTGCCTTTAGGATCACGAAACATGCATTGAGTACACACCCCAATTTTTTCATTACAACTACTCCACTACCTTTCATAAAAAAAAAACTAATACATGAAACGGACTTACATCTGCAGGCTGTCACCACACTCACCTGAGCGTTACCCCTGCTATATAGCAATACTGACATTTGCATAATGCTGTGCTAACATCAACTGGTATAACAAGTAGCAGTGACTGAACACAAAAGCAACCATCCCTTGTGGCAAGAAGCAATGGTAAAAAGGAGCCAACATTAAAAGCAGTATATAAAGAGGTGAGACTTGAGAACAAAAGGCCCATTATACACATCCAATACATTAGATATATTGCTTCCAATAGCCCAACTCCAAACTCATTACCACGCTAATGGTATTTCTACCAAAGCAACGATGATGCATGTACAGGGGAGCTGCTGATGGATACTTTCCCACACAAAACTGATTAGATATTTCTGCGAGCCAGCACTTCATGGTTATGCCATTACCACCATCTGGGGTTACTACCAGGCGCCAAACTGCTAGTACACGAGCACTTCTGTACTTTTTCTTCTATAGAAATATGGCTACCGCTGCTGCTGAGCCACCATGGTAAATTACAACATGGATGTCAGTTACAATTACATGAACTTTGATGAACATCATTCAAAAATAGAAATGACAAATATGACCGCATGACAACACAAGCTCAGAAAGTGCCGTTTTACTACCCGCACCATAGGCGAATGGCAATAAAGCGGAAACGAAAGTTCAGCACTATAATACGCTATGAACCATAAGTGGCTTGAAATTAACTTTTCTTTCCCTAACAAGCAATAGGCTATAGTGCAGACACTGCTAAGCTTGCATAACATCACTGTTAAAGTATGTGTGTAACTCTGAGTATCAATTTCGCAGAGCACAAATATAGCTGCCTCGTTATGTGCCTTCACTGAGGGCACACACAGTTGGGGAGCAAATACTCTAAATTTAAGCTCTGTGTGATACTGAGGGTGCTTGTTCACTTTGAGACAAGACTCAATCTGATTGTAAAAGCATGCAGACACTGACATTTACATTTCCAGAGTATTTAGAAGGACAAAGCCATGTTCGTCAAAAAATAATCATCGACCAGTGTCACCAACATTTTCAAGAGACTGCAAACACGTGATAAGTGTATAACAATGCAAACCACAGGAACAGCTCATGCAGTCAGAAAGTATGTGAAAGCGTGCACTAAACGGCTAGAGATAGCATCCAAATGTGGCAACCACGTTCCACCTTTTCCCCAAAGCAATAAAAAAAAGGAAAGAACAAACACAGCTACCGCTATCATTCTGCTTTAAGAGGGGCTGCCCAGATAAAAATGCTCCTGCTGTTGCACAGCCAGTCTGCAGGCTGAGTCACTATTGTTGCAGGGAGCACAGCAAACCATAACCGACCATGAGTCACAAGCGTGTCGACCACAGTGCAACACAACAGCAGCAGCTTCGGTGGCGATAAAAGCCTAGCGCTCCATCTTCAACAAGCCAGTTTCAATTTGCCAATGGGCAGAAACGCATACCAGGACCAAAGCAACAGTCACAGCAATTTTGCAAACAACTAAGCAGATCAGAAATGCAATAAAGGTCATTACGTTATGTGGCTTCTCTGGCACAATAGTTTTAAGCACCACAGCTTTCTGTTGTGCCAACAAAGTTAGTGGCCTTAAAAACTGTTCAACGATTCCGTGCCCTGCTTTTCGATTCAAACACAGGAGGAGGAAAGTAGCAGTGCAAGCAACCAAACTCATCCAGAAAGCTCCCCAACAATT
The DNA here is from genome assembly GCF_055883805.1 of Amblyomma maculatum. Taxonomy (NCBI): domain Eukaryota; kingdom Metazoa; phylum Arthropoda; class Arachnida; order Ixodida; family Ixodidae; genus Amblyomma; species Amblyomma maculatum. The sequence goes on along the minus strand of NC_139351.1, from coordinate 64,961,573 downwards.
GGCGTAGCAACCACTACCGTGAAATGACAGCATGAGGAACTCCACTTCAGTGCACACAGCCTAACGAAGCAAAGACATTGTTCGCAGATGCGCTGCAGCGGGAAGCAGCACGTGAAGCCAAGGCAGAATATGGTGCACAAGAAAAAGAGCACTTTGCAATCGCAATTCCTCCCTTCTGCCCCTGAAGAGAAAGGCTACGCAAGTAGCGTCACTCCTAAATGCACTTTTTTTTTCACACCTCATTATGCTTCTAATATACTCTACTAAAAATGCATAGACGCATGCCTTTCAAAGAACCTGGCTAGCTGCCACACACACAAAAAAGCTGCTTTCATGCCAACTAACTGCTGCACTGAGTGATAACAACAAATATAGAACCCTCCAAAATACCAACAACGAGCAACAACTGCTACACACCAAAGAGCCTAGAAGCATGCTCAGCTGTACTGCCATACTGATAAGCTTTGCTATTGCCTAAGGCAGCAAATCAATTGACAAGGGATGAACACACAGCCATCCATTCACATTTGAACTTGAAATGTGATGCTGATATGCAATGCTGTGCTCAGTTAACCCAAGATATGCTACAAACTAATCAAGAAAAAAAAAAGCTAGCTGTCGACAATTTAGCTGAAATTGACAACAGGAACCTGACCTGGGAAGGGTGCGCAGTACATACAAAATACGACAAGTGGTGGACTAATAGAGTGACGCTGGTTTGGTTTATAGGGTTTAACATCTCAAAGCGACTCTGGCTATGAGGGACGCCATGGTGGAGGGCTCCAGAAACTTCGACCCCATGGGGTTCTTTAGCGTGCATTGATGTCGCACAGCACATGGGCGCCTAGCTTTTCGCCCCCATCGAAAACCGGTTGCCGAGGCCGGTATTCAATTCTGCATTCTTGAACACAGCAGTCGAGCGCCCTAGCTCCTGCATCGGCGCAGTAGGGCAGATTGACGGTGGATACCAAGGCGGCAGTGACCACAAGTGGTGCAGTTAAGGAACGCAGCTGAATAAACTAGCTGAACCTGGCACAAGAAAGCAGTAAAAAGAGCACCCAAAAAAAGAGGTCTTTGCCTTACAGTGGCAACAACTCAGCTGGTGATGACTTTCCACATATCTGTTATGAATGCAAGGCAGGCACGAATAAAAAGAGCCACAATTAAGCACCTTTCATGCAGGAGCATCTGACACTTGCTGCATCCACCACATGCAACAGAACACAACAAATTTCTAATTCTATCAAAGCGGAGAAAAATGTATTCCCTAGGCGGTGTCTGCCACATGCGTTGCACTTGGAACACCACACAAAGAACCTCTTCAACCAAATGCTGCCAGTGGCAGACCTACCTGCATTCTGTGCAGTGAGGAAGGATTTCATGGCAAGCCGCACATCCCTGAGCTCCGAAATAACCAGGTTCAGGTCAGCGTGGCCTCCATTGAGCGCCTTCAGACGGGCGCCACTCCTGTGCCCAGTACCAAGTAACACATGACACAACTGCACTTGGGGCAGTGTCATGCACACCATTTTCAATGGTGACAGCTGTCACATCTAATACAAATACCCTTATTTAATATCAAGGATGTGAGGTGACACTCAAAACACATTCTCGGTTCTCCACATCACCCTAAATGCCGGCACAGCTTCTCAAAATAACAGCCAACCTCTGGACGTTTATCATTACTGTAAAGAGGTGTAATAGTTAGTGAAATTACAGCAGGTACACAACTGGCGCCCTAAACAAGGTCAGTAAAGATTCCAAACTATCGCAAATGATATCATACATGCTGCGGATATCATAACATTGTGACATAAATCTCACACTTTCTTCTTTTTTTTTTCTTGTTAGCTGGGTTTTGTGCTGTACAAGCAGCTGAGGCCCTAATACATGAAACCCAGCGCTAGAAATGTCCGTCATGCCAAAAGACAATGTTTTGAAGCTCAAAACTCCGTTCTTTATTACTGACACCTAAAGACATAACCTACCTACAACTAAATTTCCTACTAAAAGTAAGATGCAATAAGAGAGAATGTACCTTATGTGAAACGGCATGAAGTGCTTTCTTCTGAAGTTTTGTGCACATAGAAGAATGTGGCTCACTGTAAGCTCATCTCCGCATGCTTTGCATGAGGGGTTCCGTTTTTCGAAAGTATGATGCATGTCAGGTGCCTGCATCCCGGTAACGGTGGCATAAAATTCCTCAGTGCAGAACGTTCTTAGCGTTGACGTGGCTTTACTCTCCGAAAAGAGGTTTTACTTTGTTTTTGTGCTACACTTCCCACCTAGAGTGCTGCCTGCCCCGGAACTACAACAAATAACAAATACATGAAGGAGCAGGGAGCAAGAGCACTCAACGCTGGCCTGCTTCCAAGAAGGGCACGACCCTTGCTGCGTGCCAGCCACGGCCTACAGGGTTACTTAATAGCAGAAAGTAGTTGGGCAAAACTATTCGGTACCCAAACGTTCCGATTGCTTGTTTGAAGCTGTGCCAGCCTGAACAAATAGCCAAAAGTTTGTTTTCGTTTATAGGGTTTAACGTCCCAAAGCGACTTAGGCTATGAGAGACGTCATAGTGGAGGGCTCCGGAAATGTGCACTGACATCGCACAGCACTCAAGCACCTTGCTTTTCGCCTCCATCGAAAAGCGGCCACGATTAGATTCCGCATCCTTGAGCACAATAGTAGAGTGCCCTAACCATTGCACCACCCCGGTGGGGCAAGGAATAGCCAAAGGCATGCCCTCACACCTGGTCTGACAATGGCTGATCATGTAATTCCTACAATTCGCTTTGATGCTTCGTGCTTGAAGGAGCAGTGAAATTTTGAAAAACGCACTGAAATACCACCGTTTGTAATGCTTTTCCGCTTGGTCTCACAAAACTGCCTGGTAGCAGAGCAAAGGTGCAATGCAAGGTGTGAGAGCTGCTTCACATTTACAACCAGAAGAGGAGGCAGCCTCTTTTTCTCCACCTAAAAACTCAGAATACAGCGTCTATTCAGACACCAAAGCCAAGCTCAAATTGGTGTCTTTTCCATGGGCGCAAATGTAACAGGCACATCGGAAAAGGAAGACACAGGGCATGTGCTGCCCTGTTTTTGTGTGTGTGTGTGTGTGCCCGTTACGATTCTGCCCACTTTTTCCATTATGAACAACCTCCGGCTAGCCCTACATTACCTTTCTTGAAAAATGTGCCACAAGCCAGCATCTGCAGGTTGTTGGTGACATGGAAAGTCTTCGAATAAACCACCATCCGATGGGGGCATGGTTTTTCACAAGCAGTTGCAGACACTGAACTAGCTTCTTCCTATATTGGTGTAGTGCTCAACAGGCGAAAAAAAGAACACCAAGTCTGGAACATGTGCCCGCAAAGCTCTGTTCGTGCGATTATATATATATATATATATATATATATATATATATATATATATATATATATATATATATATATATATATAAAATGCTATAGGACACCGTGCGGGCCTTACGCCACACTTCCGACTTGGGTCACGCCAAGTATTATCTCATAGTTGCGGCCTTCTTGTCTATGCCCCGAAGCAAAGCGGCTGTTCCGTCTTTTCTTCGAGAAATATACACTGTACTTCCTCCACGCGGGTCGCGGTGACTAGGTAGCTGCGCGGCGTTGCGCCATCTGCTCGATGATAAAGGGTCGGGTCTCGACGAGGCCACTTGTAGAGTCGTGCTGGCATCACCCGACCGCTTTCAGCGTCGGACCGCGCGACGGCCGATAAGGTCGAGACCAATGAGCTATTGGATGCAACACAAACACAGGGCAAACTTCTGTCAGTGTAGACGAGTGACGCTGTATTTGTCCGTCTCTGTCCTTCGACCTTCACGACGATAGAACCGCAGGCTTTTTGACAGACCTTCGTGACTCATGTCGTAACAGATCCAGTCATATCAGAAACACGAACGTATTTAATGGCTAGGCTGCGTTTTCCTCTGCAGTTAGCCTAGTTTTGCGCGTGCAGTGTTACGAGCTGACATATAAAAGCGCGAGTTTACGGGAAAACAATTAAAAAGAAGGCGACCGCCTACCCGACGAGCCGTTCGCCAAAGCGATGCATACTATACTCATCATACGGCGTCACGTTCGTGGCTTCCTCCAAGTCTCCCCGCCTCAAGCGAAGCAGGGAAACAATAACGCCGTAACCGTAGCATTTCGTTTGGTTCTGCACGGCCGTCGCTGAGCGCTCTCCACGGAGACGCGGTCTATTTTTCCGCCAACGACGTCTCGGCGAGCTGCTGGATACGACAAGCGCGACGGACTTGAACGCACCCAAGTTGTCGAGCCACTAGACCGAATCGGTAGCCCAGGACACATAACAGCGCCAGGGTAGCCGCTGCGAAAGTGTTCGTATATGAGAACTGAACAAGCCTACGAGAACTCACCGCCGAATAGCCCGGCTGGCCCGATCCATGGCGAGGCAGAAATCGAGGAAACAGGCAGCCGACGCTCGCGCACGCACACACGCACGCAAGCGTTGGAAACAAAGACTCTCAAGTGAGTTGCATGTTCCCCCTTGGCAGCGGCGTAGGAGTGACAGAAAAAGCCTTCAAGGTCGACCGCGGCTGGCGCAATCCAGGCTGTGGTATGCTCTGCGGACGATGCGACCAGCGCCAGCTAAGGACGGTAGGCCTAGCATCGATCACGCCGATGCAGGCGGGCGACCAGATTCGTGCACACGGCCACAGATTACGGCTAAAATGAAACACCACGCACTGCCATCAACGCCACTCGCGTGCACAATCACGGCGGCACGCCAAGCAGTTTGCGCCGACGGCCCGGCGACGCCAACCGCTGTAACCCAACGTGCACCGCTTCACCCGCTGACTGCTAAACTCTTGGCAGCAGCTGACAGCTATAGCTGTGGCTACAGTAGAACCTTAGCAGGACAGCGAGAGGCAACGGACAACGGGATTGGGGCTTCGGCTGCGGTGGCTAGATGAAAACTTAGTAGGGGCAGTGAGGAGTGCGCCGTACCGGGTTCGACCGGCAGTGGCGTGCCGGTCGTTTTTAGTCGGTGGCGGCGTGACCATTGCCGTGGCGGCGGTATGGCCCCTAGTGGCGGCGTGGAAACCGAAACAAAAGCTGCATCTTTCTTTCAGAATGCTGTCAACGTTACTTCGTTGAGATTTTGGGAACCGAAACAAAAGCTGCATCTTTCAGAATGCGAAAGTGTTCGTATATGAGAACTGAACAAGCGTACGAGAACTCACCGCCGAATAGCCCAGCTGGCGCTCGATCCATGGCGAGGCAGAAATCGAGGAAACAGGCAGCCGACGCTCGCGCACGCACACAAGACTAAGAGGAATTCAAAAAAGAATATAGGCCAACGGCGAGACTAAGCCGCCCCTCTCCCCCCCACCCCCTAAAAAAAAAAAAAAAAAAACTGTACTCATGGTGGATTACCCAGCATGCATCGCTTCATGCAGGACCCTTGGCTAGAGCGATCCCACCAGCTACAACTCGATCCTGTACACGCGCGCTTGATTAGCTCGAGAATTTTGTAATTTTATGTCGTATTTTATACACGACTACGAAATCCCCGAATCTAAGCCAACCACAGAGTTTCATGTCCCGTGTTTTATGTATATAAAAAAACTGTCGGAAGCAGATTACAATAAAGGTGGTAAATATTTTCCTCTGTTAGCCGGCCCTTGTGCTGTCAGCCAATCAGTAGATGAAATAACGCAAAGCTCCTAACTGCATTGACAGTAAGTGCAGTCAAGTGTTCTGAATGTTAACCTTATCATGAAGCAATTTTTCCTTACCACTTTCCCTCGAAGAAAAAAAAAGTTTTTTTTTTTCTCGACCGGATGCGAACATCTTTTATAGCTGCAATATTTATGATAGCAGAATTCAAGTTCGCCTATTTCCTTGACTCCTCGTCAGTGAATTCAGTGAGGTAAGCACGGAACACTAAAAATGAAAGGCAATGTTCATACAGAGATAAAATTATTTCTGAAAAAGAAATAACCAGTTGTGGAAAACATATTTTAAAACTTACACGTTGCAACTGTTTCATAATAAAAAGGAGATATCGATTTCAGTTGCATTCCATTTTTTTTTTATGTGTATGGCTGTTTCAATGAAGCCCCAAGCACCACCACGCACAGTGGACATATACGCAGAAATCATTATTTTATTGACTAAACTCAAATGGATGTTTCAAGTCTGCCGAGAAAAAAAAAAAAAAAAAGAAGAGACGAGAGCTAAGGTTTTTGTCCGTTGTGAATTGTGAGCTGTGGAACGGGTAGCAGTGCTGGTCACATGTGGTTGGTGGAGCCAATGAAGAGGCTAGCGGCTAACTGGACACTAGTCAAGCAGTTTAGTTCCCTAGCTATAGGTGCCGGAAACCATCAACTGCTAGCCGCAAACTAGCAAGTTTGAGCGCGCTTCGAATTTTTTACTTTTAGTCTTCTTGATCTCGTATACACTCTCGGATCTACTCCCCTAGTTTGTAAACGTGCAACATAATCATTCAGGCTGCGCAGTTGCAGGTTCAGACCCTATATTACAGCGGAAGTATCAGGTCATATATTGGATCTTGCAAGCACGTGCAGTACTGTGCTTGCAAGATCCAATATATGACCTGATACTGGGTAATATCAGGGTGCCAGGGCTCCCGATGATCCCGTTGAAACAGTAGAAGGGGCCATTTTTTGCTGCTTCTCCTAAAGCCTGTCATTGTTCGTTTGCGTACTTCATCGTCACACGGCCTATGGTATATAAAAAAAAAAAAACACAAGGGGCCAAATTAAAGTACAGGGTACACTTAATGGCACGAGTAAAACTACATTTCAGCATCTCTGTGTTTGTCTTTGAAAGCCATTTTTTTTAATTTATTTCGAATTTAAAAATGTCTTACTCCAACAAGGGCCGTGGAGGAGCTCCTGCCATGCAGCAAGTGACAAAATACAAAATTAAGTAGAAAGTCAAATATAATTAAAAATACCAATATGCAATAAGAAAACAGCAAACTCGACCCGCCTCCTCCCCTCCAAAGAAGTTTCGTCTTAGTCCCTGATCATGTTTGTTGCTTTTTATTTTGTTTGATTTGTGTTGTTAGGAAATTGCATGATTCAAGCCTGAGAAAGGCAAGTTGAAGGGAGAGCTCATAATAATAAACGCAGCTGGATACTGCAAACAATTAAAGGGCCTATTAGACGTCCCTTAATAGTAGAACGGCGAAAGCCTACCTTTTACCTTCAATCATTTACCTCTTGCTCTTTGCTTTTTACCATTTGCTTCCTGTCGTTTCCAGCGCTGTCATTTTAAATCTCGTTTGACATATTGATTGTTTCGTAGTCATGATGAGTCATGCTTAGGCATTGTATTCATTACCACTTACAGCTAAGCATTTTTACTAATTTCTAATCAGTTACAGTCATTTCAAGTCGCCGTTTGACATATTGGTCGTTCCGTAGGGATGATGCGAGCATGCCTAGTCATTACCATTCATAGCTAAGAAGTTTTACTCATTTCTAACCAGCTGTGGTCATTACAAGTCGTCGTTTGACATATTGGTCGTTCCGAAATCATTACCAGTCATGATGAGTCATGCCTGGTCATTGTAGTCGTTATCACTCATACATAAGCATATTTACTCATTCCAATCAGTTGCGGCCATTACAAGTCGTTGCTTTACATATTCATCGTTTCGTAGTCATTACCAGTCATGATGAGTCATGCCTGGTCATTGTAGTTTTTACCACTCATCGCTGAGCATTTTTACTCATTTCCAATCAGTTGCACTCATTACCAGTCATCGTTTGATATAGTGGTCGTTAGTTATTAGCAGTAATGGTGAGTCATGCCTAGCCATTTCACTAAAGTTTCCAATCAGTTGAGGTCATTTCAAGTCGTCGTTTGACATATTGGTCATCACAAGTGATTTTCAGTCATCGCCGTCAATCGTTTTCATTCTTTAATACCTTCCTCACACACCCGCTATTTGCGAGTGACACATTAGAGCAGGGATCACGCGAGCAGGTCGCGCACAAGTTCAAGATAACTTTTTTGCCATAGAGGCCCCACTGCTCCCTCGCACATATTGAAAAAACCTTAACCTCTATTTAAGCTACGCGCGCGCCCAATTATCGACCTAGTTCACTTCTTCGGAAGTGGCTCGCTCCACCTGAAGGGCGGTGGCATGTTGGAGGGCCCTCGTGTGCCTTTGTTTTGTGGCTCTGGACTAAGGGCCCACTTACGTTAGCTTTGTTTTTGTCTTAATTGAATAAAGTTTATTCACTCACCCAACCACGCCGAAAGAAAACAGCGGCGGCGGCAGCGGGCCGGCTTCTCGGCGCACACCTCTATTCTCACCTTGGCTAAAGTAAACCAGAATGATCTAAGAAAGCCAGTTTAAAAAGAGTGACTACTTTTAACCACGGTGTAAGAATAATTTTTACACCGTGCTTTTAACAAGCTTCAGTAGCAACATCCCGGATGCTTACGGATGGTGACGTCACTTGTAATCGGCAAATAAAGGCAATCGCATGTCGCTGAAAAGCATTTCTACTTTTCGTCTTTTTGCTTTTATTTGTTTGTCGGCCTTTCGTAGTTTTTGATACCTCATCTTTTCTTAACCACGTCTTAAACTTATTTTTTTTTTTTTGTCAAGTGGCAGTGCGTTGATCTAAAATCGCCGGGGTACAATCCATAGGCATCGCGACCACCCGCAAGCAACGTTGCCCGCAAGTGCCGTCGGCAGCAGAGCTTTTGGTATTTGGATCATGCCAGTTGGCTAACTCCGCTTCAAAAAGTGGCTAGGTTTTTTTTATGCATTTTTCGGGTGATGATGATGCTGATGTAACCTTCCCCCAACGTTACCAGATCTAGTATAGTTACCCTTCCCTGTTTTATTAATTCTATGCTTTCTCTTTGATGACGATGATGATGCTGTGGCCTTTCTCTTTGGGCACAAATATGTAATATAATAATAACAATAATAATTGGTGCACAGGAAACGAAAGGAGCAGTGTCTGTAAAATGGACACCTGAACCCCGCCGTAAGGGAAGGGAGGAGGGTGGGAATGAAAGTGGAAAGAGAAAAAGAGGAGCCGTAGTGGGGGGCCGCGGAGCAATTTCGACCACCTGGGGTTCTTTAATGTGCACTGACATCGCACAGCACACGGACGCCTCTCCGTTTCGTCTCCACCGAAACGCAGCCACTGGCGGTCGGGATCAAACCTGGGATGATGATTAAAACTTTTATTTTCCACCGATTTAGAAGATCCCTACCGCCCGCTCACGGCACGCAGGCCTGAGGAACGGGGGTTGGAACCTCCGCGACTAATTACTAGAGAATATACATTGGTTATTCGCGGCCATCAGCCAGGCGGACGGCTCTTTGCTGGTCAGCGTGCATGGACTTCGCTTCGCAGCAGGGTCTCCCAGGCTTCTCTGCTTTTAATTTTGTCCCTAGCGCCCGGAGACTTAGGGCATTCCCAAAGTATATGGTCGAGGGTCCCTTTCGCTTCGCAAGCTTTACATTTTCACTTTTCCTCTCATCTATCTGGGTGCGAAACAACCAGACAGGGTTTGGGAAATTTCCGGCTTGTAATCGCCGCCAGGATATGGCCTCTATTATTTAAGCTAGGATCCGGTGGCGGTCAAGACGTCTTCCTATTCTATAATTTTCGATTATTTCTTTAATGGTTTGCAAACGTTCGTTCATCTCCTGGCAGTCGGGCGACTCCGCGTTTGCCCGGAAGTAGAGATTTCGGGCTAAATCTTGGGCCGCCTCGTTACCGGGGACGGACGCGTGGTGCTGGAACCCAAATTAGGGCGATTTTGCGATCGATTTTAGCTGCAGCTGTTAGAATTCGGGCGGCTTCTTGCGGTACCCTGCCTTTTCCGATATTCCTGATAGCAGTTTTACTGTCGCTAAAGATCAATCTAGCCTTCGTTCCAACGCAAACGAGCGCTATTACCTCGCGGAGACGACTGGTCACTGCATGTGCTCTTGAGCGCAGCCCAAGAAGAATCGGCCCTCCACAGGACACCTATTCCGCCGCTTTTGCTGCCGTTTGAGTCACGGTTAAGTCCAGACCGGTGCCACCGCATGCAGGTAGATCGGTGGATCTTAATCCTAGCGGAGGCGGGTCACCGCAACAGCATACACAGCCCTGTCTTTCACATCTAGCTGCTTGTATAGTTTCCATGAATTGTCGCCCCATATAGAAGGGATCAAAGAAGCTCTCTGCTATTGCTGTCATTGCCTTTTGTAAATCACTTTTTCTTATTTTCCACCTTAATTAACTATATGGCTTTGATCGCTATAAGAATTCTCACTACTGCATGTCCTTAACTAATTTCATTTTGTAGGTTTTGCGTATTTATTAACAATCTGAAAGTTTGCAATTTAGACGCAGTTTACTTTTTTTTTATTCGAAAAGTTTGCCACAAGGCATAAGTTGAGAAAGGGGGAATGGGATGCAGGAGATGGAAAGTTAAAAGAAGGAGTGAAGTCCAATTGCACTTAGGTATTCGCAGAGGTTGGCGGTGTAGTCCTTGTCCATTGTCCACTTCTCGTAATCACAATCGCGGTTCCACCATAGGCCCACATTCATGAGTAGCCGTTGTCAAAATGGAGCCGTTGCTGGACACGTCCACAACAAGTAACGCATATCACAGATCTCAGGTGCAGTGTCACAGTGAGGGCACCTGTCAGTCACTGGCAGGTCTTTATCACGCCAACGATGACTTACACATGGAGTCAGAGCCGCCCCTGCCCGAATGCGGCGCACTGATACCTCCTCCTGCCGAGTAAGATTACGGAGGAGAGGGTGCGAACACGGAGGAATGAGAGCGCGTGTTCGCTGGCGCAGATATTGAGAATCGGAAACGTGCGAAAACGTCATAGCATCCGCTTGAATTGAATGATTAATGGCCACGGACGCTACCCCTATTGACGTATACCCAATTTTTGACCAATCAAAACCGCCATTTTTTATACGTGAATCCTCTGGTAACTTAACCGGTAGTGTAAAGAGCTCGCTTTGTGCACAGGACAAAAAGGAGGCCTTCCGAATTGTAGGCGCTAGTGCGTAAGAACTGTTCGTGTAGGAAATGTTTTACTGATTTTAATGTACAAGCCTTTATTGTTGACGGTTTATTTTTCAACGACTGGGGCGCCAACACGGTGTCCACCCGTTACAAAGGAAGTCGTCAGTAAAGTATCATCTTCATCATACATATTTTGGCGCACTTCACATCATTTTCTAAAATCCAGTAAATTTTTCATCGAATGGACTCTCGTGGCTGGAACCCACCCTAGTTACAAAAGCACCAAACAATGTACTGCTAGCTAACAATCCCTGGATGAAGAAAACGCGTGCGCTTCAAACATATAAACGCATTTTTTTGCATGCTTTAAAATTTCTTTCATTGATTTCTATTCTTATCACCTCACATTTTTCCAAAATATTTCCGCAACGCTAATTGATAATTAATACGCTATCTCACAGTATAAATCGATATCATGCATTTTTTTCTTAAACCTGCAATGAACTTTGGCCAATCTCCCAATGTGGGTATGTGCCATATCCACCGAGGGAGAAGAAGAAGAAGAAGAAAGGGCGCCGTTGAGAGGAACGTATTTTTCGACCGCAGTAGCACTTCGGAATATGTATCCCTGTGAACATGATACCGCGCCTGCAGCAAGAAGGTCATGGCCTTTTTCTGCATCATGGGATGATGGCATACTTGACACGTGCTGCGATCTTAAAAGGGTCTTCAGAATGACAGGCCATTCGGGGTCATTCGCCGAGTTCCAGCTCAACAATAGGAAGAGCTTTCCATATTGTTATGCGGGTTGTATCACAAACTTCAGCGACAGTGCCGTCTTCGGACGTTGCGACGAGTGGGAGCCCCTCCTGCAAGAAGACTGCCTCTGGGGCTCGTTTGGTGCCCGCCACACGATGCTCGCAAATACACAGATGCTACGGAGCAGTCTCTTGCCCGTGCCCTCGGCCACGATGCCGTGGTTGCCGTGGGCAAAATTGGACTGGACATATATAACTGCTCAACTGACTTGAAGAAACAGGTACATGCCTTCCGCCGGCAGCTGGCTCTTGCTGCCAAATGCCAACTTCCGGTGGTAATGTTCTCCCGGGGTGCAAACCATGAGATTGTTCGCCACGTAAGAGAGACTGTTGGGTTTGACTACCCACTTCACTTGCAAGCATTCGCCGGCGGTTGGCTCGAAGCAAAGTTTTGGCTCCAGATGTTCCCACGGCTATATCTCGGCCTAACCCCTGAGCTGGGCTTGCCGGGAAATGCACCGCTCGTAGAAGTCGTTCGCGAAGTGCCGCTAGACCGCGTGCTGTTTGAAACTAGTGCGCCGGACTTTCTGCCTATTGAAGAAGTTGCCAGGCTCCCATGTTCCCACCCTGGCATGGTGGTGCATGTGGCGCAGCAATTCTCATCCATACGCCAGCTTCCCGTTCGAGAAATAGTCAGTGTAGTTCGACAGAACACTCGCCAATTTTACGGCATCTGACGTTCTGAAAGTACATTATCAGTTGAGTGCCTGCCTTGTTTGTTCGTGTGCTAAAGTGCCAAAGTAAATGAAAAAATGGGGATGAGAGTAGTGGTGTCTGAGTACGAAACTAGCTAGTAACGCCCATCGACGCGCAATGATACGACGAATATTCGCACAAGCTGGGGGCGATCAAATAACTTCGCCTAGAATTAACAGACGAGCATTCGTAGGGTTGACGTTGTTCGCCTACTGTACATGTTATTACAGAAGCAGGGAGTGAATTCATGGGCTCGTATATAGGTGATCGTGAGACTAGACGGCCCGAGGCTTCCCAGGCCGCATCTCATGGTCATGGCAAGTCATGCCTTTGCTGCTGGCCTAGCGTTTTTTTAGCAAGCTTCACCTTCACTGCGGGCCCCTAGACACGGCGCGCTTGCGATTCTACCGCGCGTTTATGCACGAGTTGCACGCCTTAACAATGAAAAAAAAAAAATTGATTTATAGGCAAGGAAAAGTGCAGTAATCGTCGAACTTCTCGATGGACACCTGTATTAGGGAGCTACATGAAGGTGGGAGTGAACGAGAGAAAGAAGAGCTTCCAGACCTGCGAAATAATTTCTCGCACTAATATTGGCACCACACACTACGCGGTCCCATCGAAGTGAGGCCTAGCGCAAGTTTTGGTGAGTCAATTTCCGAAAAAGCGACGTGTTATGATGATGCGTGGCCATGAGGTTTGGAGTTTGCGATCTGACGGGAAACAAATCGACAATGGCCTTTTATAGTGGTATTAATAAATAAGGCAGTCCTTTGCTTTGTGGCTATCCACCTGGCAGCGACGACACAGGTCGAATTCGATCTTCGAACGGCAGACGGTGACGACAATCACTAGGATGACATTTGAAATCGGATTCATTTATTTAAATAAAGACACGGAGGAAGAAGCCACAACTTGGTAATTCGTGACCGCGGTGATATGTCTTGACCCGCTCCGTTACCGCTGCAAACCATAAAGGGGCTTGTCCCTCAGGTAGCATCGACGAAGGTTACTTCCCTCTGGCGGCGGGCGTGTAAATTTTCTACTGAGCATTTGAGCTCTTTTTTCTCAACGCTCCTTATGGTTCTCGGGATACATGTTTTTTTGTTGTTTTTTTTTTTTCTCAGCAGGGGTAATCACAGCATGTTCTGTACAGACTTGTCTGTGTCAGATTTGGGCTGGGTGCCGCCGCAAGTGTTTATCCCTATATAGTTTTTCCAGTATGGCTCTGCTTGTGGAGGTTAAACCGAGGTACGCACAGCTTCCTCGATCTCATCCCATGTGTAATGGTCGGAACTAGATCTCCTGAGGTAGCCTGGAAATGGCTGTAGCTCTAGTCTGCGCCAAGACGAAGGCACCTTTCGTGGTCTCCGACAGGAAAACTGCCATTGCGTATTCGGAGTGGCCAGTTTTTCTTAGCCCGATGTCCCACAGTCCTTCAACTAATCTCTAGTTGCCTAATCATCACCAGCTTCTTTTTTCCCGCTTCATAGCTTCTGAAGCTTCATTAACTTGGTTTTTTTTTTTTACTGGCGGAACGTGTGATTGCCCTTCACTGCTGGCAATCAGATTTTTCTTACGGGCTACTCTAGGGTCAATTTAATGGTTACGTTTAATTTAAAAAAAAACGTTTTAAACTTGCTGCAGACCGCTAGTTTTATATGCAGAGTTAGAGTGCCGTAAGAAACCTCTTAATAAATTGTTTTCTACGCTGTCTCACGAATATACATACAGTTGTGCCCCGTTAATACGACCCTCGTTAATATGGACAACCCAAATTATGGACAGTTTTTCTGGGGACGCAAGTTTTTCAATGTATTTATGCCTCGTTAATATGAAAACTCGCTGTCTGGACAATCGACAAGGGAAGAATGCACACGGCCCACTTGGGCCCATGTATTTTTGTCTCGTTAATATGGACAGTGCTTAAAAAAAAGCAGAGGAGTCCGAACACAAATTAAAAAAGGGCGCGCCGCCCGCGAACCTATGCGTCAGCCGATACGGCCGGATGCCTGAACGAGTCCTGTGGGGTTGGAAAGAACAAAAGCGGGCGTGTCGCCGTTTTAGGGGGAAGGGGGGGGGGGGGGGGGGAGCGCAAGGCGGAGAGGAACGTACACAACAAACCGAGGGTCAGCGTAAGAAAGACCCCGAAAGGAGGGAACCAGGAGATTTCTGGGCGCATCGGCAGTGCCGCCGCAGTCGGGAAAACAGCAACATGTGGTTGCAATAAATTCTGCTGAACGGGAACAGAGAGGCCGGTAAAAGCGTAAGAAAGAAATGGCAGGAAGAAAGACAAGTACCTACAGTAGCGACGGGAACGGAAGTTTTCCTTCCTAAAGCACAGTATGTGTTCCATGAAGCCACGCTTTTCGGAGAGAGTTAAGACACACTCACAAAGTAGAGCAACAAAATAAAGGCGACGTACGAGCACGCAACCGAGACTGGGCGTCCCGTCCTGGACGCGCTTCCCTCTCATGCTCCTGGTTTTCGTCCCGGTTGCGTCGCCGAACAGCCACATTTTGCACCCCAGGTGGTCCGCATGTCGGCTTCTCTTTGAGTCAACGATGCGGCCCTGACAAGGTCTGAGCTCTTCGTAGTCGGCTAGCCATCGTTTTAAACTATAGTTCAGCTTGCAGTGTTTGTTTTATAGGATCGAATAGAAACAGCGCCAAAAAGATGGGATGTTCGATAGCCCTCTGCATTGCAGCTTGCCAACTTGACTCCCTCTCTTCCTTACGGAAACAGTACAAGACAAAAAAGAGAGAATCAGAAGAACGGAAAGGCAGAAAGGTTAACTAGGAAAAAAATTGCAAAACATCAGGAGCTTGCAACCCTCAAATTGAATCTGGATTTTGGCATGGCGGGAGCTAAACGCAAAAGAACAGAGCTGAACGTAGGCGCGAAGAAACAATCTGTGAATAGAAGCGGCGAAAGCCATATCTTAGTCAGTCCAAGCCGTGAGGGACTAGTATCGACAGCTGGGCTGTCTCCTTGCCTCAGAAGAATCTCAAGCAGCTACTTAGCGGCTACTTTGCTCAGTGACGAGGCCATTTTAGAAGTGGCGGTGAGTAGAGAATCGGACGCTGATTAATCGGCCAGTGAGGAATTCGTGCTGGAAAGTTCGACCAACACAAAGCCCACCATCACGCGTGTCATAGTACGCGAGTCGCTTCAGACTGCACTACAATATTTCGAAGATAACAATGATAAGGATAATGCACTCAAAATTGCCGGTGTTCTGTCAAATTTTTAGTCCAGTGCACACGGTTATCTACAAAAGCAGTCATTAATTACAATTCTTTTTTCTCAATAAAATCCTTTTTGTTTTTATTCATGACTCGTTATTATGGATGACTCGCTGGGTGGACAGTTTTGGTCAGAACCCAAAGTGTCCATATTAACGAGGCACGACTGTAGTCATTTTGTTGGACTCTGCTCAAATCAAAAGTTCAGTGCCCACGGTCTGTGTTCGTTCGCTCATCTGCTCAGCCTCGATGTCAAACCTTCGACTCAAGACATAACACAAGTATTACGTCGTTGTGTCGCGTATGTCGAGTATATAATAGTGGCACAAGAGTTATATAGTTGTATTGCTTATGTCTAGTATAACTGAACGTTACTAATTACGAGGCGTAATTATTAGTCTTGATTATTTAATTTTAATAAGGCTGTACCAGAACGTTCATTCCGGGACGTCGAGGTCGGTGGGAGCAGCGGTATGATACAGACCGCAGTTATGCAGGTTGAGAAAATCCCATCCCCAGAGATAGCAATGCGGCTTTTTCAAGAATGCCCATCTTCACCGTCAACATCTGGAGAAGGTCCATGTTCTTCATAATGGCCTTCGCCGAAAAAGAAGCCATCCGAACGACTCAGGGAGAGAACATAACGGGGTCGTAAAACGGCTTAAGGCGCTGCGAAATTCCAGTTCACGGCGGCGGCGGCGAAGATCACGAGGTGGCGTTAGCGGCTGAACAATGCACTTCACTGGAGAAGTACGTTCGACGACGCGGTACGGGTCACGGTACTGAATGATAACTTGTTGAAAGGCAGGAGGTGGCGGATGGACGCCATAGCGGCATGAGTGAGAAGGGCACGAAAAGCGATGCAAGCTGATCGGGGTAATGGCGATGTTTCCAGCGTCAAGGAGTGTCTCTCGCCAGGGGCTGGGCGATCTAGCGGCACTCTTCGGCGTATTGTGCAGCTTCAGACACTCTGGTGGATTAAAATGCGTCAAGGCTGTAGGGGACAGCAATATCAAGGAGAGCTAATGGATCCCGGCCTTAGAGCAAAAAGAACGGAGAGAAACCCGTGATTGATTGCTAACCAGTGTTGTACGCGTACGCGACATAAGGACCAATTCAAGTTCGTGTGGTTGGACTCGACGTACTTCGCGAGCATGTAATCCAAGGTGGGACTAAATCGTTCAGCAAAAACGTTTGTCTGCTAGCGGTAGGCGATGCGAGTACAATTAATCATCTTGCACTGATTGAACAGGGATTTAACGATGAGAAACAAAGCCCAGCTTTTGTCGCTGTGTACTTCATGGGGAACACAGTGATGGAGAATAAAGTTTTTCAATATGAAGCCGGTAGCGCGGTGGTTCCGGCATATTGTGCGAGGAGGTCAACAGCGACAATGAACTAGAGGCTATCATCAGCTGTGAGGACCATATATGTCAATGTCGATGCTATCGAAGGGTTAAAGCAGATAAGAGGCTGCAACTCGCCAACTGAGCCGGTGAGAGATGGGCTTGGGGCGTTGGCAGGCCACCCATACAAAATTGCACATTGAGGCGAAATTACCCTTTTATTGAGCATTTATAGAGTGTATGAACAGTCTATTTATACTCAAATCTTATAAGTTCAGTCTATAAAACGTCTTATGTTCTAGATTGATATGTAGGATAGAAAATTAACTGGCTCAGTTAAATTGAAGCTCAAGCAACAAAAAATCAATTCATAGTCCATTTTAGAACGCAGTTCTTTGGCGCCTGTTCCTGGGTTTCGCGGTGGCGTCGACGTCGTCGGCGTTGTCGGTCTCGTAACCAGTTCCGCCCCCCTTTCAGCCCCCCCCCCCCAGTTCGAGCCGGCGCATCGGCAACCGAAGCCTCGCAGGAAGATGGGGGGGGGTACACCCAGCGGCGAACGATGGGGGTAGGAGCGCGAGCAGCAACCGGAGAACACGAGGAAAGGAGGATGGGGTGGAGGGGGGTCGCCGGAGGCAGCGCCAGCATCGATTGACTGATGCCGCTGATGCCGCTAGCGAGTCAAGACAAAACGTGCTGCAAGAACACCGTCGCCGCCATAGAGAAAGAGACAAAGAGGAGCCCCCCCCCTCCCCTTTTCCTGAGTGGCGGAGAGGGTGCTCTCCGGTTGCCGAAACGCCGGCTCTCTAAGCGGATCACGGTGCGTGCATCCCGTTCTCACTCGCTAGAGGCGTCAGTGGTATCAGTCAGTCGCAGCTATCTGTTCGTCGCGCAACATTCCTATGGACTCACGCGCTGCCTCCCGCAACCTCCCGGTAAGTCAATTGCTCTCTTCCACAAAGCTTCTTTCATGACAGCCAAGAACCGTTAGTGGAGTATTTCTTGAAGGAATACGAGTGAAAAATAAAAAAAAAAGTTGTCTGTAGTTGTACATACGTGTCTTGCTCGAAATCTTTGCCTCAATTTATTGAAAAAGTGAAACAGCTGATGAGCTGCGCTCAAATTTCGCATTGGGAAGTAACGTAATTGTGGACAATTTTTTTTCACTGAGGCAATAAAAAGTTAATATGTAATTGATTCACGGGACCTGTAAAAAGTTAATTGGCTACAACTTAAGAATCGAGTAAAATCAATTAAAGGTCAATAGGTTATTGACTGATATGGCCCAATTGAAAGTTTTTTGCTACAAAATAGATAAAACTCAAACAACAAAAAAACTTTAGGGGACAGACCATGATAAAGTTGGTCGTAGGTTGCGATTTGAAGAAACTGCTCATGTATAGATGTCGAAAGTTGCTTTGCATATTCTGTTGTTATATTGAACGCAATAATGTTTAACGGTACCAAGCAAGGCCCATGTTCAGCGTCACAGAGGCCTTACCACATTGGTCATGAGCTTACGGTCAGTGGTCTGAAGCGCCGGACTCCATAGGACATATGGCCTGTCAAAACTACAGTTCAACTGGAAAAGGGTGGCGCTGGAATGGCCGGTTCACAACGCTACATCTTGTTGCCCGGCGATCTTCCGGCTGCCTTTCGTTGATAGTGTTTGCCTTTAGTTTTAAGTTATGGTTTGAGCGCCTGAGTATGTTCAGGACTTCCTTCCTAAATTTCTAGCGTAATATCGCACACTGTACGTACATGCAGGCCTTCTTGTGGGTTCATCAGATTACTATTACATTATTATGCGACGTATCGCTTTTTACTACTGCTCCTTCCCTGTTATTGGAGAAATCACGCTAAATGAACACCACAGGTGACATATGCCGTCGTTAGGACATAGCTCTGCACCCGTTTTGTTTAGTTGTTCCGTTGGCCACTGGGACAATTTCTGCGCGATTCTTCAAGGTCAATATGTGGAGTCGACACCATTGCTTCTATCTAGACTGCATAGAAAGTGCACTAAATGAGACTACGGCCATCACCTGGGTGGATGTTGGTCGACCAGCACCGGATGTGCCTCTCCTCAACTTGTGGGCTGCTCGTCGACAAGCGGCATTGTCTGAAAATAGAGACCCAACTTCTGCGCGAGCACCCGCAAGATTGAATTACATTACTGCTAAGGCGGGAAGTTATGAGCGTGATTTCTCACGATGGCAAATGCATTTGTGATGCGAGCGGTTCTCCACAATTCATCAAATGCTTATATCTGGCGAACTTTTTGTACCGCGCATCACGGTTGTCGTCGTCCTGATTCAGCGGCCCCAGCATGCTTTGCAGCAAATTTGCCTCCGGATGATTTCGCAAGGCAAGCAGCGCGCACGTCTTCCCTCCAAGTATGAAGTGTTGTCTGCACCAGTTTATAAGAACTTACTTGTGGGGCATGCCAGCACATGTCGATAAACTACCGTCTGCTTTTCTTTAACGTGCACAGATATCGCACAGCACACGGACGCCTCTCCGTTTTGCCTCCATCGAAATGCAGCCGCCGGTGGTCGGGTTCGAGCCCGGGTGCTCTGCCTAGATCGCCGGTGAACTTTAGTGTGTTCAACGGAACGCTGGTTGAGTGCGACGTAACGCTCGGTTGCCTGCAGCCAAATCTTTCGCTCCACGTTAGGTACAGCAGCGTTGAAACCCTCAATTTTTTTTTATTTAACCAATAGCAGCGTTCAGTTCTGAAGCGCTTGTCGGAAATAATCGAGGGCTGCGGACAAAAAAAAAAAAAAAAAAAAAAAAAAAACGTATCATGGTAATTTGTGATTCTGGTGATTGATGGTTAATTGGTTTGAGATAGGCGATAGCGAGTTAAAGAAACCATATTAACTAATTGTTGAATTAAAGAAAAGAAAAATTTATGAATTGAATAGAAGGGGGTTCAATGGTGTCAAAATGTTCAGAATGAAAAGCCGATGCAGCTGATGCTAATAGAAAATTTAGATTATGTACTTGATCATATATTAAAATGAACTAATTGAGAAAATGAGGAATTGGAAAAAGTGGTTTCAAAGGTGTTAAAATTCTCACAATGAAAAGCCAATGCTTGATGATCTAATAAAGAATATATAACGTGTGTAATTAATCAAATAACTGAAATACTAAAAATTAAATAAAGGGGAAAATGGGGTTCATAGGTGCTAAGCTGTACAGAACGAAAACCCAATGCTTGATAACCCAATTGTTTATTCGAAATAAAAGATATACTGAAAAATTAGAAGAGGGGTCGACACCCAAAATAAAAGCTTGATGATGGTGATGAAAAAATTAAAGTATACAAGTGATCAACTAAATATTTCAATGACTGTATGAAATGAAAAAGTGCATTTAACGATATCAAACTGATTTTGACACCTTTGAACCGCCTTTTCTTATAAAACAAGATTTGCAATAATTTCAATCAATTATTTGAAGTTTTCTTTTTTAGCACAGACAAGCAGTCACATTAAATTCCGGGCATTTTGACACCTTTGAACCCCCTGTTTTGGATTTTTACTTTTTTAGGTTATTATAGTTGACTAACCATTCCCACACTTTAAATTTTTTTAGCCTCATCATGCGTTGGCTTTTCATTCTGAGCATTTTTACACCATACAACCTCATTTTTCTAATCCTTAAATTTCGAAATATTTTAATAACTTAATCGATCAATTACACGCTCTAAATTTTTTTGCTTAGAATCATCAAGCATTGGCTTTTTGCTCAGAATTTGAGCACCCTGGCTTTTCAATTTTTCATTTTTTCAATTGTTTAAAAATTATTTGATGAATTACACACTAAAGTTTCACATTAGCATGATCAAGCATTGGCTTTGAGGCCCCCTTTTTCTATTTTTTGATTATTTTTCCCAATTTAAATACACATTCTAAATTTTCGTAAACAGCACCATCAAGCAGTTGCTTTTCTTTCAGAGAACTGGACACAAAAGTTTTCATTTTTCAATTATTTCAACTAATTAAGTTCAAATGGCACTAAATTTTCTAATTTAGCATCATCAAATTGGCTTTTCATTCTGAGCGTTTTGAGACTATTGAACCACCTATTTTCAAATTATTTATTTCCCTTTTTAATCGATTAATCAGGAAACACGACGCGCAGTCTCTCCGGGCGGCTGGGGCAGCCGGTTGACAACATGTACCAGCATGCACCGCGGCAGCGGTGGCGTCGTGAAACCGGCCGGTGGGATCGGTATATTGTCGTATGCCAGCCGATTCTCTGTATTGCATCGTGTGCCCAAAATAATTAACCGGAATTATTTTTGTATGTATTATATAAGTGTTCACGAAACTTTTTATTGCTTTTCATTTGTACTGAGGAGTCTTCGTTAGTGGGTGTACAACTAACACTTAAATCGAAGGCTTTACAATGATGTACACACGAGGAGTGATCGCAAGTGCAAGATGCCGGGCTAGTTGGTACCGTATAACGTGTTTCGTCCCGTTCTTTGCGCTGTTATATTTGTTAGGAGGGATCGGTTCAGTTAAAAGCGTGTACGCATTCTTTCAGTCCTGCTCATGAAAAGAGCACTGTCAGTCAATGGCTTTAACTGATGAGGGGAGGGCACCTTCCTCCGTGTCCTGTGACCGCGTGTTTACACGCGCGAACCTCGCGTGAACCGCATGCTATACCAAGTTGGGAAAGGTATATTATCGGGGACACAAGCCTCTGGACCATATGCCTGGAAATTTTCGGCTAGAATCGCGATGTAAATAAATTATCGCAATATTTCTCTAGCACACATTAAATATAGTAAAGTTCAACTCTCACATTGACAACTATGGTCCCAGACTCGGGCCGATCTGAAAGTTGCGCGCTTTGATTGCTGTTTACGCTGTCCACATACGTTTGTCCCCGATAATACAAACCATGCAACGACAGACCATTTTGATAGGCCCGATCGCAACAGTGTGTAGCAGCAGGTTTGTCGTAGAAGCAAATTAATCAGTGCAAAAGAGACTTTTCAGTTGCGGAGCCCGAAATTAGGCCCGTTTACCGTGGCTGTTCAGTTGTGACAGATTATCGAATTTTATTGCTGTGAGAAAATACTGAGCCATTTATGTCTTTCTCGCGTCGTTATTTTTCAGTGCAAAGGAACCACTTTCATCACCGCAGGAAGAGCCACACCGCGTGACTCCTCGGGGTCCTCTGCACGGGTGCAGCATCCTGGGACTACGGGCGCTGGAACTCCGAAACTACGCGCTTGATCGCAGCGAGTCGCTCGTATGCCACACCGCACACTCCGAGCGGGTCGTCCATTTCGACGTTGTACGCTGCTAAGCCGAATGTGTGCACGGGGACGAGCAGATCCATCCTTCTTTGGGCCTGAGTTGAAGAAACATTGCAGTAAATGTGACGAAGACATAACACCAAATGCTAAGCTGACCAACTCATGTTAAAACTACGACAAAATGGGCAGGAACGAACATAAATGCTTCCGAAATAGGCTTCGCTCTGTCTATGGGTCCAAGGTTTTGTATCTGGCTTTGCTAATGCCGGGTATCAAACACGATTAAATGGCAATGAGGAATTTGCTTCAGGGAAAACATCCCCAAATGCTTTGCTGGTTTCTATACGAGCCAAATTCTTAATGCCGAAGAAGTGATGTACGCGTAAAAAAAAACCACTACTCAGAGTGGACAGCATCGGGAATATACGATTTCGTGATCCATACGCCGTATAATTACGCGGCTTCGATTCTGTGGCAGAATTGACGTTTTGGGGCCAGTAGTTGACAAACGAAATATATGAAGTGTTCATTTCCCGGCATTCCAGCGATGCATGAAGTGCTTTAAGAAGTCCGCGTAGATAATGACACCGCCTCTTCATTCTAGCTAATTTTAGGAAACCCAGGAGTACACAGTCCCACTAAAGGAATTTTTCCCAAAGTGCATGCTTAAAGATTTCCTGGCTCGGAGATGGGCTCGAAGTTTTGTAATGCTTGTTCGTTATTGCAGATGAATAAGGTAATGTTGAACAGCCTCGGGAAGGAACAGCAGTTTACGTTAGGTAGCGAAGCACTGGAAGTAGTAGGCGAATATGTCTACTTAGGACAGGTAGTAACCGCAGATCCGGACCATGAAAAGTAAATAACAAGAAGAATAAGATTGGGATGGAGCGAATTTGGCAAGCACTCGCAGATTATGACTAGCAGCTTATCGATATCACTCAAGAGGAAAGTATACAACGGTTGCATCTTACCTGTACTCACCTATGGGGCTGAAACGTGGAGGCTAACCAAGAGGGTTCTACTTAAGTTGAGGACAACTCAGAGGGCTATGGTACGAAAAATGGTCGGGGTAACTTTAAGAGATAGGAAGCGTGCAGAGTGGGTCAGAGAAATAACTCAAGTTACTGACATTCTGGTGGAAATTAAGAAGAAGAAATGGGCATGGGCAGGACATGTAACACGAAGAGAGGATAACCGATGGTCGCTTAGGGTAACAAACTGGATTCCAAGGGAAGGAAAACGTAGCAGGGGGCGGCAGAAAGTTAGGTGGGCGGATGAGGTTAAGAAGTTCGCAGGGGTCAAGTGGATGCAGCTAGCACAGAACCGGGTTGATTAGAGAAATATGGGAGAGGCCTTCGCCCTGCAGTGGGTATAGTCAGGTTGATGATGATGATGGTGTTCGTTTTTGCTCATTACCCATATCACTCTTAGTGATGATACCTACTGGGAATGTTTTTGACCCTGTGCGGCTATACATCCTCTTTGTTGGAGAATAATATATGTTGCTTCCATATCCTTCTAGACAGTTCATTGCCATTGTTATACTGAGCGTGGCCGAAAGCACCGATGCCTTGCGGCGATAGCAGATCACGAATGTTGCTGTCGTCGCCGATTTGTTGGGCGTGCGTCCATAGAGAAATATACGTAACGTAAAGAGCGGACACTCGAGCCGTTTCGCTGTTGAGCAAGTAAGGGTCTGACCATCCGCGAGGCGGCGTTGCTTCCACTTCACCTCAAAGGTAGACAGCTTACCCTACTGTCACTGAACGTAAACAGTGTTTCGGCGACTCGTCAGCGCGCAAGAAACGGGCCGAGCAAACCCTCGCCCATCGTGCCCAACTACCCGGCGAGACGTGTACTACCTATAGACCTTTGCAACGACGGCCTCCTAGGCGCCACCATATTGCTCGCTGGGCTGTTGTGTGCGCTTGACGTCAACGCGGTGGAGGCGGCAGCAGAGCTGGTTTGCAACACTCCAGAGAGGAGGCGTTTCGACAACCTCTTCACCCGATGCAAAGGTCTATACCGAAGATGTCCTACACTAAACTCGTCTTCTTCATCCATCTAGTCTGTAACAGCACATACATAGGGTTGCATTTAGTCGCCCGTCTTCATATAAATGCTGACGCTGCACCGGTGATGTGCCGCCGGGTACGCGCAGCTCACCACGCGTTTCAACGCGCGTCGCCTCGTTTTGCCGGTACCTTGTTTCCTTTTGTCTGCAGAATACATTTCGGTGTTTCTTGAGCTAAGGACAGCGTTAGCAAATCGTTTATTATGCCGCGTTGACTTATTTTGCACGTGTAACATATAATATGAGCCGTGACGCACGTTTCCCGTGCAGCCAGCGTTTGTTTATGGATCCCCTTTTCGGAACGAACATGCATGCATTGCTCGCGATGCATAATTTTCCAAAGGCCACTAGCAACACTGGCGGTTTGAAACACAGAATTTATTGGTGGCACACTGGTATCATAGCACAAACTTCTATTTGGCACGACAGCAACAACTTATGGCGCATTTGGACTTGTTTTGTGAATAATGTTTATCTCCCTGTATATGCACAATGTGCAAGTTTTTTTTGCGCGTGTCCCATTTTTACATGATGCTTTCCTAGTCACGGCTACGTTCTCATTGTGATCTGAAAAGCACTGTTGCTTGTTCGTGGCCTGCATTTTTGATGACGTGTACTACTATCAGCCTCGTACAGTATAGGTTCCTTGTAGTACCTTTGTCACACGGGCAGCGGCCAGTTTTGATCGCTGTCATAAGTATAAGCTTCCTTTAGCGATACTATTATGTATTCAGTGTGTTGTGCTCGAACTTCTGAAAAGCCTATTACTCAAGGCTGAGGTTGCATAGCATTTCCGCACGGGCCGCATGTCCATTTTATTATCCTTAATTGTGTCAAGCCGTTTACCACAACTTTTCAGTTGATCTCACGGATGATGTTTTAGAGCAGGAATGCAGATCAGGTATGCGGCATTCTTTTCTTCTTTTTGTGACATGGTGTCATGTGCTTTACATTACCTTCTTTTATGTTGCTCCTTATTCTATGATGCATTTTATAAAGAGTGCGATCCAATATTCTCTGTGCAATTCATGATGTAAAAACGAAAAATAGAACTTTTTAGTAAGACCACTGCCTCCTATTGTGCTCAACTGAGAAAAGCGCCTCAATAATGACCAAATATCAATAAGAACAGCTCCGACCGGGTTATTCAAACCTGTACGAAATAACTCGGCCCTGCTTAGGTTCTGTGGTAAGCTTGACGGTATGTTCAGTAAAAATGTTGCGACTTTATTACGTCTGTATACAAGGCATGATTACAAAGATGTATTAAAGCCGATAGATGTTGCAGCGGAATTTTTATTAGCCAAACGTAAAACAGAATCTAAAGATCCCCAGGTGATCGAAATTACTCCGTAGTCCTCCACTATGGTTCCCCTTTCTCTCTTTCCACTTTACTCACACCTTCCTCCCTTCCCTTACGGCGCGGTTCAGGTGTCCACAGAGCAAGTGTGACAGATACTGTGCCTTTCCTTTCCTGTGACCCAGTTATTATTATTATTAAAGCATTGATTTTGAAACTGTGACCGAAATAGAGCTAAAGCACGCACCTAAAATCTCGGAGGACGAAATTGGCGATCTGCTCCGGTTCGCTTGCAGTAGTGCCGTACGTAGCTCGGCCGTGGGGCCCCTACGGGAGTGTCCGCTCATTACGTAAGTATGTTTCTCTATGGTACGTCTGCCTAATAGATAGCCTTTTCAGTGACACGTCCGTCTTCTCTTCCGCTGTCTTTGACATTGCCATCACTAAGTGGGCCTAGCCCCTGCCGCAAGCGGCGACGGACGCACTACACTTGGGCTCCACAATTTTCTTATCGTAACCCCGAACAGTGCGACTCCAGCGTACTATCATCAATGCTGCTGGATTTCTAACGTCGTCAGGATCCTACGGACATCATTGCGAAGTACGTACAACGATTTTTGACCATTTACGGTCGATTTGTTCCGCGCCCAAGCCGTATGCTCTGCTAGGCCTACCGCCCCTCACCGCGGCTGCGCCGCCAGCTGCATCGGGTGCCGAGCGAGCCCACGCGCCGCCTGCTGCCATGAAGGTGACTGTGGAGGGCGTAGAACTAACGCCCGAAGAATTTGCAGCAAGTTAATGGCTGACTAAAGTGAACAAGCTCCGGGAAGCTAGAACAGTGAAGGGGACACCCGCACCCGCAGTTCCCGGCTCTCAGGATGGAACACCAGCGTCCCAAACGACCCCCGATGCTCCGGCCGATTGTGAAAAGGAAGCAGACGCGCTTACGCCTCGTCAACGTGGACGCCAATTCGCTAGACGCTCGGTAGCTTCCAAGCAGCCCCGCCTGCCTAGCAACACGCTCAAGCTCATCGTCCGCCCCAGAGGAGGATTACTACTCTCCAAGACAACTACATTCCAACTGCTCGAAGCGGTCTGCACGGCAGCAAACTTCAACCGCGATTCCATCCGGCATGAGGACCTTATACAAGCCAACTACCTACAAAACACTTTTGCCTACTGCACACCAAATATCGAACGCGCTGAGCGCCTCATACATCTTAAAGAGCTCGTCATCGACCAACGATCGTACGGAATATCAGTGTACTGTGCACCAGACGAATGTTCAGGAAGAGGAGTGATCAGAGGGGTTGATCTCCGTCTCGATAATGCAACTATTCAAGCAGAACTCCAGGACAACCGAAACCCTCCTATCGAGAACTTCAGAAGACTCGGCAACACCACTGCCGTGCTGATCACCTTCGCCCAACCTAAGGTCCCTGCATGGATCTATTTTTGTAACAGCAGATACCGCTGTACCATCTTCAAAAAGAAATATGAGGTATGCTACCGCTGCGCCGAGCTCGGCCACCGATCCGACGTATGCGTGAGCACAGTTACCAAATGCCGAGGCTGTGGGCTTCCCAACCCGGCCAGCGACCCCTCCTGTACGCCGACCTGCCGTCTCTGCGGGAAAGAACACCTCACGGGCGACAGCCGATGCAAAGAAATATTTCGCACTCCCTACGCCGTCAAGCGCAGTCAGTGGGAAAATCGCAGACGGGCTGAAGCTGCTAAGCAACAAGAACAAGCCTCCTCACGCCGGGTAATTTTACAACACGCCAGCCGCTGGGACCGCCAACGTTCCGGCAGCAATCAACGCAGTCTCAGGGACCGCTCGGACTCCTTCCCACCCCTCGGGCCAAATGCCTCAAGGCTATCATCTCGGACGCCGTCCAGAACGCGGCCAGGTACGCCTGCAGTCGTCCAGCAGCAGCAGCAACCTGCTCCACCGGGGCAGCTCCAGGGCCCGGCTCCGCCAAGACCGCCACCGGCTCCACCTCAAGCGGTGAGTACGCTAGGAGGGACTCCCACTTTTCACGCACTCGAACAAGCCATTACACACCTCACGGCCGTCGTAACACAACTGGTTCGTAGGGTCGAAACTATCGAAAAACGCTTAGACGCTCCTCCTCCTACTTCCCCCGCACCATCTGGCACTGCCCACAAACGCAAGGCTCTTGTCGCAAGCGATACGTAAACGGAAGACATACACGCACAGATAGCACGCCTCGAAGCACAGGGCGTCTTCTTTCAAGGCCGTATTCAATCGCTGGAGGAACATATTGAGAACTCCTTTCGCACCCTCAGCTCTCAGTTTGCCCTACAGCTAGAATCTCTTAGGCAATCGACTCCCTCTGCAAACATGAAGGCATGACCCCGCTCCCGGTTCAGACGCCAAATCACCCAACGACCTCCACTCCGAACTTCTCCCAACATAATCATGGCGGCTCGCTCGGGTAACACCACCATCTGGCAATGGAACTGCAGGGGGTTCGCGCGCAAGAGGGCGGTCCTTCAGCAGTTTCTTACCGCGAGCGACTCCCCAGAAATCTTTGCCCTTCAAGAAGCAGGGAAACATGCGAAATTGGCTGGATATCGGACATACACATCGGGAAGAGCAAACTCCCAGGTGGCTACTCTAGTTAGGCGAAACCTTACGGTTATCTTGCATGAGCTGGACTCCACTTTCCCAGACCATATCCTTCTCGAAATTCTCCCCCGGCCCTCTCGTGCGACCAGGCAATGCCTTTTCGTGCTCAACATCTATAGCCCACCCCGATCACGCAAGGCCGTCTTCGGGCCACTTTTCCTCCGAGTACAGCAGCTATCGCGAGGGCAACCTCTAATTATTCTCGGTGATTTCAACGCTCCGCATCAAGCATGGGGTTACCACTACGGCACGCTTAAAGGTCGATTGCTTTGGGACGATTGGCACACACTCCATCTGAACCTCTTAACGGATATCACCCAACCCACTCGGAGAGGAACGGGCGTCTCGCGGGACACAACCCCGGATCTCGCCTTTACGGCACCGGGGATTGCAGCTACCTGGTGCAATACTCGGGAAACATTCGGAAGCGACCACTACGTTCTGCAGATTGTCATTCAGGAGCTTACTCGACAACGTACGCGACCAGCTAAAGTGGTCAACTGGGACTGCTTTCGCGCCAAGCGAACAGAGCAAGGCTCTTCTCAACCTATCACAGACATCGCCGCTTGGTCAGCCGACATCCTCAAACAAGTTGCAGATGTCACTGCTGAAGTTGCTGTGGAAGACTCCGTACCAAACTGCGACAGATATTATGCCCAACTGTGGGACCGCAAGCGCAAGCTGGAGGCCCTGATGCAAACTCGCAAGTGGGATCGGAATCTTCGACGACGGCTCGCCCGAGTCCATACAAACATCGAAAACCATGTCGTAGAGCTTACACGCCAAAATTGGCACAATATATGTGACCAGATGGATAAGACTCCTAACGCCAGAAGCACCTGGAAACTACTCCGTCACCTCCTCGACCCCGAAGGGAGCAAGTTCCAAGCCCGCCAGCAGCTCCAGCGTATCTTCCACCAATTTCCGGGCACCTCAGACGCCCTCAAACAGGAGCTAGTAGACACCTACATCCCCCCAGGACCGGTGAAATCTTTCCCTCCTTATCAGGGGAAGAAAAACGTCCGTTTAGATGCTCCCATCACTTTACCGGAGGTACGAGCTGAGCTCAATCGTCTCAAGACAAACTCAGCTGCAGGCCCGGACCGGATATCTAACCGTATGCTTCGGAACCTCGACGACGCCTCGATTCATGCTCTCACAGACTTCCTGCAAAATTGCTGGGAGCGGGGAGCCATCCCGCAAGAGTGGAAATGCGCCAACCTCGTGCTCATCCCTAAGCCGGGCAAACCACCTACTCTCTCGAACCTCCGCCCCATTTCTCTCACGTCCTGCGTGGGAAAACTATTGGAGCATGTAATTCAGACCCGTCTTCTTCGTTACCTAGAAGAACATCACCTACTTCCAGACACGATGTTTGGTTTTCGACCACACCTTGCGGCCCCAGACATCATGCTCTTGCTCAAGCATCAGGTGCTGACACATAGCACTTTGGACACCAAAGTCATAGTTGGTCTAGATGTCGCGAAGGTCTTTGACAATGTCCGGCATGAAGCTATTCTGCAGAACCTCCAGACCCTAGGGGTGGGACAACGAACGTATGCATATATACGCGACTTTCTCACGAACCGCACAGTGCAACTTGACACCGGCTCAGGAGATCCTTCCACCATCTCTCCTGGAAGCCGGGGTATACCCCAAGGCTCAGTGATTTCCCCACTCCTGTTCAGTATTGCGCTGCTTGGCCTGCCCAATCTTTTGGCAGATATTCCCCACTTGCACCACAGCCTATACGCCGACGACCTCACACTGTGGATTACACACGGCAGTGACGGCCAGATCGAGGAGACTCTGCAGACAGCCATCGATCGCGTTGGTGCCTACCTGGCCACAGTCGGCCTATCCTGCTCGGCCACCAAGTCTGAATACATCATTGTCCCAACCCAGGGAAGACGCCCCAGATCGCCTCCGGCATTCTTCAATCTGCAAGTACAGGGCACTCCCATACCCCGTACCGACCGAATCCGTATCCTGGGCCTTCATCTACAAGATAATGGAGGAAACGCCACTACTCTTCAGCGAATAGATCAATCTGTAATCCAGATCAGCCGCCTGCTCAAGAGAGTCGCCAACAAGCATAAGGGCATGCGCGAATCCAACCTTTTGCGCCTCTTACAAGCCTTCGTTTGTACGCGCATTGCCTATGTTGCCCCTTACCTTCGCCTCACGCGAACAGATCGGGAACGACTGGATGCATCACTGCGCAAGGCATACAAGACAGCATTGGGTCTACCCATGTCCACTTCCACCACCAAACTGATGACCCTCGGGATCTCCAACACAGTCGACGAGCTGATTGAAGCGACTCTAACTTCCCAATATGAGCGCCTCTCGCTGACACATGCGGGCCGTGCAGTACTGAGCCAGGTAGGAATCACTCCACTGAGGGCGACTTCTACGTATATGGACCTCACGCCTGAGCAGAGACTCAGTCTTCGTATACCTCCGCTTCCCAAACGTATGCATCCAGAGTATCATACAGAGCGCAGAGCCGACCGAGCCCGGCAGCTCCACAAACGTTTTACCGGTCGCCCCGACGTTACGTACACAGATGCCTCCCACCACCCCCGTCGCCCCGCTATGGTTGCGGTTGCATTGGCACCGCACCGAAATTGGCACAACGCCTGCAGCGTCCTCAACGCCGCAACTGTTACCACCGCAGAAGAGGTTGCCATCGCGTTAGCTCTGACCGACCCCTCTACCAAAGTAGTCGTTAGCGATTCCCAACAGGCAATTCGTAACTTCGATGCAGGTCGCATATCCCGACAGGCACACACTATCCTCCGATCTCTTCCCTTACCGTCTACACCTCGTCTTCTCATATGTCCAGCACATGAGGCGCTCAGCGGGAACGCACAGGCGCATGCTCTAGCCCGAGAACTCAGCTACCGGGCGGAGCACCCTCCTCAGCCTGCCGCTTCCTCTGACACTCCCCAAGGCACTCATTCACGCCTTGTTACATACACGGACATCCTCCAGCATTATCGGCTCGAACGGTGTCTATACCCCTCTGCACACCGGGAACTATCCCGGCGCGAGGTCGTCCATTGGCGCAAAATACAAACAGAAACCTTTCCCAACCCATGGCTATATAGCAAAATTTTCCCAAATCTTATTGCACCTAGCTGCAAACACTGCTCACAACCGGCCACATTCATTCACATAGTGTGGACATGTATACGACGCAACGCAGACAATACAGCTACAAGGGATGCGTGGGAGTCCCTCCTGCGTACCACCGAGCTCGCCCAACAGCGCCAGCTCATTTTGCGCGCATTGGAGGCCGCAGAGTCCCAAGGGATCCCTGCTGACCTTCTCTAAGCAGTGCAACCAGTCTTTCGGCTGGTTCCCCTTCTTTGGGAGTAAATGAAGAGTTTATCATCATCATCATCACTAAGTGACAATATTCAATGCAGGCCCGCGCCGACAAAGCTAGTCTATTTTAGCGCATTCGTTTAGGTTGGTTCAAATGCAGGTTTGGAGCATCGCAGCTCCCGCTCAAGTTCTCGTTAACTCAACGCTAAATGCACGAGATGTTTGTTTCTAAATGATTGCCAAGACCTGTGGTAAATTTCTGACTGAAATAAGAGCTGTCTGACGACAAACCGTATTAGACCACCCAGTAACACACTTACTAAGATCATCATCATCATCATCAGCCTGATTATACCCACTGCAGGGCAAAGGCCTCTCCCATATTTCTCCACTTAACCCAGTTCTGTGCTAGCTGCATCCACTTGACCCCTGCGAACTTCTTAATCTCATCCGCCCACCTAACTTTCTGCCGCCCCCTGCTACGCTTTCCTTCCCTTGGAATCCAGTTTGTTACCCTCAGCGACCATCGGTTATCCTCTCTTCGAACAACATGTCCTGCCCATGTCCATTTCTTCTTCTTAATTTCCACTAGAATGTCAGTAACTTGAGTTATTTCTCTGACCCACTCTGCACGCTTTCTATCTCTTAATGTTACCCCTACCATTTTTCGTTCCATAGCCCTCTGGGTTGTCCTCAAACCTAAAATAAAAGTGACAGGAAGCCCACACCGAACCAGAGGTTATCACTGGCAAAGCCAATATGACCGGATGTGACGTCAGCATGACGCCAGTTCCGGTTATTATAAGTAATCGATTGTCTCATCCAGTCGTGGCATGATGTCCAGTCATTACCAATAACGTAATTAGGCGATGGCGTCACAATATCGCGGTATCCCGCGGAATTTCGCGAAGAACTATGACACTTCTCGCGGACGGACACTGACGAGCCTATAAATGCCTTTAAAATTGTAAATGACAACCTTGTGGCCGAAATAAATGGAAAAGTGCAGTTTCCAAATAATGGCATTTGGATGCCGGAAATTTGAGCTCGCGAAACAAAATGACGCAGTAATTGTCTCGCACATCTTCTAAGTCATCTCTCGTTAAGACACGTCACCAGTAAATTTCTTTAATTGACGGGTACGGGTCTGGCTGGCATTCAGCCAAAGGAATGAGCGGCGGACGAGATAGGAACGGCCTCCGGCCTGGTCACCCACCTTTTTTTTCATTTGTTTTTCGTCTTCGTAGAGCACAAACGTCCGATTGGCCCAGAGTTCCAATGTGGTAGAGTTATCTTTGTCCCGGGGATACCTTTTGTAAAAGCACTTCTGGGCAGCACTACAGCTGCACGCCTAGAACAAATAAAAGAAATAGGAAGAGGGAAAATATACTGAAATTTCATTTTGCCTTCAAATCACATCCTTATATCGAGCGAGAAGACATGATCAAATGATAATGTGTTGGCAACGTCGTCACTATATGGGCACCTTGCACTATATGTTCTCTTGTAGAATGCCACAGCACCGCGTTAAAAGCGCGCGTTGTGCAAGACAGCGTGAAGACGCGCACACTCTAGACAAAATCGCACCATTTATGTAACTCCTAGAAAGGGTGCGCTGATGTTCCCTTTCTATAGAGTGTGAGTTACAGATTTGGAAATGCGCCTTTAAATGTGCGGTGTACTTTGTAGCCTAGTGATTGTGTAGGAAAGTGTTATAGCATTCGAGTAAGAGTTTATTGGGAACAGCTCCGAGTGAAGTGTACCTGGAAACTCCCACCGTAGCGACGACGTCACATGCGGCGGTCACGTTGCGCACGTTAGCACTACTGCAGTGTAGACGTTGACGTTACAGGCTGGAATATGGAGACGTACCAGCCGACGTTGCTGTTTTTTGGCGATCGAGAGCGCGTACAGTTAGTCCGTGCGGACCCGGAACAACTAGCCTCTGAGGTGACGAGGTTATGAAAATTGGGAACTATTCGGGAAGGTGACACGTGGCGAACCATGGCGGAGTTGAAGCTTCGCCTCATGTGGCGACATCTGGTGCACACGCACACTAGCAGACAGTTATCGCTGAGCTTGGCGCACTGCGCAGCGAGCTGTAGTGCAACTCTTCAATGACCTTTGTGTATACACACGCACGTTCAAGGTTTCGGAACACTGGAGACAAAAATTCAAAAGGGAGCGAAGACTATGCTTTGCACTCATCTGCGCTACCCACATGGGACACAGCTTCAGGTGAGGGCACGTTATGAACACTTAGGTGATGCCTGAGGTTCAAAAACATTTGTTTGCAGCAGTACGGTGCACTGTAAACAAAGGAGCCCTTAAAGGTGCACGTCGGTGTTTCTCAATCCCAGATATTTAGCTCCTGAAAGGATGCATAGAGATACTGATGCAACCTGTTTGGAGGGTGTGGGTTACATACACTGAAAGCGAGTGAATTTGTTTATAGTGTGTGCATCAGGTTAACCCAACATCTCCTACACAGAATTTTCAGGCTTGTGCCCAAAATTTTGACGTCGCGGCCCACTGGCACTGATTCCCAGTATCCCTCATTCCCGCCAATAATGTGGTTGAGCTGTCACGCAAGCGGCAACAGCAGCCAATGTGAAAACTAGTCCTCGCCTTGACGGTATGGCTTTCTCTGTGCTACTGCGGCCAGTGTTTCAACGCTTGGTACTTGTTAAGTTCATATGTGTGCTCTAGGAGGTTGAAAGTTCGATTCCCAATAAGTGAGTGATACGTGCCATTTTATCATGACAATTACCTGAAAGGAAAGAAAGTTCTGTCTTTTTTATTTCCAGAACACGAGAACACCCTAAGAAAATTGACAGGTGCTAATAACCAGAAGGATACAGAGCCGACTTGGTACACCAAGGTGAGATCTTTTTTGCAAAGTTATATACCTCTTGCCTAGCACCAGTTCATGTGCATTGAATACTGCTCTGCCAAAAAGCGTTGATTGTGACTGCAGTGACGTGGCGGCATGGTCAGTAGCAGTAATGTTTGTAAATTGGCGACCTAGCTAACTAAACATGTACTTCGTATTTGCGCAGGCGTGCGCCGATTGCGTTGATGTTTTGATGTTTCGATAGAAAAACAACCCACACCAGTCTGAGTAGAGGAAGGGTGCTTAAGATTGGCCTGCCAGTGCCTCGTTTACGTACTGGATCTAAGCCAATCTTGTTCTCTGGACCGACGCTCACATCGATGCTCCTAAGTCGCATATCACCAGTCATTGATTATGTTGGCAACTAGTGTGCGCATGCTGGATTCAAAGTTATGAAATACGAAAGTTGTCCACACAACCTGGGTGGACAACTTCGCGATGGCGTGAATATTTTCATCAGCATTTGCAGTACCCGTGGTGAGGCACGCAGAAGTAGTTGTCACAAATCTTGCTGCACTGTTAAGTATACATATTACACGTACTTTCTAGAAGTCGGAAATTAAAACGAAATGTTTGTAAGGCACCTGATTGTGAAATTACTCCGATGCGTCTACATATGAAAAAGGTGAAACAGCAGATTTTCTCGTAGCAGTAATGACAAGCTGCTAAGCAAATATTTTGCTCAATATTCTGTGTAAGCTGAAAATGGTCCTGTGCGTGGTTCGCTTGGATATAAAATGAAAAAAAAAAAGACAACTGAAGGCGATCATTTTTTTACCTGTCTTTCATTCTGTGAACTTCTGTGTCCAGTGATATGTGTAAATACTTGTTTTTTTTTTGTTATGTTTTTGATTCACTGAGTAGAAATGTTGAAAGTTTTTATCATTCTTTAAACTATGTGTACTTCTCCGCCGAGCGATGTACGGTTGTGTTTATTTGGCTATGGTAGCGATTCACTGAGATTTCATGTACGCTTGTCATTTTCGCCCTGATATATTGTGAAAGCCCAACTAATGCAAAATTTGCAAATGCTCATATTTTCATTAATATATGTATAAATCGTTGGCCTCTAAACTACCTAGCCGACTATTTCTATCTCACGTCTGCGATGATTAAAATAAATAAGAACACTTCCAATTGTTTATTTCTGGTTGTTCCGTCAAGGACGCTTGAGTCGCTCAAATAGGAGTTCGTGCAAAATGTGTACCCTCCTTGCCAAAAGTGTTTGTTTCAACTGCATCTTCAATAAATGAACACCAAAATAATGGTAACCCATTAAAAGGGTACATCAGTACCTCAGTGCACCTTAATGGTAGATGTGAGTTACAGATATGGGAAGAATGTACGGTGCATGCAGTGCCGTGTAAATTGGAAGAATATGCGAGAGACATTTGCTCTGCTGTGCTGCAGTAGGCTGCTGCTGATGAAACAGGGCAAAGCTGATGGTGCTGCAAGCCTCGCAACAGTAGAGATGATGCCCTACGCTGATGCTTTGCTTCGCCCTCGGGGGTCCTTCGCGCATATAGTCGTTGGACTCGGTTCACTTCAATCTGCCGCGCTAGCTGTGCAACCTGCCTCTCCAGGGCATAAGGCCTCTCTCGCCGTCATCCACCCAACCCTCTCCAGTTCCCGTACCTCTAGCCACCGTATTCCCGCAAGCTTCCTGAACTCATCCGTTTACTAGGTACTCTGGCGACCTTCCCTACGCTTGGCCCACATTATACGCTTGGCTCACATTGAAATCCACTTTGTTACCCTTAAATACAATGTGTTATCTTTCCTTCGCCATAGGAGGCTGTGGCCAAACGCCACATGCCCATGTCCAAATTTTTCTTTGATTTCGATTAGGGTGTCCGTCACTCACCCATTTTTCTTTCCACAGCTCCATAACATTTGAGAAAGGGATAATAGTCACAAACATTCGGCACTGCATGCTGCCAAAGCTATCGCTGAAATTTGCATTTTAGGTGGTACTTACTGACTTGCAAGTTATTTATAGAAATAAATAAATATATAGAAATTATTTATAGAAATATTATATAGTAGCAATCCTGAAGAAGAGGCAAAACATAGAAGAAGACAGGGAAAATGATGTTGAGAAGGACGCGAATAGGAAATATTGGGGTCATTGCACCTGTTGATAAGCCGACTGAATGGCGTGCGCCTATGGTGGTAGCCCAAAACACGAGCGGTGATGTTAGATTCTGCGTGAACTTCACTGAAGTCAACCGTTACGTTCCTAGAGTGGCATTCGATTCCGTCCTTTGGGCGCACACTCGAGCTGCTTCACGGGACCCAGGTGTTTTCGAAGCTCGATGCGAATTCAGGGTTCTGGCAGATAACATTCATAAAAGATCAAAAATAAGTTGGCTACCTTCATCACGCCATTAAGGAGGTCTTCCTTCAACGGGCGTCTATTTGGCATCGCGTCTGCTCCTGAGCACTTTTAGTAGCAGATGTCGAAAATACTGGAAGGTGTCAGCAGAGTTACAATGTCAAATGGA
Organism: Amblyomma maculatum; assembly: GCF_055883805.1. Lineage (NCBI taxonomy): Eukaryota > Metazoa > Arthropoda > Arachnida > Ixodida > Ixodidae > Amblyomma > Amblyomma maculatum. The sequence continues at coordinate 64,924,397 of NC_139351.1, read as the reverse complement.
CCACATTCTTGCCTGGGGATGGTATAAAACAGAGCAAAACGAGACACTTCGCCCCATTTTTCAGACACCAATTGAGGCAGGTGTCACGCTAAACTAAAAGTGCCTGTTTAACCTCGACCAGCTCAAATTCCTAGCACGGAATCAAACCCTACGAAAAAGTTGAAGCCATCTTAAAAATGACCAGTCCAACTAATAGAACGAGTTGAAAAGGATGGTCAGAATTGCTACATATCTTTCTTGCTTTGTACCCAACCTTGCCGACATACTTAAGCTGATTACGTGTTTGCTGCCAAAAAAGCACGAATTCATTTGAGACCTTCCGCAGCATCAAGAGTTAGACAAATGGAAGCAGCTGAGTTCATCTCATCCAGTGCTATGGGTGTAAAAGCCAGCTAAGGAGACGGTGGTTAGTTCAGACTCTTTTTCCTTTGGCCGAAGGTAGTGATTCGACAGAAATAGAGCTGCAAGTTTTCTGCCATTACCTATGCCTCCCGGCTTCTATCTGACACGGAGAAACGCTATGCGCAAATATAGAAAGATGCCTCTACCTTAGTTTGGGCTTGCAGGTAATCAGTGTTTACGTTGTCGGCACGCAGTTCAAGTTGAAACTGATCACAAGCCATTGGTACCCATATTTACCTAAACAAAAATACTGATGACCTTACAATGCGGCTACAAAGACTTAAAATGCGAATGAGGAGGTACCAGTACAAGTGGTATATGTCCCTGGGAAAGAGCTCTCTGCCAACCGCTTTCCAGAGCGCCTTTGCTTTTGTTCACCGCGTGAGGATAGCCCTCCCCATTACGTAGCACTACATTGAGTGGCTTAAAAAGCCCAGAATTCAGATCGCGTGTGCTTATATCTTCGAAAACTTTGCAAGAAGAGGCCTGGTTTTCCCGACGAGATTTGCCCCTTGATGTAAGAACCTCCCACAAACGTCGCTAACAGCTCACCGTAGATGATCTGCTAGTCTACGCAGCTCGAGTGGTTGTCTCACTCACGTGCAATAAATTTTTCGCTTATGCATGAAATTCAGTTTGGTATCACCAAGACGTCAGCCCGCGCTATGGACTCCGTTTGGTAACCTACAGTGATCAGACATCGAAATGACCATAAAACATTGTCAAGAATGTGTCAAGATGTCCCGCAACCAAAAAATGGCCTTTCAAAGCACAGTTTTCAACAAAATCATGGCAAAGAGTTACAATGGCCTGGTTTTTCTTCAACAGCCGCTGGTAGGCAATCCTCATAGATTACTAGATACCCGGAGCTTACCCGTCTAGAGAAACTGTCATCCAACAGTGACCAATCACTAGGAATCAATTTACGCCGTATTCCAGAGGTGGTGGTCTCCCACACCGGTCCGAAGTTCTTGTAATCTGACTCTACGAAGTTTTCCCAGGAATACGGGATAAATACCTAACGACAAGTTTGCAGTACCCTCAGAGCAAAACACTCACTGAGGCTGCTGTGAAAATCATTAAAATTTCAATAAAAAGACCCAAGACCCAATCTTGACCCTCTTATAATACAGGTCAACTTAACTGAGAAATGGCTACAGCCCATGTAAACCACTGATGGGGAGACAACTGAGAACAACGCTTCCTCTTACACACGAAGTCTTATTCTCCGTTTGCCAGATACCACTAAACTTCAAAATTTCGAAACCCAATACTGCGAACAACAGCAAGGAAATTACCATAGACGACATAGCGTACGACAACCCGCAACCTTTCTGGAAGGTGATGTAGTCTGGGTTACAGAGTTAGCAAAAAGGGAAAGCGTGGAGCCTGCAAAAAAGCCCAAATCATATATGATTGACACCGAGAACGGCACTGTACGGCGAAATCAAACCCATCTTATCCTTTTCCTCAAGCCTGTGGAAAACGCTCCAACCAAGACGTCGTACACGAGGCATCTCTATACGGTGACACACACACACGTCTCCGCGATATTCAAAAAACAACCTGCGCTGACGCCTGCCACCAACACACCGGGTCTGGACGTTGTGTCATTCCTCACAAGAGATCGCTTTTCTGTCTGGCGAAATGGTACAAGCAGTAGCCACGTGCAACTGGCTAGGCAAGTTAGCTTGGCTGTGCTGCTGCGCGCTCGTGCGACGCTCGCTGCGGCTGGCACGTGTCTCGTGCTCATGCAAGCGTTCGCCTGGAATCAGCCTGCTTTGTTGGTATCTCAATTTATTTGCAGCGACTGATCAATGTAGCTGATTACAGTTTCTCTGGGCAGGTCAGCTCTGGCTATCTAGAGTAATACTCAGTGAGGATTAACCCCCCGCGGCCGTTGGAGAACAGGTCCATTACAACTCTCTATGGTCTTGCTGGATTTGAAGGGTGTTTTTCCGTTGCTGAAAGCGCGAATGAAAACCTCGGAATAAAATTTGGCTGTTAGAACCACCAAAAGGGAGAATAACCGCCGTTTGTCATAAGTGTGACGAGCATATGACAGATATTGCTGTCCAAACGAGGTGCACTGATCCATTCCTTGCAAACATCGCACTGCCCATATTGGAATGACAAGTGTCAGAAGTTTTGTTTATTCCGAGGTCGACATGGTTAATTGACATTTGCGGTTTAACTCCCCAAAACGGCTCAGGCTACGAGAAATGCTCCAGTGCAGACCTCCGAATAATTTAGACCAGCTGGATTCTTTGAAGTGCTTGCATGGCCTGCAGAGCGTTCTGTATCCTGCGCTTGAAGCGTAATTCCGTCTCCTCAACGGTAGGGTCCCGCAACTTCTTTCTCCTCACTGGTAGCCTCTCAGCAGGTTAAACGGCGATTGCTACCGAGAGATGTCTGTGAACGCAACCTTAAGGTAACATACACTCACTAAAAGCAGGAAATGATTTCGCTGAAAAAAAAAAAGTATTACCGTTGTCATGCTGTTACCTTGTGGCTCTGTTCATGGCTGGTTTTGTGGCTATTAAGAATTAAATACATCACATGATGCAACCTAAAGGGGACACCCTCCCAGGAAAGATATTGGTAGCTTATTTTATGTTGTAATTTAAAAAATAAAATAAGACAAATGTTGCACATACAAGATTCGAACATATGTTTTATCGCTAAGTGTGCAGATAAGTAGTCTATTGCGCCACTGAGGCCAACGTTACTAGATGACGTCAGACGACGCTGCTCAGAGGACCCTACCGTTGAGAGAACGGAATAACGCGCGTTTGAAGAGGAAACCGGTGCGTATAGGAGAGTCGTATACATTTAAGATGAAAGGGCTTTAATAAAGCGCAAGCATTAAGTTGCTATGTTCGACGGAAGTAATGCCTAGTGTTTGTTACCATAATTAAGGTAAGCTGAAATGAGTTATACGAAAACGAACAATTTTGTGGAAGTGACGAAAGAAGAATTTCGCCAAAGAAATCGTAAGGTTGGTGTGGAGTCATTATAGAATTAATTATAACAAGAAAATCGTCGAAAATAGCTGAGCGAGATAGTGTCGATGGCCAAACGGACGTGACGTCAGGCTGCCGGAAGACGACGTGTGTTTTGACATCAGAGTGAAAATTGCTAATAAATGGTCGAGGCCGATCAAAAAGCGTTAATGAGTGTCAGTTAATTACACGAAAATATAATTAAGGTAAAAGAGGACGAGGAGAGCAAGCAAAATCATACAAAGCATAACGTCACTTCGGCGACGCTGCCATGATGGCCGACGGTGGCGTCATCGTGGCGCCCCAAGCAATCGCGAACCGCCGTGACGAACTTGGGCGTACATCTAGAAGCGGTGACGTCATGGAAAGCCGGCGGCACGACATGTCCCCCTCGGACATGCCGCGTCTGCTCTCATCTGGGCTGGAAACGTAACGTCGCGTCCGGGAGCTTGTAGAGAAGGCGTTGGTACAAGAAAACTTTGTCGCGGTGGCCTACTGTAGTGCAACGTTACGTCACGTGGGAATTGCTGTGGAGAAATGCTTACGCATCCTCACGGGCGGGTGGTCGCAGTGATCTTAAACGTTTTCTCTCCTTAGCGGCGCCGCCCTTCTCTACCGCAGGTCTGCGTTGTTCTTCGGTAATACGGAGACCAGAAGCCAATGCTCTGACATGTGTTTGATCAACACCTATAAGTGTGGGACATTTGTTCAGAGCCAACTTCGTCTATATGGAGCATGTATACCACATGCGCCATGCCAAGTATTGATTGCGTATGTTCGAGCAGGCCTCGTAAAGCCCACTATCGTTCCTCTTGTTTTTGAAGGGTTAATTATGTGGATATTACTCTCATAAAGAGTAACACTTTAGTATTCTCCAGTCGAAAAAAACTACAGAAATGTGTCAAAAATACGACAAAATATCCTGTAGTTCTGTCGTAACCATCAGATTTTTCTGTAGTTCTGTAGTACTTCTCTGTAATTCTGTAGTTTTTCTGTAGTATATTTCTGTTGTCTGTAGTTCCGTAGCACTTTTCTCTTGTAACTACAGAAATTTATGATGTTACTACAGAATGTTCTGTTGTCACAACAGGTTCTCCGTCAAAAACCGCACAGAAATTTTGTAACATCAGAACATTTTCTGTAGTTTTTCCGACTGGGTCGGAACAAACGGCGGCCATCAGAAAGTGCAAAAGACTTGAAGCACTTACAGCCGAATAGTCGATCAACGTAGTCTTGTTGGCTGGAATAATAGTCTTAGTGTTGAAGTCGGCCCCCATGCGAGACGCGCGTGAATACATGGCCAGCGAGATCATCAGGAACCGCCCTCCTCCAGCCGTGATGGTATTCAGGCTGGGTAGGATCGCAGCAGTGTAGTTCTGGAGGAGTGACGAATGATAGCGACAAGCAGTCTTAGGCCACTGTTGCAACTTAATACCTCGGAGAGCTAAATACAATAAATCCCTTCACGTTGGTCATCGATTATTAGGCCTGAACCGGTACTCTTACTGGGGCCGTTCAGGAAAAAGGCTCCGAGGAGAAGTGGCCGCCTTATATACGTGCATGTAGAACCGCCACAGTTAAGCCACTGACTAATCGACTAAACCTGACCTGACGTGGCCTGCACCGTTGAATTTCTGTGCTGTTCAAGATCGCTTCCATGATTTGAGACAATTGCTTCATGGTTGTCGTCGCTAGCTCAAGCACCTCGAGGTATCTTCTCTAGGGCCATTTGTTTAACCTACACCAGCTACACCAGTATAGGAAATCTCCTATACCTACAATAGATTTTTGCTGCACAGGTGTAGCTGGTGTAGATTAAACAAATGGCCCTTCTATCACTCGCAGTATGACAAGTTTTTAGAAGGCAGTATTCTAGACTATTGTGGCAAATCTCAGTGTTCAAAAACAGTGAAAACTTCAACTGTAACAGGATTATGTAGTGAGTTAAAATGCAAAATATATGTGCAAAAAATATAACAGATATTATATATAACAGAGTATATTATACACTTGCGCATACTGCATGGGAGGTTAGCAAAACGAAAAACTGTAGCGAGATAGACTGGAGAACGAAATGGTAAACGCTCCTTAATTAAAGGTCTCCAACCAACTGCGTCCCTCTATCCCATGAGGTCATGGTTTCTCGCTTTGCACTAGCTAGCCACTTGCGATGCCATGTAGTAGGCCTATGATTGATGCCGGCAAAGTCGTAACAGTTTGATCGAATTCGTTGAGGGTCTTTGTGAAGATCATTTGTAGCTGCGTTCTTCAATTGCATACGACTATTTCGTCTGCAAGGAAGCCGAGGTCGGGTGGGGGTTGCAAATTCTATAGTCAACACCTTGTTCTTCCTTACTAAGTGATGAAGGCAACTAAGTTGTGGCCCTTCTGTGTTCACCAGTAAAAGGGTTGGGGTAAGCGGTAACGTCGAAACCCATCTTCTACGGCTTCGACGAGCCCCAAGTTGGAGTATTAAATGAAAGATTTTCTCTTCTTTCCGGACAGCGCTGTCGTCTTCTCGCTAGAGTTGTGAGCTACTTTATCCGAATGAGCTTCAGCTGTTTTGTAAACCAATATTTTCGAAAAAGAAATACTGAAAGCGAAAAAGCAAGGAGATCATGTGCAGTGCGATGGGAGTGCACGTTACAGGACGCCAGGGTGAAGAAATTTCTGGAGCCTAATTGGTGGCAAACCCTCGGTGTTTTTCTTCTATTGGGCAATTTTGCTAGGGCGATAATATCTGAACCCACCGCGCTCAATACTAGACAGCAAAGACCAGAAAAACAGGTTAACCGGGAGTCTTTTGATGGTGGCAATTTCGCTCAGACATTGTTGGCACTGGCACCTTTGGCAGTAGTAAAATCAGCAAGAATACACAATGGCTTGACATTCTTAAAAAGAACCAAGCATCGGCAACCAATATTTTCGTCCCTTTTGGTCCTATTATTTGCGTTGATGGGAGAGGTCTTCAACGCTACCACCAACACGTCCTCTTCTACGGCAAAGACGCCTCAACAGCACTTCGCTGTGTTTTCAGTTCGCCGCTTATACTTTCTAAAATTAAGGTGTGTATTGACGCCACGGTCGGCTTCTGTCTGGCTGTCGCCCAATGCAAGATTGGTGTTTCGTAATATATTATGTCGGTAAGGTGACAGAGCCACATTAGCCATTTTTGATAGTAAAGTTCAAAAATGTAATGGTGTAAATAAAACGGTCCTTTCCTCCTCCTGACACGAAATCCCCCTACTGAAAAGCCAAAAGTTCTACGCGGCAATAACCTCATAAAATCTCATTTAATCGCATAGATTCTCATACGGTTCACATCATTATCGTAAAATATCGTACATAATTTATGATAATGTACAAAAAACTATGAGACCTTATGCAATTACATGCGACTTGTATGGGATTTCTTATGTAAAATGAATGAGATTGTGTGAGAAAATGCGAGGTTATTGCCTCATACAATTTTTTCAGTAGGGCGCCCTCCCCTTAGGAGCTGTCTTTATGCCTATTCCTGCATGAAATACTAATTATTCTGACCACCGTAAGAGCCGTCGCCTTCCACTGACCTTCCACAAACAAGCTAAACGAGATGAAGCAACCTATTTGCAAGTTCCTTCGCGAAAATGAGAAGCAAGATATCTCGTGCTGAGTGCGGCTTTGGCTTCTCTCTCTAAGTGACTTTGACACAACACAGCACGATGGCACACTCACCAAGTTGACGAAGTTCAATTCAAAAACGTTGACGTAGTCGAGGTTTGCCGGAGCAGGATATGTGTCATTGGGGTAGTGTCCTTTTCCCACGTGTGTCCTCAGGATGACTATTGTAATGTGAGGGAACAGCCTGTGCAAAAATTAACAAAATTACAGCCGATTTGCAGAGTCAATCAAATGCGAAGTAGGTGCGTAGCACCGCTTATTCCCGCTATACCTTTCGTGCATTTTACACTTTGTTATGCTTCGTTTTGCTTTGATATTAAACGCAGTTATGATGTGATAGTTCGTACTCCGTGATGGTCTCCGAAGTTTCTCGGTTTCCCAAAGAAGTGCCGATTAAGATGCAACGGTTCACCGAAGTTGTACGAGATAGTAACATTTTATTTACATATTTACGAGTCAGGTGTCGAGGATCAAGATTATTCAAGAATTTCTTGAGGTCACGTTTCAAGTCTTCCGAACAGCGAGGAGAAATTTTGCCGTTTCCTAATTAACCAATCGCATTCGCTGACGAAAACCCGCCCACGATAAAGTGGTGCTTTCACACTCTCGCCGGTCCTGCCACCATGATGCTGGCCGATTGGTGTATCATCTCTCCTTGGAATGGGAATTCTTTGGGGCTGACGAAGCTGATCTATGTTCGTCCGCTGTCAGCCTTGCGTGAACGTGAGGGTCCAAACGGCCGCGTCTCCGCCGACTGTCGATTTATGGGCCTCCAGCTAGCCGGTTCTGTCACCCCAATTCTTTTGACGCAGCCGCCGTTTTCCAAGGCAGAGGCCCACGAGCAGTGTCGCCTAAACCGAAGCGGGCGGCGGCGATTGCGCGACCGCAAAAGGAGCGCCGGTCGCTTCCGGACCGCAGGGGGTTGGTTGTGCAGGCGGCGTCTGGACCGCAAAGGTAGGGGCTACGGAGCGTCGCGGGAACACGTGCGCGCGACCGAAACACTTCTCCGAAAGGGATGCTGGATTGTAAATGCGCGCACACACTGTCCTGCAGCAACCGACCGCTCTTCCCATAGTTCAGTCGGTTTGCGCGTCAACTGTCCAAATTCTAGACAAGTCGAGCCCAACACCTCCCCACTAAACTTAAAATGCACTGCTCTGCGGCCTAAATTTTTGGGGTAGGATCATAAGGGGAGAGAAAGAGAGAGGGAAACGTGCTTGAAGGAGAGCGCCAGTTAAGGTGCGGTGGCTTCACGACCCGGCGAACGGCTCAGATCTGAGATCCAGGGAGCACCGCGCGTGCACGTTTTCTGTCCATGAAGGCTGAAGAGTGACTGACGCAAGGGGAGAGATGCCGAAGTTGAGTACACGTGAGCGACACACGACTCAAGGCGCGGTTATACTCCGACGTAGCGCGCGCGCGGCACAGCGAGGTCACGTCGGCCAAAACGCGACCTGCTACACTCCGACGGCGCTCGACGCCGGCACTTTCGGTGGCGTCTAGCGTGGTCCGACGGCGCCTGGCGCCGCATTCAGCCGGATGCATTTCGCGCGGGCCGCGTCGGGGTATTGAGAGGGTGTTCGCAGTCCTATACTGGCCACTTTCAGTCTCCCGCGGACTTTATTGTTCGTGGGCCCTGACGCACCCGCGTTCTCTGCCGCTCCTGCAGTCCCCCCGCTGCTTCCTCTCGTGGGCCTCGTGCTCGCTTGTCCTCGACGCACCGCCTTACCGGTGGTTCCTCCAGCGTCACCCGCCGCCCCTCTGCAATGGCAGAGGTGCCTCAGCGGTCCCTCTGGCTGCCGTCCGGATTCTTCGAGACAGCTTCCCGCGGGCTCCCTGCTCGCGGCGGACGGTCCCCTCAGCGCCACCCGCCGCGCTGCTGCCGTGGCAGCAGTCAATTGCGGTCCTCCCCTACTGCCGCGGTTGTCTCAACCGTCGTGGCGTCCTGTGTCCTCGCTTTGCCTCGCAGAGACGCAGTAACAGGCTTCGCCTGGACCCACCCAGGAGCGCTGCTGCACAGGAGCCTTCACGCCGCACTGCCGACCTGCCGATGTTCTCCGAGCTGTTTGCTTGGTGCGAGCCATGATGGAGTCCCCCCACACCTCCCTTCATCCCATATCCCCATCCCCCGGACGCCGAGAGTGCCGCCACGACATTAGGCCGGCATAACCCGCATCCGGTATCTCCGCCCCAAGAATACCCCACAGTACCTAGAAGAAGGGTATTGGTCGCGGAAGGCCGCACGTGCACACTCTCCCCTCGTTGCTTCTCGCCTTCTGCGCATGCGCCTGTCCAGCTGCAGCCGTCTCTCCGCGGCGGAACCGGTTTCCCTGTAAGTGCCCGGTTTCGCGCGTGGAGCAGCGTCACCGACTTGACTATCCGACTTCGACCACCGCTGGCAGCGCACCGAAAACGTCGAAGTATAACCACGCCTTTAGCGCGAGTTACACACGCTTGTGCACGCTGCCCAGTGATGGTCGCCACGTCCACAACTGTAGGTGCGTCTATGCGGTCGCTCGGCCGCCTGAGTGTTATGTCGCGTGATGAGGGCGTTGCCACTTTCCTTTCCTCGTTTTCGAGTCCACGAAGACACCGATGAACAGAGAGAGAGAGGAGAGCGGCTTCCTGGCTGCTGCAGCTATGCGGCCGCTCCGCCTCCTCAGTCCTGAGCAGCGCGACGCGCGCGTCGCCACCTTCTCTTTTTTCACTTCAAGTTCACGAAAAGAGAGAGAGAGAGTGCGCGGCTTCGGACAGATATCGGTGAAATCCGTAATTGTGGCTTGTAGTGATACGCACTAAAAAAGAAGTGGCGTTTAGGCAACTATGTGGAGCACGTTGCTCGACACGCAAACGTGGGTTGGGAAAAGCATGTATTGCAGTCATATTGACTTTGGGAGTGGATGGCAGATTCTGAACGCTTGCCCATTTCGCGAGAGCAGGCTGCAGTATGCTGAATCAAGAATTGATCAAGAGTTCATTTGCTTCGGTACAAGGGCCCGTTATAGAGAGCGGAAGTTAAGATACAAGACCAGGCTGCAGCATGCATGAAAATGAATTCGACAGGGGTGCTCCTGATTCGTTGTGTGGGGCCAGTAATTGAGAGCGGACCTTAAGATACATGGGCAGGCTGCAGGATGCTCAATGAAAAAATCAGCGAGTGCTTTTTCTGAGATATGGAGGGCGGCCATTGAGAGCGGTTATTAAGATTCAAGGGAAGCATGTAGCATGCTCTATCAAAAATGTCCTGGTGGGTTATGGAGAACCGCTCATTGAGGGCGGAAGTTAGGATACAAGGCAAGGCTGCAGCATACTTTATCGAGAATTAAGCAAGGGTGGCTTTGCTGCGTCATGTAGGGTCGATCATTGAGGCTACACCATGGTCAATCAAGAATTAAGCAGTTCTTTTCCTCTGTTATGGAGCGCCAGTCATTGAGGGCGGACGTTAATATACAAGTTCAAGCTGAAGCATTTTCAATCAAGAACTCAACACGAGTGCTCCTGGTGCTTTGCGCAGGACCGGTTATTGAGGGTGGATGTGCTTTCGCTTGTCATACTCCTTTCCCAAGGGTTATGCACTGTTGGACTCTCCCCTCTGGCTTTGACCTATAATTAGTAGACTGAGTTAGAAGCGCCTACTCTGCAATGTGGTCATAGTGAAGTGCCACAACGCGCCGACCGATCAGTACCAGGCCATCACCTAACTCTTGTCAGAGTCAAACATTTTTCGTCACAAAGCCGACAACGTCGGATATTCTGAAGCGGCCTTTAACTCTTTCGCGTAAAAGGATGCATTGTGCACCCTATGACATATAAGGTCTGTGCGGGTTGTGCAAAATGATATGTAAGCAGGGCGCACCAGGCTCCTTAAGGGATCCAATAATCACTTGAGTCATACCCTTGCAATATGCTAATTGAACACATGCAGCCCCTTTAATTTAATTTCAGGTGCTTTAGAAATCTGCGTAATTTTTGTAGATATATAATGACACTTCCCTCCTTGTATTTCATCGTACACTTTTCACCAGTGCTCTCCTTACAGCGCCCGCAAACAAAGCCGAGGAATAGCTTCGTTTTTGGAACGCGGCCCACGTGTGGGAAGCCGGAGCTACGTGCGCGCGGTGAAATTACCATAGCAATAATGCACCCCCCCCCCCCCTCCGAAGCACCAAGGCTAGGCCATTATTTTAGGTAGGCATGTCATATGTGTTTCATCATCACTAAGAGCGGCTACGTTGGTGCTTGCAAGTGATGGCGTAATAAAACGGCACGTACAGGTTTTTTTCACTGACAACCTGCCATATGTTCCTTGTATATGGCTTGGATGAAAACATTAAAGGATGCATTGATTCCGAAAAAGAAGTTATCTAGGAGGCGTGGGTGAAATATTACACCACATGTTTGTAACATAGGGAACTAAGGAACTGGAAACGCAGAAACCCCTCAAAGAGATAGCTGTAAAAGGGGATGCCATCATGTTTTAACTGAGGATAATTAACTTGTTTTCGGGAAGATAGTGTTAATCTCGCAGATATAACTGTGGAATGCACAGTAGAAGTAGGGGGTATGTCCTCTTTATCAGGAAACGAAAACACTGATGAAGGTGCGAAGGTGTGAAGGCCTTTAACCCGGGGTATTGCCTGAGCTTAAAGGCTGACAAAGCTAATCAGTAAGCTGCCTCCTCTAGCTGAGCATAGTTTCACTGTGACAACTCTGTCGACGTGAGCCACATTTCGATGGAACTGATACGCAAAGACGACTGTGCACGGGTTTTGTGTCTACTTAGCCGTTTCAGGTCATGAAAATGTATTTTCAATCTCCCAGTTATAGCGGTTCATAACACGTAATAACCCTCTATAATACCAATGCTACGAAGACACGGATATGAGAGAAAAAGCTTATAGGCAGGAGACGTAATGAAAAACATAACCATAGCAGCTTAGGGTAACGTGTTAATATATCCGCAAAGATTGTTACAGCCATGATAATAGGAAGTGTGGAGGATATAATTCTCGCAGCTGCAGCAGTATGTGGTCATTTGATGTGACGATAACAATGACTATGGTGGTGGTGTTGACTAAGAGGAGAACACACAGAACAATACAGCAATAAGAAAAGTCTATAACTCTACTCCATTAAGACTTAGGTTCGTCGTTGCAAGAATGAAAAGCTAAAGAGAAACGAACAATAAACATTTTGATGCCTTGTGCAGCGAGGTTATCTGCTGATATCAAAGAAGCCGCACTGATATAAGGTGGCTGACTGCTGCGCTCTCAGCACGGCACCAATTCAAGAAGAGAGTACTCACACGACGGCCTCATTCGCCTTTAACGCCAGTAATTGCATCTGTTCCTTCTTGGTGACTCCCATTCCCACGGCGATGTGGTAAGCCGGGGGATGGGGCTTCGGTCTCAACACTTCGTCGACCACCTGTAAAATTTCGTGTTATTTAGTCGAGCTCAGCGATGGTTCTACCCACCCTCACTAGTAGAGAGCAATGCTCTACAGACATTAAACTGCGAATGTCTATCCCAAATACACGACACTAGTGCCACTGATGGCTGCGAATGTCTATAAATATCAGGCATCTGTACCACTAATGTCCTTTCGGTTGAGAATATATCTTAATTAAGCACATGCCCTTAGAGGAATCACGTGCAGTACTTGAGCTCTCTCAACAACTACGCAAACTACTTTTAACTACTGCTTCTCCTAAAGGTAAAATGTGGTGAACATAAAGTCATACATAAAGAATTTATTCACCACAACACGCGTACTTTAATTCCATCGCGTGGATCCAACCTTCCCGGCGGCCTAACTCACCCTGAATCTGCTTGGGTGCTGCCCCGACTATTGCGGTCAGAAACTACTGGATATCGCAGGCTGCGCTCTTCATCTGTCCTTTCTGTCCAGCTTTCTCTATAGAGGTGACGTTATATCGTTTCTTAGCAACTTAATTAGTCTTGATTGCGGCTGGCACGCAACCTACACCTTCGCAGCCACAGCTACACCTACTCAACCACCTCACACAGATCATGGGCCCATAGGGCCCCACGGTACAGAAACTGGCACCTATAGACGCTATAGGCCTGTATCTTTACAAGTTGATCTCTACACTTGTCCAATATAAAACAAATATTTTCAGTTTATCAGGTTTTGTGAAAGCGAGGTTACTATAACTTAGTTAATGAAGAAGAGGGAAATCAGCGGCAATGTGGGCCTATTGCGAAGTTGACGGACTAAAATCTCTTTCGTAAAGTTTTAGAGCTCGTTGTGGCCTTCATTATGCCACGTGACATGTCTTCTATAGTTTCGTTAAATAGTAGCTACGAAGTGTAGTAATACCGAAACCGGAGCTAGTTGATAAGCTGGGTCACGAGCACGCACCCAAAGACTGAGGTCTGGGATGGTGGCTGCAAAAAGTGAATTCAATGCGTGCCTAAACTCAAGTTAGCGAACCCCCCATTCTTGCTCTCGAACTCTCGCTTTCTCGCCGGTCATCATCTTACTCCTTGCTGGCGCAGTAAGATGAATGGTACTAAAGATTTAACACACTTCCGGCCGCGAAACGTCAGGTGTTGATCTCGAAGGGCACAAGCTTCGTATTGCTCGCGTAGTGTCAAATCCGTCACCGAACTTGACATTGTTGGAGCCGATGAGACCATCAGCACTCTTAACACTTCTGTGACTTGCGTCAGTTTTAACCATAGAGTTTCTTACCCTTACCTAGAGGGAAAGCTGTGCTGCCATCTATGGGAGCTTACATGGAGTTTCCAGACGACCAGTTCAGCCACCATGGGCGCTCAAAGCATCATGGGCCGGAGAGCTACCAAGTGCAGAACTACAACTTTTGGCCAAAACTAATGCAAAGATAAACGTTGTTCTACCGTAAATAATGCCCTAACATTCAATATTGTGACTATAAATTGCGAAAAGGGAGAGAAACAGCATGCCAGTGTGAGATTTATCCAATATAAGCGATGGCTCTTTCTGATATTAGCTTAGTTTTGAGCAGAACAAATACGAATATTTTGCATTTAATAGGTACACTTTAAAAGGAAAAAACGTTTTGAAAATATTTATTGTGAATTGCTTAAAGAAGTTTTATTGGCATTTCGGGAAACAGAAACCTTTTATTGGCGTGGCTTTTGCGGTCTATGTACGCACTTCGAGATGATGATGATGAAAAAGAAACATCATAGTAAGGCCACTCCATGCACCCAAGAAAAACCGACTCTCCCGCACCAAGTAGCACGCCGGCCCATGGTTCTTAGCGCGGCCATGGTGGCTGAAGTGCAGCACCCTCAGCTTTCCCTGTAGTTAGTGTAAGAAACTATGGTTTTAACAACTGCCGTACGACGTTTTCAGCATAATAAAGCACTACGCCACCGACATTGCGTTCAACGGTGTGCCTGTTCATTACGTGGTGTGCGGAATGAAGCTGCAAGACATATACCTTCATCCGTCTTTTCCAAAAATCTTCGACGAAACTTCGCCGGTACTTGTATCTGTGCACTGCCTCTGCTCTTGTTGAGGCGTTACTTCGATTTGAGCATCGTGCGGTATCGTAGTGAGTCAGAGTAGGTCAGAGGGCGACAAAGCACATGGCTGCCTCAAGTCCGACTCGATGTAGGTGATTGGTCTGAAGTTTGCCACAGCTCGTTCTGTTAACACTCTCATCAACTCTTCAAAGTTAAGTCGTGCTTTGTCCTGAATTGTCCTCAGAGGAAGCTTTATGGTTCGTATCTATCGCTCCCACCGGCAGCCCTACCATGGGGAGTTAGGCACGATGGACTTACATGCGATACCGATGTTGGTGAGGTGTCGTGCTACTTCTTATTTGGACCACAAATTGATGCAGCCGATTTCAAGATACTTTCTGAACGTCCGGACGTTTGCAGAGTAATGACACGAAGTAAGACTCTTCGCGCGACGAAATGGCGTAAGCACATCAAAATGGCACGGAATATGACACACATGAATAACGCAATATAGCACTTGGCTTCTCCGTTGGGCGAGGATTCAAAGAGCGGTCCCGCTAAATAAACGCCGACGACTTCGAAGAGGTTTCTTGAAGAAAGAGGGTTGCTCGAAATATGTGCAACAGGAGCGCTGGCAAGCCTATTTTTCTAATGTTGGCATAAAAGCAGCCCGGGTTACTCTCTTTGATAAAGGTCGCGCTTGGCAAGTCAAGTACCGTTCCTCTAGCTGAGTCAAAATATCACGGAACCCACCGTGTAGCACTTGGCACTGCGCTCTGAGCGTCAGCAGCTGAAAAAATGATGATGTGCTGTAAGGATTACAAGGTGATTGTGCTCTTCTGCTGAGGTTAGGCGGGACAGACATCCACTCATTCTAAGCACGCCTTTTGTGTATAAAAACACGTTGAGGTCCCTTCTACGGGACTGCTGGTTGATTGACGCGCCCTTGGTCAGGCAACTGATCTCCTCATAGAAACCTTCCTGTTGAAACCATCTGACCCAATGTAGCTCTGAACAGACTAGCTCTTCGGCTGTTAACGGACCGGTTTTGACCCTCTTACGGAGACAACGGTCGACGAATCGATAGATGCATACATGACTCGGAGGAGTCTCAGTACCTGGCTGTTCCGTGCGACGTCAACCACTGGACTCGAAGTCTCACCGACAGCCGCAGCACAAACAGCCATCAAAGTTCTGACGCCCGTTTCGCTGTCGAGAGAGCTCAGCGCCTGCACTAGCCATTGGTCACTTGGTCTTTGCAGCCACTGGCCTCCATGCCACCATGTGAGGCTGTACACTACCTTGTCAAAGGAAACACCAGAAGCCAGGAGGTCTTCAGGATTGTCCAGTCCAGCACAATATATCCATTGGGAAGGGTTTGTTCTTTCCCGGATCTCTGTTACCCGGTTACGTATGCATTTCTTCCTACATTTCTTCCAATTGCTGGCATCGCCTTGTATCAAGGGCAAAGCAGTATTAGAACCCGCTCATATATGGTAGCCAATCTTGAAATTTGGAAAGGTGCTCCGTACGGAGCTAAGGAAGCCTGAGCCTATTAGAGCTCCAAACAAAACTTTGCCATGAGGGTCTCTTTAAAGGAGCCACACGGGACTTTGTGAGAAGCAGGCAAGATTATTTTGGTCTATCGGGCATGATATATATCGCCGGACCGTATGCTATGCGACTTGCATCACAGAACACGTGGATTTCAAGCACGCTAGATAGCTTGAATTTTCCACCGATGTAACCCGGGATTGGACGCGCTTGCATTTTCTGCAGTTTTACTCACTAATGCCATTCCTCTTGTAGGTCTTCAAGGAGGCATTCATCCCAACCGTCGCCACCAGACCATAGTTTTCGGAAAAAAGATTCATATGGAGATGGCACAAGGCCCGATAAATCACGGGGATCGAAAAGTCTTTATGCCGCTGTAGGATGAAGCGTCTTGTGCAGGTCTTCGCTTTACGGAAGTCGAGCAGACTTGATATGGAAGAGATGAATGTGTCTGGTCTGGGATGCCAAGCAGTGCCAAGCACTTTGATGTCTCACGAAGAACGACCATGTCCTGACCAGGGGAGTGATGTGCTTGCTCCAAGGATTTTTTAGCCTGCCCTAGTTCGTTGTCCATTTCCGAAGGGTCATTCCCGCTTCTTGCATAAGATCGTGAGCTTGGTTGCACAACTTCAAAGCTTATTCGTCTGTATCCGCACCAGTTATAGAATCATCGACGTAAAATAATTTGCCAAACACCTTGGCAGTCGCCGATTTGTTGGTGGGTGCTTGTTTCAAGTGGTATAAAACAGTGGCAGTAAGTAGAAATGGCTGCAGGTGGCCCCAAACGGTACTCTTGTCTTTCCCCACTCTTGAATATTGTCTCCAGAGTGCTTAGAAGCATCTCCTTTTTTGAATCAGAGAAAGAGAAATGATTCTTGATCTTCCTGTCTAATGGGAATCTTTAGAAGGCCTTTTCGATGTCAGCTGTCACGGCGATGTGGTGGGTTAGGAAGGGCAGCAGAATCTACACTAAACTTTGGTATAAACTGTCACCCTTTTGTACAAATTAGTTGACACGTGGCGATGTATAAAAATGTACTTTGAATTTGGTAGTTAGGGCTTTCTCTCTAATTACTGCCTTGTGTGGCATGTAGTAAACTTCTGCTATCAATCACTTCTACATGTTCAGCTCTATGGTACTTTCCAAAAGTCTGATCAGAAACATCCAGCAGGTCACCACTGCTCCAAACGCGACAGAGGAGTGTCTTAAGTCTTGTTGTGGCCACGTATCGGTTATCGAAAAACTCGACGGCCTGCTTCTACAGTAGTGGACTTCATATATTCCACTGCGAAATCTTATATTCTCTTCGAGTTCTTGCATGGCCGCACTAAGAAACTCCTTCTGTACAATGGGATGCGAGATTCCCAGGCTTTCAAGTTTCCAAAAGAGCGGAGCCATTCGCGCTGTCTGTTGCGTTCGTTCTGAAGACACAAACTATGCACCCAAAGACTGAAGTCTGGGACGGTGTCTACAAAAAGTGCATTTTATGCGTGCGCTTTAGCTCAAGATGGAGACCCCCAAAATCCTCGCTCACGAGTTCCCGCTTTCTTACCGGCCACCTTCTTCCTTCTCACTGGCGCAGTAAGAAGAGAAGTGATATAGCTTTAAAAGTTGGTACGCCAAGCTCCTGAAAATGAACAACGGATGTGCGTGGCTTACCGAGAAGCCAGACTGGCAACCAGCAAGAGTTTTAAGCAAGTGAAAGTGAAAGCGGAAAAGAAAAACTCCTGCAGAATTACTGAGCCCTCTGGGCTTATAACGCCTACATTCTTCTATAATGAACGCGAAAGACAATTGTTTGGATTTTTTTTTCTCTGCTAACACACGCTAAGCTGAAATCAATTTCCCTATATTGTAACTAAACGAAACACGTGGTACCTCGAGTTGTCAAGCTACTTACAAAAAAGTGTCGGCATGCTACTGATTGAACATCCTTTTCTTATGTCAAACTGGTCAGTTTTGGTTGACTATTTGTCGTATCAAAACCCAGGTGCTTGTAATGCATTCCGCACTGAACTTCACGACTTATATTACTCGCTTCCGCCCAATTTCCTCTTGAAAAGTGACAGCAATTGCGCAACAGAGTTTATGACGAATAGAAGCTCATTGAGAGTGTAGGTGTATTAGCCGGTGTCTTTTTGAAGCTTGTGTCATTTTATTTGAAATGACCCTTGTTAGGAAATGTAGGAAGGTAAATTGTTGTTAGAAAACTGGCTTATGCACTAAGTATGCATTTTGCTGTGTTATGTCAACAAGGCCATTGATAATTGATGATGTGCGACCCTTGCAAAATTATCTTCCATTATGTGGACAATTGCCTGATTTTTGTGCAAACATATGACGCCTTCATGCATGTCAAAACATTTTGATGATTTTATGGACTGTCGAAAATGTCCTAAATATATCTTCGAAACACTGCCTGAAAGCATGTTGAAATGTTTAGATTTAAAGCTAATTCTGAGGCAAGGCCATGTGTGCTGGACCTTTCTGTCGATATTAAACGGATCTTTGAAAACTTTCAACTCTGAGCAATCAAAAAAAAATTTATACAAAATTCTCACATTGAGCTAAACTTCACATTTGCATTAACACATTTGCAAAAGCCATAATTAATTGTAAACTGCACAAACCCAATAAATTTTGTAAATCAGCATTGTGTTATAGCTATTTCTGAGACATCGCTGATAGCTAGCCCTTGCATTTTAGTTGCCGCCACAACATGAATTGGCCATTTGTAGGAAAGTATCGTTCCCAAATCCCAGCTTTGAAGCGCATCGGACTAAATCACAAATTGCTTAGGAAAGGAAGCTTTCATATCGAATTGCTGCTTAAGGTATTGCGGTAACTCACGCTCAGGTATCGCAAGTCTCCAGTCTTGATGGTGTCGAAATCTAGGTCCGTCCTCTCGATGTTGAGCATGCCGAAATGGACCAACTTTTCTTGAAAAATGTTCTCTATTGCACCCTTGACCTTCGATGGATCGCTCGCTACAATACCGCCAATTGTCCTGCACAACGACACAATATAGTCAACACAGCGAAGCGCTCAAAATCACAAAGACGAGGAGGGGACAGGACAATAGCGCACTTTCGATGAACCAACACGCCCAAACATTTTCCCTTCTCAAGGACACAATATAGAACTATAAAAGCGACCAAGGAGATACTGAAGCGAAATTCGACTTTCCGCGAAGTAATTGATATTGGGCTCAAAAGATGCAGTTATATAAAGTTTCAGCGTTAATTCATGCATTTTTACACTAACAGAGTATTTACAAGGTTTTCTGCGCGGGAAGAAACTGGCGGGTGCAGGCGGGACCCCGCTATTTGTTATTGTACTCAAGAATCACGCAGGCAATAAATTCGGGCGCTTAGGGTCGATTTGAAAAATGCTCGCGGACGTTAGACATGAAGGACTTACATATGTAACACTGTTTCATTAATAGAAAACAGCATATTTCTTCCCCGCGCAAATTCAACAGAACTGTGATACTTCGATCATTCAGGCTACTGTTGGCTCTGCTTGCTCGACATTTAAATTTTCATTTCAAACTCATTTTCATTTCCTTTCATCACGGCACCGGGTTGCTCTCTGAGCGGCTGGAGCGATGAATGCTGGTGCCTTTATTTTTCTTGATTTTACTTCGACCGCGAAACTGTATTAAATTACCACGGAATACTTATCAGAGACATAGAAACTGGTCAGGGGACCGGTCGTAGTTAATGCTGTGCAGCCTTTCGGCGTGAATCGAATCGCTGATCCTTTCTCTGCTGTAAGCAAATGCGCCTTGTGGGGTTTTAGCCTTTGCTGATCGAACCTTCGTGTACGCACTACCTGCATTACAGCTTCAATTTTGCGAACTGTTTCTTCTCCAAATTTACGGCTTTGAAGTAAATTAGGTTCCAATCCATTTTTATTTGATAGGCTCTAGCCTGTTATAACTGTATTAGATGCAGGCTATCCTTCACGTTTCTTTTTCTTTTTGGTCACATTTATTCCTGAGCGAACCAAATTCACTAGGTGAAATGCCTAATCATCATCATCATCATCAGCCTGACTATACCCACTGCAGGGCGAAGGCTTGTTCCATATTTCTCCACTTAACCCGGTTCTGTGCTAGCTGCATCCACTTGACCCCGGCCACCCCCTGCTACGCTTTCCTTCCCTTGGAATCCAGTTTGTTACCCTAAGCGACCATCGGTTATCCTCTCTTCGCACTACATGTCCTGCCCATGCCCATTTCTTCTTGATTTCCACTAGAATGTCAGTAACTTGAGTTATTTCTCTGACCCACTCTGCACGCTTTCTATCTCTTGAAGTTACCCCTACCATTTTTCGTTCCATAGCCCTCTGGGTTGTCCTCAACTTAAGTAGAACTCTCTTGGTTAGCCTCCACGTTTCAGCCCCATATGTGAGTACAGGCAAGATGCAACTGTTGTATACTTTCCTCTTGAGCGATACCGGTAAGCTGCTTAATACGAAGAGTCTAAACCTACATCACGAACTTGGTTAAAACGTTAGCTGTTACGTTCTTTGTCTCGGCTGCCTTTGAAACAACACTACAAAATCCCCGTCATCCCCAAAATTATCAGCGCAACACTCGAACTGTTCCCGCTTACCCAAGTGCCATGGAGGTACCCATAGTAGTCGACGTGTACGAGTTGGCAGCCTCCTTGAGCACCTCGAAGGCCTTTTTGCCATGGGTGGGCATTATCTTTTGCTGTTTAATGTTATAGTGTACGTCCGAGTAGAAGATGAAGTCACAGACGCCATCCGTGGGTAGCATACTGATGTCCACGCCGGAGACGCCGTACGTGCACAGCAGCCTCACCTCTGCGTACGGAACAAGCCGAAGGTGAAGCGGCGAGAGGCAGTAAGCAGAGCAACATAAAACGGCAAAGAACACAGCGAAAGCCGCAGTAAATATCGTTAGCGTTTTATTGCGAAAGCAATACTACTCGCACTTTCAAGCCTTCGCGTGACCCGGTTGCAGTTACGTCTTACCTACGCGACGCTAGGACGTCACACCCCACGTGACACACGGGCTGGCAGGAGCTGCCAATCTCTCGTTTCATATGGGACGGTTATGTCAGAATCAGCCTGCTAGGACCCTGTCATTCACGTTACCCCTATAGGCCACTAAATCACGATCATACGGCTTGTTTAAAGCGGAGCTTTAATATGGGCCTAAGAAGAAGAAAAAGAGAAGAAGAAGAACGCTCGGTCACCCGCAGCTAATGCAATATTTGGTTCAGCAGCGTTGAACCCTTGTAATTTTTTAATTGCCTACCGCTTTCATCTCTTGCTTAAACCATTATTTGGTGGTGCGGCCTAAGTTCGGTCGATTAAACTGGCGATTTGTGAGCTGTACCACCCCGAAGTGGGCCACGTGCTATGGCGAGCTCTGGGAGGAAGTCTTGGGTGAGGCATAGAAAAGACACACAAGCTCCGAATTTCACCTTCAGTGCATGCCATTTGGTACGCCGAAGTTAAACATGGCAGCACGCCCCTCGAAAACTGCAAAAATATAGAACTCTGCGCCATGTGGATGCCAAGCACGACACGCAAATTGCGACAACGCGTGAACACTAACAAGATAAGAACCATCCAAAAGCGAGCCTCGGCATGTGGTGTAACTCTGGCAAAAAAAAGAAAAAGTGGTATGAAATTGAAAATAGCAAGGAAAATAACGAACGCAAAACAGTATAAAACCTCAAACGATTGAAAAAAAAAAATGCTTAGTGGCTCCTTGAGAGTTTGCCTCTGAGCAAGCAAACTGACACAAGGCTGAGTCATAAAAAAAAAAAAACAAAAACACGAGAAAATTAAGTAAACTATCAAGCAAATGCTCCTTCTCCCCCCACCCCCTCCTCAAGAGCCAAATTACAGGAAAAATGGAGGCGGCGCTTTCCTGGAACGGTACCAAAACTCAAAATGGCGACGACATTTTTTTTTTTTTGCGAGAAAAAAAGTGTAGCGCCGTGCATACAATTTATTGTTTTATTTTTCTTTGATCGGGTTGAACGGGCTTAGAAGTGTGCACTGAGATCGGCAAGCTGCCACCGAGTGTTCTCTCTACTCCGCCGCCAATGTATTCTAGGCACTGAAGCCGATGCAAACTCGGCACCCGCCGATGTTTCCTCTCGGTGTGCTATTTAAATATGTTCCCTGTTGTCGTATTTCTTTCGGCGCAAGCTTCTTTGGTCGCTTTTTTGGTGGTCATCCGACATCAGACGTTAACCTTTGGACATGTGCGCATTCGGGCGAGTCAGCGCGTGGTGGTGACACCTTTGTTTGTGATGTTTTTCAGAGCTCAGATTGGATTGGATTCTTGGACTGGATAGGGCTGGAAGTCTTGCCCGAGTGAGGTGCGTGCTAAGGGTAGGGCGCTAGGAGTGTGGTGTATTAGACGCCCCCCCCCCCTCCCCCCTCCCCCCCGGCGCAAGGGGGGGGGGGGGCTCTTTCCCGCAATGCCGAGGAAATGGTGAATTAGCATTGTAATTAGCACTGAAGTTTGAGAGGGCGCTTGCGCGGAGTTTTACCGAAGAAAGAATGAAAACGAAGTGAAATGCCAACAATAACACGGACACAAATAAACTCATTATTTCTTTTATCCATGTACTCATCTGTCACGAATTTCTTCCCAGAGCATGTCGAACACACTTGACCAAACCTTTTATTTCAGAGACGCCACAGTGGGGGGCCACGGATGGATCTACCCCAATAGGAAATATTTAAAGTGCACTGACATTGCAAGGCACAATAGGATTTTTTTATCGGTATCGGCATCGGTAATAGGTATCGCACACGCCGGGTTGGTGCATATTTTTTAATGACTTGGCGCAATAAGATTCAGCGCACAGTACAAGATAAGAGACAAATGCGAACTTCCAGCTGTTTATTCACTGCCGATGCATGCGAATCTAAGGCAAATAATTAAGATACAGGAGGAACCAGTGGCGCAGCCAAAACTTTTTCGAAGCTGTTATAGCCCCGCCGATCCCCCAATCGTTAAAAAAAAAATGAAAAAAAAAAAAAAAAAATGACCGGCAGAAAAGGGAGGAGGGGGATGCAACGCCACCCCCCCCCCCCTCCCCCCAGACCCGACACCAAACCCTGTCGGGTCTCTGGGAGGAACTAAACATGCACGGAAGGGTATAAGAATCAGAGTAGAGATGCTAGCAGCACACATTTATGTTTCACCACTCTCTATTTAAAAAGCAATTTTATTATTATAAGTGGTAAGACATGGAGTGCTTATACGATTTATACCGATTGCTGTGTCATCGAACGCGTTAATCAGCTCACGGGCTATCTTGTACTACCTCCTCAGTAAAATCTTATTCTTCTCAGCCTCGCATAGCACATGTCCTTGCTTTGCTTTGTTTTTTTTTTTTTGTTTTTTTTTTCATCGCAGCCTTTATAAAGGTGTGGTGAACGAGATCTTGTGCCATTCGCGTTTGTTAATTACTGAGTAGTTAGTGTTATTTGGTCCTGCACTGAAGCAACAAAAATTAATGGCAGCATTTCTTTTTACAACGCGTTAGTGTTTTCCTTGCAGATTTCCCGGGCCTGTAGAAATATTGCTACCTTGTACTGCAGTCTGATTTCAAGGTCACCAAATAGTTCAAGGAAGCAGAAATTGTATTGAGGCTTGTTTGGTTTCTGTGCTACGTAATATCTTTCTTGCGGGAAGGAATGGAGCTTTGATGGAAGCTTTTGGCGAAGCTGTAAACGTTTTTGTAGAAGCAGGCACCTTCGTCTTTCCCTCGAACTCTAGAGGAAGTTTTATCTAGTTCCAAACTATACCTACAAACAGCTTAGAATTTACCCACGAGCTTTCCGAAGGAAATTTGACACCCTAGTGGAAATCAAGAAGTGGGCATGGACAGGGCATGTAGTGCGAAGAGAGGGTAACCGATGGTCGCTTAGGGTAACAAATTGGATTGCAAGGAAAGGAAAGTGTAGCAGGGACGGCAGAAAGTTGTTGGGTGGAGGAGGTAAAGAAGTTTGCAGGGGTCAAGGACAGGGATGTAGCTAGCGCAGGACCGGGTTTGTGGGATGTATATGGGAGAGGCATTCACTTTGCAGTGGGTATAATGCGGCTGGTGATGATGAAACTACTTGGTAACCGTTTGGAGTTTACCCATGAGCTTTCTGAAGGCAGCAGGCTGCAGTTTTCAGATACCAACAGAACCCTTAATGACGAAAGCGTATGCTGGATTCACTGCCCTTGCGCGCAGAATGAATCAAGAATGGATTAACTAGAACGAATGGAAGAGTTACTGAAATAAATAAATGCTGCCATAAAGCGGAGTGGAGGAACGCTTTGAAGCGCAAGTTTGGAACTCAGGACAAGGGGGCTCATAAAGCCTTATTGAAAAAAAAAAAAAGGTGACAAAAGAAAGGAATAAAAAAAGAAATCAAGACGAAATTGTCAAAAAGAAAATTATACAAGTCCTGATCCCCTATACCCAATAAGGCAACGCTAATAATTTAAAGCATATTGCAGCGAACTAGGTTGTATGTGTGATTTTCCCTCTCAACAAGAAACTTGTTTGCTTGTGCTGTAAAAGTGACCACAACGAGACAAGGAAAACAATGTCGAAATTTGTGAAGCGTGGTGTCGCCGTCGTATATTTGAAGGTAAAATGTATATCGACAAAATGGCCACACTGTATGAAAAATAGTATAGCAGACAATGACTACGATTTAAGAAATTGTACACGGAATCTCATTTACCACAACAATGTAAAGCCTGTGATGAACAAGACAAGAACAGGGGAAACTTAGGCTTTAAACAGGAGCTAGCACAAGATAGCACGTGAACAGGTCAAAGCATTAGACATCAACGGAAACGGCCAAGTTTTCATACGCGCTCCATCTCTGACCATTTATAATAGTTTGTTTACTGCTGCCGCTTACCGCGGCCGTCTACCGCTACCGCGCGCCGTCAGCACAGCATGCGCTGATTGGTCCCTGCGTGCGGAGTCCGCGTAAATTTGGCAGGTGCGTGGCGTCATCTGTCGCCCTCAGGGTGATCTGCTCATGCGTACTGACGATCGCGCTGTAGCGGTATACAGGAGCGGTAAGCGGTAGCGCTAAGCAAATGGTCTCTAATTATGAAAGTGAAGTTTTTGATAAAATGCGTTGACACGTGTGTGTCTAATATATGCACACCCGATATGCACACCTTTCACACCGATATGCACACCCTTTCCGCTCATGTACGGTTCCTCCTCTCCCCAGTGATTATTTTGCTCTATATTCAGTCGCATCCGCTGAGAATAAATAGTTGCAAGTTGTACTTGTCCGTTTTGGCGTGTCCTGTCTGTACTGGTGCCAAGTTCTTTCGCGAAAACAAAACATGAAATTTGAATTTGACCTACTGTTCCGTGATTGGACCCCTTAAAACTTTTCCACAGCCGCGCATAGGCGAAAAATAAACTGCATAACACAATCCTAAAGTTAGAAAAACGTCTCCCTTAAAGCAACTGTTTTACAAGACCACATATACAAAGAAAGGATTCCTTTCACTTAAACATTGTGAACAGCCTCTTACAGAAAGAAAGACTTTGCTTCTTTACACGCATATAGGTAATCAAGAACAAGGTGCATAGTGTGAATAGTGCACTTCCTGTGGTATACATGTTTTTAGAAAAATAAAATAAAGTTGGAAAACATAACAATGCTCAACTGTAAGCGAGCTTTACTCTAGCGTAATATATACACTAACACTACCGCCCTAGCATTGCGTTTAAATGTATTCGACGTACTAAACAGTTTAGTATTGCTGGAAATTGATGTATGACGACACGTTTTTGATATATATTTTTTTGGCGATTCGTTTTAACAAATGGCGTTCGGTATTTAATAATAATAAATTGCTTCACAGGACGGGAAAGGCGCAGTATCTGTCACACTTGTTTCTGTGGACACCTCAACCCCGCCGCAAGAGAAGGAAGGTGGAAGTGAAAGTGAAAAGAAGAAGAGGAGCCGTAGTGGAGGGCTACGGAGTAATTTCTACCACCTGGGGATCTTTTACGTGCGCTGACATCGCACAGCACACTATATTTTTGCACGTTTGTAAAATAATGCAACGTCTTCGAAGCCATTCTTTTCATAACTTTTTTATGCTGTACAAATTGTAGTACTTCCAAATAATAACTAGTGCGCCCTTAGAATACTGTGGTTCATAATTAAAGAACCTACTCTAAAATCCAGTATATGTGGCAGCCGAAGTTTTAAGAGCTGCATCTTCAACGACGTAAGAAAGGTGTAGTCTTTTTACGCAACCTAATTATTTCAGCATGGTTGTATTGTGCAGTCATACCGCAGGTGTTTGCGCCATGCATAAATTTGGTGTAACAAACAGAAAATGTTCTTTTTATAGCCGCGGTGTGAGCATACATATCGTGCAGACATCTAACTGCGCATGTGTGCTCGACCCTTCGGCTCTTTACACGTTTTGTTTCATGACTACTAGCTCATATCTCCGAGAACTTTTGCCCCTGAGCCTAATTCTTAAACATTGCCCCCAAAACTTTACCGTGCGTGTGCAACGGGATGCGGGATTTGTGGTTTTCAAGATATTTATTATATTTTTAACCAACTTTTTAATGGGTGGAAATTTTTTTTTCTTTTTTTTTTCAGAAGTGCTAAATTTTAATTAGATTATGTGAGGAGGAGAAAAAATTGTCTCTTCTTTATGTCTTCATGTCTTGAGGCGAAATTCCTCTTGGCTCATGGTCTACAGAAAGGGTCATCAGAAATTGTATAAAAAAAATTCCTTCGTCCTGGCACAAAAGAAAAAAAAAAGAATATGTCATCTATTTCGGGAATCAATATTCCTCCGATCCTCATCTAAGCTCGCAACCCACTACTTCACTCCGGGCTCGTGATAAACGGATTGTAATTCTTCTTGTGTAGCGACAAGCATGCCGTCTATGGATGGATGGATGAAATATAGGAGCGTCCCATTTGAAACTGGGTGGTAGCAGTAGCTATCAGGCTCATTTTTCTCCCTATACCTTATTGTTTTAGATTGATTACCTATACCATCATTCTATATTCTACATTACTAACATTATGTCACTTTTCTGCTTTTAGGCCACCAATCTTCCAGTCGTTTTTTGCTAGCTTCCACCGCCGGTTTATTCACCCGGCCACAGGTATCTCTAAACCCAAGAGCTTCAGGAAGAGTGACTGCGCCTGCATCGACTTCCGGATGGATACCATTACATTCGAGTGTAATATGGTCAATTGTTTCACTGAAGTTACCACATACAGCACATGCGTCATCTTCATTGTTAAATTTCTTTTTTGTAGCTGTGTGTGCAAAGGCACCCTGATCTAGCTTCAAAAAGTAGGACAGTGCCTCTTCCACTTTCGGTATAATTCCACACTCTGTTTCTTTTCCATCGAATTTATTCAATTTTTACCTTCTGTGTTTTTCACCTGTTGCTTAACGCTGTTTATTTCTTCGTCCTTGTGACCAGCATACTTACTGGTTAGTTTCCTAGTTCTTTTCCTCCATTGTGAGTCAATGCTTTTTAGGTATAGGTATTTAAATACTTTAGCTGCCCATCTGCTACTGTCCAATTTCCTCAGGCGTTCTTCATATAATATTTTACTCTGAGCTTCCCGTACTTCGACAGATGCCCAGCCCTCTCCCTGTACCGCCTCATTTGTGGTTTTGCCGCGGGCACCTAGTGCTAATCGTCCGACGGCTCTCTGATTTATTTCTAATGTCGACTGTACCTCTGATTTTAGGCACAAAACCGCATTTCCGAAAGTAAGCCCGGACACCATAATTCCTTTCCAAATAGCCCTCGAAAACCTCATACCTGTTATATCCCCACAATTTCCCATGCTTCATAATCCCGGCATTTCTTCTCCCTTTGACCTTAAGTGATTGCTCATGCTTTCCAATGTATGCCAATCCTTCGTTTACCCATACCCCGAGATATTTATATTCTGCTACTCTGGCTATTTCATGGCCTTGTATTTTAAGACCCTGATCAGTTGATCCACTGAAAATCATCAGACCCGACTTAACTGCTCTAAGCCTGAAGCCCAGAGCGCCCCCTTTGTCTCCGCAATACGTAACTATAGAGTTTGCAATTCTTCCTGACTCTCAGCTAGCAGCACAATATCGTCTGCATACATCAAACCGGGGAGGCGCTGTCCATCGCCTTTCCACCTAATCTATATGACAAATTAAAACCTAGGTTACTTTCTTGTATCCTCCGTTCCAGGTTTATCATATAAAGCATGAACAGCAGTGGTGACAGAGGACAACCTTATCTTAATGCATTGCGTACCTTGACAGCTTCCGTACTTCTTATCCCTTCCCATGTAATTTCTACTTTGTTATCCCGGTATTTTTCCTTTAGGAACTCTTATCTCATAACCGATACCTTCTTCTTTTAACATGTTCCACAGGAGTTCCCTATTTACGTTGTCATACGCCCCGTTTATGTCCAGGAAGGCCAAATACAAAGGTCTATTTTCCACTCTAGATATTTCGATGCATTGCGTAAGCACGAACAGGCTATCATCTAAGCGCCTACCATTTCTAAAGCCGTTCTAAAGTTCTCCGAGTATCTTGTTACTTTCTACCCATGCTTGCACCTTTAATTTCACCGCCTGCATGGTCAACCTGTACATAACAGATGTTATGGTAATTGGTCTGTAGGATTTTATGTGCATCATTTCTCATCTTCCTTTATAAATCAAATTCATTTTACTCTGCCGTCAGCTGTCTGGAATAATTGCTTATTCGTTATGACTGTTTCCAAAGCTTTTAACAACGTTTCCTTACTTCTTGGGCCAAGTTCATTAATCAACTTGATCGGAATTCCATCTATTCCTGTAGGTGCGTTTTTAGGTATGCTTTTTTCTGCCATTTTCCAGTTTAGATTGGTCAGTTCTAAGCTGCTTTGTAATCTGCTATCTTGTGTTGCTTCCTGATTTTGGGAGATTACCCTATCGTCGCTTTTAAATGACTCGGCTATAACTGATGTAATGTAGTTCACTGCGTTGTCTCCCTTTAAACAATTTCCCTCGTTATCTTGAATCCGGTCCTGCTTTCTTTGATTCTTTTTACCTAGCCAGCTTATATGGTTCCAAAATTTTCTTGGTTCGCCTCTAGAGGCATCGTGTATGTCAGCCATCCAGCGATCAGTGGACTGCTTTATTTTACTTTGGACGAGGGCCTATACATCAAATTTCTTTTATCGATATTGTCACCAACACACGTAGCAAACAGAACAACCGAGCTGCCCTTTTTTAATGAAGCGAAGCTCGAGACAGACGAAGACGACGCTCAGCCACGCGCCAAGACGTTCGGCACTTGGTGGCGCTAGAAGATGGGCAGCAGTGTGGCATTGCCCCCCTTCCAGGAGGCATCGACCCGATGCCGCAAACGTAAGGGAGCAATAGAAAAGCGGGGCAAGTTATACGGGAGTCTCTGGCTCTGATTTGGACCCTAAAATTGTTTAACGACTGTAATAAGGCTTCATTCTGGCGACGTGAACTATTTCAGACTTCGGATGCCGAGAGGAGCGGACAGTGCCTTGTGGTAACACCTCGTAGTTCACCGCGCTGAGGCGACGGAGCACCTCGTAGGGTCCAAAGTAACGGCGCAGAAGCTTTTCAGAGCGCCCTCGCAACCGTATTGGGCTCCAAACCCAGACTTGATCGCCGGGTGTGTAAGTCACCTCTCGGTGTCGCAGGTTGTATCGCTGGGCGTCGTGTACTTGTTGGTGCCGAATTCGCTGTCGGGCAAGTTGGCGTGCGGCTTCTGCGTCACGAATAAATTGGTCAGCCCCCACGACAGTGGAGGGAACAGAATCCGGAAGAAGCATGGCATCCAGCATAGTGAAAGGTTCGCGTCCATGGACCAAATGAAATGGAGTGAAGCGTGTGGTTTCCTGAAGCGCAGTGTTGTATGCGAACGTGATGTATGGCAGAATTCGGTCCCAGTTTCCATGATCCTCGTCTACATACATAGAAATCATGTCGGCAATTGTCTTGTTAAGCCGCTCAGTTAGTCCATTAGTTTGAGGATGATAGGCAGTTGTTTTTCGGTGGGTGGTGCCACTGAGTCGAAGGACCTCGCTCGTGAGTGCCGACGTAAACGAGGTTCCCCTGTCAGTTAAGACGATTGTTGGGGCGCCGTGACGGAGTACAATGTTATGAATGAAGAAATGCGCAACTTCCTCTGCGGTACCACGGGGAATGGCCTTGGTCTCACAGTAGCGGCTGAGATAGTCAGTGGCAACCGCTATATACCTGTTACCCATGAGGACTTTGGGAATGGGCCAAGTAATGTCAAATTCTTGCAACCGAAGGCTCCATCGAGCAAGCCGACCCGATGGATCTTTCAAGTTTGCCAGCCAACACAGTGAGTGAT
Source organism: Amblyomma maculatum (assembly GCF_055883805.1). Taxonomy (NCBI): domain Eukaryota; kingdom Metazoa; phylum Arthropoda; class Arachnida; order Ixodida; family Ixodidae; genus Amblyomma; species Amblyomma maculatum. The sequence goes on along the minus strand of NC_139351.1, from coordinate 64,893,881 downwards.
GGTCGCTCACGACACGAAACGGATGACCGTACAAGTACGGACGAAATTTCATGACTGCCCACACGACAGCGAGGCACTCCTTTTCCGTAGTTGAATAGTTAACTTCAGAACGGGACAAAGTGCGACTGGCGTAAGCAATGACGCGTTCTGCACCGTCCTGCCACTGAACAAGGACCGCACCGAGGCCAATGTTACTGGCATCCGTGTGCAGTTCCGTGTCAGCCTCTTCGTCGAAGTGGCCAAGTATAGGTGTACATTGGAGACGGGACTTGAGTTCCGCGAAGGCTTGTTCCTGGTCGGGGCCCCAAACGAACGGTTCAGCGTCTTTTGTCAGGCGGGTCAGAGGCTCAGCGATCTTGGAGAAATTGTGAACAAAGCGACGATAGTACGCGCAGAGGCCGAGAAATCGACGCAAGCTTCGTTTATCTTCTGGTTTGGGGAATGAAGCGACAGCGGCCGTTTTTTCTGGGTCTGGGCTAACACCTCGAGCGCTGACAATGTGGCCGAGAAATTTCAGCTCATTAAAAGCGAAGTGGCATTTTTCGGGCTTCAGAGAGAGACCAGCAGATCGGATGGCCTCGAAAACAGCGCGCAAACGTTTCAGGTGCTCTTCGAACGTGTCCGAGAAAATTACAACGTCGTCGAGATATACGAGGCATGACTGCCACTTCAGGCCAGAGAGTACGGTGTCCATCATTCGTTGAAATGTGGCAGGGGCCGAGCACAGGCCAAACGGAAGCACTTTAAACTCATACAAACCGTCCGGCGTAATAAAAGCGGTCTTCTCGCGGTCTCGCTCGTCAACCTCTATTTGCCAATATCCGCTGCGGAGGTCAAGTGACGAAAAGTAAGTGGCATGGCGAAGGCGATCGAGGGAGTCGTCTATGCGCGGCAGGGGGTACACATCCTTTTTCGTGACGTTGTTGAGGCGTCTATAATCAACACAAAACCTCAAGGTTCCATCCTTCTTCGCGACAAGGACAACAGGCGAAGCCCACGGGCTCGTCGACGGCTGGATAACGTCGTCCTGGAGCATTTCTGTTACTTGGCGGCGGATGGCGTCACGTTCTTTTGAAGACACCCGGTAAGGACGCTGGCATAGTGGTCGTTGGTCGTCGGCAACTATAATTCGGTGCTTCGTTAGGGGCGTCTGTCGGACCTTGGAGGTTGATGCAAAACAATCGCGGAACGAATTGATAAGATTCTCTATGCAGCTTTTCTGACTGGGCAAGAGGCGTGGGTTCAAATCGGTCTGAATGGCTGTAGACGTCGCATTGTCGAGGTCTGACGTGTTGGATAAAGCGTACTGGCCTGTCCATTCTCCAAGTTCTTCAAAATAAGCGACCGTCGTGTTCGCCGTCAAATGTTGGGGTTCACACGTGAAGTTTGTCACTAACACTTCGGCTTGCCCACGGACAAGTTCGACAAGGCCCCGAGCTACACAAACTTGTCGAGTGAGAAGCAGTGACATGTTAGCTTCGGCAATGCCACGCGTGTCGGTGCTGTGATCACATTTGACTGTGACGAACTTGCTCGTCCTCGGAGGGATTGTTATGTGGTCGTCAGAGACGCGCAACATTGTTTTCCGGAAGTCCGTGTTGCTGTCAACGGCTCGCTTGGTTGAAAACGATACTGTGAGCTGATCCCGAAGGTCTATGACAGCACCATACTCTTGCAGAAAATCCATGCCTAGAATCAGATCTTTACAGCAGTCTTTTAATACGGCAAAGGTGCCAGTGAAAGTAAGACCGCAGATCTCTATGCGGCAAGTGCACATGCCAATCGGCGTCATGACATGGCCACCGGCAGTGCGCATCATTGGCCCAGACCAAGGCGTCAGAACCTTACGGAGTGTCGTTGCTAGCTGGCTGCTCATGACGGAAAAATCGGCGCCGGTATCCACAAGTGCGGTCACATCCCAACTGTCGGCGGTTACGAAAATTTCCCCGGAAACAATGCGTTCGCAGCACGTCGGTAAGTTCGTCGGATCGGGTTGTCGCCGCTCGGGCCGTCGCGTCAAATCGTCGGGTGGAGGCTGTTTATTCTGAGCCGTAGCGGCGGCCTCACCCCCGGAGGTCGCCGTGTTTAGTTTTCCCGGTGAGGGGACGTACCTCTGAATTGCCCAGAGGAGGAGTTTCGACTTGGTGACCCAAAACGCCTCGGGGATGATGATCGCGGCTGTCGTTGCGGTGACGTCGGGTGCATCTCGTTAGCAGCGAGGTATTCCTCAATCTCCTGTGGTCTTTCTCCATAGCGAGGTCGAGGCGCGTTCGGTGGAAATCCTCTTAAGCCCATTCTCCGGTATGGGCAATTGCGTAGAATGTGGCCAGGCTCGCCGCAGTGATAACAGAGCGGCCGTCTGTTGGGTGTGCGCCACAAGTGCGCCTTGCTGATGGCGGGACGCTGGTCTTGCTGCGGCTCGACGGGGCGCAGATCTTGTTGCTGCTCGACGGGACGCAGGTAGCGAGGCGGTGGTCCGGCAACGGGGCGGAATGAATGTGGCTCGGGGGCAGGTCGACGTAGGACATCACTATACGTCATAATGCATGGCTCTGGTTGTGGTGCTGGTGGTGGCTGCACCGCTCGCCGGATTTCATCACGAATGACGTCTCCGGTAGAATAATTCACTGCAGGTGGTGCATTCAAGTGGAGGTTCTGCAGTTCTTCGCGAACGATGCTCCTCACAAGCTCCCGCAATGCCTCGTCCCTAGCTGCTGGCACAGACGCGCAGTAGGGTGTGGCCGCTACGCTTGCCTGACGGCCGTATTGGGTGCAGCGTTCCTGCAGTGAACGTTCCATGCTCGTAGCTTCTCTCGCGAAATCTGCGACAGTTCTTGGAGGGTCACGAATGAGGCCAGCGAACAACTGTTCCTTCACCCCGCGCATGAGGTGCCGTACTTTCGTTGCCTCGGGCATGGTAGTGTCGGCCCGATTGAAAAGTCGCGTCATGTCCTCGACAAACATGGCCACGCTCTCATTTGACTGCTGAGACCTCGAACGGATTGCTATCTCTGCGTTTTCTTTGCGCGTACTCGAGCTGAACGTTGTGAGCAACTCACGGCGAAAGACGGCCCAGTTGACGAAGGACGTCTCGTGGTTCTCAAACCACGTCTTGGCCGAGTCTTGCAGCGCAAAGTACACATTCATTAACTTCCGCTCGTCGTCCCATTGGTTGAATGCGGCCACACGGTCAAAAGTGGCCAACCAGTCTTCGACATCCTCGAACCGGTCACCGTGGAATGATGGCGGTGATCGAGGTGCGAGAAGGACGTACGGTGGGGTGTTGCTGGAATGCTGACTTGTCTGGCTGCCCGTCGTAGATGTCATGGTTCGCAGCGGTGTGGTCAGTGGTTCGAATTCGGGTTGTAGGCCTCGGAGGCGACGGCTCGCTTTATGGACGGGAGTGGCGTCGGAGCGAAGATGGGCAGCGTCACTGACGTCTTCGGGGGCAACGTACATGGGATCTTATCCTGCACAATCCACCAAATGTCACCAGCACACGTAGCAAACAGAACAACCGAGCTGCCCTTTTTTAATCAAGCGAAGCTCGAGACAGACGAAGACGACGCTCAGCCACGCGCCAAGACGTTCGGCACTTGGTGGCGCTAGAAGATGGGCAGCAGTGTGGCAATATTATTCCCATTTTTGGTCGATTTCCTCCTGAGATACCTGTGCTTTATTTGCCTCTCGGTGTTCCCTTGAAGCAGCCCGTCGTTGTTCAATGGCTTCCCTGATTTCCTTATTACACCAGCTGCCTGGCTTCCTCTTTCCATTCCAGCGGTTTGCTACTTTAACCTCCTTAATTTTCCTCCATATGAGTATTTCTACCTGTTCATAATCCCAGTCTTCCATGGGGCTTTCCTCTATTGCTTCCTCTATGGCTGTTGCTATCTGCGCTTTTATTGCGAAAGCAATACTACTTTCACTTTTCAGCCCTTCGCGTAGCGAGGCGGCAGCTACCATTGACCTTTAGCGTGACTTTTGGCGCGCCGCCAAGCACATCTGCGCTAAAACAGGGGCCCCAACTCTCGCCGTCAACTCGCGAGGCGGTAGCTACCAACCGCGGCCTAACTCCCGCTCCTTCCACGGGAGCGCTACAGCCGGAGTGACGTCATCCCTGAGACTGTTGAGACCGTTTAGAACGACGTTTGGTGCGCCGGTTCAGGTACGCCCTTATACACCGAGAGTTAAGCCCAACGTTTATCTGCGGCCGGGCGGAGCTGCAGTTGTGCCACATGCTCCTAAAGCTAAGAAGAATTATGGGGCTGCAGCCGCAGCTACCGCCGTGGGTACAACTTTGGATACTATAGGAGGTGGCCTAGCGGCAGGTGGAACCAACGCAGTCTCCAGGGATGCTTTCATTTCTGCTGGCATAAAGAATGCCGTTGCAGCCGGTGCCGGAGCGGCAGTTGTACATTCTGCCTTAACCTCACCCACAACCAAGTATATCGTTGCAGCCACGGCACTCCTTGCCTCGCTACTAGTTATACATAGAATAACCAGGTAGCACCCCGCAATAAACAATAGTTGAACCATATGCCGTGGCCAGAGTGAATCACTGCATAACCATAAGCAACCACAAGCACCACAACCAGCTACACCACCAGCTGAACCTAGGCGTCGCCATAGCTATTGCTTTCGCAATTACCAGGCTTAACCAAGCTAAGGCACTGCCAATTTTCGATCGTCGTTTACTTTTGCGTTTACTTTTTGCCTAAGTTCCATTTGTTTTCATCAAGGGCCCCATCTGCAGACTAATATGTTTATGATCACCTTCCCAGGCTACACTCCCCTTCCTCGTCTATTTCAAGTTTTGTGACCTTGCTATAAATTCCCTGCGACATTAGACAGTAGTCAATGGTCGTCTGCCTGTTGCGGAATTCCCACGTGATTTGTGTTTCGCATTTTGTTTCTCTATTTTCTATAACTAAGTCGTGTCGCTCACAGAAATCTAGTATTAGCTTCCCGTTACAATCCGTGTATCCATCCAGATCGTCTATGTGGCCGTTCATGTCCCCCAGCAGAATAATATCGGCCCCGTCTCCAAACTGGCTTATATCGTCACTGAGACATTCAACGAGATCCTTGTTTTCTTGCCTGCATTGGCGTCCGGTTCCTAAATAAACTACCACTAGCCATGTCCTTATGCCGGCAATTGTTCCTGATACCCAGATATGTTCTTAAGATGATGCCAATTTGTTCCCTGGTGTATCAACATACCTACCCCTCCATCCTTTTTTTTTTCGTTCTCGTTCTGTTGCACCCTTCCCAGACGTAGCCTTCTATAAACGGCGGATCTTCTAGATCCCTGAGATGAGTCTCGCGTAGAGCGTACACACCTATTTTGTCATCTTTCAACTGCTGTTCTATCTCTAGCCATTTGGCTCTTTTTCTACCTCCTTGCATGTTTATGTAGCTGATCCTAGTGTTAAATCTCTTTTTTGTACTTTTCTTTCTCGACCTCCTCCTTGGCATTCTTTGGGGCTCAGCCTCCGTTACTACGCTTTCTTCTGCTTCACTTCTAACTACCTCTGTGCACGGAACCCTCGCGGACCTCCTAAAAAAGCTACAGCCCTGCCTGCCAGGCGCCAGCCGATCTCTGCTCTCACCCTTCTGTTAAAACGAATGCCATCTCGCTGAAAAGCCCTGCCAAAACCTGCTTTATGCACCTCCCTGTTTACCTCAACCACTTCGAAACGCTTTTCCGAGCTTACCTTTCTTATTTCCTGATTAATTGTCACCCCGTCCTTTTCCCGCTTTCCATTCGATCCTAGCACCTCCGGTACTGTGCATACAACTATCTGCGCTTGATGTGTTATCTCCCTGATATCGTCAACTCCCTTAGCTAAACTTTCCACCCCTCCTGCAGCCACTCATGGCAACGTAGGGGCGCCACCGTGCCTCGGCGGAGGATATGAGAGGGTGTGTGCTGGCGGATATTCTGTCAGTCTCTCCGTGGACGCGGCAGCAAGTGGACGCGCGATGCTGGTTAAGGGAACTCCTATGTCTCCAAACACTAAACGAGTTCCCGCTGCAGAGAGAAATCTTCGGAATCGTCAGGAACAACGACCGGCGAGTGGTACTCAATGGACTCCTCAATCGCATTTGTTTTATTTTTAAGTTGTACACACGACCGTAACACAGCTAATGACTTCTCTCGAGTCATGCAGTATTTCACTTCCTCGTTCGCTGTTTAGCGTGCTCGCGTGGAACACTTTTCGTCTTTGACACGTTTCCGCCGCACATGAAAAAAAAAAAGTTGGCTGCAGGCTTAGCTTGGTTAAGCCTGGAAGATTGAGAAAGCAATACCCTTGGCTGCGCCTTGTTCGGCTGGTGGTGTGCCATGGTTGCCCTTGATTAACTTATGGTTATATGCAGCAGATCGTTCCAGCCTCGTTTTATACGCATCATCCGACATATCGTAAGGCTGCGCCCCGACTACTGCGACGAGCCGAGCCACAGGCCCATTTATCCTCCTACCGTGACGTCGCAAACAGCGAGCGCCCTTTCTCGGCTGCGACACAGCGCCGTGTATGGACTCGCCACCACCATCCGATGGCGCGAGCTGGGGCCCCGTGTCTCGGTCTGGCATGACGTCACAAGTTCACTCGAACTCGGGGTGCATAACACGTCGGCAGAATTGGCGGAGGCAGTGCGAGTCTCCCAATTAGAGAGACTAAGCAAGACCGATACGGGCAAGGTAATCCTTGCAAAAGTAGGCCTCAACCCAGACAGGGAGTTCAAAAAAAAGTCACAATTAATAGTGAAATCAGGAATGCCTTGGTAGTCCCCCCCTTCCCTAGGAATATGCATCCAGAATTTAATGTCGAAAGAAGGACCAAACGAGCCGAAGCTCTAGAGCGACGGTTCAAGAACATGGGAGCGAAGGAAGTAGTCTATGTTGATGCGGCAAGTGGCAGAACAAGTGCGGCGGTAGCTTCGGTAGTCGATGGCCGAGGGGCACCGGTATCCGCGGCAGCCATCTGAGGCCGCAACATAGAGACTGCGGAGGAAGTTGCGATAGCGCTAGCTTGCGTAGGAACAGAAGCCAAGTTCATAATTAGCGACAGCAAAACTGCCATTCAAAATTTTGGGAAGGGGAGGATATCGCCGGAGGCGGCCAAAATCCTCATCCAAAGAACGATAAATAGGAAAATTCAGTTAATTTGGACACCCGATCACGCTGCCGTCCCTGGTAACGAGGTGGCTCATGAGCTAGCCCGAGCTCTCTACTTCCGGGTATAGTCGAGCCCCCCGAACACTGGGCATACGACGAGCGTCTGCAAAATTACGGGGAAATCATCGACCATTATAAATTGGGACGTAGACTGGCACCCCCGCCAGGTGTTAGACTAAATAATAGAGAAGCTGCCGCGTGGAGGCGGCTACAAACTAATACGTTCATGAACCCGGTCTGGGCGTTTAACGCGCTACCAGACCTTAGGGACAATGATCTCTGCAAACACTGTGGAGCGAGAGGGACCCTCGACCATATAATTTGGGAGTGCCCACAATCTCCAGGGATAGGGCAAAATATTACAAGTAGAGAAGCCTGGGATGCCCTGCTGCGAAGCGCGGACCCTGCGATCCAGCACCGCGCCATCCATCTGGCGGAAGAGGCCGCAACAAGCCAAGGGCTACCTGCCAGCCTCTAATCCGCGGGCGCACGACTCCCCGTTTCCGATAAAATTAAAAGTTGTACAACCAACCAATCCTGTAAGGACTCACCGCCACCATCCGATGGCGCGAGCTGGGGCCCCGTCTCTGACGTCACACGGTCACGTGAAAGGTCATGTACGGAGGCGCCACGACACGCCAAAGGCTCGAACTGCTAGCAGAGTATTGCTTTCGCAATAAAAGGAAATGTTGGCGGATGTTAAAGGATCCACCAATCAATCTTTTCACGAGTGCTTGTGCAAGGCACAGGAAGAGGTGTAGAACTTGCTGCTGTTGAGGCACACGTGGTTGGTGGAAGGTATGTCGATACTTTGTTGGGCGAAGCCGGAAGCGAGGAAGTTCCCGGGCTAACATCAGCGGTATTGGAGTTATGCGAGGCTGGACTCAGGTCTGCGTTTCTGGCACGCAAACTGGTCGACACTCCTGTGCATTCAGTGGGCGGCAAAATTTCACCAAAGAGAGCTGCCAGAGCTGAGCATGGAGCTTGGCGCTGATTGATTTCTTAGCTAACAGCCAAAATTTTGAGCGTCGTTCCGTACTACACTTCCTCGTACTGTCATAGCATTATCGTTTTTAAGGAGACTGAAGTGTCTGATGGATTTTTATATACTTTTGGCGGTGCACGTTTTCAAATATGTCACTTACATAACAAAAAATTACGAGACACTTTAGCGACTAAAGTAGTGAAAGGCGAAAGCCTGAGTGCCGCATTCTGCCACGCAACTGGCACTAATTCGTAATTATTGAGGTATTAAGTAGGTATTTCATTAATTACTTATTTATGTGTTATGTGCATTGCTAATAATTAGTTATTAATGAATATAACTAATTAGTCAGTATGAGTAGTTAGCTAATTAAGTAAAAGTTATTGTTAATGAATACTGGAATAATAAACAGTAATTAATTATTAATATATGATTGATTGCCATATGGCCATAAAAGGCACGCATTCGCGCATACCGTGGTGGTGTTTTGTGATTGGTCGAGGCCTCTATGACGTCATCCCGCCTCGGCCAATCAGAGCCACCGCAAAAGTGGGACACATTTTGTCCACGACGGCATGAGCCATTAAAGGCTCTCGCCTTAAAATAACTGGCTCTGTGATTATCGTGGTGGTACTCGCTCTTTTATCACGACGTATGAAATGCTAATGAATCGATACCTACGCCTAGGAGGAGTCGGAGTCGTAGGAGCCGGAGAAGCCGGGGCCGGAGGAGCCGGAGCCGGAGGAGCCAGAGTGGCTGGTATCGCAGCAGTACCTGTCACTTCATGAGATAAAAATAACGTCAGCTGTATCATTATCGAATTCTCGTGCGTTATCAAGTGCGCGTTCAGTGAGTAAGCAGAAAAACAGGTATAGTCAAAAACACTGAATGAAATCTGTTGGGAACTTCGTGTTTCGTGGAATAATCATACCTGTTCACTAGAGTGGTGTGCACCTATGGCTTGCGCCGCGGAGATTCCCGAATGGCTCCGTCATATTTATCAAAACAATAAAGCTCACAGCGTAAGCCGCCTAAATTAGGTAGGTACGTCGGACAACAGGACCATGAACACCGCCCGTAATACTCGAGTTTTGCTCGGTACAGTCTCTCCGAAGCTGCATAAGTGACCTCGAAGTAAAGTAACTGTTCGCACTATGACCTCCCTACCTTCCTTGTTAGTCTGTGGACGATTTGCGCAGGCCAAATGGGGGAAAAGGCTATCGATAATTCGCTGAAAGCGGAACTCTCTACATGACATAGCAGTAACTTCTTACTACAGTAATATATTAGGATAGCCAAACGACTTACTTCCTGCGTCAGAGAAATCCGTCTGAATATCCGTTGGATGTCCATCCATGGTCATCGTAGGTGTTTCCATACTAATTGAATCCGTTGTCGGATCTGCCGTTTTAAAGAGAGAGAGAAAAAATCAATCATCAACGTTGGAAGCAAAACTCCACCATGAAAAGTTCAGCCTCCAAAACACATCAGTAGTGAGCTATAATCATTATCAGCCGACTATATTCAGTGAAGGGCGAAGGCCTCTCTCATATTCCTCCAATTACCCCAGTCCTGTGCTAGCTGCATCCGCCTGACTCCTGCGAACTTCTTAACCTCATCCGCCCGCCTAACTTTCTGCCGCCACCTGCTTTGTTTGAATTGTTTGTGCAATATTGGTAAATCGAGTATTTTCTGGGACCCACTCTGCACGCTTCCTATCTCCTAACGTTGCACCAAACATTTTCCGCTCCGTAGCCGTCTGCGTTGTCATCAACTTCAGTAGAATTCTCGTTAGCCTCCTTGTTTCAGCCCCCTAGGTTAGTACAGGTAAGATGCAACTTGTACTCTTTCCTATTGAGAAATACCGGTAAACTGCTAGCAATATAGTGCGAGTACCTTCTAAATGCGCTCCATCCCAATCGTGTTCTCCTAATTATTTCTCTTCCGTGGTCCGGATCTGTGGTTGCTACCTCTCCTAAGTAGACATTTTCGCCTACCATTTCCAGTGCTTTTCTACATATGTTAAGCTCCGGTTCATTTCCCAGGATATTAAACATTACCTCAATCTTCTGCATATTAATCTTTAGGCCTACTTTGCTGCTTCTCCTGCCTAGGTCATTAATCATTCGTTGCAATTGGTATCCTGAGTTACTTCACAAAGCAATGTGGTCAGCGAATCGCAGATTACTGAGGTATTATCCATCAACCCTGATGATTAACTTCTTCCATTCCATGTATTTGAATACGCCCTCTAAGCAAGCTCTAAATAGCCCTGAGGAAGATTTGTCTCCTTGCCTAACACTTTTCTTTATTGCAATTTTATCAGTTTCTTTCTGCAGAACTATGGTTGGGATGTAGCCATTATAGATATCTTCCAGTACTTTCAAATATACTTCACCTACACCCTAATATCACAATGCCTGCATAAGCGGTCAGCCTTCGACCGAGTCAAAAGCTTTCTCGTATAGTCAATGAATCCTATGTATGCGGCTGGTTATATTCCGAGCACTAGAGAGTCATTAAATGGAAGTAAAATCTTCCCAATCACACCGACGTGACTTATCCACCGATCTTGAAAAGAGCCGTTTCCTTGCCCTGCTAAATTGCATAACTGTGTAAATCATGTTTCCGATACGGAAGTCGAGTCCATCATGGTAGCGTATATTTGAAACTGGTGTCAGTTATATAGATGCGTTTTACAAAAGTACGCTGCCTGCTGAGCCTGAGGGTTCGACCAGTTAATCGTTCTCGCTTGATCTTCTGTTCCGCGCATGGAAGGAAATAGAGGAATATTTGTAATAGCGGGTAACAGCCGAATAAAAGTCACTAATACAGCCGCTCGTGTGGTGCAAATGATCGCCGTCGTGCTTTTGAGCGCGCAAGGCGTAATTTCGAATGAACACCTCTCTGATTTGTTTTCTTGCCATTTTATATGAATCATATCGCCACTGCGCAATTGTATCTTACCCGTCTAAGTTCTTCCGTCTGTAGGGCGCATTTCAGGAACTGTTTATAAGCGAAAATTACCTTAAAGAGAGTATAGTTTCTGAAAACTATATATTAATTCGAGCCGCGGAATTGGTTAAATCAGTAAAGATGTGGACTTAGTGTAGGCGTTGCGGTTTTTAACACAGTTAAGCATCTTACGGGCATGCACTGATGCGTATATATTGGGTTTTGAGTATAATAATTAGAAATTATGCAATTAATGAATCGTTGAGAATGTTGATCTAATTTATTGCACTCATATAGGGATGGGTACGTGTGCAGGCGGGATAGACCAATTTACTTTTACAGGTAATGCATAAACATCTCTCACGTATTATATCTAGGATCACCTTGTACTCTCGTTGGCGGCACGTAATGACAAATCGTTTTTGCATGGGGTTTTAAATATGCACAAGCAAACATTATAAACCCTTGAGGTATCATTACAATAATTAGACATTTATAAAATGAGTAAAATGTTGAAAACAATGACATCAGATGATACTGGCATTATTCGAAATGGCATCGCGTCTTCCTTTGTTGCACGAATATGTTCATAGAAGAAAACAGGGACCTGTTAGCGATTTTCTAATCATCACAGTGGCCTTTTAGCCTTCGCAAATAAAGAAAGATAATTACCAGTGTGTGCGGCAGGGAATTATGCTGTTCCAGTGTAGCTTTCGGTTACCGTAGATTTCGCCCTTCGATGTCCATTTTTATAGTTCCATGCCTTCTTACCTGTCTTACGAGTTCGCGCAGGAAAGACCGGACTCGGTCGAGGACCGGGAGAGGAATCAGAGCCGGGGCCAGCACCGTTATCACCGTTGCCACCGTTGTCAATTCCATCTTCGGTTGGCTCCGCTGAAAGTGAAGCAGAGCACAATATGGACGTGGCTTATTAGACTCTAACTTTGCAATGCGTCACCCACGCGAAATAAGAGTACAAAGTGAAATAAAGGTCCTTAAGGGTGATGCAAAAAAGTAAATTTTGAGAAAATTATGAACTTCTATTATTTCTTCTCAGTGGACTTCTACACAATAAACAATAATTTGGTATACTTGTAGAAATGTAACGCTAGACTGAAATAAAACTGCTCTCAGGCAAGCGCGAAATGAAAAAAAAAAAAAAAGCAGGCAGAAAACGAGGTAGCAGCATCAGGCAATGCAGCTGTACACCGGCTGAAATTTCGGGCTGCTGGGCCGTTCGTTTACCGACATTGGCATTATCTTCCAGACGGCCTACAAAATGCAGCTGTGGAGCCTGGAATTTTGATCTTGCTATCTTGCTATAACTTGTAGTTTGTAAAGTGTACTTTCTGGAGTAGATGTTTGATTTTAAGTATGATAATTAAGAATTAAGCATTTTACTGAATCTCTGAGAATGTACCATAGACATTTTGCTGTGATAGTAACAAAAGAAAAACGTTTTGCATTTTACACGTAATTCGCATTTTTTATAACTCTAAACCCACGTGGTAGGCCGGCTGACATTAATTACCGGCAGCAATCGATAAAAGCTCTCTTATTTTGTTGATAAGGAAATTCTCATGTTTAGTTCCTTGTGTTTCTTTTGACGTTCATTATCCTGCGCAAGTGCGTATTTATCACTGAGGAATTGAAATTAAGTAAGTTATTCGATTCTGAGCAGCCCAATTCAAAATCGTGACTTTGATGATGGTGTCATGAAAGTTAGATTCTGTGATAACTGCTTGGACATAGTCCATCCTGAGAGACCCGTTGAGAAGAAACAGATGGCGCCACCAAGAATACGATGACGTCAAGAACATTATCTGGGCCCTCGTTCTCACTCACGCTACGTAACATAGGGACAGCGTGGAGGCCTAGAAACCATTACTCCTTGGCATCAATTGGTGCAGAACATTCGAAACTTTCTCCCAGTCTCCGCACCAATGCGTGATACGTGTGCTCGTTTCGTCAGCCCCCTACTTTTCCCGCAACCTCACGCTTCTGTTTCTCCGAGCTTCTAAAAAGAAAAGCCAAAAACTCTGACCTGTAAACAAAATCGCTCCCTTTCCATATTTATAACTCGCACCCTCTAAAAAGGGTCACAGAGGTACTGACTCACCTTTTAATGGGGGCAGCAGGCAGCCGAGAACCAATAAAAATGGCCAATAAGTGCCTTAAACATTTCTTTTCTCGATTGTGTGTGTTATAGACGCGGAAATGCACGTTTAAGGGTACGATTTTGTTTTCAAATTAGAGCCCCCGACGTAGTGAGTTAAAAAGGCTTACGGTGGATAAAGGAGAGAGAGGATGGGACACCTTACAAGACACACTGAATAAGCGGCGCACGCATGACAGTCCTCAGCGGATAGAGAGGCCTCTGTCGTTTCCCTGTTACCCCATGGACGAATGGATCGTCTGCTCTCCACAATGCGTGCCCTGCCCTCGTCCATTCTTTTCCCTTGATTTCAATTAGGATTCCATTAACTCATTTTTTACACTAATCTAGCGCTTTTCAGCCATGGATGCTCCGTCGATAACCCCTTGTGGACTAGTGGAAGTAATTGGGGACTCGTTCAGGCAGTGTGGGGAAACGGCGGGGGGGGGGGGGGTGGGGGTCGGCATTGTACGGACTGCAACCACAGTACCATGAGCAAGTCGCGGAAATAGGCTAAAATAGGCCTCTAAAAACGCGCACTTCATAACACAGCGTGCCACAGACTGAAAAGGACGTAGGGAAGGCGAGGCGTTGGCACCGGCATCCATGCCGGTAGAAGGAATTCGACTCCTCCCAACATTGCGACGCTCGCTCACCGGACCCTCGACACGCTTTTCATATCTGTCCTGTCTTGATATGTGGAGTTTTACCGATGCCGGAATCAGCAAATGCCGTGGATGCTCTCCCTCTTTCTCGCGCGCGCGCTGCCCGTTTCCGCATTCTTACCCCGTTTCTTTCATTTTGAGAGACTAAAGTTGGCTTTGAACCACCAGACTTTAAAAAAAAAACCCTGCAAAACTGTATTTAGCCACGTAATAGCTATTGCACGATCTTTCTTTTTTCTTGTAGGTATGGGTTTCTCGGACGCAAAGTGCTGGATAGAACCATACCACAGGAACGAGCCCGCCTCCAGCAGTTGCTTACTGGGCAGGAGCTCGGCGACCGGAGGCCTTCCCAACTGCTGCGCCGGGATTCGGCAGCTTCTCAGGGAATGCGACGTCCCCACCCAGGCCACGTTTTTCGAGAGCTCTTCCTCCGACGACTGCCCCAGCCTCTACACCTTGTCCTCGCGGCGGCCAGCGACGTCACCCTGGACCACCAGGCGGAGCTCGCTGATGAGGTTCATCAGGTGGCTTCCCTGTCCATTACAGTTGTCTTGCTGCCAGGTGACCCGGCGTTTTCACACCTTGAGGCCGGCATCAATCAGCTGACCGCCTCAGTCGCCGCATTCTGACGGTCACCAATGAAATAGCACCCGCCTTGTTCCAGCCATCGCTCTCCATCGCGCCACGCCAAGCTGAGAGCCCAAGCCTTGCGCCCGTTTATTGGTACATCCGGTGCTTCCGATACCGTGCTATCTCCCTTTTTGTGTTGTCGGGAAGCACATGCCGAGATCAGTGACGGCGGCTTGTCATCGCGCCCGTCGTCCCAGCTGCCTCTTATGGTCACCAACAATCGTTTTGGCTCTTGTTTACTCATAGACACAGGAGCGGAGATCGGTGTGATTCCTCCGACTAGGGCTGACCGTTCAAAGTACACGGGCTAGTCACTTGGTGCTCCCAACGCCTCATCTGTAGAAACGTACGGACTTCGCTCCTTCACTTTCGACTTCAGAATTCACCGCATTTTTCGATTGGTTGTGATCGCAGACGCTGTCCACCGAATTATCGGCTCGGATTTCCTGTCCTACTTCCACTTGGACATCAGCGTGTGGCGTCACCGCCTGACAGACGGTTGAACTCGTTTCCCCTTTTACTGACCCTTCTACATCGGTATCCGCATCCTAACACCTTTCTCTACATTCGAGAAGCTCCCCGAGGATATTATCGAGTTAACCGAGCCGTACAACCTAAGAAAGCCCTATAAGCATACGGTGACACCCTGCATGGTTACCTGTTGCCCGCCAACAACCTATTGAAGAGTGTCTGAATACCGCAAGAGAGTTTGACCACATGCTGCAGCTCTGTGTTATACTCCAACTGTGCAGCGAGTGGGATTCTCCGCTGCATCTAGTGCCCAAGCGAGATCCTGATAAATGGTGCCCATGCGGGGATTATCGAGCGTTGAACGCCAAGACTGTCCATGACAGCTATACTGTGCCTTGCATCCAAAACTTTACATCGAGCATGGACGGCCCTTTGCTCTGTTCGAGTACATGCGGATGCCTTCTGGGTTCTGCAACTCGCCTCAAACCTTCCAGCGCTTCATCGCTGAGGACACGCGGAGCCTACCTACTGTGTTCGCCTACATCAAGAACGACCTCATCGCCAGTCCTACGCCCGAGGATCACAAGCGCCATCTTAGTCACCTCTTCCAATGCCTACAGGCCTGGTCGCGAACGGTATCCGTCCTCTTCCGTTCCACATCAAGACCGTTCAGAACAATCCTTAACCTACTACCTTGCGCCAATTACGCCAAGTACTGGGGCTGGTGAATTTTCCCCGCCGTTTTGTACCACACTGCTCAGAGCTCCTCCGCCCGCTTACCGACCTCCTTCGATTAACAGCTGGTCTGTTCTCTTCAATTTCCCAGGTCGGATTTATTGTGGTCAAGCAGGCTTTCGCGAATTCCGTACTTCTGATCTATCTCCGCAGCAGCGCTCCTACTAGGCTGATGGTGGATGCCTCCAACGTGGCCGCCGGAGCCGTCATACAGCGGTACAAAAACTAAGAGTGGTGGCCTTTGTCCTAGTATGCTCAGAATCTATGTCATGCTGCGACCCGTGTCAGTGTGCTTGCCCTCCACGATGCAATACAGCACTTCCGACATTTTCTGGAAGGCTGCAACTTCCACGTGCTAACTGATCACAAGCCTATGGCGTGTTTTCCCGACCAGCTCATCGAAGCATGCTTCCCACGAACTCCACCACCTTGCATATATTTCAGAATTCACTACCACATATGTTACGTTAAGGGTGCCAACAACAGCGCTGCTGATGACAATTCTCGTACATCTGCTATTGACTATATTCAACTCTCGATTGGACAGCATTCTCGTCCGCCCAGCTGGACAGCGAACTCAAGGCTATTCGGGTGAAGCTCCGTTCCCTCCGACTGCGGCTTGCGCCCCATTCGTGCTCGCTCAACTTTTATGTGCGATCTCTCAGCCGAAATGTCCCGCCCTTTTGTTCCGGCTTCATTACGTCACACATTTTCTGCTCGTTACACATCTGCCACCCAGGCATTTGAACTTATTTTTTTATTCGAAGGCTTGCCATGTGGCACACAATGAGGCTGTCCTAACTTAAATGTAGTCATGCTGTCTATTTTCTTCACGGAACCGAAGCAAGCTCCGGCTCTTAATATTGTCTATTAGCCACAAGTGTAAATGTTCTCCTTTGTCTAATCAGCGTCTCCTAATCCAGCATTACGTGTGGTCTGCTATTGACGGTGATGTGGGAGCGTGCCGTGTCTCTCCTGCCAGGTGACAAAGATCTCCCATCACACCAAAACGCCTCATAGGGCTTTCCTTCCGCCTGGCCGTTCGTTCGATGAGATTCATCTCGACATCGTGGGTCTTCTGCCCGTGTGCCAAGGTCATCGCTATATACTCACCATGGTCGACCGTTTCGCACGCTATTGAAATCTGTGATATTACTGTCAAGACTGTTTCCCACGCTTTCGTATATGTGTGGGTGTCCCGCTTGGGTTGTCCCGGCATCGTGTCCACCCTGTTTGCTTTCTTCAACCGTATTATCGGTGTCATGTGTTGCCGCACCCCTGCGTACCACCTTTGCGTCAACGGCACGGTGGAATGCCTTTACCGCCAATTAAATGACGCCTTGATATCAGGTTCTGTAGCGGCGACTGGGTTGTCGCTTTGCCTCTGGTGCTTCTTGGGTGTAATGGCAGTTGTTCGAGTGGACCTAAATTGCTCTGCAGCAGAGCTGGTGTACGGTACTTTCAAGTATCTTCCCGGAGACTTCGAATCAGCGCAGCTACCAGTCCTGCCGCAAATGTGCAGCGTATAGTGGACTGTGATAAAGACCTCTGAACTATTGCGCGTCGCCGTTCCCGCCTCGACATAATTTTTTTAACAATCCGATGTCGCCACTTCCAGGCATGTTTTCGTTCACCCCGATGATGTTTGACCACCGATAGCCTAGGCCTACCATGGTCATTCTACGTCGTTCGTCGAATCCCAAATCTGTCATTCTGCTGCAGAACAGCCACGAAACGACGGTCACTTTAGTTTGTCTCAAGCAGGCGTACCTGGAGACCACAATATAGTGTCCCGATGTTCCGCTTGACACTAACAAACCCCTGTTTACAGTCTCCGACTCCCCTTTGCCCACCGTGCGACGTCTGTCTACAGTACAATTTCGACTTCCAGACTAGGCGGGGACACTGTAGTACCTTAACCTGGCTGCGCTATGAGCGCTGCCGCTCGAAGGAAAATAAAGACAGCGTCTAGCCGTGGCTTGTGGATTCATGGCTGGCTGCTAGGTTTCAGCCCGGACACAAATGATTAATTAAACATTGATTTATAGTTTTGGACAGGAGGCACAGGAGTGGTCTTTATGAGACTGCCCCTTATAAACACTTGGTGGACGCCCTCTAATGGGAGCCAATTGGCGTCTGTAGCGTCCAGGGCCGCTCGACCAAGCCCCATTGGGCCGTGAGGTCAGAGCAACCGAACAGCGTCGCCTACCAGTACTCTAGGCAACGATGGATAATGATCAAGGAATTTTCCTGTCTCTGCGACCATTTGACCGTGGAAGCCAGGCCAAAGTATTTTAGTACTGCCAGGCGCAGTAAAGTTTTTAAGTAAAGGTGAAGCAGAATGCGCTCATTCGCCTTTTTGAGGCCTTGCAGGGCTAAGGATAGATGAAATGGCCGGACTGGCAGAATTGAGCGATCTCTTTGAATATAGAGGCAGAATTGGGTTTGGGGTCAGGATTGATGGAGGATGAGGGTAGTGCCTGGAAAGCGAGCGCGCGAGTGGCAGCATCGGCCGTCTAGTTTCCCTCGAGGCCACTGTGAGCCGGAGTCCAGATAATCGCTCGATGTGCGGGGTACCAAGATAGTCGCTGTTCTGAACAATTTTGCTGGCGAAGCACGGTATGTACAGCTACTCGATACTGCAGCAGGCACCCCTCGAGAGACCCGTGAGTCTTGATCTGCGAGTTGACTGTCTAGTTCATTCGCTTCTGGAGACTTAGTCCTACAAGACCATTGGTTGTGCTCTGCTGCTAGGAGAAGGATTGACTGATCTTACCGCTAACTACTGATGAGAAGAGGAGGAGGTAGGTTAGTCCGCCCAGTAACATAAAAAAGCAGAGCCCGATGAGCATCATTGACCCTGACACTCCTCGTTCAGAAGCGGCACCGGTAGTGCTCCTGCAGGTGAGCAAACGAATTAGAAGTCACCGGAGCACTGACAGAACATTCGGTAGACACTTTTTAGTGGGCATTATGAAGCTGCCACTTGGAGCGCAATAAGGGATGCTTGTGTGAAATTTTCACAGTTAGCAACACCAAATTATCCCTCAAATGAAAAGGACAGTTGAGCTTAGCTTCTTGAGCCTTGAGCAGTCTGAACAGCAAGGTTGGTTATTTTAATTATTCCTAGCCGAAGACGTTCGAAGACGCCACGCGAGAACGACGCGACTTCAACAGATGATTGCCATTAAATATATTCGTTTCATGAAATTTTTGAAAGCTGTAACCTCGCAAGTAATTCAGGACTGATCCTTATTATCCATAATTCTTATTTTCACCTCTTTTCATGCGGCAAAAGTAATATTTTCTCAAAAACAGCAATTGCATTCACGTTATCCATAAGCCAGGCACATTCATACGGCTTGGTTAAAGCGAGCCTTTATACAAGGTATGATAGCCTCCGCTATCCCGTCATACCATATGAAGGCAGAGCTAAGTGCCCGCCATAATTGTTGAGCAGAGGGAAGTGAGCTTGGTGATGTTTATTGATCCCAAGCGTTCCAACAATCTAATATAGTAGAAGCTTAACTTCTTTTCAATATGGTGGCCTCGCGGTACTTAAA
This sequence comes from Amblyomma maculatum, assembly GCF_055883805.1. Classification (NCBI taxonomy): domain Eukaryota; kingdom Metazoa; phylum Arthropoda; class Arachnida; order Ixodida; family Ixodidae; genus Amblyomma; species Amblyomma maculatum. The sequence continues at coordinate 64,874,545 of NC_139351.1, read as the reverse complement.
CCGGACACGCTTAAATGCGATGCATAAACTATTTTAGTTGATGTCATTTTTCTTTAGTACTTACCCTTGTGAGACTGAAAAACAAAAAGATTGTCACGAATTTGTTTCTGCTGAAAAACGACTTCATGAGAGAACAATATCTACGCATCAGAAGCTGCCATCCAGATAAGTAACTCCTTTGACGACTGGCTACTTTTAATGTAATTTAGTTGGACTGAGAAACTATATGGCCTTTGCATCAGTAGCCCTTCTGCAGAAGTGGATGATGAAAAACCCCTCGGAACACCTGACATTGCAGATTAAGATACTGGTTTGTTAAGAACGGTAGCGGTCATACCGTCGACGTAATCGGTTGGAACTTTCAATCGACATCAACCACCTACTCTACGAGGCGGCAGTAGTGCAGTGTTCTCAGTGGTATCACCAGTTGCGCGTGCTTTCAGGAAACAGCGCCTCGATACAGCGGTGCTGTAGACCTAGTGAGAGGGTGGTGCATTCCAATACTCCCTGATTGACAACTCTTGACTGTCAGCCGCCATTTCGGGACGCGTTCAAATTATCACGATGCTGTCAAAGAAGGCATGCTTCACCGAAGCGAGCATTGATGAAAATAACTTTGCTGTTTAAACGTGGCTCACTAGCACTCTGTTGAGCAGCTAACGTGTGGAGCTATTCACGAGCGCAGGAGAATGCATATGCATCATCTATCAAATTCGAATCGCTGCGATAATGCGTACACTAACTAGTGAGTAGTCTTCATAGACGGGAGGTTCCAAACATTCCATATTCTTGAATCGCACAGGAGGAAAGCGTGCTGTGGAGAGCTTTGCTAAAGATGTGGACGCTACTGGTCTGATTGCATCATCGGTTTATAATCTGACCGTGACGGCTGTCTGACATCCATTTTAGGACTCGCTTTTTGAATAACTCGCCTGATATAAGGATGGATTTTGTGCTGCTGTCAGGTGTGTTTTTATCTTGTAGAGATAGCTGTATTAAACACTTCTCTGCATATTAAGGCGATACGTACCGTCTCAAAACAAACATACCTGACGGCGCTTTACCATCTCAGAACGAACATGCCTGACGATGCCCGCTTAATTGTGTAGCATTGATTTTAGTCTGTATAATATAAAATTTGATGCTGTATTTCTTTTATGGACTGAGCTACAGCAGAAGACGTGTCTAATACCACGGATCTGTGTTTTTCGTTTGTTACGCTGTGACAATAAAAGACTTATTATTATTGGTGCAAGAAATTTAGGTACAACTGTTGGAACTGTTATGCAGTATAATGTTTTCCAACGGCTATAATAAACTTTTTAGTTCTAGGTGGCGTGAAGCATATACCAGCAGATGTGCTCAAGTATGTGAACATGTAGACGTCTACTGTGACGCCTAAATAGCCATCTTGCTATAACAGGAGCTGTTGGCGGGCTAGTTGGTGAATGTCTACTGTAGTCATGGTGAAATGCGCAACAAACACGACACAAAAGTAAGAGGAACACGTATCACGGGACGAGAGCACGGGATTGCGCTCGTCCCGTGATACGTGTTCCTCTTACTTTTGTGTCGTGTTTGTTGCGCATTTCACCATGACTACAGTAGCCATCTTGCTAGATGGGTAAATATATTGAACGCACCCTGAGACAGCAGTGCCCCGACAAACTTGTTGGTTGCACGCCCCACGGAATTATAGGGGTTGTAACTTTTTTTTCGCCTAAAGATCTTCATTACTTTTGCACACCAGCCACGCGGCAGAACGCTACTTACTTCAGTCCTGTTACAGTCCTATACTACTGTTTGAAGACGAAATTAAGAAACTCAACGCGCTCAAGAGAGGGCGACAGCAGCGCCGCCGCTTCGTTCGCTATTGTCATGTTCAAACGCTTCATGGCAAGTCTTACCGTCGAGGTACACTACCTCCTCGTGTACGCTGTTGGTTGGTTGCACAACTTTTATTTCCATCGGAAATGGGCGTGCTCTTTCCCGCCCCCACCACGCGTGACAGGGAAAACGAGGGGGGGGGGGGGGGGAGGGGGGGGGGGGGCGTGCGCCCGCGGATCAGAGGCTGGCAGGTAGCCCTTGGCTTGTCGCGTTCTCTCGAGGTACTCATGGGCAGCCTTCTTAACGCATCTTCGGATCAGGCAGTCTAATTTCTCTTTTTCTCCAGCCCTGACTTCCAGGTAGGGCGTGACGTAACTGATTCTGTTTATTACGTACGCCTGGATTAGTTTCAGTAAGTTTCTCTCCTTGAGGCCTCTTCCTTTAAAGGCGACCCTCCTCAAGAGCCCAAGGGTTTGCATCACGTAACTTACTAATTTCTTCAGGACCCCTCCGTCATGGCGTTGAGATTGGATGACCATCCCCAGAATCCTGATCTGATCAATCTTTGGCACCGGTTTGCCCTCTACCTGAATATGAAACTCCCCGCTAAGCTTGAAGCGGAGGTACTTTGGGTTATATACGGACAACTACGAGTTTTTCGGGGAGCACGAAAGTTCCCTTACTAGCGCATAATTGTCGGTCGCTGCCTGCAGGCGTTCCTCCGCACTCGCATCGTTCCCCTGGTTAATCCAGAGGTTGATATCGTCCGCACACATGCTAAACTTTAGACCCCTGATTTGGTTACGTTTACCTGGGAGGCCTCTCATCGCCATGTTGAATAGGAAAGGCGATAACAGCGGCGTGCCTCTGCTTCCTAACACTATCGTGGGAGATTATAAATTTTGAAATATCACGCAGGCTTTTCTGTCCGGTAAGAAGTATTTTATGTAGTTGTGCGTTTGCTCCCCTACTCTAAGCACTTCGAGCCCTTCGAGGATAGCCTCGTGCCTGGCATTGTCGAAGGCCTTGGTGAGGCCTAGGCCCAGGATCACTTTGGCGTCTTTCGATCGCGTGTCTATGATATGTTTTAGTCGGAGCATTACGTCCTGCGTGCACAAGTGTGGTCGGAAACCGACCATCTCGTGCTGTGGATGTGGTGTGACGTAATTTCGACTGCCAGGTGATTTGTTGCATGACATCGCAATCACAGTGGCGTTTTTTGTTTGGTATGTAGTCGCTATAGTGACTACATACCAAAAAAGAACAAAAACGCCAGTGTGTCACAACGCCATGCTCCCACACAAGCAACCCAGACGGCCACTGACGTCCGACGGACAGCCGAACTCGGCCGCAACTCGGCGGCCGATTTCGGACGTCCGCCGGAATTCCGGCGTACGTACGAAAGCGGATGGTCGAATCCGTTCGCCCAGCGGACAGCCGCCGTACGTCCGCCACTGGATTTGCTTTTACACAGCTATGATATAGTTTGTAGTCGTCGTGCTCGTCTGAACTGCGTATAAATCAGTAATGCCGTCAAGTCTGCATTATATGATGCCAGAGCGAATCGATGCGATAGAAAGCGTTTCCATTAAACAGTTTTTTTTTTTATTTTCCGCGTGTTTCATCGTTGAATTCTTCTATCAAAAATTTTTTATTAAAAGTTAAATGACCATTAAACATTTTTCTATCATGATGCTTCGGTGAAATTTTAATCAGTGGCTGAACAGACGCAGCAAGCAGCAAGCTCAAAAAGAACGAAACCGAACCTATCCTCAAAAAAATCTGAAATGAGCCAATCCAATCCACCTGACAAGTTGAAGTTTAGTCATGGAAGATGGCTTCACGTTTCCGTGTTCTGCATTTTCTGCGCAGTTACAAATACCTACGGCTGTAATGCACTGCTAGCATTGTTTTTTGCTGTGGCTTGGTGCGGCTGGCACACTTTGTTCACCCGCCGATTCCAAAGTAAGTATTTCACCGAACTTTTGTTTCTTTAGTGGAACTTTTCGATGCACCGATAGTGGTGAGCTTTTGGGCAGCCGAACGGTCGAGTGTTTTAGGCGATACTGACAGGATGGCTCCGCGCCGACTAACTAAAGTGCAGCCTCAAGTCTGAGGGCCATCTTTCTCGGCATTACTGGATGCTGCGCCAGTAAGCCGCGCAACTTCTCTGTCTCTGATAAAGGAGTGCCTGCCCGAGCTTTAAAGGAGTTAATTTGTTAACCATGCGCAACGTGCTGAGTTGTAAAAACTATACGAGAAAACTTTTTCACTCCTCGAGCCTATCGTGCGACATGTCTACACTTGTGAAAACGTCGCGAGATTTTTTTTTTTTTTTCTCTTTTTCTTTCTTTCTTTTTTTTTTTTTTTTTTTAATGGACAGCCGCTGATCTTTCTCTCTCGAGCTTTACGACAACTGCAGTTTCTAGAAGGAACGGCTGTAGCTACTAAATAACTAAAGGTTTAGTACTCTCCTTCAGCTTTGACAAACCAGGACAGCACCTTGCGCATGTTGGTTATGCATGTGGGACCGAACCGCGCAGAACCGGACAAGGAGATGAGAGAAAAAAAAAGTCAGCACTTGTCTTTTTCTTGACCTGTTGTTCTGCGCGGTTCTGGCAGGAATTTGACATACCGCCGCCGCCATACATTAGGGCTGTGAGCTCTGGTGCCTGCAACGCCTTCTTTTATGCAAAACAGGCATACTGGGAGGCCATGCAAACCGCGGCCTCAAAAAAAAAAAAAAAAAAAAAACGAGTTGAGCAAAAGTGAGATGAAAACAAAATTGTTGTTGCTTTGTCCTTACAGATATTCAAAGGCTCCTCAGAACTTCATTGCATTATTGACAGCGAGATAATGCCAAAGCTACACTAGAGCCATGCAGCACCTTATAGTGCATGATACTGAGCATATGTCTCGCACTGAAAACTCTTACCATGTTTTTAGATTATCATATTAAAGTAGCTTTAAACCCATGCTTGTTAATACAGTGATAGCCATAAATTGAATCTAGGGCATCATGCTCACATACAAGGCTTCTGATAACCGCTGGTCACATGATGTGGGCTATAGCAGAAACCTGCACCTGGTCATCTTACAAGCATTTGTGCAATTGATGCTTTTAATGTGTTGTAAAAGTTTTTGTGTTCTGTTTCTGTATGGGAATGCTTTCCTTATTGAAGGCTAACATTTGGCTTGCTACAGCAAAACCTCTACCTAGTCATCCTAAAAACAGCACCGCAGTTGGTGCTTTTAGTGTGTTGTAAAAGTATTTGGGTTCTGCTTCTGTATGGCAATGCTTTTCTCGTTGAAGACTAGCATGAGGCTTCCAAAAATTTTTCAGATGCCATTTGCTGTAGCCGATTTCGTAAGCCAACAGGAAGCAGCACTTTGAACATGGAAAACTGTCATCCACGGGGGAAAAACAGCAACATCCCTTTGCATTCTCATTTCTTTGGTATGGCTAAAAGTGAGTATTGTATCATTATCTATATTATTAATATTGAATCATGATTGTCAGTGTTGAAGTTGTTTGAGCGTGATGATTTTAAGCACACAGGACATCCCTTCGACATTAAGGTTTTAGCTTGTTTACATGTAGGATGTAGAACTGGTTTCAACAAACTTCATGCAGCAAATTCTTTTTACATTGTCCACCATGTTACTTTTTGTCATTGTCCGTTGAAGTAAATAACCAGTATTTTACGTTTACACAGTCGTCCACTCTTAGCTTGAATGGGAATGTGTGGCATGCAGTTTGCAAAATAGCAATGCATCCGTCACAGCCATGCATCAAGGCTAAGTGGCTTGTGCGTAGAGGGACTAGCTGCTCCAGCTTCACGTCATCTGCCTCTTTGCTCCAGTGTGCAGATGTGCATTGAGGCAAGGTGGTTTATGTGTAGAGAAACCAGGAGCTTCTTTGTCACATCTGGCTGTTTGTTACGGTGTGCAGATGCACATCGAGGCAAAATGGCTGATGTGTAGAGGGACCAGGAGCTGCTGCTTAACGTTCTTCGCCTCTTTACTACAGTGCACAGCCGTGCATTGATGCTAAGTGGCTTGTGCATGGAGGGCCCAGGAGCTGCAGCTTCACGTCTGCCTCTTCGCTCAGGTACGCAGGTGCGTATTGAGGCAAAATGGCTTATGCATAGAGGGACCAGGAGCTGCTGTGTGGCGTAGTCTGTATATTTGCTATGGTGCGTATTGAAGTACAGTGGGGGGGGCTCATGTGTAAAGGTACCATGAGCTGCTGCGTCATGTCGTCTGCCTCTTTACTATGGTGCGCAGGCATGCATCAAGGCAAAGTGGCTTATGCATAGAAGGACCAGGAACTGTTGCTTCACATCTGCTATGATGCGCAGCTGCGTATTGTGGGTGGTGGTGGAAAACATTGCCATCAGATACAAATACAGGAGGTTACTCACTAGCTGACACTGAGGGGGCCTGTCCTGACAAAAACAAGGGGTCCCTAGTTTGGGACCCCAGTGGTGGTAGAGGGACTAGAGGCTGGTACTTCACGCTGTCTGCCTCTTCGCTACGGTGTGCAGCTGCGATGGATGCAGTGGCATCTCAAAAAGTGCATGCCACGCACTCGCATGTTCAGCCTGAGTGGACGACTGTGTACCTGCTATAGCTTTGTTATTCATAGAATAAACCTAGGCCAAGTTGGATAAATTATAGCTCACCTCAATATGTGGTCAGCAAAGAAAAGCCACTCCAGAAAAACTGATGCATTTACTGTCATAGGATTCTTATTCATATACATGCTACTGACAAGTCAGATTCTTCACCCTCAGAAATGCCAGAAAAATAACCAAGGGTGCATCTGCAATAGTCTAGCTTGCTCTTTCTCTGCAGACTTGAGTCAGATGTGTGTTCCATTGCTGTGGGTGGGACAGGTGTGAATCTTCGATTTTAAGCTTGCAACAAGTATGTTATTGTAGTTTAAAGGCAAAACGGTACTAATCATCGCAGCCCCCCATGGCCTTTATCCCCTTTTAATAGTGTTTTTGACACTGAATTATTAGTTTACTCTGCACTGTTTCTGTCTAGCTAATGTGCGGAGATGTACATATATTTATATGACTTGGAGTTGTCGACTTTGCACTTAGAAACATTGTAGCGTTATCTGATGTGTTGCTTTCATTTCTTTAATGATTTCTGTAAGGGATCGGTGGGTATGCTAGGCACCATTATTAGTCTGCTCTTTTTGGGTCACCTGTTCAATGCCTAGCTGCGTCTCCCACTTGCCCTCGGACAAGAGGCGGAGAGACGCGCACAGAGAGGCAGCTACAGCTGCTACAGTGCTTAACGGAAACGTAGGCAGAGAGGGAAAGAAGTCCCCTCTTCCGAGGACTTTGCTGTCGCACTCGAAGACGCGGGTACAGGCAGTTTGTTCTCGTTGCTGTGTCATGTAGGGGGCTCATTTACGAACAGTATATAACTAAGGGGTCCTTAGTACTAAGCGTACTAAGGGGTCCTTAGAACGCTGACTGGACCCATCACCCGGAGGCAGCACAGCTTTGAAACGAGCACCTCTTTTGGAAGAACTGCTTATCGTTCGAAGAAAAAACACTGTCAGGTTGAAGGGTGTAAGGCCCGCTTCCTTGTTGGGGAGCCCATAAAAGTGACAATTATTCAGTGCAGGCGCGCTGAGTGGGGTCTCGTTGAGGATTCCAACCCTGGATGTCAACAATGGTGGGAGATGGCGGCGTTGAAAAAGGGCAAGTGTGTAACAGTGACGGTATGATGCGGAGCGGGAGGATGTTGGTTGGCTCTTCTGATGTGGTCCGCAATGGTGCTGACTCGGACGCCAATAATTGCAATAATTGCCCTGTAAAAGGAGCCGCCAAGGATGCAAGCTTTGGGCAATGGTTGCGCACGTGGGACACCGTTTTGATGGGTTCTAATTTTTTTTTTTTTCCTAGGGGAGAGAGTTTGGCATGTGACCTAGTGAGCCAATCATTTCGAGGTCCATTCTCTAAATTCTGTTTGTTGTGAAACGAATTTGTTGTCCCTTTTGCATTGCTTGTATTAGGGAGAGGGTGAAGAACTTATGAAAGTGGAAAGACATGCCAAAATGTTTGTTAGCCAGTCATGTGTGAGTTCGTTGTCATTGGGGATGAGAAATGTGGGCGGAGTCCCGAAGTTAATGAAACGGCCCCGCAGCCTGGAGAACTCGTTCTGAGCTAAATTTTGATCTCTTTCCTCTTCGGCATAGATCATGGTCATTGTTTCACCTGTTGTAAATACGTACATTCATGTATAAATTTTTCAATTCATCTTCCTCTCCGTGTGCAAGTTGTTGTGGCCAGATGCAGTAAATTCACTATTTTCATTTCTATATAACGTGCCTTTCTGAAGATGGTGAGCTCTTTTGTCCAATCCTGTAAGAAAGCAGCAAAGCGCTCCCAAATCTTCCACAAAACTGTGTGATATCTTTAATACTAACTGCGGCTTGGTGGCACTCAAAACATGTAGTTGAGGTAGATTTCTTTCCCCCCCCCCTCTTTTTGTTCGTTCAAATAAGGACCAGCGGACACTAACTCTTGCTTTTGTAATGCCCTAGGCCCCGCCTTAAGGCAGTACTCCAATGTCAATTCCATTTTTATAGCTATGGCTGTCCAACAGCACTAATGTCTTTTATACACTTCTTTTACTAATCTCTTACCCAAGTGGTGGCTTATACTGCAGGGGTGAAAGTCTCTGGACAGTATGTGTAGATTTTGGACTAGAATCGCGATGTAAACGAATTGTGACCTTATTTCTCTTGCACACATGAAAGAACTAATGTTCAACTTTCACATCGACAAGTATGGTCCGAGTTTCCTGGTCGATGTGAAAGTTATGTGCTTTGATTGCAGTTTGTGTACTCCACACACTTGTCCCCGATATTACATAGGGGCAAATTAGGCGCCTTTACAGGGGCAGTTTCTTTGGCGCCCACTACCTTCCCCATAAATAAGCTACAGTGTTTCTTGTGAACAGCTGGCTGCATTTATAAATACCATTATTTTTTTTGTAATTTGTTGTGCGTAGTTGAGAAATCCATGACATACATGCACAGCTGGTTGCCAGAATTGTGCAGCCATATTTCAGTAACTAACATCCATGCTGCATGCTGCCGGTAATACATCAGGAGCTTGTGGTTGTCAGCTTTTTGTGTTTTGTGTGACTATAAGCCTTGCTATTGTAATGTCACATATAGCGCTGTGGGTAAACAAATAACTTTACTTTTAACTTTACTTTTAACTCTTGTAGAAGCATGAACACTGCGCAATCACTGCGGCGGGCTATGCTTCCACATTGGGCTTTAGCCACATGTCAAATGTCTATCTTTATTCTGCTGCAGCAGCTTGCATGTTATCAGATAAGTTACTTCGTCGCAGCTGCTCTAAGGAGACGCTTTCTAGACGCTTGTAGCCTAGATGTTGATGTCGATATACCCCCGACACGCCCAGGGAATGTCTTCGGTAGAGGGCACATGGAAACCAGCGAAATGTGCAGTTTATAGAACAAAAAGGTAACAATTTTAAATGATGTTATTATTGATCACTTCTTTTCAGAGCAGGAACAATGACTTTAGAAATCTGCCTGTTAAACCGCTCAAAATGCAGGTTTCTGCCGCCAATGCGTACCTGTGTAATACTGCAATGCTCTGGCTGTGCTTTATGTTCATATACAGCATCCTTTATGCTTAGTTTCTCTGCATGTGCACTCCATTTCTTGGGCATTGCTGAGGGCGCATAGCAGCAAGCATAACATGCCATGTTTGGTCAGAGTGGCATGTTCAAAAAGACGACATAAAAACATTAAATACTGAATGCCAGGTTCTGGTCAAACTACGTTTGTATCTTTTGTTATTCTGCATGGGTTTTGCTGTAGTTATATGACCTTTCTATATAGTATGTGACAGTTCTGAATGGAGATGCATGCGTACAGTGCCACCTGGAAAAAGCAATTGAGAGAAACTGGCAGTTGCCCTTGGAGATGTGTAATCAAAGTTCAGCACAGATAACTTGAATTTCATTTCCCCTTCTATTGCAGGAGGAGCCCAGCCTGCTCTTTCCATCTTAGGCCTGAAAGACCAGCAACAGCTGATCGAGCAAATGCACAGGATAGTAACTGCTCCTGGAATCCCGGCCTGTGGAGGCCGCCCACAGAGAACTCGATCATCTCCTCGCTAATTCCGAAATATTAGGTTTCAATAAATACGTTTTCCTCCACCACCTCCCCAAGGGAAGAGCTGTCACGGCCAAGGATAATTAAAAAAAAATTATTCAAGCAGATTCTTAATACTCCAGTTGGCCTGCATTTTACCATGCCATTCCTTAACATCGATATTTGTTTAGTGTAGACTATTTATGCATGCAGTTTTTCAATAAAGCCAAAAAAATGCTTTTTTTACAACCTCGCATGCTGGTTAGCATGTTTTCAGGAATGGTGCATTTGTGTAAAGCTCAGCTAGCATATGTGCCTCTTTGATGGAAGTTTTAATTGCACACTACTGTTCAGTGCTTTGTGTGTGAAAGTAAAGCAGACAACAGGAAACTTGAACCTGTTGCATATTCTATTGTCTGCTTTACTCTCACGACAAAGGCATTGAGCACTAGTATGTGACTGAAATTTCCATGGCACATGCTTGCTGAGCTTTACACGAATGTTATTGGCAAGTTTTTACACCAATAGCGGGCCCTGCAAGCATGTTCCGGGAAAAGTCCGAATGTCCGCCTCCGGCTGCCCGTCGGACGTCCGTGGGACGCGATCCGGATCCACGAACGATAGTCCGACGGACGTCCGCTGTACGTATATCGAACATAACCGGACTTCCGTCGGATGTCCGAAGGTCCAAAAAAGGACGTCCGTCGGTCGACCGTCGGACGTCTATGGCCGTCTGGGAAGGAACTTGTAAGGTTACGTATACTTGCGCGAAGAAGACGGGACACAAAAAAGGCACATATACGACATTTACGGAGCGCTCCGTACATGTCGTATATGTGCCTTTTTTTGTGTCCCGTCTTCTTCGCGCAAGTATACGTAACCTTTCAAAGATGAACCAACTCGCCCAAACAAGAGTATTGCTTAAAGAAACTTGTGAAGTGCAAAAATATATGAACGCGCACCTTTAGTGTGTGTGGCTGCACCAGCGCCCCATGGGACCGGAAAATCAAAATTATCGCCTTAATATTGTCTATTGGGTTATTCCCAACGACCATTCGCAACCGTCGAAACTACTGGATCTGAGCGCGGGAGCAATTTTAGGGTACATTTTGCAGCGACTAGGAAGTATAGGGCATTCCAATAAATATTTTTCCACAACATTCCCTTGAGCGCATCGAATTTCTTGTAAATACTACAGAAATTATCCTCATCGGTTACTTGTTGTTTGCTACCAGCGGATTTCAACGATGTACTAGTTAGCAATTATCATAATGGAAAGGCGGAAAACTGGACTCGAAAGAAGTTGGGACAACTTGTTATATACTGGTGCTATAATGATCACTACACAGGCTCTGTTTGGTACAGCTCCTCAGTTGTTATAAAATTTGTCTAATTGAATGTGTGCCAAGAGTGAGCAGGAAATAAATGGAATGTCTTCGCCATCCCTTCCCTTTAAAGAACAATGTCATGGGAACCACTGGGAACGTTGTGGGTTTTGAGTACCTAGCGCATTTATTCTATATCCAGTGATCAATCTACTCGCTGATAACTATATAATTTGTGCTTAAGAGCCCCGTCAGCGTCTACCTTACCAGGCCCTTCCCATCACAACGCACGTCACGTACTGTGCAGTGCATTCTTTATTTTCTGCTAGTTAATTTCATTTGGAAGGCTTTGGGCCACCGATGTTACTCATGAATGCTTGACAAGGGTACTGTTAGGTGAAACCACAAACATATGTTGTTACGGACGATTAAGAAAAAGAAGCGGGCAGTGGTGCGGACAGGAGCGCTCGCGCTAGGCCCCGCAACAATATCTTACCATCCATTGAAGACATCTCTGAAAAGGGCGGAAGATGACATTAAATATTGTATGAAACCTGCAGTGTAAAGGCATTTCACTGGCGTCAGCATGTCTTAGCCGCCCCAAATGCAAATGTCAACTCTTTTTTAAGCCTTTCTGGCTGAATTCAGGTGTGCTTTCCACAGAAGAAATGCTCCATGGGAGTAGCACAGAACTAATCCCTACTGAAAAACCAAAAGTTCTACGAGGCAATAACCTCACAAAATCTCATCAAATCGCATACACTATCACGCGGTGGACATCATTATCATAAAATATTTCACATAATTTACGATAATGTACAAGAACTATGAGATTTTATGTAATTATATGTGACTTGTATATGATTTCTTATGCGACTTGAGTGAGATTGTGTGAGAAAATGTGAGGTTATTGCCTCATACAATTTTTTCAGCCAGAAATATCTTGTGTGAAAGCCAGAAATATCTTGTGCCCTGTTTTCCACGTACTGCTTCGATGCTTCAAATAAATTATAATATGACCGAATGATCACTGGTTCTCAAGTAGGTATAGTAGCCGCACATATATTTTCGAGCGCATCATGCACTTTTTCTACTAAAGCTGGAAGCACATTGGAAACAAAAATTACACCAAATGTGTTTGAAACGGAGTGAACTGTCTCTTAGCTCATTCCCTTTTAGGTGCACAGTGTGCTGCCCAGGTCCTGCGGAAGATTTTAGTCACTAAAATGCGGAATACATACGCTTGGAATCAGAATCCGATGCCATCCCCAACAAATGCAAAGCTCTTGTAGTTACCAATGCTTTAATCGAGGCCTTGATCTTCTCGAATTTGTAACTTCAGAAACACTGATACCGCGTGTGCCTCCTGTTACTACTCCTTGATGGGAGACTATTGTCACCGCTGCTAACCGTGTCGTGAAGAGGAAGAGGAAGATCGTGCGAAATGCGCGTGGTTCTGTGCCGCCGCTGCTTTCCCTGATCGAGCTCCTGTTCTCTGGCTCCTGAGCCTCAGCGCCCAAACCCCGTCCTTTGTCCCTGTCTTTCTGAACTGCCGTCCAGGTAGCGAAAGAACCCGTGACATTTTCGTGGAGGTGCGGGGTAAATGTAGCACAGCCCCTCAACGCACGCCACTCTGAGTCCGCCCCCAAGTCGACGAGGAGGCCCGAGATTCGTGCCAGCCGGCGACTTCAAGGGCTCGCTCCCGAATTTGGTCTCTTGCCGAACTCCGGTTCTGCACGACTTACGATGGTCCAGAATACCACGACCCAATGTCAGCGGACGGACTCGTTCCTTACACCATCCGTGGTATATCTATCGATGACTCCTCGTCCGGCTGCCACGTTCCATGGCAATGCCTCCGAAGATGTAGAGGACTGGCTGGAAGAGTTCGAACGTGTGGCTCGCCACAATGGCTGAAATGCCGAAACCTGTCTACAGAATTTGTATTTTTGCTTGGAGAGTACTGCTCGGCACTGGTTTGAAAACCACGAGGCCTTCCTTACATCCTGGGACGTTCCTGGGACGTCTGAAAGGAAGAGCTGCGAAAGACGTTACCCAATAAATATCGGCGACAGTCAGCAGAAGATCGTCTGCAACCAAGAGTACAACGACCTGATGAAACAGTGACAAGTTTTGTTCAAGACTTCTTACGACTTAGCGCCCGGGCCGACCCCAGTGCCACCGAGGAAACAAAGGTGCGCGCACTCATGCGGGGCGTCAACATTTTCGGCGGGCTTATTCGAGATCCGCCTACTATTGTGGCACAATTTGTAACAGAGCGAGCCTTGGTTACGCGAGCGGGCCCTTATCGTCACCTTGCTGGTGGTTTCAGCGTTGCGAATCTTTCAGCTGCTCGCTTTCCGATCGATTCCCTCGACACCGCAAAGCTGCGCAATATCATCCGCAAAGTTGTACGAGAGGAGATACGGCAGCTGCTTTAACCTGCTGATGCTACGGCATCCTGCGCCCTCACGGATGCTGTCAGCGAAGTACAACGTGCCTTTTATCCACAGTGCTCCGTTGCTTCTTCACCTACTCAGCCCATCGAGACATACGCGTCCGTCACTAGTCGCCCGCCGCCGCAGCAGCCGCCACCGCCGCCTGTTTGCCGTCAGTACTTGCCTATACGACCACGTATTCTTGCCTACGACCTTCATCCGCAGCAGCACTGGATGAGCAATGCCGACGCGTGGAGGACAACCGACCAACGCCAGCTATGCTTCCACTGCGGAGAAGCAGGCCACGTCTACCATCGCTACCCTTACCGCGAGCTCGGTCTTCGCGGCTTTCAGCGGAATGCTCCCCGCCCGGAGTTCGGCGAGCAGCCGCGTGACATTGCGAAATATCTGCGCCGTTCACCACCACCAAACTGGTCTTCACGTCGCGACCTTCGCTCACCACCGCCCCGCCCCGCCGGTACGATTGTCCCCTTCGCAGCAATCGGCGGGAAAGCCTCTCCCCTCATCGGGAAAACTAAGCCCGGCGACGTTTGAGTTGGCGTTGCCGAACTCGTTTTTGTTAAAGAGCCTCCACATACCTCGCCCAGCTCCCCCACGTAAACCGACGACCTTTCTGGCGACCTTCCCGACGACCTTCTCGACGAAGTTCGAGCCGACCTTCCCGCCGAACGTCCCGACGGAGCTTCCGACGACCCTCCCGGCACAGTGTGCAAGAATTTTGATGTTGTGATCACCGGATACGACGAGACGGCACTCGTTGACACTGGTGCAGACTATTCGGTTTTGAGTGGAGAGCTATGCCGCCGACTTCGCAAGGTAACGATGCAGTGGGATGGCCCCGATATCAGAACCGCTGGAGGCCACGTCGTGAGACCGATAGTCAGATGCACTGCTCATAGTAAAATTAATACGTCTCTAGTGCCAAAAATAGGTATTTTGTGCATTTCCTTGTTGAAATCTACTCGATGCATAATCAAAGTGCTTTGGTCATAAAAGGGAGTGCGCTAGAGGACTGATTACTCCTTTTCACTCCATATAAAAAGTGTAATTTTGGGGTAAATTGGCTGGTGCGCTTCTTTCTATACAATGCAGTGCTGACACTAAACACTTGTTTTTTGGTCTTGGCGAGTTGGCACAGAGAGCTCGTGATGCCGCTTCCATTGTGCAAGGGACATATGAACTCAAAGTCCAGCAAGCAACAGGGCGACGGCCAGGCAGCTCTTATTGGAAGAACCACATGTCCATCCATCCTGGATACAATCACCACATTTTGTCTGGATACATACAGGGCACACATTTGCACTGCACGTGAAGAATACGGACATTCATTACTTATTTTAATGCGGTAGCAGTTAGGCCATAGGCCATGTTTGTCAATTCTCCGAATCTGGGGTCGTTGGTGCGACATGGCAGCTAAAACGCGGCATTCCTGAATAAAATGGCATCACGCATGACGTCAGTACAGCGTATCAGGCCGGCTGCCCACCATGCTAATCACTAATTTGTCACAGCACAGCAAACGTTACTCTTGACCGACTGAGCGCCTCTAAGGAGCTCATCTGCGACGCTATACGATAAAGCTCAGCAACAAACGCAACATAGATATGCCACACGTCTACCCAGACTTATTGAAAACTATTCTGCACAAACTTCGCTGTCGGTGCAGTTTGCTTTACTGTAATGGTTACTGTCCTGCTATTTTTTAATGATGGACACAATGCAGCTGTCTGCCATAGCAAGACTTTCCCGCAGCAATTAGGCTGACAGCAGCTAGTTCCGTGAGACGCTATGGCATGACTGTATGTGAAGGCCGCCATTCGCTGTCTTTTTCAAGCGCATAGTGCCGGGTGGAGCGCAGCCGCATCAGGGATCGTTCGTACATCGCTCGTTGCTAGTACTCGAATGAGCCGTTTTAGGATTTGGAAGGTATGGTTGCGGAGATTCAGGAGGCTTCATGTTTGGACCCGGCGGGGAGATATTTTAACCGCAGAAGCGTAAAAAGCGTGTTTTTTCGGGCTCGGCGCGGTGAGTGCGGGAAACCGCCGTACTTACGGGATTCCTCCATAGTCGACACCATTGACTGCTCACCTGGAAGAAACATGAAGTGTCAAGACAAGATGACATCACCTAGAGCTCAGATAATGTCTATTTTCAGAACGTGTGCTTTTTTCTTGGCCCCTACACTCCCGCTATTTCACCTATCAAGCACTTCAGGCTATAATTGATTTTAATGTAGCGATAGATATCAAAGTTTCCAATCAACAATGATTTAGAAAGGTACAATTTTATTTTAGTTCCTCACAGTGCCACAAAGCAGCTTCGTAGAATATTAGTGCAGCTAGATACCACTTGCTCGAGCTTTCATTATTGAATTGAAAGTTCGTTCTAATCAACCGCGAAGAGGTGTACTTTGATGAACCCATGTACAGCGAAATGCATGGCACTGGAAAAAATACAGCTTTCGCAAACTTGAGGTGAAAGATTTTTTTTGCCACATTGTTCGTTAAAACATGATGGCACGCAACACAGAAGGGTTTCAGATTAATAAAAACTAGCACACTTATGATATTTAGCAAACTATCTTGAAAGTACGGAAGCAACGCGTCCAGTTTTAAACGTGTTCCGGCAGATAATCATTCATTTTATTGAACAAAACTGAGCTTAAATATATTATACCACAAGAACGCAGAGAAGATACATTTATATTCCAGAACAGTGCGATGAGGGTTCCCTACATGCCGATGTGATTTCTCTAAGACCGCTGGAGAAGGTTTTGAGTCGGACGACATACTGTAACCTATGGCGAAATACTTTGGTCGTTTCTTTAGAAGATATTAAGCTAAGGCGCATTGTAGAGGCCGTATACTTCCTCGATATTACGACGCATATTGAAGACCCATTTTAGCAGCAGATGTTGCCACAGCGCATTCGGTTTTGTTCTTACTGAATATTTTTTTTTTCAAAGAAGCGATATGTCACAAGGTCTAACCAGCTTAAATTGATATATAGGCGCTGCCAAATCTTGCTTCCACCAGAGGAGGGGGGGGGGGGGGGGGGAGCTAAGATCAGAATCTTGCCTTCCAGGATCTTTGGATGTCATGTTAGATACGCAACTCCCAAGTCACGGAGGCACTTCGTGCAACGTGATTTTCTTTGTCTTTTATCACTGTCAAGCAATTCCACTTTTATATACCATCAAATCCGGGTGAAGAATTATACATTTTGAAGGATTTTCAGCGAACATTGGCAAAAGTAGATATTGTTATCACAGAATAATAGTTTGATTTGTTTTATGGGGTTTAACGTCCCATGGCGACTCAGGATATGAGAGACGCCATATTAGATGGCTGCGAAAATTTCTACGACCTGGGACTCCTTAAAGTTCACTAACATCGCACACCACACGCGCGCGCCTTGCTTCTCGCCTCCATCGAAAGACAGCCGCCGTGGCCTGGATTCGATCCCGCATCTTATTACAGAAAGAGGACCCAAAGTTAGAGATTAAAAGGGGCATTCTATAGAGAGCACAAGGACGGATTATGAATGAAAACATCGCATTAATTAATAATAATTTTATGCAAGAGTTAACCAAGGAAGTTGAGAAAATTAATCAGTTATTCAAGCGTGGCTATGCATCTATATCACTCTGGCAACTTGAGCTACGTGCATCACGGTCATCCTCCGGTAGCTGAAAGGGAGAAGATAGTGACGTCAATTTTATCTGCCATCTACTAGGACAAATTACGTCAAAACTAGTGCTTTCTCAAGTTATACTACGTTTAACCACGTAAAACCACTGTAAATTATGTTTCGTAACGAATAAGCATTATTTTGTGATTTAGTTCCCGAAACCATTTGTTGCCTTCTTGCTTTCGACAAAACATTGTGGAAAAAACTACATCGCCGATTCACACAGCATATCCCAGTAGCGGCGTGCCTCGGAACAAGGGTGAAATAACGTTAATATTTTAACCCATAATTTTTGTCTAGAAATGAGCCAGTATGACAAAATACATTTCGAGATAATGAAAGTCAATTTTTCGTCAGAAACGGCGCGCATTCAAACCTCTGTTTAGAAGCCATAAAGCAGTGTGTAGCTGATACAAGTGGGAATATTGCGATAATTGCTTGTTACAGAATATATGGCCTCATTTGTTACCTATTCGAAATCTTTCCCTGTAATATACACTAAACTAAGGAAACCAGTTTTTGGCACGCAGTCGAAAATAACGCGGTCAGAGGACTGATCGACACTTTGTATTCGCGTGTGGAGACACTTCTAGAAAACTTCGGATATACAGTGGGTGAAAAACAAATTCTGTGATCTGAACAGTTGGTTCAGGCATGTAGTTGAGGATTTTGTTTGGAAATGAAGCAAGTTCAGAAGCACAAAATAAGTCAAACTATACTGCAGGGGCAAAGAAGTCCACAAACATTTCCTATGTGCGAAAAAACACAACATTAGCAGTGACTTAACCCCGATTAAAACGTTTGAAGCGTTTCGAAATTACTGTTTCACGTGGTTTTGCTTGGCGGTTAGTAGTAGGAAACATTCACAGCAATGTCAGCGTGCGTAAAAGTCCCTAGGCGGTGGAAATTATTCCGTAGCCTTTCAATGTATGTACGATACATCTTTCTCTCTCTCTCTCTCCCACTTTCTACCCTTCCCATACGACGCGGCTTGATATTCCGCATTTGCTTTCCTGCCGACCATTCTGTAATTTACGCAGAATTTCCAGGGCACCCGTGTCCTAAGCTATGCAAGTGCACATTAAAAGAAGTCCACGTGGTCGAAATTTCCGGAGCCCTCCACTACAACATCTCCACTAAGCCCCTAGAACGACTCATGCTACATAAAAAGAATCGCACTAGGGACATTAAACTCTATAAACTAAGCTAAAAGTCCTTAAGTTGTTTTGGTATAAAGAAGAGCGCAGCATCTGGCTCTCTCGCCGGTGGACACCTACGCGAAGCGGACATAAATACTTTACGCGGTTTCCCTATACTCCGTTTCATACATCAGGTGCAACGCAGCGAAAGCTACGCAAGTAGTCCGCAAGAAAAAAAAAAAACAGGAGGCGTATCACTACGCGATCGTTCTGTAGGCGAGTGGTTCCTGCCGAAACGGGCTCTATTCTGAGCATACAAGTTTGCAATAACATGCTTCGCATGCTTTCTCAAAAAGAGATGCGCAGCGCGGAGGGTACAGCCAGCGCCATCTGGTGGCACAGCTGGCAAGGTTGCGGGGCAGCAAGACGCGGCACGAACAAAAACGACGTAAAAAAACATACAAATTAGCCGAATCTGACCTTTTCTCCCTAAAAAAGGTGCTTTTTATGAAGTTGATGGCAAATGTAAAATTGATTAAGCTTGCAGACAAAGCAACTATTATTTATCGCGGATGCGGAGAGCGCAAACAAGAGCTGTAGCTTTGGTAGTGTTGCACTTGATGTATGAAACGGAGTATAGGCTGCCACCGGCGGCTGCATTTCGATGGAGGCGAAACAAAGTGGCGTCCGTGTGCTTTGCGATGTCAGTGTATGTTAAAAATCCCCAGGTTGTCGAAGTTACTTCGGAGCCGTCCACTACGGAACCCCTTTCAATCTTTGCGCTTTCGCTCCAACCTTTCTTCTGCTCTTACCCGACTACTGTGCCGGAGTACCCGGGTTCGAACCCGACCTTGGCGGCTGCGTTTCGATGGAGGCGAAACAAAGAGGCGTCCGTGTACTGTGTGATGTCAGCGCACGTTAAAGATCCCCAGGTGGTCGAAATTGCTCCGTAGCCCTCCACTACGGCTCCTCTTTCTCGCTTTTCACTTTCACTCCTACCTTCCTCTCTTTTCTTACGGCACGTCTGAGGTGTCCACAGAAAGCAAGTGAGACAGTTACCGCGCCTTTCCCTTCCAATAAATCAATCTACTGCCCTTGCAGCGTGGTTCAGGCGTCCACAGAACAAGAGTGACAGATACTGTGCCTTTCCTTTCTTGTGAACCGTTAATTTATTATTCTCTGCTACATTAACAATAATGTAGTCGGGTTAATTGATATTGGATTCATGATTACCAAAAGTTCATGATCACCAAAAGAATGGCTGACAGGAAACGACAGGACTAGCGGTTCTTCTTTTCTTTCATACCCTGTATACCGCTGGTTGCCAACCATTTACCGGATATGTATTTAAGTTGAAACAAGGAAGCGGAGTAAATTGTGAAACCCACCCAACCATTACGGTTTACTCTTTGCTAAAGTTAACTCTTCCGCTGTCAAGGGAGACTTGAACACAAGAAGAGAAGGGTGTCAAATATCGAGGAAATAAGGCTGCTCGCACTTTTTGATCCCAACCCCAACAGCGATCCTTTTCAAAGGCAAGATCGTGGAGTAAGTTGCCAAAACAGCATTACGCATTTTATGCAAACTAATGCGGAAGTAAATTGTCAAATACTCATTTTGGAAGGAAGAGTCGAGCACAAAACACGAGGAAAAATATATCACGAAATACAAAATCAGAAGCGTTCAATAAAACACGCCATACGTCAGTTTTGTTCGAATTGCACTGATGAATCAGTAGAGCTTCGAAAAATTCCGGGCCTTACTGTCAACACCATTTTTTACTCCTGGATTGCGAGTAAGTAGAGTCGTGAAAGAAATTGCGAGCAGCCATTTTTCAGACGGATTTGAAAGCAAAGGTCTAACGAGTCTCTGGATAATGTATGGAAAGGTTTCTGTGTTGGAGGTCCGTAGGAACAAAAATGTTTCTGTTCATAATTTTATCCTACCTTGCGCTTTCAGTCTTAACGTCCCCCGCCGGGGTGGTGCAGTGGTAAGATGCCCGACTACTGTGCCGGAGTACCGGGGTTCGAACCCGACCTCGGCGGCTGCGTTTCGATGGAGGCAAAACGAAGAGGCGTCCGTGTGCTGTGCGATGTCAGCGCACGTTAAAGATCCCCAGGTGGTCGAAATAACTCCGTAGCCCTCCACTACGGCTCCTCTTTCTCTCTTTCCACTTTCATTCCCACCTTCCACCCTTCCCTTACGGCGCGGTGGAGGTGTCCACAGAGAACAAGTGAGACAGTTACCTCGCCTTTCCCTTCCTATAAATCAATGTCTTAACGTTGTTCAACCGCACGCTTCTCGCTTCCAGGGGAGTTGGGTCAGGTTACCGGAATTATTTACTGTCAGAAAAATTTACACGCAATGCAGATGTTCTATATATCCTTCCAAATATCAAGATTTATTCCTAGTCATTGCCACTCGTCCAGTTTCACGTCGCTTTAGACTTTCCCTGAATGTAGCATGCTATGTTTATGCAGTCCTGCTCTGAAGACAGGATCCAGAAATTAAGTACAACTACATGCGAATCACAGTCGTTGTGGAAACGGCTCTTCAGAAGATGCGGGAGATTGAATTCAGCGCTTTTCTTCGAAAATGCGCAGAGAAAAGTTTAGTGCTGAAGATGTATCTACCATGGACCGATGTTTGATTTGGCCAAATTAGTTGCGTGCACAAGTGTCTATTGTATAAAAGATTTGTGAGCACTGCATAGCGTACTGAGTATCAGAGAGAGATTGAGAAAAACTGAGGGCTTGCTACAGATTAAGGTTTCTTCACATAATCCCGACTGATGTAGGGCAAAGACGCTGCCAGCGAATCGCATACCGGTATCGTCGGCGGGTGGCCTCAAGACACTGGCTTCTTTCTGGACATTCAAAACCCGTTTTCTGCTTGCGTTCTCTGGGCTACATGTCATTGGGGGCTTGTAAAGCTAGGTTTGATCTGGGCTGTGTTGATTACGCAGACTGTGTGAGAAAAAAAAACTAGTATATCTGCCGAGTGTTCACTCTGACACGACGACGTTGAGTAAAATCGCGTAGCATGACCGAACAAATCAGCCATAACCTGTACGCGGTCAAGCCGCACAGTGCGCTTTCTTCATCGGGCGCGTGGCCCCGTGACCCTGGGAATTCAATCCAGCCAGCTCCGTTTGCGGCTGCATCTATCGGCACATTGCACGCTTGCTGCTCAACCTATACAACACACTGGCTCAAAGAAAGTCTCAAAACGCGGGGTATTGAATTCTAAGGACTTACTCATGGTGATGGCGTTGTCCTCTAAGCTGGGGACTTTGAAACCGTTGCGAGACTGTTCCTTCCTCCGAGAGACCAGAGCGCGTTCTGCTCGTGGCCAGTGCCAGCCTCTTCTTTGCCTTTAAGCAGCACATGTTTCAGTGCACGAGGATTCGTATCTGCGTTGTTTCGTGGTTCGCCCGTTTATAAAATTCATCCGCACATAATTTATTTTTATGTCGGATGCGCTTCAGTTGTCATTCGGGCTCCCTAATCTACGTCTATAAACGACGTGCTGTAACTTGAAAACCAAATTCAAACAATACAATACAACTCCAAACTGTTCAGACCCGCCGCTTTCAGTCTGTTTCTTTCCTGCGTTTAATTTTTGCTCTTAGCCGTCCTTCTTTTTTGTTGTTCATCGGCCTAGACACCGTATTTCGCAGATAATGTTTCTGCAAGCTTTGGTTGAACCCAAATGTGCTCTTTTATTGCATGTTTCCGACGCAAAGCAATAGGTATTTCGCTGAAATTTTCTTTGACGATGTTTTTCTGAATAAAACAATACATTTACCGCTCCGTATTCAGAATGGAGTAATAAAATTTATTTAAGAATCGTTCATAACAGTATAATAATAGCAACTGAAGCCTCGCAATGTGACGGCAAGGCAGGTATGGAAATATAATGTGCTCTTCCAGGTTTGTGTTTTTCTGTGAGTTGATAATTTCTTCATAATTTTTTCAGGCGGCGTTTCTGTTGGTGATGCTTGTTCAGTCCATACTGGAACCGTCCTTATCTGAACTAGATATCATCACTAAATATTCATGTTTACGTTCATTCCTTGCACCACCTTTGCAATCTTTTCGCCTTCTTCTCGCTGCTTAGTCTCCATTTGAGTCTTGTACAGTCAACAAACTTTTTTCAAAGGTATTGCGCGAGCGGCGACTGCCCGACGATGCTAAGCCTAAATACAAAAGGGAGGAGGGCGGTTTCATGTAAAGATCTAACAAATTACGGTCGGCATACATTTTAACGCTTATGCCAAAAGTTTATATTTCGTTGCCTGATGACTAGAAAGAAGAGATGTGCGATTGATTTTGCTGCCAATATTCTTTTGCTTTTAGCGAGGCAGAGGTAAATAATAATGACGAAGAATGGGAGTGCCGCTCGTATCTTCTCCGCTGTTTTGACCACCCTTGTGTACGAGTTACTCAAAATGTCGCCACGGAGAAGTATTCATTGAGACCTGCGCAGCGATGGATAGATAGATAGATGGATTTATTGAAAGGAAAAGGCAGAGAGGTTGGCCAGAATAATTCAAATCTGGCCTGCTACTCTGCACTGAGGAAGGGGAAGGAGAGAAGAAAGAAGGTCATGATGGGTGACGATGTGGGAGAAGGCATATGAAATACATATACAGACACAGTGGCTTGTTTTACAAGCGCTAATCAAGTCCGCTGGCGCACAAAAAACGGCAAAGAGCACGCACTGCCTGGACACCCTTCCCCTTGTTCTGCCAAGCGCCCAGCAGCAGTTCCTCCGACAGAGGCCTCTTGTCTAAACGCCTCAAGGAAGTGGCTAGCACACTTCTTTCGCGCGCATACGCTGGGCACACCAATAATATATGGTCCACAGTGTCTGGGATGGCACAAGTTGAACATTCCGGCGAGTCCACCTGTCCAATTAAATGTAAGTACTTGTGCGTGAAAGCCACGTTTAAACGAAGTCTATGTAGCAAGCATGCCTGATGACGCGGAATATCACGCGGAACATAAAATTTTAATGTTTGATCGAGCCTTCTTAGACGAATGTGTCGGGCGTCTGGCTGGGCCCAGTAAGCAGCGATGGACAGAACTGTGCACAGCCGCAGTCTTTAAGGCGGAACAGATTCACACAGTCAGCGTCATCGTCTTCGAGAACAAACTACGTCGTTCGCGCGTTCCCCGGTCATAGTCGTCTGCGAGAGCACACCACTTTGTCGTTTACGCGTTCTCCACTATCTCCCTCGGCGAAGACAACGTGACGGTGCGTGCTAGACGTGCGATGTTGAGTGGGAGTAATAGGACTTAAGGCGAGTCTCATGAATATAATAAATAGGGTGTAGCAGACGGATACTTTGGGTGGAGCGGTGCAATCCTTATTGAAAAAATTGTATGAGGCAATAACTTCACATTTTCTCACACAATCTCATTCAATTCGCATAACAAATCACATGCAAATCGCAAACAATTGCATAAGATCTCATAGTTTCTTGCACATTATCATAAATTATGCGAAATATTTTATGATAATGATATCCACCATATGAGATTCTATGCGATTTGGTGAGATTTGTTGAGGTTATTGCTCGGTAGAACTTTAGGTTTTTCGGTAGGGATATATATCGCACATGTTACGTCGGTCGCTGGGCGTAATACACAATAAGGACCTGTGCAGCGCATGAGAAGCTTTTCATGCAACCCCGCACTGCGGTACGGCAGCCACAGCGAGACCAGAGATCATGGAGGAGGGCAACGGTGGTGAGGATCGTAGCGGCGTTTTTAAGGGGAAAGCCTTTAATTGCTGATGACTTGGTAACGGGTCCGTGCGTTAGCAGCAAGCGTCCACAGAGCGAGCGTCCCACTCCTTCGCAAGATTCTGCGGGATAGCGCGGGATTCTACTTCTCAGCCATCCTGACGATGTCATCAGAAAAAAAATCCTGTCTCCAGCGTTCATCGAACCTCCATCGCTCGGATTCAGAGCGCTTTAACCAACTTGGCCATGTCCGGGACTTTTTTTTTTTTTTTTAGGATGGTATTTATTGCACGCTTTAAATGCAGGAATGAGCTGTACACATTATTACAAGTAATCCAAGAACATTATTATTACAAGAAATTATTACAAGAACAAATCCAGTTGAGTTATACTACACAACACCACACAACTACAACACGTCTTAGCCCAATTTCAAAGTGGCAAGGAAAGGCAAAAATACATCAATAATGGAAGCCAGTCCGGTTGATCGTCACGGTCTTTGGAAGTGCCTCTCCGCTGGTGCACCATCTGAGCAAAATGAGTACTGGGAAGGGGGGGGGGGGAGGGGGTCACGGTCATATTTGGTGGCCTTTAGGCAACGCACGTTGTGAGAATTTTAAATAAAATGTACTGTGATAGTCATCGCCATCGACATGCACCTGTGCGTTGTGCGACGAAGACGAAGAAGTAGTACGCTGGGCTCGCCGTTGCAAGGTCCTGTCCTCACAGCTCTCCATCTGAGCGTCAATAAACGCCCTATTACAATTGGTGGAGGTGCGGGGTAAAATCGAATGTCAGGCTGTGAAGGTTGGAGGCGCTGGCGACAAAGGCGCGCAACAAAAGGCGCGCCCTATTACAAAAGTCATTCTTGAGTGTTCTTTGTAGAACGTCCCACAATTAATATCGCATCGTTGCAGGTAATAAAATAATGTTTAATGTTTTCAGGTGTATCACATAGCCGACAATGAACAGAAGAAACAAAAATATATATATATTTTTTTTTTGTGAAGCCCCACTTTTACAGGTAGAACTTCGGCAAGAAGTTTAAAGAGAAGCGTTTTAGTACAAGACGAGATGGGTATTTTACGTACTCTTTTCAACACATCATGCCCGTACAAATAAAATAGAGACAACGATATTATGGAGGCAGGGACCACATGGATATCAATTATTTCTATTAACGTTTCCGTTGAAACAGAGAATAAGTACTCATAAGAAAAGCGAACTGCAAGAAAACGCACTGAATCGTAAACTTCTTTCATAAAACCAAATAATAATGACCGATCGGTATGATTGGAAGAGACCACTAAGTTGGGAAGAAGGTTCTCAAAGTTAGCTTCCAGGGGTGTTCTGATAATTGAATGGGAGCTATTAGGCAAAAAGAAGAAACGAGAAACTAATTGTCTGACAGAGATATGCCAAACCTAGTCCGCCAAGAGAAACAGGCCTGAATAGGTTGTCGTACTGCATTGGCTCGACATGGGAGGACCATATGAACGTCGCAAACGATCGGTGAAAGGCTTGAATGTTGTGCCTCACGCAGTGCAGTACCTGTTAATATAAATTTTTGTTGCCAGG
Source organism: Amblyomma maculatum (assembly GCF_055883805.1). Classification (NCBI taxonomy): domain Eukaryota; kingdom Metazoa; phylum Arthropoda; class Arachnida; order Ixodida; family Ixodidae; genus Amblyomma; species Amblyomma maculatum. The sequence goes on along the minus strand of NC_139351.1, from coordinate 64,848,618 downwards.
AACATGCTACAGGCCTGCGCTCGACCAAAAATTGATAGACGGTGCGGAACAAGTCTGGGCATAGTTTTGATTTACTTGTACCCGCTCTCTCCAGTAAGGCCCACTAAACTTTAATGCGTAAAGCGAAACTGCAAGGTATTTAGGGGGAACATGAGACCATTCAAAACCAGCATAACGAGTCGGCATTGCTTCCCATGAACCTAACCACAGAGCCAAACTTTCAGACCTATTCATTTGGGCGCCAGAGACAATGCCGAACTGCTCAATAGTGGTTATACTTTTGTCAACGCTGGGTATATCATTGAAAAACGTCAAATCATCGGCGTACGGAAGCACTTTGACTTCATTACTGAAGACAACAGAGCCACGGATGTTGTTGTTTTGCAATACTCTCAAACAAAGTGGCTCTAGGTAGAGGGAAAAGAGTAGCGCTGACATAGGACGCCTTGCTTCACGGATGATCGAATTGGCATAGGCTCTGAGATCCGATAATTAACAATCAAACGAGTGAAACAGTTGGCGTAACAAAGTTGCACCCCTTTAAGTACGGCTGATCAACATTGCCACGCTCGAGAAGAGAAAGTCGAAACGAATGCCGGACACGATCAAGTGTATTCGCAAGCCCAATCTGGAGTATGGAAAGCTGCTCATAAGAGCCAGAGCAAGATTCGAGAATTGTACGTGTAATATAGATGTTACTTTTTATTGAACGGAACCTCAAACCACACGTCTGATGAGAGCCAATGAGAACCGTCATCACGCGTTGTAACGATATGATAGAACTTTCGCAAATAGTTTGTAGTCCAGATTTGCCAACGTGATTGTCCTGTAGCCATCCACTGAGCGCACTTTTTTCTTTATACGTCCTCTTTGGAATTAATACTGCGTGATTTCTTGCAAAGGATTCAGAAAGAACCGCTGCATCTAAACTTAAACATCTGCAGCAGGACAGGGCTCAGTAAAGATTTAAAAGCTTTGTAAAACTCGCATGAGATGCCATCAGGGCCAGGTGTTTTGAAGAAAGGTAAATGGTAAATTCCCTGTTCTATTTCTTCCAACGGCGCAGGGTCATTGCTAACAGCACAGTCATCGTCTGATAAGGAATTATAAGAGATGTGAAGGTAGCTAGTAGGTACAAATTAGGAGTACCAGGAACGTCACTGAAGAGTGCTGTGCAATAGCTCACAAGCATAGAGATAACATCACACATTCTGGTTACTAGTGTGTCAATGGACGTCATTTCCGGTATCAGCTTGGCAGTAGCGTGCCGATGTTCGTCAAGTAGAGCTCGTCACGTAGGATTTTCGTAGTGAAAAACACGACTCGTGCGAGATTGAACTCGGGCACCCCTGTATCTTTCAGCGTCCTGTTTTTGTAGGTCACACTTGACTCTAGCAATATGATCTAAATATAAACCTGGTGTCTCACATATAAATTCGTAAAGCTTATACAAACTCTTATGCAGTACCCTCTCTTGAATCTGCCTGTAAATAGACCTAATCGACCCAATTTCAATAGCTGTCGCTCACACCTCCTGTTTAAACAGCTCCCAAGCACCAAACAATGGTGTTACACTTGTAAAATAACTGCAGTTGTGAGGGTTCGAACGGCAAACTCCTGGTCATTTACATGCGAACAATTTAACTTTCAAAGCTCCCACTGCGGCCTACATTTTAAACTCTAAGTTCTCCCGAGCCGAGCAACCACCATACAATGATCTTAAAATGAAACTGGTACAGTTTCACTCAACAAATCACGGGAAAACAGTGAGGAAGAAACATAAATCATGTCGAAGGGCACGTGGGATACGCCTGAATAGAGTAGTTGCAAGACATGAGGCCCCTGTATCAATGACTCCTGCATCATCTGTAACATGCAACAACACTTCACCACTTCTGTCCTTGTGGGTACTGGACAGCGCACAATCATTCTGGTGACATACACAACTAAAATCTCCCATTAGCCCAACATTCCTACCACAATATAGAAGGGTAGCTATATATGCCTTCAAACATATTGTCACGCTCAGCTGCACTATTGGATGCATATATATAGATCAGTCTCCATTACTTCCTATGGAGCAAAATTCACAGATTAGCCGCCCTTCAGAGTCGGTATAGTAACATAACGCAAAATAAGGCAGAGCCTTGCGCAAGAAAAGAAGAAAACGGCCGACACATCAAAAACATGTGTTGCAAGCACATTGTAATCAGACAAAAAGGGCCCTAGTGCCCCCTTTGTCTCCTGCTCACTTTCAATCTTCGTTTCCTGGATGGCAACAAAATCAAGCCGCCTGCTGCTGGAACGTCGGCGTTGCACCTGCTTCTGGCGAGGCCTAAGGCCTCGCGGATTCAGCATCGCAAACAGCAGCTCTTCAGAGATCGCCATGGTGACAACACAAAAATTAACTAGACTTTAATTTGCCCATCCGGAGACGACGATGTCGCCTTCAGAACGCCACCACGACTGCGCGAACAGCAACTTGGCTATTCCCCTTGTATTTGGACGTGCGCCGTTGTCGGCGATTGTTCACGCTTCCACGATCATCATCGTCACTGGAGATTCGCCCGGCGTTTTCGAAGAGACTCTTCAACAGGAGGATGACCTCAGTTCCAGGTAGAGTGGCCCAACCAGTAAGTTGCTCCTTACGTTCACCTCAGGGACTGGAGTAACCGGAGCAGCCCCACTGAGAGGAATAAAGCACGTGGCAGACCGTGTACCAGATTCGACGTCTCACATGGAGGCAGCGTTGCACTTTCCTCTGCTTTCTCCTCACTCTGATTTGAGCCACTCTGACGAGAAAGCGATGTACTGGCTCTGGAAGGCATGCCCACAATAGCAGGTGTAAGGCCACCAGCCGCGTCAAGCACTTCCTCGGTATCCATCATGTGCTCTTGTAGACCGTCGTCGGGGGGCCACACACGATGCCACGGTTTATCCGCATAAGTAACGACGCACTCTTCTGCAGTGTAACCGAAGCGCCACAGCCCTCGCAGCGTGGCGTACGGCAGTGCCTACGAATGTGGCCGACACGATTGCATCGGAGGCACAGCGGTGGTCTACCTGGTATTAGAAGGCTCTGTATTCCAAAAATAGCCAGCAGATGGACGTCGCCAACGCCGACTTCTTCAGCGAGAGGCACAACATTCCGGTTCAACGTTCTCAGTTTTTCCATGTCCGCCAATGTTCAGTTTTATGTTGACATCGATGTCATCTTCCCGTACGCCTGGAGTTCCTCACGCATGAAGGCGTCGTCCAAGCGTTCTAGAAGCCACAGAAGCTTCAGTTTTACTACTTTTGGTTCTGGGTCCACGACGACACAGCGACGGCCCTTAACCACAAGATCACCCCATGCCACCAGCTTCTCTTTCGATTGTGCCAATTTTCAGGTTACCATCCATACATAGGACGTTTGAAATTTGCCAATTGAACTAATTTCCTTGCGGTCCACAACAATCCGAAGTGAGTTTCTGAAGTCTTGTGCCCGATATGGGCGCCCGGCAAGGCGCGCATGCTCCATTTCTTGAATGTGCCACAGAAGCGACACGAACGGCTATGTTTAAATGCGCTTTTGTTTCTTTAGACAATATTTCCTCTATTTGTAGCCACGTGACACAGCTGTGAGGACCCTATCGTTGAGAAAACGGAATCACTCGCCAGCGCGTCGTCTGCTCGAGTGCTTCTGCCGGGTATGGCTTGGCAATACGCCACACGGGTAGCAGCTGACGCCACTGGGGTCCCGTACTAGGGACCCCACCTAGTGCTTGTGAGGACCAGCCCCTTAACGGTTGGTCCAATCATGCCTCCTTGTGCACTCACTTCGGTTGATTAAGGGTCGTTCACCACCACCATTATCCACAAAGATGTAAGCAAGTTGCTGCGTCTTTCCCTTTCATTAAATTAGCTTTCATATTTTCATACCGTTTTATTCTTTTTTCCTTTAGCACATCATGAGTGTCCATCCGCGGGAAGTGTCACACTTCTTCGCTTCGCGAGACTGTACGGGATTGGTTAGTTGGTTAGTTGTACAGCTTTATTTACATCGAAAATGGACGTCCTCTTCCATGCCCTCGGCACGCGTAACCTGGAAGACGGAGAGCCGTGCGCCCGCGGATTAGAGGCTGGCAGAATTGATTGATTAAAACTTTATTTTCCACCGATTTAGGAGGCTCCCTACTCCCCGCTCCGGGCATGCAGGCCTGAGGAACGGGGGCTGGATCCTCCGCGACTAAGGACTGGCGAATATACATTGGTTATTCGCGGCCTCAGCCGCCAGGCGGACGGCTTTTTGCTGGTCAGCGGGGACGTCGCTTCGCAGCAGGGTTACCAGGCTTCTCTACTTTTAATGTTGTCCCTAGTGCCCGGAGACATAGGGCATTCCCAAGGTATATGGTCGAGGGTTCCCCTCGCTTCGTAGGCTTTACATTTATCATTTTTTCTCTCATCTATCTGGGTGTGCAACAACCAGACAGGGTTTGGGAAATTTGCGGCTTTTAATCGCCGCCAGGCTATTGCCTCTTTATTAAAGCTAGGATCCGGTGGCGGCATCAGACGTCTTCCTAATCTATAATTTTCTATGATTTCTTTATAGGTTTACAAACGTTCGTCCATCTCCTGGCAGTCGGGCGGCTCCGCGTTAGCCCGGTAGTAGAGATCTCGGGCTAAATCATGGGCCGCCTCGTTGCCAGGGAGGACGTGTGTGCTGGGACCCAAATTACTGTGATTTTGCGATCGATTTTAGCTGCTGCTGATAGAATTCGGGCGGCTTCTTGCGAGACTCTGCCTTTTCTGATATTCCAGATAGCAGTTTTACTTTCGCTAAAGATCAATCTAGCCTTCGTTCCGACGCAAGCGTGCGCTATTGCGAACTCTTCAGCCGTGTCTTCTGCTTGAGATGGTGGCGGAGACAAATGGTGCACCGCTACCATCCATTACTGCGGCGACTGCCGCCTCCGAACGGCCGCTTGCAGCGTCTACGTAGGCAACTTCTTTTACTCTTAATTCTTTTGCTCTTTTAACTAGTGCTTCTTCTCTATTTTCCCGTCTCTCCTTGTGGTATTCTGGGTGCATGCTGTGGAGGAGAAGACGGACAATGATGTTCTCGCGACATTGTGGTGGTAGGGCAACCTTGTCGGCTGTGCCCATATCTATTTTTCGACCCACCCATTCTAAGATGGTTCGACCTGTGCTCGACCTACTTAATCTTTCATGTTGGGCGATTCTCACCGCTTCAGCAAGTGCCGTCCAGCCATTATTTACTTCCATTTTTAGCAGGCCTGCCGTAGAGGAGGAAATGGGTAGACCCACCGCCCTCTTGACGCAACGCCTGATGAGCGAGTCTATCTTATCTTTTTCATTGGTCTTGATGTTGAGGAACGGTGTGGCATAGCATATTCGGCTTATTACGTACGCCCGAGTCAGTCTTAAGAGGCTTCTCTCTTTGAGGCCTCTGCCTTTGAGTGCAATGCTCCTAAATATCCCTGTTACTTGCGTCGCGTAGGTAGTGAGTTTTTTTATCGTTCCGTCGTTATACCCGTCCTCTTGAATAAAAATTCCGAGGATTCTGATTTGCTGGACTTTTGGCACTATTTTGCCGTCGACCTTAATTTCTCTATTAAAGTCTCCGTTGCACCTCATTGATTCTGGGTTATATATGAAAAATTTGGATATTTGCGGAGAGCACGCCAGACCCCTTTCAGCCGCGTAGGACACAACGGTTTGTGCCGTCGCCTGTAGGCGTTCCTATATGCTGCCGTCGCTGCCATTGTTCATCCAGAGATTAACGTCGTCCGCGTAAATGCTGAACTTCGGGTCTTTTATGACTTTAAGAGCGGCAGGAAGGCCTCTCATTACCATGTAAAAGAGGAAGGGGGAGAGCATCGAGGCTTTCGGCGTTCCTTTACTTCCCAGGTGGACAGTGAGAGATTCTAGGTCCCGAAACTTTTGTTTCAACATCCTCTTTGTCAGAAAATTTATTACGTAATTATATGTCCTCTCGCCAACTTCTAATTCCTGCAGTCCCACGAGAATTCCCTCGTGTTTTACATTGTCAAATGCTTTCATTTGATCTAGTGCTAGAATTACCTTCGCGTCTCTGGATTTCGAGTCAATTATGTCGTGTTGCACACGGAGCATCACGTCCTGCGTGCACAAGCCCGGTCGGCACCCGACCATTTCGTACGGCCACAGGTCGTTTTTCTCCATGAAATTTGTTAGCCTTGTCTGGATTACGTGTTCCATAAGCATTCCAATGCGTGGTGGTAGAGAAATAGGTCTGAGGTTTTCCAATTTCGGTGGTTTGCCAGGTTTTGGAATTAGCACAACGTCTGCAGTTTTCCACAGCTGGAGAAGACAACCGCTACTCCATACTTCTTGCATGTAGTTGGTGAGTGCCGTTATAGAGGCGTCTTCTAAGTTTCTTAGCATTTTATTTGTTATCCCATCGGGGGCGGGGGCTGATCGCGCCTTTAAGCTCGGGATTTCGGCTCTAACCTCCACTTCTGAGATGGGCGCGTCGAGGGCCTCGTTCGGAGGGCCCACGTATTGCCCAAGAGGGAGGGATATTGTATCGCCGACATATGTATCTACAAGTTTAGTTATTAGTTCCGCGTCAGTCCCCTCGAACGCGTGTCTTACCTTTGCTATTGTTGTGTTCGATTGTGTTTTTGAACTGTCGGGATCAAGAAGATATCGTAGCAGGCTCTTGGAAAGGCTCACGTTGCCCTTCATTTCATCTCACCTGCTACACCAGTTTTATTCGCAGAGTTTAATTGCATAATCCTCAATTTTCTTATTGTGCCTGGCTATTTTTCGCCTTAGGTTTCGGTTCCAGCTCTGACACCGGAGATACCTTTCCATACCGTTTTTTTGCTTCCCACATGTGTAGGAGTTTCCTGTCGACTGTTTTCGCTGCATCGTCCCCCTCTAGAGTAATGGTTGCGGATTTAACGTGGCGCATGAGGGTTTCTGCCCAATCGTCAATCTTTTGAATATTTTCTTCTATATATTTCCCATTCGATAGCTCTGAGTATCTCTCCTCGTCTTACTTTGACTCCCAGTTTAGGTGTTATTTCGAGAACGTAGTGATCGCTCTCAATGTTAAGCTCTGTGTTCTTCCACCTAAGCTCCTCTGTGTTTTTGGTGAATGCTAAGTCTGGGGTTATGTCGTTGCTCACACTGTTTCCCACCCTGGTCGGGCAGCCAGAGTCTGTATGCAGGGTGAGGTTTAATTGGTAAAAATCTTCCCACAACTGCCTGCCCTTCAGATCTTGTCTATTATATCCCCACTATTGGTGGCAGGCGTTGAAGTCTCCTACAATTAGCGGGGGGTTTGCTCCGGCTGCCTTCATTCAACGTCCCGAGAACTAATCTCATGTTCGATCACCGCCACGTTCCTCTTGACGAATGTAGTGACCCGGAACTTTTCTCCCCGGGCGCTAAAAATTGCTTGATATCCTGATAATTTAATCACTCCTTTGCCAGTTTCCTCTAGAGCTACGGCTAGAGGTTTTTCAACTGTTATACGTGAGAGGATGCGCCGACACGATGACGTCCCATCCGGTCATGACTGATGACACTATAAAAACTGCAGGTACATGCTAATGCTTCACAAACGTAATGTGGCTATATTTTTCGTTGTTTTTTGTTGTTAATTCTAGCATTACATACGTGTGCAGTGGCGCTGCAGTAAGCCCTATGCTTGAAAAATCCTTTTCACAAACTTTGATGACAAATGACTGAAAACTTTGATGACTGAAAAACTTCGCACCCCGAGCACAAAACGCTTGTTGAGCGTCACCACCACATAAGGGGTTATATTGCGAGAAAGCCAACTTTAAAACTTCGCGACTAAAGGCGTATATTCCAACACATCATTGTGCTTACAGGGACAAATGACTTAGTTCTCAAACACCGTTAAGAAGCTCATCAGCAGTGGCGCTGCAGTAAACCCTATGCTCGAAAAGCCCTTTTCACAAACTTTGATGACAAATGACTGAAAACTTCGATTGAAATCTTTATCGCACCCCGAACACAAAACGCCTGTAGAGCGTGCACCACCACATAAAAGGTCATATTGCGGAAAAGCCAACTTTAAACCTTCGCGGATTATGCGGAATATGCGCCTTAACACACCATTTTGCTTACAGGGACAAATGACTTTGTTTTTTTTTTTCGAAAAGTTTTCCACAAGACATAAGTTGAGAAAGGGGGAATGGGATGCAGGAGATAGAAGGTATAAGAAGGAATGAAGTCTCAAACATCGTTCAGAAGTTCATCAGCAGTGGCACTGCAGTAAACCCTATGCTCGAAAAGGCCTTTTCACAAATTTTGAGGAGAAATGACTGAAAAACTTCATCGCACCCTAACACAAAACGCCTGTGGAGCGTGCACCACCACATAAATAGTCATAAGGCCGGAAAGCCAGCTTCGCGACTAAAGAGCGCATGTTTTAACACATCATTGCGCTTACAGGGACAAATCACTTAGTTCGTAAACACCATTCAGAAATTGACCATCAGTGACGCTGCATAGAGCCCTACGCTCGAAAAGTCCTTTTCACAAACTTTGATGAGAAATAATAAAAAAAGTTCATCTCAAACAGGCTTCACGAAAGCCAAGCCGCAGAAATATGTCAAACAGCGGCGAGGTCCCCTTGTGGCGCTGGGATGGGTGGGGCTGGCCTGCCACCGGGTTTGTGTCCAGAAAAACACGTGTGACAGATACTGCGCCTTTCCCTTGCTGTGAACCAATTAATAATAATAATAATAGTAATAATAATAATAATCAATCAATCAATCAATCAATCAATCAATCAATCAATCTTTATTTTAATGTGCGCAGGAACAACCATGTGGTCTTTGTGCTGCAGCACAAAAAAAAAATGAAAAAGCACAAACATGTTTACACACACAGAGAGAACACAAAAAAAAGAAATAAATAATACATGAAATGAAACTGAGACGAAAAGTATCACGGAAATTAAGCAAACAATGAGTATCATCACTTATATACACAGTGAGAGAATTTTTTAGCACACCAGGAAATAAAGAAAAAAAAAGAAGAACGGTAGGTAGAAGAGAAAAAAAAAAAACAGATGACTGACATTGATTATAGTAATATAGAAATATACATAAAATAAACAACCATTCCAGGCGCAACAAGTGCATGGTACTTAAAACACAGGCTAGAAATACAGAATAATACAATAAAGAAGTAAAATTGAACAAGGGACAGTAAGATTCGAATATAAAGTTTAAAGTTGAAATATAAGCAAGAAACGGATAAAAAGTAGTTCAAGATACAGACAGCATTGAACAGGAGAAAAAGCAAAAAGTGAAGTAAATACAATTTAAGGCTATAAAGTGGGAGTTATATGTGATAAAGTACTATTTAGAATACAACGCTACGAACATCCAATGTAAATGAACAGAGCGAGTTTTGGAAGATGTCAAGGTGAGGACAAAAAGAGTTAAATAACCACTGCATCCTGTCCAGAGGGGAGTGGGAATGAAGAGGAGAAACCTGAAATGGTCTGAATTCCCTCATGCTCTTTCGCGGAACGCGCAGTAGGATGTACTCTAAGAGCTGAGGGCACATAATGTGGCCATGAAGGAGTTTGTACAGAAATATGATATCAAGTCTGATACGACGGCAGTGAAGAGAAGGAAGATTCAGTTGGGCGCTCCTGGTGGAGCGAGAGGGGGAAGTTGCGAAAGGAAAGCGATAATGAAATATCCGTAAAAATTTTTTTTGTACTCTGTCAACCTTGTCCAAGTTCGATTTGCAAGTGCCATTCCAAACAACCGACGCATACTCCAAGACCGGGAGGCATATGGACAGGTACAGTTTTAGGAACGGAAGTGGAGTATGGAACTCTCTCGAAAGTCTGCAAACGAATCCGAGTGTGCGCATAGCCCGCTGAGCAATGCGTTTAGTGTGAGAGGAGAAGCTGAGGGTGCGGTCAAAAAGTACACCAAGGTCATTAATTTCATCAACCCTATCCAACAGCACAGAATTGACAGAATAATGGTAGAGAAAGCTATGTGTTTTACGAGTAAAGGACACAACCCTAGTTTTGGAAGAATTGAGGGTAAGTCGATTCATCGCACACCAATCAGAAAAAGCAGATATGTCCGATTGCAACAACACGCAATCTTGAAAAGAATGTATTACCTTGAATATTTTTATATCATCAGCATAAAGAAGAAACGAGGAGTTCTTTATCGCCGAGGAAACATCATTAATAAAAACGGAGAAGAGAAGCGGGCCTAGTACTGAACCTTGAGGAACTCCACTCGTTGCAGGGTAAACGAAAGAAGTCTGTCCATTGACACTGACAAAGCAGAAGCGATCAAGGAGATAGTTGCGTAGGAGGGCTACGAGAGAGACTTCAACGCCAGAGAGTAGAAGTTTTTCAAGAAGTAGTGAGTGAGTAACAACGTCGAAAGCTTTGCTCATATCACAGTACACAGTGTCAACCTGACCCCTCTGAAGGACTGCTGCAGAGGCATACGTCATAAACGTGACTAGGTTGGTGGAAGTAGAGCGACCCGACATGAAGCCATGTTGATTTGGTAATGAGCAGCCAGCCGATCATTGGGAGCGGCCCGCACAGCACCAGACGCAGGGCGACGCGTCTACAAACGCCATCACCGAGGAAGATAGCAAGGAGGCGATGGCTGCGTCCGCGTCATCTGAATTAGAGGACAAGCGAACATAACCTCGAAAAGCCAACAGAAACTGGTCACTGCCAGGTGCCCTCAGCGGCCTCCACGGTAGAGGAAGTCAGCCCCTGTCGTGGTGCGCTGACATCGCACAGCACACAGACGCCACTTCGTTCAGCCTCCATTCGCGGCGCATGCGTTTTCAATGGGCGTCATGTTGGCCTCGGCACTACCTTGAGAGAGCTTAAAATAATAACAATAATAATCATCAATCAATCAATCAATCTTTATTTAATGTGCGCAGAAACAACCATGTGGTCTTTGTGCTGCAGTACAAATAAAAAAAAAGAAACAAAAATGAAAAAGCACGAACATGTTTACACACACAGAGAGAACACAAAAAAAGAAATAAATAATACATGAAATAAAACTGAGACGAAAATAATAATATTACTATTATATTGCTATTATTATTATTATTATTATTATTATTTTTATTATTATTATTATAACAATATAATTATTATAATAATTATAATAATTATTATAATATTATTAATTATTATTATATTATTAATTATTATTATAATTAAATTATAATTATAATAATAATAATAATAATAATAATAATAATAATAATAATAATAATAATAATAATAATAATAATAATAATAATAATAATAATAATAATAATAATAATAATAATAATAATAATAATAATAATAATAATAATAATATTGTGATGTATGGATGCGAGAGTTGGACTGTGAAAAAGGCTGACCGCCGAAGAATTGACGCGTTTGAATTGTGGTGCTGGCGAAGACTCTTAAGAGTTCCTTGGACTGCCAGAAGATCAAATCAGTCGATATTGTCGACCATAAACCCTGACTGCTCATTGGAGGGTCAAATTCTAAAGTTAAAGCTCAGCTACTTTGGTCATCTGATGAGAAGAGAGGAGTCGCTGGAGAAAGATTTGATGTTGGGAAAGGTTGAGGGTCGCCGGAGAAGGGGTAGGCAGCGAACGCGATGGTTAGATGGCATTCTCGAGGCATTGCAGATGAAGCTATGTGATGTTAAGAAGATAGTGAGAGACCGGAAAGCGTGGCGTGACATGGTCCATAGGGTCACGAAGAGTCGGACACGACTGAACGCCTGAACTGAACTGAATAATAATAATAATAATAATAATAATAATAATAATAATAATAATAATAATAATAATAATAATAATAATAATAATAATAATAATAATAATAATAATAATAATAATAATAATAATAATAATAATCAATCAATCAATCAATCTTTATTTAATGTGCGCAGGAACAACCATGTGGTCTTTGTGCTGCAGCACAAATAAAAAAAAAGAAACAAAAATGAAAAAGCACAAACATGTTTACACACACAGAGAACACAAAAAAAGAAATAAATAATACATGAAATGAAACAGACGAAGAGTATCACGGAAAGTAAGCAAACAATGAGTAGCATCACTTATATACACAGTGAGAGAATTTTTTAGCACACCAGGAAATAAAGAAAAAAAAAAACGAACGGTAGATAGAAGACAAAAAAAAAACAACAACAAATAACTGACATTGATTATAGTAATACAGAAATATACATAAAATAAACAACCCTTCCAGGCGCAACAAGTGCATGGTACTTAAAACACAGGCTAGAAATACAGAATAATACAATAAAGAAGTAAAATTGAACAAGGGGCAGTAAGATTCGAATATAAAGTTTAAAGTTGAAATATAAGTAAGAAACGGATAAAAAGTAGTTCACGATACAGACAGCATTGAACAGGAGAAAAAGCAAGAAGTGAAGTAAATACAATTTAAGGCTAGAAAGTGGGAGTTTTAAGTGATAAAGTACTATTTAGAATACAGCACTACGAACATCCAATGTAAATGAACAGAGCGAGTTTTGGAAGATGTCAAGGTGAGGACAAAAAGAGTTAAATAACCACTGCATCCTGTCCAGAGGGGAGTGGGAATGAAGAGGAGAAACCTGAAATGGTCTGAATTCCCTCATGCTCTTTCGCGGAACGCGCAGTAGGATGTACTCTAAGAGCTGAGGGCACATAATGTGGCCATGAAGGAGTTTGTACAGAAATATGATATCAAGTCTGATACGACGGCAGTGAAGGGTAGGAAGATTCAGTTGGGCGCTCCTGGTGGAGCGAGAGGGGGAAGTTGCGCAAGGAAAGCGATAATGAAATATCCATAAAAATTTTTTTTGTACTCTGTCAACCTTGTCCAAGTTCGATTTGCAAGTGCCATTCCAAACAACCGACGCATACTCCAAGACCGGCAGGCATATGGACAGGTACAGTTTTAGGAACGGAAGTGGAGTATGGAACTCTCTCGAAAGTCTGCAAACGAATCCGAGTGTGCGCATAGCCCGCTGAGCAATGCGTTTAGCGTGAGAGGAGAAGCTGAGGGTGCGGTCAAAAAGTACACCAAGGTCATTAATTTCATCAACCCTATCCAACAGCACGGAATTCACAGAATAATGGTAGAGAAAGCTATGTGTTTTACGAGTAAAGGACACAACCCTAGTTTTGGAAGAATTGAGGGTAAGTCGATTCATCGCACACCAATCAGAAAAAGCAGATATGTCCGATTGCAACAACACGCAATCTTGAAAAGAATGTATTACCTTGAATATTTTTATATCATCAGCATAAAGAAGAAACGAGGAGTTCTTTATCGCCGCGGAAACATCATTAATAAAAACGGAGAAGAGAAGCGGGCCTAGTACTGAACCTTGAGGAACTCCACTCGTTGCAGGGTAAACGAAAGAAGTCTGTCCATTGACACTGACAAAGCAGAAGCGATCAAGGAGATAGTTGCGTAGGAGGGCTACGAGAGAGACTTCAACGCCAGAGAGTAGAAGTTTTTCAAGAAGTAGTGAGTGAGTAACAACGTCGAAAGCTTTGCTCATATCACAGTACACAGTGTCAACCTGACCCCTCTGAAGGACAGCTGCAGAGGCATACGTCATAAACGTGACAAGGTTGGTAGAAGTAGAGCGGCCCGACATGAAGCCATGTTGATTCGGTACTATGATATGTTTGAGATGGAAGGAAAGTACGCTGTGCAAAGCTAATTCGAACAGCTTAGAGGTTGCACATAGAAGAGAAATCGGACGATAATTGGAAACATCAGATTTGTTTCCAGACTTGAAGACAGGAAACACACGTGCCATTTTCCACACGCGAGGAAAGGCAGCATTTTTTAAACAGTTATTAAATATGGCAGTCAGTACTGGTACGAAGACATAACTGAAGGCTTTTATTATGGCAGCTGGAATGCCATCAGGTCCAGGAGACAAAGATGGTCTCAGACGCTTAAGACTCTCAGTTATCAACTGCTCGTCAAAGAGAATGGAATTAGATAGTGCACCAGATGGGAGGCAAACGGAATCACAATGTGGATGTTTGTAAACGGAGGAAAAATGTTGTGCAAAACTGTCGGCAACATCCCGAATTTCCGAACCCTGAGAGTCAACTAAGCTGATACTTAAATCTGATTTAATGGAACGCTTGCGAACGTAACGCCAGAACTGACTAGGACGATTTGAGGCATTCCTCTCTAAAGACTCAAGATAGGAGTCGTAGTCCCGCTTGTATAAGCGTTTGCAAAGAGAACGCACACGGCGAAACTCATCTGCCCAATTGTGAAACCCAGGGCGTTTCGCTTTACGGTGGGCCCGTTCCTTGAGCTTTAACGCCGTTATTAGTTCCCTTGAAAACCAGGAAGGGAACTTCCTATGCGTAGGAGTATACAAAGGTATGTACCGACGCATACCATCAAGAACTATTTCTGTAAAGCGACTGACTTGTCTATCTGAATCATTAATGTCATTTAAAAGGGACCAGTCGACGGAAGAGAAGAAATTGAAAAGACCGACATAATCACCACGTGCATACGCGAAACGGGGCGAATTCCCCATCCGATCTGAATTAGTAGAAGGTGAGGCAGAGAGAGCAGTAGTAACTAGAAGCGGAGGGTGAAATTTGTCACAGCGAGTCAGCGGTATGTCTGAACTCGAGACTCGAACACTTTCAAAATTCGATAGACAGATGTCAAGAATATTACCGCAACAGTTTGCAATGAAATTGGGTTGCTGCAAAGAGTTAAAGGCTATAAAATCAAGTAGAGCGTTACACTTACTTAATATGTAATGATTGTTGTGAGAAGAAATAAGTGAGTTCCAGTTGATACCAGGAGTATTAAAATCACCTAAAATAAGAAGTTTGTGTTTGCTATGACGGGTTATAACATGTTCGATTGAGAGCAGAACATCATCATAGGCTGAAGGAGGTAGATTCGGAGGAATGTAGAAAGCTGCAAGTAAAAGTTTTTCATGTCGATTTAAAGTGAGCTCGAGCCACACACATTCTTCAACAGTTTCCAGATCGGAACGTCGAACACACTTCACAAAACTGTCAATAGCAATGAGCACTCCACCTCCTCTTGATTTGGGACCTGTTTCAGGGCGGTCGCTACGAAAAACAGAGTAATTATTTGGAAAGAAATCATTGGAAGGAATATCACTTGACAGCCAGGTTTCGGTAACCACAACAGCGGTATAACAAGAGGACAAGACGCTAGAAAAAAATTCTGATCCCTTAGTCCGAAGACCTCGGGCGTTTTGATAATAGATATCCAAATTAGGGGCCACTGCAATTTTGCGTCAGTTCAGAGGGATGAAGCATATCGTCGTAAAGCTTCCCACGAAAGTCCTTGTATATGCAGCCCATCGGCCACATCGAAGGCTCAACAAGCTTACTGTAGGATTCTTCATCAATTTCAATATGGAAGGACGAGTAGGAGTCGTACCTTGTTTTCAGCTGCCGGCAGGAAATGGGAGTAATATTCACTGATTTTAGATGGTTGGTAAGGTCTACCGATGTAGTATCGGGACTGAGTTTAGAGACGAAAATAGTCTTCGGACGCTTCTTTTGGTAAATGGCAACGTTCAGGACAGATGAGCTGGATGCGCCAGTAATGGCTCGACTTCGGTGCTTCTTCATCGCACTGGGTAAGTCAACCGCACGGCGAGGAGCAGAGGCAGAAGATGAACAGGTAATATCTCCAGTAGTAGTCATCCCTCGATGAAGAGCGGCGGAGTAGTCCACAGATGGCAGCTCCTCACGGGTAGGATTGCCCACGGAGACAACGAGAGGACGCTCGACGAGAGGACGCTCACACTGCGAAGCAGCGCACCGCACAAGCTCCTGGCGTAGGCCGTGAACATCGGCACGTAGAGAGGCGATAACCTCGGCTTGTTGTACGAAAGCCCGCGAGTTCTCTACACGAAGGCGCTCGTTCTCTTCCCGTAGCTGGGCAACCTCATCGCTCAGAAAAGAGATTCCCTCAAGCGCGTCGAGGAGGAGAGCCCGTAGCGAGGCAAACTCACCGCCATGTTCGCCGGTCGCGGCTGAAGGGGGAAAACCGGTCGGGTGGCTGGGCAGGAGCGGGGCACCAGGGACTCTAGCACCACCGTCGCTAAGCCTAACACCGTCAGACGACGACGACGCACACAAATTACACAAGAATGGCCGAGAGCCGGACTTCAGAAGTTGCAGCTCGTCATCCGCCCAGGTGACGCACTTCGTGTGAACACGTTTCGCACAGTCGGCACATCGTAAAAACTGCTGCTTGCCAAAAAACGGGCGGGAGCACAGCGCACATGCGTCCTTACTGGGCGCCATCTTGGAAAAAAAAAAAAAAAAAAAAAATAATAATAATAATAATAATAATAATAATCAATCTTTAATCAATCAATCAATCTTTATTTAATGTGCGCAGGAACAACCATGTGGTCTTTGTGCTGCAGCACAAAAAAAAATGAAAAAGCACAAACATGTTTACACACACAGAGAGAACACAAAAAAAAGAAATAAATAATACATGAAATGAAACTGAGACGAAAAGTATCGCTAATAATAATAATAATAATAATAATAATAATAATAATAATAATAATAATAATAATAATAAAAATAATAATAATAATAATAATAGCAATATAATAGTAATATTATTATTTTCGTCTCAGTTTTATTTCATGTATTATTTATTTCTTTTTTTGTGTTCTCTCTGTGTGTGTAAACATGTTTGTGCTTTTTCATTTTTGTTTCTTTTTTTTTATTTGTACTGCAGCACAAAGACCACATGGTTGTTTCTGCGCACATTAAATAAAGATTGATTGATTGATTGATGATTATTATTGTTATTATTTTAAGCTCTCTCAAGGTAGTGCCGAGGCCAACATGACGCCCATTGAAAACGCATGCGCCGCGAATGGAGGCTGAACGAAGTGGCGTCTGTGTGCTGTGCGATGTCAGCGCACCACGGCAGGGGCTGACTTCCTCTACCGTGGAGGCCGCTGAGGGCACCTGGCAGTGACCAGTTTCTGTTGGCTTTTCGAGGTTATGTTCGCTTGTCCTCTAATTCAGATGACGCGGACGCAGCCATCGCCTCCTTGCTATCTTCCTCGGTGATGGCGTTTGTAGACGCGTCGCCCTGCGTCTGGTGCTGTGCGGGCCGCTCCCAATGATCGGCTGGCTGCTCATTTACGTCTCCATTCCCTAACACAGACGCAAGTTAAAGATCCCCAGGAGGTCTAAATTACTCCGTAGCCCTCCACTACGGCTCCTGTTTCTCACTTTCCACTTTAACTCCCACCTTCCTCCCTTCCCTCACGGCGTGGTTGAAGTGTCCACAGAAAACAAGCGAGACAGTTACCGCGCCTTTCCCTTCCTATAAATCAATCAATCATGCGCCGCGAATCGCTAGGCCGCTCGGCTCCTGGGGTCGGTAGATGCTAGTCGGAACAGCCCGCTTTCTTCGTCTCTTCTGCCGTTTTCTCTCTTGCGGAGCCACCGTACCGAACAAACCCAAATACGCTGCGGGCGTACATCATTCTCTCCCACTTCTTTTTTTTTTCTTCTCTATTTTCTCTTCTGTCCGCACAAGGCAGCGCACGTTAAAGATCCCCAGGTGGTCGAAATTAATCTGCAGCCCTCCACTATGGCTCCTCTTTCTCTCTTGCCGCTTTCACTCCCACCTTCCTCCCTTCCCTGACGGCGCGGTTGAGGTATCCACAGAAAACAAGCGAGACAGCTACTGCGCCTCTCTCCTTCTCTAAATCAATATATAAATCAATCTAACAAAGGCAGCGGCGGTGGCTCAGCTGCTGTTGTGGCTGTAGGAAGAATGAAAAGGAAATGCACGGGCCTGCTACTGGCTCTGAAGCTGAGCCACCTCCGCTGCGTCGTGCGGACAGAAGAAAAAATAGACAAGAAAGAAAAAGAAGAGAGGGAGAAATACGCGCACCGCAATTACAGCCGTCGTCCACCACCGAAGCGGTGGCGGGTGCAATGACGGCCCACAACAGTTAAAATTCAGTGGCTGGCTAGCCCCCACCACAAGCGACGTTGACCAAGCGTCCCAGCCCCGTAGGGCCAGAAACAGCCACCCTTCACCAAGATGCAGAGCCAGTAGCAGGCCCGCGCATTTTCTTTTCCTTCTTCCTACAGCCACAACAACTATATTTACGGCTCGGGATAAGTGTCCACAGAACGTGTGACAGATACAGCGCCTTTCCTTTCATGTGAAGCAATTATTACATTATTATTGATTGATTGATTGATTGATTGATTGATTGATTGATTGTCCTTTATTGAATTCGAAGACTCATGGCCATGTATGAGGATAAAGGGGAGTAGACAGAATCATCATTGTTTAGATCGTCACTCAAATCACATTGCTCTAACCAGATTATTAAATATGTTGTGTCTTCATATTTAACTTGCAAACTGTGTGTGTCGCCCTTCCTTCGTCTGTTCCCGTGCCAATCTTGTACGCAGGCCGCTTAACATGCAGTGTCGTTCAATGAGGGCAGACTCGGGCAACTTGATTTCTTACACACACTAAATTTTTTATTTAGTATCATCAAACATTGGGTTTTCATTCTGAGCGTTTTTCACACCTCCGAGATTTTTTGTGCAATTTCTTTCTCTTTCCTGATGTTTTTAATTTTCAATGAATCATCTCTTACCCACTCTAACTTTTCTTATTTCGCATCGTCAAGCATTTGTTGTTCGCTGTGAGTATTTTGACACCTTTGAATTCTTGCTTTCCAGTTCATTTTTTCACTCATCTCAATCAACTAAGTGATAACTGCAGACTAAATTTTCTTAATTAGCATCGACAACCAAGAATTCTCTCTGTGTTGTGAGCATTTTGGCACCATTGAATGTGGATTTATAAATTTTACATTTTTCAGGTTTTTTTTCCATCAGTTGATCAAATGAACGCCCTAAATTTTCTTAATTAGAATCAGCAAGCTTTGTCTTTTCATTCTAATCATTTTAAACCTTCGAACCTTTTTTTCCAATTCTGCAGCGTAAAACTGCCCTACGCGGGTCAGAGCAGAGTTTCGCGTGTGTGTGCGCCGCCCTTTATGCGCATGCGCGAGAGCCGCCAAATTCGAAGCGACCAACCAGATGTCTTATGCCTAATCACCATGGAATCGACACTTAAAAATTAAATTAATAAACCTTGTCTTATGCAAGCGACGCCTACGCTAAGAACAAGGAACATTGGGACAAAGTGTTAAAAAGTGCTTCACTACATGATCAGCTTCGGGCTGTCCATGAGGCCCGCGCGGCGGCGGAGACCTTCGGGCTCTCTGTGCCGACGTGGGAGCTGCCCTCTACACCTGACGCCTAGGCGAGTGTCCTTCAGGACCCCTACTGTGGGAAATAAAGTTGAAAACCACCGGGGATTCAAACCTCCATCCCTTGGAACCCCAGCCCAGCGCTTCAAACACTGCGTCAAACCCCGGATCGTGAAACGCTCTTCATAATTCCCTTGTCTACAGTGAGAATGATAGCAGGATTCCGCGAATGATAGATACTGCGCCTTTCATTTCCTGTCGGCGAATTATAGAACGCCAGTCAACTTCAATGCGTTCAGTGAAATGCTGGCTGTGTTACACATGGGGCGCGCGATGTACCGTCACAAGACGCTTTCCCAGAGCGGCCGCGAGAGAGGCCCCGAAGACTGAATCATTCCAGAGCGCACTGCCGCGGGCGCTTTACACTTTACGCTACGTATATCCAGGGATAGCAGAGCTAAGCCTCCGCCAATTTTATTGCAAAAGCAATACTACGCCAGGTTTCGGCCCGTCGCGTAGTCCGTGGTCGCATTCACGAATGACCTTGAAAAGCCGCCAAGATGAAGAAGAACGCTTGGTCACCCGCAGCTAATGCTTTCGCTCCATATTCGGTTTAGCAGCGTTGAAGCATTCTCGTTTTCTTTTTTCATTTAATTCAAAAATAACCAACTACAATGGTTTCATCACTCGCCATCGCCTATCACACACCAATCAATCCGTAGAACCATAAATTACCATTTATTTTTTTACGTAGCCTCTCATTATTTTAGACACGGGGTTCCAACTACTACTGCGCCACCGGCTTTTCGGTAGGACGATCTGTACAAGCTATCGCTTCATCTCAACAGCCTGGGCTTCTTTATCACTTACAAACATAACGCAGTACGCGGGCCCCTCGCGTTGTATTGCGATCAAAACGCCTCTGCAGCGGCTGGGATTCAAAGGCTCAGCAGTCCAGTGCCCTGAGCCACAACACTGATATTTGGCAAACATAGGGGACAACAATGCTTTTATTTCTCATCATGTCGAGGGAGTTAAGGAAAGTTGTAGAACAGAGGCAGGACACAGAACCTGATAGCCAGAAGTGTTCCCATAGCGATCAGCCCACTTCGAAAACACTGCAGCACGTCAGCGAACGCTTGGCTTTGACGAAGCTCAGTGCCGACGAAGTTGGAGGTGTTCTTGCACAGCTCATCTGTCGACAGCGGCACAGACTCGCCTTCAGCTTGGTCAAAAGCTTTCTTGAGGGCACGGTTGCGCGGTGGCAGCAGAGTGTTGCAACTGTTTTCAGCGGAAGCCTGTGGAGGCTCCCGACGTAGCGTCCACTTCTCTTCAGGATCGCTGACTTCAAGCTCTTCCTCCCTGCGTTTGCGTAGCTCAGTGAGCCTCCCTTCGATCGACACCAAGGTCCTGGAGCTGTGCTTAGAACCGACGCTGTCTTTTCTGTTGTCATTATTGTCCCTTTCTTGTCCAATTGACTTTTCACTTCGAGCCATTGCTGCTAGCTGCTTCGTTACCTGTGTACTGTAGCTGTAGTTCGACCTTGTGCTAACAAAGCCAGCCTGCTCTTTCAGGCCCTGTTCCTTCGGCAGTTCTGTGAGCTGCTCTTTTCCAGAAACGGGTCCAGTTTCCCGCTTGCGCAACTTGGATATTGCTTGCAGCTCGTGATGCTTTTCCAAAGTAAACACCAGGCTCCTGGGGCTGGGTTTGAAACTATCTTTGGTGCAGTCCCCACTACCTTTCTCAATAGAACCTTCACTGCGAGCAATAGTTCCGAGCGGCTTAATTATTGGTGTACGGCAGCCGCGGTTTGTCACTGCGCCTATCAAACCAGCCTTTTCCTCTGGCCCGTACTCTGCTGACTGCGCAGTCAGCTGCCCCTTTCCGGTACCGAACCTCAAGTCCCACTTTCTCAACTTTGACTGATCAGTGCATTGTTTCTCTGTTGGCATGGTCCTGGAGCTGAGCTTGAGGCCCTCGCTGCTTCTGGTGTGAGCATTTTCGTTCCTTCCTTGCTCAGTTGATCCTTCAGTACTAACCACTGCTTGCTGTTTCTTTACGAAGGTACATTTGCTGTATGTTGTTGCGGTAGCCAAACTACCCTCTTCAATCGGTGCCTGTTCTTTCGGACCCTGCTCCGTGGGCTGTGCCGGGAGCCGTTTCTTTAAACTACCGCGTGCCATATGTTGCTTTCTCAACTTATGTATGCAGTGAAGAATTGTACTTGCCTCATCTGGTGTTAACATGACTGCAGGGCGTCGAGCTCTCCACATCGGCATCACACGAACTGGTATGTCGGTTGGTCTTCTAAAAGTGCTTGGCCGTACAGCATAACCTCGGGTGCGAGCACCATGCCGGCTCCACGATGACTTGGATGTCACTGCACGGTTGAGCTTGTCTAATAACACTTCCGCTGTGGTGTCGCCACCAAGGCCTCGTACTTCACCTTGTGTCTTGACTCTTTCTCGCCAACGGGAACTTAGACTTCCTCGGGGCTGCATGAAGTTCAGCGCTCCCTTTCCAGCGGAAAGCCTAGCTGCAGATCGTATAAAACGGTACGCAAGGTTCTTTAAAAACACTCTTCTGACAGTTTTTTCGTTCTTAGGCAAAGCTGTGGCTGAAGTAGCTTCTGTTGAAGGCCGCTCAAAACCTGGACTGCAGGGTGTGCAGAGAGCTTGCGTCGCATCTTTGTCCACTGGCAGAACGCATGCCGAAGCTTCATCGGACGCTTGCTTAGTCTTCGTTAGGTCTGCGTTTCGATGACTGTGAGCCGTTGACTGCTCAGCCGGGGCCTCAGAATCAATAGCTGCGACCGTGGGGACAGCCCTAGAGGAAACAGGCGTTACAGTCGGCGACTTTACTGATGATCGTTCTTCCAGTGCATCGTAGCTCGTAGGAGGCGCGCGTTCTTGGGGCTCCTCCATAACCTTCACTTGCTGATTCAGATTGCTAAAAGGATTTTTTCCTGAAACGGCAGCTGGGACGTCTTGAGTCTTCGGGCGATCTGCGTCGACGCTTTTGCGCAGTGTGACGTAGCTTCTGAGTTTACGCCCTTGCCGATTCTCTCTTGCATCAGTCGAGGTGGAGGCTTGTATATCGACTGGGGGTGCTGGGGGTGTCTCTTGAGGCGCCGGCACGTGCGATGTTTCCAAGCCCGCTGCGGCAGCGATTTGGGGTTGGGATCCCTTCACTTCCGTCTCCAGATCCGCCACATCGGAAGCTCCTGAGTTGGTTTGTGTCTCTGGAGGAGCAGTATTCGCCGGCGGGGGGCCGCGACCAATGCGTCGGGATCCGCGCAGTCGTGTCCTCCTTCCGCGATGATACATGGCGTCTGATGGTTCCGAAGATGGCGCGCGGTGTGGATTATTCGACTGGCCTTCTTCGTCACCCAGAGGCGCACGTACTTCGTCCTCTTCACTCATGCACTTTAATAATATGTCATATCAACGCAGGTAGATACAAGTGCCTTAAAATCAACTTATAATTTCATTGATAAGAATAAAGCAAATTCAATAATGGAGTCAGACAACGGTACCAGACGCTGTTGACGAACGCTTTTTGTTCTGGAAAGAACCATACATTTATGAGGACAACAACAACAACAACAACAACCATACAGTCGTGTTGTGAGCGCTCATTCGCGAGTTCAGAAGGCTAATCATAGCGCTACACTGGTCATGTTTGCTTACTCTACTAGCCACGTTTACTTTAAAAAGAAGCATGCAGTATCGTTGGCCATTCAGGATTCGTTGCTTGAATGTGGCACCGTTTTAGATCGCTGTCTTCTGACCTCTAACATGAATAGTTAGCGCTCTCTTTTGCATTGTAATCACTCATAGCAGTGACACAGCTGTAAATGAACGAATCTGCCTCCCCACAGCCGTAACATTTACGCTAAAGGCTGGAACTGCGCCCGCTCAGTGTAGACGCACTCCATTACTCGGGATGCCGGTTGCATAAGGAAAAGGACATGAATGTTTCAAGTATCGCAGGACAGTGGGGTGGCACATGCAGGGGCCAGGGAGGTGATTAAAATTAAGGCGGAAGGCTTTAATAGCAAATCGTTATCAGCAGGAATTTATCGACAAAAATGTCCCATTTTTTCCCTCTTTTCAGTTGGTCGATCCAGGTGTGACGTCACAGGCCGCGAACTTCAAATGAGATCAAGACATTTATTGACAGAAATGTCTCGCTTTCCCGCTTTTAAGTTGGTCGATCGAGGTGTGACGTCACAGGCCACGAATTTCAAGCGATTGTACTTAGGCGAGTAATCGTTTAACTAATAGAGGGTTGATGTGGTAGTACACAAAAAGTGACTCTGGGTTAACTCATTTAACTTTTTAATTACCCAATCAGGCTATTTCACTAACCACTAATGGTTTACTAGTCACTAATCAGTACTAATAATTAACTGATCAATAACTACTTCTAATTAGTCATTAGTCATGAATAAATAGCCATGAGTAACGACAGATGACTATGACGCCATCACAAGATGACGTCATCGGCTGGGACGTCATGACCGGATGTGACGTCATGACGGCACATTCGGCCTGTCTAATAACCGGAAGTTATAATGACGTCACATCCGGCCATGACGTAATGCCTGATGATTCACGCATATACAAAACTGACCCCGCCGGGCGTTCGATCCAGGCGCCCGTGCGCGCCTTTCGTTTGGCGCTTAATAAATCCAAAGGCGAACAGAGCAGGAACCTGAGGAGGGCACTCAATGATTTCAAAGGCACGGACTAACAGCTCGCCGACAAACTGAAAGAGAGCTACTTATGTACGACTGTAGACGAAAATGAGTAATTTACAACGTATACTGGAGAGAAAAGCCTAAAATTAGGCGCAGAATTCACCGTCGGGGAAATTAAAACCGCATTAATGAGTATGAGGCGAGGAACGACACCGGGAGAGGACCAGATAACGGTCAGCCTTCTGGCCAACCAAAATGATCATACTTTACAAGATTTTACGACCTACATTAATGATTGCTGGGACTCAGGAGTGCTATTTAATGACTGGAAAACATCCATAATCAGGTTCATCCCCAAGCCTGGCAAAAAGATAAACACAGACCATTTAAGACCAATCTCTCTCACATCCTGCGCCGGTAAGCTCATGGAGACGGTAGTGAGGCAAAGGCTGTACGATTATTTGGAACATCCCGAGCTGCTGCCGCCTTCTATGTTCGGCTTCCGACCACATTTATCAGAACAGTGTGTACTGCTCGAAATCAATAGGGAAATCATTTTTTATCCCCCTTTCGGGAGTTCAGGAGATAGGGCTATTTTGGCCCTGGATCTGAAGGGGGCCTTTGACAATGTTAAACACAGTAGAGTCCCGCAAAATTTAAACGCCACCAATTGCGGCGAGAAAACATTCAGCTACATAAAAAAACTTTTAAGAAAATCGGAAATCTTATATCAGATTGGGCAATGAAAACTTTGGACCCATCGATATGGGAATCCGAGTAACGCCTCAAGGAGCTGTTCTCTCTCTACTCTTTAACATTGCCCTCATAGACCTCCCAGAGAGGCTCAACGCTGTGGATGGCGTACGCCATGCCATCTATGCGGACGACATTACCACCTGGTCGTCCCAGGGCAACCCAGGGTAGATTGAGGAGGCCCTAAAACAGGCCGCCTCCGTAGTAGAATGCTAAGCTCGGGAGTGTGGTCTAGAGTGCGCTCCGAATAAATCAGAACTTTTGCATATTGCAAAGCATAAAGACCTAGGACAATACATACACATTTACGTAAACGGCAATCTGATACCAGAGGTGAACACACTTCAGGTATTGGGATTACAAATTAATAACCGGGGTAACAATGCCACAGCTCTGAAAAAAAAGTCAACCTGCGAACAAATTAGTAGGATGATTGGCAAGATATCCGGCAAGCACGATGGACTTCTTGAAAAGGAAACCGTTAACCTGGTTCAGGCGTTCGTCGTTGGTCGTGTGGTGTACGTGGCGCTCTACCTCAAGCTGAGGAAGAGCGACCGTGGGACGCTCGACGCGATGATTCGGGCGGCGGTTAAAAAGGCTATAGGGCTGCCGGCCAGAGCTTCTATGGAGCGCCTGCTCCAACTTGGGATCCATAATACAATAGAGGAGCTGATTGAGGCCTACAGAACAAGCCAAATTGCTAGGCTGTCGGTGACCAGCACCGGCAGGCAAGTCCTCCGAAACCTCAATCTCGGGCTTCTCCCCACCACAGAAAACCGAGTGAACATCCCGGAAATGTGCAAACATACTTTAACATTAAGCCGCTCCCCCAAAAGATGAATTGGGAATATAATCAGGGAAGGCGTGAAGCCAGGGCAAAATTTCTGCAAAATAGCTATGGCAGTAAGACAGGCACATATTACGTAGATGCAGCGGGTCCCACTGAGGATGGCATTTGCACCATTGCTATTGTGCACGAAGGAAGGCAGGTGAACGGGCTCTCAGTAAAAACTAACGACGCGCTAATAATGGATGAAGTGGCGATTGCACTGGCCGCCATCCTCTGCGACGCAGCCTACATAATATCCGACTCGCAACAGGCCTGCCGAAATTACGTGCGGGGTAAGATAGCGCCACTCGCCCGCAGGATATTATTGACACATACGAAAAATTCAGATTCGGCTATTAGTAAAAAGCAGGTTATATGGGTGCCCGGTCATCAGGGGGTGGAGAGGAACGAGGCCACTCACGAGCGCTCCTCCCCCGGGGTTCCGCTCAATCCTCCGGTTCTACCGAGACAACCATATCAATCTTGGTCGTAACTTAAGCGGACATTAAAAATTATTTACGCCTCTGCAGGAAGGCACTCCCGGGACCCGCCACAGCTGTCGACAAATCTGAGGAGTGCCACCTTAGACAGCTCCGAACTGGGTGTTTTCTAAATCCCTCCATACTCAAACACATGGAACCGACATTCACGGGTAGATGCATATTCTGCAGGCAGTATGCTGACCTATAACACATGGTGTGGGCCTGCCAGCAAAATGCAAAAATAAAAGTTATACAAAGGCAAACTATGGAGGTCTGGGAGGCGGCCCTGTCCAGCTCGGACCTGGAGGCCCAGCGTGCATGGTCCAGAGAGCTCGGGCAGCAGCGGCGTCCAATGGCATCCCGGAATAGGGTCAGCCACTCAGCTCCAGTAGAATGCCCGTGCATTGCATCTTCTTTCTTCCTACAGTCACAACAACAGCCACCACCATACGCACCTCCCTTCTCAAATCATTTCATTGTCAATAAACGTTTTCTCCTCCTCCTCCTCGAACGCCGCACCACAGAGCATATGGATCTTTAACGTGCGCTGACATCGCACAGCACACGGACGAAGAGGCGTCCGTGTGCTGTGCGATGTCAGCGCACGTTAAAGATCCCCAGGTGGTCGAAATTACTCCGTAGCCCTCTACTATGGCTTCTCTCTCTCTTTCCACTTTCACTCCCACCTTCCTCCCTTCCTTCACGGCGCGGTTGCGGTGTCCACAGAAAACATGTGTGACAGTTACCGCGCCTTTCCCTTCCTATAAATAAATCAGTTAATCAGTTAAATAGACGTGTTGTTGTTGTGGCTATAGGAAGAAAGAAAAGAAAATGCACGGGCCTGCTACTGGCTGTAGCTGGGCCACCTCCGCTGCCTGATTCATTTATTTATAGGAAGAGAAAGGCGCAGTAACTGTCTCACTTGTTTTCTGTGGACACCGCAACCGCGCCGTAAGGGAAGGAAGGAAGATGGGAGTGAAAGTGGAAATAGAGAAAGAGGAGCCGTAGTGGAGGGCTACGGAGTAATTTCAACCACCTGGGAATCAGCGCACGTTAAAGACCCCAGGTGGTCGAAATTACACCTCCACTGCCTCGTGCAGACAGAAGAGAGAATAGAGAAGAAAGAAAAGGAAGAGGGATAGAAAGACGCGCGCCGCAACAGCGGCCGTCGTCCACCACCGAAGCGGTGGCAGGTGCAATGACGGCCTACAACAGATAAAAACTTATTAAACGCAAGGGTATTGGGGCATCCTCGCACCGGTACCCGCGCGGCCCGAAGGGGAGAAGCGGGTGAGCGAAGATAGTGATCTAAAGAAAGGAAAGACGCTTGATTCTACAAGCCGTGAGGGTGCACGGCGAAACGTCAGGGGCGAGTGGCGCGCCACGGGTCGGGGCAGCGCCGCACATTGCGAGGAGGGGTTCTTCTGTGTTTGCCGCAAGATGGCTCTGCATGTGCGTAGGGCGCAGAAGAAATGTAGCGGAAACGTACTTCGCTACTCGTGTAACTGCGACTTCTGTAAGTAACATGCTCATAATTACCGATATAGACCGCAGTGTAACGTTCTACGGCACGTTTCTAAGGCAACACAGCATTCACTAGAAGCGCTTTTGTACCGCTTTCAAGCATCGAACTCGTGGCTGAGTGGTAGCGTTTCCGTCTCACACTCCGGACACCCTGGTTCGATTCCCACCCAGCCCATCTTAGAAGTTGCTTTTTATTTATGAAGTGCATGCCGGGATCTATCGCTCACGGCCAACGCCGCCGACGCCGACGACACCGGCTTTTCTGCGACACGAGCTCCTTAACGCTACCGCGTTAAAATTCGGTGGCAGGCTAGCCCCCGCCGCAAGCGGCGGTGACCTACCTGTCCCAACCCCATCTGGGGAGTACTTCGATGTCAGCGCACGTTAAATATCCCCAGGTGGTCGAAATTACCTCGTAGCCCTCTCCTACGGCTCCTCTTATCTCTTTCCACTTTAACTCCCACCTTCCTCTCTTCCCTTACGGCGCGGTTCAGGTGTCCACAGAAACAAGTGTGACAGATACTGCGCCTTTCCATTCCTGTGAACCTATTATTATTATTATTATTATTATTATTATTATTATTATTATTATTATTATTATTATTATTATTATTATTATTATTATTATTATTATTATTATTAGACCCCGCCGCAAGCGGCGGTGGCCTACCTGTCCCAGCCCCATCAGGCGAGTACATTGCCCCCAGTTGCAGGAGTTGGTATTGTTGTTTTGGCTGTAGGAAGAAGGAAAAGAAAATGCACGAGCCTGCTACTGGCTGTGTAGCTGAGCCACCTCCGCTGCCTGTTGTGGCTGTAGGAAGAAAGAAAAAAACGTGAACGAGCCTGCTACTGGCTCTGTAGCTGATCCACCTCCGCTGCCTCGGCGGACAGAAGAGAAAATAGACAAGAAAAAAAAAGAGGGAAAGAAAGACGCGCGCCGCCTAGTTGTACACCACCACCGAAGTGGTGGCGGGAGCAATGACGGCCTACAACAGATAAAATTTCAATGGCAGGCTAGTCCCCGCCGCAAGCGGCGGACCCCTGCCTCCACTACCTCCGCTGCCTCGTGCGGACAGAAGGGAAAATAGAGAAGAAAGGAAAAAGAAGAGGGAGAGAAAGACGCGCGCCGCAACAGCCATCGTCCACCACCTAAGCGGTGGCGGGTGCAATGACGGCCTACAACCGATAAAAATTAGGAGGCTGGCTAGCCCCCACCGCAAGCGACGTTAACCTGCCGTCCCAGCCCCGTAGAGCCAGGAACTGCGGCTGGTAAGGCTTCCGCCTTGAAGCTCTTTAGTGAGCCAAAGTGCCTGAGAATTTTAATAATTGGTTGAGAGGAATGAAAAGGCGCTGTATTTGTTACATGTGTTTCTGTGGACGCCTGAACACCGCCATGAGAAAAGGGCGAAAGGTGGGAATGAAAGTGGAAAGATAGAAAGAGGTGCCGTAGTGGAGGACTGCGGACTAATTTCGACCAACTGGGGATCTTTTATGTGCACTGATATTGAAGGGATGAAAAGGAGGGTGCTTTATCCTGGCCCTACGTGGCTGGTACTGGTAGGTCCCCATCGTGTGATGCGGGGGCTAGCCAGCCACCGATGGTTGTACCTGTTGTAGGCCGCCATTGCACCCGCCATCATCTAGAACTTTATACCCGCCACCGCTTCGATGGCGGACGATGCGACGCGCGTCTTTGTCCTTCTCCCTCTTTTTTCTTTCTTTTCTATTTTCTGTTGTTGTTATGGCTGTAGGAAGAAGGAAAAGAAAATGGCTGGTCCTGCTACTGGCTCTGCTACTGGCTCTGTAGCCGAACCACCTTCGCTGCCTCGTGCGGAAGAAGAGAAAATAGAGAAAAACCTTAACCACGATTACGTTACTTTCTAATGCGACATTTGAGCGCAGCTCACCAGCTGTTTCACCTTTTCGATAGATTGAGGCAGTGATTTTGAGCAAGACACGCATGTACAATTACAGACAACTTTGTTTAATTTTTCACAAGTATTCTTTCAAGAAACACTCCACTAACAGTTCTTGGCTGTCATGAAAGAAGCTTTGTGGTCGGAAAAATGAAGAAAGCAAATGAGTCATCGGGAGGTTGCGGGAGGTTGCGGGAAGCAGCGCGTGACGTGAGCGCATAGGAACATTGCGCGACGAACAGGTAGCAGCGACTGACTGATGCCGCTGATGCCGCTAGTGAGTGAAGCGAGAGAGAACGGGATGCACGCGCCGTGATCCGCTCATAGCGAGCCGGTGTTTCGGCAACCGGAGAGCACCCTCGCCGCCACGCAGGAAGAGGGGGGGGGACCACTCCTCCTCTTTCTGCATGGCGGCGACGGTGTGCGCTGACATCGCACAGCACACGAAAAGGCGTCCGCGTGCTGTGCGATGCCATCATCATCATCAGCCTGACTATACCCACTGCAGGGCGAAGGCCTCTCCCATATTTCTCCACTTAACCCGGTTCTGTGCTAGTTGCATCCACTTGACTCCTGCGAACTTCTTAATCTCATCCGCCCACCTAACTTTCTGCCGCCCCCTGCTACGCTTTCCTTCCCTTGTAATCCAGATTGTTACCCTAAGCGACCATCGGTTATCCTCTCTTCGCACTACATGTCCTGCCCATGCCCAATTCTTCTATTTCTTCCCCATTTCTTCCAGTCAACAGGCAACAATATATAAAACTATGACATAAGCGTAAAACATCTACCGACCATCCTTTGTTTGATCTTACATGGAACCACCCTCCTCCCTTTTGTCTTGCGGCTTAGCATCGTCGGGCAGCTGTCGCTCGCGCAATACCTTTGAAAAAAGTTTGCTGACTGTACAAGACTCAAATGAGGACTGAGCAGCGAGAAGAAGGCGAAAAGATTGCAAAGGCGGTGCAAGGAATGAACGTAAACATGAAAATTTAGTGCAGATATCCAGTTCAGAGGTGGACGGGTCCTGTCTGCACTGCGCAAGCACCACCACCAGAAATTCCGCCTGAAAAATTATGTAGAAATTAGCAACTCACAGAAAAAGACAAACCTAGAATTACACATTATATTCCCACACCTGCCTTGCCGTCTTATTGCGAGGCTTCAGTTGCTATCAATTACTGTTAGGAAGGATTCTTAAATAACAATCTGCTGCTTCATTCTGAATTCGGGGTGGTAAATGTTTTACTTGATTCATAAAACGTCGTCAAAGAGAATTTCAGCGAAAGTTTCAGAGCTTTGCGTCAGAAACATGTAATAAGGGAGCACATTTGGGTTCAGCTAAGACTTGCTCAAAGATTACCTGCGAAATGCGAAGTCTAGGTCAATGAACAATAAACAAGAAGGACGGCTAAGAGCAAAAATTAAAACGAAAGAAATGGGCTGAGAGCGGTGCGTCAAAACAGTTTGAAGTCGAAGGATTACAGCGCTTGAATTTCGTTTTCAAGATAAAACACGTCGCTTAGACGCAGATTAGGGAGCCCTAGTGGCAAATGAAGCGCACCTGACTCGAAAGGAATGAGTGGACGAATTTTATAAACGGGCGAACCCTAAAACAACGCATATAGAAATCCTCGCGCACTGAAATATGTGTTGCCTATAGGGAAAGAAGAAGCTGGCACTGGCCTCGAGCAGAACGTGCTCTGGTCTCGCGGAGGAAGGAACAGTCTCGCAACGGTTTCAAATTCACCAGCTTAAAGGACAACGCCGTCAACATGAGTGAGTCCTTTAAATTCAATAGCCCGCGTTTTAGGACTTTCTTTGAGCCAGTGTGTTGTATAGGTTGAGCAGCAAGCGTGCAATGTTCCGACAGATGTAGCCGCAAACGGAGCTGCGCTGGACTGACTTCTCAAGGTCACGGGGCCATGCGCCCGATGAAAAAAGCGCACTGTGTGGCTTGACGGCGTACGCGTTATGATTGATTTTTTCAGTCATGCTACGCGGTTTTACTCAACGCTGGCGTGTCAGAGTGAACACTCGGCGTATATACTAGATTTTTTTTTCTCACAAGGTCTTAGTAATGAACACACTGGATAAAACCCAGCCTTACAAGCCCCTTACAAAGAAGGCAAGCTATCCGATTTATGGTGCTAAGGGGTTTCGATATAATTTCCAGGAAGAAGGCGGTGTCTTGAGGCAACTCGCCCACGCTACCGATATGCGATTCGCTGGCAGCGTTTTTACCCTACATCAGTCGGGTATATGTGAAGGTAACGTGATATGTAGCAAGCGCCCAGTTTTTCTCAATATAGGTCAGACAGTTCTCCGATATTCCGTACGCTATGCGCTGCTCGGAAAGCTTTTATACCATAGGCGTATTTGTGCCACATCTAACATCGGACAATGGTTGATAGAATTCAGTACTACACTGTCCTCTACGCGTTCTCGACGAAAAGAGCTGAATTCAATCTTCCGCGTCTTCTGAAGACCCGTTTCCACGGCGACTGTGATTCGCATGTAGTTGTACCTAATTTGTGGGTGCAGCCTTCAGAGCAGGACTACAAACGCATAGCATGCTACCTACAGGGAATGTCTAAAGCAACGGGAAACTGGAAGAAAGGCAATGGCCCGGAAGAAAATTATATTTCGAAGGATACATAGAACCTCTGCTTTGCGTGTAAATCTTTCTGAGAGTAAATAATTCCGGCAACCAGACCCAACTCCCCTAGAAACGACGACTGTGTGTTAAACAGAGGTTAAATGTGAAAGCGAACGGTAGGCTGAAATTATGAACAGAAACATGCTTGTTTTTCTACGGATATCCAACGCAGAACCCTTTCCACGTAATCCAGAGACGCACGGATATTTTCTTTCTTAACTAGAGTCGTTAAAGCTTTTGCTTTCAAATCCGCCCGGAAAGTGTCTGTTCGCAATTTCTTTCACGACTGCACTTACTCGCAGTTCTGGAGTAAATATGGTGTCGAAAGCAAGACCTGGAAGTTTTTGAAGCTCCGCTGATTCATCAGTGGCATTCGGACAACAAAACTGTCGTTTGGCGTGTTTTATAGAACGCTTTCGATTTTTATATTTCGTGATAATTTTTCCTCGTTTTTTGCGCTCGACTTCTTTCTTCCAGAATGGTTCACAATTTGCTTTCACATTAGTTTGTATACCACGCTTAATGCTGTTTGAGCAACTTACTCCAAGATCGTGCCTTTGAAAAGGATCGCTTTTAGGGTTGGGACAAGAAAGTGCGAGCAGCCTTATTTGCTCGAAATTTGACATCCTTCTCTTCTTGTGTTCTGGTCTCCCTTGGCAGCTGAAGAGTAAACTAGCTAAGAGTAAACTAGAATGGTTGGGTGGGTTTTACAATTTACTTTGTTTTCTTGTTTCAACCTAAATATACACTGTAAACCAAATCACACCCTTAAAGGTGCACTTCGTGTCTATAACTCACACCCTCCGGAACAGGTGCACTGAAGTACTAATGCCCCTTTTATTTTGGTGCAGAAAGCAGCACCGCACCCATTAAAAGGGTGCATCAGTATTCAATGCACCCCTTCTGTAGGGTGTGAGTTATAGACAGAGAAATGCACCTTTAAGGGTGCGATTTTTTTTTACAGTGTATGCTTAGCCGGGAAATGGTTGGCAACCAGCGGTATACAGGGAATGAAAGAACAGGAAAACCGCTAGACCTTTCATTTCCTGTCAGCCATTTCTTTTGAGTAATCATGAACTTAGAAGCCAATATCAACTAACTCGACTACTTATTTTTTATTTAGCAGAGAAGCATGCTTGCTTTTTCGGCAATGGAGGTAATGGCTTTTTAGGAGTTCAGATCTTTTGCTGATATTTTCTTATCTTCATGCCTTACACAGTCGGTCATATAGCGCGAAAGGGCTAAATGGAACCGCTTCGAACCATTAGAATCTGTAAGGCTAAGACTCGCATTAATCTGGATTATATTAATGGACCAGAAGCTTAGATCAGTTTTGACTCGTAAAAGATATGAAGCATTTTTGATTATTAATAGGATTTACACGCATATTTTGAAGGTTTTGAAGGTATATTTCTTTAACATGTCTTTTAGAGCACAAACACTAATCTGGAGGTTCACACAGCCTAGGGAAATCGTGTAACGCATTTATGCCCGCTTTGCTTAGGTGTCCACCGACGAGTGAGGCAGATACTGCACCCTTCTTTCTACCAAAACAACCTAATAACTTTTAGTTTAGTTTATAGAGTTTAATACGATTCTTGTTATGTGGCATGAGTAGTTCTAACGGGCTTGGTGGAGATGTCGTAGCGGTGGGCTCCGGAAATTTTGACCACGTGGGCTTCTTTTAGCGTGCACTTGCATCGCACAGCACACGGGTGCCCTGAAAATTCTGCGTAAATTACAAATTACTTTAGAGGTAAGTAAAGGCGGAATATCTTTCACATGTCTGGTGTACTATCCTCGTCATGTGGGAAGGGGGTAAAGTAATAGTGAGAGGAAGAAGTACCGTATACAGTGAAGGGCTACGGAATGATTTTCAACAAGAGTTGTTGTCGGGCTAGTTGGCTTGAATCATGTAATGTCATTAAGGCTATGCGCAAAAAAGACGACACAAAAAACAGAGGCAACGACAGGACGAGCGCAATGATTTTCACCGCCTAGGGGCTTTTACGTGCACTGATATCGCAGTGAAAGTTTCTTACTGTTAACCGCCAAGCAAAATCATGTGAAACAGTGCTTTCGAAACGATTCAATCGCTTTATTCGGGGTACAATCACGGCAAATTTGTTTCATACATAGGAAAGCTTTTTGTATTTCCTTGGCCCTACAGTATAGCTTGGCGTATTTGGTATTTCTGAATTTGCTTCATTTCCAAACAAAATCCTCATCTACCCGCCTGAACCAGCTGTTCAGATCGCAGAATTTGTTTTCCACCCACTGTATATCCGAAGTTTTCTAGAAGTTTTTCCACGGGCCAATACGAAGTGTCAATCGGTTCTCTAACCATGTTACTTCAGACTGCGTGCCAAAGACAGATTGATTTTCCTTTGGTTAATGTATATTACAGGGAACGATTTGGAATAGGTCACAAATGAGACCATATATTCTGTAACAAGCAAAATATCGCAATACTTTCCCTTGTACCAGCTAACCACTGCCTTATGGCTACTAAACACATGTTTGACTGCGCGCTGTTTCTGACGCGAAATTTACTTTCATTCGTTTTTGGCCATAACTGGCTCTTTTCTGGACAACAATGAATGGATAAATTATTATTTTTTCACCCTTGTTCACAGACATGCCGCTACTGGGATACTCTGTAAATCTGCGGCGTAGTTTTTCGACTAACATTTTTTGTCTAAAACAAAATGGCAACAAACCATTTCGGGAACCAAATCACAAAACAATGCATATTCGTTACGAAACAAAAATTACAGTGGTTTTACGTGAATAAACCTATACAAGGTTTATTCACGTAAAACCACTGTAATTTTTGTTCAGAAAGCACCAGTTTTGACCAGTTTATCCTGGTAGATGACAGATAAAATTGACGTCACTATCCTCTCCCTTTCAGCTGCCGGAGGATGACCGTGATGCACGTAGCTCAAGTTGCCAGAGTGACATTGATGCATAGCCACATTTGAATAACTGATTAATTTCATCAATTTCCTCGGTTAACTCATGTTAAAATTTCTATTATTAATGCGGTGTTTTCATTCATATTCCGTCCTTGTACTTTGTATAGAAGGCTCCTTTTTAATCTCTGACTTTGAGTCCTCTTTCTGTAATATTAAGATGCGGGATCGAATCCAGGCCACGACGGCTGTCTTTCGATGGAGGCGAGAAGCAAGGCGCGCGTGTGGTGTGCAATGTCAGTGCACGTTAAGGAATCCCAGGTCATAGAAATTTTCGCAGCCCTCTAATATGGCGTCTCTTATATCCTGAGTCGACATGAAACGTTAAACCGCATAAACCAAATCAAACTATTATTCTGTGATAATAATATCTACTTGTGAAAATTTTCACTCAAAATCCTTCAAAAGGTATCATTTGTCACCCGGATTTGATGGTATATAAAAGTGGGATGGTATATAAAAGTGGGTATATAAAAGCGGGATGGTATATAAAAGTGGGTATATAAAAGTGGGTATATAAAAGCTTCCCCCCCCCCTCCTCTGGTGGAAGCAAGATTTGGCAACGCCTATCAATTTAAGCTGGTTATACCTCGTGATATATCGCTTCTTTGAAAAAAAAAAATATTTAGTAAGAAAATTGAACAAAACCGAATGCGCTGTGGCAACATCTGCTGCTAAAATAGGTCTTCAATATGCGTCGTAATATCGAGGAAGTATACGGCCTCTACGTTGTGCTTTAGCTTAATATCTTCTAAAGAAACGACCAAAGTATTTCGCCATAGGTTAAAGTATGTCGTCCGGCTCAAAACCTTCGCCAGCGGCCTTCGAGAAACCCGACCACGGCGGCTGCGTTTCGATGGCGGCGAAACGAAGTGGCGTCCGTGTGCTGTGCGATGTCAGCGCACGTTAAAGATCTCTAGGTGGTCGAAATTACTCCGTAACCCTCCACTACGGCTCCCCTTACTCTCTATCCACTTTCACTCCCACCTTCCTCCCTTCCCTTAATGCGCAATGGAGGTGTCCACAGAAAACAAGTGAGACAGTTAGCGCGCCTTTCCCTTCCTGTGAACCAATTATTATTATTATTATTATTATTATTATTATTATTATTATTATTATTATTATTATTATTATTATTATTATTATTATTATTATTATTATTATTATTATTATTATTATTATTATTATTATTATTATTATTATTATTATTATCAACATGGCTTCATGTCGGGCCGCTCTACTTCTACCAACCTTGTCACGTTTATGACGTATGCCTCTGCAGCAGTCCTTCAGAGGGGTCAGGTTGACACTGTGTACTGTGATATGAGCAAAGCTTTCGACGTTGTTACTCACTCACTACTTCTTGAAAAACTTCTACTCTCTGGCGTTGAAGTCTCACTCGTAGCCCTCCTACGCAACTATCTCCTTGATCGCTTCTGCTTTGTCAGTGTCAATGGACAGACTTCTTTCGTTTACCCTGCAACGAGTGGAGTTCCTCAAGGTTCAGTACTAGGCCCGCTTCTCTTCTCCGTTTTTATTAATGATGTTTCCGCGGCAATAAAGAACTCCTCGTTTCTTCTTTATGCTGATGATATAAAAATATTCAAGGTAATACATTCTTTTCAAGATTGCGTGTTGTTGCAATCGGACATATCTGCCTTTTCTGATTGGTGTGCGATGAATCGACTTACCCTCAATTCTTCCAAAACTAGGGTTGTGTCCTTTACTCGTAAAACACATAGCTTTCTCTACCATTATTCTGTGAATTCCGTGCTGTTGGATAGGGTTGATGAAATTAATGACCTTGGTGTACTTTTTAACCGCACCCTCAGCTTCTCCTCTCACACTAACCGCATTGCTCAGCGGGCTATGCGCACACTCGGATTCGTTTGCAGACTTTCGAGAGAGTTCCATACTCCACTTCCGTTCCTAAAACTGTACCTGTCCATATGCCTGCCGGTCTTGGAGTATGCGTCGGTTGTTTGGAATGGCACTTGCAAATCGAACTTGGACAAGGTTGACAGAGTACAAAAAAAATTTTTACGGATATTTCATTATCGCTTTCCTTGCGCAACTTCCCCCTCTCGCTCCACCAGGAGCGCCCAACTGAATCTTCCTACCCTTCACTGCCGTCGCATCAGACTTGATATCATATTTCTGTACAAACTCCTTCATGGCCACATTATGTGCCCTCAGCTCTTAGAGTACATCCTACTGCGCGTTCCGCGAAAGAGCATGAGGGAATTCAGACCATTTCAGGTTTCTCCTCTTCATTCCCACTCCCCTCTGGACAGGATGCAGTGGTTATTTAACTCTTTTTGTCCTCACCTTGACATCTTCCAAAACTCGCTCTGTTCATTTACATTGGATGTTCGTAGCGTTGTATTCTAAATAGTACTTTATCACTTAAAACTCCCACTTTCTAGCCTTAAATTGTATTTACTTCACTTTTTGCTTTTTCTCCTGTTCAATGCTCTCTGTATCGTGAACTACTTTTTATCCGTTTCTTAGTTATATTTCAACTTGAAACTTTATATTCGAATCTTACTGCCCCTTGTTCAATTTTACTTCTTTATTGTATTATTCTGTATTTCTAGCCTGTGTTTTAAGTACCATGCACTTGTTGCGCCTGGAAGGGTTGTTTATTTTATGTATATTTCTATATTACTATAATCAATGTCAGTTATTTGTTGTTGTTTTTTTTTGTCTTCTATCTACCGTTCGTTTTTTTTTTCTTTATTTCCTGGTGTGCTAAAAAATTCTCTCACTGTGTATATAAGTGATGCTACTCATTGTTTGCTTACTTTCCGTGATACTTTTCGTCTGTTTCATTTCATGTATTATTTATTTCTTTTTTTTGTGTTCTCTTTGTGTGTGTAAACATGTTAGTGCTTTTTCATTTTTGTTTCTTTTTTTTTTTATTTGTGCTGCAGCACAAAGACCACATGGTTGTTCCTGCGCACATTAAATAAAGATTGATTGATTGATTGATTGATTGATTGATTGATTGATTGATTGATTGATTGATTATTATTATTATTATTATTATTTCGAGAAATCACATCGGCATGTAGGGCACCCTCAGCGCACTGTTCTTCTTCTCTGCGTTTTTGTGGTAATATATTTGTGTGCGGTTTTGTTCAGTAAAATTGCTGATCATGTACCGGAGCACGTTTAAAAGTGGACGCGTTGCTTCCGTACACTTTCAAGATAGTTTGCTAATTATCATTGCGCCAATTTTTATTCATCTGAAGCACTTCTGTGTGTGTGCATTGAAGCTTTGGTGAAGGAACTAGCAAAAAACAAATTCATTCAACGCAAGTTTGTTCAAGCTGTGTTCATTCGAGTGGTACGTATTTCACTGTACTACATGGGTTCATCCAAAGAACAATTCTTCGTGCTTTATTAGATAAGACAAACTTCGGCAATCAAAGTTCGTCCAACTGGTGTCCGCCTGCGCTAATCTTGCATGCAGTTGCTTTGTTACATTGTGGGAAACTGAAATGAAAAAAGTGATACCTTTCAAACTCAATGTTTGACGTAAACTCAGATGATATTATCACAACAATAAAATTCATCCACTTGGTCAAGTGTTATTGGGCGAAGTAGGAGAAGCGTCGAAGCGATAGCCAAGAAAAAACTGCGCGTGCATAACATAGTTATCTGAGCCCTAAGGAATATCCTCTTATTTTGACTTCATTTTTTTTTTCTAGGTGAACAGTCAATGATGTCGACTGCGGGTAAGTATGGCGGTGCCCCGCTCTCCCCGCGCCGAGTCCTTACACAACAAAGCAAGGTCTTTACGCTCCTGCGGATAATATTTCTCCCAGCCACATCCAAACACGAGGCCCCCTGAATATCCGCAACCATGCCTTTCAAGCTCTAAAACGGCTCATTCGAGTACAAGCAATGATCGACATACAAAGGATTCTTGATGCGGCCACGACCCAGCCGGCATTCTTTACATGAAAAACTAAGACTCCGAATTGCGGCCGTAACACGTGCAGTTATGTCATAGCGCATATGAGAACTAGACGCAGTCAAAATTACAGGACTGTAACCATCGCAGTAAAGCGAACTGAATCAACAGTGGAGGTTGTGCGGAATGCCTGTGACATTGGCAGTGGCATTGGTAGACGTTAGGCATATGCATGTTGCGTTTGCGCCGGTGCTTTAACTTTACCGTGGCAGATAAGCTCCACAGAGGTCACGAGTAACGTCGCTGTGTTGTGGCAAATTAGAGATTAGCATGATGTGCAGCCGGCCTGATGCGTTGTACTGAAGACATGCGTGACGTCATTTCATTGAGGCCAATTTGAATGCCACGTTTTGCCTCGAATATCACGCCAACGACCCGAGCGTCGGAGAAATGATAAACATGGCCTAACTGCTACCGCTATAAAATAATTAATGGCTGGTCGTGTTCTTAATGGGCACTGTAAATGTATGCCATGTATGTCTCCAAACTAAAAGCGGCGATTGGACACAGGATGAATAGACATGTAGGACTGTTCAATAAGAGCTGCCTGGCCGTCGCCCTATTGCTTGCTAGACTTTTGAGTCCACGTGTCCCTTCCACGGGGGAAGCGGCATCACGAGCCTGCATTGTATAGAAAGAAGCGTATAAGCCAACAGAACTACACTCTTGGGATGAGTGGAGTGAAAAGGAGTAATCAGTCCTGTACCACACCCCTTTTATGACCAAGGCACTTTGACCATGTATCTGGTAGATTTCAATAACGAAATGCGCAGTCGGAAAAAACTACAGAACATTTTCTGATGTTACGACAAAATTTCTGTGTGGTTGTTGACGGGAAACCTGTTGTGACAACGGACCGTTCTAGTAAAATCAGAAATGTCTGTAGTTACAACAGAAAAGTGCTACAGAACTACAGACAACAGAAATATACTACAGAAAAACTAAGAACTACAGAAAAATCCGATGGTTACGACAGAACTACAGGATATTTTGTCGTATTTTTGACATAGTTCTGTAGTTTTTTTCGACTGCGAGAATACTTATTTTTGGCAATGGACGCATATTCTACCATCAAAGAGTAGTAGCTGGACGCACACACGGCATCAGTGTTTCTGAAGTTAACAAATCGGAGAAAGTCAAGACCTCAATTAAAGCATTGGTAACTACTGTATCTTTGCATTTATTGGAGAGGGAGTCGGTTTCTGAAGCCAAGTGTGAGTATTTCGCAGTCTCAGTGACGGAAATCTATTCTCTGCGCCTAAAAAGGAATAAGGTACGGGTTAGTTCACTTCATTTCAAACACATTTGGGGCAATTTTTGTTTCCAATATAATTCCAGACTCGCTGAAAAGCGTCAGGCACGATGCGCACTAAAAGATATGTGCGACTACCATACCTGCTTCAAAACCAGTGATGGCTCCAACCGATTATTCTTTCTTTGAAGCAGCGAGGCAGTGCGTTGAAAACAGGGCACAAAACATTTCAGGCTGTGGCATTCGTTGTGTGCTGATTGCATGGCGCCTTTGTTCTCTGCAAAGTGCACCAGAGTACAGGCACAAAGGCTTCAAAAAGAGTTATGATTTGAATTTGGAACCCCTAAAAACATGCCGATGCCAATGAAATGGCTTGTTTCATATAATATTCAAGTTTATCTTCTATCCTTTTCAGAGGGGTCCTCAATGGACGGTGAGTAATAAATTTCTGGTTTCAACTAGCATTAACCGTGTCAAGCATTCAAGATCGTAACATCGGTGGCCCTGACCCTTCGAAATAACACTACATAGAAGAAGATAGAGAATTTACTGGCCCGTCTTGATCTCTTGTGCGTGACGTGCGTTGTGATGTGACGGGCATGACAAGGTAGGCGCAAAGGAGACCCTTATGGCCAAAATTATATCGTTATCAGCTAGCGGATTGATCAATGATTAGGGAATAAATGTCATCGGTACTCATTATCCACAACGTTCCCAGTGGTTCCCACCACGTTGTTCTTTAAAAGGGGACGATGGCCGAGGACATTCCGTTTATTTACTGCTCGCACTTGGCCCACATTCAGTGATCATTATATCACCAGTAGATAAGAACTAGCCCCAACTTGTTCCAAGTCCAGATTGCCTCCTCCTTCTCATGATGATAATTACTAACTACACCTTGCAATCCACTGGTATCAAACAGCGAGTACACCAATGAGGATATTTTTTTGTTGCAGTTACAAGAAATTTGATGAACTCGAGGGGATGCTGTGCAAACCTATTTAATGGAATGCCCTATACTTCCTAGTCGCTTCAAAAT
Organism: Amblyomma maculatum; assembly: GCF_055883805.1. Taxonomy (NCBI): domain Eukaryota; kingdom Metazoa; phylum Arthropoda; class Arachnida; order Ixodida; family Ixodidae; genus Amblyomma; species Amblyomma maculatum. The sequence continues at coordinate 64,807,144 of NC_139351.1, read as the reverse complement.
GTCTCCTAAAACTACTCCCGCGCTCACAACTACTGTTTTCAACGGTTGTGAAACGTCGTTGGGATGTAACCAATAGTCAAGATTCCGGCGGTAATTCGGATATTCCGGCCCCGTGGGGCTCTAACTAAATATGCGCGTTCATATCTCTTTGCACTTCACAAGTTCCTTGCTTGTGTGGGACCATTACGATTAATTACAAAACAAAAAGCCAGTGTCATTACAATGTCATTCAACGAATCTTCTGGCGGTCGGAATTACGTCACACCACATCCACACCGTACGAGAAGAGGTAGTGTACCTCGCCGGTGAGACTTGTCATGGAGCGTTTGTACCTGGCAATAACGAACGAAGCGGTGGCGCTGCTGTCGCCCACTCTTGAGCGCGTTTTGTTTCTTAATTCGTCTTCAAAAGGGGACAAGTAAGTAGCGTTGAGCCGCGTGGCTGGTGTACAAAAAACATGAAGTTTTGTTGTTGTTTTTTCCACTGCTTAGCCGGTACTCCAGAAGAGTTTTTGGCAAAGCACATTGCGACTAACTCCTCTGGGGCGGGTCAACCAACAAATTTGTCAGAGAACTGCTGTCTGATGGTGCGTTACAGATCTTTGCACATTGCGTCATAGTGGACGTCAACATGTTGTTATATTAACGCACGTCTACTGCTGTATGACTCACGCCACCTCGAGGTAAAATATTTAATGAAAACATTTGGACGACATTATGCTGGATAACCTTTCCACCTTTTCGCACTTACATTTTTTGCACCAATAATAATTTGTGTTTCCTCGCTGCCATTTAACAAACGAAAAACACAGATCCGTGCTATTAAAAACGTCGTCTGCTGTAACTCAGCGCATAAACTGTAGACAGCAACAAATTTTATTATTATACAGACTAAAGTCAGTGTGCCACAATTAGGCGCGCATCAGTCATGTTTTTTAGTCTAAGATGGTAAAGCGTTATCATGTATGCTTGTTCTGAGATAGTAAAGAGTCTTCAGGTATGTTTGCTGTGAGATGGTAAGGATCAGCTTAATATGCGCAGACGGGTTTAATTACTATACAAGAGAGAAACCCATCTGATTGCCGCACACCATCCTAACACCAGGCGAGGTATTCAAAGTGCGATGAATTTGTCTTAAAATTAATGCTAAGACAGCCGTCACCGTCAGATTATAAACCGATCATGCAAACAGACCCGTAGCGTCCACGGCTTCAGGAAAGCACTCAACAACACGCTTACCTCCTGCTCAGTTGAAGAATATGCAGTGTTTTGAATCTCCAGTCTATGAAGACTACTCACTAAGTAGCTAGTTAGCGTACGCATTATCGGAATGACTCGCAATAAAAAAGATGATGCATATACATTCTTAGAGTACTAGTGAGCCACATTTAGACAGTAAAGTGACTTGCATCAATGCTGGCTTTGGTGAAGCATGCTTTCTTCGACAGCATCGTGAGTATTTGAACGCGTCTCAAGATGGCGGCTCACAGACAAGCCACATAGAGTTCCTTACACTAGCTAGAGGGAATGCTGAGGGCGCTGCACTTCAGCCACCATGGGCGTTCTAAGAATCATGGGCCGGTGTGCTACTTGTTGCGGGACAGTCGGTTTATCACGGGTACGTGGAGTAATGTTACTGCGATGTTTCTCTTTAGTCATCATCATCTGAAGGTGCGTACATAGACCGCGAAAGTCATAGCAGTGAAGGCGCAAAAGCAGACGTCGCCAATAAATGGTTTCTGTTTCCCGAAATGCCACTAAAAACTTCCTTAATTGCACAACCATAAATATTTTCATAATGTTTTTTTTTTATTTCAAAGTTTGCCTATTAAGTGTGAAGTATTGGTATCTGTGCTGCTCAAAACTAAGCCAATAGGAAAAAGAGCCATCGCTTATTTTGGATAAATTTCACACTGACATGGCTGTTTCTCTCTCTTTTTGCAATTTATAGTCACAATATTCAATCTTAGGACATTATTTACGGTAGAACAACGTTTATCTTTGCATTAGTTTTGGCCAAAAGTTGTAGTTATGCACTCGGTAGCTCTCCGGCCGATGATGCTTTGAGCGCCCATGGTGGCTGAACTGGCCGTCTGGAAACTCCATGTAAACTCCCATAGACGGCAGCACAGCTTTCCCTCCAGGTAAGACTAAGAAATTCTATGATCTAAGAGTCGCCAACCAGGGAGTGTTGGAACGCGCTCCCCTCTCATTAGGTGTACAGCACCGCTGTATCGAGGCGCTGCCTCTTGAAAGCAGGCGCAGCTTGTGATAGCGCTGAGAACAATGTATTTGTGTCATTTTGTAGGGTGCGGGGTTGATGTCGATTGAAAGTTCCAACTGATTACGTCGATGGCATAACCGCTAACATTCTCAGCAAAGCGATATCTTAATCTGCAGTTTCAGGTTTTTTTAAGCGTTTTTCCATCATTCACTTAATCATAAGGGCTACTGATGCAAAGGCCATATGCTTTTTTCGGTCCCAGTAGTTAAATTAAAAACAGCCAGTTGTCAAAAGAGTTCATTATCTGGGTGGCAGGTTCTGATGAGTAGACACTGTTTTCTCGTGAAACCTTTTTTCAGCAGCAACGAATATATGACAATATTTTGGTTTTCAGTCTCACAAGGGTAAGTACTGCAACAAAATGTCTTCGGACAAAAATAGTATACGTACCATATTTAAGTAAGTCCGGTTTAAGTACCACGAAGCCACATCTTGAAAGGAACTTAAGCTCACTCTATATAGACTGTTAAAACGCTTGGGATCATATAAATATCACCAAGCTCACTTCCCTCTGCTCAAAATTTATGGAAGACACTTAGCTCTGCCTTCATACGGTACGACGCGATAACGTAGGCTATCAGCCCATATATAAACCCCTGCTTTAACAAAGCCCTATGAATGTGTCTGGCTTATGGGTAACGTGAAGACATTTGGTGCTTTAGAGAAAATATTTTTACCGCATGAAAGGGGTCAAAATAAGAATGATGGTTAAGAAGGACCAGTCCTGAATGACTAGCGAGGTTACAGTCTCAATAATTTGATGAAACGGAGGTATTAAATGTTATTCGTCTGTAGAAGTCGAGCAGCTTTCGCACAGTGTCTTCGAAAGTCTTCGACAAGGGGGAATTAAAGTAAGCAACCTTGTTCTTCAGACACCCTTGGCTCAAGCAGCTAAGCTCTACTTTACTATTCATTCGAGGGATAATTTGGTGTTGCTAACTGTGAAACACTCACGCAAACCTCCCTGAATGCGCTCCAAGTTGCCGCTCTATAATGTCCTGCGAGTTCTCTCGTGATTTCTAATTTGTTTACTTATCTGCAGGAGCACTGCCGGGGCCTCTGCGGGAGGAGGAGGGAACCGGTCGATGATACTGATCGGGCTTGTGGTTTTTCTGCTACTGGGCGGACTAGCCTACTTCTTCGTCTTCTCATCACCATCTACCGGTAAGGACAGTTACTCCTTCTCTTATGCTCTGTCTCCCGCGTCTTTCGCAGCAGAGCACAACCAAAGGTCTTGTAGGACTAAGGCCCCAGAAGCGAAAGAACTAGACAGTCAACTCGCAGATCAGGACTCACGGGTCTCTCGAAGGGTACCTACCGTAGTATACATGCAGATGTACATATCGTACTCCGCCAGCAAAAAGTTTCAAAACTGCGGCTATCTCGGTGCCCTCGCGCACAGAACGATTATCTGGACTCCAATTCAGAGTGTCTTCAAGGGAAACGAGACGACCGAGGCTGCACCGTCGGTAGCCAAGGTCCTGCCGGGTGAGCAACTGCTGGAGGCGGGCGCGTTCCGACGGTATGGTTTTATACAGCAGTTTGGGTCCGAGAAACCCATGGCCACAAGAAAAAAGAAAGACGGCGCAATAGCTATGACGTGGCTGGACATAGTTTTACAGGGTTTTTAAAGCGTGGAAGTTCAAATCCAACTTTATTCTCTCAAAGTCAAAGAAACTGGATAGGAGTGCGGTAAGGGACAGCGCGCGCGCGCAAAATAGAGAAAGAGCGTCTAAGGCATTTGTTGATGCTGGCATTGGTGAAACTCGAAATCTGGCTTCATTTCAAGACAGGACAACCATGCAAAGCTTATCGCTTAGTAGGAGTTGAATCCCTACTAATGGCACAGATACCGGCGCCGGCGCATCGCCTATTCCCATCAACCTCTGCAGGCTCTGGCACGCTGTCTTAAGAAGTTCGCATTTTTAGCGGCCTGTTTAGCCTACTTTTGCGACCTAGAAGATTCCCCCCCCTCCCCCCCCCCCCCCCCCCCCATGATCTTAAAGGGTCCCCCACTATTTCTACTCGTCCACAAGGGTTCATCAATGGAGCATCCATGGCTAAAATCGCTAGGGCGAGGACAGGGCATGCAATGTAAAGAGCAGACGACCCACTCGTCTATGGGGTAACAGAAAAGAGAGAGAAACCTCTGTCCGCTGAAGACTCAGGTGCCCCATCCCCTCTCTCTCTCTCTCTCTCTCCTATAGCCGTCATTAGCCTTTTCAATTCACTACGTCAGGAACTCTAAACTGTACACAAAATCACACCCTCAAAGGTGCATTTCCATCTCTATAACTCACGCCATCCAGAACAGAAAGGGTAAGGCATTGATGCACCCTTTTGATGGGTGCTATGCTGCCTGCTGCACCCATTAAAAGGTGAGTCAGTACCTCAATGCACCTTTTTTAAAGGGTGTGTAGCGGCACATGCTCACGCACTTTCGTCAGTGTTTTTGGCTTTTCTTTTCCCATGCTCGGTTAAACAGAAGCGTGAGGTTGCGGGAAAAGTGGGCGGCTAACGAAAAGAGCACACGATCACGCATTGGTGCGGAGACTGAGAGAAAGTTTCGGGTGTTCCGCAACAATTAATGACAAGGAATGGTTTCTAGGCCTCCATGCTGTCCATATGTTACGTAACGTGAGTGAGAACGAGAGCCTAGATAATTTTCTTGACGTCATCGTATTCTTGGTGACGTCATGTTTCTTGTCAACGGGTCTCTCAGGATGGACTATGTCCAAGCAGTTATCACAGAATCCGTAACTTTCATGACGCCATCGTCAACGTCACGATTTTGAATTGGGCTGCGCAGACGAAAATATTTCAGTTGATTCCAATTTCTCAGTGATAAATAAGCACTTGCGCAGGCAAAAAAAAAACGTGAAACGAGACACAAGGAACAAAACATGAGAATTTCCCTATCAACAAAATAAGAGAGCTTTCATCGATTGCTCTTTAACCCGGTAATTAATGTAAGCCGGCCTACCACGTGGGATAAGAATTATAAAAATGCGAACACTGTTTAAAATACAAAATGTTTGTTTTGTTAATATCAAAGCGAAATGTCTACAATGTACAAAGAATGTACATTGTAGAATGTACATTCTTTGCGAATGTACAAAGGTACATTCTCAACGATTCAGCAAAATACTTAATTCCTAATTATCACAATTAAAGGCAAATATCTACTCCAGAAACTGCACTTTCCAAACTAAAGGTTATAGAAAGATCAAAATCTTAACCTCCGGAGCTGCAGTCTACAGGCCATTTCGAAGATAATTCCAATGTCGCTAAACGGCACAGCAGCCCAAAATTTCAGCTGGTGCACAGCTGCATTGCCTGGTGCTACTACCTCGTTTTCTGCGTGTTTTCTTTTTTTATTCTGCGCCTGTCTCAGAGCAGTTTTATTTCAGTTCAGCATTACATTTCTACAAGTATACCAAATTATTTTTAATTATGTAGAAGTCCACAGTGACGAAATAATGGAAGTTCATAATTCTTCTCAATATTTTCTTTTTTGCGACATCATTAATGAACTTTATTTCACTTCGTACTCTTATTTCGCGTGGGTGACGCATTGCAAAGGTAGTCTAATAAGCCACGTCCATATTGTGTTCTGCTTCACTTTCAGGGGACCCAACCGAAGAAGGAAGTGGCGGTAACGGTGGCAACGGTGGCAACGGTGCAGGCCTCGGCTCTGATTCCTCTCCAGGTTCTCCGCCGAGTCCGGCCTTTCCTTCGCCGGCTCGTCCGACGACAGGTAAGAAGGCACGGAAATATAAAAATGGACATTGAAGGGCGAAATCAACGGTGACCGAAAGCTACATTGTAACAGCATAATTCTCTGCCGCACACACTGGAAGATATCTTTCTTTATTTGCGCAGGCGAAAAAATGACTGTGATGCTGACAAAATCGCTGACAGGTCCCTGTTTTCTTCTATGAACATACTCGTGAAATTAAGGAAGGCGCGATGTCATTTCGTTTAATGACAGTATCATTTCATACTCATGCAATTAAGGAAGGCGCGATGTCATTTCGTTTAATGACAGTATCATCTCATGTTATTGTTTTTACCATTTTCCTTCTTTTTAAATATCTCATTATTGCAATGAGGCCTCGAGGGTTTATAATGCTAGTTTGCGCATATTGAAAGCCCCAGGCAAAAAGTTTTATCACTACGTACGGCCAACGAGCGTACAAGGCGATCTTCGATAAAAGACCTGCTGAGATGTTTATGCATCACCTGTTATAATAGTAAAAGGCTTTATCCTGCCTGCACACGTATCCATTCCTATCTGAGTGTAATACACTAGATCAACATGCGCAACAATTCATTTTTTACATAATTTCTAATTATTGTACTCAAAACCAAATATGTATTTATCAGTACATATTCATAAGATACTTCACTACCTCAAAGACCGCAACGCCAACACTAAGTCCACGTCTATCCTGATTTAATCAACGAAATTCTACGGCTCAAATCAATATGTAGTTTTCCGACACTATATAATTTGAAGGCAATTTTCGCTTATATATAGCTCCTAAAATGCAGCCTAAAGACGAACGAACTAGGAGGAGTAACATACAAATTGCGTAGTGTCGATAATTCATATAAAAATAATAATAATTGGTTCAAAGGAAGGGAAAGGCGCAGTATCTGTCACACGTTTCTGAGGGCACCTGAACCGCGCCGTAAGAAAATGGATTGATTGAGTTATAGGAAGGGAAAGGCGCAGTATCTGTCACACTTGTTTCTGAGGGCACCTGAACCGCGCCGTAAGAAAATGGATTGAGTGATTTATAGGAAGGAAAAGGCGCAGTATCTGTCACACTTGTTTCTGAGGGCACCTGAACCGCGCCGTAAGAAAATGGATTGATTGATTTATAGGAAGGGGAAGGCGCAGTATCTTTCACACTTGTTTCCGAGGGCACCTGAACCGCGCCGTAAGAAAATGGATTGATTGATTTATAGGAAGGGAAAGGCGCAGTATCTGTCACACTTGTTTCTGAGGGCACCTGAACCGCGCCGTAAGAAAATGGATTGATTGATTTATAGGAAGGGAAAGGCGCCGCGGTAACTGCCTCACTTGTGTTTTCTGTGGACACCTTGACCGCGCCGTAAGAAAAGGGAGGAAGGTGGGAGTGAAAGTGAAAAGAGAAAGAGGAGCCGTAGTGGAGGGCTACGGAGTAATTTCGACCACCTGGGGAACGTGCGCTGACATCGCACAGCACACGGACGCCTCTTCGTTTCGCCTCCATCGAAACGCAGCCGCCGAGGTCGGGATCGAACCCGGGTACTCCGGCACAGTAGTCGGAAGAAAAGGGAGGAAGGTGGGAATGAAAGTGGATAGAGAGAAAGAGGAACCGTAATGAAGGGCTACGTAATAATTCGTCCACCTGGGGAATTTTAACGTGCGCTGACATCGCACAGCACACAGACGCCTCTTCGTTTCGCCTCCATCGAAACGCAGCCGCCGAGGTCGGGATCGAACCCGGGTACTCCGGCACAGTAGTCGGGCGTTTTACCTCTGCTCCACGAAAACAAATCAGAGAAGTGCTCATTCAATATTCGCCTTGCGCGATCAAAAGCACAAAGGCGATAAATATTCCTATATTTTCTTCCATGCGCGGAACATAGGACCAAGCAAGAACGACTAACTGGTCGAACCCTCAGGTTCAGCAGGCATTAAATCACTGTACAGCGTATTCAAAACACAAACCTGTTTGGAAACTTTTGTAAAACGCTTATGTATAACTGACACCTGTTTCAAATTTTCGCTACCATGTTGGACTCAACTTCCGTATTGGAAACATGATTCACACAGTTATGCAATTTAGCAGGACACGGAAACTATTCTTCACTTCACTTCACTTTATGACCTTAAAGACCCCACATTGAGGGTATTACATAAGGGGTGGGAGTACAAACATTGATTGAATATGATAGGTAGATAATTTACGTCAGCGTGATTGGGAAGATGTTGCTTCCACTTAATGACTTTCTAGTGCTCAGAATATAACCAGCCCCATACATAGCATTCATTTACTACGATAAAGGATTTGACTCGGTCGAAGGCTCAGCGGTCATGCAGGCATTGCGAGATTAGGGTGTAGGTGAGCTATATGGGAAACTACTGGAAGATATCTATAACGGCTACACCACAACCATATTTCTGCACAAATAAAGTGATAAAATTACTATAAAGAAAAGTGTTAGGCAAGGAAACAAGATCTCCCGAGTGCTATTTAGAGCTTGCTCAAAGCAAGTATTTAGAGACTTAAAATGGGAGAAGTTAGGGATAAGGGAAGATGGAGAATACCTCAGTAATGTGTGATTCGCTGACGACATTTCCTTGCTAGGCAACTCGGGGGATGAACTGCAAATAATGATTGATGACCTAGACAAAAATAGCAGGAAGGTAGGCAGGAAAATCAATATGCAGAAGGCTAAGTTAATGTTCAACAGCCTCGGGAATGAACAGCAGTTCACAATGTGTAGCGAGGCACCTGAAGGGGTAGGCGAATATGCCTACTTAGGACAGGTAGTAACCGCAGATCCAGACAATAAAAGGGAAATAACTAGAAAAATGAGCTTGGGATGGAACGCATTTGGCAAGTATTCGTATATTATGATTGCAGCTTACCGGTATATCGCTCAAGAGGAAAGTATACGACGGTTGCATCTTACCTGTACTCACCTATGGGGCTGAAACGTGGAGACTAACGAAAATGATTGTATACTTAAGGCAGGAAGCTATGAAACAGAAAATGGTAGGTGTAAAGTTAAGAGATAGTAAGCGCGCAGAGTGGGTCTACGAAACAACACTAATTAATGACATTCTAGTGGAGATGAAGAAGTAATGGGCATGGGCAGAGCATGTAGCGCGAGGAAGGAATAACCGATGGTCGTTTAGGGTACCCTATTCGATTCCAAGGGAAGGAAAGCATAGTAGGGGTGGCATAAAATTAGATGGGTGGATGAGTTAAAGACGTTTGCTGGGTCTAAGTGGATGCAGCTAGCACAGGACCCTGTTAATTGGAGGAATATGGGAGAACACTTCGCCATTGAGTGGATATAGTCGGGCTGATGATGATGATGGCTACCTACTGATGTGTTTTGGAGGCTGAACTTTGCGTGGCGGCGTTTTGCTTCCAACGTTATTGTTTGTTTTTTCTCTCTCACTCTCTCTAATGAAGCCGCACAGACGGGGGCGGAGACACCTACGGCGAGCATGGATACATTTTCAACAGATACTCAGACAGATCACTCCAAAGCAGAAAGTAAGTAGTTTGGATATCCTAATATATTACTGTAAAAAGTTACTGCAATGACGTGGGGAATTTCGCATTCAGCTGATTATCGACAGGTTTTTTTTTTTTTGTTTTTTTTTTTTTCAATTAAGTCTCCGCAAATCGTCCACAGCCTAACAAGGAAGGCACAGAGGTCATGTTGCGAACAGTTAATTTGCATCGAAGACACTTATGCAGTTTCGGAGAGAATGTACCGAGCGAACGTCGAGTATCATGGACGCTGTTCATAGTCCTGTTGTCCGACGTACCTACCTAGCTTACATTGTGAGCTCTTTTTTTTTTTTTTTTTTTTTTTGTAAATATGACGCAGCGAATCTCTGCGGTGCAAGCCATAGGTGCGGACCACAACAGTGAAAAGGCATGATTATGCCACGAACCACAAAGTTCCCAACAGATTTCATTGTGTTTCTGACTATACCTCTGTTTTTATGCTTACTCACTGAAAACGCACTTGATAACTTGCGGCGATTCGGTGGTGATACTGCTGATGGTTTTTTATCTCATGAAGCGACAGGTGCTGCTGCAACGCCGGCTACTCTGGTTCAGGCTCCTACGTCTCCGACTCCTCCTCCTAATAGTAGGTGTCATCTGACACCCCGCTGGGGTGGCGCAGTGGTTACGGCGCTCGACTACTGTTCCCAAGGACGCGGGATCGAATGCCGGCCTCGGCGGCTGCTTTTCGATGGAGGCGAAAATCAAGGCGCCAGTGCACGTTAAAGAACCCCAGGTGGTCGAAATTTCCGGAGTCCTCCACTACGGCGTCTCTCATAGCCTGAGTCGCTTTGGGACGTTAAACCCCACAAACCAAACCAAAAGTAGGTGTCGACTCATTAGCATTGTATTTCATAATAAGAGGGTGAGTACCGCCACGACTAACACAGATCCAATTATTTTTATTGGGTAAATGACGTGGTTCGAAAGAGTACACCTCCACAAGTTTATAAAGGAACGTTTAGGGTGCACATTTGGATCCTTAAGAATGTTCTATGACTAAGACGAATTGTTCCACGCACGCACGCAACATAGAGAGCGAGGAAGTGAAATTCAGAATGACGTCCGCATTTTCCGTTGTTGGCCAAGAAATCATTTAGCGCCAGCCTCCGTCCTTAGCTCCGGCGGCTCTCTTCGCTGACTGTACAATAGTGTCAACCAGTTCACGTACCATAAGCGCAGACATAAGTCCAACCTCGCATAACCGCAAAACCATTTATGTAAGGCAGGCACTTCCTCACTGCCGCTTTCGCCCATTACAGAACCTAAACCTACGTGCGCCTCAACAGCAGCAACTTCTACTCGTCTTGTTGCGCCCTTCGGAACTGCTGAGAGAAACTTTCCGCAAGGTTTAAAGACTATAATAATTAGTTGATCTTTAAAACTTCGCCGGCATCGTTTCTTTGTCTTTAAGTGCGGCAGAAATGCGACAAAGACGAAGTGTTCCACACGCGCGCACGCGGAATAGAGAACGAGGACGTCAAATACAGCACGGCTGGAGAGAACTCGATAGCTGCGTTGCTGTCTTGTGTAGTACATAACGACACAAGAAATGCGACTGAGGAGTCCCGCCGGGGTGGCGCAGTGGTTACGGCGCTCGACTACTGTTCCCAAAGTTGCGGGATCGAATCCCGGCCTCGGCGGCAACTTTTCAATGGAGATGAAAAGCAAGGCGCCCGTGTACTGTGCGATGTCAGTGCACGTTAAAGAACCCCAGGTGGTCGAAATTTCCGGAGTCCTCCACTACGGCGTCTCTCATAGCCTTAGTTGCTAATTGGGACGTTAAACCCCTCAAACCAAACTGATTGAGGAGTCCGTTGAGTACCACTCGCCGGTCATTGTTTCTGACGTTACCGACTATTTTTCTCTGCGGCGCGCACTCGTTTAGAGTTTGGAGACATAGTAGTTCGCTTGGCACACATCGCGCGTCCGCTAGCTGCCGCGTGCAGGGAAAGACTGACTGATGTTACAGTGCACACGCATTGTAATTTTGGGGGACAATTTTTTCAGAATTACACTCAGGAGCAACAGTTCCTTAGAGTCTGGTTTCACGAAGATATAAGCTGGTTGTTATGAAACAATTCAAACGCGCAAATAACCTGAATGTGGGGCACGCATGCGCCTTTAGATGTCTGCACGATATCTATGGTCATATCGCTACTAGAAAATTATATTTTCTTTTTGCTACTCCGAATTTAATCATGGCGTAAATGTCTGCGGGACTACTACGCGATACAAATATACTGAAATAATTAGGAAATAATTAGGTTGCGTAAAAAGATTATGCCCTTCTTGCGACGTTGAACATGCTGTTCTTACAACTAACGCGGAAATTTATACCCGATTTCAAAGCAGGTAATTTAATTATGAACCACAGTATTCTAAGCGCGCTCCAGTTATTATTTAAAAGTACCGCAACTTACACACCGGAATAAAATTAAGGAAAAGAATGATTCCTGAGATTTTGCACTATATTTAAAACATGCAAAAATACCGAACACGAAGAGTATAAGAACGAATCGTAGAAATCGCAGAATCATTGCAGAAGAATACAGAAAGAACAAGTACGTGCCGTCGCACACTGATTTCCAGCAATACTAAATTTTTTTAAGCGCGCGAATACATTTATACACAATCTTAGTGCGGTAGTGCATAGTCCGCTGGCGTGAAACTCACAACTAAGCATTGGCTGCTTTTCAAAACAAAAATTGTATGAAAACGTTATAACAAAGGAAGTGCACTATGCAAATTGTCCTTTATTCCCGGTATTGTGTTTTAAAAAGCAACGTCATACATTTTATAAGGGGTTGTTCAAAATATTAAGTGCAAGGTATCTTTTCTTTGTATATGTGGCCTTGTAAAACAGTTGTTTTATAAGTGAAATGTTCTTCTAACTTTAGGAAAGTGTCGTACAATGTATTTTTCGGCTATGCGTGGCTGTGAAAATGTTTTAAGGGGTCCGATCACGAAACACCAGGCCAGCTTCAAAAGTCGCGTTTTATTTTCACAAAAGAACTTGGCTCTAGAACCGACAAGACACATCAAACAGGTGGGACAAGTGAAACTTCAACAATTATATTCAGAGAGGATGAGAATGAATATAGAGCAAAATAATCAAGAGGGGCAGGAGGAACCATACATGCGCGGGAAGGGTCCGCATATGGGGGCTGAGATGTTATCCACACACGTGTGTTACCGCATTCTATCTAAAACTTCGCTTTGATTGTTATAAATGGTCAACGATGAAGCACTTATCATACCACTACCGTTTCCGTTCATATAGTGCTATCTTGTCCTAACTGATGTGTGAAGTCTTCAGCTTCGCTTCACACACACTCTTTTCTTTCTTCGAGGGCTTTACATCGTTGTGGCGAGTGAGATCCCGTGTACCATTTCTTACGTCGTCATTACTGACTGCTAGGCTACCATTAATACAGCATGGCCTTTTGACCTGTGTACATTTCCCCGCACAGTAAACAACGCCGACAGTGCGCTCCACAAATGGATCTCTATACTTGTTTTGACATTCGGCTTTCCTTGCCTCCTTATGGTCAGTTTTATAGCACAAGCGAGCAAGTTTATTTTGGGGCGGAAAAGCCACGGGCTGCAACATGCTTTAAATTATTACCGCTTCCTCATGGGTACAAGGGATCGCGAGTGGTATAATTTTCTATTTAGTAACTTCGTCCGCATTGCTTTTTGTATTCCTTTCTTTTTAATTCTCTTTTTTCTTATAAGTATTCATGAGCCACCTTGTCACAATCAAGGTTTAAAATACTAAAAAAGAAGAAAATCGACAGTAATGAATTCACAACTTGAATCAGGCACAAACAGGCAAGTAAAAATAATAAGAGAACAAGGAAGCATAAAAATAAGGAATGCAATTGTTACTGCAATGGGTATAATTCATCTGCAACAAGGGAACAAAACTCAGCTAAGGACGTGCTGTTAGTAATGCGCGTGTGTAGATTGTTCGATTCACGTGTTGCCCTTGGAAAAATTGAGTATTTGAAAATATCAGTATGAAATGAGAATTCGCCTAATGTATGCGTAAGGTTATAACGGGTTAATCTGTTCGAGGACGTCGGCATGTACTTTGTAATAGGCAGTTTTAGTTGATTGTGTATTATCCGGTATATGATTTTAAGTCTTGCAAGATAGGCTCTGTTTTCTAAGGTTAGTAGTTCTGCACGTTTGAGTAATTCTGTTGGTGAGTCTGTAATGGATTGTTTATTGTATATAAATCTTAGTGCCTTTCTTTGTACTGCCTCCAGTGTTTTAATGAGCTGTTTAGTAAACGGGAACCAAACGGTATTAGCGTACTCAAGTACTGGTCTGACAAGTGTTTTATATGCAAATAACTTTGTATCAGGTGGTGCTAGTTTAAGACGCCTGTTAATAAAGAATAACTTAGGGAATGGCAGGAAATCGCAATCGTACCTTTATAAAGGCTGCTATGAAAGACAAAAAACATTTGCGACGCGAGGTTGAGAAGAATAAGATCTTAGAAAGAAGTTAGAACAAGGTAGCCAGTGAATTTATTAACGCATTCGATGTGAGAAGAAACGGTATGGATCGTGCAAGCCCTTATTCTCTTATCAATGATAACAATGAAACTGCTTTTCAGATAAATCGAGGTGAAAAATGCACGTGCGTTACTGCTTCTCTATTCTGATTTGTAAATCTTGCCTGCTCATGGGGGCGTAGCCAAGAAGGGGGGCGGGGAGAAGGGGGCAGTACGCCCTCGTAAATTTTCAAAATTTACTGAGCGTTGCATCTCCGCTTCCCCACGCCCCCTTTTTTTTCGGCATTCTTTTTCTCCAATGTCTCTGCTATCGGCGGTGTATAACACCGCTCCCTCCCTCCACCCCCCCCCCCCTAAAGAAATAAAGAAATAAAGAAACAAAGAGAAAAAGAGCCACAAGCCATTCTCTTAATTGTATGAGTTTTTACTATCTACATAGCCTTCTTCGTTTTCGTATTGTTTAGAAAATTTTTGTACAGTTTGAGTTACACCACATGTTGTGGCTCGCTTTTGGGTGGTTCTTATTTTATTACTGCTCATGCGCATTGCCACCTCTTGCGTGTCGTACCTGGCATCCACATGGCACAGATTTTGTTTGCAGTTTTCGAGTGGCGTGTTGCCATGTATAACTTCGGCGTACCAACTGACATGCACTGAAGATTAAATTTGACGCTCGGGTGTGTTTTCTTTGTCTCCTCCACGTCTCCCCTTGCCCCGTCATCTCTCCCAGAGTTCGCCATAGCACGAGACTCGCTTTGGAATTCGCCAGTTTAATCCATGGACTTTGGGCTACACCACCAAGGAAGGGTTTAAGAAAGAGATGAAAGCGGCAGGCAGTTGAAATCACTGAGGATATTTACCGCGGCGTTCGCTGTGTTCTTCGCCTTTTTATGTTGCTCTGCTCACTCGCTCTCGCTGCTTCACCTTCGACTTGTTCCGTGCGCAGATGTAAAGCTGCTCTGCACGTTCGGCGTATCCGGCGTGGACATCAGCATGGTACCTCCGGATGACGTCTGTGACTACATCTTCTACACGAACGTACACTACAACATTAAACAGAAAAAGATAATGCCCGTCTATGGCAAGACGGCCTTCGACGTGCTCAAGGAGGCTGCCAACACGTACAAGTCGACTACTATGGGCACCTCCATGGAAACTGGGTAAGCGGGCACTGTTCGGGAGTTGTCGCTGATAATCTTGGGAATGACGGAGATTTCACGAGAGTCCTTTCAAAGACTGCCGGGACCAAGAAAACAATAGCTAATGTTTTAATCAAGTTCGTAATGTAAGGTTAAAAGCTTCTTTTAAAAGCATTTCACCTAGTGTGTTGGTTTTCTGAGGAACAAATGTAAAGAAAAAAGAAACGTGGAGGATAGCCTGCAACTAATACAGTTATAACAGACTACAGACTATCAAATAAAAATGGATTGGAGCCTAATGTACTTCAAAGTTGTAAATTTGGCCGATCCATAACTACAGCACAAAAGACGGGACAAAGATAAGGAGAGAGACCACACAGCCTTTCCCTCCATCATCTCTGTCTCGTCTTCTGCGCTGTAGTCATGGATCATCGAAAACACCAACTCGCCCAATAACTGCTTTTGCAAAAATTTGAACTAGAAAACGGTCTTAAAGTGGAGCGGAAATGCAGGTAGTGCGTGAACGAAGGCTCGATTTTTTTAGAGCAGAGAAGGCACTTTTCAATTCGATTCACACCGACATGCTACAGAGAATTAGAACCGGTTCACTGACCAGTTAATATGTTCCTGGTAAGTATTTCTGAAAAATTAATAAAACACTTGCGCGGCCAAACTAAAATCGAGCAAAATCAAGGCACCAGCTTATTCATTCATCGCTCCAGCCGCTCAGACAGCAACCGCGTTGCCGTGATGAGAAAAGCGAGCTTGAAATTGAAATTTATATGTCGAGGAAGCCGAGCAAACAGCAGCCTAAAAGCTTCTATAGAATTTGCGCGGTGAAGAAAAATGCTTTTTTTTTTTGTGACTGGAACAGTGTTACGCTGTAAGTCCTGCATGCTTGTCGTCCTCGAGCCTGTTTCAGATCGGGCCTCAATGAACATATTCGTTATGTACGCCATTTGCCGAGTTCAGCTAGCGCTATTCTTGCGTGCGCATAAATAACTGCCAACAAAGCCACGCGCGTCAAGTCAGGTTGTCTATAGTTTCGGAATGAACTCGTCACGCGGTTGCTGTCTGAGCGGCTGCAGCGATGAATGAATAAGCTGGTTCCTTACTTTTACCGTAACAATTTGTTATTAACTTATCAGGAATACCCACCAGGGACTACCAGCTTGAACTTAGCTTTAACTGCAACCGGTTCGCTTGGTGCGTACGCCTGATCTGAATGTCTACTTGTCGTCGCTTGTAGAGTCGGTGAGGTTGTAGCCCCACGACTGTGGTCTCGTGATCGGAATGGTTTCGATATCTAAATGACAGCTGTCTCTAACACTTTCCAAATTGTAACTGTCAATCTAGTGTATGTTTTCATGTGCCAGCTCCAACCTCCCCACGTTGACAACCGAAGCAATGCCACCGCGATGCGGCCGGAGCAGATCGCAGAAAGACGCCTAATGTCACGCGATCGTCCCGCCTGCACCCGCCAGTTTCTCCCCTCATAGACAACCTTAAAAATACTCTATTAGTGCAAAAAAGCATGAATGAACTCCGAAACGTTATACAACCGCACCTTTGGAACCCAATTTCAACTACTTCACGTAATGTCGCAATTTCACTTCAGTGCCCCTATGGTCGCTTTCATCGTTCTAATTTCTGTCGTTGTGCAGGTCAATCAGCGGAATCGTGGCGAACCAACGATCGCAGCTCAAGAGCGCGATGGAGGAGATCTTTAAAGAAAAGTTCGTACATTTCGGCATGCTCTACCTGGAAAAGGTCGACCTAAATTTCGACACCACTTACAAGACTGGAGACTTAGAATACCTGAGCGTGAGTTACCGCAATACCTTAAGCAGGAATTCGATATGAAAGCTTCCTTTCCTAAGCAATTTTTTTATTTAGTCCGTTGCGTTTGAAATCTGGGATTTGGGAATGATACTTTCCTACAAATGGCCAATTTATGTTGTTTCGCTAACTAAAATGCAAGGGCTAACTATCAGCGATGTCTCAGAAAGAGCTATAACAAAATGCTAATTTACAAAATTTGTCGGGTTAGTGCAGTTTACTATTAATTATAAATTTGGCAAATGTGAAGTACAGCACAATGTTAGAATTTGGTATAAAGTTTTTCAAAATAAGGGAACCTTTATTAAACGTTGCGGCTTATGCATGAGTGGGAATTATACACTGAAATTTTCCAAACAATAATGTTTGGTAAGCAAGTGCGATATCTACAAAGCAATGAATTATCGAAATTTCCTTTAAAAGAGGCTTAAGCAACTTACACGGAGCTGCAGCTTGCAGACTGTAGTATGTGTGTGGTTTTTGTCGTGAAAGATTTTGCATCGGGAAAGTATGACAGCACATGTGGATGCCAGCTACAATTGGAATGGAGATAGAATATAAAAATTCGACAAGTTAAGGCCTGTCACAACACAGCGGGTTATAAGGTTCTGCATGGCGTAGAGTCACGTTGGAATATAGGATGATTGTAGAAGTGCAACACATGCTGGAGAAACTAGAAACTCGCAGCAGAGCAGTGAAAAGAATAGAGATGTCGTCAATAGAATGCATTATTGTTATTAATAACGAGTTGTGCACACAAAGGAGACAAGCACGGGAAGGGAATAAATGATCAACTGTTTTATTCATGTCGGATGTCCCTTATGTAGGCTGTGTACACACGTGCCTTAAACAGGAGGAGGAGGAGGAGGAGGAGGAGGAGGAGGAGGAGGAGGAGGAGGAGAGTGCAGTCAACAAGAGCCGCACAGGAAGTTCTATTCCGCATTATACAGCATTATGGATGTATCACTAATGCAATCTTCTGCATTGATTTTGATGTAGTACACTTCTAAAAGCTCACGGGCTACTTTATCTTTACTCCTGCCTAGAATCTTAATGCTCCTGAGCCGTGGCTTGAAACCTTTACATGCGATGCAGTGAGCGGCCATGTTCGCTCCTTCCCGAGACCGAATTGACCTAGCATGCTCCCCTGCGCGTTCATTTATGGAGCGGCCTGTCTGTCCAACATATGCACGTCCATACTTCAGCGGGATTTCATAGGCCACACCCATGGCACACTTCACAAACGTTTCGGCATGTTTTTATATTGCAGCCGTTTCGTTTACCTACCTCACCGCTGATCATCGGGCATAACCCGCAAAGCTTACGTGATGCTGAAAAAACAACAGGGACGCCATGCCTGTTTGCCACTGTCTTGATGTTGTGGGACACTTTGCGCAAATATGGAACAACTAATTTCTGATATCTATAGACATTCACAGACATTAGTTGCACTAATGCCATGTAATTGCGATAGACGCTCGCAGTTTCATATCTGTAGAACATTGCTCTCTACTAAGGAGGGTGGGAAGAACCATCGCTGGAGCTCGTCCAAAGAGAAGACATTTTACAGGTGGCGGACGAAGTGTTGAAACCGAAGGCCTCTGTCCCGACTTACCACATCGCCGTGGGAATGAGTGTGACAACTGATGCGGCACAGGTACTGGCGGATAAGGCGTTGGAGGCCGTCAGGTGAGCGCGCTCTTCTTCAGTTGGTGCCGTGCGGGGAGCGTAACAATCGGCTACCTCATATTTGTGCGATTTTTTTTTTACATCAGCAGATATCCACTCTGCACAAGCGATCAAAATGTGTTTTCTTAGTTTTTCTTTAGCGTTTCGTTTTGAAACGACGAAACTAAGCCTTACCATAGTGAAAAACACCATATGAGTCACAATAACCTCCATACATATTTCTCACACTAAACTCATACAAATATAATTATTTCTCATATATTTCTCATATGATGAATGAGTTTAGTAGGAGATTATATGAGATTTGTATGAGAGTAGTATAAGTTTAGTATGAGAATTTGTATGAGGTTATTGTGACTCATAGGGTTTTTTCACTAGGGTAAGGGAGTAGCGTTAGATCTTTCTTATAGCTCCATTGTTTGCGTGTT
Organism: Amblyomma maculatum; assembly: GCF_055883805.1. Classification (NCBI taxonomy): domain Eukaryota; kingdom Metazoa; phylum Arthropoda; class Arachnida; order Ixodida; family Ixodidae; genus Amblyomma; species Amblyomma maculatum. The sequence continues at coordinate 64,787,937 of NC_139351.1, read as the reverse complement.
TCTTCTCCGTTAACATCGCCGCCATAGTCATCATAATCATCATCGCCATCCGTCCACGTATATTCATTCCTACAGATGGCCATCGAACTACCACATACTATTGAAGCTGCGAGCATTCTGTCCCCTACACTTGCTATTCTCCTAGCTATCGCCTTCCTTGTTGATATATTAACTCGTTTCCCTGAGCTACTATAGTTCTCTGCTCTTCATTACGTGTCCTGCCTATAAGCTTTTTCTCTCATATATGTGCCATCATAGCATTTGTATTATATACAAGGTTAATACGTGTTAGCGAACTACTATAACTTGGAGATTGCAGATACAGTTCCATGACCTAAAACTGCTAAGTAGATAGAAACACCGGCGCACAATAGTCTCTGTGTACCAGTTCCATCGAAATGTGGCTCGCGTCGACAGAGTTGTCACAGTGAAACTATGCACAGCTAGAGAAAGCAGCTTATTGATTATCTTTGTCAGCCTTTAAGCTCTGGCAATCGCTCGGGTTAGAGGCATTCACACCTCGCAGCTTCATCAATGTTTTCGTCTCCTGATAAAGAGGACACTCCCCCTACTTCTACGGTTATATCTGCGAGATTTCCCCTTTTACGATTCTCTTTGAGGGGTTTCTCTGTTTCCAGTTCCTGCGGTTCCTATTTTGCAAACATGTGCTCTAATATTATCAGCGCCTACTAGATAAGTTCTCTTTCGGAATTAATGCATCCTATGTAATGTTTTCATTCAATCCATATACAAGGAACAACATGCGGCTGGTTATCACTGAAGAAATCTGCACGGGCCCTTTTCATTACGTCATCACTTGCAAGACCCAACTTAGCCGCTCTCAGCGATGATGAAGCACATATGACACGCCTCTCTAAAATAATCACAAAGACTCGGTGCTTCGGGGGTGATTGTGCCCATAGCTCCAGCTTCCCGCATGTAGGCCGCGTTCCGAAAACGACACTGTTCCTCAGCTCTTCTTGTGGGGGCTCTACCGAAGGCATTGGTGAAAAGCAGGTGTATGGTTAGAATGAAATACAAGAGGAAGTGTCATCATATACCTTTATAAGAGGTCTAAAGCACACGAAATATTTACGCAGATCTCTACAGCAGCTGAAATAAAATTCGAGGGGGTGGGAGTGTTCTATTAGGTTTTTGCGAGAGTGTGACTTTAAATGATTATTGAATCCTTTAAGCATCCTGGTGCCCTGCTTACATATCATTTTGCACAACCCGCATAGGGTTTATATGTCATAGGGTGCGTCCTTTTACGCGGAAGAGTTAAAGGCCGCTGCAAAATATCCGACTTTGTCAGTGTTGTGAGGACCAATGTATGAATGACTCTGACAAGTAGTAGGTGAGGGCCTGGTACTGATCGGTCGGCGCGTGTGGCACTTATGACCTCATTGAATGGTAGGCGCTTGTAACTCTGCCTTTTTATTTAGGTCGAAGCGAGAGGGGAGAGTCGAACAGTCCATTACCCTTTAGCAACGAGTACGACAAGCTACTCTTAGACAGCACATCCGCCTTCAATTACCTGTCCTGCATAACGCACTAGGAGCTCTCTTGCAGAATTCTTGACTGAGCGTCCGTGTGCTGTGCGATGTCAGCGCACGTTAAAGATCCCCAGGTGGTCGAAATTACTCCGTAGCCCTCCACTACGGCTCCTCTTTCTCTCCATCCACTTTCACTCCCACCTTCCTCCCTTCCCTTACGGCGCGGTTCGGGTGTCCACAGAGCAAGTGTGACAGTTACTGCGCCTTTCCCTTCCTGGGAACCAATTTAACTTTATCCTGCAGGCTGCCCTTGTATATTAACATCCGCCCTCAATGACCGGCCATCCACAACGAAGCAAAATTACTCCTGTTGAATTCTTGATTGAACCTGCTGCAGCCTGTTCTTGTATCTTAACGGCCGCTGTCAGTGACCGGCCCTACATGACGCCGCAGCATCGCCCTTGCTGAATTCTTCTTTGAGCTTTCTGCAGCCTTCCCTTGTATCCAAACGTCCGCCCTCAATGGCCGGCGTTGCATACCCCCCCCCCCCCCCCCCCCCTCGGAGCACTCCTGCAGAAATTCTTGATAGAGCATGCGGCAGCCTGGTCTTGTATCTTGACTTCCGCTCCCAATAACCGGCCCTCCATAACGAAGCAAAGGAACTCTTGCTGAATTCTTCATTGAGCATACTGCAGCCTGGTCTCGCGAAATGGAAAAGTGGTCATTACCAACCCTCCGCTGCCACGCTAAATACGACTTCGATACTTGCTTTTACCAGCCCACGTTCGTCGTGTCAAGCAACTTGCGCCACATAATTGCCTAAACGCTACTTCTTTTGCTTTTATTTTTACACAGCCTCTTCCCTGGCATCACAATAGTCATCCTGAAGACACACAAGGAAAGAGCACACGTCCTCAATGACACATTTCCCGCCCCGGCAAACATCGACTACGACGACTTTGCTGATTTGAAGTTCCTGAACTTAGTGAGTGCGCCGTCTTGCTGTCCTGTGCCAAAGCCTCTTAGAGAGTGAAGCCAAAGCCACACTCAGCACGAGATATCTTGCTTCGTATATGCGCAAAGAAACTTGCAAATAGGTTGCTTCATCTCATTTAGCTTGTTTTTTTAAGACATCACTGCTTAAGGACGAAGGTCAGTGGAAGGCGACAGCTCTTAGGGTGATCTGAATTAATATTCTTTCATGCAGGAGTAGATTTCAAGACAGCTCCTAAGGGGAATGATTTCGGGCCAGGAAAAGAAAAGGACCGTTTTATTCACACCATTACGTTCTGGAACTTTATTATCCAAAATAGGTAATGTGGCTTTCTTACCTAACCAACTTAAAATTTTCTAAAACTCCAGGAATTAATTGGGCGAGAACCAGACAAACGCCGACCTGGGCGTCAATACACGCCTTTTTTAGAAAGTATGGAGGCTGAACGGAAAACACGGCGGAGTGCTCCTGCGGCGTCTTTGCAGAAGAGGAGGACAGGTTGGAAGTAGCGATGAAGACCTCTGCAAATCAACGCGAAAGACCGGACAATAAAGAACGAATATATAGGCTGCTATGCTTGGTAGCTTTCTCTTTCGAAGATATTGGCTTAGAATATATGTACTTCATAACTCGGGCGAGACGACGACCGCGTTCTCTGGAAAGGGGAGCAAAATATTTCATTTAAGACAGTGTTGGGACTCGTCGAGGCCGTAGATGGGTTTTGACGTTACCCCTTACCCCAACCCTTTTACTGGTGAACACAGAAGGGCCACCACTTCGTTGTCTTCATCAGGTAGTGAGGAGGAACAAGATGTCTGCCATAGAATGCGCCACCCCCACCCGACCTCGACTTCCTTGCGGGCTAAACAGTCGTATGCAACTCAAGAACGGAGCTGGAAATGATCTTCAAATACCCTCAACGAATTCGATCTACTTGTTATGTCTTGCCAGCATCAAATTTAGGCCTACTACATGGCATTGCGAGTGGCTAACTAGTACAAGGTGATCAACCATGACCTCATGGGGTAGATCGACGCTGTTGATTGGAGGCCATTCATTAAGGACTGTTTGCTATTTCGTTCTTCAGTCTATCTCGTTACAGTTTCTCGTTTTGTTAAATTTCCATGCAGTATGCGCAGGCGTATAATGTGGTTAATATCCTCTTTTATATTTTTGCCCGTCGAATTCTGCATTTTAAATCGCTAGATAATCCTGTTATACAGTTGAAGTTTTCACTCGTTTAGGACCCTGAGATTTGCCACAAAAGTCTAGAATACCGCCTTTTAAAAACTTCGTTCTACAGCAGGCGAGAGAGAAATACGTTTAGGCGCTTGAACCGCGCGCAAATTCTGCGGTGCAGGCCACAACATTTCAGGTTTATTCAATTATTCAATTGCTCAGCTCTGGCGTTCTCCATATACGTACATAAGGCAGCCATTTTTCCTCGGGAAGCTCATTTCTGAACGAACACAGGAAAAGTACCGCTACAGGTTGTAGGGCTCGTGGTGCGCCGCGCATTCGAAGGCCGCGCCACTTCCCAATGCTCCCTGCGCGGTGCCCGTTTCCCTCTCCCCGCTCGCTCGGGGATAACCGGTCCCGCGCAAGGGGGCTATAAAAGAAGGCACGCGCCGCCGTCTCGCCCTCTCTTGGTCCCTGGCTCCTCATTCCTGCTTCGCTCCTGGCGCTTTCCACGGAAACTACCCGCAGCCACCCGGACGACGACCTAGCACCGACTTCGACGATCCCTGTGAGATTAAAGATGTTTGTCATACGGCCCACTGTGTGTTTGTCGTGCGCATCCCTCGGGCAGAGGAATCGCCCACAAGGTTTAATAGTGAATGACCAACGTCAAGGGATTTATATAATTTAACTCTCCGCTGGATTAAGTTCTAACTATGGCCCCTAAGTTAACACGAGAGGAAGTGCTAAACCTATTTGTCTCTATCGTTCCTCAAACCTCCAGAACAACACTGCTCCAATCCTGCCCAAACTGGATACCATCACGGCTGAAGGAGGGCGGTACCTGATGATCTCGCTGGCCATGTTCGCACTGGCATTTCGCATGAACGCAAACTTCACTGGCATCAAACTTGATCTAGCCAACAAGTCTACGTTGATCGACTATCCGGCTGTAAGTGCTGCAGGTCTTTTTCACCTTCTGATGGCCACAGTTTGTTCCGAATACTAAAGTGTTACTGTTTATGAGAGTGATATGTACATTATTAACCCTTTAAATCAAGAAAACGATTGTGGGCTATACTAGGCCTACTCGAACATACGCCGTCTATATTTGGCATGGCGCACGTGGTATACATGCTCCCTGTAGACGCAGTTGGCTTTGAACGAATGCGCCACACTTATAGGTGTCGGTCAAACACATGGGAAAGCATTGGCTTCAGGTTTCCGCATTACCGAAGAACAACGCAAGCCTGCGGGCGGTAAGCGCGGCGCCTTTAAGGAGAGAAAACGTTTGAGATCGCTGCGGCCACCCGCATGTGAGCATGCGCAAACATTGCTGCACAGTGATTCTCACGTGACGTAACGTTGCACTACACGGTTATAGAACTGCTGGAGTAGAGGCCGCCTATACCAACGTGCGCGCGAAAGTGAAGCCTAGTCGGGGGCGCAGGCGCGCAAAGGTGAAGCCTAGTCGGGGGCGCAGGCGCGCGGAGGTGAAGCCTAGTCGAGGGCGCAGGCGCGCAAAGGTGAAGCCTAGTCGAGGGCGCAGGCGCGCGGAGGTGAAGCCTAGTCGAGGGCGCAGGCGCGCAAAGGTGAAGCCTAGTCGAGGGCGCAGGCGCGCGGAGGTGAAGCCTAGTCGGGGGCGCAGGCGCGCAAAGGTGAAGCCTAGTCGAGGGCGCAGGCGCGCGGAGGTGAAGCCTAGTCGGGGGCGCAGGCGCGCAAAGGTGAAGCCTAGTCGAGGGCGCAGGCGCGCGGAGGTGAAGCCTAGTCGAGGGCGCAGGCGCGCAAAGGTGAAGCCTAGTCGAGGGCGCAGGCGCGCGGAGGTGAAGCCTAGTCGGGGGCGCAGGCGCGCAAAGGTGAAGCCTAGTCGAGGGCGCAGGCGCGCGGAGGTGAAGCCTAGTCGGGGGCGCAGGCGCGCAAAGGTGAAGCCTAGTCGAGGGCGCAGGCGCGCGGAGGTGAAGCCTAGTCGGGGGCGCAGGCGCGCTGAGGTGAAGCCTAGTCGAGGGCGCAGGCGCGCAAAGGTGAAGCCTAGTCGAGGGCGCAGGCGCGCGGAGGTGAAGCCTAGTCGAGGGCGCAGGCGCGCAAAGGTGAAGCCTAGTCGAGGGCGCAGCGGTCCTCTCGCGATAGGCAAGAAAGAGTATATAGCGCACTCGTATAGGCTCTTTCCGCGCTCACGTTTGTGATCAGGAGAGGATTTATGAGTAACCCTCTAGGGGGGGGGGGGGGGTGATAGAGGGTTGACTTGTTTAGTGCAAGGAATATTTTTGGTAGCTTTTATAAACGTATACGGGGGTTTTTTTCGCGGTTTTTCAATGCAATGTTTTGCTGAGAGGGACAGTAAGCCACTGTCATGCATTTACAGCTTGAATTTTTAAACTACATAAGATGCGGGGAACACTCAACCGGAAAAGTCTCGAAAAAATAAATTCATATGATAATTACAGCGCAAAGCACGCGAAGACTGAAAAGAGACAAACGCGCACTCGGTGCTATTTCTGAGTCTATTTCGCCCATCGATTTTAACCTGAGCCAACAAGCCTTCTTTAATTAAAGGCGCTCGACTACTGTTCCCAAGAACGCGGGATCGAATCCCGGCCTCGGCGGCCGCTTTTCAATGAAGGCGAAAAGCAAGGCGCCCATGTGCTGTGCGATGTCGGTGCACGTTAAAGAACCCCAGGTGGTCGAAATTTCCGCAGTCCTCCATGACGGCGTCTCTCATAGCCTGAGTTGCTTTGGGACGTTAAACCCCACAGACAAAACCAAACCAAAGGTTTCGCGTAAGTATAATTTTTTTTTAGCTTTTCACAAATTTCAGGTCTGTTAGTGAGTGTCACCTTCAGTTGTGTCAACTGTGAATATCCGAGTCAAGCTTTAGCAACAAAAGCGTATAATTGCAGTACAATTTTTATATTTGATAGCTTACATCAAGAATTGATTTTTATTAACTATGCGTCGCAATTACTCGTAGTTAATTTGTTAATTGTGATTAAAAATAGTCTACGCTACCACATGTCATATATCGTTGGAGAGCTTATATGCACTGTAAATGCACTGTACTAAATGCAGATTAGAACTAATTAATTAACCTTAAAATGTTATCGTAAATAAAATAGAACTTAATTGTATGCTAAATCATCACATCCTTGAAATATCTCGATGATAATAATCCAAAAGCCAACATTAGACCAGCAAAACTATGCAAAAGTGACTGCTATCGGTCGTATAACTGAGTTGCAACCATTACCCACTGCCAATTTTTCAATCATCTAGTGCATCCCGATGTTCTTGTCCAGTTCCGCTATATCTTCTTGCACAAGTTGACGACGTGGTTGATCAGCACGGGTGGTCGCTTTCTTTTCAAGTGCATTAAAAAGTTGCAAGCTGGTGTTTCATTGCAATCGCTTATGTAAACTCCAAACGCATGAAGCATGACCAAAATATAATCGGTCGTTTAGTGTGCGCTGTAAAGTAAGATGATAGCTGAACTAAACACTTGTACTGCTACAAAAAATTCACAATACTTTTTGCCCCATTAGTCCACATGGGCTAATGTTTACACCTGAGTTGTACATAGCGTTTTTTATCTTGGCTTGAGCATAAGCATGTGAATCGCAGTTCAGTGCATTTCAGCGGAATTTTAACTCAGAACACTTAAAACATTCCAGCCTATTGCTCATTGTTCCCTTAAGATCACCTTTCGCCCAGTAATTCTAAAACAGCGACCAGAGCAAGGAATGCGCAGCTCAACAATAAATAGAAAACGCGCGAATTATTTTGTTGTTTATTGGTCATGCTGCACCACTCTCGGCATAAATTATTGAGTACTGTGATCGGTTGCTTTGTGGGGTTTAACGTCCCAAAGTGACTCAGGCTATGAGAGACGCCGTAGTGGAGGCCTCCGGAAATTTCGACCACCTGGGGTTCTTTAACGTGCACTGAAATCGCACAGACCACGGACGCCATTCCGTTTCGCCTCCAACGAAACGCAGCTGCCGAGGCCGGGATTCGATCCTGCTTCCCTGGGCACAGTAGTCGAGCGCCGTAACCATTGCGCCACCCCGGCGGGGCGATCCCCGGGGTAGATAGCGGTTTTTTCAGGTGCTGCGAAAAAACAGGACGCAAATTGTCTCTATCTTTTGGTTCCCAGTGTGCTCTTCCAAAGGTTCGCTTCCATAAGCTTTTCATAATAATTTTTAATAATAAGCATAATTTTTTTAGAACCCGTCAATGAAACCGCGCATGAGCTCTGTCCGAGCACAAAGTAACAGCACGCATTGTTTTTATTGGTGCTTAGTTTTTATTAGTGTGCTTAGAGATAGAATATAATCATTCTACCTTTCTCGCTCTATTTGCTGCACATTCATATGCAATGCATGATGCCAGCATCCTCACAGGAAAGTATCCATGAGCTTAATATCAAGCTAAGGAACCGAACGCGCCAAGCGAAACCGGCTCACTTCCTACCTATGGCAAGATGGCGGCGCACAGCTTCAGCCTCCGGGCTACAGTGAACTAGAATATTCTAGTTCACTGTATCCGGGCGCCTCCTCCATTCCAGAAATCCTTTTATAGCCTCCTTGGGTACGCGATGGCGGTACACGATTGCTAGGGGCGCCATGGCGACACCGGCTGCGCTCATCATCACAACGTCGTCGAAGTGACGTTAATAATAATAATAATAATAATAATAATAATAATAATAATAATAATAATAATAATAATAATAATAATAATAATAATAATATTATTATTATTATTATTATTATTATTATTATTATTATTAATTGGTTCACAGGAAGGGAAAATATAGGCGCAGTATATGTCACACTTGCTCTGTGGACACCTGAAGCGCTCCGTAAGGGAAGGGAGGAAGGTGAGAGTTAAAGAGGAACGAGAGAAAGGGGAGCCTTAGGGGAGGGTTACGGAGTAATTTCAACCATCTGGGGATCTTCAAACATGCGCAGACATGGCACAGCACACGGACACCACTTCGTTTCGCCTCCACCGAAACGCAGCCGCCGCGGTCGGGTTCGAACCCGGGAACTCGGGCACAGTTGATTGATTGAATGTCCTTTATTGAATGGGAAGGCTCATGGATGGGGGTAAAGGGGAGTAGACAGAATCTTCATTGTTTTGGTCGTCACTTAAATTATATTGCTCTAACCAGGCCAATAAGGGAGCCATACTTGGCAAATATCATCTGTGTGTTAGCATCAGTTTCTAAAAGGGAACGGTAGTTCAGGCGGTAGGGATTGATCTCGGAGCGTCCAGTAGAAAAAGCAGGGCAATCCCAGAGTAGAGGAGTATGCCGCCGCGCGTTAGAGTAGTCGGGCGTCTTACCACTCCACCACCGCGGCGGGGCTTTTATGTTTTTGACATTTGTGCTCTTGCTTGCTCTCCTCGCCCTCTTTTGCTTATATTTTCTTGTAAATAATTGACGGCCATTAACACTTTTTGATCGATCTCGACCATTTATTAGTAATTTTCAGTCTGACCTAAAATCAAACGTCGTCTTCCGGTAGCGTGACGTGAAGTTCGTTTGGACGTCGACATTAACTCGCTCAGCTATTTCGACATTTGATTGACATTTCTGGCAATAATCAATTGCCTAACGACTCCACTTCGGCCACGGCTATACTGGCCAGGTCAGACCCGACGGCGCAAGTTCTCTAACATCTTGCCTGGGAAAGACCATGGAACGGATGGTGCTCAGTCGGCTCGAGGCTCATCTTGAATCCACAGATTTATTTCCCTCTCAACAAATTGGCTTCCGAAAAGGTGCGTCTACTCAAAACCTCTTTTTTCTCCTCATGCACGAATTTGATCATCCGCCCTCTTCCCTGATCCTATCCATAGTGGCCCTTGATGTACGTAAGGCCTTTGATAACCTTGCCCATGATCCTCTTTAAACATCCTGGCCTCTACTGACTGTGGTCCAAAGATGTACGGCTACTTCACTGCATTTCTCCGCGACCGCACGACCAAGTTGCGTCTCACCGATTCTGTCTCTGATCATTTCCCCCTCACAAGTGGCACTCTTCAGGGTGCTATTCTGTCACCCGCCCTTTTTAACCTTGGAATGGCTCCCCTATCTCGTATTCTAGCGTCTATCGCAAACCTAAAACATACATTCTATGCAGACAACCTTACCTTTTGGTGAACTTCTGGGTCTCCTGAAGCAGCAGAGGAGACCTTGCAGCAAGGTATCGATGCAGTCGCTAAATATATCTTGACAAAGTAGGGCTACTTCCCGCACCTGAAATATCGGAACAGCTGATGATTGCAAAAACTCGCTATCAACGACAGCATAACCATCTAATCAATCTCACAATGGCAGGTCACCCCATTCCTCGCGTATCGTCCTGCCGGATCCTTGGACTACATATCCATGAGTCAACTAATCAGGCCAATGTTTCTACAACCGTTAAAGCTTGCAATCAGCTTACGCATCTAGTTCGTCGCATTGTCAATAAGCACGCTGGGCTACGCGAGAGTCAAGTAAGGCAGCTTGTCCACGCATTAGCACTGAGCAAAATTCTATATACAGTTCCATACATTACTCTAACCTGTCGCCAAAGACATCAAATTGAGGTTGCACTTCATATATTGTTAAGGCTGCCCTTAACGTCCATGTACATACGTCCACGGAGCGCATATACTCAACTGGGCTGTTCTTGCCCTTGCGAGACCTCATACAGCAACATCGAGACCACCAAATGGCACGTCTTTCAAGCACCAAACAAGGACATTGGATACTTCAACAAGTTGCACTCAAACCTATCGACCTCCCACTCGCGTTTCCAATGATGTTGATCCTACTGATTCCACGATCGTCTACACAGATGCATCACGAACTAACGTCGGAGCGGCTGCTTACTCAATTGAGAGCTTCAGCGAGGTAGTGACGCATACCCTCGGTCCTTACATAGATCCTCCTCCTACAGCGACTCTCGAGACCCTACAAATAGTCGCCAGTATTCAAGACCTCGCACAAGCACCCCTAACCCTTCAGGATATACAATATACGCTGATTCAATACAGGCTATGCACACCATTCACAAGGGTCGCATTCCTGAAGAACTGCAAGATGATCTACATAGAGCTCTCACCAAACTACGTCCCAGTACTGTCACACTGAGGTGGATTCCTGGTCATGCTGGAATCCCAGGCAATGAGGTAGTCCATCGCCTCACCCGCGAACTTGAGCACCGGGTTCTTGGGATTCCCTGGCCTTATCCACCCACGTGGGACGCTACTCTTCACTACAAAAAAGAAATCAACACTCACTATGACAACATTAGGGAAACTCTTCGTACACTTCCTCTTCCTGATAAATCCCTCACTACCAAGCAAGTACGCATACTTAGACGCACACAACTAAATACAATCCTTACTCCTGCGCGATCATTTCTATACCGAATCAGACATTCCCCCACATGCCCAAATTGTTCTGAACATTATGCAAACTTAGAACACTGCATGTTTTCCTACCCTGTTGCAATACAGTCACCTCACTTTCCACACCCTCCTCCCCCAACGTGGCGGGCTTGGTTAGCCTCTGACCATGCAGCTGAAGGACCAGTTGGCCTTGGTGACTCTGGCCCAGGACATTCTTGACGCTTAATAGTGCGTTGAATAAAGTTGTTTCCTCCTCCTCCTCCTTCGTAAGTCTTTCATTGGTACTAAGTCTATCTGGCTTACATAAAACGTTCACAGGTGAATTAAATCAGGATAGACTGAAAAGCGGTGAAACAGAAACATATTATATACAGCCGCACTCTTGCAAGCTTCCCGCGTATGCGCTCGGCATTCATTTTGCGATTTCTTTGATTGTTTGTGCATTCTACGATCACGCATTGCTGTCCCGATGACACTGCCACGAAAATGAACGCTAAAAAGCTAAAAAGTATCTCAAACGACAATATACCGAGGTGCAAGGCTACTCTGCTATTCATGCAGCATGCGAATACACAGCCCATGCGGTACTGGCAACAATGGGTCGGCGAAAGGAATCTGGTTAGAGAGTATTTTCTCCTGCTCGCTCTCGGTAAAACGATCTATAGAAAGGGACCATCAGTTTCTCAATGCACCTTTTTGTTACATGCACAGAAATGGTGCGATTTTGTCAACAATGCGCGCATTCACGCTACCTTGCACAACGTGCGCTTTTAACGCGGTGCTGTGGCCTTCTACAAAAGAAGATATAGTGCAAGGTGCCCGTATAGTGATGACGTTGCAAACACATTATACTCGTCTTCTCGCGCGATAAAAGGATGAGGTTTGAAGGCAAAATGAAATGTCTGTATATTTTACCTCTTCCTGTTTCTTTTCTTTGTTCTAGACGTGCGATTGCAGTCAAGACATCATGTGCAGTCACAAACGGCATCCCCGGGACAAGAAGCACTCTTCTTCCACAATGGTATTCTGGAGTAATCGTACGGTTGTGCTCTACGAAGACAAACCACAAATGGAAACCAAGGTGGGTGGCCAGGCCGGAAGGACGCTCTTTTCTCGTCCGCCACTCTGAATGCCAGCCAGACGCCTTCCGCTCTATTAGGGAAATGATCTGATGACGTGTCTTGACAAGAAAGGACTTAGAAAGTGTGCAAGACAATTACTGTATCATTTTGTTTCGCGAACTCAAATTTACGGCGTCCAAATGCCATTATTTTGAAACCACACTCTTCCGGCTGACTCGACCGCAAGGTTGTCATTTTTGTTATTTTTAAGGCCTTTATAGGCACATAAGTGTCCGTCCGCGAGAAGTGTCACAGTTCTTCGTGAAATCCCGCGGGATGCCGCGAGATGGTGACGTCATCACCTGGTTACATAATCAGTCATGACCGGGCGTAGCGTCATGCTTAAATGTGACATCACAACGACGTTAATACGGTCACGTATAACAACCAGAACTGACGTCATCCGTCATCCTGACGTAATGTCCGGACATATTGGCATTGCCTGCGATAACCTCTTGTTCGCTGCAGGCTTCCTTTCGTAATTATTTTAGGTTTTCTATCTTCTTAGGAGTGTTAGTAGGTGGTCGAATGCGTTTTTCGTCAGACAGCTCTTATTTCAGTCAGAAATTTACCATAGGTTTTGGCAATGCTTGGGAAACAAGCAAGTCTCTCGTGCCTTTAACGTTGAGTTAGCGAGAGCTTGAGTGGCACCTGCGATACTACAAACCCACATTTGAACTAACCTAAACAAATGCCCTGAAATGAACTACCTCTTTCGACACGGGCCCGTATTGAATATTGTCACTTAGTGATGACAATGTCAATGACAGCAGATGAGAAAACGGACGGGTCACTGAAAGGGCTATTTTTTTAATTGACGCACGCCCAACAACTCGGCGACGACAGCAACATTCGTGATCTGCTATCGCCGCAAGACATCGGTGCTTTCGGCCACGCTCAGTATAACAATGGCAATGAACTGTCTAGAAGAATGTTGAAGAAACACATATTATTCTCCAACAAAGCTGATGTATAGCGCGCACAGGGTCAAAAACAGTCCAAGTATAGGTCTCGTCACTAAGAGTGATATGGGTAATGCGCAAAAACGAACAAGCATTACAAAACTTCGAGCTTATCTGTGAGCCAGGAAATCTTTGAGCATGCACTTTGGAAAAAATTCCTTCAGTGCGACTGCGTATCTGGGTTTCCTAAAATTACCTAGAATGAAGAGGCGGTGTCATCATCTACGCGGGCTTTTTAAAGCTCTCCATGCATCGCAGGAATGCCGGGAAGCGGACACTTCATGTATTTTGTTTGTCAACTGTTGGCCGCAAAACGTCAATTCTGCCACAGAATTGTAGCCGATCAATTGAGCGGCTTCTACATCAAGAAATCGTATATTCCCGATGCTGTCCACAGTGCGTAGTTGCGTTTTTTTTATGCGTATATCACCTCTTAAGCATTGGGAATTTGACTCTCATAGAAACTAGCAAAGCATTCGGGGATGTTTTCCTCAAGAAAATTCCTCATTACAATTTATTCGTGTTTGAGGCCCGGCATTAGCAAAGCCAGATACGAAACCTTGGACCCCATAGACAGAGCCAAGCCTATTTCGGAAGCATTTCTGTTCGTTCCTGCACATTTCCGTACTTTAACATGAGTTGGTCAGCTTAGCATTTGGTGTTCTCTCTTCGTTAGAAATGATGTACCTTCGTCACATTTACTGCACCGTTCCTTGACCTCAGGCCCGTCGAAGAATGGATCTGCTCGTCCCCAAGCGCACATTCGGCTTGGCGGTGTACCACGTCGAAATGGACGACCCGGCCGGAGTGTGCGGAGCGTCATACGAGCGACTCCATGCGATAAAGAGTGTAGTTGCGGAGTTCAACCGCCCGTAGTCCCAGGATGCCGTTGCCGTCCACTAGGCGCGTGGACGATGCGGCGTGGCTCCTGCTGCGGTGATGCAACTGCAAGGAGGTCTCTTTGCAGAGAAAAATAATAATGACTAGAGCAAGACAGAAACGGCTCCCTATTTTCTCGTGGCAATGAAATTCGCTAATCTGTCACACCTAACAGCCATGGTAAACGGGCCTAATTTCGGGCTCTGCAACTGAGAAATCTCTTCTGCACCGATTAATTTGCTTCTAGACTCACCTGCTGCTACACATTGTTGCGATCGGGCCTATCAAGAATGCCCGGCGCCACATGCTTTGTACATACTTTCGCAACATGGTATAACATGCGGTTCACACGAGGTTCGCACGCGCAAGCACGTAGTCATAGGCCGTAACACGGAGCAAGGTGACCCCCTCTCCCCAGTTGAAGCCTTTGACTGACAGTGCTTTTTTCATGAGCAGGACTGAAAAATTGTGCACACGTTTTAACTCAACTGATCCCTCCTCTTAGGTATATCATTGTAAAGCCTTCGATTTAAGCATTAGTTTTACACCCACTAACGGAGACACCTCTTTATAGCTCAAATGAAGAAAAGGAAATAGAAAGCAAGCTCCGTAAACACGTAAATAGTACAATCAAAAATCACCCTGGTTAATTATCTTGGGCACCTGATGCAATGCGGAGAATCGGCTGGCATACGATAATAATTTAACGTAGAAACATGACACTGCAATGAAAGTGTCCTGCCTATAGATGCCGGACTTCTTCCTGCCGCTTCTTCTTTCAGTACCTGTGCAAAGACGGTGCTGCTGTGGCCTCACGTTAACGAGCAAGGCAGCTCGCTTATGCATAGCCTTCACCCCCTCCTCGCTGTCTGTTCGCCCCCATAAGCTTTAACGCGAGGTCCATGTAAAGACCTTTGATTATGCGGCTTTAGCTGCCTCTGGTTTGGTCGCCAATTTTCAATTTTTTAGCTCCCTCTGGTTTGGCCAATTTCGTCCTGTCTGTAAAAAAATAACTTTTTGGCGAATAAAATCGCGTTGTTAGCCTTTATATATTAAACGCTTTTTCATAGTTTGCCGTAGGGGCACTGCAATCGATGAACGCAAACTCGGCTCGGGCAATTTTCTTGTGGCCCCTATGCCTTGGGTCCCCCTTTCCTAAAGCTGCTGACAGGCCACTTTCGCACGTGGTGGCGAGTCCCTTACAGCCGCAGTCAGGTCAACATATGTGGTACGTTTTGAAGAGACGTGTGTCTTCCTAGAGATTCTAGCTTGTGAGAGGCGGCCGCGTCGGCACTGTAGGCTACAGTATGAAGAGGCTCCGATAGTCTTCGCGGGCGTGTCCATACTTTTTGTGCCTGTTCATTACGTGCGATAAATGCATGTGTGTTTTCTTTATATTTTGATTTCGTGCATGAGAATGTAAATTTATTGATTTAGTAGAGAGATTTAGCATACCGTGATCCGCGATCCGCCACCGTGACACTCTACCGCTCGTGGGCGGGGCGTACAAGCTGATTGGTTCCGATGCGCCAGGTCAATGTGCCGACATCAAGTATGTGGCGCCATCTATCGGCATGAAAGTGATCTGGGCATGCGCAATGGAACGCGCGGTGACGGTTCACGGTAGCGGATCGCGGATCACGGTGTGCTAAATCTCTCTAATTTGACAGTGTTAGAATAGCTGTTAGTGTCCGAGTTGCAGCAGACTACACAATATTTCATTGCATTCTGTAAAGCTGGCTCGTCAAACGGCGACGTGGCGCGTTCACGCAGACTCAGTTTAGAAATGTACTCGTCTTTTGGCTATAAAAGTTGTGCTCTCCTCTCTTCATATTTATTCCAGTTGACACAATACTCGAAACTGTTTTATGTCCACAGCTGTGATTCGGTTTGAGCCAGACCGCGACGACCTCGTTTTGATACAGGCATAAAAACATTAGCTGTGCCTTAGCTCTTGCTAAGCCTGAGTGATTACGAAAGCAATACCTCCCTGGATGGATGGATGGATGGATGGATGGATGGATGGATGGATGGATGGATGGATGGATGGATGGATGGATGGATGGATGGATGGATGGATGGATGGAATATAGGAGCGTCCCCTTTGAAACGGGGTGGTAGCAGTAGCTATCATGCTCATTTTTCTCCCTATATCTTAGTTATTGATTTAGAATGGTTAACTAAACCATCACTCTATTTATTAAATTTTGCTCCTACATTACTAACATTATGTCACTTCTCTGCTTTTAAGCCACCAATCTTCCAGTCGTTTTTGCTAGTTTCCACTGCCGGTTTATTCATCCGGCCACTGTTATCTCTAAAGCCCAGAGCTTCAGGAACAGTGATTGCGCCTGCAGCAACTTCCGGATGGATGCCATTACATTCGAGTATAATATGGTCAATAATTGTTTCACTGGAGTTTCCACATACAGCACATGCGTCATCTCCATTGTTAAATTTCTTTTTGTAGCTGCGTGTTCTAAGGCACCCTGATCTAGCTTCAAAAAGTAGGGCACTGCCTCTTGAGTTATCAAAGAAATCTTCCTTCCTGATCTGAATTTTCCACTTTCGGTATAATTCCACACTCTGTTTCTTTTCCATCGAATTTATCCAATTTTTACCTTCTGTGTTTTTCACCTGTTGCTTAATGCTCTTTATTTCTCCGTCGTTGTTACTAGCATACTTACTAGTTAGTTTCCTAGTTCTTTTCCTCCATTGTGAGTCAACGCTTTTTAGGTACAGGTATTTAAATACTTTAGCTGCCCATCTGTTACTGTCCAATTTCCTCAGGCGTTCCTCATATATTTTACTCTGAGCTTCCCGTACTTCGAAAGATGCCCAGCCCATATCTCCCTGTACCGCCTCATTTGTAGTTTTGCCGTGGGCATCCAGTGCTAATCGTCCAACGGATCTCTGATTTGTTTCTAATGTCGACTGTACCTCTGATGTTAGGCACAAAACCGCATTTCCGAAAGTCCGGGCACCATAATTCCTTTCCAAATACCCCTCAAAACCTCATACCTATTGTATCCCCACAATGCCTTATGCTTCATTATCCCGGCCTTCCTTCGCCCTTTGGCCTTAAGTGATTGCTCATGCTTTCCAATGTATACCAATCCTTCGTTTACCCATACCCCCAGATATTTATATTCTGCTACTCTAGGTATTTCAAGGCCTTGCATTTTAAGGCCCTGATCAGTTGAGCCGTTAAAAATCATCAGACCCGACTTAACGGCGCTGAAACTGAAGCCCAGAGCGTCCCCTTCGTCTCCGCAATACTTAACTAGAGTTTGCAATTCTTCCAGACTCTCAGCTAGCAGCACAATATCGTCTGCATACATCAAACTGGGGAGGCGCTGCTCTGCTGCCTTTCCACCTAATCTATATGACACGTTAAAATCTAGGTTACTATCTTGTATCCTCCGTTACAGGTTTATCATATAAAGCATGAACAGCACCGGTGATAGAGGACAGCCTTGTCTTAATCCTTTGCATCCTTTGACATCCTCCGCACTTCTTATCCCTTCCCACGTAATTTCTACTTTGTTATCCCGGTATATTTCCTGTAGGCACTCTATTATCTCATAAGCGATACTGAAGCCCAGAGCGTCCCCACAGGAGTTCCCTGCGTACGTTGTCGTACGCCCCGTTTATGTCCAGGAAGGCCAAATACAAAGGTCTATTTTCCACTCTAGATATTTCGATGCATTGGGTAAGCACGAACAGGCTATCATCTAAGCGCCTACCATTTCTAAAGCCGTTCTGAAGTTCTCCGAGTATCTTGTTACTTTCAACCCATGCTTGCACCTTTAATTTCTCCGCCTGCATGGCTAACCTGTACATAACAGATGT
The DNA here is from genome assembly GCF_055883805.1 of Amblyomma maculatum. NCBI lineage: Eukaryota > Metazoa > Arthropoda > Arachnida > Ixodida > Ixodidae > Amblyomma > Amblyomma maculatum. The sequence goes on along the minus strand of NC_139351.1, from coordinate 64,770,056 downwards.
TATGGTAATCGGCCTGTAGGATTTTATGTGCATCCTGTCTCCCTTCCCTTTATAAATCAAATTCATGAATTTGCTGATTCGTTATGACTGTTTCCAGAGCTTTTAACAACGTTTCCTTACTTTTTGGACCGAGTTCATTAATCAGCTTGATGGGAATTCCATCTATACCTGTAGATGTGTTTTTAGGAATATTTTTTCTGCCTTTTTCCAGTTTAGATTGGTCAGTTCTAAGGTGCTTTGTATTCTGCTGCCTTGTGTTGCTTCCTGATTTGCGGAGATTACCCTATCGTCATTCTTAAATGACTCGGCTATAACTGATGTAATGTAGTTCACTGCGTTATCTCCCTTTAAACAATTTCCCGCGTTATCTTGAATCCGATCCTGCTTTCTTTGATTCTTCTTCCCTAGCCAGCTTATATGGTTCCAGAATTTTCTTGCTCCGCCTCTAGAGGCATCGTGTATATCAGCCATCCAGCGATCGGTGGACTGTCTTATTTTACTTTGGACGAGGGCCTGCACTTGAAGTTTCTTTTGTCGATATGATTCCCATTTTTGGTCGATTTCCTCCTGAGATACCTGTGCCTTCTTTGCCATTCGGTGTTCCCTTGAAGCAGCCCGTCGTTGTTCAATAGCTTCCCTGATTTCCTTATTCCACCAGCTCCGTGGCTTCCTCTTTCCATTCCAGCGGTTTGCTACTTTAACCTCCTGAATTTTCCTCCTTATGAGTAGTTCTACCTGTTCATAATTCCAGTCTTCCATGGGGCTTTTTTCTATTGCTTCCTCTATGTCTGCTGCTATCTGCGCTATTTGATCGTCGTTTAATTTTGTGATTACGTTTTGTCTAAGTTCCATTTCTCTTTTCATCAAGGGCCCCATCTGCAGACTAATACGTTTATGATCACTTCCCAGACTACACTCCCCTTCTTCGTCTATCATTCCATTTTTGTGACCTTGCTATAAATTTCCTGTGATATTAGACAATAGTCAATGGTCGTCTGCCTGTTGCGGAATTCCCATGTGATTTGGCCTTCACATTTTGTTTCTCTATTTACTATAACTAGATTGCGTCGCTCACAAAAATCTAGCATTAACTTGCCGTTACAATCCGTGTATCCATCCAGATCGTCGATGTGGCCGTTCATGTCCCCCAGTAGAATAATATTGGCCCCGTTTCCAAACTGGCTGATATCGTCACTGAGACATTCAACAAGATCCCTGTTTTCTTGCCTGCATTGATGTCCTGCTCCTAAATAAACTACTCCCAGCCATGTCCTTATGCCGGCAATTGTTCCTGAAACCCAGATATGTTCTTTACAAGATGATTTAATTCTTTGCCAATTTGTTCCCTGGTGTATCAACATACCTACCCCTCCACCCTTTTTTTCCGTTCTCGTTCTGTTGCACCCTTCCCAGACGTAGGCTTCTATAAACGGCGGATCTTCTAGATCCCTGAGATGAGTCTCGCAAAGAGCGTACACACCTATTTTGTCATCCTCAAATGCTGTTCTATCTCTAGCCATTTCGCTCTTTTTCTACGAGCTCCCTGCATGTTTATGTAGCTGATTCTAGTGTTAAATTTCTTTTTTTGTACTTTTCTTTCTCGACCTACTCTTTGCCATGTTTGGGGGCTCAGCCTCCATTATTACACTTTATTCTGCTTCACTTCTAACTACCTCCGTTCACGGAGTCCTCGCGGACCCCCTAAAAAAGGTACAGCCCTGCCTGCCAGGCGCCAGCAGATCTCTGCTCCTACCCTTCTGTTAAAATGAATGCCATCTCGCTGAAAAGCCCTACCAAAACCTGCTTTATGTACCTCCCTGTTTACCTCAACCACTTCGAAACGCTTCTCCAGGCTTAACTTTCTTATGTCCTGATTAACTGTCACCACGTCCTTTTCCATCTTTCCGTTCAATCCTAGCACCTCTGGTACTGTGCATACAACTATCTGCGTCTGCTGTGCTATCTCCCTGATCTCGTCAACTCTCTTAGCTAAACTTTCCACCACTGCTGCAGCGTCACCATTTAGGACATCATTTAGCCCCGCGGCTACTATTACCATACTGCGCTCTGCGGAACTCTTCAACAGCCTATTTTTACTCTCTTTTAGCACTGCCCTCATTGTTCTCCCTTGGAAGGCTCCAACCAACACTCTCTTATCACCCCTTACACGTTCCAAGATATCTCGCCTGCACCTGTCCATGTTAGAATCTCCGGCGATAAGCACCTGGGCCTTCTCTCTCCCTCTCCCAACTGTTGGCTCCTGCTTTCGGTTATCTGTTTCCTTATTCTGGGATTTTCATTCTTCCTTACTTCTTCCTTTTTTTCCGGCGTCTTAGCTGCTTCTAAATAACTCTGACGGTTCGGATCCGCCTGACCTACTTTGCTTATGCCTTCCATGCCAGTGCTGGCCCCAGCCACGTGGCCCGCACTGGAATGTTCGTCCTCGTTGGTTCCAAGGACAAAGTCGTCCCCTTTTTTTTTTTTTAATTTGAGTAAGCTGTCCAAGCAGTTTCTGATTTTCCGCTCTTAACAAACGTACTTCATTTTCTAAATCATCCACACAAGACACTAAACTGCCCCTTTCTTGATGAAATCTATCCAGACGCGCACTCAGTACGCAACACCGACACAAAAAGTCGCTGCCTTCCGCTTCACCTACAGAGTCAAAACGCGTCTCCTTTAGATTAACCTGCGCCTCACACTGTGTACACTTTACCTTCTTTTGATTGCACATCTTAAGCGCTCATCGACTGGACTATATCTATTACGAATTCTCAGAATATACAAATTGCCAAAAGAAGACACAAGAAATGACTAGCAAACACGCGTTAAAAAACAATTCTGCGAATGCCAATAGCCTAGAAAAAAATTATTTATCTAAACAAGATAGCTAAATAATGAACGCCAAGAAAACCTAGCTGCCGGCACGAAAAACCAGGCCGCTAGGACCAAGAGCTAAAATCTATTCTTTAGGCTGCACCTAACCTAACTAGCTGAAAACGAAATAAAGTTAATAAAAGAAAGAACTCATCTATTTGACGCTTCGGAAGCTCCCGCTGTCGCCAGTCCGTCCGTTTCCGGTAGCCATGTGCAATCGGAGGAGCGATGGAACACGCGTCCCCACCACACGGCTGTCAACTATCGCACTGGAATTGGAGGAATGGAGCGCCCTCACGCGGCGGGCCGAGGAGGCCGTCACGCGGTAGCCGCCGCGCCGAGCGAAGGAACGACTAAGACCGAAGAGACGAGTTGCGGCCCCTGCTCTCCTCTGGTCGTGACGTCACGCTGTCACGTGGTCGTGCGCCGCAGCTGCGCCGGAGCGAAGGAACGTCCTCCACCGACGGCAGAAAAGTACTAGCAGTATTGCAATAAAAAGGCCCGCTTGACACGGCGCCCATGTGGTGCGCCATGTCAAGCATGCGTGCTTTAAGGAGCGTGGTGGTAGAAATTTTCAGAGACCTGCACTGCTGCAGAATTCATAGCCGATGTCGCTTTTGGACAACAAAACCCACATACCGTATTAAAACCAACTTGCTATGCTCCAGCTAGCATATACGTTTGCTGCGGTCATATTGGAACGTGCCATAATGTGCAGGATTTCAAAGGATGGCACGTGCATTGGCATACGTGCAGACGCATATGTTTTAGAGGCACTAGACATACCAATTTAGTTCGTGGTTATAATAAAGCGCAACTACAATTGCCTGTCAGCATTGAAACTTAGATATCAACACAGCGATATTGTGTTGTAACTAGGCACCACCACGCAGGCGACAACACAAGCTATTTTATGAAACATTATTGTGCCGTACATGCCTCCATTAGTTATCAGTTACTGATTAGTTCCCTATCGTAGATAAGGATAAAGAAGCATTGGAGCTGGGATTGTATGTGAGCCGCACGCTTGCGAGTAGTGCTTATCGTTGATCAAAATTGTTTCTCGGCTGTGTACAGCAGAGACGTTAAGGCGCTAAAACGGCAGCATTAGCACGACTCCAAGCTGAATGCTAAACCAATTGTCAATTTATAACCATCGCGTCAATTTTCAATGTGCTGGGATACAAACCTGAGATTAAAATATTGTTACAGGGCGTCAAGACACTACAGTCAAGATATAACGCGACCGATGATGATCAGATTATTTTTGATAATGACAGCGGGCTCAGCGCGAGCACTTGTTGTTGTTGTTGTTGTTGTCCAAATAACTTATGGCACATACCCACAGAGGGGGATCGGCCAAGAATTGGGTAGCAAAGAATTTTTTTTTTAATAGACTTGCATGAAAAAAAAAATTGATTTGAGGGGTAGAGGAAAGGAAACAAAACGGGAAATAAGTGAAATATAAAATGAAAAGTGGTAACACTCACGGGAGATTGACACTATAGTTGTAGAACAAGTGATGTTTAAATATTTAGCAAGGCAAACGATTTGAGTCCAGTAAAAAATTTTGCATGGCGGTAAAAACAGACCTGTGACTGCGCCCAAGGATGGTGGCGCCAAATGATAACAATGTCAGGCTGCTTAAACTAAGGCCAAGCTGTTGCAATGGCCTTTCCATCAACTGTTTTCTCAACGTAGTAAAGCGGCGGCAAAACAATAAAAAGTGATCTAATGTTTCTTGTTCACCGCAAAATGCGCAGACGGGAGACAGTGCCAAACCAGACCTGTAAAGATAGAAATTTAAAGGTGGAATACGGCATCGCAGCCTTGTTAGTGAAATCTCAAGTTGCCGTGAATGACATAATTTTCTATTCCAAGAATAATTTAGATGCAGGTAGTCATCAGATCTTAAAAGATGTCCATTTTTCATATTTAATAGAACGTTTCTTCGAAACCTCGCTGCGGTGATGTACGCGGTCGCCGGAAGGATAGATAATACGGGGCCATTAAGGGACTCTTTTGCCAAATTGTCAGCATATTCATTTAAAGTCACATTGCTGTAGCCTGGTACCCATACCATATGTACAATTTTCAAATATCTAGGGATCAGGGAGACAAAGGTTTTTACTATTGCAGAATCCACCGACGAAGAGAGAGATGAACACAAGGATAAAGAGTCGGAAATTACTGCCACTTTAGAAAAAGAGGAGTCTAATTTCCGTAAAGCGAGTACCACCGCCAGAAACTCCGCCTCAAAAATTGGGGTGAAGTCCGGAAGCCGGACAGAAAAAGACCAGTCTAAATGTGGACAATATATACCCATACCCGCCTTTTCATTACATTGAGATGCGTCAGTAGCTACAACTAAAATAGCAGAAAGACTTCTTAAATGATCTTCTAATAATCCGTTTAGAATAACGTATGATAAGTTTTTAGCATTATTCGGGAATATGTCGTCAAAGACAATTTTAATAGATGAACCGATGGTTTGTATGGGTAGAATACTAGGAAGGGAAACATTTAAAGGGTCCAGCAAATTTTTGACCATAACAACCTGCGGGGTGTAGAATTTAGGCCAATGGACACCGAAAAAGGAGGTCGGTTGACAGCAAAAAATAGACATAGATCAGTGAAACTCTGATTCATATATCCTTAAGTACGTCTGAACGGTTAGAATTTGTAATCTATATATCAAGGGTGGAATCCGGGCTTCAAGGTAGAGCACATTGTTGGCAACAAATTTTGGAAGTCCCAGACACAACCGAAGCGCTTCTCGCTCAGATTTCTTACGGCAATCCTCAATCACCGAGCATAAGCGTTTTGATTTTTGTTCTTCATCCGTGTTAGTCAATGACTCAAGATTAGCGTAACGTTGCCTGAAAGTTATTATAGTTGATAAATGACTTCAACTGAGAAGTCGCTGGAGTTACAGGGTGATTAACCTCAAACGCAATCGGTATGTGGTCACTAGAGGTGCCACAATCAAGTGCCGACCAATTATTAACGAAGAGACTGGGAGAGGTAAAAGTTAAATCTAACACAGATTGACTGTGTTTTCTTATAAAAGTGGCCGAACCCGAATTTCTACAGGAAAAGTTATTATTTGTTATCCAATCCCAAAGACGCTTGCCACAACTATCTGTCTTATAGCCCCATGACACATGATGCGAATTAATATCACCAGCCAGAAGAACTGAGTTTCGACAATTAACTAATAGCAGATCTAGAGGTTTTGTATCTTGTACACCGTTAGGGAAATAAGCATTCACTAAGGAAAACGGACAGTGCCCTGGAATTTCAAAGTCTAGGGCCAATAACTCACAATCTATAGAAGATAACTGGAAAGAAATCTTAGCCCTGTGACAGAATTTTTTACAGACAAATATAATTAAACCTCCTCCTTTCGATAGGCGATCTTGTCGGAATGAATGATAATTTTGTAAATAGAAATGCTTTTCGGCTGTTAGCCAAGTTTCTTGCAAAATAATTATGTGTGGATTATATTGAGAAGAAATGTAAACTAAATCTGTTGAAGCTGTTAGAATTGAACGACAGTTCCACTGGATAACTCTTAGTGCCCCTATGATTGTGAAATCTTGGCAGCCGCAACTGCCTGCCCCAAAATATTATCCTTTGGCTTTAATGTATGCTGATGTTTCTTTGATTTTGGTTGGGACCGCGGAGAAGAATGGTTGGACATGGGAGACCCACACCGTTTTAGAATTCTTACATCCGATTCTACCATCTCTGCATCATTAATGTTTTCATCGTCATCTGGAGGAGCAGCCCTGTTAGGCGAAACAACAGTAGTGCTTTCAAGCAGTTGAGAGCTTTCAGAGGGCATATTTGCTATGAAAGGGGCTGTTCCTGATTGCAGGGCTTGCGTTAGTTGAACTGCCAGAACGTTAGAAAAACACTGTGACAGTAGCAACTATTCGGTCGACCATTTTAGTCATTGATGCTTCCACTGCAGTCATTATCGCCTTTGAGATCGATGCATCCAGAGGCACACCTGATCGGGCTGACACACCTGCATAACCGTGTAATCGTTCCTTAACTTCTGTTACAGCGTCACGACGCGAACAGCGTTTTCTATCTATTACCTCTAGAATTTGCAGCTCCTGTTTTCGAGATGGACACTCCAAGGAGTTTGCAGCGTGGGCTCCACCGCAAAGGCAGCATTTGTCGTTTTGTTGTGAACATGATGACGAATGATGACCATCGCCACATTTGGAACACCGCACGGAGGACTTACAACCACGAGCACTGTGACCATATCGCCAGCAATTAGTGCACTGCAGTGGCTTAGATTCAAGAGGATCCACACGGAAGATCAATGGCCATGCTTTAATCTCTGACGGGCATGAAGTTCCCGCAAATGTGGCAGTCACCGACTCTGTTGGTACCCGCGTATTATTAACCTCCCGGTTGCAACGGTACACCGCTACCACACCAGCCGCCGAAAGAAGGTCGAGGGTCTCAGCTGGAGTTAAAGAAGAGTCTACTCCTCGGACTAATCCCTTTGTGCATGCAAGATGAGTAGGGATAAAGCTGCTCACCTGAAGCGATCCAAACGAATTGCATTTAAGCAGATCCTTCACGCAATTGAGGTCTGGAGATCGGCACAGTATCCCGCCACGCCCAAACTGCCTCACTTCTGTGATCGAGTCATACAGGGTAGAGGCTGCCTGGAGAGCAGCTCGAACAGTCCCAGGGTTATTCATTTTAATAAATCCGCCGTCCTTGGGCACCAGCGCCACAGGAATGTTTGGAACGCCAGATCGTTGGAATACTTCCAGAGGTAGATCGTGAGGAGTAATGAAAGCCGACCAGGGGGAGCGCCCCTGGCCGGGAGACTGCGTAGACATCACTTTACAGTTACAATCTCTCTGCGAGCGTTATCAACACGGTGAAAAGCGCAAATGCGCAGGGAAAAACAGAAAAAGAGGACTAGCCGCCCAATACTTAGCCGATTCACGCCTTCTGCTCGTAGCGGTGCCCTAATACGTTAGCAGGGTTAGCAGCTGACGGCGCTCGCCCCTGCCCGCTTCTTCGCCCGTTACAATATTTTGGACATTTTTTGCAGTCTCCGAATGCTAGCCGCGAAGATACCACAGCACCACAGACCCCAAGAAAACGGCCGCATTGCTGTGCGCCAGTCGGCAGAAAATTGCGGACCGCGAGCCCGCCCTTCTTTCGAAACCGGCCGTGGTCTAGCGCTCGTTTCGGAAGCCTTTTCACTGCGACAACGAACACAACTTGACGCAGAACCTTCGTCTTAGCAGCCGGCACTCTAAAAGCGCTAAAGCACTCCTGAAGACCACTGAATTCAAGGTCTGCATTTCCGTTGTGTGTTTACATCCATTCCCTTGCTGAAATAGCTTGTACATCCAGTAGCTGTGGTATAGGAGCCCAATTTTTTTCATGTGGGCAAAAATCCACAGGCTCATTCTTTAATGCCACCTCAATGTGGGGCGCTGTTACTGGTCATATCTCTACTACATCGTCGCCATTTCGACCATGCAGGAAATTTTGGCCCTCTTGGTGGCCGGACTCGGGTATGAAGAATAGTTTTGGCTTCAGTACCTGTACGTGCTAGCGCTGTCTCAGCTTCTTCAGCCATTGAAGTGTTACGCGTATTAACGGATTCAATGATTTTCTGGATGTGGTTCCCAACTACCAATGGTACGACCGTGGCCCCTTCTAGCCCGTAGACAGCGCCGCAATAGGCCGATTCCTCAGGAGTCTCTAATTAGTTTGCTTCGAATAATTTTTGCTCTATGCCCGGTTCGTTCGTTTTCATGGGTCGGGTGCATATTCTTAGGAATCTGCAGTTTTGAATAGTTTCCGCGTCTCAAGCTCCAGGGGTTCAGCGAACTAGGGTGGCTCTCCTCACAGAAGCTGTAGTTCTTGGAGGATTCGGCCCGCTACAGTTGAGTTGAGCCGCCAGATCTGCGCCCTCCTGACCGCTTTGGCAATCTATTTCCAGGTTTTATGAGGAGGTTCATTAAAACCCACCAATCAAAATGCTGATTTAGTGGGATTGAACACATGACCGGACCGACCAAACTAGGAACATATCTTTTATTGCGAAAGCAATACTACTTGCACTTTCAAGCCTTCAGTGTAGCGAAGCTGTGCATACCATTGACCTTTAGCTTCGCCTCTGGCGTAACATCATGCCATCTACCGCAAAACCCAGGGGCCCAACGCGCGCCGTCAGCCATGCGAGGCGGTGCACACCAATGCGGCCTAACTCCCGCTCCTTCCGCGAGGAATGAATGAATGAATGAAAACTTTATTTCCACCGAAAAGGAGCCCTTCATCTCCCGCCCCCGGCACGCAGGCCGGGGAGCGGGTCAGGAGGGCCCCGCAGGCTGAGGTCAGGTGAGGCTACAAGCACTCTTCACCGCGTCAGTCGCCAGGCGGGTCGCGTGCCGCTCAACGGTGGGATCTCCGCTCCGCAGCCAAACCTCCCAGGCTTCTCTACTATCTATGTTAATGCCGGCGCCTGGGGAATCGGCGCATTGCCATATTATATGATCTAGCGTGCCTTTTTGGCCGCAATATTTACATTTAGAATCTTCTTCCTCCACGGTCTGTGTTAAAAAAACCCAGACAGGGCAGATGTAGTTATCGGCTTGTAATCGCCTCCAGACGAGTGCTTCATTGTTAGTGAGAGACCGATCTGGGGGAGGGTATACTTTTCGATCTAATTTGTAAGATTCTGTGATCTCATTGTATGTGATAGCGCAATCTTTAATTCCCTTGCATTCGAGCTGTTCTACCGCTGCCCGGTGGTAGAGATCTCGGGCCAGCAGGTGCGCAGCTTCGTTGCCAGGGGCAGATTCGTGTGCTAGTATCCATATGATGGATATCGTTCTAGTAATGGGATTTGTGAGATGAATCTTTTTGGCCTCCTCTGAGATCCACCCTTTTGCAAAATTCCAGACAGCCGTTTTGTTGTCGCTGATTATAGTTTTGGCCTGTGTACCAGTGCATGCGAGCGCTATTGCGACCTCTTCAGCTGTACTAATGTCACGGGTGCGTGTTGAGGCCGCAATTTTAGGTTGCACCTTCTCCATTTACTACTGCCGAGACAGCTGCTCCATGTCGTCCGCATGATGCGTCTACATAAGCAACTTCATCGACTTCTTTGCGTTTCATTCTTTTAGCGATGGCTTTGGCTCTGTGTTCTCTGCGTTCTTTGTTGTAGTCTGGGTGCATGTTTCGAGGTAAGGGTGGTACCAGTATGTGTTCCCTTATGTTGGGTGGGATAGATGTTTTCGTCTGTGGGCCTCTGTCTGATTGGAGTCCGACCCAGTCTAGGATAGCTTTGCCTGTCTCCGTATTAGTCTTTCCAGTTGAGAGATTCTGACAGCTTCAGTGAGCTCTTGCCATGTATTATGAATCCCCATTTTCTCCAGCTTCTCTGTTGATGTGGAGACAGGGAGGCCTAGCGCGTTTGACGCATTTTCGAATTATGACGTCGATTTTTTCACGTTCTGTCTTTTTGAGATTGAGAAAAGGTGTGGCATAACATATGCGACTGATGATGTAGGCCTGTGTCATTTTGAGTAGACTACGTTCCTTGAGACCGTGTCCTCTAAGCACTACTCTTCTGAATATGCCCGTAACTTGGGCTGCGTGGAGCGCTACAAACGGAGTGACGTCATGCCATCTGCCGCAAAAACCGGGGGCCCAACTCGCGCCGTCAACCATACGAGGCGGTGCTATGGTGGCTGGAAGCTACCATAGCGGTGCACACCAACGGCGGTCTAACTCCCGCTCCTTCCGCGAGGAGCGCTACAGACGGAGTGACGTCATACAGTTGGATAAATCGGGCCCTGGCTCACGCCGTCAGCCATACGAGTCAGAATAAGCCTGCTAGGACCCTGGCATTCACGTCACCCCTATAGGCCACTAAGGTCCTTTCATACGGCTCTGTTAAGCAGGGCTTTATATGTGGGCTGAGGAAGAACAAAAAGAGAAGAACGTTCGGGCCCCCGCAGCTGATGCTTTCGCTCAATATTTGGTTCAGCAGCGTTGAAATCTTGTAATATTTTTATACAAACACATTAGACTAGACAAAATTAGCTGTGGCTTAGCTCTCGTTAAGGGAGGCTAATGTTGAATGCCCTCCAGAAGTTTTCATGCTCCAGGGTTGTTATCCAAAAGTGCTATCAGAATCGGTCGTGGCAGCGGCCACTAGCAAAGACCCATGTTTGGTACAGTTGCGAGAAGCTTTGTGAACGGGTAGAGGGCCTCCCTTGGGAGAGCCTTGGAAAGCATTTGAAGCTAGGTTCCCAGAATTGAGCGTCCAGAGTAACTGCATTTTATTAGGGAACAGAGTGGTGATTCCTGCATCGCTACAGGATGAAGTACTGCATCTTCTACACGAAAGTCATCCCGGGATCTCAAAAATGAAAGCTGTTGCCCGCAGTCATGTTTGGTGGCCAGGACTGGATAGAGACATTACGGCAGCTGTCCAGGCATGCCGGGTTTGTCAGGAGAACCAGCGGATGCCTAAGCCAGTGCCTGTTAGGCCATGGCCGTTCCCCGAGAGGCCGTGGTCTCTTTTGCATATGGATTTCGCCGGTCCGGTGCGGAATGTGTATTTGTTCATTGTGGTGGACGCATTTTCGAAATAGATAAAGGTCTATCCGGTGACGACTCCGTCCGCAGCAGTGACAATCTAGAGTCTGATACAGATTTTTGCAGATCGGGGCTTGCCAGACGTCGTCGTGTCGGACAACTGCCCGGCGTTTGCGTGTGAGGAGTTCAAGGTATTTTTACAGAAGAAAGGCATCCAACAGGTACTGGTGCCACCGTACCACCCAGCGTCCAACGGCGCAGCGGAGCGGGCCGTGCAGACCATCAAGCAGAAAGTGAAGAAGGCCGGATCGGAAGGTATTCGTACTCAGCTAGCTAGAATCCTGCTAACATATAGGACCACACCGCACGAGGTAACTGGATGCTGTCCTGCCCACGAAACACAAAAAGAGCTAATTGACATCTAGAATATGTCTAGGCCAAGAAATGGGCACTTCTAAAAGAAGACTCATTTGAGATGTTCTGTAGACCCAAGAGCTACAAGCCTTCCTGTAGCTCCGATTTAGCTCTGCTAACGCTACGCCAGTAGAAGTCTTGAAAACTTCTCGCCTAGAAAATTTTTTATGCTTGTTCTAGACATTGCTTCTAGCTGTAGCTCTGCTATAGCTGTGCTAGTAGACATCTTTAAACCCTCTTGGCTAGAACGTTTCTATTCTTGTTTTAGATGTGTAACGATTTGCAGTTTGTGCTCATTGTCCTCAATTCTGCATGTGAGGTCACAGTGCTCTGCTTTGAGAGCATTTTTTTCTCAATTTAATGAAATTACACAGTTAACTGGGGAGAAGGCGAATTGATGAAGGCTTGCACTTTGTACAACACAATAAGACACAGCTAGAGATGGCGAAAAATCATTTGGGCTGAAGAGAATTAAAATTTTAATTTTTTTTATAGAATTTTCAATTTTACTTCTTTAACGCCCCACCGATTATGTGCCATCTCTAGTTGTTTCTTATTGTGCTGTAGAAAATGCAAGCCTTCAACAATTCATCCTCTCCCCAGTTAACTGTAATTTAAAATTTAGAAAAAAATGCTCTCAAAGCAGACTATTGTGTGATCTCACATACAGAATTGAGGACAATGAGCCCAAACTACAAATCGCTACACTCAATAGTGAATGCACATGCTGAATGTATAAAGAACACATGCTTCTCCAGTCCGAATTTTTATTGCACTCCATCTACAAAAGTAAAAGCAATCAGCAAATAAACTTGTTGACAATATGGATTTGAGAAGCCTTTTTGAAGGTTCTTCCGCAAAAGTAAATTCCAAACAACCTGCACTGGAAAAAAAAACAGTTAAGTTACAGGAATGCATGCAAATGCACTGATGTAAACTCACTGGAACGATCCGCCCAGAAAGTTCCGCATAAAAATATTTTCTTTTACAACTTGCATAGATATATAAAATTAATGCACACTCAAGGCATTGGCTGATGAGCTAAATTCAATGGCTTATCGTAAGCTCCAGGTTCTGCCTTTTCCAGGGGTCTTTAAGACAAACAAGATTCCAGCAACCTGCAAAGACACAAAAAAAAGCTCAAAATAATCAAACGAGCCAAAGGCAGTGGCAGTTGAGCTATGTGCCTGAGATTTGTGGGGTTTTTAAAGAAAAATATGCACGAAGAAAGGAAACACCAAAATACGGTGATACCACTAGCATCTATTCAAAATGCCCGGACCTACCATGAACGCCATTGAAATCATACCCCTAGTAGCCCCCCCCCCCCCCACCCCCATGCATGAAAAAAAAAAATCCCTCATAGCTCGCACCACAAAACGAGGTCGAGGCAGTGGCCTTATGCTTCGGGCATTAACCTACCGTGAACTGAAAGAACAGTCGTTTCTAGTGTGTTTTAAGAGAAGAAAGTTTTATTCACCCTGTACATACACAGAAAACCTTAAAGTGAGCTGAGGTTACTGATTTGAAAACGCTACGGTGCAAAGATGACAACAAAAACGAATAAGACACCATATGCGCACAACTACCAATTATTTATTCGAAGAAAGCACGAATATTCTACATCTGATGCCAGTGAAGTGCCGGAATTTTTTCAAACAGACTCATATAGTTCCACATCTTCAACACGACCATTAGCAACAAAATAACTTAGATATATTACTTCAGTTCTACATTTGCTACCGCACATACTTAGCACGCATCAGTGAAGTCAACAAAGCCAATACAGTCGAACCCGGATATATCGAACTCGAAGGGGATCGCAAAATAGTTCGATATATCGATAATTCGATATACAGAAATCGACTTGTGACGGCACTTACGATGCGAAAAAACGATACCGTATTTGTCGCGTAATCAACCCACTCGCATAATGAACCCACCCTCCACTTTTGCACCCGAGAATTTGAACAAAAAAATGCGTTAAGGCTAGCTCGCTCACATGCAAGCGCCGAGCCGCAGCGACAGAGCGAAAGTTTTCAAACTTGTTGGAACTGCGTCCCTCTCGCCGCTCGAGCCACCGCGGCAGCTCAAAACAAGGTTTCTGGCGGCAGGAAATCGCGAGCATTTTCGCTTGCATTCCGATGGCGCGCGTCAGTCCGTTTTGGTCGTCTCATCCACAGCTCATTGGCAGCGTGCCAAGATGCTGCGCAGCGATAACGTCAGGGCGCGTTTATCTTTTTAGTTTATCTTTTTATAGCTCCTGCGGTGGCGGGGAGCGAACTTGGCAGAGTGCCCGTGATGGCTTGATTGCACAAGCCTGGTTCGATTTATCACGCCGCGCTTGAGGCGGGCGTCATGATCGCAGCAGCTGACCGCGTGCTTTTGTTGATTCCTACATGCAAGGATAGCCGATTAAAAAAAAAAAAAATCCCTGCCGCTTTTTAACATCCGCAGCCGCCATATTTTAAGCGGACGCCGCGCGTACAGCCAACCAACGATAAAAAAGGATGACTCTCGCAAAAAAAAAAAAAAAAAAAACAGAGAGTTGGCGCAGGCGCCATAGCCAGGTCCGGCGCCGCGCTGCCGCACGTAGAGGGTTCGCAACACACGCTGGAGAAAGCGTCCGACGTCTGTCTGAAAACGGGCTGAGCTGGCTTGGCGCATGCGTTGCCCGTGCTGAAGGAGAGAGATAGCTCAGCAAAAGAATGGGCACACCCACGCACATGGCTTGCAAACGTCATGTGTTGGCGCGCGGAAAACGACAACTGCAGATGCGCGCGCCTTTGGGGAATGGGTGCGGCGCTGCCCAGACCAGCTGTCGCCGAACTGTCCCCTCTCATTCCTTCCGCGCGTGGCTTGAAAACGTCACGCGGCAAACGGCCAAGGGTGATGCGATCGTCTTAGGGGAAGGCACACTTTCCAGTGCGTGGTGCGGAGTTCGATATATCGAACGACCGGATAAATTGAGTTCGATATATGACGCGGCTTTCCTATACTTTTACATGGCATTTTCAAGGGAATATTTCGTGAGTTCGATATAACCAAAATTCGATATATCCGGGTTCGATATATCCGGGTTCGATATAACCGGGTTCGACTGTACAATACAGCTAAGTTGCTTGTTGGGCGAGTTGGTTGGACAGTACGTTAAAACAGCGCTAGATACATGGACAGATAGAAAGACAAACACGCATTGCTATCTACCCGTGTTTCTAGCGCGCTAGTGAGACGCATCTGCGGTTCAACTTCGGCGCGCTGCATTCACCATACAAGAGAAGTGGAAAGTTACTTACTCTTGAGAAATATGAGCTCCATATCACAGCGCAGCAGTGGTTGTAAAATACAGCGCGGGAAAGCTGCAAAATTAGCGTAAATGTCCAAGCGCGGGAAACAAAGACAGCACACCGAACACACACCATCGAGAGCACGTTGAGCAACCGTTGAACATGTCGAAAGACGAGAA
Source organism: Amblyomma maculatum (assembly GCF_055883805.1). Classification (NCBI taxonomy): domain Eukaryota; kingdom Metazoa; phylum Arthropoda; class Arachnida; order Ixodida; family Ixodidae; genus Amblyomma; species Amblyomma maculatum. Next base: position 64,754,701 of record NC_139351.1, on the reverse strand, counting down.
AAGATGAGTTGAACGATCGGTGCGCGCGGGTAGCAAGCAGTCGCTAGCGACTGCAATGACAAAATGCTAATAAAGCAATAACTGCCTACAAAACCCAACTATTACAAAAATAATTATGAGTTTAATTTTATTTTGTTTTTCAATGTAATCTTATGCTTTGCAAAGAAACAAGAAAAAAAACCTGAAATAATAAAGCAATGTTGACAAATTGTAAATTGCATCGGCATCGTGCAGAGCGCCACCACGCAGCAAGCTTCAGCGCGCGGAACGATGTTTGAGCGTACGATCGGCTCTCCTCCTGCTGACTGTTCTCTTGCCCAAGCAACAGATTTCCGGCAGTGCGGCATAGAGAAACATACTTACGTAAGTATGTTTCTCTATGAGTGCGGTGCGGTGGTTTTCTCGTGCTCCCAAGCAAGCCGGAGTAGAAGCATGTCATTCGCGTGCCTCCCGTCTTCTTTCAGGACCCGTATGCTACCCCAGTGCGGCCTTACGAGCGGCAATACGGTGGTTTTCTGGTGTTGGCCAGGCAAGCTGGAAGGAAGAGGCATTCGTAGCATAAAAAAGTGTTGTCATTCGCGTGCCTCCCCTCGTCTGTCAGGACCGGTGTGCAACCCAGTGCAGCCTTACGAGCGGTAGGTTAGCTGGACCGCAAATGACGGGGCTTTGGTTCCCGCTAGAACGAACCGCAGTTTCAAAGTTCGAGGTTCTTTTAAAGCGGTCTCTTACCTTCTGTTCCTGATTATCAAATAATCAAGTTGAGACATTGGAGTAATGCAAAGCTGTCTAACAATTTGTGCCGTAATTATTGCTTAATTCCGTGGCTGCAATAAACCATGCGTAGAAAATGTTCGCTGTGATTCGTGAACATTCTTTGAATAGGGATTCGACATTCTGAACAGGGGAAACATGGAGTATTTTTTGTGGACTTTTAGAAGTTAGTAAACCCTTTCTACAATAGTATTTGTGAAACGTTTCTGAATAAAGAGGTGTTTGGAAAAATATCTAATTGATGTCTCTAAAAAACATATCTGAGACGTCTTTGAAAAGGCGTCTTAGTATAGACGTGCTAACGAAGTTTTCCAGGAAACTTCTTTCCGTCGACGTCTGTGAGAGGTTTTGTTCCAGAACAAGATGTTTGTAGCCTTCCAGAGCTGTTTAAAGAAGTTTATTAGACGTTATGTGTTTCGTAGGTGCTGAGCTGTTACTGGGCAGGAAGCTGAAAACAGCCCTTGACTTACTTCGACCGGATCTCCGGAAGGCAGTCATGGTAAAACAGCTACACGAAAATGTTCGCAGGAACCGGATGTCAGTTAGGGTGACTAACCTGGAGCCAGGAAAACAGGGATTCGTGCGAAATTTCCGACCTGGGCCGAGTTGGGTGCCAGCGGCGGTGGAGTCGGACTAAGGGTTTGCAGCAGTGGTGAGACCCGGATGGCCGCGTGTGGACGAGGCACCACGATCATATACGAGCAGCACCGCACGCGGTTTTCCCGAGCACTTTGGCTGACAACGTCGTTGCTGGGGAAGAGGATGTGCTGTCACCTGACACTACAACTGCTACTGCTGCTAGAAACATCGCCTCAGGCCATTCTAAGGAGAATGCGAACTCATTGCGTGAGTCTTCCTGTGCGGACGCTGGCACCTTGGAGTGTACCGGAACAACGCAGCTATATTCTAGAGCACTATAACGCAGCTAACGCAGCGGACACCCCTTCGTCGCAGTAGCCGAACCCGAAGGGCTGTGGTGCGATTTTCGCCATAGACTTTTTTTGTTGTGGTTCGTTCTGTTCATGAACTTTTATTGTGCATGTCCCTTTCCTGTAAAGAGGGGAGGGATGTTGTATACTGACAATCTGCCAATCCGGCAGGGGACGCTTGTTAAACAACCACGCTATCCCTAGCACTTGAATTTACAGCAGCGGAGTGCGGCATGGAGTGCGGTGAACGCGGCGACAATAGTGGCAACAGTGACAGTGCTACGTCAGTCACAAAATCCCGTCTCCGCGTGTGGTGGACACTCGTCCACCGTTAACTCTTCCTTTTTTTTTCTCTCTCTCTCTCTCTTTCCTTTTTTCTTTCTTTTTTGGCTGGGACGCAGTTTAGTGTCCACCCGTTACAAAGGGTGCAGCCTCAAATCATCATCATCATTAATAAATGTGTTGCGGCCGGCCAAGACAGTCGGGCGCCAGCACTGGAAACCGCTGAAGAAGTAGCAAATTTCTTTTTTGCGATCAATTGTATTGCGTCATGGCGCTCCTCGAGTGCTCTTAAGTGACCGCGGTACAGCCTTCTTATCTAAAGTCGTTGCCGGAGTTCTTCACGCGTCACCCACCCTTCATAAGACAACTTTTCACTTTTCAGGGAGAGCGACACACACTATAACAATTTAATATTTATGAACTTTTCACTTTAAGTCTCACTCCAGCTGAGCTGATTTGTCGTGTCATTCTTGTGGACGTGACAATGACCTGCATCTTACGGGCACAATCATGGGCACAATCTCCAGTCACCTGTTGTCGGTACCACGGTCGGTACCCTCCCTCCTTCTGCTCTTTTCATGCGCAAGACAAGCGTGAGGTTCATTTTCATATGGCCGAACCATAAAGAAAGAATTAATGTTTTCGTTCATTATATTCCCAGTTAGGGCATGGTTAGGGTGTATACATTCGGTTTTTCTGAAAAACGAAACAAGAGACCGGTAGCTATCATCACTATCATTTTCAACAGAGACAAAACCAAAGACTCTCGCAGACAGGTTTGTAGACAACTCAAGCACACAAGCACGGATTTTTGTACAGTGGTGCGCGTACTATACGCTTTGTGTTGACCGCGAAAGAGGTTCTTAGCTCGAATTTTCGCCCTCAAGGTAACTCCGAGACGCGTGTTCGTGGCTGCTTGGTAATGAGCGAGGCATGAATGCAAGATCCGAAGTTTTTGAGTTGGTGAGTTTAAGCGGTGGTCCGCTTTCTTTTACTGCGCGATCAGCTGTTCGCAGCAACCCGTTCTTTGTTTTGTCGCCCGTGGTGACAGATGCTCTGCTCAAATCTTCCCTGTTTCGTCGAGCTTGTGGAAGTGACTCTGCGTGAACAATCGAGCCTCTGGTCTTAAGCCAGTTTGGATTTTGGGAACCCTGTCATCAGGGACGGATGGGTCAATCGGAACGTAGTAGGTCAGTCGAGTTCCATTCGCGCATAGCGATCGGGGCCAGCCAAAACCGTTGTGTCACAACGTCAAACATTTGGTAGATTGAAGCGCCGCACATTTCTAGCGTTCTTCCACTAATTTCATAAGTGCCGTAAGCGGGAATTTAGGAACAGGTACTGCGAGGAACTTCAGTACGGGGTGCAGAACAGTTTCCCATCGACGGCATATGTCTTGCGTGGTGCTCATTTGGCGTGATTTCTCCATTAACAGGGAAAGAGCAGTAGTCAAAAGCGATACGTGGGGTTTCAACGTAATATTAATCCAATGAAGCACAATTTAAAGTCATCTGCAATTAATGTGTATGAAGGCCTGCATGTGCAGTTTGCAGTTGTTACGCAAGAAAAGGAAGGGAGTCCTGAACATAAAGAAAAAAAGTTATTGCTGCTGCATGATAAAGACACGCGCGCCTATGTTCGTGTCGACACATTCATGATATGGAAGATATCAGGCAGCCCAGCAGGTCACTCAAATAATGGTAATCTCTTACAAATAGGCTGTCCTTCACTAACTCGCTTCGGCCTATCTGGAGTAACACACTCTCGCGCTTCTCATACTTGCCCCTCCGCTCACGAGGAGATGCACTTGAACTTGTAGTGACGACGATCTCTGAGCTTGAAAAGGGTGCGGTAAGAAGGAGGAGAAAAAATTGGATTGTACGTTTAGGGACTTAGCTAAAATTGAATGCACCCAGCTGGAAGCACGTCCACTTACTCGGTGCTTTTCTTTTTTTTTTTTATTTTTTTTTATTTTTTTTTTTAGTTTGAGACCTCAGGAGGACCTAATCACTTTGTTTCCGGCGTGTTTTGGTAGTGCAGAAGTACCAAATTCGTTGCATTGCTGAACTTAAATTGGCCATTTTTATTGGCATGACTTATGCCAATTTCAGGTCATTGGCATGAAATAATTTGGACCCTTGTCTCTTTCTTCAAAGAAATAAAAGTAGTCCTTTAGTAGCTCTCACTAGACCAACAAGCTGATAATGAAGGACAAAAAAAACGTAAGAGCCCATGTCTGAAGTCAAAATGAACTAAAGCTTTCATCTTGCGACATCTCTAAATTTTGGACACAGGGCACTACAAACCAGGCCACCCTTAAAATTCTAGCGCTTGCTGTCGGTGACCTTTGAACAGTTTACCTGCTTGTTTGTTTAGAAGTGTAATACAAAGTGGTGGGGTTTGTGTGCAGTGCCTTGAAGGCCGTCAGGTCCAGGAAGCTGTCTCGGGCATCTTTCACACACTGCTGTTCCACCGCACACTGGGAAAGGTGAGATGAGCCATGAGGGCTCCTTCAGAGGCACTGTGGCGGGTGAGGTCCAATGCAGCATGTGTTGCAACACACTAATGACTTATTACTTGATTATTTCAGGTCTACTTCACCTTAGAAGGTTTTTCCTAAATATGTTAGATTAACGCAATTCCTGCCTCGATTTGTTCAATTCTGTCTTCACCAGCCTAGCGAGCTTAGTTGGTTGAGCGACTGCCTAGGCACGAAACGATTCTGGGTTCGGTTTCTAAAATTTTTTGTCAACAGGAGGGTTTCTGAAACTGCTCTGCGGCTTTCCTTTGCTTGTGTAGATGCAAGTGCATAATTACACCTTTGTTTCAAATCTACTCTATTTTCTGTGGTCGTGTAGTGCTTTTAAAAAAATAGATTTCATGTCATCTGTAACTCGTGGAAGAAAGTAATTTTGTACAAAAATAATGCTTGGTGAGAAGAAGCTTGTTCTACATCATATTCCACATAGCCTGATCTTTCGGCATATGTTTCCTCTTAGCATTGAAGGAAATTGGAATTTTAGGAGAAATTAAAAGCACTTATAGACTAAAATTTTTTTGCTGCTTTTATGTGTTTTAGTGACAGATTGAGAGTTATTGTTGGGCCTACAAGAGCTATGGTGATTCTGTCCAAATCTCCAGAATCCTCTGCAAAATTAGGAGTTAACCGAAAGCCTGTGAAATGTGTTATTGCCTCCTCACTAGCCCAGATAGTTGCATCAGTAAATGCTCCATGCTCTTGCTGCTTCTAGGGCACATCCTTGCTTTAATGAATTGAAGCTCTAGTTTAATGTTTTGAGGACACATCTGGAACTCCACTTGTCTACTCTGTGTAGTACAAAAAGTGTTCAAAAACAGACTGGGAGCAATATATTCCTGCTGTAACCAAATGCTGCATAGCAAAGAAGACATAATGCTGTACATTTTACAATGGAATATTTTGGCACGTGTTCAACAACAAAAACAATGTTCTGTTATTAACGAGTGTTTATAGTTGTGAATAATTGTGAATTATTCTAACAATGCCAGCTTGTGCTCTATTTACGATTCAAGTCCTTCAAATGTAATATTTTTGGGCAAGAGTCGGAAATCAAGCCTGCAAAGCATATTAGCAGACAGCTGTCATGTGCAAAGTGTATGTGCAGCTGTCATGTGCAAAGTGCAAAGTCCCCAGTATCAATTTCATACCACAGGCAGTATCAATTATACTACTGGCGATATATGACACAGGTTTAGGAGATTTGAGCTAATCAGGTGTCTCTTGAAGTTCTGCACAGTGCTACAGGAAGCCATGTATTCTGAGAAAGAAGAAAAAAACCGTAATTCATTATATGATATTTTTGTCATTTCTGTCACCTGTTTCGTATGTTTTCCTACTCAAACCAGTACCTGAGCTTTCAGCTTGCTGGTCTGTATTTCAAGTGCAGTTCGCACACAGCTGTGCTCACTACCATCCATGAAGGAATGCGGCAAACAGGACTGAGGCAATCAATTATGTCATTAAAAGCATCATGTTTAGTTCTAGTTGATAGTTGGCATGCATTTGAGAAACCGCTTTTGACAGTGTCTCTCATGCTTGGCCTCACCTTTCCACTATGCCTCCTGTTTTTTTGCAGTTCCACTTCAAGGAAGGCAGCTACTCGGTGGGCACTGTTGGCTTCGAAGATGTCACCTGCGACTTTGTCGACTTCACATATGTGAGTGCTTCTGGCCCGTCAAAGGACTTCCTGTCACTGGAACAGCAGGCAGTTAAACTTTGCTGCGCCGAACTAATGGCTGAGTGCAGGGGAGCTGCCTGAAAATACATGCAGCGAGGAATAATGCTGCAGCATTGGTGGTGGTAAGCGAGCTACTAACAGTGGGTAGCAGTGTGCGTGACAGTGGTGCCTCTGACATTCAGGTGCAAGTTATATGTAAAGCTCTTATGTCTGAACAATTGGGAAATCAGGATAAAGCCAAGCAGCGTTCTTTTATGCCACAACAGCTTGAGTGCATATTTTACGGACAAATTAAAAATATCCACTCAGGATATGTGGAAGCTTAGCTGTTTGGGAAAGGGTTCAGTTCATTTCAGTTCAGTCATTCAGTCGTGTCCGACTCTTCGTGACCCTATGGATCATATCACGCCACACTTTCCGGTCTCTTACTATCTTCCTAACATCACATAACTTCATCTGCAGTGCCTCAAGGATGCCATCTAACCATCGCGTTCGCTGCCACATTGAACACATTATCAACAAGGCCGCTAGAACATTAGGCTTTCTAAAACGCACTCTCTATCAAGCTAATGAAAAAACGAAACTCCTAGCCTATACAACACTTGTCAGGTCTCAGCTTGAATATGCATCCATCATTTGGCACCCTCATCAAGCTTACTTAGCAAACCCCATTGAATCTCTAGAGTAAAGCAGCCAGGTTTATTACCCACGATTATTCCTACCCAACTAGCGTAAACAGTATCAAGCAACGATTCAATTTATTGCCCCTTGAGACTAGGCGACGAAATGCCCGCTATCTTTCATGCACAAACTATATCATGGTTCATCAGACTTTCGAAAAACGTTCCTTCACCCTGCCCCCCTTATATCTGCTCGCGTAGACCATCCGTTTAAAATCAACCCCGTACATGCGCGCACAATCTGTTTAAATATTCACCACTGCTACTTGTTATTTCACAATGGAACAGTTTGCCAGCAGATGTCGCTACCATACCTGACCATAGTTCATTCCTCAAGGCTTTGGAGGGAATTGAATGCTAAACTGACTTAACTTTCCTAATAATATTTTGCAATGCTCATTACTTTTTTTCCTTGATGTGTAGTGCTGTGTTATTTCTTGTTCATTTCAGCCTACTGCTTGGTATTAAGCGCACGCATACCTCGTTTCTTCAGAGCATGTAAAATTGCTTAGGTCATATAACTACTGTATAAAAAAAAAGGGAAAAATAGCGACCTGAATGACTTTTTTTTTTTCTTTTTCCTCCTCTCTGGTCCTTAAGTGCAATTGTTACTTATGTGCCTGTTATAACCAACTTTGTTCATGTGACTCCTCCCCCTATGTAATGCCTGAAAGGTAGGGTATATAAATAAATAAATACCCCTTCTTCGGTGACCCTCAACCTTTCCCAACATCAGATCTTTATCCAGCGACTCCTCTCTTCTCATCAGATGACCAAAGTAGCTGAGCTTTAACTTTAGAATTTGACTCTCCAATATGGTCAACAATATCGACTGATTTGATATTCTGGCAGTCCAAGAAACTCTCAGGAGTCTCCGCCAGCACCACAATTCAAATGCATCAATTCTTCAGCGGTCAGCCTTCTTCACAGTCCAACCCTCGCATCCATACATCACAACTGGAAAGACCATAGCACGAGTTATATGGATCTTGGTTAAATGAATTTAAGGGCTCAAAAACAAAGATGCAAGATTAAAAAGTCTAACAGTTGCTTAGAGGCCAGCTACGGAGCTAATGTCAAGGTGTAAGGCACGATATTGTTTGCAGGAACACAAAAACTACTCAGATTGCACACGGAGTGTAACTCAGTATGGCCGCCAGCATAGAGCTTCAATTTCCTGGGGTTTAGACTGGTCGGCAGAGCTTCTCGGCTGCCAGAGAAAAATCATTTGAAGAAATGTTGGCAAATAGCTCAGCACTGTCCAGGACTGAAATTGAAATGTGCCCCCAGTGTCCTGCATCTATTCGAATCCTAGACTCATGTTCATAGTGTCAAACACTGTTTTACACCTGCATTTCCAATACTCAATCATACTTCGCAACTTGCTGTTTTACAGGTGCGGTGCGCCTCTGACGAGCTGAACGAGACGCTCACTCGTGAGATTGTTGCCTTTAGCGACCGCTTGCGCAGCCATGACGGACCACGCTCTGGAAATGTAAGTTTCACATCTTCCTACTTGCCACGGTGTGGAATGCGCAGTGTAGCGAAAGAGTTGTTTCATTTCCAGTATCCAAAGTCCACTATGTTTGCATTTCGTGTTAGCCTGTTGAAGTCCTGTACCAAAGTACGGTTCTTTAAAATATTCTTCATTCGATTTATAGCATCCGTTCTGCAATTAGAATAAGTCCCATGCATCGTAATGCCCGATGATTGTAATGCCATATGTTATGACAGACTCATGCTTGAGGAGGTATGACAGTGCTAAATGAGGTTCCAAAAATCTTTGCTGAATGCGCTTTCGGATTTGGCTTCACCTATAAGATGCCAGTGCAAGGATGCTTGCAGTTCTTAGCTTTACATATTGCTGTCCGTAAAATCCAAGCCTGCTGAAGGTATCAGCCTCGCTAAAAAAGAAGATATTTTAAACCATCAGTTAGGTCATTCCAAGCTACTTAAGAAGGTTATTTCTAAAAACTACCTGCCATGCCGCTCTTGACAAATCCTGCCTACTTGAAGTGACACACAGCGTCGGTGTCTGGCTGCAAACACTGATCAGTGCAAGATATCCCTGTGAAGTGGTCACCTCTGTTTAAGAAGCCCTTGCCAGTGATGCTAGGGGTGTAGAGAAGCACTGCCACAGTGAATAAGCGCAAGGTACAAGACCTGTTGCCATTTCATATTACCATCAAGCCTCCTACCGCTTAAAAAACATGGCTCAGAAAGATGACGTTGTAGTAATCTTTACCGCACCCCAAAAACAGGCTGGCGCATGTGTAATATGGTGCAGGGAAAGCACAAGCAGGACTGCAGCATCAAACGCGTAGGCTGGTTCGTCCCGTGGGAGAGTACTGTTGTTTACCAGATACTGCTGTCCTGTGTCAAAAGCTACATAGTACAAATTGGATATTGCAGAAACGTCACAGTTCAGGAGTACCACGCAGGAGTAGGTTCACTGCCGGGAGGTGGGCAACTGGCCGTCCATTGTCGCCACTTCCGTGGTTTTGTTTCATGGAACCGAGACGCACGCCTCAGTTACGTGAAACGACAACCTTGAAGTTCACGTTCAAACTCAGCAGAAAAGTACACAAAGCATATTGCTTCAACATGGAGTTCGCCTCTTTTGTTAGCAATTGAAACCTCGGTTCCCTTATCCAATAACTTGAGGAGTCTAACTATCTTGATAGAAAGCTTTCCTACGCATGCCAGAGTGCCAGTGTTCTTACTTCATTACTTTGGCAAGATCAGCTTCACTGTAGAGGTGGACAAGTTTATGTCAGCCTTCAATGGCTCCTTATCGAAAACATGGTGTTGTGCTTGGTACGTCACAATATAAAACGAAAAAGTGAAGGTGGTTCAATGCTGCAGAAATTGCACAACCGTTAAACTGGAATTTTTAACTGACACAAAGCAGGGTTTACATTCGAGGAAAGCTACACATTATCACTTCACGCTCGGTGATAGAGGCCCACACGAGCCGTGCCCGACCTGCTATGGAAATTTTTTCTACCTATTGAGGTGGCAGGGTGACGTCAAAATTCAGCCCTCCAGGGTGCTTGGACCTCGAGTAAAACCCGCTGCCCCAAATCCACTTGTTCCAAATACCCACAAAATTAATGTTCTTTTGTTTTTCCAGGAAATTCCTAAAAATTTAGGAAGTAAGCTTATTATGCGGGGTAAGGTAACAGAAGAAAATTGTATGTACTTTGTGACAGCTAAAGTTGAGAGTATGTTATTTAAGCAGATATGATAGTGAGACCGGACTCATCTAAACATAGTTCATGTTCGGAAAAAAGTGTGGAAAAAAGTGTAAATAAGACTTGCTTCCTGTAGCATGATCAGCAGGGACATGCATCTGAAGTTGTGCTTCGAAGCTTGTTGTTCAGTCTTTTTTTTTTTTTTTTATTGTTAGTATTTTTCAGCTGATTTCAAATATGCAAACATTTTGTTTCTAGGACAATTAGTTCTAGGTATAGGCAAATCTGCAACACTAGGGGTATTAGAAAATTATTGCTATTGTCTGCTCAAGCAATAGGGCAAATTTATTTTAAATATGATGGTAGATACTATAAAGTGCCAGAAATGCAATGTTGGAAGCAGTTTTAAAAAATTGAGCTAATATTAGAGATATAGAAGCCCACTCAAAATGGTGCTCGAAGCCATGGCAACTATATAAGAATTTCAAGATAAAATACAAAACATTTACATGTGAAAATAAAAAATGTGTTTCCAACATTGTATTCCTTGTACTCTGTAGTAGCTATGTGTGTATTGAAAATTAATTTCTGATTAGCATTTTTTTCCCTATTGTTTGAGCAGACAATAGCCATAATTCTCTAATATCTCTAGAACTAATTGCCCTAGATGTACAATTTTTGCTTGTGTGAAATTCTGTGAAGTTTCAGGAAATTTGGTTGGTAAATAACAAAATTAGTTTCGAAATCAATGTCCCCCCTCAAGGAATTAACCACGTTTTTCACAAATCACACAGATGTCCATCACACAAGGGTGTTGCTTCCCATTGCAACCTAGTTGTAAGCTCGGCTCTTAGCTTGTCTGCCTTTTGTACTCCTTCATTTCATGCTGTGGGGCCAACTAGGCCAAATCAGCGGCCTTGGCGTGCTACTGCCGATCCCAAGGTCTGGATTTCAACTGGGCCACAATAGACCATGTGCTAGGAAATAATTAGCACATATTAATAAACCCCATTGTGGTCTCAATTATTCTGGGGCCCCCACTACAGCCTCCCTCATAGCCCATGTGTAGCTTCACTCATTTCATGCTGTGTCAAGCAATCATGAAGGCAACATTTCCCAGGCACACCCCTGGTAATCCCCATTTGAAGCATGCTCATTCATGCCTCCCTTCCATCTGTGCCATGTTCAGATTGGGCTGGAGTTCTTCCAGAAGAGGCGCACCGGCTGGCTGACGATAGAGACTATCCCCTGGGAAGTGTGGAACATCCGCATCAACATCCTCACCCTACCCAACGAGCAAGGTAAGCGGTCTATCCATTTTTCCCACATCTGCGTGTTTCCAAACCGTCAGTGGCAAAATTCACCAGCCTCCCAACTAATGGGAATGTGTTTTAAAAGGTGAATTTGACTTTAATGCACTCCAGAACGCGACCTATACTGTAACAAATGCCTTGGGGGATAATTGTAAATTAGTATTACCTTGTGGCAATTGTTATTTGCAAAAAAAAAAAAAAAGAATAGAGAGAAAAAGACGAGAAAAAATTTGTTCTTGGACAACATCTCAAAATACTATGACAGCGATGGTGACAGACGTGAGCAGCACACCTTCAGCTGTTTTGCACTACACGCAATTGATACAGGAGTGGCTGAGCAGACAGCCACCATCACTGTCACCACGGTGGAAAACAAATGCTAACATGCAATCCGACACTATCCCCACAGCCAGATTGCTGCTCTTGTGCTGTGCACTTTAATGCAAAGCTAAAATTCCCATTTCGTTAGCCTCTCGTGCGACCCAGCTCACTTGCTTCTACCCGGCGACAACTTCTGCGCACAATGTCACCCGTAAATACCCACTGCCCACTCTGTATGCTCACGTCTACCCTGATCGCTACACCAATGAATATAAGCTTTGCAAATTACCCACAAACCTTACCCACACTCTGTGGCAATGTCCACAAATAATGTAACCCACGCTGTAATATCCATGCCGCACAGCAGTGGGAGGCACTAATGCATAGCTCCAGCCATGCTCTTCAAGCAGCAGTAGTGGCCTGAACTGAGGAGGCTACTGGAAAGCAGGGCCTCCCGGTTGTCTGATTCACCATCCTATCTACTTTAATTGCTTAATCAATCAAAATTCGACCAAAAGGGCAACTATCCCTGAAGGGTTAATGAAGAATCTTTTACCTAGTGTGAAAGGGCTTTTTAAAAAGCAGTTAAATAAACTATGTAAAAACAATTTAAAGTGCCGTCATATGCGGTCAAAAGAAGAGCACTAAGTTGCACCACTGGTACGACAGTGTTGGCCACCCTTAATTGCTCTCTTAACCTTTCTTACAAATATTATATCCTCCACTAGGTGGCACAGCTTATGTTCTGCGCTGTACCATTTAAAGTTCGGAAATGCGCTGCATGGCGCTACCTGGACACTAATGTTCTATGCTGTAATGGAAAATACTCCGATTATACTGAAAAGTCCTTATTTCTGGTTCATTATCTCGTCAGCATTTTGAAAAAACCAGAAATATGAAAAAAACGAGAATTCTAATCATACTATAAGAGCTAGGATTGTACAAATGATGAAACTGCTAGTGGTGAATGCACTGTACACTAGAACACAGCAGTGTTTACATTTGTGGTGCTTGATGTGGTGCCCGCAGAACGCCAGCGCCAGCGTGTTCGTCTGGGTGAGCAGCTAGCCGAGAAAGTGGTGGCGGTGGCCGCCTCACTGAACCGGCACCAGTACCTGCCCATGGTGCCCTGCCAGAGCGACTTGGAGCTCGTCTTCGACACCCATTACCCAGACATTCAGCCATACAACTTCAAGGCAAGCACCAAATGCTCCTCCTTCCCACTTCAGACACCCCTCGTCCCCTTCTAGGGCCTTACTCTGCTCATTGTGAAAATCACGTGGTTGTGGATTCTGAACTTAGTGCACAGTTTCCGTACTAGAGGATCGAAGCCCGACTAAAAACAAAGGAGTATTGTGAGCAGGGCAAAGGAGACTGGTTCTTTGCAATTTGACATGGATGTGGTTGCTGACATAGCACAGTCAGGGATGTCATGCCTGTACAGCCATTTTGGTGCCGGAAACTGCACCAAAATGGCTGCTTGTCAGCACTTGCTTGAACTCTGCGTTTTTGCATTTCTTAGCACATTAAGCTTTTATTGCGAAAGCAATAGTACAACAGCCAAAGCAAGACCTCGGGTAGCCACAGCTATGCCATTGAAGAGATGTAGCTACAGTCTCCTCATAAAAGGTGCCAATAATGTGGCACCTTACACTGATAAGGCATGATAGGGGAATAATGTAGCAGTCAAACGAAGCTTCCGCCATTGCTTTTGCAATTCAGCTAGGGTTAACCAAAGCTAAACCGTAACTAAATTTTTTTAATTCAGTGCAAATATTAGTAAATTATTCTCTAGTTTGCTGCCTTCATTTATGCAGCATTTTTGCTATGAGCTGTAAAAGGAAAAGTGAAGCAGCGGTTTTTGCTGGGAGTACTCACTTCATAATATGTTTGACTTCCACTTTTCTGTTTATTTGTGGCACATTCCCTGTGTGCCGGAAACAGATTCTTCACAAAACATCACAACGTCACTCAGCCGTTTCTCTGTGAGGTGCTGCTGGACATATTGCCATTCCCGGAAAACTGCAGCAATGGAAGTGCCGGGTGCATCACTCAAAAATAAAGCACAACCTTATGTTTTGTTTGAGCATGAAGCACAGTACGGAAAGTGAAATGCAATAATAATCAAATAGTTTTATGGAGTAAAATTACACACTGTAAAGATCGTAATACATCGGTGACGCCTGTCGCGCCATATTTGCGACGTTGAATAAGTTAATTTGAAAAATCGGCTGCTGTAAATCCGTAAAAAAGACTTTAAAGCATGTTAAAAGGCAGTTGTTGCATAGAGCTGTCTCTGAACGCAACCTAAAAGTAACATACACTCACTGAAGATGGGAATTGATCACAGTGAAGGTAATTGTATAAAGTAACCGTTTTCATACCATCACATCCTGGCTGCATTCGCAGCTGGTTTTGCTGCTGATAAGAAAAAAGCATGGTATTATGCAACCTAACGGGGAATATACCCAAGGAAATATGGTCTTAATTTATTTGAATGTTGCGAATTTAAAGAAAATAAAAAATTGCACCTATAGTAATCGAACGCATGTCTTACAATCAGGTATGTGGTGTTAATCCATTGCACCACACAAGCGACGGGAACTGCGGTGTTTAAATGCGCTCTTATTTGTTTTCATTCAGCGTACTAAAGATGGCACGACGAGCGCAACTGGCATGATCAGAGGATTACTGCAATCAATTTTAATCCAACAAGCTATTTTACTGTGTATACATTTTAGTTTGTGCACTGCAATGTATACTAAAAAAAAACGTATAGCTTTATTGACTTCCTTTTTTTGTGTTTTATTTTGGAGGGATGCCTCGGGACTTTCGTTGCTGCAGTGGCAATATGCTGCTGCTGGTGCTGCTGTCAGTTGCATAGTTTCCAAAAGGAAATATGAAACACAAAAATGTAGTTAAACATGCATACCTATGCCTGATCATTGTTCTGGCAGATTTGGCTGTTTGAGAAAAAGGACGGTTTTAACGTGGAGGAGATAACTGAAATCTTGGTTCAGCAACAGAAAAGTACCATTGCAAAGTCCTATATTGTTTCACCACACGTTTAAAAGAATGGGGAATTTGTGACATTGATCTTTCATAATTCTCTGGCAGTTCAAATCTCAAAGCTCTCGAAAAGTAAAGCCCCATAGAAACTGAATAGAAAGCTCTGTTCATAAACGATTAAAATTTTCGTGCCTTCCCCCCCCCCCCCCCCCCCGTTTTTGCATAGTACTTGATGTGTAATACCACCACCTTCCACTGCCTAATACCACTGCCTTCTCCTACCTTTGTCTCATTTCAAATCTACTTACAGGGGGTATACATGCTCATACTTAAGGTGAACAAATATCTTAACCAACATGTTCATCTTAACAGGAGTCTAAGGACGAACTCTAGCTGAGCTGCATCCTATGCGACAGATTGCACATTCTGTTGAAGGAGCGCTGCCTACACTCAAAACAAATTGTTTACAATATATAAAAGCCCCCCCTCCTCTCTATTAAATGAGAATACAGGTACTGCTTTCACTAAGTAATTTTGCAAGCAAATTGTTGCCACGGATTCCAGAAACAAGACTACACTAGCATTCACTTCGAGATGCTGATCACAGAGTCCTTTTCAATACAGGCATTGTAAGGTTTCATCGATTGGCGGGAAAGTTGCCAAATGCTTTCTTTTTTTCGCAATAAATATCTCTTTTACTCTCAAATGCACATATCGGCACACTTAGAATGAATACGAAACCTGAATTGGCTTTATCCTTGGTTTTTCTTTATAAATTTATTCTGTTGTACATGCACTGTATAGCCAAAGTTCGTTACCAAAGATAATTCAGTTACAGACCTTAGCAGTACAAGCACGCGCTGCCACGATGACTGAGTGCCTACTCTATGTGCATGCAGGTGATCGCCAACGTCTCAGGCCCCAGCAGCAGCCTATCGGTGGGCAGCACCATGAAGAAGCTGATCAGGGGTACACTTGCCTTCTAAGAAGGCCCCCCCCCCCCCCCCCCCCCCATCAGGCAGCATTTTTAGTCGATGACCTCTGCGCATGTACATAGGCAGCACACTGCCCGTTTCTTTCTAAGCTCAAGCGGAATAAACTTTTTCCTAAGCAACTTAGTGTGTTTGCCTTGGTTCAAAGAACTTGTGATGCTACTGCTTGACATTTGTTTCGCGCAGATACCCCATCTTCGATACCCCAGAGAAACATTGGCAGTACATCTTTCAGTATCAGCAGAGTGCATTGTTTCTAAGGCTGACCCAATTGCCTTTATGTCATAACATGCGCTGCTTCTTCAAGAGCAACAGACTTTTGTGCAGTCAGGCGGGCACTTCAACTAGCCTGAGCTCTTTCTACAAACATTTCGTACTCTTTAGTGTGTAATCCTGTCGGAACATTAGCCAAAAAGAAAGCATTCACTCATAGGTTGGAGCAACTGTATTTTCACCAGCAGACCACCAAGCTGGACACAAAACCTCTGTAATGAGCCTGTCTGTTACCTCTTAGGGCTCTTATTATGGTCTGCTGCAAAGGAGGACAGTCGGCTGCAATGTACCTGCCAGAAAAGGCACCCCTAAAACAACCTGCGCATGGCATGTCTACGATAGGCTGTCTGGCGTGATCTATTGCAGAGGAAGCTAGCGTCATCCATGAAGTCCATATCGCAAACGGCCCCACTACAGACTTGCATGATGCTCTGGTTTCTTTTGCATGGTCTGCCGCATAGGAGTATAGAATCGGCCATGAAGGACCGACCGGTAGGACGTCACAGATCGATATCTGTGCATGCCGCAGTGTGCCTCCGTGAGAACTGAAATTGATGTTGGAGTAAGCCATGGAATGATCGTCCGACTTCCGTGGCATCGACTGTATAGAAGTCCTCCTGTGCGGTTCATAACGGCTCTGCTAGTTCTGACCGGTTGAAGGGTGGCAACTCTGGGAACATTCAGGGAGCGGCGAGAGGGACACAAACTATGTGGGGCTTATTGCTTCTACGCTGCCGTCATGGGCACTTCGGCCCGCTTTCATCCGTCTTCTCGTAATAATAAATGTAAATTGGTTTACAGAAAAAGTGCAGTATCTGACACTTCTCGGTGGACACCAGAACCCCGCCGTGAGGGGAGGTAGGAACATGAGAGAGAAAGAGGTGTTTTAGGCTGCAGAATAATTTCAAGTGCTTGAGGATTTGTACTATGCACAGACACCGCACAACACAATACCTTTTCGTTTTGCCACCATCCAAACGCCGCCGCGGTTGGGTTCTGACCCGGGTACTCTGATTCTGTAGCTTGGGCATCTTGACCACTGAGCCACCTCAGCAGTGCTATTTTAAGCTGTGCTCCTCGTCCCTTTTCTTTTCCCGTTTTTAACCCCCTCATCCCTGTTACCCAGTACAGGGTAGCCAACGGAATACCTTTCTGGTTAACATCCCTGTCTTCCCTCCTCCTATCTGTAATCTGGAGCTTATACAGCCGTTGGCATAGTAGTAGTGTGCACCGTGTGTTGGGAAAGACAGGTCACTGCAAACTGCAGTGAGAGAATGCGAAAGCATTAGCGTTTCCATGTTTGTATGCTTATGTTTATTTTGCTTTTTATTGTTATCTTATTTGTTTTCCTTTTTTATTCGTTTTATTTAGCACTACCATTATTAATTAAAATCACTAATCTTTAATATATTTAATACTTCCCTTTTGCATTAGTAATTGGAATATTAAGGCAAAAGCCTTCATTGCCTCATAGTTGTCGTCAGCATCACGCTTTTGCAGCGGCTCTGATAGGTAGAGACGGGATGACGTCATGGAGGTCTTGACCAATCACACAGCACCACCACAGTATGCGCAAATGCGCATCTTATATGGCCATGTGCCAATCAATGATCAATTACTAATTATTTCATAATTACTAATCAGGGACAATTGCATAATTAATTACTGATTAATTAGTAATTAATTATCTGCACAGTAATATCAACCACACAGCAGTAAACGTAGAACTGCGGATATACAAGGAGCGCAATCTCGTTGCTGCCAAGCAGAATTGACTGAATAAATGCACTCGCAGAATGTGAAAGAGTAGTCGCTCGCTTTAGTCGTAGCAGCATTCATCGCTACATGTGCAAGTCGCATAGCAGAACGCAGCACTCAGGCTTTTGCCTTTCATTACTTTAGTCGCCAAAGTGTCCTCGAATTTTTTTTTATGATCAGCCCCCGTCTGAATACAGCTCCCCCGAGTTTGGGAGGCCGTGTTGGTCAGCTCGGACCGAAGATTCAGATACAGGCCAATTAGGTCGCCGTCAGCCATGGATTAGCGGCCATCTAGTTCACATCTCCTGCAACCTGCCCTGAACTATGAAATACATGTTTCACAATACAATCCAAACTCGGGAACAAACTGCCACGGCAAACAAAATATTCTCCTGTACTAATCCTGCTAATTCACTAAAGTCCACTAATTAAATTTTAATTACCGCAGATGGATAGTTAGTCCCAATAGGAAGTCAAAGTCGTGAATACAATGCCATGTTGACTTTTCAAAGAAGAAAAACTCATTTCCTAACACCCTGCAGGGCCACGAAATTCTATGCTTTTTTCCACGCTCAACCAATCTGAGCGTATATTGCAAGTATATTCTAGGCACTATAATGAGCGCATGAGACGCGCAGGGTGCTCGCCACAGATGCGACTTTCGTGGCTATAGTGCTCAGTCGAACTGCCAGCGGTATTTTGCCACATTGTTTATATTCTGCAACGCAGCTTTATGCAAGGAGAAGGCCAGTCATTGCTAACTGCGTGGTTATTTTTTTACACAGGCGGAGCGAACAGTCACAATTGAGCAGGCAGTTTGAATTTGGCGCCATGCCACAGCAGCGCGTCATCACAAAGCACAAAAAAGGAAGACATCAAATTTTTGTGACATTTTTCTTACGTTAATGGTGCTTAAGTCATTACTGTATATCGATCCGCATGCAGTTTTCGCTTACGACACTAAATAATTTACAATTGAATTTTCTTTTCTCACCAGTTTCGGTTTCGTTATCAGAGAGATGGCTGTGACGTCGCAGTCATGTCTTGCACAGCCTGATTTGCATACAATCGCTCATTGTTCACGTGTAACGATTAGTTATTGAGGTAGGCTCGCTTTATCATTGTAATGAATTCAATTACACACCAATGATTATATCGCTGCATTTTCAGCTCTCGCGTGACCTAGGCTTGTCTGCGACGTCACAGCCATTACTCGTTTGTTCTAACCGGAATAGGTGAGAAACGAAATTGGATTTAAATTATTCAGCAGTCGTTGAATGTAACGCGGTGATCTGTGCACAGTAATGTCCTAGGCATCACTATAAATGATAAAACACGAACCCAAAAATCAGGTGTCTATAGTCATTTAATGCATAAGCATTATATCGCTATGTAGGCGGGTTTCGTGTGGGCCGCCACCGGCAGACCTACTACCAGTCCCTTCTCTGGAGCGGTGGGAGGCTGTACTGGCCAGCTCAGACCCGTTGACGCAAGTTCGGGTGACTGAGTGGGCTCATAATGTCGCCGAGAGCAATGGATCGACTTGATGCCATCTAAGTGCAGTACCCACAAATCGCTCATTGCTGACAATAAATGTCTTCCAATCTAATCCAATCCTGTGGGCATGACCTGGGCCCGTATTCCGAGTTTGCGTCGTCGTCATTATCGAAGTGTCGCTATCTCACGTGGCCACGAGTCATCTGATTTGTTGAAATGCTGGAGCTAGGTGTTGCCACTGCGGAACCGGAAGAGGTGGCAACATCATTTTCCAGTGTTTCCACCAATCAGGTGACTCGAGTTCGGGGAGATAGCGACACTCACGATAACGACGCAAACTCGGAATAAAGGCCCTGGTCGGTGTTGTAAGATAGGAACTAATTAGCATATATGAAAAGGAATGGTACCATCGGATAAAGTGTCAAAGAAAGTTGTGCAAATTACAAAATGGTGATGTTGGCTAATTATTACTATTATATAATTAGTTAAATAATTATCCAAGTCAATCAGACGTTCAAATAGCGGGGGGGGGGGGGGGGTAATGTCAGCGTCCGGGGGTCACGTGGTACTTGACTTCCGGTGGCGTAGACCTAACCCGGTGGCGGAAAATTTGAAATGTTCGAACGTGAACAAGCGGGAAATGGCGTGATTTGCGTGCACAAATGAGTGGTAACGGTTAGAAAGCGTGTAAAGAGGTATTCAACCAACTGCAGTCTGTAAAATTCCGAAAGCACGGGAGAATCTGCAGTGCAGAAATGCGAAAGCCTGAGCGTTGCTACTGCACATGGTATATAGCGCGCCTCTTCTCGAGCACCACCAGGACGGGAGGTGGCTGTTCCTGGTCCTACGGGGCTGGGACGGTAGGTCGACGCCGCTTGCGGCGGGGGCTAGCCAGCCGTCGAATTTTTATCTGTTGTAGGCCGTCATTGCACCCGCCACAGCTTAGGTGGTGGACGACGGCTGTTGCGGCGCGCCTTTCTCCCTCTTCTTTATTGCGAAAGCAATACTGCTAGCACTTCGAGCCTTTGGCGTGTCGTGGCGCCTCCATACATGACCTTTCACGTGACCGTGTGACGTCACCATACCGAAAGACGGAGCCCCAGCTCGCGCCATCAGATGGTGGCGGTGAGTAGAGTCACTGGAAAATTTTCAGAGTACCGCATTCGTTTTCGCCGCGCCGCCGCTCGCCTACTGGCTGATCCGCGTCACGTGACTTCGCGTCGCCATATCCCTTCCAAGCGCGTGCGCGGAAAAGATCCCCAGGTGGTCGAAATTACTCCGTAGCCCTCCACTACGACTCCTCTTCCTCTCTTTCCAGTTTAATTCCCACCTTCCTCCCTTCCCTCACGGCGCGGTTCAGGTGTCCACAGAAAACGAGTAGACAGTTACAGCGCCTTTCCCTTCCAGTGAACCAATTAATTATGCGTATCTTGCGCGGGAGTTCCTCCTTTTCGATGGTTTCTCGCAGTGTACACATGAGAAATTCTGCTGTGCATCTGGTGCGGCACCAGGACTGAGTCTAGAAATGCGATTTCTCTGTACCTGAACGAAAAGAGTAATCTGCACCAGTGGTAGGTGTGATTTCACAAAACCCACCAGGAACAATTCGCGCCATCAATGAACACCTTGTCCGAAATACGCTGGTTCATTGGTTTGAAATTTTGTTCGTTTAGCCGCGAAAGAAGCGTACGAAGTATTCAACGTGAATATGGTTCGCCTAATGGCAATATGTGTTTACCTTCCAACGCCGTGTGCGCACGTGCGGAGCAATATGCAGCGTCCATTTTACTTGCTGAAGTTTGAAAAAGCTACCTTCAAATTAAGTTAATTATCCAGCCAGCCGGCATCAGATACATCTATATTCAGTTCTGCGAAATCATACACACTCTGCATGTTCGTGTGCGGATCGATGACCGCCCGCAGCTCTTCCTTTTTTTATTTCCATTGTTAATGTAAATGTACGCAAAGCTCTATGCACAGATTTATTAGTTATTTATTTCTAGTTGTACGCGAAAGAAACCCAGGTGTTGGAAATTTCCGGAGCTCTCCACTACGGTGTCTCATTGTATAAGTCGCATCGGGATGATAAACACCATAAACTAATCCAACCAACTATAGTTGTGTGTTCGCAGCTGGAAACTTGGCAAATGTGTGTCAACCAGAGATGCCATCAATGTGCGATGTCATTTTAATTTTTGACAGCAGTTTATGAGCGACGTTCTAGCAAATTGGCGGCACGAGGCGTATGCCGATGAAACAACATAAAGAGGCACCATTACACAATGAAAAGTACAATATTCACAACCGCGCGGTAATATCAATGATATATTAGGCCATGTTTTTTTTTTGTTTTTTTTTCGGGGTGAAAATGGGTGCCACCGCCGACCATCGCGTTACTTTTCGCAAAGAATTAAGTTCACGCAAAACAATATGGTTTAACAAAGCCTGCTTGGAGTCCTTGGAGCACTGCCGGCGATACTAAATTGTATGTTAGTCTGTTCACGCTGTCTCGCCGAACCTGCTGCTTCACTTTGTGTTGCTTATACAAAGCGACTTATCGTGTCAAAGCGCAATAAACTCTGCACCTCGCCCTCCATGTTTTTACCGTGTCTGGCACAGGGGCGCCAGAGGACGGCATTGTTAAAATGTACGCACATGTTTCTCCGATCTTCGCAGACATGCTATTTCACACTTCGTCACTTTATAATGTTGTAACACATGTAACACCACTGCACTGCGCGTACAACACGAGCTGATCCAAACAGCCGGCGATTTACAAGAGCAGGCGCCCTGAAGTGTTCGCCGGTTCACCTGCACACTTCATCTTTTCCCATCGATTGCGGACTAAAGTAATAAAGTTAGTGACCGCATAATCACTGGTGGTACTGCTCTGAATAAACATACCAAAACCTTTCTGTTTTGCTACCTTCAAAACATGTGAGAAGACTACGAATGCGATCACTACGAATGCGATCAGACGGCGGCTAGGTCCGGCGGTCTGGAAGGAAAATGGCGCCCGCGGGCACCTTTGCGGTACTCTGAAAAATCCAGTGATTCTAGCGGTGAGTCTTTGCAAGAGCCGCAGCGGTGACCTCACGCCATTTTCACGTGACCATGTGACGTCACGCCAGACCGAGAGATGGGGCCCTAGCTCGCGCTATCGGATGGTGGTTGATGGGGCAGGGGCAGGTAGGTCACCGCCGCTTGCGGCGGTGGCTAGCCTGCCATCGAATTTCTATCTGTTGTAGGCCGTCATTGCACCCGCCACCGCTTCGGTGGTGGATGACGGCTGTTGTGGCGGCGCGCGTCTTTCTTTCCCTCTTCCTTTTCTTCTCTATTTTCTCTTCTGTCTGCACGAGGCAGCGGAGGTGGCTCACCTATGAAGCCAGTAGCAGGCCCGTGCATTTTCTTTTCCTTCTTCCTACAGCCACAAAAACATCGGATGGTGGCGGCGAGTCCATACACGGCGCTGTGTCACAGCCGAGAGAGGGCGCTCGCTATGTGTGACGTCACGCTAGGAGGATAAATGGGGCTGCATAGAGAAAGGGATCCCTTTCTCTATGGGGGCTGTGGCTCGGCTCCTCGCAGTAGTCGGGGCGCAGCCGCCGAACAAGGCGAAGTTAAGGGTATTGCTTTCGCAATCTTCCAGGCTTAACCAAGCTAAGCATTCAGCCAATTTTTTCTTTCTTCTCTATTTTCTCTTCTCTCCGCACGACGCAGCGAAGGACCTCGGCGGTTGCGTTTCGATGGAGGCAAAACGAAGAAGCGTCCGTGTGCTGTGCGATGTCAGCGCACGTTAAAGATCCCCAGGTGGTCGAAATTTCTCCGAAGCTCTCCACTACGGCTCCTCTTTCTCTCTTTCCACCTAGACTCCCACCTTCTTCCCTTCCTTACGGCGCGGTAGAGGTTCCCACGGAAAACAAGTGAGCCAGTTACCGCGCCTTTCCCTTCCTATAAATCAATTAGGTAGCAGAGGTGGCTCAGCTATAGCTCAGCTACAGAGCCAGTAGCAGGCCCGTGCATTTTCTTTTCTTTCTTCCTACAGCCACACCAACCAGCAACGCTCAGGCTTACGCATTCCTGTGCAGATTCTGTTGTGATCTTTAACGTGCGCTAGAAGAGGCGGTGAAGGGTAGCTGTTCCTGGCCCTGCGGGGCTTTGACTGGTAGGTCAACGCCGCTTGCGATGGAGG
Source organism: Amblyomma maculatum (assembly GCF_055883805.1). Taxonomy (NCBI): domain Eukaryota; kingdom Metazoa; phylum Arthropoda; class Arachnida; order Ixodida; family Ixodidae; genus Amblyomma; species Amblyomma maculatum. The sequence continues at coordinate 64,731,273 of NC_139351.1, read as the reverse complement.
CTAGCCTGCCACCGAAATAAGAAAAACATACGCATGTGATTTCGGATCAAAATTGTGAAGCCACCGTTCTTTGTGCAGAGTTCAGGGTGTTGTAATATAGCATTTCTCTTCCCATTTAGCATCCACCTGCTAGTCAAAACTGAGGCTAGTTTATTACGATAGGGGATTCGAATCCGACGACGTTGAACTTAAAATTCAACCAGAGGAGATCGCCCAGTAAGCAAATTTTTTTTAGGCCGTCATTGCACCCGCCACCGCTTAGGTCGTAGACGACGACTGTTGCGGCGCGCGTATTTCTCTCCCTCTTTTTTTTTCTTCTCTACTTTCTATCTTCTGTCCGCAAGAGGCAGCAGAGGTGGCTCAGCTGCCCTGCTGCGGTGGTGCAGTGGTCAGACGCCCGACTACTGTGCCGGAGTACCCGGGTTCGATCCAGACCGCGGCGGCTGCATTTCGATGGAGGCGAAACGAAGAGGCGTTCGTCTGCTGTGCGGTGTCAGCGCAAAGATCCCCAAGTGGTCGAAATAACTCCATAGCCCTCCACTGCGACTCCCCTTTTTATCTTTCCACTTTCATCCCACCTTCCTCCCTTCCCTTACGGCGTGGTTCAGGTGTCCACAGATGAAATGACAGATACGGCGCCTTTCCCTTCCTGTGAGCCACTTATTATTATTATTAATAATTTGCGGTTCTAGTTACCCTTCAATCATATAATGTTTTTATGCGAAGATTTCAAGCCACCGCCCCAATGGGGCCTCACGGACCAAGAGGGTTGGGAGATCGCGGTCTCCAGCTCGGACCCAGCAGCGCAGATGCTGGTTGACTGGGCTGAAGCGGCCGCTACCAGGCACGGCCTGACAGACACCAGCCGGGGTCAGGAACCACCTCAATCCTTGTAATGTACCCTGGTTCCCAAAATAAATGTTTTATCACCACTTTCCAAAATTACACAATGATGCACCAACTCGTTGCTCTTTTTTCACTCGCATGTGTATTACTATTTAATTCTTTCTGCATCTGCACCTAATTTTTTTTTCTCTCAGAATTTACAACCTGTCAGTGCTGTTTGAACGCATTCCCTCACTCAGCGCGCAGTAGCATATACATATAATGCACTTGCTGAAACTACGCACGCGTAGCTTGAGGCGCGCACCGTGGAAGAGGAGGAAGCAATTGACTGGCGCCGCTGTTCGTCATGGAGGTCGTGGTGTGCTCGCTGTCCGCAGACATCGACAGGCAAGCGTCTTGCCAACAACAGGACGGCGAGCGGTGAGCCAAACGTCCTCTCGTGCACTCCGGAAGTATATATGCATGGTGCGAATTCAGCTCCCGCATATAGCTCGAATACCCGGTGCCGCACTCGCTGAATTGGGGAGAAGGGGGGGGGGGGGGGGCACACCTCCGTGAGCAGAGGAAGGGGACTGATTTATCCTAATCTGTTTCACATACTGAACCACATAGACAAACGGAAAGATGCCTCCATGCAGCCCCACCATGTCACCCTCCACTTCTCAGTTACATCCCTCCCGCTTTCGGAGGGAAATAGAAATGACGTGTCACAGGGACTCCGTCCTTAGTCCCTCATCTCCTTGTCTGAACGTTAGTGGTATCGTTTGTGTTGTGCAAAACGAACTATATAGCATTACTGTCGCGTGAATCCCACTGATCGCATTCCAGTAGTGTACATCTATGTGACGTGGAGGGACAAAACAAGGGAAGGGGATTATAAGTGTACAGTTGCGGGCTAGTTGCATGGTTGCTCATGACGGATTGAACAGGACACACACAGAGCGCTGCGTGTGTCCTCTACGCCTACCTCCGCGCTGTTTAATCCATCAAGGGAAGAGGGGCCTACATGTGCATTAACCCAAATACGGCTCCCATTTTTTTTTTTAATCCGGCATTGTACTGTTGCTGTACTTCGATCGGTACACTCAGCGCGGCTGCAAGACATCGCCACACCATGCGTTCCGTCTGTCAAAGCTGCAGATTGTTCGATTCGATTACATATTAGATCTGCCAAGTTCCACGAGTGCAGTGCCACTTCAGGCAGTTCATATACTGGCAAAACGAATGACCAAGAGCAGGCCGTACCGTCTGCTCGCCTTGACGTCTTCCAGAGAAACCCTCTAGCATCCTGAACCCAGTGACGGCGTTAATACAGCAAAATCGCTAAGAAGCACTAGAAAACCGCAGTTTCCTTGAAACAAGTCGTTACGGATATTATGCACGACTTCCTGCCAAGGGCTCAACTGACGCCATGAACAGTTGCGTGGCCAACTTATTTCAGTTACCATAATTTCATTAACGGTCATATTCTCCGCCCTACATATGGGCGCCGCCATATTTTGCTGCACCGCAGCTCACGACGTCCACTTCGAAGCGCGAGCCAGTCAAGAACTCGTCTTGCACTGGCGAAAAAATTCGACAGCGCTGCATTTTTTAGCTGGTACATTAAGTGCAGCCAAATCGAAAACATTTTACGGGGGATTCCGAGTTTTCACGCTAGACCTACGAGGTTCGTAATGTCTAAGGCAGCAAGCTATGTGCGACTAGAACAGCGTCCTGCTCCCGTCGCTGATCACTGTGACCAGGCAGGGGATTACGAGCGGATGACCGTCACCACCGAGTGACGGTATGACTGTGTCGCGCGTGCAGCGGCATGCTGAAGTCACCGTGCCCGGGAGTAGGTGGCGGTGACGAGTGTGAACGGGGCCCGCCCTCCGAGGACGGTCCGTGGCCATCGTGTCCACCAGGCGAGTGTGGCGATGTGACGGTCGACGGGCCGCCGCCCCACGACGCCGTCGAGCAGGCGGAGGACGCGTTCAGCGACAGCGTATCCGCCGAGTACTTCACCCCGGTCGGCTCACTGTTCTCGCTCGAATTCTGCTCCACGCTCGACATTCTGGCCGAGGAGGAAGACCTCGAGAAGGACGGGGAGGACGTGCAGGGGCGGCCACCATCGCTAGAGCCCGTCGTTATCCCATCTACCCCATCGACGCAAACGTGCAGCAGCAGCTGTTCGACCAGCAGACCCGCGTCGCCATCTCTGGAGGGGGAAGAGCGCGAGGAGCCCGTGGCGCGCATCCTGGACGTGTGTGGACAGCGGGTCGACTTCCATAACACTCCGAGCGTGCAGTCGCTGCTCAGTGATGCCTGTTCGGTGCAGCGGAGATACTTCTTCGGCCAGGGGTACCAGAGTCTCGCCAGCAGCAGCAGTAGCAGCTGTGACAGCAGTGCTGAACCGTCATCCGTTTCATGCTGTAGCAGACCCACAACCGCCGGTGTGAATAGTAGCATTGGCAGTAGCAGCAGGAACAGCAGCGCCGCTGAAGTGGGCAGCCGCCAATCGCCGAGACACCAGGGCCCACCATCCTCACGGTCTCCCAGCAAACTAATGCTGCCATGGCTCCACGACCCCCTGGAACCACGCATCGAGCAGCGCCGGCGGTCGGCCTGGACGCGCCTGTGGGCGGCCATTTGGCGGCGCATGCAGCAGTGGGTGCTTCGACGACGTCACGGTCGCCGCAGGCGTCGCGCCAACGACTGCGGCCAGCGGCTGTGCGACGAGAGTCAGGCAGGACCCAAAGACGACGACTACAACATCAGTTCAGACGATTTCTACATGGCCACTGCTCGCTGGGACCTCCGCAGGCTATACCAGCGGTGCATCTCGTACCTGCACATCCTGTGGTGCAGGAAGGGGTAGTAGGACAGCTCCAGTGGTGGCCCAAGGGTGCCAGACTTCTGTGGGCGACCCCACAGACATCATAGCATGCATCCACATGGCTCTTTGAAGACCCTGCCACCAGCCTACACTTCTTGTGCCCCAAGGGCACACTTTCTTTTCCTTGACTACCTTGTTGCCAAAAAAGAAAAAAGTGCACTACAGTCTCGTCTCTTCCTAGCTCTATAATTCACTTTTATTTTTTTTTCCTTTTACATCACTCACAAACACGTCTCTGGGCACAAAGTGCCATATGATACACACTCGACTCCAGTCGCGCCCCCAGTCTCTCCGCCCCGCAGAAGAGGTGCGCCCCACACACGCACGCACAAGGCCTCCGGGGAACAAGGGACACACAAGAGCTCTACACACACGCACAGCCATACTACATTTTTTTTTCAGCTACGAGTGGTCACACAACATAGTCTCTTCTGTATCACCATTCGAGCCCCACGGGCACTCCTGGTGTGACCTCGAGACAGCACTCGCACGGCCAGAGTATGGGGCACCCGTGAAAAAATACTTGAGAATCTCAGACACCTCTTAGTAGCCCTAGCTTTGCGTTTTGGCCCATTGCGACGCTCAAGCAACAGGCGCGGGGAACGAGACAGAGAAAGAGAGAAAAAGCTGCACCATTCAGGGACGACATTTCTATGGCAATAGTGGCGCAGCAGATGTGGTGCACACAACACCCTGGCACGGGTTGCGCGCCCCGAGAGGAATGAGTACGCTCGCAGTGAACTTTGACTGTTTGCAGCGTGACTGGAGTGGTAAAGGATGCTTGCGCGTCTAGGACCCAGTAAAATGCACTAAAATAAAGGCAGTCTCAGTACAAATAAAATGCCTCTGTCAAAAGAGCCATGGAGAGCTTTCTAAGAAGGGGGCAACCCGGTAAACAAACACAACCAATCGTATCATCAGCTGTACAGCTAAGAAAAAGGCAGAAGATGCACAAGAAATGCTTTACCTGTTACTTTTTCTTTAATTGAAATGTGTACAGACTAATGCTAATGAACTACATTAACTGGCGGGTGGTCCCTTCGCAATATATTATATAGCCCAGGAAGTACTACAGAAGATTCATCAGATCACGGTCAGAGATGAATATAGCCCAAGTATATGTTGTTCTATACAAACAAGCTGCACTAAGCCACTGATCACTTAACCTTATTTGCAAGACCTACTAGAATGAACTGTGATGTGCGTGATAAGTAAATGCATTAATAATAAAGGGGAAAAAAAACACTATGATGCCACACATTAATGAATAGCATTCAATACTGAAATCTTCCTTGCATCTCCACCATAACAGTGCCCCAAAACACAAGGAGGCAGACATGGTGTTCATTTTCAACAGACATTGAACGCCTGTCACCAGTCGGCTTCACATAAGCTACCTGCCCTGCACCAGTCCAGCTGGTGACGTCCACTGTAAAACGCTGCCTCCATGATTCGGGCGAGTAAGAGCATGTGGCACAAAGCACTCCCTTTTTGATTAAAAGCGAACAACTGTTGCACAGCCGTAAGTGCCCTAATTAAATCTGCAATAGCAAAGACCTTCTTGCTAGCACCGAGTCAATAAAATAGGGAAAAACGAATATCATCGGACCAAAGAATAATTTGCATATTCTGCAGTCTTACCAATAGTGAACAGCACCTGGCCCCAAACGAAAGAGGTAATATCAAATAAGGATGACTATGCCACACGTTAAAAAAAGGAGTCTATTTACATCACACTGGTGAACATAAGCTTGCAAGGATAGGAAGAAGCGCGACTAAGAAGACAAAGCCCCGTGATCATGCAGCAAGTGTGGAGTGAAGTGCTGAACTTTAAAATGGAGTAATGGCCACGACACATGCACGTGAAAATGCAGAGAGGAACAGAAGTCGAAACTGAAAACGAGCATGGAGCTAGCATAATATAACGAATCTATTCCAATCTTATTCTGCACCAGTTTTTCCAACCCTCTGTCGAAGCATCATGCCACGAACTGCCACTGGTGGAAGCCAACAGAGCAAGCATGAAATTTAGTGGCATAATTGGTTGCAGCTTCAGCCAATAAAAAACAGGAATAGATGCAAAATTAGAACGAAATTGAAATGAACTCACATTATCATACCATGACAGGACCGAAGTAAAGCGTACAAGTAATTTAATATTGAATAAACATTGGCAGGCTAACAATAGCCTGCTAAAAGAAGATCCATGTATGCTGAGTAAGAAACGGATCAAAGATGAGCGCAAATGAGTTTTTCAGTATAAGCAAGTATACCAAAAAAGAAAGATGGCACACAATTGCGGCAAATCAATTCAAAACTGGCAAGTCTGCTTTAAAATAGCTACCAATATAAAAAGGATGAACATTTAAACAATGTTTAAACAAGAGGAGGCTAGATCAGGACGCCTTCGAATCATCAGCCATCACATACGAGAAGCCCTGGTTATGCTAAGGAAGCCACCGAGCACACCAGAGTGGAATGAACAAGTATATGGTCACTCACGTCCAAACGGGCATGGTCAATATTTTAGGCCTGCCCATGGAAGATGATGCCAAAAGTTCAATGGCACAAAAAAAAGAGCCAAGAAGACACAGTGGCAGAGAGTGTAAGCAATCCAGTTGTGGAGCAAGCCACAGCATACTCCATACTTTGAGGACGGGGCAGAAGTAGTAAAGCAAGCTTTCAGGCAAGTTGGTTAGAGACAACAGACAAAAACAAAGTTCGCATTCGGAGCAGACGCTCATGGATAGGCACTGAACTAATTTATCGGCTTCTTTCTGTAGTTCATATCCAGCATCCCTCCCAATATGAACATCATTTATTGTACTGAACTTATGTCTGGAGTGAGTGACAGAAACCCAACGCTTCTCGGCATGACAGTGCCAGGACGATGGTGCCGCAGACTTTAGTACGCCGCCAGAACATTGGTGGCATCTGGTGAGTAAAAGAACAACCATTCTGACATCTTAATAATGCTGTCCTTTTCCCCTCAACGTTCCCGACATTTACGAGAACCAATGCAAATCTGGTGGAAAACGAGCAAGAGTTGCGGTTCTGTGTTATCGGACAAACCAGCAGTTTGACCTTTCCTTGGAGCAAGAGAATCGTGGTTCCCGTCATTAAATTGAGAACCACTTGGGGGGGGGTTTCTCGACAAACATTTCTCCTTTACTCTTGCAGCACAAGGAAGCATAAGCCTCAGCTCCACAAGCGCAATAAACGAACTATTATCTCCAGCAGTCGAAAACAACATTTGAAGCAAAATTTGACACCCTAACCTTCCTTTAACGGAAAGATGCAAAATCTAGCCATCCTCACTTCGCTAAGAAGGTTATAACAAAAGCAGAAAGGTATGTGGAACAGCATTTTGTCATAGTTTTGATACACCACACTTTGAAGGCCAGCCAACCTGAGCAAAGCTGCACATGTACGTCTGGGCAAAATTCCACTGGATGCAACTGGTCCACAATGATTTCAAACAAAAATAACCAGCTCTTCTCTGCCTATGCTGGGTCTGACAATGCCAAATCTAAATGAATGCAACCAAGATACAAAGCACTCCTGCTGGTAGGCGCTTAACGTGTTGCGAATATAATCTCAAGCTAGCAACGTAAGAATGAAAAAATAAAAAAGAAAGCCTATGCTGGTGCCACGGCTCGGACCTAAGTAGTTTTGATTCTTTCTTTGTTCTATTCTTACTCCTTTGATCTACCTGCTTCGACAGCTGCTCTAGAATGGGCTCAATGCCACCCTACAGCACAGAAAGTGACCGGGGGGTGTGGCCAGCTCAAAGGAGGCAGACGCTCCCAAGAAACACAGCACGTCACGGCCAGCATTACAGCAAAAAAAACACGACTAAGGCCTGCTCGGTTTGCTACTTGTAGCAGAACTGCATGTCCAACATTATCTGCACAAACACCACAGACTTCGCCACGTCACAGCCCACACCTCGGTCACATCCGAACTGCGGCTGCCCCGAGCCTTTACCGACCGTTTTTCGAAATTTAGTGTGGCAAGTTGCTCGAAGCTACCACCGGACCCACAATTTGCCAAAGGTCATGAAACGTTACGAGACTTAATTTGTAACTGGCCATCGCAAAGCAATTCCTAAACTGCCCGCCATCAAAAAGAGTTCTCCATGGCTCATCCTGCACAAGGCCTTAATTCAAGTACCGCTACCACCAACACTCCAAACAACGGCCTTCTTCTTATCGAGTGACCTTGGACACCTTACCACGTCGCTGAATAGTTCTTATATTAAGAGGCAAACTTCTGGAGCAAACACCAGTGTTTCATTCTCGCACTCCACCCCGAAAATGGCAATGCAGTCTGTCCTTTTGGCTCTCGCACAAGAAATATATGTGTAAAGTTACAAAACACCACCTAGCGGAAATGGTCCGAGAGGCAGGTTTCTCTAGCACGTGCACGTTCATGTTCACAAAAAAACTAAGGGTAGAAAACTTAAAACGTTAACAAGGGGTGTGCTGCGATCATCACTTCGGCGCAAATAGAAAGGAATGGTAATGCAAAAAAAAACAAAAGAATGTTAGTCACCATAACCGCACTGACTCTCTAGCGGTGTAATTAGGTGCTTCTGTTTGCTTTTTTTTTCCCTCACAAGCACACCCAGGCCAGATTAAACTCAACGAGACAGCTTTTTCTCGCCACAACCACGGTCCTCGATCATGAAGCAGAAGATTGTTCCAAGCAAGAGAAAGAAGAAGAAGAAGAAAAAAAAGAAAGCATTACACGAGGAGATGGCCTGGAGAAAAGGTGGTGGTGGGAGTTGACACCCGGCAAGGTTGCTCGCTCCAACTTCAGGCCCGGTCGACACCGGAAGTGCGCACGAGCCACCCCCCTTCAAGGCGCCCCAAATGCTCGCTGTACAAAAGACGGACACACAGAAACAATGCCGGGGGAAGGGGAAAGGGAAGGAAAACTAGGCCTTGGGGGAGAGGGGAATGAATGTACACGTGGGACCTTCTTTGAGAAAAAATGTACAAATATCACAGGGTCGTGCCGAGGACGAGAAATAAAGGCCTCGGCCCCCAGCCGGCAAATAAATTAACGAGCGCCGCAGCACCACGATCGCACGCGCACATGTACACACGCACACACACACACACACACACACAGCAGCAGCAGCAGCAGCGGCAGCACTTCACTCGACCGCAGCACGAGATTCTTCTTCCTGCAGGCCCGAGAGGACACTCTCCTATCGCGGCAGTCCGGTGGTGGCAGCCAAGCACAGATCTGGTCTTGCGAGAAGACGCGGCAGGGGGCCACCACGGGAGGAACTTGCCCTCCTCCGAAAGGGAGGCTGTTTGCCAGCAAAGGCCTGCCAGGGCCAGTGGGAGTCGTAGAAAAACACGACAACGGCGGCGGGATGATGCGGTGGTGGGATGGTCAGACACTCAGCACTTCGTCCTGGTCGCAGAAGAGGAAGCGGAACTGGTCAATCATGGTCTGCACGGCGTCCTCCAGGTGGGGTCGCACCCGCTCAAACACCCCCATGTCGCTGAACTCGAGCGGCAGCAGCGTGGGCCACCAGCAGATGGCCAGGTTCTTGCTATCCATGCTGTTCAGCCGGCAGTTCTCGGCCACCCTGCATCATTGTCAGTCCGAAATACATCGAATGCAGAGCAAACGCCCACATCACTGACCTCCGATTAAGACTTGCGCAATCCTTCATCAACTGCGGCCACCCCGTCTCTTGCAAACTCCCCGATCTCATCGCCCCACTGAACTCTCTGCCTTACCTTAGACTCCACTTCGTTACCCCAAGGAACCATCCATTAATAACTTTCTGCATTACATGGCACACTTAATGAAAACGCTGAAATAATTAAGGAACACTATGGTATCTTTCAAGTGTCAGGTTTCATGTCCGAAAAGAACTCTGCAGGCCTAGTAGTCATCAAAGTGAATTCAAACAACCAGAGCATAGCACTGCTAGATAATTACAAGCCATTTTTCACTATTGATTTCAGACAGCGGCAGCACTAGGCCGCTGCAAGACATTAACCTCAACCAAGCCACAGCATTGATGATCACAGGAGCCCAGAAAACACGAGATAAAAATTCCGTCTCTGCTCGTGCCTCCAACACATTACTACCACTCCAACTAGGTGTGTCCAGTCCCGTCATCACAGTTGTCACCAATTTGGCCTTGCTTCATCAATAGAACAAAATTACTATATTTCAGGTAGAGCAGGGGACGCATGCAAGGCCAGCCACAGGAATACAATGCTGACAAGAAGCTCTGCAGTGGCAGTTAACACCGCCAATGTTCCTCATCATCTGAACAGAAGTTTGCAACTTTGCACTTGTTCTCGATGTTCCTCAAGGCTGTGGTCACACTAGGACTACATCAGTCAGCAGATTATCTGCAAATGCAGTTTCTCTGTTTGCACCAGCCAATGCCTGTGACTGTCCCTTTTGCCTCGCCAACAAGCATGTTGTGAGCCCCTTCGGCTCCTGTGCGATAACTGCTGCTCACTTTTTTTTCCTCATGCTCATTTAGAAACTAGAGCGTTCACTAAATCAGTCCTAGAGTGATGAGTGATCAGCTTCATTATGCAGGCGATGAAGTCCTGCGCAAATTCGACAATTTCGACCACACCTTAGCATTACTCTTGTTTACTTAGCTGGGTGGTTTGTTAATGTTCACTCGTTTAGCATGACATGTTAGACACACTCTACTCATGTCAAATACTCTTTTTTTACTGGCTACAGATATGCACTTGCTTATGAAAGGAGACAACAGTGAATGAAGCGGTAACAACTATGGTCGCCTGCCCAGGAAACGCCTGACATCTGGGTTGCTGATTTCACTAAGACCAGCACTTCTCGCTACCTTTCTCTGCGATGTAACCATTACTTGATTTTAGATCACCTTAACAACAAATTTTTATCCATTAACCTAGACCATTTTCATTCTATAACAGCATGCTTGCCTCTTCCAAAGCGGTAGTGATGACCGTTATGACCCCTGCCAGTCACCTTCAGGTTTGCCTGGCTTACCAGGTCGCATTCCATAGCACTGACATTTCTCGGTCACTGTATCTCATCCTCGTAATGAACCTGATGGTACCCCGTTATATGCGAGGTTCTTCGTAAACGGGCTTCCCGCATTGCAGCTAGAACAGCACTCAAGCAAAAGTGGCATTTACTTCTGCTACACACGTCCGATTCTTCACGCTGAAAAGACATCATGCAATTATCGATAAGGTTCTGTCTGCAAATGACCTGCTTCAATTTACGGACACGATATTACTCATTACAATAAAACAAAATGAGTGTTCACAGCAACTAACTCTAGGTCGGCCTCTGTGCTTGCGGTCTTTGACCAATTTGTAAGGACGCAGTGACAAAGATAGTACACAACGCACTTGAGTGTACAACGCATCAACTGTACTGCCTGCTACGCAAAAACAACATCCAGTAAGACGAGGGTGGTCAGTCGCTCACCGAAGCGGCTCCCGGGCGGAGGCTCGTAACCACGCCCGGGACCTACCAGAACTTCAAATTCTACTAGATCATCAAAGCTGGGGGTCCCTCCAACCAGCCACCAACAAAATTGAAATATAAGAGGGGGAGGAGGAAGCATGAATGGGCAACACCAACCAACGGGAGTGATTGGGGCGGAGGTCAGCTTCCGCACTCTCGGACTCGACTCCTTGCATGGGGACACGGATATCGTCCCTATTAATTCAACAAAAAAAAAGGGGGGAAAGGGGAACAAAAAGGGGAAAGGGGGGAAGTGAGAAGAGAGAATGTGGGAGGGGAGGGAGGGAGGACACTAATTAACTAGGTAAACTATAACCAACAACTCCCTAGTCACATAAAAATTACCAATTCAACACAACCTCCCCTTTCAATAATTTTTTTATTATTTTTTTCTCCTTCTTTCTCATTTCCATCCGCGTTCCCTCCTTCCGTCCTATTGTCCTCCAACTCTCTCATTCCCACCCTCCTCCTACTTCTCCATCATTTTCAACGGGGGGCCCTAAGCAGCGGGCCTTCCTTTACCTCGCCTTGCCCTATTTCCTCCAACAAAACCAGTCTTCCCCGGAACCCGGGGCTCAGAACCACCAACCAATCAGGAAGAAAAAGGGAAGGTGGAGAACTGAGGGAAAGGGAGGGTGTGGACGAGGGGAGGGGGGAGGGGAAAATCACCTGGGAACAAAATTAAGGGGTGGGGGGCCTCTAATCTAATCTGTACCAAAAATTCACAGGTACTCAAGCCATCCACCAACCATCTCCGCAAAAGAACAACAACAGCCCAGTACCACCAGCCCCCCTCCACACAGCAGAAGCTTGGCCTCTTCGACAACCCTGCTCAGACCCGGAAAACCATCTAAATAAACGAATGTTACCAGCAAGAAGCATGTAGAACGCGCCACAACCGCAGTGAAACCATCTAATGAAATAAATCCGCTATGACTGGCCCATTCCCGTGGAGGCGGCTGGGCTAGATAGTAGATCTAACTTTTTTTTTTAAGCAAAATTTTTTATTGGACCAATCCCTATTCATTTTTCTTACTATTGGTTTAAGCCCGTTATACCTAGTGGCACGGGCAGAGGCATATTATTTTATGTTCTGTTTTTGGTAGCCTCACCATATTATATGTCCACATATTGTATGTACTGCCTGCTAGGGTGGTCGGTCGCTCACCGAAGCGGATCCTGGGCGGAGGCTTGTTACGACGCCCGGGACCTACCAGAACTTCAAATGTCTACTAGACCATCAAGGCCTGGGGTCCCTCCAACCAGCCACCAACAAATTTGAATTACAAGAGGGGGAGGGGAAGCAGTATTGGGCAACAACACCAACGGGGGTTATCGGGGGCGAAGGTCAGCTTACGCACTCTCAGTTTCGACCCCTCGTGATGGAGACACGGATACTGTCCCTATTAATTCCAAAAAAGGGAGGGGAGAGAAAAGGGGGAAGGAAAAGTGGGGAGAGGAGAAGGAAGGGAGGAAACTAATTAAACTCTTTAAACTATAACCAATAACACCCTAGCCTCATTCAAATTACCAATTCAACACAACCTCACCTTCCCAAATTTTGTTCCCGTTCCTCTTACGCTCTTATCAAAAAAGAAGAGAATTAATTTAAGTTTTTTTTTTTCCGTTTTTTTCCTTTCTCCCTTTTCCATCCTCATTCCCTCCTTGCGTCTCATTATCCTCCAACTCTCTCCCTCTTTCACCCTCTTCCTACATCTCCATCATCTTCAACAGGGGGCTCCAAGCAGCGGGCCTTCCCTCACCTCGCCTAACCCGGAATTCTTTTATTGGAGCAATCCCTATTCATTTTTCTTACTATTGGTTTAAGCCCGTTATACCTAGTGGCACGGGCAGAGGCATATTATTTTATATTATTTTTGGGTAGCCTCACCATAATATATCTCCATATATGTACTGCCTGCTATATGGCCCCTGAACCCCCCCCCCACCTCCCGCCCCTGAAATTGACGAAATGATCGGACAGGTGACATACACTATGGAACTGGCATCATCGATCATGCACATGCCTGATTGACATTGTAGACAAAAAGCATAGTGATTTGGGCCTGTTGGTACATTGTAGCTCATTAGCATGCTTGGCCAGCAGTTTTAATGCCACCTTTCTTACTGTTTTTCGCGGAGGTCGCCACATTCCTTTGGCAGCAAGGGGTATCACGGAAGCTTGAAAATGCTTTTATGTCACCGCGGTGGTGGGAATCGCGCAATTTCTTCTTTTTTTAATCCAGTGACTCATCATTCGCCGCAACCGAGTTGTGCAATGGCAGTAGTTTGTTGTATCTGAGATGAGTGCCATTACACCAAGGGATAGTTTGACAGCAGCATCACCCTCATTCACACTGACCAAGCGTTCGTTTTAACTGTAGTCGTTGAAGTGAGGTAGACTACCTATCTGTGTCCCAGTCTCTAAGCAACCGTCGATCTGAGGTCACTGCTGCCAAAACTACATTTGAAGAGCATCTTATTCGTGAAATGTCATAAATTTACTCACGATTGCCACCATCGCACACACAAGCTTTGCAAATTGACTACAACTGCTCGTCCTGGTAGTAGGCCAAAATTATTAAAAAATAGTTACTAAAGGTTATTCTATGCTGTCATAAAAATTGCGAAGTGGCCACACACGTTAACAAAAGCGTGACTTCGGTGGTCCCTCATTGCAGTGTACAAGGCACAGCTGGAAAAAGAGAGCAAGACTGCTCGCGAAATAAACACAAGAGCGGCACCTCACATACAACATGAGCAGGACTCTCCTTTCTGCACTCCCTGGCAATACCTAAAGACACGAACTCTGATTCGGAATGCTGCCCCAAATGCAGCATACACAAAGACAAACAACAAGCTTAGCACTCGCCAGTGTTTCTACATAGGCTGCTGACCCAAATACTATTGAGCGAAAGCATTAGCTGCGGGTGACCGAGCGTTCTATTTTTCTTCTTCCTCAGCCCACATATAAAGCCCAGCTTTAACCAACCCGTATGAACGTGCCTTAGTGGCCTATAGGGGTAACATGAATGCCAGGGATGATTCTGACATAACTGTCCCATGTGAAACGAGAGACCCAAGTTGGCAGCTCCTGCCAGCCCACATATAAAGCCCCGCTTTAACCAAGACATATGAACGTGACTGATGTCACGTATCACGTGAGCACCAGGTGCACCTCTAGCGCGCCACGCCAACTGCTTTTGTTTCACGTGGGGTGTGACGTTACGCGCTGCGCTGTGGCTGCGACCGCGCTACGCCGACCGCTTGAGTTGGTAGCCCAGCTCTCACCCTAGTGTCACGTGGGGACTGCCGGTTACTAAATGTGTGCAGTGTGAGGTTCAATGATGGTTGCTTGTGGCGCTAAATGCACATTTCACTGCACAAGTGGCGCTCAACTATCACAGACCACACAACATGGCGCTCTCCATTCAAAGAAACGCAAACATCACCAGCGCTAGTCCATGCTCATGTTGTGCGTGAAGGACGCCACAAGCCCGTGACACAGTGAACACCACAAACGCCATGGTGCCATTCTCGATTTCCTCCTCTGTGTTGCAGCACCAGAACTGGGAAAACAAGTCGCTACAAAATGAAGCTCGTACAGTAGGAGTTTGCATGACATTCTAGCATACTCACCGTACAAAATGCTGGAAGATGAACTTGAGGATCTCAAAGTTGGCTGGCGGCAAGCTTTTGATGAGCTCCCTCAGGGCCAGGAGCCGACAGCTGCGATCGGACAGCCCTGCACAACGCAAATGGGGCCACGTCAGGGCACGCCTCATGAGCTGCGGAGGCACGCCGTCACATGGAACCCTGCTGGTAATTATCAGCATCTCGACTGCGATGGTTGTTGGTTACACGGTGAAAAAAAAAAGGCACACAAGAGGCAGAGCAGTGACTACAAAGTCTCTCTCTCCCCCTTCAGTTTACTGCCCTTGTACTTTAACTAGCACTTTTGCGCTCTGTTTTAAACAGCACTGCAGTTCAGCACTATACCATTCCCAGTGTTAGTGTGGAACAAGTCACAATAGAACTCAAGTATCAACAAAGCAATACCTACAATAACAAAACAGAAAGCTGATATGTCCACAGCTATCACATGCCATCAACTATCAGGATGGTCAGAAACCATTTGGACTACCCACGTTTCCTTTAAAACACTCCAACATCATAACATAGAGCAACATTTACTACCTGCTATACGTCGCTCCATACATGGCATGCAACATTGACAGATGTATGTAGCAAGCCTCTTAGTTCTGGCTGTGGTCGGTGCCCAGAAAGTATACCGTATTTACTCGCATAATGATCGCACTCGCGTAATGATCGCACCCCTGAATTTTGAGGTCAAAATTCCATTTTTTAAATTCCCCGCGTAATGATCGTACCCCGAACATGGAGCCGCCTGGTGGTTGATCTGCAGTCATCCCGCAGTGAATGCATTCCGACGAGTTCCCAACCTAGTCTAGTAACGTTGGAGTTCCCATGATTCCATGCTTTGCGGCGTTCGCCATTTTGCAATTCGGCAGCGTCGTAGCGTGCTTTGTGTTTTTGTGCGAGTTTACGCCATTTCACCATGGGGCGGTATGCCAGTTACACCGCCGCGTTCAAGCTCAAGGCTGTCGACTATGCACTGAAGCATGGCAACCGCGCTGCTGGTAGGCATTTCGGCGTGGACGAAATGAGGATACGCTATTGGAAGAAGCAGCGCGAGAAGCTGATGGCTACGAACAAGACACGGCGGGCTTTCCGTGGACCCAAAACGGGCAAGTTCCCTCGTGTTGAGGAGGCGGTCCTAGAATATGTGAGGGACCTGCGCAAGGATGGTTGTGCAGTGTCATTAGAAATGATACAGACGCAGGCGCGCACAACTGCCAGGAAGCTGGGAATCGCCGCAAAGGATTTCCGCACTAGCTCCTGTTGGACGACTCGCTTTATGCGACGGAATGGACTTTCCCTGAGGCGGCGGACGTCGTTGTGCCAGCGGCTCCCAGCCGCGTATGAAAGCAAAGTGATAGACTTCCATCACTTCGTCACTAGGCTTCGCGAAAAATGCAGTTACCTCATGTCGCAAATTGCAAACGCCGATCAAACTCTACTGACGTTCGACATGCCCCGGAATACAACTGTGAACGAGAAGGGTGCTCGGAGCGTCCTCGTGAAGACGTCTGGCGCAGAAAAACAGCGATGCACAGTCATGCTTGCTGTGACGGCCGGCGGGCGGAAGCTGCCACCATACGTGATCTTCAAACGGAAGACTATTCCGAAGGGAAACTTTCCCCGTGGCATCCACATACGTGCACAGATGAAAGGGTGGATGACTGCAGACTTGATGGTCGACTGGATCAAGACTGTTTGGGGAAGAAGACCAGGAGCATTTCTGCTTCCCTCGCTTCTAGTTTTGGACAGTTTTAGGGGTCACCTTGTGGACAGCATGCGTGCCAAGCTGAAAGAGCTACGCACGGACATTGCAGTCATTCCTGGCGGCCTGACTTCGCTGCTGCAGCCTCTCGACGTGTCTTTGAACAAACCGTTCAAGGACAACGTTCGACGACTTTATGCTGAGTGGATGGCGATGGGCCAGCATGATTTGACGCCGAGCGGAAAGATTAGAAGGCCATCCGTGGAGATGCTGTGCTCGTGGATCACAGAAGCGTGGAGCAGTATCCCCGACGAGGTAATGGCTAAGAGTTTTAAGAAGACAGGCATATCTAACGCTTTGGATGGAACGGAAGATCACTTCCTGTGGGACAGTGAAGATGCTCCCAGCGACGACACTGCCGTTTCCGATGAGTCGTGCAGCAGCGGAAGCGAGGATGGCGAGGATTCAGACTTTGATTAGAGTACTGACGAAAAAAAATAAATGGGCATTGTGCACTCCATGTGATGCTTAATGTGCGTGTTTATTGCGAAGGTAAGCCTTACTCAGCTTTTATTTTTGGTTGTAATCGAGATTTATGTTCTAAGACGTCTGACCTGCAACTTGTTTGCGTTTTCGGCGCTCAAAAATTTTTTGTAGAAAATTTACCCCGCGTAATGATCGCACCCCGAAATTTGCGTCAGTATTTTAAAAAAAAAAGTGCGATCATTATGCGAGTAAATACGGTAGTTTGCCCTATGTCCAATGTTGAGAGAAGCATCTTTTGCTTTACACGGCTCATGTGCTGTGAATGGCAATGTTCAGCAATTACTTGTTCAGCAAATTCATCTTGCCCCTCACACTGAGACTTCAAGAAGTGACAGCAACATGCCGAAGGGTGGCACAGGACTGAAAAGGCTATTTGCTCCGCCCCGAAAAAGTAGTTCGGCATAACTGGAAATTGAATGCTTGCTTGCCTTGCCCATGATTTGCAGTGACGAGCAGATTGTTCTATACTGCTCCACGTTCTCACGGAAACCTTCCCCAAGACTTCGAAAAGTATGAGATATGTGATGCAGCAATAAATTTTTGTGACCACAGTACTTGTGCAGATTCAAAATGTTGACCGTTAAGTTTGGGATAGAGCACAGTGTCATAAAGATGACCTCCATACAAGAGAAAGAAGGCAGGCCCAGATTAATTCTAGAGGATAAAACAGTGTTACAATGCTTACTCCACCATTCCTTCCTCCACTAGTACCTGCCCTTGGAACAGCTGAGGACAGACAGAGACAAACCTATTTCTGGCACATGCCCACTTCTTTCTCTCTCTTCAAGTCACCTTTCAAGTTTATCTAGGCTTTTGCTCTTCTCTTCCTTTTGTTTTTATTAGATAGTGTGGCCATACAGCCAAGCAGAGTCCATCACATGACAAGAGCATCACTCCAAGTGACCTCCTTCCTATCTTGCAAACTGCCAGGCTCATCGCTCCATAAAACTCCATCTCTTTCAGCTATATTTTCATTTCGTACAGTCGTCTACTCCTTCACTCTGGGACACCATTGCATTATGTGTGCCACTCATTTTTTTTTTCTTTCTAGTCAATTCCAGCTCGTCAATTTCTGTGCATTCTTGAGGCTCCCTTTCCATCTCTCAATGTTGCCGGAATTTCCACTGAATACCTGGTGGCAGGCAACCTGAGCCACAAGCCCCCTCGAGGGGAAAAGGCACACTGACCAGCTATCTCGGTGAGGCGTGCCATGTGGGTGTGCGACAGCAGCGGGGGCAGCCGCTTGGAGAAGAAGTCCTTGAGGGCGGTGGCCACCGCGTTGACTGGCAGCTCGGCACCCAATTCGGCAGCGCCCAGATCACCCAGCCGGCCCTCATCCAGCCGCTGCAGCAGCAGCTCCACATGAGCCCGGTTGCCCGGCACCCGGTACAGGCCCTCCGAGTCCAGGCCCTCCTGCTCAATGAAGCGCACGCACTGCTCCACAAAGAGGGGCGTGCGCACGGCCTCCGACTGGGCAAACTCTTCCAGGGCCGGGGTGCACCCTCCACCCCCAGTGGCGGGGCTGCTGCCGCCACCCTGCTTCTTCTTCTTCTTCTCCGTCAGCCGCTTTTGCCGCTCCTGCAAAATAAAGGCCTCCACTATGCATGCGCTCATGCCAGAGTCCCTTAGGCTTTCCTTACATAGCTCAACTCAATGCTCCAGTATAATACTCACCAGTGCCTGACATCAATGAAGCAGTTTAGCACATGTAACACACCCCAAACTGTGAAAGTTCGTTAAGTCAAACATCAATCATTCGAATTTCTAGATAATTTGAACGGTGCCAGCCAACACCCATGCAAAGCTAAGGCACCGGACAGATGCTGCGGGTCTCGCAACAGTTAGGCTATGTCCAAGTATGATCATCAGAGTAAGCAATACTGAAAACAGCCCTCCTCATACCTGACCTGCATATTGCGGAGTTGACCGCACACCTCCAAAGCGTACACAATGGCATGTGTGACAAAAAACAAACGGCCTCGTCTTCGAGAATAGGTCACCAACTTAGTTTCAGTTTCACTTATATGAGCTTCATGCCAGTTGTACCAGTCTGCGGTGAGAGCGACTATTGGTTGCTCATCAGCCAGACAACCGATCACGGCTGTAGCGGCATGCCAGACCATGGCTGGCATGCCGCTGGCATGCCATGAGAAGATGCTGAGGAGGAGAAAAGAACTCAAACAGGTGCTACATATAAGCGTAATGTTGCTTTCCTTTTTGTTTTTACTGGCACCGCTTTCACTGCACGTGTAACACTGTCAGTGCAACAGCTATCGATGAGACCTTGCATTATATAGCGCACGGCGCACACATTTGTCAGTTTTCTTTCTTCATGCTATAAATGAAGCAATGATTACGTCCTCCAAGACTGAGAAACAAGCAAGTTTCAGCGAGTTGATGTTTCATGCTCAAGATAAAGATCACAGCACAAAAGTCGAAAGGACACTAATACAGTGCAGTCCACATATAACAATACTGAGAAAACCGAAAAATCTGATCGTTATGACCGATATTATTATATCTTGGCAGGCAAAAAAAAAAAATGAAAAAATGAAACAAAGAAAAAAAAAGTCTGTATTTTCCCATGCATGTAGGCTTTGAACACTAACCATTGTAAGCAGCAGTAGATACTTTATTACAGGGTACATCAATAGCCATTTAACAACTTAAGCATACTTAATAATGTCGAAAATTCGCACTCGCATGAGCAGCAGCTGAAGCTTGACAATCTCTATGAGCATCGCTTCGAGTTGCACGTATGCTGGCGGCAGTCCTTTTTGCGTGCACGGAACCAATTAGCGACTGGGTGAACTGCAGGACATCCTCAGCCTTGATGATCGTCAAAATCGTAGGGTGCCAGAAATCCTGATGAATCTGCTGTTTCATCTTAAGAGCTATCGCGCCGTCAATGCGGTCAGCGCCTTTTTCCACGGAGGCTCAGTTGGCGATGGCGATGCTGACACGGCCGCACCCTTAGCGCGGCAACAGGCAGTGATTGTGATGATGATAGTGTTCATTTCCTAACCGCACGCAATGGTACTCGCGGATTTCTCCATGAAAGTCCATTTTCGCCGCATATGTCGAGCTTTCACGTCATTTTCTCCTTAGTGTTTTATTTTTTATTAACCATTAAGACATTTTCGTGGTAAACATCTACCGGGCAGCGATAAAACTATCGTTCTATTCGATGTACCGCCGATAATCGATCGTTACATCTGGTTTATTTTTACACTGGACCAATGAGATAACTGATAAATCTCAAGAATTTGATCGTTATAAACGATATACCGTTAAATCCGGTATCATTATAAGGGGACTGCACTCTAAGTGTTATTACTGCCCCTGGGGATGTACAGTGGCAGCAGACGTTCGTCCAGGCTTAGAAGAGGCAACCTACAAAATGCAACACACTCGCTTTGAAGCCCTCTGGAGCAAGAATGTGAACACGACGAAGGAGTAGCGCGTGTCCCTGGTACAACTGTCATCCTAATCATGAAGACGGACAAGATCAAGCACCATTAGGCACGGAGTATCCGAGGTGGCTTACCTCTTCCTTGAGGCGGCGCTTCTCTGTCTTCTCGTCCTCACGAGCCTTTTTGCGCTCATCTTTCTTGCGAGTTGTACTCTTGTCCTTCAGCAACTGCTGCAAGGCAAAGACGTCGCCACTCCCGTTAGCCTCGCAAATGTTCTCAACCAGGCCAGTATTCAAGAGGTCTAACTGCTGGAATGACAACATTCAACACAAAGTGCACTGCAATGCGACAAGTCCTCACAAAAGCGAGCTTGTTGAACACCACGCTGAGGTCTGTTAGGAGAATTTTCCACAAAATCACCCACTCCCTTCATTAACCACGCAGTACAACACTGTAGCCTTTTCTATTTCAAAGCTGGCCCAACCGCTCACTCTGTAAATAGGGCTCGTTTGGATGCGTTGATTCCTCTAGTTGCAATGTGGCACTAGTTGCGTGGAGCTGTAGCTCACGTCATGATGAGAGCTGCTGGCACGACTGCTAAATGCTCACATCTCAATAAAAAGCTGCCTCGCGAAGAAAGAACAGAATTTTGTCCACTCCTTTTTCATTGTTGGCCACTCACACTCTGCCTCAAACCAAACAACAAGTATGCTCACACCCAGTGCACTGGATGGGCATAAAGACTAGAGTGTAAAACAGTGGTAAAGAGCACTTTAATGAAGGCTTGATTTCATGAAAACTTTGGCATGCAGAACGAGAACTTCATGATTGCTTTCTCTTTCTCCTAGCTGCAAAACTTTGAGCTGATGACCAGCATCTACACGTCTGGCTATGTTGGCAGCCCCAAACCTTTCATGTCTTTTCCTTATCTGCCAAAAATTAGCTGGAATACTTCACCTAAATTCTGTTTAGCAATCTGTTAGCACAGAAAAGCAAGCCAGCACTTTCATCAGCAAACCAAGTTAGAATGATGTCATCAGCTAGCATAGTGTATGCCTTGGTAGCCATGAAGCCATGAATACTACAGTAAAATCTCGGTGATACAAATCCGATTGATACGAATATCGGGATGATACAAATTCGCAAAATTCCCCGACCGGAGTGCATTGTGTACAATGTGCAGAATTTCGGATGTTCCAAACACTCTCCCGTGCCACTATGGATGACATGAACGTGCGGACTGCAACCACAACCCCGAACACTGTGCGCACTGTCCGTGCATCGTCGACTCCGTGATCGCCAGCCACGCTGTGTACACGCATCACGAGCAGTTTGCGGTGACGCATCGTCCGCACCTCGCCAGCGTCGCAACTGTCCGTCGCGCTCACACTGCTAAAAGTTTTGAGCGGCACGTGGCCTACAAACCACAGACGTCACATCCACAGCATTTGCCGGCAACGTACACGCGATCAGCGAGCAGTTTGCGGTGCCGTGCAGCAGGCATGTCGCCGTCTCCTGTCATAATGTATGCGACACGAAAAGTACAAAGGCGGGCGGACCGCACATTGCCAGCATCGCTATCATTTTCCATGCTGCGAAAAGTCTGCAGTGGTGCACTGCCTTGAGTAGTAGTCGGCGGCGCACGTGGCGGGCGAACACAGGGCGCACATTGTAGACTTCGCAACCACTATAGTCGCACCGCATGCCTCGCTAACTTAGTGGCACGGGCAGAGGCACATTATTTTTATTTATTTTTGGCCTGCCTCAACATAGTATATTTATGCATCGCGAGCAGTCTGCAGCGCCATGCAGACAGCACGTCACCATCTCTTGTGCTGTATGCGCCGCGAGAAGTCTGCAGAGGCACGCGGCCCACACACCGCCAGCATCGCAATTGCCTGCGCCGTGAGTGGCGAGCTGGGACCGCGTGACTATAATAAACCTTCTCAGATCTAAACAGATCTGTACACGTAAACAGATCTGTGCGACTACCTTTCCCATGCTTCTGCAAACTTATTTTCTTTTGTTTTGATGGTGCAAATGATCGTATGATACAAATTTTTTTGCAACCCCATCAAATTCGTATCAGTGAGGTTCTACTGTATGCACTGCTCTTATGTGTGGATTTCATATCGTAGACCAATTGGCTGTTATGCAGCTCCTATATCAGTGCCAACAAACTGTGACAAAAATCGTGTTCCAAACACTGTCAAGGCCTTCTTTCTGCGCAGGCTAGAGCAGCAGAGTGGGTACGGTGATTTAAAAACTAAAAATGAGGTGCTCACACTCTTCTTTTGTTTGTGGCAGTCACATAAGTTATGAAACATGTTAGCCAAAAATCATTTGCCACTTTCCGAAGAAGTTCACATAAGCCTCATCTAAAAACAAAGAACCGTCATATTTGTGGAAACCACAAGTGTCTTTTACAGAGCACCTCCTATCGCACATTTCACCACGCATTTTGGAGCTCAACACGTTTCATGACAAAACACCAGTGTTTGAAATGCAGGACAAAAGTGCGACGTTTCGTCAGCTCTCATTTTCTACTGCATACACTGACAAAAAAAAGCAAAAGAATGCAAAAGATGAAATTCTGCCCGACACACAAACCACCCACTTACCCTGGCACCAGCCGCGAGTTCCCCGAGGGTCGCACTGTCATAGGCCACGCTATCATCGACAGGAAGCATGCAGGGTAGCTTGGTCTTGGCTGCTGCAATACAGGGCAGTCGCTTAGCGCTGTCTGGGTACAAGTAGAGCAACTGGGTACGATCAGGCCTTTAAAGGCCTTCTTCGAAACATTTCGCAACAGCACCTTACCAAGAGACATCAGCATGTAAAACAGTGGACACACAACATGCTGTGATGATGAGGCAAGCAGCGCAGAAAAATTGGCTCAGAGACCCTGTACATGCAACCTTTCTTCTCCTGAAGCCTCTGGTCTATCTGACTGAGGGTTGGCCATGAAACATGGCAAGGCCAAGACAAATTGGCA
Source organism: Amblyomma maculatum (assembly GCF_055883805.1). Taxonomy (NCBI): domain Eukaryota; kingdom Metazoa; phylum Arthropoda; class Arachnida; order Ixodida; family Ixodidae; genus Amblyomma; species Amblyomma maculatum. The sequence continues at coordinate 64,707,721 of NC_139351.1, read as the reverse complement.
AACACAAGCACACGCCACAGCAAGCAGCAGCTGGCACCTGTGGCTGACGGCACCAGCGGCGCATCTGGGTACGGAGGCAGCGCCGGAATGCGTGGGGGCGCCACAGGAATGCTGCCTCCCCGGTGGCGGCGGTGGCGCCCCCTGCGGTGGGGTGCCGGCGGCCGGCGCGGTGCACCCCCGTGTGTACGGCCAGGGTGCCGCTCCAGGGAGCTCCACTCGCTGTCCGAATCGGACGCCGCACCCACTGCTGTCACCACCCACCGCCAAGACACCAAAACAGAGGAAGGAGGAGGAAGAGCAGGAGGTGCCGGACAGAGAAGGGGAAGGGGACAGAGAGAGAAAAAGAGACAGAGAAAGAGCACAGTGAGGTGTGGACAAGCTGCAGACCAAGCCAGGGGCAGTATGACGCTCTCAGAGCCCAAAAGTTGCTTCAGCGCAGACAAATTTACAAGTGTGGCCACTGCCATTGCAGATCAGCCTAGCTTTGAATAAGCACGCGGCAAGGATGTCACCATAATTAGCGTGACAGTCACGCGATCCGAAAAGGAAGGTTGCAAAAATGCTGTTCCAATTGCTACATAACGCTAACTGCTGCACAATGTGTGCATAATAATATGCTTTCCCGATACAAGTCGGTTGTAGAAGCCGCTAAGAAAAGCTGCAACCCTACATCAGCAGTAGGTATCAGCTTGGGGTAAGCACTTACTGTTTACAGTGCTACCCAGCATGGCTTGACATTTCATTTATTCTCTTAGGTGACAATGACCAAAGTCAAGACGCCCATTGCTGCCTGCCATTACTCCTGTAAAAACCACAACTGTCCCTAAATCACAGCTTTAGCATAAGTATGACTGTATAGATTGCTGGCGTATCAGCTGGGAAAAAACAAAAGACGCATTACAGCAATGCTCGCCTAAGCTATTCCTACAAGACTGAAATCACGGAATGAAGTGAGAGGACATACAAACATCTGAGGAGAAAGGAAACAAGACAGTGAAGCTTTACACAACCATACAGAGATGAGGGTGAAAGCACCATGTAAGAAGAGTCAGTACGCACCCAATTGTGTATTGGGTTTGACAGTCGTTTGGCACACACAAGGGACAAGTTTCACAGGACCACAGTAACAGAAAGTAACTAGTCGAAGTTACTCACACAGAGAGGCCCAGCCAGACATCTCATTGGTATGCTGACAGCTGAGCCTAATGGCTTCGGGCGGAGATACGACACACTACTGTGCGAAGGCGAACCTTTGACGGAGAATTGTTGTATACACAGTCTCAGTTGCTATGTGGCTGCAACTTGTCTACTGTGTAGAGTAAGTAGAACCCTGCCACAGTAAACTCAGATACTATAAAGTTGATCCCGAATATACTGAACTCAAAGCGGATCGTGAAATAATTCGACGTATCGATAATTCGATATATAAAAACACATCGACAGATGAGCTCCTCAGTAAATGTTATTACTGTGCAGCTGTGCTAGCAAGCGCACTTCTTTAACAACATGCGGCTTGCCGGGCATACTTTCAGCACAGTGCACACCGCGAGTGTGGTGATCCATGGGCCACACGTGCGTGAACTCGGGTCAGGTGTCAAATAGAGGGTGCAACATCACATGACCGCTACAGATCGGAGCGTCATAGCTGGAATTGCTTGCATCTCACACCGTGCGATACAAGTGTTGGAGCTCGGATGATGCGCAGACGGTGCTTTGAGGAAAGTCACCGCTGACCGTAAGATGGTTTGGTATGGTTTATGAGGTTTAACGAACCAAAGCGACTCAGGCTGTGAGAGACGCCGTAGTGGTGGACTCCCGAAATTTCGCGCACCTGAGGTTCTTTAACGTGCACTGGCATCGCACAGCACATGGATGCCTAGCTTTTCACCTACATCGAAAATCGACCGCTGCGTCCAGGATTCAATCCCTCATCCTTGTGCACAGAAGTCGAATTCCCTAGCCACTGGTTTAGTTGATTAGAGAGTTAAGTATTTTTTTTTTTTTTGTACAACTACCGTTCTACCAAGCCAACCATCTGACAATAATGATGAATGCAAATCAGGACATGTGCAGGTGATTTTGGAAGGCTTTTTTTTTTTTTTACAGTCCAAATTAGGGGTGTGTGAATACTGAAACTTTCAAATATGAATCGAAGAAGAATATATATAAAGAAAACGCCTTCGAACATCTGATCAGTGAAGAAAAGAAAGGCAGAAAAATAAACGATAGCAAACATTGTCTGTCTCATTTTAGAATTCACATGATACTTGCAAATAAAACCAAAACAAGAATTGCACAGAAGTGCATACCCTACTGAAAAACCCAGTAGATTTCGTACATCGTTTCTTCCTTCTTTCCTTTCCTTTTTTTTTTGTACAGGAAAGACCTGCATGAAACCAAGTGGAGATGTCACATCACTACTGAATAGAGTAAACTCTCGTTAATTCAGCCTTGATGGGACCAGAAAAAAAGCCCGAATTAACTGAAACCTCGAATTATCAAATGGGCCTGAAAAAAATCTGCCAAAACTGCTTGCATCAGAGTAATCTTGACCGATGAATGCCTCCGCCATGGTTGTCTGCATATGAGATGGAACTAAAGTGAAGATGATGTTTTTTTTCCAGTTTGGTCAAGTGTTTCAATTTGCAAACACATTCAGGAAGGCCCTCTTCACAACAGGGAAGGTCCCTCATTGCAAAATGACCAATCATGTTTTAAGGAAGCTTAACTGCACAGTCCACACGGTGAAGCATCGCTGTGAAGCGCATAGTGCGGTTAAGCTTTGGTGAATTCAATAATTTTGTGGCGTATTCAGTCATTTTTGAATATTCATAAAATTTTTCACAACACTTTTTCGAATACAAATCGAATAAAAGTAAAGCACAGTCCATTTAAAAAGATGCAAGGAAAACTTCAAAAATTTGAAGTTCAATTCGTATTTAAAATTTCTGATAATCGCACAACCCTGATCCAAACATAACTATCACTTTTCTCGGTTTTTCTTAATATCGTTATAAACGGACTGCACTGTACTGTCTCGTCCTAATTACCTAATGCATCGAATGGCTTCCCTGCATATAAAGTCCCTCAATAGACTGACACTGGTCTGTGTCCACGTTACTGCGAGTCTTGGCTCCTTCATTTGACCAGCCTCGGGTCGCTACAAAAATCATCAGCACGTCACCTAATCACGAACGCAACTTTGGAGTCGTATAGCAAATCACATTAATACTATTAGTTTTCTTTGTGTTGTTCATTTTCTTTAAACAAAAGGAAACATCATAAAGACATCATTGTGATGGCAGCAGGGTTTCGGGTTGCTTGGAAAGCGTTCTTTTCAACGCCTGGCCACTGCACCGTGATTCACCTTCCAACAACTAGCACAACGAAAGGAATGAGGTGGTGTCAAAGAGCCATTTCCCAAGCCATTCACCCCTAACAAAGCGAGAGCCAGGCCAGGAGAAAGCATCTACCCAGAAAGCTACCCGTGAGTCCTCTGTAGCACCGGGGATCTCAGATCCAGTGACCCAACAGATTGTCAATATCAGTACCTCTTTTCTGCACGACCCAAAAACATTACGCCGGCAAAGAACCAAGACCACGAGGCGCAAGCAGCACTACACCTTACGTGGCTACAGGATATGTACAATGCCCCCCTTTCCCCCCCTCCCCCCACAGCACTGGTGGCCGCCAAGTGGAAACCAGCAACTGACCTTTGTCGTGTTCTCGGCTGGCGTGCCGTCGTGCAAGGGAACGCACCCGATGTTTTCCTTCGGGCAGCAGCAGGGGACCCCGGTCTGCACCTCCACCGAAGACCGCCTCCTGCGTGTGCCAGCACGTATGCACGTCTGAGTTCAGCTCGTAGAGCAAGAAACAATCCTCTGCCTCGATGAGCATCCACAGAACAATCCCCACCCCTCTTACCAGTTCAGCGAGTGGCTGCTGCTGTTTTGTTGTAATACATTAGGCTCCCGTTAGGAAGACCTCTGCTGAGACGTATCCTTGGAGAGGAAAGGAAGTCGAAATTGCATGCTTTAAAAAAAAAAAACAGAAAACGTTTACTACAGCGAATAATTCATAATGCCCATGTTCTTTACATCAAGTTTCAAGGACTGATCCTTGGTTGGCACTAAGGGAGTTCACTTTGTGGTGGCTACACTGAAACTTCCCTATCATCCGAAGAACTAGTATCGGTTGAAGGGAAAGGGAATTGACTGCAACCACCGCTGCAATTAGAAGGAGATGTAAAAGGGTGTAAAACATACCTGTGGCGAGGGGGCATCTTCGTCAGGGATTGCTAACGGAGGCTTGTGACCGGGGCCCGACAACTGCAGCCGACTGATGGCCTCCGTCAGATGGTCGAACTGCCGCAGGTTCAGCTTGCCCGGCTGCTGCTGCTGATGGTGGCCCTGAAGGGAGAGCAAAACGCGAGGATTTCACATTTTAAAAGCTGTTTCAGCAAGCTATTGTGGCACTCATGCTGCATACGACGATGCATGCGCATGTGGCATGCCTGCCAACTTGGCGATGGTATCAAAGGATCGGGAGATTTGTGTACACATCAACATTTAATGCAGTCCAAAGAATGCTTTCCCAGCAGGGACTTAGCTGGTTTTGACAACGCCATGTCAACTGCTCTAAGCGCCTCACGAAGGTCCCCACTCACACACACACTGTCGCAGTGACGTGAGTCACATGACCCCTGAAATGCACAGCCTGCCAGTCATATGACTGAAGAGACCACACCAATGAGTCACGTGACAGAAGGGTGATGCTATCTATTGCTGAGGCGACTGACAGTCAGGTGCTAGGCAATGATGTCACTTCACGCATGTAATCACACCTCGCCGGAGTGGTCAAGCTATAACTGACGCTGCAAAAAAAAATGATGGGACCCAGTTTGCACTTGACATTGTCCTAAGGTCATCCCTGCAATACAAACACTTCGTTAACACCACTTATGGGTTTGCCCCCCCCCCCCCCCCCCCCCCCTAACGCTGAAGCCAAAAATACTTCGGCACCCGGAAGCAACAGATGGGTTTGGCACTGAACCGATCCTCGTACAGTAAAACCTCGTTAATTCAAACTCTGCTTATTCGAAATCCCGCGTAATTCGAAGGTTTTCAGCGGTTCCAACATTTTCTATGAAAATTTTGCTGGATAAATTGAACAGTCAGCGCGCCTCAACTTGGTTAATTCGTCGGTTCTGACTGTGGCCTCAGTGATCTGTGCTATGCGGCGCGCGTCTCGCCGCATAGTTTTCAGAGATGCCGCTAGATGTCACTAGTACCACTAGGTCTTTCCGCGTTTCCATTGTACCTTTGTCTACCCTTTGCGTTGCGGTCGTCGCATGGTCCGGTCTTGTCGTCTTCGCTGCATTTCAACCTGTTCTGTGCCTCGAGTGGACGCGTATATGCTGTGCTCTTCGTTTCCGACGACGTGAGCGGAGTTTTGAGAAGAAAATCGCCTTCGCCACGTGTATATGCCGTGATCTTCGTTTCCGACCACGTGCGCGGAGTTTCTGAGAAGAAAATGCCCAAGTAAAAAGCCTTGACTCTATGCCAAAAGGTGTGCCTGGTTGAAGAGGCAGAAACATGGATGAGGCCCAAAACGCAGCTGGCAGAAAAACACAACACGCCTCTATCAACCCTTTCGACTATCTTGAAAAACAAAGCGAAGGTTCACGAAGCTTACGGAAAGCAAGTAAAGAATGATTTGATTCAGCGTTGTTTCAAGCACGCTGGGTTTTCTAAGCAGGAAGATGAAGCAGGAAGATGCCGGTTTGCCCAATGAAGAGAGTGACGGTTGCAATGACTTGTCTGACACCGATAATATGTTAGACAATAAAGGGGAGGCACTCTGTGCGCGCATGAACGACATCGCTGAAGACGGCGGCGGCTGCAATTTCATGGACTACATGAATGCAGAATGTGATGTGCAAACGTCGTATGCAGAATTCGAAAGTGAGATCCCTGACAGAGGACATTCCGATGATGACCCTGATGGTGAACGAGCCCGTGCACCGACTTTAGCTGTGGTCGTAGTCATTAAATGTTGTGCGCAGTTTTGTGGAGTGTAGTGGTGGTAACAGTGATATGCTGTGCATTGTTAGTCAACTGGAGGACATGACTTACGGTGCCGCGAACTACCGCACCAAGCAGTCGTGCATCAATGACTACTTCAAGTGAACATCTAAATAAAGGGGCTGTGTTGATGCACCAAGGTATCATGCAATTATTTTCCATTTTTCATCCATCTTTAATCATTCGAAACCCCGGCTAATTCGAAGTTTTTTCGCGGTCCCAAGGACTTCGAATTAATGAGGTTTTACTGTATATTGCTTGGACACAGGGGTCACACCACCGTTGCCTCACCTACTTCATTAGATTGGCCAACCATTTTTTTTTCTCTCAACAACTTCCTTCATTCCTTGAGGCCATTAAAAACCTTATCAAAAAAACAAAAACATTCCAGCTACCTCTGACAAGGCAAAACCTCGGGCAAGTTGGTACCACATATTAACGGGAAACCAGCGCAAAACATGGGACAAAAGGACGGTAATCGGACAATCCAGCGCATCATGTATTGCGCTGGTCTACCGTTCTTTAATATACCTCTTGACAAAAGTACAAATACTGCATACAGCCTGTGGCACCGAGAGCAGAACACCACGTAGGTTCGAACTATGGACACGAACCGGGCACCTCACCCACGCAGACACACCTACCTTGGGTTTGGGCTTGAGAGGAGGGGCCTGCTTAGAGCCCGTCCTCTGGTAGAAGAGGTCTGGTGCTGGCCACTCCTCGCCACGGGCTGCGTAAGGGAATGCCTCCGCCCAGCCACCACCACCTAGAGACAGGGATTACGCTCAGGTCGGGCCCACATGGGCAATGCACACAGAGTCGCACCCACACAGTCTTCACCCTTTTGAGCCCATTAGATTGCCAAGTGACCCATCAGTGCAGTGGGCATTGCCTGGATATTGAATTACAGGCACAGTTTGAGGGAGAGGCACAGAGAGTCGGTGTTGCTTATAAATTTGCGGCTCTTGATTACTGCATTCTAGAGCTGCGCAAAATAGCATAATTTTTGGTGTGAAAGCAAATATTAGAAACTGACTGGCAGTCAAGCATAACATTCTTCATTATTTTTCAAATGCTGCCTAGTTAAATTACAGGTGAAATATCCTGCAAGCCACAGCCAGAAAAAAAAGAAAGCAAATTTATTACGAGTGTGTGGAATGACAAGTTCTCCAGTACAAAGCAAATAGTGAATAACAAAGACTGGCCGCAAACAGAATAGTTTTAATTCATTTCAAAAATCAGAGCAGATAGTAGAAAATAAAGGGAAACGTTTTTCCACAAAACAAAGTGTACGGCGATTTAAAATGAGATGATCATCACCAGTCAGGCAAGTCATCGGTCACTAGTTGACTACAGTTTGGCCACTTACTGATGTACCACGTGATGCTACACTTCGTTTTCCTAACCGCGAGAGTCTAGCAGCCGCGCGGCAGGACTCTCGATGACCCTCAGTGAATTACCGCGCAGACTACGAGGAATGCGTAAGTCGCGTGGCAAATGCACAATACTGCCATCTGAAAATGTCACTATGTTTCATTCCCAGTTTAGGTCAACTAGAAATTTGCAATTTCTCAATGTTTAGGAGGTTCGAATAGCGAGTGTGGTGCTAACTGAATGGAATAGCAAATATTACCAGGAAACTATCAGAAATTTCGAACTTATTCACAAAGCCCTAAACAGAGCGCAGACATTTTTCTATTTGCAAGAGAGCAACTTACATAACAGCAGAAGACTTTGGTTACAAAATTAAAGAGACAAACTTCATCCTTGTCAGCTGTTAGTTTCAGCAAGCATCATGTAAGGAGAAAGTATACAGTTCTTCTGAAGTGTTGCAGAAAGTGAGCTCACACGTAACCGTTCATTACCATTACTGCTCATTTCTGTTCTGATAGAACAGAATGCAATAGCTCCGCCAAATTTTAGCCCCTGTCCCCTGATGTATAAGAAAGCCAGAACTAATAAATATCTGTATCATTCACTTATATCTGCATTTAAAAAGCCTCTAAATGTTTCCTGCAACTGCACACTGCCTCAACAGCACTCAGTAGCCACTGCCAAGGCGTGCATGATTGCACAATCTTAAATGGTACCGCACGGGACCCTGTTCAAATCCTGTTCAATTCGGCAAACTGTGGTAGTATGTCCACAAGTGGTGGGCTCCGAGACTCACTGAGTACCACACCAGCAAGCATAAAGTAAACGAAGGAAGGAGGAAGGAATCGTTTGCATACCTCATGTTCATACTGTGTGATATGCTCCTTACAAGTTTCGTCAGTCCTGACTGTTATCATGGTGAAACTGGTGCATTAGTAGTGTACAAACTAAGCAGCAGTCTGAAAACACCTGAGGCAGTTTCTCCCGACAAACCAGGAACCAAAGCTAGCCGAGATGGCTCCTGGGAGTTTTTCCTTCATTTCCCCCATAACCAGAGATGTCCTCCTTTCCTCCAGTGTGCCCTCTTCTCCACCCTACAATACCACTGACAGTCACAGAGCAATGGCTTCAGCAATAAAAAAGCAGAAGAAAAGAAAACGGGGCATGGAAAGGGCTGCTGTGATACGCAAGACGCATGGGAGGACGTGACGCCAACGTGAACTGCATCACCTGTGTCCATGCCCAGAGACTCCTGGGATCCCGCCTCTGCCGCAGCATGCATATAAACGGGGTGGGAGGGGGGGGAGGCACAGCGTCAGAACCACAGCCACAGAGCACCCCAAGCACATTCCACCACCATCCGCTCAGCAAGAAGCAACGGCCAAGTCAGAAGTCAGCAGCTGTCACCCACGGCAAAGTGGTACAGTGTGAAGAGGCTGAAGAATGAGCATTTGCCACACGCTCGCAATGCTGTCAACTCTGCCTTTCAAGAACAGTGATTACATGCAGTTACTGTGGCCCTGTTTTCCAATTAACTAACATGCAAACAGCTTGGCTCCAACACTATCAATGAGCTTTTAAGGCAAAAGCCTGTTATGGCTCATGAATCGCCGGTGTGTCGTGTGTGCGTCCGCGGCAGCAGTCAATCATCTTCAGAAGGATTGTTTCAGTACTAATTAATCAATGATGTAGTAGTAGGTGTACGAACATTAGTTAACGATAACTGGTTAATTAGTCAGTGCTAATTAGCTAATTAACATGAGCTAATTAGTAAGCTTTGACACATATTAAACGCATACACTGTGTATGCACAGTGTCCTCATGCGCAAACCTCAACAGACACCTAGTAGCCATCACAACTGTGCACGCGCAATGACGTCACAATTGCACAATAGGCTTCCACCTCTGTGCGCTTTAGATCGTCAAACTGCCCCCTGAATTATTTATCCTCCAGTGGTAATTCATAGCTGCTGCTACATGCCCATGAAATAGTCAGTCAATGCTGACAGTTCACCTTTCAGGACTACTAGGTGAGTGTTTGTACTCTCAAAGTTCTTGCACTGTGACACACTGCAAAATTAACCTGGTGCACAAGCACAGTCTTTGAAATAGCCCTGTCAACTTCACAGTCATCTATGAAATAATAACCTTCCTTTCTCTAACGACATTATACTGCACCTAGAAGCTGCCGCATCCCCACTGCACAGTAGTCTGCCCACGTCGACCCCAATGTGCGCTAACATAACCTTAGTATGAGGCAATTTCGCAGAAGACAGAATCAAGCCACGTCAGAGTGAACAACAATGAAAGCAAAGAGCGAAGCTCAAATGAAGAACTGACCAGACAGTCACCAAAATGATGCAAGCAACTTGCAAACTTGGCCACTAAGGTTCAATGTGGAGTGCGCTACCACGAGAAATGCACCTCATCACACGCGAGGGGCTAGTCAGGGTCACTAATCCGAGACCAGCAACCATTACAGTCGAGCGACTGCTATGACCTGCCTTATCAGTAAGCTCCTTCTAAGCAAATGAAAGTACAGAATGAACAACAGGCAGGAGGGAAGCCTTGATCCACAAGCCACTGTTCTGACAAGGGAACGTGTCTGGTCCTCGTCTTCATCAGAGACAAGGCAAGGGGCCCTGAGAAACCTTGACGAAGGCAAGGACCTCAAACCTATGACGAAGACTCATCAAATACAAGGCCAAGATGAAGAGAGGTCCCGAGAGACCCAGATGAAGACAAACCTCCGTGTCAGAACAGTGGCTTGTGGACCAAGGCTGCTTTCCTGCCTCTTAGCTTTGTTTGTTTGTTTGTGTGTATGTGTGCGTCTGTGTGTGTGTGAGTGCGTACGCGTGCGCGCGTAGAGAATGTCACACTCCTTTCACAGGAAGTGACATCACCTGTCAGCTGGTACAGCACAGCCATACGAAGAGCAAGAGCACAGAACAAGGCTGAGAAAGGCACAGGAGGGGAGCAACAGAGCAGCAGGAAGAGAGACCTGAGGAGACAGAGGGGCCCTTCTGGAGCCTGGCCGAGGCAGAAAAGTCTGGAGGTGCCGGCTCAGGGGGTGGAGGGTACACCCCCTGCAGGAAGTCGCAGCTGGCTGCTCATATCCCAGATGGGAGGAGGAAGGCAGAGAGGAGGGAGGGAGAGAAAAAAAGAGACCCACGCAGGTCAGACAGGCTCTTCCCTCCGAGGCAATAATACGCCTCGCCACATCGCAAGGACGTCCACAGGAACCAATGCCACTCTATGCCAACAAGTAGAGGGCAGTGTGTACAATAAAACTATCGTGCAATCAATATCCCCATCTAATCAACACCACCATAACATAATGTTCCATTACGCATTCTTTGGCTTCAGTGGATGTTTGATTGTTTCATTTGCGTATCCCTCCTTGTGTGCAACACAGCAAGGACCTTAGTACCGGCAGCACTAAAACTCTATAAACAGTAAAAGCTTGTTAATTCGATTAGTGAAAAAACAGCGCAACAACAACGAGACACACGAGAAACAAGCGCTGTCGCTGTTGTTGCGCTGTTTTTTCACTAATGGATAACCAACACGCCAAAGCAGCCGTTGTTAATTCGAACTTCATGGGACTGGGGAAAAAGTTCTAATTATTGAATGGCCTCGAAAAAACTGGCAAGAACCATTTGTATTACGGTAAATGTACCATATCTAGTCGCGTAAGAAACTCACTCAAATAATGAACCCACTCAGCCCCGATTTGTGCCTACAAATCTGGAAAAAAAAAAGGCATCACTTGTTAGCTCCTCCGTGCCATCACGTTTCGCGCCGTCACTGTCCAGAGCACATTTCTTGGCAGTTCACCAAGATGCTGGGCAGCGATAACGATAACGATGTGTTTACCTTTTGACTTTAGCTCCAGCAGGAAGAGGGGGGACCACCTTTTGACTTTAGCAAAAGAATTTCTTCGCCGGTCCACGCGTGCTTTCATTCCACCGTGTGGATCAAACCTTCCCGGCAATTTAACTCGCCATGAGGAGGTGGTGCTGCGTTAACACCTGCTGTAAAATCTTCCTGGACCACCCAGACTGCTCCCATGAACTGCCCTTTCTGCCCAGCCCCTGCTATGGAGGCCACACTAGACCACTTCCTAACAACTTGTCCTGGTCTTCGCGTAGCCCGCAACGCACCTTAGAAGCCACTCTTACCACCCTACCAGACCGCCCGACACAGGGGTATGGACACATGGCCCACAGCATCGAGAGCTGTTGGCATTCATTGCTGCCACAGGCCTGTATCAATATATTTAAACCCTTATGCCGAAGGGCGAACTCGCGCAATAAAAAAAAAAAAAGAGAGAGAGAGAGAGAGACTAGCTCCAGCAGGGGGGGGGGGGGGGGAGGAAGCGAACTTGGCAAAGTGCCACCGCTTGTCCAGTTATGCAAGCCTCCTTTTCAGTATGTTCACTTTATCATGCTATGAGCGACTCTGGCCGTCTACTGCCACTTCAATCCTTGGAACGCACGACAGCAAGGGACTTTGAAGCGAACCATGCTAAAAGCCAGTGTCATGATCGTGGCTGACTCCCGTGCTTCCATTGACACCTGATGGGAGGAAGAATGAATGGCTGTCGCAAAAAAAAATAAAAAGTTTTCATAGTGCCCGTCCGAGATAATAGCCTTTCATGGGCGTTGGCTGGGACCATGCCGACAGTACTTATCCGCATTTCCTCAGGCCTGGAATTAATGAGTATTTAGTAGAGAGCTACGGAGACTGCGCAGGAGAGAGCAGGCAGCCGCCGCTGCGGCCATGCATTCACCTTTCCGTGGCCGCCGTCCCCTGCCTCCAACGCCGCCGGCCACCACGCCGGTCATGGCGCCATTTAAGTACCCATTCTTCCACGGTTTTACCTGGTTCCATCTTCTGTCCTCGTTTTGGACGTGCGCAGCCTCGAATTGCCTTCCTATCGCAAAAGTGTTTCTTTACTTTACTTTTTTGGTTGTTTTTTTTTGCCACGTGATGTGCACCAAGCTGCCCAAATGCGGCGGCGCGTAGTTCGAATTATCCGTAGCCGAACGAACTCGCGTTCGAATTAACGGGCTTTTTTACATAGATCTCTATGGAGCTTGGCCGGGCCAAGTAGTGTAGTTCGAATTATCCGAAAATTCAAATATTCGAGGTTCGAATCAACGAGCTTTCACAGTAACACAAGTTGGTTCTCGCATAGCTTTCACCCTCCCTGATTGACCCCGTGTTATTTGGAACTTGCAGTAAGTGCTACTAGATATGTGTGCCACAACAGCTGGGGGTGGTGCTACAAGCAAGAGGCTACATGCATCATTCCCTTTGCAAGTAGAATGTGAGAGAACCAATGCCATAGCCCAGTTGGCAGAACACTGAGCGACACACAGAGTGTGGGCTGAGGCAGCACCAACAGGCAGTCAGCTTTCTCCTTTCTGTGAAACTCCCTCCCATCTAAAGTAATCAAGTAGGGGTGCACAAGTATAGCACTTTCTCTTGGAAGCCACATTTATGAGCATCATGAGCACTATAACGCATAATAGCACCACATCATGGCGCTGAATGCGCAGAACCCTTGCGACAGCATGCTGCGCAACCATGGAGCAGGCCAACTGTAAAACAGCCTTTGGAAAAAAATACAACCTGCTTGATATGAACTTCATGCCTATTACATGAAACCTATTTGAAAACATGGCATCGCGTCTGATACGATTGAAATAATTCGGAATGTGCAGTATTTGGTTCGTTCATCAAACCGAATAGGCAATGATTCGATCCAGCACTGGAAAATTTCAAACATTCGCACACCACTAAAACCAAGCGATTGCATTCCTCTTCCGATTAAGTGGGGTAGACAATGCCATCTTTTGCCTCGGCACACCACTAGTGGACCCATAGCATGTGGCATAAACTACACTGCCAGCTGTTCACGATACACGGCCCATGATGTAGATACACTCACCGCTGAGTCCTGATGAAGAGATGGTATCATCATCGTCCGTGATGCTGTCCGAGTGCGTGGCATCCTGTTCCTCCGTAGGCACAGGTGCCACAGGGGGCACCACGGGTGCGGCGCGGCCTACCCCGAGGCCATAGGATGCCTGCCAAGCCAAAGAGAACCAAATGAATAAACAGCTTACTATGTCAGCCAACCTTACGTGTAAGGGAGAACAAAACAACAATACAAGGAAGGCAGCAATGTGATTGTAAATAAGCACCATAGATAATATTGATGTGTGCAAAGCGCCAGATATCTGATCTAACACATGCTACAAGCAAAGACAGAAATAAAGGGCCCTCTAGAATTTTTACCCTGGGCCTCATATTTATGCCAGCAAAACGTTACTACAAAATGGAAAAAAAGAAATTTCTTTTGACCAGTTTCAAACTTGATTCTATATGCTGTCTCATAATACAGTAGCCAATCGATTTTTTTTTTGGGCTCCAATATCTCGACTTGTGTGATATTCCGGACTTCAGTAACTGTCGTGCAACAGTGTAGGAATGCGTACATATTCGATGTTTCGGACTCTGTAGCGTTCAAAAGCTTGATGTTTTGGGCTAAGATAGGAGCCGGCGATAATGTAATGACTGTTTTTTGACTGGATAGATACTGCACTCCCTAAGCAACACGAGCATGTGGCCGCTGTTGCTGCTGTGCTCGTTAGAGACCCCCTGTGGGGCCACTACGAGAGGGAAGCGGATGACAGTTGGCAGGAAGGGGATGCAGGTCACAATGAAGGCACATTGCTCCTAAGCAACACAAGCATGTGGCCGCTGTTGCTGCTTTGCTCATTAAAGACCCCCTGTGGGGTCACTAAGAAAGGGAAGCGGATGACAGTTGGCCGGAAGGGGATGCAGGTCACAATGAGGGCACATTGTGGCCTTTTATGCACCCACCTGTCTCGTTGGGGAGGAAGAGAGCATGTCTGGCAAGTCTCAATAAAGTCACAACAAGCAGGACAGTTTTTAAGCCTAGCATCACAGAGAAAATACGTAAAAAACACTGGCCAATTTTACATCAGTAGGCTTCTGTCAATTCAAATGCAAGCTTCAGTTGCGTCACCATCAAGCGATTCAAAAGATGCCCAATGATTCAAATTAAGCATAATTTAAATCAATCTCTCCTATGCTCAGATTCCAAATTATTGAGAATCATTGAGAACCAAATGCATTCAGATGTCTGGAGAAGCTAAAGCCACAGCCCCACATTTCTTGATGCACCTCCCACCTTGAGGCTGCTGGACTTGCGCAGGCCTGCTGTTGGAAAGCTTGGGGGCGGTGGCGGTGCATCCCGAGACTGCGACCGGCGACCCGTGGTGCACAGCCGAGGCGGTGGGGCGCACCGCGGAGGTGCCTCGGTCAACGGCGGTGGTGCCGACAGGGGTGAAGGGCCGCCCCCTCCAAAGGTCACCAGGGTGGGTGGTGCCGGTGGCACCCGGCCTTCCATGGAATCTGAGCTAGGGTACGGCTGCTGTCGGTACAGCTCTGCATGGAGGAAGAACACTGCTCAGTCTTCCACCACTCAGACAGCCGCAGTCTCAATGTGCAGCGATGATCATGCCCGAAGCATTTTGATTTGAGCGCACCGCGAAGCGCACTCAACCTTCAATGCGCCAACTTTGAAGATGAGTTCAGCCATTAGACGCGCACGCTTGCTCCCGTCGGTTATGAGAGGCTGACGATCTGCGAAGACTTAAAATCCTCTGGAGGCAAAAAAAAATTAAAAAATTATCGGAGTGCGCATGACACTTACTGCTGCACCAACAGAGCGTTCGACCGCGAGCTTCATCACACTTCATCGGCGAATTCGCCGCTCGATCATTCCGCTTTCGCATTTTCAAGTCGAAAGATGCGTTGGAACAACTCGCCGGACAAGTAGAACGCATTCTTGCACACCGTCCTTCATCGTTGCTCAAGCCGGCGTTGCCGCTTCAAGCACCGCAGTCACCACCACCATTTTTGCTCTAAAACATTTTAGACCGCCTCATCGCGCTCTACAAAAATAGTCTAAAACCCCGGGCATAATTAGGCGTGCAATGTCACCTGTTTCTTTGCCTCCGCGAAGCAATCGCAGCATCCCGTGACGCAAATTTTCAGATAGCAACGGCGACCAATAGGCGCGGCCGTTTTAGAGCAGTCTCAACTGTAGAGCAGTCCATGATTCAGCCCCAGATGGCTTCCAAGAAGAGATTACCTCGTCATACTTCACAGGAAGGAACAAGGACACCAAGTTTTTGCTTGTGTGTTTCTTTACCTTCTTGAAGTTCACCTATGCCTGATATATAATTTATAGCTGAAGTCTTTCTTTTCTCTAATCCCGCTCTGGCAATCCAAACGCAAAATGTGGATGGTGATACCCATTTCATCCCTCCAGCGGCAGCAATTGCACGCCAACCTCGTCCAGCCCACAAGCACTTGATGTGGTGCAGGTGCTTTCACAACTACGATTACTTTTCTTTCAAGAGCAGCCAAGTATGGCTTTCACGGTTTGAACACTGTGCGATCATTCAGCTTTCGACAGCACTGGCATCACAAGGCCGGTGAGGTGAAATGGCATTGAAAGCGAAATCATCAGAACAGTAAACCAATACCACCACTAGGTAACTAGTACTGCTCTTGCCGAAAAACTGAAGGTGATGCGGGCTAGAAAGTAACGAGACTGGAGCTGCAAATTTGGAATGATGATTACTTAGATCAACAAGCTCATACTGATGTATTTACACACAGTAGAATCTCGATGATGCATATCTCATGCAATAGAAAACATGTCATCCGAAATTTCATATCATCCAAACCAAACAAAATCTGCATGCAGCAGTGCTCGTAATGCAGTCACGCAGATCCACATGCAGCTGATGGGATTGATCTACAGCCATGTGACTGCAGTTCACCGCTCACAGTAAGTATAATGCGACTGGTGACCCCAACTTTGGTGAGGATAGGATAGGAAATATGTTAGTTTCTCTACGAGGGTCTTGTGCTAGTAGTGGAAGAACTTTGGTGATGTTCGAGCTGCGGGTTGCCGAAAAGTGCTTGCAGTACATACTGCACAATCGTGATGCCGGCAATGCTCAGGCCGCACTGCTGTTGTGTGACTATCAATCACTAAGTCAACCACTGGCATAGCACACTGCTACAAACCGCTCCCTGTGCATTATAGCGGGACTAGCAATCGTGAGTCGATGATGACCCAGTGCTCGAGGTTGAGGCTGAAGCTCACGCTTTTGTATTATCCGGTGCACAGTGCAGTCCACTTATAACGCTACCAGATATAGCGATATATCACTTATAACGATCAAATTCTTGAGATTTATCATTTTTCCCATTGCCCCTATGTAAAACTAAACCAGATGCATATAACGATCAATTATCGGCGGTACATCGAATACAATGATAGCTTTATCACCGCCCAGTAGGTGTTTACCACGAAAGCTAGATTGAATTTTAATAAAAGAAAATATTAAGAAGACAATGACGTGAAAATTCGACATATGCGGCGAAAACAGAAGCAAATGAGCACTATCATCATCGCAATCACTATCACGCAAAGGGTGCTGCTGCGGCCGCATCGTCATCGCAATCGCCGATTCTGCGCCCGTGGAAGATGGCGGCGGCCACATTGACGGACGGCGTGATAGCTCACGAGATGAAACGGAAGATTCATCGGGATTTTTATCAGGGTTTCAAGGTTGGAGGCCTCGTGAAAAAATACAGACATTCCCACTGTACAATTTTAACAATCATCAAGGCTGGAGATGTCCTTCAGTTCATCCAGTCACTAATCGGTTTCGTGCACGCAAAAAGGACTGCTGACAGCTTACACACTACTGGAAGTGATGGTCACAGCGATTGTCAAGCTCCAGCTGCTGCTCAAGCAAGCGCGAATTGCCAACTTCTTTAAGTATGCTTAAGTTAGTTTATGGCTATTGATGTATCCTGTAATAAAGTGTTTAGTACTCTTTACGATGATTAGCGTTCAACCAGATTTACTCATCGTAAGTACAAGCCTACATGCATGAAAAAATATGTGGATGTGCTTTTTTTTTTTTTTTAACCAGTCCAGATATAGCGATAATCCGTTATAACGATCGGATTTTCAGGTGTTTTCAATATCGCTAAAAGTGGACTGCACTGTACATACATACAAGCTTGTGACGTCACCCACGTGAACGAATGCCCCTCCAGCTACGTGAAAAAATTCTCTTCTTTCTCAAGTATACAATGCCCACAGTAATACAGGAAAAGCTTACCTTCCTTCTCACATCAGCTGCTGTGATTTCTCTGGCGCCCAAACCTTTACATCATCTTAACGCCGCACTCAACCACAATCCATAGAATATTTCACGAGCAGAACCAGCGCCACTTAGTCTGTGTCTGTGTAGCCGGTTACCCAGACAGACCAGCTGGGTCAATGCATTTGTTCACACACAAAAACGGGCCCTGCCTGCGAACAGCCGCGCCATCCACGGCTGGCGTCACCTACCGGCCTGTAGGCTGCGGCGCTTGCGCAGCTGGGAGGGCCGCACCAGGTGGTCAGTGCCGTTCTCGGGGGGCGCCTCATTGTCACTGCTCAGGGAGGCACCTCCACGGCCCCCCGGTGGAGATGATGATGAACCACCTTCCGATGGCAGCTGCTCGTACAGGCCTTCACCTGACAGCCTGCATTGTACAATCACAGAATATGCAGCGTGAGACATCCACGTTCAAGCAGGATGCTAACCAGGTCAGCAGCAGGCTAGCCGATTAGTTTGTAGAATTGCTTGTTTATTTGTTTGTTCATGAGCCTAATGATTCACACACTCTCGGCAGTGTCCAAATGGAATTGAGAAATCCGTTCCGTTTTCACCTCAACTGGTTCAAATACGGCTAAAGGCAATGGGTAAAGTCAGGATTTTTTCTCCTGGATCCCATTTGGACACAAATTTTTGAAATGCTTAAGAAAAGACTCAGTTTCCTGATCAGCTCCACATTCTTCTGTTTCAGCTTCAGACTGGCCACAATTTCTGGACAACACTTACCGTACTGGCACGATTCTAACGCGCACAGTTTTTTTCCGAAAATAAGCGTTTAGAAGCACATGCGTGTTACAATCAGACTCAAAATTGAAAAACCTCAAAACCGAAACCGATATCTCAAAAAACGAAAAGAAGCAGATCAATAAACTATGGCCAGCCACATTGCCATCGGTATCATCAGCTTCCAGTGAGACTTCCAGTAAGCCCTGTGTGCATGGTTTCTTGGCTGAGTGTCCAGCTGCTCGACGTGTGCTTGAATCATGGTATCATGACTTTACTGAGCCCGTAAAGAATCGCATGCGCACCGTGCGCGCAGCTTACAGCAGCTTACTTTATGAGCAGGCCCTCAAGCGGTCTCAAGAGAGCGACGCTCGGGGACATTGCGAGGTGGATTCACGGCCCGTGGAAGGCCCTCCCACCAGCAATGGTCATGTGTGTATTTAAAAAATTTGCAATTTCCAGCCTCTTAGATGGTACTGAAAATGACCTTTTGTAGTCGGTCAACAGCGAGAAAGAGCTATCTTCGGACTCTGACGGCGAGTAGCCTATGACGTCCACATCCCGTGGTTGTGTTAGTGCATGCCAATTTTGTTCCATTATGTTTGAAACAATTTTCAGATGCCTGTTCACTGCATTATTACTTGTGGCACGGTAGAATCAGCTCCAACTTATTTTCGTGGTTTCCAGGCGTGTAATATTACTGCGTGTTACAATCGGGGGCGCATTAGAAACGTGCGAATACGGTACCTACCTAGGCAAAGAATTTGAGCTGAATGTATTTCAACCTCAAAATATGTATACATCCTACATTGGGTAATCCATGAAGTGTTTTCGAAAGACAAACAAAAGAAAGCGCATTCTCGAAAGCACACTTTGAAAACAATTGGGTGCCCTCACACCTTAAGAATCTAAACGCGGCTCTGCCCCCTTGAAAACTTTGCACTATGTCAAACAATTACCGTATTCATTCGAATCAAAACTAATAGTTTATTTAATGACACAAGGTATATGAAACTCTTAGGCCAGCTTAGATTCAAGGATTTTATCGTTGTATCACAAAAGCAAGGCAACTTATAAAAACGAAGAAAAAAAAAAGTAGCACGCAGGTAGCACGACCTGACCAACAGAGTAAAAGCTGCACTAGCCAAAGACGAAACTTACATCGTGGTAATACCAGGTGACATCACATGACGGGCCAACTACAACCTTTTGACGCATTCCTAAACAATCCTTTTAAAGGGGGAGGCTACCCTTGAACACCAACTTTTTTATTTCTTGAGGTATTTGAATGAAATTTTCAGGGTATGCTCATAGTACACACATTTGAAGAACTACCAAGTTTCCTGGAGCTGGGCTCATCGGTTCTCAAGTTAGAGGAATATATCAAGATAGTTTACAGAGGTCCCTAGGGGCGGGCCTGGAGAATTTGCAAAATGTGCTAGCAATGTGAAATTTGTTATGGTCATTCCTGGATAGTTTCCCCAGGGCAAGACAATTCCCTTTTTCCAAATTTCCTCTCTGAAAAATTTTAGTACAGCCCCAAATTTAGTGTTAAAATTTACACCTGACTTAACAATATTTTAATTGACTGCCCCTAATTATACATAAAATATTTTGAAGAAAAACGAATTGTCTTGCCCTGAGAAATTTACTTAGGTATGTAACAAAAAAAACCTCATGAAAATCCAATAAGCGGTTCTTGAGCTATGACTTTCCCTAGCAGCCACACCGTGCAAAAAATTGATTCTGAGAAAACGGCTCTCAAAGGTTGAGAGAACAATAACTTTTTTGTTTCTCAAGTTATCATGATGAAATTTTCAAGACAGGCTCATGACATTAACAAATGAAAAACCACCAAGTTTCATAGAACTGTGCATGCTAGTTCTCAAGCTACAGAAGCATATCAAACTGGTTCGAATAGGTCCTTTATATCAAGCCTGGAGAAATTGCGAAAAGCACTGGCACTGTGCAATTTGTCATGCTGATTCCTAGATAGGTTGCTCAGGGCAAGACAAAGCCCTTTTTCTAAATTTTCTTGCTGAAAAATAGCATAGAACTGGATTTTTTGTTATCAATTAGACCTATGTTGATTAACCAAATTAATTATGACAAATTCCAGACATAATATTTTGAATACATGGGCTTGCCTTGCCCTCTCAAAAATTTATTCAGGTACAGTCGAGCCCACTTATAACGGCCCCACTTATGACGAACACTCGCAATCATCACGAACAAGTCCGGTGCGACCGTCAAAATATACATTAGGGCTATGGCGCTCCGTCGATCTCGGCTACAGCGAACATCTGTGCGACTAGCTGATCGGCGCTGAACGCCTTGGTGCCGCGGACCCCTTTCCACATGCTGAGATCCGTCGATCCTGTGCTCTGCAAGCCGCGACAATCGGCATTCCCGATTCGCCCGCGGCATTTCGCCCTAGCATGATGGGCAGCGTAGACGCAGCAAGCAGTTTCTCGGTTTATCTCTTGCGGCATCTCGCTGGAGGAATGAGGAGCGGCCCAAACGTGCCAAGCGACATCCCGGGTTATCTTTCGCGACATAAGCGCCGAAACGGAAAAAAAAAAAAAAAAAAAAAAAAAAAAAGCTAGCTCAGTCTGCACTGAATGCGTGTCGCATCTTGAGGCATCATGAGCGACCACGCAAAGAGCCGTAGCAGACGACGCGGGGAGGTAGCTGGCGTAGACCGACGCGTCAGCGGCCGCAGCAGCCAATAGTAGTCGCTTGATCCCCCGCGTTCTCACGGAGCGCGCGCTTTGCCCAATCGCAGCCTTGAATTCGAGCGCGGGAAACTTGAAAGCCGCCACGAGGCTCCCAATCGGAAGCAAGCCACGCCTCGACCGCGCCACCGTCGCCACCGCCTAGGGTGGCAGAAGAAAGCGCAAGAATTCACAAACAAATCAAGACCAAGATGGCGGCGCTCAGTTCGGCGGGAGAGGAATGGCGCGCGCGCGAAGTTTGAGAAATTTCGGCGCTTGCTCGCTGCTCCGTGGCTTCCGCCGCTTGTTAAATAATAAATTCCGAGTATTTCTACGGCGAGTTGGGCATTGATAATTACAGAAATGGTAGTTTATAAGACATACTACCGAAATATATAATCTTCCAAAAATCGACTGTTTCGCGATTTTTCGGTTTTCAAAGGTCGCGTCCCCCCTTAAGGATCGGCTGTGCAAGTTCTACATTCACTGCATCAGGCTGCATCAAGCACGTGTCACTGGAAGTTGTAGCTATAACTGGATCGCTGCAGCTTGGTAGGACATCCCGGAAAGCCTGGTTGCACACTCATTCTGGCAGTGCAGCATCTCCAATCAGCTTGATGGTACAGAATACTGTGCTTGTGACAAGCGAGCGGGAGCATGCTGTTTACGTGCTGTCTTTGCTGTCATTCTCAATTGCTCTTTTCGGTCGGTTTACACTTGAGGAAGTTTAATTTTTGAGGAGACGTTCTGGCTGTCAGCTTATGATTGTGGTCCGGTCTAGATTCGAGAAAATATGGTACTTCCTGCCAAAGACTGCACTGTGAAATGCCACTGCCTTTCCACGCCCTCCCCGAATGTGCACCTCACGAGCTCAGACCCCTGTGGCTATGATACACCAGCAAACAATTAGCGGGCTAGCATTTACACATTGCCAGGCTAAGCGGCCTGCTGCATTTCCTTGTCCACTTTCCTCGACACCCAGTCAAAGTTCAATCACAACTGTGGTAGCCACGTTTTGGTGCAACCAAAGTTCAAACTAACCCTCAGATGGCAATGCACACTACAGAACCCAAGGAAGGCAAAATTATTTCATACCTCCCTCTCATTGCCTGCGCTGTGGCCTTCTCACTTCTACAACACAAAAAAACCCATAACTATGGCAGATTCCCTCCCATCACAACAAGCCTCAATGTATATAAAGCTGTCCGATTTTTTGGACTCACTAGGTACCGAGAAAAACGTCCGAAAAATCACATTTACATAAACCTCCGATTGGCACCTCGCCCTACGGAGTTGGAACTGGTAGATCACTTCCGCTTGCGGCGGGGGCTAGCCTGCCAACATATTTTTATCTGTTGTAGGCCGTCATTGTTTGGTGGGCAACAAACAAAAATGACAAATCATGCAATGGAATAACAGGGGATTTAAGGGAAAAGGAGAAACGCTACAAGAATACATAGAAGTGTTAGACATAACGCCAGATATAATTGCTTTGCAAGATCTAGGTACAGGTGGTCGAAATTATTCTGTAGCCCTCCACTACGGCTCCCCTTTCTCTCCTTCCCCTTTTTCTCCTTCCACTTTCACTCCCACCTTCATCCCTTCCCTTATGGCGCGGTTCAGGTGTCCACATAACAAGTGTGACTGATACTACGCCTTTCCCTTCCTGTGAACCAATTATTATTATTATTGTGGAGGAAGGGGGTCAGCAGTTTTATGCCAATTGTAATGCTTGTAAGACTCGCCGCGCATTGTTTACGTGCACGACGGGCGGCAAGCAATGACGAACGAAATATAACAGCGCAAAGAATGGGACGAAACACGAAAGGAAGAAACACGGATACGGGCACTATGGCAAGCAATGGCTGTACTGCCGTCAACGCGTGGCCGGCAGACGCGCGGCCTTATACAAATTACAGGCACGAAAGCGAACCTGCTCGCGTCTTGAGGATGCTTCAATGCATAGTTGATACCATTCATGCAATGAAGCATTTTCAAAATCTGATGGGGCCGGCTGTGAAGAGGCACCACTGCGACAAGGACCGCGAAGGCACTCAAGATTTCGAAGCACTTCTTTCAGGTGCTCATATATGTTAGTTATATGGAGCATGCCCGAAAAATCACGGGTTTGAATTATCAGTTGGCGACAATTTGTTCCTTTTTACAGAGTCGATATACAGCAAAATAGCGGATATAGCGAAGTCATTTCCGATTCCCTCTGACTTAGTTATAACCGGGCTAGACTGTCTAGCATCATGACTTGCCATCAACTCTTGAGCCCCCTTTCCCCATTAGTGCACTTTCTGCTGTCCCCACTCCCGCCTGCACCTGCAGTGGCAAGTCTTCCACTCACCCATCGTGCTGTGGTCCTCCGCCGGTAAGGTGGTATGACTCCTGGCGGCTGGGAACAGGGGGTGCGCCCCCCTCGGGGGACTCCTCGTCCTCGTCGTCCTCATCGTCGTCTCGGTAGAAGGCCCGCTCGACGTGTGGCTTGCGCTCCCAGGCCTCCTTGAAGAAGGCCTGGTAGAAAGCGCCCTTGTGTGGTGCAGCCGTCGACGAGGTGGCAAAGTGGGCCTGCAGCTGGTCGGCCAGCGCATTGCCATCCCGCATCAGCTGCTGGGTGAGCTCGCTCGAGAAGAAGGCGCTGGCACTCGACGCCTCGGTCACGGCCACAATCTGCATAGGCACCCCTGCCAACCCCTTGGCAAAGGCACTCAGCGTCGCCAGGGATGCCCGCCGCTGGGCCGAGTACACCAGCACCACGCCGTGCAGCAGGTGGTCCCGGTACGCAGTTGCCTCGTGGTATGAAGCCAGCCGCACCTGGAAATACAACGTTCATCTCAAGGCTCACACTGCTCAGAGGTATAATCACCCAGATACGGCACCCATAAAGTACAGGCACATCGAATATGCAAGGGAACAAGGGAGCCAGCTTTGGATAGGTTGGAGGGAAGACAAAGTAAAAGATTGAAAAAGATTGAAAAATGATAGTCCCAGTAGTGGTAGAGCAGTCCGAATTACCAAAATCTTCCAATTGAGGAATGACATGACTTTATTTTTTCTTTCCTTTAATTTTCATTATTTTTACACCAATTGCAATGAAAACGTAATTTCTTTTGCCGATTTCAAATATGTAATTACTTTTCTGAAATGTCCATTAGTTTTCAAATTATTTTACATTTTTTACTCCTTTCCTTACAGAAACAATAGAGAATAATCCACTAAATAGAAGACTATTATTAACATGTGGCTAGATAGTATACAGTATAAGGAATACAATTCAGGAACTACATTTTTGATCAAGGCAATACAATTCATTTTGCAACTTGTTAAAGTTCGATGTAAGAAAAAGTGGTCGATGAGCCATTGGAGCATGCAAAAAAATTAGCCAGCATTAAAGAAATCTGTTATTAACATTGTACAGTTTAATCACCTAGGAGCATTCTGCAATAAAAACTATGCCTTTATCTGCTCTACATGCGAAGTTATCCTTCTTGTAAACCAGCAATCCATCAAAAACTTAATTTGAGGGGAAAAAAAAAAAAAAGAAACTGAGATGGGATTTCTCGTTTGCACCTCGCAAAATGGAATGAATGACCCAGGGAGTGAATAAATTAGTAGGTATGTAGAGAATGAGTTGTAAGTTTCCATAACGTCGTTTTCAAAAAGTAGTTTTTTTCACGATTTTCAGTCCTTCAAGAGCTCTTTTCCCCCTTATTAGGGACAAATTAATAAGACTTCACTGCATAACAGCTGCTGTAACAAAAGGCACTCCCAGCCAAAACACACTGCGCAAGAGAGGTTCACACCTGGACGGAGCGCTTGCTGCTACCCAGGAAGGTCTCCAGGCTCAGGCAGTGAGGACCCGTGGCCTGGCAACCCGGGTGGGCGAGCAATGGGGCCAGCACGTGCTCGGGGGCATACGGATCCCCACAGAGCATGCACAGCAACAGCCGCAGATCCGGCCGCGAGGTGCCTCCTTCCGGTGGCGGCGGCGGCAGCGACTGGTAGATGTGGAGCCGGCCCGCCCTCCGCTGAATGCTCTCCACGAGGGCAGCCAATGCCTGCTCTAGGCGTGCCGGGTCTAGGCCTCCAACGTCCACAAAAGGGCACTGCAGGCTCTTGGCACGGTTGATGCCCTCCTGGCGCAGGGCCGGATCCGCCGGACCCGCGTACACCATCACCAGGGGTAGCCCATGAAAGGGTAACCGGTCGTCTTGTTCCAAGTTGGCCAGCAAAGTCTTCTCGAGGCTCTCGCGGATGTACTCCAGGCTCTGCTGGCTCGAGTAGACGCAGAGGCAGCCATGAGGCAGGTCAGTGCGGAAGGCATGGTGTGGAAGACCTGCGTCCCCGTCGACGATGCGGAAGTCCAGGGCGTACTGGGCGCCCTTATCGTCGAGGCGGAAGGCGGCCCCATGGGCGTCACGCATGGCTTGCGCTACCTGCTGAGCCGCACCGCCAGAGCCCAGCACGACCAGCTGCAGCAGGCGGCCATTGCCCAGGGGGCTCCAGGCGCCCCCACCACCGTTGTGGGCGCGCAGGAGCTGCTCGATGATGCCATCCATGCAGTGCGGGTTGGCCGGGCAGTGCTCCCGCATGGGGCCGTGCACAAAGCCCAGGTGTCGCAGCAACATAAGCATCCGCTCCTGGTCCAGCCGGTCTAAAGTCTTGTACCTGAAGCCGGTAGGCGGAGGAGCAAGGGAGATGATTTAGCTGTTAGCCCTCAGCAAGACACTGGACAGAAACGCTGCATGCTGTCCACCTAGAAGCTTCTTATGGAGGCCGACTGCTGAGCAAAACATGTCACGAGATTATGGAAGAAATAAAAAGATCTCTAAAATCGCCTCACTTACATTGTAAAGATTCAGCACTATAATAACCAAGGAACGAGGATTTATAACTTTAATTTGGCATGAAAACCGCATAAAAGGAATCAAAATGTCAGCCACATTATGGTGAAACTCAATCATTACCGTTATGTGACCACAGCTGGATAAAATATCACTGATTTGTTCAAGGTGTTTTTTGTTTATTTACTTGGTTTTGTTTTTGCTTTTTCACGAGTTTGTTATGCTTTACACTTGACACACTCTCTAGTGCACTCTGAAATGAAAAGCCAACGAGAAAGTTTGCGATGCGTCATAAATACGGCAAAAAAAGGAAAAAGTCGTCGATCGGCAATGCTAAGAAAGGTGCTTTGGTGTTGCGAGACGCCGAAAACGAGCAGATTCCTGCGTCCAGTGACCGTGTCGACGAACCTACGGATCAGCTAGGCCTAGCAAGCCCGTCAAGCGAGCACACTTCAGACGTCGTCAGCCGCGTTCGTCACGATACAACGCTTCTGACGCCTTCCGATCTGGCAAGTGAAAAGAGAAAAGCGGCCGCCAAACTGCGGGAGTTGGATTCAACGCCAGCAACGAAACGTAAGACAGACTTTGCCGCCAGCGATGCCGCGATCTGCCCGCTTGATGAGACGAGCTTCGCCGTGATTTGCATCGAGTCGATCAATAGCCTTCTTGACGGTGCAAAGTGTAAAACGTGTGGAGGGAGTGTTAAAATCGGCCGAGGTGATCGCGAATACGGCCTCGCTGTCAAGCTTTTCTTGACGTGTCAACTGCGGCGACAAGGCATCGGCGTGGAGTTCGCCGCGTGTGGACGGAAAGCAAAGTGTAAATCCTTTCGCTGTGAACATTCTGGCTGCGCACGATGCAAAGTACCGGCAACCGGCGGACTGCATTCAACGACATCTTTGCCGCGATGAATATTTCCCATCGTGGACTGCACACGAAAACGTGGCAGAGCTACGTAAAAGAAAAGCTGACGCCTGCCGCGACGCGTGCAGCCAAGAAAGTGACCGTTGAATGCGCGGAGTCAGTCCGGAAGCTGTACGATGAACTGAACGTTGACAATCCTGGCAACGTAGCCGTGTCCTACGATGGGACTTGGATGACTAGTGGGCATTCTTCCCACATCGGAGTCGGCACTGTCATCGAGCTTTTTACGGGGCTTGTCCTAGACTACGTTGTCCTGAGCAATTTTTGCGCAGGTTGTGAGCAGGGACCGAAAGTGGACGACCCCACGTACCAAGAATGGAGAGCAAGCCACGTCTGCCAGAAAAATACTGATAAATAGGCTGGTGAGATGGAAGTAGAAGCAGCCCTAATCCTATTTAGAAGATCGCTCCAGAAGCACAACCTCAGATATACAATGGTGCTGTCAGACGGTGACAGCCGGTCCTTCCTCGCCCTGAAAGATGACCAAGTGTATGGCTACGTTGAGGTCACCAAAGAAGATTGCATTAGCCATGTTCAAAAGCGGATGGGGACAGCTCTCCGCAATCTGCTGTCAAAACAAAAAGGGTCAGGCTCGGAACCACTTGGTGGTAAAGGCAGACTAACTGGTAATCTAGTCAACGAGCTAAGTTCTTACTATGGCTGGGCACTCAAGTCCCACAGTGGCAACATAGAAGAAATGGCAAAAGCGGTGATGGCTACCTATTATCATGTGACATCAAATGATCAGGAGTCGGATCACAGCCTTTGCCCAACATGTTCAAGTTCCTGGTGCCGGCAAAATGCTGCCAGTGCCAAAGGAGAGCCAGCCCCAAGGCACCGCTACAGCCTTCCTAGTCATGTATGCAAGGCATTGCGACCAATTTATGAGCGCCTCTCTGACAAGAAGCTCATTGAGCGATGTGCAAGGGGAAAAACCCAAAATAATAATGAGAGTGAAGAAGAAGCGCACGGGAATAATGAGAGCCTGCACTCTCTCATATGGGCACTGGCACCAAAAGAAAGGCACGCATCCCTCTTCAGTATTGAGGCCGCAGTTGCAGAAGCAATCTTGAAGTTTAATATAGGGTACCAAAGGACCTCGGTAGGAATTTTGAACGAGGTGTGTTTGAATCCTGGCCAGAGAAGTGTGCGGCGTATGGTAGAAAAGGACAAGCTTCGGTCCGTTGCATCTACAAGCAAGCGTGCATCGGCAGAAAATTTGCAGCGTGCTCTGAAAAAGCGCCACAAAGGTGGTAGTGCTCAAAATGACTATGCCCCTGGGGCATATTAACAATGTCTGGTAGTTGACATGTACATATTTTTTACTTTTAGTGATTAAAAATGACTTCCGTTTGTTTTTCTCATTTTCTCAAGATGTGAATTTTGGTCTCCTGTCAAGTTGGTGAATGTGATATCTCAACACCCATTGCAGATACAGCAATAATTTTTGTTTCAGCATTAAGCCAAATATGTGGAGCACACAATGTTGCAAGCAGATTTCTTAATTATTGCTTTAAAATTTTTTAAAATGGCACTTTTTGTGACCACTGTGTTTCCATGTTACGACTACTAAACTTCAATGTGCAATAAAATGAAAAATAATCATTAAATCAAAAATCTGCTTGCAACATTGTGTTCCTTATTCATTCTAGTATACAGTGAAAGCTCGTTAATTCGAACCTCGATAATTCGAATTTTCGGATAATTCGAACTACACTACTTGGTCCGGCCAAGCTTCATAGAGATCTGTGTATAAAAAAGCCCGTTAATTCGAACGCGAGTCGGTTCCGCTACGGATAATTTGAACTACGCGCCGCCGCTTCTGGGCGGCTTGGCGCACATCACGCGGAAAAAAAAAAAAAAAAGTAAAGAAACACCTCCGCGATCGGTAGGCATAATTAGAGGCTGCGCACGCGTCCAAAACGGGGACAGAATAAGGAACCAGGTAAAACCATGGAAGAGTGGGTAAAACTTAAATGGCGCCATGACCGGCGTGGCGGCCGGCGGCGTTGAAGGGAGGGGACGCGGCCGCGGCAAGGTCAGTGCATGGGCGCGCGGCGGCGGCCGCCTGCTCTCTCTTCTGCGCAACCTCCGTAGCTCGCAACTAAATACTCGTTAATTCCAACCCTGTTAATTTGGAAATAGGGATAAGTACTGTCGGCGCGGTCCCAGCCAATGCCCATATAAGGCTATGATCTCGGACTGGCACTATGGGTTAAACTTTTTTCTTTTTTTTTGCGATAGCCATCCATCCTTCCACCCATCAGCCGTCAGAGGAAGCACGCGAGTCAGCTGCGATCATGAAGCCGGCTTTTAGCACCTTTCCACCTTTCGCTCCAATGATTGGAGTGGCAGTAGACGCCGCCGCCCGCCCAAGTTGCTCATAGCATGATAAAGCGAACGTACTGAAAAGGAGGCTTGCACAACCGGATAAGCGCTGGCACTTTGCCAAGTTCGCTTTCCTCTCCCCTGCCTGAGCTAAAGTCAAAAGATAAACACGCCGTTATCGCCGCGCAGCATCTTGGCGCACTGCCAAGAAATGTGTTGTGGACTGTGAAGGCGCGAAACAGAGGGACGCGCTAACGACTGACGCCTTTATTTTTTTTTGTTGTTTTTTTCCGATTCATAGGCACAAATCGGGGCTGAGTGGGTTCATTATGCGAACGAGTTCGTTACGCGACTAAATACGGTACATTTACCGTAGTACAAACGGTTTCGGTCAGTTTTTCGAGGCCATTCGATAATTCGAACATCGGATAATTCGAATTTTTTTCCCGGTCCCATGAAGTTCGAATTAACGAGCTTTTACTGTATAGCTATATGCTAATAAGAAGTTTTTGTGAAGTGGTTTTTTTCCTATTGTTTTCACAGCAAGTGCACCATTGTTCTTAATTATCTCAACGCCTAATTGGTTCAGAGAAAAACTAATTATATTTTTGGAATCAGCACCAGGAACTGCACACGTGCGCCAAGTTTCATCATTTTAGTTCAAAAATTAAAGAAAATGGCTTTAAGACCAGTGTCCCCCCTTAAACACTACCAACAAAGTGCAGTAACAGATATTTAGAAGCAAGCACATCATTTTTCTTCAGTCCCGAGTGCGGCAGACTTTGACCACTGCTCTTATTCATGAAGCGAGACTGCTCGGTGCCTGACCTAGAGTCCTCCTGGAGGGCTTCGGTGATCTTGGCAATGTCCTCCTGGGTGATGACACTGCCGGGCCCCACGTTGGCGAACTCGTAGAACAGTTCGGCGTGCTCTAGCAGCAGCTCCTGGAACTGGCACCGAGCTCGCTCCGTCATTTCCTGCTGGTGCTCCTCATACACCTGTGCGAGGGAAGGGAAAGTGACATCCGTCACATGCAACAGCAGCCACAGCTACACAGTAATGCTTTGCTTCCACAAGCGAGAGAGACTGCATGAATCCTGCTGTGCTGACAAAGAGCGGATGCATGAAAGGTCTGCACTCCACAAATGTCAGAGAACCAGCCTAACTCTCATAAGTAACCCATAGGATCGATGTGGTGACAATTTTAAGGAAGACAAAGCATGAAAGGGTCAAACCCCAAAGGTAAAACAGAATCGGTGAACTTTCAAAACTGCTCATTGAATACAGTTGAGATATCTAAAGCATGAATGGAGCATGAAAGCAGAGACTGAACTGGACAACAATTTGACGAGAGAGCTAAATGTACCGTAAAAACCGGAATATAGGTCGAATTTTTTTTCAAAAAATTGTGGCAAAAAGTCGACCCTCGTCTTACATACCGGTCATTGGCGGAAAAACTACGGAGGCCTTGCAACAATGGGCGGCTGAAGTCAACAGCCTCCGTCACATCTCCATCACCATCGCCATCAGCAGCAGCGCGGCGTGGCATCGCCATTTTGCGTTTCCGTTGTCTGGAGCTAGCCACCATAGTCTAGAGTTATTCTGCTATAAGTCAGCTTTTGACTTTTTTGCTTCAAAATGAGCGGAAGCCGACGACAATTCACCGTCGCCTTCAAGAAAAAGGCGATTGAGTACGCGGAGCTTCACGGTAACCTGGCGGCACAGCGTGAATTTGGAGTATCCGAAAAGAGCGTTCGGTACTGGCAGAGTCAGAAGCTGCGTATTGCTACTTGCTGCAACCAGAAGAAAACATCCTTTCATGGGTGGACTGCACCATATCCAGAACTAGAAGCCAAAGTTGCGGATTTCGTCCGGGAGCTGCGTGCAAGGTCACTGCCTGTGACTGCCGAATGCATCCGCGTGAAAGCGGTAGAGATTGTGCGTGCCTCGGGACTCACAAGGACGCAGTTCAAGGGCTCGCCATCCTGGGTGCGGCGTTTCATGAAGAGCAAGGGCTTTGCACTACGGCACCGTACTTGTGTGAGCCAGAAACTGCCCGAAGAGTTTGAACACAAACTCATCGAGTTTCAGCGCTATCTGATTGCTCTCCGGCACCAACGCGAGTACGCGCATGTGTACATTTGCGCTTACTCTCGCTTCTTTCGCTGCTCCGTGCCATGATGATAAGGTGCTAACAAACGCGTGGGTCAATGGTCGCGTAATACTGTTGAAAAACTGACCGGGTGTACATACGAGCAGCATTTAAATGAAAATAAATACTATCACCACTGTGCAACCGGTTGAGTCGCATTTGTTTCAAGGTAAGGGTGTCTTTCGGTACTTTTGCCATTGAAAAGATTTTTTTCATTTTTAGAATTGGTCAGTTAGGGGGTCGACCTATATTCCGGTCCGACCTATAGCCCGGTTTTTACGGTAACTGAATAATGCACTCCACGCGTTCAAACGCATCGGCCCAATTGAAAAAGAGGAGAAGAACCTCTGTGAATAAGCAGCGACACAAGCGTCCAACTCACCTCGAGTAGGTCGGCCTCGGGTAGCTGCTCATAGCACTCGCGACCCATAAACAGGACGCGCACCTCGCCCAGACTCTTGCCGGGCGTCACGTAGCCCGTCTCGTCCAGCAGCTGCCGGAACTGGCGCCGCAGCTCCTGGCGCCGCTCCTCAGCTTCCAGGGCGGCCCGGTGCTCCTGGAAGCAGGCCTCTGCCTCGGGACGATCCAGCAGTGCAAACGGGATGCGGCCGTCCTCTTCCTCCTGGTCGTCCACGGGTGAGTGGTCCTCCCACTCGCCCCCATCATCCACAAAGTACTGGTCAAAGT
Organism: Amblyomma maculatum; assembly: GCF_055883805.1. Taxonomy (NCBI): domain Eukaryota; kingdom Metazoa; phylum Arthropoda; class Arachnida; order Ixodida; family Ixodidae; genus Amblyomma; species Amblyomma maculatum. The sequence continues at coordinate 64,675,597 of NC_139351.1, read as the reverse complement.
CCGCATGTGGCCTCAGCAGCTCCTCCTTCACAGATGACCAGTCACTGCACGCCACAGAAGAAGGGGAGGATCACCGACATGCGTGCTTATGTACGCTGCCTATGCAAACAGTCCAATCATTGTCAATATTCATGATAAAACGCAGAACTAATTCATTCAAGCAGATGCAAAGCTATGCCACAGAATCTAAAGTCTTAGCTTAATCGAGCACTACGCAGCGCTTTCAGTCAGACTGCAACAGAGGGCGTCAAAGGCACTTGACTCGACTGCAAAATGAAATGCATGAATGACACAGGTGCAACAGGGGAAGGGCACGATTCTGAGCAGCAGAATGCATGCGCCATCATCAAATGAAAATACTACCTTGACTACAGTAAACAGCACCTGACAAATGCACGGCACAAGAGAGTGGACAGCACAAAACTATTACAAAAAGAAGGCAGAGCTGTTTCCAGCAGCATTACAAAAAAAAAGAATGTGGGGATTTAAGCATGGCTTGAACCTAGCAAAAGAGCGAAAACTGTGGATGTTGCAGTGAATTTTTCTGTGAACACCTGGATTTAATGTGCCGCCGTCACAACATTCAAACGAACCTTCTGTCCTAGCAACTCGCTGTTGTCGTTTAACCCTATCACTTTTTCTTCCTCTTCTTTTCCTTCTTCCTCTTCCTCTTTCTATTCTTCTTGTTCTTCTTCTCTTACTTCTTTTTCTTTTCTTGTTTGTCTTCCACGGCGCCACGCCAGACGGCTTGAAAACCTACAGTATCGTAGCGTTCGCTACAAAATACGTCACCCCCTGCCTGAGAAAAACTCCGTACGAAATATGAAAGTGAAAGGTAGGAGAGAGGACAAACCAGCTGCTCTCACCCACCTGTCTCCCAGGGCATCCCTGTTGGGGAGCAGCTGTGCCAAGGCTGTGGGCAGGGCACGCAGGAATCCCCGAACACGCCGGGCTGTGTGCTCCTCACGTAGCCGCCGCACGTGCTTCTCGAAGGCCACCCGCGCCGCTGCCCGGCCGAAGAGGGCGCAGAAGCGCTCGCACTCGGTCGCCCCTAGCAGCCGCTGGCTCCAGCCCGCCCACTGGGCTCGGGGATCCGTAACCTGGGCCCGTACCAGTGCCTGTACGCAGAGACAGGTCCCCGGTTAGTCAAATTGCTCGGCTCCCCCACCAACCACGAGTGCATTCACAGCAAATGTGCTATATTAACGAAACCACCGACTGACTGCATCAGTCCCCCCACCAGGCAGAAAGATGACACAGCCACTGAAGACAAACTGCATCCAACTCTAATTCTTAGCATAAATTTCTTGTTTCGCTCTTTGTGACTATACTACATTAAGCTATGCTATGATATGCTTTCACTGAGGTATGAAAGAGAATGTTGTACAAACCGAAAAATCCTTGGATAGCTGCAAAGGTCAGTACACCAGCTCCGCAGGATGTGCTTTGTGTAGACTACTCCCTTGTACTTATTTAAAGCATCGCAAAAACACATGTGAAGGCTAGAAAGCAGAGATCAAGCTTGGAACGAGTCAGTCAAATGGTACGGCTTTTTTCCAACATATGTGGCTAAAGAGATTAACATAATTTTGCAGCCACAGCCACGCATTTTATCATATAAGTGGGAAGATTCTCGTGCCTGCTGTTTTGCCATGCATTTCCTCCTCCACAAGCCCACAACATGTTATCGTTTGAAAAAAAAAAAAAAAATGTGCAGAGGGCACCACAAACAAAAAAGGAGGGAAGGAGCAGCCCCTTGCCTGGAAGGCATCGGTGGCCTGGTCCAAGGCCTCACGGCGGGCCCGGCTGGCCTCCAGGAAGTTAGGCACCCGGCCACTCCACCGACTGGACCCCTTGGCACCCCGGTCCACCAGCTGTGCGACTAGCAGGAATGCCAGGTCCACGTTGACATTCTCGTGGGCCGACGTTTCGACCAGCGGTACCTGGCCCCTGCAGCATCAGTGGAAAATACCAAGTCAACAAAACGCTTTCAGAAAGATCAGTGCAATTAGTTTGGTGAGCACCAGTGCATGTGTGAGTATGTCTTTGCTCACATCTCCAGGAGAGACCATGCATACATGTATAGTGCGCACACAATTTATCAGCTCATCTGTGCAAAACCTTCAACATGAAGATACGGCTCACTACAACATGCCCGGATGACAATCTACCACCAAGGCTTATATAGTCCTGATTTCACTGTCCTTCAAAATATACTTGCACATATGCACATTTTGCTGCCTTTAGAAAGTGGGGTAAAAAAGCAGTGATGCTGTTAATCCATAAATTATATTCAATGCTTGTGATTCCTTCCAGGCAAATGATGCTACAGAAGTACAGAATCAAAGTTTTTCTGCTCACAGCATCTTATTTTAGCTTTCATATCCTCTGTGCAGGATGACCACAAGCCCCAATAACTTTGCAAGTGAAACGACTACACAGATGACAGGAAAATAAATTAATCCAACTTTGAGGAAGCAACATATGGCTGGTTGTAACCTTCGCTATCTAAACAGAGCATCTATGCATCTTCTAAGTGGGCTACAATGCTTGGACCTTTGCAAGAACTCCTAAAATCTAGAAATCTAGAAATCAAGAACACTAAAATCAACTCCGGCCAAATTTAGTTCTTGATACAATTCAACAGTTTAGCCCTTGTCACTCTGTCATCATTCTATTTGCCAGCAAATGACATAATGAAGTAATTTACAGATCGGAAACTTGAAGTTAAAAATGGAACATTCTCTTACTACTAATGACCTTAGAACACCTCACAGTAAAGGTGGTGTGAAAGAAATCTTGGACGCAGTTACTGCCGATAGGAAGTAGGTGGCAGTGTGGTCTACCCTCCAGAAGTCAACATAATTAAGGTATAGACATCATTGCAGTCTGTTCACAAAAACAGCCTGTGGAGGTTGCGGCGCCCGAATTTCATATCCTGACCTGACTCAGATAAGACACCTCTGCTTTCACTGCAGTACCGTTTTCTCGTCAGAATATGTCGATCGGGCGATACAGGTACACTTCAATTTGTACTCCGTTTCCCTTCAATCTCACAAAACATAGTTTAGCCAACATTCTCACTGTGACGTGTGATGGCGAGTTAAAATCAGTTACAACTGCTGAACGGCGTTGCCCACCAGTATATACCATCACAACTCATACCTGTACAGAACAATCACGAGCTCCACATCTCTTCAGGTATCATACCAGTTACTTGTTACACTCGAAAAAGAACCGAATAACAGCTAATGTTCCTTAAGCTGATTACAGCCCATTTTGACCAAGTACCCGAAGAAAGCTGGACAGCATAGACATTTACATACAATTCTAAGGACTGTTTTAAAAACTGTCCGGGACTAATGAATCCAGGGAAAAGAAATAAGTCTAGGAATAAGAAGCCTCAAAAGCCGGTTCTATTTTGGAAAGAACATCACATATATTCGCCGCGAGATCGACCTAGAGGTGGTGCCACCGTCGCTCCGATAGTGGGGATCGGCAGCCGGCGCCTGCAGAAACGCACGTGATGTATGTCTGCTTCCGAGTTTACGGCGGGTTCATTGGTGATGAAACGTGCACTATACAATACATTAGCGATTTACTGTTTAGAGTGTTCCAATATTGCAGAAAAAAAATTTGTGGATTTCGCCAATGCAGCAAAAAAAAAAAATGTGCGGATTTTAGAAAAACAAGGCATGCAACCACCCGTTTTTTTAGATTTACTGGCATTTCTTTGCACGCCTTTTGCGTTTTACGGAGCTCGCAGGCTTGATACTGGGGCCTGAACATGGCATATCTTATCGTCTTTTCAACAGCATGCGCGCGTTTTATATGAGTGAGACAGGCAAATTCAGTGTCAAGCCCACAGAGATAGAAGGTTCGTGCTCTGACCTGCAGTACTTTAAAATGAATCGAGGCAGCATGGTTCATTATATCGTACTTGACTCGAGGATTACTCAGGTTAAATAGAGTGCTGACAGCGTACTGCCCGGCGGGTTGCCATAGACGGAGTGGACATTAACTCTGGCTAGACAACCAGGCACAAGTATTCCCCAAAAATGAGATTACGCCGACACTGCATAGGAAACCTCGCTGCACAAGAAAGCTGACTGCTCACGTGTAGAGCGGTCAGTGGATCGAGTTTGCCGAGCACACAACAAGGCGGATGCTCCTTGCGGCAGATAATCTGGTGTTGCACTGTGAAATGACTCTGATTTCCTGAAACTGAGGGAAGTATAAGGAATTTTTTATGTGTGTGATGTTTATAAATGGTAAATTAGTAGTGTATTATTTTTTCAATAATAATAAATTTCACCATGTGAAAAAACTTTTACACAGTTGACAAAATGTAGGACTATCAGCGATTAATTTTCAGTAACGTTACAGTGCAAGCTATGAATCAGTGGCTGCGAAGACATCGTAAAACCTGCGCTTGGTCGCTGTCTTGTTCTGGCAAGGAATTTTGAAGGCTGAAGATTTCTTTAACATTGTAATTATGGTTGAGCAGTGACTTGGGGCGTTTCAATCATTTACTTCTAAAACCGGTGCCGGATATAAAATTATCCTGAAAGAAGTGGATCATGTGACTTATCATGTGACTATAAATATGTATTTATTCCGGAACTAAACGCCGATGGTTAAGTCTGTATAAAACTATTTTACTCCCCTTGTCAGAAACAATCAGTTCCTCGAAAGACAACACAAACAAAAAGGGATTCTAATGATTCTAATGAGCTACACCAGTGTACCATCATGCGCAAAAGTGAGGAGACCACGACTTTGGCGGCCGGAGCGGCTGCAGGGACACACCGCGACGCTGCTATCTCGCGCGGCTCGCTCGCGCGGCTCGCTCGCTTCGAGAGTGCCCGGCGTGACACAAGACTTTCCCTCGCTCTCTGTCTGGCGCTTATCATGCCGCACTAGAAGTTTGTCAGTCATGATGAGCGGCAGACCGAGAGCGAGGGAAACTCTTGCGTCACGACGGGTACTCTTGCAGCGAGCGAGCCGCGCGAGATAGCAGCGACGCGGTGCGTCCCTGCAGCCACTCCGACCGCCGAAGCCGCGGTTCTCCCCACTTTTGCGCATGACAGTACATTGATCTATGTGTATTATGTAATATTTAGTGTAACAGCTGCTGCGAAGATATGTTTCTCAAAAGTTCGAGCATTTCTCTAAAGCGCAATGTGCTCGTTACGAATGCGCAGAATCCTTCAACACACAAAAAAAAGAAGAAATGAAATGCATACATGGCTTTAACGCGCCATGCGACATCGGCTATATGACGGATGATGTAGGGGCGGCCTCGGTGTCGTTGACCACGTAAGATAGTTTAACGTGCAGTCAATTCCCACAGCCAAGGAGCGTCTTTTGAAACGGCCGGGATCAAACCCTTCCCTTCTCGAAATCAGCAGTCGAGTGCCCTACCACTGAGACACCGCCACAGAGGTTCAACAGTACAAAAACAAATGTACTCAGACAACTCTATCGTGGATAGAGAAGGCACAGAGTGGCTTGTTCAAACTGGATTTCGCTATGCAACAGTCTGCGGTCGCATGTTTCAGTAGTTGCGGTATTCTAAACAGGAACGAGAATATACGATTTTTGAGCGTTTGCATTAAGTTGTATTGACGGCAGCAACCTGTTTTGCTTTGACACGGTGCCTAACGACAGCAGCGCTTCGTTTAAGAGATCGCTTGTCAAAGAATCTCAAGTGCCAAAGACCACGACTGATGATGTCCTTTCCAGCATGACATACTCGATATGGACCAGTATTTTTTTTTTTTTTAATGAAGCGTGGAGTAATAGCCTGTTCATATTTCTTTTGCAAGAGGCATATAAGTAAGCAAAAGCACACAGGAACCGCGAAACAAACAAAAAGCACTCTTGTACACGCCACACGCGCGCACGTAAATCACTGCGGGCTGCCACGCGACGCGAACACGCATCCACACTGGGTAGGGTACGCCGTTATGCCGCTAGGTGGCGACTCTGCTCGATCTCGAGGCCAATAGCCAAACTGTGGTAAGCATTTTCCCCGCCACAATCATATTAAGGGCAAAGTTCATGCGCTGTCCAGAAATCGTGCTTTGTTGTCAGCAAGCAACATAACTGACATATGACCGGCTTTGCTACTAAGTATGCCGCCACAAGTTCTCAGGCAGACCTGTCCAGTGAAGATAAAGGTGTGCTGGTGTTTTAACAAAATACGGGACAAATGCAGGGTTTTACGTCTCGAAGCTACACAGGGCCCATAAGAGACATATAAGAGCTACACTGAGAATTAATTTCGACCGCCCATATGAATTCCTTAGTGAGCACTGATAGTATGCAGCACACAGGCGTTTTCGCATTTCACATCCATCATAATGGGATCATCGCAGCTGGGATTCAACCTTGCGGCCCTGGGCTCGCCTGGCAAATGCTGTAAACACCGGGACACCGCAGCAAGGCCTAAAAATGCAGGCAAGCACCCACATTCCACACAATGAGCATCAAGATGTAAGTATGTGCAGGCGGACGAGGCAACATGACGCTGCTCGGTACATACATCTGCCTGACCCCCTAAAAGCTGCTAGAAAACATCAGTTTACAATAAGTCTGGAGAAAGTAACACAAGGAAGCAACGAATTACTTGAAAAATCTAAGTGAAAAAAAAAAGATGAAAAGTCACTGCAACATTCAGACATTCCTGATACTGCACTTGAGGCAGGTAATTCAAAGCCTTCACCGGGCTAACAAAAGTGAAAGCCGAGATAATTGAGACCGACTTCTGAAAGCAGCAGCATATCCCTACTTTCTTGTAGCCAAGATAAAATAAGGCATAAAGAAAGCCTTGTGAAATTTGTCAAGTGAGCAGATCTTGCTTTGGCTGTCGAATATTCCGAAAAAAATTCTCCCCCCAGTGTCTGAATTTTTTTAAACGCTATGTGTTTAACGCAGTACCCGTATGGCAAAAACAGTCAGTGAGTTAATAAGGGCATCCATGTTCCCCTCATGGTACCAATTTTGACCTCCAGGATGACTTTTTTCTCCTTTTTCGGGGCAGAGGTGGACAATATCTGAACTGCTGTTTTGAATGCAATGCACGTGCAATGTCAGCACCAAAGTGACCAAGTCTAACAGCATCTCTGGGTAGTCATTATCAGGCACTCCAGAGCACCCTACCGCGCAGCTCCACACTGAACTGGCCAAAATGCGGTGCTCCTCGTGCACTCAGGCGATTCTCATGACCCCTTGGCCTCAGCTGAGAGCCCTCTGGGACACTGTCAACCTCTGCTCTTGTCAGTCAGATGGACCATTCTGATCCACGTAGGCAGTGATACCAGTGATATTCGCCAGTCTTCCCATGGCAAGTGATCATGTGCCACAGAATGTCCAAGCCAGTGGCGTTTATTGGCACTGCTGTAGATTCATAAAATAATAAAAATTGCGAGGGACTTTAGCGACTAAAGTAGTGAAAGGCGAAAGCCTGAGTGCTGCATTCAGCAACACAACTGGCACTAATCAGTAATTAGTTAATCAGTTAGTTAATGAACTAATTAGTATTTATGTAGATAAATACATATTCCTTAAATAATTATAAATTAGGTAAATTATGAATTATTAAATTATCATCAATTGGTAATTAATTGATCATAGATTGACATATGGTCATATAAGGCACACATTCGCGCATACTATGGTGATACTCTGTGATTGGTAGAGACCTCTATGAAGTCATCCCGCCTCGGCCAATCAGAACACCGCAAAAGCGGGACACGTTTTGTCCACGACAGCATGAGCCATTAAAGGCTTTTGCCTTAAAAATGCTTCTCTGTGATGCAGAACAGGGACGATTGGAGTGCCAACGTTGACCACTGAATTGGCATTTCTAAGCGCGGCACGCACGGCCAGTTCGGCAACTTATCTGTGACTCCATTTCTAACAGTACACCTTCACAGCTGCAGTTGTGCCCTCTCCCGTCTCAACAGCTTCATTGCGTGCACAGTCAAAACAAAATGCAGTGGTGGTAAGACGCCCGACTACTGTGCCGGAGTGCCCGAGTTCGATCGCGACCGCCGCCGGCTGCGTTTCGATGGAGGTAAAACATCCATGTGCCGTGCGATGTCCATGCACGTTAAAGATTTTCAGGTAGTCGAAATTGCTCCATAGCCCACCACTACAGCACATTTCTCTTTCGACTTTAACTCCCACCTTCCTCCCTTCCCATAGTGCCAATAGAACACGCGTGGCAGATAACTACACCTTTCCTTTCCTGTGAACCAATTACTATTATTATTATTATTAATTGCCAATATCATTTTTGAGCAGGCTTCGTAGCCAGTGAAAATTCGATTTGGAGCAGCTTTCTCCAAATTTTTTAGCAGGGGCTTGACAGTGAAAAACGAACAAATTAAAATGCAGAGGATGTTTCACGTAAGTTCTGCCACGTACAGTTTAAGAAATGACAACACGCTCGTGTTGTATTGACACAAATTTCTGGGCTAAAATCGGGGTGAATATTGAGACACTCATCCTTGTTCTTTTCAACATCATTCTTGCATGGTTTATTATCTATAAACTAAAGCTCACGACATTAAGAACTCCCAGCGTCAACAAACAAACATGCTCTGACTGAATAAGCTCGGCATGGGAAAGCTAATGTCAAGGAACAGGCCACCCCAGCTACAGCGACTGTTCCAAGATAAATGCAGCCACTTTTCCTTCTTTACTGTTACGATGCTGAAGCAGGAACAAGGCCAAGCCGTCGGTGTTGCACAACAGCACAGGTTCCATGAGGGTCCAACATGACCACTCCTTCCATAATGTTTCGAACTTCTTCACATCTGAACTGTGATTCACACCTGTATGGCAGATGGCATCCGACATTGACACAACCTAAAGGTCATTTGTGCACAATCAGGTAAGAATGCCATTCCATCATTATAACTGCCTCTATTTATTCCCACTTCTAGCCGCACCTCTTAGGTTTTAAGAGGGCCGCTCTTGGGGAACCAGCAAGGCAATGAGGCTCTCACAACATTCACTGGAGTGAGATCTTCTACTCTGCGCATGCACGACGGCATAAGCTCTGCAACTTTCAGCTCTCACATCAAGGCTCGTCTACGACTGTGGATCGAAACAGTCTCTAAACCGGAGCAACCAAAACAGCTGGTGACCATTAGTGCATGCGCACCACACAAGGTCACTCGCCGGCAAGTGTCTGGTATGAACCCGATGCACTGAAGCCACTCTGCTGTCACCACAGCGTGACACGTCACTTACTACGTAAGGGGCACAATCTATACGAAACACATAACTGAAAAATAGCACTACTCAAACTCATGGCGAGACACGTAGGCCAGCCATCCTGGTGGCTGCATTAAGCAAACAAGCCAGTGCCATAGCCTGACATTGCATGTGTTAAGCGCCCACTTTCCCGCACTGTGCATCGACAATCGAAATGACCAGTCATAATTGTCACCGAAATACACACGCCTATCCATTTAAGCTTGAAATATGAGGCACTAAGAAGCACACGGTGCTTGTATTTCAAGGTGTGGCTACAAGGCAAAGCTTCAAGAACAATGTCAGCTAGTCCATTGCTCTGGAACAGTGAACAAGGTGTAATCGTTAGTATGCAGCCTGCGTTGTATATGAATGCGAGTGCTGTCCCATTAACCCTTTCATTGGCAAAGGAGAAAAGGCAAGTCTGGAGTGAAGTGATGTGTTCAAATAATTTACTTGGCCTTAGATTTAAAAGACATTTCAGTTTATTGCAGCATGTCAAAGTGCAACCAAAGCAAATATGTTTCCAAGAATATGTATGTAAATATGCATGTGTGTGTATATATATATATATATATATATATTAAGGGGAAATGAGGGTACTCGTTATAAACATGTTTATAACGAGTACCCTCATTTCCCCTTAATTGATCTGCTTGTAGCTTACGGGGGTCTCGGTTCTGGCAGTCTTGAAGCCATAGGTAGCGTAAGAGGGTTCTAGCACAGCATTCGCCCTCGCTCTTGATCACGTTCTACGTGACGCTGGCGGTAACAAAGGACGTTCCACGTCCGCCGCTTTGGCTGAGGGTGGCGCTGGTGAACACTCTCAAGGTTCGTATACAGACAACATAAATACCCAAGCAAGTAGCAGGGGGGACAGCGGCCAATGTAGCTCAGTTGGTAGAGCACCGGACGCGATATTCGGAGGTCGTGGGTTCGGTTCCCACCATCGGCACGTTGTTTTTTCTTCTACTTTGTGTTTATCTTTCCCCTAAACAGTTTACATTACTAATTTCTGTGATTATCCAAGTAAAACATTAAAAAAAAAAAAAAAAAAAAAAGACATAAAGTACCATCCCCAACGCTTTCCTTGGCCTCGCCGACTGTTGGCTTCTTTCCTTCATATATATATATATATATATATATATATATATACAGGGTGTTTCATCTAAGATTTTACCTATTTTTAAAAAATAGGAAAATTAAGTTTTATTGTCGATTCTTCTTTTAGCTGTTGTATAAGAGTAGAGAAAAATCAGGAGTACTTAAGCGTACTAATTAGCTTAATAATTAACTAAGATTAACTAATTAACTTTTTCCTTATACAAGCTAGAAGCTACTTTCAAATTGCAACAGTGAGCTACCGGTGTGAGAATGCCAAATGATATTTTAAACGACAAGAAACGTGCATTTCTTCATGACTGCAGCACTGGCAATTCTGGCCACTTTCGACGCACGAAAACGAAACCTAGACCCCGAAGCGCGGAATTGTACGCGCCCCCGAGTGACGCAGTCGTGACGTCGCTGGGCGAATCAAGCTGTCTGAAGGCGGCTGCTGCCGCTCGTGAACTACTCGTCTGGCGCTCCGTTATCACATCCAGTGGTAAGATATCTGTGCATGCACTGCTTTTCTTTTTATTTCACCCTCTGGGAGCCAAAGCTTTTAGTCGAGAGGGAGGGCTGATTTGCCCATACCATCAGCGCTACGCCCGCACCATGACAAGCTTCGTGCGCAATGCGTTGGTGATATCTCAAGATCCTACCAGACCATGACGCAGCTCCAGGCGCGTATTTCGCGGGCGGCAGCGGCCGCCTCCAGACGGCTGGTTTCTCTCGGCGACGTCACGGCTGCGTCACTCATGGGCGTGCATAAGTGCACGCCTCGACTGCTAGGTTTCGTTTTCGTGCGTCGAAAGCGGCCAGAATTGCCAGCGCTGCAGTCCTTAAGAAATGCGCGTTTCTTGTCGTTTAAAATACTATTTGGCATTCTCACACCGGTAGCTCACTGTTGCAATTTGAAAGCAGCTCCTAGCTGGTATAAATAAAAAGTTAATTAGGTGATCTTAGTTAATTATTAAGCTAATTAGTACGCTTAAGTACTCCTGATTTTTCTCTACTCTTAATACAACAGCTAAAAGAAGAATCGTTAATGAAACTTAACTTTCCTATTTTTAAAGAATAGGTAAAATCTTAGATGAAACACCCTGTATATATACCACCCAGCACCTCCACCAAGTTGTAACAGGGTTTCTTGTTTCTTGTAACGAAGAGAACCCGAGAGAACTCACAACAGCGACCATCCTAGGCTTTTGCATCAACAACTCAATCTCGCGCCGTGCGCTCGCGGTGCGGCTGCTCCCCAAAGCTCATCTTCCTCTTCACAATACATATATACATATATATATAAAGCACAGTATTGATGACATGTACTGTACAAAAATATTGCAATATTTGTGACCAACACAAGAATTTGAGTTTGCAACAATGGTGATTTATGACATCAAATAAGAGAAATAAAAGAAATTTTGAATTTTGATTCGTCATCATCATCATCATCATTAGTCTGACTACCTACTGGAGGGCAAAGGTCTTTCCCATATTGCTTCTATTAACCTGGTCCTGTGCCAGCTGCTTCCACTTCAGTTTCCAATGGCAGCCTGTCTGCAACCCTCCACTGTATCACAGGCCTGACTGCTGCCATGGTCAGCTGCTCCACAGCCACAGGGGACTGAGGGCCAGGGTTTTACAGGAGTGTTCCTTTAGGAGGTGGTGACCAACCACTAACTAAGGTAGAAAAATCCTTTTCTGGTGAAGGAGTGCACTTCCGGTGGTGGTTACCAGGCTCAGGCAGCACCCTAGGCCCAGTTAATATCACTCCTTGGCCCTTTGGCTTAGATCATGTGTACAAATATTGACTCTCTTAGTCATAAAAGTCAGTAAGTACTCTAGCAAGTTGAAAACTCCAAGTGCATTACTACCTAACCATCAAAAAAAAATTTTGCCGCTGTGACCACTGTGTCATTCTCCAAAGTACTACCTGGGGACTACAAAGCGCAGATAAATTTCATAGGCCTTAAAACACTTCAAACTCAGCACTTCAGATAGTTAAGCCTGCAGTTGAACCCTTCTCCGTGATTTGAAGCTTGACCCTACCCTTTCCCCCAAGTCAACAGAGGCGGAATATCTTGGCTAATAATGTCAAAGTTTCTAAGTGCATGCTGTCTCCAGACCCATCTCTGGAAGGTGGGGAGGTGGTGAAGGGTGGCTGTTCCTGTCCCTACAGGGTTGGGACGGTAGGTGAAAGCCACTTGCGGCGGGGGCTAGCCAGCCATCGAATTTTTATCTGTTGTAGGCAGTCATTGTGCCCGCCACCGCTTAGGTGATGGACGACGGCTGTTGCGGCACGCGTCTTTCTCTCCCTCTTCTTTTCCTTTCTTCTCTACTTTCTTTCTTCTGTCGGCACGAGGCAGCGGAGGCGGCTCAGCTACAGAGCCAGTAGCAGGCCCGTGCATTTTCTTTTCCATCTTCCTACAGCCGCAACAACAACAACAACAGACCCATCTCTATCCCAGTCAGTGCACCATTGTCTCAAGATAAGTGGCTTTTCACAGAGTGGAGTCAGCATAGGGCGAGAGTGCCACACTAGGTTCGATCAAATAAAAGATAATCGTAAATAATTGGTTCACAGGAAGGCAAAGGCGCAGTATCTGTCACACCTGTTTCTGTGGACACCTGGACCATGCTGTAACAGAAAGGAGGAAGATGGGAGTGAAAGTGAAAAGAAAGAGGAGCCTTAGTGGAGGGCTACGGAGTAGAGCCTTAATGGAGGGCTACAGAGTAATTTCGACCATCTCGGGATCTTTAACGTGCACTGACATCGCACAACACGCGAACGCCTCTTTGTTTCGTCTCCATCAAAACAAAGTCGCCGGCAGTCGGGATCGAAGCCGGGTACTCCGGCACAGTAGTCGGGCGCCTTACCACTGCACCACCGCGGCGAAACAGTTCAATCAAACAGCAATTTTTCGAGAGAGAGAGAGAACAAAACGAAACTCCTTTCAGGAATATTAAAACACCAAAAGCAAAACTTGGTCACTGTTCTTTGGACACGGAGAAGATGGTGCTTTATCTCCAGGAAGACCCACAGATGTGCTGAATGCCCTGGTTCATACCAGCATTTCAACAGATCAGAAAGAGTTAATGGCAACCAAAGAAGAAGGGTGCTTCTCTTATGCTTCTGCCGTCATCTGTTCCAGCAGCAGCACAATCAGCATAATCACTTATGTTGAGTCTTGTGCAAGATGCACACATACATCTAGCAGTGACCCCCACCAATTGACCAACCCTGCATCAGCCACAGCCCTGTCCTTGTGAGTTCTTCCAAACACCACCACTCCACCTCTGCCACATAATTCCTACACATATTTCTTTATTAAGTATCTGCTCTATCGCTTTGCGAGGTCACAGCTTGCTTACTTCGTAAGGTCCATGTCCTGTCCAAACCCCTTCTTCTATCCCACAATTTGGGCCACAACACCAACAAAAGTACAATTCCATGTGTATTTTCTGACCACTATGCTGTCTTCAAAGGAGACTTTGAAACAGTGATAATGTTAATATTCTAATGCAAGGAGTCCATACAGGTGGTCTTTGTGACTATTCGAGTCATATTAAAAACCTCAGTGCGGAGTGAGTACATAATTTACAATTTTTTAAATGTGATCCTGACAATCACTCACAACCAATAGGGTGACAACGTCCTTCCCGATGACGTCAATTGGGCTTTCTGGTTGCACCAACTCAATGGACACTCCTAAAGGACACAGGTAGGACAGGGCGTGCTGAGGCGCAGTCACGTGTTTTCTTCATTTTTTTTTCTTGCTCACCGGCATGTGCAGAGTTGAATGGGGGTGAGCAATGTGATTTTAGATTACCAACATCATCAATGTTATTAAAGCTAGCTTGAAAATTCTTGTGTTGCGGCGATGACTGATGATATATTTATAAACCTATTGTTCCTCCATGTGTTCCCTAGTTTTAGTAAATAGGTTTTTATGAACTTTTTAAGAGATCCCAGGAACGGTGATTGTTCAAAATGATTAGCTTAGATAATGATAGAGAGCATCTCTGGAACATATCCTTCTCACTTGAATTCTTGCCAAGCATTCAGTTTTAATAAAACTGGGGACAATTTAATAACACTCACTCCTATATCTGTGACATTCCCCTTCAAATCATTCCCTAAATGATAAGATTGTGTCCTACCCCACAGATACTGTTCCATCCTATGGAACGAGTCAACTTCTGTCCAGCTTAAAAAATCTTCCCTGTATTGTACAGCATTGCCATTTCCCATTCACTAGCAGTAGCAGGCTCTAGTGGTCAGCCACCTGCTTGTCCAGGCAAAGGTGGCCAGGGAGTGGTGGCGGTATGGTTTGCCATTTGCCAGGTTTCAGCATCCCAGAGCTGCACAAAGGCTACCAGACGCTGAAGCAGAGGGCTCTAGATAAGGTTCAACCTCCTGGACTTCTTCAATGTGCGCTGACATTGCATTGCTCTGCGCACAGGTGTTTTATTATTCTTCAGATTTTAACCTTCTTGCAATCGCATGCTCAACAACAAAATGCCCTGCTCACTGTGATAGTGGGCATCTGTCACTCCCATCAACAGGCCCACAGCCTAGCCTGTGGGCACATTTACTGTACACGTGACAGATTTGCCCCATTTGGAGGCAGGCGAGTAATAACAGGGAACTCAGGTAGTATACTTTTTTTTTGGGAGACATCAGCAAATATCCACCAATGTCATTAGGTGCAAGTAAATGTCAAGATAGGCCTCGCATTCCACCAAAGTAATGAAGTATGGATGCATCGTTCCAGGCCGACATCTGGCTTTGCTTCAAGAGCCTCTGCTAGCACTGATCACAAAACAAAATATGCGAGATGGCTTCCCTCACCTGAGCTCCTTGCGAGCCACGAGGCGCTCGGCCTCCCGTAGGTGCCCCTCGCAGGCCTCGTCCGTCTTGGTGGCGGCCAGCACAACCGGTTTCCTGGTGCGCACCAACGTCTGCAGCAGGGCGGCCACAAACTCCGCCTGCTTGTCAGCCGGCCGCCCAGGCACATGGCTCACATCGTACACGCACACAAAGCCGTCCACATTGAGGCGGCCGTCAGGCAGTAGCCGCTGCTCAAACTCCTTCTCGATGCCCAGCTGGCTTTTGCACACGTACATGAGTTTCTCGGCCGAGTAGAGGCGGAGTGCCGCACACCTCTTGATGTACGGCTCCGTCTTGCCGCTGCGGAACGGCTGAAAGGACGAGTCGTCGATGAACTCGGTCTGCTCGACCACGTGCACGCTGAGCTCGGGAGCACCATCAGCGTCCCCGCCCCCCGCAGCGGGGCGGCGCGCTTCGCCCCAGTAGAGGAAGTGGTCGTTATTGACCACGCGGCCCCCAAAGTCGGTCTGGCTCAGCACCGAGATGTGGTCCGTGTGGTAGTCGTCGGCGCGGGGCCGCACGAAGCGGTTGCAGAGGCACGACTTGCCCACGCCCGTGGGGCCCTTGTCGCGCTCGGTGCCGCTCAGGCCCACCACGGCCACGCACAGCGACCGGGGGGCCGCCTCCGTCGCCGAGGGAGGGCCCCCCGGCTGCCGCCGGCTCGTCATGCGCCCCCGCGCCCCTCAGCCAGGCCCCCCGCCGGCCACCGCCAGGCCCAACACTGCAAAACACACAACCAGAGACAGGGCAAAGGAGATGCGTCAGGGGAGAGTACACAAGTGGCACACACAAAATTTCCCCAACCTCGAGTCACTTTGCAAACCAGATGAGGCACGCACCTACATTCTGCCCATGTTCCTTCACACAATGAATTTTAAAGTCAGTATGTTTTTGAAGATACATATTTCAGAAGACATATACTTCATTAAATCTCTGACCACAGAGCTCTGCATCTCCCCTCTAAATGTCCTCACAGTATGAAAAAGAACTGGTCGTGTATGGTTGTGATACTTGACAAAAAAAATGCATCCTGCAACCTTCACTCTGTTCAGTTTCCATCATATCTTGCCCACCAACGAGGAATGTCATATGCTGTTGAATAAGCACTCCCTTCAAGATGCCATTTTGCAGGGTGACAAGAAGGTAACATTAATCTGTAAAGCGAGCTCTCAACAAGTGTTACATGTGACACGCATAGTAAAAACACTTTAAAAATACAAAGTCAGGACTTCATCCACCAGAAAGGATCCTCATAATTCTTTTTATCACTAGAAAAAATTTTAATTGCAAAACTGCTGTACCATTACATATGTAATGCATGTGCACTGCCACAGAGAATTAAAATTAAAAGATTGCTCTGTCTAGCTGGGCCTTTACAATGTAGCCATTCTAATCTCAAGTGAATAATCTGGTTCACATTTTCTTTCAGAGTGGCAGCACCATACAATATCTTACACTGCCAGAGAAAATGTGGACTTCAAAGACACGGCCAGTAAAAGAATGCACTCTAGAGAAGCATCAGCATTCAACTTCTGCTATTTGGGAACTTGCAGCTGCACATAGTGCACTGTAGCCCAGGTGCAATGCTGAAGGTCAAGAGCAAATTTTGTGGCTCTGCAATGAAGGCTAGGCAGGAAAGGGAAGGAGGCGAGACTCTCAACAGTAGGGTCCTCTGAACAGCGTTGCCTAGCAACAGATAGCGGAAGTATTGTAAAAATGAATAAGAGTGCATTTAAAGCCTCCTGTATTCGTTGCTTCAGTGGCGCAATGAATTGACACTACTTATCTGACCCCTGAACAAATCTGTTCGAATCCTGTAAGTGGAACTTTTTTCAAAATTTTTTTTTTTAAATCGCAATATTGAACTAACCTACCAAGATCTTTCCTGGGGTGTGTTTCCCTTTAGGTTGCATTATGTGATGTTTTTAATTCTTAATAGCCGCAAAACCAGCCGTGAACAGAGCCACGACGTGACGGCATGACAACGGGAACATCATTCAGTTACCTTCACCGTAATCATTTCCTGCCTTCTTTTAACCCGCTGAGAGGCAACCAGTGAGGAGAACGAAGTTGCGTGACCCTACTGTTGAGGAAACAGCACAGAGGGGTAGAAAGGGAGGAAGTTGGAAAGACGATGCAGGGTCACTTTTGTACCCATGGCACGGCACGGGGACAAAAGCCCATCTACCTCCCTTTCCTGCCTAGCCTTGCAAGCAGAGCCACAGACTGTTGTACGGCAGTGCAGTATGCTACATGCAACTCTGTCCCTGGAGTTGCCGGCATCCCTTTCCCATTGCCCACGAGGCTATTGTACAGAAAGAAGCACTGCAACTACCGATTCTTGAACAATTCCTAGCATAGGAATTTTGGCACAATATGGCTCTGCCATGAAAGAGAGCAGCCAACAAATGGTCATATGCTAATACCATCACATTTGATAGACCACATTAACAGACGGGGCAAAGAATGAAATCGTACACACAAGGGCATTCAAAGACTAACTGTGACACCTGCAAGTCCTGTCTCTATGTCTGACTACAATGCAGAGGGCATCAGATTTGAGGAAATAAACCTGGCTACCGTCAGGGGTTGGCATTACATTCCTGTGACTACACACGCTTCCGACACACCACAGCAGCAGGTTTCCAAAAAGCACAGGACACAAAGGCTACAAGCTGTCAGAGTAGGTCACTTTTCCCAGTTCATCTGCTGCAATGTGCCCCGAAGCCGTCCCAAGTAAGAAAAACCATGGAAAGTTGTTTGCACCTGTGTGAGTCATTGCACTAAATACCTTTTAAGATCCTTTTACGGGCCTTATCACAAGCAGCCTGACACCCTGTTACGCAGCGGTGACTTTGCCAAGAAAACATCACTTGCAGTGATGATGATCCTGGCTTGCTTTTACAACGTGCCAGCCATAGCTTTTTACAAAATGGAGAGCTGCTTCTCTATTGAACTCATGATAATTTATGACAAATCACTGATAGTCACTGAAAAAATATAAGTGAGCTTTCAGGTTATAAGAAATTGTGACCTGCACATGCCACCTTTACATCTTTATATAGAAATTATGACTTGCACCTGTCGCATTTGACTTGAATAAAGCTGTGGCTAATTTGAACAGTGTTTTAGCTCTTCAGGTTGGAACTGTCAAGAGCTAATTGTCGATATTTTATATTGAAAAAAAAAAGGGGGGGGGGGGGGGGAGCCACCCTAAAGAAGTTCCCACATAAGTCCTTTTTACCAATTACCAATATCCTGCTTGGTTGCAGGCCCCAAACATTCCGTTTGCTTCGTTACAGTTAGGGCCTTGCCAATAACGCGAGTAGGAATGCTGTTTGGCTACTAAAAGTGTAACAATGTGAGCCACGGCCCATCAACGCCAGCTGATTTCATCTGCGTCAAACCTACCACCACACCAAACCAAATTAGTGAATCTTCTCAACTATGAATATCCCAAATTTCCCATGTCACACGGTGAATGTCGCAGGAGTGTCTTAAGGTGCCTGCACTTCCACCTCAACTGCCCGAGCAAATGAATGAAGTATACCTGCCACCATATCTCAGAATAGTGCATATATGATAAATATTTTGTGTTCCAGATAATTCCAGCTTTGAATTTTATTCTACTCTTGTGCAACTTTCCCAGATACACATAAAGAAAAAATTGAAGGAACCCTTAAAACCTCTACCCTTTAGGGCATGACATGACAGCGTTATTGGCACAGTTGTGAGCCATCACAGTATGTGAATTACCGCCCACATTAATATAAAGCCCCACCTAAAACCAAACCTAAGGGTATCGTGTCTGACAAGGATCTATGGTCCAATTCCCATCCCCTGAAAACTTGGCCATAACACATCGTGGCCTTGCTGACAAGAACGACAGCTTTTCTGCAGGATGGGGAACCTCAATGTTATAGCATTCTAATGGCAGAATTACTTAAGAGTGACTTCCTCACTTGTCTCACCATTCCTTCATCCACCTTATTTTAGGACTGGCCATAGCATCACTGTTCATAGTAGGCTGCATTGCTGCAAGACAGAAGCCATTATTAATTGAATTTGGGCTTTTTTTTTTTTAAGTTGCGAGTAGCACTATGTTTTCTGCATGCATGTCAGGCAGAAAGGGACCGACACCAAGACACATGGGGTTCCTCAATACCTTTTGAAAACTGCTGCTGTTCCACTAAAGCCTAAAGGCTAAATAAGTGAACTATGCTGAAAAACACCATTCTGTCTAGCATATTTTCTTTGTTATTCATGCAGCTATAGCGTACACATATTACTTGCAACAGCCAATTCCCTATAATGCTTTTCTCCATTTTCAGCCATTCTTTGCGCTCTTCTTGCACCACTGTCATAACAACTCTATTTACAAATGCAATGAACAGTAAAAATTAACTCCAGACTAACGTCGGCAGTCCTTCCCAGAGAAGTACATTACTTTCAGCAACACAATTCTTTCTGATGGCAGCCCCTGGCTTCTTCTATGTCCACAAAAAGTTGACTTGTTAAATAATAATTGCTTCACAGGAAAGGAAAGGCACAGTATCTGTCCACTTGTTTCTGTGGGGGAGGGAGGAAGGTGGAGGTGAAAGCGGAAAGAGCGAAAGGAGTGCCGTGGTGGAGGTTGAGTAATTTCGACCACCTGGGGATCTTTAACTGCACTGACATCGCATTGCACACGGTCGCCTCTTCGTTTCAACTCCCTCGAAACGCAGCCGCCGGGGTCGGGATCGAACCCGGGTACTCCGGCACAGTAGTCGAGCGTCTTAACCACTGCACCACAGCGGCAGGGCAATTGAATAAAAGTTTACATTGCAGATAGACCTTAAATTCCTTTGAGGAGCAGCTCAGAATGACACTGCACCGCACCCCTTTCTGCATACTCTCAGATGTTTCGAACATAGATGTCTACACTATGAAAGACAGACTGTACAGACAGAACTATAACAAGTCCTTGACATTATGGCCATGGAAGCAATTAACATCAGGCATATATTTTCCTAAAAGCATGTAAATATTGACGCAATGCACCAGTACATCTGTGCTATAGATTCATAGAACTGACTTCAAAAAGCGGACAGAAGAAAGTGTGCTTCGCAGCCATGGTATCTCGCAAAGCATTTTGATATAATTTTCAAGAAAAAACTCACAGGACAGTTACCACTGTGAAAAGTGAGATTCAATGACAGATGTTGAAGTATTTAATGTTAGAGAGAGGATCTAGGAACAACTTCATATCAATCAATCAATCTTTTATTTGTTTTTACATACAAACTGAAATAGCATCTATATAGCTGTATAGCACTAATTTTATTTTTCCGCATATAGTCATTCCATGACTAGCATGCTCGTCTCCAGTCGGCTGCAGTATAAGAGTGTGGTGGGTGGTTTCCATGGCAACTGTTCTCTGGTTGCATCTTGTCAGGCAGTCGCCAAACCCTCCTCCCACCATAGTGATGAACCACCCGCGGGTTGCACCATTCATCCGTTCTCGCCATACGCTCTTTCTTGCATAATAATCACAACCACACTTGGGTTACCATAGTACACTCTTACCACGCCCTCTTCCTTACATATAAACAACCTCCAAGTGGTTACCACTGAGCCTGCACTGGGAATGACAGCAAGGCAAAAGCCAGCTTTATTGTGATGGGTGTTGCTTATATGCCCATGCAGAAAAAGAAAGGGAATCCGGGGAAGGGAAAGTGATAGCAGCCGAAAGCTGTGGCGCGCTGACGTCATAACAGCCAAGGCGACCACACACTAGTTATGCAGACTACTACTACTACTACTACTACACCTACGTGAAACCCAGAAACAGTCACTCAACAGCAGCCACTGTAAAGCAGGTAAGGAAGAAAATGAATTCTCTAACAAACCTTTTTGAGAATAACTACCAAAATCAATAGGTACAAACTACACTCATAACCAATTTTGAACCAATAAAACTCTTCTGAGAATCCCAAAATATTGATGAAGGTTGAATAAAAGAAGACAAAGAAATTCTTGGTTAGCCAACATGCAGCTAGGCTGTAAGAGCAATACATGAACCACGACAGCCGAGTTGCACAGCACAGCATCCTAAAGAGTATCTGGCTTTTGAAAAGCTAAAAGTAGCGATTAAGAGAACATTACCATCCGGTCAAGTCCATACACAGCAAAAGGAAGAATATGAGAGCAAGAAGAAGCAATTGCGGCCAAATGATGGATTTTCGCACCTAAATGACAGCATGGCTCAAGCAACACGCTGCAGTGAAGTGCCCAGGGCCTGTATACCGAGCCTGCATTGTTCTCAAAAGTGTCGTTTTCACTATTTTTGCCTTCATCTGTTATGTGAGCATTTTCACACTTCACAAATATCAATATGCAGCTGTCACAAATAACATAAAACTTCCCCCCCCCCACCCCTTCACACAGCCATCATGGCAGGTAGCAGGGCAGACGAACTGACAGCATTACCAATGCGAAATTGCAGCCTGGACAACATGCAGCAGTCACAATTTGAATATTTGAATGAGAGGGAACATTACTATCCTAGCAACAGTGCTAGAGAGATTTAAAAAACTGGCACAGAAAGTGACGAGCATTAAAATTGGCTACGTAAAATGCAACCTGCTACACTGCACGGAATGATTTCATTTCAATCTTTCATCATATCCTGGCATTCAGCGCTTCGTCCTATCCTTTCTTGTCAAGAATGTCTGTCTTGCGGCACTAACAACAGTACATGGTACTGTTATTCATGATGGTAGCACCTTGCATGAGAGTTGATGCAATGTTGCCAGGGGACCAAGCATAGTTCAACGGTCAGAGAATCAAGTGCATCAAGACCAATTTTCAGTACAGGTCGATCAAGTTCTTGGCAGGCAACACAGGCTGGTTCTTAATATATCCCCAACAAGAGCTTAGGCTCAGTTTGGTTGAAAGGCATTTTCATACTTGTTCGTGACTGCCACTCTTCATACTGCAGCGAGTGAAGTACACCACGTTTATTCGGCTGGTACAGTCATATCTGATGACGGCCTAGCAATGTCATGGTACTTGGTCATGAAACAACTCCGCTCCTCTTATTTCATGGGCTTCAGCCTACGCTAACACACAGTTCAGAGGCCTTCCAGACGATTAACAAATAACTGCATGCCTCTAACAGCTGTGATGTCCCCGGACGGTGTCTGCGATGATTTGAGGTCCACCAGCTCTCAGAGCGTGTGTGCCGTCGACGTCCAAGCAAATGCCATTTCCCTAGGACGTGAAAACGGGAGTTTTACTTCGATCTCCCTAAGGATGGCACTACGCCGCAAAAGTGTCGAGAGTCGGCACACTTTATTCCACTACGAACGGACCCTCCTAATCGGGCTTTGCGCTCCGATGAAGGCGCCCGGCGGCACACTGCGGATGATGACTAGGCTCGACGGCGTGCGAGCATCCGGAAAGAAAATGATCTAACGTTTCACCCGGTGTCCCACGTTCGAGATGTCGGCGCCACTCATGAGTAGCGCTTGGCACGGATCGCTTAGCCTAGAAATGCATCCCGTCTTCAGCGCGCAAGCAGGCGTCCATTGGACGCGACACTACTCAGCCCACGGTCCACGGGCGCTGTCATCCGTAGCTCGCGGGGCACCAGCCGCAAGGCGCGCCGGCGCGAGCGCTCGCCGCGCGCCCGTCCCACCAGCTAACACGCAGGGCTCGCGTGCCGATGATCGGGCGGCTCTGTTGCCGAGCAGTACCGTACTCGGCTCGGTATAGGCTTAGCCCGAGCAGGGCACCTGCGCCGCCGACGAAGCCCAGCCAGACGGCAGGCGTGTGCTCACCTGGCGAGTCCCGATGTCGAGGGTCGGCTGCTGCCGTGCTGCTGCCGCTGCGGCGTCGAGGGCTCACTCACACTCCACGCACGCAGCGAGTGACGCGAAGCGCGCACGCATTCCTTCCAGCGAGCACGGTTCTCAAAAGGCAGCCATGTTGGTTTCTTATGAGTGACATGCCCCCGCTACAAAGCAGCAACAAAAACTGCAGCAATGGGCAAGCTACGTTGAACGCAGTCACTAATACAGCACTTTAATTACTCTTCAAAACAAGGCACTGTCGTTTTGTTTAACAGACAGTAACTTTCTGCATGCCCTAATGCTATCTTGTCTCTCGACATGTAGCCAAGCGCGTCCGTTCAGCCAAGCGAAGCGCTCTGCAGCCAAGGCGAGGCGAGTCAGTGCCGCGAAAAACAAAATGGGCGAAATTATGCAATTACATTTCTTTACAGATATGGAGGACTTTGCAATAATAATGAGTGGTAAGAGTAAAGGCGTCTATTTTGTTACCCACAAACGACCAAACATTGGTCCACATGTTGGTTCTCAGCTCGGCTCATTCAGGAAAACGTTCCGCTTATGGCCGAATCGCGATTGCCGGGATACTCATAGTGAGTGTCCGGAGTGGACCGCGGGCACGGAGCAAGAAACCATTTAGGAGGTGAAACTCCCGTCAGCGCGAGCGAGCGCGGGCGACCAGATAAGCGCCGACAGCACGGAGCATGACGCGGCCGTATGCAGTGGCGGCGGCACGCGGCGCGTCGTAGAAGCGCCGCAGCGACAAAAAAAGAAACCGGTTGATTTGACAACCAAAACGGCGGTAATTTCTTTCCACGCCGGCAGACGCCGCCAGCAAAACGGCGGTTGGTTGATTGTACAACCAGTACAACCGTACAACTTTTAATTCCATCGGAA
Source organism: Amblyomma maculatum (assembly GCF_055883805.1). Classification (NCBI taxonomy): domain Eukaryota; kingdom Metazoa; phylum Arthropoda; class Arachnida; order Ixodida; family Ixodidae; genus Amblyomma; species Amblyomma maculatum. The sequence goes on along the minus strand of NC_139351.1, from coordinate 64,651,609 downwards.
ACGGGGAGTCGTGCGCCCGCGGATTAGAGGCTGGCAGGTAGCCCTTGGCTTGTTGCGGCCTCTTCCGCCAGATGGACGGTGCGATGCTGGATCGCAGGGTCCGCGCTTCGCAGCAGGGTATCTCAGGCTTCTCTACTTGTAATATTTTGCCCTATCCCTGGAGATTGTGGGCACTCCCAAATTATGTGGTCGAGGGTCCCTCTCGCCCCACAGTGTTTCCAGAGATCATTGTCCCTAAGGTCTGGTAGCGCGTGAAACGCCCAGACCGAGTTCATGAACGTATTAGTTTGTAGCCGCCTCCACGCGACAGCTTCTCTATTATTTAGTCTAACATCTGGCGGGGGTACCAGTCTACGTCCCAATTTATAATGGTCGATGATTTCCCCGTAATTTTGCAGACGTTCGTCGTATGCCCGGTGTTCGGGGGGCTCGACGGCTACCCGGAAGTAGAGAGCTCGGGCTAGCTCGTGAGCCGCCTCGTTACCAGGACGGCAGCGTGAGCGGGTGTCCAAATTAACTGAATTTTTCTATTTATCGTTCTTTGGGTGAGGATTTTGACCGCCTCCGGCGATATCCTCCCCTTACCAAAACGGCGGTAATTTCTTTCCACGCCGGCAGACGCCGCCAGCATGATAGTGGCGCCGCGGGCTAGTGACGTTTTCTGGTCGCCGCAAACAACGTAGTTTCCACTCCTAAAGGTTTCTTGCTCCGTGACCGCGGGTAAGCGATGACTCATAAATGCCTTTATTTTCCCAGTAAGAACAGCGAAATTTTCATGTCGGAGCGCGTGCCAAATAATCAGCGACGGTCACCATCATTCCAAAATCTGTGGAATATGTTTCATGACATAGAGCCCGCATTGAGTCTCTCATATCATATGGGCGCCTATATCTTGCCCCTTTATTGTATTTATATAAGGAATTTATGACGGGTACGAATACAAATAACAAGTTGCCCAAAAACCTCATCATCGGGTTCTAAGGGATTGCTTGGTTTACAGAGTTTTCATGTACTATATGTTCAGAATGGAGGTCGATGTTTGGGACCCCCGAAGTAAAAATCATAGGGTAAACTATCTGCCATGTGTGACACACACACATGGTGTTTATAACTTTTTGTGTTGAATGTTTTACTTTTCTTTTATATTTTTCTTATTTTTTACACACTTAGCATCAGCAAAAATTGGCTTTCTATCTGAACAGTTTGACACCTTTGAATGCATTTTTCCATCTTTTAAATTGTTTAAATTGCTTAATTACATACTTGACTTTTCTAATTTAGCATCATCAAGCATGGCTTCTGATTATGATTATTTTGACACCGCTGAATTTCTTTTCCATTTTTTACTTACTTCAATTACGTAATTGATCAATTACACACACTAACTTTCTGAATTACCCTCATCAAGCATTGGCTTTTCATTCTGAGCATTTTGACCCCTTTGATCCCCCTTTTTCCAATGGCTCATTTCTTCAATTGTTTTAATGAATTGATCAATTACACGCTCTAAATGTTCTTAATGAGCATAATCAAAATTGCCTTTCATTCTGAGCATTTTGACACCTTGAACCCCGGCCCCTTCTCCAATGTTTTTCCTTTTTTTTTTCATTTCTGTAATTTATTAATTAACCTATTAATTACAATGACCATTAAATCGCCATATTCTCTCACATACCAGTCAGTCATCAATCACTAGAACCGCAAATTACCATGATACGATTCTTTAACGCAGCCTTGGATTATTTCCGACAGGATGTGCAGACAACTACAACTACTTCTACGATGGCGCCGAAGGCTTTTCGGCCGCGCTTAATAATTAAATAACCTGACTCCGGGATGTCAAACGGTGGAGAGAGCTCCGGGCATCAAGGCGCTGGGTTGGCCGCTCTGCTATGGTCTTTGTTTTTGGGCGCGCAGTTGGTAAGAAGAGGTAAGTAATACTTTCCAGGGAAGAAATTTCGGCGAGAATACGAAACAATGTAGACAGGTTGCTATGTCGTTTATTCTGTTTATTTCAGTTTTTGAGAAAAATGGCATTATTCTTCGGAAGTAATTACATCAGTACTTTTTGGCAGCAGCGATTGTCAACTGATTTAGTTACGTTCACGCAATTTTAGGAGAGTAATTGGCGATGTAATTTCATTCAATTTTAACAAGTCATTTCGCAATGTATGCTTTGTGTGTAACGTATAAACTCCACATTCACGGCACATATGTATAACTGGGACCATCCTCAACTTCTTGCTTTGCCGACTCATCGTTCGCCACACTTTGTACATTTCATTCCCAAGAGTTGAATATACGGGTTCTGAAAATCAACCGTTCTTTACTGCCACTCCAGCAATCGCTGCTGCATGTAACGGCGATTATCATTTGCGCAGCATATCCCACTAATTGCGGAACTACTACTCGAACTGCCATCAACACGCTTACAGCCTATTCTAGTATCGCACTGTTGAACCGAACGTAAGCCGGCTGATGCTTTCCTTCGACCGCCTCCATATAGCTCGATCACTACCAACCCGTTCCATGCAGAAGTTTGCAGCCCAACGCGCCAGGCGGAGGAGCAGTATCGCTCCCGAGAGGCGGCGCTGCGCCCGCCGGCGCTGCCTGGTGACGTAGCTATAAAGAGTGAGGAGGCTTCTCTTTCTCCAACTCCCCTACAGCGATCTATCTCTCTCTCCCTTTTTTTTTTCACCTAAGAATGCTTCTTCAGCCAGTTGCACAAGTCTTGGCCGAAGCGAGCGCTCGAGGCTCCCTTTGTGGGAAGTTGTACCACATATGGAGGGAGGGGTACATGTTCCCCACAAACCTTGTGTATATTTTATTTCTTTTTTTCTTCGTATGTTTTATCCCCTCCCCTTCGTTCGTTTGTTCTGCTTTCCCAAATGCGCGTCCTTCCCTTCTGTCGTCTTTCGTTTCCCGTGCTCGCAGCCTTGGAAAGACACCTTCAGCTCTCTCCCCGTCTTGTGTCTTGCGGCTCCCGCACTGTTTATCCTTCGCTGCTTCACGTTAGGAGGGGTTGTAGGCAATGCAAGATTGACAAAGGCATTTTGAAAAAGCGGGGAGTCGAAGGCGGAGGAGATAACGCCTTTGGAAAACTGCATGTTTCGTGCCCACCTCGATTGCTTTACGCTTTACCACGGCACCGCCGGTCGCGAGGGAGAGCGCGCGCGCTCCTTCCTACGGGCTTCTCAAACACCGCGAGTTACGCCCTCCATCGCCGCAAGGGGCACGACCTGCTCGCTGTTCGCTCTGTATCTGCTTCAGCGGCGGCGGGTGGCTTTTGCCTAGTTTGGGTGACAGCGAGAAACGAACCGAATATGAGAATAATTTTATAAAAATGCAATGTAAGCTGCATAATGCTTGCATGACATGAAGTATTAGTATAACAGTCAAAGTATACGCTATAAGGTTGAGTTTTCATAGTTATTATAATTTATGAATTAGCAAATGTGTAATGTATGTATTATAATCATTTTAATTTTGCAAATAAATGTTGTTTTAATGAAATCTTTACATGATATTATGCTTATTATGCAAACAATCAAACAAGTGTTTGATATTCAGAGGCCAATGCTCTCTTCGGGAGAGTAAGGCTAATGTGCGGAGGGAACGCATGCTAGATGCGAGAGCCGTAACAACGACACTTGACCGCATTACATTGTCACGACGGACGGTTCATCTGGGAGCAAAACCAAGGCACCTTGCGTCGATGCCGAAGAAATCATTTCTGCTCTGCCGCAATCAGTAACCGAGGGACTGAAGGAAGTGATGGCATCTCCTGTCATCCCATTACCCACTGTCACATATTCCGGTTTAGCTTGCGTCGCCGGATGCATTGCTAATCATGTGACTTCAGATGTGACACCTGGGCTTCTTGAAACGGGGTGTGCACGAAAAAGGAAGTGTCGAAACCCAGGTCACTATTCCCATGCAGTATCGTAAATGCGTTATCTCCCCCGCCTTCGAGTCCCCGCGCTTTTAGAATCCCTTTCTCCTTCTCCCACTGCGGACAACCCCTCTTGACGACGCACCCCTCCTCACTCCTTGGAACATTGGAGAGGGTTGGGAGAGGATGGGCGGGGGGAGAAGGAGGGAGGGTAAGGAGGGCGTGCTACTCTTTTTTGCCTTTTGTTAGTGTTGGACAGTTTGTTTTCGGCCATGCGGCCGTAGAGCCGTAGAGCGCTCGCGGAGGAGAGCCGGGAGCGCCCATTCGTGCGGCTGTATGATGGCCTGGTGTCCATATCAGTCAAGAAAGCGGCAGCTACTTTTCAAAAAGCGCTTTAATCCAATGTTCAAGGAATGTGAATCGTCAAATATGCGATTCGTATATAATTGTCATTTCCTAAGATATACAGTTTTGTTCCCAAGCAAAAGTGTTCCCAATGCGAGTTGTGTGTAATTTTAAAGAAAGGAAAAAAAATTAGAAAGACCCTACTAAGAACGCATTTGTTTTTTCCGAAAAGAGCCAAATCTGGGCACCGAATTAGGTGAAGTTCAGCTGCAATTTTTAGTTGATCAAAGATCTTCAAAGCTGTCGCTTATAGCCTTCCAATGTGTTGCTGTGGATAAAAAAAAAATAAAACTGCATTTTGCTTTCTTTGCGCCAAGGTGGAATTGGCTCTTTTCGAAACAAAAAAGAAACCTCTTAATTGGTTTCAAGATAGCTTGTATTCATTGCAGCGGACAGTGCCGTTAAGATTAGACAAAAACCTTGAGCTTTGCTATTTTGTTCTTTATCCAGTTGCACTCTCTCTCTCTCTCTAAAAAGAAAAGCATGTTGAACTTTGACACGCCGGCAGGCTTATTAGACACCTGTAGTAGCCGTATGACATGTTCACGTACTTCTGTTACAGTGTTCACACGCCATGGACCGCGACTACTTATATGCACTTAGTCGGTTAACAACCGCCAGCTGCTGTTTTCGACATAGAAAAAATGTTGTCAAAATCAAAGGCTTTGCTGTTTCTTAAGCATATAAATTATTTGTACAACGCTCGAAGAAAGAATGGGGAAGAAAAGGCCATTTTCCTCCTTTTCGTATAACCCAGTTGCGCCCTTCACAAAAAGAAAGAAAAAGAAGGAAACGCCCACAAGCTCGTCGCCAAGACACCCCCTAAAAACCATTAACGTCTGTGGGGGGCGGTAGGGCGCTGACCCCTGCTTTCCGGCTTTTTCGACTGCCGACAAGAAGGGTGGGGTGAGAGGGGATTGTGAGCAGGGGGAGCCGACACACGGGGAAATACACGCGTGGCACTTACTTCACGGGATTTCGGAATTGCGGGGAGATCACCCATTGCCTCCGACACGCGGAAACCGCCACGCGGGGAAGCGTGCTACACCCCTTGAAACTAGCGAAATCAGCCCCACGTACACTCTTCTACGAGGACAAGATTCTAGTGGACTGCATTATGCGAGACCAGCGTTTGTTGTCTTCTTGGACAAGGTTGTATCTGTTTTTTTTTTAAGCTTTCGTGCACTACCACACACAAACGTTCTCGAAGTATTTTAAATCCTGATTCAACCAGCTCTTGAGAATTACTGAGTTGCCCGGAAGATATCTGACAAATTTCTCGGAATCTTCTTGTCAATTATGCCGAGAAAGTGACAGCCAGGAACGAGAGGTCAGCTCCTTATGTGCACAAACCGTTCAGGACGATTTTGAGACTCAATTTTCTAGCCGCAGGTCTCGTTTTGATGAATTGATGGATATATGTAGAGCAATGTGTAACTTTAAAGGACATTTTTTTTATTGTTTGCCGCTCTTATTTGCAATTATGCATAACTGTTTATGCGATTTCCTTGATTAAACGTTATTGTTTACGTCTGTCATACATGTGCGTCAGTCGCGAAGCTATACATCTGCTGTCTTTCAACCGACTGATTTTTTTTGAATGAAACTAGAACAGTCCACTCCACTAGAAAACTGAAATCTGAGATGCTCCATGAATTTTCGCCGGTGCTTGCTCTAAACCAAAACGGCAGCGGTTGACAGAATCTCCACCCATCGGTTTGCCATGCACTCGTGCCAGGTCGTGCTACACCTACTTACAGCTTTCAAGGGCACACTGCATAGCCTGGCACATTTATTTTTGTAAAAAAAATAGGGGCAAAAAGTGTAGAGGTAAGTGTAGCCGAAACTTCATTCGACCGTGTTCGGCCGCACTGACAAAGGCACAACTTTCAAGGGCACACTGCATAGCCTGTCACATTTGTTTTTGTACAAAAATTAGGGGCAAAAAGTGTTGAGGTAAGTGTAGCCGAAAATTCATTAAGCCGTGCTCGGCCGCACTGACGAAGGCGCGCGCGCGCGGATTATTGACTGTATTTTATTCCTCATGCACGATAAATCTTAGACAATGACTAGGGCGTCTTTTTATAATTAAATTACACGTGGTAAGAACATTTATTGGCCATACAAGGGCCAGAAGGTATGTTTTGATCAGCCCATAAGAGACCGGTTCTTACAAGCATTGCCGCCGCCGGGGCGCGCCCAAGGCTTGTTGCACCTAAGGCTTAGAGGAGCCTTAGTTGCACCTAAGGCTCCTCTGTTGCACTTGACCAGTCCTTCCGGGTTAGGTTGGGGATGGGGGAATAGCCGGGTTGGAGGGGCAGGCCCACACCATGTGATAGATGTCAGAAGATGTCACCGCTCCACAGTGTGGGCAGCTGCCACTGAAGGAGGAGTCAAAATGTTTTACGGCTGCCGGGCACGGCAATATATTGGTGAAAAGGCGGAGAAAGAGCCGCGCATCTGCCTTATTGAAGCCTTTACATGGGCTGGGGTAAAGGCGACAATTTTGATAGTGCGCCATATCTTTGAAGGTGTAGACCGGATTAAAAAAGAGCCGCGCATCTGCCTTATTGAAGCCTTTACATGGGCTGGGATAAAGGCGATGACAATTTTGATAGTGCGCCATATCTTTGAAGGTGTAGACCGGATTAAAAAAGAGCCGCGAATCTGCCTTATTGAAGCCTTTACATGGGCTGAGGTAAAGGCGATGACAATTTTGATAGTGCGCCATATCTTTGAAGGTGTAGACCGGATTAAAAAAGAGCCGCGAATCTGCCTTATTGAAGCCTTTACATGGGCTGAGGTAAAGGCGATGACAATTTTGATAGTGCGCCATATCTTTGAAGGTGTAGACCGGATTAAAAAAGAGCCGCGCATCTGCCTTATTGAAGCCTTTACATGGGCTGGGATAAAGGCGATGACAATTTTGATAGTGCGCCATATCTTTGAAGGTGTAGACCGGATTAAAAAAGAGCCGCGAATCTGCCTTATTGAAGCCTTTACATGGGCTGAGGTAAAGGCGATGACAATTTTGATAGTGCGCCATATCTTTGAAGGTGTAGACCGGATTAAAAAAGAGCCGCGCATCTGCCTTATTGAAGCCTTTACATGGGCTGGGGTAAAGGCGATGACAATTTTGATAGTGCGCCATATCTTTGAAGGTGTAGACCGGATTAAAAAAGAGCCGCGCATCTGCCTTATTGAAGCCTTTACATGGGCTGGGGTAACGGCGATGACAATTTTGACAGTGCGTCGTGATATCTTTGAAGGTGTAGACCGGATTAAAATCGGGCTCCTGATCGGGTGGGGAGGACCACGAGTGCTGCCCCTTTGGTTTCTGCACGATGCTCTGAGCCCTACCCGGGCCCGTAGCGTCAAGACCGGTTCCAACCCTGGTCCGGCGACAAAATGCTTACGTCCCGGCTCACGGGGTAGGGCTCTCGGGTACGCTCGAGAACATGACTGTGGCATTCTCTGAGGAAATGTTTTAACTTCTCGATGACATGTATAATTTTGCCAGAATAAATTAATCGCAAGGAAGGAAAAAAGACGATTGCGGATTCGTAAATGACAGTCGTCGCCAATTATTATGATCAATTAAAACGAAAACTGAACATAAGAAAAATAAAACTCGCCTTTCGTGACGACACGTAGCGAATTCAAAAGGGTGGACGGCGGGGAGAAAGAACATACAGATAGTAAAATTGCAATTAGAGAGATGGTCCTCTCGCATTCCTAATGTATCCCGGACAAGAACAACAACAACAAAAAAAAATGTATCAAATAATAAAGCGCTCAAATGTGAATGTGGAGGGTCGAGCAACACTGCACCAGCCGATCCAGCGGCGCGGTCCCACAAACGAGTCCACGGCAGACCGAAAGGAAAGCTGGGTGCTGTCATTTTTTTTACGCGTACAGCGACCACGAACACAATCCCAGCTGGGGAAGGCAATCCGGGAAGCTACAGGGCCAACGCTTGGACGGTGCACTTTCACAAAAGGGGGGGGGGAGAGGGGGGGGGGAGCAAAGAACCTGGCAGAAGGACAGCAAGACCTGCTGGGTGGCCGAAGAGGAGGAGGAGGTGAGGAGGTTTAGACAACATGGCATGCTAACTTGAGGGTGAAGACACCGACCGCTCGCGAGAGCAGCCATGATGCGTGCTGGGGGGGAGGAGAGGGAGGGGGAGACCATTGTATAACGCCACTTGACGGCGCCATGCAGCTGGGAGAAGTAAAGAAGCTGCTGTTCTGGCTCTTGTCATTGCCTCTTCCCCGAACTGCATCGGCCCGGGGAGAGATTAGAAATTCCAGCGCCCGCCGCTGCCTTCTCCGGCAACAACAGGGCAACGAGGTGCCGAAGTCGCTCGAGATGGAAGTCCGTCTGGTAGGACTGAAACCCAGCCGCCTTCACCGAGCACTGCAAGCGCTGCAAGCGTGTCGATCATAAAATTGCGCTCGAAGAAGCAAGCGCATCAGCCGTAGAACACAATCCGGTGTCACATCCGCCCTGTAAGTCTCCCATGTTTTCCTAGTAAATAATCACTTCTGTCCTCCGCACTTGCGAACGGGCTACGTCATGAGGCAATAAAAAAAGGAAAGTGAAGACAGCACTGTGCATGCAGCTTCTCGCCGTCGGCCCTGAAAAAGAGACTGCGTCGGTCTTAAAATGTTGCGCTAAAATAAAAATGTTCATTTTACACTTAGCCCTGCACCATGCAACTGCAGCCACCCTCACAAGTCCGGCATTTTCTCAGACGCCATTCACACCTGCGGAATTGGTTGAAGTCCTTTATTTTGAGGGGAAGGCACAATTGGCCACTGTTGGGGGGGGGGGGGGGATGCCGCGAGAGAAAACGATTCGATGGGGAGTTGAGGCTCACTTTAGACACAAAGACCCAAGAAAAAAAAAACATATCCGAATGAAACTTGTTTTCGCTCACAAAACATTTTCGTGCACCTCACGCACTGGGCATGGCTGTCTGGCGCTCAAAATGCTCGCCGGCTCAACAAGGCTGCCCCCTACGGAAATCAGGAAAGCCGCAAACATCGGGTCCCCATCAGAGGCAAAAAAAGGAGCAAGACAAAGCGCAGCCGTTGCCGGAGAGGGGGCATTATAAAGCGAGGTTCGCGTTCGCCGCGGGGGCTAAAGTCGGCGACATGTGACCCTTCCCCTTGCCGCCAGCAGCGACGCGCATGACTCATCGTCCGCAAAGATGAAGGGACCGACTGCCTTTCCCCTTTCTCTCGGCCGGCATGGAGAAACGCGACTCAACGCCTTCGTGTTCCCTTGGCTGAAGGGAGATTTCACGGCTCGGTCGGGAAGGCGCCCTCTTCACAAGATCGCCGCCGCCGCCGAAGGCCATGAAGGGATGCGGGGAGGTGAGGGACGCAGGAGAGTTCAGACCAGAGCGCCAGCATTTGCACCTGTGCCGATTTCACCCGGCGAAGCAACAACCAGCAGCTCAGATTTTTTTTTTTCCTTTTTTTTTTTTTTTTACTGTTCCGCTACGCACCGGCTGGTTTTAGTGTGTAGTGCTGTTTTGTTGATAAATGAGGCAGATAAGCGTGCGCACAGCCACTTCAGATCCTGGCGTAGCGAATTCGCACGTTCGCTATCCCACCACCGTTGTCACCGAAGGGTGTGCCTTTAGGGATATCCACAAAAAAAAAAGAAGGAGAGGGGGGCGGGGGGGTTATGTTGGCGGCAGTGTACGCGTAGTACGTCAGAAGGTCGCTGCTTTTGCCCCATTTTTAAAATACGTTGAGCCCGTGTAAGGTCTCTGCAGTCATTGACCGAATGACTACGGTAGTTTTAGTTAAGAAAGTTTCTCACATGTGAAGGCGCAAGCAGCCATCGCAGTGAACCACGTGATGAATACGTAATAAATTTTTGCGCATGATCTCTGATCACGTAAAACCACCGCGCGATCTAACAGCAGCTAGCGCTGTAAAGAAACGATTAAAAACGTGCGCAGCAAGGAGAGTAAGGGTTAGTGTGGTGCATACAAATAATTTGTGTCACCTCCAAGTTCTAAGCTCCTCATCCTCTCATTTATATGAACTATTTTTTTTTTTTTAAAGGATCGAATAGTTGAAAATGAGCTGGTTGTCGTACAAGCTTCATACACGTAGTGAGTGAACCTATGGGCACTTCATTTGTTTGTTTGTTCTAGAACGTCTTCCAAGAACCGAAAGGTTTGCTCCACTTTTCCCATCTGGCGCTGTATGCGCTGATGAAGTGACTGAATTTCAAGAATTTCGAAGGACCTGCTCTGGCTGCGGCTGGCAAACCGACCTAAGATTGTTGTTGCCTTCGGAGCTATGCAATGAGGGCTGCATCCTCGCTTCGGTTCTTCTGCTTCCTCAGATTTTACAATCAAAACCTTCTTATTAATTCAAGGGGGCCGCACAACCGCTGACGCGAAGTTCTTTTCCTGCCTGTTTTCGACCGCCGCTTCCCGCTCAACAATAATAAACAAACAAACAAGAAATAACTCGACGCCGATGCCATGACGAATATCGAATGTTAGCCTAATTGTTGAAGCACTCAAGGCCGCTTATCAGGATGACACACAACAGCACAGCGGAGACTCAGTGGTTAAGACTCCCGGCTACCTAACCAGAGTGTATCCGGGTTCGAACCCGAACGCCGGCATCATGGAGAGGTCCAGCGCAATATGTAAATACGGACACAAGACACACGACAAAACAGGACTAGCGCTGTGTTTCGATGGAGGTAAAACAGAGAGAGATCTGTGTGGTGTGTGCAATGTCAGTAGACGTAAATCCCCGGGTGGTCTTTCTCCGCAGTCCTCCATTACGGTACGCCATTCTATCTTTCCACTTTCACTCCACCTTCCTCTTTTCCCTTGAGGCGCTGCTCAGGCAGCAGAGCTCAGAGGCGCTGGTTTGAAGATCTTTGAGCAAACTAAAAGTTGCAGCTGAACTTCACCTAATTCGGTGCCCAGATACCTAATTCGGTGCCCAGATTTGGCTCTTTTCGGGAAAAACAAATGCGTTCTTAGTAGGGTCTTTCTATTTTTTTCCTTGCTTTTCTTCGCGCTTTAAAATTACATACAACTCGCATTGGGAACACTTTTGCTTGGGAACAAAACAGTGTATCTTAGGAAATGACAATTATATACGAATCGCATATTTGGCGATTCACATTCCTTGCACATTGGATTAAAGCGCTTTTTGAAGAGTATCTGCCGCTTTCTTGAGTGACATGGACACCAGGCCATCATACAGGGGGTTTACATGAGACCGACAAAGTCGTGTCGGGGAGGCCTGTCGGGCTGAAAACCGGCTATCGGGCTCATGTATACGCTAGGGGGTCGAGCTAAAGGACCGTCGGGTCGGGTCCCGCCAGCCCGACTGCAGGGGGTGGGTTGGCTCGACCCTACGCGATGGGCGAGGGGCATGTATACGCTGACGCGTCGGGCAGGCGCCTCCTCTCTTGCCTCCTTGCTGGTCGGGGACGGGACCGTGAGCTGTTCGTCTGAGCATTCCTCCTTTTCCTCCTCTCCCGCCTGCGCCTGGTTCATTTGCTTGACGCACGGTGTAGCAGCGATCTTTGCCCGACAGAATCGAGCTCGTGTAAACCCGGACGGGTCGGGCTGGCTAAGCTCGACAACTGGCTCCCCCCTACCCGACCCACTTGCGTCGGGCTCATGTATACAAGGCTATACAGCCGCACGAATGGGCGCTCCCGGCTCTCCTCCGCGAGCGCTCTACGGCCGCATGGCCGAAAACAAACTATCAACACTAACAAAAGGCAAAAAAGAGTAGCACGCCCTCCTTACCCTCCCTCCTTTGTTCCAAGGAGTGAGGAGGGGTGCGTCGTCAAGAGGGGTTGTCCGCAGTGGGAGAAGGAGAAAGGGATTCTAAAAGCGCGGAGACTCAAAGGCGGGGGAGACAACGCATTTACAATACTTTCTTTTTCGTGCACACCCCGGTTCACACGTGTCCACGGAGGCCTTTCCTTTTCCAATTTACGATTGTGGTACGCGTTCAGAATAAGGCGACCGTAGAGCCACCTAGCTCGAGTCCATCACGTTGCAGGAGAAACACGTGCTCTCGTCGGCCTGCTAACCATGTGTCGTCGCGGTCGCGTTGTTGAGCCCTCGCGCCAAGGGGCTGGACATATTTACGACACGAGGAATATATCGCAATGGACGCGTGAGCTCGGTTTCGTATCTCGTTTCTGCACTCCACCCCCGCCTCCCTCCCTTTCGCCGAAAACGTACTACATTACTCGCGGGTCGAGGGTACGAATTCCGCGGAGGCATTGCGTTGGAAACGGCACACCGAGACCGCGCGAGCCAACACAGAAACACGGACCGCGTTTTAACGCCGCTCTTTCCGGGCAACCTTCTCCTTTCTCTTTCCGCCGGCTCACGGTTACATCGATGGCGACCGATAAGTAACGCGCTGAGCAGGGAAGATCTAAATCTTCGCCCGTCATTAGCTTGAGCTGACAGCCTAAATGGCGACGCAGAGATGTCGAGTAGGCCGCGCAACACGCGTCGTTCGGTGGAAACGGAGGGAGGAGCGCAATTCTGTTTTCATGTGCGTACTTCGGCCTCGGTTGGCCCTCTCCGCGATGAAGACATCCGAGTCCGTCTTTGCTTTGCATTAGTTGTGTTTTGGTTGGATCGTGTGAGTCTAGGTTTTCGCTTTCCTTGCCCTGTATTTTACCTCGTCACGTGTGCTAGCGCAGACACGCGTTTTATATTTCCTGTTTCCTGCGTTGTATACCTTGTCTGGTCATGCGATATACCAGGGCCGCATGCTATAGAGAGTGCTTTTCTTACTTTGTTCAGTACCGGTTAAGGTGAGCCGCTGGAAGAGCGGTGGGCCCACCTGTCTCAGCGGCTGCAGGCTAGTAGTGCGCAGGAGGAAGCCTGCCCGTGAGATGGTCTGCCAATTGGAAGCATAGGAACATGAACGTTTGAGTGTAGTGGGGCCGTGCGGGGGCCCAGGGGCCTGCGTGCCCCGAACTCCTTTTACTACTACTACTCTGCCCAATTGGGGACAAGCCGAGGTTCCCATGTGAGCTTTTGTGAGGGAGAGAGAGAGCTCCGGCGGTTCCATGTGATTGGTATTCTTAAAATTATTGTCCGTCTGCATTTTAACCATGCGATTAAACAAATTTTAAATTGTTCAACATGACAGTTTTCGTTGTCATTATTCGCGCCCAACTCTAATCAAAAAAGAAGAAAGAGAGGAAAAGGGCTTTTGTTCCGTGTACTTTGAAAGAAGATCCACACTGCCCCTGGTCAATCCCCCTTCGTGTATGTACCATTTATCAAGGTAGAAGAAGAAGAAGAAGCTCGTTTTGTTTGGGTCCCTGGCAGGTGGTCGAGAGAGAAGAAGAAGAAGGTGTTCATTCAAACGAGGTGGCTGATTTATCCCGTTCCTAATTTTAGTATTTTGTCGATTTCCAGGCTCAAGCGATTCCAGCTTATACCAGCCAGGCTGCGAGATCCCTTACTGAATAGCATGGATTATCAACGTTTATCACACAATTGTAATGTCCGTTTATGTAAAACGCAGGCAGTGCGAGTTAACGGTGACGCGGTTGCGGTGCAGAATTACGGGCTTGAATTCATATCTATGCAGATGTGGGTGGACACCAACAAACCTATGTGCATCATGCAGAGAGGTCGAATCCACGGAACATTGATTTTTTTCTTCTCATGCCGGCCGTTCAGACTTCAGAGAAGGACATAACTGGAGATCCGCCTCTCTAGGTCAGGACTCACTAACCGTTTTACTGTCGTTCGGTGCGAGTGCCACTATATTTTTGGAACTATACATGACTACATTATATCAACCGGTAGGTTAACCTATTGTCGCATAGCGAGCTACGCCGATTTCGCGAGCCAGTTTTCCTGGCTCACAGCCGGGGAGCGGTCTGTTTGCTTGTCCGCGCGGCGGGGATGTGCTTTCTTCCCCTGTTGGGGCGTCATTGTACGGAGGCTCACATGCAGGAGCGCGTAGCGGACGCCGTCTCCTTTGACTTTTCTTTGAAAAGCAGCTAATGGCTGTAGAGGAGGCGAGCTCTTGGAAGCTCGCGTCCCTTGCCGTCAGACAGACTCAGCATACGGTCCCCTGGAGGTTTGGGGGCGCGGTAATTTATCGCTTTGGACAGCGCACCGCGTACGGACCCGTGCCCCAGCAACGGGTGGCGACGGCGGAGAGCGGGATCGTTATTGTGCTCTCTCTGTACCGACTTTCCTCCTGTTTCGGTTGACGATTTTGTGTATTTGTGTACCAATTGGCGGAAATGCGTCGCGTCTTCCTGGAATTTACGCGATGCTCTCGAGTAAACAGCCTCGTGGGTGACCGGCGTCCTATTGGTTCCTAATTTTTTAAATAAATTTACCTAATTGTCTCCGATAAGCGCATTTCCGCTTGGTCACAAAAAGTGTCTCCAGAATCCTGGCAAACGGATTTCAGACTGGGGGTTTTGATGTCAAGTGGAAGAGGACGGTGACCGTCCGAGCTGCTGCTCGGGACCACTGCTCAAGATGCTACGCATGACTGGCTGATTTGTTGCTTAATCTAAGTTCGTTGTTTAATTTGTATCACTGATTCGATTTAATTAATGTTTGGCCTCATTTTTAATAAATTCAGTTAACTAATGCCATCAATCGCGGCCTACATGGTCCACTTCTTCAATGAGGCGGAGTCGCCGTGCCGTACGTCAGGGACGTCAACGTTACGAACGTTTCGTTACACTATTAACCCTTTTCGAAAAGAGTAATTTTTTCAATCAAAATTATGATTGTTATTATTTTATAACTACAATTATTATAGCTCTATTATTATAATTATTCACATTCAAATATGCTCTTTACATTCTCGGTTTGCGACATGCTTTCGCCTGTAATAGAGGATGGATGGATGGATGGAATATAGGAGCGTTCCCTTTGAAACGGGGTGGTAGCAGTAGCTATCATGCTCATTTTTCTCCCTATATTTTAATTATTGATTTAGAATGATTAACTAAACCATCATTCTATTTATTAAATTTTGTTTCTACATTACCAACATTATGTCACTTCTTTGATTTTAAGCCACCAATCTTCCAGTCGTTTTTTGCAAGTTTCCACCGCCGGTTTATTCACCCGGCCACTGTTATCTCTAAACCCTAGAGCTTCAGGAACAGTGACTGCGCCTGCACCAACTTCCGGATGGATACCATTACATTCGAGTATAATATGGGCAATTGTTTCACTAGAGTTTCCACATACAGCACATGCGTCATCTCCATTGTTAAATTTCTTTTTGTAGCTGCGTGTTCTAAGGCACCCTGATCCAGCTTCATAAAGTAGGGCACTGCCTCTTGAGTTATCAAAGAAATCTTCCTTCCTGATCTGCATTTTCCACTTTCGGTATAATTCCACACTCTGTTTCTTTTCCATCGAATTTATCCAATTTTTACCTTCTGTGTTTTTGACCTGTTGCTTAATGCTCTTTATTTCTCCGTTCTTGTTACTAGCATACTTACTAGTTAGTTTCCTAGTCCTTTTCCTCCATTGTGAGTCAACGTTTTTTAGGTACGGGTATTTAAATACTTTAGCTGCCCTTCTGTTACTGTCCAATTTCCTCAGGCGTTCCTCATATAATATTTTACTCTGAGCTTCCCGTACTTCGAAAGATGCCCAGCCCATATCTCCCTGTACCGCCTCATTTGTAGTTTTGCCGTGGGCACCTAGTGCTAATCGTCCAACGGATCTCTGATTTATTTCTAATGTCGACTGTACCTCTGATTTTAGGCACAAAACCGCATTTCCGAAAGTAAGTCCGGGTACCATAATTCCTTTCCAAATACCCTTCAAAACCTCATACCTATTGTATCCCCACAATGCCTTATGCTTCATTATCCCGGCATTCCTTCGCCCTTCGGCCTTAAGTGATTGCTCATGCTTTCCAATGTATGCCAATCCTTCGTTTACCCATACCCCCAGATATTTATATTCTGCTACTCTAGGTATTTCAAGGTCTTGTATTTTAAGACCCTGATCAGTTGAGCCGTTGAAAATCATCAGACCCGACTTAACTGCGCTGAAACTGAAGCCTAGAGCGTCCCCTTCGTCTCCGCAATACTTAATTAGAGTTCGCAATTCTTCCAGACTCGCAGCTAGCAGCACAATATCGTCTGCATACATCAAACCGGGGAGGCGCTGCTCTACCGCCTTTCCACCTAATCTATATGATAGGTTAAAACCTAGGTTACTGTCTTGTATCCTCCGTTCCAGGTTTATCATATAAAGCATGAACAGCACTGGTGATAGAGGGCAGCCTTGTCTTAATCCTTTGCATACTTTGACATCCTCCGTACTTCTTATCCCTTCCCACGTAATTTCTACTTTGTTATTCCGGTATATTTCCTGTAGGAACTCTATTATCTCATAACCGATACCTTCTTCTTTTAATATGTTCCACAGGAGTTCCCTGCTTACGTTGTCGTACGCCCCGTTTATGTCCAGGAAGGCCAAATACAAAGGTCTATTTTCCACTCTAGATATTTCGATGCATTGGGTAAGCACGAACAGGCTATCATCTAAGCGCCTACCATTTCTAAAGCCGTTCTGAAGTTCTCCGAGTATCTTGTTACTTTCTGCCCATGCGTGCACCTTTAATTTCACCGCCTGCATGGCTAACCTGTACATAACAGATGTTATGGTAATCGGCCTGTAGGATTTTATGTGCATCCTGTCTCCTTTCCCTTTATAAATCAAATTCATTTTACTCTGCCGCCAGCTGTCCGGAATTTGCTTATTCGTTATGACTGTTTCCAGAGCTGTTCAAAGGGTTCAAATGCACTGAGCCCACCGGTCTTAGGATGCCCTCCGGCCCTCCAAGGGTTGAAAAAATTGGCGGATTTCCTGGTCCGGCGAAAAAAAAAAAAAAAAAAAAAAAAGAACTAAAAGAAAAATAAAATAAAATAAAATAAAATAAAATAAAAAAGAAAAAAAAAAGTAACGTCAGTTTTTGTTTTCATTTTCCATGAATGAAATGAAGCTTATGAACTGCATTATCGAATCTTCAAAAAACCTGCTTTGCGCATCGTATCTTTAATCCCAAAAGCATCATCAGTTCGGCAGCGGAAATACAAATCCTTACACTCACCCGAAAACCCAACTGTAAGCGTTGAAGTGCGGGCTAGTGTTTATTCGTGTGCTAAGAGCGGAAATGAGAAAGGTGACAGGCGTGTAAGAGGAGGAAGGGAATAGAATGAATGGATGCCCGTTGCACCACGGCTCTTCGCGCCAAACGCGCAGGCACAAGACGCCAGACGACGTGTGGGCCGCGCGACCATGGCAAGGCGCCGGGAAGTCGGCGTGCCGAAGCACAATTTGAAATACGAGGCAACGTTTGTTTGCTGGGACCTACGCCTTCACGAAAGCCAATAGGGGGCAACAACCAAATGCTGTTCAGCAGACTAAAAAAAAAAAATAGTAATAAATATGAAACACCATCGAGTCGACCACCGAGTTGAACATGAAACTTCTGCAAGCGGGCCGGGCCGGAATCGGATGCGTCCACTCGCACTGAAGGACAGGAGTTCTAACCTAGAGAGGCGGATCTCCAAGTACTAATGTCCTTCTCTGAAGTCTGAACCGCCGGCATGAGAGGAAAAAAATTAATGTTCATAGATTGGACTTCTCCGCATGATGCACATAGGTTTGTTGGTGTCCACCCACATCTGCATAGATATAAATTCAAGCCCGAAATTCTGCACCGCAACCGCAATACCAAAATCAGGGACGGGATACACTACAGACGCAAGCAATAAGGGCCGATCTCGCTAAGTAATCAGCCACCTCGTTTGATTGAACACCTGCATGACCAGGGACCCAGACAAGACGAACAATTCTTTCAAAGTGCACGTAAAAAGAAAAAAAAAAGCCATAAAAACACGCAGGAATCGACTAAAAATATTTTTTTTTTTAGGTTTCAAGTGAGATTAACACAAATAAACAATCGACAAGAATGATCACTTAAAATTACAATAATTACAAAATGATCCAGTTACATTCATGTGTGGAAACAAGAACCGAAGAAAAAAATTAATAACTTGATATTGAATATATTGGTGAGCACACACTACAGGAAGTGGACGAGATGAGGGTCCTTGGGCTAGACATATATAAGTCGGGCAAAGGAACTCAATGGCTCCATAATACCAAAAAGGCAGCAGCGACTACGGTATACGGTTGATCAAACGCATCGCGTCTAGAGGACGAGGGGCTCGAACAGATATAGCTAGACGTCGCGTACGTTCAGTACTTCAACTTAGGATAGTGTACCAAGCTCAGTTCCATAGACTAAACAAACGACAGTGGACGGAGCTAGAAACGATAAATAGAAATGCAATGAGCACCATCACGGGTTTGCCAAAACTTACATCCATCCCTATACTTCAGGAATATGCACAGTTGAACACTGACGAAAATTAATCAACAGAGAGAAGAAACAAGACATTTAAAGAGAACGTATGCTGAGCCTGTTGCAGCTGTATATAATGAGGTGACAGCAGACACAACAACAAAAAATAGACCCCCCCTCAACTCCCCCCTCTCCCTGGGCCAACACAATTACGACTAATAAGACTACAAAGCTCCATCGTAAAGCACAGCCGACAACACGTCCAGTGGTTGACATAAGTCCCGGAATATGTATAGCTTATACAGACGCATCAGTGATTTAAAGTGGTGGAAGAACGGCAACTGCCAGCCCCACACATGCACTTTCTTGTTTCGTGCACACCCCGTGTTGTTCACATATAGGGAGTACGTACGGACCACCCGGACTCGTAATGGAGCTGTATGCTATCCACGATGCGTTGGAGGCTATAAACGCCATACCGTCTATAATCGAAGCTCAGATTTACACCGACTCCCTAGACGTTATTAAACAACTCAAGAGAGTTACAAAAAGCCGAAGCTTTACCCAGGAGATACATGCTCTAAATAAGAAAATAAAACGCGTTCAGGTATATTGGATACAAGAAGACAGTAAAAAGATAGATCATAAAAAAAGATAGAAAAGATACGCTTACACACCGAGCCCCTAACACGAGTGCCTTATCCACAAGCCTCCCATTTGATCCTCGCTCCGTTTTCCCAATGTTGGTATCCGTTGTAAGGAAAAGCGCCACGTGCCCTTATTCCCCCATTTACTTACCCCCTCCCTCATAACCTAAGGAGAATAGAGGAGGTGTCCCTTACAAGGATTAGGGCTGAGGCGGCCCTTATCCCGTCGGTGACGTGCCGGTGGGGCTCTGAAGAAAATGCAGTGCAGAGCACATGCCCTAAATGTCCAAGGCCAGCTGCCGAGAATAAGACGACTACAAGATGTTGGACTGTTGGCTGCAAAGGAGATAAAAAGAGCCGGAGCTTGCTCCGGTTTCTTGAAGCAATAGACTGCATGACTTCCATTAAGTTAAAAGACAGCCTCGTTCTATGCCACATGGCAAGCCTTCGAATGAAATAATACATGTGATACATGGCATGAAATTTTGTGCAGAGCTAATCCATGAGCTAAAAATTCCGCAAAGAATATAGGAATATAATCTGGGATACGGACAGAATAACTCGATGTCAAATCCTGTGAAAATATGCCAACTGCAGCTTCTTCTTAGCTGACTGAGGCATCTGTAGAGATAACAGTGTAATCGGGGTATTTTTCTAGGCGATCAGAAAGAAGACCGCTTAAAATTCTTGTCCTCATAAAATGGCGCATACCCACAAGGAGGATTGGCCACGACCAGGCGGTGATTACAGTTTTTAACATTCCATTCTGTAAAACTGCATGAGATTAGAATTTTGATAAAATCTGGTTTACTGACAGTGATGGTTGAGGGTGGTGCATGTGTGCTGTCATCTTCTTTTTATTCTTCTACCTTGATAAATAGCACATACACACAAAGGGGGATTGGCCAGCGCGTTCAGTGTGAACTGCCAAATGTCCTACAGCGGCGATTGAATTAGTATATTAAATTTATTATCAACTAAACAAAAAACATAAGATTTAAGATCACAGAATTGAATGAAAGGAAAAAAAAAATACGGAGAAAAAATTTGGAAGTTTATAATTTTGGAATGCAATTAGTAAGGGAATCTGTCCGTAGCTTTGATGTAGTTATGCAAATACTGACAAATTTGAGGCATCGCAAATCCTTTCGCACTCGCAGCGAAGGAGAGTAGAAGCGGGACCGACAACGTAAATCCCAAGCGTGCAATTGAAGTTTCTAAATGCGCCCTCCTCTGATGTGAAAACCATCGGCAAGCGAGAAGGAAATGTTCAATATTTTCAATCTCACCGCAAGCCTCACAAAGGTTTGTGGGGCTGAACCCGCATCTACATAAATAAAGATTTAAGCGGGGGATCCTGTTATGTTTCGCATGAACAAGACAGGACGCTTCTTCCTCCTCGGCACACTGCGGTCCACAACTAGTGTTAGACCACGTACAGAAAGAAAACACGACTGCTACCTTCTGGAAAGAATCAAATTTATTATCGTTCTAAGCACTGTTTCATCCCTAGTTCCCTGAGGGGTGCCAGTTTATTCTCTTCTTTTTCCTCGGTCGAAGCACGCGACTAGTGACTGCTGCGCCTCGATCAGAGCCGAGCCTCGCGCACTCAGCGCTCGTGCTCGCTTTGTGAGCCCCTCATGCTTTGCCACGTATGCCAGTCTGCAGTGGGCGACTGTGCGGTGCTGACGTGCCCAGACTGCTTCTGGTGTCGCTGGGCTCCGGCCGCTATTCGGGGGCCGGGAGGTCGTCATCGCTGGACGGTTCCAGGAGGGAGACCCCCGCCGAAGGCAAGTTGCGTCGCTTTTTGTTTATTTTATGGTTTTGCTGCTTCCAGGGGACGCAGGGCAGCGGAATATGGAGCAAGGTGAAAATTAGGCGTTGTTCTTTTTTGCTATACCCCTTGTGCTATCCCCGGTCGCCCTTGTGCCATGTGGCAGTTCTACGTGGCTACGTGTCGCACCGGCTGTGTCTTGGCTTCGGTCATTGCTTGTGCCTAGAATATGTCTGCTATCAGTGCAAGCGATTTGTAAACGCTTGATTTTTATGTCACCTATCGCCTACATTCTTTTTACTTCATTTTATTTTGCCCCTACTAACATGAACAGGTGAGATTCGAACGCCTCATCTTCAGGCATTTCAAACTGTTCCAACGAATGCGCCTCTATTCCCTCTTCACGGCGACAGATTGATTGATTTATAGGAAGAGAAAAGGCGTGGTAACTGTCTCACTTGTTTTCTGTGGACACCTCAACCGCACCGTAAGGGAAGGGAGGAAGGTGGGAGTGAAAGTGGAAAGAGAGAAAGAGGAGCCGTTGTGGAGGGAGTAATTTCGACCACCTGGGGATCTTTAACGTGCGCTGATATCGCACAGCACACGAACGCCTCTTCGTTTCGCCTCCATCGAAACGCGGGTTCGAACCCGGATACTCCGGCACAGTGGTCGGGCGTCTTACCACTGCACCACCCCGGCGGGGCTCACGGCGACAGAACAGCTTACAACAGCAGCAGCTGGTGGCGAGGGATTAGAACGCCTCTCCCTTGTGCTAAGTTAAATTGGTTCACAGAAAGGGAAAGGCGCAGTAACTGTCACACTTGCTCTGTGGACACCCAAACCGCGCCGTAAGGGAAGGGAGGGAGGTGGGAGTGAAAGTGGAAAGAGAGAGAAAGAGGAGCCGTAGTGGAGGGCTACGGAGTAATTTCGACCACCTGGGGATCTTTAACGTGCGCTGACATCGCACAGCACACGGACGCCACTTCGGCTCCCTTGTGCCACGTGGCAGTTCTACGTGTCTACGTTAGTTAGCACCAGCTGCGTCTTGGCTTCGCTAATTGTTTGTGCCTGGAATATACGTCTATCAGTAAAAGCGATTTGTAAATGCTTGATTTTCTATCAACTAGTTTATCGCCACGGCTGCTTCTCCATTTTTCGCAACTCCCGATGAGGAAGCCACGACTTAGAGGAGCGAACGCGGCGTCTGCTCTTGACAAATGGCACTGTTAACATCTACAGGGTCTTGAATATTTGAGGGCCGGGTTTTAAACAATCGTATGCGAAATCTACTGCAATATTCGAGCTGAAATAATGTTCACAAAGTAGCAAACTATGGTCTACGTTATTTGATAACTTATTCAACATCGGTACTTGCCTAGATTTCCCGGAATCGACGAAAAACTGCTTTCGGCGGCGTGCAAAATTTTCGCAGAATAGAGTCGAAAAGCTGCTTTTACATGGTGCGCCATCTGTCAAGCAGCAAGCAAAGCTCGTCAACGGCCGGGATGGCGCTTGCCTCGCTGCTTGACAGATGGCGCATCATGTCAAAGCAGCTTTTCGGCTCTCCTTTGCAAAAACTTTGCACGCCGCCAAGAGCAGTTTTTCGTCTATTCCGGAATATCTAGGGAAGTACCGATGTTGAATCACTTATCAAATAACGTAGACCATATTTTTCTACTTTGTGAACATTATTTCAGCTTGAATAGTGCAATAGATTTTCCTTTCTTTTGTTTTAAAACCCGGCCCTCAAATATTCAAGACCCTATATTAACCCGGCAATCCACGCGTGGTGGTCCTCAATGTATTGTGCGTTGTCTTGTTAGATCTTTGCCTGAGCCACCTAGGCCTAGCTAGGGTTCGAGAAGCCATGTGCCCACGTAGCAGTCTACGTGGTTATGTGGCAGCTCCAAGCCCCGGATGCGTCTATAGGCTTCGCTCATTGTTTTTGCCTAGAATATGTCTATCAGTACAAGTGATTTGTAAGTGGTTGAATTTTTTTTTTTCACTTAGTTTATCGCCAGGGCTGCTTCCCTATTTTTTCTACTCCCGATGAGGAAGCCACGACTTTGGTCCAATCAGTCCGAACAAGGGAACATCTGTTCCCGCCAAGTGGCACAATTAACCCAGCAAGCCACGCGTGATATAGTCCTCATTGTATTGAACGTTGTCTTGTTAGATCTTTGCCTGAGCTGTCCAGGCCTATAGCTAGGGTTAGAAGCCGATGTCTCTCAGTGGCAGCAGGACAATCAAGCCAGGTGCTATAGTCCTTTGTCTTTAAGCGGCATGTCTTAATGTTCAAACTTCGCCTAATGTCCCTTGTGGCTTCAGTGTTCTCTGTCCGGAGGCGGCTTTCACACTATAAAAAAGCGCGTCTTCCTGTGATTTCTCTGCACCGAATGCGCCTCAACTCTTCTGTGGGCACTTCATCTGCGCAATTAGAGAGATGGAGGAAGCGAATTGCCGCGAACCATTCAAATGCATTGTCACTACCACGTGGCAATGTAGCTTGCTGGGCCGCCAATTAACGCAACCGCATTTTGTCAAACTGTAATTTCCTTAATTTGGTTCAAAGGAAAAGAAGAGAGGTACTCCCCTGATGGGGCTGGGGCAGGTAAGTCACCGCTGCTTGCGGCGGGGGCTAGCCTGCCACAGAATTTATCTGTTGTAAGCCGTCATTGCACCCGCCACCGTTTCGATAGTGGATGACGGCTGTTGTTGCGGCGCGCGTCTTTCTCTCCCTCTTTTTTTTCTTTCTTATTTATTTTCTGTCTGCACGAGGCAGCGGAGGTGGCCCAGCTACAGAGCCAGTAGCAGACCCGTGAATTTTCTTTTCCTTTTTCCTACAGCCACAACAACAACAAAGGAAAGGGAGGGCGTAGTGTCTGATACATCTCGTCCGCACTGTGAGGGAGGAAAGGAAAACGGGATTGAAAGGAGAGAGGTGCCTTATTAGAGGGCTCCAAAATAACGGTCACTGCAGAAACTGCATTGCGAGAATGAAATTGCCTCGCCGCTGCGGAGCAGTGGTAAGATGCCAGCTATACTGTGCCTGAGTACCCGGTTTCGAACCCTCCACTGACTCCTCTCGTTTCACGTTCTCTCCCACCTTCCTCCCTTTCTCTACAGCGCGGTCAGGTATCCACCGAAAGAAGTGTGAAATATTTACACCTTGCCTTTCCTGTGAACCAATTTATTTATAAACTGTTTCTGAATTGTTTTATGTTGTCTTTATTTCTATTTTGTTATATTACTTTGCTTTCATGTACTACTGTCATTCTCATATTATTTTACTATTAATTGTTCATTAATTACTGTTTATTTTACATAGCCTACTAATGTACTAGTAATTGATTTACAGGAAAAGGAAGGCGCAGTATCCCACATTCCCTGCGAGCCTCCTGAATTGCGCCGTAACGTAATACTACGGCACCTCTTTCTCTTTTTCGAAGTGACTCGCTCCTTCCTTCTCATACGGCGTGGTTATGACCGTGAGGATGACAGCGGGATTCCGCGAGTGACATATACTGTGATTGGCGCGCAATTTGAAAGTACCAAAGACTAAAATAAAAACAAGTCACTCAATTAGGGTGACGCCAAGGATGTGACGTCACCCATCTGCCATCAGCGGAGACTTTTTCACGTGATACTCTCATAGTCACGTGACATCATTAATGATACAAGTGATCCTGACTTCTCATGATCATATGTCTCTGTATTTAATAGGGCCATTTTTTTAACCTACACCACCTACAGTAGCGTAGCAAGTCTCCTATATCTCCAATGGTTTTCGGCTACAGTAGTGTAGCTGGTGTAGGTTAAAAAATAGCTCTAATATACGCCCCGTGCAAAGCGACGGCCACGCCAGTGGTGGCGAGGTTGAAAGTAAATGTGGCCGCGTGTTTCTATGCAGTCCTCTCGCGTCATGAATTCGCTTTCCCGTGGCTCTTGCATCGTTGCCTCAACAACCGCTGCCAATGCACTGTGACACAAACTACGGGGTATCAGGTTTATCTATGACATCACTCTACTCTTCGAATCATGATTGGTGACGTCACATCCAGGGAAATATTTTGCGGACAGATTTTTCGGAGACTTCCGGTGCCAACGTAGCCTGGTAAAGTAAGACTTGGCTCGGAATTGGGATATTTGAACAAAGTTTACAATTGACCAGAGTCGTTAACGCCGCTGTTGAGGCGAGATTCTAGGCGGTAACTGATGCCTCTACTAGGACCGTCTTAGGGTACAGAGTACAAGTGAGAGGACAATGGGGAGTGTCCAGGTTGTATGGAATAGGGTGGGAACTTACATCACGGGTTGCTAAGAGGATACAAGGTGGTATCGACCTTATGGAGGATGTATTGGATATATATATATAGTGTTTGCAAGTTGCAAAACGCCTAGGTGGGGCGGTGGAAAGCGAAGCCGAAGGTCGCGGCCCGTAGTGCTCGGAAAAGTCGGAGGTTGTGGATGGATTTGGTGGGACGCCAAATGTGCTCGATGTTCCCATGGTGGGACGCCAAATGGGCACGATGTTCCCACTTTACGGACATATTCGATTACTTCGAAGCTTGCTCCGTAGCCCTCCACTACGGGTCCTGTTGCTCTCCCACCTTTCTCCCTTCCATTACAGCGTCGTTCAGATGTCCACAGACCGTGGCAGATACTGCGCCTTTCCTTCCCTGTCAGCCCGACGACGAGGAAGCGATTGCTAGGCAACTGCGCGGCCACCGCCACAACGAAAATTGTTGTTGTTGTGGCTGTAGGAAGAAGGAAAAGAAAATGCACGGGCCTGCTACTGGCTCTGTAGCTGAGCCACCTCCGCTGCCTCGTGCAGACAGAAGAGAAAACAGAAGAAAAGGAAGGGGGAGAGCAAGACGCAAGCCGCAACAACAGCCGTCGTCCACACCTAAGCGGTGGCGGGTGCAATGACGGCTCACAACAGACAAATTCGGTGGCAGGCCAGGCCCCGCCGCAAGCGGCGGCGACCCACCTGCCCCAGCCCCATCAGGGGAGCACTCGACTACAACGAAAATGCGACATCGTGGCCATGTAGCTCTCGCTGTAAAAAAGAAAAAAATTGAAGACAAGCCGTAACCCCCCCCCCCCCCCCCCCCGCTTGGGAGCGTCCAATGAGTGGGCGCACCCAGCAAGCCTCGATGACGTCACATGAGGTTTGCGTCAAGGTTTGTGCTGGAGGAATCGATTGCGAGTGCATGGTCGCTAGATGCACTTGAAATAAGTGCATTTTCGGCTCCTCGCAAAGCTCGAATACTCCGGACTACTCATGCACTTCTTTCGCTAGAATATTGGAGAAAGTGGTTTTAGGCGTTCAAGACTGTGGAAGATATTTTATATTGTTAAGTTGATTTCGAGGGAAAGGTTTCAAATTTCGGTGGACACTTACATATATAGGTCGAGGTAACAAACCTTTCAATGTCGCAAATTGTTGCTTTTTTTTTTTTTTTATGGGGGGAGGCCCAGCATCTGTCGTCACTCGCGGTCATCTGGGCCCAGCTCAAGGTTATTCGGATCCAGCGAAGTGAAATATTAATTTGCACCCGGAATAGTAGAGCCCTACGAAAATAACTGAACGGCGATTAGACAAGTTATATCATAAAAGGGGAAGACCCGAACTAAGAAGCCAAATTTAAGAAGTGCTGGTATGAGGCACTACCTTTTTTTGAAATAACAAATGGCACGGCAAATTTGTTTCGCATTTTATACCGTTAAACAAAGTGCCTGCGCAGCCAGCGCTGATCGACAACATGGCCAGGCGAACGTTATCGCATGACGATAAACTCTGCCGCAGGCCCTTGTTAACTGCTTATCTATGTTACCCGATAGAAAAACGAAAAGACCCCCCAACCCGACTGCAGTAAACATCCCGCTTCTTCACTCATCCTCGTTACTTTTTATTATGCGCTTCAGGACTCCGAATCGAGTACCACTCAGCACCCGATATGCTCAGCGTAATCGTAAACAAGCTCTATCACGTTAGTGTGTTGTTGTGTGCTCGTTAAACAGACCCTGAATTGCAGCATAACAATTATGCACACTGCTCGGAATATAGCCGAAACGTTGCACGCGATTGAACGACGTGTCGAAAATTTCTCAGCACCGGTTCCCGTGGAATGGATCGGCAAGGGATGAGCAGAATCTTAATTGGCTTTCGAGGCCGTCCATGCAGCTGCCGTCACGGTACGTAAGCCGGGGAAAAAAGCGGTTTCGAAAACGACTAAACTTTTATAACATTCTTTATTGCTCAGTGCCATTTGAGAGACTATCGTGCACAACGAAAAGATAAAACAGCTTTTAAGTAACCGTCCAATGTCAGTCTCTGCATACCGCTCTTTGGCCTCAGATGTCCTTGTACCAATAAACATTATTAATCAAACGGGCATTTTGAAGGCCCTCGAACCGACGCCCCCCTCATGTTCGTATCAAAGCATTTTCGCTTGAGAACTGTCGTTAACAGCAATGCTGGTGTTAATAAATCGGAGTGACGCACAACCACACATCAAACAACTGAGCACTTCCATATGCAAATCGTGTTTATGTAGCATTCAGCGAACGGCATTCTTTCTAAACGATTTTTTGTTTTGTTATACGATACCAACCTCTCGTGCGGCGTAGTAAATATTTATCACTCGAAAATTCTAACAACCGCTTTTTTTGACCGCGTAAAAACTCCGGCCACGGGCCATGAGCTAACCTCTTCTGCTAAGAAGCGATCGCGCTTCGCAACAAGATACCAACGCTGTCAAGTGTCTCGGTCGGTGTAGCCCAGCGTGTGTACTGCAATTGTGTTGCGCCAGTCCTTATCGACGGCTGCGCGAGATGAATGCCGATGGCTCGCGAAAAAAAAAATCAAAACGCTTTTTCTTTCGCGCGGCACCGCACAATACGCAAATTCACGAGATGTACATATGCTACTAGAGAAACTGCGCCTGCATTTCCCTTGAGAAAGTGTGTGTGCACTGTGCAGGTGCGCTAAGCGTGGTAGCGAGCGCCCTCACGTTTTGAAAAAGATAAAAACAGAAAGAGCAATGACGGTGACCACGTGACAGAGTGCGGTCAGTGCGGGCAAGTGCGCTCGCGCCACTCGCGGTTTGCTGCATTGTAGAACACGGAGGCTGACCGTGAAGGTGAGGTAGCGTAGCGGCTTTTAGTCGCGCCTTGGCTATTTTTGACACACCTAGAACTGTATCTTGCGCCGTTGTTTTCGCACCGCCCTTCCAAGCTTTTCCGTGTCTTTGCCGCTTTAACGCGCGCAGTCGGTTTGAACGAACGCTAGGCCTCCGCAGCGCTCTACTTAGCGGCTGCCTGCACTTTCGCTCAAAGGCCACTGGGAATTAAGAATGGTCAGCGCTGCTGCGTAATGGTAAATTATGGGACATACCTTGTGCTGCGCAGGGTCCGAACGTCATATTCTGAAGACAGCGCTATGGAAGGCGTGCTGTGTCCGCCTTCACTTGTCAAAACTCAACACGTGGTTCCATTGTCGCGTTCCGCATTGTATTTCAGTTTTACCTTGTCTTCCTTGTGGCTTTGAATCAATGGCATTGCGCGTTTTCTCTTCATAATTGCACATGGCACACGCGTACTTCTTTTTTGCTGCAGGGGGGCTGTGTACTCGGATTGCAAAGGTTCTTTGTTGTGGCGAACACTGTTAGTGGTGTCCGTCATAGGCGTCTCAGAACGCCGCCTTGTCTGCGCCGTTGCTTCAATGTGCAACTTGCATGTTTTTGCAGGGGGCTTGAAATGGCAGATGTGACAGGGTTCACTGCCGGCGGTTTCGGGTGAGTACTTCATTTGTCTTTGCTTTGCATGGAACCCTTTCGCGAGACGGGAAGACATTGTTTTTGCCATCTGCAAAACACGGACGCAATAACTCGTTTCGTGTCATCCGGCAGGATGCCTCGTTTAAACCGCGAACCTACCACTGCGTGGTTTATTTTTTTTTTTTTTGACAGGAGTGGCTAGGTGTCTAATTGTAAGGCGGTATATCAGGTGTTTTGCTGTTTATGTTGCGCCAGCCTTATCGGTGCGTGCTATAGTAGTTTCGGAATTAGCGAGCAGACAGGAAATGGCGGCGCCGGGAAGGAAGATTAGGTTGCATCTTCTAATCTTGCTTGGCGGGGTTGCAGGTCGGGCGCGGGGCGCGAACCAGGGTTCGCGTCTGCCTGACGAACTTCTACGAGGCGGGCAGATTTTCTGCACGTCGAATTTATGTTTCGATTCACTCCAGTTAACATATTGGCGTGCTGCTTTCTAGAAATAAATGGATAGGTGTAATACAAGGGAGGGCGGAGTAGCATAAATATGGCCTGAAAGAGCATTGTGGCCGCGCTTAGCCTTGGAGACATTCTTTGTCGCCTGGGCAAGACATGCTTAGTGATCGACCGCCGACCCAGCTGGCCTGGGCAGCTAAATACTAAGCAAGGTCAGGTTCCAAAGCCAATTGCACATGTCAGCTCTTGGAATTGAGCTATCGTAGGGTGTATTGCTAAAAACCTCTTAGTGCTCCAGCTTTGTTCTGGGTTGAACAGGGAAAGTTTGAAGCTGGCAATGAGCATAACCAATATTTACATTCGGAAGAAGCCAGACATACATAAACCTTGCGTACACATGGTAGCATTGTTTGAGATTACTTATCTCTGCAGCACATTGCTTGAGCACTACGGTCAGGTGTGCCGATCTCTACATGCTTTTTGCAGGGAGCTTTAATATGACTTAATAAAAGCACGTGCAGATGTGTTATGCTATAGTTACATAATCTGAATTACTGCTCATGGTTATCACTGGCACAAAGGTGCAACAGCACTCTTTCCCTTCCCTGTGGGGTACACACTTACCATTAATGGCTTTGCACTGATAGTGCTTGCGCTGTTATGACAGTTAGTGTCTAGTCTCATCTCTGCTGTGCTGCAGTTGTAATGCTATAGTTATATAATATGAATATAATATAATGACAGCATTATATCGCACCCCCTCCCTGTGCGGTACATGCTTGCCATTAATAGCTTTGCACTGATTGTGTTTGCGCTGTTCTGACAGTTAGTATTGAGTATTGTGAAAAGTTGCGTTGTGGAACAGCGCTGAAGTGCAATGCATATTAGCATTGTCTATGCTCATGCTGGTATGCACTCGCGATAGCCCAAAGTTTATAACTAAGTAGCCTGGGGCTGGTGTCTGCAGGCATTCATTTATTTGAACTCTGCTAAAGACCTTATTGCACTATCAGTGCAAAGCCATTAATGGCAAGTATGTACCCCACAGGGAAGGGAAAGTGCTGTTGCACCTTTGTGACAGTGATAACCATGAGCAGTAATTCAGATTATGTAACTGTACCATTGGCTGGGGGGGCTTCTTTTGAGAGGCAAAAGCTTTGCTTTGTGATAGCTTTGGTATGGCTCCGTAGCTTTGCAAGCGTAGAGAATGCTTCATTAAAATGAGAATTTTATTCACACAATCGGTTCAAGATTGGGATGTCAAAGCTGCTTTTGAAAATCTGAAAGTGATGTAGGTATGAGGAACTGTCGGAAATTGCATGGAAGAATTGTAGGAAATTATAGCACCCTAGATATTCTGCAATTGACATGTTCTCGGAAGTTGCAAATTTGCGACTGGGAGGGCTTGCAACCATTTGGTGCTGTTGCAAGGATCAGCGTTGGGTGCCCTCTGAATTGCCGTGGTGGCTCAGTGGTTGCAAATCTTGGAAGTCTCGTGCACTACGAGATGTCTGTGCACATCGTGGAACTGCTCTCCATGGGTGTTGCTCAGTCTGATTAGCTTTGCAACGTTAGCTCCATGAACAAAACCATGAATTTCCTTGATTGGCTGGTTGTCCACGATGTCTTTTCTACCTTGCAGCGTGGGCCGAGGTCGTGGAATGAAGGCGACAGTTGGGCCGGCATCTACCAGGCACCCTGGTGAGTTACGCCTGTTCTTTTCATAGGGGCCAAACTGTCATTACCCTGTGGTGGTTGCCTGCTGATCAAATGTGACATCTGGATGGGACGGTCATTATCACATCTAGCGGATCGTTTGGGAATGGGTCTGGAGCACTGTCAATATGAGCCCAAGTGGTATAGATCTGTCCATGTGGGACAGATATTGCTGGCCAGTGTGTTGCATGTGTTACATGATGCAGTGATTACTCTTACCTCTTTCTGCACAGGTGAAGAGGCCAGCAATGGTTGGAAGAGTGCGGCACCCGCAGATAGTGGGTGAGTGCACTTGCCCCCTCCAGAACTACTCTACAAGCCCTATGGGATGCATGGTCAACAGTCGTCTTCAGCCAAGCATGGCTCTTAACGCGGGTTTTGAGATGCATGCCATGCAAGGGGGCACTTTAGCGAGTTGTCATTTGGCTGGGAGTGGAATCTGCGTTTTGTTCTTTGTGTATGCATACCTGCAAAGTTTTATTTAATTGCAAAGTTCTCTTTGTGTATGCATACCTGCAAAGTTTTATTTAATTGCAAATTGCCAGATTTTGCAATTGCAATTGCAAATTGCCAGACTATCATTGCACAATTTTTCTTGATTTTTGTGCGGACTAGCCCAAATTTCGACATAATAAAAGGTAGCAGGCCTGGAGCGAGCAGGCGTGCAAACACTCGCAATTTTGTACCACACGCATCATATCTTGGCGTGGTGCCATACTCCGTGGCATTTCCGTGGCGCACATCTTAGTTGCAGGGGTGGAAGCGCTGCTCCAATTGCTCCATTCTGCTCCTAACTGCTTTTCCTGCTCCATCCTGCTCCCAGCCACGATATTGCTCCAAAACTGTTCCAAACTGATTGCTGCAATCTAGCTCTGCATAGAAATAGCATTCCGCTGGTAGCTGAGGTATAACATCTCTTGCACTGGGCTCAATACAACAAAATTTTCGCAAGCTAGGGAAGTGTGAAGCATAATTTGAAATTTTTTTGCAAGTAAATTTAATATGACCCAGAGGAAATTGTCAAAAAAAAAAAAATGCACTGTGCATGTGACATGGCACATCGGAAGATGTGCCATGTCACATGCACAGTGCATTTTTTGAGTGCAGGCTTTTGAATCACCGGTGGAGAGGGAAGTCAGAGTAGCAAGTGAAGGAGATAACGGTTCCTTGTTAGATGGCAAAAAGTACACAAGTTATTCTAATGCTCTTGCTTTAAAAACAAGCGTATACTTTGCCATCGAGCATCTTTGTCAATGACAAGCGTGTCAGGCCTATGTCGGACAAAAGCACACTTGAAGCGTTGTAGGGTGCTAAAGGTGCCAGTCACTCCAGCATTGACTAAGCAGCATTGACTAAGTAAAAAAAAATGAGGACAGTTAAATAAAGAAGCTGAAGAAGGAAAAGGCTACCGCTTAGTATAGTCTATCCTCCCTGAAAGCAGTACTGGTCAGTACTCGAGAATTTATCAGTACAGGTGTAAGATCAAAGAACGTGTAGAAGATAGCGGAAATGTGCTCATTGATGCAAATGCCCATAATATTGGCACTGCTTGAGCGCATCGAAATGATACACTTTTGAATAAAGTCAAAATAGGCAAAATTTTAGATCAAACTTGGTGTTCAGTTATGAAGTACATAAGCAAGCATTCCATTTGCTGTAAGTCTGTCCCAAATTGTTGCTTAGGTCAGCCTGTGTTGTTTTAAACATCATAACATGTTTTGGCCATTTGTCGTGCCAGAAGTGCGTGCATAGTCTGCAAAAACACTCATCGTTGCATAAAAGTAAATAAAAGAGGGATTTTATATATCTGGAGTAAACTGAAATTATCAAGGGCGTTTCACGGTAGAAACATGCTCCAAAACATAATTTGAATGCTCCAAAACTCGTTTGATTGCTCCAAAGCTGCTCCAAAATGCCATGACTGCTCCCTGAGCTGCTCAAAAATGCTCGAGCCTGCCTCAGTTTGCCACACCACTTGTCGGCGCCACTACTATAATCAAATCATCCCCCGTTCAAAAGGGTATGGCTCTGTCGTAATGGTTTTATTTTTTTTTGCGTGTGCGGTCGTCTGGACATTTGTTTCCATCTCTGTACAAAGTAGCACAAAGCCTCAGTGAGTGTCGTTGACACCAACGGGAAGATAGATGGGTACTTTAACACTGCAGTGGACCAAGCCACTTATGGCTTTTCTGATCGAGTAGGAGTAACCATTCAGGAGTGCAGACGAGCAGGGCACGCTGTTGCCAGTCTTCAGGACATTGAGCATACTTTCAAGTATGATAACCACACAAGTAACTCAAGAGTAGAAGTGTTTAGCGAAGTCAAGAAGACTTGCACCAGGTTTTGCTCAATGTCAAAGAAGGGCCTAGAACAACAGTTGTCAAATGCAAGGAGTCTGGAGTTCGTCACAATCAGACGTTCGACAAGGACTTCCCATGGAAGTCTAAAGCAGTAACCTCTTCAGTACTTTCCCAACCTTTCACTTCAAATACGTCTTTAGAAGCTGTGTTTACGCGACTTTTCGGAACTATAGTTTAGACTGCTCTGTTTCCATCATTCAAAATAAATTTTGAGCAACATGTAAAAACATTTTAGTATTTTTCACCAAATCTTGGTATTTTTTGGCATCCTCGATTTAGCTCTGTGTTCTGATGGTATGAGAAGGGCCTGGGGTGCTCATTTTTCGTGCATGGTAATTTTTCAGGTTCAGCTGTGTCGACTCTGTTATGGGAGCGATAGCTTATTCCTCCAAAAGCAAGGCCATAGTCAGGACTTTGTGTTTGTGTAGCCTCGGCGTTGCAGATTCTCAATCCCTGTGGATTCTCCCTACAGCTGGGGCGCAGGCTCGGACAGTGCGCCCGCAGAATCTGGTTGGGGCACCAGTAATGGAAGTGGCGGAGGCTCTGGCTGGAACAATAACGGTTCGGGCGACAACAACAATGGGGCAGGCGCCGCTGCAGCACCAGCCGCTTCAGACGGCTGGGTGGAAGACTCTGGATGGAACGAGGAACCCTCCACTCCCAGCTACGGTGGAGGTGGCTCCAGCTATGGCGGCGGGGGCTCCAGCTATGGCGGCGGGAGCTCCAGCTATGGTGGCGGTGGTGGAGGCCGCTCTGGTGGAGGAGGTGGAGGCAGCCGGGGTGAGTGCTCGTTTGTGCTGGTTCCATTTTCCCCCAAGCAGCAAAAGGCATTGGCCCAACATTGGTCCTATGTAATCCAGACATTGCCAACATAGTCCCAATATTGGGTTGATGATTTAGGCTGTTCTCCTTGAGCTGTACTAGTGTTCACGTCAAGTGCCATGTTTACATTCTTGCAGGTCCTTTCTTTCCACACTCGTGACAGTTGTGATTGGGTTGTAACGATTGTGGCTCGTTTGATTCAGGACTTGCTTGTGGAAGTTGTGCACAACGTTGGTAGTAGTGAGCTCTTTAGAGCTGTTTTGGTATCAAACAGCACTCTTGTGGAAGTTGGGCACAATGTTGGTAGTAGTGAGCTCTTTAGAGCTGTTTTGGTATCAAACAGCACTCTTTATATATTTTGTTAACAAGAATGCTTTCGTAAAGCCATGAAAGCTATGTAAATTTGACTTCTGTTCTAATTCGAATGTATGAATGTATGTAGGAGGGGTGGTCCGTTGATAAAGCATAGTCAAGGCAGTCAATGGTGCTGGTGTGTTTATGTATACGTGCTTGTTAAACTAGCCCTGGCTATGGCACAGTAGAAGTGCGCTCAGCTTTTGCACAAAGTTTGTGTGAATTAAGGGAAAAGTGCGGCTCTAGATTCTATTCGGTCACTTTTTACAAGCGTACACCTCGTGTGTGGCGCATGATAGCCTCAGTTGCTTATGCGCCATTATATTAACATTTACAACCTTGTTTCTGTTTCTACAAACAAGCTGAAGAGAGCGCAAGATATGTCGAATACGAATGTTTGAAAATATTGGAGGTCTGTGTTGACTTAAAATATGATCATTTCAGTATACTTTGAAATTCTCCCGAGATATGTTTAATACGAAAGTTTGAAAATATTGGAGGTCAGTGGTGACTTGAAATGTGATCATTTCAGTATACTTTGAAATTCTCCCGAGATATGTTGAATACGAATGTTTGAAAATATTGGAGGTCAGTGGTGACTTGAAATGTGATCATTTCAGTATACTTTGAAATTCTCCCGTTCCTTTTTTGCATTTCCCACTTCGTCACTGCCCTAGGTGATGCCATTCTCTTCAGTGAGTGCACAGAACAGTGGGAAATGCAAAATAATAGTATAGTAGCATGTATACTGCCAGTATACTGACCCTAGTTGCGGACTGCCTTGGGAGGCCACGTCCTAGCTGCAGTGTGTTGCAAGTGAAGTGGTTTTTTTCCCTGACGTCTGCGCCCACAACCACAGGCCGCTCTGGCTGGGACAACCGAGGAGGCCGTTCAGAAGGGCGCCGAACAAGCGGCAGAGGTGAAGCGGTAAACGCCACCCAGGCTCTCTACCCTCTTGCTGTGCTTGCTGTGTGGGGCTTGGTTTGAAGAAAAAAAAAAAACCCAATCCTGTGTGGTGCTTGGGAGAGAGAGTGCCTATGCCGGTGTGGTGTTGGTTCCTGGTGGTACCCGCCTGCCCCTGTAGTTCCCTATAGGTGGTATTTGCCTGCCGCTATAGTTCCCTATAGGTGGTATCCACCTGTCCCTATATGTGGCACTGCTTGACTCCATCACCCAAGCCTGCTGCTTGTGCTGATGCTGGCTGCTGTGCAGATGTATCTGCCTCTGTGTCCGTGCTGCACCCTGGTCACGCACTGCACAGCCTACGGAAATGCTTTTCTCGCTCGTTGCCTCTTTGCACAGAGCCCATGCGTCAGTGCTGAGCTCCTTGAAGGGAGGAAGGGAAGGTTAGGTACGTGCGGTCAGTGTGCATAGGGCACTCGCTGGCTGAGACTTCTTCCCTTCTGGCTTTTTATTATGGTCTTCTAGATTCTAGTGTCTGGCAGTTTTCTTACTTGTTGGACTGTGCGTTGACAGAATTACCACTCCAGGGCTTATGTACGCCCTCAAATTTAAATACCCTTGGGTTTTAAATAAACTTCTCGAGTCTCGAGCTAAAAAGGTTGCTCTGTGCATAGAGCTTCTACATGGTGGCTACAGGAGGGCCTGTTTCTCAGATTGAACAAAGACGGAGAAGTGGAAAACCTAAAGCAGCAGCACGGAACACTGCAGTATAAATACTTCAAAATCCTGCTTCCTGGCCTCCGTAATTAAAACTCGTGTGACCACAGCTTCTTGAATGCCTGTACATGATAGGGAGGATACTGCAGGAAACCAACAGAGAAGTCTGAAATGAAGCCACTGGAGATCGAGAACTTGTCTGAAAGAAAAACTCAAATTGGTCACTAGTGTTTAAAGATGCCGATACGAAGAATGACATGATTCTGTCAGGGCTAACAGTTTTTGCTGAAAAGCAATCTAACAGGAGGCAGAGATTTTGGGCTTGTGAGAGATAAGAGCTCTCTGATCTCTCTGTGCGTCTAAAAGTGAACTAGCTGACCTTGTACGCATTGCGTGAGAATGGAGGCAGTTATGCTGCTGTGGACCTTTTTCCTCTCCAGCCTGTTCAGCCGTGTAGTGTGTTTGGGCTGCTTGCACTGATGGACTGATGGTAGGCGCTCTGTGCAAGGGGGCGGTAGCTGCAGTACGGAGTTGTCTGGCCGTGTCTTATGCCCTTCTCCTCCTCCTCTTTGATTATAGCCTGTTTCAAGTGTAACCAGGAAGGGCACATGAGCCGTGACTGTCCAAACGCAGACTCCGGAGGAGGTGGCGGCCGCGGCAGAGGTAGGTTTTTGCTGCACCATAGTTTCCTGGTCTTAGTTGCCGATGTTAACCTTACTCTCTCAAGTTGTGGAGTTGCTTTTGAGGAACAGATGTAATTAGTAATGCACTTGTTAATGTTTTAATGATTTTGGCTATAATGAACCCCTTCACATGGCAAATTTCTCATTGAGTTTATGCACAAGTACGACAACTTAGCGTAACTAATGTAACTTCAAGAAACAAGTGAAAAATTCTGTCTGGTTGATGCTGTACATTATAAAAGTAGTGAAAGGGGCAATGTGAAAGTAAATACTTTCCGTAGTGTAAACAGGTTACTTTTAAATCCTCAAGGGAGGGGTTGGTCATGTTATGCTAGTAATACCTCTGTCACACCAGCAGATTTAATGTTGTTCGATGCATCGAATGTCATTCGGTTTCTTTCGGTGCTACACGGTAGAATATGTCATTCGCAAATGGTAGCAATTACGACCAGCTACAAAAAATGCTGCACTTAAGGAGCATCAGTGCGCGTAAAAGGCGTTTGAAATCACTATGTAACATTTTAAAGCTGATCAAAACATTTCTGTACGATAATTCAAGCGAAAAACATTACTTTTGGCTGTGATGTAGCATTTTAGCCATAAAAATCCAAGCCAAGTATAGAGTCACCCAGAAATCCGAAATATGTAAACAAACAATATGGCTGAACACAGCGGAGCGCGGATACACAGTGCGGAGACGCACGGAGACACGTAGAGCATGCAATTGGCGTCCAAACTGTGAGTCGCTCAGTCAAATTTTTAAATAGTTCCGAGATAAACATACGGGGAGATGCGGTTACCAAGGAACACAGAGTCCAAAATGATCGTGAGTCGCTGCCATTACTGGACCACTGCTGTGACCGAGAGTAATGCCGTTCCGCGAGAGTCTGCAGTGGTAATAATTTTACACCTAAATTAACAGGTTTTAAAACAAAACTTTAGAAATATAATTTTTAAATTTCAATGTGCGCGGAATGTTGTTGCGTTACTTGTTTCTGGTATCTGGCGTCCAGAGTACACATTCGGTTCGCGATCGAATGTGAATGAGTTCCCAAACTTATTCGATGAAGAATGTCATTCGAACCTAATGACATTAAATTTTCTCGTGTAGCATGGGAATAATGACATTAGATGCTAATGTCATTTGATACGAATGACATTAGCATTAGCATCATTAGAATGGCATTAATGTCATTCGATACGAATTACACATTAAATTTGCTCGTGTGACAGGGGTATAAGTAAATTACTTGCCATAGTTATCAGTCTTCGTGAACATCTGATAATTTTCAAAAATTATTTCAGTCCCTGAAGTTCAAATTAACAATCTTTTACTGTAGTTGATTGTAAAAAGACCAATTCTTGTGGTGCCTGCAGTTGCATGGCATTTTCATGCAAATCAGCTCAGTATGAAAAATTCTCTCCAGAAGAGAAAATTGTGGTAGTTTGTATCCAATGTGCAGTCACAAACATATGTGGTTGTTCTTCTCCATAGCCCCAGTGCAAAAGTTGGTGCTCATGTAAGGCATCATGTAAGGCGTCTCTCATAGCCTGAGTCTCTTTGGGACTTTAAACCCCACAAACCAAACCTTAGTGTTTAGCTTGGTTATTGTTTACAAGTAGACTGCACTGCACTGTGGGTGTTTGTGTGTAATATATTCTTTTGTGTGTGTGTGCACACAGGCTGCTATAAATGTGGAGAGGAAGGACATATGAGCAGGGACTGCCCAAAGGGTGACTCGGGTGGCGGGAGCAGAGGCAGAGGTGAGAACCAAGCATTGTTTTTCGTTGGCACAGTTCATTTCTGGGTGCAGTATGCGACTTAGAATGGCAGCTGCTTATCCGTTGCTTTCCTAACTTTTCTATTGCCAAATGGTTTACCAGCAAGAGGTGCCTTTGGAAGCTTAAAGCAATCTGAAAGGAGTGAAGGAAGGTTTAAATTTAATTTTGTTTTATAAGTGTGCACGAGTTATTCCTTAGCATTAAAAGCAATTTTGCTGCCGGGAACTTTGCGAAACTCATGCCATTGGTTTCTTACGAGGTCAAGGAATGCTTTGAGGATAAATTTGCCATTCTGCCTATCGTATGTTGAATATTGTTTTTGGTCACTTCTGGAACAGTGTCGTTTTTTGGTCCCATCACTGTACAAACTTGAGACAGGACATTTTTTGGCAAATTTTGAGTGGCAGAATTTAACTCCAGATACTTTCGTCACAATTCATTAGTGCACAAGGATTTGCGCGTTCTGAATGACTGACAGTGTGTGCTTGCAGGCTGCTACAAGTGCGGTGAGGAGGGCCACATGAGCCGAGACTGCCCCAATCCTGGCTCGTCCGGAGGTGGCGGGGGTGGCAACAGAGGTGAGCATGGTCTTGCACATTTGAGTAAAGTGGGAATCCTGCTGCAGTAAACACTGCCAAATATATTTAGTCACAATCTGCTTTGCAGCACTCTGGTCCAGACCTGGTCCAATCTATCACATGCACTGCAGTAGGTAATTGTGCTCCAAATTGGTGGGGGCAGCAGAGAGAGCACAGTTATCTATTAGTGCCTAGGGAGGAGAGGCACTTAGGAGCACAATTACCTCTTATAATGCTCCAGGGCTCCCCTGAGCTTTTCAGAGGTCATAACCAGTGTTTCATATTACGACCCCTTCTTTAGGGAAAGTAGCTTGAGATTAAATTTCCAAGAGCACTTACATCAAGCATACCAAGTTCAATG
Organism: Amblyomma maculatum; assembly: GCF_055883805.1. Classification (NCBI taxonomy): domain Eukaryota; kingdom Metazoa; phylum Arthropoda; class Arachnida; order Ixodida; family Ixodidae; genus Amblyomma; species Amblyomma maculatum. The sequence continues at coordinate 64,611,982 of NC_139351.1, read as the reverse complement.
TCTGAACATTGGGATCTGTGGCCTCCACACCATGCACAACACCTACAGGGCAGGTGTTACAGCAAGTGAAGAGTTGACTGTCTGCTCTCCAGTCTGAGCGCGCTTTTCCATGGTTCTTCGGCAAGGAGGGAAGACTTCTCGGCAGTTACCAGTCAGGAGACTTTTCCCCTGAACTTAGTTGCACACCGGTTTGCTGTTGCATCGGTTTCACACCGGCTTCAGCAGATACGTATGCTGAAAAGGCAGAAGCAGCTAATGATCTGAAGTAAATTGTCAGATCCAATAGCCCGAGGAAGGCTGCACGAAGCAAGACTGAGGAACTGTGTAGCCTCAACGAGAAGATTCAGGAAAAGCGGCAGGAGCTCCCCTGAAGTTGTCATTAGCAGTTTTGCAGAATGGATTGCTCTTTGACATTGGTGCAATGCATTGCAGGGTGTTTTTCAAGACATTTTTTAATTGTTTTGGCTTAGTGCAATACAAGCTGTTCCTTGAAATGCTTTTTCGATTTTGTTCAGTAAAATTAGTACCTAATATTGAAAACTGCTGCATTGTATTGTGTTGAGTCCTTGGGAATACTCCAATTGGGCCTTGAAATTCCTTGAATATCCTTGAATTTGCCTGGTTTGAATCTGTACGAACCCTGGGTGGTCGATCTTGGCAGAATGCCGGTGGCCTTGACAGGAGACCATTTGCGCAAGTCCGGTTGTAACTATGTTTGCCTTAACATTTTCAGGGATCAGGGTGGGTGCCGTTCACTTCCAAAAGGTCATTCGTGTGGCAAATGCCTTTTGAAGTAAACAATGCTATGATCGATGATCATGGGTGGAAGGATAGACAACTATCCAAAAATAAATGTCAACTTTTAAACACCTATTGAACTCTACTCTCAAACTGAAGTCAATGTTTATTTGGGTTCATTACACGATATATGCCGGTATATGCCGACAATAGGGAGTTCTAGCATAGCACAATCTTTGCTACTGTGAGTGGCTTCTGCGTGTGGTTCCACGCATTGCCCATGCGCGCGCTTGCATATTCGATATGGCAGGCGTGGCCGCCAGTGCGCGTGTACTGACTGATGCAGACGCAGCAGGTGTGCGGGCTGCAGGGAAGCATGCAACACGTTCAAGGCTGTCGCCATGTGCACAGTAGTGCCCTGCAGAAGAAACCCGCGCGGATACTATTTTCCTCAGTCCTTCCAGGTGCTCAGCAGCGCGCATGCCATCTGCAGTGCCCCAACAAAATTCCTCTAACACGAGGGCCTCTGCTGCTTCCTTCACAGTGCGAGGGGGCCGAGGCTGCTCCTCTCGTAGCCCCTCTTCCTCCTCCGAATCTTCGCCGTGCAGTACGTCCCGGACAATTTCTTCCTCAGTTGGAGAGCCGGCTGTAGCAACGCAACCATCAATGCTGATGTAATCGGCGAGTGTCACCGCATCCGGCAGCACACCTCCGAAATCCGGGCAGTCATCTGCATTGTCGTCTGGTGACACTTCTGTCACTGTGTCATTGCAGGGCTCAGGCAGAACGAAGCCACTGTGTTGAAAACAGTTAGCGATGACGTGCGCAGGCATGTTCTTCCAAACGTAGGCAAGAATGTTGACACGTCTTACTGCTTACCGACTTCATTGCACGGTAGCATGCGTTCCAGCACGCGCCTGCGGTATTTAGTCTTCACATGCTGAATTATACCTTGGTCTATCGGTTGGAGGGCCGATGTAGTTTTGGGCGGCAAAAAAACAATTTCAATGTTGTTCAGTCCGGTGGCACTGTTATGTGCACTACAGTTGTCAACCTTGCGGTTCTTTGTGGAAAACTAACTTTTGTATCCAGCCGCGAAAAATTTCCGATGTCATCCGGGCCTTTTTATTAACCCGGTACTCCACCGGAAGAGCAGGCACGTTCTTAAGGGGGGACGCGGCTTTCAATTCGCGGAAAATGGTCAAAAAAGCGATTTTTTGAAATATTTATTTTCTGCTTTTACAAGTCATACTTAGTGTAATTTTGAATTTTCATCGTCGAAAACCATCAAGAAGTACATCATCGTTTTGATGATCAGGGGTGGCGGAAAATTTCTTCCAAGTCGCGAAAAAACGGCGTTTTTCAAACCCCGATCTCTCGGCAACCGCCGAACGTAGCGCGGCCATCTTGGTCTCTATGGAAAGCGCGTTCCTCCGACTTCAAATTTCCCGCTCCAGCGGTCTCCTCAGCGCGGAAACAAACGCATAAAAAGCAAAAGTTTCAATAATTTCCGATTGGCTGCGCGCGCCACGTGACATCAGCGCGCTGCGCAATTGGTCTCCTTGGCGGGTGCGTCGTCTGCTTCGCGCGCCTCTTGACTCGGCGACTCCGCTGCTCGCCTTGCTCGCGGCGCTCGCGGTGCTGTCATTTGCGCACGTGACAGCAGCGCGCTGCGCTATTGGTCTCCTTGGCGGGTGCGTCGTCTGCTTCGCGCGCCTCTTGACTCGGCGACTCCGCTGCTCTCCATGCTCGCGGCGCTCGCGGGGCTGTCATTTGCGCACAGATCGGCTCGACCTGTCTCTCTTGCGAAGAGCATAGTTTCGAAAACGGATTACGTGGCCGCCATGTTTGTCAGTACGTGCGGAGCATAGTTTCCGATACGGCTTTCACTGGTGATCATGGGTCGGCGACCTCTGAAGTACAAGACGGCACGTGCCTATGGCACCCGTAAGCGAAAATCGCCGATGGTGAAGAAGTCTTCTGCTTCAAGTACTTCTGACGTGCAGCACACTGACGAAGTTACGGCCGCGCCGTACGCGGCTACGAGTGTTGGTGGCGCCGTTCCCGAGCCGCTGCCGAGCACTTCACACGCAGACGAAACATCGTGTGCGAGCACGGGGTCCACTTCTGAACTTTCTACGCCGCGCTCTGCATCGCCGGAAGCATCAAGTGACGAAGGCACCGCGCACGTCGCGGGTTCTCTTGGCACTTCGTGCGACGACGCCACGCCGTCCACGAGCACCGGGCGCACTCTTCAGGTGCACTTGGAGCCGCCTTTTTTGTCGGAAACATCGAGTGATGAAGGCAGCGCGCATGTTGTGGGTTCTCTTGGCACTTCGTGCGACGACGCCACGCCGTCCACGAGCACCGGGCGCACTCTTCAGGCACACTTAGAGCCGCGTTTTTTGTTGGAAACATCGTGTGATGAAGGCACCACGCATGTTGTGGGTTCTCTTGGCACTTCGTGCGACGACGCCACGCCGTCCACGAGCACCAGGCGCACGATTCAGGCGCGCCTGGAGCCGCGTTTTGTGTCGCCAGAAGCATCGCAGGAAGCCGCCGCGAAAGTGCAAGCAAAGCTGAGTTCCGTGCCCGCGACCGCGCGGAAAATGGAACTGACGGGTGATGGCGAGGCGCTTGCTACTACAGAACAAACGGACGAGTTTGTTGTTGTACAAGTCACGGCCTTAAATGCGCTTCTCGGCAATGCCAAGTGCCAGCAGTGCTCTCAACCAGGACTTTCGGTTCAGCTGGGAACAAGGTTTGGGTTGGCAGCACAATTGGAGTTAACATGCGCTTTCTGCGGTACCGTCGCAAAGGAGTGGTCATCACCGCGGAAAAAAGGCCGCAGAATTTTCGATGTTAACTTGAGGGCTATACAAGCTGTAAAAAGTATTGGCAAAGGGGCAACAGCTTTGAACGACTTCTGGTCGATAATGAATGTCTCGCACAGAGGGTTACACCACAAGACATTTCAAAAACATCTCAAATCTGAATTCCGACCGGCCAGTGAGACAGCTGCTGCCAAAATTTTTTCTGATGCTGCGGCAGCTGTGCGCGCTGTTTACAGCGAGATGGACCCCACCTTTCATAATAATATTAGTTGTCTATGATGGGACATGGTTGACACATGGCCACACGTCCCACATAGGTGTTGGTACGGTCATTGAGTTCTACACGGGACTGGTGCTCGATTGTGTCGTACTTTCAAATCGGTGCCACGGATGCACGGTGGGCCCCAAAGAAGGAGATGACGGTTATGAAGAGTGGAAAGCATCCCACATCTGCCAAAAAAACACTGATGTTAAATCTGGCAGAATGGAAGTTGAAGCGGCCTTAATCTTATTTAGAAGATCCCTTCAAAAGCATGGTTTGCGTTACACAAACATTGTTTGTGATGGGGACAGCAGAACCTTCTTAGCACTCTGCGAAGATAAGACATATGGTTTTATCCCCTTCACAAAGGAGGATTGTATCAATCATGTCAAGAAAAGGATGGGCACAGCCCTGCGTGCTCTTGTCACAAAAAGCAAAAAGGGTCGGCCTATTGGTGGGAAAGGTGGCCTCACTCAGGCTTTAATTAAGAAGTTAACAAATTACTATGGCAAGTCCCTGCACGATCATGACAACGTTGAGGAGATGCAGAAAGCTGTAATGGCAACATTTTACCACGTAACATCTACCGATGAGCATCCACATCACGAACTTTGCCCCCAAGGACCACAGAGTTGGTGCAAACACCAGGCTGCAGAAGCAGAGGGCAAACCTCTGCCCTCCCACAACTACCAGCTCGCAAGGCATGTCGCAGATGCATTGCTGCCTGTTTATCAGCGGCTATCTGATGTCCAGCTCCTCAGCCGATGTCTTGGGAAAAAAACCCAGAATGCGGCTGAAAGCCTTCACTCAGTAATTTGGTCGCTGCTGCCAAAAGATAAAAATGCATCTTTGACTGCAACAGAGACGGCTCTCCACGAAGCAGTTTGCAAGTTCAATGCAGGGACCCGCCGTGCTTACACAGAGTACTGTGCGACACTTGGGCTGCAAACTGGCCAACATGCCCTTCGCAGAGCAGCGGAAAAGGACATCTTGCGAAAAAGAAAGGCAGCAAAATCACTTCAATCTCGAGGCAAGGCATCCAAGAAGCCTCGTGTTAAAAAGGACACAAGACTATAACCCTGGTGCCTTTTGATGATTGAAAGAGAAGGTGCAACTTCGGAAGCCATTTTCTCAGTAATGTTTTTTTTGTCACTTGCTCTGATTGTTCCGCTGATTTCTTCGTGACCGTTGAAGCTATTTTGATGCGGTTTTTTTCGCTGCATTCCTTAAGAAATGGTTCAGGTCGTGACATTCTTTGTTTTCCAGTACACCGTTTGCTGACTTACTGATTCGACTAGTTGTTCACTGTCTAGATGCCTGTTGTACAGTCTGCTCATAAAATATGAAAACTAAAAACTTTTACATTGTAAATAAAAAAATCTAAGAATGTCACGACCTCATCCATTCATGCTGGAATGCAGTGCACTTTGAACAAGTCTTCTATCTCATTTTTTAAATTGCTCAAGCCTGGTACAAGATGAAAAGGAACATTTTATAAATAAAAAAGTTGTTGAGATACCAGTTTGAAATTTTTATGGTGATATCACAGAGGCATTACCAGTAACCCTGCCAATTTTTATCAGAATCCATGAAGAAATAGGAAAGTTGATCCCGAATGCCACGTCCCCCCTTAAAGCACCGTGGCTTTTGCGCCTTTCCAATGACAAGCGGCAAGTGCTCTGTCCCTGTCATGTTTGCGGCTAAAAGAACGGTGACTCGTTCTTTATTCCTTTTTCCTCCGATGCAGGGATCTCCTTTCATTGTCAGTCTTGTCAGGCAATGCCAAAGAAAAGTGCTGTTTCATCAGCATTAAAAATGTCATTTTGATCATATGCTGCGATATGTTCCACTTGCACTTGTTCAAAGTGCACTTCTTTCGCCGCACAGTCTTGAAAACGAGACCATGTCTGTCTCTAAAGCGCGCACACCACCCTTCTGACGCTTTGAATCCATCGATATGCATCATCAGTGCAAACCTCTCTGCCTGCGCCATGATGAGGGGTCCACTCAATGGGAGGTTTGCATCACTCGAGTTCACCCCCCACCGAAGCAAGGCTTCTTCAAACTCCGGATGAGCTGCTGTTCGCAGACGCTTTCTTGACACTTGGAACTTCACGCTTTCGAACGCCTGAAGAATCTGTTCATTTTTTACATATGTGCTTAAAGTACTCCTTTTAACATCATATTTTTTCATTGCTTCTTGTCTGGAGAGCCCGTTCTTAAGGGCCCGCAAAATCTCCACTTTGGTAGCCAAGTCCTTGGCCTCGTATCTCTTCGGCCGTTTCGTCAGTGTTGCCATCGAGAGCGAGTGCGGTGATACCAGCGCACACCAGAGACGCAATGAGCCGCACTAAAGCGAGCAGTCTTCAATACAACAGCGTAGCGCACCGACAGCAGCAAAACGACAAAATGGCACCGCCAGTAACGTCGACTTGTGAAAAAACAAGAAAAAGCGCCCATCCAGCCACAAGTCGAGCCAAGTTGATTAATTGATGTCCATGGCGATGCTGCTTTTGGGTATCGCTATTGCGCCGCGTTCGTCTTATTTTCGTTTTCGAGCCTTGGTAGCTGCCCGAAGTTGTCCGAATTATCCGTTGTCAAATCCGTCCGAATTAACGAGAGTTTCGTCCCATAGACTCCTATACATAATTCTGGGGACCAGGTGCGAAAGTCAGAATTATCCGATTTTCCAAATTAACAGGAGTCGAATTAACGAGCTTCTACTGTATAAACAAAAAAAATAGCTTGGCCAGTCATGCTTTCGTCATGTCCATCGCACTTCATGACGTACCGTATTTACTCGAATCTAACGCGCCCTCGATTGTAACGCGCACCCGTTTTTCGTGACCCCCACCCCCGAAAAAAAAAACTCCGATTGTAACGCGCACCCGTTCTCCGCGAAAAAGAGTACCGCGCACCTAACACTTTCATACAGCAATACAACTTTGTCTCGTTTGGAAAAGCAAAGATTTAACCTCGGTGCACTAAAAAACACACACACAAAAGGAAACGGCTTATCTTGCCAAGATTGTCACTATGCCGGCACAAGGTTCACTCGTCGTCGCTGTCAGACAACTCCTTGTCACTGCTGACGGACCAAAGCATCTCATCCTCGGTGCCGTCCATGGCATTCGATATGCCACATTTTTTAAAGGCCTTGATGACCATGGCAGACGGTATCGTGCACCACGCATCTTTCGCCCATCCAGTGAACTCTTGCAGCGAGGCACGCTTCATTCTGTTGCTGGGAGTGAATTCATGGCAGCCACTCACAAGCCATTCGGTGTACAGCGCCCGAATCCTATCTTTCACTGGCTTGTTCAAGCAAACATAGAGCGGCTGGAGCTGCGATGTCATGCCACCTGGTATCACGACAAGGTCGGTGTTGCACGCAGCGAGCTTGTCCTTGATGCGTTGGTCGAGATGGCACTTGAAAGCGTCGAGCACAAGCATCGCACGCAGGCCCAAACTGCCGCCGGGTCTCTTGCGCCAGACGTTATCGATCCAGTCGGCGACCAAGTCCGTTGTCATCCAACCTTTTTCATTGGCGCGCACAATCACGCCACTCGGAAACACGATTCCTTTCGGGAGCGTCTTGCACCTGAAAGGACGCATTGCGGTGACGCGTGTTTTTTCGTGGCCGGAAGACAACACGCGCACTTGCTTCGCCCCCTTCTTTTCAACGGTTGTGGTGGCAGGCATGTCAAAGTACAGCGGTGTCTGATCGGCATTTCCAATCTGGCCGAGGTGGTAGCCGTACTTGCGGCGCAAACTTAGAACGAACCGCTGAAAACTGTGCAGCTTTTCTTCGTACTCTTCAGGCAACTTCTGGCATATCCCTGTCCGCCTTCGAAGAGAAAAGCCTTTTCTCTTCATAAAATTAGACAGCCAGCACCTGCTCGCTTTAAAGTCGCTCTGCGTTAGCCCTGTTTGTAGGGCTAGCTGCATCGCCCGGACTTTGAGCAGGTCCGTCGTCACTGGCCGCTGCGCCGCTTGCTGCTCTAAAACATATTCTGCGAGCCGCTCTTCTATTTCGGTGAACCGGCCCTGCTTCAGTCCACTGAAACCTTTTCGTGTAGCCTTGCTGCCGAAAATCTTTTCCTTCTGCTTGCGCCAGTCCCGCACGCATGTTTCCGGAACTCCGAATGCGCGTGATGCGGCCCGATTTCCGTCCGTCTCTGCACACACGATGACTTTCCGTTTAGATGCGGCATCATGATGAACTCAGACGAATCTTCGGCACGTCCATACTGGTCGGCCAATCGCAGAAAACGGGTAGGCTAACCAAAGCACATGTACCAGAGCACACGAAGGACGCTACTGCAGCTAGGCATAGACAGCTAGACCAGCTAGTAGGCTCGAAGTGCATACCAGGCGGCCATTTTGAAATGCCGATGGCGATATGATATCGGAGATTTAGGGTCGTACTCTATTCTAGCGCCGAGTGGTTTGGGCGCCCGTCTCGGCTGCGGGAGGTGGTCAGTTCGAAACCCGCCGCCGGACACCCACCGGTAAAATTGGGTACAAGCGTCCCCCGGTCCGGCGCCCGGCTCCTTTAGGGGTGTGCGTTTGGAAGAAGCTCTGCTAACCCTGCTGTGCCCCTTCGGGGGCTTTGTTTCGAACAACCATGGCCTGCAAAGGCCGTGCCGAATAAAAAAGGGCCACATAATGGGCTGTTGCCGCGCAAGGAGGACTTATTGTTGTCCGATGGCGGAACGAATCACTGCCACATCGGCGCAACTATTTGGGCCGTGACCCCTTTTCCCTAGCATTTCACCCCAGAAGAGCCGAGCACCAGGCCGGGGGATAGCTTGTACCCATTTTATAACCGGTGGGTACCCGGCGGCACCAGGGATCGAACCCGGTACCTCCCGAATGCGAGGCGGATGCTCTACCACAAGGCCACCGCTTCGGACACGATATATCGGAAAAAAGGTGCGCGTTAGATTCGAGTAAATACGGTACTGTTACGGAGCTTGTGCCACAAACAAATCTGCCGCGATGAAAAGGTCTTGCAGTGGCTTACTGCCACTGCCTCGAGTGGCAACTTTCTAGTGGCAACGTCTAGCTTTCACGTCTGTGCAAGACCGGTTAACAAAAACAATGCCCGCTCGCATCTAAGTGATGTCGAAAAAATGAGCCTTCAGCCGAAAAACAATCTCCACGGTGTTCCTCGCACCAAATGTGGTCCGAAAAACCTAAATAGGGCCCGAAATATTGGTCGTGAAAATGTACTCTCCTATGGGCCGCGTGACGGTTCCTGAATAAAGTCCGATATATCGTGCAAGTCTGAATTATGGGAGTCTGAAAAATCGGTCGGCTACTGCATTTTAGCAAATTTTGAGTGGCAGAATTTTACTGAAAATATTTTCATCACAATTACATTAGTGCACAAGGATTTGCTTTACATAAGTGAAGACAATGTGTCCCGAATGACTGCATTGATGTGTTTGCTTGCAGGCTGCTACAAGTGTGGTGAGGAGGGGCACATGAGCAGAGACTGCCCTAATCCTGGCTCATCTGGAGGTGGCGGGGGTGGCAACAGAGGTGAGCATGGTGTTGCACATTTGAGTACAGGGGGAACCCTGCAGTAGTAAACACTGGTAAATATTTAGTCTTCACAAGCTGCTTTGCATGGTCCAGACCTGGTCCAATCAGTATCACGTGCGCTGCAGTAGGTAATTGTGTTTCAATTTGGTGTGGGCAGCAGTATGAGCACAATTACCTATTACAGTGCCCAGGGAGGAGAGGCACTTAGGAGCACGATTACCTATTATAGTGCTCCATGGCTCCCTTGAGCCTTTCAGAGGTCATAACCAGTGTTTCATATTACGACCCCTTCTTTAGGTTAGTGTTCCATTACAAGTGAAAGTAGCTTGTTCGAGCCCTGGCTTTTGCAGCTGAAAATTGGTCAGGAAATCTGATCTTCTTATTCGAGGTGTTACGCAGTACATATTGAGAAATATGCACTTCCTGGGCATCATTTTGGCCTTGTTTGAAAGTTAGTGAGAAAACTGAGTAAAACGAGCTGCTGTTCGTAGAGAGCACTTGACCAAAATTGCAGTTCTTTGCTGGCGAGTCAATGAATGGTGTGCTGGCGTTGTATCTGGTGCCGTGCTGATTGGTTTGCAGGACATGGCATGCAAAAAAGGAAACTTGCTTCTGAATGTTTTGTGGTGCTGGTTACAGGCGGCATTTGGTGCATGCCACAACTTAGCAGCACCAACTTGATGGAGGTTGTGATACAGGGGCACTGGTTGTAGGTGCTCTCCTGCAAACAATCTAGTCTGTTTGTCGGCACTTTTCTTGTTTCAAAGGTGATTACCGTCTTGACTCGCATAATGCCGTCCAAAATTGGAATTTTTTTCCCTCTCGTAATCATCGCACCAGCAATATTATCGCTGCGAGAGTCGTCTGATAGTAGTAACAAGCGCCATCTTTGGAGCGCTACTGAACCTAGCTGGCCTCGTGTGCACGCGCTACCAGGTGGCGATAGCGGGTTCGGATAATCATTATCATAGGTTATGCTAGTCTTTTTTTTTACCTCCATGATGCTCGTAATTGTCGCCATTTTGCGAGGTGTCTCCGCGTCTCGTTTTCATTATTCCTTCGTTCAGTCTGTGTTACTTTGTTCCACAGTCTACCGTGTTCTTGGTGGCGCATCGCGGTGGGGCGGTAGGCAAGTTATACAGCTGCTTTTAAGGGGGGGACGCGGGTCTTAAACTAGTCAAAAATGGGCGAAAAATTGATTTTGAGAAACACGCATTTTTGCAATGTTTGTACCTTTGAGCACTACCCTTCAAAATATCAACACAGAATTCGGTCGGGAAATACGGTAAAATCGACTTGAAATACGGTAAAATCGCACTGAAAACGCAAACAAGTTGCAGGTCAGACGTCTTAGAGCATATATCTCGATTACAACCAAAAATAAAAGCTGAGTAATGGTGATAGCTTCAGTTTTAGTTGACATATTCAAAACTCCACAGGAGCCTCGAAATGGCCAAAAAGGGGTGAAAATTGTTCGAACTTCCCGCGCGCGCCGCGGGTGAAGCAGCCGGCTGGCCACCACCATCTTGGACTTGTTTTGAAGCTTGTTTCTTTGTGCGCATTTTGCGACATCTCCAAATGACGTCGCCCAAACAGAACGACCATCGTCGCGGGTTTTCCGAAAGCAGTTTTCGGTCCGCTGATTGGCTGGAGCGCGCGCTCTCGAAACTAGCCCCTCGTCTCGCGACTTTGGCCAACACGACTGACTTGCCATTTTTTTTTTAACGTTCTTTGTCGTGGCTGCTGCTTCGCTCGTTTATGATGCGCTTTCGCGATCGTTATCAGTCGTTCTCGCAGCTCTTTAGACGTCCTCACCGACGCTACCACTTCGTTGCTTTTTTATCGCGTTGCTTCAGACGACAGGAGAGCCTGACATCGCGCCGTTGCCCGCGTTCATTTTCCGCGAACGGTTTCGTTTTTTTTTTTTTTTTTTTTCAGATTGTCTAAGTAATCGCGTCGCTGCGCTCAAGGGGTGTGAAAGTTCGAGCTTTAGCTCCAGCAAGGAACTCCGCGTGCGGCCCTGCATGCGCTTTACAGCAAAGTAGCAAAGTTTCATTCTGGAACATTAGCCAATTTATTAGGTCATTCCAGTATACGCCGCTGTGCTTTAGCCTTAAACTTTGTGCAGGTTTATTAATATTGCAAGACTGTTATCGTTATTTTGAGTATTTGTTTGCCTTGAAGGGCACTGCCACAGGCATATGAAGTGGTAAATGAAGCTTCTCACGCTGGTTCTAGCGGCAGTATATTTAGACTTGTGGCAAGCTTTTACCAGTATTTGGGGAGGGTACAGTTATATGTTCAGTATATAGCCTTTCTCATAAAGGACAAAGCCTCACAACGATTCCATTTATATTACCATAGCTGCAGTGTAGCAAAAGTTAAAGGTCTCAAAATGCAAATGTTTTTCACAGTGCTGTTTCTGGACACTGCACTCAGCCTTACTGTACTTTTTCTCTACATTGTCGCCGAGTGACAATGACAAATTTAGCATCACTGCAGTCATATTGAAAAGATCGGGGGATGATCCAACACTTACATCACTCTATCGAGATTTTTCAAATTGCCATTAAAATACTATTGCATGTCAAAAAATTTTGCTGATTTCCTAATGGCATACACTACCTTGTGGCCATGGGTAATGGTGATAGCTTCAGTTTTAGTTGACATATTCAAAATCCAAAGACAGTTTTGGAAATGGGAAGAGCATGACATTTTTGGTGAGAAATGATCACAGTGAGGCTACTGATTGTTCAAGTTATACTGTATTTACTCGCATAATGATCGCACTTTTTTTAAAATATTGACGCAAATTTCGGGGTGCAATCATTACGCGGGGTAAATTTTCTACAAAGCATTTTTGAGCACTGAAAACGCAAACAAGTTGCAGGTCAGACGTCTTAGAGCATATATCTCGATTACAACCAAAAATAAAAGCTGAGTAAGGCTTACCTTTGCAATAAACACGCACATTAAGCATCACATGGAGTGCACAATGCCCATTTATTTTTTTTCGTCAGTACTCTAATCAAAGTCTGAATCCTCGCCATCCTCTCTTTCACTGCTGCACGACTCATCTGAAACGGCAGTGTCGTCGCTGGGAGCATCTTCACAATCCCACAGGAAGTGATCTTCCGTTCCATCCAAAGCGTTGGATATGCCTGTCTTCTCTGTCTCTTAGCCTGTCTCTTAGCCACTACCTCGTCGGGGATACTGCTCCACGAGGACGCTCCGAGCACCCTTCTCGTTCACAGTTGTATTCCGGGGCATGTCGAACGTCAGTGGAGTTTGATCGGCGTTTCCAATTTGAGACATGAGGTAACCGCATTTTTCGCGAAGCCTAGTGACGAAGTGATGGAAGTCTATCACTTTGCTTTCATACGCGGCTGGGAGCCGCTGGCGCGACGTCCGCCGCCTCAGGGAAAGTCCATTCCGTCGCATAAAGCGAGTCGTTCAACCGGAGCTAGCGCGGAAATCCTTTGCGGCGATTCCCAGCTTCCTGGCAGTTGTGCGCGCCTGCGTCTGTATCATTTCTAATGACACTGCACAACCATCCTTGCGCAGGTCCCTCACGTATTCTAGGATCGCCTCCTCAACACGAGGGAACTTGCCCGTTTTGGGTCCACGGAAAGCCCGCCGTGTCTTGTTTGTAGCCATCAGCTTCTCACGCTGCTTCTTCCAATAGCGTATCCTCATTTCGTCCACGCCGAAATGCCTACCAGCAGCGCGGTTGCCATGCTCCAGTGCTTAGTTGACAGCCTTGAGCTTGAACGCGGCGGTGTAACTGGCATACCGCCCCGTGGTGAAATGGCGTAAACTCGCACAAAAACACAAAGCACGCTACGACGCTGCCGAATTGCAAAATGGCGAACGCCGCAAAGCATGGAATCATGGGAACTCCAACGTTACTAGACTAGGTTGGGAACTCGTCGGAATGAATTCGCTGCGGGATGACTGCAGATCAACCACCAGGCGGCTCCATGTTCGGGGTGCGATCATTACGCGGGGAATTTAAAAAATGGAATTTTGACCTCAAAATTCAGGGGTGCGATCATTACGCGAGTGCGATCATTATGAGAGTAAATACGGTAATATGTGGTCAAACTTCAAATGCCATTTCCTCAGTTTCATATTTGTGGTCGATCTCTACAGTCTTACGCAGGGTTTTGATAACTTCTTTTTAGTTCACAGAAATAACTTTGGTACCATTTTCTTCAGAGAGAAATGAAGTACCCGATGACATTTTTAATATTTTAGTTTAGGCAATGGATAAATGCCAATTTGAGATTAGCTTTATGTGTTCGTGTCAAATAATGCAGCCTTTTATTCTCACCATAATATGTGAGGATGACGTGCCTCTTTGAGAAAAACTAAGGATGTCATCGGGTATGGGAAGACTTTGGCTATCAATCTATGTAATTAAAAGCAACGAAATGCAATGAGAAAGTTCATTAAAGCTGAGTAAGAAATTCACTAATTATGCTCTGGACTTTGTTAGATAACTTTTCATCTAATACCACCAGCTCGATTATAATTACATTTTTGAAATCGGGAGAGAAAACCACATCTGTGTGCAAAGTTTCGTGAGATTCTAGCCATAACTAAAAAAGTTAGTTTTAAGACCCTCGTCCCCCCTTAAGCCGGGAGCTTTGAGTACGCGCTACAGCATAGCAACCGCGTCAACGAGTTCTGCGTAGTATGCTACTGGAGACGGCGATTGCAGTGTCGACACTTGGACTCTGCGTCGTCTGCTCCGGCTGCCTATTGAGCTGGCATTCTTTGTGCGCTCGCTGAATCTCTTCACGTTTCACCATTTTGAGATTGCCGTGATCATCGCTCGTTACGAATTCTGGTGGCATATTTTGAACGGTTATGCGCACTTTGTGGATTATTCCATGGTCGGCCACGATGCGCGCTAAGAAGTTCAAAACACTGCATACGTCGTCGTTCTGTGAATGCCGTCCGAATCACGAAGTTAGCGAAAAGCGTTGCCAACGGGCGCAGAGACGCAGAGAGTAGTGCTGCTTCTGCTACATCACTACTAGACCGACTGCGCTGCCACTTCCAACTGCGTTTTTTTCGCGTCAACGTAAGGAGCCGCCGTTTGAAGCGTGCCTGCTGTACCGACCATATCAACCTCTGCGATCTCGGCCTCCCGTATCGCGTCTGTCATCGCAAGCGATACTGCGTCGTCCGCTGTTCGCATGAAAATGCACTTTCCGATGGAATCTGGGAGGTGGAGGCACGTGCTGCAGAAAATGCTGTTTTAAACTTCAAGGGCCATTTTCTCAGAATGAATTTTTTTCATGGTATGGTTGCTTATTCCCGCAATATTTCTGGAACTGCTAATCTGATTCCCACCTGGTTTTTGTTGTGTGCCTGAATAAATTTCTGTGGGCAAGACAAGCTCATTTTTTGAAATTATTGAGTCTGGAATTTATAATAAACAATCAAATTTAGGCTAATGCAAGTCCAATTAGTGGCACTAATCTCAATGCACTGCTAAAATTTTCCGGCAGGGAAATTAAAAAGAGCTCTGTCTTGACCTGTGGTACCTATTCAGGAACCTTCATAATGAATTTCATAGTGCCAACACATTTTGCAAGTTTACCAGGCTTGGAACAAGGAACCCATGTGAACCATTCCGATATACTTCTCTAACTTGGGTACCAATGTGCGCAGCTCCATGAAACTGCAGTTATTCAAATGGCTGTGCCATGAGTCAACCCTGAAAATTTCATTCAATTATCTCAAGAAACAACAAAGTATTGCAGGCTTAGGGCAAATTCCTTCCTGAAAAAAAGGATCAGATCAAGGGTTTACTTGAATTAAAATACCTAATATTTTATTCACCAATAAAATACCCAATCTGCTTTACGCAGCAGTATATATGGTATTAGCGAAGTTTGTCTGGTAAATGTAGTACAGCCCCAATGACTGAATTCATGGGGCTTAACTGTGAATGGCAAGAGGCTGTCTGGCCTACAGAGCATTGTGGCCATTGTAGAAGTAATTGCATTCTGCACAGTATGCTGTGACCACAACTGGTATTCATTGGATGGCACGGAAGAGGGGAATTGTATGACTGGCAGGTGAATCTTCTAGTTTGTCGGTGGTACAACGATCCTGTGGGCTGCCCATTGAAATCTATTGATGGTTATTGACGTGCAGGTTGCTTCAAGTGTGGCGAGGAGGGCCACATGAGCAGAGACTGCCCCAATCCTGGCTCGTCTGGAGGTGGTGGGGGTGGCAACCGAGGTGAGCATGGTGGTGCATTAATGGTTGGGGACAACTAAATAGTATTTACATTTTTCAGGTGCTAATTAGAAGGTTTTGGTGTATAGTGATCTTATACAGGGTTCTGCAACTTTATCGGGCACAGTTTTGAAAAATTCGACCGCCTCAACAGAAGGCTTATTTACGGTGAAACCGCGCGCAAAACTTGAGTGTTGTTGACCCCTTTGATGTGCTTACTTGGTTTGGCTGCACATGATGAAAACCCAGATCCCTCTACGTAGTTTGAGGCGACGAAAGACTCCAGCACAGACTTTTCGGCGAAGATAACTGCTGGCGCCATCTGTCTTCGCTGGAGGAAAGCGCTACAACTGAGGTGAGCAATGCGCATGGCTAGCTTTGAACTCGTTCCGGTTGAAGATAGATGGCGCCAGCAGTTCTCTGCCGAAAAGTCTGTGCTGGCGTCTTTCGCCACCTCAAACTCTACGTAGAGGGATCTGGTTTTTCATCATGTGCAGCCAAACCAAGTAAGCACCATTGACCAACCTAATACACATCAAAGGGCTTAACAACACGCAAGTTGCGCGGTTTCACAGTAAATAAGCCTCCTGTTGAGGTGCCCGGTAAAGTTGCAGAGCACTGTACAGTTTCTTTTATTTTTCTGGTTGTGTAGTAGCGAAGTGCAAGTTTGTTAATCTGAATGAAAAACTGAGTGCATGGTGGTGGTGTAGCCAATCTTGTGGAGTACGAACCGGTACCACGGCATGGCTGCAGTCTGCTTTGCAATAATCGCCAGGGGTGACAGTACCGCCGTTCTGTTCTTTTCTAGCTTAACAATATTACCGGTAAAAATGTAATCTGTACCGATTGCAACCTATATTGAACTTAATCGAAAGAAAGGCTAGGTGTCATGCTCTGTTGGGAGAGCTGCGACTGCTTTGATTTCAACACAAGTCCTGGGCATGGTTGAGGTGCATGCAAAACCTGTGGCTCAATGTTGATGCTTGCATTGATCTGTTGTTGCAGGCTGCTTCAAGTGCGGCGAAGAGGGGCACATGAGCCGAGACTGCCCCAATTCAGGCTCATCCGGAGGTGGAGGCGGCAGTGGCAACAGAGGTGAGCATGCTGTTTCAGGTTTTAGGTAGCAGTTTGGATGAGTTGATGCATGTCCCACCTTTTTCCCCGAGAAAAAAAACCGCTGGACATCTGTTGCAGCTTATTAAGTAGAAGCCTTCTCGTTGTGTACAGTTGAATCCCGCTATAACGAAATTCACGGTGCACGAAAAAAAATTCGTTCTCGCGGAACTTCGTTGTCGCAAAAATTTGACGTGAAACGCAGAAAGAATTGCCCAAGCAGCAGCAGAGGCGTTTAATGCCAAAAATCTGTAAGCTTGGTTTGCTTACGCTTCACGGCGAGCAACGTCGTCACGCGATTTTCGCACTCGGTCAGCAAACCCATTGCAACATCGTCGTCTCGGACAGCAACGAAATTCCTGATGACATCAAAAGCGTCCATCACCTTTACGGCGGTTGCCGCAGCCGGCGCTTCCTGTACGTCGTCGTCTTCTTCATCGGAAGAGTCCTTATCATTCCGGGCAGCTTTTATGATCTGCTCATCACTCACATCTTCGTGAACAACAACACAAGCGTCAGCGCCGATGTATTCGTCGAGCTCGAGATTAGGCGGCACGGTTCCTATTTCTCCCAGCGTTTTCCAGGCGGCCGCGATCCCCGGAGCCGGTGACCCCTCTTCGTCGTCGTCTGTAACGCCTGGTGTTAGGCCAGCAGAGTGTACGGGTCGACCTTCGGCAAATCCGGCGTGCCTGAAACAGTTCACAATTACTGAGCGCCCCAGTGTGCTCCAGGCAGCAGACATAATCTGCAGTGCCACGTACAAGTCCACCTTCGTGTCTCGGCCGGTTTCAGTGTTAAAAAGCAGCCGCTGAATTAACCTCCCGCGGTAAGCGCGCTTCAGGCTAAGAATCACGCCCTGATCGAGAGGCTGTAAGACAGACGTGCAATTGGGAGGGAAAAACCTCAGCTCCGTGTTAGTGAGCTTGACTTCGTCGGAGTGATGCGCTGAACAATTGTCCAAAAGCAAGCAAACTTTACGGCCCTGCCGCTTCATGTCGCGGTCGAATGCCATCATCCACTCGGTGAAGATAGCGCGGGTCATCCATGACTTGTTGTTCGCCTTGTACTGCACAGGTAGGCTACGAGTTCCCTTAAAACAGCGCGGCTTGGCACTTTTGCCTATGACTAACGGCAGACGCTTGTCCGAGCCATCCATGTTTGTGCAAAGCAGCACTGTGATGCGTTTTTTGCTGTGTTCGCCGCCGTGACAGCGCTGCCCCTTGAAGTCGAGCGTCCTAGCCGGCAACATCTCGTAGAATAGCCCGGTCTCGTCGGCGTTGTAAATGTCTGCAGGCGCGAAGTTGCTTAAAATTCCGGCCATGTTACTCGCCTTAAAAGCAGCTGCTCCGTCCACGTCTGCTGACATTGACTCGCCGCACAACACTTTTCCAACGATGTTATGGCGGGCCTTGAAACGGTTTAGCCAGCCAATGCTGGCTTTAAAATCATCAATGCCAAGTAGGCATGCATAGTTCAAGGCTTTCTGCTGGACGATGCTTCCGGACAGGGGGACGTTGCTGGCTCGTGCTTCCACAAACCACGCATGCACTGCTTTGTCCAACTCTTCATGGAGGGGCCGCGTCACCTTTTTGTGCTTCGAGGATGTGCCTGAAGCAAGTGCCATTCTCACGCTGTCCTTATTGCCTAGAATCGTTGACAGCGAACTTGCAGGAATTCCGAAGTCTTCAGCAATTGCCGCTTTCTTCCTTCCGCTTTCTGCTTGGGCGATTATTTGAGCTTTTTGCTCAAGGGAAAGAGTTTTGCGTTTTTTCACTTGCGTTGCCATCGTGTCCTGCGGATGAAAACTCGTCGTTGTCGAAGAGAAAGGCAGCGAGTGAACAACGCGACCACGACACAAAGCCAAAATGGCGGAACTGCAATCACGTGATTTCATGCTTAATGTGGCTTTGGATTTGACTTGGACTTCTCGCAAATAAAACTAGTTTCGGTTTCGATTTTGAACGCGAAAATTTCGTTGAAGCGGAAACGCTCTGCAAAAATGGTTCGTTGTACAGAGAAATTTAGGCCATTAATTCTTATAGGATACTCGCGGGGAATAAAAAATTATTCGTTGTCGCGGAAATTTCGTTGTGGCGGTATTCGTTGTGGCGGGATTCAACTGTAGTACTAGACAGCAGTCTACTGATGTGTGTGAACTTGTTATCGATGTGCGCCTTTGACATGTGGCTATAGATTGTAATGTACTGCGGTAATCTTCACTCAATGAAAGTGAATCGTATGGAAATGGATAATCTGTTTTCTTTCTTGAACGTTTCACATGTGGCAATCTGCACGCATTCATTCCTGAAAAAGTTTCCGAAAAGAAAATATCCTGATAAAAATACTATTGCTCTTTTTTGGAGGAAGTAGTGTACCGGACACTGTCTCTTAGTTGAATATGGGGCCTGCATAGGAGTGTAGAAAGGTGCAAGTTAAGTGGGGGGTGGCCGGTGTAAAATTCTCGCTGCTCATGTGCTTTCACAGGTTGCTTCAAGTGCGGGGAAGAGGGCCACATGAGCAGAGACTGCCCTAGTGCGTCCAGTGACGACCGGCCTAAGAGGGGTTAGTGGCTTCTCTTTTGCTAAACCCTGCTGGTAATAGCACTCGTAGCCTTTTTTTTTTTGTGTGTACAAGCTATCCTGTTGGCTGGACCTGGTCTTAAGAAATAACTGGTAGATTTTGATGAAAGTTGCACCATTTATGCAGCTTTTTGTGCTGATTTCAAATATGCACATAAAATTTCTGTAAGCCATTTTGTTTTGACAATATTGAGCACTTTATGTTCATTGTGGGAGGACTCTCCAGGAAACATGCAATTTTTAAAAAATTTACCTTTCTGGTGCAAAAGGAATAGCAATAATATAATTAGAACTAGGGATACCTCAACTTCAAACATGTACAGTCATCAATATTTTGATTTTGAGAAATTGAAGAAAAACATGTTAAAATTTTTGAAGCATCAAAGCTAACAGTAACTCATTAAAGTGGTTCTGACTAGCTTCCGATGTCAATGCATCATTTACCATAGATGTAATTTGCCCTCAAAGAATGAAATTTCCGGCGAACTGAACGCTTGGTCCGGAGGCCGCCACCAAGGTGAGTGCGTTTGCATAGTGACCTCCACAAAAGTTAGTGCCAAGCTCTGGCGCGCAATCGCCAAAACGGTCTGCTTGCAACTAGTGATAAGCGCTCATTGCTCTTCTTACACTGCGTCTTACACTGCGTTGGATTCAGAAGCAAGTTTATTTCGACAGGATTTGGGATTCCGCGCAATGCTTTCTTTATAGAGAGTTACAGCTGGGGACTGAATTTGCATCTCGCTCTGCTCAAAGTTTCGAGCGGAACTCCAGCGGAGCATAGCACATACAGTCGAACCTCATAACGAACACGGATACAGCGAATTATCGGATATAACGAAGTAAAAGCAAAGTTTGGTTGGCTGTGCTTTATTTCTATGGAAGTTCTATCTGTATAACGAAATGAAAAACTGAAAATTTGACGGTTATAACTAAGCATATTTCTTATTCACACGACTCAAAATCCGCAAAGAAGCAAAAAAAAAAAATTTCAAAACGCTAAATTTCGGTTTATCAATCGCCTCCACCTAAAATGTGTTTGAATCACCCGCGTGCACTTTCGCACGCCACGCCATCTAGGGGCTGCGAGTGAATCCAGCAACGGCTGCCTGGCATGTGACCTGCACGTCATCGAACCACCGCCCGCATTCCCCTGCCCCTACTTTTTGCCGACCTGCGCGTGTGCTCACTTTCCTCGAGGTCGTGTCGTCGTCTTGCAGCATGGCGGCCCCGAAACGCAAAGCAGTTTCTGTTGAAATGATAAAAATATTCACGGCGGTCGACAGCGGGCGCAAGATAGAGATTGCCGCAGACTTCGGCGTTGCGCCTAGCACTCTGTCAACCATACTGAGCGCTGGTGACAATACCTGACGCGCTTCCTGTCGTTCAGGCCCCATGAAGAACGACAGGAAGCGCGTCGGGCATTGTCACCACCAGGATGTTGAAGATGCCTTGTTCGCGTGGTTCAAGGACCTTCCTGTGTCTGGTGCCGGGCTTCAAATGAAGGCAAGAAGTCTCGCTTGTGTCTTAGGCCACGATGACTTCTATGCAAGCAGTGGCTGGCTGCAGCGATTTAAAGACCGCCACCAGATTGTTTGCCACACCTTGTCGGGCGACGAAGCAGCCGTCGATGTAGAGAACTGCGAGAAGTAGGCAGAAAGCTTCCGCATGCAACTGGATGGCTACGAGATGCGCGATGTCTACAATGTGGACGAGACTGCGCTTTTTTTTAAGCTGCTCTCGGAAAGGTCACTCGTTGCGAAGAACGAACTGTGCCGAGGAGGCAAGAAAAGCAAAGACCGTGTCACCGTTGTTGTCTGTGTCATATAAAAGGCGGCTAACTGTTATTGGTAAATCTGCTCGCCCCAGGTGCCTGCGCAACGCCCGGAATGTCAAGCGGACTATCGCTCGAACAAAAAGGCGTGGATGTCGTCGTCACTCTTTGAAGCATGGCTGAAGGCCTTCGACAAAGACATGGCAGAGCAGTGCAGGAAAGTGCTCCTTGTATTGGACAACTGCTCTGCCCATAAGGTGTCTGTACCACTTGAAGCGGTCCGCATATTTTTTTTGCCGCCAAACTCGACCTCAGTGCTGCAGCCATTAGACAGGGGCATCATTTGCTCACTAAAATGCTGCTACCGAAAGCGATTGGTTACGCAGCTCGCATTTGACATAGACAGGGGCATATCAACGGCCATAAACCTCAAAACTATGCTGGACATGCTGTACGGTGCATGGAACGAAGTGGCACAGTCGACAATAAGAAATTGCTTTGTTGATGCTGGCCTAGCCCCATCCACCAGCAAGACTGAGCCCAACGACGCCCACGATTCTGAAGGTGAAGCAGACAATTTCGACGAGACAACTGGCGGTTCCGAATGTTACGTTCGAGGACTTTATTGCTGCCGATGAAAACTTGGCTGTGGCGCCCGAATGACCGATCAAGAAATTGTCTATCAGCTGCTTCCTACAGATGATGCTATGAGCAGCGATGAGAGTGAAGAAGGCGAAGAGCGAGCTCTCAGCAGCACCGAGGCCGCCGATATGGCGAGGAAAATGAGAAGGTACCTTGAGAACCACCTGTGGCCAAATCAACTGACATTGGGAAAGCGCTGCACAGTGTCGATTTCGTTGAGAAATTTATTTTATCGGATAGTGTGATGTGCCACCAAATGAAGATTCTGTCGTTTTTTAAATAAATCAGTTCTGCGTGGCCTAAATCCAGATTTGTGTGCTAATTTTTGCTTGGCAGTGCAAAATAAAAGGTAAGGTTTCGCGTGCTTATACCACGCTTTAAAGAAAAAAAAATGCTTTTTTTTTCAGCTCAGTGCTTTCCATTTTAGGGTAGCCTTTACTTGGGTTTATGAACAGAATTGTTTTTTGTAGGAATTTGTGTGTACTTTTACAACGAATATCGGATAGAACGAACAAATTTCCGCGCAAAATTAGACTTCGTTGTAACGAGGTTTGACTGTATACAGTTTTAGCCCAGCGGTTGCTCGCCTACTTGAGCCTAAGGTATTGCGCCACCTGTCGATCAGAGGTGGAGTTATGGTAAAAACGTTGTGAATCAAGACTGCATGTTTTGTAGTATAGCTGCTAAACTGTCATATTTTGTAGTTTCACTACATTCTTCGATGGCAATTGGGCTATAACCTTAGAGTGGAAGGCTTTGCGAGGCCCGCTCGCCGTGCCGTTCTGGGCTCCGCCTGGCTTGCGCGGGAGCGGGAACGAGGCGACGTTCCGCTTGTGCGCTCCCGTTAGCTCGCTGAGCGAAGCAGACTTGCGACTGCTGCTGCGGCCGGTCTCGCAGGGTGATCTATCCCGGCGTTGAAATCTGCACCATCATGATTCTGTATGCGGCAGATTGTGCCGCTCCTCGCCGTCTTGCTGAGCATGACTGGCTATGCTACACCGTTATCAGGCCATCGAGGGCTTGCGCTTCGTCATTGATTTATGTCCTCGCTACTTTTTCTAGGCTAATAACAAAGCTCGAATCTAAATATTGCGCATTTTGCGTTGTGTTTACGACGAATGAACGGCGCTAGGCCTAACTGAGACACCTCAAAATGGCGCCGCACCGCTAGCAATAGACGCTGCCAGCCAACCAAAGCTCGCCATTTTGCTCACGTGCGGTGGGAGACCAATACCAGCGCGCATTTCACGTGATTTTGTTTTTACTTTCTGGTCTTAATTCCGATCTTTTGAATTACAGCCAAGATTATGCCCGCGGATCGCGTACGATGGAAATTCGGGAAATTTGACCTCCATTTAAAGGGCCACACGCGCAGGAGCGTCTTTGGAACGCTGTAAGGCGCAAATTAGGCGATACTTTTAAACGAAACTTAGGAGGTAGCTGCGGAAGGATCTCAGAATCGTGAAAACCAG
Source organism: Amblyomma maculatum (assembly GCF_055883805.1). Classification (NCBI taxonomy): domain Eukaryota; kingdom Metazoa; phylum Arthropoda; class Arachnida; order Ixodida; family Ixodidae; genus Amblyomma; species Amblyomma maculatum. Next base: position 64,588,766 of record NC_139351.1, on the reverse strand, counting down.
ATAGACCTTGTATTAGGTGGCGCAGTCAGGCTTGTAAACAACTTTTATTTATAAATTTGTTTATTTATTATAGTTTTCATAAACTTTTTATAATTAGCAGAGGTTAAGCATAGTTAAACATTGTACTTCGCGAAAGCTTCACTACATGGTTACGCTTGGTAGAACTCTTTGCACGGTGGTATCCCATGTCTCCCATGGCTGGCTGAGTCGAGGTGCGATTGCTGTATAGTGTGTGCTCCCCGCTCATATGCCCCAGCCGCAGCTGATGTCTTGGCCATTTCCATCACATTGTGGCGTGGTGACGTCAGTCATGGGACCCCTCTCAAAGCTCCACCCTATTCATCGCTCTCTCGAACTATACTTGGAATGTCAAAGGGTCAAGGTGCTGTGATACCTTGTGGTGACAGCAAGGTGGTCCACAGGGTTTGACTGAAGGACTTGGCTGTGGTCAGATTTGTAGTCATATATGTATGACCTCTGGGTCGGTAAAGGTCAAATTATCACACTCGAAGCATGGCTCTACCTGGCATAGTGAAAAGCGGGATGTTGTATTTGCAGGTTGCTTCAAGTGTGGAGAGGACGGCCACATGAGCAGGGACTGTCCCAATGCAGACTCCTCGGGTGGGGATGGCGGTGACCGTCCGAAGGGATGTTTCAAATGCCAGCAGGAGGGCCATATGGCCAAAGACTGCACCAATGAACCAGTTCCACGCATGGGTCCTGATGGTGAGGCCCTGATCCGGGGTTTTTCAGTCATGTTAACATATAATCGCCGCGGTTTTCTAAATGGGCTGAGAAACAGTGCATGCTCTGAATTTAGTCTCTGCCTGCCAAAATTGCACCTAGAGCATGAAGCTATGCTGGAGACTGCTTGCTGTGAGCAGTCAGTGTGGTGACATTGCAGAAATTCAGGTACCATTTGGTTTAAGGGGGGACGAGGGTCTTGAAACTAACTTTTTTAGTTATGGCTAGAATCTCACGAAACTTTGCACACAGATGTGGTTTTCTCTCCTGATTTCAAAAATGTAATTATAATCGAGCTGGTGGTATTAGATGAAAAGTTATCTAACAAAGTCCAGAGCATAATTAGTGAATTTCTTACGCAGCTTTAATGAACTTTCTCATTGCATTTCGTTGCTTTTAATTACATAGATTGATAGCCAAAGTCTTCCCATACCCGATGACATTCTTCGTTTTCCTCAAAAAGGCATGTCATTCTCGCATATTATGGCGAGAGTAAAAGGCTGCATTATTTGAAACGAACTCATTAAGCTAATCTCAAATTGACATGAGCTGTGGCCGTGGCTCCGACCCTGGCAGCGCGCCGCCGCACTCATTCTTCGACGCGCACTCGCTAGGCGCTTCCGTTTTCAATACACTCCTGACATTCCGAGAATTCTCTGAAGAAAATGGTAGCAAAGTTATTTGTGAGAACTAAAAAGAAGTTATCAAAACCCTGCGTAAGACTGTAGAGATCGACCAAAAATATGAAACTCCTCGCTAGGTGCTTCCGTTTTCAATACGCTCCTGACATTCCGAAAATTCTCTGAAGAAAGTGGTACCAAAGTTATTTGTGAGAACTAAAAAGAAGTTATCAAAACCCTGCGTAAGACTGTAGAGATCGACCAAAAATATGAAACTGAGAAAACGGCATTTGAAGTTTGACCACATATTATAACTTGAACAATCAGTAGCCTCACTGTGATATTTCTCACTAAAAATGTCATGCTCTTCCCATTTCCAAAACTGTCTTTGGATTTTGAATATGTCAACTAAAACTGAAACTATCACCATTACCCATGGCCACAAGGTAGTGTATGCCATTAGGAAATCAGCAAAATTTTTTGACATGCAATATTATTTTAATGGCAATTTGAAAAAATCTCGATAGAGTGATGTGTTGGATCACCCCCTGATCTTTTCAGTATGACTGCAGTGGTGCTAAATTTGTCATTGTCACTCGGCGACAATGTAGAGAAAAAGCACAGTAAGGCTGAGTGCAGTGTCCAGAAACAGCGCTGAGAAAAACGTATTTGCATTTTGAGACAACCTTTAACTTTTGCTACACTGCACCTATGGTAATATAAATGGAATCGTTGTGAGGCTTTGTCCTTTATGAGAAAGGCTATATACTGAACATATAACTGTACCCTCCCCAAATACTGGTAAAAGCTTGCCACAAGTCTAAATATACTGCCGCTAGAACCAGCGTGAGAAGCTTCATTTACCACTTCATATGCCTGTGGCAGTGCCCTTCAAGGCAAACAAATACTCAAAATAACGATAACAGTCTTGCAATATTAATAAACCTGCACAAAGTTTAAGGCTAAAGCACAGCGGCGTATACTGGAATGACCTAATAAATTGGCTAATGTTCCAGAATGAAACTTTGCTACTTTGCTTTAAAGCGCATGCAGGGCCGCACGCGGAGTTCCTTGCTGGAGCTAAAGCTCGAACTTTCACACCCCTTGAGCGCAGCGACGCGATTACTTAGACAATCTGAAAAAAAAAAAAAAAACGAAACCGTTCGCGGAAAATGAACGCGGGCAACGGCGCGATGTCAGGCTCTCCTGTCGTCTGAAGCAACGCGATAAAAAAGCAACGAAGTGGTAGCGTCGGTGAGGACCATGAGTATCAGCTGAGAACCGCTCGCAAACGATTATATGCCGCCGGACGTGCTGCAGCTAGGTCGAGAACACGCCGTGCGACCCTGGCAGCGCGCCGCCGCACTCGTTCTTCGACGCGCACTCGCTAGGCGCTTCCGTTTTCAATACACTCCTGATACGGCTACGTCTACCGAGCTACGTCTAAAGAGCTGCGAGAACGACTGATAACGATCGCGAAAGCGCATCATAAACGAGCGAAGCAGCAGCCGCGACGAAGAACGTAAAAAAAAAAAATGGCAAGTCAGTCGCGCTGGCCAATGGGAAGCGCGAGACGAGGGGCTCTCTTCGCGAGCGCGCGCTCCAGCCAATCAGCGGACCGGAAACGGCTTTCGGAAAACCCGCGACGGTGGTCGTTCTGTTTGAGCGACGCCATTTGGAGATGTCGCAAAATGCGCACAAAGAAACAAGCTTCAAAACAAGTCCAAGATGGCGGCGGCCAGCCGGCTGCTTCACCCGCGGCGCGCGCGGGAAGTTCGAACAATTTTCACCCTTTTTTTGGCCATTTCGAGGCTCCCGTGGCGTTTTAAAAGTCGATTTTACCGTATTTCCCGATCGAATTCAGTGTTGATATTTTGAAGGAGCAAAGGTACAGACATTCCGAAAATGCATTTTTCTCAATCAATTTTTCGCCCATTTTTGAGCAGTTTAAGACCCGCGTCCCCCCTTGGGAGTTCTCAGCTGTGGTGTGTATTCGCTTCCTTGTTTGGCTTAGTCTGGGATATGGCAGCCTCACACCCCCTTAGGTGAGGGCCATTTGACAGCACATTGCAGAGCAGTGTAAACCGTTTATAGCATAGGTTGTGGGGCCGCCGAAAATACGCTCCATATGAATAGCTTCCCTTTCAAAAACTCCTTAGCACTCGGTCAGTAAAAGCAACCCGTTACATTCAATGCACACACATTAGTTTTGGCATACCGCGTGTAACCTCCGCAGTCGTGCTGCACACGGTACACTAAAACATCACATGGCTCTTTTCGTTCACATAAATAATGCGAGCAGTGTCTGAATGAGGCCTTTACAGGTGAAGCAGAAGCCCACATCTTACCTCTTTGGACTGCTTTTGTCATAACTAAAATATTGCCTTGTGCGAATCGTTTAGCGTCCGAACACAGGAAGCTAGGCGAGCGTCTCTCGGTTCGTCGCTGCGCTGCAAGAAGTGCGGCTCTGCTGTTGCAACGCCAACTGCAACGAGCGTTTCTACTTGCTCTTTTATGAAAAGAGCAATATGTGAGTGAAAGAACACATAGAGGGGTCATGACAAACACTGAAAGTAGATGAATGAGAGGGAAAAGCACGGCTGTTTCATACCTTTCGCAAGAGCGAGAAACTCGCGACGTCCGCACTTGCGAATTGTCGTGCCCAAGACGTGATTTATTGTGCTGCGCAGGGAAGTGCACTGTTCTGTGCTGTCACTGAGTGGATCTTAAAATCTGTCTCATTATGCAAGTGCATAAATGGTATGGCTTTACATTAAGGGGGGATGCGGGGATCAGATCGCGAAAATCGCGGAAAAAATCGATTTTTGAAAAGTGCGCTTTTCGGAATCTACAACATTATTTCTATGTTGTCCTGAAATATTTCACCAAAAAACAAACTCTAAGTAGTCTAAATAAATATATTTATCGGTGCCGGCGTCGAGATATTCTTCCCGAACCGCGAAAAAGCTGCCAAGTTCACGGCATGACTGCTTGACTTTCCCGCCACGGAGCGCCGCCATTTTGGCATCGTTGGAAAGCCCGACTCTTCAGCTCTTTGTCCCAACCCCTCCCTCCCTTCTCCGCCAGCTAGCAAGCGCACAAAAAAGGAATATCCGCAAGACGGCAGCACGAAGCAGCCAATGAATACCGCGCCCCGATTGGCTCTGCGCCGCGACGTGTTGCTAGGCGCCTCCTCATTGGCTGATGCCGCGGCAATAATGGCAGCCAGCGCAAGGAGCGTCTGCTTTGTCCGCCGCTGGAAAGCAATTCTTTTTCTTGCGTTTCGAGTCTTCGACCACGTGCAATGGATCAGCGAACGTTCGAAAAGAAGTTCCGGACAAAGCATGCTTACGGGAAGCGAAAACGCAAGCCTGTTACAGCAAGGAAGAAGCGGCGATCATCAACAGGTGGTTCTACCGAGCCGAGCGTCCGTTCGGAATCGGCGGAGTACGCGCCCAACGTGCTACGCGATCTCTCTCCCAATGTGCTGTGCGATCTCATGCCGAGTTGGGCACCAGCCAGCGATTGTGAGAACAACCAACAACGTGCTGCGCTGTCGAGGCACGGGTGCAATGTTACTTCACCAGCGACGATCGACATGCCAGTGAGCGTCGCCGCACACGTGCGTCTCGCCGTGCACGGACGTGCCACTGCAAGTTCGTCGGGTGAGGCACCAGCCAGCGAAGGTGAGACGGGCCACGATTTCTCGCCGTTGAGCCGTGGGCGCAACGTTAATTCGCCAGTGAGGATCGACACGCCAGTGAATGTCACCGTATGCGAGCGTCCCGGCACAAGCTCGTCGAGCGAAGTGGTCTTGCAACAGTCATCACCGCCTGACTGCACAGTGGAGACATGTTTCCGCGATGTGTTTTTCAACTCCAAAATGTGTCCACAGCCGACAACCGCGAGTGAAGGCAATCCTATGCCATCGACGAGTTACGGTGTTCGCGGGCGCGCGCTCGCTTTCGCGGACGCGCCGGCGGCCGAGCCATCGACGAGTTACGGCGATCGCGGGTGCACGCTCGCTTCCACGGACTCGCCGGTGGCCGATCATCGCAGTGACGAATATTCATCCAGTGAACGTCGCACTATTCAAGCTCACCTCAGAACACGATTTGTGTCCGCGGAAACGGCAAAGGTGCAAGCATCGAGTGTTTGCGAATCGCTTCGCGCGGTTTCAGCTACGGAGCGCAAGTTTGCGCTGACTGACTCAAGAGAAGATGCCATTTCCGCACCTCCAGAAGAGGAATTTATGCTTGTGCAAGTAGCAGCCTTGAACTCGCTGATTAGTTCCATGCTTTGCCCAATTTGTCATCAGCCTGGCCTAACAGTGCATCGGGAAACTAAATTAGGGCTAGCTGTGAAGATGGTACTTTCGTGTATTTCCTGTGGTGCCCTCCAATCTGAATGGTCTTCACAAAGGCAGAGTGGTTCTAGAGCCTTTGATATCAACATCAGATCAATTCAAGCGATAAAGAGCATTGGTAAGGGACCAACTGCTCTCAATGACTTCTGGGCCACCATGAATGTTTCACATAGAGGATTACACCACAAAACATATGAGGAGCATCTAAAAAAAACTTTCAAGCCTGCTGCAGAAGCAGCTGCAAACAACATCTTTGCAGATGCTGTAGAGGCAGTGAGAAAGGTGTACACAGAAATGGAAACTACCTTTTCGAAGAATATTACAGTCGTGTACGATGGTACGTGGCTGACACGTGGCCACAGTTCTCACACTGGCGTTGGCTGTGTAATTGAGTTTCATACAGGGCTTGTGTTAGACTGTGTGGTTCTCTCGAACTTCTGCCTTGGGTGCAGCAGACAGCCAGCTGAAAGTGACCCCACTTATGCTGAGTGGAAGCAACAGCACCAGTGCCAGAAAAACACTGATGTGAATTCTGGACGAATGGAGGTGGAGGCTGCACTGCAGCTGTTCAGGCGCTCTTTGAGCAAGAATGATCTCCGGTACACAAACATAGTCTGTGATGGGGACAGCCGCATGTTCCGCACTCTGTGTGACGAAGAAGTTTATGGTTTTGTGCAGCTCTCCAAAGAGGACTGCATAAATCACGTGAAAAAACGGATGGGTGCTGCACTTCGCTCCCTGGTCAGCAAGGCTAAAAAAGGAGAGCCACTAGGTGGAAAGGGGGGCCTGACACAGCAGCTGATGAAAAAATTGACTGACTACTATGGCCTCGCTCTGCGGAACCACTCAGAAGTTGAAGAAATGCAAAGGGCAGTAATGTCGACCTATTATCATGTGACGTCGACGGATGGTGAACCCCATCATGAGCTGTGTCCCCCTGGCCCCCTCAGCTGGTGCAAACATCGATCAGCAGAGGCAGAAGGACAACCACCACCCCCTCACAAGTACAAGTTATCACCGAAGGTCGCTGAAGCACTTCTGCCAGTGTACCAGCGCCTCTCAGACCCTCAGTTGCTGGCCCGGTGCAGGGGAGGCAAAACTCAAAATGCGGCTGAGAGCCTCCATTCAGTGATTTGGTCACTATTATCGAAAGACCAGCATGCCTCACTGTTCGCTGTGGAAACAGCAGTGCACAAGGCGATTTTGAAGTACAACTCAGGCAATCTGAGAGCATATTCAAACCTGTGCACAACATTGGGCCTGCGCCCTGGAGCCCTTTCTCTTCAGCGGGCCGCCGAGAAAGACTCTCAGCGCATTAAGAAGGCGCACAAAGCCCATCTTTTGAAAGGACAAAGGTCTAAGAAATTGCCTGCTGCCAGAGACATGAAATTTTACAGTGCAGGAGCATTTTAGACAGTGTGTGCCAGTTTGGAACTTTCGAGCTTGTTTTCTCAAAACTTCGTTTTGAACTTACCACCTTGCTTGTGGAAAGCGCAGCATCGCAATGGGTGCATGGATTTTTATCCCGTTTGTCTTGTTGTAATTGCTGAAATGTGCTTTACATCAAGACAGTCTCAGATTTGCTATTTAGGCTCACCATTTTTTTATTACACAGTAATTAGAGCACGATACCTTCTAAACATAAAGAGAAGATGTATAATAAGTCATTTAGGAAAAGAGCAGAGAAGTTTAAAAAAATTTAAGGAGAATCTTGACCTAGACCACACTTCTTAGTAACTATTAAGAACATTTACAGACCCATAGCCCATTTTGCTGTCATGCTAGGCTTTCCACGAGCAAGCAACATGTTACCAACATATAAACAATGGTAAAATAAAAACTACTGAAGCTATCATTTTGAAACTTTATATCTTTCTGTTTGATGCTATTTCAAGCCAGCCTACCAAATTTCATCCCTCTAAGTCAAAAAATAAAAAAGTTTGCTCCGATCCCCTCATCCCCCCTTAAGACATATTGGAGGCAGACTGATCGCTAACAAAAACCGTTATATTCGATCCTGCACTAGTGGTTACGTTGTAAGTCGGGTGTTGCGTTGCACGAATATGCTGAACGTTCGCCCGCGCTTGTGCAGGAAAACCGATGGAGGCACCGTACGTGCCACCGTCTTTGCCCACCGACGAGGACACCCTTTTCTCTACCATTTCCACCGGCATCAACTTTTCGAAGTATGACACCATTCCAGTGGAAGTGAGTGACTCACAGTTCAAGGTGCCGTTCACAAGCTTTGAGGAGATGGGCCTGTGTGATCTCCTCCTTCAAAACCTCCGCCGCGCCAAGTATGCTAAGCCAACGCCGGTGCAGAAGTATGCGGTGAAGATTGTTCTGGGCGGCAGGGACCTGATGGCGTGCGCTCAAACCGGATCTGGCAAAACGGTGAGGGAGCCGTTTCGTTGCTTGGGTCTTCTGCTTTGCACTCTGTTGCACGCTGGCCTTGGCTCAGCGGTGGGGTTGTAATTGGGTCACCTTCCTCTTGTAACCGGTATTGGTCGCGGATCTCTTCCAGGCGGCCTTTATGCTGCCCATCTTGCACACGCTCCTTAGCGACAGTGCTCTGGAGAACCCGTCATTTCAAGCAGTGCAGACTCCTCAGGCAGTCATTCTGTCGCCAACGCGGGAGCTGGCCATCCAGATTGCGCAGGACGCGCACAAATACTCCTATGACTCTATCCTGAAGACAGTTCTCATCTACGGAGGCACCTCGGTCCAGCACCAGCTGGCGCAGCTGTCTCGGGGATGCCACATCTTAGTGGCGACCACTGGGCGGCTCAAGGATTTTGTCGAGAAGGGCAAGGTAGGTACAAGGAAGGCAACCCCTCTGCAGTGTTTTCCCGTCTGTGGGCTCGTATTACCGATAACCTTTCTGTACTCTGCTCTGTCGTGCAGATCTCGTTCGAGAAACTCCGTTTCCTGGTGCTGGACGAGGCGGACCGAATGCTGGACATGGGATTTGAGCCAGACGTGCGTGCTCTCGTGGGGCACTCGTCGATGCCGCCGCGTGGTGAGCGGCGCACCCTCATGTTCTCCGCCACCTTTCCGGAGTCAATCCAATTGCTGGCGCGAGAGTTTTTGAGCAACTCCATTTTTCTCAAAGTTGGAATTCTTGGTGGCGCCAACTCTGACGTCAAGCAGCAGGTCTACCAAGTGACCCAATTTGAGAAGCGCCAGAAGCTGCTGGATATCCTCGAGGAGGAGGGCAGCGACCGGGTGATGGTCTTTGTTGAGAAGAAAAAGACCGCTGATTTTCTGGCTGCCTTCTTGTCTCAGAAGGGCCTGAAAACTACCAGCATTCACGGCGACAGGTACCAGAGGCAGAGGGAGGAGGCCCTGCTGGAATTCCGGCGTGGAACCTGTCCGGTAATCGTGGCGACAGCCGTGGCTGCTCGCGGCCTGGACATAAAGGACGTGCGGCATGTGGTGAATTACGACCTGCCGCAGTCTATTGACGAGTATGTGCACCGTGTGGGCCGCACTGGCCGGGTCGGCAACCTCGGAAAGGCAACTAGCTTCTACGACTCTGAAGCGAATGGGGCGCTCGCTGGTGCCTTGATCAAGATTCTTGCAGAGGTGAGTGCCACACAGGAAGTGTCTGCACTACCGAAATTGAAAAGACCTCTTCTAAATTTCACCATGCAGTAGATGGCTGACCTTTTTTCATCTCTAAAAACCACGAAGACTTCCAGACATTCGTTCAGTCTAAAAAAATCAAATTTTGTAAAAAATTTTGTAAAGTAGACCACTCTGAAGCTATATGGTCCACCTTCGGGCGAACGGGCTCGCTTAGATGCAAAAATGAACCTGCCACTGCGAGTTCACCGCATGGTCGTCATCTGCGATGCAGTGAAGCATCCTCGAAACGTGGCGGGGCCATATGTGCTGCCTAAATTCAACCATACATATTATATTGAGGCTTGGCTATTGCTGTTTCAGCTGTCATTGTAGTAAAGAAGCCCTCAGGACCACATGCACGTGTAGAAATTTTTTTTTCTAAACTAGCTGTGTGGTGCTTTTGCTGAAAGCGTGCTTTAAGCAGTCACTGTTGTGGATGCTTTAACATGCATGCAGTTTGAGAAATAACTCTGCATTTGTCGGCTTTGTGGTGTGCAATGGTGTCTTAGCACCAAAAAGTTTTGCTGCACTGGTCTTCTGTATTTCTGCAAGCAGCTGATGGGGAGAGTGTTTGTTGTGTGCAGAGCCAGCAGGTGGTGCCTGACTGGCTAGAGAATGAAGCCAAGTATGGAGGAGGAGGAGGCGGTGGCGGCAGCGGCGGCTTCAGTGGAGGCGGCGGCGGTTCACGGGTGAGTGCATTTCCTCCCTTGGAGTGGCGCTCCGGCAATTGTTGGTCATGTTTCTTCCCTCGTGGTAAAGCAGTGCATGGATTTCAGGCGATGCTTTGATCTTTTTTAGTGGTACCTTTGCGCTCACCAGTCGTAATAGTATTAAATGGTGTTTTGCTGCTGTTGATGACAAGCACAAAAGTAGCAGAGCCTTAGATATTCTTAAGCAACATTGAACTTGTCATTCTAGGTAGTGCACTGCCGGGTTTGCCCCGCCGGGGTGGTGCAGTGGTTACGGCGCTCAACTACCGTAAAAACCCGCGTATAATACGAGGTTTTTTTCCAACTTTCAGCGTTCCAAATTTCCGCCTCGTATTATTTGCGGATCCCAACCAAAATGTCAAAGTTTTGCGAGAAGTTCTGGTTTCGTTGTTGCCGCGTGGCTACGGCTTGGCTTTGTTATCGATGTGCGGCTACGGCTTGGCTTCGTTGCCCTAACGTGGCCGCACCCCGCAGTGGCCACGACGTCGAGGTGTCGTCTCTTCGTTGTTGAGTCGTCGAGTGCGCACAGCATCAGCGCATGTGCTCTCGTGCAAACCACGGTTCGCGAAAAAGTGCACGCTTTTTTCTTTAAGTGAACGAGCAAGATGCCAGGGTCTCGGAAACAGTACTCGGCTGCTTTTAAGAGAAAGGTGATTTTAGTTGCTGAAAACATCGGCAACAGTGCGGCCGGGAGGCAGTTTGGCGTCACCGAGGGAAGCATTCGCGGATGGCGACGACAGAAAGAAGCCCTTTTCGCGTGCAAGGGAATGCGAAGAAGCTTTCGCGGGCCAAAGAATGGCGCATTCCCGGAAATTGAACTCGCTCTGACGGAGTTCGTACGAGAACAGCGAGCATCGCATCTAGCTGTGAGCGTAGAGCTTATGCAGGCAAAAGCTAGGGAGCTTGCAAGGGAAAAGGGAATTCCGAGCTCCGCCTTCAAAGCAAGCAAGCACTGGATACATCGCTATATGTGCCGTGCTGGATTCTCGCTACGCCGGCGAACCTCGATTTCACAAAAGCTGCCCGAATCCTTCGAAGAGTTGCTGGTGGCTTTTCAGCGCCACGTGATTTCTTTGCGAAAGACCAAAAACTTTCAGCTGGGGCAAATAGGCAATGCTGACCAGACTCCGGTTTACCTGGACATGCCATCGCCCCTCACCGTCCATGAGAAGGGCTCTAAACAAGTTTGTATCCGGTCTACTGGAAACGAGAAGACGCGGGTTACAGTCATGCTATCGTGCACGGCAGACGGCCGCAAGCTCCCGCCCTATGTCATCTTCAAGCGCAAGACAATGCCGAAAGGTGAGGAGCTGCCGAAGAATGTCATCGTGAGATGCCACGAAAAAGGTTGGATGAACGAGGATCTCGTCCTCGACTGGGTGAAGTCAGTGTGGTGCAAACGGCCCGGTGCGCTGTTGTCCTTCCCATCCATCCTCGTGCTGGACGCGTTTCGTTGCCATTTGGCCGACTCGGTGAAGAGGCTGCTAAGCGACTGCCGCACAGAACTTGTTGTGATTCCGGGTGGGATGACCTCACAACTTCAGCCTCTCGACGTTTGTGTTAACAAACCCTTCAAGGACGCAGTCAAGCGATGCTACGCGGAATGGATGCGGTCAGGTGAGCCTGCAGTGACGCCGGCCGGGCGGCTGAAGCGAGCATCGCCAGCCACGCTGTGCAAATGGATTGTGGACGCGTGGGCAAGCATCCCAGAGGAGCTTGTGCGCCGTTCGTTTAAGAAGTGCGGCATCTCAAACGCCCTCGATGGCACAGAAGATGAGTACCTGTGGGATGATTTGTCCGACAAAGAAATTTCCGAGGAAAGCGCTGCTGAAGATGAAAGTGATTGAAGTGTGAGGTCCTATTTCAATAAATGTCTTGTTTTTTCTCTCTCGTATTATATGCGGTAAAAACTTTTTTTTTTCCATTTCGCGTCTCCAGAATTTCACCTCGTATTATATTCGGGTTCGTATTATACGCGGGTTTTTACGGTACTGTGTCCAAGGACGCGGGATTGAATCCCGGCCTCGGCGGCCGCTTTTCGATGATGGCGAAAAGCAAGGTTCCTGTGTGCTGTGCGATGTCGGTGCACGTTAAGGAACCCCAGGTGGTCGAAATTTTCAGGAGTCCTTCACTACAGCGTCTCTCATAGCCTGAGTTGCTTTGGGACGTTAAACCCCAAAAACCTAGTGCACTGCCGGGGTGGCGCAGTGGTTAGGGTGCTAGACGACGTGCGGCATCGAATCCAAGCCTCGGCGGCGGCTTTTCACTGGAGGTAGCATTTCATCCAACAGTAGCATTACCAAACAAGTGCTTTACATTTGAGCATACAGCCAGAAGCAGTATGAGCAGTGTGGCCTTCGCAAAAGGCGAAGGCCACACTCCAGTGTTAAGATATTTGCAGCTTCCCTCTTTCATTACTGCTGCCTGGTTTTTGCAAATTTTGTTCCCTTTCTTTGTGCAGGGCTTTGGTGGCGGCGGCGGCGGTGGAAATGACACCTGGGGAGGCTCTGGTGGTGGCCAGCAGGCTGAAGAGGCTGAAGAGGAGTGGGGCTAAGCAAGGTCAAGCCTCCAAAGGGGCCAGCCTCCGTGTGTGCAGTGTTCAGAAAGGACATGACTGTCCCCCCCTCCCCCCCCCCCATTTTTTTCTTTAATGAAGTTTGTTTTTCACTCATACCTGCACAGGTTTGCAGGAATTCTTTTGTAAATAATTATTCACCAAAGTCAAGGTGTTGACAAAGAGATGCTTTTACCACATGTTTCATGATAATAAAGCTGTTTTCCACTTTGTTCATTGTTTTCAGTCTCTTAGCTTTTCATGTATAGATTGGGGTCAGCCACTTCAGGTGTGCTGATATATGGGCATATGTCTGAGAATTGAAAGGTAGCATTGTTATTGGCATAGTTGTTAATAATAAGTAGAATTCGGTAACATTATCTTGCTTTGAATGTAGTCTACTTTCGGGTTGGTAAACAATAAAATGACGAGCAGCTTCAGATGCCTATTAAAGTAAGTTTTTGTATGACATTCTTGCCCATCCTGCTACTGGTCTTGACCGATGGCGGCTCTATATGAGTTAGCTGCAGGGATCCTCCACAGCCTTACTAGCAGTGCAGTTATTTGTAATGGATTTCTGCTCGAGTCACGTGTGACGCATGAAATTTGAATACAACATTCCTCTGTTGTCCCGTGCCCATATATGCAGTAAATGGAACATCTGTTGGGGCTGTGGAATTTTTCTGCTAGGCACCCATGTGGCAAAAATGCATTGACCTCTGAGCTCATTTTATCCATGTAACGTTCTATAGAAATTGACGCCGTAATGTGACGGTCGAAAATACGCTTGCCTCGCTTTCGTGCCGAGAAATACAGCAAATCATTTTGGCATTTCCTTTGTAGCTTTTGTGAACCCTTCGGATTGTTATAACGTGGTGATGACTCGTGCCTCACCGAGGTAGTGAGTGCGAAACCAGCTCTCCCTAACTGCCGCTTTATTTCAAGTGCATGGGCACATTTATTCACCTTGTAATATGCTCTGACCTCTGGGAAAATGAGCCTTGTCTTGGCTTCTGCACACTTTTTTTCTGTGCTGCGTGAGGTAGGTTTAGGTGTTAATCTGAAAACAAGACGTGGTTGGACACCCTACCATGGGTCAATGCTACGCTAACTGTACTGATTCTTTTTGTGACTGTGCTGGTTAAGTGTTCCTGTATGTGAGTGAGTGAGTGAAAAACAAGTATATTTAAGGGAGGGGGATGTGTAGGTGGGGTCCCGAGTCCGGGACTCCAGCGGCTGCCGCTGCTACCCGCGCACGTGTCACGATGGCCCGTTGGGCCTCTAGTCCAGAGCTGGATAGGGCAGCCTCCCATCCCTCAATTGTTAGCACTGCATTCGGATCATCTGGAGGACTGTGTGGGCAGGTCATGGTGGGTCATGGTTTATTTTCGGGGGAAGGGATACCCGGTCGTGAAATATGTTGGACAGCATCACTGTTGGTGAATATGGAGGAGGCGATAGGGTAAGTTTGGAGGGGTTAGTGGAGGGGGTAGTTTTTAAAACCATCGCCTCCACCTACGCGGTGCAGACGACGCGCTTTTCCTTCTGTCGTCTGCTCGGCAGTGACGAAAAAAAGAAACGAGAACTTAATTCTTTGAGAACAGTGCCACTTTAACCTGTTTGCTGAGAGGCAGTAACAATGATGGAAAATAAGCTTGAACACTTCAATACAATTTTTTTTTTTATAGTGCTAGAATCGGAACCTGTCGGAACGCTAAATTTCACTTGTGTCTCTGCAGTCTGTCTGGCAACGTGGGCCCTCTTCACAATTGAGTTTTTCTCATGCGTGTGGTAACAGCGTCAGTTTCCAAAGGTGGAGATGTTTATGTTTGTGCTCAGGTGGAACGGCGACAATGTTACCTTCGTCCGGGTATTTTAGCCAGCTGCCTTGCCCATTCTTCGCTTCGGGTCTCTGCGAGCGTCCGCACTGCCACTTCAGCCATGAGAAAAAGGGTGAGCCCCACCGTCCGACGACCCTGCGCGATTTTCACTAGAGCAAATAAAAAGAAAAATAATGTTTTGGCCGAGACGTGCCCTTTCAACGCCACCGATGCACTAACCGCACCACGCGGTATGTGCGCTGATGTCTTGTCTCTCTGTGATGGGGTACGGTCTCGCCGAATTTGCTTCGACCGAGGTTTCCCGAAGGACGAGCGAGCAACATGCCCGCAGCGACTGAGTGCATGATCTGCGGGTCTGTTGTTCACTACGGACCGTTTTCCGAACTAACGAGTGAACAAACAATGTTTCTACGCGTAAGTACGTAGCCGCAAACTTCGGAGCACGAACCTAAACTGGAACCTACAGAAACGCTGGAGCCTAATTGGTTTGTTGACAGCGTCTCCCATTGTAAGATTTCGCTCGCGGACCAAACAATGCAGCGAGCTTGAAGGCAGCCTAGGGAAGTCTCTAAATGCGGCTGAATTTTTTTAGTCCAGGTGCTAAATCTTTAGCCTCAGTTAATCGCACGCCGAGTGATCGAGTAACACTGTTGGGATGAGCGTTTACTTTGAGTGCAATGAAAAGTGCCTTAGCTTCGAGTGTTGATGCAAAGCTGTCCACTCGCACAATTCTGGTGTCCACAAATCGCCCTTGAGGGTGTTGTCAGATGAATGGTACTGAATCAGCTGATGTCCGGTAGCTTTGCGGTCTCTATGCAACTAGAAGCAACCGCGAATACTTTGTTGACACCTCTCGCAAATGTGCACCTGGTACGGTGGACATGCCAGCACGTGTCTGTAGCTTCGCCGTTCTAGGATAGCGTTATTGTAACAAATTGATAAGGTATAAACTGTACTTTTGTATGTTCTTGACTAGCAGAGGGAGTTATGGTTAATCTGCTGTCCTGTCTAGCCCAATACTCGTTTAAAAAGACCCTCATAATGTGTGTAGTGGGCGTGGGCAAAGTAATAGTCTTGAAAGCTTTATGTAACTTTCGTCTAAGCTCGCAGAGCTGTTTGTTTATTATTTATTTGATACTGCCAATCCAGTCAGGAATCGTAACAGGGACGGCATTCAAAAGTACAGTCACAAAATATAGCAATGATAAATAATCAAAGTACACATAAAAAAAAAATACTACACCACATTAACATCAAAAAATACTTGCGAGGTCTACCTTTTGCCTGTGCTATTATAACTATGCAAAGTACTACATGTAACCATTGCCTACCACATGAAACTGATTGCTTCTGTTCATGAGGGACTGTTATAACTAAACCTCAGTTATTACCAATTTTCAGGTGGCAGCATATTAATTTCTCTGGTTTTATATTTCACTTATTTAAGAAAGCACCCTACTTCAAGCTGACTTTATGAGAATTTTATCTCGTTTATAAATTGTAGTTGAAACGGTAGGCTCACAATTGTTATAAACAGGAGAATTTTACTTATGTTCTCATAACTGATGTGACAAATGCTTGTTTCTGACCTGTATAACTGATTGGTCAACTTCTTTTCTGCGGTTGAAACAATCAACAGTGAACATTTAAATGTCATGAAAAATTATATGACACACTTTGCAGTGTGTGTCCTTTCCTTATTTTCCCCCTCCCCTGCTTCGGTAGTGAAATGAAAGGAAAAAAAGTGAAAAAAATCTTAATGGAACATGTGCTGGAAGGTCTGCTACATATTTGTTGCCTACCAACAGGTATGCCTGCAGGTACCAAGTGTGTGCAAAGGGTTTTTCCACAGTGTACTCTGCCTACATTGTGTGCTGTTCCCAAAGAGCTGAGAATTGAAAGGTAGCACAGTTTATTTGCACTCAGGAGTCAGTTCACTAGGATTTATCAAACTCAGTTCCAAGGTTCTAAAATTCCAGCATATCTGATTGATAGCACTAGTGATAACATGCAATGACAACGCACAGTGTTATATGATAACATACAGCGATACAGTGTTAACACGAATTGATAAAGTAACACTATATGCCCTTGACAGTGGTACAAAGGAATTCATACCGAAATGTGTGAATTGCCTTGAGCAGTCCATAGCATTGCCAAAAGTGTGCATTCAGTGAAACTGTGAACATCTACTTTTAGGGTATCGGGAATAGCGGGGAACGCTTTATGTGGAGACATTCTTGACTGGCTACTGCTTCACTGGCTTTGGTTTGGTAGGGATGGATGGAAAGTGGGGTGAATGAAAAAATTTTCATCAGAGTGGGTTTACATTGATCACATGCCTTCCATTCACAGTTTATTCAGCAGTGGACAGAAAACTTCATGTGAAGTTTTCTGTCCACTGCTGGACACTTCATGTCCACTTCTGGACACTTCTGGACAGAAAACTTCCTGTGAAGTTTTCTGTCCACTGCTGAATAAACTGTGAATGGGAGGCATGTGATCAATGTAAACCCACTCTGATGAAAATTTTTTCATTCACCCATCTCAATCAATTCCTCATTCCAGTTGCAGTGAATGCATCTGGTCATCTAATAAAGAAGCACAAAGAAAGATCGACAAGAGAGAATAAGAATGTAATTACATCTGTAATTACAGATGTAATTACATCTGTACACACTATTAGAAATCTTTATAGAAAGTAGCACATAGTTACTATAATATTTGGCTATGAGGAAGTGCAAAAAGGGAGCACTCAGTTAAGACAGTGACCGGCCAGCCTTCTTTAGCTTGTTTCCTGCTCAGGCACAAAATGGATTGCTGATCACTGGATCCCACTTGCATACAGTGCTAAATGCACTACTCTTGAAATGAAGTTCATCGGTGCTGTAATTGGTTTTAAATTCTCTCCAAATCAAGCAGTGTCTACTGCTGTGCTTTCATGCTGGCCTCTTTGCCTTTAATTCGTTTACACCTTCGAGGAAATCTAGTCTTGCTCACATGAGGTTGTCATGATCGACAAACAAATACAGGGTTAGAAGTGCTGCTCCGTTTGCTCCATTCTGCTTCAAGCTGCTTTTCCTGCTCCAAAACTGCTCCAAACTGGCGGCCTTAATGTTCTGCCATATAATTTAGCAGAATACGGATTTTTGCTGCACAGGTTCTATTAATGATATTTCTCCCTAAAATATGATTCGATTCAATTTAATTAAATGACAGTGAGAAGCTTAGGGTTTACTTCTAGAAGTTTACTTCTGTCTGCACCTGGTACATGTTCTAGGGGTTGCTTTAGTCGAAACAAAGGCAGCACAACGGTGGCAGTTATAATGCACCTCGTGCTCAGATTAATACATATAAATGTTTCATAAATTAGAAAAACATAGAGTGTAACAAATTTTCAAATAAATTGAACAAAGTCACAATAAGCGATTGGAGGGAAATAATTGTGAAAAAAATGTTTTGTGCACTTAACATAGCACCTCCTCCAAGCCTTTTGAATCGTCAGTGGTAAGAGAAGTGAGCAAAGCAGTCATGGCGGGTACCTCGAGCCATTTGGAAAGTTGTCGACAGCACAGAACAACTCAAGTTGTTCTAAGGGTTCAGCTTTGAAGACAAGCAGGTACTTCACCATTGCGCCTCTTTGTTAATACCAAGTGTGTCGAGCCTATGTCAGGCAAAAGCATACTTGAAGCATAAAGGGGTGATGCCACAAAGGGGTCATTCACATATTTTCAAGAGTGTTTTAAAGTCATACAGGGCCTATTGCAAACATATTTAAATTGAGGAAGTTACAATGTTGCTCAGGTGAAAACAGGAGCCGCTGGCAGAAGGCTATGAAGCAAAACAATCTGGAGGGGGAAAAGGCTACCCTTGAGTGCAGTGGTACTGCTGACCAGTGCTTTGGAATTTTTCAGCATAGGCATAGGATCAAAAAGGATATGCACAGTGAGAGTGGAAATGTGCCGGTCATTGATGTTAACTCCACAAACTAGTGGTGGTGCTTGAGCACATCAAAGCGATAGACTCCACGTTTCAATCTATAATTTCAAAATAGTCAGACTTAGTTCAGTTATGACGTGTCGAAGGAAGCATTTTGCTTGCTGCTATTCTTTTTCAAATTGTTCTACAGGTCAATTGTGTTATTTTAAATATCTGTATACATGTTTTGGCTGTTTGTCTTGTCTTGTCAGAGACGCAGATGTAGTCAGCAAGGCATTGAACGTTGAATAGAAAGGAATCAAATTGGGTATTTTTGTATGTCGAAAACAAAAAACTTGCCGTTATTAAAAGCGTTTGACTCTATAAAAACATGCTCCAAAGCATAATTTGAATGCTCCGAACTTTCATTTTATTGCTCCAAAGCTGCTCGAAATTAGTTTGTGGCTGCTCCAAAATGCTTGAGTCTGCTTCCACCCCTGAAATGCGGGTTAATGAAACTTTTGTACTGTGATAGTCAGCACTTCAGCCATCGACGTGCACCAGTGCGTTGTGCAACGACGACAAAGAAGAAGTACGCTGGGCTCGCCGTTGCAAGGTCCTCTCCTCACAGCTCTCCATCTGAGCGTCAATAAACGCCCTATTGCAATCCGCCTTTTGCGCGAGGATGTGGCGCCATCATGCGGGAGAGCGCGGGAAACACATTGAGCGGCAGTGTAGCAGACGACGCGAAAGCACACCATACGAAATGGCCACGCCAACGCTGGTAGAAAGCGAAAGCTTCCCCCCTTTTTTGGCCTCGGAGCGGAAAGTAGCGACAGTGATTGCAGCATATCATGTTCACGCAGTATGGGGGAAGGTAGAGCGTTTTCACAATCCACTCATAACGCACGTACGCATATACTATCTTAGTATTGTAAGAGCGTGTAGCGCGGCCGTGTTCGACGTGACAGAATGAGACGCTCTCAGCGTGCAGGTTTTCGGCAGACAGGAGAGCGTGGGGGCAGAGAGAGAGAGAGAGGGATCTCAAAGGGCAAAGCAGCCAGGGGTTTGTTGATGCTGCAGAGCTAGGTGGAATCGTCTCCTGTGACTTTGAGCGGCGCATATGCGCTGGGTGTCTTGAGTTACCGAGCACAATGCGGTCACCGCGGCGTCGGCATGGTGCAATGGGCGTCGCTTCCTCCTCGCGTCATCTACAACCGTGCAGCTATAGGATTTCATCCACGAAGATCGGCAGAGAGTCACATATACACACCCCGTGAAAAGGGCATTGTCCTGGCCGGAATGCACACCTGCAGGAAACGCGCTGCATTTTTCTGGCAATGGATGATTCAGAGCTGTAGCCGGTTTCTGGCCTCAGGAGTCAGAACGGATGTGGTCGCATTGGTGAAAAGGTTCTCGGTGCGCAGAGAATGGTCATTCTGTTGTGAAAGGATCTCCAACGTTCATTTCTGCCTCCGCCGCGATTTCTGCGGAATCAACAACTTGGTGCACATGTGAATCTCCTACATATCGGATGCGCATCTCGGTCAGGAACCAACCCTGTTCTACGTCCAGAGCGATCCACTCTGCAAGTGAACGAGCATGAACCCTCCAGGAGACTCATTTATTGTGCCGGGCGGTTTCCTTGCCGTTGCAAACGGTTGGACGAAGACAACGATTATCAAGCTCCCTAACGAAGTGCATCTGATTGCGTACATTAAAGGAACAAAGTCCAGATGCTTTGGCGTGCACGAAGGCGAGCCTTTAATTAAACAAAAAATACTGTGCGTCGTGCAAGTGTCAAGTGCGTCATATGCTCCGAGCGGCAAAAACACAGATACTACAGGTATGTATGCATCTAAGCGAAATAGGCATGATGAAAAGTACCTGGAGTTTTCACCCAGGCCGTAGCGCACCAGTGATAGCTGCAATGAGGATTTCTTCGGTGCGTGATTGCTTCAGTTGTACCGGGGCCTGAAGGCGATGTATTTTGTCCCTTCTTATCTTTATGTGCGAAAGGGCTAGGTAGCTTAGATATCACAGGCGGCTGTGTGCGCTTGGCCGTAATATTTAGCATGTTTTATCGTGACTGCCACCTCACTAACAAGAAAAAAAAATACGGCGTTTTAATGCACTGCCGTTCGCGAGCCTCATGACCAGCTCAACCACTCGGCTCGCTAACGGCGGTGCATCACAACAACACCCTTTTTTTTCTTCTTTTTAGTCAGGCGGCAGTCGCGATAAAACATGCTAAATATTACGGTCTAGCGCACACACCCACCTGTGATATCTGCACTACCCGGCCCCTTCGCACATAAATAAGCAAACGACAAAATACATCGCCATCCGACGCCCCGAACAAATGCTCATTGCGGCTGTCACTGGTGGGTTACCGGCTTGGTGCAAACTCTGGTAGATACTTTTCATCATGCACATTTCCTTTAGATGCATACATACCTGTAACGAAGTGTTTTTCGCACAGTCGAGAGCACGCAGTCGGCTGCCAAGGTCGCCCATTCACGTCTTGACGCTTGGTTGCCCTAATCCAAGCTTCACGCTGTTGCAGGTCGCGGCTCGCCGAAGGAAACCTAACAAAACGCGTCTTGCATCCCGGCACGCCTCGAGAGTGGCAGCCGTAAGCGGCACAGGTGGTTGGCATCGTTTTACTGAGGCTGTGAACGTGACCGCGCCTCCAGCCCCCGTGCGTTAGCTATGAGTGCGGCGACGAGAAGCGCCGTCGAGGCCGCTCAGTGTGTTTTCATCAGTCGCCGCTGGGGCTTCGCGCATGCGCAGAAAACTCGCGCAAAAGGCGGATTGGTGGAAGTGCGGGGTACGATCCCATCCAAACTGGAACTGCGAAGCCGTACACTACCCTCTACAACCGCCATGCAAGACGAGTCCACTTCTACGCTGCCGGACGTTCCACCCACGATCATGTGTTCTGGCGTCGTGCGCCAGCGTGACCCTTGCCTCTTCAGTGGCACGGCCGACCAAGATGTCGACGACTGGCTGTCATCGTATGAAAGAGTAAGCAGCTACAACAAGTGGGATGACCCATACAAGCTCAGTAACGTCATATTCTATCTGACGGACGTGGCGAACCTCTGGTATCGCAACCATGAGGCTGACCTGTCATCTTGGTCGACATTTAAAAAGAATTTCGCGGAAGTGTTCGGCCGCCCGGCAGTGTGTAAGCTTCGTGCCGAACAACGTTTGCACGATCGTGTTCAGTGCGCTGATGAGACCTTTACCAGCTACACAGAAGACATCGTTGATCTCTGCAAACGAGTCGACCCGGCCATGCCGGAAGCGAACAAAATCCGCTACATCCTCGAGGGTATTTCTGAGGACACCTTCCAGATGCTGGTAGCGGAAGATCCAACCAGCGTTAGTGAACTCGTGAAGCTTTGCCAGAGCTACGACGAGCTCCGCAAGCGGCGAGCTTCTAGGCGCCGCTCCAGTGTGTGCGACGAAGGCGTATCCGCATTAGCCCTGGGTGGTTCGCCAACTTCTGAAGGGAGCCCGCTGAATCAACAGATCAAAGATTTTATTCGTGAAAAGGTCGCACGTCAAATCTCACTCCTTCCCCATTTTCAAGACTCGGGCCGCCTCGTTCCTGAACTGGCTCCATCTTTGGCCCCTACTATACGCCGTGTCGTGCAAGAACACGTCGCTGATGTCTTGCCGTCCAACCCCGTGCTGCCGCCTGTGACGGCACCTCTCACGTATGCCCAAGTAACAGCTAGGCCACCACCTTCGCCCACGTCTGGCTCCTATGTGCAGGTCCCTGCCTACCGTTCACCGCCGCATGCTGAGCCTTCGTTCCAAGCCCCACCCTCAAGGTTCCGCCCACATCCTATGAAACCTTGGCGTACTACGGACAACCTTCCGATTTGCTATGCCTGCGGTCGGCCGGGCCATGTTGCACTCCTTTGTCCAACCTTCACAGCCTGACATTCGACTTTACCCGTACGATACCGACTCACGCTCACAAATGATTCCGCCCGGTTCTCAATTTGTCTCACAAGATCGCCAAACCTATGCCACTCGTCGATCACATTCTCCTCGGCGCCGATCGCTTTCTCCAATGCTGCGACATTCTACTAGCACCGTTGAGGGAAACTAACAGTCGCAGTTCCGGGGGCAAGAACTGCGCTTGTTTCGAATTCCTGAAGTCCTCCGTGTCGTCCCGCTAATGTTATCAAAGTTTCTGTAGAAGGTGCCACAGTTCTCGCTCTCGTCGATACCGGTGCAGCCGTCTCCGTCATCAGTGAAGCGCTCTGCCGTCGAATTCGCAAAGTGACCACTCCGATTTCCGACTTTTCGCTCCGCACCACCTCATCACAGCACATTCACCCCTCCGCATCTTGCACAGCCCATGTGCTCATTCAAGACGTCTTGTACCCCATCGAGTTTATTGTTCTGCCGAACTGCTCGCATGATATCATCCTCGGATACGATTTTCTATCGACTCATCAAGCCGTTATTGACTGTGCTCGTGCGCAAATTGCCTTCGCCCCACTCTGTGATGCCCCCTTCTGTGATACCCCTCCCCGCACTGCAAAACTTCTCGTCGCCCATGACACCGACATTCCTCCGTTCTCTGCTGCCTTCGTACCACTGTCTTGTGAGTGGGTAACTCCTTTGACTGCAATTTTTACACCTTCCGAAGCCGCCTCCCGTCATCCCTGCCTCCTTTTTCCGTTCGCAGTTCTCGAAATTCAAGACGGCAAGAGTGCACTTTACGCCTCGAACCCATTTTCTTGCCCAGCAGTCCTGCTCCGTGGCGAATGCATTGGACGTCTTGAAGAGCTTGATCCCGGTCATATCACCACTCTTGCTGACTCAACCCCCTCCTTCGACGTTAGTCTGTGCTCTTGCGATGTTGCGACCGCTTCGACGCCCTCCGACGTTTTCCAACATGCTATTGATGCTGATCTTCCACTTGCGCAACGTGATCAACTTGTCGCCCTCTTGCAGAACTTCACTTCTTCATTCGACCTTCCTCAAACTGACTTGGGCCGCACGTCTGTCGTAGAGCACACCATCGACACCGGCAAAACCGCACCTTTGCGCCAGCGCCCCTATCGTGTGTCGGCTTCGGAGCGCCAAGTAATTGCTGATCATGTGGACGACATGCTCCGTCGTGGTGTCATTCGGCCATCCCACAGTCCCTGGGCGTCTCCAGTTGTGTTGGCACCTAAGAAAGATGGCTCCTTCCGGTTTTGTGTCGACTACCGCCGGCTCAACAAGATCACGCGCAAGGACGTCTATCCTCTGCCACGCATCGATGACGCACTGGACTGCTTGCAGGGCGCCTAGTTTTTCTCCTCGTTGGATTTACGATCTGGCTACTGGCAGGTGCCAATGGATGACGCTGACCGCTCTAAAACTGCCTTCATCACACCAGATGGATTATATGAATTCAACGTCATGCCCTTTGGGCTTTGCAACGCCCCGGCCACATTTGAACGCCTCATGGACACTGTGCTTCATAGATTCAAGTGGCGAACCTGTCTTTGCTATCTCGATGATACCGTAGTCTTTTCTACCGATTTTCAATCCCACCTGCTCCGACTGAAGGACGTTCTCACTTGTCTCGCTACCGCCGGCCTCCAACTGAACCTGAAGAAGTGCCGCTTTGCTGCTCGCCGACTAACTATTCTAGGTCATGTCGTTTCTAAGGATGGCATTCTTCCCGATCACACCAAACTTCGTGCAGTTGCCGAATTCCCACGCCCAAAATCACTGAAGCAGCTACAAAGTTTCATCGGCCTGTGCTCCTACTTTCGCCGCTTCATCTTAAATTTCGCCTCTATTATTGCTCCTCTCATCCAGCTCCTCTCCGGCAGCTCCGACCTCTCCGCATGGACACCTGCTTGTGATGACGCCTTCAACACCTTACGCCGTCTTTTGGTTTCGCCTCCCATCCTCCGCCACTTCGACCCGAATGCGCCAACTGAGATTCACACTGACGCTAGCGGTATTGGGATAGGCGCCATTGTCACCCAACGCAAACCTGGTATCCGAGACTATGTGGTGGCGTACGCAAGCCGCACCTTGACCAAGGCAGAGTCAAATTATTCTGTTACGGAAAGAGAATGCTTGGCCATTATTTGGGCCATCGGCAAATTCCGTCCGTATGTCTATGGCCGACCATTTTATGTGGTCACTGATCATCACGCTCTGTGCTGGCTGGCGTCCCTCGAGGACCCGCCCGGCCGCCTTGCTCGCTGGGCTCTTCGCCTCCAAGAGTATGACATTCGTATCATATATCGCTCAGGCCTCAAGCATACTGACGCGGACGCTCTTTCGCGCTCACCGCTGCCTCCCTCTTCGTTGTCTGATGAGATCTGCGCCTACGATTTGTCTTCGCTTGCCACTATCGACATGGCCACGGAACAGCGGCGCGACCCGTGGATATCTACACTTCTGGGCTTTCTTTCAAGTCACTCTCCAGGTCGTTTGTCTAGGGCGCTTGCCCGCCAAGCTCAGCATTTTTCAATTCGTGACGGGCTGCTCTATCGCCGCAATTATCTTCACGAAGGAAGGAAGTGGCTTTTAGTCATCCCCCGTCATCTCCGCGCCGAAATTTGTGCTGCTTTCCATACTGATCCCCAGTGCGCCCACGGCGGAGTGTTGAAAACCTACACGCGCTTGCGTCTACGCTTCTTCTGGCGTGGAATGTACCGCTTTGTCCGCCATTTTGTCCGCTCTTGCCAGTCTTGCCAACGCCGAAAAACTCCTCTCAAGTCTCCTGCTCCATTGTAGCCGTTGCCCTGTCCTGCCCGTCCGTTTGATCGTGTCGGCAAAGATCTATACGGTCCCCTTCCTACAACTTCAGCTGGCAACCGCTGGATTATCGTGGCAGTGGATCATCTGACCCGCTACACTGAGACATCATCACTGCCCTCTGCTTCCGCACGCGACGTTGCTGCCTTTATTCTGAAAAACCTGGTTCTTCGCCATGGTGCCCCTCGCGAACTGCTCAGTGACCGCGGACGCGTTTTCTTATCAGACGCTCTTGAGGCTCTCCTGAAAGAATGCCGCATCATACACCGCACCGCTACCTCGTACCACCCTCAGACGAATGGAGTGACAGAACGTTTCAACCGCAATCTCGGTGACATGCTGGCTATGTACGTGAACACCGACCATTCCAATTGGGACTAAGTTCTACCGTTTGTTACTTACGCATATAACACCGCGGCACAGACCACTACTGGATTCTCTCCATTCTTTCTCCTTTACGGGCGCGAGCCACCCTGTACCATGGACACACTTTTTCCCTACCGCCCTGACGTTTCCGAATCTTCCCCGCTATCCGATGCCGTCACATACGCAGAAGAATGCCGTCAGCTCGCCCGCTCTCTCACAACAGAAAATCAGTGGCAACAAAAATACCTCCGTGATACCGGCGAAGCTTCGTCATATCTCCCGAACTCTCTGGTGTGGCTCTGGGTGCCCTCCACAATCCCTGGCCTTTCAAAGAAATTTCTTGCTCGCTACCACGGGCCATATAGGGTCCTCCAGCAAACATCTGCAGTCAACTACGTAGTTGAGCCCGTCACGCCCTCTGCGGACTTGCGTCGCCGTGGTCGTGAAACAGTTCACGTGAACCGATTGAAGCCATTCTATGACCCCGCTGTGCTTTCCGCGCCATAAGTCGCCAGGATGGCTCCTTTTTCTTTACCCGGGTACTGTGATAGTCAGCACTTCAGCCATCGACATGCACCAGTGCATTGTGCAACGAAGACAAAGAAGAAGTACGCTGGGCTCGCCGTTGCAAGGTCCTCTCCTCACAGCTCTCCATCTGAGCGTCAATAAACGCCCTATTACACTTTGAAAGCAGCGGTGCAATTCTTTCTAGGCTACTTAAACAATAGGAGGAGTCTTCTTCTAGCCAGCGTACTGGATTGCCTCAGAGGCCTCTGCAGATAGTGAAAATCTCCAAAATAATTGCCTGGCTTAGGCAAATGGAACTAGGCCTTTGTGTCTAGCCACTTTATGCTTCACGTGAATGCAAGTGTATTTGTTACTTGCAACAAACTGCTCGCTTCATCATTTTGGAATGAACTGCAAAAGCGGCAGATGTTCACAAGAACAATGTTTGGAAAGGAAGAGAAAATCACTGCGGCTGAAATCTGAAAGATGCCAGAAGACTCATGATCATATAGTCCGCATAAGGATTTCAGCGACGGATATGTTGTGTACCTTCACAGAATCCAGGACATGGTACATTTAATGCCATAATGTTAAAGGTCACTTTACTCAGAAAATCCAGCGTTGGTGTCGGTGTTGTGAGCGAAAAACCACGGCCATGGCGCTGGTAGGTGGCAGGTGGCAGCTAGCGTGGCCGGGCAATGATTCTTTTATGGTTTGTGTGACTTAACGAGATCGCATGATATCGGAAAGCAGGGTGGCAGGTTTGTCATTTGAGTTGGAAAGGTGAAATAAGAATCAGCCTGTCATGACCCTTGGCTTTTGAGTCCGACATGTTTGGTTAAAGGGCCACTGTCCAGGGAAGGACTTCTTAAGCAGAGGAGTCCAGTGTTTCGATCAGGTACCGGAGATTGTGCAAAATGCTACAGTGACACGAAAATACAAATCAAAGCTCTCTCATGTTCTCCTTCGGGCAGCCAGCTTCCCTGTTCCCTGCGTTGGCCCGTTGAGCCGCAGCTATGACGCCATAGTCGAAAACGACGTCCATTGGTCCGTCTCGCTGTCTGAGGGTGAAGGATGGGTGTCTACCGCTCGCTGCGCGCTTTTCCCTTGTCGTTTTTTTTTTTTTTTTTTTTTCCCATCCACGCAGAGTGTCATGCCCCACCTCCCGCCATACGCGGAGGATGAAGGGAATTTGTCTTGCGGAGGCTAGATGACCGGGCAGGAGAGTGAAAAACCTTTGCGAGGGAACGGAAGGAGAGAAACACGACAGAATCGAGTGATTGCGGTGGCTGTAACTGCGTTATTAGTTACTCTTTTCAAAAACATTTTGCAGCTTGTGTTCTGGGGGCGAAGTCTCACGGTCACCGGGGAAGAAAATATTTTCGACCGGAATGTGGACAGTGGACCTTTAAAGCAGGTCTCTATATGTGGGGTGGTCATCTACGCTATCGCGTCTTGCATACCCTTAAAGATGGAGTTTAGGTGTCTCTCACATTTTTTATGAAGTTTTCAAATCCATTTTTATTCCCTCAATTCTGAAAAATACGAAACACAGAAATGAATGTCATTTGCTGGCTGCATAGCTTTTATAACATAGCTTTTCTTTATAACTTGAGTGTTCTTTAAGAGTTTATGAAAGGTTGCAGGGTGGCACTAAACTAAACCAAGCTGACAGCCAAATTTGAGATGCGTCTTTTTAACTGTTGTCTACGAAACACTTCAGGTTGCAGGTAAATGTTTTGTGATTGTGTTTGAATCAGCTACTATAGTAGGATACTACTAAATAAAAGAATAGTAGTAGCTGCTAACTGTGGGCCTTGGTACAGGGCATGTATGTGTGTTACTCTGCTGAATAGTAAGTGGAGATGGCTTTTGAAATTTTAACGTACCTAACAAGCCAAGAGGAATAAAAATTCTTGAGCTGATAATTTGGTCTGATGCTTATCTTTCAGGTAACCAGAAGAACTTTAGCATTAGGTTACTTTTATTTTTTTTGTCACGGGGGAATCGTTTGTGTCTTTTACTGCAGGCTTGAGTTATCCGATTATAGCCGGTTGCATGTTTAGGCAAATAGATTGCACGAAGCGCTTGCAGTATGGAGTGCTGAGTTGGATGCTTACTTTACAAGTAGATGACGAAGGCGCGGAAAAAGTGAGCACAGTGCAGTTCTCAAACTTGGGGCAATTAATGGATATTAATTTTTACTTTGTCTTTATTTTTTTTTCTATCTCCGACATGTCCATTGTTTTTTGGCAGGCAAACATCATGGAACTTTGCTTGTCAGCGGCTCACAAAGTTATGTCGCTGCTTCTGCTAGGGCTGTAAGGCGGCCAAAGTTTCATTTTATTTAATTTACTTAATACTTGTCTCAACTTGATGGCACACACTGCAAGCGAAGCACTGGAAGTATTAGGCGAATATGTCTACTTAGGACAGGTAGTAACCTCAGATCCAGACCATGAAAGGGAATTAACAAGGAGAATAAGACTGGGATGGAGCGCATTTGGCATGGACTCCCAGATTATGACTGGCAGCTTACTGGTATCGCTCAAGAGGAAAGTATAAAACAGTTGCATCTTACCTGCACTTACCTATGGGGCTGAAACGTAGAGGCTAACAAAGAGAGTTCTACTCAAGTTGAGGACAACGCAGAGGGCTATAGAAAGAAAAATGGTAGCGATAATGTTAAGAGATAGGAAACATGCAGAATGGGTCAGAGAAATAACTCAAGTCACTGACATTCTAGTGGAAATCAAGAAGAAAAGGGCATGGGCAGGAAATGTAGCGCGAAGAAAGGATAACCGATGGTCGCATAGGGCAACAAACTGGATTCCAAGGAAAGGGAAGCGTAGCAGGGGGCGGCAGAAAATTAGGTGGGCGGATGAGGTTAAGAAGTTTGTAGGGGTCAAGTGGATACAGCTAGCACATGACCAGGTTAATTGGAGGAATATGGGAGAGGCCTTCGCTGATGATGATGATTATGATGATGGCACACAACAGAGGAAAAAATGCAAAAGCATGGGTACAATAGTCATCATGTTTGCAAGGAAACCCCTTGACTTCAAAGTATAATGAAGACATCGTCCCTCTACTGCAACATATATACCATTTCACAAAAGGGTGAAGGGTGCTGCCATATTGGGTTCTGGGCTGCTCTCGTAGCACAGGAAGAGTTGACAAAGCCCACTCAAATCGTTTTTTTCCCGGAGGATCTTGAAAAGGTCTGTATATGGGGATGGTTTTATATATTTATGTATACTATACTGATGTACTGGTGTGTATGTTCTACATCCTTAGCTCTCCTTCCTTTCTGTATAAATTTATCCAATGTTCCCACGTGTGCAGTTATAAAATAGACCTGAATATGATTGAGTTCCTCAGCTTTCCTTATCTGCTGCCATCCTTTGCTCATTTGAATGAGTATTCTCTGGTGCCATTCTGCACCAGTGCTGGGGCCAACGAAGGAACTTCTGTGCTGCATATGATTGGAACTGGTATTAAGTGTTGCAGTTGCATGCAGCTCATGATTTACTTATTTCTTTAAATTGTTATAGCCCTGTATACATGGATTGGATAGAATCTGGTCGTGTTAGCCTGCAGAGTAAAAAAAACCAGTGGTCGAGTTCATGCATACACATTTGGGTCGAGTGACGTAGTCAGGTTGAGTGGCGGAGTGAGTCGAGTTAACTCGCCTACAGGGGTTAGGTTAACTCGCTTGACCCCCTTGTCTAGAAGCATGTAGATGCTTTCGAATCGAGTTATGGGCAAGTCTAGCATCAAAAAGCTTCCGGCGTTGCTAGGAGCACATTTGAAATTGACCGCTGTCTAGCCCTCATCAGTGACAAAAAATAATAAGTGAAGCTCTCGATTATAAAAAGCAACGAAATCAAACACAAACTGGAAGCTTGCACAATGAGGGCAAATCTCGATGCTAGGTGCCGCTGCTATAGTTACTCACCAGAAGCGAGTTCATGTAGACACCAAGAGGGTCCAGTAAGAGTGACCTCGCTTACTCGACACTGACTAGACCCGGTGCTGTCGAGTTCGTGTATACAGGGCTTATGTGCCAGACTGTGTAATTTGCTGTTTTCTTGCCAGCTAGCTGAAACATTTCTGAAAGTGGTGAGCCAGGCAACGTGTCCTTATAGTTGCTTGGATTTATTTTGCTTTATTTCGGGTTTCTGCCATCGCACATATCATAAATAAAAGAGGACAACATACTGATCCTCCAGGCTCATTGGACAAGTACTTTTGGTTTGTTATTGCAGCTCGTAAGATTTGGGTAGCTTTGCATGAAATTTTGCTCGTGTGTGTGGGAAACCAGCATTAAATTTTAGTGTTATAGCAGTAGACAAACTGGTCTTTTGAAGAATGTACGCACTTTGAAGGCCTGAAAAAAAGAAAAATTGAGCAGCGTCTAAAAGGGATTTGTGTATTTGTGTATGTGTGGTCTTTTGCGCAGGGGATGCCCCTTTTGGACCTCCCCCAAGCCTCATCGAGGATGGATCGGACCAACGAAGCGAGCTACTGCAGTGCGTCGATGCCGCCCTGCGTCGAGTTCAGCAGGACATTGCGCAGGTCTCCTCCTCATATGGGTGAGTACGCTGCTGTCGTGTTAGTCACTTGGCTAAATATGCCATAGGCATGTGCTGTCTGGGTACATGCGGGCGAGGTCCACGAGCGTAGCGTTGGGCAAATTTATCAAGCGGCATGACAGAACTCGCATTGCCGCATGTAAGGAGATTTAAGTGCATCTCTGTAATTTTTTGTCTACTAGGACTGTGACAAATGCACTTTGAAAATGTTTGCCATAAGAGCTGGCGCTATAAGACACTTTGAGAATTTTTCTTTTATTTGTTTTGCTGCCACTGCTTCATCAGTGGAACTGACACTGCCACCGTGCTGCATGGTGCAGGTATGTCCCGACACCTGTGGCGCCGCGGGCACCGGAGCCCCGCCCCAGGCGCTACATTCCAGCTCAAAGTGTGCCTCAGTACCGGCCCACGCCTTTGTCTGAACTGCGGAAGCGGCGACCCCTACCCATGCGTGTGCCGCCCCGGCTGAACCAGACTGTGCCAAAAGGTGAGACCAGACATGTCCCTGAATATCTTTGACCCAAGATGTTTCCCTGCAGCTCAGAAGCTTTGGCATTCAGCAGCCGAGCATAAGAACATAGGATCAAACCCTGGCCACAGAATGACTTTTTTGCAGTTTGCTTCAACGAGAATGCAAACATCCTTGCATGCTGTTGATGCGCATTAAAGGATCCCAGGTGGTTGAAGTTGATGTAGGCCCAGTCAAAAAAAATTCAGTGGGTCCAATCTGGAATTTCTCAATTGAAATGAATTGGTTAAAAACCAATTGTGTTTTTGCTACCCATTGGGCCTGACTATTTGATATGAATTGGTGCTCCCAATTGGAAATAATTGGTCACCCATGAAGACCAAATGGTTCACCAATTGAACTCAAAAGCATGCCCATTGAGCCCAAATGGTTTGAACTCACATAGCTGAAAAAAAAAAAAGAATGGAGATGCAATTTCAATGTTTTATGTCCAGAAGTTATAGGGGAGCCGACTTTTATACAAGTGGAATGAAATTACAATTTTTTACAGAAATCATATATGAAAGACAAACAAGCATTACATGCACGGAACTAACACAGATTCAATGTATATATCCACAGGTTGCAGACTTATATACTCCATTCTTTGAACAGTGCTGCTGGGACCAGTGACACATCTTTGTTATTCAGAGTTAACTTATTTAACTATGCCTGCACTTACAGTGAACACAATATAATCAATAAGATTAAGCGGCATATACTTTTTATAAGAACTTAAAATTTTCGCTGTTGTCTCTTTATAGAGGTATGTATATCTGTGCACATCTCAGTCAAGGATATCACTGACTTGACTTTCCCAATTGGGAATGTTTGCTTAGGACCAATTAGAACCAATGGGAAGCCCAATTCGTTTCAAACGGGCATCCCAATTGGGATTGAAGTAACCCATTGGGCTTCCCATTAGCCCAATGGATTTATTCAATCCCAATTGGTATGCCCCGTTGGTTTCTTAAGACCAAATTTGGACGCCTAATTGGTTTCTTCATTCCCAATTGGGAGTCACGAAACCAATTGGGCGTCCCAGTTGGGAGTGAGGAAACCAACTGGGCTTCCCACTTGGGAGTGAAGAAACCAGTTGGGTTGGACAGTACCCATTGAACAAACCATTTGGGATTGGCAGAACCAATTTAATCTGACTGGTCTTCCCAATTGGACCCATTGATTTTTTTTAGACTGGGGACCCCTTCACTAAAGCATCTCCCTTAGTGCATGTATAGCTTCTAGATGTTGAGCTCCACATCCCTTATCATTGCCATGCATCTGATTTCAGACCTTTCTTTTGTGGAGCAAAGGTCACTCGTTACTTCTCATTTTGCTGCTTTTTTTTGCTTAACTTAGTTGTGAAAATCATTAGAAGTGTCATTGGGAGGAAAGGAAACCCGGCATCCCTCAAAATGTGGCAACGTAAAATCTTTGGCAGGTAACATGGTCAAGCTTTGAATGGTTGCCAAGGTGTGTGATGTCACGAGAGGCCATGCGACATGGCTCAGTTTGCAGGTGCTTTAAGTGGTGGTGGTAGGTTGCATCCGTAGTCTGCTGCGAGTGTTAAAAAAGTGACAGGGGAGCATTGAGGACTGCACCGCAAGAAATCTACTGCAGCAACAATACTTCTATTACTATAGCATATTCCACTTTTATGGCGCTTGAAGCGCCCCAATTTTTTTTACTTAGTTTAAATATTTTAGGGGTTAACGTAATTTTCTTCTCGTAACGCTGCTTCTGTAACCCCCCCCTCCTTTTGCGCACTGAGCTGAATTGGCTGCGCAGTCTTATTACAGCTGCTGTGCCAACGCTGTGAGACCACGTGCTGACGTGAGTGTTATGTATGCTGGAAGCTTAGTGTCGATGTCTCATACTGGTTTTCTGCGTGACACTGCTGTGATGTGGAGAAGCCAGTACACCTGCCCAAAGGCTAGTGGTGGTGCCCACCTGAGATTCTTTTATGCCGATCGTTTTTCAGTAATCAGTTGTGCCTTGATTTTAATGTGAGATTATTCAAAAGATTTAGGCCTCCAATGATAGGGGGCAGCCTCTTCCAATGTGCTGCTTGCTCCCTTGCCCTAGATGCGAAGTAGGCTAGGCCTAGCAATTACTTGAGAGTACTGCAGTTGGGGTATCAAATACGTCACTGCAAGATGTATATCACAGATAACCTTACCTATTGCTATATTTTACGCATCAAAATATTTTGAGACTCGCATCAAGTTCGATATGTCTGGGATCGGTTGCATTATATTATATGTCTGTGGTCCTTTCCTATTTCACGTCCTTGTTTTATTTTCCAGATGAGCCGGTCAAACAAGCTGAGCCGGTCAAGCCAGCTGAGCCAGTCGAGCCAGTCAGTAAATCACCAGAAAGTCAGGGCAGCGTGGCAAATGGTACCACTGAAGTTGATGATGAGGACACAGACATGGTACAAGAAGAAGTGGACGCCATCGTTGGTCTCAAGGACAAGCGGCCCGCTCACTCGGGCACAGCCTTAACAAAGCCTGCCTCCACAGCCGAAGCAACTGCTTCTGATTCTAAATGTGTGGACGACAAGGCACCAGTGGAGCCAGCTGAGGAGGAGAAGGAAAATCAGGAGAAAAAGGCAGGTGTTGCAGATGAAGTGGATGAAAAAGTGTCTAAAGGGGATACTGAACAACTGCCGAAAAAAAAGGAGCTCTGCGAACAGAATCTCTCGGGATCATCGACCGACAAAGGGCATTCGTCAAGTAAGCATGCATCCTCCAAGCATTCATCATCAAAGGGCTCATCCAGCAAAACCTCATCGTCCAAGCATTCATCATCGAAGCACTCATCGAAGGAAGCTTCCTCCAAAGATTCATCATCAAGGGAATCATCTACTAAGAAGTCATCTAAGGGAACATCTAGGGAGTCTTCATCCAAAGGATCATCCAAGGAATCCTCCAAGGAGTCTTCCAAGGAGCACTCATCCAAAGGATCTCTTAAGGATTCTTCCTCAAAGGACTCCTTGTCCAAGAATACCTCATCCAAGGACTCTCCGTCTCAAAAGTGCCCATGTGAAAGGTTACCTGAGGATTCGTCAACGAAAGAGTCTTCTGATGAGCCATCATCGAAGGTGTCTTCATTGAAAGGTTCATCTAAGGATTCTCCTTCAAAGGACTCCTTGTCTAAGGGCTCTCCACCTAAAGATTCTTCAGAAGATTCCTTACCCAAGGAAGCGTCCAAGCCGCCATCTAAAGAGTCGTCTACAAAGCACACTTCATCAAGCCATACATCTTCAAAGCACTCATCCTCAAAGCATTCGTCATCAAGACATTCCTCATCAAAACGGTCACCCTCTCGGCATTCATCTTCAAAACAATCGTCCAGTCATTCTGCTAAACACTCATCTTCGAACCACAGCTCTTCAAAGCACTCGTCTTCGAACAACTCTTCGTCAAAGCTCTCATCTTCGAATCACTCTTCTTCAAAGCACTCATCTTCTAAGCCTTCATCTTCGAATAACTCTTCCTCTAAGCATTCATCTTCGAAGCATTCGTCCTCAAAGCACTCATCTTCGAAACATTCATCATCAAAGCATGCATCAGAAGGCTCATCTTCGAGCCATTCATCAAAGAAGACTTCAGGACGTTCGTCCTCCGAGAAGAAAAAAGAGGCAGGTTCCGAATCTAGTCACCACAGAACGACCAAACGGTCGTCTGACCGGAGCAGTAGCTCGCCGCACAGGAAGGAGGCCAAAGTGAAGGAGGCTGACGGAAGAGGAGCAAAGCGCACAGCCAGTGAGTCGGAAGCCTCATCAGACAGCTCCTCTAGCCAGGGAAGGACTTCAGATGGAGGGAACAAGAGCAATGGCCCGAAAATTGAAGCCGAGGTGGAGGCGCCCTCATTTGAGCTTGAGTGGGAGCTCGACTCTGATGACGAGGAAGAGGATCCTGTGGCGGAGTGCCTGCGGATATTCAACGAGGCTTCTCAGCCGAGCGCTGGGCCAGTGGCGGCAACCCAGGTGTGTTATCTTTGGGCAGTTTTTGTCATTTGTCCTGTTGTGGTTAGCACTGTGGCTCTTCGGGAAACTTACGAACATTTTCTTTCTTGAGAACAGGATGATGGGCTTGGGACCTGAAAACTATT
This sequence comes from Amblyomma maculatum, assembly GCF_055883805.1. Classification (NCBI taxonomy): domain Eukaryota; kingdom Metazoa; phylum Arthropoda; class Arachnida; order Ixodida; family Ixodidae; genus Amblyomma; species Amblyomma maculatum. The sequence continues at coordinate 64,553,502 of NC_139351.1, read as the reverse complement.
TCAGTTCAGTCGAACCCGGATATATCGAACTCGAAGGGGATCGCGAAATAGTTTGATATATCGATAATTCGATGTACAGAAATCGGCTTGAGACGCCACTTGCAATTGTGAAAAATGATACTGTATTTGTCGCGTAGTCAACCAACTCGCATAATGAACCCACCTCCTACTTTTGCCCTCACGAATTTAAACAAAAATAAAAAAGCATACGGTGGCACTTTTCTCCATTTCGACCGTCGCATACAGCTCATTTATTGGCAGCGCGCCAAGATGCTACGCAGCGAGACAGTGTTATACACTGTAGCAGTGATAATGTCGCTGTTTGTTTATATTTTGACTATACTTTTGATAGATCCTGCGGTGGCAGGGGGCGAACTTGGCAAAGTGCCCATGATGGCTTGATTGCACAAGCCTGGTTCGATTTATCACGCCGCGCTTGGGGTGGGTGTAGTCTATTGCCACAAAATCATTAGAAAGCGTGATAGCCGCAATTGCCGTTTGAAGCAAACAATGCTAAAAGTCGGTGTCATGATCGCAGCTGACCGTGTGCTATTGTTGATTTTCATAGTTGTAAGAATAGACGACTCTCGCAAAACAAAAAAAAGAACCTGCGCCGCACGTTCAGCACAAGTAAGGATGACTCTCGCAAAATAAAAAAAAAAAAATTGGTGTTTCTTAACGTCCGCAGCCGCCATAGCATACGCTATGCCGCACGTTCAGCAAGATGGCAAAAATGAATGACTCCTGCAAAAAAAGAAAAAAAAAAGCCGCTGTCAGTCGCCACGCGCAGAGCATTCACGACACACAGTGGAGAAAGCGTCTGCCACGGGCTGAGCTGGCTCGTCCGCGCATGCATAGTGCGTGCTGTTGCGAACGAAGGCCGGGAAAGGGAGAGGAAGGGGAGAGATAAAGATCGGCAGAAGAGTGTGCACACGCTTGCGTTTCGCTTTATCGTGGTTTTCCGCTCTCCCAAACACCACGGCTGCATTGATTTCTTCCCTCTCGTTCTTCACGCACATGGCTAGCAAACGTCACGTGCTGGCGTGCGGTAGCGATCACCACAGATGTGCGCGCCCTAGACCAGCCGTCACCGAACTGTGCCCTCTCATTCCTTCCGTGCGTGGCTTGAAAACGTCACGCGGCAAGCAGCAGAGGGTGATGCGATCGTCTTTGGGGAAGGTGCACTGTCCAATGCGTGATGTGGAGTTCGATATATCGAACGACCGGTGAAATTGACTTCGAGGTATGACAATTTAAGGGCATATTTCGTGAGTTCGATATAACCAAAATTCGAAATATCCGGGTTTGACTTATTTTGTTTGGAGAAATAGCAGTGTGAGTGTGAGCAACATAAGTTTCTGTGGGAAGGGAAGATCAGGGGAGGTTTGCATAGAATAGGAGTGCGGCCACATCAGGGAAAAAGTCCACTTTGGTGGCTTAGTGGCCGTGATTTGCTGTGGTACGAGACCAAAGTATGGAACTAAACCCCAGCCGCGGGTACCGCATCTCACTGAGCATAAATTAATAATAATAATAAAAAATAACACTTGCGTGCTGTGCTTTTTCAAGCCATGTTAAGTAACACCAGATTGTTGAATTTAGTTTAGAGTCCTCCAATGTGGCATTGCTCATTACCTACACACAGCTTCAGGATGCTAAGCCTCGCAAACTTTCAAACCATCACATATGGGACGACATTTTGTTAGGCAACATTTCAACGAGGGACATTTTTTTTTTTTAAGAATGTCTCTTATTTGGTCTTTTCAGGATGTTGCTTAGTGTACCGAGGCTTTCCCTCAACCTTTGTTCACTTTGCTTAGTCTTTTCAAGAATACCTCATTCCTGCCCCTCTCTCACCAAATATGGGACAGGTTTTCTAGCCCTATCACTGGAAAACTCTAGGTGCGCTGGAAGACAGGGGAGAAAGGCAGATAATTCATTATTATGTTCGTCTTATAGGCCAGTATCGTTATTGTGTGCATGTTCTAAGGCTCTTGAATATATTTGCAGCCATATTTCGGCATTTTTGGAAACTAAGAACGTAATCGACAGCAGGCAACACGAGTTTTGAAAAGGACTTTCAAGGATCAAAAGATCACAAGGACTTTCAACCAAAACAGCGCTCCTAGGGCTATAATTCACGACTTCTCTGAAACGATTAGTGTTCAAAGCCAAACTGACATATTCTTTGATTAAAAAAAAAAAAAATGCGTTTGATCGTGTCCCACACTCTAGACTTCTTTCAAAACTTAGCCTCCGTCAAAAAAATGCCGCTTGCTTCTTGTGCGGATCAAAGCTTAGCTTTCTGGTTGATGCCAGTGTGTCCGAATTGATTATGTGTGCTCCACAGAATGCAGCACCTGTTCTTGGCCGTTCGTTATTTTTAATATTTATTAACGACATAGTTGACAGGGTCAGCCACGGGGAAGCTTTTGAGCCTTGTGATGGGGCGTTTTGCGACGCCCACAGTGTTTAAAACTTGTAGGTGTTGAGGCTGTCCTTCACCTTGATGACCTGTGTGGCTTCATGGGTGCTGCAAGTGTCCGACTATATAGAGTGCTGCTGAGAAGCAGGTACTGTGGTGAGCAACCCTGAGCACGGCAAGATGTAGGTGCACATGCACGTGCAGAAACAGACTGTTTTTATTGCTCTCACTCTCCCGAGTGCAAGGATACACACACAAAACAGACGTGCTGTGGTTGGGACAGCTGGCCTTTTTTTTTTTTTTTTTTTTTCTGAGATTGGTGCTGATGGGAAGCTTGCACATTCATCTGGTCTTTTTTTTTTGTATCAGAAAGGCACCAGAAATTTTTCTCGCAGCCTATATGAAACCGCACAATAAATGGTTGCTGTATAAAAAAAATATAGAATGCAGGGACACTGTGCGATGGATCTGTCACGTGCCTCCCTCCTCCTTTGTTTTCAGGAGCGGGTGCAGCTGAAAAGGGCTGCAGAGTCGACGGTGGAGCCCGCTGTACCGGCCAAGAAACGAGTTGCCCACAATCCAGAGCTGGCTCGGGTGAGGCCACTGTTGCGTTGCAATGCCGTGAAGTGAAGTGGTGCGAGCTCCAGAACCTGAGCTTGAAATGGGGGAGATCAGCGTTGCAGACGCAACATAGGAAAGGGTACACCAGCATAGAACACTGAAATAATGCTAGAACAATTGCTAGATGAGTAACAAAGTGAAGAAATCACAGCTCCATAGAGTGGATCAGATTAATTTGGTTTGGTTTGTGGGGTTTTAATGTCTCAAAGCAACTACAGGGAGGATCTACTCAGATATCTATTCTAGAGTGGACCTATTCAAATTTGAATAGAGTGGATCTATTCAAATGAATGCGGCTAAAGCTGAGCGTGTTCTCTTGTTCAGGAATGTGGTTGTCTCCTGTGTGTAAGATCTTCCACAGTCTTTCGGTCAGACGCAGGCGCTTGTCTCTTCTTTTGAGCGCATTAACAAATAATTAAGTATTTACAGCACAAGTTCCATAATGTTCACATTTGTACAACAAATAATTATGCAGTGGCAAGTGCAATATCAGCCAAGGCAGCGTAAGAGGAAGGATACCCTAAAATATCAAGCAAGTGCCCCCCCCCCCTCTCGTGTGCCAAAATTATCAGAAAAGTGGAGGGTGGCCGCTTTCCCAGAATGACACCAGTATTCAATGTGGCGATGACAGAATTTTTTGCCAGAAAAAAATTTAAAATATCGAGTGCAGTGCACACGGATGCCGAGGGACAACTTAAACTTAGACAGGCTGCCGGTGTCGATCCCATTGATGCAAACTGATCGACACCTGCTACTGATGTTTTTCCTCGGTGTGCTATTTAAATGTGCTAGAAATTGTCTTATCTCATTTCTGTGCCAGGTCTTGCCTAGGCACACGCGCTTCAGGTGTCTCGCTCACGGTGGTCATCTGATGCCAACGGTCAGCTTTTGAGCATGTGCGCTTTTGGGTGAGGGCGGTGGAGTATGGGTGCCGTTTTTGTTTGAGGTGTTTTTGAGAGTTGAGACTGGATTGGATTCTTGGACTGGATGAGGCTGGCAGTGTTGCCTGGGGCATGCTAAGGGTATGGAGAGTGGAGATTAGGGGTAGGAAACTCTCGCTAGTTTTGGTTTTGAACTACTTCAGTGCACCCAGTGACTGAACGAAATTGATGTGCATCAGGGAATGACTCTCTGTGCACATATACGGTGCAATAAGATTGGATGGTGGCTGAGAGTTCTACGGCGCTGTCATCGGTAAGTACTCTCTTTTCACCGGTGGTGCTTCGAATTGCGCATGGCGATGCGCAGTTTTTTTTTACAACGCTTCAGTGTGCTTTCCTCCAGCTGCTATGAAAGAAATAGGTGCTAGTTTCTTAATTGGGGGACAGTAAGCTTTTATGGACGTTTCCTTCCACTGGGGAGGTGCGGCACTAGAGGAGGAGGAGGAGGGGGGGGGGGGGGGGCTTTCTTGGAACAGCGCCGAAACGTGAAATCAGCAGTGAAGTTAGGAGGTGTGCGTGTATGAGTGGGGGCACTTGTTAGATCTTCTGCGGTACTGTACAACCGAAAAACCTTCAACATTGCAAGGCCATTTAATGCAGTTGCATTCTGGTAACAGCCTCATCTGTTCAAAAGATCACAAGTATGTTGACTGTGTTATTCTTCCACTTTTTTGCTTGTTTGTTTCGTGTCCAAATTTTTTGCACCCCAATCATGCACGGTCACTGTCAATACAAAAGGATTCACTTCCCCATTGGGCATCCATAAGTAATGTGACTGTCATGGGAAAAAGTGCCACTGAAAGATTGTGGGACCAACGGGGGCAGCTCAGTGGATAGGTTTTGTTCATCCATCTTGCAGACATGAACTTTGGCAGAGAGCTGGTAAAAAGTAGAGTGATCACCGTTATACTGATCCAGAGTGTTCACAGGGTCACCAGCACACCTTGTGGCCCCCAAATTTTGTTGCAAAAAAAAAATAAATAAAAAGCTGCTCATCAGGTTGTGCCATCCCACAATGCCTCCGCGTGTTCTGACGTGCAGCGCCCAGCACCAGCACCGCGAGGCCTGTTGGCACATGTGTCTGCGGCACAGGCCATGCACAACCGATTTGCCCAGCTACAGCAGCGCTACCAGTCGGGACAGGTGAGTTCTTGGCTCCCCCCTTCCTTTTTTTTTTTTTTTTTCAATTTTCTTGCAAACCACAGTTCTACTAGTTCCCCCAACTTATCTACCAGCAAAGTAGTCGTGAGCAGGCGTGCAATTAATAACTACTAACCGCAGTCCAAACTAGAATTCCAAACCACTTGGTTTTGGCTACTTGGCTTACCGAGAAGAAAGAGAATGAGCCTTAAGGATCACACTTTTCAGGTGCTTATTTGAATGGAGCACTATTTTTTTTAATTTTTACGCCTAAAAATCTCACCGATAAGTTTGCTTGTGCTCAAAACAAAGAAATGGGCATGAATGAGGTTCCTGCACTATTTGTTACTCGTTTCATTCCAATTAGCACTGCTCCATATCTGTGTCATCTGCTTTTGATTTTCTTTGTTTTTGTTCCATTTTAAAAGTATTACGATGGCATGTTTGTTTTGCTTCAGCTGTGTCAAAGTTTGAAGCATTTTACTAAACTATAACAGCAATAATAAACTCCCTCTACCCCCAAGTAGTCCACGCTTTTGACATTAACTCTATGGAAGCCAGCCGCTGTGAAAAGTTGTAAGCCTGAAAGCATTCATGGCTATGCTGTAGGTATTTCTGTATTCTGATTATTGGAGTGCATCTATGGTAATCAATTCATAATTAACTGAAGAGTGTTTTAGATTCTTCTAAGGAAGCTGAGCTGCTATTTTTTCTTCTGTCGATTCAGGCTGATTTCAATTTTGTGCATTTGTGTGCGTGAATGGGCTTTATGATCACAACTTTGTTTGGCAGTGCATCTGAGTGATATACAGATTCCAGAGATAAACAATACATGACTGCTTTCGATCGAAGCAGGGATGCACACAAAGAGGACGGAGAGGGGTTTATGGAAAAAAAGAAACAAGAGCAAAAGTGCCAGGAAATGATATGTCATTGCTTGAAAAGGGCCTTTGAGCCCAGAGCAGTCAGCAAGTTATGTCAGTGTTAGCAACGATTTCCTAGACCTTGCTACGAAATGGTGTTTGTTCAGTTTTGTAAGGCGCGAGCATCCATGTTGCAGGGGCGGGTGGCGCCGGTGGCCAATGCGCCTCTGCTGGCAGCGGCGCGCCGCACTGCCCTGGCCCAGCTTCCCCAGGGCACCAAGACCGGAGCCCACGTGGTGGCCACGCAGCCCAAGGGGCAGCCACGGGTGGCCCATGTACCAGCTGTGGTGAGTGCACTCCCTTGTGGTTCCCTAGTATGGCCGCATCCAGATATCCTGCCGAAACCTTAGAGGGTACATCGTTTCTCCAGTTTTGTTCACACACTAGGTGTTGCATTTTGGCAGCAAAACATGACTTTAGTGTCTTGTTCAGAAAAGGTTCCGACATTTCAGAAGTACAATCCGGTGTCGGCATGCATGACGCTGGCAGGTGGTAGCTATTACCTGGCATGGCCGAGCACTGATTCTTCGACGATTTTTCGACTTAATGAGATCATGTGATATGAGAAAGTCGGGAAAAGCTGCCAGCTCTATTTGCTTATTTGAGGTGGGAAGGTGGAATAAGAATCAACCTTCCAGTGGTCTTGGATGCCAAGTCAGGCATGCTGTCCCGAGGCCATGCAGGCTCAATCGTATGGCTTGGTTAAAGCGGGGCTTTGTATGTAAGGTGGTACTCTATTGCGTTATTGAAAGTTGGAACTAATTTCAATAATTTTTTTGTCCCCTTTTTGTACACTAGTGTATGTACTTATTATGCATGTTGATTGCATTGCTTCAAGTGCTGCTAGGTTTTTAAAAGAATTCTACCGCCGGTTGGAATGCATGTGAATCTGCTTGCTTTTTTTTTCTTTCTTTTTTTTTTTTCTTGTTTGCCGTAAGATGTGCTGGCGTTTGCGGCCACCTTACTGAGAATTACTGAAATGGAAGGAACTCGTATGAATCCTTATTGTACTAGATTAGCGGCACGGATCTCAATACATGGCAAGAGAGAGCTTTGATATCATGCTCCTGCACCCTAAGAAGTCGACAAATCTCCCCTAGGTGGGTCTCTGCAGAATATTCAAGGGCAAAAAGGTCAGGCACTAGTTGAGTGAAACTTTGCTTCGGATAAAAATCCGGGGTGGCAATAGTGCCAAGTTTGACCACAAATAAAAGGGGGACTAAGAAATTTTTTGGTTGTTTTCATGATTTGCAACAAAGTTTGCTGCTCAGAGGAAAACAGGGGCATATCCAATCCATATCCTGAAAGGGTCCTCTCGTGTCACGTGCAGGTGTTGTCCAAGCGACCTACCATCCCAGCAGAATATGGCAGCCGGGTCCCGACGGTTGTCCGCCAGCGCTACCTCGACCTCTTCCTGAACGAATGTGCCAAGTGCTGCAGTACTGAGGACGAGGCCATCCAAAAGGTGCGTTGATCGTTGTTCCACTGATGGCTCTAGTCTGGCTGCAGTGTTCTTGCCCTGACAAGTGGCCAAACGGTAATAGCTTCAGCCTTGGCGGGAGTGACTGTAATCTTGTGGCATTGACTCGCTTAAATGTCTTTCAGCTGCATCGATCTCAGCTGTATATCATGGGTGTTGCTTTTTGATAATGGTACTACGTTTGCTGGTTTATATTTCTCTTAAAGGGATGCTGAGGAGAACTCGGCATTCTCCAGCATGTATTCCATGTCTCACAACTTGAATTGTGCACCGTAAATATTTGCCTGGCAGATAGTGTCGAGTTTAGCAAGAACTATGCACGAATGCGCGAAGTCTGAATGGATGTGACACTGAGGGGCTAACATTCGAGAATATGGCTCTGGAACTGATGTGGCAGCATCCCACGCTTTGCATAATCACTGTTTTTGCCCCAGTTGCAACAAGGGTACGGGATTTTGCCCATGAGATAATTATTTATAAGCAACTTGATTTTTTCTGCTTTTACATCAGTTTTCTGCTGAAGCGTAGCTACTGGCCTTGACAAACGATTGTGCATGGTGGTACGTTGTCTCTCGCTGGACATCAGACCATTCCATAATACGCACCAATGAAAATGAGGGGAAAACAATTACTGCCACCGGTGTATTAAATCATGGTGTATTAAAATCTTGATAATACAAGTTTCTTGGGATGTGGAAGAATATTCATGGGTCACACCAAATTTGCGTGGTCCAAAAGAAGCCAAGTTGAACATGAAGGTGAAACAAAAAGTTCAGTCAGCACAATTATTTTCAGCCGAAAAAGTTAGTAATACTTATCTGCAGTTTCTTTGGTTCAATTTCTATGACGAGACCAGCCTGAAAAGCGTAAAACTGTGCCACAGGTTCATCGCTTATGCAGCGAGCACTAGCGGTACGGTGCAAAGCATCAAGATTGTTGAGGGTCTCTGCCACTGATAGCAGTGGGTCACCCTTTTCTTCATTGCTGCCAGATGATGATAGTTCATTAATTTTATTAATTAAATCTTCGGTGATCCTCAACCTGCAGGTCATGAGTGACACTGTCATCTCTGGTGGCAAAGTCATAAGCAGAGGTTTGAACTTCCAGTGTCTCCTTGCCTTCAGTGGTCAAATTCTTATCAGACTCTTCGTCATTCGGCGATGCAACCGGTGTAATCGCAAATTAGTTTTTCCAAGCACAGTTCACAATTGCATTTGGGGTCAACGTGCTCCAAGACATGGCCAGAAAATCAAGGGTGTCCAGCAGACTAATCTGCAAATTTTTATTTTTTCGATCAATCTCCTCATGAAGTCGTCTCACTAAAAGCACCTTGTAGTTGTGTTTTGTGTTCCAGTTTATTTTGGTGCCCAATGGGTATCCGTGGCATGCTGTGTTCACAGGCAAGAACATAGCGGTGACGTTGCTAAACCTTGCCTGCTTGAGGTGGGCAGGGCACTAATGAACATAGCTGGGCAGCAAATTAATCTAGTCACCAACAAACAAATTGTGCATTTTTTTGCTTTCTCTACATTGTTCTGGAGGCAAGTCCATGTCTTTCATTGAAGTGGGGAAGCCAGCTTTCGGGCGCCTGTTTGTAATTTCTTAAAGCCAAAAGAAAGTGCAATGTTATCTATCTTTTGTATAGCACCTTGCTGTCCATATTGACACAGGCTGGCATCGTGAGATGTTTGGGCAGGGGGGGATGCCTCCTGTCCGAGATTAGCTGCACGAGCCTGCTTGCCTGTGTGGGTGTTCATGTGTTCATATCATCTGCACCTTCTTGAAAAACTGTTCGTAGAATCCCAATCTTTCTGTAGATCATACAGGACACTTTCAAAATTCATATCATTCTGAAATTCTGATCAGTCGTAAGTGTATCACTTAAAAATGTCAAGAAGTTGGGCACCATATCCTGACATGAGTGTCATGAGGAACTGACGCTACTTCAACATGCTGCAATGCGTGCGTGTAGGTTATGCTTGTCCCTGTGCATAAGCTGCCCTTTCTTGTTTAGAACAAATTTTGACCCGTTCCAAATGATCTTATTTGGAATTAGCCAGTAGCTTTTGTTACTGCATTCCAGTGACGAAGCGGCTACTTCCGCTCAAAACAAAGCTTTTGTAAGGTAGAAACACCAAGAGAGATGAAAGTCAGGTTTTGGTGTGCTACGCATTCTCGCGAAATAACTGAGCCGACATCAGGTGCAGTTTTCTTTGCCAATGTATGAGACTAGGGCAATGCTGCCAATTACTTTCATTTGGGGATTGTGGAATCCCTGTCTATTCAACGTCGTCATCAGTGTCACGAATTCAGGTCAAGCTCCTCCTTTGCAGCAAAAGGATGCCGATTTTTTGCTGAGATCTAAAATTGGATGAGGTATTGTCCTGAGAGTCCTTTTGGCATCTCCTCAGTGGTGACCGCGCTGACACTGTGGCTCGTTACGTGTCTTCTTCGTTGCAGGCACTGTCGGAGGAGAAGCAGACCTACGACCGGAGCTCCAGCAAGACCGTCTACCTCAACGTGGCCGTGACCACGCTCAGACGACTGCGCAAGGAGGCCCAAGAGGGTGGCGGGTCTTCCGCTGACGCTGCCTCCGCTGGACCCAGCACTGGCCCCACACCCAGCCCTTGTCCTGCCCCTCCCCCGCCTGGAAACAGAGTGGTCTCGCATGAGATGCTGCTGCACGGAGCACGTGCGGCGCGCACCAGCTTCAGCATTGAGAAAAACCGTTACCGCAAGCCACCTCAGGAACTGACGGGTAAGCATGACTAGCCCTGCCCCGGCACTTTTCTCTGCTTGTGATTGCTGCACGCGATGACTGCTGTCTGGCTGCTCGCCGTGTAATATGTTTGGCCGCAGTACCATGGCAAGCAGTCCATGACGGTGCTGCCCGCTCTTGGTTTTTGGCTGTGGGGCCAGTGTGGCATCAGTGTCAAACCGTTCTTGAACCTCTAAACTTGGGCCTCTAAACGGCCATAGTGCGATAAGCCTCTAGAATCCACTGCATTTTACGGCACCCTCGCCCCACGAGAGCTTCCGAGACCTTTCCCGGCGTCAACCCACCTTTCCTCTTCGCCTCCTCACCGCGAATAAATCTTTGGCAGCTGTCAGTGACTGAGCAGAGGGGCCGCTCGTAGGCTAGTTCCGCATCTCCACTTGGGTAACGCCGGCACTGATGTTTAGGTATCCGTTTCAAGATTCACGCTATACGCTGTCGCCTATCAAACATCTCTGCTGTGACACTCCTGCTGCCATGACATGGCCTCGTTTGAAGCGGAACATAGCTCAAAGCTTCTGCGGTGCAAGAGTTTTTTTCGTGTTTCTCGAGTATTTGGCAACAAAATCAACCCCTTGTTTAGGTTTAGAGCTAGCGCACTTTTGGAGAAGCAAACATGCTGCCTACCGAAAACTTGCTTTCTTATCAAAGAGCCTTTCAATTATTCCAGCCACAAGTTATAGCACCGAAACTTCAGCGCTACCGGGTTCATTATCCAGGAACGCCACAAATGCCTCAGTTGAATGCATAACTTGTTTTTCACAATACGTTAATTCTACATATGTGCTGTGTGCCTGTATATTCACCGAATTTGTTATTTCAAACGTGAGAAGTCAAAATTTCAAGATCTTGAATAAAGTTATCCGGAAACTATTTGTTTTCTGTATCATCGCTTCAACTGCAGTTATAGCATGATGGTCTGGGCCGGGCTTTAAATCTAAGCGCCGGGTCGGGCCGGGTTCAGGCATTTTCACAGTCGGGCCGGGCCGGGCTCGGGTCTGTAGCGTCAGACCCGAGCCGGGCTTGGGCTCAATATTTCGGCCCGTGCGCACCTCTAAGATTGCGTCACAAAACCTGGCAGTGTTTTACTGTCTGATGCATTCCTGCCACCAGGAAGCCCTGCAGGTTACTTTTCTTGGTAACCGCTAAAAATGTTGAAATTCATAAAGGTATGCTGGTGAAAATAAGCATGAGGGGCAGGCCTGCTTCTATGGCAGGTCTGCAATATGAAGGAACTTTATCAACTGTAGACGATGTTGAGGCTTTCTTGGAGCATGTGGACAAGACAAAAGTCTGCACTGGTGGACCGAACGCTCTGGACTGCCCGCACATAACTTGATATTCAGAAGTGGCGCTACAAAGACTGCTCTATGGTTCTTTACTCGAACTGTTCAGTATGTCACAGGTGTACAGGTTTTTCAAATGTTCCGCTGGTGCACCGGAAATGAACAGAAGAAAGTGCTGGCTTAGGCCTGCAGCTGTGCGTTTATTGCCATCACACCAAAGCAAGGACAAAGTTGTAGCCCTGTGTCTGTTAAATTATGCTCTGTAAAAAGCAAAAAAAAGCAAAAAAAAAAAATAGTGTGCTCAGCTGGCAGTAGTGAAAGTATGTGTTGCAGCAGCCAAGCTAGCTAACCGGTACTACACAGAGGAATGGCTTCTAATGTGTTTGCTGTTGCATATAAGCAGCCGATCTGCATATTCCTTTCTCCAAGACAATAAAGTGCTCCCCCTTCCCTGTGGCGACAGTGTGCAAGTGCTCAAGCATGATCGGATTTAAGTGTTGGTTTTTACACAAGGTTTTTCTAGCACCGACTGAAAAGATTGCCACCAAGGACAGGTTCCAGTGCCGTGGGATACTTTTATTGATGAAATGTGCTTTCGAAAAGCAATCTGTGTGCATTCAGAGTCTATGACCTACAGTGAGTTTATCGATTATGGGGATTCTTTCAAGGCTCATAATGACCTTGCAGACCGCAGACTTTCATTTATGTTTCGGTTATTTGGTGACAGGTGCTCTCATTTGCATTTCGGGAACATAGCGCAAATAAGACGAGGGCAAAAGAAGGGAAAGAAGAAGCACTTGTATCTGTCCTTTCCTTCTTTTGGCCTCATTTTATTTTGCATAATGTTCCCAAAATTCAAATGCACCAATTCGACCAGTTTAGCATCGTGGTAAGTCGCAGTATTCTCAAGTAAAGATCTCGGCACGTTGCACAGTAAGGGATCATTCAGTATGTTGCACAGGTCTCCACTGGCCTCTCCAGCCATGCTGGCCACGCCCTACAGCTGAATTGTGGTCGCTTCACTAGCATTCTCGAGGAGCACGTCAGCCGCGTTTGTGAGAAATGTGGGATACCAGACGCGTTAGGTACAGAAGAAGTGTTTCTACTGAAAGATGTCTCCAGCAATTGGCTCTCGGGGCAGACGGTATGCACATGCAGCGCGCGGTGCTGACGCAAACAGGCGTGAGCACAGCGCATGACGGCCGCCAGCTCGCGCTTTCATCCCGCCTCGGAGGTGGAAGTGGCCTACTAGTTTTAGAACAAGTGGACGACCATGTCGCTACCGCAATTGCTGGGGCGAATGTGAGCTGCTCTTCTCGCTGCCCGTGAAATTTCCAACCAAGCACATCGGCGAGAGACGGGGAACAACCACAGAATGTAGTGCAAATCAATACTTCGGCAATCTTCCTCGCTCTCTATATGTGTGCATGAAAAAAAATTTTTTTTTCTGTCCCAAAATTGCACCTCATATTGTATATGGATTTGTATTATGCGTGAGTTTTTACGGTAATAATCTTTTCGACATTCTGGCTGGAACTCATGGACCGGACTTGGAAGGAGGGCGTCACCATTGGTAGCAAAGATTTAAAGGTCTTCGCTTCGTTGCTGCATTGGCTAAATAACTGGGAAAAGTGGTATGAGGAAAAATATCTCAGGCTAGTTTTCTTGCCAATCCAACCGCTGAGGGTCTTCGTGTGAATTTTTTTGTCTGTATAGGAATTATTTAGGTACCTGCTGAAGGAGTGTGGCTTCAAATATGTCTTAACAGAAAAATTTAACCAAAGCGTGCTGGAATGCCTCTTTGGCAAGCAGGAGGTCAACATCACCATCTGTCTATGCCCACATTTTTGTTAATTTACAGTATGTTGTCACCTTATAGTGTGATTAAGCTCCCTAAATTTGGATATTGTCTAGTTGAAAATGTTAAATCTTAGCAGCTTGCTTTTGATGACAATGCCAAGTTTGAAGAACATATTCAGCTGTGGAGAAAGAAGCTGACTGCCTGGTTGCTGCTGAGGCTGAAGTTGATCATGTCTTTGACTAGTTGTATGAAGCACCAGCAGCCGTTGACTGCATAATTAATTTTCAAGTACAGTCGAACCTCGTTATAACGAACACGGATACAGCGAATGATCGGATATAACGAAGTAAAAGCAAAGTTTGGTTGGCTGTGCTTTATTTCTATGGGAGTTCTATCTGTATAACGAAATGAAAAACTGAAAATTTGACACTAAATCGGTTATAACGAAGCATATTTCGTATTCACACGACTCAAAATCCGCAAAGAAGCAAAAAAAAAAAAAAAATTTCAAAACGCTAAATTTCGGTTTTATCAATCGCCTCCACCTAAAATGTGTTTGAATCACCCGCGCTTTCGCACGCCACGCCATCTAGGGACTGCGAATTAATCTAGCATCAACGGCTGCCTGGCATGTGACTGGCACGTGATCGAACCACCGCCCGCGTCGCCTCCACTTAAAATGTGTTTGAATCACCCGCGCTTTCGCACGCCACGTCATCTAGGGACCGCAAGTGAATCTAGCATCAACGGCTGCCTGGCATGTGACCTGCACGTGATCGAACCAACGCCCGCGTGTCCCTGCCCCTACTTTTTGCCGACCCGCACGTGTGCTCACTTTCCTCGAGGTAGTGCCATCGTCTTGCAGCATGGCGGCGCCGAAACGCAAAGCAGTTTCTCTTCAAACAAAGATAAAAATATTCAGAGCGGTCGACAGTGGGCGCAAGAAGAAAGAGATTGCCGCAGACAACCGTACTGAGCGCAAGGCAGAAGATAGAAAACGTGCACTCTGCAGGCGCCGTGAAGAACGTCAGGAAGCGCGTCAGGTATTGTCACCACCAGGATGTTGAAGATGCCTTGTTCGCGTGGTTCAAGGACGTTAGAGCGCGCAACCTTCCTGTGTCTGGCGCCGTGCTTCAAATGAAGGCAAGAAGTCTCGCTTGCGTCTTAGGCCACGATGACTTCTATGCAAGCAGTGGCTGGCTGCAGCGATTTAAAGACCGTCACCAGATTGTTTGCCACAACTTGTCGGGCGAAGAAGCAGCCGTCGATGTAGAGAACTGCGAGAAGTGGGCAGAAAGCTTCCGCAATCAACTGGATGGCTACGAGATGCGCGATGTCTACAACGTGGACGAGACTGCGCTTTTTTTTAAGCTGCTCCCGGAAAAGTCACTCGTTGCGAAGAACGAACTGTGCCGAGGAGGCAAGAAAAGCAAAGGCCGCGTCACCGTTGTTGTTTGTGTCAACATGGATGGGTCAGATAAAAGGCGGCTAACTGTTATTGGTAAATCTGCTCACCCCAGGTGCCTGCGCAACGCCCGGAATGTCCAAGCGGACTATCGCTCAAACAAAAAGGCGTGGATGTCGTCGTCACTCTTTGAAGCATGGCTGAAGGCCTTCGACAAAGACATGGCAGAGCAGCGCAGGAAAGTGCTCCTTATATGGATAACTGCTCTGCCCATAAGGTGTCTGTACCACTTGAAGCGGTCCGCCTAGTTGTTTTGCCGCCAAACTCGACCTCATTGCTGCAGCCATTAGACAGGGGCATCATTCGCTCACTAAAATGCTGCTACCGAAAGCGATTGGTTATGCAGCTCGTATTTGACATAGACAGGGGCATATCAACGGCCATAAACCTCAAAACTACGCTAGACATGCTGTACAGTGCATGGAACGAAGTGGCACAGTCGACAATAAGAAATTGCTTTGTTGATGCTGGCCTAGCCCCATCCACCAGCGAGACTGAGCCCAATGACGCCCACGATTCTGAAGGTGAAGCGGACAATTTCAACGAGACGACATGGCGTCAACTGGCGGTTCTGAATGTTACGTTCGAGGACTTTATTGCTGCTGATGACAACTTGGCTGTGGCGCCCGAATTGACCCGAATAAGTTGTAAAAAAAGCAGTTAGTTCTTCATTTATTGCTTGAAAATCACCTCTTTCATAAAGACGAATTGTTTTCCTGGAAACTTGACGAAGCATGGGTGTAAAACTGAAGGTAGCATGAATGACTTTATGATCACTTATTTCCCTTAGGTATGTAATACTTGTTGCGCTATCAGGGCTGTTGGTTAATATCAGATCTAGAGTGTTGGCGGAATTCTGCGCAATGCGCGTTGGCTCTAATATTAGCTGGGTAAGGTTGAAGTTAAGACAGACCTCGACAAAATTTTTTGCTTCTGAAGAATTTGTCATGGAGGTGTAGTTACGCCAGTCAATAGTGGGAAAATTGAAATCACCAAAAAGAACAATATCTGCGTGAGGATACGATGATGTCAATTCACTCAGCACATTGTTTAGTTTGTAGGAAAAGTCCGGATCATTTTGCGGTGGCCTGTAACAGACTCCTACCAGCACAGTTCGGGGGGCAGCGTGGCAGAGCAGCCATAGCAGCTCTAAGTTAGAATCTACATTGATTAAGGATGCTGAAAACTGCTGATGTACGGCTATGAGCACGCCACCGCCACGGGCTATTTCCCGGTCTTTACGGTAAACTTTAAAGTTGGGCAGCGCAGCTAAAATTTCGGTATCACTGATATTGTCTGTTAACCACGTTTCTGTAAGAATGAGAAGGGTGCTGTTGGTTGATAAGACAAGACTAGATACGATTTCCCGTTTCGGTAAAAAGCTTCGTATGTTAGTAAATACTGCAGATAAGGTAAGATTAGTTCGGGGGGTGTGCTGTCGGGGAGTTGCTTTAGAGCGAGCAGAGTGTGATTGCTATGGCACTTCTTTTACCGTTTCCGTCAAGTCGTCGAATATATACTGCTTGGGGCCTATGTACAGTGTTTTAAAGCGCAGTGCGTACTTATCAGATGTTTCTTTCGCGAAACGTAGTAAATGTTTGCGTGCCTTACGGACAGAATGTGAAAAGTCTTCTCCTATGCTGTAGTCGGTGTCTTTTAGTTTCCGGGCGTTTTTTAGGATGGATTCTTTTGTCTTATGGAAAGTGAATTTAACGATAATGGGTCGACATCGTTCACTTGAGTGACGGCCAAGACGATGTGCTCTTTCTATTTCTTTTGGGTCTATGGTGATGTCCAAATTTTCACTGCAAAGGCGGGTGACCAGTTCTTCAGACTCAGAGGACGTTTCCTTTGAGCTAGTATCAGGTAAGCCATAAAATAGCAGGTTGTTACGGCGCGACCGGTTTTCGGCATCGTCTACTCTGGATTCGAGGTTACTGATTTGGCTCGCCGACGTGGCGGCATCAGTCTTAATGGATTCAACTTCTGTTTTAAGTGATGCGAGGTCCTGATAGTGGGTTTCTAATTCGGTAATGCGCTTACTTAATTCGGTGATCGATTTGTCTGTCGCTACTAACCTGCTGCTGAGGTCTTTTACTTCGCTGATTAACGTGCTTTGGCCCGATGTTAGTTTCTGTAGTTCTGCAAGTATGGCGGCAGTGTCAGGACCAGGGTTAGTTTCTATGTCACCGGATTGCATAAGCAACGAATGGACAACAGCAAAGCCTTCAACGACAATACAAGTACAACACTGCGGGCTCGGCAGCTGAATTAGGAAGTAGTTGCTCGATTTCTTTGCAAAAAGAGAGTATGATTTTCTAACCTGCATGGCGAAGACAAGAGGGTTACTCGTCCGCGCAGTGGCACAGCTGCCGAGCCCACAAGGTGCCGCGGTCCACGGGCGATCTTTTATAGGTGGCGAAAAACATGATGTCTGCGGCGATTGTATTTCCCACGACGAACGGATGGTCCCAGAGCCAGGTGGTGGCGAAATCCAGGTAAACGTGACGTTAGCCGCTGTTACGGAATTGGTATCAGCTTCATGACTGCCGTAGTGATGACGATAACGTGGCCGCACGTCAACGCAGGCAGCAGCCAGAACAGGCAACAGCACATGTGTGAACACAGGAAGGAGCACCTGCATGGCGAAGACAAGAGGGTTACTCGTCCGCGCAGTGGCACAGCTGCCGAGCCCACAAGGTGCCGCGGTCCATGGGCGATCTTTTATAGGTGGTGAAAAACATGATGTCTGCGGCGATTGTATTTCCCACGACGAACGGATGGTCCCAGAGCCAGGTGGTGGCGAAATCCAGGTAAACGTGACGTCAGCCGCTGTTACGGAATTGGTATCAGCTTCATGACTGCCATAGTGATGACGATAACGTGGCCGCACGTCAACGCAGGCAGCAGCCAGAACAGGCAACAGCACATGTGTGAACACAGGAAGGAGCACCTGCATGGCGAAGACAAGAGGGTTACTCGTCCGCGCAGTGGCACAGCTGCCGAGTTCAGTTCAGTTTATTACCTTAAGGACCCCCGTGGGGGTATTACATAAGGGGTGGATTATACAAAAAAAATAAGTACAATGGTTGCCATGTGGGTTCAACATACAATATGATCTGTTAGTGCTTTGGAAAAGTTGGATGGGCAGGTGATAGCGGCGATGCTGTGGGAAAGGCCGTTCCAATCTAATGCTGCTCGGGGGAAGAAGGAGGCAGCGAACGTGGTCGTATGGGTCTGAGGCCGGGCAACTTGAAGAATGTGACCAGTGCGATGCGATATGCGAGCTGGTGATTGTCGATCAGCTGCTTCCTACAGATGATGCTACGAGCAGCGATGAGAGTGAAGAAGAAGGCAAAGAGCGAGCTCTCAGCAGCACCGAGGCCGCCGATATGGTGAGGAAATTGAGAAGGTACCTTGAGAACTTACCTGTGGCCAAATCAGCTGACATTGGGAAAGCGCTGCACAGTGTCGATTTCGTTGGGAAATTTATTCTATCGAATAGTGTGAAGTGCCGCCAAATGAAGATTACGTCGTTTTTTTTAATAAATCAGTTCTGCGTGGCCTAAATCCCAATTTGTGTGCTCATTTTTGCTTGGCAGTGCAAAATGAAAGGTGAGGTTTCGCGTGCTTATACCACGCTTTAAAGAAAAAAAAAAATGCTTTTTTTCAGCTCTGTGCTTTCCATTTTAGGGTAGCCTTTACTTGGGTTTATGAACAGAATTTTTTTCATAGGAATTTGTGTGTACGTTTACAACGAATATTGGATATAATGAACGAATTTCCGCGCAAAATGAGACTTCGTTATAACGAGGTTTGACTGTAGTCAAAAAGTACATGTACTGAATGTCATGAAGGGTAATGGGAAGAAAGTGCCCTTCATCAACAGCTGGCAAGCAGCCTTGTTCTCTTTCCCAAGGACGCGGGATCGAATCCTGGCCTCGACGGCAGCTTTTCGATGGAGGCGAAAAGCAAGGCGTCTGTGTGCTGTGCGATGTCAGTGCACTTTAAGGAACCCCAGGTGGTCGAAATTTCCAGAGTCCTCTACTCCTCTACTATGGCGTCTCTCATAGCCTGAGTCGCTTTGGGATGTTAAACCCCACAAACCAAACCAAACCATCTAAAACCAGGGCAGAGATGGAATTGCTGTGCTAGTTGCGCCATGGTGTGCCATAAAGATTTCTCTGCGCTGTTCTGCTCCTGCACGTTGAATAGTTTCTAGCACCATTCTGCTCCTTGCAAACACTGCGCGCAAAAGAAAAATTACAATTTTAATCTTTGTTTTTCTATGAGCATTTTGCTTGGCTACAGCTTGGCTACAGCTTGGCTGAATGCAGTCCTCAAGCTTGCATCAGTAAGTCACTACATAGATGGTGACCAACGTTTTTAGATTAGGGTCAGTTGGAAAAGACCCCGCCAGAGGCGGCCCTAACTCGTATCCTGTCCGAGGGGTGGCGCTACCGTCGCGTTGAGATTGAGTGGGAGGCCATCGCCGCTGTCACCGCTATCGCGGCGCACGTGTTCATTGCTTCGTTTGCTGTGTGTTTTGTCGTCGATCGATGGTGCACTCTCCTGAGGTGCTTGTGATTGCGTCTTTATGTGTTGCTTTATAAGACTGTGACATACGATCTGGGAGATAACGTGTTAGTGCCTGAGGATTCCATAAAATGCAATCATAATCAAGTATGGGAAGGATTAACGATTTGTATGCATCAATAACTTGACTTCACATAAAGCTTGAGCTAAATTACGTCTTAAATATCCAAATTTATTAAGGGCTTAATTACCGCAAATTAAATCAATAGGTCTTGACCAAGATAAGTAAGGAAGTGAGAATAATATCAAAACACTTATATTCAAAAACCTTTTCAAGTGATATGCGTTGAATACGCAAAAACGGAGGGCAAGGACCTGTCAGAGAATGCTGCGGTTAAAGATTTACAAAAATCGATAGGCATTTGCCAATTTTTGCATCATTACGAAAATGTAGCAGCTGATTAGTTAAGATCATAATGATCCTCAGAGGAATGGATGAGATACTGTATGCACAACACAGTCATCTGCATGCATGTGGATTTCAGATGTGACGTTATTCGGCAGGTCGTTCATATAAAGTATAAGAATTGTTAATGTTGTAAGGCAGGTCCTTGTGGCACACAAGAAGAGACTGGGACGACACTGGATTTCACCATAATTGTATAGAGAAAGAAAGAGAGATGTCCAGTTCGCCAAAGATGAATTTTTAATACAACGTTCGTGAATCGAGCTTCTAATGAATCACTGTGTCAGAAGCCTTAGAGAAGTCAATAAATATATTACCAATTTGATCACCAAAATCTAAGTTGAAAGAAATGCGATGCACAAATTTAGATAATTGTGTCAATATGCTAAAATCCAATAAAAACTATAAATATATATATATATATATATATATATATATATATATATATATATATATATATTCAAAATCCAAACAATTCAAA
Source organism: Amblyomma maculatum (assembly GCF_055883805.1). Taxonomy (NCBI): domain Eukaryota; kingdom Metazoa; phylum Arthropoda; class Arachnida; order Ixodida; family Ixodidae; genus Amblyomma; species Amblyomma maculatum. Next base: position 64,533,161 of record NC_139351.1, on the reverse strand, counting down.
ATGCTAACAAGGAAAAGGAATGAAGGAGGCAGGCAGACGTTACCCCGTGGCAGACGGCATGCCCAGAAGCTTTTCTAACTCTTGAAAGAGAGTTCAAGGAAGGATGCCTTAAATATTCTTCATGGGAGCTGTTCAACATGTTTAGAAGTGTTGAAAACAAGATATCGACCCTACTGCAAGAAAACAGCCTCTGTGTGGACACTTTCTGGGATATTCTAGATTCACTGAAAGGCTGTGGTGTGCTAGGTGTTGGGTGCTGCACTCACAGGGACACTCTGACTGCAGACCTTCTGCAATACTATGTAGTCCTGCGAATGCACTTTGCAGCAAAGGATGCTTGCAAACAGCTGACTGCTTGTGGCACAATTGCTTCCGTGAGAAAGAAGGTGAAGTTGATGTAGACTGGCCTTTTGGACAAATAAGTACATCCACGGGACATAAAAGCATGCATGTAAATAAAGATACGTTATGATTGTTATGTATTGAGCCGTGCTTTGTATTTCACTTAACCGCAAGTCATTCCTTTTCTACAATTAGAAGCCTTTTTCCAAGCTGCTCAGAATAACTCAAAAAGCCAAGAGGTCGGTGCACCTGAGGCATCTATAGAGTAAATACGGTGTAAAGTTATAAACATCCCAGCAGTGAGACAAGTTTACTGACCTAATTCATATCAATGCAGCGCCATATAGCATAAAATGGGTAGCCGCAACCGTGAAAGGCGATTAACGATACCTTTTTACGTCGTAGTCTGCTTTGTAAATAAACGCATGCGCTGAATTTCAGTTGCTTGCTCAAGTTGCTCAATGCTTGCTGAATTTGAGTTCGTTGGAACCGCGGGCCAGTTTTGTTGAAAAACACAGCCGCTTATTGGAATATACTCTACTGATGTAGGGACGTGTCCTACCAGATGCCACAATGCAAAGTCATCACTAACAAGGTTTGTGTTAGGAGGGCCGCGCTGGAGGGGAGCGTGGAAAGCGTCTGCACGGTGCAGCCGCTACCACCACCCAACAGTCGGTTCAAGCTTGTTTAAGTCGACCATTGCCTAGTTTAGGCATTGTTTTTCCTGTGTACTATCACGAAATTAATTTCTGTGCGTAAATAACATTTAGCCAGCTGACCCCAGCTGCTTCAAGGCCTTAACGTTGATGCGCAGGCTTCTTGCTTTTGCCGTTCAACACGGAGACGTAGCAGACGACATCAGAAGGGGCAATCCTAACGCCACAGCAGCGCGGCCGCTGCGCGGGATACGCGAGGGGCCCGCTCCGCCTACATGACGCGGGCGCGCTCTTTCCTAACTGACCTAATCTAAAAACGTTGATGGTAACTGTACGCATCAGCGGCCAGTGGCACAAGATGTGCTTCTGTTCATTGAAGCCGTTGCAGCTCATGATGACCCAATTGATGTTCTAAAGGAAACTGAATTTAATAAAGATTACACTGGATTACAGCAGCACAACGTGATGGAGCTTCCGTCGTTACATTTGTTTATCATGAACGCTCTCTTCGACCTCCCTCATCTTCCCGCGCTCCTCTGCCGACACATGATACCTCCCGTCACTTGGTCTGCTTGACGGTAGGTGGTGTTTGTCATTAAGCTAACATGGCTGGATATCCATTCTAGGTCCGTCGTTTCGGCTGCACTCGCTGCACCAGTTCCGTAAAGTTCTGTGGCAGTGCCGCAAGCTTGCAGCTCCAGTTCCGGAAGTTCAAGTGCAGCTTCGGCATCGTCTGCTTCCTAAACGAATGACAGAGTGCAGACCTTGACGTCTGTTATCCTTGGCATTGCCAAAAAGCTGTGGTCGGCTGAGCGCTGTTCACATCGAACGGTGCCAACATCCCGAATGAAGTGACAAATTTTCAAATAGCACATGGAAACGAAGCATTGTCACGAACCAGGCTCGATGCATGTTGCTTGCATATTGTAATAAACAGCGAAGACTCATGTTCTTCCACTCGTCAACCAGTGCGGTGCCCGAGTAGCGTTGGTTGGTTTGTGGGGTTTAACGTTTCAAAGCGAGACTCAGGCTATGAGAGACACCGTAGTGGAGAACTCCGGAGATTTCGACTACCTGGGGTTCTTTAACGTGCACAAAAAGCGCATGATAATGCATCACATATGTGTGCACTTACTATTGTGCGTTGTGAAGTACCTGCAGCCGAGTAGCGTTGGCTGCAGGTACTTCACAACACACAATAGTAAATGCACGTATATGTGTGATGCATTATCATGTGCTTTTTGTGCCAGCTGCTGCAGTTAAGGTTGTCCGGGAATCGGGACATTGGCACTGGTTCATTTGAGCGGCATACACAGCCGACAGCGACAGCAAATGGACAGAATTATTCATGCGGGCGGCTAACTGTGTATGCCGTTCTCATCAATTAAACGGCGCCAACATCCCGAATTAGGTGACGAATTTTCAAACAGCACATTGCAATGAAGTGTTTCGATGAATTGGCCGCAATGCATGTGCACCATGCGGCAGCTAGCGAGAAACATGCCCTGCTTTTTTACTGATCATTGATAAAGTTGGAACACAATGTCATAACACATGCACATGCATGTTTACCTTTTAGACATGGTGTGAAGCACGCGTCTCTGTTTCCATAGTGAACTCGGCCACCATTCTCTTTGATGAGTGGAATGACGATCGAGTCTCGTCTCCGTTGATCACAACACGAAAGCCATTGTCGCACAAGCTTTTGTCTGCTTCCATGCGGCGGAGGCAGCTGCACCATTTCGGCACTTGTCGCTGAGGAGGTGCACAGTTTTCCTGAACTTTTCATGTCCTGGACCTGCACGACATCTTTGAAATATGGCAGGTGCTGAAGCTGTAGCACATCAAGTCTAGCACAGCGTGGGTGCAATGTCTATTCTGAGTTTTCTTGGACATAATGTGCAGGATGGCCCAGTTGTCCATGTGGGTAATAATGGAACTTGTTGGTAACGGTCCAGTGCACTGCGATTGCTTCGAGTTTCTTTAAGTGCTTGTCCAGTTCCAGTACTTTCTTGCTTGATTATCCGATGATGCCTATTTCGTTTCCGTGTTTCTGAGACAAGATGACGCCAAATGCTGCGTACTAGGCATCGACATGCACCTCTGTTGGAAGCAATTAATTGAAGCTAGTGAGCATGGGCGCTTGCGTCAAATATTCTTTGAGTTTGTCCATAGCTGCCTGACATTTTGTAGTCCATGTTATCAGAGCGTCCTTTTTCATCAGTTCGGTGAAGGGTTTGGCTGTCTTTGCTTAGTTCTTTATGTGCTTGTGGTAATGTGATTTCAGCCCAAGAAAAGATCATAATTCTGTTTTTGTGCTTGGTTTGCCATCTAGGTGGCTTGTTCCACCATCTAGGTGGAACAAGCCAGTAGGTTTGGGGAGCAACTTGATGAACAACCGGAGAACTTTATACAGATTAAAACAAGTAGTAGTACAAGAGTTAAGACACAGGAAAGCTAGCCGCAGTCGGCCGTGCCAACTGCTAAACAGAGTGAGACTCCGCGTCCCCGCAGTCGAGCTGGCGCCTCTTGCACCAGCTCCAAAGCAACCGCTACTCCTAGTTCTTGGCCAGTTGCTGTCCATTCTGGATCGATTGCACTCCATCGCACGATATTATAGCACTAAGGAAAGGGATGGACTGCCACTCCAAACTGGCATTTTTTGAAGTCTGCCCTCAGTCCTAAATTCTGCAGTTTTTAAAAGCACATCAGTGACAGTGTTGATGTGGTTTTCCAGCATGTCCGTGAACATGTGTAGATGTCATCCATATCAACTGTGACTTGCCCTTATCTAACATTTGTAACCTTTCATTCATCACGTCGCTTCGGTGTGGACTCTAGACGCGGTTGCTGTGAAATAATCACAGGTGATGCTTACGGTGATTTTGACAGCCATGTGATCACCTTTTTCCAACCATTCTTCCATTTCTGCTCGTATACACCTTCTGTTTACTTCAGTGGCGTCATATGGCTGCATGCGGGTGGATTTGTCATCTGTGAGCACAATTGTTTGCTTCACATGTGTTCATAGTCCAAGATCACTGTGAGGGCCCGTTAACATGTCAGTACTCTCAAAAAGTACAGATCGCATCTTGCCTGTTTCTTGTGCTGTCAAATCTGGGGGTTGGGAGCCACATGGTTCTCTAGCTTGTTCTTAATGACAGTTCCACACACTGTTGTAGCAGCTTCCTAGTTCTGACCCTTGCGTTGTGGTTGTTGCGGAGGGTCATCAGGTCATCATACCGGCAAGCATCCGTCTCTCGTTGTTGCGAGCTGTTTTCTTTTTTTCTTTTTTTTTCTTTTTCTTTTTTTGCTATCCACTAAAGTGTATCAGCTCTATCTGTGTTATCGTTGGATGTAGTCGAACGCGATGCGCTGTCGCCAATCTGTGCGTATGATAACGGCTTCATGTGCCAAGTTTTTGACCGCTTGGGTACCCCATGGTGAAAGTCCTTTTGTTGCTTGAAAGGGTGTTGTTGAATCATCATTTCATCACCGAATGGCGCTTGGAGTATACAGTCCTCGTCTGACATAAGATTGAAGTTGTGTTGTGCTGACGTCAGCGATAAGGGAGATGTCGATCCCCTGCCCCACAAAGTGTAAAGACTTTCGTGGATACGAGGATCACGTTACCCTCTGAGCGGGCTGCCATGATGCAGTTTGTTCGCTGCTCTCGCATAGCGCCTTCTTCCCGCCCGCGGCTGCCTCCTCCTCCTCCTCGGTGGGTGTGTCGGGTACGTTTCATCAAAGCGGTGCCCCTTTTGCAGGCAGCGGGCACAGGTGTTCGCCGGAAGTCCCGCGCGCTTACGCGGTCCGTGATCATCTGTCAGGGCGTGCGCTCATCTGATGTTGCTCGTTCCGTGGGAATGGCTTGTTCGTGTTTTTGCCGTCGCTTTTCATCGCAATCGTGCGTGCGTAGTTGACACGCTTACTTTTCTCGGATCATGGAATATCGCTAGCGTATAGGGGTGTCGCGTTTTCCGATCGTACGCCTTGAATTGACCAATCCACGATATCATCGTCCCCGAGGGCGTACTTGCCGCGTAGCTTCTTGTCGAATTCGTTTCGCATTGCCGTTATGCAGGCAGTCCAGCCGTCGAGGCCGACGCCGACCGTGCGGTTCCAAGCTGATGCACGTCCGCGAAGTTTAGGAATTACGGCGTTGAGCATGGCCATTTTGTTCCATGAACATCTTTCGCGCATGCTCTCCGCAGTCTAGGATTTCTTTATCTGTTCCGAAAAACGTCGGGAGACATGCTGTGAGATCGGCCTTTGTAGTGGTTTGGATTGCAGCTCGTTAGCCTGTTGTATGGTGTCTGTCGGTGCTGCCCCGTTGAATGAGTTTCCGGATGATCCCGGATGCCTTTAGAAGCGTTGTATTATCATCTGCATCGTTATCGCGAGCTCAGCAGTTGTCCCGTTCGAAGTATCGGTTCGTGTGGTCGTGGAGTTTTGCCGAAAAGGATGTCTGGCTGCAGGTATTGATGTTCGTTTCCTTACATCGCGTTGATCGCCTTGTTGTTCTGTTGCGTACGTTCTTCGACGTCGTTAGATGACAGAGTGGTTACGTCCGTTCGTCACATGGTTATCTTCCCGCTTTCCGTCGCCGGCGATACCATTTCGTCCGCTTGTCGGTAGGTGGCGTTAGTCACTTAGCCCCATTTAAGCCCCATCACAATCAACACAACCTTTCCGCGCGCGCGTTGTGCATTGCTGCATTGTCATGATTGCCAGCGTGCAGTAGCAGAGCATACTTTGCACGGATGCACGGAAATATGATTAGATGGCTGAAAGTAAGTACCATTTTGCTTTATACAATGCTGCTAAACTGGTAGCAGCGAACGAAGCTATTTTGACGTTATGAACGGGCGAAAGCGCAAGTCGCGCGCGCGTCGTCGGTTGTTTCTGCAGCAGCCGCTTTTATAGTTAACCGTTTTCGACAGTCTATAAATTATGTACTTTAGGCTGCTGAGGTCGAGAAAGAAACATGGGACAGAAACATCGCGTTAGCAGGCCAGATTGCGCAACCTTCTGCGTACAATGGAGCGCCGAACAGCATGGTTTCGTTTTCTCGATTGGCGGTAGTGTTTAAATGGTTTGGCACCATCACGAGGCTTGCAGTTCGGCTACTGTGCTGTAGTTCGGCGGAAGCGATGCACGAGGCCTAAATCAAAAGCTGCACGGGCAGGCTGCATCGAGGCACGATTATCACGGTAAGCGATCGTCAAATTAGGACGTCAGACCTGAACTGCATGCATGCATGCTGCGGAGTATGGCCCTCTGACGTGCGCGCGCGAGCTTCGCGCAGTTCGGGCGTCAGCCACATAGCGTTACTATCAGCCAGTGAATAGATAACAGCTTCACTGAGCTTCGAACCATCATTGGCAGCATTGCGCGTTTTCCGCTGCCCATCCGCGTAGGCCTTCTACTGCCCCGAAAATATGCGCTCGCCTAGTGTCGTACATCGCATCGTGCGGTGAAGTCCCCTGGCACACGATGCAGGCTACTTTTGAGGGGACACCGCCACTACCGCGTCACATATGAGGGATGGCAGGGAGGTGCTTGGAACATTTGAGCAGTTTTGCCATGACTCTCCCGACCGTGCGCGCAAAATAACGCACTGATAGAAATGAAAAAAAAAAAAAAAGAAAAAAAGTCCCGCTGTTCTCGTGTAAAAAAGAAGTGGCCATTGCCAAATTTTTCATTTAGTAAATTTACCATAGTGCAAGCGGTTCTTCGGAGTATTTTTTTTTTTTAATGATCATTCGATAATTCAAGCTTCTGATAATTCGACCCTTTTTTTCCGGTCCCGTGAAGTTTGAATTATCAATTTGCAGATGATTGTATACATGGTAGCGTTATTCGCATTTAGCTTCTGTGTTATTATATTGAGGAGCCAGTTGGTCAGGTGTAATGTTAGTGCGATCAATGTAGTGTTGAGACAGCAAAGTGAAAATGGGAAGACAGGCCCGGTGCTACTCCTGCCCTGTTCTATTCTGTGTGGTGACATTTCTATCATCATTGTTCAAAATGCAATGTGCTTGACACGTAAAACTGCGGGAGATAATTTGGCAGGGTTAATGAAGTACGATTATGAATGTACAGTGTATCTTGAAGAAGTGCCAAATAATGGCTACACATTTTGTAAGTTTTATAAATGTAATGCTTCCGCGTGTACATATAAGGGGGTTGCATTGCTCTAAAATGCAGTTTGTGCTAATTACTTTAAACTTAACATTTTAAGTGCTCCAAAATTCCATATTGCCTGCTCCAAAGCTCCATTTAGGCTACATCAGACCTGCTTCCAAAAAGCAGTTTTTCCTTCGTCCGTATGTGCTCCAAGACACGGCCAGTCAATTCTAAGCATGCCGTGAGAGGCCTTTATGCTCCGTGTCACTGAGGTGGAATTTCAGAAGCATGCTGCTCTGAGAAATGCATTTCTAGAATTAATTTTAATAATCTTCTTCAAGAGTTATATTAAGAGATTTTTATTAAGAATGAAGATAGTACAGGATATTTGTCCTTGAGGACAAAAGGAGGGAGTCTGTCCTCCTGGCAGGGCTCCGACCTCAGAGGAAAACAAAGATGCAGCGGCAGTGGTGATGACAGCAGTTTCACCAACAAAAAACAAGAACAGCGTGCATAGCTTTACATTTTGGAAACGTATAGACATTTCACGATTAACTGTAATTTAGAGGGATTCCTGTATAGTTGGGTTGTGCAAGAGGCAAAAGAGTGAATAGTGAAAAACAGTGAAAAAGCAGTACTCCATTGTGAAAGGGGAAAAATATGAATATTTAAAACAATAAATAATACTGCATAGTACAAATCAAACATACAAGGATATAAAGGTCGAACATTCATGCTTGAACTAACCTTGTACAACATGCGTGACAAATACATGTTTCAACCTTTCCCGGTTTGACCAGAAAGGGGAAGTTATATCAGCCGTGCTACGCAATTATGCAGAGATGTGAATGAGGGAACTTGACTTCTCTGTATATTCTTGTTTAATTAAATGGCAGGAGTCATGGATACCTTGTATACGGAAATGGTATGCTGGGGCCCCTTTTTTTTTTGCATTGTCTGCTCTGTAATTTTGCTCTGTATGCAAAATTATTTTGCCACCACATTACGTTTACTTGCATGCTTCTGCAATTTTTTTGCTAGACGTAATGCTAGTTCTTGCACTGCGGTTTCACCTTCCCGTCTTTTAAGGAAAGTGTCTATAGTACCATGCATACTGATATTTGACGCAGATTGCTGCAATGGCATAGACTACGGTAAGTATTGTCAACTGACATTGCATTCAACTCATGCCACATGCTCGTAGGCACTGACGAGTGTGAGCGCTGCATGCCCAAACTCGTGGAGCATAAGCTTTATTCATTGTAAGGTTTTCAGAACCTTACCCAAATTCACGCCTGTTACAGACTGTTCTGAATATCTGCATTTTATTTTACTTTTTTTTTTTTTAGTCTAGCTACTTTCATTCAGCATATATCCTTGAAAACTGAGGTTCCACTTTGTGGGGCGGCCATCCGCCGAGGACGACGGTTGATACAGGCATACCTTCTTTTTCTGCCTGCATAGCTTTGTCCAGCCAGCTAGCATTGTTCTTTCACCATGATTGTTATTGATTTGCTCAATCCAAATAACATTGTATCCTTTGGATTTGACGCAGCGGCCCGCTTCTATGAGCTGCTGAATGCGTACCGGCTCTCCACTGAGCAGCTGGTGGAGTACAACTATCCGCGGGCACACCCAACGGAGCGAGGCCGAGCCCTGTTTGGCGGAACCGACAGCCGGCAATACTCGAAGCCAAATGGTGAGCCCACATTTCTTTGCTGACAAGGACGCGCTGGATCAGCTACTTAACTTGCTCTTAGCCAACTTAGTTGCCTTGGCCAACTTCCCAGATCACAGTTGGCTGTGCCTGCTTTTTTTCCTTCACGCTGCGCCATTTTCGAGGCAGGGGATTGGTTCCCGTTAGCAGTGTAATCGGAGCAAGGGAGAGAAGCAGTGTCAGTGATGTTCTGTGCCATCATGTGCGACTAAAATAGCAGCACCTTACTTCTCCGCTGCCATGTTGTAAACAATGCGTGCATGTTATCTGACCTTGCTATGGTGGTGGCTTTAAATCGCACCACGGGAAAAAAAAAAAAATTAAACAGGAATTAGTTGACCTGCTACCCACAGGATGGGTCTAGCTGTCCAGGAGCGCTTTGAAATTGAAAAAATTCAATGCCCCCCCCCCCCCCCCCCCCCCCTTTTTTTTTTTTTTTTTTTTTACTGTCATAAGTGGACCTTTGATAGGAATAGGCTTGGGCAGGAAAGTAAAAATAATGGTGCGGGGATCCATTGGATCATTAGTTGCCTCTCCATCTCATGTCACATGACTGCCACATTTTGGCAAGCCATAATAAGCCTTTGTTGTAGCATCTCTGCTATTGGAGAGATAAAGTGGGGCAGGCCATCTTCATCATTAGACGGATCTTTTTATGAATCAACTCTTGCTAATTGTTTTGCTGAAGGAGTTTTCTTGAGGGATTGTGCAGCAAGGTGGTGACTCTCATAGGAGGCTTTTGTAGCTCTTGCCAACTAGGACCATCATACATTAAAAAATCGGGCCCGCATTTAGTGTTGGAACTTGGGTAGCGTGGTGATGGACTCAAAAAATGTGCATCGGGTGCCGGACTGAGTAAAATGGCCTGCTGGCGCCGTGCGCTGCTTGCAGATTCGGTGTTGCGGTGCAGTCGGTGCAATGCCACCTTCTCCCTGAACGAGGACGGGGACTACACACGGGCGGAAGAGTGCGTCCACCATTGGGGCCGCCTCTGGAAAAAGAGGAGTGAGTGGGCAGTGACCTCTTCTTGTGCTCCGGGGCTGCCTCTTGGCTTGGCCCGACACAGCACTCTTGGGCAGCCTGTGCATCTACTTCAGTCTTCCTGTATGAGGGAAGCTAATTCAGACATGCCTGATTTAAACCTTTTGATGCAAACTGATTCTTCGAGCTTGTTAACTTTAGGTGCATTAAAAGGGTCTGCCTCTTAATTTGGTTTGACACTTGTGAGTTGCAAGTTGTCCAAGTATAACTTCATTCCCCTCTTAGGCTGCTTGGGTTGCACAGTAAAGTATTACATTTGCGAAGGTGTTCAACCCAGTCTCCTTTGAGCTAATACTATAATTTTGTTTCGACTAAGGTGCTCTGTCCATTTGACCCAATTGTTTCTAGCTATTTTAGGCCTGTCCTCCTATAGCTGGACACATTTGGACCTGCAGTGGCTGATGACATTTATGTTGGAGTTCTGGTTGTAAGGATGTCTGTCATTATGTTAAACTGAACGTTGGGCCTTTGCAGTGAGTGGTGTTTCTTTGTTCAAGTTAGTTACTATAAGGCATCAGGAAGACAGTTCCATGCTTAACCAGCATGGAAAACGAGTACTAAAAAAAATGAGTGACCTGACTGCATCTAAAGCTGAGTCTTGCCGTAGTTATGCTTCTTGCTTTATATTTTAGTGCTACTGTATAAAGAAAGCAACACACTTTACACATTACTTGGACTACATAGTCTGCAGTATTCTCATCAGAAAAAAGACCAACCTTTGTTGTTTTGGAAGTGAGGCTGGTATCAATTTGTTTCCAAACAGATTGTGGTTACATAGTAGGCCCTTTCAACAGTGTGGTCCCTATGTTTGCCTGAGCAGCCACGGCTAGTCTGCTGCAGGCTCATTAGTGTTCTGATTTGCAGTCGCTGGGGCTCTGGAAAGTCGCTACAGCTGCTGCGAAGGAGACGGCGAGTCAGACGGTTGCTGCGTTGCCAAGGTGAGGAGAGATTGGCGCTTGCTGACAGACTGGCTTTGCCACGCTCGCCATATGGCATTGGGCTTCTGAAGGGGGCTGCTGCACAACCAAGTGTAGCAAGCAACCTTGAACCAAGTTTGAGACGAACTGCGTATATTTTGCTTGTGTCTTTTTAGTCATCATTCTTCTTTCTCAGCCATTGAGGAGGCAGAAACGCAGAAGAGCTGCTGGCTACACTTTCTGCTTCCTACAAGCCTAGTTATTAGAGGAGGTATTGTTTGTGCCCTGTTTTGTACTGCTCAAGGTTGAACTCTAATGGACTCGGCAGATAACTGAACAAATGGTGGTGCTGATTTAGGAGCCAGTATAGCTTGCAGACAGCGAAGGTCACAGTAAGGACCACGCATGTTTTCTGAATAGACATAAGGAATGCTGATACAAATGGTGCCAATAATGGATTCTAGTTATAATTACAAAATTATTGGGGATACAGTATCAATGTTTGTTGTGCAAACAGCTCTTCTTTGACGCGCATTGTGACTGTCTGTGTAGGGAGGCATTGTTGAATGTGTTGATTTGGCTGCCATGCTTACACAGTTGTTGGTCAACTCAAAAATCGATCCCCCCCCCCCCCCCACACACACACACACACACACTAAAATCGGATTGCTGGAAAAGAAAAAAACAGCATTGACAGTACTATGTTTTGGTTTCGAACCTTTAAGTCGACCCCACCACTTCAGATTTTCTAAGCTGAAAAAGCAGGCTGGCTTACAATTGTGTAAGTACGGTAAGTGGTTTCTTCATTCATGTATTCATGTACGCTCGCAGTTGTCGTGACACAGAGCACTTCTGATTGCCTATAACTGCCCCGTCCTTCCTTTGTGCTGTGCTCAACCTTCTCTTTTTGGTGGCAGAGTAGATCAGCTGCTGAGGTGGTGAGGGTCTAAGCCTACCATTCAGTTGCATCCTCCCCCTTCTCTCTCCCACTCCAGGGCCATGTGCACGAGGGACTGGAGCCGAGCCAACTGACGGGCTTTATGTCAACACTTGCCAAGAGCCCACCACCGGGTGGGGGTACCCCCGGTGTTTATGCCCTGGACTGCGAAATGGCAAGTGCCCCAAGCAACTTCGCTTGCTTTGGCGGAGGGAGCTGGAAACCATGCAAATCAGTTTGAACCATGTACCCCAAAATGTTTGGTCTGACAACTGCTGTCATGAATCACTCTGGCTTGCTCTTCATCAGCTAAATTTTCTGGTTATTTTGCTTGGGCTCTAGATGCTTGACTGTCAAAGTCAAGTGCCCTGAGCAACCTTACTGGCTTATAGGGACAGGGCACTGTGAAAACCGGCTTGAATGGGTCTGACTGTGCGCTGTAACAAGTTGGTCTAGCATACATCGTCATTTTTATTCTTAATCACTTTGCCCTGCTTTGCCATATGTGAACTGTTCCAGGGGCTGAATTATGGGACTCGCCATAAAGTTTTAGAGTGTGACGTCAAAATGACGACGCCGTGGTGCCTTGGTGAGATGTCAATGCGTGACGAGAATCGGAATCGACCAATGATCGCCAGGGTGCCACTCCGGGCCGCTTATTTTCACGGCAAGAGGTTTATTCGCACGTTAAGGAGCCATTTGCTAACTTTTTTATACATATAGCGTGCGAATAAATTAACTAAAGCTTTATTTTTTCAAGAAGCCGCATTTCAAGTTCAACATTATCAAAAAAAATCAAGAAGCAGCTACAGGTTTGCAATTATACGCTCTCGTGGCGCTAGCAAAGGTAAACAAACCGTGCAAATGGTGCCCTTCAGTAAAACAGCCGATTCCACGGCTAGTGCCGGCTTTTGCGCATCATGTGAAGTCAAGGTACTGTGTGATGGTCCTAAATGCGTGGAGAAATCTTATCGAAAGCAGTGTAATCGGGGCTTTGTTTATTTTTCTCTAAGGAACAAACAAAAGAAAGATTGACCGCGGAGCACGCTCCGTTGGGCAAAATAAACATTTATGGCCGCACGAACATCTCACACACAAATGCTTCAGTTAGAAGGAACACGGGAAAAAGCAATGCTGTTTAGCGTACACTACCAACCTCGCTCGTTTTCATTCGTTTTGTACTGTATGTCGCCTCCGCTTTTTGCTTTGGGTGCACTGCGGAGCCCAACCACCCTTCAGCATCAACTTTGCAGCAGTTGAGTTCAGCCATTTGACGCACGTACTTGCTCGCCGTCAGTTATGAGAGGCCGACTACCTGCGGCGGCTTGAAATCCTCCGGAGGCAAAAAAAAAAGATCGGAGCACGCATGACAGTCGCACCGATAGAGCGGCCGACTGGAGCTTCATCACAGTTCGGCGCTTTCTTCGCACCTCCCTTGCGCTCTCACATTTTCAAGTCGAAATAGGCATCGGAACAACTCGCTGAACAAGCAGAACACATTCTCACACACCACCCTTCGTCGTTGCCGCTTCAGTGTCGCAGCCACCACTCCACCGCGGATGCCGCTGCCATTTTCGCTCTAAAACGTTTTAAACTGCCTCATTGCGCTCTACAAAAATAGTCTAAACCCACGGGCATAATTAGGTATGCAACATCGTCTCTTCTTTCGCCTCCGCGATGCAATCGCAGCATCCCGTGACGCAACTTTTCAAGATGGCGACGACGACCAATAGGAGCGGGTGTTTTAGAGTGCTCTCAATTGTAGAACGGCCCGTAATACGGCCCCAACTAGCTTCGAGAGCTTGATTGAACTGATGGGTCCAGGCTCAAGCACTGGGTCAGGATCAGTTTTTTTCGCTTGCGATACTTTGAGGAGACCGTGACATCCCTCCTTCATAGGCATATGAGTACTTATAGGTTGACATAGTTCTGTTTTCCTCGAAATTACGACCTGACTGCAAGAGGTTCTTGTAAATCCGTTGGACTGTTAGCTTAGCTGTCACATGTGCGCGCGACTTGGGGATAATCGAAGGATGAGCAGCATGGTTTTGCTGTGGCAGTTGGGGCAGGTTTTCACAGGCCGATTTCGCATTGGCTATCGGCTGTTATTTTTCTTACCTCTGCGTGTTTGCAGGTAGGCTGCTGCATTGCCCAGAGTGTGTAAGTCATTTGCAAGTCTTCTTTCAGGTAGCCTCATAATGGTGGTATTTAGTCCACTACATCAGTGCAAAGCTTTTTAATGTCTATATGTATGTGCTCAGAGTTGCTGGCATAAAGCACTATCCTTTTTTTTTTGTGTCTGTACATGTGGTCAGTTTTTTATGAAATGTTTTTAGCGCTACGCAGCTGCTAGTTCTGTGTTGTTGTTCTTTAATCGCCTTATCTTGAAAGATTCTTTGTCAGCTCTAAATTGAGCATGCTTTCTGCATCTGCTTCTGCCAAATTGCTCATTTTTTGATGTGTGCCAATGAGGCAAACAAAGGATACCTCTTGGAATCCATTCAGCACTCTCCCTACTGCTGTAAAGTCACCACTACGTGACAGTCTAGTTACGCCGCGCAAGCTATGCATGTGGTGCTTCTAGGTCGCATGCCACGGCTTCTGCAGCATAAGTTGCGTAGATGCTGCGTGAAGATGAGCAATCTAATTCTCCAGACTCGCTGTCTTTGGTTGTTATAGACAAGTTACCAGTTTGTTTATTTCTGCTCTGCGATCTTGCTGGCGCTTGGAGAATGTGCTGATGATGTTATGTGACGAGCACCACCCGTGAATGGTGCCCGGTACACGTGCAGTGCTACACTTCGGAAGGGATCGAACTCACACGTGTGACGGTGGTTGGCTGGGACCTGCAGCCGGTGTACGAAGCACTCGTCAAGCCCAAGGGGAAGATTCTCGACTACAACACACGGTCAGTTGTCTTTGTCACTCCGCACTGCACTGAAGGAAGTCACTCTCTTTCGTCCCTTTTCTTGATCTTCACGACCTTGTGCCTACTTCTTTGTTTTCGTTTGCCTTACTTGTTCCACTATGTGTTGTGCATCCTGCAGTATGTGGGGGCTATGTGATCTTCTGTGCTTAGCATTGTGTGTTTATACAGTAAAAGCTCGTTAATTCGAACTTCACGGGACCGGGAAAAAAGTTCGAATTATCCGATGTTCGAATTATCGAATGGCCTCGAAAAAACTGACCAAAACAATTTGTATTACGGTAAATGTACCGTATTTAGTCACGTAACGAACTCGCTCGCATAATGAACCCACCCAGCCCCGTTCGTGCCTACGAATCTGAAAAAAAACATAATAATAATAAATGCGTCAGTCGTTAGCGCGTCCCTCCGTTTGGCGCCATCAAGGTCCACAACCCATTTCTTGGCAGTGCGCCAAGATGCTGCACAGCGATAACGGTGTGGTTATCTTTTGACTTTAGCTCCGGCAGGTGGAAGGAAAGCGAGCTTGGCAAAGTGCCAGCGCTTGTCCGGTTGTGCAAGCCTCCTTTTCAGTACGTTCGCTCATGCTGGGGCGGGTGGCGCCGTATACTGCCACTGCAATCATCGAAACGAACGATGCTAAAAACCGGCGTCATGATCGCGGCTGACTCGCGTGCCTTGTGCTTCCGTTGATGACTGATGGGTGGAAGGATAGATGGCTATCGCAAAAAAACAAAAAAAAGTTTAACCCATGATGCTCGTCCGAGATCACAGCCTTTTATGGGCGTTGGCTGGAACCGCGCCGACAGTACTCATCCCTATTTCCAAATTAACAGGGTTAGAATTAATGAGTATTTAGTTGCAAGCTACGGAGGTTGCGCAGAAGAGAGCAGGCAGCCGCCGCTGCGCGGCCATGCACTGACCTTGCCGCGGCCGCCGTCCCCTCCCTCCAACGCTGCCGGCCAGCCGCCACGTCAGTCATGGTGCCATTTAAGCTCTACCCACTCTTCCATAGTTTTACCTGGTTCCATCTTCTGTCCCCGTTTTGGACATGCACAGCCTCTAATTATGCCTACCGATCGCGGAGATGTTTCTTTACTTTTTTTTTTTCTTTTTTGCCGTATGATGTGCGCCAAGCCACCTAGACGCAGCGGCGCGTAGTTGAATTATCCGTAGCGGAACCGACTAGCGTTCAAATTAACGGGCTTTTTTATACACAGATCTCTATGGAGCTTGGCCGGACCAAGTAGTGTAGTTCGAATTATCCGAAAATTCGAATTATCGAGGTTCGAATTAACGAGCTTTCACTGTAGTTCAGTGGTCGTCGTGCTTTTCATACATACTGTCAGTGTTCATTTCATCTATACATCTTACCGTTTAATTCATACGTCTTTCCGTACGTATCTGCTAAAACCCTATTACGGCCCTGATTCATTGCACGCTCATAGTGACATACAGTAAAATCAATTCAATCCGAAAAATTGGATAATTCGAGCTAAGGAGCGCGGTTCTGGCCGTCACCCATCTAAGCGTTTGAAAAGGCACCATTGCTACTGTGGCGCACTGCAGAAAGGCCCGCGGAGGCATTTGCAATTTCGGAACAGTTTTTTGGTGCTTGTGACAGTGTGTGCAAATCAAAACAATTAACGAAACCATGCAGAATTCTTGTTGTCACTTAGCTACGTATTCCAGGGGTTCGTTAAATAAAATTTCTGCAATGCAAATGGTTTTCGGCAGTTTTTTGGGGAGCATTTGATAATTCAAACTTTTGGATAATTCAAGTATTTTGCCTGGTCTTTTGAAGGCCGAATTAATGAGGTTTTACTGTATTGCCTTGCCTAACATCCAAATGGCTATATTAGTGAGAAATGCTAGGTTCGGCGTCGTTGCCATAGGCATCACTCTAGGCTTGCAGAACTGGCCTTCAGCAGGGGTGCGTGAAAGTAATGTGTTGCCCAAGCATTTAGTTGGCCAAAAAAATGCATTGCAATTCAGTCACCATGGCAGTGATGGACAGTGTTTGAATCCTTGGCAGAATGGTCGTTAAACCTCTTTTTAGCTTGTTAGTTGTTTCTGTTTGGTTTTGCCTTCTTGCACCACAGTGTGTATGTATTGAAAAACTGCTGATGGTGCGAGTCGTCAATGCGGACTGTGTTGCTCACAGCTAGCTTAGTTTCCTGTGCCATTTGGCTGCTTCACCTACGTGGCATGTACAACACCTTGTTCATCTACGTATACCTGCACACATCTTGTGCGATATCGTGCATTTTGGCCACGCCTGTGATGTCAAAAAGACCAGTAGCTGATCTTGTTCCCTCCCACCCCTTCACAAAAAAATTTTTTGTTCATCTGCACACTTCGCTATGTTTACCGATATTTTGAGGGGTTCTCAGACCCATGGCTGCTGCTCATGATTCTATTTTGAAAGCTTGAAGTCTTTTTGCAAGCTTTATAGACAGCAAAATGTTAATGTGCTGAGGAAATTAAGTGGGTTACAATGGGCACTTAGTAAACAAATCGGAAATCCCAGTTTTTTTCTGACCTGTTGGTGCCACCGGCATCAAGTTGATTAAAACTGCTCTCAGCTCGGACAAATCTTTGGCCCACCTTTTGAGTTCAACATATCCAGAGCTGACTGGATATTGGCAGACCTGCGTGTCATGTTAATGCCCTTGGAGCGGTTACACACACGGGTTGTATGAAGCCAACTGTACTGACACCTTCTGTGTATTGCAGTGCAGAATGAACTGCCAGACCTGTGGCTCCTGCTGGCAGCATTGTCAGACAGATTTGTCTGCAGTAGTCTCTGTGCGAACTTCTGTGGGTACAATAATAATAATAATAATTGGTTCACAGGAAAGAAAAGGCGCAGTATCTGTCACACTTGTACTGTGGACACCTGAATCCCATGTAAAGGAAGGGAGGAAGGTGGGAGTGAAAGTGGAAAGAGAGGGAAAGAGGAGCCATAGTGGAGGGCTATGGAACAACTTCGACCACCTGAGGATCTCATGCACTGACATCCAGCAGCACATGGACGCCTCTCCATTTTGCCTCCATCACAGCTGCTGGTGGTCAGGGATTGAACCCGAGAATTTCGACACAGTAGTCGGGCATCTTACCACTGTACCACCGCGGCGGGGCTGTGGGTACAACGCACCAATCGTTTTTTCTTCAGGGTATTGCGGCCTTATCAGGGATGCTGGCCAAACACAGACAGTAGGCACGGCTGCATTCAGGCCAGGCAGGGAGCAGGATAACAATTGTGATGGATTCTTGTAATCAATCCACCGGCTATTCACTGTGGTTGACTATTTTCCTCTTATGCATTAGGCATTGAGTCCAACCTTATTGCTGCTGCCGCCCATAGATTTTCCAGTGGGCACCAGCTTTCCTTGTATCCTGGTGCTCTGCATCTCTGCAGTGAAATGCTCGGGAAACGAGACTAGAGGCACAGCTGATCATTAAAATTCAAAATAATGATCTTCGTGTAATCTTCATCCAGCAGGGCGTGAAGTGGAATAAAATGGGCCCCATTTTAGGTGACGTCATTTACTCATCGTTGGCATTTTAATCGAAACACAGCTGTGGAAAGGTCACGTGGTTCCAGTCACCCATTTACCGAATATCGTTGACTTGAGCGTGACTTGGTAGTAAAGGGCAGTGACGATTCTCACAATGAGGTCATCGCCTGCCGCCACATGTCGCGAAGCGTGCCAACCGTATTGTTTCCGCCATCGTCACCATCGTCACTCTTGCGGGGGGTATCGCAGGTTCAGCGGCCTGACGGAGGAGGACATGGTGGGCGTGAAGACTAACCTGCGGGACGTGCAGGCGGTGCTGCTGGCCCTGTTCTCTGCAGACACCCTCCTCTTGGGCCACAGCCTGGACTCGGACCTGCGCGCCCTGCGGCTGGTGCACAGTCGTGTGGTGGACACAGCCGCTGTGTTCCCCCACCGCAGGGGGCTGCCCTATAAGCGTGCCCTTCGCACCCTCATGGCCGAGCACCTCAACAAAATCATCCAGAATGGAGGTGAGCCCGTCTCTTTGATTTGCATGAGCACTGGGTGGCATGGGCGGCTTGTTTACGAGACCTCCAGGTCGCACCATTTACGAAGCAGTGTTGCTAGTTAAGTACTGGTTTTGGCAGTGTCCACTGTTAACACAAATGCGTTAAAGGTGCCGTAACTCAGAAAGTTTCGCGTTGGCGTTGTGAACAAAGTCAGGGGCAAGGCGCTGACAGGTGGTCGCTGTCAGCTGCCATGGTCGTGCACTGATTCTTCAATGGTTTGTTCAACTTAAAGAGGTCACGTGATACCAAAATGCTGGGAGGAGCTACAGACTTTGGTTGCTCATTGGAGGCGGGAACGTAGAATAACCAAACTTTCAGTGTTCTAGGATGCCAAGTCGGGCAGGCTACACTTAAGCCACGCAGGCACCTTCATATGGCGTGGTTGAAGCGGAGCTTTATGTGTTGAGTGGCAGCCTACGCTGCAGCGTCATACCGTTAAAGGGAAATCTTAATTGTCCCCCATGAATTTTTAAATATCTATTTGGCTGGCACAAATTTTACCACTTTTGACATGTATGGTCGGTTAGAATTGATGTACATAGCGTTAAAGGTGTACGGAATAAAAAAATTGCTGTCGAGATTTCCAGCGCAGGTGGTAGCTATCGCATTGGGAGTGACCAAAACAATCCACTTTATGAACCGAAATGAGCGGAAAGTAAGTATTTTAATGAATATTTCTCAAATCGCCGCACCTAGCGGGCTCCTGTGAAAGCTCTGACAAAACCAGATATCACGTAATAACTACCCCCATCGCAACCGGTTGCACCTGTTCAATTTTCCTCTCCCCCGTGGCACTTGCAGAGCACAGGGACGGACGTGTTTTATTAATTTTTTATTTTTTGCTGCTCGTGTTCCTGCGCACAATTCATCGTTCCCTTCCAGCGTGCAAACATTTGTCCGCAATACGCGCCCTCCATACGTGTCCCCCTCAACCTCCCTTCTGTGCGTGGATGAACCGACACTGTGTGTAGCCGGTGAACCAACTTCATGTGCGGTGGCGGCGGGATCGCGGGGCCATGGCGTTTCTGAGGGTAGTTGTTACAGTTGAATCCTGCTATAACGAAATTCACGGTGCACGAAAAAAAATTCGTTCTCGCGGAACTTCGTTATCGCAAAAATTTGACGTGAAACGCAGAAAGAATTGCCCAAGCAGCAGCAAAGGCGTTTAATGCCAAAAATCTGTAAGCTTGGTTTGCTTACGCTTCACGGCGAGCAACGCCGTCACGCGATTTTCGCACTCGGTCAGCAAACCCATTGCAACATCGTCGTCTCGGACAGCAACGAAATTCCTGATGACATCAAAAGCGTCCATCACCTGTACGGCGGTTGCCGCAGCCGGCGCTTCCTGTACGTCGTCGTCTTCTTCATCGGAAGAGTCCTTATCATTCCGGGCAGCTTTTATGATCTGCTCATCACTCACATCTTCGTGAACAACAACACAAGCGTCAGCGCCGATGTATTCGTCGAGCTCGAGATTAGGCGGCACGGTTCCTATTTCTCCCAGCGTTTTCCAGGCGGCCGCGATCCCCGGAGCCGGTGACGCCTCTTCGTCGTCGTCTGTAACGCCTGGTGTTAGGCCAGCAGAGTGTACGGGTCGACCTTCAGCAAATCCGGCGTGCCTGAAACAGTTCACAATTACTGAGCGCCCCAGTGTGCTCCAGGCAGCAGACATAATCTGCAGTGCCACGTACAAGTCCACCTTCGTGTCTCGGCCGGTTTCAGTGTTAAAAAGCAGCCGCTGAATTAACCTCCCGCGGTAAGCGCGCTTCAGGCTAAGAATCACGCCCTGATCGAGAGGCTGTAAGACAGACGTGCAATTGGGAGGGAAAAACCTCAGCTCCGTGTTAGTGAGCTTGACTTCGTCGGAGTGATGCGCTGAACAATTGTCCAAAAGCAAGCAAACTTTACGGCCCTGCCGCTTCATGTCGCGGTCGAATGCCATCATCCACTGGGTGAAAATAGCGCGGGTCATCCATGACTTGTTCGCCTTGTACTGCACAGGTAGGCTACGAGTTCCCTTAAAACAGCGCGGCTTGGCACTTTTGCCTATGACTAACGGCGGACGCTTGTCCGAGCCATCCATGTTTGTGCAAAGCAGCACTGTGATGCGTTTTTTGCTGTGTTTGCCGCCGTGACAGCGCTGCCCCTTGAAGTCGAGCGTCCTAGCCGGCAACATCTCGTAGAATAGCCCGGTCTCGTCGGCGTTGTAAATGTCTGCAGGCGCGAAGTTGCTTAAAATTCCGGCCATGTTACTCGCCTTCCAAGCAGCTGCTCCGTCCACGTCTGCTGACATTGACTCGCCGCACAACACTTTTCCAACGATGTTATGGCGGGCCTTGAAACGGTTTAGCCAGCCAATGCTGGCTTTAAAATCATCAATGCCAAGTAGGCATGCATAGTTCAAGGCTTTCTGCTGGACGATGCTTCCGGACAGGGGGACGTTGCTGGCTCGTGCTTCCACAAACCACGCATGCACTGCTTTGTCCAACTCTTCATGGAGGGGCCGCGTCACCTTTTTGTGCTTCGAGGATGTGCCTGAAGCAAGTGCCATTCTCACGCTGCCCTTATTGCCTAGAATCGTTGACAGCGAACTTGCAGGAATTCCGAAGTCTTCAGCAATTGCCGCTTTCTTCCTTCCTCTTTCTGCTTGGGCGATTATTTGAGCTTTTTGCTCAAGGGAAAGAGTTTTGCGTTTTTTCACTTGCGTTGCCATCGTGTCCTGCGGATGAAAACTCGTCGTTGTCGAAGAGAAAGGCAGCGAGTGAACAACGCGACCACGACACAAAGCCAAAATGGCGGAACTGCAATCACGTGATTTCATGCTTAATGTGGCTTTGGATTTGACTTGGACTTCTCGCCAATAAAACTAGTTTCGGTTTCGATTTTGAACGCGAAAATTTTGTTGAAGCAGAAACGCTCTGCAAAAATGGTTCGTTGTGCAGAGAAATTTAGGCCATTAATTCTTATAGGATACTCGCGGGGAATAAAAAATTATTCGTTGTCGCGGAAATTTCGTTGTGGCGGTATTCGTTGTGGCGGGATTCAACTGTACGTCGCACCAGCTGGCTCACAGTCGGGAGCGCACTGCCTCTGACTCGACGGCCACTCAGAAAACGTAAAAAATACAGCGATCCGCTCAAAACTAACCCAAATTATGTGTCTGTACTAGTGCAATAAGAATGCAATTGTGGTGCTTTCTCAATACTCTTGGATATTTGTTCAGTATACCTTTAAGGGTTTTTTTTTTTTTTGTTTGTTTTCATGAAGCATTTTTTACATTAGTGTCAGGTAAGATAAGTTGAAGCTACATCCAGTATTGAGGAAGGCGGAATCATAGTGCACATTTATTTATATGAAGGTTGCATTTGAAATTTAGGCATGGAACTTTTCGCAATTTTATGTCTTTCTTTGGCTAGTTAGTTGTTGTTGATTGTTTACCATCACAAGGCACTACAGTGCATGGCCCTTTCCCAAAGTGATCTTTGATGCAGGCTTGTTTCATGCAAATAATTCTGCACCATAGCAATTCAGAGCTTGTAGCAGATTTTTTTATAAGTGTTTTTGGCCATTTCTTTGTTCTGAGAAGGCTTGGATGAACTCTGTATGCACTCTTAATCTATTTCAAGGTGATTACACCGGTCTGCTGGTATGGCCGTTGTAAAAAAGGGCGATGTATGGTTTCTAGTTTCACCACACTTAGTTGTTATACTGTAGCTAAAAATGCATGGTGTTCTATGGGCATGAAGTTGCGAAAACCAAAATACCTCGTTGCATCGAAGATTTCGTTGCAGCGAAGTTCATTACATTGAGGTTTAACTGTACAAGCCTAGCGTAGGATTCCAGGAGTGACTGTGACACCTCTGCGTTGTGCAGTGGATGGCCATGACAGCCAGGAGGATGCAGCAGCTTGCATGGAACTCATGCTCTGGAAAGTGCGCGAGGACCTCAAGAAAGGTGTCCGGTGACAGCGTGGGTGACCCACCAGAGAAGCTAGGCGTGACTGCCAAAGCTACCGGCACAATTTCCTTGCCTTGGAAGTGCGCCATGGTTGCAGATTCACCCATTAGGATGCCACATGCCCGCTATGAGCTCAAGTCAAGAGAATGTTCGAGGGGCGGACAAAGTCTTGCACATTCTTTTATCATTCTGTTGTGCCAGTCTGAGCTTGCCGGGGGTGTAGGAGTACCTCCCATTTGTCTACTTCGTCGTGGGGCTGGGTGATAGGCAACGGGTTTATTTAAATGCCTCTGAGGTGCTCAGTATCGTGTAAATGGATTGCCACAGGGCATCAGCAAACGAGAAGCAATATGGGGAGAGGAAGTGAAATTAATATGCAGTCAGAGGCACACTGAATAGAAAGCACAAACTGTCACCTGTTAAAGCAAAATTTTGAGCTTTAAGCTGATTGAGCGTGATTTGTTTTACAGCTTCTCATTAGAATGGCAACTGATAGAGATGGAGAACAAGGAGAAGAAATCGAGGCTCATTTGGCCAAGGGCGACGCCTCACTCTGGCACCTTAGGTAGGCCAGAAACAAATACAGGTCACATTCAGTAGTGGTGGATTTTGCTGATTTCGCTTGCTCCATCTCCCTAGATACGATGCAGTGGGATCATAAAACTGGTTTCTTCCTGCAGTGTTAACAGTTAAGGCTTCTTTTAAGCTCGACTGCTTTTAGCGCACAGTAAAGGCATGCTCTCCTCCGACGCAACATATTCGTCCTCCTAGCAAGGAGAGCAACATATGTTGCTCTCCTTGTGGAGACGCAACATATTCGTCCACCATTCTCATCTCCTGGAGGCATGCGTGTAAGTGCTGGCCGCGTGTGTTTCACGCATCGTCAACCAGTGAGCCACTCCCTCCCCCCTTCCCCCCCCATTCGTTCACAGCCCATCTTATGCGCGCACAACTGGGATTGTGCTTCACGTTTTGTTCTTTCTACAGTTCTCTCTGCATCTGAAGAAGTCCTTCAAAGAGGGTTGACCTTTATTTATGTATATATTCCACGTGATTTGTTATTCTCTCACCTGCTTTTTTTCCCCTTAACTGTGAGCAATACAAAGCCACGTTCAATAAAAGTGCTGTTTCAAAGTGACTGGCCTCTTTTCATGTATTGGTGTTTCTTGAAACCACACTTGGGCCATTAGGTGCAGTTTAGGGCTTTGGTTTGTTTTGACACTGTGGGGATCTTATGGTGCACCAATGTTCCAAAGAATGGGTTGTTTCATAATCTTGCTTTCATCGAATGCAAGTGTCATGGCTGCCTGTTTGGGTCTTGCACTAGGCAGCAGAACACCTCGGCCACAGTAAAATAGTGTGTGCATTGCACTGGGGGTAGTACATGGCATACCTGTAACTGACAACTGTAGCCGCCGCGATCGTGATCTACTGAGTTTCGATGGAGGAAAAACGAAGAAGTCCGTGTCCATGTCAGCGCACGTTAAAGAAGAAAGTAGCAGGCTACATCGGCCGCTGTACCCCCTGTTACTTTCTTGGGTATTCGTTGTCTGTATACGAACCTTCTCAAGGTTCGTATACAGGCAACATAAATACCCAAGAAAGTAGCAGGGGGGACAGCGGCCGATGTAGCTCAGTTGGAAGAGCATCGGACGCGATATTCGGAGGTCGTGGATTCGGTTCCCACCATCGGCACGTTGGTTTTTCTTCTTTCCCCTAAACAGATTACATTACTCATTTCGGTGATTATCCAAGTAAACATCAAGAAAACAGACAAAGTACCATCCCCAACGCTTTCCTTGGCCTCGCCGACTGTTGGCTTCTTTCCTTCATGTATTATAACGTGCACCCTCATTTCCCCTTAATTGATCTGCTTATATATATATATAGTGACGTATCCGCAAGCTAAGTAACATCTTGCATAATTTCACAGCTTAATTCCAAACATCAACGTTTACGCGCCGCAAGTTGCTCTAAAGTTATTTGCTTTTTTGCCACTAAAAAACTGCATGTGTGTGGGCGCGCGTGTACTCTTGTACGTTTTCTTTGTAGTGAGGAAGCAATCACAATCCCTGCATCGCGCTGCGAAGAAGCAGACTCTCGACTCGAAGTCCCTGCGTCGCTTCGAATACCAACTCTAACCCCGCCAGACCACCGGAAGAAAGAGAACGAAAGCAAAAGACTGCGAACGCACAGAATCTGCGCTCATTCCCCCCGGGGAAGGAAAATTCTGTTTACTGCTTGGAGCCATGGGGGAGGGGAGAAGACTGTGTTGGAGGAGGAGCCATGGCGTGGACAACACTAACTGCCGCGAGCGCTTCCTCGAAAAAAAAAAAAAAAGGAAAGACTCCGCGAGATGGGCTACGTCATCTGTGTGCCACGTGAATGCGAATCGTCGATCTGCAAAAACATCCTCCCAACCAAGACCGACTGAAATAAAGACCTGCACAGATAGCACTGCTCCAGCGCGCACCTTCTAGTTCATAGCCTTCGCCGCTAGGGAAAGAACACTACGGGCAGCCTGGTGCTACTGGAAACCTGTTGATAAGAAGGGTCTATTAGTTATGTCATTTTTCTTCGCCATTACAGTTTAATTATCTGTCCACGCTGTAATGCACAAGCACCTGTTCTGCGTATTTGTGCCGTCACACAAAGCGTCACACAAGCGGTTAAGTGGAGAAATGTAGGAGAGGCCTTCGCCCTGCAGTGGGTATAATCAGGCTGATGATGATGATGACAAAGCGGAATCACAGTATGTCCTCTGGCGAGAGAAAAACGTTATAAAAGTAAACTCTCTCCGCTAAAATACAAAAAGGGAAAATTTTTGAAGTATAACTCGGACAAAGTTCTTTTTTAGAAATTAGTTACGGTCTATTTAAAAAAAAATTACAATTTAATGATGATAATGGCAGATGAACAGGTATAGAACAGGTTAACTGAGCGTCCTCAACGGCGAGAAAGGTAACGAAAGCTAGCGTACGCGGTCCCATAGGACGATGTTTTCTGTGCAGGTCTCTACTTCAGTCGGCCTTGGGCAAAACATTCCGCTGCTGGTGGCATGGTGCGGAGGATTTGGTCTCGGCTGGGGACAACTTGCTGTGTCTTATTGCGAAAGCAATACTGCTAGTACTTCGAGCCTTAGGCATGTCGTGGCGCCTCCAAACATGACCTTTCACGTGACCGTGTGACGTCACGCCAGACCGAGAGACGGGGCCCCAGCTCGCGCCATCGGATGGTGGCGGTGAGTCCTTAAAGAGCCCATGGAGGAAGGAAACAACTTAGGAGAAGCCCTTGCCATTCCCAATGCACTGGAAAAAGTATGGCGGAAGTGACGTCAAAATTTAGGGTTAGTTAAGTCGGGCCATTAGCAACGGCGACGCTGTTGCTAGGAAAACTCGGGACACTAGCACCACCGTTGCTAAGGGGCCGAGGAGGAGGAGAGACGTTGCAGCGTCCGGTCGCGGCGCGGCCACGCTGGCTTCAAAAAAATGACGTCAGGGCCTCTCCTAAGTTCTTTCATTCCTCCATGCAGGAGCCGCAGCGGTGACGTCACGCCATTTTAACGTGACCGTGTGACTAGTATGACGTTACGCCAGATCGAGAGACGGGGCTCCAGCTCGCGCCATCGGATGGTGGCGGCGAGTCCATACACGGCGCTGTGTCGCAGCCGAGAGAGGGCGCTCGCTGCTTGTGACGTCATGCTAGGAGGATAAATGGGGCTGTGGCTCGGCTCCTCGCAGTAGTCGGGGCGCAGCCTTGCGGTATGTCAGATGATGCGTATAAGGCCCATTTAAATGGGCAAACAAGAGTGAATTAAAGGGCAGCTGCATCACTTTTTTTAAAAAATGAGTTCGGAATACAGATATATAGTTTACGACCCCCTGAACACGAATAAGATGTTAAATTTAGTCATAAGTGACCGCGAACTACTTTTTAATCAGAAAAACGTGCACCAACGCCGTGGAGCGTTTTGAAAGTGGCGCTCTTGCCTCTGATTGGTCAAGCGCGCCGTGACGTCAATGACGGCATGCCATTGAGTGGTAGCGGCGGTCCAAGCGATTGTACATGCACGAACGTGCTTTTCTGTGGATGTATGCCGCTGAACATGCAACGATCACGCTGCTCAGGGGAATATGATATTGAGTCGTACTTGTTCGAACCAGCGGCAGCTTCGGAACAAGGTGACACTGGCGGCAGCGGCGACATGACGAGCGAGGAGACAGCGCTAACCTTTTCCCGCATGGGAAATTCACACCGGTACGTACCGCTGCGCTGCACTGCTGTATGCGCCTGTGATCCGCTCTCAATTGAACATATCTGCGTTACTCGTGCCTTAAATCTCCTGCCTGACTCGAACGAAGCAGTGTCACGTCAATGCGCTTGATGTGCCGATTGTAAACAAATGAATTCATCCAGACGAGCCGTCGCCCCAGTTTTGTTGCGTGAATTTAGTCATTTATATATCAGCAAGAGCAGCAAACACCAAAAGTCATGCTCTCAGCTCCCGCAACCTCGAGTACGTATACATTTTATTCTGGCGGGATTTAGCAAATTAACGCGGGAGAGCGGTACCGACGAGAAGCCAGGCCGCTGCCTTGCTGCGCGCGCGTAATCCCATTTAGAACACCGGTAAAAATACCGAAACGCTAGGACAGCTATCGGCAGTCACGCGCTGCCATGTCGCGAGTTTAGCGCACTTCATTTAGCTGCGCTTAACATCGCGACTTCGACCACAGACATCAAGCTGCCCCGATTTCTTCTTAATTGGGATAGCTGTTGAAATGAGTCTGACAGTGGGTAGCTCAAAAGAAAGATGAACACAGAAGGCTGGGGGACAAGACACACACTAGACTTGCGACTGAATTTTACTCCGGAAAGAACAAGTTTATACGCATTTTTTTATTTTTATCCAGGTGCAACCAAGGAAGATAAAAAAATGCATAAATGCATCCTCTTCGGAGTAAAATTCAGTTGCAAGTCTAGCGTGTGTCCTTGTTCCGCTGACAGAGATATATAACGCGCCCCAGTCCGACGCGCGCGGCTAGCGCGGTCGTTCGCGTTCTCCCGGTTCAAGTTACGAAGCACGGCGCGCACTTCGTGCACTGGGTGCGGCGTTGGGGTTCCTGGCTATGCATGAGCGCGTGTAGAAGGTATGGTGCTTCTCACATCCCACTAATTACCCACTCCCTCCTCTTAAAAAAAAAGTCCTACTCTCTGACATTACTTCTCACAGTTTTCCAGCCGCGTCAGCAGGCGCCAATGCTGAATAGTTTTACTTTCACCTGTGCCTTCATCTGCCCGGCCACTCATCTGCCCCACAGAACAAAAACGTAAACAGAACAGAAGAGCAATATGATGTATTGGGCCTCTTACTTCGAGTTTTCTTCTTTTTGCGAAAACAGCTCTTGGCGGCGGACAGGTGCTCTTGTGTGCGAAGACAGAAGGCACAGCACCGGTTTTCAATCGCGCAGATTTGATCGGTATCCCAAAAGATCGCATCAACGACAAGCTTTGGTGATAGGCACTGTCGCGAAAATGATCTGAGCAGATCACCGACGATTTTGTAGGCGTGAAATCCTTCCTCTTGACCGCGGCAACCCACTTGCGCTCCTTTAGGAATTTATGAAACGCGACATCCTATCGGCCGCCAGTGTAATAGGCTGCGCAGAACCACGGCATGGTCGTTCTTTTCGTGAAGAACGGTGCAAGATGCACTGAAAAAGCTTGCGGTAACGTTCGCAAGAAGAAAACAAGCGCGAGACAAGAAAAAAGTTGCACTGCGTAGCCTGCAAGCGACAGGTGATGCAAGGCCTGCTCGGGCAATAGAAGCGGAAGAGAGGTAGACGCCGTCCTTGACGTCACTACCGCCTGTCGTGCTCCTGTCGTCTGCTACTGACATCCCCCCCTCCAGCGCTGTGCACTGCGGAGAAGCCTGAACGGGGTAGCAACTTTAATCGATGATTACGTCACTATTTCAAAAGCTAAAGCCAAAATATTTCGTATACTTAACATACAAACCCTGCAGATTCGACCCTCTGAAGCGCATCAAATTCTAAAACCGGTGCAGCTTCCCTTTAAGCTGCTAGAAGCAACCAACAGCAGCATCTGTGCTTTCGCATTATACTCTAATGTAGATTCTGCGGTGCTCAACATTTTTTTCCGCAACGCCGTCAATATCCCGCGTGGTGTGATGCGACATTCGATCACAGATGATTGCTCTCCCCTGATGGGGTTGGTACAGGTGGGTCACCGCCGCTTGCGGAGGGGGCTAGCCTGGCGCCGAATTTTTATCTGTTCTAGGCCGTGCGATGTCAGCGCACGTTAAAGATCCCCAGGTGGTCGAAATTACTCCGTAGCCCTCCACTACGGCCCCCCTTTCTCTCTATCCACTTTCACTCCCACCTTCATCCCTTCCCTTACGGCGCGGTTCAGGTGTCCACAGAGCAAGTGTGACAGATACTGCGCCTTTCCCTTCCTATGAAACAACCAAAAACAACCAACCAACCGTCATTGCACACGCCACCGCTGGTGGTGGACGACGGCTGTTGTTGCGGCGCGCGTCTTTCTTTCCCTCTTCCTTTTCTTTCTTCTCTATATTCTCTTCTATCTGCACGAGGCAGCGGAGGTGGCAGCTACAGAGCCAGTAGCAGGCCCGTGCATTTTCTTTTCCTTCTTCCTACAGCCACAACAACAACAACAACAACCAACTACATGTTCCTTCCGTTCAATACGCGGTCCAAATGTGTTTTTCAGCTGTGCTGTGCACAGAGCCAAGCGACAAACGTCGTGCGCCGGCAGGCCTCTTTGCTGGCCGGTATACAAGTGCGTTCGCGTAATTCTGGGAAAAAGAACAAGCACTTATTAATGCGAAAGCATTACTTCGCCATGTTTACAGATTTCTGTCCGCAGACCGTGTCCGCAGACTGTCCGCAGGCTGTGTCCGCAGACCATGTCCGCAGAACATGTCCGCAAAATCGTATCCACAGAAGTTGTGAGGAATTGAGAAGTGGTAGAGGTTAATGAGTGGTGTCAATCGATAGAGGGTGACGTAATGTTGTTGCTGAAAAATAATTAGGCCGATAAGTTAATTAGGTAATTATTTAGACTAACTAGTTCACAGGAAAGGAAAGGCGCAGTATCTGCCACACTTGTTCTGTGGGCACCTGAACCGCGCGAAAGGAAGGGAGGAAGGTGGGAATGAATGAATGAATGAATGAATGAATGAAAACTTTATTTCCACCGAAAAGGAGCCCTTCATCTCCCGCCCCCGGCACGAGAAAGGGGTGCCGTAGTGGATATGACGTCTAGGATGTGACGTCACGCAACCGGAAGTAGAGCAGAAAAAGGAATTAGAAGGGATTGGCGCTCAATTTGAAAGTGCCAAGGACTAAAATGGGTAAACAAGAAGTTTGTTGGTTGGTTGGTTGCACAACTTTTATTTCCATCGGAAATGAGCGTCCTCTTCCCCGCCTCTGTCACGCGTGCCGGGGAAGTGAATTAATGTGAGGTAGATGATGTGACGTCACTGAACCGGAAGTAGAGCCGAAAGAGGGCATAGGAAGGTATTGGCACGCAATTTGAAAGTACCAAGGACTAAAATGGGCAGACAAGAACTGAATTAAGCAACCAACAGCAGCATCCGTGCTTGCGCATTACTCCAATGCAGATTTTGCAGTGCTCTTTAATTTTTAGTTTGCTTTATTGCCCTTCCGAACGAATCGTGCTGAATGCTGGCCATTACCGCTCTAAAAGGCCCGGGTGGCATGCGATCAATTGCAGCGCTTTTAGAGATTCTTACTCGGCATTGAATTTATTCCAGTTTAGTAGGCCATGCTGAAGAGCTAGCTCTCTCACCAAACGGCTCCCAAGGTCATGCTCGCGGCATGATCGCAGAAGTACAACAGCATGTATCCCTTGACGAAATCGTTATATAGCTCCTTCAAAAGCTATCGTGTCCCAAGCAAAAAGTGTTTTTACGGAAATCATTTAAGCGCCATTATGAATATTTGTTCGCCTTGCATGAATATTATTTTGTGGTACAAATCGCGCTTTGTTACTTTCCATACCACGGGACTCATTCGCGTGATATTGCTATCTTCCTTGTAACACAGTTTTTGTGACATACTACACGGCCAGGCGGAGGAGGAGAAGGAAAAAAGTATTTAAATAAAAATATGTAAACACTTCAGGAGGACCCCTTAGTCCAGGAGCCCTCTGGCTGTTCCTTTTAGATTAGCCCGCTCGACCAGCTGCAACTGACCTGCAGCTTGCTTGGCTAGAAGGGCAGCCTCCCAGGAGGAGGGGGTGGGGTGTTTGATGGGAGGAACGTGGATGGGATGTGGGGATTGTCATATGTAATGGTAGAGGGTGGGTGGGGCGGTGTTGCATGTGTTGCAGTATGGTCGAAAGTCCGTGGGGTGAAAGATGTGGGCAAATTGAGGAGATGGGAACGAATGTCTGGAGTTGTCGCCAATACGTGCTGTCGATGTGAGAAAGCGTGTGATGTGGTGGCGGGTACGTGGCAAGGCAACGACGATAGTGGTGAACAATTGTAGTGTAGTCAAGAGGTTCGATGGGGGTGTATAATGAAGGTTTGGGGAGGCCATCCATCGGCGACCGGAAGCTTAGTTCTCGGGCAAACGCGTGAGCGTGCTCATTTCCAAGGATGTCCTCGTGCCCAGGTACCCATGTGATGGTGATGTGATCGGGAGGGGTAAGTAGAGTAGACAATATTTTAGCGGATGAGTGTGGAAGGGTTCCTCGCAGGAGATATCTGTATGTAGAGTCTGTGCATATGTGGTGTGCTGAGTCTGCAACTGACTGATGAGTGCAATAGCGAGGGGCCAAGCATTCGGCTTCGGCGATGCTACTGCATTGGATGGATAATTTTTTTCTTTGTCTGGTCGAACATAACAAAACCAAAAATGTCTGTACTTGGGATGGAAATCATCCAGCCAAGAACTAAGCTCGCGCGTGCGCTGCTGTTATCGCTCATAACTGCCTACGCTTCGCGGGGCACACTGTCGATTTTGTTAAGATTAAAAAAAGAAAACAAAATTATGCTTGTAATATGCCTGCAGTGACCCGTTTTGCAGCATGTTTACATCTTATAAGTTTCAAGCATTTGGTAGGACTTCAGGTCGTCCGCAAGCGGCCATGC
The DNA here is from genome assembly GCF_055883805.1 of Amblyomma maculatum. Classification (NCBI taxonomy): domain Eukaryota; kingdom Metazoa; phylum Arthropoda; class Arachnida; order Ixodida; family Ixodidae; genus Amblyomma; species Amblyomma maculatum. Next base: position 64,501,310 of record NC_139351.1, on the reverse strand, counting down.
CAGTTCATTGAACAAAAATAATTGCATGCATGCTTGACGAGACTGTCATCTTTTTCAAGACAAAAATTGCAAATAGGTGCGTGTACTAGGTGCGCATATTGTGCCGGATGCGAATATGGATATCGCAAGATTTGAAATAAAAATTGCTCAGCAGCGGGCAGCTTCCCGCCGCTCCTTGTATGGAGGCCCGGCTGAAAGGAGTGCTTTTGCCCACCAAGCCGGGTTTCCTTTGGCGCATCCCCATCGTCACGTGCCTCCCTGACGTCACATTGTTTGTAAACAGGGAGAGGTCTATACCAGGGTACGGACGCTGAGCTACTGGCTGAACTGCGAACACACTACCTGAACACGTCCCACACAGACCCCCTACCCGAGTATGAGGGTCTCCCCAATGACACCCTGGATGCCTACATAGCAGATGCCGAGGTCTGGTTTGTTCTCAGTCAGTTGTGTACCACCATCGCGACGGGACCTGACGGAGTGTCAAACAAAACGCTCAGAAACCTAGACCACACGCCTGTCGCTGCCCGACGGAACTAATGAACACCTACTGGAGGGATGGCGAGATCCCTCAGGAATGGAGGCACGCGCGTGTCACACTCATCCCAAAACCGGGTAAGAAATTCTCGGTAGAGAATCTGCGGCCCATATCTCCCTCACGTCTTGCATCGCAAAGCTATGGAACATGTCATCCTTAACCGACTGCAAAATTACGTGGAAGACCGCGACTTACTTCCTCCGACAATGATTGGCTTTAGAGCAAACTTGTCTACTCAGGACGTGCTGCTCCAGCTTGAAGGACGTGCTAGACCCTCCATGTGGGTCCGAGACGAAGGCGGTACTCGGGCTAGACCTGAGCAATGCCTTCGACAACGTCTTGCACGAGGCAATCCTCACGAATCTCTCTAAATTAGACCCGGGTGGACGAATATTTAATTATGTCCGATCATTCCTATTCGAGCGGACAGCAGAGCTCACTCTAGATAGCCTTAAAGGCCCACTGTCCACCCTCCGGTAGAAAATATTTTCTTCCCCGGTGACTGTGAGACTTCGCCCCCAGAACGCAAGGCCGCAAAATGTTTTTGAAAAGAGTAACTATATAATAACGCATTTACAGCCACCCCAATCACCCGATTCTGTCGTGTTTCTCTCCTTCCGTTCCCTTCCAAAGGTTTAACTCTCCTACCCGGTCGTCTAGCCTCCGCAAGACAAATTCCCCTTCCTCCTCCGCGTTTGGCGGGAGGTAAGGCGTGGCGCTTCGCTTGCGCGAAATAAAAAAAAAAAGGAAAAAAAAACGGGCGAGAGAGCTAGCGCACGCCTCTGGATTCAGTCGGGCCGTGGCGAGGGAAAAGCGCGCAGCGAGCGGTAGACACCCATCCTTCACCCTCAGACAGCGAGACAGAACAATGGACGTCGTTTTCGGGAAATACGTCATTACTGCGGCTCGACGGGCCAGCGAAGGAAACGGGGAAGCTGGTTTCCCGAAGGAGCCCAGACACCAGCCCAGACCTCACACTTAGCAAACACATCCGCGACAGCCGATGGATCAATACAAACCACTCACTTGGTAGTGACCATTACATAATTTCCACAGAATTCAATTCTAATACCCCGTTAAAACGACGAGTTCAGGTGGTGAACTGGGACAAATTCATTCAGATTCGGTGCCTAGCCCCGGATATCGTCACAGACCTCTCTTAATGGACTAACACTCTCAAACATGATGTCGCCCGTGCTACTTCCACCACCAGAGCCTGAGGACACGTCGAGTGCTGATAGCCGCCTTCCAGTGGCGTAGCCAGAAATGTTGTTCGGGGGGGGGGGGGGGGGGGGGGGGCTCACGTTGCAGCGCGTCCTCCTCCATATAGAATTCCACCTTTATACAATAATTGCGAAAGAAACATTTCTTGTGGCGAGGTATATAAGAGTTATGATTGTTGGTGGGAGTGCGCATATTTAGTACATTATTTGAAAATAAAAGTAAAAAAAAATTGAACTTCGTGATTAAGATACAAAAAGGAAATATTTTATATAGACCACAAAATTTTTCTTTCTGCTTGATATTAACAATTATTTTCTGAAAAAATTGCTTACGCTTCTTGAGTTCCACAGGCGCTGAGAGGGGCCGCATTGAATGCTGATTGTAGTGGTGTGGCACTTCCGCCGGATATCGAATATGCTGTCACCAGCGTATGCAGACCGCCAACCCACGAGGAGAAGCGCCCCATACCATGTTTAAAGGGGGCATGAAACGGCTAGAAAGGTCACTGACAAACGTTTTCAATGTGTAGAACAAATGCTTCCGAGCATTCGCTCAAAGTAAAACTCATCGGAAAAAATCCAGCGATTTATTGTTAATTTTTACAAACAGCGTTTTTTGAAATTCGCGGGCTGCGCCATTTCCGCGTGGCGGCGAGACTTGGGACTATTCTGCCGTGATTACCTACGTCACCAGTCACAGAGTGACAGGCCACGACAGGCTGCCATTGGCTGCAGCCGCGACGCCCTCTACGTCACTGACACACTTCCGGTAGCTGCGAAAGTCGTCTGCTCGAGTGCTGCAATGCATGCGTGAACCCGAGCTTGGCGCTTCGGTTCGCGATGTTAACCGAAAAGGTGGTGGCGTCCGACTGAAAGTGCGCGTCGGTGCAGGAGTGCGAAAAGAGCACTAGCTGGTCCGATTTAACACCGTACCGATTAAATAGGCAGTATCAACCTTTATGTACCGACCGACGGCGCAGCAGCGTACTGTAGTCCCGTCTCGTCTTTGCCGCATCGACCATTTGTGCGGCGTGTTAATAAATAAATGGAACGTGCGTCAAAAAAAGGTGTACCCTCAGCTTCATCGCGAAAGTACACAAATTCGCACCGCTTAAGTGCAACACCCGATGCCGCCAGGCGCGGGCGCTGCGGCCGACGGCACTCCGGTCGTGCGCTGCTCCCTGCTCGTCGCTGGGCCTTGTTTCTTTTGCATCGCAGCCACGGCGGACGGCATTTTAGAATCGTCCGCTTCGCTGCGTCTCTAGTGTAGTTTCTCGTGTTCCTGTGCACGATTCTTGCGTGTAGCTTCGGAAAACAGTGACAACCTGCGCTGCCGAACTGCATGTGGCGAGCATGCTTTGCTCATGTTTTGCGCCGTTGTTTCTGGATCGGCCGATGCGTACACATGAGATAAAACACGCGTGCACGTTACGCATTGGCACTTCCTAAACTATGTGCATCCGACTGAAAGTGCGCGTCGGTGCAGCAGTGCGAAAAGAGCACGCAGGTCCGATTCAACACCGTACCGATTAAAAAGGCAGCATCAACCTTCGTGTAAATGAAACGTGCGTCAAAAAAGGTCTGTCCTGCAGCTTCATCGCGAAAGTACACAAATTCGCACCGCTTATGTGCAGCACCGGATGTCGCCAGGTTACCGCAGAGATGCCGTCCGCGGGCGCTGCGACCGACGGCACTCCGATCGTGCGCTGCTCCCTGGTCGTTGCTAGGCCTTATTTGCGTCGAAGCCACGGCGGACGGCCTTTTGGAATCACCCGCTTCGCTGCGTCTCTAGCGTAGCTGCTCGCATACTCATGTGCGCGATTCTTGCGTGTCAGTGCGAAAATCAGTGACAACCTGCGCTGCCGAACTGAATGTGCCGAGCTGCTTTGCTGATGTTTTGCGCCGTCGATTCTGGCTCGGACGATGCGTGCACATGAGATAAATACGCGTGCACGTTGCGCATTGGCACTTCCTAAACGATGTGCAAAAGGACGTCAAAAAAAAAAAAAAAACACTACACTATCCTCTTTGTTAATCTCAATTTTAAGATTCGCGGACGAATAATTCGTGCTCACCTGTCATCCGGTATCCAAACTCTGTAGCGATCATCAGTCCGTGCTCTCGTCGGTGATACGTACGCGTATACATTCCATTCGTTAGGCACAAGAGATGCCTCTCGCCGACCATAATGAAAGCAGCTCCGGACTAAAAGTGACGACGACATATGTTTGCACGCGGGCAACTCGCACGCTCGATCGTCTGCCAGCATCCATGCAGAGTCGATGCTATCGCGTCAACTCCGCGAGGGGTCACCGGCCGCCGTTGGTCAAACCGCAGAAGACGGTACCAAAGAGACTGACCCAGGCAGCGTGAGAGAAGAAAGCGGTCTTGTAGAAAGCCGTGCTCGGCAGGAGTGCACACTAATTTGCGCTGAATGGGACAGGGATATGAAGGAAAGTGCTCCCTCCGCGGCGGCCGCCAGTATATGTGGACTCCCACCTGCAGGTATGCGCTCGCGAACGACCCGAGTCGTTCGGGCTGCTGTCGCACACAATTCCGAGAGGTCAAGAAACTGAAGACACCGGCGGCCGAGGAAGACAGCAGACAAGGCTGAAAGCTATGCAAACGCAGACGGGAAATTTCCCTAGCAAAAAAGACCAATAGGGAGCGTTATTGGTTCTATAAGAATCGGTATTGGTTCTGTAGGTATTCTATGTGTTTTATCTGCATTTCTATGAGACTTATTCAGAAACTCATAAATCTTAGACTGGTACATATTTGTCCTATAGGCAATAGTATTGGTTTCATAGGTTTATCTGTGGGTTGTATAAGAAAAGTATCAGACCAGTGCAGAAGCCTATACATCTTATAGGCTGATACATGCTTGTCTTGTAGACCACTACATATTGGTTCATGTGTCTGATACATCAGTATGCCTTTGTTTATGGGTCTTGCATGCAGGATCAGTACGTTGGAGATTTTAGGTCTTTGTCATTGTTTCCTTTTCCATCTCGGACACATCCCCAAATCTCACGCATTCATCCTGTTTATTGAGTGTTGCCTTAACGTACAATATTAGCCGCAATAACAATTGAGAACGCCGCGACACAAAATATTCTCACCTAATTCTGCGCGCGGTCTCAACAAACTACGTACGGTTGGAGCCGCAAGACGCGCGACGCTGTTGCTACTGGATCACTGAATGGAGATGGGAAAGCACGCGGATATAGCACGGTTCTGTCGGGGCCCAGCTCAGTCACAATCACCTACATGTGCAGAGCAGGGCGGTGAAATGGATTGAGAGGCGCGCGTCCAAGCAACTGCAACCGCCGCCGAAGCGAGAGGAGTCGACATCGAGCACGCGACGAGTACGGCTCGAGCTGCCGACGCGGTAGCGCCGTAGCGCGATGCCGGCGGTGCTTCGCAGCGGAGAGGTAGGTTTCCTTTCTCTCACTCCCACTCCCGCGCAAGCGTTCCCGTGCTGGCCTCTCTCATCCTCCTTTCCACCTATCCTCTGGGCGCGCATGCGCAGCTCCGTAGAGGCATTGGCGCTGGCGCGATCGCTGATCTTACACTGATCGGGCTGGCGGCAGTTCGGTCGGTGCCCTGTGTTTATAAGTTTTCGCCGTTTTTCGGGGTGCTTCTCGAGGATATCAACGTTCCAGCGCACGTTCAGCTTTTGATTAGGTGCGTGTGCATCACTTGCAACTTCGGGCTGACGTTTATACTTTGTCAGTGTATGATGTGGCTTTATTATTATTATTATTATTATTATTATTATTATTATTATTATTATTATTATTATTATTATTAGTATTATTATTATTAGTGGTTATTTATTGCATGTACAAAAGGAAAGAAAAGATGTTTGCCAGCCCCGGTATCTGCTATCTTATATCTGAAGCACCTGAACTGGGGCGGCGGAAATAAAGGGATAGCGAGGAGAAGGTAGAGGAAATCAAAGAGGTGAGTGATAGGGAGAAAGAAAAGAGTACGTAAAAATAAAAGAAATATATACACTATGGTACAGTATACAGTAGTTTGCTTGAGGCCCACCCGCAAATGTCTTAGGTCCCTGAGTACTCGGCATATCGGGCGGGCCTCCGCAATAGCTCCCCGTGCAGGCAACTGTTCACTACGCACGCACTTGCACACTGTACAAAACACTGACGGCTGTCGTGGGCGATCAGCCGTTATTGTGGGAAATAGCACACGTGGAGCGTTCAGTCCCAGCGCGCACTATCTGGTGAGGTGAAATAGGCGGGTCATCAAGCCCGCCTGTTCGATGTACTCACACAAGCTCACGTGAGCTCGCTCGCGGGCGCGCGCACAGCCCGGTGGCCACAGGAGCACAGCTACGCTGTCCGGGATTAACCCCTGCGCTCTGTAAGCCGCCAGCAACTCACGTCGTGGTTCGGCTAGCGCGGTGCAGCGCAGTAGAAGATGTTCGAGAGTTTCTACCTCGCCACAGCCATCACACACGTCACTATTGGCAAGTCCGTCGTGGCTTTGCGTTGCAGAATGCCGTTGCCTGCACGCCAACAAAGGATTTTTAATCGCGCGGTGTGATATAATGCAGCGTAGAGTTTGAAAGTTGTCGGCACGATTTCTTGAAAGTATTGATGGAACTTTTTAGCGTTAATCTGTTTTCGAATATCGTGCGCACTGTGTTCAAGTGGCAGAACCTGTGGTGAGGCGCAAGGCGGAATGTTGGTTCAGCAGCTACCTCGGCGTTCAATAATGGCGGCGCCTCTCCTAACTGCCTCCGCATGAATAAGCGCGCGATCGCGGTTGCCGGTATATGTGTGGGCCGATTTTTTGAAGTCGTGGTGGTGTCGCGCTCTTGAAATCGCTTATTTTTCAAGCTGTAACGCAATTTTTTATTTCTTTCAGGTGCCTTCGTATTCGAGAGACTACATCATCGGGCCGAAATCCGCAATCTTGGAATCGAGGGCTACCTGGATGCAGTCAATGTTTGGATTATGTGCCAGTATGCGTTGCCGCTGTCATTGTGGATTAAAATGTGTATACATGCACCTGCTGCGTAACTCATCCCTAGAAAATGGAACATAGCTGCCCTCTCCTTTCTGGTGTCCGGAGAGGTAAACACCCGCAGCTACTCGATGAGACCAATATTCCATAGGGCCTACAAAACCAATAGGAAGCCTACTGGTTTTGTAGGTCTATCAGATTATTGACAGCTATGGGTGTACTAGCATTACAGACCTATCAGTTTTACCAGATGCCATAGGACCGATAAAACCATAACTTATACGACCAGTAAACAATTGACCTATAAAACCAATACTTCAGCAGACCTATAAAACCAATAGGCTAGGATACCCATAAGACCAATACTCTGGCAGACCTATAAAACCAATATCAGTAATCTGATAGGCTATTAGTTTTCTATTGGATTTTTTTGCTAAGGAAGGCAGACCGTGAATGCATGGGCGACGCTCGGGGGAAAACAGGCGCGACGACCGGAAGTCTGAGAACCGAGCGTCACCCGATGACGCTCGGAAAACAAACGAGGTGCAATAAAAAAACCAAAACGCTCCTGGGACAGTGTTCAGCTCCTTCTCTTCGGCGCATAGGAAGAAGCGTGAAAACGAAAAAAAAAAACAACCACAAACAAAAAGCGCAACCACGGAGAGAGCATAGTGTACGGGGAGAAGGGCGAGGGAGTACCACTAAGAGCTGCTACAGCGCGGTGAGGATTCGCAGAAGGCACGAGAAAAAAGAAAGCCCCAAAAGAGAGACACAGGGATTTTGAGGAAGCGGGGAGTCGAAGGCGAGGGAAATACCGCCTTTGAAACACTGAGCGGGAATGGAAACCTGTCTTGTTTCGTCGTCCACCCCCACCTCCGCGGCCGGCGCCAGTTGACGCGACGAGCCCGCTCGCTATCTAAACGCCCTTGAAACTTAGTGCTCGGAAATCGTTCCTGGCTTTACGTGACTCCGTCTGCATGGGCGTTGCTACGAAATGTAGCCCCCAAGTTCGTAATGTTCGTGCCGAAATGTATTTTCGAACGAACTGGAAAAAGATATTGTAGACAAAACCCAGAATGCTTTCGAGCGCCGGTGGTTGTTTTGGTCGGCGGTGCATGACAGCACGAAAACATTTCGGGGGGGGGGGGGGGGGGGGGCTGAAGCCCCATAAGCCCCCCCCCCCTCCTGGCTACGCGCCTGCCGCCTTCTCCATACGTGGGAAGCACACGCGCCAGCCTGTAACGGTGCTGGCTATCGCTGACCTTGTACGCGAGATTAAAGCGCATGCACTCGGCCTAGCCCATCAACAATGGGGACAAGCTTGCACCGCTGTTGCGGACCTGTTCAATCAGGGCTGGTGAACGGGAACCCTCCCTTCGCAGTGGACTCATGCCTGCCTAACTTTCATCCCCTAGACAGGTAAGCCTCTGGTTATCAGAAATCAGTGCCCCATTTCCCTTACGTCTTGCCTCGGGAAGCTATTTGAGCACGTTATCCTTGCTCGTCTCCAGGAACACATGGACGATAACCTCCTTCTTCCCCCCACAATGGTAGGATTCCGACCCCACTTCTCCACTCAAGATATCATGCTGCAGCTCTCAGAAGACATCATTCACCCCCGTAACACGAAGCGGACGCGCGCGGTGCTCGCCCTCGACCTGGAAAAGGCATTCGACAATGTACTGTATTGGGCCATTTTGGACGCTCTGACGTCCTACCTGTTGAATATCATATCCATCAGTACCTCTCACCCTTTCTTTGTCAGCGCACAGTTGAAATCCCCTTTGGCTCCCTCTGTTCCCCTGTTTTCATCCTTGGAAACCGAGGTACCCCTCAGGGATATGTGCTCTCTCCGCTTCTGTTTAATATTACTCTCATCCCAATGACAAAGACTGTCAGCCATTCCCGCCCTCTAGCACTCTTTATATGTTGACGACATCATCCTATTGACCTCCACAGGCAAAATGGGAACAATTGAAGAGACACTGCAAGCTGGCGTAGACGTGGTGGCCTCTCATGCTCACAATGTTGGTCTTGTATGCTCACCTACCAAATCTGAACTTTTGGCCCTGCACCCACATCGCGGAAGGATAGGCGAAGCTCCCCCGCCTAGCATCGAGATCACTATTGGTGCCGTCTGAATCCCGGAGGTGGAGAGAGCTCGCATCCTGTGGATGGCTCTCCAGAACAATGGCAAGAACACTGCCATGCTCACGAAACTCACTGTTACCGTTCAACAAACAGTCCGCCTGATTAGACGAATCGCTAATAAATACCATGTCATGCGAGAACACGACCTCCATCGCCTGATCCAGGCTTTCGTCCTGAGTCGAGTAGTCTACTCATTACCATACATCTTCCTCTCTCGAGTAGAGGAGAACAAGGCAAACTGCCTTATTCGTCAGGCGCACAAGACGGCCCTCAATCTTTCCCTTCACACGTCGAATGAGCGCCTTCTTAAGATGGGTGTGCACAATACCCTCGCCGAACCCACCGATGCTCATCGATCTGCCCAACTTGATCGGTTCACCTCCACCCTAGCTGGCCGTCAAATTCTTGATGTTATTGGCCTACACCCCATTGGATATTACTCCCACACCTTCTCCCTCCCACGACACATATGACAACTTCTCACCATTCACCTCCTCCCCAAGAACATGTACCCCGAACATCATATGCGGCTCGTCGTGGTGATTCCCTCAATAGAGGAGACAGTTGAAAGCACCACGTTACCCCCCTTTCTCCCATCCCAAACTAGAACATCAATCCTCCTCCTCCTCCTCCTCCTCCTGCGGCTCGTCGTGCTGCTAGGGCTGCAGCCCTACACAAACACTATGGCACATAGCCGGAGACCGTCTACGTCGATGCTGCCTGTTACACTTCTTCTTCCGCTTTTGCCTTGGCGGTAGTGTCAAACTGCTCCACCCCTCTTACCTCAGGTACTGTCATCGCTTCCACTTCCGCGGAAGCAGAGGAAGCGACAGTAGCCTTTACAATTTCTACTACATCGGCGACCCTCATTTTCACCGATTCGAAGACAGCGGTACGAAACTTTGTAAAAGGCCGTATCTCCGAACTCGCGTTCCGGCTTCTTAGCCGGTCTCCCGTCCCTATCCCACCTATTCAGCTTCTCTGCGGTTCCGGTCCACGCCGGCCACCCAGGTAACGAGGCGGCTCATTCTTTAGCTCGAGGTTTCGTCAGCCGAGCAGGAGCCGCCGACTCCTGGGAAGACGCTCGAGATCGTATGATCGCTTACCACGAGATCACTGTGCACTATCGTGAACAACGTCTTGCCTGTCCCCCTCCATACGTCTCTCACTAAATTGCAGCAGGTAACGTGGCGCCAGCTACAATCCTGCACTTTCTCTTCCCTGCCTATACTTAGCCCTTGTTCACCCAGGACTGTTCACGCTGGAATGCACCCTCTGTGGTGCTCCCAAAGCGGATTTTGCTCGCATTCTTTATCCTTGCTTTAAGCATCTTCCATCAGCCGAATGGCAACTCATAGACCTCGAGCGATGGGAGGCTGCGGTGTCCAGTTCTGACCCGGCTGCCCAACGGCAGCTGGTGGACTGGGCTTTGGAAGTCGCCGGGAAGCATCACCTGCCGGCCATGACACGCATCCAAGAGCAATCCCATCGCTAGGATGTTACAACTAAGGCTCGCCTTAATAAAGTTTGTCACCAACACCAGACTGCCGAGCGTACTAGTACAGTGCTCTAGAATATTATATAGTACTAGACCGAGCATAACCGCCGAGATGGGCCTATGGAAGAGTTCAGTCAACGAGAACCAAGAGAAAATGATTTGAAAATACGTCATGTGACTGATCACTCCACTGGAGTTTTCGAAAGTGTATCTGCGACCCGGACATTTGAAGAAGACTTTGTGTCCGTTTTTACACATGTGTAGTGAGTGCCAGAGACTGTGGTAACGAATGTACTTGACACCGGAGAGTAATCCAGTGTATAAGACTTTGCGTTTGGAGACTCAACCACACAGAAATACTGCATATACAAAATTGAGACCGCTGCATGCTCCTTCACAGATCATCGGGCAGGCTTCTTCTCTGTTAAGAAAAATGAAGAAAAGTGTATTCCAAATGTCTCTCATATTGGTAAGCATACATGACCATAAGCTCAGCCAGTAAAATTTATCTTTATAGCCGAGCTAACCTACTGCCATTTTTTCAAGTGTTTTTCTTGTCTGACAGCCAAGCAGCAAAAGAGGTTTTCCGGTTTGTGTGTGAGACGTTCAGGCTCCTCAACGCTACCTTGCCTGAGGTGAACGTGTTCGACACACCGGCCTCCAGCGTTTGTTATCTCCTTGCAATTGAGGAAGCTACAATAGAACAATCCGAGTGGGGCAGACAGGCACGGTGGCGGGACTAGACGTCGTCGGATCTTCCGCCCGACATCCACGACTTCGGCTGGCACGGAGGCTGGCACGGGAGACCGCATTGCGGCGTGGGGGGACGTACCCTCTACCCGATGTCAGCAATACGGCCTGCTGGAAACGCGAAATTATTCTGTCATTCTGGCGACCATTGTCGCGCATGTTCTAGGCAAAGCTAGATGCCCGCACGCGACCGAGTGATTCGTTCCCGTTCACTCGTATTTTCTCTCTGTCGGCACCGGTGTTTTGTGGCGACAGAGAGGCGTCGCTTTTTTACAAAACTGTCCCAGCGGGCCATGTTAATTTCCACTACTCCGATACACGCGGACACGACTGTTGGAGCAGGCCTGCGTTGACCTACCTCGTATGCCTGGAAGAGCAGAAGCCACTGCGCTGTTGGAGCACCCATTTCACTGCTGCAACCAACAGCCGTGTGACCGTACGGCGTCTGCCGTACTAATGGTTGAAGTGCGCGGAAAGTGGTGAGCGCATAAGCGCTTCCCCCGCGTTCCACGCGTCGCCATAAATAGTGATTGCGACAGACTTCTACGCGCTGTGTGCATTAGACGGCACTTGGCTAAAGGAGTCACATTAATAATGCGAAAGCATGCCTAAGCTCTGTTGGCAAGGCCACGTGTACAGAGCGTGTTTACGATCTCTGCAGTCATTGTGGCGTTCTTAAACGTTAGGATCCAACGAATTGTTAGATCCAGAAAAAAAAAAAAGATGCTGATACGATGATTCGTTAATCAATTAGAGCAAAAAACGTAAAACTACAATTGATCAGACGTCGAAATAGCTTTACGATTAATGTCGATGTCCAAGGAGTGTGATGTCATACCTTGAACGTGAATTTGTTTCTGACCTAACGAGTGGCTGATAGTCATCAGACGCATGTTGCGGTTTAGTAGTGTGTCATGATGAGAGAAAAACGATGTTCTCAGAGCACTGCAGAATATAGAGTGGAAACATGCAAAGCCTCAGCTTTGCTGCTTCAGATGGTACATCGCGCGTCCCATGATTCCTAAAAGAGGGCCAACGTCCGTCTTTACCTCGCAATTTTTGAATGCGTACCAGCCGTGGTAGCCCTTCAAGAGCCAGAGATGGGCGCCATACTCACAAATTATGCGAGATTTTAACAGTACCTCTCTCTATTTCTCTTTGTGTCCACCAAAATTATACAGCTAGGCTTGTCAATCTCGACCTCCAGATTGCATATTTCTACATAACGGTGACTCTCCTTCCTCTCCGCAAGTAGGACCCACCACCTCACATTTTGAATCTATACTGTTGCCCTAAATTGCAACACATTTCTTTTGAAGATCTCTTAAGCCGAGCGAGCATCGAGTAGAGACTCCCTCCAGATTATAGGTGACTTTAACGCCCCCAGTCGCCACTGGGGTTACCACCGTGAAGAAAAGCGAGGGCGCAGGTTTCCGGAGTTTACGTCCACGCTGGGCCTCACTCTTCACACTAACCCCGTCCATCCAACCTGACTTGGCAACTCTGTGAAAAGGGGCACCGGTCCGGACCTTGCCTTTACTTATAATATCCAACATGCACACTGGGTCAACAACGAGGGAATATTAATCCTCGGCAGCGAGCACTGCATTATCAATACCACAATCCGAACTCGTCGACTATCCAAACCCACAACACAAGCCGCTCTCCCAGAATGGATGAAATTTAGGCACAATTTCGAGCACACAACATCCTTTAAAGATATATCCTTTACCGCCGCTAGTGCGACGCTTGTTTCTGTTCATCTGCTTTTGCCATATTGCGAGGAGTCAAATCTTTTCGTAGTGGTGGCGTCAGTAGAAAATGACATCTATACTGACCTGGCTCAAAACAAAGTTTTTAACACAGTCAAATAACCAACAATATATTTTTACAATTATACAAATTGTTCACATTTGAAAATGCTGTATATTAACATTTTACACATAATTCCCACTTTTAAAGTGGAAGGAAGCACGTTTGCATGTATCAGCCACCATTTTCGCCTTTCAATTTGCGAAATAAATTTACTTTTTGGGAGAAGGCGCATGCAATACATTCCTCTAGGCAGCCGCTGCCGCCGTTGATGGCATCTACATATACCGCAAGTTCATCTTGGCTGTATGTGCTGTGAAGAGCTTTTGCCCTAGGTCTCGTTCTCCTCTTGTGGTGGGCAGGGTGAATATTCTTAGGTAGTGGCTTGACTCATATATTGCCTTCGCGATGCGTTTAGGTATATGTGTATTGGTATCTTGTGGTGGCAACTCGATGCTGTCCTAAACGATCAAGTATGGTCCTTCCTGCTTTAATGCGTGGAAGCCGACGGCCCTACCTAGCTCGCTGCCACTTTTTGATCATCGGTAAGTTTTGTCAAAAGCCTCACCCAGTGACAATATTACTTGTCTATGATGCTGTCTTGCAATACGCGATTTAGGCAAGTTGCCATACTTGATGCAATAAAAAGCTGCGTTACCAAGACAAGGACAAATGAAAAGCTGGACGCACACAAACGCAAAATAGCCTGAATCAGACCGCTACATTTCAGCTTTCGAACCCACTTACATCTTTCTGTGCTTAGCTCGTGGCAGTTCAGGTGGCACTAGATCTGCTCCGTGGCTACCATAACCGTGCTTCCTGCAGCCTATGTTGTCATCCGCACTGACGCATTTCAAGCAGTTCGTTTGCTCCGACGTGTCAGCCGTTGCCCCAAAATATGCCAAAACATCCACCAGCTTGCGCCGCGCATCCTGCAGTCAGTACGCATTGAGTGGGTCTCACGGGACCTGCTGCCTTCCCAAAGTCAAGCAGATTTAGCGACCTGCCTCGTCAAACAAGGCGCATCAATGCCACGGATCCTTGAAGTGGACGACGCTACCCCCCTTTTATGAAGAAAGGAACACCTCCGACGCCGCACACGTGCCCATATCCCTCTGTGTCCGGCATCCCTTCCCGCGGTCTCACCCGTGCAAAGGAGGTTGCGCTTAGGATGATCCGGCCGGGTCGACGTTGCCCTCACACCAGCTGTGAATAGGACGTGGTCTCACTTCCAAAACTTATAACCCCTCCCAGGATGCCCGATCTGTAAAAACGAAAATGTTGAAGCCGACATTCACCACTTGTCGTAGAAGTGCCCAGCGCTGAAAGGTAGCCTTTCGCGACCAATCCTGCCTCATATATCGCTTGGACGCAGAGACCTCCTCATCACTCACTCCTGGACTTCATAAAATCAGCCAACCGTTTTCCATTGATTTATTCATTTATTCATCCTTCACCTCATACTCCACTGATGCCCTGAGGCAATAAATGTCGTTAGAAAAACAATAAATTTATTTCTTGGAGAAAACCAAGGCATATACAAGGGATCCCTGCTACTATCTAGTCATCAAAAGAAGCCAGCACGTGAACAAGTGGCGTACACTAATTCAAAACAGATGAACAAAATTTCGCGGCAAGAAAATAAACTTGACCATTGCCGGCCCACTAAGTAAGAAACGTCCATAGTCATCCAATATCACGAATGATCAGACACAACTAGATAGGCACGATTTATACCGACTTGGCGCCTTTTCTCACTTTTTTTGTTTTGTTTCAAACGAGGCTTATCTGAGCTGCACGGTTTTGCGCTTGTGAGACCGTGGTTCAAAAAACGGTCGAATGTCATAGCGTCTCGTTCTGTTCTTTTTTTGTTGCTGTTGAAAACTGGTTTTAATCTGACTTTGTGCTCTTTTTACCGTATCTTCGTTCTCGACGAGACTTGTCTGAGCTGCACAATTTTGTGCTTGCTTGATGTGCTGTTTTTTTGTTCACTGTTTTTCTTTCAGGAAGCCTGGAGGTGGTGTTTTGTCTTACCTTGGTTCCTTTTTCGGGTTTCATCCCGCTTTACTGATTTGCACTCGGGCCTAACTGCATTCTCATTTTGATGGTTGGATCTGATCTTTCGTTAGATTGGATGCCATTATAGATTTGTCTTACTTAGTGGGCCGGCACTGTTTAAGTTTATCTTTTTTTGCCCTGAAAACTTTGTTGTTGTTTTTTTTTTCATGTTGTTTAGTTTACGTCACTTGTTCGCGCGCTTGTTTTCTTCGATGATTAGATGGTAGCGGAGATCTTCACGAAATAAAGTTGTTAGTCTGCGTTTGTGTGCGTTCAGCCTTTCCTTCGTCCTCGTCTCGACAGCGCAGCTCTTTATTGCATCGAATTATGAACTAACTAGCCTGACAAGTTCTACTGAAGCCACACTTGATTCGCTCTAGATGAGAGGGAACACACTCGTAGCTATACTTGTAGAAGACAGTGAACAAACGGTGCTCGTTAGCACCGGTTATTCGGTAAGATTATTTGGCCATCGCAAGTAGGAGCCATAGAAACGAGACTTCAAGGTTCGTAGGATGTCGTTTTGGCATTCGCAAGGGTTCTTTCAGAAGGCGCACAAGACAGAGCTTTCGTAAATACTCGCACAGCTTTTAAATAAGACGGCTTTCACTGGATTTTAAAGTACGCAGCGATTCTTGAGCACCCCCAACCCCCGAGTCAAATTTTTAGCGCGGCGTTCATAAGTGGTCTCTGTCTGATAGAGACTAAATATTGTACGAACATCCGACCTTCCAATGCGAAAGGCAAGTTTTGTAAACACGTCGGAGAAGTGAACTAGCTCCTACCGAGTGGATTTGGACAGCGATCGGCCGCACCTACAGATCAAGGCAAAATAGCTTTATAGGATACAGACATCTACGATTTTTCTGGGTAAACTATATTCTCCGTTGCATTTAGTGACACAAGGATTGACATAAGAACAATTGGCGCAAGATCAGATAAGTTAAGAACACCCGGAATTTACAATGAATTCTTATTCCTCTTTGTGTGGGGAGGATTTCAAACTGCAGCCCACAATGGCGATTGCACGGCCATTTGCCCGAACCTACTCACGGTTGAAAAAACGAATGATTTACTGCTTTTAACAGCTTTTAAGAACACTTCTTTACATTGTTATTGTGCTCTTAGTTGCTTTTTATGCTTTCATCGCTCTACACGCGCTTTTGAAAACTTGTTTTTCGTTTTTATCAATAGCCTTCAGTCAGGGTCGTCGCAGTCTTGGTTTTTTGCACCCTTTTGTATGGCCTTTGCATTTTTTTTTTTTTACGTTCTAAAGGGCGCTTTTACCGTCTACCACGCAAGGAAATCTTGTTTTCCTCCGCTTGCGGGTGCCAATTCACGCGTTTTCCACCGAAATTGTTCTCCCCTGCTTTCTAGTACTATATTTTCGCCATGAGCACAACTGCTCAATGAAAAATATAATAAAAGTAGGAAACTAAGGACTTCATAAATATAGAGTCTGCTGTCGCAGAATAGTGGGCATGTTCCACGGCTAGCGTACATGTAAAACGGCAGAGAGAAGAGTAGAAGGGTGCAGAAAAAGCGGAGTGACATTAAGAATAGACGTGAATATGGGTTCACACACGCGGCATCAAAAGAAAACCAATAAAATAAGACCGTTCGAAAGAGTGCGGTACATATTTCGATTGCATTAACAGATTCGTAAGCTAAAATTTCATTCTGGCGTACACTTACCTCTTTCTACCTTTTGCAAAACGCAATCTCCGTTGCAAGAAATGTCTCTGCAGAGGCTGTTAACTGTAGAATATAATAAGTAGGAATTTAGAACTTCGCGCGATATTCATATTGCGGACTCGAGTTTTTTTCCAGTGCAGCGCTTTGAAGCATGACTTACCTGATGTAGGCTGTGTACTGCATTGAGACAATCAAGTAAAATGTTTTCCTTGTTTATTTGAAGGCATATTTGAACTCAGATGACAGCGCACAGAGATTACTGTATTTGCAGTGTACTAGAATATGCCGAATATGAATGATTTGAATTTATTTTAAATATTTGTGAGCGGTAAATAGGGGAAGTTCGATATTAATGAGTATTGTTTGTCTTCAGTTTCTTCACATCAGTCATTAAGCTTGTAATCCCCTTTATCGCCAATTCACTTTCAATGCCTAATATATACCCCTCGGTAGGCTCATCGACGGAAACGTTGCCGACGTTCCAGATGGGGATTTTAAGCGGAGACATATTTCGATTTGAAATTGCAGCACCGTCGATAGTGGTTGATGACTGCCACCGATGGTTCGATTATTATTTGGGTGGCTATGCCGCAGTGGCCGGTGACGGAATGAACTCCAGCATTGCAGATTGCCCTGGAGCGGCCGATGTGCTTCGTAAAAGCACCGTCGGTCGGAAGGTTTATTGAACGGTAGGTGAAGGTCACCGTCTGAAGAGGCACGCGCTCCTCATCCAAGGCATACATATTGATTGGATACTCGGCACAGTAGTACCTGCTATTCACAACGATGCTTCCAACAGTCCCCTTTATATGTCCGCGCTCTACCCATTCAACAATCGCTGAAATGCTGGACTTCTTAAGGGGAAACATCAACTCGTCGATGTCGACGTGGATAAAGTACTCTACTTTGGACATCGACCGAAAGATGCAGTCGTAGAGTACAGGCATCTGGCCTCCCGCGTGAACATTCGAAAAGTCTAAAGTAAGACCGAATGATACCAAGGTTATGTCAATCCCAACTGCTTGAAATGTACTGATCAGAAGTTTCAAATCGAGGATCATTTCTAAGTCGTAAAAATAAAAGCTTCGCGCTCCTACTAGTCTGTAGTGCGCGACAAATTCGGCGACCCTCCATAAACTGACGTTGGATCCGTACATTGGCCGGACACACACTGCGCAACATTTGTGGTCCGCTTTTTCCGACGGAATGTGCAGGGGTAGCCACTTGAGCGAGCTGGCTGGTGCCCCTCGCACTGCAATAGCCACTTTGGCTTCTCCACCAGCGGTGACTGTCTTTTTCGGAGGCTCGCACAGGACGAAGGCATTCTTGAAGGGGGGATCATACCACGTCCAGACAAATTTAATTCGGGCTGCGTGCACTCTTCTTTCTGTGGAGGAGCGAATGTGGCATACTAGCGGTGGGTGGGATCTGAATGTGCTTCCATTCAGCTGGTCGCGCACGAGACTGATGACGTGGATTGCGCGGTATTTGGTGGACACAAGGAAGGCAGAGAAGACGTGGATATCAGTTGTGACGGCGTGCCACGATTCGTTTTCCATCTTCGGAGTGCTGTTAGCGGACGTGCGCAATTGCTGCGCCAGCTTCGCGTCCCAGTGTTTGTATCGTAGTTGTGGAAGACGCTCATTCTCGCTTGGGCATGTCGTCCCTGCGAGCGAAAAAAGGATATATTGGTCTGGTGAATATTTGCAGCTTGATACGAAACAGGAAGGCATGTTTTGGCAACAGTAAGCAGATATGTTTTTGCAATGGAAATGTAAATTTTTGGTTGTGAGTCTTGTTAAATTTTTATTTCTAATGAGATTTAGACGTACCTATCCAAAAAAGGAAAGCTAATTACTATTTTTTGTCCACACAAAAGATGAGACAGATAAAAAAAGCATATAAAGTTATTGCGTGTTGTTCTCGTGCTTAATGAGAATAGGACAAAACAACAGTGCGTAGTTAATAACTGAGGCGCAGTCAAAGCGACGTATGACGCAACCTAGGTGGCGCTATCGTTACGGCGATCGAGCGATTGCACGTGGCTACCGGAAACGGACGGACTGGCGACAGCGGGAGCTTCCGAAGCGTCAAATGGATGAGTTTTTATTACCTTATTTCTTTTTCAGCTAGTTAGGTTAGGTGCAGCCTAAAGAATAGATTTTAGCTCTTGGTCCTAGCGGCCTGGTTTTTCGTGCCGGCAGCTAGGTTTTCTTGGAGTTCATTGTTTAGCTATCTTGTTTAGATAAATATTTTTTTTTCTAGGCTATTGGCATTCGCAGATTTGGTTTTTAACGCGTGTTTGCTAGTCGTTTCTTGTGTCTTCTTTTGGCAACTTGTATATTCTAAGAATTCGTAACAGTTATAGTTCAGTCGATGAGCGCTTAAGATTTGCAATCAAAAGAAGGTAAAGTGTACTCAGTGTGAGGCGCAGGTTAATCTCAAAGAAACGCGTTTTGATTCTGTAGGTGAAGCGGAAGGCAGCGACTTTTTGTGTCGATGTTGCGTATTGAATGCACGTCTAGATAGATTTGATCAAGAAAGGGGCAGTTTAGTGTCTCGTGTGGAGGATTTAGAAAATGAAGTACGTTTGCTAAGGACGGAAAATCAGAAACTGCTTGGACAGCTTACTCAGATTGAAAAGAAAGGGGCCGACTTTGTCCTTGGAACCAACAAGGACGAACATTCCAATGCGGGCAACGTGGCTGGGGCCAGCACTGGCATGGAAGGCATAAGCAAAGTAGGTCAGGCGGATCCGAACCGTCAGAGTTATTTAGAAGCAGCTAAGACGCCGGAAAAAAAGGAAGAAGTAAGGAAGAATGAAAATCCCAGAGATAAGGACGCAGATAACCGAAAGCAGGAGCCAACAGTTGGGAGAGGGAGAGAGAAGAAGCCCCAGGGGCTTATCGCCGGAGATTCTAATATGAACAGGTGCAAGCGAGATATCTTGGAACGTGTAAGGGGTGATAAGAGAGTGTTGGTTGGAGCCTTCCCAGGGAGAACAATGAGGGCTGTACTAAAAGAGAGTAAAAATAGGCTGTTGAAGGATTCCGCAGAGCGCGGTATGGTAATAGTAGCCGCGGGTCTAAACGATGTCCTAAATGGTGACGCTGCAGGAGTGGTGGAAAGTCTAGCTAAAGGAGTTGACGAGATCAGGGAGATAGCACAGCAGACGCAGATAGTTGTATGCACAGTACCAGAGGTGCTAGGATTGAACGGAAAGATGGAAAAGGACGTGGTGACAGTTAATCAGGACATAAGAAAGTTAAGCCTGGAGAAGCGTTTCGAAGTGGTTGAGGTAAACAGGGAGGTACATAAAGCAGGTTTTGGTAGGGTTTTTCAGCGAGATGGCATTCATTTTAACAGAAGGGTCGGAGCAGAGATCGGCTGGCGCTTGGCAGGCAGGGCTGTAGCTTTTTTAGGGGGTCCGCGAGGACTCCGTGCACAGAGGTAGCTAGAAGTGAAGCAGAAGAAAGTGTAATAATGGAGGCTGAGCCCCCAAAAATGGCAAAGAGTAGGTCGAGAAAGAAAAGTACAAAAAAGAAATTTAACACTAGGGTCAGCTACATAAACATGCAAGGAGGTAGAAAAAGAGCGAAATGGCTAGAGATAGAACAGCAGTTGAAGGATGACAAAATAGGTGTGTACGCTCTTTGCGAGACTCATCTCAGGGATCTAGAAGATCCGCCGTTTATAAAAGGCTACGTCTGGGAAGGGTGCAACAGAACGAGAACGGAAAGAAAGGGTGGAGGGGTAGGTATGTTGATACACCAGGGAACAAGTTGGCAAAGAATTAAATCATCTTGTAAAGAACATATCTGGGTTTCAGGAACCATTGCCGGCATAAGGACATGGCTAGGGGTAGTTTATTTAGGAACAGGACATCAATGCAGGCAAGAAAGCAGGGATCTTGTTGAATGTCTCAGTGACGATATAAGCCAGTTTGGAAACGGGGCCAATATTATTCTGCTGGGTGACACGAACGGCCACATCGACGATCTGGATGGATACACGGATTGTAACGGAAAGCTAATGCTAGATTTCTGCGAGCGACACGATCTAGTTATAGTAAATAGAGAAACAAAATGTGAAGGCCAAATCACGTGGGAATTCCGCAACAAGCAGACGACCATTGACTATTGTCTAATGTCGCAGGAAATTTATAGCAAGGTCACAAAAATGGAAATAGACGAATAAGGGGAGTGTAGTCTGGGAAGTGATCATAAACGTATCAGTCTGCAGATGGGGCCCTTGATGAAAAGAGAAATGGAACTTAGACAAAACGTAAACGCAAAATTAAACGACGATCAAATAGCGCAGATAGCAGCAGACATAGAGGAAGCAATAGAGAAAAGCCCCATGGAAGACTGGGATTATGAACAGGTAGAACTACTCATAAGGAGTAAAATTCAGGAGGTTAAAGTAGCAAACCGCTGGAATGGAAAGAGGAAGCCACGGAGCTGGTGGAATAAGGAAATCAGGGAAGCTATTGAACAACGACGGGCTGCTTCAAGGGAACACCGAATGGCAAAGAAAGCACAGGCTTCTCAGGAGGAAATCGACCAAAAATGGAAATCATATCGACAAAAGAAACTTCAAGTGCAGGCCCTCGTCCAAAGTAAAATAAGACAGTCCACCGATCGCTGGATGGCTGATATACACGATGCCTCTAGAGGCGGAGCAAGAAAATTCTGGAACCATATAAGCTGGCTAGGGAAGAAGAATCAAAGAAAGCAAGATCGGATTCAAGATAACGAGGGAAATTGTTTAAAGGGAGACAACGCAGTGAACTACATTACATCAGTATTAGCCGAGTCATTTAAGAACGACGATAGGGTAATCTCCGCAAATCAGGAAGCAACACAAGGTAGCAGAATACAAAGCACCTTAGAACTGACCAATCTAAACTGGAAAAAGGCAGAAAAAAATATTCCTAAAAACACATCTACAGGAATAGATGGAATTCCGATCAAGCTGATTAATGAACTCGGTCCAAAAAGTAAGGAAACGTTGTTAAAAGCTTTGGAAACAGTCATAGCGAATAAGCAAATTCCGGACAGCTGGCGGCAGAGTAAAATGAATTTGATTTATAAAGGGAAAGGAGAAAGGATGCACATAAAATCCTACAGGCCGATTACTATAACATCTGTAATGTACAGGTTAGCCATGCAGGCGGTGAAATTAAAGGTGCAAGCATGGGTTGAAAGTAACAAGATACTCGGAGAACTTCAGAACGGCTTTAGAAATGGTAGGCGCTTAGATGATTGCCTGTTCGTGCTTACCCAATGCATCGAAATATCTAGAGTGGAAAATAGACGTTTGTAGTTGGCCTTGCTGGACATAAACGGGGCGTACGATAACGTAATAGGGAACTCCTGCGGAACATATTAAAAGAAGAAGGTAGCGGTTATGAGATAATAGAGTTCCTACAGGAAATATACCGGGATAACAAAGTAGAAATTACGTGGGAAGGGATAAGAAGTACGGAGGATGTCAAAGTATGCAAAGGATTAAGACAAGGCTGTCCTCTATCACCGGTGCTTTTCATGCTTTATATGATAAACCTGGAACGGAGGATACAAGACAGTAACCTAGGTTTTAACCTGTCATACAGATTAGGTGGAAAGGCGGTAGAGCAGAGCCTCCCCGGTTTGATGTATGCAGACGATATTGTGCTGCTAGCTGAGAGTCTGGAAGAATTGCAAACTCTAGTTAAGTATTGCGGAGACGAAGGGGACGCTCTAGGCTTCAGTTTCAGCGCAGTTAAGTCGGGTCTGATGATTTTCAACGGCTCAACTGATCAGAGTCTTAAAATTCAAGGCCTTGAAATACCTAGAGTAGCAGAATATAAATATTTGGGGGTATGGGTAAACGAAGGATTGGCATACATTGGAAAGCATGAGCAATCACTTAAGGCCAAAGGGCGAAGGAATGCCGGGATAATGAAGCATAAGGCATTGTGGGGATACAATAGGTATGAGGTATTGAGGGGTATTTGGAAAGGAATTATGGTGCCCGGACTTACTTTCGGAAATGCGGTTTTGTGCCTTAAATCAGAGGTACAGTCGACGTTAGAAACAAATCAGAGATCCGTTGGACGATTAGCACTAGGTGCCCACGGCAAAACTACAAATGAGGCGTGTGGTTTCCTACGTGGACATAAGCCACCAACCACCGCGGGTTCGAGCGTCGCGCGAGCCGAAACCCCGATCAGCCGTTACCACGCGCACCCTGAAACACCGCAGCGCGCATTCAACCTCCACCGGGAGGAGAGCACTTCGCTGCAAGGACACCAACCTCCAAGTTCACGAAGGAGACGTTTATTGAAACGCCATCCTCCAGCGGCACACACACACACACACACACACACACACACACACACACACACACACACACACACACACACACACACACACACACACACACACACACACACACACACACACACACACACACACACACACACACACACACACACACACACACACACACACACACACACACACACACACACACACACACATATTTACAAACGCACATACGCATATTTACAAACGCACATACACACACATACGCAGTCACCGTGTCAAGGGAGCGCGCGAGGAGCAAGGCTCCCCTGCGCGCACAAGTGACACGGAGTGCGCGCCGCAAGCACGCAAGGGCGTGCTGTGATCTCTCTCTCGCAGTGGCCAGAGGGTTCCTTTGAGAGAAAGTGGGCAACCACCGCAAGGTACGCCTGTCGCGGATCGTTGGATCACGATCGACAGGCTCGAGTTGCGCTCTCAGGTACGACCCGGAGCAGACGAACTCGAGTACACACTGGTCTGCGCGGACAAAGGCCGGCAGACAAGAACAGTAGCGTACGCACCTTGCGATGTCTCGGAGGGGTCTGCCCCTGGGCCCCGCTCGGAGGGTCGCGCGAGCGCGGCCCTCGAAGCGGTGCCGTGTTCCCGCCAAAAGGCGCCAATGAGAACAGCCACTGGGACGCCAGGGCGGAGCTGTGGCCCGAACGACAGTGACAAGTCGTCCGAGCCCCTCTCCGCCGCCCCAGGCGGGAGAAAGGGAACGAGGAGAACAACTGGGAAGCGGGCGGCGGCCGCGCAAAGGGCAGCCGCAGCAAGCCCGAATCCCACATCCTCCTCTCCTTAATTGCCCTCTTACCCATCAGCGAAAGCAAGCGGCAGGTCCCCAGCATGAAGAAAAGAATGCTATCCTCACGCAACAAGTCAACTACGCTTCAGCTCCAGCCAAAAAGATCTCGAAACACAGACACTCAAGAAAGACAAAAACCAACAAGGCACACACAAAAAGCAAAACAAAAAAAAAGGCTAAGATGACCTGAAGAATAATATGTAAAGTTCCGAATACGAAGTAAATACGAAAGTGTCAGCGGCAAAGTTCCAAAGTTCGACACAGTTCGTCGGTGCAGCACAGAGAGCCGGCGGTAACCGGTGACTCACCGCTCGTCGACTTCTGGGTGGCCAGTTGGCAGCTGCTGGCTGCAGACGATCTCCGATCGCAGTCGGTGCGGGAACAGTGAACACGCGGAAGGGGGGCTCCGGAAACTTCTCGGCGGCCATCCAAGACGCACATGTGGTGACCGCGCGGGACGTTTTTTTTTTTTTTTTCGCTCAGCACACGCGGGCTTTCTTTCCACCGCGCTCAGCACACGCCGGCAAACACACACGCCGCAACGTCGTCGCCTCCGCTCCCGGGCACGCTCACCAACAGCAACGCACACACCACACAAAGTGTTACGCCGAGCTTCAGCGGCAACCTGTCCCGAGCACCTTCGCAGCCTCGGCGGTCTTGGGTGAAGGGGAAGGGGGCATGGTCCACGCTGCTTGTCCCCCAACTACCCCAACTTCCCCTCTATGGGCCTAGTGCGCTGGTATGGAGGCGCCACTGCTCCGGAACAAGTAGCGCCACCTCCCGCCGGCGCACCCATATGTGGTATGTCTGCTCGTCGAAGAGATGCGGCGGAGTGAACGCCAAGTCTACTCTTCTCGGCAGAAACCTTGTTAGAAGAAAACGTTTGTCGGTCATTTCCTGCCTCCTGCCACATGCGTACATAACAGACACATGTCCTATGTGTCTGTGTTGAAAAATAAACCAAAAACAAAGCGAAGAAAGCCGCTACCCATTCATGCCGTCTGGTAGAAGGCCGCCGGCGCTTTGGGCGCAGCGCATCGTCGTAGCGCGAGCGCTTCTGCTGGCGGCTCTACGGGTTTTTTTATTCTTTGAAGTAGGAATTCGGAACCCGAACAATATGGCACTTTGACAGTAAAGACATAAATAAAACAAAACTAAGCCAGTCTGCAATGCGCAGCGCTGGCTTTTCCCCTCGGTGGCAGTGTATGTAGAAACGGCATGCTACACCCCCCAGAAGCGACAGCCGAGAGCCGGGCTCCGTTGGTCAATAGAAAGGCTCTTAAAAAAAAAAAAAGAAAAAGAAAAAAAAAGAAATCCCGTCTTCCCCAGGACGGGACGAGCAGGCTGTATATGGAGATGTACATTAAGGCGTCGGGCCTTGCGTGCACGTGCTTTTTCGGCGCTCGGCAGTTCTACCGTAGTTTTTATTTTCTACTCGATGCGTCGAAATAAGTGGTGACGGTTCAGTGCGCGGAAACACAGCCATAGCTGAGCAAGCTCCACAGCGCGCGCTGTTCGGGGGATTTCGCGTGATCGGAATGTTGAGACTTGATTTAAGACTTGGTGCGCGGTCAGAAACTGTAC
Organism: Amblyomma maculatum; assembly: GCF_055883805.1. Taxonomy (NCBI): domain Eukaryota; kingdom Metazoa; phylum Arthropoda; class Arachnida; order Ixodida; family Ixodidae; genus Amblyomma; species Amblyomma maculatum. The sequence continues at coordinate 64,475,857 of NC_139351.1, read as the reverse complement.
GAAGCCAGCACGTGCGTGGAGTGCGCGGGGAACTTCACAGTGCAGAAGGGCCCTCGGATATCTTCAGAAAATGCGCTAACGAAATGAAAACCGCCTTCTACAACGTCAGCTTGGAGGTAAGTTTTATTCGGCCCTTTCGGCGTCTCTTCACCACATATGTAATTCATTTTTTTTATGTAGTTGTTGGCAAACCCACGCAATATCACGGATGCCAGTTGCATCTGCAAGGCCGGGTGCCACTGTTAACGATGTGACACATCGCTCTCGAATGGTTTCTAAGGAAACCGCAAAAAAAAAAAAAAAAAAACTTGATTTTCGATTGCCTCCCGACGGGTTTTTTTTTTTTTTTTATAACTATTATGACACCCATAAACACAACAGCAGATCGAGCTGTTAGTTTAAAAGGACGTTTTCTCTTTGCGGGAAGCCATGAACGTGTGTCAAGTCAGAAAGCGCGCACTCCTGCAATGTGCTTCGCTCTTCGTATTCAGATATGTGGCGCAAACAAACACAAACACAGGGGCAGAGGAAATGTTTTTGCAGATGTTCGCCGTCAGCGAAATTACTTCATCTACTCTTGCTGTCGTGTTAAGAGCACCGTTCACTTCTCTCACCGAAACATGTAAGGCATCATCATGCGAACTATTGAGTAAGCAAAGTGGGCTTGCTCTGAACCCCACGATTTAGGAGGTTGGTGAAAAACTTCTACCGCAGAAAAAAGCTCGTACTTGATCCCCGTCATCATTGAGTACATAAACGCGTGTCTCCTGTCTACGTGTCCCAGAAGGCTTCGATATTTTCGGGCTAAAGCGGCAGCAATCGACGAGAGAAACAATTTAGGATGGGGAAGAATTTCTGTACACGATTTGTAGTAGGCGATAAGAAATTTCCCCGCTTTGGTTGTTCGCACATTAGGTGGGAGCTCTCCATGTCGTGCTTCTACGTCTTCTACGTCAGGCTAGGCTTCCCAAAAGCGAGCGCCGAGAACAGCTGGAAACTATCATTAGGAAGTCGTTGGAAAAAAAAAAAAAAAGAAAAAAAAAAAAAAACTCCCGTTGGGCAGGAACGCTCCGCGCTCTCTACAACACAGGCCGTCTCCGAAGACCTGCTAGCGCTGGTTACAACCACTTTTAGTAGTTGTTAACACTTTTAGAGCTCGAGTTAGGTCCAGAAGTAAAAAAAAAAAAAGAAAAAAAAAGTCCTTTTTTTTTCGCGTGCTGCGCGCTCGATACAAACAAGTGATCGCTCGTGCATGCTTGAAACCTAGCGTCAAGTACTGTACAAAAGAAAAAAAAGTGGGAAATGCGCAGCCGAAACGAAAAGCAATGGGTGCGATATGAGATTCGAAATGACTAAGTAAGTACAGGCCCTTGTTTCAGTCGCTGTTTATTTTTTTTTTTCTTACGGAGAAACAAAAAGAAATCGGAAAACAGCGTCGGCGCTACCCACGGTTGCGGATCCAGACAGCCGCCTTTCACAGCGGCGCCTCCCAGACGGCGCCACATGTTCGGCCAAAGCTGCAGCGCACCAGGCCCATACGCACCGAACACAGCCGCGCGACGGGCATGCTTAATGAGCCACCGTCGCGTGTTTAAAAGGAAAGATGAGAAAAGACGCGCTCTGCAAAAGAAAGCCCTCACTGTACAATAGGTGAAGCGAGAACGGAATAAAATAAACAACAACACAAAACAAAGATGCTAGAAGAGACAAAATTCAATAACACAATAACGCACAGAGGCTGGAACTAAGCGGGACAGAAAGGGGACGGCCGACGTTGTTTCCGGGTAGGGTCCGACGAGAAAGCTCGCTCGGTGAAGCGATATGCCTTCGGGTGCGGAAAAAGTCCGCCGTCCGGCATTAAATCACACAGGTGACCGTCGCCTCAGATTGTACCGGTGCGGGGCACGCTTGCGTTCCGCCGCATCGGGTGTGCCTCGTCGCTTGCCTGTGGTGACAATGGGCACCGACGCAAGCTCGTCAGACCGCGACACATAGGCCTTCAGGTCTGCGATGTGGGCACGGCTGGTTTTCCCCGTAGAGGTATCCTCCAGCAGGTACGCGAGTGGCGACCAGACTTTGACCACTCGGTACGGACCAAGCCACTTAGGAGCAAGCGCGGCTGAGAACCCCTTGCTCGCGTCACTAAGAGCGTGGTTGCGCTTCAGGACAAGATCGCCCACCTGAAATGTCAGGCTGCGGTGCTTGCGGTCGTACTGAACCTTCTGCTGGGCTCTGGCCGTCGCCAAACTCTGTCTTGCTCTGCTGAGAGCCCGACACAGCCGGTCCCGAAGCGTTGACGCATAAGCAGAGCAGTCTGCTCGCGCCTTCTCATCCTCGAGCTGCTGGCTCTGAACGACGCCTGACATCGGATTCGCCAGCTCCCTTCCGAAATTGAGGAAGGCGGGAGAGAAACCAGTTGAGCGATTCTCAGCTGTTCGAATGGCGAACGCGAACTCACTCAAATGGTCTGCCCAGTCTTTTTGACACTCGGCAAAGGCCGTAAGCATTGGTTTGAGCGTTTTGTTGATCCGCTCGGTCAGATTAGACTGGGGATAGTAGGGTGAAGTGGTGTAGTGCTCGATTCCGAGGGAACGGCAGGTATTACCGAACACCCGAGCCGTGAAGTAGGACGCATTGTCCGTGATCAGCCGTTCCGGAAAGCCGAAGCGACAGAACACTTTCTGGAGTTTATCCAGCACCGCTCGCGCTGTCACTTTCCGAAGGGGGTACAACTCGACCCACTTGGAAAAATGATCAACGACTACCATCAGGTAAATGAACCCCTGCTTGCTTCTGGGGAAAGGCCCCATCAAATCGCAGGTGGCCATCTGCCACGGACGCACACAGTCAATTGGTTTCATCATGCCCGGTGGCTTGCCACCCCTTGACTTCACCGTTTGACAGACATGGCAGGAACGGCAATAGCGGAAAATGTCGCGCTTCATGCCGGGCCACGTCACCGATTGACTCAGTTTTGTGAAAACTTTGGAGCCACTCAGGTGACCGGCAAGTGGCTCGTCGTGAGAGAATCGCAACAGAGCGCTTCTCAGACTTTTGGGGATAACCACTTTAAATGGGTCAATGGACTCATCATCTGTGGCTATGTACTTCAGCAGGAGCCCGTCATGGTCCAGCAAATATGAGTCCCCGGGGCTCGCCGCGACACACGCTGGCTCTTGCCCCGCTGCGCCCGCTACAGTACAAGTAGCGTCACGGCGCTCCGTCTCCCTGAGACCGTCGCTAACCTCGCGACAAAAGGAGTCATTTTGCTGGGCCGTCAGTAGCTATTTGCGGCTGAACACGATTCCAGTCATCCCAGAGGGGAGCCTGTTTTCGTCCCCGCGCAGGTTAGCCGCCAAAACTTCGCTCGCTAGCCTCGGCGCATCTGGGGTGCTCACAAAGAGCCTCCCCCGTCGCCCGCTTCGCGAAGTGCTGCTTGCCTGGGTGGCGGAATGGGTAGGCCCGTTTGCGGGCGTCCCCCTCCTGCCGCTCGGCGGCTCGTCCGCTGTTTCGCCCCCTCCGCTTGCCGGCGCAAAGGCACCGCTGGCGAGTGGGGCACGGGATAGCGCGTCAGCTACCACGTTCGTGCTCCCCTTGCGATACTGCACCGAGAAGTCGTAATGCTGTATCAGGAGAGCCCAGCGTGCCAGCCGTCCCGCAGGCTCCCGGAGCCGCATCAGCCAGCTGAGCGCGCTGTGGTCTGTCTGCACCACGAAATGCGTTCCATCAAGGTAGACGTCAAACTTGCGCAGTGCAAAAACGATGGCGAGGCATTCCTTCTCGGTAACGGAATAATTCCTTTCCGCGGGCAGCAAAGAACGACTTGCAAATGCAAGAGGTTGCAGCACGCCATCGAATTCCTGTAGGAGAACGGCTCCTAATCCCAGATCGCTCGCGTCAGTCTGGACTACGAACTGTCTGGTCAGGTCGGGTAGCCTGAGCTGCGCTGTTTCTGCGATGGCACTAGACAGGCGGCGAAAGGATTGCTCTTGCTCAGGCCCCCATCGCCACGCAGCAGTCTTTCCCAAGAGCTTGGTCAAGGGCGCCTGCACGCGGGCACAGGACGGGATAAATGACCTATAAAAATTTGTCATTCCCAGAAAACGGCGCAGGCCGCGTACGTCCTTGGGCACAGGAAACTCGAGTATGGCTCGAAGTTTTTCCTGATCCGGCTCAATGGAGCCTTCGCCCAGCGTAAACCCAAGCAACTGAACTCGGGTTCGCGCTATTTGGGCTTTTGCAGGATTCAAAGTCATCCCGGCAGCCCGTACCCTCTCGAGCACGTCGGCAATGTGGCTTAAGTGCTCATCAAAGGTTCGTGAATAAATCACGATGTCGTCCAGGTAGCACATGGCATGGGACCATTTCGCTTCGCCTAGGACGCGGTCCATCAGCCTCTGAAAAGTCGCAGGACCATTGCAGAGGCCAAAGGGCATGCGAGTGAACTCAAACAGCCCTCTGTGGCACGTGAACGCGGTCTTAGGCCGGTCAATGTCATCCATCTGGACCTGTAGGTAACCTTTGGAGGCATCTAGCGTGGTAAAATACCGCGCACTGCCTAGGCTTCCTACGATTGAGCTGATCGTTGGGAGCGGATAGGCATCCTTGCGAGTCAGCGCATTCAGACGGCGATAATCCACACACAAGCGATGGCTGCCATCCTTTTTGGGCACCAACACCACCGGAGACGCCCAGGCGCTGGACGAGCGACGGATAATGTCCGACGATAGCATCTCATCCAACAACCCATCAATCACCTGCCTCTTCGCAAGGCTGACGGGTCTGGGATTGCACTTCAACGGAAGCGCTTCTCCGGTGTTGATCGCGTGGCTCACTAAAGTGGTACAGCCAGGTTGATCGGTGAAGAGCTCCTCATACTGACGCAAAAGTGCTGTCAACCGAGCTTTCTGTGTCTCATCCAAAGTTACCGCAGAGGCGGCCAGTGGATGGGGTGCGTCGTCGTACCGCGCCGCTCGCTCCCACATGGGGGTGTGAACGGCATAACGCTCGACACAAGGGCAGGGCCCCGATCGCTGAGCGTGGCACTCTCCGAACGTCTCGACTGCACAGGCAGATACCGACGCCGGGGGGCTAATGAACGGCTTCAGCTGGGAAAACGGTCCTTCGCAATAGCCGCCATTCGCAATGTCCACCACGATCCCGGTTTTCTGGAGAAAGTCCCTTCCGAGAATCATGGGCACACTGAGCCCAGGGAGATGAATGAAACGCGTGCGTCTCGCTCGCTCTCCCCATCTGACAGTCAGCCTCGCGGCGCCAGCCGAATGGGCCACGCCTTTCGCGAGGTTAAATGTCGAACGGCCATCCCGCAAGCGCACAGAGTGCTTTTGCAAGTGGGACAACACCTGTTCACTGAAAAAGGAGGCGCTGGCTCCTGTATCCAGTAACGCCGGAAATTCGCGGCCAGAAAGGGTGACCGAAATAAACGGCGCGGGCGCACCACCGAGGCAGCTTACCCTGTACGCAGAGGGAATTAGCAAAGCTTGGGCCGGCTGTCTCTTTACAACCGACCCCCGTCGCCGTTTTCCTGCCTCGCAGAAGGCCTGGCTACGGGGCATTCTCTTGCTAAGTGTCCCCTCTCTTGGCAACGGAAACAACGCACACCCCCGCGAGCTTGGCCGCGTGACAAAGGCGCGTCTCCCTGCCTGGGTCCGCTCGCTGCCCCACCGAACAAGGGCCGGTTTTTGCGAGCTTCTCCCTCCGCTGTGCTTTGGGTCGCATGGCGTCCTTCGGCACGCGAGTAAGAAAACTGTGCAGCGCAGGCTGCTCGTCTTCCGTACGAGTAAGGATCCAGAGCTCTTTCGCTCAGCTCCCAAGCGTCGTTTCGCCCGCCAACGGCTGCAAAGGCAGTTTGTGCGGGTTCACGCCGGTGAGGAAGGGTCATGGCCCCTCTCCATGCGCAGCGTGGCTCAAGGGCCTCGCTTGCCGGCGGTGGCGGGCGATAGGCACGCGCGGCGAGGATGTCGCCTTGAATGCGCTTTGCCTCGGCGGCCAGCTCCTCTAGATCTCGGAATCGGCCGCCGCGCAGGTATGCCGAAAAAGTCGGATGTGCCTGCCTGATCACTCTTTCGACGCGTTCCTCGTTTGAGGCTGTTGGCTCAGCGATTGAGAAAAGGTCTTCCATCGCCCGCACAAACTCCTGGAGCGACTCGTCCGGGGCCTGTGATCCTACGCTCATAGTCAGCGGGCAGGAATTCGCGCATGAATACTGCACGGAACTCCTCGACAGTCGCTGCTCGGTGGCCGGAAAGCCGGTACCACCTATAGCTGCCGTGTCAGTCAGCGCTGCGGGGATGACGCGTGCAAGCACAACCTCATCAGGGAAACCCATAGCTCTCTGGTAATGGGCGAGGGAATCAATGAAATCCCGGGCACTGATAGGATCATCATAGCCGCGGTACGTCGGCATGGGCAACATGACCGCGGGGTGAGACAACTTCGGCGCGGCCGAAAGCGCCTCAACCGCCCCTGTTAGCGACTGAATCATCTGGGCAGCGCTTGTCAGCAGCGCCTGCGTCCTTCCCTCAGAGGAGGTTTGGGCGGGTTGCATGAACAAAGAAGGCAAACGGTCCTCCAGTTCGATGAGCGGCGCGGTCTCCGCAGGGAGTCCGGCCGGCGCCTCACCGTTCACCGAGCAAAACTGACTGCTAGCGGGGCACGGCTGCTGTTGCGCGTAGCTGCCGGTAGCGACGGCATCGCGCGAACTGCTTCCGCCATGGGCGGAAGACTGATACAGCGGAGGTATCTGTGTAGCGGTCCCACCACAGGGTGGTCCGGAGAAATCTCCAATGGGAGCCGAGGGATAAACGTTACTCGCGGCATTGCCGTATAGCCCAATGGGGCCGGCGGCCAGCCACTGTGTTTGGCTGTTCAGAGGAACAGCATCCAACGGATCAAAAGACGCTACGACTGCGTAAGGAGCCGACATATATCGCGTTTCAGATTCGCTGCCGTGTGCCCCGCAGGGGGCGGCAGACATGGTGCAAGAGCTTGATCGTCAAGGCGACCGGCTCGGCCGATGTGCAGTCCAACTCAAAGAGCCAGGACAATTCACGTTGGGCGCCAGTTGTGGTTTCCTACGTGGACATAAGCCACCAACCACCGCGGGTTCGAGCGTCGCGCGAGCCGAAACCCCGATCAGCCGTTACCACGCGCACCCTGAAACACCGCAGCGCGCATTCAACCTCCACCGGGAGGAGAGCACTTCGCTGCAAGGACACCAACCTCCAAGTTCACGAAGGAGACGTTTATTGAAACGCCATCCTCCAGCGGCGCGCACACACACACACACACACACACACACACACACACACACACACACACACACACACACACACACACACACACACACACACACACACACACACACACACACACACACACACACACACACACACACACACACACACACACACACACACACACAGACACACACACACACACACACACACACACACACACAGACAGACACACACACACACACACACACACACACACACACACACACACACACACACACACACACACACACACACACACACACACACACACACACACACACACACACACACACACACACACACACACACATATTTACAAACGCACATACACACACATACGCAGTCACCGTGTCAAGGGAGCGCGCGAGGAGCAAGGCTCCCCTGCGCGCACAAGTGACACTGAGTGCGCGCCGCAAGCACGCAAGGGCGTGCTGTGATCTCTCTCTCGCAGTGGCCAGAGGGTTCCTTTGAGAGAAAGTGGGCAACCACCGCAAGGTACGCCTGTCGCGGATCGTTGGATCACGATCGACAGGCTCGAGTTGCGCTCTCAGGTACGACCCGGAGCAGACGAACTCGAGTACACACTGGTCTGCGCGGACAAAGGCCGTCAGACAAGAACAGTAGCATACGCATCTTGCGATGTCTCGGAGGGGTCTCCCCCTGGGCCCCGCTCGGAGGGTCGCGCGAGCGCGGCCCTCGAAGCGGTGCCGTGTTCCCGCCAAAAGGCGCCAATGAGAACAGCCACTGGGACGCCAGGGCGGAGCTGTGGCCCGAACGACAGTGACAAGTCGTCCGAGCCCCTCTCCGCCGCCTCAGGCGGGAGAAAGGAAACGAGGAGAACAACTGGGAAGCGGGCGGCGGCCGCGCAAAGGGCAGCCGCAGCAAGCCCGAATCCCACAGGCGGTACAGGGAGATATGGGCTGGGCATCTTTCGAAGTACGGGAAGCTCAGAGTAAAATATTATATGAGGAACGCCTGAGGAAATTGGACAGTAACAGATGGGCAGCTAAGGTATTTAAATACCTGTACCTAAAAAGCGTTGACTCACATTGGAGGAAAAGAACTAGGAAACTAACTAGTAAGTATGCTAGTAACAAGGACGGAGAAATAAAGAGCATTAAGCAACAGGTGAAAAACACAGAAGGTAAAAATTGGATAAATTCGATGAAAAAAAAAAAAACAGAGTGTGGAATTATACCGAAAGTGGAAAATGCAGATCAGGAAGGAAGATTTCTTTGATAACTCAAGAGGCAGTGCCCTACTTTTTGAAGCTAGATCAGGGTGCCTTAGAACACGCAGCTACAAAAAGAAGTTTAACAATGGAGATGACGCATGTGCTGTATGTGGAAACTCCAGTGAAACAATTGACCATATTATACTCGAATGCAATGGTATCCATCCGGAAGTTGATGCAGGCGCAATCGCTGTTCCTGAAGCTCTGGGGTTTAGAGATAACAGTGGCCGGGTGAATAAACCGGCGGTGGAAACTAGCAAAAAACGGCTGGAAGATTGGTGGTTTAAAAGCAGAGAAGTGACATAATGTTAGTAATGTAGGAGCAAAATTTAATAAATAGAATGATGGTTTAGTTAACCATTTTAAATCAATAATTAAGATATATGGAGAAAAATGAGCGTGATAGCTACTGCTACCACCCCGTTTCAAAGGGGACGCTCCTATATTCCATCCATCCATCCATCGACTGCTTTACCGACGAATCTGGGATCGAATCCCGGCAAAAACGGCCGCTTTTCGACGGGGGGAGAAAATTGAGGCGCCTGTGTGCTGTGCAATCTCACACAGGCGTCGAAATATCCGGAGCCCTCCACTACGGCATCTTTCATGGCCTAAATCACTTTGCATATATGACAGAATGATTGCCGTAGTTTCAAGCTCTCGATTTCGGGATAAAACATTTCCTTTGTCGAATCGCCCATGACGAATGGTAACGTTCATTTTCTTAAGGAGGAAGAACAGTGATCTTGGCAGCAGCAGTGATTTAAAAGTATAGACAGCGAGAAACTATCAAATTAGTATCGCAAACTTAGAGAAGTTGTACAGGAATTTACAGAACGGCCATCCGTCGCTTAATTGTCACTGCCCCTGCCACACTGCAACCTCGGACCGATCAACCTCGGCCCATTATAGTTAGATATTTAAATTTTAAATAATAATAATCATCATCATCATTTATTATACCCTTAAAGGCCCCGGGTGGGGCCTTGAAGCTGAAGCTGTTCAAATTGCGCCACGAACTCAAAGATCTGGGCCCGTATTCCGAGTTTGCGTCGTTATCGAAGTGTTGCTATCTCACGTGACCTCGAGTTATCTGATTGGTCAAAACGCCGGAACTGGGTGTTGCTACTACGGAACCGGAAGAGGTGGCAACACGATGTTCCGGCGTTTCCACCAATCAGATGACTCGAGGTCGGGGAGATAGCGACACTTTCGATAACGATGCAAACTCGGAATACGGGCCCTGAAGTCTCACCAAAAGTTTGGCTGGACGAAGGCAGATCCCAAAGAATTCTGAATGCGCGGAAATAGGTGCGCGGTTTCGCTAAACAGAATGTTGGACTAAATGAGCGCTACTCTGTCAGATTTAACAACCTTCACATGAAGAGCGGAATTTACTGATATAACTCAGCAGCTGACCGCGTTATTAAACTGTCTTTAAGGCATACACCCTGCGACAGATGACAGCTAGTGTACAAAGAAAATCAATCCAAACAAAGTGAAACATGTCTCGATGCTCTTGGAGAACTTCCGCAGTATATATAACAACGCTCTCAAAGCTATCACGCATTCTTGCGCAACTGACATCATCCTATGGAAGAAAGAATACATCGCAAATCATGACATTGCGTTTCCTTCATCGTTTGTTCTTCTTAGAGAAGATCGGGCTAGCTCTCGTTGAGGCGGAGGAGTATTAATCGCGATTAAGGAAGATTTCCACGTATCTCTCATTGCTATCGACTCTCCTTTAAAAAAAGTCTGGGTTTCTGCTCTAGTTGGTAGCAGGTATTGTGTTTTCGGGGCATCTTATAGGCCACCCGATAGCCAACAGGGATTTGTTCAAACAGTTAAACGGCGCCATCGATCAGATGCTCGTAAAACACCCTAACTCTCTTCTTTTGCAATCCTGCGACTTTAACTTCGCGACCGTAAACTCGACAACGCTATTCGTTGATTCCGAGATTAATCGCCAGGAGAACATTAATTTCCTTCATATTTTTCAACATCACCAGCTCTCCCAAATTGCTCGTGAAGCCAATCGCGGTATCTTATTCTGGGCCTGACCCTAACCACCCATTCCAAGCTATCAGACGTTCATGTTTTGGAAGAAATAAGCGACCATAAAGCTGTAAACCGTTCTGCTTCACATCCTTGTACCAACAAATCAAAAAGGAAAAACTTTATTCTTAACTACGTGCGAGCAGACGTCCAAAAAAATCAGTCGAATATTGGAAACCTTCACTGCAGCTTTTCAAGCCAATTTCCGGAATCGCACAACTGATGAAAATTTTTCAGCTCCCTGACCAGCTCAATAAAAGTGAAGATTGTGTTGTGCCAAAATGTGGGATAACTACCCGTACTAACAATCCTTGGTTCCAGAGATGTCAAAAGAGCAATAAACATGAAAAGGAGAGCAATTAGAAAAGCAACTCGAACTAAGGAGGTCACAGACTGAGGAAGTTATGAAGATGTTTTTTGAAAATATCTAAAAAAGAAATTTATGAAGCCAAAAACAGATATTTTAATCGCACACTTCCTAGTTTGATAAAAACTGATCCGCAGAAGTTTTCAAACACGGTTAATCCGAAAAGTGTCGGTGCGGCTCCTGTTTTTTTTTTTTTTTTTGGACGCATACGGCAACACCCTACTCATAGAAAAATGAGCAGACAAATTCAACAACCACTTCACAGAAGCATTCACGGACGAACTGCAACTTCATAGTCTGTTGATACTTCCTGAAGCCGACATCCGGTTCCCATTTTCACCAATTCTCGTGCAGCCCAAGGCGTGCTTCGCGCAGTTGAACGCTTACGCCTCAGCACCACCCCAGGACCCGATGGCATCAAAGCAAAACTTTTAAACATAACCTGCCAGCACTCGGTTTTACTTCTCTAATTTTTCAGCAATTCCTCGTTACGACATGTGTGCCGAAATATTGTCGATGTGCTAACGGAATCCCGCCTTTTAAATCTATAGAGACAGATTCGTTCCCAATACCTACAGGCATATTTCACTGACTTCGATATGCTGCAATATTTTCGAACACATTATATACACTCACATTATGGCTCATCTTAAGCAAAACAACTTGTTTCATATCAACCAGCACTGTTTTCGGAAACATTTATCGTGTCAGACACAGTTATTTGACTTAGTAGCACACCTTAATCAGGCATTCGATTCGTCCCTGTACATTGACTTCATATTTATTGATTTCGCAAAAGCGTTTGATTGCGTCCCGCATAATCGCTCAATGCTAGAAATATGTAATCTGCAACTTGACCAATATGCTACACAGTGGATTTACGCGTTTCTACCTTACGATTTCAATCAGTGAAACTGCAGAATTGCTTTTAAAATTGCTCAAGAGTGCTCCGGTGTCCCTCAGGGCTCAGTGCTGCGCCCTCTGCTCTTCTTATTTATATTAATGACATTACGACTAACATTACATCTACAATACGATTATTTCCAGATTGATGTGTAATTTACCGAGAAGTATCTAACCCTGCTGACATCACTGCTCTACAGACCGACCTTGGCGAAGTGATTATTTGGTGCGCCACGTGGCAAATGGTAATTAACACAGATAAAGCGAAACATCTTAAATTTACTTTCGCAGCTTACTTGAGTCCGAATGCTTACAAAATTAGCAACACTCTCATTGAAACTGCTGCCTCTGTGAAATACTTCGGCCTGCACTTTAACTCGAATTTATGCTGGAACACACATATACAGTACGTCACTTCCAAATCTTTTAGCATTCTTAAGCGCCGACTGCATCTACCCAACAAGAACACAAGACTACAGGCTTTCAACTCGCTAATCAGACTTAACATGTTAGAATCAGTCCAAAACAAAAGCAGCGCGATTCATTCTTTCACAATACTCTAGACCGCAAAGCGTTACAGCGATGAAAATATAACTCAGTCTCCCGCCCATAGTCATTTGGCAGAAAATTCAATCCTTTAACTCTTTTTCATGTTCTCTAACACAGCAGTACACCATTTGCATGCTCACACACCTTTCCGGCGCCACACATATCGGCTCGTGTAGATCATATCAACAAGATTAAATCTTTTTTAGCGCCAACAGCAAGATTCAAGTACTCGCCTTTGGCCCTGTTTATTAAGGAGTGGAACTCACTTCCTCCTAGTATAGCTGTTATTACTAAAGCATCATCTTTTCAAGAAGCTCTTTTATCGCACTTGAATTCACGAGCCTAATCTGATGTGCATTTTATCTTTTTAGCTGTTCATTTTACCGTCTATGTGTTTGTATCCACCCTTACGGGCTCAAAAACATTGCCCTGTTCCATGTTTCACAAATTCTGGCTGCTGTATTTTCATCTTTTTGGAAGTACTGCATTTCGTAGTTTTGTCAGATGTGCTTTCTTCTTAATCTCCAAAAACCTGCTCCTGTAGCCTTTATCAATTGTTCATGGTTTATTTGCACCTGTTTCTGCTTATAGCTTTTTGTTTGCTTGTATTGTAAGTTATTTGTGTTTATTTGATGAATCCCCTTCCCCCCTACGTAATGCCCGCAAGGGCTCTTAAGGTGTTTAAATATAAATGAAATAAATAAATAAAAAAGGGATCGAGGCATAAGAATCCGATACAGATTACTAAGCTCAATGTTTGCGACGCAGAGTCAGAAGGCTGCTGGTTCCTGCGAAAGGTACACTTAATTGCGAAATGCCGTATACAACCATCTCTCTTCACTGCCGCTACCTAGCTAACTAACGTCTACACAAAATGGTCTAAGTTTCGAATATGTTGTAAAATTTTGATTCTGAATTAGTCCTCGCATTATACGAGCAACTGGTGCTGCCATAAAAACCAGGGGCGCATTTTTAAATCGTCCCGCCGGGGTGGTGCAGTGGTAAGACGCCCGAGTACTGTGCCGGAGTACCCGGGTTCGATCCCGACCGCGGCAGCTGCGTTTCGATGGAGGCGAAACGAAGAGGCGTCCGTGTGCTGTGCTATGTCAGCGCACGTTAGATACCCAGGTGGTCGAAATTACTCAGTAGCCCTCCAATACGGCTCCCCTTTCTCTTTGCCCTTTCACTCCCACATTCGTCCCTTCCATTACGGCGCGATTCAGGTGCCCACAGAAACAAGTGTGACAGACACCGCGCCTTTTCCTTCCTGTGAATCAATTATTATTATTATTATTATTATGAAAATGCATAGCAAGAAGATCCCCAGGTGGTCGAAATTACTCCACAGCCCTCCACTACGGCTCCCCTTTCTCTCTTTCCCCTTTCACTTCCACCTTCATCCCTTCCCTCACGGCGCGGTTCAGGTGTCCACAAATCAAGTGTGACAGATACTGCGCCTTTCCCATCCTATGAACCAATTATTATCATAGCAAGAATAAGGCACACGTATTCTGAGGCACGACTGTCAATATTTGCTGTGCGATGTCGTTAAAGATCCCAGGTGGTCGAAATTAATCCGTAGCCCTCCACTACGGCTCCTCTTTCTCTCTTTCCACTTTCACTCCCACCTTCGTCCCTTCCCTTACGGCGCGATTCAGGTGTCCACAGAAACGAGTGTGACAGATACTGCGCCTTTTCCTTCCTGTGAACCAATTATTAATATCATTGTTATTATTATTAGTAGTAGTATATTAATATTATTTTGAAAATGCATAGCAAGAGGGCACACGTATTCTGAGGCACAACTATCAATATGTGCTGTGCGATGTCAGCGCACGTTAAAGATCCCAGGTGGTCGAAATTACTCCGCAGCCCTCCACTACGGCTCCTCTTCCTCTCTATTCACTTTCACTCCCACCTTCGTCCCTTCCATTACGGCGCGATTCAGGTGCCTACAGATACAAGTGTGACAGATACTGCGCCTTTTCCTTCCTGTGAACCCATTATTAATATTATTGTTATTATTATTAGTATATTAATATTATTTTGAAAATGCATAGCAAGAAGGCACACATATTCTGAGGCACGACTGTCAATATGTGCTGTGCGATGTCAGCGCACGTTAAAGATCCCAGGTAGTCGAAATTACTCCGTAGCCCTCCACTACGGCTCCTCTTTCTCTCTTTCCACTTTCACTTCCCCCTTCGTCCCTTTCCTTACGGCGCGATTCAGGTGTCCACAGAAACAAGTGTGACAGATACTGCGCCTTTTCCTTCCTGTGAACCAATTATTAATATTATTGTTATTACTATTATTAGTATATTATTATTATTTTGAAAATGCATAGCAAGAAGGCACACGTATTCTGAGGCACGATTGTCAATATATGGATTATTATCGTGAAGTTAGGTAAATGTGCAAACGTTACGTTGAACTTCGCCAGACTTTTATCTGGGTATGGGGTAATGTCACACACCAAACCCCACCTGCAAGAGCAATGAACGTGTTCCTTTTTCTTTTTTTCTCACAATACTGAAATGCCGGCGCTGGAATTTGTGGGGAACGGTCCCGCGGGTGGAGTGAGCAGAACTCATGTAATTTGCTGAAAGCCGCGTACGCCAGCCGGTGAAGTTCAGGATATGCGGTAAACGGCGAAAACGGATGAAGTGTAGACGGCGGAGCATTCTTAAGGCTTCCATGTTTGCACTCTCAGTACGCAGTGTAGTTTAGCGGGTCTGAATTTCTTGTCATATGGTGTTCCGCTAAATGCAAAAAATGGCAAGTTTAGAGGGTTTAGCCATAGAGAAATAAAATATACGCTCGGCTGAAATAGGCCTCAGGAAGTACGTCCCAGCAACGCAGGCGCCTAGTATTCTCACCCAACACCAGAGGGCACAAACAGGAAAAAAATGTTTTTAAGCTCGAGCGTACAGCTTTCTTGTTCCTAAATAATTACCTTATGCTTTAAGGCCACCATGTCAGCATACATATGTAGATGAAGATGAAATTTATTGAAGAAATATGTAGGTCTGCAAGTCGTCTGCTCTGTCAGCTCGGTATTGCTGTGGTGCACCAAACGACTTTTCGCTTATCGGGAAACAAGTGAGACACGTTTTTCTGCTTGAATATATCGACATAAAGATAATGCACAGGCTATTATTGCGTTTTTAAATCGCAGTAAGTTGTTTCCATAAAACACAGTACGGCATTTAAAGCGCGGCGCCCATGCAGGTTTGATTACTATAGTAAGAGGATGGGATGAGGGCCCAGAGCGCACTTATTTCGTGGTGCAGCTTAATGGCAAAATAGAGTGCATTGATGAAAACCTGAGCCTCTTTGTTACGTTGTTTTGTTTGTTTGTTTTGCGCAGGCGCTGAATTGGTGCGTATTTAAAATCCCGAAAGGGCCCATATTGGTATAGTTCGGGTATAATTTATCTGCGCCTGTCGTCAACTCCTATTTAAGAGTCAAATCAGTCAAATCCTATTACGTGTGTAATTGTGCCAGCGTTTCTGTATGGCGGAGTAGTTTTTTACTGGCTTAAAAAATGAATATAAACATGGTTTGGTAATTCAGGATAACACGTACGTGTATTGACATGGTTAAGACCGTTCTGCTGTGCCGTCCGGCGGCTCTTTCTACGGCAGCCACTGTTCTGTGTCGTGGTGCCAGAACAACGGTAGAACGCATAAGAATTAAGCCAGCAATTAGTTTCTTACGAATACCATGGGACAGCAGGGCAATGACGACTACAGTTTCTTTTTTCTTCATGATATGGGAACTGATGACTATGACTGACTGGTCACACAATACTCAAACTTTTGACAAAGTAGTGCGTAAAAGATGGAAACTGGCTGCGGACATTGGAGCAGCGTTTATTTTTCTATCTAGATCATTACCTGTACTTTTTCAGCAAGCACTAGCGATGTGTTGACTTTTTTTGTGATTGCGTTTTCTCCGTTGTTATATCTATTCAGATTTGATTATGTTAATGAACACAGTTTCCTTTCTATTGATCCTTTCTCTGCCATGCTGGTCTCGGTTTGTGCCCAGGTTTCGTGCTCAGTTTTTACTTTGCCCTGGAATAAAAAAGTTCCTCGACACTCCATCTCTTTATTAAATATTGCTGCTGAATGACTACTTGCTCCAAAGAGTTTTTGTATATCTTCAATGATTATGTACATCTCACATTCAAAATAATTTCGGGACGACGAGATTCGCAGAAGGGATTAAATGAGACATTCTATCCACCTCAGGCCACAAACAAACGCGAGTAACGATCAAGCAATTTGAAATTTGCGCCAGTGAAACCGAAGTAAGAAGTGTATGCAAGTTGCTTTCACGCTAAAATCCAATGGGCGGCGCGTAAGCAATTTGAAATTCGCATCCAGTCAAACCAGAACAGGAAGCATCCGAAAGTGTGACAAGCCAGTTGTTCTCACCTACCGCTAGGCGTGCTAGAGTCGATTGGTCCGCTAGGGTATATGAGAGAATCCTCTCTTACTCATCCTTTCTCTATGGTTCAACCGTTCAACGTGCTAATGAGACACAGGTGATGAGGGAAACTGTAGTTGAGGGCTGGGCAAATTTTGACGACCTGGTTTTTTTTAACGTGCACTGTCATTGTACTGTACACGAGCGCATTCCGTTTCGCCATCGTGGAAAAGCGGCCGCTGCAGTGGGGTTTCAGTCGGGCATCCTTGGGTACAGCAGTCGAGCATTATATAAATGAGTCACCGATGCGGATGACGTGTCCGAATAAAGGATCCCACTTACAGTCGAAGTTCGGCACAGTAGTCTTCCTCGAAGGACGTTGCAGATAGGGAAATGAAGACGCCTTGGTCAACCTTATGAGCAGCGATGAAATGGTCTTTCTATGGAGTGCATGCTGCTTCTTAAGGAGGCATAATATGCAGAAAACCAGTAGTGTGACGAAGGGCAGAAGGCGCCGTCTCCCCATCGAGGCTGAGAATTCCTTCCGCGCTGCATAAAAAGAGCGAAGAAACTTAATTCTTTGATTTGCGCTTCACAAAAAGGCTATCTGATTGAGTCGGATTGTTGCCCACTGTAATTCGTGGTTATATTTCTGAGTGCCAACAGATCGAGGGCATGGGCGTGTTTCGCTATGAGGTTTACACATGGTATATGCATGGGTGCCTAATGAACGTGCTCATCATCTGTCTGCATTTTGCATTATGGCGAGTCATTAGAGGGTACCGAGAGTTGGACATGGGCTCTCTTTTTGCGTATGCATCGAACAAATAGAAGGCCTTTCCCGGTTGTGATCGGGAGCATCAAGGGGATGCACCTCAGGCATCAAGATGCATTGTGGTTTAGCATAAGAGAGGACATCTGTTACAACACGACCGGAGTGATGTATGCAGTCACTGATCCCCAAAACGTCAGTGATTTTCGCCATAACCTTTTCTACCACTCTTGATAAGGCAACAGACAGACTGGAATCCGTCATTGTATTCTGTTGCGCTGCCACACGCGCATAACCATGTATGTCCTTTTCTTCACAATTTCAATACCCTCACGCCTCGAGTAGCTATGATTATCTCTAATCTCCAAAACCAGCACTTCCTCAGCCCTCACAGGAGCGAGTATAGTTTGTGGAATGGCCACCATTACTCATCAAACATCTCGTATCTTTTTTAGAGCTCACTTCTCTGTACAGCAGCGAGCGCTTGATTTGCAGGATTCTTCGCTGTGCCCAAACCTCCAGCAATTACGGCATTGCAGCGGCCATGAGGCAAAGTAGTCAACACTGAAGAGCGGCGGACATACCAACTCAGATGGCATGCGGCTCCAGCAAAAGCTGAAACAATCGCCTGTGTCTTAATTCCATCAATGGAACGGGTGCAACGATGGATCGAAATCACCCCTGCAGGAGAGAGCTTCTCATGAGTCTGTCTCAGAAGGAATCAGTCTCGAGTCGACACCAAGCACTAGTCTCTTAAAACATACCAATGAGGGGAATATAAACTCACCGAATGACTACCAAATTTACAGACAACTTTGCCCCTTCATCAAGGTCCGGTCCGCCAAACTGCACAAAATGCCTTCTTAGCAGAAATGGCTGACGTCAGAGACGTACATAGATAGGAGTGAGATCGTCATCAACACCGTCTACACTGAATCTTGGTGGCGCTTTCATCCCAACGGATGAGCGCAACAGGGAGGCTGCTGATGCTACCCTAAAAGAAAGCTTCCAGGAGATGCTAGTTTATAGGAAGGCCAGCTGAAAAGGGGCAGTTCCCCTGGCCAGGAGTAGCTGTCGACATCTTGCCTAAACTACCAAATAACATCCTAAAGAAGAGAAAAACTAACAATGAAGAATTTAAAAATGTTTTCACCTGGTCACAGAAGCAGGAGGTTGAGGACGAGGCATTTAAATCAGCTTCTTCTTCTTCTCATCAGCTACTGTGAGTTGCCCTTCTTCTTCTTCTACCTTGGTAATGACACACACACACAAAGAGTGATTGGCCAAGGTTTTCAGTGTCGACAACCAAATGTACTACAGAATTACTGGATCATTGTAATAAATCAATTATCGGCTAAACAAAAAAAACCTAAAATTTAAGATGGTAGAATTCAATGACAGCAGTAAAAATACTGAGAAAAGTTGTGGCTGCGTTTCAGCTTTCCTCATTTCCAGCAACACTAACGTCGCTGTCTTCTTGTATGCGGCATTTGCCACCTTCGCAGGAAGCATGTTTTTGATTAAAAATTTAGAAAGGAGGTGGCATTTCAATCGGAATGGTGCGCCTTGCTACGTACAACATGGACGACGTCTGCTTGTTGGTGGCTTCGCTTCGGTTTCTGGCACCCATCAGCACCACCTTATAGGTTACGCAGCTTAAACATCGCTGAATATTCGATGGTTCAATGTACTATAGCAAACATTTTTCAAGGAGTCTACGGTGACGGACAGGAGTCTGTATCCGCAATTTGTCTCTGGAGTGGTATATAACGTGTCTAAGGCAACGCACATCATACTGCTGTTTGTATCCGGTCCGCGAACGACGTTTGGTCGAACCTTCTCTGGGCGTTTGAAGAATTATTTGGAGTTGTGATTGACATTTTTGGCTTCGAGATTCGGGATCAACATTGACTCTCGCTTAATTGCCACAGGTCGTCCGAGAAAGAAGCTGAATGGTATGACACAAGTGCTGTCGTGTGCCATATGTAGCGAAAGTCACGTGAGGGGAATTCCTTGACAGGTCTTGTAGTCTACATCGACGTACACGCGAGGCGCCAGCGAGAGTCTTATTAGAGGCATTTCGCTTTTCGGAGACGTACTATCGTGGGCCTAATCGGTTTACCGGACGCCACCCACGCAGGCGCAGTCGTCTCGATTGCACTCGCCCTTGACAATGCCCGTGCGCAGGCGGGCCCCTGAAAATGCATATGCACCAACATTAGAACTTCTCAGGCAAGCCAGATGAATGTATTGGGTCATTTCGTTATACCATTGATTTGAGATTCATAGACCATCGTTTTCTGGTACCTGGTACCACTTAGCCAAGAACAATTAAACTGTGACAGTCTGGCCGTAAATGTATTCCTCTGTCGGTTATGAGTGCGGGAGGCCAATTTGGCCAATTTTGTCAACTGAGAACCGAGCTGCTTGGATGGTGGTGTTCTTTGCAGTACTTCTGTCTGCGATTAGCTGGCAAGGTAATTGGTGGCAACAATTATCCATTATACATGCGTGTTGACGTCGGAAATGGCTCCAGAAGGACATGTACAAATTTCTTGGAAGGTGGTTCCAGCACTTGATGAGGATGGAGCAGACCGGCTGGTTTTAGAGGTGTTTTGCAGTGCTGGCAGTCTGCGGACGTCCTACACAGCGCTTCACTGTCACTGACACTAGTATTACCCGTGCTAACGTTAGGTTGTAGCTTAGGTGGCCTGTGGCTGGCTCCTAAGAATCGCCCGCAAGATTCCAACGCGGAAGGTTGTTGGTACGGCAAGAAGATGAAGGTTGCCCTAAGGACGGGAGTTTTCCTAAACGTCTATGAAGACAGGTTGATGTAATCCTGTTGCGAAAATATTAGCCACAAGCGTACTCGCTTTTCCAAGCAACCAATATGAGGGAGGAATTCCCGGTCCGCTTGCTGCTATTGGGAAAGAGTTGCCGCATCTATAACTCCAAAAAAGGAGGTATCTTCATCGGCCACGGTGAAAGGGTTGACCGGTGCTCATGAAAGTCCGTCGCCATCCGCATGCTTCTTGCAGGATTTGTAAACCACCGTCATGTCAAACTCTTGCTGGCGAAAGCTCTAACATTCGAATCTACTGGCCGGAGTTTTCAAGTTCGTCAACCAACAAAGACTGATGGTCAGATAATGACATGAAAGCAGCGACCATACAAGTAAGGGTGAAAGCACACAACAGCCGATAGCATTATAGAACATTGTGTTTCTTTGGCTGGGTAATGGGCTTCTGCTTGAGACAAAGTCATGCTGACAATGACAATAACTTCATCCACGCCAACCTGGACAGGATCTAAGTCCGCATTGCTCGCATTCTTACTAAGCAGTGAATAGACACTCAAAGCATGCCTTGCCACTTATCGTCAGTGGGCTTTTCCGGAGCTCGATTATATCTTGGTTTTACCGATGGAGGCGAAAAGCAAAGCGCCCGTGTGCTGGGCAATGTCAGTGCACGTTAAAGAACCCCAGGTGATCGAAATTTTCGGAGTCCTCCACTACGGCATCTCTCATAGCCTGAGTCGCTTCGGGACGTTAAACCACACAAACCAACCATCTTGGTTTAACTCTTCACCCGAACGAAATGTGGTGGTGTCTCGAATCGTTGAAGTTAATACCTAAGAAGCCGGCGATACACCAGCGGTAATAGGCGCTAAGGCCTGGAAAGCGGCACAGCGTCTCCTTTTCTATGGTCGTTGGGAACTCTTAAAGGGCAACTCCGGTGGTTATTTCATCCTTTTGATTTTTTTAGTTGAATTACATTCCTCGGCATGTCCTGACTCCAACACAAAAAATCGTTTTCCGAAATTCTAATTACAAGAATTTTTAAAAAAGAAAAACAGCAAATTGAAACCGAAACTGCTTTCACGACCTGAAACGACGTCCCAGTTGACGAAATGGTGACGTCACACTCAGTATTAGAAAAACACTCATACGTGCGTTGGATAGTAAAATTAAAGTATAGAAATCAAGACGCACTGCATAAAATGTCTAAGGTAGTTCAATATAAGCCTCACAATTTCATAATCACGCGAGAAGTGGACAGTAACGCCGGTATACTGGGTATACTGTTTGTGACGTCTGCAGCTCAGTGTTGCCCGCTGAAATACTCTCAACTTAAGCCATGAAAACGGCATATTTTAAAGCCGTGTTGCGCGTGAACGGAATATCGTATGGCGCCCAAATTTTGTAGAATGCGTCAGGACAGAAAGGAGAACATATGATAAAATTTGTACTAGAATATTCGAATGTCAAAAATGCTCCGGAGTTGCCCTTTAAGACTAGGTTGGACGCCATCATGCTAACGACGTTGCATAGGAAGTGACGTTCCTCGTAACCAAATTGGAACTTTTCGGGTTTTAGTGTGAGGCCACAGATAATATGGCCTCACAGACAGATAGCAAACGGCGCAGATGTTTCTAGAAGGTTGCACAAAACACCACCACGTCTCTATGTTTCACCAGGCAGGCGTGGTACTTCAGTACCGAAAACACAGTGTCTATAATTCGCTGAAAAGTTGCTGGTGCCACGCATAAACCGAATGGAAGCTTGAACTGACGGATCTGACGTTCGTCAGAGCGAGGCAGACCACGTTGGAAAATTTGCTGGAGAATCTCGGCAGCCACTATTACATCATTAAAACGCAAATTCCAGCAGAAAATGTCAAGTGCGAGAGCGGAACGGCCAAAATAATAAATTGGGACGCTTTCCGCAAGCACTGCAAGCAAATGGGGCTGAGGGGATAACCATAGAAGACTGGTGCAAGCAGCTGAAAGATGTACAGCAGCGGTACACTTAAGAATTGCAAAAAGCAGAACAGACAGCGGAGGTGGGCAAGGCGGGGACTCATCAAAAGGTGGAAGAAACAGCGTCTAAACAAGAAACTAAAAAAAAAAAAAGATCGCGGAAATTACGAAGATATGGCAGAGGAAAACGCAACACAGATTGCCAGAAAGAGCTGGCAACAATTCAGCAGCTCGCTGGACGGCACTCTTAGTACGGCAAAAACGTGGCGAATAATCAAGACCCTGATAGACCCCACCAAAACCAAAGCGGAAAGTGGCAAGGCCATTCAAACGCTACTGCCCCTTATGCCCATTGCGAATCTTTTCCGTGTTTCAAGAATAATTAAAATATTGAACCTTTATAAATATCGGTTAAGCTTGAGAGTTAAAAGGGAAACAAGAAACAATGTCGGCAACTTCCATAGGATCGGCAAAAGGAAAAAAGTGACTGCGCCTATAAAACAAGGCACGAAGAGACCTGGCTCGTGTCCACTCCTCGTCTAAATTTGTTAAAAGAAGTGCTCTGCTATCTGATTTCGCCTTAACTAAAAGAGTATGAATTGAATGGCTTTGATTTATTCTCGTGCACGTATTAGGAGTTTCGCTCGCTTCACGAAAACATTGAGGCATAGCAAATATTTTGAGCATCGCTACCTACCTGTGAACTCCATGAGTTCTGTAATATATACAAGAATACATACAATATCTTTGTATTCTTATTTGTGACACTTGAATACTTTCCTGTATGAGCGTGTGTGTCTCCGTTTCATTTCTTTTTTTCTGTTTTGCTTTGCGTGCAATCCTATTTAAAATATGATGGTTCTCGCTTGAATTTTTTAATGCTAACTGATCTTATTGCGTTGTAAGTCTGTACTGTACATAAGTTATCTTTCTTTTTATATGTTTATGTGCTGGAAACGGATGCTGCCGATGTACCAGACAGGGTGAGGCAGGCCAGTCAAGCTGCGACTGGCAGCTTTTTCTTGCAGCTCCCCTCAATCTGGAAATTTCTAGGTGGTGAAATAAAGTTATTTGATTTGTTCGTTCGTCCGGCTATACTGTAGCTGCAGTAAAATTATGTTATGATGACGTCATCAGAAAAACAAAAATCCTGCCTTACACGAAAATCGAACCTCCATCCCTTCGATCGCCAGCAAAGCGTTTGATCCAACTGTTCCACACCCGGAATCGTGAAAGGCGCATCATAATTCGCATTGTCTACACTGAGGATGATAGTAGCAATGACAATGCCGTTGCGATCAGTGATAATAACAATGATGACATTACCCATCATAATGATTTTAGTTGATAAATACAGCAAACGGTAATTACAGCAAACGTAACGCCAGAGCGTCTAAGACACTCTGGCGCGTGATTCCTCTGAGCACCACCACCTGGCGACATATTGTGAATATATTGTCTAAACGAATAAGAACGCATTTAAAAGCCACCGTTTCCGTCGTTTTAGTGGCGTAATGGATCAACACCGCCCATCTCTGCTCTGATGCCACTTACACATCGCGCGTCCCTGAAGGAGAGTGGCTGCTCCCAACGTTACTTTGGCTGCTCCTGGCTCTATGGGGTTGGATGGATGGATGGAATATAGGAGCGTCCCCTTTGAAACGGGGTGGTAGCAGTAGCTATCATGCTCATCAGGTAGCAGTAGCTATCATGGAACAGGTAGGTCACCGCCGCCTGGCGGCGGAATGTCACCCCTGCCACCGAATTTCTCTCTGTTGTATGTAGTCATTGCACCCGTTCCCGGCTGGCTGGCTGGCTGGCTGGCTATCTTTCGCAAATGTGTCTCCTGCTTTACAGTGTAGTGCTCATCCTGATTGAAGTAACGCCTTGCAGTTGTGACCTTTTCAAGCTGTTTAACTCTTATTTGCAACACAGTGTTCTCGTTTTGCTCCTGATATAGCGGGATGTGATCGGTCCCAGGTCTGGTTACTACGGCAAAGCTCTGTTCTACTTGTCCACAGGTTTGCACCGGCTGTTCTCCAAGAGCGTGCATAAGCTTATCCTTCTCGACGTTGACATTCGTTTGTTCTTGGACATTGCCTTGCAGCAGTGCCAGTTTTCTCTGTTCGTTCCTGCAGCCATTATGGGGATAGCATATGAACAGCAAGCAGCCTGTTACCGCTACGCTCTTCGAAAGTACCGCCAAGAAAACCCTGGCACCAAGTGCGGTGGGCCCCCACCACGTGGAAACCCTGGATTCAATACTGGTGTCATGCTTTTAGACCTCCAGGCAATTAGGAACTCGTCTCTCTACCAGGGCTCCCTTAATGTCAAAGCTCTTCAGCTGATAACTGCTAAGTACAGATTTGAAGGCACGCTTGGAGACCAGTGCTTCCACTCGCTTCTCTGCTGGGAACACCCTGAGCTCTTCTGTGTGCTTCCTTGCACGTGGAATCGGCAGCTGTGTGAATTTTGGCGCGATCAGGGCTATTCGAATGTTTTTGGGGAGTATCACGCGTGTATCACAGTATCCTCAACTCAGAATTCAAGTGCTCAAATCAGAAAGCCACCAAAACCTGTTTAAAGGATGGGAAATTTCGGTTCCTTTAGCAGCATTTTGAATCAGAAATCAATATCTGCATATTAGCAGGGTGATGTATGCTAATAATATATTGATACAAGCTATAGTCGACAACGAAGCGGAGACAATCAGTGGCTATGTCGAGGTGGCTCGAGAGTTGCGGCTGCGTGATCCTCGTAGGGGTGGAAAGGGGCCCAACCTCAGGCGACTGTCCGCGGGGGCGGCGACTTAGTCGCTGGTGGACCGGAGTCAGATCCGCCGTGAAGCGTGTAAACGTGGGAAAGCGTACCCAGCGCACTCCACCAGACTGTAACGGGTATTGCGCCAAACGTCCAGGCAACGCCCTGCCCGGCAGGGGTGGCGCAGTGGTTACGGCGCTCGACTACTGTTCCCAAGGACGCGGGATCAAATCC
The DNA here is from genome assembly GCF_055883805.1 of Amblyomma maculatum. Taxonomy (NCBI): domain Eukaryota; kingdom Metazoa; phylum Arthropoda; class Arachnida; order Ixodida; family Ixodidae; genus Amblyomma; species Amblyomma maculatum. The sequence continues at coordinate 64,450,490 of NC_139351.1, read as the reverse complement.
CGGCCTCGGCGGCCGCTTTTCGATGGATGCGAAAAGCAAGGCGCCCGTGTGCTGTGCGATGTCAGTGCACGTTAAAGAACCCCAGGTGGTCGAAATTTCCGGAGTCCTCCACTACGGCGTCTCTCACAGCCTGAGTCGCTTTGGGACGTTAAACCCCACAACCCAGGCAACGCCCTGAGCCTAGAAGACTGCCGAAGTCCGAGAGTGATCCGAGCAGCGGTCTGAGCGCGGTTCCAGACAACCAACTTCGTCGTCTACGCCAACCAGCAACCACTTCATCGTCTACGCCAACTAACCACTGATTGTCTCCGCTTCGTCATCGACTATAGCTTGTATCAATATTATATTATATCAAATAAAGGCTAGAATTTTGAATTTTTAAATGTTTTTAAATGTTTGTGAACACTTTTTGTGCTCAGTTGAGGCTGCGAGTTCTTCACGTCTTTTAATTACGAAATTTTTGTTTCTCTGTGACACCAAAATGGCGCCGTTTACCCCGCCCTCTTTTTGGAGCAAAGAATTCGTCACAGACCCCCGTTACGGTCAACAGAGGCGCGGGATCCCCTTTACGGTTACCCGCCGTCACAAAGTTCAAGTCACTTTTATAAACGATTGGATATTTACAGATAGTAGCACAAATTACACTGCATAATAATAGAACAAAAAATTTGCGCATGATTACGTTACTTCCTAATGCGAAATTTTAGCGCAGCTCATCAGCTGTTTCACCTTTTCGATAGTTGAGGCAGATTTCGAGCAAGACATGTAGTACAATCACAACTTTTTTTTTTTATTTTTCGCACATATTCTTTCAAAAACACTCTACGAACAGTTCTTGGCAGCCATGAAGGAAGCTTTGCGGTCGGTGAAATGAGAGGAGCAATTAACTTATCGCGAGGTTGCAGGAGGTAGCGCTTGGGACATTAAGAACGCTGCGCGGCGAAGAGATAGCAGCGACTGACTGACGCTGCTGACGCTGCTAGCGAGTCAAGACAACGTGGCTCTGCGTTTCGGCTTGGGATGCACGCACCGCAATCCGCTGATATCGAGCCGTCGCTTCGGCAACCGGAGAACACCGTCGCCGCCACGAAGGAAGAGGGGGGTACACGCAGCGGCGAACGGTGGTGGCAGGAGCGCGTGCAGAAATCGTAGAACACGCGTGGTCGAGGGGAGCTGGGGAGCTGAGAGGGGGGCGGAGCTGGTTACAGAGCGCGAAGCCGACGGCGACGACGAGAAACGCGGGAACGGGCGCCAAGGAGCTGCCCTCTAACAAAAAAATAAAATGATAGTGATAAAAGACGCCTCGGTAAATGACAAGAGAGAAAAAAAAAGCGATAATGAATAAAGCACTGCGATAAAAGAAGACTATAAAATAACAAAGCAAGTGTTCCAGGTATAGTAAGTAAGGGCAAGAGTTACACAGAAAACACAGCGTAAAATACTAAGTCAGAACAAGGTTTAAAAAAAGGCGAAACCAATATTTAATTAACCGACAGCCTGTGGCAAAAAGGAATTGTCACGGCTTTCTTGTTCGATGAGGGGTCGTTGTCGCAGAGTTGATAGAGGAGGAGAACACGATGAGTTGATCGCGGGCTCGGTTATATATATATAAAAAAAACGCTCTCCCAGCGCGAGTGGCCGCTAGAGTTACTCTGAGACTACATCTCCCCAAATCGCACTGCCGTGGGCGTGCTGCGCTTTTTCTACTCTGGTTGCGCTGCGGCCCATCGCCAAGGACGGGCGATTGCCTGTCGCTGCCCCGGAGAATCATGTCGAAGCATGCTCGGAGGATTGCGAAGATCCCGTAAGTTCTGCTCTATATGTGAGGCAGGAGATCCTGTAACTTCCGCTTTACATGTGAGGCAGCTAGGGACACTGCCCCCACTTAAGAATATCGTTTCGGAATATTCTAGGCAGCCGCAAGCACCGAATCTTGGTGAACGACCTTATTGCGCCCTAAATTGCGCCCCACAGAGTGGTGCAGTAGATTGGGCCCGTCCGATGCACTGAAGATTGTTCGCCACTGACTAAGATTCATGACGCGCATCACATACGCACTTATCTGAACCTGCATCAGCACCACAACACTCTAGTTCGGCAGTCTGTCCTGAGTACATGTCCTGAGCACAAATATACAAGCACATTATGTACGATTTCATTACACCAACGAAAGCGCTATGCAATTAGGTAATAGTGCAAGCTGAACAACTCCGGCCGGCTCATGTGATCTGTTCTCACGTTCTCGCTGGTGACGATTTCCAGGTCGATAACCATTTCGCAGGTCGATAACTGCTTCGTACTCTCGCAGAAAGTCAATGCCGAGGATAAGGTCACGGGAGCTAGCAGTCACTCAAAACGACGCAACTAACGACGAACGTACCGTACATCCGTTGATCTGAATGCGAGCCGTGCACATCCCCTTTGGAGTAACTATATGACCGCCGGCGGTTCGTAGGTACACAATTGGCCAAGCAGTGAGCACTTTTCTCAAAACAGTTGCCATGCGGCCACTCAAAATCGAATAATCGGCACAGGTGTCCACTAATACATTGACTGTAGTACGACCATCTAAAATAACAGGAATGTCCAGAGAAACGCTTTGGCTTCCCTAGACGACGGTACCAGCAGCTCTCGTTCGGATCGAAGCGGTATTAGGTTTGACCGTTTGGGTCGCGGGCGCCTGTGGTATCGTACCGCTGCCACCAGTTATTACATGCGGCGCGCGGCCCCTCGGTAGCGTTGGCCTGGCGGCTCCGTGGACCGGCGGACGGCATCAACGGTCCCAGCAAAGACGAGGCGTCTTCTAACGAAACAACATTCACTAAAACATCATGAGGGAACGGGCAGAGAAGCTGACCCGGAGAGAATACAGACACGTTCACACAGCTGGTGTCTAGCGTTGTCTCCACGGAGCGTCAAAGTAGTCTGTCTCAGCGGAGTCGGCCGCTGCTTTTTATAGGCTTGCCAGTCCACAGGGAAAGGGAAAGCCCTCACAGGAAATGGAGAGCTCGACAAGTCTGGGCACGACGGGATGACTCAATCGCAGGCGGTCCGACCGCATCTCCTCCACCTCCTGCAGACGGGAGAGGGCGACGCACTCTCTCACGAGCTCCAGGCTTGACCGGCGTTTGCACGCACACGCACGCACACACATTTGGCGCGTGGCAAGATCACGTCGAGACTTGCCCGCGGGAGGAAGCGTTGCGCGGCCGATGAACGGCGCCGAAATGGCCGATCCGTTCGCTGTTCTGCCTGTTGCTATGCGGTGGCCGCATCAGCTGCCCCGCTCGTCGGTGGCGAAACGTAACAGACTGCCCCGCCGGGGAAGGGAGATCCCGAAGGGCAGGGGACTGCATCCGCTGTCCGAAGGGATCGGGATATTGCAGCTAGCCGGGGTCGTCCGACTCTGTTTCTCTTGAGCCAGTCAGCCTGAAGAAGTCCTTGGCAAGTCCGGGTTTCCAAGGCACTCTGCAACTTGTCTTCAGGAAAGATTTCTGACAACCCACAACGTCACAACCACGCTAAAAACTCAACCGGTCAGCCAGCAAGCACGGCACGATCTTCACTAAGCTATGCCAGACTATTTCCCTCTTATGCCCCCATCTATACTAAAGGGCAGCTCAGCAGCTCTTGGAACGCTTCCACAAATTTGAAAATGGCGCTTTCAAAAACGTCACTTCAAACAAAGATAATGCAATGCAATATGTTCAAAATCCTATGTCAGGAAGAAAAACACCAACAAGTGAAAACTGGGGCTTCTTCTCACGTTATAGGCTCCGACTTAAGCCATCGGCGTTACCGTTGAGATCACCCTTTAAAACTTCGGCTGTCCATTTCACGGAACAACCGTACCTTCCTGTCTCTGTGCAAAGAAACGCATGAGCATGAGTCGCTCACTTTTCTAAACAACCTATCCCTCTCCTTACGGGTTGCGCACCAATCACGCATTTTCTAGGCACGGGCGCGTTTGTGCCTTTGGGATAGTCGCTTTCTTTTTCGCGATAGCTTCAACTTGCTCCATTCGTTCTCGCGCCTGCCTTTCCGCTTTTTTCTACGGCAGCACTGGAACACAGGTTTTCTCCTTTCTTTTCGCAATCGTTTGAGTTTGCTCTCCTTACGATGGCAGCATTCTTTCTCGCGTCTGCCTTTCCGCGTTTTTCGGTGGCAGCACTTGCATACTCTAGCCCTACTTTCTTTCGGCGCGAGCTCTGGCAAGCTAGCGGTCAACGTTCTAGCGGTAACCGGAGCTAGTAGGGTACCGGTGTCGTCAAAGTGCGGCGCCGCGTCTGCATCGCGGCCAGCAGCGCATGACTCACTTTCAGTCAAGTTCGAACAACAACCGCTAATGCCAGCCCCCAAGCTAGGCATTTCCTCTGGCGGCTCGCTACTCAGTGCGTCGTCTCGCTCAGCGCTAAGCGGCGCACGATCAAGCTCTTTCGACAGCTGGGGCGCTTCGGATTGCGTGAGGGTCATGTGTGCTACGTTCGTGTTCGCACTGGGGTTGCTTTCGCGAATACAACCTAGCGTGGTATTGGGGCACGAACGATTCTGACTCTGCTCTAGACGTTCGCTGTCGTCTTCGCAAGTCTCGCTCTCTACAGCATACGCGCACTCCTCGTCGGTCTGTCCTGGCTGATCACAACTCGCGGGCTGCGCACTTTCCCTGATCGGCACTTCGTTTTTCTGCGTGCCCTGCTCTACGACACAACAGATTTCGGAAACCGAAATTTTCTCATCTCCTAGCTCGTTTTCATCTCCGTCGCGCTCTACACAAGCTTCTGCTTTCGACTCGAAAGACGGTTCAGTTACTACCAGTTCCCCACACTCATTTGATGGAACTGTATCTCCTACAGCCACTTGGGTCGGCGTGCAGTTCAGCTCGCTTAACGGCGTCACTTCGGACTTCTCACCGATTAAGCCTGCCCTAACCGTCTCAGCTAGTGTCTCGACCAAGCTAACAGGATACTCTTCTGCTCGAGGCTCGCTGCTGCGGTCACGTTGCTCGGCCGCTTCCCCAAGCTGTAGTTCACTCTCTGGTACCTTTGACTTTTCAGGCTCACTTATGTCTGCAGCATACGTGGTCTTAATCTCAGCGTGCTGTTCCTAACACTCCGGTGCAAGTTCGATTTGCTCCGAAACTTCCGCACTGTCTAGCCATTCGCTTACAGCGGCTTTCAACTGACACGCCAAATCAAAGTACGACTTGTAACAATTTTTCTCGCTCTCATATCTTTTCCGAAGATCATGAGGCGTTATCTGATATCGTATCAGCAATGACTCTTTTAGTTCATCATAATTTTTCAAGCGGTTGCCAACCAATGCCTTCATTTCTTCCGACGCTTCAGCGAAAAGAGCTACCAACTTCTGCGCCCAACTATCTCGCTCGAAGCGTTTACTTCTGCAGGCACTTTCGAAGTCTGCCAAATACTTTGCCATATCCTCGGCGATGAGGAACGGTGGCGGACCGTCTCGCGGTATCGAACCGTTACACTGAATGGCATTGAAAGCTTTAATCTTTTCCACGCTCATTCCATGTGCTGAAATCTCCAGCTGCATCAGTTTCCTTACGCAGGTGTCCTCTTTCTCGTGACGTTCTCTACGTTCACGAATCTCTTTTTCGTGACGTTCTCTACGTTCACGAATCTCTTTCTCGTGACGTTCGTCAATGATCTCAAGGCATTCCAAAAGCTCGTCATCTCCAGCTTCCAACGCAAGAATAGCCTTTAACACTTCTGGTTTTCTGAGTTTGTCTGACAAATTCAGACCCAACTCCTCCGCAAGTTCCAGCAATTTCGGTTTGCGCAACGACTTCAAATCCAAATTCATGGCTGTTCCGAGTGCTGCCTTTTCTCTGCTGCCCACTATTGCCTTGCTGCAATTAACCCAGCAACAACGACAACACAATTACCAGCTCTGTTCTCTACTTAACAAAAGCCTGGCAAAACTCAGTAGAAGAAAGCCCCGCACTCACCAAACCTCGCAGCCAAGAATCCAACGCAGTCGTTCCGCTGCAGGCAACCAGTCATCACACAGGGCTCGTTGCACTGCTCCCGACTTTCCGCTGAGCTGCTTGTTTCACGGGTCACGCCTGGGACATCTCCGCTCTTCCCACCAGATGTTGCACTTCGGTCAGGCCTGGCTCGTTTCACCGACCACGGTCACTGCATATCTTGGTCGTCCTCGTCCCTCCGCTGTTTATCAGTTCTTGGACGACGGTATCGCCTGGCTCGTCCCTCCGACCACGGTTACGGATTGGTCGTCCCACCGCTGCCTACCAGTTATTAGGTTCGGGTTCGCGCGCTTGAGTATCGTACCGCTGCCACCAGATATTACGGTTGAGGCTCGCGTGCTCAGTCCACCGCTGACGCCAGTTGTTACATGCAGCGCGCGGCCCCTCGATAGCGTTGGCCTGGCGGCTCCGTGGACCGGCGGACGGCATCAACGGTCCCAGCAAAGACGAGGCGTCTTCTAACGAAACAACCTTTACTAAAACATCATGAAGGAACGGGCAGAGAAGCTGATCAGGAGAGAATACAGACACGTTCACACAGCTGGTGTCTAGCGTCGTCTCCACGGCGCGTCAAAGTAGTCTGTCTCAGCGGAGTCGGCCGCTGCTTTTTATAGGCTTGCCAGTCCACAGGGAAAGGGAAAGCCCTCACAGGAAATGGAGAGCCCGAAAAGTCTGGGCACGACGGGATGACTCAATCGCAGGTGGTCCGACCGCATCTCCTCCACCTCCTGCAGTCGGGCGAGGGCGACGCACTCTCTCACGAGCTCCAGGCTTAGCCGGCGTTTGCACACATTTGGCGCGTGGCAAGATCACGTCGAGACTTGCCCGCGGGAGGAAGCGTTGCGCGGCCGATGAGCGGCGCCGAAATGGCCGATCCGCTCGCTGTTCTGCCTGTTGCTATGCGGTGGCCGCGTTAGCTGTCCCGCTCGTCGGTGGCGAAACGTAACAGCGGCGACGACGGGAGGTCTTCAACGCAGCGACTACCAGCGGCCTCGCCCCCGAAGGTCGCTGTTTTCAGTTTTCCCGACGAGGGCTAGACGACCGGCCTTGCCCCCCTCGCGAGGAACCTTGGGTGGACGTCGAGTAGCGCCTTGGTGAAGGGGAGCGGGACTGACGCTGCGAGCGAGATGAACGCTGCTCGGCCAGGTACTCTTCAATAACTCGGGGTCGTTGACCAAACCGGGGAGGAGGCGAGTCCATATGCGGAAGCCGTGAAGACCGAGGCGGCGAAACGGACAATCCCGGTAGAGATGGCCTGGTTCACCGCAGTGGAAGCAGAGCGGACGGCGGTCAGGTGTGCGCCAAATGTCGGCTTTGCGTCGGGACATGGGACGATCGCCGACATACTGCACTGGCTGCAACGAGGGTAGCGGAACTGTAGGCGGCGCAAGAATGGGCGGCGGTGAAGGGGGAGCCTGACTCTGCAGAACTTCCGCATATGTGGGACTGTTGTCGGTCCCCGACAGCAATGGCGGGCTCATAACTATAGGCGAAAGAGGGCTCTTGAGCGCCTGTCGCACTTCCTCCCGCACTATGCAGAAACGGAAGCTGGTGATGGCTGCAGGGTTTGCAGAACATGCTGAGTTCTTTGCGCACGACGCTGCGAATCAGTTCGCGCAAAGCATCAGGATGCCGCTCGGAAGATGGAAATGATTTCGCGATTGTGCCAGTCTGGAAAGGTCGGTTATAAGTCACGGCACGTTGTTGTCCTTTCCATTGTTGTCGCCTCAGCAAAACATCCGTTTACAGTCGACGGTGGGTTCCGCACATGGCCTGCGAACAGCTGCTCTTTCAATCCCCGCATCAAGTGCCAGACGTTTCTGCCCTCGGATATGGCGGGATCGGCTCGCCTCAAGAGGCGCGTCATGTCCTCGACATACGCTTGTTCACACTCATTCGGCATCTGGATGCGAGAGCGAATGGCACGTTCTGCATGTTCACGACGATCCGCCCTGTGTAGGCCTCGAGCAGTTGACGACGGAATTCCCGCCATGATGTTAATACTTGCTCTCGGTTCTCGAACCAGGTACGGGTACGGGCGCCATCCTCAAGGCTGAAGTAGATGTTCCTTAGTTTGACAGCATCGTCCCACTGGTTAAAAGCAGCGACACGTTCAAACTGAAGAAACCAATCCTCCACATCCTCAGAGGTCTCCATGGAAAGACTTCGGTACCCGAGGGGCCTGCAAGGTGTAGTTACAGGCCGGTGCGACGCTCGCTACTTGCTGAGCGGAAGCACTGGATGTCATGGCGGCGGCTAATGGCTGAAACTCCGGAGACAGTCCCTGGAGCCGTCGACTGGAGCGATGCACTGGGGTGTCCAATGGCACAGGGCTGGCGCGACGTCTTTCAGATGGGTCGCCGCCAGCCATGCATGGACTGGAGGCCATCTAGATTCAGATGGAGACTCTTGCATAGGTGATCGTACGCAGCACCTCCACCAGAATGTCACGTACACGGTGATTGAGGATAGAAAGAATAGCAAGGGGTTAGCCCAGATCATTCAGCGTCTGCAGCTCAGCAACATGGCACAGAACAATAGCACGCGAAAACGTCAGCAGCGACGCCAATCCACTACGCAAACAGAAACAATAATTTGGCAATGGAACTGCCGCAGCATACGCAGAAAACAAGCGCAACTAGCAGCATACATCGCAAAGTCCCCTAATCCCCCGCATGTCATCGCTCTGCAAGAGACGAATACAAATCGCATTCATATCCATGGTTATCGGACAGCAGCCCTTACGTCACGTACGGCAATCCTCACACTCGCATCAATGCCGGTGCTAGACCGCACACCGACAAGCACGCCTGACAGTAAAGACACTCAATATACCGCGATAGAGCTCAGCTCACGCGGGCAAACAAGCAGCCTCACAATTATTAACATATACAGCAATCCTAAAGATAAAGGCAGATCTATTCCGGGAATCCTGGGCTCCTTTCGCACCTCACAACTCCTTGTGGTGGGGGACTTTAATGCACGCCACACGCAATGGGGATACACCTCAGACGCACCCAAAGGTAACCTAATATCTACCGCAATGGCTGATCATAACCTCGGCCTGATCACAAACCCCACTGTACCTACTCGCATCGGCACAAGTGTCACTCGTGATACCACGCCGGACCTCACATGGGCTTCACCAAATTTAATTGTTAAATCTCATATGGTGCTACAAGACAGCCTTGGGAGTGACCACTTCCCAGTGTCCACTACTATCGCTTACGATTCCAAGATTTTCAGCCCTCGCACACATCTTCTCACCGACTGGGATAAATTGCGCTCATACTTGGCAGCTGACTCTATCGAAGTCCCTACTGTCACCGACTGGACAGACCGCCTGGTGGAGGCCATCCGGGTGAACAGCAAACGCATTAATAATACTCCTACTGCACCGCAGGTTGATCCGCACCTGGCTCATCTATGGGAGGCCCGACAGGGACTTCTCAAACGCTGGCGTCACCAGCGACACAATCGTAAATTGAGACTCCGCATAGCCGCTCTCACTCGTGAGGCAGAAGAATACGCCAACGCCTTAGCCCGTGCAAACTGGGCAACCTTTTGTAACGACCTCAAGGGTACATTAAGCACTAAACGCACGTGGGCCCTCCTACGCGCTCTTTTAGATCCAACAACCACTAAAGCACAGACACAAGTAAACACACAACGTCTGATACAGCTAGAACTCCAAAAAGGCACCGACGTAATTGGTCAACTACGGGACACCTATATACCCATATCCCTTCAGTCAGCAGATCCACTAAATCCACCTCCGCCTAACTCCGAACTTGATGCTGACATCACCTTAAGTGAAGTTCGCCGAGCACTCCTTAAGATTCGCCGCTCCACGGCGCCAGGACCGGACGGCATAACGTACAAGGCATTACTCAATCTGGACGAAGTCTCTCTCCAGAAACTCACGGAACTCTTTAATAACCACTGGCACGCTGGGACGCTCCCATCAACCTGGACCCACGCCAGCATGCGATTTATACCCAAACCGGGCAAATCCCTCACTCTTCAAAACCTGCGCCCTATATCCTTAACGAGTTGTGTCGGCAAGCTCTTCGAGCATGTCATTCTCAATCGTCTGCAACCGTTCCTAGAAGCAACAGGCTTTCTCTCCCATGTTCAATTTGGATTCCGCCCAAACCTCTCGGCACAAGACGTACTTCTCGCCCTTAAAGAGTCTCTCTTACACACTAAGCGCCGTACAGCCTCTACGCGCGCCATACTGGCCCTGGATATTCACAAGGCATTCGACACGATAAGCCATGACCATATCCTGACGACATTAGCCACCACGGGCTGCGGCACGCGCATATGGCAGTATGTTCGGGCCTTTCTTCAGGGCCGCATGGCACAACTTTACCTTGGGGATATTGCCTCCCAGCCTTTCCCCCTGCCTAACCGCGGAACACCTCAAGGGGCGGTCCTATCACCGCTACTTTTTAACGTTGCCCTAGCGCCATTAGCAAAGGCCCTTGCTGCTATCCCAGAGCTCCACACAGCCTTATATGCAGATGATATAACCCTCTGAACAACAAGCGGATCCCTTGGAACAGCCCAGGATATCTTGCAGTCTGCCATAGACATCACCACCACCTATCTAGAAAACACAGGCCTCCGATGCTCCCCAACTAAATCGGAACTAATGCAGCTTAAACCCTTACCCGGTGATCCCCCCATTGAACTTCACATGTACGGAAACCCAGTGCCCATTGTGTCTCAGATGAAGATTCTCGGCCTTCTCATTAACAACGCACTTGATGCAACCGCCACCCTTCAACTCTTGCAAAGACAGACTAAGCAGGTTGCTGGACTAATCAGGCGTGTGGCTGCGCGCAACCATGGGCTGTCGAAACGCGAAACCCTGAATATGACCAATGCGTTAATCATTAGCCGAATCACATACAACCTCCCATATCATATACTCACTCAGCGCCAAACAGAGCAGGCGGACATCCTAATACGCATAGCCGTAACCTCCGCCCTACGTCTTCCACGGACGGTTAGCACAGAACGTCTGCTGGCCACTGGTACTCACAATACAGTGAACGAATTAATAGAAGCTCAACGCACCAACCAATTAGTCCGCCTGAGTCGCACGGAAACAGGACGATGCCTACTGCGACAACTCCGTCTCAATCCACCCATCGCCACCCCAGCAAGTGCTACACCTTTCATGATCTCTCCGGGCACGCAGGATCACATATACCAGAAGCCCCTACCACGCAACATGGGCGCTTGCCTTTATCAGGGAAGACGGAAAGTTAGAGCCAGCTATTACACCAAAAGATACCGCAACCGCTCTGATATCCTCTATGTCGACGCGGCAGGGAACTGGAAGTTGGATTTTTCACTGCAGTCGCTGCCTACGAAGATGGCAGAGTGGGGGCCGCCGCCACTATTCGAACTAATTCGCCTGCAGAAGCGGAAGGAGCCGCCATCGCACTCGCGCTTGCCCATTCAGCCATTGACGAAGCTATTACCGAAATTTGTACAGATTCTCAGGCGGCATACCGCCACTACCTAAACGGCGTGGCGACACCGGCCGCGCATCATATTCTTACCACCGCCACCTCTCTCGACCGAACGGTTAATCTAACGTGGATCCCAGGGCATGCCTCGATCCCCGGTAATGAGCGCGTTCATGCGCTGGCTCGAGAACTCTCTACCCGAGCCCCGGATGATCAGGCACCCAACTCCGCGCAGGAGGCCGCATCGGTCTTTTCTACATACCACCAAATCACCACATTCTACAAACACAAGCGCATGACACTGCCACCACCCCACAGCACCTTGTCACCGTTATCCAGTGCTACATGGCGACAATTGCAGACGAATTGTTTCATTTCCCCCTACCGTCTCTCATGCATTCACCCTGGCTTGCCCCCTCACTGCGACAGCTGTGGCGAGCCAAAATCCTCATTTTTCCACTACCTGTGGGAATGTCCTTCCCCCCAGGCAGTGCCCCCCATCCCCCATCCTTCCTGGGAGGCTGCTTTGCGGACAGCTCAACCCGCCGGTCAGAAATGGCTGGTCGATCGGGCTCTATGTGAAGCCAAAGCCCGTGGACTCCTGGACTAGTAGGAGACCACCCTGGAAGACTTTTTTTTATTAAATAAAGTTGTTTCCATCCATCCATCCCAGACACAACGGCAGCGAGCCGCACAAACGCAAACGCGCAAGCGACACTTCGTCCTCCTTCACTCAGTCATGCGCCACCTGGCAACGCTAGGTGGCAATATATTCGACACGGAAGTTGTATTCCTGAAGCTTAAGACTCCAGTGGAGAACGCGGCTGTTAGCAGATTTTGTTTCTTTTATAAACTTCTAAGGCTGATGGTCCGTTTGAACGAGAAACTTTCTGTAAAGGAAGTTTTGAAATTTCTCTATTCCCCGAACGAGTGCTAGAGCTTCTTTCTCAACAGTTGAATAGTCTTCCTCTCGAGGGAGCAACGTATGGCTCGCATAAACAATTGGGAGCAGCATTTCGTCACGAGATTGAAGCAGAACGGCCTCGACACCTCTGTCAGAAGCATCCGTTCGCAGGAAGAATTCCTTGTCAAAATGTGGGAGCTTCAGAATCGGTGCCGCAGCCAGCTTTTCCCTCAAGTTCTTGAAAGTCATTTCTTGCTCGGGGCCCCAGCTCACGATTGAAGGTAGACCCTTCTGGAACCACTCTGGAGAACTGGAACCACATCCTGCCGCAGGAGTGGGAGCGCCGACGGAGGGTGTGGCTGTTGCGGTAGCGACTGCTTGAACAGACGTAGCTGCAGCAGAAGTCACGTGGAACCTGCTACTGCCGCATAGACAAGACGACGAGGCCCTGTGCCTTGCATTCGAACCGAAGAGGGGGAAGGCGATAGCCAAGGCTGCAGGCATCATGCAGTGGCTCGCCAATGTGCAGTCTCCGAACGTGACGGATGCTTAGGTAAGTGTGTTGCGCGACTCCCGATTGCCGCGCTCCTGTCGAGAAGCAGAGACGTCTGCCATAGCTAAACTTCCCCTCTTCGTCTAGAAAGTTCCCCACTATGTCACAGAAATCACCATGTATGAAACTGTCGCCAAATCGTGTGCACGCGAGGTCTCTTAAGGTGTCATTTTTCTTTGCAGGCGATAGTTGCGGATAATCGGCGGGCGGGAACTCGTGTGAAGAAAGGCGCATGTCGGTCATCCACATTTGTATTGCGAAAGCATTACTACGCTCATGAACGGCCTTCGCGTAGCGGTGGCCGGAAGCCACGTTTGACTTTTAGAATGACCTCTGGCGTCATATCGGGCTACCAAGTCGAGTCGTCGCGTAGCGGCGGCCGGTAGCCACGGCGCGCCGCGCTCCTCCTGCTAGGGGCGCTACGCGCTAGACCTCCGACGTCACACATACCAGGAGCGAGACGGCCGGGTTAGCAAGTTGAGTCGTCGCGTAGCGGCGGCCGGTAGCCACGCGTGAAGACGCGGCGCTGCGCTCGCTTTGACGTCACAATAGAGAGGTGTGGGCGTGTGGCGGAGCCGGGGTATACTCGCGTTTACCGTCTGCCAAGTCAGTCGCTAAGCCTCCGCAAGAGAAGACGCGTCGCCTCGCTGCTGCTAGGAAGCAACGGCGAGCTACGGAGACAGGTGAACAGCGTGAAGAGCGTATCGCTCGACGGCGTTATCAAAATTCAGCTAGGCGCGCAAATCGATCCCGTGAATCCTGCTCATCTGGCGATAATCCAGGCGAGCATGATGGATATGCTCTGAACAGCGAGGCTGGCTCTGTATCCACGTATTCATTCACCAGTGAAGAACCACAAGCCGTGCTAAGGCGTAGCCAAGATGTATTGCTTTCGCAACCTACCAGGCTTAACCAAAGCTAAGCCCCAGCCAATTTTTTCGTCTGCGTCCATGCGACCTCTGCGTCATCTGAGCGCTGCGTGGCCTCTTGCTTAGGACTCCCTTGATTTCAGCTTCACCACGTCAATTTCTTAAAGCCAGCCACCGTGGAGGAACGGGTAATTAAATAAAGCCCCATTTACACACAGCACTAGATGTCGGTCGCTCAGGAGCACATGTCCGAAAAGAGTTACGTTCAGTGTCGATGCAAGTGAACAATCTCATCATTCCGTATCTGCAGTCGCAGGCCCAGGTGGAATTTCATCGCGAAGGGGACACGGCATTCGCGTCAGGTGACAAGGCAGGGTTCCCGCCTCCCAGATTTCGCCGCTCCAAGAAGACGCCTGTTGCTGGCTCCGTCTCAGAGCAGCAGCCATCGCAGTGGTCTACCCACAACTGCCAGGTCTCCAGGAGCAAAGTCTTGCTGTGGCTGGAGTCAATGTTCCACCTGGAAACTTCCCACGACAGCGGTTCGCGTCCACAGTGAACAACGCGCGGAGACTCGGGGTCGAAGGTGCAGACACATCCAGGTCAGCGCACAACCGAAACACGGCGCCACCATGATACTAATTGGCGCGGTACCCTGCCTTATATTTGGTACCGCACCACTCTCCGCCTTTGGACAGTCAGACAATTCAGATGCTTCACTGGGGGATTGCGGCCAAGACAACTCCGTATGCAGCGCTGAGATGGGTAGTTGCTGCACTAATGCCGAAGCAGTGGCGTGATGTGGTGCACTAGCGATACCTCTGAATTTTCGCATTGTGGTGGGGTCATTGTTTTGTGACGTCGCATTTTTTTTGCAAGTGCCTGGAATTCTTAAACAGTAGCGATAATAAAGCTAATTACAACACATTCCACGTTTCGTTTTCTCCGTCGCTCAATTACACCTCAATGTAGGCCTTAGATGTGCTATCACTGACATTCCTTCTAGTAGCATTTGCTGGGGTTAGGCTCAAGCTCATGACTACTGGATGGAGTTCGCGAAGCCTAGTTAATTTCCATGGGAAATGTAGACATATTGAAAACCTGAGAAACGGAAAAGGCTAACTGCCACTCGTACCGCCCTGCCATCTTGCCTTGGGAAAAACAGCGCAGAGCGGCCGCGAGAGGCGTGGATCACAGCACGGTAGGTAAAATCTGTTCTGTGGTTTCCGAGGTGAAAATTTTGTTTTTGGGTATGTGCTGGTCTAAACTGGGATCGGCATGAAAACAGCTGGTTCAATGTTGGTTGAAGTTGTTCTAGCAGTGCAATGACTGGTTTTCTGCTGTCTCCAGTGCAAAACGATTTCAGTATCCTGATCACAGCAGAGAATGATTGGGTGTAGTGTTGGGACACACTGGACCCAACTGGAATGTGCTCGTTTTCATGGGTTTGTTGGACACTGATCACTTGTAACCAGTGGGCCACACAAACCACTGTCTGATCAGCATTCCTTTTTGACTATGGCTAAATTTCAATGTACTATATGCATTGTCATGAAAACTAAACATTATAAGAGGCATTTAATGTTGTTGCAAGGCATGAAAACAGATTTAGTCGGCGATTCAAAATATGCAAGTTTGAGCTCGTGAGGCTTTTCAATAGGTGCATGCATACTGCTGTTGTTTTGTTGTTATGGAGCTTTGTGCAAAATCAAAACACACTGAAACATTGCCATTTTTATTCAGAACACTTTCACGCAATATAATACACCACATGCGCATCCAACACTCCGTCTACACTGAAAACAAAAAGCATGCACATTAGTCCGAGGCCAAGCATGGTGGCACAAAACACACCATTGAAAGATGTGACAGAAAAGGAAGGATGAGAGGGTTTACAAATGGGTACATGAGGTAGATGTAAAAGAATGTGACGAAAACTTATGAAATGGAAGTGAAAGAAAAAAGTTCCCTCCTATCGACCTTATCCTAACATCCTTGTTCAGGCTAGCCATTGAGCTCAAAACATTAGGTACAGAAAGCTTCACATTAGCTTCCATGTGTGGTAAGTAATGAATGCATGACTGGACTTCTGTAACCATGCTCTTATGATATGCACCAATCTGGTTGCATTTTTTCCCGTAAGGTTGCATTCTTAAATTGTCCATGTTCTTTTCAGAATCAACTTTCCTCGCTGAACATGGCTAGGGAACCTTGTTACCACTCGCAGAAGGATACTGTCACGATGGTTGAATGGAAATGTTCACTGTTACCTTGAAAGGATGTCGTAAGAAAAATAAGCGATGTTTGAAAAAAAATCTCCACTGAAAGTTCCTAACAACGCTGACATATTACAGCAGGAGCTCCCGACAAAGTTGCCGTTAATATAGTGGGCTACTTGTGTACAGTAACTGCTACACACAATTCCTGACAACTGCTGTCATTTTTTGAAATTCTATCCTACTATAATGATGTGGCAAGCAGGAACAAAGTAAGACTTCAAATATCTGAGGCAAAAATATCAGTGGCAAAGTACATTGCAGAACCAGCTATCGAGGCAGGATACGACCACCAGTGGCTTAAAATTTAATGTCAGCTAACCGCAGCTTCAGTCTATGACTCTCGTAGGAAGCTAGGAAGTGGCCGGTAAGGTAACAGCCAGCAATGACAGAGAAAGTTTTATAAAATGCATGTTAGGACCACGTACGCAAAATGCTTTTCTTCGCACTGTGCAACAGTAACATCTGTGCTACAAGGGGGAGGAAACGACAAGGTGCTCACACTTATTTCCTTAAGCCAATTCTGAGCAGCCAAATTTAGCAGCATGACAATGAACAGGCCTACACACAATTAGAAACAACTTCTAGACAATACTATGCAGCAAATATGTTATGCAAACAACGAAGTCAGCGACAAACAAACCATTTCGTGCAGGAGGTACTTTAGCCTACCCTAAACAAAAGAGGTATCGTGCTTGACTTGGGGATATTAGCATTTCGTACGACTTTCAGTAAGCCTTTTGGTTTTAACAAACTTTGCCTTTACAAGCCTAAAGGTTTACACTGTCACCATATAAACAGTCTTCTGGCATAAAATTCGCTTTGTTCTGTGTGGACAGCCGTTCTGCTCTTGCCCACCCACCACTATGCACGTTTTCAAACCAGAGGCAGGCTGGAACTTGCATTTTCCACCCTACATGGCTGGTGTTCTTATTCACCCCACGCATCTCAAAATAGAGGCAAAATAATGCTGTGAAGGCTGGTGTCACTGGTGTTGAAAATAGACTGGCCCCTCAGAAGGAATAGTGGGAGACAGGGGAAGCACTGGAAAAACAAGCCTTCTGAGATATTTTCAAGGAAATAATGCGCTCTTAAACAGTTTCACTTCAAGACCCATTTATTGACGACTGTTTGCTTATGCAAGAGGAAGGCAGTCTAGGAAAACAAGAAAATATATAAAAAATGAGTAAGGTGGAAAGTGGCAAGAGAACAAGTTGAGGGACTGTGGCCCATTAGTGTGAGAGGAAGTGAAAGACCAGTGACCCTGGCCCTGTCGATCACAGAGTTGTCGCTTAAAGCTTTGCCCGCCCTCTCCTCCATTGTTCCTTCTGAGGAAGCACACCTAGTCACCACGTGACCTTGTGATAAACCAGCTCAATTCCAATTTTCCAAATAATTTAATAAGTGCACCATAATTAAAGCAGCTTCAAGGGCCCCTGCAAACCCTGATACACAGCACGAGGAAAATCTGTGTAAAACAACATTAAGAGCTAAATGAACGCACACTGTTACGAATGCAATGTAAGCAATGCATGTTCCATTGTCTTCTTAACGGTGTGTGATTTTTTAGCCCTTTATGTTGTTTCGAGTGTTCAGGCACATTAACATTTTGATCAGCTAAGCCAAGCATGGGAAAACAAAAACAGCTATGCGCCGGTCTGTCTGCAGTTACAGCCTGATACATTTTAGAAGCCCCTTGCATAAATCTGTGTCGTCTCTCCTTCCCACAGCCGTAGGTGGTGGCCATGTTTTCTCACTTCAGAAAAAAAAAAAAAAAACCAAGAATCAAAGAGAGAGAGAGAAAAAAAAAAAAACCTGCCTTTTCTCTCCAAAACCCATCTATCAAGGCTGCCATGCTAGCAAGATCTCTGCACTAAAGTACAGCAAAAGTTGCTGCATAGTTTTAGCTAATTAAAAAGCAAGCTTGCATCCAACCTTTAAACTGTTTTGCAGTAGAATGAACAAATCTTTGTCGCTTATAATCAAACATTGCTATCATCAAAATCAACATCAAGATTGCTAACAAAGTCTACCTAGCTGAAAAAAGTACAATCAGAGAGATGGCATTTTATGAAAAAAAAAAAAAAAAAAAAAAACGGGTTGAAGGCTTATGTAATGCATGAAAGTGAGCACGAACCTGTGACTGTTAGCAAGAAATGGTAACACAACCCATCCATGAACTTTCAAAACTATATTCATTCACTTCCTTTCAAGCACCAGTAGTTAGTAGAAACACTGCATAGAACAAATGTTCGCATGGTAAAAGCTCTTACACTTTGCGAATTTTAAATGCTAAACAGCACAGGAACTAAGTAAGCTGTCTGCTTGAATGCGTACTGAAAACAAATACAAATGCAACGCAAGCCAGTTGAGAAACCTTCAACAGTGATCTACAGCTAAAAAAAGCAAGCAATAGAAAGGCAGCCTAATCTTCATGCCCTTTATCCGCGTCAGCTGACATGAACTCACTACAAACACGCTGCTCAACTCCAACCAATACTCTTTAACGCAGGTAATGTATGAACAGTAGTAATTACCATTACGAGCCCCTTCACTCTGCAAAAAAAGGCAAAAACACCAAAGATAATATCTTCCATGAAACAGTTTGGCAAAATTTGAAGCATAACGCTGATTTTTTTTTTTCTTGCGTCAGCACCCTCAAAATACATAGCAAGAGATCAATATTGTTGTGGCAGTGGTTTCAATATGGCACAATAAGGACACGAGCATACACTTTGGAAATCTCTGTGGTGACAAAAGTGACGAGCACGAGGCCGCAGAAAAAAAAAGCGGTACACGAGAAATAATACTCGGGAGAGGCGTACGATAACAATACTGAGATCGGTGGTCATTTGAGCACTCACGATACATTTTGATACCAGCGAATGGGATTAAAGTATAAATGGGTGCAGCCTGACAGCCACAAAATACAGGAGACTCCTTAAGGCAAGGTACGTTGAATGGAATCCTAAGATAAGCTCAACAGGTCAGAGCAGAATCCGCCCACCCACAAATGAGAAAGGAAAATCGGCATACAAGTGCAAACTGGCACGCATCGCTGGCACGAATTTGTGCGATACGCCACCAATGCAAATTAACAATGAAATTGAATATATCTTGCCTTCTCTTTGAGAACGCGCGATATATTCAGTGAAACCCTAAGATAAGCTGAACAGGGTCCGTACCCTCCAAATTTGCGTCGTTCTCAGAAGTGCCGTTATCTTCTTGAGCTCGAGTCAACCGATTGGTTGTGGTAGTGGTATTGACACACAGTATCAGTGTTTCGATCAATCAGATGACTCGAGGTCAGGCAGATGATGACACTTCTGAAGATGACGTAAACTCTGAATACGGGCCCAGGATAGAGCAGAATCCACTGCTTGGCTTTTCTATCCAATCACAAACGAGAAGGGAAATCAGCATACAAGGAGTAACTCGCACGCATCGCTAGCATGAACTTATGCAGTACGCCAACAGCATGATTAAAAAAGTTTTGATACACAGGTAGATTTGCAGTCTGATGGGGTACTAATGTGCACGCAACATGAATTCAAGCACTTTAAGCTTTTCAATCAAACTAACAGGAACGTGAAGTTCGTAAGCAGCCATTGGCAAAAAATGGCCAGATCTACTCCCTTCCCATGTGACAAAACAAAGTCCTTTGCACAGGCAAGATTGGGATCTACAATAGTTGACCACAGGTGATCATTGCGGAATGCACGAGAATAGTCTTTGTTCTAGGGTGCCCTCGACAGCGTCTACAGAATGCCTCCTCACTTATGCAAGTCTAATCCCTGGTTATTAAAACAGCAACATTCCAATAAGCCCTCCTGTTAACCCTGATGAGAACTTCTGAACTAGAGAGGTGGACATCGCCGACATCACGGGACATGTACTGCACACATATGCGAAACCAGGAGTCATAATTTTGCACCAGGTTCTATGCTTACTGAATGGTAGAGTTGCTCCAATTAAATGAACGGCCAAAGGGTGTCGCAAAACTTTGCTGCCACCAAATGTTGTGCGTAGGCAGGTAAATAGAAACGAAATGACAGCTCAGAACCATAACACACGCAGAAAAAGTTTTTTTAAAAAAAGAAAGAAGTTCAGCGACACACAGGGAGAGAAGCAGTATCTCAGAGCATGGGTCACCGAACATCGCTTCCTATCGATCACAACACGATGCAGACAAAGGAATGCAAACAAGGAAGAGTCACAAGTCTTTGAGCATGCAGTTGGGACTGCACCAATGTGAGAGAGATGTCATAGTCTCCTGCAAGAGACACACGCAGACACAGCACCAACAACGGCGCATACAAACTTTCAGTTTGTACCACCACAGGCTAAGAGCAGGTGAAGTCAGTCGCGAACCTTGAAGCCCCAGATGCTGGTCCGCCGGATGCCGGTCGTCGGGCGAGCAACGGTCGAGAATAGCTGCTTGTTGATGTCTAGCTGCGGTAGCCTCTTGCGGACCGCCTGGAGTGCGCTGTCACCCAGCACGCCAAAGAGCGAGAGCTGCTGGAGCGACTCCATTTGGGACAGCATGCTGTAAGGACAGGGAATAGAGTGTGATGCGCTGCGCACACCTTGAGCAGAATTCTAGGTGACTAGTCTGATGGATTCCAAGGGAAGGAAAGCGTAGCAGGGGACAGCAGAAAGTTAGGTGGGCGGATGAGGTTAAGAAGTTTGCAGGGGTCAAGTGGGTGCAGCTAGCACAGAACTGGGTTAATTGGTGAAATATGGGAGAGGCCTTCGCCCTGCAGTGGGTATAGACCGTTTACAGCGAGTAGTTCAACTCTTCCCTAACAGGTGGCGCCACTAGGACGGCCGTCATTGCTGGCCTTCGGAACGCATCGGCGCGCAGTGCTAACTGCTGCTGTGTATCTTGTGTAAGAATACCAGCTGACATTTAAACAGCGCTGCTTTGATGCAGGTGTCATGTGTATTATCGAAGTATTCTGCGAGGAAGTAGAGCTAATGACCCTGTTGTTTAATGGCGGAAGAACAGAAGACGCTTTCTACATAAGGTGCACATCATGGCCTAGGCAACCGTTTTTCTGGGAGATGTATCACGAGTTCATGTTCCTTTCTGGGACGAGAAAGCGCCTGTGAATTGAAGAGAATGGCTATACCTCACGCCCCAGCTCTTTTTAGCGCCAGCAGTAGCCATGGCAATGCGAGAACGACCCTGACGTTTTCTCAGGAATTGGATATTGAGTCTTTGCACTGCTGCCGAGTTTTTTTCGCAGGGTGTTAAGAGGTACCTTGACGTTGCTATTAATGTCTATGCAGTTATACGAATTGATTGCGCAGAGAAGGAAAGTTAGTGTGGGCATGTAAGTGAATCTGTTTAATTTAATTATGTACTATTCCCTAGGATATGCGGGATCGAATCTCGGCCTCGGCGGCTGCTTTTCGCTGGAGCCAAAAACCCAGGCGCCCGTGTTTTGTGCGATATCAGTGCACATTAAAGAACCCCAAGGGGATGGGAATTTCCGCAGTCCTCCACTCATAGCCTGAGTCACTTTGGGACGTAACACCGCACAAACAAAACCAAACTTTAATTATACAAGTACTGCTGAAATACATGTAATAACTGCTGCTTTTATGAAACTAATGCACGGGCCAATGATGAAATTTACCGTGATAAGATTTTTTTATATCGCCGCTTGCTTGGGCTGCGTACTGTGCGTTCTGAATTCCGGTGCAGTTTCCAGTCACCTTCGCCCGAGCGCAGGTGAACGCCGCTGATCGCCTGATGCGGCCTTCAAGCAGCGTAATAGTCTTTTGAAGCCAGGGCGTTTACAGGAGATAAAATTATATCTTATCAATTGTCGGGGATTACACGCGCGTCCATATTGAGCTGTAAGTATTGTGCACAATGTTAAATGAACATTCATAATGCGTCTCAGCCAGCATAGTCTGAGCATGCGTTCGCCCTTTGCGCAAGAAAATTAAAAAAAAAAAAAGTTTGAGGGGACAATCAGTTTGTAATCTATTCAGTTTTACAGAAAATGTTTTCCACTGAGAGCGCTAGAGAGGGTATTGGTTAAAAAAAAAAAAAAAAAAAAAAAAAAAAAAAAAAAAGAGTCGACGGCTGACGGTTTGTCGAAACGTCTAGCCAATGCAGATAGTTAGGAGGATGCAATAAATCAAATACATGGTTAAATTAAACCTTTTTTAGCACCTACACACACACTATGAGCATTCACAGGAAGTTTTTCGGCTGTCTACAAGCTGGTTGTCCCCGGCGATAGCGGGTACGCCGCACCGTGCAGCCGAGTACTAGCGCGCCGAAAGCCGTCAAACCAGAAGGCCCGAAGGCCAGTGATGGCGGAAGGGTCACATGATCAAATATGGCAGCGCCCATGCGCTCGCGCTGTAAAGGGTCTATAGTCAGGAAGATGATGATGATAGTCTGATGATACACCAGAAAAGAGCGCTAAATGACTCCCAAGGGGGGCCTCCTAGCCAATAGAATCTGCCTAATGTCTTGACGTCAGAGCCGGCTACCTTTCACCTGATGGAGTAGAACTGCATTCGGCTGACACATAGAAAGTAGCCAACTAAGACTTTGTGGCAAGTTGACACCATTGTTTGGAGGGCACTCTTCAACAAGCCTGCCCCTACTGCTTCATTCCTGATTCGCATCTGTAGTTTACTCGACGCAAATTGCGCAATAACCTCTCACCCAAAAAATTCCATTCTTACCATTGCAAACACACTGAACTGCAAAAATGAGCTTTCTGCTAGGCAACTGCACTATAAAATGGGAAATGTAGGACTGCATTGAGCAGCCTGACTTCACGCTTCATAAGTCTAATACCCCTGTCACACGGACAGTTTTGATTCGCATTGAACTCGATCTGCATTCAACTCAATACAGATCGAGGTTGTCAAACGGCAACTTTCAAGGCAATCGAGCTCGAGCCTGCTTGACTTCAAGCTGCTTCCTCAATCTATCGTGAGATTTCAAGCGCACTCGAAAGCGGTCATCGTCATCATCAGTGAGCTCTAAAGCGCACGTGAGGAAAATCTCTCAATGCTAATTGAAAATGCCCGTGTAGCACGGGACGCTTCAATCCTCCTTGAAAACCTCAATGCAGATCGAGTTCAATGAGGGTTGAAAGTGACCGTGTGACAGAGGCATAAGTCTTCATAAGAATTTACGAAGCCCTACATTTAGGGTATTGCATTATCAACTGGTTGCAATGAGAGAACAACACTGAATGCAAGTAAGAGTTGTTTAAAGCTGAAAAATCTCCGGAATAAGACACCGAAAGCAATCAGGACTGTTGCAAGCATTCCAGATAAACCTGGTTGCAACAAGGAAATA
This sequence comes from Amblyomma maculatum, assembly GCF_055883805.1. NCBI lineage: Eukaryota > Metazoa > Arthropoda > Arachnida > Ixodida > Ixodidae > Amblyomma > Amblyomma maculatum. Next base: position 64,427,062 of record NC_139351.1, on the reverse strand, counting down.
AAATTAAGAACTACGATTTTGTACATCAAATGCTATAAAAATACTGGACGCTCCTAAAAGAGGACAATTATTTTCCACAGTAGAAGCATGTTAACTCGGAAATCTAGGTAATTCGAAGTCCGAGTGAGATCCCCACTTAATGCTTGTGTAAGTCTATGTTGTGAAACACTTCCTAATTTGGAGCCACACGGAAGTGAGGCCACGTGAATAAGTATGACCGGTGTGGCAGGAGCTTACGAAAACAGCCCGACACAAACCTGGACTGCATGCTGAAGAGTTGTCCACACAGCCCTGATGTGCACGCAACGGATGGTGTAGTGAAACACAGACAGCCCTATAGTATGTGAGAGTACTCTGACCGGGTAGTTTTGGCTTCCCTTTTCTGAGCTTTGCTTAACTTCGGTGACTGCACTTATTGGCCCAACATTAGCCACCCAAGTGCATAATGGGGATAAACTTCCATCAAGACGAGAAAAGCCCAAAATTTGCTGTCTTTATTCAAGGATTTCATAAAGGTTTAAAAGTGAAGGGTCCTATCCCCTCCCTAGCCCTTGCACCGCATTGCTTATGCCAGCACACATTTGTTTCATGCAGCAGATTTGGTTGCTAAGAGGACTGCAGTGGCATTTTTTTTGCTTAAGTTGGTTAGGAATGTACTAGAGTGAACTAGCAATAATAATTGGTTCACAGGAAAGAAAAAACGCAGGGTCTGTCCCACTTGCCCTGTGGACTAAAGAAACTAGAACATTGATTAATTGGTGACAACGGAGGCATGCGGAAGCAGATTGGCTGAAGCAGAACGCCTCTCCCGCCTGCAGAGGGCACTGCCGCGCCTTTTACTGGCCCCGCAACACTGAGCAGTAGGAATGGCCTTCCAGACATTAAACCCTTGGACTTTGTCTGCCTTCTGCGTTTTGGCGTAGCTTCTTGAGCAACAAATGGTGAGAGATAGAGGAAAATCGTCTCGTGTGTGCTCTTGTATGACTTAGTGCCATATAGACTGTACTGAAAGGGACGATGCCGAAAAGGAAGACTGACTCCTATTGGTTCGCGCCGAGCTCTCGTTATCCGGGCGCTCCTAGAAGTCTTTGTTCACTGCTCCCAGGGACGACGACCTCAGGAAGAAGCAGGCGTACAATCTGCGGAGAGAGGACAAACCTTTCATATTATCCTCAGCGGTCTACGAGCGCCATTTTAAGCCTGAGTACACATTGCGGAACTATGTGCACGTGATAGACAGCTGCGCGACTTTCACACATACCATCACTGCCACCTGATGTGCTGCCTACACTCCTGCCTGACTACCCATCTTGAGCTTCTGTGTAATTGTTGAACAGAGCTAGGCGATTAAAGCTGGAGAACAAAAGCCGGCCCGTGTCCGAAACCGTGCGTCATCCGTGCAGGATATGCTTGGAGCAACAAAGGCCGAAAACGCAAGGATTTCCAAAGATGACTTCAACGGAAGAAAAGCAAGCCTTCCACCCAAACAGTCTGAGGCAGTGCATCGCGTTTTTAGAGCCTCGTCGCGCAGAGGTACCCATGGAATGAGGTATGAAATGATGAAAATGAAGAGCCCCGCATGATATGAGCAAGAAAGAAAAAATACTGCTCATCCTCAGCAAAACAACTCTCAGGAAGTAATTAAAGTCATACAAGACGGGCTTTTGGTGTCAACATGAAAGTATTGATGCGCTGAGTAAAAAGACTAGCTCAATAAATAAGTTTGCGCGATATGTAGGTCTCGTCGTACACGAGTCACTACTGTGGGTTACATCGAAGGTTTTGTTTATATTGGCCCCTAAAATCAGAAGGAGACAAGCACTCGGTCGGTGACTACGGGATGGTTGTGATGCCCGTCCCATTTGCTGGCAAGTGGACACAGGTGCTCTCAGTATTTGCCACAAAGAAACATAAAAGGAACTCTTCTCACAAAAATAATGCTGGAAGCTATGGCTTTGTCTTAAAAGGTACGCTTGAAAATTGATGTCACCAAGTCTGACGGAGCCACTTGGAATCGAAAGACCACATCCTGTTGATCCAGAACGCCAGCTCTACTTTCAGTAGGACTTGCCGCACTTGATGGCTTGCTGGCTTCTGACTACCTGCTGCCGGCGGAGGGTTGTGCAAGTGCTTTACACAGCCTGACCCATTCTTTATGACAATTATTCATTTTTTTTTTTAATGGAAGAGAAGAATCATGTAAACTATTGTCTACATTTCAGGAATTACTAAAAAGTGTCCACGAAGCAGTTGGTCTAGTGGGCGAAAATGTGGCATTGCAAGACCTGTACGGCATCGAGTCTAGCCACACAAATCCAAACAGCTTTGAGGTTCAGTGGGTACTTTCCAGCCTCACAACTCTTTAGCGACAAAGTCGTAAATGGACTGCGGTTGCAAAGGACTAGGGATGAAGGGATCCATGGAAGTGTATCGGCTAAAATCCAATATTTGTAGAAAGTAGCAAAACTTGCAAACTAGCAAAAGGCCAACTGAATCGCAGTATTCAATTATAATGTGAGGGTAGACTTTGAGAAACAAAAAAACTCTCGTTACATTTGAGTAGATACAGTATGTGTGATGCTGTCTAATGCATTGTCACTGTTGGAGTACCCAAATAGAATGTGTAGGTTTAAAATACTCAGTTACCAGTAGGTTGAGCTAAGATCCCGTTGAGCATCTTTTTAGGAGTGCGCCAGCCCTCCTGTTGCAATATCTATCCAACACCTCAGCAGTTTGCGATTACTGTGAATTGCTGATTACTGTGCCCCCGGGAAACTACCAGCCTGGCATCCCAGAACCGTTTTGGATGCAGATGCTTGCCAGCCAGGCGCCAGCAATAGAGATGCAGGAGACGCAGTGCTCCTGAAAACACTGCCAGATCATTCTACTTGCAGTGTAGCATATAGTGACAGCCAGTGATTACAGTCAAATCTTGATATAACGAATCATAGGGGACCGCCTAGAATTGTTCATTATTTTGAAATGTCATTGTAATTAAGAACTTCCAGTTGTAAGCCTAACCTCACCATAGGTCATAAACTAGGTATGAAAATGACGCACCCTGGCAGTACACGTAGGCATACAAGCAAAAGCTCAAATGAGAATGTTTTCATTAAGTTTAAATCTGCTTTATTTGAATAAATCATTTTCTTCTGACGTGTGCAGCACACAACACCAATTAAAAACTCTCTACACCTTCCCCTTTGCGCAACATTTCATTGTGTACGTCGCTGCACCAAGCGATGAAAGTGCGGACTTTACTTATGCACAATAAAACAAATAGTTCGATACAACCTCATCTTAAGTGTTCAGTGAGTGAAGTTTGGTAATCTTGTCGTGGTCTGCGGCAGTTGATGGGGCAATGCCAAGCTCTCTGCAGAGGCCAATTCGTTTTGCCTTCTTTGTTTGTAAGCATGGAGGTCTTACAGGGTTAGAAGCAGGCTCGAGCATTTTGGAACAGCTTTGGGGTACAGACAGATGGCATTGAAGGGTATACCATTCTTCAACTTTACTTCACTGCCTCTTGTGAATAGTTCATCATTCTTTGCTTGAGCAATACACAGGCTCATTTTTAATATCTTTGCAATAGGTTCTCTTGAGAAGCTTTCTAGTGACTGACAGCTTTGGCATCCTAACCTATAACGCTTTAAGTATGATTTTGTCTGAAGTAGGCCTGACGTGCTTGTCATTGACAAAGGGGCCTAATGTTGAAGCACTGGCTTGTTTTCATAGTAAGAGCATTACAACGACTTGTGTATTTTTTGCAGCCAAGCAAATTTCCTAACGGCTCGCGGTAGTTTATGCTATCTGCTTCGTTTGCTGCTCTCGCTACTCTATCCACCAGCGATAGAGGCTGGAAGGAGATGCTATGTCACATGTACAGTGCATTTCCTTTTCGCAATCAATTCCCTACAGTCGCCTGTGGCTCATACTAAACTTAGTTGTGAACAAATATTTATTATGCTCCATGCTTCCTTCCCTTGCAAAAATTTCATTAGCATTAAGCCCAATGCAAGATGCATTATATCTTTGCCCCTGGTGCTGTGACATTGTTCCCGAGTACTGCTAAATTTGATTTCAGAACATTAAGGCAGCCAGTTTGGAGCACTTTTGGAGCAATATTGCATTTTGGAGCAGGATGGAGCAATTGGAGCAGCACTTCCACCCTTGAGAAAATTTTGTCTGCAGAGTGGGGGGGGGAATCTGAGTTTGGCAAACCTGTAATGCTGCAGAATTTTTATGTAGGAAAACGCCCTGTCCTTGCTGGAGTTTATAGCAGGTAGGCTGCACGACCCAGCTCGACGGGACAGTTCTCGAGCTAGGTTACAAGCCGCCTCATTACCAGCAAGGGAGGCATGTACAGGCATCCAGATTAAGCGAAAGTGTTATCAGGGCTGATAATTTTACACAATATGCGCAAATTCTGCAGCCTGAGAGGTGCATGCAAACAAATGACATCCAATAGCAAAACAAGCATTTCGCAATTATCCTTTCTCGGTAGTAGGCAACAAAGAATGATGCAATTCTTCATCATTGCTGAACTGCAAAAAAAATAAAACAACTGCCTATATACTCGGGGACACTTTTTCTTGGCAATGGAGCCAAAGCTACGGAGCCGAAACGCATAATCTTCCTACGCAGTTGAATGTAGTCCCTAGTTATATGAGCAGTTTCTGCAAAAAGAAATTGAAATCATAGCGCTAGTTATTTGGGGTATATTTTTTAGTCATGGAACCGATTTTCCGAAATGAAGCCGTTATGGCTAAAACACTTTTCTTTGTTTCACCGGGTTTTCTCGTCTGATGTCTGTCGCGGGTTTTCGAGACGCCCCGACTTTGCAGACAAGATGATGACCGCCACCTGTTCAGGTCGTTCCGGTTGTTCTCATTCGTCCACTCCGCAAGGGTTGGAAGCATTTTCACCAGACAAAATCTGAGTCAAGCGCAAGAGACGCGGGCTGCCGAAGCAATCGATGGAAATGATCTGCAACATCTATGCAGACCGAAAGCCGCGCAGTCGAACTACATGGCGCAGTGACACGTTTAAAGACGCGCCGCCTCCCTAGCTTTGCGCCTATTGCTAAGAAAAAGTGTCCCCGAGTATAGTTACACTAAAGCTAGCTGAAGCCAGTAACATGAAGGTTTCTTCACTAGAGGTGCACAACTGCACCAAATCTTGCAACTACACAGAGAAACATGCACCAGTTTCTGAAGACACAGCAATGACACTAGAATGGATGGATGGAATATAGGAGCGTCCCCTTTGAAACGGGGTGGTAGCAGTAGCTATCATGCTCATTTTTCTCCATATATCTTAATTATTGATTTAGAATGGTTAACTAATCAATCATTCTATTTATTAAATTTTTGTTCCTACATTACTAACATTATGTCACTTCTCTGCTTTTAAGCCACCAATCTTCCAGTCGTTTTTTGCTAGTTTCCACCGCCGGTTTATTCACCCGGCCACTGGTATCTCTAAACCCCAGAGCTTCAGGAACAGTGATTGCGCCTGCATCAACTTCCGGATGGATACCATTACATTCGAGTATAATATGGTCAACTGTTTCACTGGAGTTTCCACATACAGCACATGCGTCATCTCCATTGTTAAATTTCTTTTTGCAGCTGCGTGTTCTAAGGCACCCTGATCTAGCTTCAAAAAGTAGGGCACTGCCTCTTGAGTTATCAAAGAAATCTTCCTCCCTGATCTGTATTTTCCCCTTACGATATAATTCCACACTCTGTTTCTTTTCCATCGAATTTATCCAATTTTTACCTTCTGTGTTTTTCACCTGTTGCTTAATGCTCTTTATTTCTCCGTCCTTGTGACTAGCATACTTACTAGTTAGTTTCCTAGTTCTTTTCCTCCACTGTGAGTCCACACTTTTTAAGTACAGGTATTTAAATAATTTAGCTGGTAACTACACAGAGAAACATGCACCAGTTTCTGAAGACACAGCAATGACACTGCTAGAAAAAGTTGCAGTGGCACCATCTCGTGACTCCTACATCAAATAGCATGCCTGTGCCCTCCCCGTTCACGCAACTATGATAGTATTTTAGTTCACTATAGAAGGCGCAGTATCTGCCTTCACTCAAGGTCATTCACCTCGGATGTAATTGCGATTCTTTCTATTTCGCCATAACCTGGTTTAACTGCAGTACTTTTTAATCGCAGCACTTGGGAGCAAACGGAGGAACTTGGCCCCAGCAGCATGATGCAATGTTTGTTTCAAACAGTGAAACACTGGGCTTCGAATTTTGCACCAATCACTGTATAATTTAACTAGAAAAGCGTGGACAGTTTCAGGTTTGCTGCCCCATCGCAACATGGGGATTACTGGAAGAGACTTCATAATGTTCTATTTCTATCCCCTGCCCCTTCTCGAGGTTGCTATGCAAGACTCACAGGAAGGTGGTGGGCACAATGTTGTAGCAGCGGCTCAAACCCAGGTGTTGGAGGTCAGAAAGGCCGTTGACGAGAGCATGCACAGCTTCGCAGTTGATCTCAGTAGCATCGCTGACGTCCAGCTCAACAAGGTTCGGGCACCGCTTCACGAGAGCAGATACATCTGAAAACACACAAAATAAAAAGAGAGGGAACAAGGCGCATAAGCCATCACAGATGCAAGGCTTGCAGACAGCTCACACCTGGCATGTGGCGACGAGAGGGAACTCTCTCCATAGTTATGACATCACTGCATGGTTACCATATTTGCGGGCATATAAGCTGCATTTGTGGAATAAAGAAGGGAAAAAACAGAACACACAAGTCATGCAGTGTATAAGACTCACCTGCTCGTGCAGTTAATGTTAAAAATGTGTGCCGACACTTCTTTAAAAATAAAGGCTTGCAAGCAACTGCTGGCGCAGATGATTCTTGAGCTTCCTCACAAACTATCTGCAGTTTTTTTTCCCGATCTGCAGAAAAATGCAGCACCAGCGATTCTGACACTGCTAAAACTGCTAAGAGGCAGGCAGTGAAGGCTGTTGATCTCCAGTTCGTCACCGGTTTCTTGTCTTTCACCAACAAAGGCAAAACGTTTAGCTAAAACTAAACGCTCACTTTCAATAAGCTAATGACAAGATTGAATCATACAACACAGCACAACTGTTCTTGCGCCCAGGCCGACCACAGATGGGGTCCTCATTATTGTTGCTATCTTGGTTAGACTGCGGCGCCACCTACAACCCATTAAAATTGCCAACAAATTGCACCGTTGTATCAGCTGCAGAGAATAAAAATACAAAATTATCATGATTTACACACCACTAAATAATTAGATTAAGTAAAAAATAAAAAAAAAAGACATGCCATATATTAAAAATGACTTCATTTTGATGAAGTTATGTACAGAGGTCAAATGAAGCACAGCTGACTAGATATCTGAATTTCATGTATGCGATAGCATGCAACTTTTTCAGGAAAAAAAAACGAGGTTCTTTATCAAAATCTTTAAATTAGGCAAGTCTCCCCAAATTAAACTTTCAAAGCCTAAACAAATACAGTAAAAGCCCATTAATTAGGAATCTACAGGGCAGCAAAAAGTTTGAATTATCAAACTGCCCCCAAAAAAGCTCAACAACAACCGCTCACGAAAAACTTATCACGAAATACAAAATCACGAAAACTTATGCCAAGTTATGTCAAAGGAGTGGGTGGCAATTACGTGTTTTTTACATGAGAACATTGTCCTCACTCCTTTCTCAATCGGAAACCAATCAGTAAGACCATGCCCAGTTCTGACTGTGGCCTCTTGCCCTTCATACAGGTTCCTGAGGAGACAGATGAGGTGAATTGGAACTCCCATCTCTTGGAGAGCTTGCCATAGTCTGCTGTGATCTACGCAGTCAAACGCTTTCGCATAATTAATAAAGCAGAAGTAGATGGGTTTCTGGAACTCTCTTGCTTTTTCCATGATCCAGCGAAGGTTGGCAATTTGGTCTCTAGTTCCTCTGCCCTTGTGAAACCCAGCTTGCACGTCCAGAAGCTCCCGATTCCCATACTGCTGCAGCCTACCTTGGAGGATTTTCAACATCACCTTGCTAGCATGCGAAATAAGCGTGATCGTGCGGTAGTTGGAACAATTCTTGGCACTGCCTTTCTTTGGAATGGGGATGTAAACTGACCTCCTCCAATCCTGTGGCCACTGCAGGGTTGTCCAAATCTTCTGACATAATGTATGCAGAATGTTAACAGCGTCATGGTTGAGGTTTTGAAGCAACTCAGCTGGAATGCCATCAATTCCGCTAGCTTTGCTGGCTAAGGCCCATTCAACTTCACTCTTCAGGATGCCCGGCTCGAGATCAGTAATCACAACCGTCTTATGTTGGGTTTGCACATTCGGGTCCTTCTTGTACAGTTCTGTGTATTCCTGCCACCTCTTCTTTATTTCTGAGGCTTCAGTGAGGTCCTTGCCTCGTTTGTCCTTTATCACGCCCAGCTTAGCACAGAAGCTTCCTTTGATATCTTTGATTGTCTTATACAGAGCTCTTGTGTTCCTTAATTGGCTGTTGTCCTCAACTGCTTGGCACTGTATGTTCAGAAAGGCATTCTGAACAGCTAAGGAACATACATTTTCCTTAGCTGTTGGTAAACTCTTGACCACAATAAGCAAATCCTGGGACATCTCAGCGAGGGGCTAGGAACACTCACGGTCATTGCGGAGTATTTCATGCAACCCAGCAATGTTGAGCTCGCGGAGACTGGGTGGCGCTGCGAGCACGAGGGTGTCCAGACACGCAACGGTCAGTCCGGACCACCCGAGGTTCCAGGAGGATAGACTGGCAAGGAGAGAAAAAGAGGTATGAACAGTCAGCACTTTGCACAGCAGTACAACGACCGTGGTCGTTACTGTAACGGCCAAGATCGCTTTTTCCAGAAACCATGTTCCAGAAACCAAAAACGCATGTTTCTGGAACAGTTATTACCAATACAATAAAGGTATTGAAAGAGAGCATTAAAGATATATGCATCTTTGATACTGCTGAAGCCTGAAATCAGCTCACTGATGCCAAAGGCAAATCCACCGAGAGTTACGTCAGACAAAGCAGGTTCCATCACCTTGAGCAAGAGCCAGAACAGTGTAAGTGTTCAAGACTGGCACGGAATGAACCGAAACAGAAAACTATTTGGTCAGATTCGTGGGTTGTATTTGCTTGCAGTTACATGAAATTTGAAATTTACTATTTTCCCAAGCACAAACAAAAAATAAAATGAAGAAGGCATTGCAAAAATATGCAACTCTAGTGACATGCTTATAAACGGTAACAGGACCAATATTGGTGCAAGTTGGCATTGCTGTAGAGCCACCCGAAAGAAGCGTAGCAGTTACATGAGCTGCCCAGAACCAATCCAGTGCTCGGTACTGGGATGTGCTTGCTGTACTTGATACACCACCAGTACAGAATTAATGCCACAGCCATTAGAATAAAAGTGGGGGCCCCACTTCCAGGCACACCCTCTCCCCACTTTCAGGTTAACAATGGCGGCAGCACGAGCAGGAATGCTGCTTGATAGCCACCACTCCACGTTGGCCAGGCACACACCAAGCACTAATCAGGCAAATGAAGAACCTTTTCAGATGAAGTGATTCAGATAGGAGATTGCCATTTCCACAAAACTACACTTACAGAGAGAATTTTCGCAGCATTTTTCACTGAAAGCATCAGTGAAACACAGTTTTTTGCAGGAAATAATCTAGTCCCCACCAGTCTCAGCCCACACACTTCAGACGGTACTTCTTCGGCACCACGGAGAGCTACTACAATTGTCTATCCGCATTTCACAACCGTGGCCGACGGGCTATGACAGCAAGCGGCAGTACCTTGTGCAGCCCCTGCTGATGTGTGCGATGCCAGCGGGCGTGATGCCGCTCGTCATGCACATGTTGAGGGCTTCCAGGTCCCGATTGGCACCAATCAGCCTGAAACGGTAGGGGAAAGGTTGCCACACTTCACTACACCCCGTGCCTTTGCAAGTCCATGGCACGATCAAGAAGCATCGGCAAGCGACACAAAAAAAAGATATTAAGACTTGCTTTAACCGGAAGCATGAAGACAGGAGGGCAAAATGAAAGCCTTCTAGTCACATCGAATAAAGAGAAAATGAAGTTTAGTGACACAACCTAAATATGGCACGAAAAGCATTGACCCCACTCCCCTCCCAATAGACCAACACCAATCTGTGACGTAAGCATGATGTGGTGGCACTTCTATCACCAGCATGGTCCGCCTGGGGGTGAAAAATAGGCTTAGCGCCCATAGGAATAAATGGAAGCGAAATATTCCAAAGCAGTTTTCTAATTTCACGAGCAGACAGCTGAACTGCACCATAACGGAAGGGTGGAACGGGGGGAGTGAAAGTGGATAGAGAGAAAGAGGAGCCGTAGTGGAGGGATCTTTATTGTGCGCTGACATTGCACAGCACACGGACGCCACTCCGTTTCGCCTCCATCGAAACGCAGCAAGTTTGAATTATACAATGACGACCATGAAACCGCCGAAAACCGGTTGCATCCCAGCAGTGTTATCTAATTTTCACCTCTGGGATGGTTCTCTGCATTTGAGATGAAACCCATATGAGAACAATGGCTTCTCCTTGTTTTGCCAAGTGCTTTCCTTTGTGCACACAGTCCAGAATGTCAAAGAATTGCTTCAAAATCATAAAGAAACTTTTTCAGTGTAAAGCAGTAGCAGAAGTGTCTTTCTATAAAAGCGACCTCATCACGTTTTGAGGAAAGTACACAAAATGAACAGTGAACAGTCCCGAACGTGCCCGTATTAATGAGCATCCAACGCCATAGGCTTATACGGCATCAGCAGGGACAGCACTTCTAGTTAGAACTGCCTGAATTTCCGAATTAATGGGAATCAAGTTTAACGAGATTTTGCTGTATTCCAGTACACATCTGAAAGTGACAAACTGAACATAAAAAAAAAAAAAAAGACTCTTTACCAGTACTGCAGTCATGAAAAAACAAGTTTAAACCAAATACATTATATTTTTAGGCACTAAACACAACAAACGAAAGCTAAGGGAGCCAAAAAGCGCTGCTCAGAGCCTGCCAGGCCCAACAGTTACCTGCAGATCTGGTCGTCCAGTGTACACTGCTCGAGGCTGAGTTTCTTGAGCTGTGTGCATCGTGCAAACAGTTGGCACAGGGCATCCTTGCCGACACTCGCCATGCTGAGGTCCAGGTACTGAACCTTGCACACGGCCGTGCTGCGACAGACCGAGGAGGAGAGGTTACGACCAAAATGAAAGGCACCTCGCTCTAGGTAGAGGGAGGGTTGACAGCTCTCCCTCTCTCTCACGAAGGATGGCAAGAGACACCTTCCTGTGACTACGTGACAAAAGCCAGCAAGCCGAATCCAACCTATTAAGAAGAATACAGAATACTCCACTGACTCCCAAATCGGTAGGTTATGCATGCAGGACGACTCATCCGGTGGCAAAATGGCTAATGAATCACGCTCCGGAAACTCCCTGCTCTTTGGAAAGCTAGCTTGCTTTCTGCACATTCAGCTGCACTGAAAAACACACACAGCGCGATGCCAGGTACTTCCAGACAACTGATAAAACTGGCTGAGTTTGGTGAAGCAACCCACAGCGTCATGGCCGCTGTCACAACAAGTTGGAGTTTCGGCTTCGAATCTGAGTTTCTTGCAGTTTCAGAACTGCATCGTGGCTGTCTTTGAAAATTTCATATTGCACCATTAAGTAAAGGTGGTTCCTAGAGAGACAGAACAGCCATTAATTAACTTGAAGAAGTTCAGGATGCTCTTAATGTGACCGCTGCCTGTTTGACACCCTTTCTCAGAACAGTGCCGCAAATATTAGTATATGCCATATACAAATCATCAAGTGTGCCACTGAATGCATCGAGCAACCTGCATCCAATCTATCATGGCAACAGGGACATGGACACATATCATGCAGATGTAAATCCCTACAGCAAAACCATGCTGCATTATGCAAAAGTAACATTCACCTACTTTGCTATTACTGACGGAGTAATACGAGGTCAATTTAAAGTGTCATCCGCACTGCGAAAAATATTAAAATTAATCATGCAAAGCCCTAAAACGGGGCCCAGAAAAAAGAATTTTGCTTGTTGTGGGAACGTGTTATCTGTACTGTTCAATACTGGCAAACACTACATAGTTACCCCATAGAAATCTGCCCTCGATCTCGAACCCGTGCTGACTATTGCAGCCACACTCTGTTTTGTAGTTTCCCCCAAAATGCAATCATATAAAGCAAGGCTGCAATTGTGTGTGTATAAAGCAATAAAGATTTAAGAATGTGATTACAAGATATATCAAGTTAAATTTTCAAAGAAGTTAAAGAACCGCACAAATTCAACGATTTATGTACATTTTTTAAGCAACCAAGTTCACATTTGATGCAAGAAGAATGTTATAAAATATATAGCCTCGTAAGAGGGCAAAAAAAAAAAAGAATTTGGGTTCGGCATTACCTCTTATCAGCTGGGCAGGAGAGGAGTGGCGCGTCATCAAAAATAGGAGCTTTGATCTGAAAACAGCCAAATCGATCAAGTTAGGCCAATTCCATTTATTCTTTGTTTCACCTTAACCTTCCAAGCATTAGACACAATGCACAAAGCATTAGACCGCATAAACTATCAAGTGGTATCCACCTATGACCGCTAAACTTAGATTCAATAGACTTTCTTTCACTTTCAAGTTTTGGTTTGATCAACCAAATGATCGCTGTGGCATGCACGGTGGTTAGGCCAGTTGAGGCTTGAAAAAATGTGGAATACAATCTAATATTGCTGTTTGTTGTGATTTCAGGTATCGGGTATCAGGCTGTATCAGCGATTAAGTTGACACTGAAATGTTCCGCATACATCACACCCATCATTTGGTAGTTCAAGACAAAGAAGAAACAGCATGAGAAAAGACATTCAAGTACATAATCTTTTTAATGGTCACAGACGAATAGCAAGCAAATATTTGGAGTCTCTGCCCTTTCGCCGCAATTCCAGGAAACCCCATCGCCTCAAGCTATCACTTATATAGCTCTAATGTTTTGCGTAAATAAACCCCCCTTAAATTCTACGAAGCAAGAACAAAGTCTGCAATAATTCTGCGACTGCATGCTCTGACCGAAATGGCTCAAGATCACTGAGGCGCTGGCTTTCCATTATAGCGCATGAGCCCTATGGATGAGCTCACAGCAGGTGCCGTGTGTGGGCTGGGCAGTTTTTCCTTTTATTTATTAGCTCACCCTAGCGTCTGTGCGTATTCAAAAGAACCACAAAATATCTGGTCTATATCTGTCACAGTTTGATCACGAATACGTAAGGTGAGATGCTTTGTGGAAAAAAAAAAAAAATGCAAAGAAAGAAAACTTAAGCATACAACTATGGCAATACAACGGCAACACTTATTTTGACAAGAACCACACTATGCACACAAAAGTGTGGGTATGCTGCTCATAGAACGCCAGTGTTCAACGCCCCACCTTTGGGGCGTTGAAACACCTCAATGCCCCAGTGGATGGGGTGCTTTGAAGCGCTGAAACACCTCAACGCCCCAGTGAATGGGATGCAGGCATATCAAGGCACCAGCAACTTTTTTTTTTTAGTTACCAGACTCAACATTTATAGAGAATTTAATCAAATTAACTACATTCCATACATGCTATCTTATAGCTTACTTTATAGACTCTTCATACTTTCCATCACCGCCTACACACGCCTTGTGCTATCAGGAATAGCAGCTGAGGGATAAGAAACGCAGCATGAAAGCTACAACGCAAAATCAAAGCATCATGATGTGTTGTTGATGAGTGAATACATGGTTCTACATGGTGGCCCATGGTTCTTTTCAAGCGATGCAACAATAGCACTCACATCAGCTGTGGCTAGCCTAAGCACAGTCACCCCTCGACTGAGCACGTTTCCGAGCACGCCGGGGCCCAAGTGTTTCTTGCCAAGGTCAAGCCGCCGCCACAGGCTTTCGTCAAACCTGCGTTTCAAAGGATAAGGCATCACAGACGGTACAAAACCTAACTGCACCCTAGTTACAGGATTCCACGCTCGTCTCCACTCTCACCTATCTCTAACAGGGACCAACAGTATTAAAAATTAACAACAACAGCTGCCTTAACAGCAGCCTCGGAAATCAATCGTTCCATGCTCTGATATTTCGTTCTGAGCAACATTGGAAGGCATACGCTCTATAGCTCGTTTCTGAGGCGCCGGTAAACAACACAGCCAGCCAGTAAGATTTGTGGCCGGATTGTGTGCTGAGCCTCTCAATACAAAACCAGTCTCTGAACACTCACGATGCCCCGCTCTTATTGGCCGGCCCTGACCGGTGGACAGGGTGAACAATAGGAATTCAAGAAGTGTTTGATGAGAGGCTACTTGGTAAGGCATTCTGTAGACATAAAACTATACAGGAGACGAGACACACTCGTACTGTCTGCATCTTTTTTGTGTCCTGTATCCCGCATAGTTTCATGTCTTCAGAATGATCAATAGAAGCGGGGCATTGCGGGTTTTCAGACTGGTTTCATATCAAGAACAGTACATATTCTGGCCCTTAGTCTCTCGATCATAACTAGAATATTAACCTTTACCTGCCAATCCAACGCTCAAAAATGCATTGAAATTGCCACTTTTTTTTTAAGCAGTCATCATTCTTTCCATGCAATTTTGATTCAGCAAATATGTACATCATTGGTTTGTGGTAGGAATCGGCAGAAAAATTTGGAAAAGAGAAAGCTGCTGGTGGGGGCTGGTTTCCCTCAATGCACGCCATAGTAATGGGTCACAACGAAATGAAATTTGAAGCATTTATTTGAATTTATTTCAAGCCCACTTGGCAATCCTTGCACTAAGCAGCTGTCATCGCTCTTGTCATGTGAAGCATTTTCCAGCTCGAAAACGAAACCAGAGTTGCTACCCGATTCGAAATCATCAGCAGCACTGCTGTCTGACTGCTCCAAAAAGAGTTTTTCTTGGATCATCACTGCCACTGACACACTTCAAGCGTAGCGCCATTAACGAAATTACTGTTGCCAGGCATAATAAAACATGCGTGAAAGGCACAAAATGCGGTTTTTCATAGACAACTACTGCCCTCTAGGGCTGAAAATTGCAACCAACGCAATCATCAACTGCAATTTTTCATCGACGGCAGAAGCAGGGCTACATCAACCGTGCTGCCACCGCTGCAACTTGTATGTGCAATATGCAGGTTGGGTTCCCTCCAAGGAGGCACTTACGCTAGCCTCATCCATCGGCGGCAGACACGGCCACAGCTGATGAGCACGGACTTGGGCAGCCACTTAAACACCTCCAGTATGGTCTCATCCGATAAATCCATGAATGGGTCTGCAAGAATCACGGCGAAAAATGACTCAACATGCATCCGCGGAGCTTGCCAAATTCTGGACGCTGCTCACAGCACATCTGCGCGACTAGCGCTGCACGGCTGACATCTGCATCCTCATTAAACTGAACTCTACCTTTCTTTTGAAATGTAAGAAAATTACGTTAACACTGCACCTCTGCAAGTGAAAAACCATTCACGCTAATACAAAACATATGTGCATCATTGATGCCCCCTGGCTAAATTTGCTGTAGCACACATTGACACCTGTCCTACAATAACTGCAGCCCCAATAAATTTCCCAAACCTCATAACCTTATTTAAGTCTCTGAAGCACCACATGCAACATACCCCTTCTGCTGTAGAAAAATGAACTCGTTGCACATTAAGACACCACTGATAGTCAGATCTGTACACTGCGTACAGCCCATTTCTCAGAGAAGGTGGCTGGCACATGGAGATTTTCAGTTCACTAGCAACGCAAACAGTAAAACTCAAGTTGGTATAAGTGTGTGCCGACTTGAATACTCAGAACTGGCAAAAGAAAGACGAACACGAACTAGGATTCTGAGAAGAATAAGGTGGTGTTCAGAACACAAAATCACTTGCAAAATGCCTTTCAGTTCATTCCTTATTCTTCTGGTAACCCAGAGATGAAATCACTATTTTGCATAGATGAACATATTGCTTTGGACGGAGGATGAAGAAGCGGGCAGTGGCTCGCCAAAAATTCATTAAACGTCATCTCACGGTCATCAAACATCTCTTTGTTCCCTGGTCTCCTGTTTTCATTGACTTGCCGCTTCACAACATTTGGTTGGAGGGGCCGGGTATGTTCATCACCCTTCATCTTGGTCCAGGGATTTGCGCCCTGCGAATTCTTGCGCCGTCGGCAGAAGGTTAGGAGGCATTGCATGGCTGGTCCCCAGCCTGCCGGACCCAGCAAGACCCTGCCGCTTCTCCGCACCATTCCCCCAGCCCCGACCACAAGACAGGACGACGGAGAGACTGACCCGAGACTCTACACATGACCACAAGACACAAGAGAGCCGAACAACCATACATGACCCGACTGGCCAGATGTGCCGGACAAGGACCCCAAGACCCAAGACGCCGCTACATTTGAAGAGATCCTCCCCTGCCCATGCCATGCGGTGCGTGCCTTGGCCTCCGCCATCGGGTCTTGGTGACCTGTGGCCCAAAACCGCCCTAGGCCAAGCTTCATCGCGAATCATCGTGCCGGCAAACCGTTCTCCTTTTCCTTCTATCTCTTCTTCAGCCATCCAGATACACCCATCGTCATGCCATAGACTCATCAACATCGGCAAACTTCCTCGTCCACGACTGGGACGATCGCTCAGTGGCCCCGGGTGATGTTACCGACTGAGGTTGAAGAAGCGGGCAGTGGCGCGGGCAGCAGCGCTTGCGCTAGGCTCGCCATCAATTCATTAAACGTCATCTCACGGTCATCGAACATCACCTCTCTGTTCCCTGGTCTCCTGTTTTCATCGGCTTGCCGCTTCGCAACAATATTCCGTTGCTAGTGCCAGTACACCTAACTACCTGCTGTAAACTGCTGCCGCCTTCTTGGTTAGTACTTCCTTTGCATTAAGTTTTAAGCCCACCATAGCTTGTGTTGAAGTTCCTTGTCCGATTTACATAGCAGTGCAATGCTGTCAATGAATTGACAGTTATGAAAGCACTTGCCTTATCACTTGAGTTTGGTCCTCTTGCACTCAGAATAATACTTTTTGCAGATACGCAGCGAAAAAAAGTGCAGAGCTTGCCTCTGTGCCTCATATCCTTTCGGTACCCTTCAGCTCTTCCCATGAGCCATTGTGGTCCGTGTGAACTCCCTATAGCACATAAATCGCGAACCACTCAATGCTAACAGGTGGTCCCTGCTTTGTCTTTATTCGTGTCCACTTGGGAGATGATGTGACTTTCTGCAGGCCACGGGTGCAATTTCAAAGCTTCAGCACTGACAGTTGTGACACAAAACATTACAATAGTTAATATATTAATAAGCTATTACAAAGTGTTTTGTTGTAAAAGATTTTGAAATGATTCTAAGTTGTCTTCAGTAGCGGCGTGTGATGTCAGGTTATTGCAGTCTATTATTGTGCACGGAATGAATGCTCTTGCGTAAAGATATGAGCGACAAGTCACGCGCTGTGCTTTATTATTGTGATCGCGGCACGGGAAGAGTGCACGAAGCGGCAAAAAGAAGTCATCATGGAGGGTGGAATGATGATAAAGTTTATGAAATAAGGTGAGGCAAGCAACCTTATCAATCTAGTAGAATCTCTATGCTAAAATCACAACTGACACGAATTTGCACAATTTCCTAGCGAAAGTGCAGCGAGTACAAGGGTGAGAATTTCAGATGTTTTGGATGCCCTACCACGGCGCCAACAGGTGATACAAATGCGGGAGCCATGACTGAACCTGTGAGCATCCCTCATACCGGACATTCCCTAACAATAACATCAGGCTCAATGCGAGAGCCTGCGGAGACTTCACACACGGCAGAATTCCGAAATTGGTGGCAGGCCTGCTATATGGTGTGGGGTCCTCCTTTTTTGCTTTCTCTAAGGATATAAAATTCGTCCAGACTGCGGGACAACAATAACGGCCCAGAGGGACACGAGGCAGCGAACAGTTTAGCTCGAGCACTAACCAACCGAGCGGACATTTTTTGCTTCGTAGCCCCCCCCCCCCTCAAAATATGAAGACAACCTCTCCCAGACTAAGATCGGAAGAACAGAATACATTCCCCACCTCATAAAGACCTCACCACGAAAGAAGCCATACCTTGATGACAGATTTGGATCAACTCATGCCTCAACCCGTACACCTACAATTTGTTTTTCTTTAGCGATACCCTAATACATTCCCCTTGTGTGGTGACAGTCCACCACTCTCCCACATCTCATAAGGACGTAGATGTAACCCACCACAGCTAAAAACATCCCACACACAGATCGAGCAGTGAGAGGTAGCACTGTCCAGCGATGATCTGGAAGGCCGCAAGCATCAGCTTTTTGATATAAGAATGCCAGCCACCGGCTCTCAAAGCCCACTATGTCATTAGATAAACATTTCGAAGTAGTCAATGAAGCTGCGATGACCAAACAAAACTGTCTGACCCACCCTGTGGCCACCTTCTGTTGAAGAATGGGTTGCGCTCTAGTATTCAAGCAAAGACATCTTTTCACGTACCTTCGCCATCGCTATTTTCTTGCTTGTTTCGCTTGTGGAGTGTGAAATCATCTGCAGCTGTCCTCGATAGAGGAGTGCTAGATAACACTGGTGGTACATCCCGTTTCTGTCCCTGAAAGCAAAACAATAATTTAGTAGGTGCGTAGAGCCTCACAAGGTACTACTTGCTCATTTATTCCTTGATGCAGATCATCCATGCTTCATTGTTGTAAAGAAATATGCAGGGTAAAATATACGGATGCAGGGTTCTAAACGTGATAGCTTGATGCCACTGGTTGGAGATGTTCCTTTAGAGGCATGGCACACAGTTCTTTCCCGCAAACAAAACATGGTCAGAGCTATTTGGCAAAATAAGGCAAACCCAAACTTCTATGGTAGTACAGCCGCTGTCTGCATATTTATGAACCTGTACAAAAATGTAATAGAATGCTCCCTGACACTGTTGATACCCTGCGTCTCTGCCCCCTGACTGGCAGGTTCAGTATGAAGGCAGGTGTAGAGTGCAGCCTCCTGATCTTGTATGGTTGACAATTTCAGTTCAAAAGTTCGAGCATTTCATAATGACCAAAAAATTTTCAATTGTTACATGCGTGAATTCACGGCAAGTTCACGGACAATTGCATGCTTGTTTTTTAACACTGTTTACACTTTAAATGAAAGAACAACACGGCTAAATAATCGGAGCTTTTTTATCAACCTAAGTAGCTGAACTGAATGTCATTATCAGGAACATTTCGACCACTTGCTACTTTACATAAAACAGGTCAAGATGTCGAAAAAAGGAAAAGTATGAACTGGACTGGAGGCGGACGAATAATGAATTGCCTCTAAGCATAATGGGCTGAAAGATTGCGTGCTGCTATGATCAGAGTTCAAGTCATTTGCATATCTCAGTGTAAGGGCTGTGCGTTGATGAAGTCTGCTCGGTCAACATGTCACAGGAATTCCAAGCAAAATGCAAGTATTTAGGCATAGATGTGAAGCCCAGAAAAGAACTTTGGTTGTGCTACACAGCCAAGTCTTACCATAATGAGCACAAATATTACGAATGATTGCAGACACGTAACTGTGCCTAAATGGTTTTAACAAACACAGGCATTTTCTACATTACATATCGAACACCTAGTGCCATGCAGTGTTATTTGAATCGGAGAAGGCAGACTTCACTGCAGTACAGAAGTGACGTCGCAGTGCGGTGAGCGCTTACATTGTAGAACATTAGCTCTACTACTCACATCCGTCAAGGTCATTTTATACCACAATTTGACCTTGAACTACAGGCGTTGCTAGGCGTATACACTATACCACAAGCCAGCTGTCGTTCCAAGGATGGTGCAAAAAAACAACACAGTCTGTCGAACTTCCTGACGGACACCTGAACCACACCGTAAGGGAAGGGAGGAAGGTGGGAGTGAAAGTGGAGAGAGAGAAAGAGGAGCCGTAATGGAGGGCTACAGATTTAATTTCGACCAACTGGAGATCTTTAACCTGCACTGACATCACATTATTAGCATCCGCTTTCGAACTAGGGAGCCTCCATACGAATACCATGCTTAAAGTGATGTCAACTGAAATAGGAGTGGCACAAGCGGGTGTCAGATTTGCTGGGCCAAACACACCATGCGGACAGCGGCTGCTAAATTTAGCAGGCCACCTCCATTTTCCGGAGCCATCCACTATGGCAGTTCTTTCTTTGAATCGCTCCTTCCTCCCTTCTTTTATAACATGGTTCAGGTGTTCACCCAGAAGTATGACAGAAACTGTGCAATTCCGTTTTTCTAGTCTAATTTACATTTCTCTAATAAACACAGAAACTACGACAGTTTGCTCCGGTGGTTACAAGGATCTGCTCATGAAAGAAATCAATTAAATAAAACCAGCCTTCTGTCATATCAACAAAGCTATCACTCGACATTTGCTCCAGCAGCGTTGGACCGCTTGAGTTTTTAAAATATCTCGCATTTGCCAGCAGCCATGCAGAGCATACGGATGGATGGAAGGTTGTTAACCTGGCAGTCAGTAAGGGTCCAAGCCTTTCAAAATCATAACAGCATTGTGAATAGCCTTGTAGCCATCATGAGTTCATGCTAGTTGTCACGTAGGCAGGGGTGAAAGCAGGCTCGAGCATTTTGGAGCAACGAAACGAGTTTTGGAGCATTTGAATAAGGTTTTGGAGCACGGTTTTAAGGTCAAACGCCTTTGATAATTGCCACTTTCTCTTTCTGAAATACAAAATCTCTAATCTGATTCATTTTATGTAGGTTCAATGCCTTTCCAACTTCGCACTCATCTCTGACAAGACAAACGGCCAAAGCATGTAAAGATATATCTTATAACACAGGCTGACCTTAGCAACAACTTGGAACAGATTTGCAGCAAACTGAACACTTGCTGGTGCGCTTCATAACTGAACACCTTGTCTGACCTAATGCGTTTACCTATTTTAACTTGATAGATTCAAATGTTGAGTCTACCACTTCGATGCAGCGATACTAATTTGGAGTTCAGATTAATGGGCACATTTCCGCTCCTTATCTTGTGCATATCTATTTATTTAGAATACACCTCATAGCCGCCTGATATGGGGTATTACATGATCCTTTTTGATCCTATGCCTGGGCTGAGAAATCCCAGAGCACTGGTTATGTTGTCTGCCAAAAAGGCGCCTTCAGACCACAATACCGCGCCTTGACAAGCTTGGCACCAGTGCAACTCTCGTGTTTTTGCCTACTCTGGGATCATAGATGACTGCAGGACTACCTCGATTGCCTTGTTTGGTTGTGAACATGGAGGAGGTCTACAGGGGTGGAAGCAGGCTCAAGCATTTTGGAGCAGCTTTGGGATACAGACAGATGACATTGAAGGGTGTGCCATCCTTCAGATTTACTTCACTGCCTCCAGCCAATAGTTCATAATTCTTTGCTTGAGCAATACTGGGGCTAATTTTTAATATCTTTGCGATAGGCCATATGCCTTTCCAACATTCTTGAGAAGCTTCCTAGTGATTGACAGCTTTGGCGTAGCAACCCATAACGCTTCAAGTATGATTTTGTCTGACGTAGGCCTGACGTG
Organism: Amblyomma maculatum; assembly: GCF_055883805.1. NCBI lineage: Eukaryota > Metazoa > Arthropoda > Arachnida > Ixodida > Ixodidae > Amblyomma > Amblyomma maculatum. The sequence goes on along the minus strand of NC_139351.1, from coordinate 64,405,397 downwards.
CTTGTCATGGGCAAAGGGCTCCATGTTGAAGTACTGGCTTGTTTTCATAGCAAAAGCATTACAAAGATGTGCAATTTTTTAAGCCGGACAAGCTTCCCAATGGTTAGCAGCAGTTTATGCCATCTGCTTCGTTTGCTGCTCTCGCTACTCTCTCCACTCGCGATTCAAAAGGCTGGGAAGAGGCGCTATGTCACATGCGCAGTGTATTTTTTTGCAATTAACTATTTCCGATTACCTGTGGCTCATACTAAATTTACTTGCAAACAAATATATATTTTGCTCCATGCTTTCTTCCCTTACTGAAATTTCATTGTATTAAGTCCAATGCAAGATGCGTTATATCTTTGCCCCTGGTGCTGTGACATTGTTCCCGTGCTCTGCTAAATTTGATGGCACAACATAACGACAGCCAGTTTAGAGCAATATTGCATTTTGGAGCAGAATGGAGCAATTGGAGCAGCGCTTCCACCCCTGCATAGGTGGTGACAACAGAGACAATATTTTCTGTGATGAAATGTTTTTGATACCACATGGCTCTGATGCAGAAAAGACACTATGGCTGGCACTTGGCCTGCCATTCGACGGCACCGTTATGGGTTAGCAGTGTTATGCAGAGAAGCCAAAATATGAAGTAGTGTGGTCATTCTTTTTTTGTTGTCCCTGGAATTGCAGCGATGATCTCAAAAATGACCTTAACTGTCTTCCCATTTCTATGGTAAGACCACCTCTGCTTCTATCCCTTTAGTGACTAAATTGCGTTGCTTTTGTGCATGTTCTTGACAAAATATTTTACAGCAATATCGAACTCAAAATTTTTTACTTGTTCACTTCAATGAGGTTTGATTGCAGCATCACTTTGGCGCATTACTGCAGCCTAGTGTCCCGAGGCCACAATATTTTAAAAGAATGGAACCTGGTAGTGCGGTCATTATGCTAACGCCAAATGAACTGAAAATGCACAAGGCTTCAGTGAAGCCCCAAAGAGGTCACTCAAAAGTGACAACAGCACAGCTCACACACAGGGTCGTTCACTTGAACACAGACGCTGCCTTCAAAGCGCCGTTGCATGTCACGCCTGAAGCAGAGTGATGCAAGCACAGAGATATGTGGAGGTGTTGATTTGCATGATCTACCACTTGGCATAAACACACAGTAGCCAGGTCGGATTCAAAGCTGCTTTGGAAGCAGCAGCGACCGTGTTCAAACTAGGAGTGAACGACGCTGTACAGTGTCGATGCACACCACAGGACCCCACTCTCAACAAAGGCGTGATAGGCCTGCAGTAACTGACATACACAATTCCTGTGCTACAAGTGGCGAATTAAGCTAAGTTGCCTATATAATGACAAGTTATGACTATGCATGGTCGTAAACTCTACACCTTACCTTGCATTGTTTTATAATGCGCTGAGTCATGCTACGTTTCATAACGACTATAAGTCACAATTACAGTAAAATCTTGATATAGTTTACGTTAAGTAGCGAAGCACTGGAAGTAGCAAGCGATATGTCTACTTAGGATAGGTAGTAACCGCAGATCCGGATCATGAAATGGAAATAAGGAGAATAAGATTGGCATGGAGCGCATTTGGTAAGCACTCGCAGATTATGACTAGCAGCTTACCGGTATCACGCATTGTATTTACCTACGGGACTGAAACATGGAGGCTAACCAAAAGGGTTCTACTAAAATTGAAGACAACGCAGAGGGCTATGAAACGAAAAATGATAGGGGTAACGTTAAGGAGATAGGAAGCGTGCAGAATGGGTCAGAGAAAAAACTGAAGTTAATGATATTTTAGGAATTATCAAGAAATGGGCATGGGCAGGACATGCAGTGCAAAGAGAGGATAACTGATGGCCGCTTCGCGTAACAAACTGCCTTCTAAGGCAAGGAAAGCGTAGCAGGGGGCGGCAGAAAGTTAGGTGGGCGGATGAGGTTAAGAAGTTTGCAGGGGTCAGGTGGATGCAGCTAGCACAAAACCGGGTTAAATGGCGAAATATGGGAGAGGCCTTCGCCCTGCAGTGGGTATAGTCAGACTGATGATGATGACTAAAATCTTTATATATTGTTTTTAAATAATTGTGGAGGATAAGGGTGAACATATTATTCGGGAAAATGCACACTCGGGGATTGCCCGATTTTGAAACATTTAACCGTTGAATGAGGTACAAAGGAATTTAGAATTAATACTTTCCCTGCATAAAAGGGTAGATTAGCATTTCTTGACATCACATATGAACAGCTCCTTTTTTCTAATTATCACAAAATTCAGTCTGTATTTGCTTTGATTTAGTAACAAATCCTGCTCGTAGACAGCAAGACGAGCTGGGATCACTTCCTTGGTTGTTTCCGGATGCTTCTTAAAACAGTGACATGCGGAGAAGCCATTGTGATGGTTTACAGTCGCCGCCCATTTGCTCTTGCTGCATCCACGAGGGCTCGCTTACTCATGGCAGTGCATAGTTATAGGTGTCAAATAGTTCACCCTTATGCCTTTAAGGCACTGCAAAAAAGTCACCTCAATTCTCCTCATGATGTCGTGTTTTTGCGTTTCATGCTTCGTCTCTTTGCACCTTTGCAGCGTGGGAAAACAAGCATGGTGGGTGAGCGCCGCTGTTCAGTATTTCATGTCACGAGTGCCCAGGTTCGGCCTGTTAGCACATGTCCAGTTAACTGCCAAACGTATTATAAAACCACAGTTTGTCAAAATTTTGAATTTAGTAACAGAGAAATATTGTTATCTGGGAACGTAGCAGACGAAAAGAACATAGTGTATCTCTAAGGGAGATCTTTTACTGCCAGCAATTTTGAGCATTTGAAATGGGTATTTGTATAAGCCGGAAAAGCATCAACATGGTTCTACTGTATTGGAAGTCATAATGCATTACCGTTGATGACTACATGTGTCCTTAACACTGTACACTGGCAGATACTAGTGTTTGCGCCAATGAAGTAATATGTTGCATATATGCTAGCGATACAGTTCTTGCAGAAAGTTGCCACCTGTCAGTATGCTAAGCATTGCCAGGAAAACCAACTTCAGATCAAAGATGCTGCAGATGGCGTTTGGAACTTGCCATTGCTTATCATAAGCTGCCTGGGTCTGTCAAATTAATAATATAAATGGAATAATGGCTCACTAAATTATAAATTAAGGTACAGCTGGTTTCAGCAAAGCTTTCAGCCGGAAAACAGCCACTGTTTTACTTCAGTTAGGCACTTTGTGACATCTCCTAGGCTTTGGAGGCATGAAAACAAGTTTTGAGGGTTTTCGAGAAATACATAGCTGATGATGCAGGTTGGGCTACAGAGCACAGCCCAGAAACATACCCAACATGCCCTGTATTCTTAACGACAATGGTATTGTTGTGTGCTACGCTGTGCACAGCTTGCAAACCTGTGCCATGAAGTAATGAAACTGCAGCATCAACCACACAGTCCACCAACCTTGGAGTATTTGCGAGATGCTCGTGGTGGTGACGGTGGGTTCACTGAGGCAAAGCTAGCTGGTGGAGATTCATCATCCAAGTAAGCAATGCCCATGTCCTCAAGGATGTCACTCGGGACGCGACCGCCACCATCCCACTTCTCCTGTGACGAGCTATCATCACTGTCGTTTATGACAATCACATTCTCAATGTCCGTCTCGGCTGTTGTGTTTTCAGGATGCCTGCTGTTGCGTCGATGCCGCTTGCCAGAAGGCTGGTTTGTAGATATGTCCTGCAGCGGGCTGCGCCTTTTGCTATTGGAAATGTAAAAAGCAGGAAAAGCATTAATAAGGTTAGAGAAACAGAGTAAAAAAAAAAAAAACACACAAACATGAAGGGAACACTCTGGGTGGCATTATTCACAGCTAGGGTACCTTTTTTAAATGGATATCGGGAATTCCATTGATGCGAGATCAATCCATTAAAAAGCAGTAGCAAATACGATGGTCAGACAGCAACGATAGTTACGCGTCCTTAAAATTTAGTCGAGGTGAGAGTGACCAAGGAAGCACTGTACCAACAATTAAAAACCATACAGACCACTATCTTGTTATTAATATTTTGCAGCTCTTCAGAGGCACTTAAAGGTTTGCGCAACTTGCTTGAATGATGCTCCAGTATTCGACACATGTGCAATCACATGGCAGAGCAACGCATTCGAATTTCGAAAACGGACGGCGCTGCTGAAGTTTTCGGCAGCCATCACAAAGAACAATTAGTGCATTGCACTAATAGCTATGGGTATCTTTTGGAAAACTATCTTTTCGCATAAAGCTGAAAAACAAGTCAAAACTGTAAATATGAAATTTGTAACCTGCAGAGCGCGTTTTTTGGAGAAACGCACGGCGATTAGCACACGCGCCAGCCAAGCAACATTTGCGAACGATGCAATAGTGTGACTGTCTTTCCAATTAAATATTGCCACCCAGGAGGAAACATGCACGGCTTCAGCAATGCTAGCAACAAAAAAATAAAAAAAAATAAAAAATTACTAAGCGCAGGCCTAAGCAGGATGGAGAAATTTGAAGAATAGTCTTTGGCTAGAGGTGCGAACGGAACGGTTGAAGCAACGTCCGGAGTACGCACATTTTGAAAAGTTTTTCGCCGAGGCAAACTCGGCTTTACGAAAGAACTGTCCAACAAAAATAAGTGACGAGGACACATCAATTTACCACTGTTTAATCCCGTACTAAATATCAACGAAGGAAAAATAGTAAACTTTATTCGAAAAATTCCCGGCAAACAAGGCACAGGAACGGCGCCAAAGCTAGGCCGGTTTTCGAGCGCTTTCTGGCTAAAATATTAGCGCTCCATTCATTGAATGACAGTTTGGACTTTTCCAATGACACTAATGCAGGGTTAATTCGCTACATAAGTCGTCCCATATAGGGTAAAAATTAATTTCTGATAAGTTGGCGCCCGATGTTATTGGCGCGCTCAGGAGTTTTGGCGGGGTGATAAGCAGCGCACGAATTCGGCACTAAGCCACTAAAAACGCAAGTTGCATGCTAGAATAACTCTCGCTGAGAGAATTTTCAGTGTCTTGAGCAAAAAAATGGGAAGTTTGACTGCTAGTGCAAATTATAAAATGGTACAAAGGGATGGGAGAGCTGGTGCGTTAAGCATATGGGTCATACACCCTAACGGCAGCAGCTTGGACATTTGTTCTCGATCGAAGTAAAGTACGTGCACTGGTAGGACGAATTAGGGCGTCCATATGAGGTAATTACCCCATACAAGAAACTTCAGACAAGAATAAATGCTTGACCACACATGAAATCTGCACGCAGAGGAATTCTGTGCCCTGCGGAGAAGCTGCTGCGAATCGGTTCAAGGAAAAAAAAAACATGTTGCAGTCAAGTTCAACATAGGGCATTAAATGCATTAAAAACTCTACTTACCTGCCATTCTTAGAGTAATCCAAGGGAACCACTTTATGATCCATATTCAGCGCGCCTTGAAATTTATCCTTGCCGCCACCTCCACGATTCTACGAGTGTGACGACCTTCACGAGCCCACACCTGCCAACTGCGGCCGCGCGGGTCGCCTGGTTCGCCCGTTCGCTGAACCGAATCGAAGGATCGAAGCACGCGATTGGTCGTTAAGGAGCTTAGCCCAAATAGATAAATAGTACACGTTAGAACTTGTGAGCCATCCGAGGTGGTAAGGTGGTAAGATTGGTAAGATCGGTAAGATTTCAAAATTTATGCACAATTTTAAACTTATACTTCAAAAATTTTGCCACAATAATTTGTGTTAACATAAAGCTTATATTTGTATTAAATACACTGAGTTTATCTGCCTTTATATTTTTTTATATTCCTAAAATAATCCTAAAATAATTAACACCACCAGAGGCTACCCCATACCCCCACTTTAATAAAGTCATAGAGTAGTGAAATATTAATGCGTCATTCCGGTTCTGGTTCGTGCGAATCGACGCACATGTTCATGCATGGGCGCTAATGGCGCTGAGGTGACTACTGCTCGCGTGCAATCTTCATATTCATTACGACTGTTTTGCGCATTACCTGTCCTGGAACTTTCGATAACAGAGCCTGATAAACTGCAGTAATCTAAATTTAGTGTTGTTACTAACGGGACTGAGCCAGGTGAGCTAGTTTTGACATTGCATGCAGATTTTGCGCGGCGCGCCCGGGTCGTTCACTTGCGATGCCCTCTCGCTAGAAAGCATTGATTCTAAGAGGTCTTACAGGCGTTCACACTCAGTCTTTCGTTGACCATTGAATGCGCGTGCGTGTTTTAATTCGATTAATGGAATTTAGATAATTCTGGGACGTAGCAGTTGCGTGCGGTGCTCTTGTGGCGATCGTGACTAGCACCTCACCTTCAGGAAGGAGAGCTTGCGTTTTCGGGTGGGTCAGCTTCGAGAAAACCTGCTTATATTGGGGTACTGGCAGCAAACGAGTCTACTTGACGACTTCGCATTCAAGAGCGCTTGCTTTTTTACTCTGTGTTGCGTCGATCGTATTGTATCTGCGAAGTTCCAAGCTGATGTAACGTTACCGCTGATGTTACCTGCGCTTATGCCTGCTCACTTTATGTCATACGCCATCTTTGTTAAGAACTGTTATTCAGTGGGAGAGAAGCCGCGATATAACCCAAGAAATTCTCTGGTGATGAAAATATATGCAATCTCGGCCGTGTTCTCATCTACGTCGTGACTGCGCTGACCTCGGGGTCTCAGTTATATTTATCCGCTTCATTCCCGCCGTGAGACGTTGTTTTGAAAAAAGCGCATTTTAGTGGTGTTCAAATGTACATGCTTGTAAAACGAGCAAATGAAAGCACGCATTCAATCGCTGAAGTCGAAACACGTATAAAAGGCGCCTGGAAACTTGGATGCACTCTTAATGATTTTTTCCTTTCATTCCACGTACCTAGCTCTATATACAGCTTTTCAGAATTTATCACATTTTTATTGCAATAATATTTGTGAACATTGCACCTGGCATACCCGAATGTAATACTGTCTTGTTGGTAACACACTAAAATGCAGACACCAAGGGCATTTGCATTTGCAGAAATTTTTACTTGGAGGGTAGAGACGGTAGGCAACCACTAAAAAATCACTACATGTGGTCTGCACAGCTCAGATGAAACAAAAATTATAAATGACAAATTAGTGCTTGGCTTAGAGAATACACGTTGGATTTAGAAGCAAAGCTTGAAACCTACAAAGCATAATTAAAAAAATATATTTTGCTTCCCCACTCTTCTGGATGCCCGTGGTAAAAAACTGAATACCATAGTGACGGCATAGCAAAAGAAATGCACAGGCTATCAATTTACATTTTATTTGCATTGCAGAAGCAGCATCTTTAGTGTAGGCATCAAATGCAGAAAAGCAGCACATGCAGAGAGGACGCTATTTTGTTTTTTTATGATGCACGGAACCAGAAATTGCAGGCATCCAACTCTTTTTTTGGTTAGGTATGCTTCTACCACTTTACATACCTGGTCGCCGTGGGTGAGCAAGCTAGGTGCTTGTCTTTTCTAAGGGAGGGAAGCACCCTTTGGAATCTCTCTGCAGTTCAAGCCAGAGTTGGAAGACACAGCACCTTTCACCGCAAGGCACCACACCTGGTCTGTGGTCTATTAGTGGCTCATTAATGCATTGGCCACTCTAGCCGATGCACAGAATGCTGCATGAGAGGGGAACATTGTATTAATGATGTATTAAAGTATTATCAATGTATTAATGAGCAGCTGGCTGATTACCACAGGTCATTGAAAGGTATGGTGTCTTCCAGCCCTTCTTTGCATTGCAGAGATTGCAAAGGATGCTCTCCCATCTGTATTGGGCAAGCATCTTATCCACCCATCGCAATCAGATGGGTAGGAAATTTGTGTAAGCATGCCTGATCAAAAAGAAAAGTGGACATACATGACACAGAACCTTATATCAGACTGCCAGTTAATGAGTTGTCTTTTCTTGGCTGTTTACTGAGTTTAGGGAGGTAGCATGACAGGTTTTTCTGATGGAAGGGATTTGCTTTCGTTGTTTGTGTTTTCATGCCTTGTAAAAGAATGTGCTGATTATGCCCTGTGTCTGCCACACGCATAAAGGAAAGAATGATTTTGCCATATTTTCATGTTCCTGTGAAGAACAAATAAGGTTTGTGCCAGTATTGTGTACAGAGAGAGAAAAATCAATCCTAAGCAACTTGCCCAGTTTCCTGTTCTTTGTTATTTAGCATTTATTAAAAAGGCTGAGCATTATCGAATGTTCTGCATATTCCCATGGATCAGTTAAAATCATAACATGGGAGGTCTTGTGATTGCATTACAGTTAACAGGGGTAAATGGATACATCATTTATTTGTCTTGTTTACTGCATAAATCCTAACTTGTTTATGAAGCAATCTCTGTTGGGATCAGTTGGATGTTTCACAAAGTAATGGATTTACAGAAATTTGTACATATTAGGAGTGAAATGGCTAAGGAAAAAAATAGTAAATGGGAGATCCTCCTCAACTGCTGTTCAAAGTTCAGAGTGCTGGTCAAAGTGCTAGACTTTTGCTTTTCTGCTGCTGTGAATTAATTGCGTTTTCATTTGGCATTACTCTTTCTAGCAAACTGGTCAGAGAAAGGAAGAGTTTTGTTGGGAAATTGCTCCATTGTGGCTCTTGCATTGTTGATGATGGCTTATTTGCTGCTTGCCCTGTCACAGCTCCGCCAAGATGGGCCTCACCGCATCGCACCCAAGAGAAGTGACTGGCCCACTGGGGACGGTGACAGTCCACACGCGGCCCGAATCGTCCCAGCAGCAGCAGCAGCAGCAGCAGTCACCACCATCCGAGTGCCCCATGCATGGCCTTTGCAATGAGATCACTGGGCAGCCTCCGAAAGAGCAGCCACAGCAACCACCGTACCGGAGCGAGTGCCCCATGAATGCTACAGCCGCGTCGGTGGAAGAGATCAACCCAGCAAACATGGTTCCTAGAAATTTTTTCTGTTGTATGCTCCCTGGTGTTTCTGTGTCGCTTGTGTCGTGTGCTCCCTGTTGTGTCTGTGTCGTTTCTGTCCGTGTGTGTCGTGTGCCATTCTCCAGATGCTTGTTTTTCAGCACTGGACTCTTTATTTTTAAAACATTTTTTTCGTATTCTGCCGCTGAGCGAGTTTGCACAGCTAAAGGTGTACGATGAACTCATAGCTCTTTGGTGAACTGGAAACTGTTTCGTTGTACAAAAAAATATTCTCTTATTATTTTGTTTTACGCTTTGCGCTGTTCATCTATAGCCAGTTTTTGCCTATGGCAGTGCTGTACTTTTGTCATAACAGGTATGCGCTATGTTATCATTCTGCTTCTTGCCATGTTAGAAGCGACGTCTTGTGCTTTTATGCACCCGGCATTGTTCTGAAGCTTCGCAGTCGTGCACAACGAACAGTCTGAAGTTTTCGGGGATGCATGTAGGTTAACAGGAAAGTTCTGCAATATACACAAAAAAGAGAGCTGCCAAGATCTACAGCATTAAGGTTCGCACAGTCTGTAGAGCAACGTGGTGAATACCAAAAAACGAAAAAGTATCCAGGGGCAGCAGAGAGTTGGAATTGGTAGGGAAGTTGCGAAGTTTGTGGGAGCATGCTGCTGACGGTGGTGTAGCATAGCTGTGATTGATGATCATTGAGGGCGTTGAATTGCACCTATTCTTGACGATGGAGATGACGAGTGCCTATGTCTCAGAATGTCTCATATATTAGGTCAAGGCGCGTCGCCATGAGCACGCATAAAAAGAGCTTGCAAAGCAAAGGCAGGTAAATGAAAAAGAAAACAGCGAATATTGTGTTGAAGTAATTGATTGATGCTGCATATACCCACGGTAAAGCAGGGCCCAACATTGCAGCTCGTCATTTAGCACTTGTTTGTATAGAGGCACTTGGGCACATGCACGCATTAGTTTCTCCCAGATGGCTGCAGCACCATCAATGTTTTCGTTCCTACAGAAAGGAGTACCATAATTTTATGCTTCAGACCCTGTAAAAAAAAAAATCGGCTGGAGCTGAAAAAACAAAACTCACCGCGAACGTTGGCAATTCTTGCAGTAACGCATGAGCAGCAGCAGCTCGTATCCCGGAAGGACTTTTGAAAACGACCTTTAGGTTGCTTTCAGTGGCCTCCATATAGGCAGTGTACGGGGGCGTATAGTGAAGTAATCATGACTGGATTTGGTATTTTGCCTTTTTTGGCTTATGTGGATTGTGTTGGATTGGCTTTGGATCTGTCTGTCTTTTGGTAACGCTTTCTGCAGGCATTTGCTTTCTGTGCACGCCATTGATGAGCCAGGAGAAGCTTTCGCCTTAAAAATTTCTCGCTGCTTTCTTGCTCGTGAACAGATGCCCAGCCCCAACCAGCAGCCCGCACCCGACCAGCCGTTTCCACTGCCAACGGATCGGCAGCGGTCGCGCATCCCCAAGGCGGGGGGCGCTGAGGGCGAGACGTGGGAGTACCCGTCGCAGCAGATGTTCTGGAACGCCATGCTACGCAAGGGCTGGAAATGGCGTGAGTCCGAGCTGCAGCCTGAGGACATGGCACACATCATCCGCATTCACAATGCCAACAACGACCATGCATGGGAGGAGGTGCTCAAGTGGGAAGCACTGCACGCAAGGTATGGGACTGGCCTCTGGCAATGGGGGGCTTTCGGGATTTGGGCATGTTTTCAAGCCAAAATTTTCAATTACCTGAAGGAGGCTTTTATAAAGCGCGGGTACTGTGTCTCTCCTTTTCTTTTGTTCCGTCGCATGAGCGTCTTTTGTGACCTTTTTAGTGTCTGTTGAAGGCTTTTCAACTTTCGGTTGAGGATTAAAAAAATTTTCTCTGTCCAAGCACTGCCCTGTTTGTTTGTATCCAGATATCACGCGCAGAGTAGAGTTGTGCGCGGGCCGAAATTCTGAGCCGGGCCGCTGCAGCTCCCGTTTGTAGAAGAAAAGAGCTCAGAATTTCACAGGTATTGCAACTTGCCGGCATCAGCCTTGCAACTTGCCCAGCAAGCAGATGGTGCCGCCTGCCAAATTTGCCGCTTACGAAAGTGTCGCATTCTAAGAGTTGGGCTGAGGTTTGCATGCCTTCAAGTTCGGCAAGTGGCATGTTAAGTGTCCCGAAGCATACCGCGTGTCTGTGTCGCATTTGAGCTGAAATCTTCCTGGATGAGGGTATGCGCCGCCTGTTGTACACAAGGCTCTACCAACTTGACTACATTGCTCATGCTTTCAGATCCCAGTGAGTGAGTGTGAGTGAAAAAACTTTATTGAGGTCTTTTGGTTAGTCTCGGAGAGTCTTCCTGCAGCCGCTTCTTCGCCACCGTTGGAGACTCCTTAGCACGGGTGGTTCCCTCATTCCAGGGCTCCACTGGTCCTGGCTACCTCGCATGCGTGCTGCACCAATGCCCTTTGGTGCAGCACCCAGTGACTGCGTGTTGCCATCGCCTCCTACCAGAAATGATTGTGCACCTAATTTCTTACTATATAATCAATGCCCTAGAACAAAACTACTATGCTTTCTTGGTTTTAGTTACGTTTGTCTTTTGCGTTTGCATTCTAGCAAGCCCCTCATCACCTTTCTCTTTTTTTCTGAACTGCTGTGAGGCACTGTGCATTGTATTCGAGCAGCTGACACACGTGTTCATGAGTGCATCCTAGTGGGTCACCTATGGGTTATGTCGCATATGCAAGGTATGTGGCCACAAATACGGAGTCATGAGATGAAGCAGTGGGGCAGCTCAGTAAGAAGTTGTTAAAGCTCCAATTCTGTTGTGGCAGTTGAGAAAAACACTCGCTTTTTTGTGGGTAACTGAAATGCAGTTGCACAACCTGAGGGAACTTGCTAACATATGTACTACTTGTTGTTTTAACGCCTCACATACTGCAAGTTCTGTAAGTTAATGGAAAAAATGTGTGCCGCATTTTTCAGTGTATAAGGTGCGGTTTTTTACAAACATTTTAGATGCTTCTTCTCTGCATTATTATTATTTTTTTTTTTCATGTCGCACAACATTCTGGATGAACTCTCTGCTGATCTCTGTGCATCACCGTGCTTCCTTTTGGATGGGTACCAGGCACAAAGGAATGGAACCTAAGACGTGTGGACTTCCTGAGCCTATTTGGAAGTTTCTGGTGTTCTCTTAATGCTAGAAATATTGACAAACTTTGCATTAGCTCATGAACCTCATTAATTTGGATTTCATGTGAAACTGAGAATTGAATTATTAGAGGGATATAATGGAATTATAGCAACTTGTCCCATATCAGCATTAACCTTCATTTGTTGAAAAAAAAAAAAAAGGCCCATTATCTGTGATTACTGATTGGAAGAAATTTGTATGACAGTTATTTTTGATTTTTGCAGTTTTTCCAAATTGTGCAGTGCATCCACACTGTCAGACAAACTAACCCACATGTCCCCCCCCCACCCCACATCCTCCCCTCACTCTCGCCTGCCCGAAACACACATACATAAAAAATAAAAAACAAAAACGGCAAGTAAATTAGGACAGAGTAAAAAAAAAATATATATATATATGCAGGTGAGGATAAGATGAGTGCCGAATTGAAATCTTGTGCACATTGTTTTTCTTCTTTTTTTTTTTTCTCAATACTCTCATTATGTTTTTCTCAGTACCGTGCCCCGGACCAGGACAAATTTTTCTAAACTGCGAAGTTTCTGAGAATGCGATATAACTTTCCTTTATGGCTGTATGACTGGCCTTGGGTGGATCTCGATTAGTAATTACTCCCTTATTGCAAATATACTCCACCTTGGGGGATTCGCCTAAATATTCGACCAATATCACCTGTTGCAAAAGGCTGCTGCAAATTGGAATTTTCTTCTGCTGGAAAGCCTACTCCAAAATGTTGTTGGCCATTGCCACTACTCTGGTATGGAAGTCATCTGAGCCACTGTGGATGTGGTCCTGCAGTTTGGTCGTGGCTTGCATGTTTCTGTTCGTGGTACACATAGAAGTGGTGGGTGGCACCTGTCGGCTCTGCGTTAAATATGTAGGGTTGTTTTGCTTTGAATGTTAGCCCTGTCCCGAGAAGTGGCCCCTTCTTCATGCTTTTGCTTTCCAGAGTGTAGGGTTTGCGGGCTGAGCTGTTGGGTGTATAGAGGAGAGTAAAGCGCGGCGAGGAGGTTGTGCTACACTCGTGTAGCACCATGATGGTACTTCTAATACTTATTTTTGCTTTACTCACACACAAAAAGAAAACCAAAATTAAATTACATTTATAAAGCATTAAAGTTCATAAAAAATGTTTGCACATTTTATTTCCTTACAGTTGCAATATTTAAGCGACATAAAGGCTGATAAAAGCGTACTTGCGATGGTTTCGTATCGTTTCATCTGCTGCACCTACAGCTTGAGGGCGCTGGCTGTACGCAGCTGTAGTATGCGAGAAGTACCATCATGGCTGCGAACACGGTTAGCAAAGGAGTGGAGAGGGTTTACATTGGAGTGCTTCCGTCGCTTTCACTCTAGTCTTAGTAGTATTAACTCTATGGGTATATACCCTGAGCCACCCCCTTTGGTTTGGATTGCAGGGAGTGCTGCACACCTCGGCTCAAGAAGTTTGGAGGCAAGGCCACCGACTACTCGCCTCGGGCTAGGATACGCAGTTGGCTCGGGTGAGTCTGGTTTCAGGCGAAACGTTGAGAGGGAATTGTGTGTTGCTGGCGCATCCCCGACCACAACAAGGCCTTGAAAACACGGATTCTTTCATAAAAGGTGGAAGGTGCACTCTGAGATGCCCCACATAGCTCAAGCCCTTTATACTCGTGGGTTACAAATTTGTAAACATACTTTATGCGCCTTTTTAATTTCTTAGGAAAAATGTTATCCGAGGTTTAACTCCGCTTAAACTGATTAAGACGTGAGAGCACTGTTTAGCTTGGTTCGACATGGTTTTGTTTTGCAACTTAGCATTGAGAGACTGGCAAAGAGTTTGGCACAGTGTTAAATAAGTTTATTTGGTTTAGTTTTTGGGGGAAGAAAAGGTGCATTGTCTGTGTCTATTCTCGGTGGAAACCTAAACTTACAGTTAACGGCATACATTCGGGGATACATTTGTCTTTGTTTTGAATTCCTATCACAAACTTACCTCCAGCTTGGCTAATGGATAGATGCTAAATGGGAAAAGATATAATATGACACCACCCAGGATGTTGCGCAAAGAAAGCTAGCGTCAAAGCTTTCATATGAAATCATGCAATATTTTTTCGATGTACAGCTGTTAGATGATTTTGCTAGGCACTGAAACTCCAGGTGAGGGCTTTCATATTAAGTGCATTCTGGTTAAAGGTGCATATGCACATCGGTGAGGATCCTGGGTGTTTTTGTTTGGGTGCTTCTCTGCTCTGGTCATCCTGTGTATTACTGATAGTGTATTGAACTTATGAGCTGAAAGACAGCTTTTGGTGAATTGGGAGCTTGCGTAGATTTTTTTTTTTCTAAATACATTTTGGACTTGACTGTTGTAACCAACACTTACTTGTGAGTAGTTCCATGGCCCTTGTGCAGCGTCTCTCAGCCTTAAGCTGCATTCAGACTATGTGTGCTACATACAGCTAGTTGGCAAGGATCGTAGGCTAAACGCAAAAAACACAATAAGGCTGTTCAGACTGCTGTCGCAGTAGTGTAAGGTGCACAACTTCTGCCACCAGCATGGGCATAAATTTCGGCGGACCCACAACTTTTATGACTAGCACAAATACGTCTGTTACTGCGCGACCACCCCTGTGAGCGACGGCATCAAACGTTTGCCAAGGGAGTATTATTGAAGCACAAGGACGGAAATTTGCCTCCACTGTCACATTGTCTGCGGCGGACAGACACACGCTATCGAAGAAGATTTGACAAACCCAAATTCTTCAATTCTCTACCGTCTGCGTAGGGTGATTGCACGGATGATAAGAATCTTATTTTGAGCTTGAAGAGCCTCGAACTCCGCTAGCAGTCGCTTGCTAACTGGCGCCATGTTGAAGGATGCAAGATGCAGTTGTTCCAGGGCGGTGATTGACCGGTCGTAAAGAGTGTATCTTATTGAATGGCCCACTGTAAATATAGGCAGTTTCAAGCTACGCAAACAGGAGTTCCAGCAGCTATGAAAAATGCGGTAAATATGACACTTATGGCAGATGCGATTGCAGTCTGAACACAGCTTTACTCTATTTTTAAATAAACAAAAATGTTGGTACAAGCTATGCTATCTTTGTCTGTATAGTGCATAGTTTTGCGAGCACCATTGAAGCGTGGTTATTGCATGAATATTGTCAGCCTGCTGTGTGGAAGTAGTAATAGATATTGCCTGTTTCTTCACGATCTAGTATCCTTTTCATCTATGTTGTTGTGCTGCAGTTATCATTTCATTTGATGGCAATAGTCTAAGTGGAAATATTTTGCATGTGTAACTCACTGGAGGTTTCTTTTCAAGGAGAGCAGTTGCTCCAAACTGGGTGACATGTCTTGTGCATAGGAGTGCACAATACACGAGAACAGTTAAGATACTAAAGGGTCCCTGAAGCGTATTGTCAAACCATATCCCGTAGGAGCACTCAAGCAAATGACGCTATGGCACGTGGATGGATGTATGGATGGAATATAGGAGCGTCCCCTTTGAAACAGGGTGGTAGCAGTAGCTATCATGCTCATTTTTCTCCCTATATCTTAATTATTGATTTAGATTGGTTAACTAAACCATCATTCTATTTATTAAATTTTTGCTTCTACATTACTAACATTATGTCACTTCTCTGCTTTTAAGCCACCAATCTTCCAGTCGTTTTTTGCTAGTTTCCACCGCCGGTTTATTCACTTGGCCACTGGTATCTCTAAACCCCAGAGCTTCAAGAACAGTGACTGCGCCTGCATCAACTTCCAGATGGATACCATTACGTTCGAGTATAATGTGGTCAATTGTTTCACTGGAGTTACCACATACAGCACATGCGTCATCTCCATTGTTAAATTTCTTTTTGTAGCTGCGTGTTCCAAGGCACCCTGATCTAGCTTCAAAAAGTAGGGCACTGCCTCTTGAGTTATCAAAGAAATCTTCCTTCCTGATCTGCATTTTCCACTTTCGGTATAATTCCACACTGTTTTTTTTTTTCATCGAATTTATCCAATTTTTACCTTCTGTGTTTTTCACCTGTTGCTTAATGCTCTTTATTTCTCCGTCCTTGTTACTAGCATACTTACTAGTTAGTTTCCTAGTTCTTTTCCTCCAATGTGAGTCAACGCTTTTTAGGTACAGGTATTTAAATACCTTAGCTGCCCATCTGTTACTGTCCAATTTCCTCAGGCGTTCCTCATATAATATTTTACTCTGAGCTTCCCGTACTTCGAAAGATGCCCAGCCCATATCTCCCTGTACCGCCTCATTTGTAGTTTTGCCGTGGGCACCTAGTGCTAATCGTCCAACGGATCTCTGATTTATTTCTAATGTCGACTATACCTCTGATTTTAGGCACAAAACCGCATTTCCGAAAGTAAGTCCGGGCACCATAATTCCTTTCCAAATGCCCCTCGAAACCTCATACACCTATTGTATCCCCACAATGCCTTATGCTTCATTATCCCGGCATTCCTTCGTCCTTTGGCCTTAAGTGATTGCTCATGCTTTCCAATGTATGCCAATCCTTCGTTTACCCATATCCCCAGATATTTATATTCTGCTACTCTAGGTATTTCATGGCCTTGTATTTTAAGACCCTGATCAGTTGAGCCATTGAAAATCATTAGACCCGACTTAACTGCGCTAAACCTGAAGCCTAGAGTGTCCCCTTCGTCTCCGCAATACTTAACTAGAAACTAGAGTTTGCAATTCTTCCAGACTCTCAGCTAGCAGCACAATATTGTCCGCATTCATCAAACCGGTGAGGCGCTGCTCTACCGCCTTTCCACCTAATCTATATGACAGGTTAAAACCTAGGTTACTGTCTTGTATCCTCCGTTCCAGGTTTATCATATAAAGCATGAACAGCAGCGGTGATAGAGAACAGCCTTGTCTTAATCCTTTGCATACTTTGACATTTTCCATACTTCTTATCCATTCCCACATAATTTCTACTTTGTTATCCCGGTATATTTCCTGTAGGAACTCTGTTATCTCATAACCGATACCTTCTTCTTTTAATATGTTCCACAGGAGTTCCCTGCTTACGTTATCGTACGCCCCGTTTATGTCCAGGAAGGCCAAATACAAAGGTCTATTTTCCACTCTAGATATTTCAATGCATTGGGTAAGCACGAACAGGCTATCATCTAAGCGCCTATCATTTCTAAAGCCATTCTGAAGTTCTCCGAGTATCTTGTTACTTTCTACCCATGCTTGCACCTTTAATTTCACCGCCTGCATGGCCAATCTGTATATAACAGATGTTATGGTAATCGGCCTGTAGGATTTTATGTGCATCCTTTCTCCTTTCCCTTTATAAATCAAATTCATTTTACTCTGCCGCCAGCTGTCCGAAATTTGCTTATTCGTTATGACTGTTTCCAGAGCTTTTAGCAATGTTTCCTTACTTTTTTGACCAAGTTCATTAATCAGCTTGATCGGAATTACATCTATTCCTGTAGATATGTTTTTAGGAATATTTTTTTCTGCCTTTTTCCAGTTTAGATTGGTCAGCTCTAAGCAGCTTTGTATTCTGCTACCTTGTGTTGCTTCCTGATTTGCGGAGATTACCCTATCGTCGCTCTTAAATGAGTCGGCCATAACTGATGTAATGCAGTTCACTGCTTTGTCTCCCTTTAAACAATTTCCCTCGTTACCTTGAATCCGATCCTGCTTTCTTTGATTCTTCTTCCCTAGCCAGCTTATATGGTTCCAGAATTTTCTTGCTCCGCCTTCAGAGGCATTGTGTATATCAGCCATCCAGCGATCGGTGGACTGCCTTATTTTACTTTGGACGAGGGCCTGCACCTCAAGTTTCTTTTGTCGATATGATTCTCATTTTTGGTCGATTTCCTCCTGAGATACCTGTGCTTTCTTTGCCACTCGTTGTTCCCTTGAAGCAGCCCGTCATTGTTCAATAGCTTCCCTGATTTCCTTATTCCACCAGCTCCGTGGCTTCCTCTTTCCATTCCAACGGTTTGCTACTTTAACCTCCTTAATTTTCCTCCTTATGAGTAGTTCTACCTGTTCATAATCCCAGTCTTCCATGGGGCTTTTCTCTATTGCTTCCTCTATGTCTGCTGCTATCTGCGCTATTTGATCGTCGTTTAATTTTGCGTTTACGTTGTTGTCTAAGTTCCATTTCTTTTTTCATCAAGAGCCCCATCTGCAGACAATACGTTTATGATCACTTCCTAGACTACACTCCCCTTCTTCGTCGATTTCCATTTTTGTGACCTTGCTATAAGTTTCCTGCGACAAATTTCCTTGAATGGGCTACGGAACAGTTTTGAAGGATTCCACTAATTATGTTGTCTGAGTAGAATGGATCTTTTTGGGCATTCACACTAAGCTTGTTTTTATAGGTGGTAACATGTATTGGCCACAATTGTAGGCCAATCCCGCTCCCCCCTACTCTGGATTTTTAAGCTTAGAAAGCAGGTAAACTTGCAATCTTTCGGATACAGCATTTATTATGCTTTCGTTTTCCTTCAGTATGTCCAAGTGCTTGACTTGGAAGGCAGAGAAAAGGACTTTCTTTGTTGATTGCTGATATCTTCACTGTTGACGGAACTAGCTCATAAATTCTTGCAGTTGTTTGATTAGTAATGACATACCTGACGCTCATTTTCTTTTCTTGACCTCATTAAATAATAGTTATACAGCTTTTCTAAGTGTCCTGCTGTACTGCTCGAAAGCAGACGCTGTCTGTAGCTTAGGAACTTTTGAGTTGCGCTGTACACTTTCCTGCCCTGTGGCAGTTTTGATTAGTGTTGTTCCAATCTATGGTTTCTAAGAAGAAGAGAATGCACAGAAATCATGATGACTGCAAAGAGTCCACTGTATTAACCTCAATTACTGTACCTTGTTGTGCCTGGCCAAAGCCGCCCAGAAATTCAGCCGGACGCCAAACTTCTTCGGCGAGCGCCTCCTTCACAAACTCTGGATGCTTCTCTGCAAAGCAGCAGTGCACTGGAGGCGAGCCGTACCAAAGGGAGTGAAGCGACGTGTTTCAACATGAGCTGAGCGTCCAGACAGCACGGCGCCGTGGCCCTGACGGTGAACCCCTTCTCGCCCCGCGGCATATTTGAAGCGAGAGCGCAGCGAGCTCTCCCATTGGCCCTGCGAAAGTGCTGCCGTCGGATTGGACCATTTTGAGCGTCAACGGTTCTCGGCGACGGAGTCTCAAGTGCTTCCGTTCGAGACTCCGAGTGTGAGTTCGTCACGAGCGTCCATCGGGAGCAGTTCGCCCCCTGACAGTGCGGACGCGGCGGAATCTCCCCGGCCGTCGCTGCGCGACAACAGTCGCGTATGGCTATGTTAGCTTTCGGCCCCAGAGCCGATCTTGTTGTGTAAATGCATGTAAATAGTGTATAAAGCCTTTTCTTCATCTCACCAACGCCGACTCGGATTCATCGCTACCGCCCAGGAAGCTGACAGCCCTCGTTCACGAAACGGGTGACGAGCGCTGCGTTACCAGCTCCTTGGCACAACCCTGTTGACGGTGGGCTACTGTGTGATAACCCCACCGGCACAACATTGGTGGCAGTTGCGGGATCCATTGACACAACCCTGTTGACGGTGGGCTACTGTGTGATAACCCCACCGGCACAACATTGGTGGCAGCGGTGGGATCCACTGTCACAACAACCTGCGTGTTTCGCTAATGCAATTTTTTGTAATGCTGGCTCTGATGTTAATGTTGATTGCAATATTCTGCAGATACGAGCTGCCATTTGACCGGCATGACTGGATTGTTGACCGGTGTGGCAAGGAGGTCCGCTACGTCATCGACTACTACGACGGCGGGCTAGTTGACGCCGAGTCCAGTCGCTTCGCACTGCTCGACGTGCGGCCCGCCTTCGACTCCTTTGAGAACATCTGGGACCGCATGAAGGTGGCGTGGTGGCGGTGGACTGTAGCTAGTAGAAAGGAATCCGGTTCTGAGTCAACAACAAGCCAACACACTGTTGCGGCTAGTCAATAGAACTGTTGATGTAGAAAAGACGCAGGCAGTCTTGTGTCCGGCAGAGATCGTGACGGTAGACAGGTACGTAGTCAAGAAAGTGTCAATGTGAACGAATTGCAAGTTGTATCCGAACAGGTTTAATTCAGTCCTGCTGACGAGGCACATTTGCTACAGTATTAGACGTCGCTTGCTGTATTTTGGACCTTGTCTTGGCTATAAGCAATGGCATGTGTTTTCCCTTAATGTAGATATGCGCATGCTGGCCAGCACACGTAAAATGGTGAGAAAATTCCATAAAAAATTTCTTGTTTGTACATTATCAATTTTTTTCTAGCCTGTTTCTTCATTTGATGCAGTCGCTGTACGTTGTTACGTTTTACATTTACCTGTCTTTCTAATTTTTGCATTTTTGAAACATGCAACACCTGGTCACATCGTGGCAAAGAATGTCACGGAAGCTTAACTGCTGGTCTTATTTGTTTCTACAAAGATGTGTTAGAAATCTGAGAGGTGTTTCTCGGCAGACAAATCAAATGCTGTTTGGCTACGTAGCCAGCATAAATCTATTTGATTTGGATTTATACCTTCACTGCTTGGCGAGCGACGCAGCATACTTGTTTTTGTTGCCTGTTTACCTCACTACGCCGGACATCTTCACTTCAGTAAATGGTATTTTGGGGACATTCACGGTGTTGGGCCTTTGGAAAAAGAAATAAAGCAAAGCTTATGACTCACTATAAAAAAAAAGGGGGCGGGGGTACATTTGTTTAACCTGTCTTATGGGGTAGTGTGCCGATCAGGTGTGCATACCCTGATTTGCATAATTGTAATAGACAGATCAAGAGTGGAAAATATATGCAGAAAGCTGGACAAATATCTGAGTTGCCTTTTCTTCTAGCCGCTTATATGAGAAGCCATATCTCAGGTGCTGCATGTTTAGCGACACCTGTGAATTCCACTTATGAAAAAATGTGTTAATAGAAGTACCCGGTAAAGTCGGTGTGTGTCCGACGCTTTGTTATGAATTAATCCTTACTGTAGAGTGCTATATATGGCTTTGCCACTTACTGGGCTGTTTCTATTGTTCTTCTCTGGTTGTCAGTGGCCAAGGTAGCGTACAAGCACTTCATCACGACTGGTAAAGGAAGCTTTAAAATCATTGATCTAAGGCTGCTGTGTATTTTAGAAAATTTGTCTCTTCTATTCAACTTTCTACCATGTTACGTTAGTCCTGACTTAGCAGCTTTTCACTCTAATAAAAAATTCATGAGCTAATTGTGCTTCTGTGCAAATTTCATAGGTTTGAAAGTTGCCATGATGACTGCCTTGCATGTACAAGTTACTCGCATTTGACATTGGAAAACGGTAATGAATAAATGAAACCTTTACTGGAATGGAACGGAAGAGATGTCTCTCAGCCGTTGTTTGGAAAATGGTAGAAAAACAGATTCATACCGACTAGCCCAACTTGCTACCTTACTGCCCTTTGCTTGGTTGCCTTATTGCGAAGGTTAGCACTTTGTAGCCATGTAGCTGTACGTGTCACACAATGCTGTATATAATAACAAGTAGCTTGATTGATTGATGAAATTTTTGCGGATGCCCTTTGAGATGCTCATTTGTAGAGGTGCACTTCTTTTTCAGAACTCTGCCGCATTTATGTGGGTTGCATTAGTATTATTATTATCTGGAATGATGTGAATATTTGCATTAAGATCTGGAATGCCATTGGACATTTTCCGTTTCTAGTCAACAGTGCTTGTATTTATTGCTCAACATCGGGGAAATAAAATACAGTTGAATTCGGCCAAACTTGTCTTGTATGTTTTTCTCAGCTGTGATAGGTGCACTGTAACCTTGGTTCAGTGGTTCATAGCAAGAAGTGTTTCAGTAATGTGCGCTTTGATGAATGTGGTGGCTGCGATCCAAAGTGTTTAGGGGGCAGAGGGGATTGTCATACAAGTCAGAAAAGTGATGAAATCATGATAGGTGCTGCCACCAACGACAAGTCGCCTGTTTCTTTATTCACAGTCAAACCCATTTATAACAATATTGAAGTGCCATGAAAATATCATTGTTATAACCAATGATTGTTATAACTGGGCTAAGCCAAAACAAAAGAAAACATGAAGAATTTGAGAAATTTTATTAAAGAGGAAGTAGCATACACTTTTCACTTATTTGCAGGCAAAAATGTGCAATCAATCAGCTTAAATTTAATTTGACTGCTTCATACCAATATTGTTGATATTTCTCTGTAGGGCATCCAACTTCTGCACAAAGCTGGGTGGAAGATTTTTAGCAGAAATGATGTCCGCAGGGGCTTGATCATTCTTAGGACTTCGTGATGCGGTTTTGCTGGCATGGTCACAGTGTTCCCTAGTTTTCTTTTTCCTGATAGGCTTTGCGCTCAGTGACCAAATGTAATTATTGTAACCAATAATCTACTATTACAGCATTGTTATGTCCCAGTTACTTTACCATAGAACACATGGCAAAGTTGACGGTGCTACGGCTGTCCATTATTATATCCAATATATTGTTCAGAACGGCATTGTTATAAATGGGTTTCACTGTAGATGGATCCATTCAGAAAGTCTTGCATCATGTGGTTGAAGTAGTTGAGACGTGTGTGCTGCCTCCAATACCTCAACGACCGGTGTTGAAATTTGCGTGCTTGGAAGTGTTGTGCTAGATCCATGTGTAGGACTTAAGTTCTGGCCTTGAGGCTCCCTCTAGCCTTGCATCACTATAAATAGAAGAGCTGCCCCCCCCCCGTGTGATCTTCAGGTGAATTCTCTATGCCTGCTTTGAACTGTGGGCGATTTGTGGATAGCACAATTTCCGCAATGTTTGATATCGGGACTGCTATGTTGGTTGAAATGTGCTGAAAGTGCATGCACACTACTGTTTCAGGGATTGCTTGTCTTTTTGTAAGTACTGCAGTGTCGGTGAATATGGGGAGATTCAGGGATTTAAGTTCTAAGGAAAGCCATGCTCAACCCGATTTTCGAAACAAACGTCTAGGAAATATATGGCGCTTCAAATAGGAGCACGTCTTCATCTGCTTTCTCCAGAAGTGAGTTTGCCCGAAATATATGCCCCTGGTGAGATTTGATACCAATAACTGTTAGTTGACGAAATTAGTAAGTCATTTCAATAGCCTTGGTGCATATATATTTGTCCATCAAATGCAGTTCTACACTGCTTTATTGAACATGAACTAACAAGCTAAGCTACTGTATTGTCCTGTGAATACTCCAAATATGTGTTACTGAAAAAAAAAAAAAAAGTCCATTTATTCATGTTGGGACTGAACTGAAATCTTTCGTGCAGTGGTATTTTAGACGCTTTAAATACTTGTGCAGTTTAGGCTCACATTTCGACTTAATTCACTTGCAAGTGTGTGTTTTCTGCACGACACTTCGTTTATGAGGCTTAGAATTGGTCAGTCCTGACATTCTTTGCAATGACAGGTGCAAGACGCACTAAACAAAAGCAATATTAGTCATTTGAACACAATCCTATGGTGTCCATAATTAATTTCCAAGGAACTGTTTCTGCGGTAAACTTCACATTTAGTGCTGCTGTTACAAAAGATTTACACTGAACTGATGCAAGTTTTTTGCATAGAAATCCACTGTTGTTTTAAGTAGCTTACGCATGGAATATTAAAAGATCAAAAGAATAACACACGATCTTTGCCAGGCCGTGATATATGGCCCTTCTCATCAGTGGCAGTTGCGTCAAGTTACGAGAGGGACCGGCTGTAGAGGGGCAAAGCAAATAGTGTACTGCGGCAAGACCAGTTTCCGCGCTGCCCTTGAGTTTTTTGTTGTTGTTTTTCTCGTATCGGTGTAACGGCGGCATGCCTGCGGACACGTTCGTTCCGTTCGGACGTACGGACCCGGAATCGGACTCGCTTGCTTCTGTCGAGCGGCGCGCGGGCGTGAGGTTGATCACCTGCCGGAGCGCGCTCGGCTGCTGCGGCGCGACCTGAACGCCAGGGGTCGCCACCGTTTGTTTAGTCACGCATCGCACGCCCGCCCGCCTACCGCTGCCTCCTCTCTTGTTTTCACGGCAACGCCGAGAGGTCCGCGCTCGTTTTACGTCGTGCCTGTTTCGCGAGTGACAACGCCCGTTTAGCGCCTCAAACCGCTGTACGCACGAACTGCAAGCCGCAACGCCGCTTTCCGAAAGCTTCTCCACTCTCCAAGCTACGCCGACAGCGCGTCCGCCACAGACAGCGGTTCAATCAGCGGTACTCTCGCTCCGTACGACAGTGGTGTCCGCCATATTGTGTGACGGGTTGACCGACGACGTCGGTGGAAAAAATAGAGAAGGCATTCGCCCCTCCTCTCCCGCGCGCCGCAGCAACCACTTGCTGCATGCCATCGGAGTGCGACAGAAGACGTCGGCCGAAGTTTTAAATGAATTGTGTCGCTATTATGAACGGGTGAGTACCGGTCCAGTTTTTATTGCGCGGTCCGCTTTGGCGCCGCAACCAGTGTTTCCGTCCGCCGGAGCGGTGACAACCCGCCGTTGGCCAGCCTTCTTGACCGGAGGGTGGGAAAAAGGCCTAGCTAACTCGCGTAGTGGGTGCACCAAGTCTTCTTTCTCATTTTTTATTTTTCTTTGTGTGGCCGCTTCTCTTGACTGTCAGGGGGCAACAACATTGCCTCGTCCCGCACGCGTTTGCCGGACCGCAACGTAGGCGTCCGGTAGCTGTGTCCGTTCAGCGCGTGCGAGAGTCCGAAAACGCGCCTAGAACCCCTGCACGGGAAGAACTGCCGAAAAGAACGGCGCTTGCGGGGCGCGCGAGCCGCGACATGCGCTTTAGCCTAGGGCTGTCCGTCGTGGATGTTCTAGAAGTGCATGGACCCCGTTCGTGACGCCCTATTCTGTTTTCTTCCATTGAAGCGATGTTGCGGCGGATGTTAGAATCTCACGAAGTGGCGTCTTTCAGGTTCAAGGAAAACGCTGATTTACTCCAGCGAACGCAAAAGCCCTTGGTGGCACTGGGGAGTTTTGCATTTTGAACGCTTTTTTTCCGCGGTTAAGGTTTAGTAGCGGAAAGTTTCCCATGTGTGGGGGCGCATACGTGTATTACCTGTGCCGCAGCTTTAATCGTTTCATGACGTGGCTGCGTTAACCTCTGCACAAGTAGATCGTCAAGCGAACGGCGCAGGAAATGGATGGCTTTCAGTCGCATCGTTGATTCATCGCTTTTGTTTCAGGCCACACGTGTGGTTTCTCCTTCAGGCGCACGATGTGCTTTTAGTTCCATCAGTTTCGGTGGAACATGCTGCCACTCTAGCTTAATGCTGCAGAAAAAAAAAAAAATGTTGAAAATCCTCCGGTGACGTTGAAATGAGAGCACGCGTCGTAGCCTGGGGCCTTGCGCGCGGCTTGGCTTGGCGACCAACAGGTGGTTGAAAACTGCGTGCGCTCTTGAAACCTAACTGGCGGCGCACAGGCGCGAGGCGCTGTCTCGCGCATTTCGAGCTTCGTCTTTATCTTTTTTTGTTTACCTCGATTGTTTTGGTATTTTAATCCATGTAAACGGGTGCTCTTAACGTTTTTGTTTGTTTTTCGTTGTTTGCGGCGTCCATGTTGTGCTCTCGAAACCTTTCAGGAACGCTACGCTTTGGTCGACGAGGTCTGCTGTCTTGAAGACGTTTGTTTGGAGAGTTCGTTGTCGTGTTGGCATTAGCAAGCCGAGTACTGCGTTCAGAGGTTCTCTGAGTGGCGAAATTGTTTCTTGCCGTGCTGGCCGCGTGTATGGCTCGCTTCCGAACCGAGCCCGTCGTGACGCCGGGCTTCGGCGTGACCGCAGCCGCGCGCCGTCCCACTTATTGATCGTGGCGGAAGAACTGTCGATATGTTGGACACGCCAAGTGGCACTGTGTGCCGGCGACAGCGGCGTGTCTGACATCGGGCACAGGCGGCAACTCCGGGGCGAGTAAGTTTGGCAAAGAGTGTCACAACCGCGAAGCGAGGCCGAATGTTGCGCTCTCACGGCATGCGTTGTTTTAGAAACGTAAGGCCATTCGGGACGATGAGTGAGTGGCCGCTGAACGTTGCATAAGCGCTCTAATCGCTGCCAAGTGCTGTCACTTTTTAGGTTTTCTCGTGGCGAGCGTTCTGGCGTAGTCGGGCGCGCGCGCATTCTTGCCGCTTATGAACGCGTTGTTCGCCTCCTTTTATTTTGAACAGTTGTTAGGTCAGACGCTTAGTCCATACTTTGTTAGAAGGAAAGGTCAATGCTAGGCATGTTCAGAGCATATAGGTGTGCACTAATGGGTTCAAACAGTTCACTGACCTAAGGAACATGGTAGTTTATCAATTAAGGATATGGGGATGGGAACAGGCTGAGGAAGTTGCATCTTGTCCATGTAGTTTCAGAGCACATAGCTCCAAGTGCCTGGTACTACAACTGAATCTTTTGTTGACAGTCGGGGTGCTTGAATAAGTAGAAGCTCAGAACTAAGGTTGACATTCAATTTTCTTGGGCTGTAAAAGCTTCTAGCTGATTTAAACTATTCCCTTCATTCCATACTGCACATATGAATAAACGTATCGGACACAGGAACATATTGTTCAAGTTTGGACCATCTCTGGATGACGTTCATTGAACATTCCTAAGGGCAAAAGGATGGGCCGAACTGTGATGTTATGACTGCTGTCCAGTTTTTAACAGACAGCAATCATAACATCACCTGTGTTAGACACGCTAACCTCCGCCTGTGTTAGCGTGTCATGACAGGGTGGTCTACCCTCGCTGCAGTTTTATTGGTGTCTTATTTTGCATACATAACAACATATGCTGTAGCTGTCTACTATGCGACAGATTGAAAACGGGGCCAATTATTTCACTTTTTTGTTTTGAGGCATGATGGTGTGCATATGATGTGCAGTGATATTGTTTGAGGGTGATTGCTTCCGTTCAGTTGAACTAATAGGAATTTTGATGTTGTTTCTTCTCATAAATAGCACACATTCACAATGAGAAGCTTATTTCACTGAAAGGAAACAGTGTGTCAATACACGGGCATGAAATGGCATCACGGGCACTTCTCATGTCTGTCTTTAGGGGCTGCCCCCTTGTAGTGGATTTCAAGCACCTAGTAGCCCTGCCAAAATGCCTGGTGCATAGTGTGAAGGGCTGGTAGGATGTTAGGTCATGGAGTCAAATTGTTCCTGCGGTTGCGAGCACCGTTAGAATTTCGATTGAGGCCTTTACTTTTTTGGGCAGTTAAAAGCTATTCCTTAACTAATGCTCAGATTTGGTTTCTTTCTCCGCTTTTGTAACATGCTGCTGAGGGAGCAAAATATTTTGAATGGGTTACCTCTTGGGGTCAGTTTGGTAATACTGTTTTTTTTTTTTTTTTGGCAGGAAAACTTGTGTGCTGTTTCTGTGGTGGGATTTCACTAACACAAAATGTGACAAGTACTTTGCCTTGCTATCAGGTGTCAGTCTTGTTAACTGCATGTTTTCACGTGCACTCGGTGACAGGATAGAGGAAGTGGAAAGTGCAGCGGCTGGTGTGGCTGTTTGAGGGTTTCCCCTGTATTCGGGTGTACAGTACCACTAGTCTCCTTATGGGTGTGATACAACCATTTGTCCGCTAGCCGGAACACCCTGTAGTTCAGTTTGGCCAACCAGTGTGCACAGCCCCACCGCGGTGGTGGTTAGGACGCTCGACTTTTAACCAGGGAAATGAGGTCCGATCCGGGCCTTACACGCCACCTACTCAGGTGCGTCACCTTGTCCTCGTTACTGGTTCAACCCTGGTGCACTGGTTGCAGAATAACAGGAGGGGTAGGAAATTGAGGTACCATTTGTCAAACATTTGTAGTCCACCTATTTGACAAACTGTGTGCGGAGGTTTGTGTAGTAACACCCCTGGAAGTACAGAGTGCCATAGAGGTGAAGGCAGTAGCTCTTCTCATCATTACGAGATTCTGAATGCTGGCAGTGCATAACAAACTACTCTGCATGACCCATAAGCAAACTTGACTTGCTGTGTACGTTAACAGCCATAATGATATAGAGCATCTTCCTGCTTTCTTATACTGTAGCATAGAGCAGAGATATTGAAAGAGAAAAAAAAGTCTGCACACAGGTCATCTTCTCTGTTATAACAACACTGCAGTCAGAAGGGTCCGTGTATAAAGGAATTGGGGAAAAAATGCAAATTGGTTTTTAAGGAAAGAGGGAGCACATGTCTCAATTCTGGATGACCACCTGAACTGCACTCTGAGGGAAAGAAAAAGAGGGGCCATACTGGAGGGCTATGGAGTAATTTCGACCTCCTGTGAATGTTAACATGCACTGACGAGTGCCTTTTGCTTATCGCTTCCATCAAAATGCAACCATCTTGATCGATTCGAACCCAGTTACTCCGGTCAGTAGTCGAGCATGTTTAACCACTGAGCCGCCGCGGTGACCCGATATAGCTCGTGACATGAAAATGTCATCGTGCATTTCTTTTTTTTTGTTTGCTTTCTTTACATTTTGTGTGAAGTAGCAGGCCTTTGGCCAACGTCTTCACACCATCTGCTGTTCAAATTTGTGCGATCACACGTCAGGCATTTTGAAATGACACTGCTGCATTCAAAACTTCACTGTGCAGGCACTAGGTTTGGTTGGTATGAATTGAGTGTCAATGTTTTTATCATTATAGTTATCACAATTATTTTTTATTTTTTTGTGCACACTCTCAATTTTATTAGTGACTGGTTGCTCTTATCGAACTGGAGGGTGTATTGGCCGAGTAGTAACGCACAGACCTGTGGGCGGCGTTTCGGGTGTAGAAACAAGCATTTAGACTACGGCTGACACAACACTTTTATGGTTGGTGTTCCTAGTGCGAGAGCACGTAAGGCCCTATTGTGGATGTGCACTGGCCCGTGTGTCATTATGCTTCGAATGTTTCTTATTTCGGCGATGGGGAAGTCCATTGTTGTTCCCATTCTCCGGGGGGAGTGGGGGCGGGGTGGCTTGCTGGGTGCACAATACAGGACGCCCTTTGTGGGCACTTGTCATATCCGCATTTGGCAACATTTGTCATTGGCACGGTTGGCCGACTCTGTTCATCTGAAGCGCACGTGCACCACTTTTGGAGATCCCTCGCGCCTGCCTGGCTATGTGTGTCATTGCATTTGATTTGCTTCCTTGGGGTGACAGTTTCGCCACTGGTGGAACAGGTTTGTTGTGCAGGTCTTGTTCGTATGCTGATCTTCAATTCCAGAAGCACTGAAGTTGCTGCTTTTATTGAAGGGACCCAGCTAGCTGCTCACAACTTTAGGGCTGTCTTCATTGCTGTTTTTTTTTTTCTTCAGACAAACTTCTGTGAAGTCAGGCTTATTCAGATCATGTAAAATGTGTGAATGCATACAGAGGAAGATTGGTGAAGAAGGTTCCTGGATTTTGAGAATGCAATGGCTTTTTTGAAGTTATGTGCACAGGGAAAAAAAGCTCTGCGAAGTGGCACAGAAGTATTGCAGCTTGCAACAGTTATTTTTAAGAGTACCTAGAGGTAACAGCATATTAAGCTTGTTAGTCAGTAGTGGTATTCATAGATTGAGGCGAGAAAGGCAAAATATAGCTGGGCTCAGAAACATGTCAGCATTAGAAATGACCAAGAGCCCTGCATGACATGAGTGAATGTCAAGTGGAGTTCACAGTATGGGAGCCGGTGTTGCAGTTCATATAGATGAAGGCATCATAGCGAGCTGCGTGCTTACTCGAGCAGGCTGGGGCAACCGGAATCATGGTCACTTTCTTTGTGACAGTATCTATGGGGTGCTAACAGCGGATTTCCAGGGTACACTAATGGCAGTTGCCACTGGTCACGCCTGAGCAGGTTTTTTTTCCACTCCGGGACGACTAGTTCGAATTCCACTGGTTGACCGAGGGCTGTGCATATGCCTGGTCAGACTCTGAACGCTCTAGCTTAATCTGTCGACTAGACTAGTCTGATCTCACTGGAAGCTGTAGTTGGCGATGTCATCGCTTCCGGAGGTTGCATTATTTTTTTTTGCAGCTTTTAGTGGTTTGAGATACGGCTGTGAACACTGGTCATTGCCTTTATTTTTAACACATATATCGAAGTGCATCTATCGAAAAACGTCTACAGCGTAATAGTAAGTCGCAGAGTGCCATGCCCCTGCCTATTGATCAGTAGAAACGCATTTTAGCGCTAGGATCAGACTTCACCTTTCGGAACCGGTTCAACATACTTCCGCCATGATTTCTGCACGTTCTGCTGGTTGACCAAGGCAGATTTGCTCTGTAGGGGGTTTAGGTCGCTCTGTTTCGATCCTGGTGGTCACTTCTAGTTGACTGTTGGAAATTACTGTGAGGCAAACCTCAGACTGTGTTGTTAGTGGACAGTTTTGTATATTTTACTAAGGCAGCCTTAGCCGAGGCCTCTTGAAATCTCTTCGTGCAGAGAGCCACACCATTGCCTGTTTGGGTTTTTTTCAGAGTGCACATTTGTTCAAGCCTATCGGCATGAAATTTTCTTCCTAAAAAATACACCCCTAAGGACAGCCGCTGGCACCATCTTCAAGCATGTGGTTTGGTGTGCCAAAAGCTTTTTCAAAGGGTGCCAGCACATCTTAGGGCAATTTGCATAGTGTGCTGACCTTTTTTGTTCTTTTTTTGTAATTTGCATTCATGCTTGTTGGGTCTCGACACAGCTAATTTAATATGCCACCATTGGCTAAAGTCCTTGCTCTTCAGGCAACCATTTATGTTCTCGTGAACACGTTCTGAGAGAGGAACTTAAAGATGGGGTATTGTATCTCGTGATTTGTTTAGTGTTTAATACATCTGACGTCCATCTGGCAATATAGCCTAAGGCTTTCAAATCCTGTAACTATTGAACGCGTAGCAGTTGGTGCTGATTGGCATTTTGATCACTGTTGAGGCTTTCGGTAATAGTGCATTCAGCGCTTCTTGGGTTACCAATTGTAAAGGTGGATTTGTGTGAGAGAAATAGTCCAGGTCACAAATGAGCCCTACCGCTTTAGTGTAAGGAACTGGATTTGGTGCATTTTGGTTTTCCTCAAGTACACCTTGTAACTTTTAATGCTTGTCAGATATTGAAGGTATTATAGGTGCACAAATGCACTGTTAGCTTGAGATCTTGAAGTTTCCTTGTACGCTGGTACATTTGTTACGGTGACGGTTTCGTAAACCAGGTGACATTGCCGCTTAGTGGTGATAGCACTCTGAGGCACTTCGCGCATTATTACACAGCAAGAATATGTTAGATGGTGATTAATTTGTTTGCAGTTCCTCAGATTCGCAGTTCAGTAGCAGAAATATTTCTTGGAATAAATATAGTAATATGGAGGGAAAGGGAAGTGCCACGAAGGAGGGAGTGGCAGCTTTGCAAGTAAAACTGTGGTAGAACAGCGAGCGAAGCCCGAGAAACAGCAGATCTCTTAAAGGACAGTTGAATGTGCTAGAATTTACAGCCTTATCTGCTTAAATTCGTCACCTCAACAGTGTGAGAATAATGAAGCAATGCAAGTGCTGTAATAATCCACAATAGTCCCTTTTTGCCCCGGTGCTAACTAGCCAACTACTTAAGCATTGGCTTCAGGAAAGGAGTTTGTAGCTTTAGAGCATCTTGGAAAACAGTCGACTGAAATATTCTCTTCAAGGCACTGTTTATGTAGCTTTTTCATTGTCCCTGAAAGAAATTGCGTGAAATTCGAAATCATTTGCCTGACAGTGGTGATGCTTCGGCGCCTTGGATCTGTGGGAGGAAAATCCACTTATCTCATATCCCATGCTAAGAGCAAATACACGCATAAGACTGCAAAGTGGTTGACTTAAAACTTCTTTCAGTTTCTGTTATGGCCAGAGAATAAAATAAAAAGCTGCATAAAATGTGCCAAAAGTTCTAGCTGAGTATATTTTAGTAGGATTTACGAATAACTTTCATGTTGACGAGTTTCTTCTGAAACCAGTATTTAAAAGCTTAGTTAGTCCTGGCTTCTAAAAAAAATTTGTGGAACAACAAAAGTAGTATAAATTGGGCCACATGATGCTCAACAGCTTCTAGTTGAGCTGTTGTTCGAAGTTAGACACATCGGATTTTTTTAAATATATATATATATATATATATATATATATATATATATATATATATATATATATATATATATATTTTTTTTTTTTTTTTTCTCTTTGGAACAGTGCACATGACATGACATAGTGTATATGAGTCGGGACTCAAAAATCAGTGACACTAGATAAATAACTTACAATTACTTATTTTTATCATGTAGTTTCGGTTCTTGTTGCAGCCAGTGAACTACGGCTTTCATCTTCTAGATGCACTTTTCTCATACGCAGCCTGACAAGTTCATCATACAGATGCTGCTTGTTCATTTTTGTGATTTTAACTGTTTTGCAGGCTTGTTTAAGAATTAGTGCGAACTAAAATAAAGCACTGGATCATACTGCAGCTCTTTGTATGCCTCGCTCATGACCTCAGTGCATCTATGCAGTTGGTCATCTGGTGTTCGGAACTCTTACCAAACAGCATGTGAAATAATTTCTAATCGAAATTATTTACCTGTCTTTAGCACAAACCAAGTTGTTATTCATGTTCAGTTATTCAGTTAAGCCAGATGCTCAGTGTGATATCCATGTTGGTCTAATATTTATTGACTGAAAGGCATTAATAACTTGGCACCTACCCTTCCTTGCTCCTAGTTAAATTACATCATTATCATTCAACATCGTCTTGCGTAGCCATGGACCGAAGAGCTTTGACATGACTCTGGTGAACAACAGCTTGTTTTATTTGTGTGGCTATCTTTCAGTGGATTATTAGCTTCATCAAAGCTGTGGAGAGTCTCAGTCACTCATTTTAAGGTCTCCCTTCTGTGAGTTCTCGTTTGGGTTTGCTTTCGTGTTGGAGATAACCTCTGATAATTATACCTTTTGTCCCTGTAGCTTTGTTGGACCTACCATGGGCTAACAAAGGCTTCTCATAAGGTTCCAGGCAACCTGCTGTGCAATGCAGATAGTGGGCGCGGGAAAATGCGGAAACAGGTGGTGGTTATCTTTGTGCGAGGGTGAGTCCGCTTATTGAGTTTGCACTCAGCGGTGATATCGGCCTGTTTGATAAGCCTCTGCGAGCACACTCGTGCCTATAGACGTGTGCTGCCATCTCAGGATGGTGTCGTTAATTGGGGCTCTGACCATGCAGGGCCACCCTTGCTTGCATGGTATGTGCTCTTTAACGCCGCCAACAGAGGCAGAATGTCTTGCCATATCCATGTCCATAGCTGCACATTGCCCGCAGACCACGTGACCACCTTTAGAGATAGATCCCCAAGCTGCGTACAGACTTCTATAAAGGCACCATTCCTACATCTCATCCCATTTATAAAAGTTAGCAAGGCTTTCAACGAGCAGCCCCATATTACTTGGGGCAATAGTTTTTGTTGCAGCAGGTTTTATTGTGCCCATTCGCTTTGGTGGATGACTGGTGTCTGAAGCTTGATTGTGTGTCTTGGGACGATTTTTTTTTTTTTCTTCTGCCTTTACAGGGTTTTTCACTTTTTCTTTGCATTTTCCTGTCATATGAAATAATCCTCTCCTTTTCTGCGCACCTGTGCCCCCCGTCATCTTTTTGCATACTCGCCTCTGCATTGTTGGTAGGCTTTGGCTTGTGCTTGTCTTGACTAATCTTTTCCCTTTTTTTTTCTCTCTTTTTCTTTGCAGTGAAGTCAGCAAGGACTTATTACGAGTGAGTAGACTTTCCCTTTCTTGCTTGCATGCCCCGACTCTGTGCAAAGTCTGCTTTGGGGGTGGGGTACGGTTCTCTGAACTGCATTTTCAGCTTCTGGTCCTGTGGAACCTTGATGAGGCTGTAACTGTTACGCTAGGATTGGCGACAAGTTCATCTCCTGAGGTGGTTGGGCCTCTCCATCATCTTGCCGCTTGTTTGGCGTGGATAGGGCTTTTTTTTTATGGAACATAGTCATTTTTCACTTAGCTTGGTTTTTGTATATGTGGTGGTGACCATGTGTTCTTTTCATGACTGGGTCCGTGGCCTGAGATAAGACCAGTGGGTTTTTGGACCCTACGATCCATTCTTCGCTTTTGGGAAAAATTTTCCCTGCCACAAAATATCTTGTTTTAGTATGGTGCACAGATTGTTTCAGAGTGTACGAGGCTTACGCAGCTGTGTTGTTTTCCTTAAACCATTAGTAGTGCGGGAAGGAATATTGACTTTGCGATCTTCGCTCTAAAGAATTGTTTAGGTCTTGGTGTAATGAGTGCGTTTTTCATTGCTAGGTGACCTGTCACTTGATCCAGAGTTCCTTTCTAGCTATTAGGTTGTAGCTATAATACCTTAAGTATCCTTCTGGGTTTGGCTATACTATTTTGAACCATCCGCAGCTGTGCCACTCTGCTAGATAGTTAGGCCGCAGGCTGCCTGGCAGGTTACTATTTCGTCTCTGGTAATACGGCAATTTTCCTCGACTTTCGATATATATTTGGCACTTTTGTTCCACATGTGACTTAACAAATTTTGGCCATGCACTAGGTTTTAAGAGCTAATAACCACAAGTGGTGAGGACTATATTCCGCTACACAAATAGAGACTCGTTTTGGTGAAATAGCTTCCACTCTGCGGGTGCTTTTTATGTGTATCAAGGTTTTCATTTGCTCTATCTCTGTTGGGACTGTTTCAATCTTGCTGTAATTTCTGTCGTATCCTGTGTGGGGGTCATATTGAATTGAAGTGTAGTTTTTTATTTTAGTTAAAATTGAGTGGAACTTGCAGACCCCCTTTCCCTCTGTGGCTGTAATCAGGCGGCTGTCCATCACAAGTACTTCCCAGAGTACCTTGACTAAATGTCTTGCACTGAATAAGAAATTGCTCTTACAATGTTTGCTGCACTTGGGAGCCCCTCATGTCAGGAATATCGGAAACTGACTTCTCTAGCAAGCTTTGGAAGAAGCTGATTCTTGGAGTGATCGTATGGGAATGGTGTTGGCAGTTGGAACCGTATTCGGTATTCGGTAAACCGTCTCAAGAAATGATTGGGATATGAATGAGAGTCCCTGTAGCTTTGTGCTAAATTAAGTACTGATGTAGCATTATATCGCCCTTCCTCGCATCATCTTTGGTCAGGCCAGAAACAGAGAAGACATTTCTTAATGTGTTGGTTCAAGTCATTCATCACCGTGGTTGTCACTAATCTACCGGTCTGCAGAAAGCTGTTATGGAGTCTGAGTTTTCTTGGTTTTATTTTTTTGCCATTGTTACCGTATTGCCTCTTGTGATGCACGAAACATTCTGTAGGTGCCATTCGTTAGGGAAGGTAGAGTGCTTTATTGGACTATGTGGATGCTGGATGAACTGAACCACAAACACACAGGTTCACTGAGGTCATTTTTACTGCAGTGCTTTTGTTTTTTATCTCTGTTTCTGAAAGTTCTGCTGGCAACCCTTTGGTTGTTTTTGTATTTAACTGGTGAACTGTGGTCTCCTGTGCTGGTTATTGTTCATTGTAATAGCGGTTGAACTTTACAGTTTAAACCGGTAAAAACAGAAAAAGTATGGCAAACCCATTTTTTTTTATTATGTTTCAACTGACAAAAGAGCAACATATATTTCGTGACTAGGTGGCTCTGGAGTGCAAGTTTCCATCGATAAAAGTTGAAAGTGAACTATTTCTGGAAGCTAGCAATGTGATGATGTTGGTTTTGTTGAAGTTCGTTTGTGTGATTTTAGGTAGTGCTCTGTTAGCTTGCACGCTTTGCAGACTGGGAAGCATCCCCTCCGCCTCACTGCCTGCTAGCGGCCATTTGCATTCGTGACTGGTTTAGAGCAGTTGACTAGGTTTGTTAGTGGCATGTGGGACACTGATACGAAAGCGTAAATGGGTGTAATGCAAAGGCATGCTCTGGCCACCGCAATGACTGGATGGCAGTTTCATTGCTGCCATCAACCCCTGGACCATCCGATGCCGCGCTCTCGCCTAACCCAGCATGACAACCAAATGATGGGATGTCAGCCAAGCTCCTAGAAGTAAACGTCCAGAAGGACTGCCGGCCATCTCATTTAATTAAGTTGCACTACTTTTCAGATAGCGGTAGCAGTTATATACAATTATGTCCCCAAGCACAGCTTCAAGGGGTGCCATTTTCTTGCTAATTACTGGTAAAAAAAAAAACAAACAAACTTGCTCGCTGAAGGAAATGTCGAGATGTGCTCCAAGTGACTTTTTAGCTCAAGAGTTTCACAGTAAGTCAGCGAAAAGCAGTGAGGTAAATTAAAGAAAAGGAAGGAAAAGACTAAAGGCCTAGAAGTCCAACCCCTATTTGTTGCGTAACAGGGTGTTTTACGTGGAAGCGTCCGCCTGGCGTCCATTTCGCCCGTCGTTGCCCACTGAAGGTGGCTGTGCTTCCATTGCCAGAGGGACCGTACGCGAGCTGGTCGCGTTTTTCGACTACTGCTGCTACTACTGACATGAAGTTTTTTTTTTTTTTTTCTCTTATATGTCAGAAACGAAGGAAGCTGCGGTTTGCCAAAGCTCTGGTAGAGAGACGCGATTGGGAACGTCGTTTTCCGTTTTTTCTTTTTTTATTTCTCGAGAAGCCTGCGCAAAGGGGGCGATGACGTCCCCATGTTTTGACGTCGCCAGTGACGTAGTGCGGCCAATTGGCTTTCCGCGCAGGGCTTTGTTGACGTGCTACCTTGTTTCACTTTTCTCTTCCCGCTGTTTCTGCGAGATGCGTAGGCGGCGGGTATCGTCCACCTTTCACCGCGCACGCGGAGCAAGCTATTCCCCTGGCACATTGCCGAAATAGGTGCTCTGCAGGGAGAGAATGTCGATGGGACTCTAGATTGGGCAACCCGCTGGTGGGGAAGGCCTGTGATTCTAGCCCTGTTTACATGTACCCAACAGAGGGGGTCGAGTTGAGTGGACTCTCCCTACCGAGTTTACATAAAACCGACCCGACGAGCGGCGACTACGGCGGCACCTCGCAATCAGAGAGAACTAGCAGACGGCACATCATTCCGGTTTTTCCCCTGCGCATCTTTAGCGTTTTTTGTACTGTTCTGCTCTCCCGCTGTGCACCGACTCAACTTGGCAGCGTTTACATGCTTCCTGCTGTCGAGTCCAGTCAACCCACCCCCTGCGCCGGAGTCGGCTTGATTCGACTTCTCCACCCGATCCAAAAGCATTAACATGAAACCGACCCGACGAGCGGCGACTACGGCGACCGGCAGTCGCAAAGCCGGAAAATAGGAGCAGTGCCGGAACGGCTTTTCGACCGAAATGGTCGCACGACCTCCACGAGTCGCAAGTGTGGACGGGCCTTTATACTCTACGTGATGAACAGTCAAGATAGAGAAGTCTTGTTCCGAACGAGAACAATTCTGGAAAGCGGTCGCATTTGTAAGTGTGGATATCGTTCGAGCTGAGCGGCACCCCTGGTCGCACGCGACAGCTGGTCCACGCCTTTCGCTACTCGCAATAGTGAATGAGGGACCTAGTGCGACGTGCTTTGGAAATAACGGCGCAACGTTAGACAATTGACGCTATATTTTTCCAATATCTGAGGGCGCTCCGGCTGTGAGACTTCCCTGGTCTTTAGGCACAGTGCTGTACAAGAGGCCCTCCCCCTTTCTTTTTTTCTTGTGCGGCTTTGCAGCATTGGTGGGCTTTGCCGGGGTTCGCTGATAGCGGGATGATTGAAGGCCGAACCCCGCGGTGGTTTACTACCGAGTCGCGGCCACGAATAGCTCGCGGTCCGATCTCCCGTGCGAAGCCGGCGTACCCACTGGGGACGACCTTGAGAAAGGCGCGCGATCGCCGCAGCCTGGGGGAAACGAGCAGCGGGCCAGCGTCCCCGCCCTCCCCCGACCTCCTCTTGTCGATTGAAGGCATAACAAAGAAGCGAATTCGATAGAGCTTTCCGTCGGGAGTGGGCGAAGTCGGCGGCTTTCTGGAGCAGGGAGATCTTTTTTTACGCCGACGCTGGGAGATGAGAAGTGGTTATGGGCGAGGCCGCTTTTTTCAGTGCGTGCAGTGGACTCCACCACATTGCTCGTTGTCCTGTTGGAAGGGGGGGGGGGGGGGTACTGAACAGTGAAAACGTTGCAAGGTAGCGATGTAGCCTTGACGGCGTCATGAGGACAACTGTTTCGACAGACGGTCTGCGTGTCCAGCGATGGAAAACTCCACGTGCCCTCCGTACAAGTGCGTCGCATTCGTAATGCACACTCGGGCGACGCCGGCTGACCGTTTCGAGCTCCCCGCTGCGCGATGCACCTCATTCGTAGCCGAATTCGATGTAATCGCCAGGCTCCGTCACGCGCCATTAATCGGAGTCGCTGCGCGGACTCTTGTCGCCTCGCCGAGTCCGCTGTTGCGTCCGCACTACGCGCGGACCGCTAGGAAACTGGACATACATGCGAAGAAAGGCGCCGACGAATACTGGCTGGCCCTGCCGTCCGCCTGTTGGGCTCCGTCCAGTCCTGTTCCACTCGATGCGCTTCTCTCGCTCCACCTTGTACGGAAGCGGATGGGGTGGGAATCTTTCGGGGTCGCGAAGGCTGAGCGGTTCAGTTAACCGACCCCACCCCCGCAAACTAGCCTGTTTCACCGCCTCCTCCTTGCCCCAACGGGCTGAGCTGTGTGTTGTCTTCATGGGAAGCGACGATGGTTATTTAGCCCCCTTCCTCTTGCCTCCGCAATTACGCAACACGACTCTCCACCACCGTTCACCTTTCGAGGGGCTCGCGGAACACTCTTTTTTCCTCCTGTGCCAAGACTCGTACGATGCTCTGCCGTCTCTCCCATCCACTGAGAGGTAGGTGTCTGCTTGCCTCGTTTGATGGGGCGCACGGGTTGCAGAGGCGCAAATTGCGTTGTGGGTGCGCTGACCCCAGCTGGCTGCAGGTGTGCTGGGTCGGTTTCTGAGGCCATGTCTGAATGGGAGACTTTTGTTCTAGGTGCAAACGGTGTACGTAGCCTAAGCAGAATGTTCATTTGGGCAAGTTGGTAGACGTTCATAATTGTAAAACAGCGCGAACAACGGTACACGAGAACGAAGAACAAGGGCGAAGAACAGATATACTTTACAAGCACTGCGATCAGACAACGCGGGAAATAATGGAAGCCTTCCATATCAGTCAAGACTCAAAATGTATAAGCAAACCATCTGTCACTCTAAATGACAAAGAGATAGCTTTTATTGGTGACCTTTAGGTGTCGCACGTGTATCTGCCTTTTGGTTTTATCGGCTTCAGTGTGACGTAGAATGTACTGTCTTTCCTTTAAGAGCGCCAAGTGTTGGCATTAAAAACTTAGTTGAGAGTCAGCGCTTGTCCCATGTCTTTCTCGTTCTTGTGTAAAGTTGTTCGCGCTGTTTTACAATTATGTGCTTCGCCTGCTCGCTTGAAACGTTGTCCAGGCAGGCCTGATGTTTTGCCGACCACGTGCACTCGGGAGTCATACTTGGGAGTCGCGAAGGGCCCGCGGGTCGCTTTCCCGAATTCGGAATGAGACAGCGGGGTGCAATGACGGTTTGAATTAGGTGACTTTGTCATAGCTAGAAGTGGATGACCCTGTACGTGCACGCAAAGTGTCAGAGGCTCCGTAGCACGGCGTTGACGATAATATCGCCCACGCGGAGCTGCCCTTCGAAATGACCCGATGTCGAACAGTACGTGTATGGCATACTGGGAGCGCCACAGAGAGCTGTCCCCGAGTAGGACGCCCCGATGTGGCCTACTCTGAGCGTGTTTCCACCCTCGTAAGTGCGTGCTGGAGCGCCATTGGCGCCGCACGTACGGACCATGTTTTGTTGCGCTTCCTGTGAGCGTTTCCGCTCGCTGCCCGATTGACGTCCCGTAGCCTGTTCAGTGCTCTGTCCCACCCTCCCCACGTCCTCGCATGTCGTGACTGCCGGTTTGTATTGTAACGGTTCTGCAATCGGCGGCCCGACTTTTCGGCTAGCCATGTCGGAGGTGGCCTTGACTTCGTCGGTCGGCTTTGGCGCCCGTTTACTGTGCGATGTCAGTGCACGTCGGATTTTTCCGGAGCTCTCCACTACGGCGTCTCTCGTAGCCCGAGTCGCTTTGGGACGTTAAACCCCTACGATGCAAACCAAATCTTTTTGGAGGCGCCAGCGCCGACCAAGCATGAGGGCGGCCAGTTCTAGCCGCGTCCACAGTGCGGCGCATTGCGGTATTGCGGCTTGTCTTGAACGTGTCCCCGGTGTTGATATTCCATGTGGGGAGGGTCGGCTCGTACGCACCCACTCCGGTTCTCCGCTTCGCTCTGTTTCGTGGTTTCTACCTGCGCTGTAGTTTGGCTGAATTCGCTTTCTCTAGGAGCTTGTGAGTGAAACTGTATTGAAGCTCTCCATTGCTGCTAATTGTATTTTTTTTTTCTTTGCGCGCCTCCGCCCGTTGTGGCCGATGTTTTCCAATTGTAGCGGGACAACCTTCTCCGCGATCGCAGCTGGGAGACTGCGTCTGCGCTTTTTCTCTTTTGTTGTGTACGAACTCTTCGCCAGGTCCGTACACACCCAGCTAATCCTTACGTTCATCACTTCCCCCCCCCCCCCCCCCCCCCGTGTCTCGTCAGATGTGGCCTTCCTGACCATCGGTAATAACG
Source organism: Amblyomma maculatum (assembly GCF_055883805.1). Taxonomy (NCBI): domain Eukaryota; kingdom Metazoa; phylum Arthropoda; class Arachnida; order Ixodida; family Ixodidae; genus Amblyomma; species Amblyomma maculatum. The sequence goes on along the minus strand of NC_139351.1, from coordinate 64,364,625 downwards.
GCCAGCAGGACGGGGCGTGTTGCCGCTCCATGCGACAGCGTGCCGAAGGCCCGCGTGACGTTGTTTGGCACCGCGTTCGGCCTGTAGCCTTCCTGGTTCATCCTTGAGAGACGTGAAATTACCACTGACTCATGATCATCCCGAATGTGCATACTAAAAGTAGGCACTTTTTAAGGGGAGTTTCCCAACTGTTTAGATCAGAAAGCTTCGTTCCTCACTACATGAAGATTGCGATGGTCTTACATCGCCGCTGTTGTCGCCCACACGTGAGGCGCAGGTCTAGGACCCGAAGGTTGGCGTCCGTAGCGTTCTGTAATCTTGTTTCTGTCTTCGTATTCGTACACAACGAAGACTTCCTGTGTGTGTGGGAAAACCGGTGGCTGCGGGCACCGTTTCGCGCAGGCGGATGTAGGCAGGCTCTGCGCTTCCGCCGGGCTTGATGTGCTTACTGGCCTTGCGTCTCGCTGAGTGTGCAGCGCTTGCGGGCGGGCGGTAGTCGTTCCACGTCGCGACCAACTCGTTAAGCTTTCTACGCCCAGTAGCGTTGCCTGCGCTCCTGTAGACAGTTGGCTCACGACTCGCAGGCCGGCGAATTGCTCTGGCGACTGCTCATCTTCAGCGTCTCGCATGGGTTACGTTCTTAGTGACTGAAATGGAAATCATGGCAAAATATAAGGCCCGATCGACTAAGGTTGATTCGAAAGCAGTGCGAAAAGTATGCTCCGTTCGGACTCGCTTGCTTCAGCGTCTTTCGTTAAATCCCATGCTTTAATTATTTCGGGGTTTCGTTATATCCGAATATTTCGTTATAATGTGTGACATACATAGTACTTACACGCAGAAGCCATGCCGACAGCTCGAGCTCGCAAGCTCTTCAGATGCCTTATGCTTACCTTTAAAATATTTACGATAGCGGCCTCACTAGAGAGATTTAGTTTACCGTGATCCGCCATCGCCCATGCTCATATCCCCTTGAAGCCGATAGATGGCGCCACATCCTGGAAGTCGGCACATAGACCTGGCTCGTCAGGACCAATCAGTGCTTTCGCATCGCCCGCGCGCTGTAGAGGGTCACGGTGGGGGATCGCAGATCGCGGTATACTGAAGTAAATAAAAATCTCTCTACTATCCCGACACCTGAACCGTGGCTTGGGGTAGGGTTGACTGAGGAATTTAAGAGGCGGATCGCAGATCACGATATACTGCATTAAATAAAAATCTCTCTACTGTCCCTAGACAGCTGAACCGCGACATGGGGTAGGGTCGACTGGGGAACTTAAGAGACCGGAATAACTTGAGCCACTTGTGTTTTTTTTTTCTTTTTTCCTCTATGATCTGAAGAGCACAGGCCACCGGTGTGTTCGCGTTTTGCCACCACCTTCAAACTCCTCCGCGCGCGTCGAGGCTTTACCCGCGACCTTAGGTTCGGTAGTCGAACTTTTGATTTTGCACGTGTAAGAACTTCTGGTTTTACCCGACAAGGACTCCCGAGAAAGACAGCCGCAGCGCTCCCTTCACTCAAGAGGCAGTGGTGCCGTGTGCAGACATCGTTAGGGGATCCATTTGGCGGCCTAGGTGAGGTGAGACGGCTACCAGTGGTACTGCGGGCCACCTTTCGTGCGTCTGCCGAAAGAAGCTCAGCCATTGCGCAAACGGTGGCGTGCTTTGTAGCTTTGTGCAGAGCGCTTCGATGGCCAGCGAGGCATCGAGGCACTACCACTGCGCGGTGCCGGGGGCTGCTCCTTCTTTCATGTGCTCGCAGCACGCGAGGCTCGCGTGTGTGTGTGTGTGTGTGTGTGTGTGTGTGTGTGTGTGTGTGTGTGTGTGTGTGTGTGTGTGTGTGTGTGTGTGTGTGTGTGTGTGTGTGTGTGTGTGTGTGTGTGTGTGTGTGTGTGATATAGCGCGACTGTCCCCCTCCCTCTGGGCGCGTGGCTTCCATTGTGTCATCGCTCCTCCCCGCTGCGGCGGCGGCGTGGCGTGCTGCCGCTGTTCTTGCTTGTGCGCTGTTTGCCGCTGCCATCGACGCGAGCCCTCGTCGGTGGCGTCCGCCCGGAATCCAATTGTGCTCGACGCGTGGCCTTGATTGGCAGCGGCGCCTGCGGGTCGTGCTGTGCGGCCGCTTTTTATGGAGTCCCTGACGCACGTTGGTCGCCCGCCGACGGTTGAATGGCTTGCAGGCTTAATCCAGGCGTAATGCGTTACGCCTGGATAAACGAGGCGAAGTAGTGCATTAATTCGCTGGGACGTTACTTATTCTCTTAATGAGAAAAGTGCGAGTAATGGGATGAAGGGGGTGTCGCCCCCAGCGGTCGATTTCTCCAGTTCGGCGCAGATCTCGGAGGCCATGCTACTTTGTCATTCAGTTGAAAGCTGTGATCAGAGTCCCGCGGCACGACTTCGGGCTCAAGTCGGGCGTGTCGCTCTAAAGTGCGAAATTCTCGGCGATAAATTTTCTTTTTGTGGTGTCGGAGGAACATAAACTTAACTAGCAGGAACAGTCGAATTGACTTTCGCGGTCTGGTGCCGTTAACCTTAGCGCCTTGCACGGGAATAAGGGGGGGGGGGGGTTACACGCGCTGTCGCACTCTGACGACTCTATCTCTCTCTCTTGAGGTACTCGTGCGCGCTGAATGTTAGGAATTTAGCCAACATAGTTGCCAATGTCGGAACCAGTTAGGCGGCGTTTTTTATTTACCAGGCGGCGTAGGTTCCCACCTTGCGTGCCACGTGACAGCCAGTTGCTGATGATGCTTTCGACTATACCTTTTATGACTGGGCTTCAACAGTGATCCTTGACGCTCCTTATACTTTTTTTACCCTCCATGCCCATTGAGGCTGCCTTGTACACTTGTGCTGTTACCTACGCTTATAACGGATGGAGGGTGGCGCTCCTCTTATTCCGGGTGGACTGAGGTCTGCGTGAACACCCTCCTGAAGCCTAACGTCCCGTATCACTAAGCTCGACGTCCGTGCAGGACGCGCGCAGCTGTAAAACGCGTAGGGACTGTGACCTTTTGCACACGCGCGCACCTGTGCACACGAGTGGACGAACATAATGAGCGTTCGATGGGAAGTCAAAATTGTGGTCGGGCGTTAAATAAAAAGCAGGATTAAAGAGCGACGGAAATGCGTTGCCGCTGTCCGCCGATGCTTTTCGTCTCCTCTTGCCGGCAGCCTCGCGCCGGTGCAGGGCGGTTGGTTCGAACTCGCCGCTCGCGTGATTGTGTTTTGCGGAGAGCACGTCTGCTGGGTGGCAAGCTGACCTGTCAAAGTTCTGTGGCTTGGAATTCGGGCCATGCCGGAGCGGAATAGCGACCGCGCAAGTCTTAAGAATACGGCGGAAAGCTACGCAGCTTTCTTTCCAACCTCCCAGTTCCACGTTCTGGTGCAAGCAAAATAGAGACTTTTAATTTTACCGTGGCCGCTTATCGCAGTCGTCTACCGCTATCGCGCACCGCCAGCATAGCATGCGCTAATAGGTGCCTGCGTGTCGAGTCCGTCGACATTTGACGACGGGAACGTGGCGCCATCTATCGTCATCAGCGTGATCTGCGCATGCGCATTGACGCTCGCGCGGTCAGCGGTAGCAGTAAACTAAAAGTATCTAATGTGCTCTGCCCCGCACCGGCCGTGAGAGCTGTGCCACAACAGTTCCTCGGCGGTCAGACTCAGAAATGAACTGTACCCCGTGGCGTCTCTACGGTATCTCGACGCTCGCTCGCGTCCAAGGCGAACACGCGGCGACTGCGAATGCGCGATGATGAGTTGGTCTCGAGTTGGTCTCGGCCGTCTCGTTTATTGGGGCCGCGTTAATGGGTCGCCACGGTCCCCGAGATTCGCTGCCCCGTCGCGCCTGTTGCGGTGGCGGCCCCCTCGTAGGGGGCGTTTAATATGAGCTCCGCTCCGTCGGCTGCTGCATGAATCGTCCCGCTTTGTGTCGGCGGTTGCGCGGACGGAGGAGATGGACGGAGCCGTGCAAGGGAATGCGCTGCTCCGGCCAACCGGAAGCGCCAGCGGTGCATATCGCTCTGCGCTCATCACTCTGTGGGGATGGGCAGCCAGCACCTCGCGGGCTCATCACTGAGCATGGACAGGGAAGAACCAGCGCCTGATTATGCGCATTTTGGGCCACATGCCCCGTTTCTATTGCGTGTGCCTGTGTAATGAAAGGTGGAGAGAGATAGAGGTATGAGGGGCCGAGGCTCGGTTTGTACAGTGATTGTTGGCGGTCGAGTTGTGCTTTCTGTCCCGCCTGTCTTGTGATTGACTGTTTGCTGTGTCCCTGCCTCCTCGATTTGCTCTTGTTGATTTCGGTTCGGATGTCCACTCGGCCGGTCATACCATTTCTTACTGTTACTTCTACCGCTTCCCTTTCCGTGGGTAGCTGCGCTCTGTCGAGATTTTAAACTCGCAAGTCCCTTCGTTAGGCTGCAGGACGCGACTGTTCGCACTGCCTGCCTGCATGGCGTGCCATCGTGGCCTTGCATGCGAGGCGGCACACGTTGGCTGCTGCTTGCCTAGGCGCTTTTGTAGTGAAAGCTGCATTGGCCACGAACGGCGAGTTTGGCGTGGGGGGAGTGTTCAGAGCCGTTTCCTAGCAACCGCCGCAGCTGACGGACGCTGCGAGCACGCCGCGCCATTTGGCAGTCAAGAAGCAACCAGAACATGGCTATGCATAGTGAGCAGGGCATCTTAATTTTTCTCTAGCGTGTAAGGTAGTATTGATGATGATAGGCTAGTCAGCAGCGCATTTCGGGCGAGCGTGTACTCAGGATTAGATTGGATTGGACTGGTTTGGATTGGATTGTATTTGACTGGAATGAACTGTACTTGATTGGACTGGATTGAATGGGATTAGATTGGATTGGAGAGGAGTAGGCAGCCCAGCGCCAGGCACATGCTTTCGCTCCGCACATCCTAGCCTAGCTGAGCTAAGCCGCGGCCATTTTTTTTTATTTTTCACCCGGGACTCGTTTTCTTTTCGTTGTCAGCTTGTCTAGCTGTCTGGAAAAATCGGGGCGTTGTCAAGAATACCATCAATACTGCGGCCAAGTCAGCGAAGAGGATCGACGCGGTGATCTCCAGGAATTTCGACGTCGCCATCAGTGCCGCAGAACATGGTCCGTTCGTATTTGAGTTGCATCTTTTCGCTCGTAACGCGTCGCGGTATCGTGTGCTTTTTGGCTGTCCGCTTAGCAGTGCACAGTACGCGCACTGTACACGCCGGTTGGTTCTGTACTGATTGTAATGCTGCTCAGTTTTTGCAGATCAGTAAACACGTAGCTACGTATGACCAGTAAGTAATGCGCACCATTCGCGCGCTTTGTTTTAAAACTATAGGTACCACGCCGCCGTCGCGTGGCGTCAAAAATGATCCGGACAGCTTGCTGGCTGGCAGTGCCGATTTCGTTTTTATTTGCTGCGCTTGGACTTTAACCTAAAGTTCTTTTTTTTTTCTTTTTTGATTTTCTCATTATTGTCCATAATCGTCGGGCATTATATTTTCCCGCCTCTTCAGTGGTCAAGACTTGCCTTGGTGATGCGGTGGTTAGGGCGCTCGGCTACTGTCCACAGAATGCGGGATCGAATCCCGGCCGCTTTTCGATGGAGGCCAACAGCTAGGCGCCCGTGGGCTGTGCGACGTCAGTGCACGTTAAGGAACCCCACTTGGTCGAAATTTCCGGAGTCCTCCACTACGGCGTCTCATAGCCTGAGTCGCTTTGGGACGTTAAACCGCACGGATTAAACCATCTTCACTGGTCAAGGAACTGTGGCTGAAATAGTCGGAGGAAAGGTGAAGTCGGGGATTGCGCCTTTTTCACAAGGCCGCTCTACGCATGCGCGCATCTCCCCTGGTTGAAAACAAACCACCAGCCCAAGCTGCACATGCGCAGTTTCTGGCCTCCGTGATCGACGCAGCCGTAACTGATCTTGGAGGCCATGTGTAGTTAACATTGACAGGCATATGCGACAGATGGCGCTAGCTGTCCAGAACACGCACAGTTATTTCGCTGGCGCCAAGAACGTTTTCAACTAGTAGCAGACGAATTTTCAACCACTCCCAGAGGGCGCCACACTTTGTGAAAAAGGCGGATTAGACTCTATGGTCATTGGCCCGAGCGAGGAAGGACGTCTCGGCGACGGGTGCAATTGTGGCTTTGTCATCGGGAGATTGTCCAGATGCGGGCGTGTGTCGAAGCTCCCCGCGCATTCTACGAATGCGGATAACAAGCTCTTGCGCTTTCTCGCAACCTGTGTTGCAGGCACTATTCCCGTGTCTGTGATGCTGCACAGCGTTTGGAAGCTCAACACGGCACGGTTCGCACCGGGCCTTTTTAAAGGCCCACTGTCCACCCTCCGGTCGAAAATATTTTCTTCCCCGGTGACTGTGAGAATTCGCCTCTAGAACGCAAGGCCGCAAAATGTTTTTGAAAAGAGTAACTAATAACGCAGTTACAGCCACCGCAATCACCCGATTCTATCCTGCCTCTCTCCTTCCGTTCCCTCGCAAAGGTTTTTCACTCTCCTGCCCGAGGTCGTCTAGCCTCCGCAATACAAATTCCCCTTCCTCCTCCGCGTTTGGCGGGAGGTGGGGCGTGGCTCTCCGCGAGCGCGAGAAAAAAAAAAAAAACGGTCGAGGGAGCGCGCGCCGCTGGATTGTCTGGTCGTGGCGAGGGAAAAGCGCGCTGCGAGCGGTAGACACCCATCCTTCTCCCGTCAGTCAGCGAGACGGACCAATGGACATCGTTCCCGGTACGTACGTCATTGCTGTGGCCCGTCGGGCCAGCGCAGGAAACGGGGAAGCTGGCTTCCCAGAGGAGAACATGAGAGCTTTGAATTGTATTTTCGATGCTTTGCGGCGCGCGTGTCACTGTAGCATTTTGCACAGACTATCTCCGGTACCTGATCGAAACACTGGGCTCCTTTGCTTAAAAGGGCCTTCCCTGGACAGTGGCCCTTTAAGGGAACAGCATCCCGGCCCGCGTCGCTTTTGCGAAAGGCGTTTTCGCCTTCTGTTTGCGCCGCAGCTTTTCCGTACAGCGCCGGCGTTCACATCGGCTTCGCATCTTTATGCATGGTTGCAGGCCGCGTTACGGAGCTCTTGGAAATCCACGTGGATTGGTGTCAGTCCCGGACGTAAACGTGATACGCGCGCACTTTTCAGTCGACGACGTTTTAACACAGTTGGGCGCGTTACGTGAAATGATCTTGTTTACCTTTAGGCAGGTCGGAATTGCATGTCTGTGCGTTAACTGGCTCCGTAGTCAGTCTGTTGGAGCTCTAGCGCGGTCCCCTTTTCTCTGTATTACGCGGATCATCACTGAAGCAAACGCGCCTCCTGGTGGTGGTGGTGAAAACTTTTATTTCCTGTTGCCTTGGAATGGAGGACGGGAGAAAAGCTTACGGCCGCGCTTCCTTGGCTTGGTGTTTAGCCTCTGCCACGGGTTTCGGATCGGGATCGCGGTTACTGTTGAGTTTGGGCGGGCGGCACTGGCGGGTGTCTATCGACAAAAGGGATGTTCTGAGCTGCGCTTTTGCCGGAAGAGAGGACTTTGCTTCAAGTGCTTACTCCTCCCCTTGCTGTTATTAAATTCTCGCGCCGCGCACGCGCGCTATCAGAAACAGCCATCTCTGCTCGAGAGCTGCTCGTGTGGTGCCAGCGGCCGGGACTCGTGGAACTGCTCTGTCATCGGTGCCCGTGTTCAGCCTCGTCTAGGGTGCCTCGCCTCGTCTGTTGTTCAGCTCGCTTCCCTATGTATTTTTTTTTTTTTCTGGCCCCATGGTGCGTCAAAGTCGCCGCCCGATGCGTCACCAGAAAATGTCCGGCGTATGAAGACAGATTAAAGAACTAAAAATGATTCTAGCGATAGTTATTAATAGAGGTTATTATATAGATTGGTAATCTGATACGAAAGGAAGGAAACGTAGCAGGAGGCGGCAGAAAGTTGGGTGGGCGGATGAGGTTAGGAAGTTCGCAGGGGTATACTGGATGCAGCTAGCACAGCACCGGGTTAATTGGAGAAATATGGAAGAGGCCTTCGCCCTGATGATGGTGATATAGATTGGTAGAGGTTAATGACTACTGATGACTTGTAAAGAACCATATTTCTGAAGACACGTTGTAACGACAGAGGCCTTCGCCCTGGAGTGTGTATAGTCAGGCTGATGGTGATGATATAGATTGGTAGAGGTTAATGACTACTGATGACTTGTAAAGGACCATATGTCTGAAGATAAATTGTAACGACTGCAATTGATTACAAATTACTGAACATGCTTAGTAATAAGCAGCAATTTATTTATTTATTTTATTTACGAAATACTGCAGTTCCTAACTGGGCCCTGGCAGGAGGGGTGAAAAGAATACAATATAGTGAAATATGAATTCATCAAAAGTAACACTTTAAACGTAAGTGACAGGCAAATTACAATGAGACCACTAACAAGAAAATATACACCAATATGAAACACGACTATGGTTAAAACGCCAGCAATTTATCAATAGATTCAGTGGACATTATTGTTCCATTCTTCAGTAGTAGGAGGGAAAAAAGAATACCTAAATGCGTTGATTTTTTCTTGATATGGATATTGTGCATGATGATGTCTTGTTGGACGTGTTGTAAGGGGCGTAATTAAGGTAAGGTTCAGGGCTCATAGCAAGATTTTTTTTTTTTAAACCAAGAATAGAAATTTTAGTCTCAATTTTGCTTCGTATTTGCAGTTGAGGGATGGAATTTTCATTCATTAAAATGGACTACATTTTACTATGACTAAAATGACTACTACTACTTGTCTTTTGCCGTTTGCCTCTTAAGAGATAGCTTAAGATACCCTGTAAAATTTTTTTTCTGTTTGCTCGTTTGCTCTTCTCCCGCGAAGCTCTAACGCAGACTTTGAACACTCGATAAGCATTGCGTCGAGTGAAGCACCCGTTTCTGCCGAGGGGCTACTCGATCATATCTTCGGAAACTTGAAGAGGTTCACCGAAGGAGTCTCCTATATAATATATGCAGAACGCTACGGAGAGAATAGGTGTAGTCTGTTTTCTTTCGCCTTCGCGTTTCCTTCCGTCAGAATGCGGTTGTGGTCTTGGTACTTTCCTATGGCGCCGCTATAGTTTACAGTAAAGTATATTCACTGGCCCCTTCGCCGTGACCGATCGGCACACTGCCTTCGTATAGTCTCCGGCCTAAACTGAGGAAGCAGGAAACACTCGTGAGCCCCACCGTGTTTCATCGATTACCCAAACGTCATAGCGTCCAGCGGCAGCTACGGGCTTTTTCTTTTTCTCCTGGTAAAGGGGAACAGACTAGCACTCGCCAAAGCGCCCGGCCGCAGAGACGCTATAAGCACGCGTATAAATAGACTCACGATTTAGGTGGACACATCATGGTACGGTGCTTGTATGAGTGACCCCCGACGTGGGCCGATATGCGCGGCCGCCGTCGCGTTTTTCGATACCGGCCTTCGGCTTCCTTTTGTTTCCTTTCTACGTACGTTAACTGTCTTACCTCCCTCGGCGACGCGGTCGCAACAGACAGGTAATGGCCCCTTAGGCAGCGATGTACACGTACATTCCAGCGGTCGTTGTTCTGTACGGATTGTCCGCGGCCTCGGCAGTAAACACCGATCAACCCCGCCGCGGTGGCGCAGTGGTTAAGATGTCCGACTACCCGGGATCTAACCAGCCAGCCGGCGGCTGCGTTCCGGTGGAGGCGAAACGGAGAGGCACCCGTGTGCTGTGCGACGTCAGTGTACGTTAAAGGTCCCCCGGTTGTCGAAATTACTCCCCAGCCTTCCACTGTAGAGCGTCCTTCAATTACCCTGGAACCTAAGGTCCCATAAAGCCCGAACAAACGTAGATCGGAATGTGACTCTTGTGTTCAAACGACGTTGTGCAACCGTCGATTCCACGCTTCTTCCGCAAAGTGCGCCGCCAACATTTGCGGCATATCGCGAACACGTTTTGGCGCAGCCTTGGCTTCCACGCTGGTCGCCACGCCCCCACGAGCTGTCCGTGTCGTGGCTTCTGCGCTGGAATGGTGGTGGTTCCAATGAATTTAGGAGGGGGGATTTCTGGTCGCGACTTAACACCATCTGGGCGTCTCGTATCTGGCGTGCTCCTCCTCGATCGCGATGCACACTGCTTGATGCGATCATTGTGATTGCTGCAGCGAACAGCGCATGGTTGTGGAGGCTGAGCAGCTGCGAGCGGGCTAGTTGGCTAGACGACTCCGAAGACATCTGTCGCTGCATCGGTGTGAACGTCTTTCTTTAATCTCTTGTGTGTGTGTTGTGTTTGTGTATAACTATGCAGCGCCGGAGGTCGTAGGAGCTGGAGATCTAGGGGCCAGGAGCCGAATTAGGCAACGATCGCGTCGCAAAAGTTGTCGCAAACCTTTCCGTCAGCGCCAGCTCCCATGGGTCCGCCGGTCAGAATGGACCTTGTAGTAGGAGCCACGCGGCTTGTGGCATCTTTTGTGAGGCGATCGTTGCGTAATCGGCCCCTGGGTGGGCTATTTCCTCACTATCTCGCCAGTGGCCGGCCATGACAGTTCAGCGACGTCTTTCGTCTAGGCGTGACCAAGTCAAGGCCGGCGACAGCTAGTAGACGGCGCTCACAGGCGTGGGCGTAACGGTTAGCTGGGACTGAACTCCCGAGCTACCACTACTACCACGGCTTATGGAAACAACTGCGTCGGCGCCAACTTTCAGCACCGTACTAGCAGAAAATTGCGAAAATATGTGCCATGGGGAAAGAACACTGCCTAGTTTTAAATCACGTGGGGGGCAGCACTACCAGCGTTCGCAGTCGGCCTGGACGTCGCCCCCCAGATCCGTCCTTCGCTTCACGTCACCCTGATGAACTTCGTTTGCGGCGCAGAGGTCCGTCTCGGTCCCCGCACCGCGTCAACGTTGATTGGCCGTGTTCCTAGTTGCGTCTTTTCTATGCGCAGAAGCTCGCCGGATGCGCCTGTTGAACTCCGCCGATACACCCCGCTTTTGTGCGCCCGGGAGAAGAGAAGCGACGCACGGCTCGGTGGTGGCTTCCGCCGAGGGCGCAGCGATGGAAGAAGCGGAGGGGGAGATCCCCCCTTTTACTTTTTTTTTTATTTTCGTCCTTCATTCCTTTCTGTCCTGCTGCTGGCTTTGTTCCTCCCGCCGCAACGTCGGCTCTCTTCTTGCATCCGCGCGCGGTTCTCGGATTGCTCCCCGGCCGTGTCCGCCTCGGTCCTCCGCTGCCTGCGCCTGCGCTACGCATTCGATCGGGCGCGTCGACGACGACCGGGCGTGCGTCGAGTACCAGGGCTGACAGAATGTTCCTGCCGTTGACCAAGTTCGCCGTCACGGCCTCGGGCGCCCTCGTGCCTGTGGTTCCCCAGGGCTCCATGTCTCCTCCCTCGGTAACCGGCGCACCAGCATGCTTTGCCCCCATTTTGTCTGCATGCCGCTTCAGAGGAGACACTATATTGGCGTCTTCTTGATCGGTCTTGTGACACCTGTCAGCCATATTCCCCCCACCACGCCGGCAGGTGCGCCGACAGCGGCGACACCGGTCGGAGGGTTTCCTTCGATGCGCCATTTGCAGCTTTGTTGTTCTTGGGTTGTATCCCGCTACACTCATGATGAGGCCGTTGTCATCTTCGTGTTGACCTTGACCTGATTACCTGTCTCCTTTCACCCCCCCCCCCCTCCCCTGCACGCGCGCACACAATTTTTTTTTTTTCTGCCGTTGGGTGCAGGTAGATGCTGCAGTGTATGCGACAAGCCAGGTCGCACTTGTTCCGCGCCTGCTAGCCGATGCGCTGCTAGTGCCTTGTCTTCCCCTTCGAAGCGACTTGCCTCTAGCGTTGCTTGACGTGCAGCGATTTTGACTCAGATATTTGAACCCAACAGACCAAACGGGGTGCCGTTTTTGGCAAGTTTTGCTGCATATATAGGCGCTTCTCTGGGGTCGTTGAGCGGTCTCTTCTCATAAGCGTCACAATTAAGGCGGCATAAGGCTTCTTTCCGCGAGAGAGGCGCCGGCGGAAGACGTGCCATCGAACGGTACCGGAACAGACTTAGCCTCCGAACGCGGATAGTGGGCCGGAGCGTGGGCTGATCTGAGTGTGTGGACGATCAGCACTGGTAGACGCAACTGTGACTGACAGTGATACTTCAAAGTGCAGCCATTAAACGTAATACTGCATTAAAACGCCCCTTTTTAACAAGGCCGTTCTGCGCATGCGCGCCCGTCCCCTGGTTGAAAACGAACCCCCAGTTCCATCTACGCATGCGCAGTTCTTGGCCTCCGCGATCGGCGCTGCCGTAACTGATCTCGGAGGCCATGTGTAATTAATGTTCGTGACAGGCGTATGCGACAGATGGCGGTAACTAGAGAGTTTTAGTTTCACGTACGCATGCGCAGAACGTGAAGAGTCCGCGGGACGTTTACGGACGTACGTGAGATTCGGATTTTCACGTTGGCGTCTTTACGTTGCTGGCGTACGTAGAATTGACAACATGGCGACGCCCTGCCCGCCCGCTTCACAGCAATAACAGCTTCGCCGCTTATTCCTCGGCGCGATATCGTGTTCTAAACTGTTGTATTCGCTTTCAGCTTACCCTCGCGTAAAGTTTCAAGTGACAAACAGCCTTTTTTTTTTTAGATAGAAGGACGATTTTTCAGCTGTTAAGCCTGACGCAGAAGCGTTTGTCGTCGTCATAGCAACGATCTCGCGAGATCACGCCAAACCAGAGTTGAGCGAGAAGTGGCTAGAGTGCCAGATGCCAACCAGAGCCAATCTGTTGTTGGGGGAAGGTTGTGAAGTTGTAAGCATGAGTTCTGTTGGTTCTGTTGCCCAGCGAATTCGCTTCTCCAAAAGCGACGATCTGGATATGCTTCGCGACGTGAGAGAATGTAATCCATTCGAAAACTGCATGCGACACGCAGTGCGGTGGACGCATATAGGTATGCGCCTGTCGGAGGCAAAAAACAAAGCCTCGAAGGCATAGCGCGAACTGCTAATTGTTCACTGTAGAGCAACGACTTTGAGAACAGCAATTTCCAATCCGACCGACTCTTGGCTACGGCCGCAGCTTGGCTCGGCTCAAGGCAGCTCTACTAAACAAAATTAGTTTTGTTCATCTGTACTAGATGGCGCGGCATAACACGTACGCAGTTTTTCGAGGCTTGTATGAAAGGTCCATACATTTTGCTTCACGTACACGTAGACAAGGTATATGTACTATGGTAGCGAAGGCTCCATAGACGCCCATACGTACAAAACATGGCGGCTCATGGGCTCCAGCGACCAATGAAAATTGGGGGGCCATGACGTCAAATGACGTCATTCATACGTTCACTTTGGCGCGAATTATAAACTTTTTTTTTTTTAAACTTCCGCGTTGCATTGACGAGCCTGCATTTTTTGAAGGTTGTTGCCTTTCAGCGCGCACCAACCTTTGCCATCTAAATGAACTCGAGTTTGTTGTTTACGCCCTTGTTTATAAGCAGTTGCTCCAGCACAATGAAAGTGGTTGGCAAAGGTGGCGGCATAGAAAGGCAGCAACACTTCCAAATAGAGACCACGCATGCAAATTCATAATACAAATACTGCTGCAGGTCATGCAAGTACTTTGGCCATTTACTTTGTCCCTCAGCACAGTAAGGTGCGGAAACACTGGTGCAACGGGGCAGTCGTGCCCAGTTCGCCACAGAGTGTACCAAGTGAACAATTATGGTTTTCATGTTCACGGTTTATTGCATCAACCAATAAAATACAGCAACAAATCACAGCGATAAAAATGCATGTCGTTGACAGCACAAACAGTAGCGCTGTTTAAGCGCACTAATCATCTCAATGATCACAGCTGAGGCATAGAAAAGGCTTGAAGTAACTGCCACAAAACATCACCAGATATGAAAAATGCATGTACAGAAAACAAAGCTATGACAGCTGCACTTGAAATAAAAATGTCATGAATTAGTAGGTGCATCAAAACATACGTGGAGCATAGAGCACTGGGATCACTCTTCAAGTTTAAATTCAACGGAAGAAATTATACAGCAGTTTTCAAGGCAATTCCAAGGTCGCACCAGTCCAGACAGCTTTAGAATCAACAAACGTGCTTAACACAGGAGCATTAGAGCATACATTGAGTCTATGCCCAACCTCCAGATCTGCTCACCGGTGAAAGTCAGCCAGGAAGCGGTAAGACACCGACGGTTGAGCCCACGCGGTCGCAACGTGCCACAGGACATCGCTTCCTCACTTTGTGCGGGCTCATCTTGCGATAAAAAAGACTTCGCACTGCCCGCACGACGAAGGGGACGAAACCAAAAAACACGGCTGCAGGGAAATATTAAATCTCGCCAAACGGCGACAGAGCAGCGACCAGCAAGGACGTCAAAATCTTCGCGAAAGGGACATTTTCAGATTTGCAAACTAAATTACGCTTTCACGGGCGCACCAAGGCCCGCACCACGGCAGTTCGTGACGAGCAGCAGACAGCGATAAGAAACCGTTTCGTGCTTCGTCAGCTTCGTTATCTCCGTTGCCTTGGTTACCTCTGGCAGTGCCTCCTGACCGATGCAACATCAAGGGGCGGGGGCGATAAGAGTGTTGCAAGATTTTTTTAAAAAAGTCAATGTATTTATAAAATACCTTACCTCATTCACAAACGAAGTTAACAAAATGTCTATTCTTTTTATGTTGATTGATACGTTTTAATTTGTAGTAATATAATTTCCTAATCTGAGTAGTTGGCCCCCCGACCTGTGGCTATGCTGCGGTGCCGCTGAACCGCTTTTGGGCCCAGCCTTCGCCACCATTCTACTTCCGCCATGACGTAGACACGTACGTGAAACTAAAAGTAGTCCTGGCGTAATGCGCGTAGCGCACGTAGACTTCTCACGTTTGCGTGCGTAACTCTGTACGTACGTGAAACTAAAACTGTCTACTATTAGGTGCAGTCATCGTCATTTCCCAGGCGGCTGCGTTTGCCAGTGTGGTTATCAACCAGCAGCAGACAAATTTTCAACCACTGGCACCTTGTGTCGCACCGTCCGAGGCCAGTGTGCTGCATATAGTGTGCTCGGTATGAAGTTCCCTAAATCATCGAGGGCTTTCAGATATATACTTCGCGGCGCGTGCTTGTCTTGACGTCGATACCGTCATGCCGCAGCTACTGCCCGGCGAAAAAAAAAAATAAAGAAAAATATTCCTCCGCATACCGGACGTGATGCGGCGGTGTATCCGTGACTGGTGGGGAATTTCCCCGGTCGCAAGAGAATCTGCTCCGTAGACGCGGGCGGACGGCGGCGGCGGCCTCCCGTTACGGGATGGTGGTGTCATGTGGCACCCGTTCGTGTCCGCGCACCTAGCTGCTGCTGCTGCTGCCGGTGGCCGATCACGTGCAATGACGCATTCCATCCGCTCGGTTCCATCCTCTCTTACCTTTTTCGTTTTTCGCGAGCCCTTTGTTTCCCACGCCGAGGAGCGCCGACGCCACCCTTAGCCGAGACGACTGCACGGTAGTAGCGCAGAGGAGGGGGTAGGGGGGGATATTTTAGTGAGTGCGTGAGAAGTCACTCCTTTTGCTATTCGCGAAGCCTCACGTGTAGAGGAATTCGGTGTAGCGTTATTAGCGCGTCTGCTTCTGCTGCTGCCCGCAGCAACGTGCGCGCGGGAGCTGCGGGGTGCAGTCACGTCCATCGGGTGAATCTGGTCCCACGGTTCTCCTTCAGCGCGTAGAGAGGATGGGGAAGTCGAAAAGCCACTCGTTTGTGGATGTTGTGGCTGCGCGTACTTCTTGCTTTCGTTTATATATATATATATATATATATATATATATAGATAGATAGATAGATAGATAGATAGATAGATAGATAGATAGATGATAGATAGATAGATGATAGATAGATAGATAGATAGATAGATAGATAGATAGATAGATGATAGATAGATAGATGATAGATAGATAGATGATAGATAGATAGATAGATAGATAGATAGATAGATAGATAGATAGATAGATAGATAGATAGATAGATAGATAGATAGATAGATAGATAGATAGATAGATAGATAGATAGATAGATAGATAGATAGATAGATAGATAGATAGATAGATAGATAGATAGATAGATAGATAGATAGATAGATAGATAGATAGATAGATAGATAGATAGATAGATAGATAGATAGATAGATAGATAGATAGATAGATAGATAGATAGATAGATAGATAGATAGATAGATAGATAGATAGATAGATAGATAGATAGATAGATAGATAGATAGATAGATAGATAGATAGATAGATAGATAGATAGATAGATAGATAGATAGATAGATAGATAGATAGATAGATAGATAGATAGATAGATAGATAGATAGATAGATAGATAGATAGATAGATAGATAGATAGATAGATAGATAGATAGATAGATAGATAGATAGATAGATAGATAGATAGATAGATAGATAGATAGATAGATAGATAGATAGATAGATAGATAGATAGATAGATAGATAGATAGATAGATAGATAGATAGATAGATAGATAGATAGATAGATAGATAGATAGATAGATAGATAGATAGATAGATTGTGTGAGCCTTCTGTGGACCTTCTTTCATTTATACATGCCATGATCTTCTTTCATTTGTACATGCCATGATCATCGTCCCGCGGCGCCGGCTCCGGCGCGCGCCTGGGTTCGTGATCGGATTAAAACGCTAGACAAGGCTTGGCTGTCCTTGCCGTCACGACCTCGCCGTCTCGACCTAGCCTTCTTTTACAATATATATATCATCTCGGCGCGTTGTTTTTCGTTCCGCTTTTCATTTAATATCATTTATACCGATAGTCACCGTAAGTCTGATTCTTGTCAAATACCAACAACCAAACATGAAAAAAGAAAAATCCCCAACGTTGGCCTTAGACTTGTAGACTGTCGGCTCCCTTAAACTCTGTAATAACGAGCCCCTCATTTCCCTTTCCATTGACTGCATGATAGCTTGCGAGGGATTCGGTTCTGGGAGTCTGGAGGTGGAAAAGGTAGCGTAAGTGGGTTCTCGCACAGCTGCCGCCCTCCCCAATGATCACGTGCTACGTGACGCTCGCGGTATAAGATGTGCCACATTCGCCGCTAGGGACAAGGGTGGCACTGCTGGACGCTCACAGGTTTCTATTAGTCAACATAAATACCCAAGCAAGCGGAAGGTCGGACCGCCGTCGACGTAGCTCAGTTGGAAGAGCACTGGACGCGATATTCGGAGGTGTGTGTGTGTGTGTGTGTGTGTGTGTGTGTGTGTGTGTGTGTGTGTGTGTGTGTGTGTGTGTGTGTGTGTGTGTGTGTGTGTGTGTGTGTGTGTGTGTGTGTGTGTAAAACCTTTATTCGGAGGAAGCTTGAGGTAGCCGGAGCAACCTCACGCAAACACTAGGTGGGCTCCTCATTACAGGAGCCCATTGGCGACCGCTGCGGCTCGGGCTCGGTGAACCAGGGCCTTCTGGCTTCCCAGATCGGAGCAGGGCTGCCTCCCAGTCCTCCCGGGTGGGGTTGGGTTTGGGGGTGAGGTTCGGGGTTGACTGGCATGCCCACACCATATGGAAGATGTCCGAAGACTTCTCCGCACAGTGCGGGCACTTTCCTGTACAAGAAGGATCAAAGTGTTTTAAAACTGCCGGGCACAGCAGCGTTTTGGTGTAAAGGCGGAGGAGTGTGCGTTCCTCCACCTTTGTAAGACCCTTACAAGGCTTAGGATAAATTGCATGGTCGAATTGAAATAATTCAATAATTTCTCGAAAAGTGAGAGCCGGATTGGGTTCGAGATCCGTATCATAAGGGTCTGAAGGCGTTGCCCGGAGAGTGAGCGCGCGGGCGGCGGCGTCGGCCGTTTCATTGCCTTCGAGGCCCATGTGAGCTGGAGCCCATACAATCGTTCGAGACGCGGGGGCCCCGAGGTAGTCACTGTTTTGAAGGATGCGGTGCGCAAAGAGAGGAATGTACCCCTGTTTAATATTTCTGCAGGCCCCTCTCGAGTCGGTGATGATGACTCGTGAGTCCTTGTCTGCGGCGGCTAACGCGATGGCAACTTCTTCCGCATGTGTTATGTCTTGAGCTCGGAACGTTAGACCATTCACCGTGATTTTTTGATGGACGACTGCGGCTGTGTACCACCCCCCATGGTGAGGGCCGGAGGCGTCCACGTAGAAAATTCCTAAGATCAGGCGCTCCCCAAGAACCAATTCGGCCACCCACGTCCAAATTGTCCAATGGAACTGTCGGGGCTTCCGTTCCCGCGCAAAGAGGGCGGATCTCCGACTTTACCTTTCAACTCTCTTCCCGCGGTGGTTGCCCTCCAGGAGCCAGGGAGTGGCGTCACCCTCAAAAATTACATCACCTTTCAGCAGGACCCCTCTTCCTGCGTCTGCGTGCATAAAAATTATATTCGGAGGTCGTGGGTTCGTCTCCCACCATCGGCGCGTTTTTTTCATGCCGCTTTTAATTTAATGTTCTTTATCCCGATAATCACCATAAGTCTAATTCTTGGCAAATAACAACCAAACATAAACAAATCCCCAACGTTGGCCTTAGACTCGTAGACGGTCAACTCTTTTATTAAACTCTATATATAATATTGAAACGCCGCAGTTCTCTGTTGGGTTGACGGGTGTCCGCCAGGTAGAGTGCATCGCGATTTGAAGGTGGTCACTTCAGTCTTGACTTACTAGCATCGCACTGCTGTGACCTGTGTTTGTTTTCGCAGAACGCCGCGAAGAGTCCCTTCGGCGGGTTGTGCTTGGCAAAGGGTATTTCTATCCTGCGTCGTAGTGGTTTTTGCGCAATAAGTGATCGTCACGCCGGTTAAGATTTCTTGACTTGCTCCGACAGCAGTGGATGTCGTGATGTTCAAATCGCCCTGGACTGTAAAATAGGGTCTCGGAATTAGTGCGTCTGGATGAATGGAAAGCTCAGCTGCATCGCGGAGCGCGCGTACCCTCGACAATAGAGAGATTTAGCACACCGTGATCCGCGATCCGCTGCCGTGGACCGCCACCGCGCGTTCCATTGCGCATGCCCAGATCACTTTGATGCCGATAGATGGCGCCACATACTTCATGTCGGCACATTGACCTGGCGCATCGGAACCAATCAGCTTGAACGCCCCGCCCACGAGCGGTAGAGTGTCACGGTGGCGGATCGCGGATCACGGTATGCTAAATCCACGTTCCACTGCGCATACCCAGACCCCCTCGACGCCGATAGATGGCGCCACATACTGGATGTCGGCACATTGACCTGCCGCATCGGAACCAATCGGCTTGTGCGCCCCGCCCACGAGCGGTAGAGGGTCACGAGTGCGGATCGCGGATCACGGTATGCTAAATCTCTCTATTGTTGACGTCGTGCATAACGTGAAGTGAGCGGAGTAGCTCGAAATGCGCCTTCAAAGCTGGGGCCGAATTACGGTTCTCGCTCTAAAGTTATAGAGCGTGACGTCAAAATGACGACGCCGTGACGTCTCGGCGAGACGTCAACGCGTGACGAAAATCTTAATCAACCAATGACCGCCAGGGTGCCGCCCCGGGCCGCTTATTTTCACGGCAACAGGTTTATTCGCACGTCAAGGAGCCGTTTGCTAACTTTTTTATAGATATAGCGTGTGAATAAATTAACTAAAGTTTTATATTTTCAAGAAGCCGCATTTAAAGTTCAATGTTATAAAAAAAATCAAGAAGCAGCTACAGTTTTGCAATTAAACGCTCTCGTGGGTAGCTTCTTTTGCCGCATGGGCGCGCTGGCAGAGGTAAACAAACCGTAAAAATGGCGATTTTCAGTAAAACAGCTGATTCCACGGCTATAGTGCCGGCTTTTGCGCATCGTCTTATGTCAAGGTACTGTGTGATGGTCCTAAATGCGCGGAGAAATCATACCGAAAGCAATGTAATCGGGGCTTTGTTTATTTTTTTTTTAGGAAACAGAAACAAAAGATCGATCGCGGAGCACAGGCTAAATAAACTTTTATGTCCACACGAACGTCTCACACACAAATGCTTCAGTTAGAACGAGCACGGGGAAAAGCAGCGCGGTCGAGCGTACACTACCAACCTCGCTCGTTTTCATTCGTTTTGCACTGTATGTCGCCTTCGCCTCCGCCTTTTGCTTTGGGCGCACTGCGGAGCCCAACCACCCTTCAGCGCCAACTTTGCAGTAGTTGAGTTCAGCCATTTGACGCACGCACTTGCTCACCGTCAGTTATGAGAGGCCGACTACCTGTGGAGACGAAATCCTCCGGAGGCAAAAAAAAAAAAAAAATGATCGAAGTACGCATGACAGCCGCACCGTCAAGAGCGGTCGACTGCGAGCTTCATCACAGTTCATCGGCGCATTCATCGCACCACCATTCCGCTTTCGCATTTTCAAGTCGAAATAGGCGTCGGAACAACTCGCCGAACAAGTAGAACACATTCTCACACACCGCCCTTCGTCGTTGCTCGCGCCGGCGTTGCCGCTTCAGCGCCGCAGCCACCACTCACACCACTCCACCGCGGACGCCGCCGCCATTTTCGCTCTATAACTCGCTCTAAAACGTTTTAGACCGTCTCATCGCGCTCTACAAAAATAGTCTAAAACCACGGGCATAATTAGGTGCGCGACGTCATCTGTTTTTTCGCCTCCGCGACGCAATCGCAGCATCCCGTGACGCAACTTTTCAAGATGGCGACGGCGACCAATAGGAGCGGGCGTTTTAGAGCGCTCTCAATTAGAGAGCGGTCCGTAATACGGCCCCTGGTAATGACATGGCCAGCGCAGTGTCATTATATATTGTGGTTTCTACATGGACATAAGCCACCAACCACCGCGGGTTCGAGCGTCGCGCGAGCCGAAGCCCCGATCAGCCGTCACCGCGCGCGCACTGAAACACTGCAGCGCGCACTCAACCTCCACAGGGAGGAGAGCACTTCGCTGCAAGGACACAAACCTCCAAGTTCACAAAGGAGACGTTTATTGAAACGCCATCCTCCAGCGGCACACACACACGCACACACATACACATATTTACAAACGCACATACACACACACATACACATATTTACAAACGCACATACCCACACATACGCAGTCACCGTGTCAAGGGAGCGCGCGAGGAGCTAGGCTCCCCTGCGCGCACGAAGTGACACGGAGTGCGCGCCGCAAGCACGCAAGGGCGTGCTGTGATCTCTCTCGCAGTGACCAAAGGGTTCCTTTGAGAGAGTGTGGGCAACCACCGCAAGGTACGCCTGTCGCGGATCGTTGGATCACGATCGACAGGCTCGAGCTTCGCTCTCAAGTAAGACCCGGAGCAGACGAACTCGAGTACACACTGGTCTGCGCGGACAAAGGCCGGCAGACAAAAACAGTAGCGTACGCACCTTGCGATGTCTCGGAGGAGTCTCCCTCTCTGAGCTCCGCTCGGACAGTAGCGCGAGCGCGGCTGTCGAAGCGGTGCCGTGTTCCCGCCAAAAGGCGCCAATGAGAACAGTCACTGGGACGCCAGGGCGGAGCTGTGGCCCGAACGACAGTGACAAGTCGCTCGAGCCCCTCTCCGCCGCCTCAGGCGGGAGAAAGGGAACGGGGAGAACAACTGGGAAGCGGGCGGCGGCCGCGCAAAGGGCAGCCGCAGCAAGCCCGAATCCCACAATATATAGGTCGATGAGTGGCCGGCCGTACGTAATGCGGTCAGAACCCGATTTAACGAAACTCCCGGTTTAACAAAGATATCCTGACCCCTCCATCAAACGCCCATAAGGACCAATAGTTTGGCTAACTCGAAATAACGAAAGTAGTTTAGTGATCTGTCTCGATTTCATGACCCCCCTCCTTCCTTTTTTTTTTTTAAAGAAAATGAAGGTAAAAATGTTAATTTTCGGTCTGTTTTGTAGCGAAATCCTAAATGTTTATTGATTGCTAGCGAACGGTGACATTTTGGAGCGTTTTCGTCCCGGTTTTACTTAACTACGCCTTTCAGAACAAGATTTGTGATTTTAAATTCAACTCTGACACACTTCAAACTTGAAAAGATCAGTGAGGTCGTTGCTTACAAAACGCAAGCAAGCAGAGGTCACCGACATCTTTTCAGGGAGACAAATTGTATTGCCTTGGGGCTCTTTTTGTTGTGGCAACAATTTTGTTTGCTTTCCATATGTGCTAGAGGTGTAGGTTGTTTTGGTAAGGATTTTTCTGTATAACCATCATTTAGTTATTTTTATTTCCAAGTGTCGCGTGTTGAATACAAGGGGAGATGCCTAGTTGCTTGTTATATTCGCACACAGCAGATTGTTTTTGCCGTCATGGCGCTCATAATCAGAGGTAGGCCACTTACTGTGGTTAGTCCTTAGACTTCAACATCATGAGGTTGCAGCTCTGAGAATTGCTATCATTTTTCCCACAGAAGGCTGCAATTTCACCTAAAATTGAGAAACGCCAGCGGAGGGGACGAAAGGTCTGGTTCGATATATGGACAACCTCATGATATTAATGTTGAAAACTCGTGAGGTTGCCCATCTCTGCACCTAACGCTCTCGCGTAAAAAAAAGAAAAAAAAAAGAAAAACTCCTTGACTGGATAATCTGGAGTGCCAGCAGTCGTAGTTCAGCCAACGTGGGCTGTGGCGCGCGTGGGTGCGTGCGCCGCGAGGCGAGGACGATGCGCAGCTGTGTATTTGCGGCGCAACGCCCGCTGCTGCGCTGCTCCAATTAGGAGCCGTGCCCGACGCAGCATTGTCAAGCGCTATCGCGCGCCGTCGGCAGACAGAGGGGCCGCGTCTCATGCGCGGCCTTCGCGGGCCCGGCGTCTGATCGGGGGCGACCCGGCTGTCACGCACCGGCGGCGGCCGTCGCCGCGTGTACTGCCTCGAGGATGGTCGCATCCGATGCCGCTTGTCTGGGTGGGCCGCACGACACGCGCGCATGAAACGGGGTGGGGTCTGGCGTTGGTCGGGTTGGATGGGACACGAGTGACTTCTTCTTGGCAGCTTGAAGGAAGTTTAGCGGTTGGTCGTGTTTTGTCTCTCAGGTACCCGCTCGCGGCCTTGTCTTTTCTTACGGCGGCTTTCTCCGCCCTGAACGACGTCATAGTTCGTTCTGATGAGGAGCGCCTGTTATCCGTTCACATCATTACCTGGTGCTCCCTGCGTGGACCCTGCGTACTCGCGGACGGGCTCGAGAAACAGCGCGTGCTGCGCACGACCCGCTGTCTACGCAGATTTCAGAGAGAGCTCGGTAAGGTACTGTGGCCTTTCACAGCTGTCACTTTCTCGGCTAAAGATATATGGCGGCTTCCTTGTCCTTTTTTTATTCTGCCCGCACATGGTTCGAGTAACGAAGGAGAGCGTTCGTTTCTTCTGGAAGTCGGAAGTACTCCGTTCGGAAGTCTTCATAGCCGTGTCTCATTTCATTTCCACTGCCTTCGAATGGGCGAACCACGCCGGCGCGCACTTCCGGGATGATCGCTGCTGCCCGCTTCCGTAGAGCGCGCCGCTTCTTCAGTCGGTGAAGGCGGCTTCTTCCACTACTGCCTGCCTAGGTGCATGGCGGTGGCCGCATATTATGGCGCCCTAGTAGTAGCGAGTCCTGTGTCGAAACTTGCGTAGCTAGGTAGGTTGGTTGGCTCGTTCTATTTTTTTCCCCCGCTCTCCTTTAGTCTGTGCGCGGTCGTTAATGGAGATGCGTGTAAGGTAACCCGCGTCGCGCACCGGCACCAACGTCAATGGAATTAGCGAAGAGGGGGGCCCCCCTCTTTAGCGCGTGACGGCTATGGCCGACCGACCGTTCTGGCCAGTTGGGGAGACGTGACGTGTAAGCCTGAACCGGCCTGGGGCAATGGGCGCACCTATATCGGCCTTTATATATATATATATATATATATATATATATATATATATATATATATATATATATATATACGTAACAGCGTGCTGCGTTGGGAACACCTCTTCCTTCGGCCCGCGGTCGGCTTGCAGCCTGCCGATGCGTCCGGGCAGCATGCTCGATGCGGGTGTCCATCACTGCATCGCGATGAGTCCCGTCGGGGTCCCTCTCTCCGTTTTGTTCCTTTTTTTTTCTTTCGTACGGCACGGGGTCTGGAGGTCCCCCTCGCTCCCCGTTTGCCTCCTCTGCGCCGCTCGGAGAGGCTCCATTCGAGCGTGTCTCTAGGCGCGTGCTCTGTGTCCCCAATTGATATTCGCCTGTGCATCGTTCCCGTCTTTTTCCCTAACGGTATCCCCATCTGTCCCCCAGCGTTCGGAGCCCGTATCCGGCCACGAGCGGCAAGCCCTTTGGTTCTCCCGCCCTTGTTTCGCCTTATCTCTGAGGGGCGGCCGCTCTTTGCGGTCCTTATCGCTCGCCTCGCGTGGAGTGTCTGAGGGCAACAACGCAGTTTCTTGCGTTTCGTCGTCGGAACGTGCCTCTGGGCCGCGTTGTAGCCTCGCGCGTGCCTGCTCTTGCGCGCACATTCCTCCCCTGGTGGTCGCACAACGGCGCGCCTTCTTTCTGGTCCTACGTGTGGGAACGCGTCTCTACGTTGTCGCCCCACTGGTGCCTGGGTGAAGCGGGCACCGAGGGCGGCAGTGGTGCGCGGAGTTCTGCGAACTTGGGAGGCGCCCACTGTCGCGCAGGCTCTCGGGAGGACAAGGGTGTCCTTTGGAATTGAGAGACGCGCTGCTCGGTCAAACCGAAAGCCGCTTTCGCGAACCCCAGGGGTCCGGCCTGCAGTCGGTCTCCCAAATCGGGGGAACGTAGGGATCTCCGTGGCTTTGCAACTCGTATTTCTTCTCTACACTCACTCTTCTGGTCTCTTTACTTTGCACCTGTAATTTTCGTCTACATCCCGCCGCATATTTACCTTGCTTCAAATGTCCACGTTATCGTCAGTTTGTTCACATGTCCTCGCGGAACGATCAAAATCTCCATAGTAAAGAGTCACACGGTGCCAGTATTGTGTCGTAAATGTGCAGCCTAAGAGGTTTGTCTCTGAACCCTGTAGCGGGACTCCTGGAAACCGAACGCTGGAGGGTTGGAAGGTGGCGATGTCCTGCGGCGGGTGTAACATTGGGTAAGATGGAGTCGAAAGTGGGACTACTCGGCGGATATAACGGTGGTGTCGACTGCCTCTGCCGTCTTAATGCAAGGTTTCGCCACATTTTCGCTGTTCGATGCGGGTCGGGCTCGTACACAGCCGGCCTCGTTTGGCGACGGTGACCTCTCTGTACAGTTTCACTCCAGGACAGTGCTTAGGGCTAGCCGCCAAAGCTGCGCGGCGAGCCTGCACTCTTGTAGCGACGTTCTTTTTTTTTTTTTTTTTTTTCCTCCTCGGCCGCCTTTCATCCGGCAGGCGTCACAACACGGCTGCGGCGCTCTTCCTGGAGTGCACTTTTGTTTGGGCCGCTTCCTCCCGGAAGCCATCTCTGTGCCGACCTTGCCCCGCGTGGCGTGCCGGCCCTCCTGCCCCGTTGCTGGACACCCGAATGGCCTCGCGAGCTGCTACACTTTGCTGCCGCAAGTGGGGCTTTCCTTTTGTCTGGCTCCGACCGTCGTTTGATGATGGCCCACTTCCTTCCGGCTGTCCCTTTCTGCATCATTCCCGGAAGGAGGATCCCCTTCCTCCGCCTCATCCTGTCTTTACCACCTACCAGTGCGCCTGCAGTGAATGGCACGCGCTGCATGGTGAAGGTAGTGTTGACGTGCTGGTATTCCGAGTGTCCTCCCCCACCCCTTTTACCCGCACCCTTATCGTTCCCCGCAGCACCGATGCACCCTTCGCGGAGGAAAGGGGGAAAATCAATTACTGTTCTCTTTGTGTACTTGCTTCCTGGAACTGTCCTCTCTTTCGAGCTTTGGGCAGCGCTTACTTTGGGGATTGACACTCCAGCGCGGCTCCCCACGTGCTGTGGTAGCTAGTACATATACACGTGGCTCTGCTTTATACCGCGAGCAGGTGTTTTTCACCTGACCCGTCGCCGCCGCCGCGTAGTTTTACGCCGCGCAGTTTGTCTCGTCGCCCCATTTTTTTTTCCGTGCGCGCGTTGTTGTCGATCTGGCCGCGCGCGTGTTGTATCCGAACCCCGCCGCTCGGTCGGCGGACGGCACGTGGTCGCGCTGTTAGTGCGTGCGCGCAGCACCCTTCCCTGCCTCCTTCCTCGTGCGCATTGTTGGGTTGGCGCTCTCCGGTGGCGCGCTGGCGCCATCCGTCGTATTTTCTCCCGTCATCGCCGGCGAGTGACGTCGGGGCCTGCATGCGCGTTTGATCGCGGCGGATCGGAGAAGACGGGCGGCTTGCACGACGTCCGATAGCGACGAAGACTGGAATACGCACGGCTCGGAAGTGACGTTCGCCGAACGCTGTACCTGGAAGAGGCCCTCGGCATGGAGGAAGCGTGTGACGACGCCCCAGCGGTTGGTAGACATTTCCCATCTCTTCACGACCCGTCTCGTTTTCACATTGCGCTGCTGTCGCTGCGTTGTCTCTGCCGCCTCCCACGCTTTTTGTGGGCGGCGTTTGGATGGATATCCTTTAACGTAGTCCGATTACGTCATTTAATGTATGTTTTCTATCGTTTTGAGGAGGCGCGGCGCAGATCTGGAGATATGGACGTAAGCGTGAATAGCGCGAAGCAAGCCGCCTTAGGCTCTCGCTTTTGGGGGCTGAAGCGCTCCGAAAGCGCAGCTGCGCCTTTGTGTGTGGTCAGCGGTCGACGGCCTTTTGTTTTGGGCGCGTTCTTTTGCCGCGCACCAGCTGTGTGGTTGGACGTGCGCAGCTGTCACAACCTCGGAACGTTCCTCGGATGGAAATGCGTTTGAGGGAACAGCGGTACGCGTTGTAGCCTCGATAGCTTCGGCAAGGGACGCGTTCGTAGCTGACATTAGAAAGGTGACCCTCCTCTCTTCAAACTCGTGATGTCAGAACGCGAAGGGACTACGGGCAAAATGGGTGTGGTAGTGAATAGGTGGAGGCTAATAACACCGGTCGCCCTATAATCTCAGCATTCGATCCGCAAGTGCGCATTGTGCCCCCTCTGTTACACTATCCCTCTTAACTAATAGGGGCACCCTATACTAAACCTGCCTAATACCGTTGTAAAAAGCACTTTTGCTGGCATTGTCTCCGTTAACTTGCGAACTCGGCTGGTGGCGGTGATACTCAATTCTGCCGTCTAGCTTGTAAAAAGAAAAAAAAAAAGTTGATGGTAATACTTTTGTCAGCTTGCCAGGCTCACAGCATGGCCCGCCAAATTTTTTGCGCGATGTAGCCTAAAAATAGCCAAACGTGGCCCCATAAGAATAGCCCGTAAGGCCAAAATTCCATACATTTTTTTTCTTAGATGTTGACAGTTTTTTCTGAGATATTGACAGTCTTTGTGAAATGAAAAAAAAAAAAAAAATCAAATGCACTTCTTTAGGGCCTTGTCGCAGGGCGGGAGTGCGACGAATAGGCCGTACCCAGTCACCCTTCAGGGCCATGGGGCTGGACAATCCCCACACCACTCATCCTCTATTTCTCATAAAAAGGTTGTATTCAAACACTGTACTCGTCCCTGAGTCATCCTGAAGTCGACTGGATACATTCCTGGGCAACCTAGTCTAGTAACGTTGTTCCTGGGTGTATACATTCCTTAGGAGAACTTCCGTCTGCTTGTTTCTTCGAATAATGCTAGAAGAGTGGCTTCTGAAAATTATACTTCCTCTAGCAAGATAACTGCAGCACTACTAAAGGCAGAGGAGCCCTTGCAATTGTGCTCCTACTGTCACCCCCGCCAATGTGGGAGGCGAGAGGCGCGTAGAAGCACAATTGCCTATTGTAGTGCGCGTGATCCTGATTGGACCAGGGTGCCTCCTCCTCCACGCTTTATGCGGGAAGACATCGACGGCCCATGTCTACAAGCACCTGCATGTCAGGTTGACCGGAGGGTGGCGGCGGGGAATATCCGCCGGTTGTGACGTGTCGTGACGATACCCTTTGCGACCGGATGTTTACGCTCTGTCGACCTCGAGCAACACCCGCCGTATTTTCAGATTTCGTCGGCAGTACCGGACGCTGACGGCACTTCTCGTGAAGAAGCTCGAAGAAAAAACAGGTAGTCTCAGTGCGTATATAGTACGTCGGATTCTATCCCTTTTCTCGTATGCAGTCAGCGAGGATAGACATGTAGTGTTTCCTGTCATTACACTTCATTGTAGTTTGGTTCTTGCCGATCAGCGCGGGAGTCGCCGCGCTGCGCGTGAAGAAAGATGTGCGCAGAATCTACAAAACTCCGTCAATGAGGCAAAAGCCCCCTTACCAAGTGCAGTCACTTCGAGCCATATGTCCCGCGCGGTCTTGGCAATCCGCATTCAATGGCGATTTCAACGCGGGGAGGGTGATTGGTACTGATCTCTTTATCACGGCAGCAGCGCTTGGCAGAGTCCCGCTGGGAATGGGCGCTGCATTGTTATCCCCGATATATGCTTCTCCAGCGCTGCACCCAATTTCGGCTCCCAAATACTATTTCGCCTGCCGCGGTGAAAGGGTTTCCTCTGCGCAAAGAAGCTGACTTCCAGAGTTTTGCAAAGGGTTTATGCGGGCTACATAGAGCTGACCCGAAGCGTCTTACATCCGAACCCGGCCCTCGTTTTTTTTTTTTTTTTTTTTTTTTTTTTTTTTTTTTTTTTTTTTTTAAGGCCGCTCGCGACCTTTGACGGTCGGAGTTCGCGTGCAGAGAAAAGAAAAAGGATTTGCCACTGCTCTCGCTACACGTAGCGGTGCACTGACTCGGCAGGCGCGTTGGTGCAATCTTCCCGAAGAGTGCGATGGGCTGGTGTCGTCCCCAGCTGTGGGCCAAACGAGAGCGGGGGCTGCTGTTCGTAGCAACTTGCCGCATTGGGCCGTTGAACTCGGCGGTTTCTGTCCGGGAAACCTGGATCCCCCCCTCCATGCGTCCCCGTTCAGTTAGCCGGAAACGGCAGTGGGCCAACTGTTTCATTGTTCTCTCTGGTGCGCACATTTGTGCCGCGAAGCTTCTTCTGCAGCCAGTGGTGCGCTGTACTATGTTGTTGAGACGTGAGATAAGTTTGTGCGGATGTTTCAGATGCATTTTTGAGAATGCGCGTAATGGTCTGATCTGCATGTTTTTTTTGCTCTTGCTAGGATACTGGAACACTTTGTTATTACTTGCACTTGTCGAAAAGCATTAAAGCTGGATATATATATATATATATATATATATATATCCAGCTTTTGTCGCCCGTTGTTCTGTGCGAGGTTGGTTTGGTTTGTGGGGTGTAACGTCCCAAAGCGACTCAGGCTATGAGAGACGCCGTAGTGGAGGACTCCGGATATTTCGACCCCTGGGGTTCTTTAACGTGCACTGACATCTCACAGCACACGGGCGCCTTTCATTTCGCCTCTATCGAAAAGTAGTCGCCGAGGCCGGGTTCGATCCCACATCCTTGGGAACAGTAGACTCGAGCGCCGTAACCGCTGCGCCACCCCGGCGGGGTAATCTGTGCGAGGTCGGCGCACACTAAACGTGCCCCGGGTAGTCGAAATATTCGGGAGTTCTCCACTGCGGTATCCCTTATAGCTTTGGGACGACAAACCTCGTAAACAAAGCTTTAAACCACCGGCAAGCTTCCGTCTGCCTCACTGCTTGCACCCTCTGCTGCGTTTTTCCTTCTCACAATCCACTGCATTACCGTTAAATAAGCTTCGGTTCACTCTCCGCACCCATTTCCTTGTTTGAAATGCGGTGCGACTTCGCACAAGCGATATTGACTCGAGTGTGCGAAGGTGACCGAGTGTTCGTGCCCTTTGGGGCGAAATGTCGCCTCTGTGGGCGTTTTGATTTAGAGGCCAGTACAAGGGCGCGTGCATTGTGCCGGGGAGAGGAGGAGCAGGGCGTAACGCACTACATGCCGGGGCGAGCACGTGTCCTTTGGGCGCTGGCGACGCCGTTCGTTCGGGTCACGCACGGCCCGCATCTGGTGTGGCCTTCGTGCGGCTTTAACTGTTGGCATTTTTCGGTATTGACAAGATGCTGGCGGATTGGAAAACGTAATTCGCCGCGATGAAGGTAACTTTTGGGGTTTCGGTTTCACCTGTCGAAAAAGGTGTGGCCCTGACATCAAGAAAGGTTAAGAAAACTGCCATGTTAATCGTTTTGTTTTCCCTCGTTCGGGCACTCGGGGTAGGCTAGTGGAAGGATTATAACAAGTAAAATCAAGTAACTGGACGGTATAGACGTTCTTATGACGTCTTATACTAGTCGTTTCCGCCCTGCGTCCTCCATTGTCTGGTAGTGTACCCCAGCTGTCTTGTCCGTTAGTAGGCTGCGTTATTACCTGCGCTTCACAATAGCCAGTGTGACGTCAGTGGCAGCTGTGCATCTGCCGTTCATAGACTGTTGACAAAAATATATACAGTAGATAAGTCGTTGCGAAACGTTTGTCCGGCAGAGGTTGTAGAGGCGCACAATTCGAAAGAAACGCCCTCCCACCAATTTGTGCCTTTTCTCCTTCTGAGGCGACTAAAGAGGTCTTTATCCGAATGGAAGCCGGGGCTCCAGTTGCGCCGTGTCTGGGCTCTCAGAGCCTGGGGTTCTCAAACTGTTCTGCGAGATCCGATCACTAACCCCCCACCCCACCCCCGTCATTTTCCTTCTCTTCGGAGTGGTTGATTGATAACCCCTCCAAACGTGTTGATTCGGCGATGTTCAAATGTTCAAGCAGGAGGCGATGACGCAGATGATGAAGGAAATGTATTCACACTATTTACAAAAATACAAGAGCAAACTGCAACTTACAGATGAAGCGTCACATAGACTAAAGAAACAACTGTAACTTAAGGAAACAATCTCGCACAGAGATACTGTCTACAGGACCTTACCTGTAGATTTCCGTGCTAAGCACGGAGCCTCAACGTACATTCACTTTTCTTCGGTTACTTTCACTATTTAAGCCATCGGTAGACAAATAGGTAGGGGCGGTCATTTTTGGTAGCTACCATTTGTGTCAGGTAACCAATTAAAACAAAACAAAAGGTGAAGCAGGGCGGGCATTGCCCTGTGGATTGAGTTCAGCCTCGGGCCCAGCACCCTGCTTACAAAACAACGCCATCCAAAATGAATGAAATTGTTACTGTCTCCGGTGAGAGAGCCCGCGCCCTCTCCCCTCAAGGTCTACTTTCATCCCCCACGCCGTCGCATATTCCACACTTCCGTGTCCCACAAAATGCCCGGTCTTAACAAAAGGGCAAACCAGACACGTGCAGACAAAAGGGTTGCCTTGGGAAGTAGTTCTCGTTTTTCTATTGGGGGGGTGGGAGACCTCGTTTGGGAGACCTGACACGGGTGGGAGACCTCGGGGTGGGGAGACCTGACACAAACGGCTAAGGGGGCGGGGGGCGTTGTAAGAAAAAGATTAAACAGAGAGGGGTCTGTGGAAAACAGGGATGAAAGCATTGGAAATGTGCAGAACTTTCAAGCAGGAAATAGCCAAAGAAAACATTTACGATAATTCTAGGGGCAGCTCATTGTTGTTCGAGGCAAGGACAGGAGTATTGACGTACCGAGTCAAGTACCAAGAGATAGACACGCTATGCAGGGTGTGTGCGGAGGATGAGGAAACGGCTGAACGCTTAATAATTTCCTGTAAATGCAATGGGGCAGATTTATCCAAAGCATTGGGGTTTAAGGATAACGGACGAAAAAGACTTTAAAAGGGAAGAAATAACCAAACGAAGGTTAGCTGATGGGTGGCTGAAAGCAAGGCAATAGGTCCAAGCTATATTACTACTCATGGCTAGGCGGCTTGTGACGCCGCCGCCCGATTAAAAGGGTTCAGCCTTATCTATCCATCCATCCTAGAAATGTGCAGTAGCACACTCATATATGTACTTTGTCTCACAAGATATCTGCAACACTGTGAAAGGCAGAGGAGCCCTTGCAATTGTGCTCCAAAGTCCCTCTGGCCCCTGGACACTATAATAGAGAATTGTGTTCATGCTGTCACCCCCCCCCCCCCCCCTCCTAATTTGGGGGGCGAGAGGTCCTTAGGAGTTCAATTGCTTATTGTAATGCGTGTGATTGTGATCAGACCAGAGTGTCTGTGCCTTTAGCAGTGCTGGAAACATCTTGTGAGACAAAGTATGATTTGTTGGTTGCCACTTTGAAAGGAAAAATATTCAGTTCTGCACCCCAGGCAGGGGACACGTACATGAAGGATATCCAGATAGAAACATGATTGCTTCCTGACACAAAAGCCTTAGGTTCAACGCTCAGCAGCTTGTGATAAAGGCATCGCCGGAATGCATCCTCAATTATGGGGCGTCTTTGGTGAGAAAAAAAAAAAAAAAAAGCAGAATTCGCGACCCGGAACCAGCAATAGGGCAGCGGTCTTGCAATATTGACAGGAAGATGTTTGGGCGTTCCCTGTAAGCGTCACACCTATCCCCCCCCCCTCTCCCCCATCGCTGCTATGTCCACCATTGCTATGTCCACCGATCAATTTTAAATGCTTTGGTTTTTATTTCCGTGGTATTATAATGAATATGATTAGCTTGAGCACTCGCATACGTCAGCTATAAAAAGTTTCACGCACTCAAAAGTTTTGCTTCTTTGTAACAGTTGTCTCTCATAGCCTGAGTCGCTTTTGGACGTTACACCCCATAAATCAATCGTCAGTTCTCTGGTATCTTTGAATGACGTCCAATTTTGCAATAAAGGAGGTAAAATACATGTGCCCGGACTTCTTTTTTAATCCGATTATTGAGTGTTGTTTTCAGAAGATTTATACAGCATCACCCACATGAAGTGGTCTTGAAGGGTCTGTCTGTGGGATGTGGGTTGCGCGCGAAATGCAGCCTTGCTTGTTCTCGCTCGGCATCTTCAGCAAAGTACAGATTTGATCATACGCTCACTGCGGAAGGCAAAGTTTGAACTCCGTTCTAAGGCTGCTGTCCAAAGTATGCTCTAGCAAAGCTGGAACAGTACTTTGTTGCTTCTTTGTACGCAAGTTTTGTGGCAGGCTAGTTAATCGTATGAGCTTCACTACGCCATGTATCAGCAAAAGTCGACCTGTCTGGCCGCCTAGCCTTCGAAAAGTTGTTGTAACCTTGACCTGATTACGTGCAGAGCTTTTGAATAATACCAGTTGCGAAACTCTGCTTCAAAAAGTGACCGGATTTTGTACGCATTTTTCGGGTGTTTATGAATTGTCACGCCATCTGGAAGCGGTCAAAAAACGCTTTTTGCTATTGCCGTCATTGCTTTTTATAAATCGCGTTTTCTTCTTCTTTTTCATTTTAATTAACTGTATCGCTGGTATCTTTAAGAAGTTTTGCTACTGCAAGACTTCGGCTAATTTTATTTTCCATTGTGGTTGTGTATTTATCAACAATCTGAGAGTTTGCAATTTAGGCGCAGTTTCCTTAATGGCCGCGGGCGGCCCCATCATTCGTATACACCCGAATTTTGATAGTCAAAACTGCCGTATTTTTATACATGGGCCCTATTGGAAGTTTCGCAACTGGTAGTATTGAAGAGCTCTGTATTACGTGTAGGTGTACACTAAAATGCATACTGCGCCTTAACCCTTTTTCGAAAACCTAGCTGAAAGAAGAAAAAAAAAAAACGTGAATAAGAATCGTTGATCGAAAAGCGGTGTTACAGGGTTTATCGCTGTTATTTTAAAGGCGAAGCTTAAGCTTGTAATTGAAACCATGCATTAAAACAGTTTTCGCACCTATGACTAAGTTCTAGCCATGCTTAAAGCCCCACAATTTTTATTGGCTTTAGTGCGACAACTTATCGGTGTAGTAGCGACTTCCACCGATTTCACGGAGCAAATTGGATAAAGCGAACGGACACGTCAGAAATAATCTTCCGATACTGCGCCGCGAGCTTGATTCATATCGTAAAACGACGCTGCGTGCGCTAGCCGGCGACCTCGGGTTTTCGGCACTGACCTTATCCGCCATCTCCTGCCAGTTGCGAGCCTAACAGTAGGCCACAGCATGGAGAACGGATTTAGAATCGCGAAACGTCGCCAAATAAGCGATTTCGTTTATGCACTGGATGGCTCGGTGCCAAGTAAACGGTCCCGATCCACCCTGGAATCGGGCGGCTTTTGCCGCCGGCTCGGGTAATGGAAAAGACAGATAGAGAGGACAAAAAAGTTACGAGGGACTTTAGCGACTAAAGTAGTGAAAGGCGTAAACCTTAGCACTAATCAGTAATTAATCAGTTATGATTAATAGTTATTAGTCATTAAATAGGTTACTAATTAGTCATTAATTAATGAATTGCTTAATTAGTTAATAATAAACTCATTCATTTGTAATTGAATATTAATTGGCTTATGGCAAGACGGTGGTGCTTTGCGATTGGTCGATACCTCTATGACGTCATCCCGCCTTGGCCAATCAGAGCCGCCGCAAAAGCCGGACACATTTTGTCCACGACAGCATGAGCCATTAAAGGCTTTCGTGACCACAGTATCGTGACCGTTTTTGAGACGCTGTTCAGTTAGGTACTACTACTACTAGATGGCAGATCATAGGGTTGTGTTAATCGTATTCTTGGTCTCCGCGAAGGCGTCGACGGCTGCCCAGCTTCCCTGTTTGACTCTTTTTTTGTTATTCGTTGATTTTGCATGCGGTACACCTTGGTTCGTTCGTTTTTCGTTTCACATTTCCTTTTTTTCTCTCTCGTCTTTTCCAGAACGACTACAACCACGCGTTAGCGCTCAAGAGAAAGCTGGACGACGTGAGTCTCTTTGAAGCAGCATGCTTTTCTTTTCGTAGATTTTGTTTATTTTTTTTTCTTATTTATGCATGCGCTGCGTTTTTTGTTTCGTCCCTGTCATCCCTCGAGGCTGTACGCCGCCACAATGGGCCTCTCTCCTAACCGCGCTCAGATGGATGCCGCCGTCATGAAATTCGTTGCACCACGCGAGGTTGCTTGGTTGGTAAAGAGGAAAAAGAAGAACGAATAGAAAGCACTTTGTACGCGGTCTACCTTTTCATTGCAGCAAAGGAACCCTTTTACGGCAAAGAAAGACTGAATGGCGGGTCAGCGTGTTGATGCCCGAGTGTTTTGTGTGTCGGCCTTTTCCTTACTAGCAGGGACGCAAAGGCCGTGGGTCTGCGCGTTACGATTTCAACGAATCGCTGCGTGAAGGCGCTCAATGGCCTATCGTGCAGTAGGCTTCTCACGGAGCGCTTACGGACGTATCTCGGCTATCTTGCAGGGGTGTACGCGCGCTACAAATCCTACCGTGCATACACGGCGGGCTTGCTACGGGATGCGTTCAAAAGGTGGCGGCACGCTGTTTGCCCGCTTTAAGGACAAATATATCTCGCCGGTGCCTTCCTCGGCACGAACGCTCGCGCTAAATAGTAGCGTAGGCCTTTATTTTCCGCCCCGTCGACCGCACGTGAAGGGTAACCAACACCTAGCTCTTGTTTTCCCACGTGACGGCGCGACTTTCAAACTGTTAAGTACTGTGCATGCAGTGGACGCTTCTTGTAACGACGCCCAGTTCTGTAACTGTTCTACATACAGCGTTAGCTGAAACAATAAATCAGTAAAAAACCGTCTTCAGGACGCTAAATTTGCGCTAAATTTTGTTGACTTTATATACGCCTTCTTCATGGTACAAAATAAAGCTGCAACAGTGCGAACTCTCTTGCGACATTTTGCGTTTTAGTTGCCTAGCTTTCGTGGCTAGCCGCATCAACTTGCACCCGAGTACGTTACGCGGTTGTTGCATGGTCGTGTGTACGGAATTCACTGTTCTCGAATCCGTCCTCAACTCGTGGGCGGGTTTGTGGAAAACCCGAATATTTGCTCACGGCCACTTGCGGCTGGACCTGAAACCCTTGAATGTCGAAAACGCTCTGCGTGTGTACGCACGACCTGAAAGTGACGATAAGTTCGAGAGCGGACGCTGCCTCATCCCATCATTACCTTTCCTCACCTTTCCTCGTTCGCCGTTGCCACGGGGATAGAAAGCTTGGCCGTTGCGGCGAAGAAACCATCTGTGGGCCAATTTATCGATCGTCCATTATCGAATCTCATCCTGCGCGGAGGTCTCGTTATCGCGCCGGATCCTGTTGAGTGCATCGAACACGGCCTGAAAGGTCGCGGCGCTCTCTGGCTCCCCCGACCTG
Organism: Amblyomma maculatum; assembly: GCF_055883805.1. Taxonomy (NCBI): domain Eukaryota; kingdom Metazoa; phylum Arthropoda; class Arachnida; order Ixodida; family Ixodidae; genus Amblyomma; species Amblyomma maculatum. The sequence continues at coordinate 64,328,446 of NC_139351.1, read as the reverse complement.
GAATTCCCCCCCCCCCCCCCCCCCTCACTCATGGTCACGCGCGGATTGTTCACTCCGTGCGGCCGTTGCCTCCGCCGTTCGTTGCGAGTTCTTCCCGGCTACTTGGAAGAAGCCGCGTACCGCGCCGCGTACGCACTTTCCGTGTAAAACCTCCATTCGCGAGAGAGCGGACAAACGTTCACACGGGCCAGGTCGCCCGCCGGAGGGAAAAGAAAGCGCACAGGTCGTTGACGTCACCTCGATCGCCTGTTACGGATGGAAATTGGTTGTCGAGAGAGTTCCCACTATCACCGCAGCGCTCTTTTTCTAGCACCATTTTAGTACCATTACAGGAATGCTAACGGGTGGACAGGTGGCGATAATTCGTGTCGCTGTCCGAACGTTCACTTGCAACTTGCCTGCGACGGTTGACGTTTCGACCAGCGTGGTCAAGTAAATGACCGAATGGGGAAGTATAACGTTGCTGAGTCGGGTTGGTAGGGGTGGAGATTTATTCTGGGCTCGCTAACGCGCTCGACTCGTTAGTTCCTTCCGCTTCGAAACTTCCCGCCCTAGGCAGCGCGACCGAAGCGCCCTCCGTGTTTCGGGTTGCTGCCGCGAGATGGAGGCAGGCGTCTTGCGTTGCTCTGTGCTCCTCTCGCGCTGCTTTCGTTTCGTGCGTTCGTGCTTTCGAGTTGTGGCGGATTGCGAGTGTTTTGTGCTTTTTTTTTTTTTGCGAACGCACTAATCGAGAGGTTAACAGCCCATCAAAATCTGGTAACGCTTACGTGTTCGTTCATAATGCTTGAACACTAAAATAGTAATCACGTAACGTTGGAGCTGTCACCGCAGCCGATCCCTCCTCGTGCAGACTCCGACACACTCTCTCGCTGTGCGTTGCACGTCTTAATCTACATCATCTTCCATCTGTGCGTAAACGTTTCTCACGCCCTACTCACGCAAAATCTGTTTTGATTGCTGGAGAGATCGTGTACGAGGAACTTCCCAAGCCGTAATGCGCGCGGTGCCACTCGCACCCAGTGTGGTCTGTTTCAGTGTGTCGCCAAGGCTAGGCCCCGAGTCCCGCGGTCTCGAATCAGTTGTCGGTGACGCCAGCTTAGACCGAAGCGCTGCTAGGTGATGAGAACTAAGTAGACATGTTACAAAACCTATTGAGCTGATTAATACTTTTGTAAGAACGAACAAAATAGTATTATATTTTTAACAATTTCCCAAAAGGCTGGATTCTCGATGAAAAATGTACGACTAACTATTTGTATAGGCCCGATCTTGCTGTCATCGCGATTTTGCGGGACCTCCCTTTTTTTTCTCTCTTTCTCTATTGTTTCGGGCTGCCGACTGCTGTCATTATCTGCTGGATAAAAGAGCAAGGTAGGTATTGCCTGACTAAATGTGGCTATTGTGATAGCTTTCTTTCGATGTAGTGGTGATTGGTTCTAAATCGTTGCAACTTGTAGCTTTACTACCAGGCATTTTCTTTGGGCCTACCTGCACGGTTTCTGCGTTCAGACTGGATGCTATTTGCAGTCTGTCCCGTTTGGTTACTTTCGACAAACTGTCAGCTCGACTCGACGTGCTTGTTCCACTGATAATCATTCATCGGGGCGAAATGCCGGCACTTGTCTCAAGGAGCGGCAGGAGTGCATGCGGTCAATCGGCGTTCCTAACTTGAATATTTGGAACGCCGTTAGCTTCCTTTCGAAAACGTTGCGACTGTTCCAAATACGGCGGTGGTTGCGTCCTCTAGCGGCCATTCTTCGAAGTGAGTGAGCTCCGAGACTCTCGTATTTTTGGCCCAACTCTCGGAAGCTGGGGTCGTTTGCTTCTTGCCTGGCAGGTGGCGTTACGGGTACTGCTGGATATGCTGGTGGGTATGCTCTCTGTGCCGGCTGCCGGGGCCTGCCGGCAGTCTCTGCCCGAGCTATCCCGAGCATCAGATATCAGAAATGGTTTCGTAGGAAAGATTGTACCATTTCGCGCTACGAGGCAGGTCGCACATTCTTGTTTCGGATGAGTTTCGATCCTTTCGGTAATCATACCCAGCGCCAAAATCAGGTTGTTGGGTGCGTTTTCGCGTTTCGCCTCCGTCGCCAGGTGTCCGCAGACGTCGAGAGCGATGAACGTGGCAGGCGCAGCCCAGATCGTTGTCCTGCCTTGTGGTTTTACGAACTAGTTAAGGCCGCGTCTTCGCAGTGTGACTGCATCAATTCATACATTAATAATAAAGCAAGAGTCAGAAAACGAGATTGCGTTAATATGTCATAGCCATTTGATCAACTAATAATGGCACCACGCTCGGTTATTCGCCACGCCCCTGTGTCCTAGTAACGTTGCCTGTGTCATCGTAGCAGCAGCAGCAGCAGCAGCAGCAGCACAAGCGCAGTGTTTCGTTGGAAGCGTGCGCGCATGACACGTATGCCGTCGGCACCCCTTGGCACCCAGGGAACCTGCTAACTACTCGGACAGTGCTTGCTACTCCTTGTGCCGTGTCGTGCCTGTTGGCGCGGCGTTTGCACGTACGGCTCTCTGGGAGCAGTAGTCTCCTTCGCGAGTGCCGGCTCTCGGGTGGCCTGGCTTTTGTCTGTCGGTTGGAGTGACGTCAGTCAGGCGGCGGCGGTTTTGTGTTCTCTGCTGCGCGCAGTCGTCTCGGAATGTGGCAGCGGCCGCCGCTCTCCTCCACCAGTCACCCAGTCGGGTCGCCGGCGCCGTCTCGGAATAATGGAGTCACGCGAGGAGCCGCAGCGATCTGCTCGGCGTCAAAGGGTGTGCCAATTTCGAGCCGACAAAGTCGTGGTGCAAAAAAGTATCGCCCCCTTCCATTTCGCTAGTATAACCCGCGCGAAAAGTTCACCGCACCGATGCCTTTTTAACGGCTGCGTGCAATTATAGCAGCGTTGGCAGTGAGCGGTTAAAAATTAACTGCCTGTGTTCGTCGCTGTTTACAGTATGTGCGGTTAGTTAAGCGACGTTTGCAGTGAAGCAACTTGCATTGTGAAAAAGCGCGCAAGCACTGAAGAACGCTGCTTTTTCATCTGGTGTACATTGCATCAAGGATGTGAAAGAGCTTGTGCCACGCATGCGCGCCTGGACTGGATGAGGCAATCAGACTGCAACGTGCGGCCCTCACGCGTTAAGCTTTCGGGCACTTGCCGTGCGGTTCGGTCCTTTACCTGTGCTCCGTTTCAGAAGTTGTTAGAAGCTCCGTGGAAGGTGAGAACGGTCTGTGCCAATCGGTACGGCGCGTACCTCGGTGCAGGAGGGATGAACACAGTCACGTAGTGGTCGTCATGCCGATTGGTCCATACTGCTCTCCACTCGCACTGCCGCCAACAACTTCCGGAAGCGAGAATAATCCCGCTGCTGTTAAAAGGTCGTCCATGCTGGTGGGTCTTTGTTGATTATGGCGTTCGACTACTGAGCCGGGAGACCCGCATTCGACCCCGAACACGGATAAAGCGTTTCTATGGAGCCCAAACAGAGAGGCGTCCGAGTGATGTTCGATGTCAGTGCTTGATAAAGGTCCTCAGGGGGTTGAGATTATGCCACAGGCCTCCCCTATGCGGTGTCCCTGGTAGTCTGGGCCAACTTTTAAACCTCGTGCCCTCATTCCACGCTGCAGCGGCTGTCAGTAGGCAGCTGAAAAAAAAAAAAAAAAAAAGCCAGTGTGTGTCGGAAGCTGGCACTTCGTCTTCTAGACGATGATATTGTTACACATATGCCCTGCGCGTCGCTGGATGTTGAAGAAGAGGACGATAAACAGTAGTGACGCGAAAGGAAGACGAAGTTGAAGAAACCGTTGGGACTTGCCTGAACACTTGCTGTGTTCTGCTCTACTGTGCTGTGAACACTTGCCCATCACCTGCTGTGGTGCTGCTGCTGCCCCGTATCAATATTTTGCACCTTGCCAGGCACGAGGCCGTTCAGCGCGATTCCCAAGCTGCGGGAACTCATGCAGGTGCAGTGGTCGGAGCTAAACATGCGTCATTCCCCCTTCATGAAAAAATCCGAGCTCTTCCTCATGCTCGTGCTTCGACTACTGAGCACGCTCCACTGCTGCGCCGTGTGGTAGGTAGGGGGTCGTGCTCCTCAAGCTGTTCTCACAAGCTTTCTTCTGTCCTCCATATCGTCTTTTGTTTTGCGGAATGAATTTGGTTTGATTTGAATGTGCTGCGCCAGTGGGAGTTCGTTGGTTCAGCCTTCTCGTCCGGAGAGTCCGTGACGCCGGCTGCGCGCATCGGACACGTCTCTTCTCGTACGCTGGCGGTCATCTCGAGGCGCGGTACACTGCATGCTCTCTGGGACGCGAGCACACCCGGCGCGAATCGAATCAAGCGGCCTGAGCTGCGGCGATTCCTCGCTGTCTCGCTCGCTGGGCACCTTTCCCACCGCGCCGCGTCTTGTTGGCCGTCGCCCCTGGTCGTGCAGTGTCGTCACGGGGCGCGCTCTGCGTGCCAACGTTACGCTGGCTGCAAAAATTTAGGAGTGAGGAGGAGTTGCGCTCTGTGCTGCTGGCGTCGTGCTTTCCCCATTCTGCCCTTGTGCCCCCCCCCCCCCCCCCCCCCCCTCCATTATTCCCATCTCTTTCTTTCCTCCTGGCCGCCGGTCCCGTCCGGCGCTGTCCTCTCTAGCTGATGGACTCCCACGGCACGCCGTGTCATGGTCCGCCTTGGCCGAGGTTAATGTCAGGGCGGCCATTGTTCTCTCTCATGCCCACCGCTGCCCGAAGCCGGCCAGCAGGCCGCCTCTTTTTATTTCTTCGCACTAGTTTTATTGCTGTCGTTCGCGTTGGTTTCCTCTTTGAATCTCTACTGAGAACCTCGCTCGTGCGTGGATAGGTGGACGGCGAGGGACGACGACGCCGTAGTGAGTCGCCGCTGCCCGCGCTCCGGATTTCGCCTCGATCGTTTTCGCGCTTCCCTTTAGCGTTGGCCTTCTTTTAAATTTTTTGTTTTGTTTCTCTGGCGTGCCTTTTCGCGTTCCCTTCGTCGACAGTGCTACGCTCGGGAAGCACGCATTGCGCACTCACCGTCGTCGTGCTGGGGCGGCGATGCGCGCTCCCTTTGTTGCATCGCTTCTTCGTCGTTCAGGGCCCGACGACGATGCCCCCCCCCCCCCTCGTGCTAGCTTTCTGCCCATTGTCTGGCCGCGTTCATTACGCCGGGCCTTTGTATTTTGCTGTCGGTCGGCCGATTCTTTTTTTTTTTTAGCTCCTTCCATGGTCGGAGGAGCCGTTGTCCTGGAGATGCGGCGTCTCGGTGCCGGTAATGTTCGCTTCTTCCTTCTTGCCTGCGATAGTCCACCCACCGTCGTCGTTGCTTCTTCTGCGCAGGCTAATCTTTTCTTTCCGTCTCTGCCTCCTGTTGTCTTTATCGTCTCTGGGCCGCATCGCAGCTTCTTTTGCCGGTTATGCCGGCCGCGTTTTCGGGACCGGGGGGCTACGCGCTGAAAGATTGCCTCGTGTCCCTTCCGGCCAGCATCGCGTTGCAACTTGGATCTTAGTTGCAACGAAGCGAAACAGGGACCGGTTGCCATTATTAACCTCCGGTGAAGCAGCAAGCATTATCGCTGCCGGTGAGCTAGAACTTTGCGTGCAGTTCCCGTAGTTTGGAGCCCAGGGGCATGGTTCGAGCCGGTAAACCGCTGCCGCTCCAGGGCTTTCGCGTTAACCCACCGGAGTTAGGCTGGGACGGCGGACTTAGCACTCGTGAAGTACCGCAGTGAAGCTCTGCTGCCCTTTTCCAGCATACCTCTCGATCCTGCTCTTCCTCGAGCTGTCCTAAGTAGTACTAATTTACGCGGCCTTCCACAGTGTGCGATATTGCAGGACCAGGCCAGCAGCGTCCGGGAGCGTACAGGCTTAAGGATGACCGGCGCGTGACGGTGCGCCTGCAGCCTCCCGTAATTTATTATGTATTAGAGAGATTTAGCATACCGTGACCCTCTACCGCTTGTGGGCGGGGCGGGGCGCACACGCTGGTTGGTTCCCATGCGGCAGGTCTATGTGCCGACATCAAGTATGTGGCGCCATCTGTCGGCATCAAAGGGATCTGGGCATGCGCAGTGGAACGCGCGGTGGCGGATCACGGTAGCGTATCGCGGATCACGGTGTACTGAATCTCTCTAATATAGGATATTCAGACCGCGAAAGGTTTGAAGAATGAAGTCAAGTGACATTGTCACACCGTTGTATGTGACGCTGCCGCGGTCGATTTCGGAATTGAAGGGAATAGGACAGCGCATGCACGGCGGTGCGCGGCCTGCGTGAAGGGCGCGGTGACAATCTGAATTGGGCAACGAATGAAGCAAGTTTCAAAGTGCTGAAAACCGTCCCGGTGACGAGAAAAGTTTGCGTACATCGCGAGCACTTCATGGAGGCAGTCCTGTCGTAACCTGTGTACGTGTTCGTACACTGCTTTATGCTTGCGGAAAAGGAAGTGTTCGTGATGCGAATGATTAATGTGCCGACTGTAGACGGTATGTCAATTTCGTATTTGAGTGGTCGAATGCATAGGTGAGAAGAAATTGTAGAATATTGTGGCCGATGTGGCGTTAATCAGCGATTGATTGATTGAAAACTATTGAGTGGATGGGAATTCTCGGAGTTGTGGGTGGTCCGCCTATTCCGGCAGCCTAGTGACCTGCGCCGCAGCGTGGGCCCTGCGAACCAGTCCCTCGTTGTTGGTCGGGGTTCTCGCCGCGCAGAATGGCCTCCCACTGCTCCAAATTGTGGTTGGGAAGTTTATCGATAAAGGGATTTAATTGGCATGCCCACACCATGTGAAAAGCCGTAGCTATTTCTCCACAGTGTGGGCACTCTGGTGTGTAAAGTGAGGGGTACCATTGGTGGAGTTTAAATGGTGTAACGAGAGTGTCTGTAGCTGGCGGAGGGTGTGTTCTTCCGCCTTGTCTAGAGTTTTGTGAGGTGTGGGGTATGTCTTTCTGGCCTGTCTGTAAGCCTGCAGGTGTTCAGCAAAGGTGATTATGGGTTGTGTAATATGCTCTTTTTCCTCGTCGGCTAAGGGGGGATCCCGGTGTAAGAGAGCTCATTACTTCGCGCAGTTCCTTACCCTGGTGATTTTCACAGACGCACTGTGAACCAATTGTCGCCCTATTTATCAAGTGTAAATTTAGCATTCAAGTATAAACTTAGCAATTTAGCATCTAGAAGCCACTGGCCGGTACCGGAAACGTGTGCTTTGGTTTGTCATGATCTTGTGTTCCAGGGACTTTTTCCCTAACATTGAGTAGTCGCTGACAAACAAACTTTCGACACATTGCCCGAGGAATGTGGCGCGCGTGTGTTGCTCATGCAGATATTAAGCCGAAAGCCTTTCTGGTGTCATATATGGATGTGCGAAGGAGGTGTGCGTCCGCGCGCGGTGTCCACCATACGAGTATGTAGCAGAAAAAGAATGGTGTAAAATACAGGAGGAAAAAGTGAACCTAGAAGCCAAGTTTGGTGACTGTAGAGTAATTGGAGCCACAAATGTCAAATTTAATTCCGCCGAAATAGCGCCGGACGTGGATGTTGTCAGGGGACGTGAAAACAGCTCATACGTCGAAATAGGGCAACAAAAAACAAACGTCAAATTAGGGTTAGAAACAACGAGTGTGTGTCGAATTAAGAACGTCTAATTAACAGTAATTAATATTAGGATCATCGAAGGCCCTATCATTTGGGTCGAAGAAACGTGGATAATGTCGCATCTGGCAGTGAGATCTCGCAAAATGAGCAAGAAACGCCGGATTTGCGTCGAATTAGGTAAGAACGTCTAAGAATGACTACTGAGAGTGGTGCAATTTGTACTTTTTCCTGTGAAAGGCCGTTCTATTTCCGTTTTCTATATGTTGAGAATAGTTTCCCCACTTCGCCACGTTGCTGTCTTGTCGAGAAACTCGAAGTAGACTCTGGGTGTTGCAAAAACACGGTCGTGAAATCTTCGCAGGCGGTTGTCGGCGTTTGATTCCAGGCACTGATAGTGTGCGTCGGCACCTCGGCTACCGCTCGCGGCGCGCGTTTTCCCAGGAAGTGGAGCCGCGGGCCCGTCGCCTCTTTTTCGTGAAAGCCAGTCGTCGTCGACGCCACCTGGACACCACGTGTGGGGGCGCTTTCGCCGTCTCTCCCACGTCTCTTGTCTGGGCGCGCACCGAGAGACAAAAGCAACGAAAAGAGGCAAAATGAGCGAGGAATGGGGGACGGCTGGTTGCTCTGTATGTCTTCTCGGTGTGTGGAATTAGGTGGTTTTGTTGGTGCGTCCTCCTGTTCAGTTAACAGGGTCAGTACTGTCTTCGTCAAAAATGTGCAGCTAAGAGGGTTCGCTTCTAGAATACATAGTTTTGAAAAGGATGAGGACAAGACTTCAGATACGCAACGCTCCAGATACGCAACGCTCCAGATACGCAACGCTCCAGATGCGCAACGCTCCAGACGCGCAATCATACAAAAGCAATCATATATTTTTGAGTCTTGCATGCGTGTATATTCATCCCGCGCTCTTGCGGCAATTGAACAAAATGTTTCAGCCGTAAATACGAGGCAAGGTCGACGTGTTCCTCGCTTGGGTCTTGTCCCTGGCTGTATTCTATGAAACGACATATATTTTGAGATGCCAGACCCGTCGACGGGCGGCCGCGTGGTGCATAAAAGAACATTCTTTGCATTTACAAACGTGTTGGGACTTGAGCGCATAGCGGCATGCCGGGTACAGGCTGTGTGGGTATGAAGGGTTCCAGTTATTGCGAAAGAGCCTCGAACTTTGGGCAGCTGCTCGTTGTCTTGCGATGCCGTGCTGCGTTTTCTGGAGCCGGCCTTGTACGTAGGCCGACAAAAAACTCCGCAGGGAAGGTGTCACCCTGTGCAGTACCGACACCCGGGCACTTTTAGTGCCAGTGCCTTTCGGCTGGGCTGCGACGAATATGCGTGCGTGGATTACTCACGTGTTCGGTTCTATCGGTCTGTGCCTGACATGACCGAGGCAGTTAACGGAAGGTGTAAATCCTGCAGCAGGGATACTAACGGCCGCGCGCATGCTGATTAAGACACCGCTGAACTCGCAATCTAAAGTTTAAGGCGTGGTTTCGAAGATGTTAATTGTCCAGCGCTGCCCTGCCTCTCGGACGCAGTGTGTTTGGAGGCAATATGGGCCGGCCACGGTTAGGCGCTGCGCCGCAAAGGGTTCGTCGTCGGACTCGCGACGGTTCGTTCGTTGACACCGCGTCTCGCTTAAGAGCTGGCGTCTACCTGCCCTTTGGCTACCCGTCGCCTGCGCGCATTGTTGCGCGCGGCACGCCTGGCGCGGCCTGGCCGCCCGCGTACTGCACCGGCTGGCTTCTCCGATGGTGCTTCTTCGGGGAACCGGTTTTTCTCCCCCGTTTTCTGGTCCGATGCGCTTGTGTGGGCGGCCCGGCCGTCTGGCTCTCGCGCCGCCAAGATGGGTGCGCATGAAACTGGCCCATTGTTTTCGGCTGCGCGCAACGAACGGGGCAATAATGGTGGTCGTCGCGGAACGCCTCTCGGATCTGGCCTGCGTTGGTGTGCGCCGTCCTGCGAGGCCGTTTCGCATTCGATGTGTTCTTTTTTGTTCCGTACGTCTTTTTCCTTGACCAGCTGTCGATGTTCCAGTCCTTAGAAGAAACGCGGCCCCAGACCCGCTTTGCCAAACTTCCGAGTGCTAAAAATGCTTGTCGAGTGGGAAGGGGACGTGGCGTTTGCAAGCACATTCCCACTCAGTGCAGTAGCACGTTTTGTAAGCTGGCATTGCCTCACTTGTCCGATATGCGTGCGGATCCTACCCCGGGGATCACAAACTGTTGGCCTAATGTCGGTAATGTACTGGCAATGTCCGGCCCAACGCATTGCAAATACAGTGCCAACTATTGGGCCGATGCGAGTAAGGTGGTGTCCTACCGACTGAGCTCGGTATGCTGACGTCTCCGTCACTTCCAGCGCGTCCGCCATTTTTTTAAGGCGAAGGCCTTCCTCGGTTCATGCGCTGATGAGAGTAGCGATGGCAGTGACGATGCATTTAGTGGAAACATTCCTGTAAAGTGGGTTTCTACACTTCCGTTCTCAAGCAGATTTAAGCGCTGTCCCGTAATGGCAATTTGTTTTTGCCCCCCCCCCCCCCCCCACACACACACACAGTTCAAGCTGCTGGCGAAATCCCGGCGCACGAACTGCGCTCCCCTAGAGGACCTCCCCACCCCCTTTCATCTCAGTACTCACTCGCGAAGCCCGGTCGTTTGGCCGTCATGTGCGCCTTCTCCAGCGAGCCCTGTCTCGAAAAGGCGCGCACCTTGCAGTGCAAGCCTTCGTTTCCGAAGCGAGCCGGGGAGAGCGTTCTTCCCCGCACCCGCATCGCGGCGTACTGTGGGTGTGATGGACTGCGTCGTCGTCGCCCTACGAAGCAGCGCACGTTCATCCCGCGGCCCGCTGACGCGCGTCTCCGTCCCATCGTGCGTGCGTCAGTCGTTGGGGCGCCGGTAACGAGTCGTGATGTGCGCGTGACACTCGGACGACGGCAGGCACGGCTGAAGCGTTGCGTGAAGGAAGAGGGGGAGAGGCGGCGCTAGAAGTGGTCCCCCGTCACGCTCGGCTCGACGACGGCGTGCTCGGGACGTTTTTTGGCGTCGCTGTGCGGCGGCCTTCGAGTTGGCCACCCGCACGGCTGCAAAGCAGCCGCGGAGGAAGGAAGGAGCGAGCTCGTCTCTGCGCGTCGTCACGCCTTGCCACCAGCCGAACCGAACGACGCGTACGATGCGTAGTTTTCTCGGGCTCCGTCGCTTGCACGCTGTATCTCTGCCACCGCCATCCCTCGTAAAGCGTGGCTGCGAATCGGAAGCGTACATGTAAATTGCTTTTACGGGGATGCAAAGGCGCAATCTGATTCTTCTCAACCGTGCCGAAGCGAAGGCAGGAAGGTGGGAGTGAAAGAAGAAAGGGACGCAAAAGCGGAGGGCTGCGGAATAATTTCGACCGCCCGGAGATCTTGAACGTGCACTGACATCGCTCAGCTCAGTTCAATGTTTGCGGAATCGGGACGAGGTCTGACGGAGCCCGAAGCAGCAGGCCTCGGAACGCCGACAGTCGTTGCGGCCCCCTGTGCCAAGGCTGCGACAATAGTTAACGCAGAGCCATGTATCAACGTTGCTTCGCTTTTAACCAGCCACCACGGCCCACTGGCGGCGCAAGAATGCTTGAATCTCCTGTAGGCTAGTTTCTCAACTTTTTTTTTTTTAACGGGCAGGGCTACGTCTGTCTGCTTGGTTCGATTCGAGCTCAACCAGTCAGGCATTCTTTGGAGGAGCAGCAAGCATACGTGTTCCGTCATTGCGCGGTGGGTATGCCGTATTAGCATCCTTTTATGACACGCACGCACACACAGAGAAATCATCCGATCGCTTCGACCGACACTACAACAGTTGTTCGGGATGTTGGTACTCAGCGCTCTGTCATGTGCGCCGACACTGCACTCCCAGCCACTCGGCGATGGCTGCACCGAAGGGCTTTTTGCGTAATTATTATCATTATTATTTTCGCTAAGAAAGCGCAGCGCTATCCTCCCACCGGGCCTAACGAGGCGCGTCCATGGGGCCTGTGTCGGAGCGTGTCGTCTGTCGGGCACCTCCTCTTTTTCTCACCGGGATCCTCCTCGCCCCCCCCAAGAAGCCTCCGCGGTGACCATTGTGCGAATTCGGCCGGAGGCCACCTGTCTGCCGCCGCCGCCGTTCTCGCCTTGCCGTGGGACGGCGACGCAAACATTATGGCGATGGCACCTTCACCCTGAGAACATGGTCAATCTGAAAAAAATATCGCGATACCCCCTTCCAGCTTCTCGGACGAGCACGCGCGATTCGGACTACACATCCATCGTCAGCGCCCCGCTGCGATGTGTCCCACCCAGCAGTGTAGGGCTGGTGTGCACCGATAGATCCAAGGAGTAGAGAGAGCTTTGGTCCAGAAGCGTAGCCAGTGGCATCCTGTGCATTTCTGACGACGCGCTGCGTACCGTGTGCGTTACCTGAAGCTGGTGTTACGCTGCACTCCCCTGACGCGGGGTGGCTGGTTCATTCGGGCCTCTTTGGCGCTTGTTCGCTGGACGCCGGCGTCATCCCCACTCTCGTGTGGCGGTGCGTCGCTGGGCGCGCGAGCAGAGACCGAGAGAGACCTTGACCACGAGCGTTCACCCGTCTCGCGCGTCGCCCTTCCCTGCTGCGCTATCGGGCGCGCGCTTTGTTTCGGACGCACCGGTCTCCCCCTTCCTCCTGCTATCGCCAGCAGGCCATCGCGCACTCCTCCACGTGGTTCCGCAGGTCCCCTGTCGCGCCGTTCAAAGAAAGGGACAGTTCGGTGTAGAAGCTTCACCGGTCTCCCCCTTCCTCCTGCTATCGCCAGCAGGCCATCGCGCACTCCTCCACGTGGTTCCGCAGGTCCCCTGTCGCGCCGTTCAAAGAAAGGGACAGTTCGGTGTAGAAGCTTCGGGTGGAGAAGAGATTTAATAACTCGAAATGAATCTGTACAGGGAGGCATGATTGGATCAACCCTTATGGGGCTGTTCCTCATAAGCACCAGGTGGGGTCCCTAGTACGGGACCCCAGTGGCTTCGGGCACTGCCCGGGTGCGCTCCACCAAGGCCTTCTGTAGGGCAGAGCAGCCAAGCACCCGCCTCCCAGTTCTCCCGACTGGGGTTGGGGTGGGGTATAGCAGGGTTGGATGGGCAGGCCCACACCATTTGGTAGATGTCCGAAGACTTCTCCGCAGAGTGCGGACAGCTGCCCGAGAAAAAACGGTCAAAATGTTTGAGGACTGCCGGGCACAGCAAAGTATGAGTATGAAAGCGGAGCAGAAGCCGCTCCTACGCCTTTGGAAGGCCCTTACATGGGCGGGGATATAAGACTATGACCAGATTGATAGTGCAGAACAATATCTTTGAAAGTGGAGGCAGTAGTGAATTCTGGTTACTGATTGTTGAGATCGGAGGGGAATGCCTGGTGACAGAGGCGCGAGCAATACGAATTACAGATTGGGTGGCGATGGTGTGGGTGGTGATGGTGGAGAACTTTTATTAAGAAGGCCAAGAGTAAACCAAATTACATAGTAGCGTTGCGGGCGGCCTTCGGGCTGTCGGTTATGGCGTCCAGGCCGCGCCCAATCGCGACTTCCTCCGCCCACGTCACCAGCCGAAGTTGGACGTCAGGCTCAGTACTGGACAAATCAGCCTCCCACTGCTGCGGCCTGGTAAGGTGCCAAGAGGCAGGGGGCAAGTGTGTCGGGCAGGAGTGCAGGATAGGAGGGTAATCGACGCGGGAGCGGACACATAAGCGACAGACCGGCTAGTACGTTCCGGGGTGGATGCGGGCGAGACAAGTTGGAGTAAGACAGGCGCGGGCGTCATTCTGGAAGTGCTGTGGAAAGTTGCTAGTCGTAACTCGCAATATGTGATTCAGTGGCTAGGATGTTTGGACAGGTGATTAAGATCAGCCGTAAGCCTCCGCTACAGCGCTACTCCTATAGGTGGCAGGCAGCTTAGGACCACGCAGTTCCCTTAAGAGGACCTTGAGGAAGCTTCAGGCTCCCATTTTCCCATCACCTGCTTGGCTAGCCCTTATTATCTGTATCACTGTCATCGTGAACTCTCTTTTTTCCCTTAAGAGGACCCTGAGGCAGCTTCAGGCTCGAATCTTCCCATCACCCGCTTGGCTAGCCCTTATCTGTATCAGTATCACCGTGAATCATCTCTTTTGTGGAGCTGCGGGGGCTACTTTCGACCTAAGTATGCTGTTGGGAGGTTGCGGTCTCCGGCCTCACAACAGGACGACCGAGTCGTCGCCCGGACTGCCGGACACCAACCAAGATTAAGAGCCAAGCCATCGCTCATGATAACCTTTCGGCTTTCGGAGAAGAGTGGTATATCTCCGGTTATAATGCGCTACACTGTAGAACTCGGATTACGGAGACGCACTGGCCTAAATACATTACCATACCGGTTTCCCTCAAGTCCGTTGCGCAGTAACCATTCCCTGCCACACCTGGTATACATTTTAGGCCACTGCGTCTAAAGATCGACATCGTTTTGCCTCCCATTTGTCCTTTGGAAGCATTTTCTTTCGTCGCTTGCTTTGTCCCAAGACTCGTCTCCCTGGTTGGGCGTGTTGGGGTGTAGCACGTGCGGGTCGACCAATTTGATTAGCAACTTCCACTCTCTCGTCGCCAGCGTGCCTCGAGCATTCACGGACAAGATGTGTTTGCTGAAAGGGAGAATTCCGCTTCGTTTCGAAAAAAAAATAAAATGCGGTCGTTCGCCGCCCCATGTTCGGCCACGGCCGGTCTCGAGGGAGAGAGCGCTTCTCCCCCGAGACCGGCCGTGGTTCGGCGAAGCATTTTGGCCCCAGACTGAGCCGCGACCCAGCTGGGCGCCAGAGTCGGTCCTCCGCCTCCGCTCCCCTGTATTTTCTGGTGGCTTGGGGGGAGTTATTCCTCCGCCGTTTGTTTACCGTGAGCCTCACTCACCCTTCTTCGCTCCTCCCCCGTGTTCTTCCCTTTCGGCCCCCGGTCGGGCGCAACCGATCTCCGACGCCCGCGTATGGCCGGAGGCCGTGGTCCGACCGACGATCGGGGTATTTCGGGGCTTTCCCAAAAGGATCAGCAGATGGGGGCCGCAACACTTGGTCACGTGTTGTTTTCTCTTTTTATGCGTGAGTGCGCGTGCGTCTCCGTCCCTGGGTCCAGACGTTGCGCGGGATCTCTTTCCGACCGAAGTATAAAAGTGCGCCTGTCGGGGGGGCCCGCCCTGCTGCATGGCCGCCTGGCTTTCGTCTTCTCGGTTGCCGCCAGTTTCTCCGTGGTAGTGGCTGGCTGTCTTGTACGCGCAGAGGAGGAGGCCACGTAGCTTCGCTGTGAGGCCGCTGCCGTGCCCCCCCCCCCCCCCCCCTACCCCTCCCCCCTCATCGCTTCTAACCATGCAGCCCTTTTCTTCTGGACTGCTAGGTTCGTCCCGACTCCCGAGACATGTGCTATGTGCGCGAATTGCGGCCTGTGCCTTTCGTGAGCTTGTGGTCTGATGAAAAGGCCGATTCACACTGGCGACTCGCGGTCGCGCGACACGATTCGTTACGGAGGAGGCGATTCGTCACGCGGAAGGGGAGGCAGGAACGCGTCGCCAGCGACCCGTTTGAGGCAGTCGCTCGTTGAGTGGTTTGTTGCGACGCGACTTAAAGTTGCAGAACTCCTTAAGCCAATCCGAAACGATTCCGAACTGATTTATCCCGAGCGCGATAGCAGAAAGCGAAAAGGCGCGGAAGTCGACCGTTCGTTCAAGTCTCGCGAGTCGCATGCCGGTGCCAACACCCGGTGGCGATCGGCGTTTGTCTCTGATCGATGAAACTCTGTCGCGCGACCTTCGCGAGTCTCCAGTGTGAATGCGACGGGCCAGTCGGTTAGCCTCTGATCTAGCTCTTGGCGGTTCCGGTAGGCTGGCTTTAGCGTTGCAGTAAATAGAAAATAACGAAATAGATAAATGATATGACTTTTGTTTTCCTTCCTTTTAGTAGCCTGTACGGAGTCGTAAGTTGTAACCACTGCGTTTGTTGCAGTCTATAAATAGAGATAAATATTAGTTGTATGTGTTCCTTTAAATAAAACTTGTCACGACGTGTACCGTTACTACAGGAGAGGTACGTTAAGAAACACTAGTTAAAAGATAACACTCCGCCCCTTTCCCTCGTCTCGATATCGGTGTGCTTCAGGAGCCGCGATTTGGTGTGTGGGCGCCCGCTACCGACCAGTCTGCAGCGTTCCTTCTTCGCCAGTGCAGTGCGCGCCTACTGTGTTTGTTTTGACGGCCGATTCGGTGCCCAGACCCTGAGCTCGCGGCGGTTTGCGTTCGCGCCGGCCGGCATTTCTGCTCCCGCCGCGTTGTTTCCCCGTCGTTCTCCTCATCTGGTTCTGGGGGCCGTATTTACACGCCACGGGGCCCGTGGGCCGCTGTGCGGACGACGACGGTTTATTTTTCCATCCCTTCCTCCCGGCTTCGCCAGCGAAGAACACAGCCGTTGCGGCACGCAGCTAGAGGGCAGGCGGCACAGGACGCCAGATTGCCCCGCTGTCCGTTGCCGCTTAGCCTCCGATATATACAGCTGACATGCGGCTTTGTCTCGATGCTCGGTTTGTGTTCTCCTCCGAGGAGCGGACGGAGCCCCGCAGTCGTCGTGTTGGAGACACGTGCTCCGGCAACGCGAGAAGCGATGCGCCTTCTTGTACCGGCGAGCAATGGTCGGAATGCTGCGGACACGTATCTTCAGTTGGCTTAGTGTTATAAAGTGAACGCCTTTCTTGCATTCGACGTTTCGGCAGGAGCCCTGTCTTTCTCAAGACGCTTGAGAAAGGCAGGGCTCCTTATATTAACGCTAGAAACACGGACAGATAGAAAGACTCACACATTGCGCTTAACTGACAACTGAGGCTTTATTCATGAAGCATGCCTTTATATACACAGTGATAGAAAATGGACAACCAGACCCGTCGCGTAACATTAAATATCACCTTCTCCCCCCCCCTAAAAAAAAAAAAAATCCCTTCGCTTGAAGTATTAGGGAAGTGTGCATGTTTCTTTACCATCTGCGATGTTTTCTGCCTCAATCATTTCTCTTGCTGCTCGGTCATCATACTGTACCCATGACTATGACTATCCCGGACTGACTAATCAAATCATAAGTATCATGATTGATTAGTCAGTCATGTTGACGGAACACGCCAGTCGTGGCGGAACTCCGTGTGCAGCGGATTAGAGAGTAGATTTTCTCGGGAATAGCCTAAACACGGTGACACCTTCTACTCTTTCGAACCGGTCGCAAGAGCATCCTTGCAGTGTAGTGGAGGCAGCGTTGTGGGGAATTATCGATAAGCGCAAACGACGCCGTGGTTACTGTGCTCGCCTCCGTCGCGTCTCTCTGTGCTGCCAGGTTTTTGTAAGGCTTTCCGTGCGCCGAAGGGATGGTCCGTGATCGTGGTGGTGGAAACGGGCACTCAATACGTCGACTTGTCTCCGCGCTCTGACCGGCAAAGTTGGTGTCTGGCCGATAACTTACATCTGAGCGCACCGAATTTCAAGCCTGCACAGTAAAGGCGTTTCGCGCGGGAATCCCTGCCGCGGCCGCCTGGAGTGCGTCTGACGTGCGCCTTTCGCGCCTTCCTCGAAAAGAGAAAAATTTGAGGCGAAACCGTGTCGCCAGATTTCTTGCCCGCCTGAAGGAAGGAAGTAGGAAAGAGTAGATAGTGAAGATTCGCTAACTTACCTTGCCGTTTACTAATGCGTGGAGGTTGGTGCGGAAAGCTCGTGTCAGGAAGCCTAAATATAGGCGCGGCGTTTTTGTGCCCGCTACTTTCTTCAAAAAGAGGGGGTAAAAAAAAAAAATGGATGCACAAGACGCTCACGTGTCCGTGGAGATTTCGTCCGGGAAATGAAACCGCGGTCACTGACATTGGCTATTCGCGGGTGAGCTTTTTCTCGGACGCTTTCTTTCTCTGAGAAGGACTCCTCTCTGCCAGCGCGGACAGATGTTTTTTTCGCGCCCGACGGTTCTTGGCTCATCCGCAAATAGCGGCGGGTCGCGCTAAAGGACCGCGCTGCGGTGACAGCCGTTTCTCGAGAAGCTATCTGACCAGGGGCAGCGACACACGGCCGTCCCGTCAATCTTGCCGCTGCCGACACGTTCCTCAGATAATCGATCCCGCTGATTGCGAAATTGTCTCCGCCTGTTGCGCCTCCTTGCGTCGAAATCTCTCGTCGTTTCGGGGGTCACGGGTTATTCAGCTTTCGAATCGCTATATGTATGCATATATGTAGCACTGCGCTGCTTGTGCTCAAAACGTGATCATCCAGGGGTTGAATAGTATAACGATGCCAAAATCGATCGATTCCATTCCACCGGCGATGACGACAAAACTGCGTGCCATTACGCCAATGCCTGACTTTTCACTAAAATAGCCAGTGAAATAGTAACAGGCATGCCCTTTGCCTTGTTTTTTTTTTTTTTTAACAAATGCCCGTAAAACGAGTTTATTGTTTAAGAAATTTAATTTTCTAAGGCGGTAGTAGCAGTAAGATTTATAATAAATTTCCTGTGACGTGCGACGCAATTTCATTATGCACATATTCAAAATTTGGTCGATCGATGGCAGAGAGAGTGACGGCACGGAATCGTTTTCGATGGAATAGAATCGCTGTATTATTCCACCCCAGCTTCGGCTCTGCTCCCACGTGCTGTGCTAAACGAATTAACCCGTGATCTGTGTATTTTGACATAATCTCTACCATTAGCCTATTCGCGCGTAAGATCTCCCGGTTCTTTAAATTGTTCCCGGTACTCTGTGGTACTGTCACCGCCGAGAAGAAAAGACGGTGAAACGAACCAGGTGCCAATAATTTACTGCGAAATGCCGCCATATCGCATATCAGCTAATTGGTTTGGGTGTTGGACGGCTCTTGATCGAGAGGATGCGGATTTGGTCGTGGCCGGGTTTCGATAGAGCCGAAATGAAGCCCGCACACTATGCTATAGCAGTGCACGTTTGAGACCTGTTTAGGAGCTCTTTGAATGCAGCAGCTTTTAAAAATGCCCGCAAAAACAGTGCTCTAACATGACCTGTTACGAAACCCTGCGTGTAATCTCGCTGAACCTTCATCAGTATAACTCGGTCACCGTCCGCCGTCACCGAGTTGTCATTGCCAATTTGCTTTAATGTTTTATTGTATCCATTGTTTCGCTATAGCCGGTGTTGCCATTATCGCCCCGAGGATTCACGCACTTTGCAGTTTTCGCATTCAAAGTGCCCCTCCCCTAAAGTCGTCGCATTGAAACGACACGAAAGCAAGATGACACATGGACACGAGGCCCCCTGTCTTTTTGAACGCTATTTTTTATTCATAGCGCACTAGCCAGCAGCGCTCAGTGAACCAACCCTACCCCACACGCATAATCTGCTTTTCCGAAAAACTTTGCGTCCATCTCGAGTACATAAGGCGGCTCTCGAGTACCGGAGATGGCGTATCTTGGCACCACCCGTCGCATCCTTTGGGGCCTGGCGATCTGGGAGCTTTTTTTTTTTTTTTTTTTTTTTTTTTTTTTTTTTTTTTTTTCATTTTGGTCTCGGCGGTGTGTTCTTGTCCCGGCTCTTTTCTAGCTTTATTTTCTCGGCGACACATTTCTGCAGCAGGCCTTACCACTCACGAAGTTCCCTCAGCATGTGGAATGACTTGTGGCAGTGTCGATAACGCCACGTTTTATCTCCGCTGCACAGGGCTTCTCATTAGCTTATGACTTTTCTTGCTTCATCGTTTCGGCTGCTGAAGGCGATAGTGAACCATGATCTATTTATCGGAGAAAGATCCCAGATCGCGAACTGCCTTTTGCTGCGCGAAGAGTGGTTCAGAATGACAGCGGAGGGTCACGCAGCTAACAATGGAATCCTGGGAGAGAGCCTTCAAGGATGCGATGTGAAAACATCTTCCAGACGCGGAGAGAAGTCGAGTGATCAAACGAAGAGGCGAGATATGTGGAAAGGGGGCTGGAATCCATAGCCGTCGTTCCCTCTCCATTTCTGGAATGGCCCTTGTAATTAGGGCTGCTCCGTTGGAGGGGGGGGGGGGGGGGGGGGGTCGCTTTCGTTGGCCCGCTCTCCATCCAGATGCGACTGTCCCCGTCACGCGCGCAAGCACGAAACACGACTGGACGCATCGTCGTGTCGAGGCGGTCGCTCCGTGACTCGTCGGCGCTGATGGAAGGATGGCTGGGCCCTGTCGCTGGCCTGCTACGCCGTCGCCGTGCCTGTGACGGCAACAAGTGCTTTTGGAGACGGGGCGGCGTTTTCTCCTCCGGAGCGGCGAAACAGGCTTCTTCTCTCTCTCCTATGATGGTGCTGCGGCGGCCGCTCTCTTCGCATTCCTGGGACCCCGCTTGTTTGGTTTCTTTGCGAGCGGCGGCGTGTGGAGCGGAACGGGACGAGTCTGCCCAGCGAAGGAAGCAGAGAAAACAACAGAAAAAAAGCAGCCCCCCGGCACGGAGCAGCAAAGAGCGCCGCTGCACAGGGGGATGGGAAGAAGGGGGACGCATCGTCGAGAGAAGCCGTCATTTCGCGGCTGCTTCAAGGTTGTGCGTCCCCTTCCCCTCCGCCTGCTATGCGGCTTTTGAATGACGTTGGGAGAGGATGAGGGCCGCCGACGCCGGGCAGCTCGGCCGAGCGAAGGCGGCGGTCCTGCACCGCGATAACGACGGCAAGAAAAAGAATCGGTCGTCCTCTCCCGACCGGCACGAAGTAATCGGCGCTGGCGCGCATAGTTCCGCGCCGGACGCGCCGCATCGTGCCCGCGCGCGCGCGCTTGTTGCAGCAGCAGTGATCGCAGCCGCCATTTTCTTTTCTTTTGTCGCGCGCATGTTCGCGCGTACGCTGTGCGTCACGTGACGTCGATGCGTTCTGCGCTCGTCCAATGGCGCGGCTCGGCCGACCGTGTTCCTGCGTGCGCTGCTCTTCTCCCGTGATGGAGAAAGCGTGACTCTCTTCAAGATGCGAGGAGGAAGAAGAGGGTGAGGGCGTTCCGTTGAACGGCGCGCAGCACCTGTCGTCGAGGCTAGTGGAGCGCCGTTTCGGCGCTCTTTTGCTTTACTCGCTTAATTTCTTTTCTCCTGTTTATTTTTCTTTGGGAGGCGCTCCGAGTCGGCGCCGCGCGGCGCTCACGTCGGCACTACCCTCTAGACCGGACGCGCTCCGCGCGGGCGCACACTTTCGTCTGCTCGGCTCCGTTCCTCCTGCCGCGCGCCAGCCAAGCACTTTGCTGCTCTGGCGGCTCTTTTTTTTTCCACCCCCTTCTGTCGCTGTCACACTTGTTTCTCCTAGGTCACCCCCTTCTTTAAGTCACTTCGGTCACAAGCTCAGTCCGACTTCTCGGACGGCACTCCTTTTTCTTTCCTGTCCCTGTCCGCCGCCATTTCTTTCCCTATCCGCAGTCGTTTTCTCTCTGCGCCGGTTGTCATTCTTCGACCCTGCACGCTTTCGACCTCGGGCTGCGCGAGCCCTGCGGCAGTCCCTCGCGCGTGGCTCCTTCACGTGTTGCGACTTGTCAAGTGTGCGCCCAAGCATCCTTCTTGCGTCGCCGGTTCCCTCTTTTCCCGCCGCCCTACACCCTTGTGAGAAGCCCTCATCGCACTCGTGAGGATCGACGTTGGACTTGCACCGCACAGTCTGGACAAGTCTTTTTTTCATCACTCAAGGCTCGGATTATCTACTTCGAAGCGAACTCGTCCGTAACCCACCGACGTTTTTTGTTACATACCTCGAGGAGATAGCGCCTTCGACTCCCTTCACCATATCGAGAGTCGACGGTGCAATCTTGCTGCAATAAGTGATCCCGGTGTTTCTCTTGGTGTTCCCGTGTGGTGTGTGTTTTTTGTATGTGTCGTGATATTTATTACTGAGACTGTTTTTTTATCGCCTACTAACTGCAGACCCAGTTTCTTCGGAGTTTGTGGAACGTTACAACGTGTTCAGAAAAAGGCGCTCCAGTCCCGCGCCGTTCCTTCAGGTGCTCGTAGAAGACAGGAAGAAGAAAAAGGTCCACCCCTTCGTGACCTTGAGCGCTGCAGGTGTGCCGAGTCGTTTATTCGGAGCGCAAGTCTTTACCGCCGTTCAATTCCGGCAGCATACCTCGTTCCAGCTCCCTTGTGTGCGCTCGGGGCGCCCGCGTTTGGAGAAAAACTTTCCTCCCGTTTTCGCCGGTGGAGCAAAGAAGAAAGCCGAGACGTAGTTAGCCTGTTTTGCTTTCTTTGTCGGGGCCCGTTTGTGTCCGTGGGAGGAACCGTTGCGGCCTGGGGCCAACCGAACCCAACCCTTTTGGCTCGGAGAGGGAGCTCCACAGCAGCTGAACGGACAAGCCGGGGAGTATTGAACGGAGCAGCAGACGACGCAGCTACAGCACCCGTCCGCGTGGGTGGCTTCTCTGCATTTATTTTGGTCTTCTGGGAACAGCTCCGAAAGATTGTCATCGTCGTATTATTTTATTTTTTTCGGGTGCTGCGCGGGTGTTGTGCGTGAGCGTGCGACGTCGGTTCTGTTGGTGGTGATACGTTGGGCGAACAAAAAGAAAGTAAGAAAAAACGGATTAGGCGAGGAAGGCATTCCCTTTCTGTCGGCTACTCCCTGCTGCTGCTGCCAGGCCTTCTGCGAAAGTGTGGAGAGAGGAACGGAAAGTTCGCAACAAAAATGGTGAGTGTGTCGCGGCTGCCACGACGCTTCTTTTTTTTTTTTTTTGTCCTCTCTGGTTGGTGCTCCCTCCTTTCCTGTCCCCTCCCTGTTTTGTCCCGCCGCCGGCTCGCGTTTGTTATGTTTCCTTTGCGCTTTTTGGCCGACACCGCGTGGTTGTTGACCGGCTTTGGTGCCCTCACCGTCACCTGCTGCGTGCGGCGACTCTCTCTCCCCCGTCCTTCCCTCCTCCCGCCTGGAAAAGCCGGTCATTGTGCTGTCTGCCGAGGGTTCCACTGCCGGCGGGCGGCCGGCCTTCCATGTCATTTTTCGATCGCGGACGGGTAGAGGACTTCGGCGGTCATGTCATGGGGTCATTGCGGGCGCCCGTCCTCTTTCCGGTTTCAGTGTCGCTTTGACCATACTGGTGCAACTAACGTGGCTTCACACCGGCTTGAATAAAATCGGTCACAGATTCCGTGGCAGCGCATTCTTTCGTTCCCGCTTTTTTTACTGTTCGTTGCGGCGAAGCGCCGCAGGCTGCTGCTACTGACTGGCCTTGCGATTCCCGCGAGGCGGGTGGCTTCCTGTCGTGGCGCGTTCCTTCTGTCCGCCGTCGTCGACACCGTGACCCTCGGCGAACTACTCGCTCACGAGAGATCGGGGGCTGGCGTCGGTGCGATAAGCAGAGGGGAAAAGAATGCATGCCTTTCGGCGCTGCTCGTTGACGCGCGACGCTCAAGCAGGAGCGGCTGCTGTAGGATCGCAGTACTGCGGACAGTAGGTTCGAAACAGTCCTGCGAGCACAACGGACATGTTTACGAACGTGAGAGCGCGCGTTCCACGAAACCAGACACGTAGTTACAGCATTGTATGCTGCCTTAGCCCTCGCCGGAGAAGCGTTACAGCTAGACAAATATGGCTTTCAAACAATCTTTGACGGAATAAGTCCGCTTCAAACTACCTCTTGGAACGGAGAGGTGTCAAGAAGGGTTCTGGAAACGATTACCTGTGTAGCTCGCCTTCCTCAGTTTGCCAATGAGTCCGCGTATTCCGTGCCGATTTAGCCCGCGCACGGTTCTCCCAGTTCTCCCGTGTCTGACACTGCTGCTCCCGCGGGGCTTCCGGTTGTTTGCGAAATGAAGGGAAACCGCGAGCGCTCGGTCACGCACACACACCGCCAATACGTGCGGAGAGTTGTAATGATTCGCGGCATTGTATAATGCGTGTCCGGAGCGGTGGGAAGCAGCGACGCCCGACGACAGTTCATTAGCATGCTCCCTGCCGCATGATCCTCGTCCGGTTTTCGCCTCCGGGACCGCGCGCTCTTGTCGTCGCTACTGCGAATAGGAACCGCTTCTTCTATTTGTGGTCGCGCTGAGCAGCGTCCATTCTTGGGAATCCGTTTTTCCCGGGGGCCGTTTGCGCGGGAACTCGAATGGGATCAGTGTCTGCCGAGCTTCGTCGGTGGTCTCCGCGGTCCGCACTTGCACGGTTGTTTCTCGTGTGTTGTGGTTCGCTGAAGCGCCTGGTCGCTCGCGTGTTGTCATTCGGAGCTAAACCTGGCAGTAACTGGGACAATGATCGAGCTCTTGGCAACTGTTTCCCTGGTGGGCGTTGGCTCGTGAACTCGTGGTCGTTGCGAGGCAGTCGTGAGTCTGTGTTGACACTGTTCAGTTCGTCGCCCCGAGAACTCTTGACAGACGCGTCATTTGAAAACGTGGCCCCCGCGCGCTTTCTGCATAGTAAGCTTTTTGCTGACCAGGGCTGACCGGCCAGGCACTTTGTGACCTTTGGAATGCTTAGACGGGGGGGCTGTCACGGTCTGCAGTAGACACGGGAAAGGAAACAAACTCGGCACCTGCCCGTTCGTGCCGTCTCGGCCGTCTAAGCTCGGCTGGCTCCGACTGATCGTTCATTCGGCGCCGAGTTTTCAAACCTCGATATGCCAATGCGACGACGAGGCGGCCCAAGTGTTGTA
Organism: Amblyomma maculatum; assembly: GCF_055883805.1. Classification (NCBI taxonomy): domain Eukaryota; kingdom Metazoa; phylum Arthropoda; class Arachnida; order Ixodida; family Ixodidae; genus Amblyomma; species Amblyomma maculatum. Next base: position 64,304,234 of record NC_139351.1, on the reverse strand, counting down.
CTTTGAACGAGCCCTGTACGGTAGACATTTACCCGGTGCTCTTCTCTGTCCCACATGGAACAAGCGTGGCCTCGTCGTTTTAACTGTGACAGTGTTTGGAAACCTGCGGAGGCTGACGCGTGACGGGGGCTAGGGGAGGTCGTTGAACGGCCTTTGTTTCTCTCTCGGTGGACTCTTTTTACCTCCACTGCTAATGTCGTCCGTCTGTTCGCTGCCGTCGAATCGAGGCGGCCGGCTTTTGAAGCCAGCACGTGCTGCGATACGGTTGCGCTTGCCTATTCGTTCCGCGGCAAACTGTTATTCGAAGTCGGTGCCCGCTCCGCGTCTTGCAGCGGCAGCTTGGCAAGTTGGCAAAGCCACGCGTCGCGTGCCTCGTGCGTGCTTCTTCGTCGCCGTCTCGCTTCGTTGGCGGTGGTCGCCATCTTGGACGCTTTCTCTCTTGCCACCGATTCGGCGAATCTCTCTCCTTCTTGTAAAGGGAGAGGGAGAAGCGACGCGGGTAGCTGGCGAGCATGAGGGCGCGGTGTGGCGGCTGGCTTCTTTTTCGCTTCTTTTCTTCTTCGATGCTTTGAAGTGCATCGCACCGCGGCTTGTGCAGAGGCGGTAGTGAAGAGGGAGGGGAAGGAGGCTGACGTTGAGTGGCCTTGGCCGAGGTTAAAGTGCTTTCCTGTCTGTGCGCCGAGGGCCGCCCGCGAACCTGGGCGAGCGGAGCGGTAGCCTCTCTCACAAACCCCCTCCCCAATGCCTCTCTTCTGTACCTTTTTTTCCGTTTCGTTGTTTTCTTTTCCTCCGTGGGGCTCATCGTTCTGCTCCGCGGGCGAGGGCGGGGGCCCGGGCGAGCAACCTGCCTGCCTTCAGCTAGCTCTGCAAGCTGCCGGTGCGTGTTCGTCGTCGTGGTCTGTTGCGCCATATTCTCTCCCTCTCCTCGTCTGCTGCCTCATCTTGCCTCCTCGCTAGTTCCTTTAATTGGCCCTATTCTTGTCCGCTTGCGTTTTTGAGCTGCTTCCTTCGCTCCACCCTGGTCGGGCGTCTCATTCACCGGGCGCTGCCGACCACTTCAGTTGTGTGGCTGGTCGCGCATGCGGGCACCTCTCGTCACGTTCTGGGAATGAGATTATTCGGCTGCCCCTTTTCTGTGTCGCGCTTGGCGATCGCATTGGCGGCTCTGTGCCTCGCGCGCGGGGAGAGCAGCGTACTTGAGGCGTACTTATTTTCTTCCGTTGGACGTGAAGTTATATGACCCCTGATCGACTGCCGAGATTGCGTGCCCGGCCCGAGCTACGTCAATTGGAGTTGACTGACACGTCCCAGGATTCGTGTACTTTAGCTGTACATCTGACTAGACAAAGACAGAAAACAACGCACGCTGTTGGCGTGAGTGCGCGGTCCCTGTTACGATTAATTCTTAGCATTTCACCCCCCCCCCCCCCCCCCCCCGAAATAGTATATAGACGAGAAAATTGGAGCACTGTACAGTGAAACTTCACTTGCACGCACTTCACGGAACCTTAGGACAAGGTTTGTTAAAGTGAAAGTTCGCCGAACAGAAATCAGTGCGTTGAACCTTGTTTCCATTATTAGCTCCAAGAAACATCGAGTGTTCAAATCATGTCTCAAGTTCTCAACTCATTCATTTGTCGCTGTATTCATTTGCAAGTAAATGATCCAGTAATCTTTTGCTGCACATATGAACTTGGGACTGCAGGGGTCTTGAACTCTTGTCACTGTGTGCAAGCTCCTGTGAACCTTGTCCGGCACAACAGCGGCCGGCTGTGCCGCAAACGCCTTCACTTCCTCCGAGCAGATCGTTCCTTGGACTGATCAGTTAACCAGCGGGCATGCGTACGTACGCCTTTCTTGGAGCTAGAAGGCTGAGTGGGGCTGAAGCTGCGGCTTTGACAAAGCTAGCTAAACGGCGGCCAGTTTTGCGTCACGCGGTAATGGAACGTATCAGTGAGGGGGAGGGCAGAAGCGTTCAGGATCTGGCTACAGAATAGATATTCAGCTCGAACTGAGGATGACGACATTAGCCTAGAACCAGCGGACAATAATTTCAGAGATATCATTGCTGAGTGCGCTGTAGAAGCAGGCGGTAGGATATATGGAGGCGATACCGGTAAGCTGTCTAAGGAGACGAAAGATTTGATTAAGAAACGCCAACGTGTGAAAGCATCCAACCCAAAAGAACGGATAGAACTGACAGAGAGATCAAAGGTAATCAATAGGCGCAAGGTGGTCGATATGTGCAAGTATGACATGGAGAAATTTGAGCATGTTGTAAAGAACGGGGACACCTTAAAGCGGTGAAGAAGAAATTGGCCATCGTCAAAAATCAGATGTGTGCGCCCAAGGACAAGGCAGGCAACGTCATCACGAATATGGACAAGATAGTCAAAGTAGCCGAGGAGTTCTATACTGATAAGATCTCTATAGTAGCCAAAGTATTCAGGACAATAATGAGACTGGAAAAGTAGTCAGACGTTCCGCCAGTGACGAAGGGCGAGGTTAAGAAAGCGTTAGAAACTATGAAAAGGGGGCGAGCAGCTGGGGGGGATCAGGTAACTATATATTTGGAAAGTAGGGGGGTGTATCGTGCTAGGAAAGCTGGCCATCCTGTATACGCAGTGCCTCGTCTCATCGACGGTACCGGAACAGTGGAAGAAAGCAAACATTATCTTAATTCATAAGAAATGGGACGCTAAGGACCTGAACAATAAACCAGTCTGCTTACTGTCTGTTACGTATAAGGTATTTACCAAAGTAATCGCTAATAGAATCAGGTCAACTTTAGACTGCAACCAAGCAAAAGATGAAGCAGATTTTAAAAAGGATACTCTACTATCGATCATATCCGTGCTATCAACCAGGTGATAGAAAAAGGCTCGGAATATAACCAGACCATATACATACATTCATTGATTACGAAAAAGCATCTGACTCAGTAGAAACCTCGGCGGTGATGCAGGCATTGCGAAATCAGGGGGTTGACGAGCCGTACGTGAAGGTGCTGGGATATATATATATATATATATATATATATATATATATATATATATATATATATATAGTGGCTGCACAGCAACCATAGTTCTGCATAAAGTAACACAATTCCCATAAAGAAAGGTGTTAGGCAAGGAGGCACGATCTCCCCAGTACTATTCACAGCTTGCTTAGAGGAAGTATTCAGAGACTTGGCACGGGAGCAGTCAGAGATAAGGGTCAGAGATAATATACCTCAGTAAACTGCGATTTGCTGACGGCATTGCTTTGCTAAGTAACTCTGGGGATGAACTGCAAAGAATGAGTGATGACCTAGACAGGAAATGTAGAAAGGTAGCCTTGAAAATCAATATGCAGAAGACTAAGGTAATGTTCAACAGCCTTGGGGAAGGAACTGCAGTCTAATATGTCTACTTAGGACAGGTACTAACAGTAGATCCGGGCCGTGAAAGGGAAATAGCAAGGAGAATAAGATGTAATGGAGTGCATCTGGCAAGCACTAGCAGATTGTGACTAGCAGCTTATCGGTATCGCTCAAGAGGAAAGTATACAACAGTTGCATCTTGCCTGTACTCACCTATGGGGCTGAAACGTGGAGGCTAACGAAGAGGGTTCTGCTTAAGTTCAGGACAACGCAGGGGGCTATGGAACGAAAAATGGTAGGGGTACAATGTTAAGAGATAGGAAGCGTGCAGAGTGGGTCAGAGAGATACTTCAAGTTACTGACATTCTAGTGGAAATTAAGAAGAAGAAATGGGCATGGGCAGGACATGTAGTGCGAAGAGAGGATAACCAATTGGATTCCAAGGGAAGGAAAGCGTAGCAGGGGGCGGCAGAAAGTTAGGTGGGCGGATGAGGTCAAGAAGTTCGCAGGAGTCAAGTGGATGCAGCTAGCACAGGACCGGGTTAATTGGAGGAATGCGGGAGAGGCCTTTGCCCTGCAGTGGTTATATAGTCAGGCTGATGATGATGAACGTATGTTTTCTTGAGCTATACATACGCATGAGAAATGGCTTAGTTCTGCGCACCCCCCTCCCCTCCCTGTATTTTTATTTTTGTGCTTGAAGCTGAGGAGACTGAATGCTCCCGATTGTTTCTAAATGCTCCTTTGCTGCACAACGTGAAGAAAAAAGATGTCAGTGTTGGCATGACTAGTTGGCCCGCGCCATGTCGGCAAGCCGTTGCGTCTAGGCTTGCTTCGTGTGGTTCGGGTGTGCTGCACTGGTTTCAGCGTGGTGCCGGCGGAAAGCCGTGTGCTGGCACAGCAACACCTCTGCTGGCCCTCTTCTCCGCGGACAGGTGCAGGTTTTTCCTTCGCGAACGCTTCGGTCGAGTCTTGCGGGACGCGCGCATCTGGCAACTGCCGGCTGGGCCCATAGGTGACACAAGCGTGAAGGGAAAGAAGCCTCATTAGCATGGAGTCAACTGTGGCTCCCATTGAAGGAATACTTTTATTTTTCTCTACCGTCTTCGCTCTTTCACACGCGCGGTCTCTCTGATGTCTTTTTGCGGGTTCGTTGTGCTGTAAAGAGCTTACATTTCGTTCTCCTATAAATCATTCCATTCGCTTTGATGAGTGCGCGGTGGTTGATGAAAGAAGCGGCCACAAAACGAAAGGCGTGCTTCAGTGAGACCACGGGGAAACGAACGACTCCGGACCGGCCAGGCGATGCATAATTATTTTTTTTTTATTCGTGCCCACACTGGCGAGGTTAATAACAGATGAAGAGTACAACGGACAAAACGGAAGTCACCGCTGCGTCTGACAGCCCGTGACGGTACTCCCGCCTCGCGTGCCGCGTGCGCCCACGTCTTCGCCGTCATGGTTCTTGCCGACGCCGTGTGGCGTGTCGGTGGTGCCTCAGGAGTAGGGTGCCTCGACGCTGGTGTGTCACCGTGGCTCGGCAGAGAGGCCGGTCGGTAAGGATGATTGGACATTTCTCCTGCGTGTTCGAGTTTCTGCAGTGCGTGTTTTAGACAAACAGGAAGTAGCATTTACAATTGCTCCCGCAGACGCGACCGACATTTTTGCGGCATCTCGCCATAGGTGGGGGATGGATGTCCCGCCTCTGTCGTCTTTACCGTGGTGGCCATCTTCGAGGCCACTCTCCGGTGAATCTGCTTCGCACGGTCTCCCTCCTGCCCCCCGTGTCGGCTGGCCAACCAATCTGTGCCGTTTTTCTGGTTCGTGACCGCGCGCCGGCGCTTTCTGCACCCATTCTTAAGCGCAGTGTGGTGGTTTTGGCGCGCTTTTAGCGTCGGTCACACCAGCGGGATGGCCTCGGAGATCGCATTTCGGCGCTCATCTAGCTGGAGAACCGTGTCGTCGTGGTCCTGTACCCCGTGGTCTCCGAAGCACTCCGTAGTCTGCGGGCGAACAATGTGCGTAGCATCTCCTCGTCTCCATTTTGTTTTTTCCCTTGGGATCGTCTCTTCGTGTTCCCTTCGCTTGGCGCTCGTGACGGAGTTGTAAAAAACGCGAGCCTCGCCGACGTGTCGTCGGTGGTGACACGGTTCCCGTTGCTCCGCTTTCGCCGGCGTTGCAAGGTGCCCCTTTTCAAGGCGAAAAGGTTGCGCGCGGGCTTTTCTGCCGCCTTCTCCCTCCCTTCTCTTGCGCTACTATCTGGGTCGGCGCCGAGGAATGCATTTTCGTTGTCATTTCTTTGTTCTTTTAATTCGTACCCCCCGCCGTTCGCGGCCGCCGGTGCATTTCTTCTCTTGGGCTCGCTTTTCCTTTGTCACGATTTGAGGTCGCTGGCACTGAAGGATGCACACTCGGACGGATTTGTGGCGGTGCGGCTTAATCCTCTCTCTCTCCTTGAACCTCTTTGAACTAATCCACCCTCTAGACAAAATTTGTGTGTGCGCGGAGGGCGTCGCACCGCTATTGTCGAGAAATTGATTGACGAGTAAATGGAATGGCTGTATGAGGTATAGGGTGAGAAATGTCTGTGTGCAAAATTTCGTTGATGTGTTGTAACTAGTTAGAACCAAATAATTAGTTGTGATTTAACTGTGGTTAACCCTAGTTGAATTGCGATAACAACGGCGGAAGCTTCTTTTTCCTGCTACATTATTCCCCTATCACGCCCTATCATTGTAAAGTGCTATACATTATTGGGGACACTTAAGCTCATCCTGAGTATGACGCAAGAGTTTAAGCTGCAAACCCACATGTACATGTGAAGGGTTCAATGCTGCTGAACCGAATGTGGAGAGAAGGCATTAGCTACCGGTGACCGAGCGTTCTTCGCCGCTGTTGAAGGTCAAACGGTGGCCCTTCCCGGGACGACGCTACGGGCCGGAACTGTATTGCTATCGCTATAAAAAGTCAGTCCAGCGTCAAAATAGCCAAGGACGTCGATACGGCGTGTAGACGACAAAATAGACACGGACGTCGAAAGTGTGCAAAAAAAGAAAAAGAAACCTACAAAAACTTTGCGGAGCTTTAGTAAGGCTTCGTCATCGAAAATAGTCGAGTAAAAACACTATTACAAAAAAAAAAAAAAAGAAATGAATGAATGGAAAAGCGCCAAATTAGTACAGTCGTGAAAAAAGCATCAACGTTTTTTTTTTTTTTTTTTTTTTCCCACAGCGCGACGTATTGGGCCGGAGAATTAAAAAGAGGGATAATTAATTATACTCGGAGACATCGCCCACTTGAGCTGACACCCTTTGGTTGTTTTTTTTCCACGTCAAATTCTCCCAAGTGGCGGCACCGCGTCACGAACGCGCTCACTTTCACGTGCTTGAGATATTGTGGAATGAGAACCGTGGAATTTTAACAACGTCGGCCCTTCCTGCAAAGAAGCCATAGGAGATAGATAAGCTGTGCCATAAAAAGAGCCGGCAAGCTGCGTCGAAGTGTTCCACAGACGCTGCTTTCGAATTAGGCTCTGCCGTGTGTGGGGAATGCGCAAAAGGCCCTCTTTCCGCAGAGTAACGGCAGCGCGTTATACAGGGTGGTGGATATACACGCGAGTTGCGGGGAAGATACAGTGAGTGAGAAACGTTTATTTTCTGATATGGCACACACGCCGCCCGCGCTGCGAACTTACGGCACGTGTTATAGCCGCTGCTCGTCTCTTGCTTGCAAAACGCGAGCAGCACGAGCGTCGAGATGTAGGCCGACCGACGCCATGACCTCACAAAACTCTAGACAAGGCAGAAGAGCACACCCTCCGGCGGCTGCAGACAGACACTCTCGTTACACCATTTAAACTCCACCAATGGTACCCCTCGCTTTACACACTGTGGAGAAATAGCTACGGCTTTTCACATGGTGTGGACATGCCAATTAAATCCATTTATCGATAAACTTCCTAATCCCAATTTGGAGCAGTGGGAGGCCATTCTGCACAGTGAGGACCCCGACCAACAACGAGGACTGGTTCGCAGGGCCCACGCTGCGGCGCAGGCCACTGGGCTGCCGGAATAGGCGGACCACCCACAACTCCGAGAACTCCCATGCACTAAATAAAGTTTTCAATCAATCAATGGCTTTCCGAATGATTAGGTGCCGTAGTTCCGTATGAGCGACGGTTGCGTGTAAATTAGTCATACGGCCTATGGTCGCGCTTAGTTGTGACGCAGTCTTCGGTTTGACCGCGGTAGCGGCCTCTGTTCCTCGCGCACCCGTCGGCGACAGTTTTGTTGGCCGATGGTCGCGGCGACGTTCATTAGTCGCGTGCTGCAGCAGCCTTCTATAGCCCTCGTTCCGAATCGCCTGGCGCCGCCTGGTCTAGGAATGCTCCTCCTCGGAATTTGCCCCCGTGACGTCAGTTCGGTCAGAGTACGTCTCCGGCAAGCTAAACCTGTCTATTTCCTTGAACGTACGGTGCGTGTGGGGCAGCTGGGGATGAAAAGTAACCAAAGAAAAAATTTCTCGACATTTCACTTGAGCAAATGTGTCGATGCACATTTATGGCACATTGCATCGGCCAGAATGTCGTATGCTTGCCAAGTGCTGCCCAGCGACTTCTTGTAGGCATAGCCTCCTTTAAAGGAGGCTATGTTCTAGGCAAGAGCCTGCACTGGTTCTTTTTCCGTGCATAAGTGGCGGCTACGCGAAGACGGCGTTTACATAGTACAGGTTTCGGGCTGAACAAATGTTACTTTCGTAAACCAGGGTTTGTGAAAATCTCCCGTCTAGCTTCGGCGCAAATGGCTGCGAAGTGCGATCGACCGTCATTTTTATGTCGTCATGGGAGAGGTGCGCGATGTGATCAGGACACTACCCCGACGACCGGCCAGCCCTTTAGCTGGGGAACCTAGGGAATAGCACCATGACCAGACTCGAGCTCTTTGGACACCGCTTGAGTCCGGGCATGGTTATACGAAGCCTGTGAAACTGAGTTGTCCGGGCGTTAGTGAGTTCGTTCTTCATCCTGGTAAACATATGTGAACAAACCCAGTCTTCGTTCTACCATCAGCAAACGTCCGCAAACGTCCGCACTCGTCAGCACTTCTGGGTGGAACGGGCGCGGCGTCGTCTTGGCCGAGGAACAGCCTCTTCGTTGTGTCCGTGCGGGCGAGCGACGCTTTGTGCATGCTTTTACGCGCATGTCTCGGCACTTAACCCGTGGTGCAGCCAGCGTCACGTAGCTCGTTGTGGCGAAAATTTTGCTGCTCTTTGGTGGTGAACAACGCGGCGCCCACGGAGCCCCGAGTGGGCGCGGTGGGGCGCGGCACCACGTGGCGCAGGCGGTGGTGCAAGGATGTGTGCTTGCATCCGGATGTGGTTTCACCCGCCTCTCTTCTCTGGGGAGTGTCGGGGCGCATGTGAGAATGAGGGGTGGGATCAAGGTGGTGGTGGTGAAAGGGGCGTGTCAACCGCCCCACACTGGCTGCCGTCCGTGAGGCCACGCTTACTTCAGAACGGAAGAAGCGTGCTGGCTTGTACAATGGGCAGTGATGGCCGACAGAGCTGATCGCACCTACTCGGAGCCGACAAGGATTGTCTTTTTTGTTTCTCTGCTATTGTGTTGAGAGGGCAATATACTGGTTTTTGCTCTTCGCCTCATTCGGAAGTTGCAAAATAGAAGGCATAACGGATGGGCTTACACGTGTGCAGGCTCAAAAAAAAAAAAAAAAAAAAAAAAAACCAAAGCGCGTTTCTTTCTACACTGAACCTCTCCCCTGGCCTTCAGTACCTTGTGTGGGGGGCGATCTCTAGCCTCTCGAATTTTTCAGTAGGTGCTGTCCTAGGAATTTTTGTCGGGGTGTCGTGGTGTTGTTTCTACGCGACACCAATAGCTTGTCGACCGCCCCGGGCCTTTTTTGTTCCTTTGCGCGCGACCTCCGACCCGGCCCGGATTCAGCCGTCGTGCTGCTCTCTGCTTGCGCAAGGCGCATTCCTCACGACTGGCTGCGAGAAGGGGGATTAGCGGACCGGCCGCGTTTCGGGGTTGCCTCTTCAGCAGGCTGCCCCCGCGCCGTTGGGCGCCGTTGCGCTGTACGAGCGAGCGTCGGAGACCGGAGGAGGATGCAACGGGGACGCGGTCGCTTTCGAATTCTATGGTGTGCGGAGTGTCGCTCAACAGGCTCGTGTTTCTAGCTAGATGCGCGCCTCGAGTGGGTGCTCGTTTGGAAGATGAAACTGCCGCCAAGTCCACCAAGGCCCAGTCAGGCTTGTCGCCTTTTGCCTTGGCTTCCCCTTTCTTGTAGAAACTCCAACTTCATATTCCCCTTTGCCCCCTCTTTATTTCGAATTTCATTTGTGTGTGTGTGTGTGTGTGTGTGTGTGTGTGTGTGTGTGTGTGTGTGTGTGTGTGTGTGTGTGTGTGTGTGTGTGTGTGTGTGTGTGTGTGTGTGTGTGTGTGTGTGTGTTTGCTTAACATGTCTGATTACCGGTCACAGGACCGGTAGTTTTGCGGTTGTTGTTGTATTCGGCTGCTAGCGTCTTGTGCCTGCTACTACCGTAATGTGTGTATCTGGTGTCCCGGACAGGGTCACCAGATATAGACGTTTTGTAGCGTTGGTTCTTCCACCGCAACTTTAAGCCCCGGCTTTCTTCCCGCACGTGTCACGTGGTCGAATTTACTGGGATGGCATTTTCAGTTCCTTGAGCCGTTACTGAGCGGAATGTCGTAGTGAAGTCGTACTTCAGCCCTGTAGTAAAAAAAAAAAAAAAGTGTAGAGCCTAGAGCCGATGCAGGAAGCACTTGGATTGCGTAGTCTGCAACTGGCCACCTACCGAATGCGATCACAGATATCGCGACCGCGAAACAGGTGCTTTCCGATAGTACTGATGCGATCTTTACTACCGCCGAACGCGTTTGTAACGACGCGCTCTCGAGGCCTTCACAACCGTTCGTTATACAGGCCATTTCGTTGTAAAGGTCGCGCGCATCGTATCGCGCTCAGTAGAGCGCGGTAAGCTCGTTCACCGAAGGAAAACGTTTGTTCTTATCATTTGGAGATACACCTTTTTAATGAAAGAAGGCGTTAATTCCCTTCTAGACAGTTATTCCGATGAAATGTGCCTCTGCAGCCGGCCTTATCGCATCGATGTACCCTGTGTGCTCTGCGGCGATGCGCGGGAGTTAAGCAAGGTAGATCCGCTGGGCATCCAAGAGCGCTATTGTGGCTCTTTCTCGTCGAAGTAGTTTCGCACAATGTGTACTCCTACTAAATGCGCTGAGAAAAGAAGCGCCGGCAAGTACTCGCTGAAGCATGCGTCACTTGGGCGTTTCTAAATTGGAATTGGGGCAAAACGGGTGGCTGTCTTCCCTCTGGCTTACAGGAGCTCGTTACTAAGCCCGGCCACCCTACTGGGGCATGCTTATCGCTGTTTCTACCTTTGTCTCTTTCTCTCTCTCCCCCCCCCCCCCCCCCCCTTCTTTTTTTCTCTTCTCAATATGTGTAGTTGTGGTGCCCGCTGCGCTTTTTTTTTTAATGGCACTGTGCTCAGCAGAGGTAGAACTCTGCCTGCGGGGAGCGCCCGAATGCACATGGCAGTTCAAAGGCGTGTGCGGAGCGCAATGCGGTGTCTCTGAACGCGTTGGCTGTGTGACCAATTCAGCCGTCGCGGAATGTTTTTTTAAGGGGCGAATTCGTTGCAGTGGCCTTCGCTGTGCAGGCCATCACGGTACATACGAAAAATAAGAATCGGTACGTGCGAAATGGTTGGTTATATAGGTTGTTTCATTATATAGGGGCGTTCGAATGTTAGTAAAAGTCCTGCTGTGTGTACTGCAGACAGTCGCGGCATTCGCTTTCTTTCGTCCCCAACTAGTAAAGGTTCGGCTCGCCAGACAACAACTTTAAAGTCTGTAACATGTGTTTAGACATCCTACCGTGGTTGGCTCATATATAAGAACCGCTGTTGATTATGCGCCATAACACCACATAGAACTGGCAGCTTTTGTCGCCGGGAGACAACGTCCCTAGAACCTTCGGCGTTGGCAAGTCACGTGTTACCGGCGGGCAGCGTCATTGCGTCGCGTGGATTGAGCGAACAAGGGGCCGCACGTGTCGCCCGCGAATCAATTTGCGGTAGTGCCTCGTCGTTCTTCCCCATTTATTGTCCCCCGTCGTACCTGCTGCTGCCGCTGTCCCATGCATTATGAACTAGCCGGGTTGCCGCTACTGTCCGCGGTCGGTCGGTTGTTTGTTCTCTTGCTCGGTCTGTTGCCCGCTGCTGCGCGTAGGCTTTGCCCCCCACCCATCGTCTCCACGGTTGCCATGGCGATCGGGAGCCGCGTCTCCGCGAGCCTCTCCGACCTTTTCTTGCTCCATCGATTTCCCGCTCTGGCGGAAACGGTGGGCCCTGCCCGCTTGAAGGGCGGAGGTGCGCCACGTGCTGCGGTGGTACAGGTAGGCTGTGTGGCTGGGTTCAGCATCACGGAGAGGTGCTCGCAGCCTGTGTGAGGCCCCGTAGTAGAGACGACCTCGTTGGGGTCATTTTAAAAGGCGCTAAAATGAAATTGCAGTAAGGCTCACTGAGCGAGACGAATACATTCTCCCTGAAGACTACCGACTTTGCTTTTTTTATTTATTTTTTTTTTTTCGTATCGAAAAAGGTGACTGCATGTGTGAGAAAATAACACTCCCGATGTGCTTGCAACGTTCTGAGGCACCTGAACTCGAGGAACGCAACGTCTACGTAGGGTCGTGTATATGACTTGTGGTCGCTGGTCTGCTTTCACCATGAGAGGCCCCATTTCCTGGTGTGAATGCCGTTCAGAGCTTGCGGGTTTGGCCTTGCTTCGTACGTGCAGGTTGGGTGCGAGGAGAAAGACCCAGCTGTCGTGTTTTTCTCGTCTTTCAATCAAGGGACTAGACATACGCGGCTACGGTTTACCCATACTGCTTTGCTTCACTCGCGCTTCCGCGGTTCTTGCCGTTTGGTGGCGAAACGAAGTCGCAAGTGAAAGCGAGTGATAACGTCACCTGGCGCATCGTGAAGTGCGCTGCTACGCGTAGTTCGCTTTCGCTCTATTTTCTCAGTAGCCCCAGTCTAGCTTTCACCGTTATATAACCCGTTATGGATCTTTCGGACGGAACTTTTCTCTTTCCTTCAAGTACCGACAGATGGAATACGGATGCAGTTTTGCGCGCTCCATATTACCGAACAATCGGAATGCACCATTCAGCTGTTTTCGTATTTCGGTAGTAGACCTCCCTGGTGTCCTGTGTGTTTCTGCACCTGCAGCTGTGCAGTTCCACGGCCCATTGAGGTGGGAGAAAAGTATTTGAGCTTTCTAGGCCTTTTCCCATTGGGCAACCTGGTCATAATGCTTCTTGAAGTAGTTCTCGAGTGCCAATTTTCTTGAGAAGGCTTGCGTACGACGGTACGTGCCCCATTTGAGGTCACACCGCGACTACGAGGCGATTGGCGCGAAGTGTGTACGCCTTTTTTTTTTTCTACGAGACCAGTCGTCGATTATGGCTTAAAAGCGACTGCTAATCCTTTGAGGTCGTTCTGAGGGCAAATTTACTACGGGTCTCTTCAATTCGGCTTGCACTTGCTGTACTAGTTCTGAAAAGTGTTGCAGCGGTGCCAAGCGGTCAACCCAGCAGACGCGTGCGCGCAGTATACATTTCATGTGTCGCGTGGTCCCACGTCCATGATCACGTCCAATTTCGAAGCCAGCTGCCGTAGGCCTACTGCACTCGACAGGAGAGTGACGACGACTAACAGTGACAGTGACGTTGACTGCGACCAATTAAATGACCCTACTGAAAAAATTGTATGAGGCAATGACCTCACATTTTCTCACACAATCTCACTCATTTCACATAAGAAATCACACACAAGTCGCGTATAATTGCATAAGGTCTCATAGTTTCTTGTACATTATCATAAATTATGTACCATATTTTATGGTAATTATGTGCACCGTATGAGAGTCTATGCGGAGATGAGATTTTGAGGTTATTGCCCCGTAGAACTTGTGGTTTTTCAGTAGGGGACCAACGTACGCGCGACTGCGCGATCGTTATATCAGCCGGTCTGCGAAGATGCCACTCATGCGCCTGGGGACGAGAGAATTAACTTTGTAAGCAGTTGCCACGAGTATTGGTTTAAATAAGACGAGACGTTTGATTGATTCAGCGGTATAAATCCAAGGAATTCCGCTGACTTCTGTACAAAAGCGCTAGCTGCTGAAAAGACGCACATACCTCGTTGCGCGGTGTATACACCGACTCTCATAACGTCTATGTACTCCGTGGGCGACGAGTTTGATGTCGCAGAGTCGCTGCCTGCGCACGCTATCGTGTGGCACACACACACACACCTGGCACGACAGAAACTGTATCGATTTCGCAGCTACCCGTCATTTTAGGTCAATACCAGTGCCGCACAACACGATAAAAAAATACTACATGGGACAACGCGCGCGAAGGTGCCGTATCGCGGCCACGTACATACCGCTACGTATGTGACCACAATTACATATTAACGCTCCTGACCATCAACAAGATGTTAATCACCAGCATGCAGCCCAACTACCCTGTATACGCAACCATTCGCGGATCCGTTAGCAGCAAACCATCCTGGTTCTGAAGGAGACGGACTTAACGATTAGCTCTGCAGAACCATAGAGTTTCTTACTCTTACCTAGAGGGAAAGCTGTGCTGCCTTCTATGGGAGTTTACATGGAGTTCCCAGACGGCCAGTTCAGCCCCCATGGGCGCTCAAAGCATCATGGGCCGGAGTGCAGAACTACAACTTTTGGCCAAAACTAACGCAAAGATAAACGTTGTTCTACCGTAAATAATGTCTTAACATTGCATATTGTGACTATAAATTACAAAAAGGGAGAGAAACAGCATGTCAGTCAGTGTGAGATTTATCCAAAATAAGCGATGGCTTTTTCTCCTATTGGTTTAGTTTTGAAATGCACAAATACCAATATTTCGCACTTAATAGGCACACCTTAAAAGGAAAAAAAAAAAAAACGTTTTGGAATTATTTATGGTTGTGCAATTACTTAAGAAAGTTTTTAGTGGCATTTCGGGAAACAGAAGCCTTTTATTGGCGACGTCTGCTTTTGCGCCTTCGCTACTATGGCTTTTGCGGTCTATGTAAGCACCTCGAGATGATGATGATGATGAAAAAAAAAAACATTATAGTAACGCCACTCCATGCATCTGAGAAGAACCGACTGTCCCGCAACAAGTAGCACACCGAACCATGACCCTTAGCGCGCCCATGGTGGCTGAAGTGCAGCGCCCTCAGCTTTCCCTCTAGTTAGTGTGAGGAACTCTATGTGCAGAACGATGCGCAGCGTCGTCTGCTCTTGGCCGAGAGGCCCGTACGCCATGCTGCACTTTTTTCTGCACCTCCTCTTGAGCGAGTGCAGAATGGGCGAAAACTCGTGCCTTGACAAAACGAGAAATGCAGGCGGGGCGCGCGGCACCTGCAAAACGAAGACTGCGGTGCTGCACTACTTGAACTAGTGCAGCTGGTGCAGCCATATCGAAGAGACCTTACGTTTACGCGCGTGGCACACGCACGCAGCTTGCGTCTTCTTTTAGAATAAGGAAGCGCTCGCGCGGAATGCTGCGATGAATGGGCGAAGGGTGCGGCAATCGCTTGTGAGCGTGCGCGCTCGCACTCCGCAATTACCCTGTTCCCCTAACTAAAACTCCCTAGCGCTGACGTCGCACGGCAGCGCAAGAACGTCGAAACGCGGCTGGGATTCGACGTCGGGCCGGGCAGTCAACCGCCATTTTACCTCTGAGCGCGCGCGGGCAGTCTTCCCTTTGTCTGAGAAAGGGAACTAACGCTCACGTGGTGCGGTGGCGCCCAACACGCGGCTGCCTAGTGGGCATGTTGGGGAGTACTTGATTAAAGGTGCAGTCTTCTGCAGGACACGGGTGTAAAAATATTGGAAATATAAAGATATTGACATGTTCCGATAAATCTCGCCACTTTATTTGGCGGCAGTATCGAGGGAAGAACTCGCGTTTTAATCTGAAATTTGCATTTTAAATTAATCAAGAAATTCGGGTGTTAGTGAATGATGGCGTCGTGCCGTGCCCTTTCCTTGCTAATAACACGGTATCTCCTCGGAGGGTCTGAAGCGAATGCTATTCTTTTTTTTTTTTTTTTTTTTTTTTTAGTGCGCCACAGCGTCGTAGTTACTTGGATTTACTCAATTTGAGGAAAGAGCAAATTTTTTAACAAAGTACAGCGCTTTTGTTCTTTTAATAGTGCATGATTCACTTTTAAAACTCGTCCGAAGCGGGAAATCACGCTATCGAAGATGCCGCTATATCCTTCTAACTGCTCTGCAATCGGCAGCAGCGCTATTACACTTTTAACAAATTATGTATATCATCTTGTTAATGCCACGTTCTGCACACGACATCGTTTTCAGGGTACCGTTCGACAGCCGGATTTTGAGCCACGGCTACACGACCAGTACCGCCGATTGCACTATATAGACAGCAGTGGAAACAGGCGGATACGAGTGCTTCGTAACCCTTGCGCTTTGGAATGCGCCAGGGCTGCGTCGCAATGAGTCAAATGGCACGTATGCGCAGCCGTATGCGATGTGACGGCAGACGCAATTTGGTTGACTGACACTTCAGTGTGATAAGCCGACGCTGATGGTGGGAAAGCCGTCTTGGGCAGCACATTAGTGCTCTGGTCTTGATTTGTATCTGAACTTAGCGCACATATGAATACATAAGTCGATTTCCCATTTTGTCTTCCTTTTGTTTCTAGCGATTACCGTTTGTTTTATTTCCCTTGGCATGTTAGACTATGCCAGAAATGAAGCGCCGATGTTCAAATGTGAAGACTGGGTGGAGCAAGGGAAATTACCGGTAGGAGTATTAATTGACAAGCTCTATTCGGTGTGCCGTCGTTTCGGCCTGCAGACCAACTGTGTCGGAAAAAAGTGCGTTTCATCGCATTATCCAGTATCACTGATGCGAATGTCTTAAGACTGGCTACAAGAGGAAGAAGGGCTACGACAATACGCCTCGCGGTATGTTAAAATGTTCTGCTGCAGCGCGTAATATCCGGGTCTTCTTATTCTTTTGCGAGCTGTTACTTGAGCTTGCGGGGCGCCTTTTTCAGTTTCACTGGTCAGTGGACTGGCCGCATTTGTTGTGGGGGTCACTGTTGCCACTTGACATTCATAGGGGAGGTCCAGTTCGACTGACGTGAGTTGGCTTTGAAGCAGTTTTTGCGGGTGCATGGATTGGAGAAACGCGACAGCGCCGGCTCCCGCTAGCTCTCAGCACGTTGCGCCCACCGTCGTGGCGAATACTGAAAGCGGGAAAAGGAAGGGGATCGTCGCCTCCGGCCGCGGCGCACACCTGGGCGTACGGGGAGCGAGTCTCGATCTTGTCCGGTCCGCGCAGGTGAATGCTATGGATCGCGTCGACGCTGAAGCCAAAGGATGGCCCCCTCCCGACCAGAAGCTCGTGGAGTTGAAGCTCTTGAAGCGTCGCGCCGAGCGACGCGTCAAGCGAACGAAGCGGCCTAGCGACAAGAGTCTACAATCGCCTGGACGCTGTCATGCGCCGATACAAGAAGAGACTGGAGCGTCGCGGCGTGGTGGCGCCACCACCGTCGCCGGTGCCACCTGCGTCACCACCGCCATTGGCATCGCCACCTTTGTCACCACCGCTGTTGGTAGCACCACCCGGGTCACCGCCGCCGGTGATGGCGTCACCCTTGTCACCACTGCCGTTGGTGGAGCCATCATTGTCGCCACCACCACCGTTGGTACAGCTATCAGCGTTGCTACCGACTTCGGTAGAGCCACCAGCATCGCCAGCTCTACCAGCGTCACCACTGCCGCTAGCATCGCCGTCTTTCCCACCAGCGCCGTTGACGTCGCCATCCGTGCAACCACTCCCGGTATCGTCGCACTCACCCAGGGTACGTTGGTGGGCCGCTTGTCTCTTGAACTGCATCCCCTGCTACAGTCTTCTGCACGTCTAGATTCCGTCTCTCGGCAACAACTCGTTCAACCTCTGTCGCAGACCGGCCCGAGTCGCTTTGGAACATAAACCCCATAAACCAAATGAAACCTCTGTCGCAGACCGTCGTAAATCGCAGCATGTGGAACGGGCTTGAGTTGGTGCACTTTGCGGGATGTGCGTGTCTCGCGACGAAGGTGAAAATAAGCCCTATTCAAATTCGTCTTTTATGACCTCCCCCGCCCCCTAGAAATTCCTGATACACCTCTCTTGTTTGCATTTTTGTCCACGCTGGACGATGTGGTCCGGGAGTGGTCCGGTTTCGTGCATTTGCTGCGTTGCGCAGCGCCGCCAAGACTCTTGGAGTCGCTGTGGTCCTCTGGAGGCGGTCATACATCCGGCTGTCGCTGGTGTGCTCACGAGAGCCGCGCTGTGGTGGCGGCAGGACGCCGCGTCTTCAGATAGGCGCTGGCCAATTTGAGAGTCACTCAAGTCCCCTTACTTCCATGCCTCCAGTTTGTTGTTTAAAGCGAGCGGTCTCGGGGGTCGCCTCTTCGCCTGGCTGCGGCAGGCGCGCCCTGTCTCTGCGGGCCATTTGTGCTTCGTCAGCGCCGCTAATTGAGTCGGCGCCGGCGATCCAGCGACCTCTTCTGCGCCTTCCCTCAAGTGTTCGCCACAAGTGCGCCTCTCGCGAAGTTTTCCCCGGGGTTTCTCTCTCGTCTCGAGTCTCAGATCACCGGGGTCAGCCTCAAACGGCCCCCAGAGCAGGATGCGCGCGCGCGTTTTGCCCGGCGGGCCCATAAAAAACCGCGGTAGCGACCGCTAGCGAGAGGAAGTGGGAAGGAAGACGTGGCCGACGCGCGTGCAGTATCGCGGCGCTTGGTACTGCGTCCCGGGTCAGCACGCTTGCGTCTTGGACGTCTTCCTTGCCCGAGCCGGCCGCGTTGGTCAACAAATGGGCGCGCGGTCACGCTCGCAGCGCGTGCGTTTCCTTTTGAGCGTGAAGCGGTTTCGGTGTTCGTTTTCCTCTCTCTCTCCTCGCGGGTCTCTTCCAAGCAGTTTTTGCGGTCTCCGCGCAGACGTTGCAACGCACGCTGGACGTAACCCTATCGCAATTGTGCCGCTCCGCATTTTGTGTGCCACCGTGGAGGAAGGAGGAAATTCATTTCCGTGCTCACGAAGCGAAAGATGATGGGGAAATTTTCGCAGGGCCGGATGAGAGCCGAAGTCTTCTTTTTTCGTGTGCGTGACCTCGCATTTGCGGGGCAATACAGCGGCCCAGTTTGGAACAGCGAGTAGCGCTGGTGCGGTTACATCCTGTCACGAGAGCCGTCGTGGAGGTTGGTTTTAGTGAAGGCGCTTCTGCAAGTTTTCTGAACATTTAAGCCATTTTGACCAGCTGCTCGATGGAGAGGATGGCGAAGGAGAATAACGGCTTGTA
This sequence comes from Amblyomma maculatum, assembly GCF_055883805.1. Classification (NCBI taxonomy): domain Eukaryota; kingdom Metazoa; phylum Arthropoda; class Arachnida; order Ixodida; family Ixodidae; genus Amblyomma; species Amblyomma maculatum. Next base: position 64,285,405 of record NC_139351.1, on the reverse strand, counting down.
CTTATCCTTCTAAAAGGCAGCGCGTAACCGACGTGTTCTCTCCGGTGCTCGCCCGAGGGCCCGGAAATGTTCGCGTAAGTGACGTAACACGGGGGAACGTGTATGTTTCAAATCTGTTCGAGAGGAGCTCATGCATAGGAAAGTGACACATCTACCGGTGCAGAGTACAAACTACTGAGAAAGCAAATAAGCATGACCAAGAACATTACAGGTCGTGGCACGCTGATATAGGGGCCAAAAAGTGCTGTGCGCGAGAATGTCCGTCCGAAGCCCAAGTGTCAATGATAGCTGTCGGGATGAAAATTCGCAGCGGGCATTTGCGAACAGATCAAGGTTGACATGTCTTCGCGGGGAATAATATGTATATTACGGTGTCGCAGTTACATTTACCCGTCACAGCGCGACAGCATTAGATTTTTGAACTTAATGAACACCAGAGGTAATTAAATTATTGAGTATTTATATTTTTTGTGTGTCATGTGATTTGCGGCGTGCTTGCGATTTTGCGCTTCCTGGCGCCTCTTTTGCTGTCATTAAAGTGTCCACGAATCCTGCTTGCGCTTGCAAAGGTTGCCGCTTTTGGGCTGAACTTTGGCCGTATAGAAGTTTATGAAGACGCACAAAGCACAGTGCCGTGGGAGAATTGGACCAATAACTGTCGGAATGCAGCGCGAAGCTGGTTTGTTAACTTAGCCGCGGGTTTGAGTCCCGCCGGCGGCGATCGAGTTATTTTTCGCGTGTGATTTATTATTTATTATTCGCGCTCTGCGTGAGGCGATCACTATGAATTTATGCTTGTGCTGCAGCTAGCGCAAGACCGGCGTGATTGCAAGTTACTAGAGACTTTTAGTATAGCGTACACACACACACGCAGAGGAATAGCGCACGCCAGAAATATCGTGACGCGCACTGCGCATGCGCTATACGATACCAGAGACCGAGCTCTTTCGTACGATCGGCCAGCGTACGCCGAAACTTGAGTAAATCGTGCCCAGCCCTCACGTACGATTGATCAGCGTTGACAAGATGGCGGCGTCCAGGCCGCCCGCTTCAGAGTGAATTGGTCTTCGTTACCGCGTTTTTGGGTGCGCTGCCGCCTATAAATGACACACGGGGTCTTCGCTTTGCCTCGTGTAGCATTCAGCTCAAATATTTAGTGAATAATTTGCTTTGTTTTTAATTTTGAACGGCGACAGCGCAGTCCCTAAGCCTGACCAGTAGCGTTGCTTTGTTGGCATGGCAACGCCATGAAGCGGATCGCCTTGGCTTGAGCTCACTTTAGCTTGACTGCTTACACGTGTGTATCCATAAAAATATGCTTGGCAGTACGGGTATGGTACTGGGCTGATAGGAGGCCGGTATTCACCATTACGGCAATACAAGGTAAAAGTAGTAAAAGTATTCAACATGGGAACACCAACGTTGGGGAGTACAACGAAGCTGCCGCAGCAAAGAAACTGGCTAAAATCCCGATGCGACTTGGCTAGTTTTGGCTTGAAAAAAAAAAAAAAAAAGCATGAATGTTTTTTTTTTTTATTTTAAATCTAGATGTTGCCACCGTAGTTTGCGTTCGCGCTTGCGTACGGCCAACTAAAAGCGCCGATGCAACACATGGAGTAGCGTCCCATAATTTGCTGGCGTTTATCGTACGAAAGCGTCCATACGCTATACTAAAAGTCTCTACTGTTGAAGTGCACCCGTGTGCCGTGCTTTCTCGGCGAACGCTAAATAATTCCGGAGCCCTTCACCACGGCGTCCCTCATAGTCCCCTGTGTCGTGTTGGATCGTGATGATGAAAGCGGGGAAGGGGTTGATCTCACAAGGCTCATATCTGGAGTGTTCGCGCGCGAGTCGTTACGACACTGTTACGAAATGGTTGCATGTTTATGAAAGCTCTTCGAACCTTCGCAACTCTGGAACAAAAGCCTGCAGTGATGGTGAGCGATCGCTGCCGTCCGCTTTGGAAAATATTTTTATTATTTTGCTCGTAATTCTGCCCCCTGCGTCGTCGAGACCAGGCTGATGTGGTGTCTGCGATGGAGCGCCCTGTTGTTGCGCCGTACTCCGAAAGCGCTGAATAACGGAACCGTTTCGAGTAGTTGCGCAACGCGTGAAAGAGAAGCGCGTTTGGGTAGGAAGGGAGCCGGACAGAACAGGCGCGAGCAGAACAGCAGCAGCGGCAGAAAAAGAAAAGCAGCGGCGCCTTGTTTCGTCAGAGCGCCTGTCAGTGACGCGTTCCCGTTCGACATTGGCGAGAGGACAGGGCAGAAAAAGAAGAAAAACGAAAAGGAATAATATGCACGCGAGCTTCATCCGATGTTCCGCGGTCGCTTCGCTCGCGGAAGCCCGAAGAAACAAAAGCACGCGCAGCGCATTCTTGGCTGTCTCGTTTGACGTGCCGCTCCGACCGACAGCAGCAGCGATGGAGGACTGGCTGTGTGCCGTGCCGTCGGCGCTACCGAGTGACGCCTTCCGTCGCGTTGGTTGGCACCGTTCCCTGCTTAGCGGGGAGAGGATCTGTCGTCGCCTCTTTTCTCTTTCGCCGTGTAGTTGTAGACCGCTGGGTAGGTCTCTGCTGCAGGTGTTTTGCCCGATTGCCCTGATGTTGCGTGCGTTTTTCTAGTCATTGTCTTCGTGACTCGGTCCTGCGCTCGGACTGGAGAGGGGCGTGGACCGGATTTCCGTACTTGATGACATAACGAGGGCCTCGGTTCTTTGCAGTCTGTACGCCATGGGTAGCAATAAAAAGGTTTCGCGCAACCTCCACATTACCTACATGACATGGAGGGGGGGGGGGGGATGCTGGTGAGTTGTCGCGGTTAGTCTATTCGCGGCATTACTATGCTCGAAAGTAGGTTGAGCGACCTAGCCGCCTTGTTCAGCACCGTACGGGAAATGCGCAGGTCATGGGTTCGGGTCTTGCTGGCGATTTTCTTCCCGATCAGGTGTGTTTCAGGTAAAATCTGATTACATTATTTCCCATTTATAAACGCTCGAAATAATAGTGTTGTAATACAACACCCCCCGATCCTTTCCATCGTTTCCGTGATTGCTGCAGCTCCGTCCATGCCCCCACCGTGTATGTGGATGTTAGGTTGAGCGCTGGGCCGCATTTACCTGAACAGGGGCTGAGATACCCAGTCATCACGTCGCACAAAATGTCTAAAACCTGTCACCTGTAGCCGCCGCACCTATTTATTGGTCGACACGTCCACCGGTCAGACCCGACCAATAGGAGAGGAGTGATATATTTATTGAGTAGAGATTAGGATGTGTATGTGACGCGATCGTTGCGTAGTACGACAGCTGCCGTGGCCACCTAGAATATACCAGCTCAGTGCTTAGGTCAGGTCGTAATACGTATGCAGGCCGCGTTGGCCTGCATATACATGTATGACGTCCCTGCTGAGATAAGAACACGTGACAGAGCGGGTAGTCTGCGCTTTAGCTCTCCCCCTAGGGTAACTAGCGGAGGGGATTCGAAGTGTAGGCGAGCATGGCAGGAGCGGACAGCCATGTGGAGGCGGATGAGATACGGGTGGCCGCTGATCACACAGGGTGAGTTAGTCATACACCGAGACAGGTCGCGACTCCGTTCCGCGGTGACCGACGTCATAAACCAAGCAGACAGTATGAGTTGTCTGGTCAGTTTCCCGTTTCTAGGGAGCAGTCTCTCTCTGGCGGGGAAATTCGTGCTGTCGGCGGTGTGTGGTTGAAACGGGCCCTTGAGACGCGCCGACCGTCGGCCGAAAGTGGCGATGCTTGCCTGAAAGCATGCTTCGTTGGAGATATTTGACGTGCCCTTATATTCCCGAGCGTACGCAATGTTTCGAACCGGTTCACTTCGAATTTTAAGCGCGTCTCCTGTGTGGGTCTCACGGACGGAGTAAGCGGCGCTAGTTGGGCTCCGACGACTGTCGCTGAAACGCGGTTTGCCCGCATCGCCCCGTCCTTGGCCGCGCTGGCGGCGGGGCTTCCGCTCGCTGCACGCGTGTTGGCACGCGCGCATACTTGTGCGCTAGAGGCCGCGGCTAGCAGTGTAGATACAGTTTCTTCCACCGTTCGGCGGGCGTCTTTGATGCGTGCAATAATTTGCCACGCTAATTCCGGGCGCCTTGCCAGGGGCCCTTCCTTCCACGTGCGCGCGCCCGGATTAAGGCCGTATACGCTGCGCGTCTGCCACGCTCCCGGTAATCTCCGGCGGCAGCGTCTGGCGTTGTCACAGTGTGCCTTTTTCCCCCTCTTTCTCCATCGTCGGTCGCTCGCGCGAGCCGTCACCGGGGCTATTTCTGACGCCCAACGTTTTCGCCGCGCGGTACAGCTGCGCTAGCGGCGCGGAGCGAGTGCGCGATTAGCTCTTGCGCAAGCGGAGTCATTCCCTTCCCGCGGGCTTCGGTTAAAAAAAAAAAAAAAAAAAAAAAAAAAAAGAGAAAGAGAAAGCAAGGTCGCTATCGCCGGCCGGCCGCGTTTCACCGCTCGCGTTTTTGTCGCTACTTATCTGCCGCCATGTTGCCTCCGCCTTTGCTTTTCTTTTCCGCTGCAGAGACGGATAGCGGGGCTATGCCGAAGGCACGCGCGCTGACCGGCGATGCGACAGCGTCTTGTCGCCGCGTGTGACAGCGTGTCGTTGCGGACAGACGTGTCCGGGTGCCGTCGCAGATGAGAACCGCGGCGGGGAAAAAAAAGGACCCTCGCCGCCCGTGTCCGCTATTTTCTCTCTGTATGCTGGTTTTTGCATCCAGTGGTGGGAGGTCTGCTGGTGTACTTGAAGGGGCAAAATCATCGGTTACCTTTTCTAAGTGTTGCCATTGAACCCGTTTATACAGGCCCACATGATTTTATGGCACGAGAGCATCACTTTGTGTACTAACGAAGTTACTGATAGCAGCCTGAAGCTAAAATTGGGGGTCTGTGAGCATACCAAAGACTAACTGGCACCGAACTTACAGGCGTGGACAAAGTATGCGGATGTGGACTGAAGGGGGAGAAAAAAATGTTTCTGCCTTGTAGCTTAAGCTAGTAGTCATTTCAACCGAGCAGACATTGAGTCTGTTTATTCATCCATGCTTTTTAGACAAACCCGTATTGCGAGAATATTTTCTCTAACCCTGAATCCTCATCATGCCAATTTTTGTCTGACTGTGGCATACAGGTGTTGGGACATTACACTGCCATTGACATGTGCTGCCCATAGTCAGGCTCTAACATAGCCAAAGAACTGGCACAGTGCACTTAAACGAGCCCTAGGAAATTCAATATTGTGAATCTTGGATGATGGCATTCGTTGCTGAATGACATTTGCTGGCATCACTGTCCTTTTCTCCTAGCTCTTCTATGTACTTCTGTAACGTGACATTATTTAAGCCATTTAAACTAGATCCTTCTAAAAAAAATACTAGTGCCACTATTTACATGCAAGTTGGCTGTTCCACCGCGACACCCCCACAAGGTTTTTGTGCCTTTAAGGGTCTTAATGGAAGACCCTTACTCTTCTTTAGTGTCGTTGTCATCACGTCATGCTACCCTTCTGTACCGCACACTCCTTCTTTGGCGATGGCGTTCTCACCAATCTGTGATGGAGGTTTTGACCTCTCCTTTCCGCACCACTAGAGTGATAAGCAGGGCAGTGAGCATCTCTACTTGAATGTCTGCCTCAGCAGGATACAGGCACTTGTAGGAAGACTGATTGTTCTGTCTACTTGGAAGAGTGGTTTGCAATAAGATTGCGCTCCTTTTTCCTGCAGTGCAGGCCTTATGGCATCAAACGAGACGACAAAAAGGGGGGCACATAGTCTTTGCACATTGCTGTGAAAATACTGATGTTACACCATCTTGATTTCTCTGTTCATTTCACTGAAGTGCTTGCCTTTTACCTGTTGACAGAATTAGCAGAGTGTTCTTGCTGCTTGGTGCATTAAAGATCCATTGTTCTGGCTTGGCTTTTCCCAGTGGCGTTTGATAGTCGTCTCGTTTTGTGCATTGCTAGGCGGACTCCTTGTGTTCAGTAGGAAACAGGGAACATGGTTGCTGTTAAGGGCACTCTTCAACATTATTGCACTATCTGAATGCAAAAAGGGCGTGGCTTGTCGGATTGGGAATCGAATGCCAGCGACCAATGTTATTTGCTATCAGGGTTATGTATCATTTATACTTGCATGATATTTTTTCCCGGCAGTTGTGTTTAACTAGATGTGGTGCCACTGATTTAAGGTATCAGTGTTCACTGTGAGGGTGAGTTTTATTTTGTAAAGAATTGAATCGACTGCCCCCCCCCCCCCCCCCCCCCCCCCACCCCACTCCACCCCACCCCGCCTTGCCCTGGCCCAGCCATGAGAGTGCTATGCCATCGCCGCATCCAGTCGCGCCTTCTGCAAAACTGCAGCGCACCGTTGCGCTATGCAGCAAGTATCATCATCTTCATCAAGTCCCAAATGCAACATACTCTCGCGCTGTACAGTGAACATCTGAATCTTCATGAAAATTCATATGCAGTCTGCCTCATCCCGTTGTTCATTCTTTGTTCCCAGATTTGCTAGTCCTCCTTAGGTAAATGCACCATCACATACGCTATCTGGGCGAGTGCTGCTGAGACTGCCACTGAAACTATGTTTTTAATATGGCTTTTTTTTTTTCTCTTTATTTCCTGACCGTTGCTCGGGTTTTCTTTTTGTGTGTGTTTGTGTGTTTCCTCCGCGGGCATAGTGTCGGGCAAATCCACCTGGCAGTGTGGCGTAGAGGAAGCCGCTTTTGCTGAAGGCAGTCTCTGTAGCCTCTCTGTCACGGCTGCGGTCTCTCTCTCGAACCACGAATCGTGCAGATAGATTGCGCAGCTTTAAGATCAAAGCGGCAGCAGCAAGTGTGGCGCCGGCCGATTGCTAATGCTTTTGGCTTTAAGAATAGTTGAACCTCCACTATTTTTTTCAATGATTGTTTGCTCAGCAAGAGACAGTGTGGTTCTACGGCTTCCTTGCAGCAGCTGGAGGCTTTTTTGTATTACTGTGTGTAAGGGTCTTTTTGCGAAGGGGCTGTGTGTCCTGCTGGCCCCAGAACGTGGAGCTTCACCGCCGCCTTCGCTTTCCTTGTCTTTGCAGCGTGGATCAGACGAGCTGCTGACGCAGACCAACGCTGTGAGCAATGGCACCATCATGAGCCCACAGAACAACCACAGTGACAACAACAATGATGCTAAAAAGGTGGGAGGGTGGGGCCAGTCATGTCTGCTTTCTTATCTTTCTTCTGTCATTTGGCCTGTATTTGTACCCCTGCAGTTGTGTAATCTTTGTTTGAAATTAATATTTGTTGTGTAGCCCTGCGCCCTATGTTAGTTATTGGCTGTGAGCCTTTTTGTTTTTCCGTGGTTGGAGTTAGGCTTGGAAATAGCTAAGACATGGACATGAAATCAATTTCCGAAAGTCGTCGTATCCTCTTTTATGCCTCCATTTGCTATGATTTTTCAAAGTTCCACTGCTGAACTTGGCAGGGAGGTAATCTAAAGAATATTTTCGTGAACTGCTGTGGATTCGAACATCGGGGAAAAGGCTCAGATAATTTTCCGTCTCCATTTCAGTGGGTAGTTTGTTTTGTTAAATCCTAGTCCCTACTACAGGTTAATACATTCCTTACTCTTCAAATTGAGTTTGTTTTTAATTTCTTTTATGAAATTGCATGTTTTTGCAGTGCTGACATGTCAGTGTATGCAAGATTGCAAATATTCGTAACTGAAAATTGTGTAGCTGAAAAAAAAAAAAAAATTTAACCACGTCTCGACCTGCAGCACGCCTGAAGCAGTAAAAACAATGTTCTCGAGATAACAGTGAAATTTTATGAGTGCAGTCATCAAAGTATTTGTTATATGGTCAGGAAGTTTGACGTAGGTAAAAAAAAAAAAAAAAAAAGTCACGCCCCGCCCACAATGGTGTCCCATCTTGTGAATGGAAGTGTAAAGAAAATATATATATTCATGGACAGCACATGATTTCCTGGCTTCATGGCTTCATTTTTGGCATGCTTTTTTTCCAGCCAGTTTTCTTTGTTCTTGTTATTAAAGTAATGCTGTGGAGCCATGGAATGGTGTTCTGGTATGCTGTCATTAGCTCTGTCTTAATGGACTCTGCAGCACCGGGTCAAGCCAGCTTAGATTATGCGATGGCTCCCTTACTCGACCTGCTTGATGGCTCTATGAACTCGCTTCTAGCGAGTAAGTATAGCGGCGACGCCTAGGGTCAAGATTTATACTTATTGTGCAAGCTTCCTGCTAGTGTTTCATTCCGTTGCCCTTTGCTGTCCAGAGCTTCGCATATCATTTTTTGCCACTGATGAGGGCATTGACAGCATTGAATTTTACTGACGCTCCTAGCCACTCCGGAAGCTTTTTCGTCCCAGATTTCCCCTTAATTCAACTCCCATGACTCAATAGCATCTACATTCTTTTAGACAAGCGAGTTAACACACCCTCTGCAAGCGAGTTAGCTCGACCAGCTCCACCGCCTACTTTGCTCGACCTGACTGTGTATACATGAACCTGGCGACCAGTTTTGTAGATTTTTGACTTGAAAGGTTTACTTGACCAGATTCCGTTGAGTTCCTGTATACAGGGCTACTGGTGCAGGCTCAGCAGTTTATGCTGCGCGCCACGCTATTCGACTGTTAGTTTGACTGATCGGCTTGCTCCACTTGATTGGTTTCTTTTGTAAAGACTAGCGACCATTACCATAGGGTAAGCGCTCATAGGAAAAGCAATGCTGGTGATGAAGCCAGTGTCGTGTGCCTGAGCCTTTTTGTCGCGGTTGGCGGTGGTAATGCGCAGGTGAAGCTGGACACGGGTGGTAAAGTGGTGGTTGGTGCGGGCAAGCCATCGCGGGTGGTGCACATCCGCAACATCCCTAACGATGCGACGGACACGGACATTGTACACTTGGGCGTGCCCTTTGGCAAGGTGACCAATGTGCTTCAGCTCAAGGGCAAGAACCAGGCCTTTCTGGAGATGGTCGACGAGAACTCTGCCATTGCCATGGTCGACTACTTTGCCAAGGCTTCCCCAACAGTGCGCGGCCGCGTCGTCTACGTCCAGTTCTCCAACCACCGCGAGCTCAAGACGGACGGAGTCCACGGATCCCTGGTGGGTGCTGTAGAATCTACTGTCTCACTCTTTTTGTTCGATCCTAATAATGGTTGAAAAGATGCCAGTTCTCCTTTGTATCAGTTTGCAGCACTTTGCAAACCTCTCAGTAACGGAGTAGACACTGGGAACAAAGTGACATGGGACAGCTGCTCAGTTTTTTTTCTCTTTGCGCTTTTTTTTTTTTCATCGCATCCAAGCTAACCTGCAGTGAATGATTTGTATTGTTCTGAAGTGTTTTCGGTGGCCTGTTCACTCAACATGACCACATTGCTGCAAGTGCAGAGAAGGACCATGTTATTTAACTGTACACGACTTTATTTGACCATTATGTACAATGTCATCATGGAATGCGACTAATTCAAGGTGCAGCAAACCCACTAAGTTTTCACAGCTGTAAAACTGACAACTGTGAAGTTAGGCTCGAGTTTGCACGAAAGGGAATATACATCATCTCCCTTGGCATGTCCCACTGCCAGCAACCCAACCGAGATCTCATCAGTAAGCATTCTGCTCAGTTTGCTCAAGTTTTGCAAATAGCTAGGCTTTAGATGTATGGTTTGGTAATAGTTGACAGTGATGGGGGCCCAACCTAAGGACTGCAGCTATGGCCTTATGCGCCTTTCGGCTATGATGATAATTGATAGTTTTGGCAACACACTTGTTAAGTCCAAACAAGTGCAGAAGCCTACTCAGTGTGGCTATGCGTAAAAAGGGCTGTCAGCCCTTGGAGTGATTTGACAGTCCCCTTTGTTTATGGTGCCATCAGCATTGTCTGGTCACTCCGTTGGGGAAGTGTCAGCAACCAAACACAGTGATATCAAGCAGAATAAAGCTTGTTGTGTAGAAACAGTTGCAAAAAGGCATCCTTTCTTTAGTGCTCAGGCTTGGGGGGGGTTTGAAATCACCAAAGTCGCCATTGCCTTGTCTCGCCAGAACTGCTTTTGTGGGGCAGGTTTGTTGTTCAGCTTTGATGAGGTTCGCTCTCTTTCTCTCTCCCCCCTCTGTGTAAGGTTGCGCAGGCCAACCAGGGCGGTGAAGGTGGCGGCAGTAACACGGTGCTGCGCGTGGTGGTAGACAATCAGATCTACCCAGTCACCCTGGACCTGCTGCACAGCATATTCAGCCGCGCTGGCAAGGTCCTCAAGATCGTCACCTTCACGAAGAGCAGTGAGTGCCTTTCTTTCTCTCTCTCTCACGGTGTCGCATCCCTAGTTGCACACATCTCCTGCCTACTACTTTTTCATTCGGTGCCATACCAGCTCATGATGGCAATCAGTGCGATTTGGCAGGGCGGGTCATCTGAAGAAAGCTAAACCATATCTGCACCAAGTTTGTCTCCTGCATTTCAGTATCACTCAACTTTCGCTAATGTTTGAAAACTAACCATGCTTAATAAGCAAAATGGCTATTCGGCTTTCTCAGCCCTTTTCTTTCATTTCCCAAAAGTGCAAAGCCATTTCAGCCTGCATCCCATCCTCGCATCAAGCTAATGCCGCAATATAATGCTAGGTTCAGGATCTCCTACCCTTTAAATAAACGTATGTATAGGTTGTAGTGTAGAGCAATAGGCCGCGCTTCACGTGCGGCCTTGCAATTCGGCTCTTGGACCACACGTGACTGTCCATCGCTACCTTTGCCGGTCCTTTGCGTTTTTCTTTTCTCAATGTCTGCCGAGGTGCATGGTTGCTGAGCCTGCTTGTCTCTCTCTTCCTTTCTAGACTCATTCCAGGCCCTCATTCAGTTCAGCGATGTCATGGGTGCCCAGGCGGCAAAGCTGGTAAGTTGCACACCAACCAGCCTTACCGGTCCCCCTCGGTGCAAGGAGGTCACTTAATGTTCTTGTTGCAAAGAAAGTGTACGCGCAAAAATTCTCCAGCTTACATTCATGTGTCTCTGCCATCAATGGGGTGCAGTGTGCTAGTCGTGATAGAAGCGGTAATTATGTGCACAAGCTGCATTCTTCAACTTGCTGTGGGGCGGTGCTAATTGAGGCTCCTTATTTGTTCCGCTGATCTATTGTAACCGATGCTATTACTGCATGCATTACCACCGTATTAACTCGAATGTAACGGAACCGCGAATCTATCGTGAGGGGCGGCTTCGCATATTGAGCAATGGGGAGAAATAAAACCACGAATGTAACGAGAGATGAGTGCTTGAAAACGTACCTTTAATAGACATTATGGCCCTTGCCGTCTCATCAAAAACACTCATTTGTCGTCGTCGTCAGAGGCCGAATACAAGGAAACAGTCCTCCTTTTCACTCCCGTCCTCCCAGACGATGTCGTCGAAAGCCTTTGCGGTCAGGCTCGCATTTAAAAATCGCTTCCCGCTGGATCCGCCACCCACGTGTGGTAGATTAGTTAGCCTCTAGCCGTCGAGCTGCCGCAGGATTTTCGATTTCTTCTGATATCAGAATAGCTTTTCTCTTGAAGCGAACATCGTACTATGCACAGCGCGATGCCATCGTTCAAAATGCGATAACAGAATTAACCGCACTAATCCATCGCGAAAGATGCTACAAGCACGCTATAAACAGTGACGTGATTCTGAGCCTACGAGTACTACAAGCAAAAAACTCAACATTTTTACTTTGGATGGATTGGGATTTGGCTGGTTTGGCTTTTCTGGTACTCAGGTTGCCAGCATAACATTGTAAAACCGTGGAAACTGAAACGGAGTGATGACGGATCCAATTTGCAAGCATCCGGATTTGCAAGCATCCGGGATGTTGTAAAATAACTTCGGTGATTGAACTTTCAAATAATGTTGAAGCGGGGCCCTTTAGAAATGGCGTTTGATATAGAAATTTACTGCATTAAATGACATCATTAGCTCATGGTAAGTTTGTAAATGCTTTTTTTTTTTTTCCTTTTTTTTATCACATTTGTATTGTTTGCAACATAGAAACAGATGGGACCAATTTTTATAGTGCTTGTCAAGTCTGAACAGTGCACCAAGAACAGGCCACTGTGGCAGTGCAGTGTAGTTCTATAGTAGACTACAACCTAAAAAAAACTGCATTTGCTAACTAGGGTATAGTATGTGGAGTGCATATTACCATATTTACCCGCATAATGCTCGCACTTTTTTCACGGAAAATTGATGCTAAGTTGGGGGATGCGATAATTATGCGGGGAAAATTTCAAGAAAATGCTTTGTAGCACTAAAAGCGAATTTAAATTGGTGCAAATCGGGATTACTTTCAAGCAGAACTTACCCTTTTAATAAAAGTACAGGGTCACCAAAAGCACAAATTGCTAAAGCACTTTATTTACCGCACGCAGCCTCATCATCACTCCCCGCGTTCCATGGTATAATGCTCATACCAGACCATACAGTTCTATTCTTGATCAGAGACTTGATCAGAGTCTGTATCGACACTGCAATCGCTGTCTCCAGTAGCGCACTACACAGAACTCATTGACGTTGAAGTGTCTGCTAGCAGCGCAGTTGCTATGCTGTAGCCGGTACTCAAAAGCTTTCAAAAGCAGCTGTATAACTTGCGTACCGCCCCAGCGCGATGCGGCACCAAGAACACTGTAGACGGTGGAACAAAGCAAGTAACACGGACGGAACGAAGGAACAATGACAACGAGACGCGGGGAAACCTCTCAAAATGGCGACTATGAGCATCCTGGAGGTAAAAAAAAAAAAAAAGACAAGCATAAATGATGGTGATGATATACCCGAGCACACTATCGCCGCCTGGTAGCGCATGCACACAAGGCCAGCTAAGTTCAGTAGCACTCCAAAGATGGCACTTGTTACTACTAGGAGACTAAATCCCCTCAATAAACTAAATGTAGCGCCATCCCCTCTCTCCTCCTCTGGCACCGCCACTCCTCCCCTCATATTTCGACCATGGCTCCACCTACGCGGTGCACGACTAGCGCGCGCTCTCCGGAGCAGGCGCCAGTCACGGCCGCCTTGATCGGCGCGCGCGTCGTTTTGCACCAATAGAAAGCGCGCGCAAACACGTGACAGTGCTCGGCCAACGGGAGGGTCAAACGCCGAAGGAGAGCGCCGGAGAGGAGGCGGGCGGCAATGTTCACAAGTTGGCGCTACTTTTAGTTTATTGAGGGGCTTTACTAGCAGACGACTCTCGCGGTGGTAATATTGGTGGTGCGAGCATTATGTGAGTGCGATCATTATGCGAGTAAATACGGTACTCCATTGAACAGTACAGTCAGTTTTTTAAATTTGACTATACCAAAGCAGCCAGAGGCATTGAGATCATTGAGGCTAGTAGTCTTGCCTAGCTTTCATTTAGGCAGCCAGAATTGTTTACGCAACAAACTACTTCCTGTCATGGGAGAATTGTGTTTGGCACTTACAGCAGGTTTGAGTTGTATATCTATCTTTTGATGTTAACAAGTTCGTCTGTTGTCCTTTTCTTGATGCATTGTTATGGACTAGACAGAAAATGCTTACAGACAAGCAGATGCAAACTTAAACCTTCAGTGAAGCTCCTGACATGTTCATGACTACCACAAACCATTTCACCACAACAAATAAGTACAGCAGAATGCCGTTAAAGTAACCTTCCATTAATTTGTACATCACTGAATCTGGGACCGTGCGCGTTGGTCACACACAGTGACGTAGTGCGCACCATCCTGATTGGCTGCTATTGTGCTCCAGACAGCTTGTGAGACTGAGTATAGTTGTTGCGCTCCTCATTGTGGGTTGAAGCACCCAACGCAAGCAGTCCAGCGCGCTGTTTAAATTTTATTGTTCCCAATTTTGCAATAAACTCTGGCACTCCTGCATGACACAGGTCTTTGAATTAAGTAACCAAGCCGTCGCAAGCTACCGGCTGCAGTTGCCCAATGAAATTAACGTTGCAAGTTATGGGAGTACACGAATTATACTGAATATCCGGAATTTCTTTCAAGTGGACTGAGTTGGGGTTCTGAAGGTTTTACTTTAGTCTTATGTTAAGCCTTTTCTTGTTACCTGAATAAAAAGCTAACCACAAGACAGAATTATCAGTGTCAATGTTTCTTCTGTTCACTGCTGTGGCTGGTTATCGGACTAACACAGGAGATCATGGGGTTATGGCCAGTTACAGCTAACTTCCATTTTCTTAGGTTGTATCCTGCTGTAGGTGCAGCGCTTCAAAAATGTTTGTTTTTAAATTGACAAAATATATTTCACGCCTGCTCAATTGCTCCTTTGCTGTGTGCATTTGGGGGGAGAGGCGCGTTCGATGTCTGGAACTTGGCAAGGAGACGTCTTGGCGACTGCGTTTGCAGGCCCTGGACGGCCAGAGCATCTACAACGCGTGCTGCACGCTTCGCATCGAGTACTCCAAGCTCACCAACCTCAATGTTAAGTACAACAACGACAAGAGCCGTGACTTCACCAACCCCACCCTGCCCACTGGGGACCCGACTCTCGACATAGGGCTTGCTGGTGAGCTGTCCGTTTCCCCCCCTTGAGTCTTGCTCTTGCCATTCTTGGCTGGGCCCTTGCTCTATAACTGGGATATGTGATGTAACTTCGTGGAAAGCTTTGGCCACTGAAGCACACCTATTGCTAAGCTGGAGGAGGAGGGATGAACAGGATGTACATCCATGCCAATATAGGAAGGGTAGACTAGGCGTTTTATGCCAGCAAAAAAGAAGGGAGAAGCAGGCTTTCGTGCTGGTAACCACTCTTCTGATGAAACAGATATTCCTGTAGAAGTAGGGAACAAACAGGCAACAGCTGAGTCAATGTTGGCTTTAGCTATCATTAACCTTGAGCTGAAGTGTAGTGCTTGAGTGTGACGGCTGGCACATTTGCTGTTGTGCTCATGCACACGATCCTTACAGAGGCATGAAGCTAGACTTTCTTTTTCTTAGTTGTTTTTCTTTATTTTGGGAAAACCTGCTGTGTGGTTGCAGTACTACCTCCCCTTGCCATCACTGCCACATGTCTGGCCGACAGGCAGACACATGGTCTTTCCGATAAGTCTTCTTAAGTGGGGGGGACAGGGCTCTAGGAAAATTTTCTATTTTTACGCTGTATGCAGTCTTTATCAGTTTTTTATGCTGGGTTTAAATGTGTAGTCACTTTTATTATATGTCAGTTAGTTTTCAAAATAATTTACATTACACTCTTTTGTCTATTAAGGCAATAGGTATTATTTTCTTATCAGCTCTAAGTGCGAATACGTCCTTGTAAACTAGCAGACAGTCAGCAATTTATGTTTTGAAGAAACGCAAAATCACGAACAGAGCTGGGATTCATTCAGCTTGTTTGCACTTATGAAGGGGAATGAGTGGTCTAGGCTGGGAATAAAATTAGTATGTATGCAGGAGGGGGGCCGCATGTTGACTCCCAAAATGTCATTTTTCGCTATTTTCGGCCCCTCAAGAGCCCTGTCCTGTTGGAGGGATGAATGGTCGCCCAATGCTAATGCTCACAGGACCCAGCCTGCTGTTGCAAAGTCACATGTGACGACATTACACGACAGTTGTGACTAACTTTAGGAGATCAGAATCCTTAACTTTGCACTGCATCATTCCTGACGTTGAAGGCACGGAATTTTGCCGGGTTACTAGCTTGCCTTTTGCATATCTCGCACGTAGAGCTGATGAGTTTTTGCGAAAGGGTATCATAACGCGGGTTGTGCAAATGTAACTTTTATCTCGATGTGTGGCATGTTATTCGGACTTAGATTGCAGCAGATACACAATATACTTCTGCATTGTTATCGGAGAAATATGCTCCTTTTTTGATCATTCATTTTGCAAGTATGAAGACACGCAAAGATAAATTAAGAGATGAGAAACACCATACACTTGGTGTGTTGCGTTGCTTGCAGCATGATGCTGGGAGAGAATAGCTATGGCCTCTTAACTGTTTGTTCACCTAGCCTTTTTGATTTGCAGTGCTGCTGTTTTGACCCATGTTTGTTGGCGATTGCAGTTTTGCCTCGTGCGCTGCCTTTGTTTCTCTTCTTTTGTCAGTTCTTGTTTATTTGTGCTTCAAGTCCCGTTTTATTTTGGTGCTCTAGGTTGCCTAAAGTAAGTAGGACTTAATGTCGCTCTAGGTTGCCTAAAGTAAGTAGGACTTAGTGTCTGTGGAACGCAGTGGGAAACTAGTAGAATCAGAGACCCGCCGAGGTGCCGCAGGGGTTAGGTCGCTTGACTACTGTGCCCAAGGGTGCAGGATCGAATTCCGGCTGCGGCGGCCACTTATCGATGAAGACGAAAAGCAAGGCTCCCGTGTGCTGTGCGATGTCAGCGCACTTTAAAGAACCCCAGGTGGTCGAAACTTCCGTAGCCCTTCACCACGTCGTCTGTCATAGCCTGAGTCGCTTTGGGGCGTTTAACCACAAAACCAACCCAAACCAGTAGAATTAGAGGATTTTTCTTTAGCAAATTAGAAAAGACTTTTCGAACGGGGTATTGCACTCCACTGTGTTCAGTTGGCAAGGGCTGGGTATTAAAGTTTACGAGCGAGACGCTTCTGAGTACCAACTTGCTGATGGCATTGTTTTGCTAAGTAACTGTTTGGGAATTGTGTGATTGATAGCTCAGGAACAAGATGGGCCCATGTGCAGAAATTTGAAGTTTGACAAAAAATTTAAATTAAGTAGCAGACAAAGCAGGGAGCTATGGCGTTAAAAATATAAGCAACATTGGGACAGATCGCTGGCGTTCTACCTGAAACCAAGCGGCGGAAATGGGCATGAAGGAGGCAACAATGTGAAGTACCACTAGGGGTATTTTCCTTTGGACTACGAGTGGTAGATTGAAAGGGAAAGTAGAAACTGGGGCAGATATATGTGGAGAGACAGGATGTGGAGAAATTGACGGTGGAAATAAGGTGTTTAAAGTAGGTTGGGGGGTGAGAATTATTTTTTGTTTTGTTACGTGCTCCTGGAAGCACCATTGCCAGTTGTGACGTTTGTCCTGCTTACTTGGCTCATGCTGTTTTGTTTTGTTTAAGCACGTGCAGTTTCTTTGTCCCTGTGTTTGAGCATTGTTTTGTTTTTCTTTCATCATGTTTTATTTGTGCATTCAAGCCTGATGCTGTGGTTGGAAAGGATGGGGGGCTGTGGGAGTGGAAGGTCAGCTGGGTGGGGCGCTTCTGTGCCAAGCTGTGTGCCGTGTTTTTTGTCTGCGCCCCCTAGTGGCAGTCTCCTCCTAATCGGGTGCTTGCTTTGCCCACTTACCCAATTTTCCTGATTTGTAGATAGCTTCTCATTAACCACCTCTCTCCGAGGTTTCTGAGGCTCTCCTTGCAGGCGATGCTTCTCGTTCCATCCCTCCCTGTGTTGCTGACATGCATAGTCGAAGGCAGGACGTAGGTTTGGATAAGCTGCCTGATAAGAAAATGAAGGCAGCAGCATGGAGGGCCAAATGTCACGTTAAGGCTAGGTGAAAGTGCATCTCTCTATTGCGGAGGCAATAGAGAGAGAGAGAAACAAAAGGGGAGCAAGAGGAATGCATGACCAAGCATTGTTTGAAATCTTTGCCTGCTCTCTAAGAAGGGATGACATTTCTGGGTTATGCAAGATTTATGGAGTGGCTCTGTGTGGTACTCTTGTGGGAGTATGGTGATGGACGGCCCGGCTTATGATTGTCCTCAGGATTCCTGCACCAGGTGATGGTGTAAAGGGGGTACCTCTCACACCATTTTTGCACCCATGACTTTCTCACGCAAGACGTCTGGTAGGTTTGGCAAACAGCCCCAATTGGCGCAGTCGAAATTGCGTCTTGCTCGGTTTGGTTGCTGCTCGACCAGCCCTTCCCACAACCCCTCTCCGCTCCACCACCAGCACCACAAATGACTAAAGACAAGGCAGTGCACGCAGTGTAGTAGTAGTAGTTAGTGCATCAACGAAGGTTGAGAGGTGCTGACACAGTTCGCAATGGTGTGCGTGCCTGCCTGACCCGTCCTGTTGCCCTTTTCCCCTTTCCCTCTATGCCCTGTTGCCCCCCTTCCTCACTGTTTTTGGAAATTGGCACACGGAAACGAAAAGGTTCGTTGGGTATACTGGCCTCCCCGTTTGCTGCTGCCGGCCCGGGCCTGACCTCCCCACTAACCGCTGCCTATGCCGCCAGCGCCACAGCAGGTAGGACAGCTCTCCTCCTCCCTCCTCCTTCCCACCAGCACACACTCTGCACTGCCGCGCACTCTCTCAACTCGGATACTCTCTTCTCCAAGCCCACTCTTGCGCCTGGCATCTTGCGACTTCACTTTTAACGCTGGAGTCAACACTAGTGCTCCTCCAAATGCACACCACCCCCGTATGAGGTGGGACCGGATGTTGGGTGTCTCTTTTACGTTCAGATTCTAAATGCTGCTGATTTCTCCCCTTGGTTAGCGCTTAGCCTAGGATGCTCACCTAACGATTTGGAGCTGCCATTTTTCTTGCAGACGGAGGTTGGCACATGTGGTCGCACCTGAAATGGTCTGGCTGGTTGTATGTTGTGCACATTGGGAAACACTGAGTAGGTGCTTGTAGGCATTTGTTCTTTTTTCACATGGGAAGGAAGTGTGAAACAGGTTACGGGGAGCTACCGCACCAAAAAAATAAACATTCATGTTCCCACTGAGTTGTTGCTTGGTATGTGAATTTGAAAGTCATTTATGTTAGTGGTGCAGTCCTGTGCAGCAATACTTCTTAGCGTTATTTTTTTTTAGTAGCTCGCTTCATAAAAACTGTGACCTGCAGTAACAGGACTGGCAAAGTGCCAGTTATTCCCCAAGGGTTATATCGTACCTAAATAATGTTTGGTTAGGTGAAGTGCAGTCCGTAATTTTTATACGAGCACAGTTTCAACTGGTTGCTAGTGTTTTTTGCTCTCAATATAGTTTTCAATATAGTTTTTTTTTTTTTAATATATGGTTTAAAACAGAATGGTACTAATATAGAAAGAATATGCAGAGGTTGTACCGGTGAAATCATTTTTTTTTTTTTTCTTTTTGTTAGGTTCTGATTTGAAACTTTCTGCATCTGCAAAGCTCTTTCATGACATTCTGCAGCTCTGAAACTGGACCCCAGAGTACAGTTAGGCAGTTCTGTTTGCTTATAATGCAAAAGCCTTTCTTGGCTCATCGGTAAAGGGACTGTCTGCAGAAAATGTGATTAGAAGACAGATCCAAAGCCAATCCAGCACAATCCATATACCAAGGCACTAAAGACTAAGTACCAAATGCAGTCATGAATACTTGGCTATAATGTCTAAATGGGGAATGTGTCAAACAAGACAAAGCAATTGCCAACCCAACAGTAGCCACATAAAAAAAGCCAGCGTTGGTTAAATTGGCTAAAATATATAACGCCATAAATCAATCCAGTAGCCACATGGCAAGCCAATATTGCTAAAATATGTTAACATTGGGTAATCAAAAGCCATACAAAAATGTAAAAAAAAATTATTTTTAAAAAATTTAGAAATAGAAAACAAATGAAATAAATATGGTAATGTGATAAAGTAAATACAAAAAATGTAAAATTTTAAACACCATTTAGGAAATAAACTTTTGATTGAACAAATAAGAAAGGCTTTTGCCTTACTGCACCTTAGCAGTCTTAAATTTGCCTCCTGGAATTTTTTAGTTTTTCATGGCGTGTCTGTTGTGCCTGCTACGTCTTAACAGAATAACTTAATAGTTGTGGTATAGACATCACCCATTTAATTGTTTCTTAACTGAAAAACATGCTGCCCCGGATGTTTTTGCTAGGCGAAAGCATTAATTTGGTGTCACACTTCATATCTCTGGATCACTAACCTTCGTCTCAAGGTAGGGTGCGAGTAAACATCACCCATTTAATTGTCTCTGAACTGAAAAACATGCTGCCCCGGATGTTGTTGCTAGGCGAAAGCAGTAATTTGATGTCACACTTCATATCTCTGGATCACTACCCTTCGTCTCAAGGTAGGGTGCGAGCTGCTTTTTTGCGCCCCAGGCCACAGTTTTGTGAAGTAATGTCGACTATGGGCTGATGCAGTGCACATGTGTCTCATCTTATCCTGTACGCACTTTTTTGTCCATCCGTCAACTATTGACAAGGGTGTTCTTGTGGCTCATGCTCTGGCGTTGCTTTTTTCTCTTCTCCTTCTTCTCTTCCCATTTCCTTACCCTGTTCAATGCTGCTTCCTGTAAAAAAAAAAAAAAACGGTAAAATAAAAGGAGACCAATTTGACAAGAAGCAGGGTAGGTGACTATGCTCTGTGTTGATGCGGCAGTGTGCCTCGATTTCCATTGTCGCTTCTGTTTCTGTCTCGCCGTGCCCAACATATCCTGCATTCAGGCACAAGCCGCTGCTTTTCTATCGCAAACTATTGCTCGAATAGCCGAGGGCTAGGGTTTTTTCGTATTGAACGGATAGTTAGTAACGTGATTCGTTTGGAGTACGTAACATGATTGCAAGGCAGATAAAGATACCAGGTTCTAAACTGCGGTGCTGTGAAAAGAAAGTGTAGAACATGGTAGTATAAGGTTTTTGCACATTTAAACAAGTTGGTACGCTTGCCTAGAATGCTAGGATGAAGCAGATGTGGGCAGGTTCTTTGAACATTTTTGCAATGGCCTGGGCCTTTCAACATTTATTGCTGAAGGCGTTCGGATGCCATTCCTTAGTGTCAGGACTATCGTAGAAACTGGTATGGTTCTGAGGAGTTCATATCTTAAGTAGGCTTACAAAATACTAATTTCCATTATAATTTGTTCTTCGTCAATACGGTTTGCGTTGTAGGTGGCACAAGGGGAAAATGTTGATAGGGGCATTGTGTCGGTGATGTCTATGCATTTGAAGCGCCATACTCACGCATCATGTGCTGAATATTGTCACGATGAATCAGTTAGTAAAGCAGTGGCGAACGACGGAGTGCGCGCAGCAATCTGATAACACGCGCAGTCGGCGCCATGCAGGAAGGGGGGGGCTGAGAGGGGGAAGCAGCTGGTTACGAGGCTGACCCAGAAGCGAAACCCAGGAACGGGCGCCAAAGAGCTGCGCTCTAAAAAACGTTTAACTGCATTCAGAAGAGAGCGTAATTCACATCATAAATGGCGCAAGCAGAGAACTACACAAGGTATTCAGAGCTAGAGTAACATGTCACCGAAGAAAATAGCCTGACCATGTTTGTAGATTTCCACAACTCAACGTGCTGGTGAAGAGTGCTAGAGTCATAGCTCATTGGCGGAGTCAGGAACAGATGTACCATGTACCTAGAATTTCATTGTCTGCTACTCTGTACCATGTACCTAGAATTTCATAGTCTGCTACTCTGTTCTGTTTGTCGCCTTTATTGCATTGTCAGGTTAGTACTAGGATGTAAGATACTAAAAATACGAAACGGAGGCACAAATCAATCGTTAGTTTTTGCGAACAGTGCGCGATATGCCCAAATTCAAAGCATTTGATTGTACTCAGTTCGGCAGGGTTTGCTTATCGTTGCTGGCCGCGAGGCTCTGCCAAGAGCCCAGTTCACTGCGCTCGAAAGAAGACGAAAGTGTTTCCGAAAGCATTTAACATCAAGTGCTGGCTGCTCCAGCACACAGCGGTTCACTTGCACTGCTTTCAGGCCTACACACTGAAAAGACCGCAAAATGTGTGACTGTGAATAGGAGAAAGCCTTGTCTTTGAGATACAACAGGGAAATGTTACTGCGAGATGAAATTACTTGTAATGTGCTGCAAAGATTTCATGTACATATAGTGAAGAAATAAAAACTTTCCTGCTGAAGGCAGCGTCCACTCTCAAAACATTGCAGTGCAAATGCTCATGCCTTGAAAGGTGCAACAAGGCTGAATTGAATTTAGCTTGTATCGGAAGATTAATGTGCTCTAATGGGATACTGTTTTCACTGAGGGACTTTAAGAGGGGATCTTGAGTTTGGAATGGCCTTGCTAGCACAGTTTATTGTGCCTGACGCCTTCACGTGTTGCAATTACGCCCTTATTTCTCACTGTCAATACTAGCTGTCTTAGTAGTGGAGACTTTTCAGAAACTGTCAAACTAAATTTGAAGGACACAGTTGGTGAATTAATGCATTGATGCACACGGTTCTGATTTGCTATGCGAGCAGAGCACGCTTTGTGCGACGTGCAGAGAGATTAACGTTGTCTGCCTGCTGGCTCGTGGCCAGTTCCTGGAGTAGGACATAGTGTGACACATTCATGGCATGCATTTCATTGGGCACTTCTTTTCCACTTCCACTATCTCTCTTTGCTGTTGTAGCGTTATCTGAATCTGGTAGATCTTGCTTTTCCTTGTCTCTGACACTTAGAGGACATTAATTACTACTGCTACGAATGCTACCGCCACTGCTGCTGCTGCTTCACAGTGGTTGCCCCCTTTGTTTTATCTTTAAAAGCTTTCTACGGGCTTGTTGAAATGCTCTTTCCGTATACTAGTGTGCAAGCTCTCCTAGCCTAGCACTAACGGATTTACCCGATTTTTCGAAAAGCCGTACCTAAGTTTGCTCTGCGTGCTGCTAGTGACCTTGGTCAAAGACAGAGGGCAGGATTGTAAGGCACCTCCTAAAAGGCAAGCAGGAGAATGGCGTTCCCACGAGGACAGCCTGACAGATGGCAGCTGCATTGTCCCATTTCACAAAGCGACCTTTACACTAGCTGTCTCGGTTCAGATTTGCCTGCTATTTCTTGGTGGTGCGTACAGCGTGAAGGGCATTGATGTCCTTGACCTCCCAAAAAAACACCTCTTTGGCTGTATGAGAAAGAGCCTCGAAAGACTTCTTTCGAATGGTGGCACACATGAAACTTGCTGATCCTTGCCATTTGTCGCCCTGTTGGCGACTAGTGTGGGTGGCGTTCTGACCCGGGGTGTGTGTGTGTGCAGGGCTGCCCCTGGGCGGCTTTGCCTTGTCTCCATCAGGTCCGGCTACGGCTCTGGGCATGGCCGGCATCAGGCTTCCCGGACAGGCCACCACTAGCTGTGTGCTACTGGTGTCTAACCTCAACGAACAGGTATGGCCCGCTTTCTTTTATCCGGTCCCCCCCTTCCCATGCTCTTTCCACTGGCTTTGGGCTTTCTCGGTGCTGGTGGGCACCTGCTGCTCTGCTTTGGGCTGTCTCTCGCATGCTGCATTGCTTTGCGGCCATTCGTCTGTTTTTTTTATCTTTTCCTGGCTAATTTGTTCCCTTTCTTGATGCTTTTTTTTTTTTTTCACTGGAGTTGAGAGAAACTTCTACTTTTCCTCCCTGTTAGGTTTTCCATGGCTTCTGACTGTACTGCAATCGAGGAAGTGTTAGGGCCTTTTTTTTTTTCAACCTACACCAGCTTACACCAGTGTAGCAAAAAACCATTGGTGGTATTGGAGTTTTGCTACACTGGTGTAGCTGGTTTAGGTTAAAAAAGTGGCCCCGTTGTTGGGTGGCTTGTGTGTTTTTGAAGGTGTTGAAGAATATACGAAAGTGAAAACACTTGTACATTTTACTTGCGATGTGACTTGTATGCACAAGGAGCATGCAGGCACACGCCCCCCTCTGGATATGTCCAAATTGCAACAGCAACATTCTTGGCAGTGAAACGGTTTTGTTTGAGCGGCTGCAGTAAGATAAGTCCCAAAATCAAGCTGGAATAAAGTGTTTACATACATAGTAAAATTGTTTGAGAGCTTCTTCCTTGATTTTGGAGTGAGAAACTGCGCAATGGCAAAGGCAGCTCTAAAATTGTGTACGACTGTGCTGCCGAGAGACTTTTCTTTTTTTTCTTCCTATTCGGCATTGCGTTTTGGATGTATTAAAATATACAAAGTTTTAGTATAGTCTCTCGTCACTGGCAAGCAGCATCACGGCCGGTGAACACAGCAGAAAGAGACTTGGGCAGGGACTTGACATAAGACTTTGGAGTTCTGGATACAGCCGAGTCAAAGAAGAGGTCTTACTGAAGTTAATTCAATGGCCTTCCATCGTTTTTTGTGGGGCCATGAGAGCTCGGATTGTGGTTCGTGATCACATCTTTTCGCATCCAACATGTTTAAAGCATGCCATGCTGTCCATTTTAGCTGTCTTATTCCCGTCCACTAAATTGGTTCTGCCCTGGTTGCAGCACTTCCTTTTCTTGGTAAATTTGTGCTGGGGCCGATCAGTGAACATAGCTAAGTGCAGAGGTATGCTTCGTGGAATAAACCGTAATGGTAATGCGCAGAATTTGTGGACTTTCAATGTTTCATGCTAGGTACCACGCCACCTTAGCGTAGCATCAGAACCCGTCTGGAAAGCTTGCATCTCAAGATGCATCAGTCTTGTTTTTATTGCAGCACTTGCAGTCCGTGTGAAAATTTGTGCTAATTCAGAGGCATTATTGCTTATATTCTTGGATTTCACTGGGGTTGCTTCAAGAAACTGCTTGGACATTGCCACTGTTTGCGTCTTGGATGTTTTCATAATGATCATCTCCTCTCACTGTGTTGGACTGCCTCCATGATGTGAAACTTAGCTAAAAGAGTGCTAATTAATCCGTCTGCACCCCCCCCCCCCCCCCCTCCCCACACACACACACTTTTTTTTATTACAATATATGTTTATTATCCGTTATTGTGGCCATTGTGGTTTTTCACCTCTTCAGCAGTCTGGGAATGCTGACTGCTGCGAGATAAAACATGCTGGGGTCAGAGAATTTGAATATGGGGGCTCGCTAGGTGTGCTGATGAGCAGCATGGGACATGTTTACTGCAGGTTCCTTGGTCATTGGCTAAGACGTGATGAGCTCCATGACCACCCAAGGGCAGGTTCCCTTGTCGGGTTCTTGTTGGGGCCGGGTTCGGACAGGAGAGCAGGGCCTATGCAGGGTCGGGGCTTGTGCTGGAGCAGGGCTCGCAAGGGGGGATAGTTTCGTAAGGGCTTTCTCTAGGGGTAGGTTTAGGTAAACAGTGCATGGTACTGGAGGAGCAAGGTGTTGCGGAGATCTGGTTATTAGATTGCAAACCGCTATCGGGCCAGGAACTGGGTAATGTGTGTGTTGCCTGCCTTATGTCGTTTTTCATTCTATGGGCACTGCTAGTTGTTGGCGCTGCTCGGCATTTGTATTGGCCTTTACTATTACAGTATCGATGGGCAAGAGTAGGTATGAACATATTGTTTCTGGGCACAGTATGTGAAATAGGACAAGTACACAATAGGCTTCCAGTTCTATACAATAAAGAAGCCTTCCTGGGTGTTGTTTTCGAAGATTCATGGAACAGAAGTGAGGCTGAGCCTCGTAACACTGGACCATCTTTGCACGGGGCCTTAGGATGGTGGCTGAAAAGAATTATGACAGTGTCCGACGCTTAATTTGTCTCCATCAGTCAGTGGCTGACATCTTTTTCACAACGTAGGCATGCATGGCTTGCCCTGTATGTGGGATTGCAGTGCTACATTGGCCTTTTTCCCTCCCTTTATTATCTGCCTCCTTCAAGCTGCCTGTGCAATTTTGTTTTCCATATTGTAGGCTTTGCTGTGGTTTATTAATGCCTTGTGGGCTTTCTTTGTCCTTTCTGGTTTCATTTTTTTGTTTTCACCCTCTCTAATATCACCTTCTCTTTTCAGCCACGCCATGCTTCCAGCTTGCAGTCTCGATTTAAAAAAAAAAATATTATAAATTTTTGCCTGCAGCTGCCCTTTTTGCACTTCAGACTTTGTGTTCACAAGTCGCCAAGCATTTGCATGCTGCAGTGGGCAAAGAGGACGTCGCTGTTTTTTCAGCATCTAGCTCACAGTGAGGGCGACATATTATTTGGTTACTGTTGGTAGCGTGATTAGAGAAGTGTTCCTCTTTGGTTTTGTAGCAGTCACTTGCAGTACAGGTAGCACAAATCGCAATTGCAATGTGTCTACACTGGTTGATCAGGGGAGATTTTGTCATTACACTGGTTGATCAGGGGAGATTTTGTCGTTGTGGCATGGCTGCTGCCTTCAAGCTTCTCATTCAATAATTTTATTTAAGACCAATTCAGGTTGTGTAACAACCTGAACAGCCTGGAATTGTCGGGGAACTTATGTGGGCCATGAAAAATTGACAAAAATGCCGTAAAAAAATGTGGCCTAGTCACGGAAAAGGACCAACACAGTGGTCTCCCATGAATTTTGACGGTACCTTGAGCACCTAGTATATCATGGTCCGTTCACTGGCATGACATCATTTTGATTTTGACGTGTGTAAGGCATGGCAAGGCATGGCAAACTGTCCATTTTAGCCATCTTGTTCTCGGCATCCCTTAAGTGAGTACTGTATATGCTACTTTGGTGCCTGCCAACCATCCCGATTTGGCCGGTAGACTCTCCAGAGTTTGGACTGTGCATTTTGGTAACTGTGATTGGTGAAGTTGATCACCCAACATTGAAGCATCATTCCGTGGGTAGCAGAGGTCCGCATGTCCTGGTTTGTATTAATGAGCCATGTTTTGTCGTGACTCGGCAATGTGTGAACCAAGTACTGGCTGCCATTAACATTTTTTTTTTTTTTTTAGCTTTTAAAGCTTCTTTTTCTCTTTAGGAAAAAAAACTCGTTCATTAGCAACCCCCCTGAACATGCAACTGGAAACTTTCTCTGAGAGTATAAGATGTGGGGAAATTAGCTAGTGATGTAGCCATTCATTCCAAGTTTCTATTAACTAACGTGCAAAACTGAGAGGGACAGGCTTGCTGCTACATCAAGGGTGTGCCCCCCGTCATCTTTATGTATTGCACTGGCAAAGACAAGAGTGCACAGAAATGACGAGTCACGGCACTGCATTTTCTCCTGTGCTTGTGCATTGCACAGGGTCAGTCACATTTGGTTAGAATACTTGAGCGTGCGGTTCTGCAGCTGGGGTGTCTTAACGGAGACAGCGCGACCTTAGTGACAGGGTCCTGGCAGCATGACGGTGAACTAGCTGCAATTGGCCGCAGTACCGCGCATTCAGGCATTCCTGCCAAGTGAGATTGGCGCTGTACTTCCCTCGCTTTGCACCACCTAGCCCGAGAGAAACTTGTCAGCAGCCTTTACTCTGCCGCCATCTTGGAGCGCTGCTCCTCATTCTGCTCTACTGTTCTTATTACATTGTCTCTCACTGGCGTGGGCTGCACTGCATGCAGCTGAGCTGCACTGTCGCAACCGCATGCTCTCGATTCACTTGCCACCCCCACCACCACCACTCTTGCTCGCTGCTCCTGCTGCAATCGCTGTCACTTGCCCGTGAGGCTGTTGTTTGCCACAATTGTTTTTTTCCCTTGACTGTTTTTTTTTTCTTCTTTCTTTTGTGCTGAGCGTTTGTTTGGTTTTTATGCCTTTTTCCAGTTTTTTGACCCATTGTTTTGTTTCTTTTTTTTCCTTCCATCTCTTCACACTCTTTTTACGCTGTCTCTGCTGTCTCTTTCTCACTGTTTCTCTCTTTCTCTCTCTCTCTCTCTCCTTCTGTTTCCTTCCCTCTACTTTTCTATCCCCATTCCCCCTCTCCGTTCCCTATATTCTCTGCTGGCCTCACCATTCTGCTGTTGCTTGTGTCCCGTTCCCTCCCTAATGTGGCTCTCTCCCTCGGCGTTGTGCCAACCCACACCGCTGTATGTGTCACATACTCGCGCTGATTGTCCCCATTTGGCATCTCTAAACTATGGCCTTAATTGCCTTTGCCATGGGTCATTGTCTTAATTTTGCTACCCTCATCACTCCCTAACTTTGTTTTTGTTGTGTTCTATCTTCTGTTTTGTCTTCTCTACCTTAATGACCTTCCTGTGTTTTTCTCACATCTTCCTTCCTTTTGGGGGGTGGGAAATTTACGTTGTCCTTATCACTATCTATACTCTCATCTTTGTTTCTCGCTCACCGAACCTGTGTTACGTGTTTTTCTTTCTCCATCACTTTCATCTCCTCTTGCTTAAAAAAAAATGTGACCAACTTGTTCCCTCTGAATCTGTGCACCCCTTTCCCTCTATCGCTAAATGTGTTCTTTTTGTGCTGTCTGGACACTGTTGTCTTCTTTATCCGCACGCACGGTTCGACCTACCTGATTTCTGCCTGCCTTTCCGTTCCTTATTTGTTTTGTCCTCCCTCTTTGGACTTGTTTTTCCCGATTCCCTCAAATCTCGTTTCTTTCCCCCCCTCTCTCCTTTCTACCTTTTCCTCACCTGCTCTTTCTCTGCTTCTCTTTCCTCTACCCTCACCTCCTCTCTCTTTCTCTGTCTCTAAAAATTAAAAATCTGAAATGGCCATCACCACTGCTGCCTCCTGTTGGCTGTCGTGCGGACCGCGCTCTCTCTTGTGGTGGGAACTTGGCCCGACCCACCGACCACCACCACCAACCACCACCTTCCCCTCCGTCCGTGGGTGCCCTCTGGCCGCACACACCCTCTTCTGCTGGGCCGCCTCTTCTTGAAAAAAAAAACCCTCCTCCTCCTCCGTTTTTAGATGGTCACGCCCGACGCTCTCTTTACCCTTTTTGGTACGTTCTCTCTTATTTTTTCTCCTCTTATTATTATTATCATTATTATTACTGCTATTTATTTTCTTTTTCTTGGTGCACACTTGCTCGTCGATATTTTGTTCCGTTGTGCTCATGTTCGTCTGTTTGTTTGTTTCTTCGTAATCTCCTGTTTGATTTTACTTTTTCCCATGCATTTCTGTCACTTTTTTTTTCCACTGCGCTGGACTACACACACACTTGCGCACGCACACACGCCTGTGGCCGGTTGTCTCTCAGGTTGCTGCAAGGATTCTGGCTGTTTTCTTTATGCCACGTTAATTGCTTTCAGTCACTCTTGTAGTTATTTTACCTCCTTGCTTGATTGATTTGCTTTATTTGCTAACATCTCCCTTTTTTCTTTTCATCATGCTCTAGTTTTCTGGTGTGTGTGTGTTTGCTGGGTGTGTGTGCTGGCAGGCAGGGGGCTTCTTTTGTTTCTTTTTCTTGCCCCCTTTCTTTTTTACTTTGTTCCCTCCTCCACAGGTGACTCTCGCGAGGCTTTTTTACTCGAGAACAAGAGTAGCCATTATGGAGGAGCTTGCGGCAAAGTGCAACAAATAGTGTCTGTGAGATATAATGGGCACAATTAAGCTAGTCCTGAAGAGCGTAAGACTTGGTTAATAATAACAATAATTGGTTCACAGGCAAGCTGCAGTATCTGTCACACTGGTTCTGTGGACACCTGAACCACGCCATAAGGGAAGGGAGGAAGGTGGGAATGAAAGCAGAAAGGGGTGCCGTAGTGGAGGGCTCCGGAGTAATTTCGGCCACCTTAGGATCTTTAACGTCCACTGACATCGCACAGCACACGGACGCCACTTCGTTTCGCCTCCATCGAAATGGAGCCGCCGCCGGTCGGGGTCAAATCCAGGTACTCCGCCACAGTAGTCGTGCGTCTTACCACTGCACCACCACGGTGGTGCCGACTTGGTTTTGAGCATAACTGAAAATTAGAGCAAAGGCGGGATGGAGAGAAAGGAATTAGCCTCATATGATGCTCTTATGGGTCCAAGATTTAGTGAGAGCAGCGTCAGTGCGTTTCTAAGTTGTCGTAAGTGCCTCCAGTATTCCTGCTCTTTGCCTTGCTGTGGTGATGCGGTGGTTAGGGTGCTCGACTACTCTGCCCAAGAATGCGGGATCGAATCCTGGCCGCAGCAGCCGCTCTTAGATGGAGGTGAAAAACAAGGTACCTGTATGCTGTGCGATGTCGGTACGAGGTGGTCGAAATTTCCGGAGCCCTCCACTACGGCGTCTCTCATAGCCTGAGTCGTTTTGCGACATTAAACCCCAAAAACCAAACCTATTCCTGCTATTAAGCGCAGCAATATGAAGGGTGGTGTTCACCTGGCAATTTGGGTTTTGCTATTATGGATTCTTGCAGGATATTCTGGCACTAGGTGTACAGATGGTTTGCCCATGTGTGCTGTTTTCGAATATGCACATGGAGCATAACAAGGTTAATGAGGTTAGGTTGGTAACTCTGTATGTGCTTTCAAGGACCTGCTAGGGTTTGAATATGTCTAGGTGGGATGTAGCGCAGGGGCTTGATCAACAATGGCTGCTTTTGTGCAAACATGACGGCTCTAATTCGGTCTTTTCTGTCGGCAGCAGAGCGGAAAGCATTCGATTAATGAATTCTTGAAGCTGAAAGCTGTGTGAAACAAGGATGGCTGAAGAGCCAAGCATTGAAGTGACAGGATAGCACCTCTTCTTTCATTTCTGTGTTTCGTTGTCATCCTTGTTTCATCTGTGCTGCCTAATAAATGGCCTGCCAAGACCGCAGAATTGCAGTATAAGATAATAGTGCTACTTGTAATTCTCTGCGTTGCATTTTTCGTCTCTGGCCTGCTGCTTTTATTACCTTGTCCTCTCAAATCGGCAGAGATGGTGTTGAGCATTCCCGTGGAAGTGCAAAGGCCTAGATAGCAGTAGGCTCAAGGTCTTTTGCAAGCCTTTCTTATGGAAACATTCTAGTGTGAAGCAAATTTAGAAGGGGGTAGTTATTTTCTTTGCTACCTGTTTATTTAACGCCTTTACTGAGTGTAACCTCACGGTGACAGTTTTAGTTGGTCATACGCAGTCATGCTATGTTTGACTGACGAACTGGCTCATTTTTGCAAATGTACGCACTCGGTAGCATCCTGATGACGTGTATGGTATGGGCACATTGCGAGTTGTGTTGACAGCGTGACAGCACTTTAGCCATCTGCTTTGGATGAAATACAGTGTTGCCACTGCACTGTATGATGCGGTAGTCTAAGAAATGCAATAGCTCTGTCCTTCACTGGGACCAGGAAATGTGTTCAGAGGCTGGTGGCAAATGTGTGAATTGTGCAAAACAAATTCTTTCGATCATTCGCCCAAAGTGTAACTCTTCAGAATGGGCAACAATAACCAAGCTGTATTTCTTCCGTATTCTTGGGATTGTGTGTGAGTTGAGGTCAAGAACTCAAATTCTTGCAGGGTAGTGATGCGTGATGGAGTATCTATTACTCACTTGCTTTACCTAAAGCATTTAGTATGGGCTAGTTTAGTTAGTGCGTGGATTGAGCAAATTCAAAACTGTGCGAAGAAGATAGGACGAGAAGAGACATGAGAAGGAACTTATGCACATACCGCAGACTTTCAAACTAATTTATTTCGTAAGTCTGCACTTACATGCTCTTGAGCAGCCCCTGTAATAAGAAGCTCTAGTTTGACTAATGGCTATTCTACAGGGGAGAAAGTCGATAATTTGTTTGCAAATTGTGAAGGGTTTTGGGGAAAAGTGGGTGGTTTAGGGCCACGCATGAATTCAGGCGTTCTGAGAATGGAAAAAAACTGTATGAACAAGTCTAAGGCATACTGGTCTGCGTTTCAGAACCCTCAGAATGGTGCTTATGCAAGCTTGCTGCATGCGGTCATCGTAATATCTGTTTGTAACATGGGGATCACTGGAACATGCTCCCATTTGATTTAACACATTGTGATGCAAAAGCAGGCGTAGCGAACATGATTGCTCTATGGGGAAATAGTTTGTGGTCACATTTGTTCTATGCACAAGTGCAGTAAATGCGAGTGATTTATGCTTGGGAGGAAAAAGAATGTTCACCGAGCATGTGAAGGATTTTTAGTCTTCTCAGTCCAGGGCTACCACGGAATGTGTTGCCTAGGAGCTTGGACTGTCTAGTGTGTAATTTTTACCCTGTGAATGTGCCATACTTTAATTTTTTTTTTTGTACGGCTCGTTAAGGTCATGGATGAGATGTCTGCATGTGTAGCACTTCCAACTTAATTTATTTCAAGAAATCTTGATGAATTTATTTTCCATGTCCGCACTTTGTCATTCCATATGGGTCGGTCTTAAGTGTGACTATCTTGTTACAATGTGTTGCAAGGACATGGCGTGCCTTCAAGACTGTTGAAGGGATGAAAAGATATTTACTGAAGCTAGAAAAAGTGCACGAATGATTGGTATTCCATTGCTCCTCGGGGCATCCTCAGCAAAAAATATAAAGTAGCTTCACTAATGCTGAAGTTATTGGCTATCATAAACAATGCTTCTCCCCTTCATTCTCAACTTCACACTCTGACGCGCACAAAAAAAAAAAAAAGAAAAAAGGCCACAGCTGTTCCCGTGTCCTGCCCAAGCTACTCAGGTGCACTCAGTGATGGCCTTTGAGGGGCAGTTTCTTTTTAAATTTTCGTAAATCTCGGGTCGCCTGAAATTTGACTCTAGTGCTCGCTGGGACAGCCTCCACAGATTTGTGGCATTAGAATATGACTGTCGAAATCATTTCAGGGTCTCTAATGAATGCTTTGAGGGTGGGTCAGATGCAAAGGTATAACGGCAGTAGCGGGTGGGTGGGAGGAAGTGCCAGACGCAGAACATCCCCTCCTGTCATTTTGTGGCTTGCACCCTCGGGGCTTATTTTCGCTGGCCATTTCAGACAGCATTGTTTGGTGCTTATGTCCGATTCAGGTGCAGGGGATTGCGGGTAAGAAAAATAGCAGCAGTGAATTTCGACACCGGGTTTCTTGCACTAGTTTAGTATTTTATTTTTATGCTGGTCAGTTCTAACTAGTCTTTGCGGTCTTGCTGTGTCTTTAGCTGGTGTCTAGCAGTTGCCGTGGGCTCTTGTAAAGGACACGGACATAGCTGTTTCCTGAGTGCATGTTTTCTGGAGTGTGGTAACTTCAGCTTTAAATGCTAATTTTGTGGGGAGTAGTCCGCAAGTTCTGGAAAGTTTTTAATAAGGTTACCAGAAAAACTGCCTGTTAATGGCTACTTTGACTTTCTACTACTTTATAAAGGGTAAATGAACCCTTTCTGCCTTTCGCTGCACTCTCTTTGCAGTGTCTAATGTTTTGGAGTTTTGCACCCACATATCAGTTTTTGTGTTCACATTTTATTTAGTGCTGACGTGGAGAGACGAATAGTGATTACTCTCTTTATGGGCTAGGTCTTCTAGGTTCAACTATTTGCAAGTTTTGGCCATGGGCAACTCAATTATGCAACTTTTAAGTCGAATCAAATTGTTGGAGTTAAATTGTTAATTTCAGTCACCTTAAGAATTACAGGTTCTAGAGAGTTGCATTAACATTTTCTAAAAGGTGGCGCTAGTCCCGGACATCCAGTCCGTGTAGCAGTTCCTTCCTGTTCAAAAGGAAGCTTTATGGAAGAGCCTAGCCTATCCCTGTGTTTGGTTGCACTGTTGCATCCGTCACTGGTCGGTTACCTGTTTGTGAGCAGAAGACACGAAATCAGATATCAGATGCCTTATGGTGTGTGTGCCTGCCTGCTTCCCTCTTCCACCCTACCAGGTGTGTATGGCGACGTGATCAGGGTCAAGATCCTCTTCAACAAGAAGGACAGTGCACTCATCCAGATGGCCGAGCCTCAGCAGGCACAGCTGGGTTAGTCTTTGCACTTCTCGTGGTTTTTGGGGTGTACGGACTCTTATCTTTTTTTGTTTTGTTTTGTTTAACCCTCGGCAATGGTCACAATAGGGGTG
Source organism: Amblyomma maculatum (assembly GCF_055883805.1). Taxonomy (NCBI): domain Eukaryota; kingdom Metazoa; phylum Arthropoda; class Arachnida; order Ixodida; family Ixodidae; genus Amblyomma; species Amblyomma maculatum. The sequence continues at coordinate 64,251,896 of NC_139351.1, read as the reverse complement.
TGGGGTAGACCACATTGCTGAAATCAGTTCCAGTGTGAACAAACCATAAATTTTGCTGGGTCTCGCTATTGAAATGGGATGCTCGAGTGTAAGTGGTAACGGAGTGTGTGACCGTTTCATGGCGTTGAACTCTACCAGTAGCTCGTAGTTAGGGAGGCCTTTTTTTTTTTTTCTGCATCATATTTTAAGTTGATGAGATGCTTTCTGAAGCTGTTCCCTCCTCCTCCTCTTATGCGTGGTGTTGTGTGCAGCCATGAGCCACCTGGACAAGATCAAGGTGTACGGAAAGCCCGTGCGGGTGACGCCGTCCAAGCATCACATAGTGCAGCTGCCCAAGGACGGACAGCCAGATGCTGGCCTTACCAAGGACTACATCAACTCGCCGCTGCACCGCTTCAAGAAGCCTGGCTCCAAGAACTACCAGAACATCTACCCACCCTCTGCCACCCTTCATCTCTCCAACATCCCGTGAGGAGTAGCCGTATATATATGTGTATATATATTGCATGATAACAGTGCTTGTGTGGGCAGGCAGTTTAGAGGTGGAGGCTGGGCAAAAGTGGATTATCTGTGTGTGTAAGTAAAAGCAGGCAGTTGTGGATGGAAGCATGGTTGCCCCAAAAGAGATGGTGCCGTACACGAGCACTCACAAAAACGGGAGACTTAAAGTTCAGGAGCACCTCTAGGAGAGTTTCTGCGGGAGCGTTCAGTGCACAGAACGAAAATGCGCATTGTTGCACACAGCAGTGTTTCTCTCTTTCTCTGACCTCTGCCTGGTCAAGGTGGCCAGCATGCACCTAGCTGTGCAGTGGCCCAGCTGGTAAACTGTAGGGCACCTGTAGAGGTCGCAGAGTTGTCCTTTTTTGGAAAGAAAAGGCAGGTGATGGCTGATGGTAAAACTAGTATTAAATTGCTTGCGTGATCTAGCAGACATTGGTAGCATGACCTTACGTTCTTCTCTCCCATGCAGGCCTGCTGTGTCTGAAGAACAGATTCGAGAGGCATTCACACAAACGGGCGGCACCGTGGTGGCGTTCAAGTTCTTTCCGTGAGTCCTCGTTACTTTCTGAAAGTGCGCTCGAAGACTACGACGTGGCAGAAGTGTGTGCTCTTGTAGTATTCACCTGTCCTCCTCCTTCACTGTCGAAAACTGTGCTGTGCCTTTGTTTTGAAAAACTTGGCTGTTGTGTTGCACTGCAGTTTCGGTGGAACAGTTCAGGCCATGTGTTCTGCCTCAGCAGTCACCTAGAGCTTTTCAAGTTGCGAGCTGTGTTGAGGTGGTTGCTGGGGTGCTGCAGGAACATGTGGAAATGCCATAACGCTGTCTGCAATAGGATCTTAATGATACAAACGCAGTTGATGCGAATTTTGGTATGATCGGAATCCGTGAAATCCCCTGGCTGGAATGCACTTTGTGCAGTATGCAGAACTTTGCATGTTCCGGACTTTTCCTTGCCACACTGGATTACACAAGTGCGAATTCCGCTGTACACACGAAGAGCAGTCGACAACAGCACATCATTGGCTACACACTCACTAGTCGGCTGTATCCACTGGAAGCAGTTGGCAACGACACATGGCCAACACATTATATCAAGCCAGTCATGCTTTACTAACACGAGTAGTGAGCTGTATCCTGCAACCCAAAATTAAACCCCTCAGCCGTAAACAGCTGTGCGTGGATGTGTTTTTCACGTGTATTGAACTCCCGTTCAGTCGAACATTGGATGTATTGAACTGTGCACCATGGCCCTGCAAGGGCGCTTCCCACCACCACCACTACAGAGAAGCTCGTCTGTTGAGAGTAGCCTTCGTGGCTATACTTAAGAAGTTTAAGAAGTTTCAGATTTCTTCAAATGCTTCCTTGGGCTAATCCGATAAAACTCTAGAATGAAGTGGTGCCCCCAGTTGCTGGCATTGACAGAGTTTTGTTATGCTGTTCTTAAGCCGTGACAGATCCCCTTTCATCTGCTACTACCTGTCATGTCACACTAGCGGAACCACAACATGGTAACTGGTCAACACCATTAGTTGCAGACCCTCCTGCGAGGCACATTTGCTACTTTGTTCTGGAGTTGCATCCGACTGTATGGGTGGCCATATTTTCTGCCTCAGGAGCAGCAGCGCAGCTTTCGTTTACCGTGGACGCATTGCAGAGCTGTTTTTGTGCTTCCTTTTTCAGGAAAGACAGAAAGATGGCACTCATCCAGATGGGCTCCGTCGAAGAAGCCGTCACTGCCCTCATTGTGAGTTCGATTGCGCTTCTGGGGTGCCGTTTGCTGTAGTGCCAAGCTTCCCCACTAACAGTGACCTCCTTTATTCTCAAAATTTCAGAAAATGCACAACTACCAGCTGAGCGACTCCAATCACCTGCGGGTCTCCTTCTCCAAGTCGACAATCTGAGCCGGTGCTGCAGCCTCTCCTCCCCCTGACGCCCCTCCAGTGGTGGGGAGGGCGGAGTGCCGCCACTGCTGACTGATCGGGCGAGGAAGAGGCCAACGCTGCCGCTGAGAAAGGAGAGCAGCAGCCACAAAATGGGACCCGGAAATGAGAAACATGTGACGCAATGGAGAAGGGTGCAGCAGCAGACATTGCCAGGGCAGGAGCGGAGGCACTGTCTCGTTTTAGAATGGACCACGGTGTACGCGCATCATTCCCACAGGCCTGCGCTGGTCGTGACGACGCCGCACAGGGCATCAGTTGGGATGCCAGATGCGGCAGGGTAAAAAAATCTGCAGGGGAAGGGGGTGTCGTTCTTGTTTGATTTCCATCCGATGGACAAAAGGGTTTAAGGCAGCCTCGTTTGTCTCATACTTAGCCCAGCTCTAAGGGGCGCGTTGGGCTGTTGTGACTGTGTGCTAGAAGGGGGGGGATTTGTGTTTCGCGTGGAATGGAACTCCGTTTCCACTGCCTTTTGTTTCATTTTCTTCCTCCGCATCATTGATACATTTGCCCATTGTTGCTTCTCCAGGAAGGGATGGGGAGGTCTGCGGCGGGTCTGCAGACCTCCCATATTTTAGGCTTTTTTTTTTTGGCGTGACATTTTTAATCTGAAAGTAAAGTAATGGACATGAAGGAACCATACACATTGGCGAAGAATCGCAATCGCCTCTCCACACGATTGCAGTCTCCCATGGCCCCCTTGTCTCCATTTCCGATTTTCTCTCGCTCCCTCTTCATACTCGATTCAGCATGGGGTCGTACTGGTCATCAAAGATTCGCACTTCAAAGAAGCAGCCAGCAAGACAAGTTTGTCTGAAGCCCTGTTTTCAATATACTCTTCACTTTTCAAAAAGTTCCCAATGTGTCATGTTTTCCCGTGGCCCACCATCACTCTTTGTTCACCTGTCACTAGAAATGATGCGGGAAATCATATCTGTCTGAACCTGGTAGGTTCGATGGCTTTTGGCGAGTGCATATGGTGTACAAGATTGCGGATGCAACCGCGATTGAGCGGGCCTGGCACCAGTAACACTTTGGTTGGGACCTTGTTATCAGGTTGTTATATGTGGGCTGCTTATTATTGTCAAGGATAAGATGAAGCACTAATTTCTGCTGCTCTTTCGATTCTGCCTCGTCGGCAGCAGTCGCAGTTGTCACTCAAGATCGTCCCTGAACATGGCTGGACCAGTTTCCGAACTGTAGCGCATTGGGTGGAGGAGCAGAGAGAGCAGTCCTCCTTGACCTATTTTTGTACTGTGCTGTTTGCCTGCACCTCTCCTGTTCCTGCGAAACCATCAAGAGCGCAGATCTTCGGGGATGTTGAGGGATAACTTCAGTGTGGGGACCGTTGGGAGGTACACCTTTTTGTTTTTCCGCGAACAACTCTGGCGCATTGCGCAAGCTGTGTTGTTTGCGGAGCAGCAGTGAATGCGGCGAATTTTTCTTTTTCCTTTTTGTTCTCGAGGCTGGTTCTTATAAATTTTTCCCCCTTACCTGCTTCTACCAATATGTGTGGTGCACTGTTCTTAGTCTTTGACACCTTCTTGTTAATATCTTTTTTCTTTTTCATTCTTGCGCAGTGCAGAAAAAAAAGCCGTTGCTGTTGCAGTGTGATGTGCTGCGCCATTTCTTCGTTTCGTTGCCTTGGCTCGTTTGCCAGGCTTTTGTTACTATGTACCGATAGTCTGCCGTGAGGCATGTCAGTCTGCATAACCAAGGTAATGGGACCTTCAGTGCTTCTTGTTCGGGTTCTCAGCTTGCTTGTAATCTCTATTAAGTTCCTTATTCACTCCATTCTCTCTTTTTCCCTAATTCGCTGCTCACTTCGGGCCATTTGGGAAGGTCTTGGCTGCTCTGTGAAAACGCTAATCCGTGTTGTTGCAGCGGTGACTGCTGCTGGTTTCTTTGTCTCTTGTTCGCTGGGCCTTCCTTCATTATTTGTCCTTTGACTTTTTCTTTTTCTTGCTTTTCTTCTTGACCGGTGGGCAGTGGACGCCTCACTACAGCTCACTGCCCTTCCATTTCTCCCTGCTGTGTTTTTGTGTGTCCTGGTTTTTGTTCTCCTGGGGACCAATTCAAAGGCCTCATGTTCACTTCAGCTTCGGCCAGTTCCTTGCTTTTCTCTTCCTCCCCCTCCCCTTTGCTCCCTAGGCTCGTTTTTCATCCAATTGAAGTTTCCCTGTTTTTGAATTCCCAGCCAGCTCTTCCCGCTTTCATTTTCCGCTCATTCTGTGCCCCGTGTGATTCACGCTCAGAACTCAGTGGGACTTCACAGAGCAAAAACTGTCTCACGCAGTGCAAGTGGTCAGAAACCCAGTCGTCGGCCAGCCCTACATTTGGAAGTTCTGTCTCTCTGTTAGAAAAGCTGTCGCTTGTTCCATTTCCTCGGCCTTGCAGGAAAAACGGTCTCTTATCGCTCACCTTGCGGGGTGCTCTGCGTCCAACCCCACCATCCTCCACAGTTCAATACATGCAAGAGCAACGTCTTTGCAGCTTCGAAACACAGTCTTCTAGCATTCCAGGATTTTATTTATTTTTACTTTTTTTTTTTGTTTCTCCACTAAGCAACACACTTCTCACGCTGTTCTTTTGGGCCACTTCTTACGACTTGGATGTGCATTTTCTTGTGGCAGTTTTTTTTTTCTTTTTCTCATGTATACTTCTCAATTATATATTTTTTTCTGTTCTCTAGTATCTTTGGTGGTTGTGTTTGCATATTATCTGCCTGTTTGTTTGCACAACTTCACCTCCCCCATGGCGAACTGTGGCCCCAGGCAGATCTGACTTGAACAAAAGTAACATCCTCAAATCATCAGTCTTTCTTCCCCCTTGTGTATTTTCTTTTATCATTTTGTTTTTGGCCATTTGGCATCATTGCCTCCTGCTTTTCAGAAATTTTTGGGAGGATCCATGTGTTTTTTTTACCGAAGTATTTTGGTGAATAAAAAGTGTTGATTCCATCTTTTAAGATGCTTTTTGCAGAGCTTTTATTTTTTTCGTACTAAGATACTTATGATTCGATTCAGCTTTTTTTTTTTTTTTTTTTTTTTTTTTTTTTTTTTTTTTTTTTTGCTGACAACTTTATTCTTTGGTGTATTGATTTGTAACTGACTGCAGGACTGGATCATGTCAGATTTTGTTGTAAAGCCTGTGGGCCTAGACTGTGGTGTGTCGCACGAGGGGAAACTAATGCACTGGTTACAAGCTACCAAGCTCACTTAACCACTGGTACATGCATACAAAGACACACTGTTTGTAGGGAAGCCTTTTGCTGAGCACCACCAACTCGGATCTCAGCGTTGCAAGTTGCTTATTGTGTACATATAAATTCTTGATCGTAGGGGGAAAAAAAAAAAAACTTGTTTCGAACGCGCATGTTTTTATTGGCTAAATTATTATTGCTTGGCCGTGGGGGAGGGGGGGGGGGGGGGGGTGAGGCATAGCCGCTGAAGGTATGTGTGGATTTGTACATTTTTGTCGCTCCTTCTCTTGGATGAGGAAAACACTGTCTGGTGCTCACAACCTGTTGGTTAAAGGTGGAATTGGATTTGTGACGCGTATTTGGTAGACATTCTTTTTTCCCTCCATTTACTACGCAGTTGTATGCAGTAGTGTGATTGTTTTCAGATTGGGGTTAGTGAATAATGCTGCTATGAAGTCGTGTAAGAGATCCGCTATATGGTTATCGGGTGTGCATGTAATGTACCTTCACTCCGGTACTTTGCGTGCTTCACAGGCCACCCTATTTCTCGATTTTATTGACTCCTTTCAGTGTCCCTTAATATAGTGTGTAGTCACCTACCTGCAAGCTCAAGACAAAGCGGGACTTATTGGGTACCTTGGAACGCTTACTGGTTGCAAATGGAGTGCATTCACTAAAGGCATTGAGAAAGAAGGAATGCCTGGCCCTAGGGAAAAGTCTGAAGACGCTCGAGACACTCTAGTGCAGAATGTCCATCAAATCAGCGGAGGCGTTCTAGTGCTGACGACGACTCCTCATCCCTGTCTGGTGCGAGGTTGCGTGTTACAGCACCAACGAGCTTTGGGACAAGCGCACATCAAAACATGTGATACATCAAGTAGTGTAGAATCGGTAAAAGCTACGAACAAGAGCGCTATTTTGGTGGCGGGAGCTCTCCCGACGCCCCTGCTCCATTTCCTGGTGGGAGAGTTTTTTCGAGGAGGAGTGCGCATTGAGCACATACCTGGCTGCTTTCCAGAAAAACATTTCTATATACGTGCAAATGTCGTTACACAGGGTGTCCGTTCAATGCTGATTTCTACTCTGCGATGGCGAGTAGAAATCTTGGCTTGGCTTATGGGTACAAAGATGTGTTGCCCGATGGGACTCTGAAGTTATAATTTGACAAAGAGAATTTTACATAGCCAGCACACCTATAAAGAACCTGTAGTTGGGTACAGCTCTAGAAATAACTGGCAAATGTACTTTGAAAAACAATGCCATTTAGTCGCCTTTATCTAGCACCTGCTCGCCCAGTATTGCAGGTGTGAGCTAATGATTGGTCTACTCTACTTTCCGGAGGGCATACTTAGAAGCATGTTTGTCAATTCTTTCTCGTGCAGTATCAACTATAAAGGCATTTTGAAACTTGCACTGAAGACCGGTGTCCTATTCCGAGAACTCTGTGCATTGCGATCTTGCTGTGCCTTTCAAAACATGTTCCCTAATTTCAAGGTGGAATTTTTTCAACTTCTTGTGGATGCTTTGCTCCCTGTTTGGCACACGTGGTCCTGTATCAGATATCACGCCACTATGCTCGGGACGGTACATCTTGACGAGTGTCTTTGCACTAGTACATATCACACAGCACGCAAGGAACGAACAACTACTCTGAAATCCCCTGCCCACATTATTGAGTGGCCCTCGTGCCATCAATGAGCACTGTTATACAGGCATCACCACTGTACCGTATACACCAGCGCGTGAGACGCAAGTCTATTTTTTATTGACAGTTTCTATAGCATCTATAGACGTCGGACAAGTAAAACTTGCTGCTAGCTGTGGTCGTGTTGCTTTTGTGCATTATTCCTGAGCTTAGTGGCAAAGTCTCACCTTTGAAGCCACTCTTAACTGTAGCGGGCTTTGGTGTGTTTTGCAGATTAGGTTGTGTACTTCCAGCAGCTTGCGGTTCTCGTCCTGATTTGCTCGTGTGTGACCACCATTTTTCTGGTCTAGTTGTGGTCGTTCCAGGGTTCCGTAACTTATGGAACGATGGCCTATTTCTGTTGCTCTTGTTCAATGACTGGTCTTCACTTGGGGGCCAGTGGGATTGCGATAGCTGAAAGCGGTCTGTAATATATGTCAGCAGCAAGTGCTTTTAATCGGTCTCGGCGGAATGTTTACTGTTACCTTTTTGCCTGAATTCGGCGCTCATTATCTTGCTTTTCTCAACCAACCTAATGTCAACTTGAGGGCCACATGTCTATTCATGTAAAAAGTAAAATACTGAAGAACCAGGCAAGTTCTGGCTTCAAACAGGGCTTGCTCTTTTGACCACATGTAGTTTATGTAGCTATGAAAAAAAAAAAAAACGTAACTCAAAGTCTGAGCATTCTGAAGAAAATTTAAGGTAGGTTCCACAGTGATCATAGGCAGGGGCCCAAACTGCACTTATGGTATGGGTGTTTAATTTGTGGGAAGTTTTTCTGCGGTTATGTCATTCCATATACATTTTTTCCATAGCAATGCACATTCTGCACGATTGCTTCAATTTATTTTGTATGTGTGTTCACGCACACTCCAAATGACAATGTAACAACGGAGAACAGTACATACTGCTGGAAACTTATCTTGATGCAGGGTAACCCTGTTCATCGAAAAGTCTATAGACTACAGAGGTGTGCACAAGGGACACCTCTACGTTGGTTTCTTTTCGGGGGTCCTTGCACTAGTGTTTATGTGGAGGAATCAAAGTACATGCAAAATCCAAAATAGGATGCCTTTAAACCTTTTTTCCCACACCTGTTGTCACCCTATGTACTTCTTCCTCTCCTGTTGTTCTCTTTTTCTTTGGAATGCATTTTCCTTTTGTCGCCACATGCAGCATTGTTTCTTGGGCAATCTCGCTGCGCTGGATGTCTGAAAACGCTTTCTGGGGACCCTGTTCTTTGCCTTGTTCTGTCCGAGCAACACGAAAGCAGCTCAGCTATTCATTGATCATTTTTAAGCTCTTCAAGCAAGGACCTGTGAATCCTTTGCAAAATTAAACTGTATGTATGTTTGCAAGCGTAATCGACATCCACAGCCAATGTTGGTGGCACTTTACTGCTGTAATGCTGCCGTTTCTCAATATCTTTCAATTTTTTTTTCGCCCAAAATATTGCTACCGTTGCTATGAGTGTTATTGGCTGTAGCTTTTGTTCTAGGGCAAATTTTGCCTCATCTTGGATCATCGTTTAATGAAACTGACCCAGGACAAGCACATTTCGTGTTACTCGGGTTGGCGTTGCTTTTTTTTTTTTTCCGCACTTTACTGGATATAATGTTTTCACTTTTCAGTTTTATTCCTTGCTGCTATTTTTCACCGCATTCTTCCTGTGCCATTCGCAACTACATGTGTCCTGTGCGTTTCGCTGCTACTACTATTGTACCACTGCTATTGGGGTGTTAAAACGAGCCTATATATGTGTGTACATATACTATCCCTTTCTGCACTGTATTACTCCTTTTTGCTATGTATCTGTCTTTTTATTCTGTGGTGGGTTACATTAAACGAGAAAGAAGTCTTGTATTCTCGAAACTCTCTCCTCTGTCTCCTTTTCTCGTTACTTTTCTCTCATGCTTGCTCCTTGCACTCTCGGATGCCACCTGTCCACAAGTATTCTGGCCAGTCTGCTTTCGGCTTTCACGTATACTTTTCAGAAAAAAATTGCTAGATGATTATCTGAAATGAGGCCAATTTGAGTGCCAGCCTGTTTGCCTTACCATATTTTACTGTGCTTTTACTGGCACAGGAGAGGTAACCGGCAGAACTGGGCCAATGCACTTCTTAACTCTGTGCACAGCAAATACTACCTGGATCTATATGTAGGTCACCTTACCTGTAAGAAAAATCTAGGTCAATACACCCGTGCTCCATTTGGGCTCATTGGTTGGACGTGACCAAGGATCATTGTGCATGTTGACATTGCTTAGACCTATTTGTTCCTTTTAATGTTAAGTCCGTGGCTAATTAGTCATTACTTTCATCAAAAGGTCACACACAGCCTGGTGCTTATCTTCTACAGCTTATTTCTAACCTATTCATAAAAAGTTGCAGATGATGCAGCGAGCTATTGCTACCTACTATACAAAACAACATAAAATGGCAGTAAGGGAACACACCAGTTTAGCAATAAGTCATTACTTTCATTAAAAGGTCACACACAGCCTGGTGCTTATCTTCTACAGCTTATTTCTAACCTATTCATAAAAAGTTGCAGATGATGCAGCGAGCTATTGCTACCTACTGTACAAAACATAAAATGGCAGTAAGGGAACACACCAGTTTAGCTTATCGTAGCAGAACTTAACGGTAGGAAATCTGCAGGCAGAGCTTCATGAGGTTTGGAGAGCAGGTATTGATGCATTGGGTAGTAGTGTGGGATGTGGCAAGGTGTGTTAAGGGTGGGTCATGGAGTCAGTGGTCAGTGATGGCAGTGGTTAAAGCGAGATGACAAATTTGAGATCAATAGGACAGCCCTTCTCTAAAGTGGATGCAGTTGGGCTGCTGAGGACATCGTAGCCGCAGAATTGCAAGATTTTGTAGCCGTGAAAATTGTGTTATACATATAACCTATTCTGTGCATTCAGTTCCACACAATCTTGGATGGTTTTCTCCAGATACTTGTACCAGGTTTAAAAAAGCTGCCCACTTGGTCTCTGCATTCATACAGTTCTGTTTAGTATGTGGAGGTAATAGGAATACCTGAAGCATTCCATTTGGATGTTCAGTTATCGCTCAATATGGGAACACCTGTGTGCATTAAGTTCAGTAGCATCTCAAAGTGAGCCAGCACAACATATTGTAAAAGCTTTGATATACTCTTTCTTCACTTGTAGTGATTCCCGTTCTTGAGGCAGTGAATTGAAATGACACGGCAAGGATTACATCGCTGTATTTTCATCCCTCACGTGACCTAGACGTCACAGCCATCGCTTGGCTGTTGAAACCGAAACAGATGAGAAAAGAAATAAATTATTCAGCAGTCGTAGGCGAATATGACATGATCTGCGTACAGTAATGTCCTAGGCACTACAAATGATAAAACATAAACCCAATAATTAGGTATCTATAGTCTAAGGGCTGCAGAGTACTAGTGTGATCGTTATCTCACTGATAACATTTTTATGGAGGAGGGTGGGGATCTTTTATACCAAATTTATGGCACACTCCTGCTGCTTGCAGTGGTGCTTGTTCATTAATCTAAGGTGTTATATATTTTATTTTATGTATTGTTGATCAAATATTCTTACAGAAGTCAGCTCATCACCAAACATATTGACACAAGCCCAAAGTGAAATGCAAAGTCAATACTGGTAGGAAACAACTGCATTATGAGGCTAATCACTGTTTGTATAGTGCGATAATGTGCAACTCCTTGTCAAACAAATCGCTGGCTGGCTTCTGATCATGTATATATGAAACTGGTTGGATATCCCAGTCGAGTCTTGCATTTGGTTAAGTACACAGTTGGAAGTTATGCAATTGGAATTCGGTGACCTTTGACATTTTTGACAGGAGACTGAACTTGGCTCTTCGGTTCGAACCTAGCAAAGTCCTTTAGTGATCCATTTGGGAGTATTATTAAACCCTAGGCAGTTAAAATGGCAGAATCAATGAGTGCCCACGTTTTGCCCGATTCCATATAGACAACCAATTGGATGCAAAAACTTCTGCCTCAGATGTCATTTCGTGTGCCTTCATTCTTGTAAGCTATTTGGAACCATTCCTGTGTGTAGCCATAATTGGCTTCCAATTGGAAACTTGCTTGTTCTGTTTAAAACCAATTTATAGCACTTATTTGCATTAGGCAGGACAGTTGAATGGAATACTACAATTGCAGGTTGCATATTTAGTGGTGGCTCCAAGTGGGTGACATTCGAGCATGCATGACAAACCACATGAACACAACCCTGTAGAGGTTACAAAAAACCAAAAATACTTGATATGTATACCAATGACAACCTATTTTCTCCGTCTTGCATCTTGGTCACCTCGTTCATTGGACCCCGCTGTAGCGTAGCTGGTCGCATTTGTCCGTTGTGCAAAGTTATTTTAGTTGCAACTGCTGAAATTATATGATTTGGCAGGTGAAGCAGTTCTTTCACAACAGCCTGCTATAGTTCACTGCTGTGCGTTTGTAGAGGAAAATGCAGGACATAGTTAAGACCATCGACTTCTATTTGCTTCCCAATCTGTACTTGCAACCATTTGGAAGCTCTGGCAGGAATGTTTCATAACTAATAGGGACTCTACAGGCACAAAGGATCACCGGAATTCAGGTCCAGTCTCGAGTCAAAGCTCAGTTGTCTGATTTCTGGTCACATTGTGTGTGGACACATTGTCATGATGAAATTCCGGCACTCCTTTCATTGGCCGCTGTTTTTGCGGCTTGACGAGAGCCTTTGGCTGTATGCACCACAGAACGTCATTTTTGATCCAGTGCAATAGTTAAAATGTGGTCGCTTTCGAGAAACGTCTTCAACACGTGCTTGCGTTTTATGAGTGGATATTCGGCGGGAAAATCTGTTGTATTCACATTTTAATGTAAGGATCGAAGTAGAATCTAGTTCACATCTGTTGTAACCCACATGAAAATCGACTCTCTAGACTTTCTTCAGGCGTACCCATTTCAGTTGGAAAAGTACATTTCCAGCTGGATTGCCGTTTACCAGCTAAAAGTGGATGAGATACCAGCTGGAGCTTGGCTGAGCGCAGTCAAAAAAATTTGATGGGTCCAATTGGGAATTTCCCAATTGAAATGAATTGGTCAAAAACCAATTGTGTTTTCGCCACCCATTGGGCCTGACCATTTAATATGAATTGGTGTTCCCAATTGGGAATAACTGGTCACCCATAAAGACCAAATGGTTCACCAATTTAACTCAAATGGCATACCCATTGAGCCCAAATGGTTTGAACGGTTTGAACTGACATAGCTGAAAGCTGAAAAAAAAAAGAAGAGATGCAATTTCAATGTTTTCTGTCCAGAATTAGTTATAGGGGAGCCGACTCTTATACAAGTGGAATGAAATTAACTTTTTTTACAGAAATCATGAGACAAGCAAGAATTACACACACGGAACTAACACAGATTCTATGTATATATCAGCAGGTTGCAGACTTATATACTCCATTCTTTGAACAGTGCTGCTGGGACCAGTGACACATCTTTGTTATTCAGTTAACTTGTTTAATTATACCTGCAATTGGACATGATATAATCAATTAAGATTAAGCGGCATATACTTTTTATAAGAACTTAAATTTTTCATTGTTGTCTCTTTATAGAGGTATGTATATCTGTGCACATCTCAGTCAAGGATATCACTGACTTGACTTTCCCAATTGGGAATGTTTGCTTAGGACCAATAAGAACCAATGGGAAGCCCAGTTGGAAGCCCAATTCGTTTCAAATGGGCGTCCCAATTGGGAGCAAAGGAATCTCAATTGGATTTCCCGTTAGCTCAGTGGGTTTATTCGATCCCACTTGGGATGCCCTGTTGGTTTCTTCAGTCCCAATTGGGAGTCACGAAACCAACTGGGCGTCCCAATTGGGAGTGAAGAAACCAACTTGGCTTCCCAATTGGGATTAAAGAAACCAGTTGGGATTGGCAGAACCAATTCAATCTGACTGGTCTTCCCAATTGGACCCATTGATTTTTTTTGACTGGGAGGTGCCAATTTTACAGCTGGTAATGTTTTTTTTTTTTTTTTCCCTAGGAAGGGTGTATTTCCTAGAGTTCTCTGTATACTAACAATTTTCAAGAACCATTTACGACGGATGCTTTTCTGCTCATTTGTATGCAGCACAGGGCGAAGTTTGTTATTGCTGGCAGTACTGGCCTTCAATTTGCCGGCGGCGATCGCCCCGCCGCAGCATTCTTGCCTGGTTTCAGAGAATCTGTACCACAAATTGATAATTTGCAATAACGTGAAACCCTAGCTGTCACGCTGGCCTAGTGGTTAAGACATTCGGATATTAAACCGGAGTACCCTGGTTCGAACCTGACTGCGGCGGCCACGTTTCGATGGATGCGAAACGCGAAGGCGTGCCTATGCTTTGCGGTGTCAGTTCATATTAAGGATCTCTGGATGATCAAAAGTATTCCGTAGTCTTCACGAGTAAGTCACCTTGCGCTCTCATCTTCCTCTTACGGCACAGTCAGATGTCCATTGAGAAGCGCATGACATAACTGCGCGTTTCCTGTAAACCAATTTGCAGGTCAACATAAATACTTTTCAGAACAAAGACATTCCCATTATCCGGTAAGCCTAACCAACTGTCCTGTGCCGGCTGCAACCAGCTCATCCCCGCAAACTTGCTCATCTCGTCGGCCCACCTGCATGACTTCCTGCTGCCCCATTTGTAGCCATTTCTCGGAACCTATTCTGTTATACAAATAACCGGCGGTTGACCCCGCATTGCATACCTGACCCATGCCCGTTTATCGATTTCAGCTAGCAAATCACACTCGAGTCCCGTTCGTTCCTTGACCCATTTTGGGTCCTTATTCTGAGTTTGCGTAGTTTCCACAAGATTCGGTATCTCCATGACCTCGAGTCACCTGATGGTGGAAACGCTGGAAATGGCAGTGGCATCCGGTTCCAGCGTTTCCACCAATCACATGAATCGAGGGCAGGGAGATAATGATCACTTTTGGAAATGACGCAAACGTCAAAAGTGTAGCGCGCTAGGGACATTACAAGTGGAGAAGCCTGGGTAACCCTGCTGCGTAGCGACATCCCCGCTGACCAGCAAGAAGCCGTCCGCTTGGCGGCTGAGGCTGCAAATAACCAATGTATATTCGCCAGTCCTTAGTCGCGGAGGTTCCAGCCCCCGTTCCTCAGGCCTGCGTGCCAGGAGCTGGGAGTAGGGGGCCTCCTAAATCGGTGGAAATTAGTTTTTAATCAATCAATCAATGTAGAGCCCAGGGGGTCTGCTTCTAGGCCGTGTAGTGGCGCTGATTTAGCATTAGTGGAGGTCCTTCCTATTGGACAGGGTAGGGCGAGAAATCGTATTGTCAATAGATTTCGAGCACTGGAAATGCATTACAAAGCTGCACGAAGTGGCTCAGAAGTAGACCCCATGGGCTCTACACCTATGACAAAGACTGTACCAACCAGACCGGATTACCGCTACATTCTTGCAACTTAAAACGATGTCTGTGATTGAATTTTGCCGAAGGCATCGAATCCATGTCATCTTCACTGCAGAGGTAAACATAAAAACAAATAAGCAGCACGCTCTGCTACGCGCACGCAATGACCGATCTACGGTGCCTTTATACAACGTCATGTATGTGCAGCATGCGTGGCAGATACCAAAAAACTTCCCTTTCGCGCATTTGAAGACCAATAAGAGCCTACTTCTACAGCGCGATGTGCGTAAAGAAAGGAAGTTTAACTTACTATTCGCGACGAACAAGGCGAATCCAACGCTGCCGTCGTTCCGTCTCCCAATGGCGCGTTGGGAAGCAGTAAAATTTTGTTCCAGCAGGCCAATTCATGTGTGTATTGCTGCAGCCTACTACAAAGTCCGGCTGTTTTTATGCGGCAATTGTGACCTAGAAAGACACGCTCAGAACTCGTTCGTGGCGACGCGCACAGCATGGCACACCACTTTGGGCGCCTTCGTCTGCTCTAGCCTTCATGACAGGAACGCGCTTGCCTCCGCGAGTGGCACGCATGTCGCTCAGGACTCCGGAGTTAGATGCGCTAAGATGCGCTGCGCTAGGGTGCCTCGATGGGCGCGCATCGAGGCACCCTACGCTGCGCCGGGCGCGAGCGCCACCACTAGAGCGAACGGCGCTAGTGTCGACCACGGTGCAAGATATATAAGGAGCTTGCATGAAGCGATGCATGCTGGGTATAATCCGCCATGATGATGTCGCTGGCAGCAGACGACGCAAGTGTGTTTGCATGGTCGCGTAGTGCGCGCAGACGATGCTGGCGCGATCAGACAGGCCGACTGCGGGTTCTTCACAATTCCAAAAGTACGTATGCAAGAGTGCGGGAAGGCAAAGGATCCCTCTAGCGTTGCCGACTCAAATGGCTCGCATGGGCCAACACTCGGAGACCGACGCTAGTCCGGGAAAGTATCAATCTACTCGCCAGAACTAGAAGTCATGAATGTCGGCGATGCGGCGATGTCGACGGGCGGCCACAGGTCCAGACGCATAGTACAGCCAGTCGTCTGCGCCTAGCGTGAACAGGTCCGCGCCGCACTGCTTTGCCTTTCTTCATAGCGCGTCCGATTTTTCGGGCACAGCGTCGACGCGTACGTTCCCCACTGATATCTTACAAGATCTTGCACGCACGTAAGGACAGCGCATGAAAAGCCGCTTGTTTGCTCGGTGGACCGTCGAAAATGACAAGGCACTCGCTCCATTCAGCCTGGCTGCGCTTCCCGACGTCTGCTGCCAGTGACAACATCATGGCGGATTATACCCAGCATGCATCGCTTCATGCAAGCTCCCTATAGGGGAGTAAGTGGGAGCACGTGACTCCTCTTACTGCTGCTGAAGCAGACGTTCGATTGAATTTGTGCATTTTAAAAGCTGATAGTCCTGTTTATTTATGTAGTTTTGGTTGATAAAAAGTGCAAGCCTTACACTTTTTGATCTTTCATCGTTACTGAGGCTGCTGAAGTTCATTTAAACTGTTGCTATGGTCCGTTACTGCTCTGTACCCGGAGGTAAGCGAAGAAACCCGGCGCAAGCTACCATTGCTACCCGAAACATAAGCCCACAGAATCTTTATTAATCGAGATTTCATTGGGCAAAGAAGCGAGTGATCATTCTCATTATGCAGCGGACATTTCAGCGAACAAGATTTCGTCCATGGAGTTGGCGCTAAACAGTTCGATGAGCGGCAGAAGAAACTGCACGCGCGTTTTAATTTGGTGGTGTTGTTGTGGCTATAGGCAGAAAAAAAAAGAAAATGCACGGGCCTGTTACTGGTTCTGTAGCTGAGCCACCTCCGCTGCCTCGTGCGGACAGAAGAGAAAATAGAGAAGAAAAAAGAAGGGAGAGAAAGACGCGCGCCACAACAACAGCCGGCGTCCACCACCACCGAAGCGGTGGCGGGGGCAATGACGGCCTACAAAGATAAAAATCAGTGGCAGGCTAGCCCCCGCCGCAAGCGGCGGTGACATACCTGTCCCAGCCCCATCAGGGGAAGCCGTTTTAATTTGCCCTTGTCACTTGTTTGAAGTTTGAAGTTTGAAGTTTGAAGTTTATTGTATTTCAAAGGTAAACAAACATGAAGCTAACGATACTATTGCTGGAAGGATGGGAAAGATGGTGGCTTCATGGAGGAGCACGTTTCCAAAGAAAGAAAGGAAGGATCGTGCGAAAGCCGCAAGTTCTCAAATTATTCTAGTTGAACGTGTTGTCACGTAATTGTTTCACAGAAGTGAACTAGAATATTCTGCCGCCTCGGACAGCGGTATGAATGGTGAGTTGTCGCAGGCAGCGTCTGCAGTACTGTAGTAGTTTCAAATGACAGAGTCCGTGAACAAACGAAAGATAAAGTATTGCATGCGTATTGTGATGTGCGGAAGGTGTGCATAAAAAAAAAAATACTGTGCGCAGGGAAAACAAATATCCGCTTTAACCAAGAGTGCCAATGACGGTATTCACTGCGCAGAAATTCGCTGCGTGGAATGCACGTCTTCACACCTGTTAAAAAAAGTTAATCCATCTCATCCCCACAGTCAAGTTTGTCTGGTTCAAAGCAGTAGACGAACGGTGCCGCTTCCGCCGGCGCTATGCGAAGGTGATCAGCCTCTGTCAGGCTCCTGATAGTCCTCTGATCTTGCAGAGGAATCCTATTACCTGTTCAGCGACCGTTTAAATCTGACTGGTTGTGTGGCAGCTTCAGTTTTTTTTTTTTTTCATAACAGCGGCAATGCTACAGCCGGTGCGCGTCGTCGTATGTAAAGCTCGCCAACTTCGATAACTCTGATTCGGTGAAGTGCTTTCTTGCCGAATGAGTGGGTCTAATACCTCAAAATAAGCTTATACAGGCCCAAAACGAGGTGTTATTAAATAAATAAATGTGTGTAATGTTAACGCGCAACTGAACTGCCTAGGAAAGCATCCTACAGCAGGCATTCAACGCGCGTTATCCCACTTAGTTCGCCACGCGGGCGCTTCTGAGAGGTGGCGCCACGGTATCTCCTCGCGCCCAATACGGACCCTGGTGTCCTTATCTGTCGCCTCTGCAGCGCTTGGAATTGGGGGCCGCGAGGCCTGCGAGTGCTAGCCACGCCTACGAGCCCGCTTCACGCTTGACTTAACTGAGCTCGAAGGCCACCTTGACTCGCCGGCGGCTTTTGCTGTGCTCCACGGGAGAAGTATATAGTGTTCTGCAACTTTATAGGAACTGGTTCGAACAATTCTCGTCTCATCCGGATGCACGTTTGCGATGAAACTGTGCAGAAAGCTTATGCGTAGTTACTCTTACAGTATGATGAGAAACCAGAATCATCTTTGACGAGACTGAAGGAGCGGAAGACGAGAACGCCAGTTTTCCGACAAAGGGCAGAGGTGGCGCCATCTAGCATTATTAAAAACGCGTGCCACGCTTTCCTGGGCGTTTTAGTACCACTGCACTTTCCTCTAGCGACGCCAGATAGCGACACAGCTTCATTTTCCCGGAAACTGCGTTGGCATCTTTTGCTTCTGAATATCGTCGCAGTCGGTTTCGATTTTGAAGCGAGAATGCCAGTGGAGAACTTCGCAGTGGCCGGGAGAGGCAGTTGTGCGCATGCGCTTTTACCATGGCAACCGGAGAAATTGGCAGATGCGGCGTGCGCTTCGGCGTTTCCGCGCCACCGTCGGAGCCGCGCGTGACTTCACTAAAATGAGCAGTTGTGCGCATGCGCATGTACCATGGTAACCTAGAAGACCCCACAGGTTCGCCGCACGCCGCTCTATCACCCGAACCGCGCGTCCCATGCGCGGCACTGCGTATAAAAGACGGAGATAGGCGGCTGTCACTCATCAACCCGTTACCCAGGCATGTCGTGAAGCAGTTTGTACTCTTGCTCGTTGAGTGCATGTACCAAGTCTGGTCTGCCAGGTGCGCCGCTGCGTATGGACGCAGTGTTCCAGGCATTCATGAGGTACTCGCACGAGTCCGCAGGGAGGTCTGGTTTCACCTAAGCCGTGAGCAGCGTCACCTCAGCGAGCAAGAGTGGAGAAGACCACCGATTATTTGCACGGTCTCTGGGCGTACCATAACAGTGTTGATATTGGGCTACGACATACCCAGCACCTCCACCAAGATGTTACGAGGCACGTCGAGATGTCAGGAGGCGATGGCACGTTGTATCCGCAACAGTTCACCGTCAGGGACACACTCACAGAACCAGACGTAGCTGCAGCGTCGTCTTTATCTACTAGCCCAGCACTTCGTCATCGTCTCTTTCACTGCGTACCGTAACAATATGAAGCACTTTAGGGTTACAGTTGTCCTTCAGGACATCCGAGGTCCAAAGAAGGTCCGGTCTCCCTGTGTTCGGCCTGCTGTCACAGCGAGGACGTTAAACACAGTTGGCATAGTGTTTGGTGTAACTGCTGTGTGCGTGTCACCACACGACTGCCCCCTTGCCAGGGTATGACCGTCATCCCGAAACAAAAACCTCCGCCCCTCGGACATCCGGGAGGAGGTGGACGTGCCGGGGATGATGTATGAATGATGACGAGGAGATAGGTTATGTGAGACCTTGAGGTGCGGCGCCTTCTGGAGCCAAACCTCCTCCCATCTGACAACGGCACAACGTTAGACTTGGATGCAGATACGGAGTCCGGCCGCTGCTAAACGGTGTTATAGATGAGAACATTAAAGCCTGTTTCGCATGCAAGTGATTTCGCTAGCGATTTCTGCCGCGGCGACGCCAAAACCTCTTTTCAGCCGTCGCGGTGGCTCGAGCGGCGAGTGCGACGCAGTTCTAACACATTGAAAGTTTTCCGCTCTGTCGCTGAGTTCGCTCAATCGTTTGCATGTGAACCAGCCTTAACTTTTCCGATCTTGAGGTTGTCGCCTGACACTTTGTCTACTCTACAAAAAGAGAATGAGTGTAAGAAGGCGAAGTAAAGCAGCGGAGACGCCCGAACAGAGATATGAATGGCTTGCCAAACGGAGATGCGAGACTTCCGAGCGTAAAGACGGCGCTTAGACGTCCAGACTAAACAATCGGGAACTACTGTAGATATTCTATACCAAAGAGACTCTACCAAATTGAAACACTATACAAAACTGAGACCGCTGCACCCATGCTACTTCACAGATCATCTCACAGTCTTCGTCTCTGTCAAGCAAAACGAATAAAAGATGTGTATACCCAATATCTGCCATATTGCTGAACACACAGTCACCACAATTCGCTCAGTCAGGGAAACTTACCTCTCGCTACGTATATCCTGACACAGCCGAGCTGAGCCATTGCCAATTTTTCGTCATGAGCGATCAAACCAGGCAAGTATACATGGTCAAACTTACTCTACTCAACATAAGGATCAACAACGGGCAAGCTTTGAGCGTGGTTTCTGTGGAAATGAGCCCCCAGTTTAGACGGGAGAATTTTTCAGAACGGTTCCGATAAGGTTGCAGAACATTGTACAGTCCAACAACGTGCCTACAAATGGACGCACTCGCGGACACCGCAGCAGACATGGCGAAAGCGTCCGAATAATACATTCTGAAGAGTAAGTTTTCTAGCTATTTTATGATTTCACAGTACGCCTATATGAGGTACCGTGGAGAAGAGGATCCGTGAACATCCTAGAGCAACTTGTAAAGAAGTGAAAAACCATTATTTAAGTAAAGTGTCATCTTCAATCCCTCATTCTCATTTTTGAAACCGCGAAAGATATGGGGGTAGTAGTCGGGAATGGTACCTATGAAAACGCATACAAGCAAAAGTGAACAAAAATTTTCCCGTTTCACAGCACCAGTAAAGGCGGCCGATCTTTAAAAGTGTGTAAGTCTTTCGAAGAAAAGTGCAACAAAGTGTTACGTGATTTCGAAGGCAGTCCTATATTAAAACTCCCCCGAAATGTCTCTAGTAAATCCAGGCAGCCCGAAAAGGATCCATCGCGCTAGCTTCTTCTACATGCGCTAAATTCGCTTACTTTGCTGTCGTTCGAATTATACAGCCTATAATTGCGTTCAAAAAGCAGTTCTCAAATATCATGCCAAATTAAGGTAATTAAAGAAGGCGGCATTGTCCGAAGTAGCAGCGGATCAGCATGGCAGTCACGCGCGAGCTTCGGTCACCGATTTCTCGTCTTGGTAACGTTGCAAGGGTACATCATTCATGACCTAAGTACACAAAAATGTACAGCGTCATCAAGTAGTTATTTAGCTTCGATCCAACACCAGCTAGTGCTCGCGAGCGACTGCCAGTGACTGCTGCTCCGTCGCCGCCTTCTCATTTAATGAAGTAGTTGTAGTTGTATTCGTGCACCGCCACGTGGTGGCCACTTCCGTTGACACAGCAACCGGTGCGAGCTTTCCGCGCGCGAAGCTCCGCGTTGTGGCATAGGCTGTGTACGCCAGGTTATGATGCGACAACGTTAACGGCTTTCTTTACAGGACCTGTTTGCATACATTCACATTGTGACTCTCTTAATCACGAGTCCCTTAATTTGTACCTCTGTTGTCTCTCATCTCGTGATCATTATCGTTCAGTTAAGCTTTCGCAGTATAAGAATAGCCACCTGGCACAGATATAAATACCGTCTCTAGCCAAGCCCTGTATAGACACCGTGCGCCCTCCAGGAACCTTCACTGGCGGCGCTGCGTTCAGCGCCTCCAGTGGATATTTTTGCGTTCCGAGTGAGGAAACGTGTTTATGGAAGAATTAACTTTCTGTACTTTGTTTCAGTCAATAGAGAGACGTGTAACTATTACACATATCTCAGTCAACTTTTACAAAATCAATTCTTACCTTGAACAGTCATTTTGTAATTCAGAACGCTGGCAACAAGCAACCAAAGTGGCGCAGCTGATCCGGCTCCGCGCTCGAAAATCACCGTGTGTCACCATTAGGAGAAGCATACCTTGTGAAAGGACAACATGCTCGGAATTTTCTTTGGTTCTCTTGTACTGTTTCTTCAGCTCTGTAGTTTTAATTAAGTATTTTTCCGTAATCTGTACTTGTGCGGAATTTCGTTACAACTACTCAAAACCCTAATGTCACAACATAATTATCTGTTGTCCGCATGTGCTCACGATTTAAAACCACGCAGAAATTCTGTCGTCACAGAGTAAAATTACTGGAGCTTAAATTTTAACCTTTGGTTGGAAGTCTAGGGCAGAGAAATCAGGAAGTGTTAGTTAATTTGGAAGTTACTTTAGTGCAAGTGTACGTTTATTTTATTTTTACCCATCCTTTATTCATATTTTTGTGCAGTGCCAACAGCCTCGTAGCGGACGATGTTCGCCACCATGGCAACGGGAGCCTGCGCGCCGCTGCTGATAGCTGCCGGATTCCAACCTGCCTTTGGGCTGCCAAGCTTTTTTTATTGCGATAGCAATACTCCGCCAGGTTTCGAGCCGTCTCGTGGTCCCGGCGGAGGCCGCGCTTGACCCTGAACAGCCGAGGAGGAGGAGGAGGAGCAGAAGAAGAAGACTGGTAGCTTACGCTCTCGCGTCATAGCCCTAAAGGATGAGCTTAAGTGTCCCCAATAATGTAGCACCTTACACTGATAGGGCGTGATAGGGGAATAATGTAGCAGGCAAAAGAAGCTTCCGCCGTTGCTATTGATATTCAGTTAGGGTTAACCAGAGTTATACCGTAACTAATTTTTTCGAGTAGTCATCATACAGCCGCTGCGGCGAGTTCGCTGCGCTTTCTCACTGGACGCGCACGCAGTCGCTCCGGAGTTTTACATGCGCACAGTTACCTGCGTGGGTTAGGGTCAGCGTGCCGCACTTGGGATCCAGTTGCCCCAGAAAGCGTAGCAGGGGGCGGCAGAAAGTTAGGTGGGCTTGATTAGGTTAAGAAGTTCGCAGGGGTCAAGTGGATGCAGCTAGCACAGGACCGGGTTAATTGGAGAAATATGGGAGAGGCCTTCGCACTGCAGTGGGTATAGTCAGGCTGACGATGATGATGATGATGCCCCAGGGGGTATGATTCTCATCTCAAAGGAGCTACACAGTGGCAGCTCGTGCCAACTCGACCATGTCATGTGTCCACACAAGCCGCTGACAGATTAACACCCGGCCATATGTCACCTGCCAAATCACCTGCCGTAGGCATGCTCCTTGGTAAATCATGACGTCATACATGGTGGACCAGGTGGTGATCTCCATTGTATGGATGGTTGCGTGGTAGCAAATAAGCTATTTGCAATGCTGTAGTTATGATCACGTGACTTGGCTGCCATCTTGAATCTGAGAGCGACGAATGAAACGGACGAGAGGTCGGTTATGCAAGCAAGCACACTGGCTCCAATGGGTAGGCGAACGATGCCACAAGCATCTTTCTAGAGGAGGCGGTGGTTGAGTGCTCCGGGTTAAGTTCGGTCACCTGAGGCTCGCTAATACACAGCAAGCGGGCGTGCTTTAGATTAAAGTACGGGCTCGGGCCAGGCTCGGGCCGGGCTCGGGCCGGGATCGGGCCGGGCTGGGTCGGAACAGGAGCTGTTTTGGCGGGCCAGAGCCGCATCCGGGTGGTGGCCTCACTCCGAACTTTGCGGGCTGGGCCGTACTCAATGAATTTCGCCAATGCAGCAAAAAAAAAAAAAAGAAACGATGCGCGGATTTTAGGAAAACAGGGCACGCAACCATCCGTCTTTTATTTTTATATTTACGGCATCGCTTTGCCCGCTTTTTGCGTTGTATGGCGCTCACAGGCCCCTGATACTTTGGCCTGAACACGACATATCGCATTTTCAACAGCGTGCGCGTGTCTTATACGAGTGAAACAGGCGAATTTAGTGTCAAGGCCACGGAGATACAAGGTTCGTGCTCTAATCTGCAGAACTTTAGAATGAATCGAGGCAGCCTGGTTCATTATATCGTATTTGACTCGAGGATTAAGCAGGTAAAATGTAGCACTGACAGCGTGCCTGGGCTCGGGCCTCAGATTCAGGCCCGTGTACTTCTCTACTTTGGACTTCGCCTCCATTAAAATTTGGCCGCCGCGGTCAACATCCTGTCGCTCGACCGGCTAGATAATGACCTTAACAGCTAAATGCTAAATTCGTTGAACCGACGTGGCGGGTTCATCTCTGACCACTTGAACCTGTAACGCTGCAATGCCTATATGTATAAAGGGCTGAAAATTCTTGCGTCCGCGAAATAATGCTGCAGCTACGCTTGGAGAAATTGTAGTAGGCAGGCGTACCTATCCTGGTGCGACAGACAACGCCCAAGAGAAGAAATCAACGAGACATGTGTGTTCAACGCTTTGTCGCTTTATTCACTGTTTTCAAGTCTTCTTTCCAGGGTAGCTTCAATGTGGATAAACTCGGGCTGTGACTTCAAAATGAGGTTTAATTAATAGCAAAACTTATTAAATTTGGCTGATTCACTAGACGACCATATTGGCTTAGCAGTTCATTTTGTTACTAAAAATACGTACTGCATGACTTCTCAGCTTACTTTAGGGCCTGCTTACAGTTAATCTAGCCTCACAGCGAACTGTAGATTCAACACACGCGTGTGGGGCGGGTAAGGCGCTTTACAAAAGAAAGTGAAGAAGGACATCACAAGAAGAAACAAATAAAAGCACTGAAACTCTGTAATACGTGTCGCAGGCAATTCCTGCTCGTTTCGCACTGTTAGGAATGGTAGACATTTGCGGGTGAGCGTTATGCAAAAATCGGAGAAAATTTATCATTGCTTCACTATTTTAACGTTTGCATTTTATTATTTGCTGAATCTGGACATTTACTGCACGTTTACACAACGTTAGTCGCCGTCTGATATAAGCAGATATACAGCAGCTTTACTGACAGTTGTGCTGGAGCCAGTCTTGGGATGAACAGATTCCCAGCGAGGAAAACGGCATTTGTTTCGGACATAACTCAAATTAACCACTCTTCTCCAAAAAATGAAGTGGCGCCAACTCGAGAAGTATTGTTACCTATACAGCAGAGAGGAATTAGTCGGAGCATGCGCATTGTCCATCTGTACCTTGATTGGACCTTATATACACTCATGTGTCATAACACATGAAAATTTCAAACCGAAGAACGGGAACGAAGAAGGAAGAAAAACTACTGAAATTTTGGCATCCTTTCACACGAGGCGGGGCTGCAAGCAATATTACAATGTGTCAACGAGTTGAGGTTAGCTTTTTCTAGGGCTGTTCAAATTAGTTCATATGGGACACTATTTATTGCATCATCGACGTCATGCTTATTGCGAGACAACTTCGATCACGCCTGTTGCAGAACACACTTGGAAGACGGAATGCCCCACGTGGGAACTAACTGGCAGTGGGCATTTTCACTAACTTCCACATTTTGCCTCATTTATATAGCGCAATATTTTGCGACGATTTTCGAAATAATTCAGAAGAGTTTCGTAACTGTTTTTTTTTTTTTTTACTGCATCGTCAGCCAATGGGAGCGAAGAATGTCGGCTTTACACGTCTCCTCGCTCAACAAACCGCTTTCCTGGACGCTCTCTCGAAGAGTCCGTGGATTCCCCTTTCACGCGAGGTCAAGAGCTGTCTAAATGCGATTCCGTAGGGAAAAAAAAATCAGGTCGACACGACTCAGGGGCGACAACGCGAAAAAAAAGTGTGTCAAGACTATGGCGACCGCAGCAGGCGCCAGGAGTTTTGTCAACAACTGTCGTTTTAATTGGCGATGTCTCAACACGGAGCGTAACAACAAGGAGGGCCGCGTTTTTCGCGGGGCTCTTTGTTCTCTCTTGCCCCTCTCGCGGAGTCCTCGGCCACGCCGCCGAGGCATCTCTGAGAGAGGGGCGATGTATGGCACGGCCGACTACTGAAGAGCGGTTGACCGCCGCCCACTTGGGTTGTGGTGGTGCCATCGCCCCTGCAAGTGACAACGGTGAGAGGCGGCGGGGGCAGGCACGTCGGCGCGCGTCCACTCAGGGGCTGGAGGAGCCGACCTCGAACTCGCAGCTGCCTCCGGTGAACAGGGTCTTGGCCACGTTGGGCTGCAGAAAAGTGCCTTCGCCGCAGAACACGAACCTGCGATCATGCGGAGAGAGAGGGCGTCAGTAAACAGTCCTCCGCGCCTTTGTCGCGAGCAGAGAGAGGAGAGGGGAAGTGAAGATTCTACGCGAGTGGAAAGTGGCTATAGCTGAAAGAAGGCCACAGAGACCGCGATCGTCAGTGCGGCCTTTATTTCCAGTTCGTCTTGCGTCTGTTTTCGCTGTTTGCGGGCTATATAGCGCATTCCAATATAAGTACTGCTTGTACTGCTACTCTGTTGACCAATAACGATGTTAAACTAAATCATGCTACTTGAATACATAAAACAAGACAGTGGTATGCAAACGTTTAAGCTTGTAATTTTGTCTGATGATTAGTTTCTTGTAATCATGTGCAATTCCTGTTTTGGTCATTTGCCGCCGCTCATGTGAATGTCTAATGCGAATGTCTTATGTCTAAAAAAACTTTTTCAAAACGCTGCAATAAGAAAAGCTGTAACAGCGGGCAACATTTTGTCACGGAGAAACTCTGTGTCCTGGTCGCAGCAAACTGTGCCTGACATAGATGTGACTTTTGTAGGGATATAGGGGATAAATATAACCTGGCCTGCATCGATAGGACGCCACGTTCTAGTCGCAAAATGGCCGCTTATTCCTCCGAAAATGGAGCTTCGGTAAGCTAAAAAAAGCAAATACAAATGAAATACGGGTATCTCCATCAGCGGGCGAAAAAACCATGCATCGATCGACGCCGATTTTTCCGCGCGGAACTCGGAGGCCACACCTTTTCAGTGATGACGTCAGGAATTCGATTCAGGTGGCGCTGGGATAACGAAACACAATTTTGTCGCCGATAAATGCACATTTTCGGTGTCGAGAAAACGCAAGCATATATCTAGAAAGAGCTAGGGAATTAGTTTTTGCTCGCGGCAGTAATTGGATGACGCTGACGCTGACCGCGCTCTTGTGTGTCCGTTTCTTCTGTCACTCAACCTCATGCGAGCACTGATTGTAATGAAAACTGAATCGCAATCATGAGTGAGAGCTCGAGCAATTTGGAAAGTCTGCGCGATGCGGACAGGGACCGGTGCATTAAAAAATGGAACTGTGTGGCATCGACCCGCGTTTGCAGTCGATGTTCGCGACTGGACGGTAAGCGCAGACTTGTGGCCGCCCACGCATAAATATGTGCGACATTCATGCGTCCCTTGCGCTCCAGGTTGGCTTCGTTACAAGAAACCAACATAAAGCCGGAAGATCATTCGAAGGGCACAGCTCATTACTAACGGCTGGTTTAAAGATCCGTGGCATCAAGCAGACGAACCCGCGCGTTGCAGAATTACATGCTTGCCGTAAAATGCTTCTCCCAGCGATACTGCTGAATTCTTGCAGCTCAAATTTTCGCATAGAAATGGCATTTTGATTTTGTATGCAAAACTTGTTTAGGATGCTTGCCTAATTAAATCAGAAGAAGTCGAATGTTCGCATCACCTGCCGCGGCAAAGAAGCAAAAGAAGCTGCGGTTTACAGCGACGGCACCGGTGCCGTCACCTTGTTGCGTTTCGGGCTCGAAATTATTTTTTTGCAGTGCATAATAGAAACTTTTCAAATTTAGTGTAGTTTTGGCCAAACTAAGTTTCGCTCGTTATAATTGATAAAATCGTTTATAAAGCTCTTCAAACCTTCCGCAAAACAACTCCGTCCGTGTATACGTTTCTTCATCGAATCCATATTTTCTTGTTCCTGTAAATATCATGAGATGGCGCCACGGATGCTTTGCTCCACAGCCGACACAGACGATGCGAACATCCGACGTCTTCTGATCGAATGAAGGAAGTACCCCCAACAAATTCATTGTTAAACAGTTTTGACTACCAGATGCCATTTCGGCACGAAAGTTTAGCTACAATGATTCAGCGGTTCAGCTGAGAGGACCACAACACCCGTTATTTATTATTTATAAATCAGTTAAAGCCCCTGCTAATTAACTTTATTGCACACGCAAGTCAGCCACTCTCAGTGCTTGCCGAGCCCTGCTTTCAAGACTTCGATTGCCGAAAAACACGAGAAGGTGTTGGCGGGGTACTGCAGTGCATGGTCATGGAAACGGTACGTCACGTACGCTGCACCGCTCTTTTATTTGGAATATCGCGTGCAAATGCATCAACAGCTGGCTGCCAGGACACATCCGAAAAATTTCAGACCAGCCCACCGTTAACATAGATTTCACATATTCCGTGATATCCGCGCTGTCGAGCCGGGGCACCCATATGTGGAGTTGCATCTCGGAGAATTGTTGCGTTCGGCCGGAGTCATTCGTGTGTACTTTCGGAATTTTAAGAAAGACCGAAGTCCTTCACGCAGTTCTTCAGCTTCCGCTGCTTGCTCTGCATACGGCTATTACAGTCAACGACAGCGCAATAACCCATAGCTCACTGCTTGTGAAACCGCACGACAGCATTTGATCCTTATGTTCGCTCTGTTCTTTCGGTGGACACAAAAATGGCCGACTGCGCCACAATCACCAACAATGCACCGCACACGGCGCGTCAGCGAATACCCCCTCTAGGGCATGGAAATAAGCTGCCGAACTTCTGTTCACTAAGTGGTAGTCGAGTTGGAGCAAGCATTAAACTCATTGCAGGAAATCAATTAGCACTCTAGCCAGATAAAACTCAACAGCAAAGCGGTCGATTCCTCTCAAAGATGCTTCTCCAGCCTATGGCGTCGACCAATTTTCACAGCTCTGCCTGCCACAAACCTGCCATATCCGGTGACGTCATGCTAGCAGGTTCAAGGGGATTCACCTCCACGTCATAAAGATCGATCGACGCAGTTGACTCTCCGCGGTGGCCTTGTGGAAGCGCATCCGCCTCGTATTGGGGGGTACCAGGTTCAATCCTCGGTGCCGGAGGGTACCCACCGGTTCTTCAGTGGGTACAAGATTTGCCCGGCCTGGTACCCGGCTCTTCTGTGGTGAAATGCTTGGGAAAAGGGCCATGTACCAAAAATTTTGGTCCAAAAAACGTCACTGGCCGCTTCGTTGCTGAGTTATATGCGACTATAAGGACGCCTCCCTCCCGAAGACGTGGCCCTCGGATGGCACGCGTTCCTCTCTTCGTTCAACTGCGGGGCTGACCAGTCGTGCGGTGGCGTTATGGACCGACGGCTCACACTTTAAAACATACTACTCCATGCTGGCTCTGTAATCGTCCAGCCCACAACAGATTGCAGCTTATAACAACCTCCGAGAAGACGGAGGCGCTGCGTGTGTACAGATACCGGCTGGACAAATCGCCATCAGCCTCGCCGAGATCATAATCGCATAAGCGGCTAATAGAGGAAACGCCGCTAAATAACTTCCACGTGCTTGTGTGGCACGGTATAAGGTGAGAGCGCCATGCACTGGTGGCTGGACTAGATCAGACGGGTTAGTTGAAACTGCGCATGCGCTGTTCTCACAGCTCTGTCCCTGTGCCATATGAAACGGGGTTATGATGAGATTATTTCAGTGATGCAAGGGGAGCTTTGGCCAGCAGATAGCATGATAAGAGGTATTTTTCTTTACACAAGCTGATGTCAAAGGCCAATTCTGTGAGTATATCACACCAGACAAGCTAAGCATCGCGGGCTAGGAGAAAGCTTGTGTCCATTGTATTGTCGGTGGATACCACTAGGCGGCATTGGGAATCGAACCCGGCACCTCCTGCATGTTAAGCGGGTGCTCTATCCACTAACAGACCAGTGATGTCACAGATGTGATGAGATAAAGCCGACAGGGGGGAGCAGGGAAGAGCTTACTTCTCTCCGGTGGCCAGGTTGCGCACTTGAACGTAGTCGATCCAAAGGCGAGGCAACTCGAATCCCGGATTGACGGCGCCATTTTGCGGCGGCTGCTGCTGCGCGTACACCTGGTTCTGGTCTGGGTAGAAGACCTGGTCCGGCCGCCACTCCAGGTCCAACCGGATAATGCGACCCAGGTCCCCGGCGGTCACCAGGAACTCGGACTTCTTGCCCGAACTGAAGTCGTCGTATTTCCTGCGAGCACACGTATCCACCCGAAACGAAGGGGGTTATAAACTGCTTTCTCGATGCCAGGTATAGTCTACACTTTTTAGAAGGAAAGCTTTACACATTGCATAAGTCTAGAACTGGCGGATTGCATTCATTTGACCATATAGTCAAGCCACAGCAACTTAATTTTTAGATCACTGCGTATACCTTATATTGAGTGCAATAGCAACATGGGCTATATGGTTGCGTAGTTTATGTCGCGTATAACTGCGGTTTTCTAATTAAACAAAAGTGAGGCTGTTAGCTGCGAAGACAACCGTGACAGCCTCTAAGAAGCAAAAGCGAACAGTCATGCTGTACGATGCTTACTGTGGTCTCTATCTAACCCAATGTCTTCTCGAGCTTAAATGAAGGTCCATCCAGGACCGTTATATCGGAGTAGCTTGAGTGGTTCCAAAGCGAGAACTTTACCAACAAAAGATAGAACGCAGCAGACGTTATCTTAATTTTCAACCAAGGACGCAAGTGTCCCTGCCATTTGGAAATTAATGCCAAAGTAAACGTATAAAAGTCTGGTAGAGCTTTTGTGTATACTGCAGACGTTACAAAAACATTGGACTTCAGTGTCCGAAATAAGCAACTTTTCCTACTTGATGGTTGGTTGGTTTGTGGGGTTTAACGTCCCAAAGCGACTCAGGCTATGACGCCGTAGTGGAGGACTCCGGAAATTTCAACCACCTGGGGTTCTTTAACGTGCACTGACATCGCACAACACACTGACGCCACTACGTTTCGCCTTCAACGAAACGCAGCCGCCGAGGCCGGGATTCAATCCCGCTTCCTTGGGCACAGTAGTCGAGTGCCGTAACCACTGCGCCACCCCGACGGGGCCTTTTCCTACTTGAGAAGCAGCCTGTACCACAAGCAGCGAAAACGGATCGTCTAGCAACTAACATGAGTATCCAGCTGCTGTCCCCAGGCAATCTAATGCTGAAGCAACTGACTATTTCCCAGTTTTGCTCCTTGAGACAGTAGTAAGCCTCTGCTCCGTGGCAAACTATCTAGAAACGAAGACATTCCAGCCGGGAGCAGCAAAAGTGGGAAAAAGTGTGGTCCCGTAGCATGTTATGAAAAACAATTCATTCGCATCACAAAGAAAAGGAACATTAGCTGCGAGCATTTCGAAATTTAATGAATGAATAGGCTTTCGTTCGGTGCTATTCTGATAATTTCGTGATCCAAAGTACACGAAATTCGGAACCTGTAAACCGTCATCGTGTTTCAAGCTGCGATGAGCGGTTGGTGTGATGGGCGGCCTTAACCTGTCATCATGTATGGAAATCATGGCGTGTAGCCATAGGCGCACCTGATGACGACGTTGGCGAGCGACGCTTCCGGCCTGGACCCTTGCAGGTGGACGTAGAGGTTACCGCGGTTGCCGTGCTGCTTGCGCGTCTCCTCCGTGCTCGATACACCGATCTGCACGTGATACTGGTTGCCTGCATCACGTAAGGTGAAGAAACAAACACGAGAATGCGGTGCTTGCAGCGGGAACAATAGCAGAAAGATTTAGTTTACCGTGATCCGCGATCCGCCACCGTGACCATTTACCGTGCGTGGGCGGGGCGCACAAGCTGATTGGTCCCGACGCGGCAGGTCTATGTGCCGATATCAAGTATGTGGCGCC
Organism: Amblyomma maculatum; assembly: GCF_055883805.1. Taxonomy (NCBI): domain Eukaryota; kingdom Metazoa; phylum Arthropoda; class Arachnida; order Ixodida; family Ixodidae; genus Amblyomma; species Amblyomma maculatum. The sequence goes on along the minus strand of NC_139351.1, from coordinate 64,220,384 downwards.
ATCTATCGGCGTCAAGGGGATCTGGGCATGCGCAATGGAACGCGCCGGTGCAGCGTACACACCGGACATCCTGAGTCAATGGCGCCGAACCAAGATCAGCTGCCCCAACTGCCCTGCTGACTCCGTTGACCTGCAGCACTTGATCTGGACCTGTCCTGGCACGGCTGGCCTCCGCGCACGCTACACATCTGCTCACCACATTCAGAGTTACGAAGACTGGACAGCCCCCAATACCAACGCCAAGCGCAAGCTTAGTGCGCTGCTAGACTTCATGTCGGAGTCTGGCGCCCTCAACCTCACCTAACCCACCCCCTTCCCCTCTAGGCCTCAGGTCATCCTCATGAATAAAGGTTTATGAATGAATGAATGAATGAATGAATGAATGAATGAACGCGCGGTGGCGGATCACGGTAGCGGATAGCAGGTCGCGATAAGCTAAATCTCTCTAGTGACTCGGGCAGGCACTTGTATTTCTCCGGAAGGCCAATAAAGTTGTTTGTAAATGTATATTTCAAACGAATTTGGTATCGTGCAATATTTGAAATTACAAGAAAGCAGACGCCGAAGGACTGATGTTGGTGTCAACTCGCCGAATACAGGAAACCATAAACCGCCGGGGTTATCTTTTTAAGGCGGAAGCCTTTGTGGGCTCATGGGTGTGCACAGAAAGCGTCCGTCCGCAGAGGGCGTCACACCGCCCCTGCTGAAGAAGGGCGTGATTTACTAGTAAAAGGATGATTGCATGAGGTGAGGGTGAATAAAATGTGTCTATGTGCAAAATTTCGTTGATGTGCAATAACTAGTTAATTAATTAGATCAAAAAAATTGAATTTGACGTCAAAATAGCCATGGACGTCGATATAATGTCCAGACGTGAAAACAGTCACGGACGTCGAAGTTGTGTAATATACGCCAAAATTGTGCAAGAAACGTGCAAGAACGTTGTAAAGCTTTAACGTGAGACCTCACCATTGCATTACAACAAAAACTAGAAGAAAAAAAGAGTAAAAACAGTAAACAACACAACCAAAATAGAAAAAGTAGAAAGAGCGAAAGAAAAAACAAGAATAAGAAGCTAATGAGTGAAAAGCGGCAAACGAGTGCAGAGAGTTTTAGGAAAGGCTTTCGCCTTATCTCACTTAATAGAGAGATCCAAGTGCCTGCAAATATGTTTTGTTTTGTGGACTGGCTTTTCTTGAAACTGACTATGCAGCATATTTCTTGTATTTGTATCTTAGTCATCACATTCTGGTAGTGGGAGTCTGAGGAACGCTCTTTCCTGCTTTTGCATTGCTTAAAATGCTACAAAATGCACTGGGATCCATTGCAGCACTACATTTACGTAATGAATACAATTTATATTTAGTATCCTATTATCACTAACCGGAAGGACTAGCACGTTCTTGATGAGGTTCTTGGGTGATTCGACTTCTATGTTCTGCTCCATGTAATAGAGTGGTGTCAACATTCTTTTGCTCACATTGTGTTTTGCCAAACTCTGTATTGAAAGTCCGTAACTTCAGCTTTCTGGGCTGAGTTTACAGCAAGATAATGTCCCCGGCAGGAGGTCCTTTACATTGGTTAAAAAACTTTGTGGACTGCAAAAAACTTTAAATAATATAGTTCAGAAGAACACTAACAGTAAACATGGAAAACCTGACCATAAGTTGTATAGATCAGAAAAAGCTCAGAACTCTGATTAAAGCGATCGTTAACATGTTAGAAGTAATTACATTATATTTGTTTAAGCAATGATCATTCAGAATACAAGAAACGTATTGCACTGAAAATTGCTGCACAAGATAGCTCCTAATCGAGAAATCATAGAAATTTTCAGTCCCAAACGAATTTCCTTGCGGGTTTTGTTCGTGAACCTGTAGTGACAAACACAAATTTCCTTTAACGACAGAGTTTTTTGTAGTTACATCGTAAGTACTGCAGAACTATACATCGCAGTAAAGTACTGGGGACAAAATACGGAACCACAAAAAAACCTACAAAAAACTGATACATATTATGACACAATTACATAACATTTTCGTGTTTGCGGTACATTCCTATCATTTTATTTTTTCCACTAGGAACCAGCGCCCCGATCGAAGGGAAGTGCTGACTAAATCCATTCCTCCACCCTCTCCTTGTGTGCCTCTGCGCGGTACATCCGCTACAGGTCCAAATTCACCACCGAGTTCTGTGGCGCATAGAGGGAAAAACAGTCGTCACTCACGGCAGTAGGGCGTGGTCGAGGCCGCCGTGAGGAACATGCGTACACTGCGGGTCTCGTCGGCGAATCGACGCCAATCAACGGCCCGGTATCCCATGGGTGCACACTGCATGCCGTCGGTGCCGCAACCCAAGCCGCAGGCTCCCGCCGTGAAGTTTGCGTAGCTGTCGCACGCGAAGCCGTAGAAGGGGCAGTCGCTGTTCACCGACTCGGTGAAGTACTGCTGCGAACGCTGGTCGTTGCACGTCACGTAGCGCCGGACACCTGGTCGTCGGGGAAGGGTGGCACAAGCACGACAAAGGGGGAAGACGGGGATTGAGGGAAAACAAGGGTTTAGAAGGGTGCACGTTTGGTTGTTAAGGGACGGGGAAATCGAGAGTGACGATGAATTCCGTTAACGGAGGGGAAGGCGGAATGACGTGAAGAGGGAACGTTGAGGCGTGGATGGTGTAATGGTGTTTAATTACGTGAAAAAAAAAAAAAAACACACACATGACACGGGTAGGTTCGGAGTGTGGAACGGTGTGTAGGTACCCGGAGGAGATTAAGGAGTGGTGTGAGGGAGTGGCCATGGTATGGGAGTTCGATATGAATGGACGTGGGGCGAGATGAAAGGGAAAATGATAGCCGGGAAGAAGGAAGAAATCAAGTTTGTTGGTGTACAGAGAGGGGAGACGGACGCATAGAATGACAGAATGGGAAAGAGAGAAAACCGACGAGGAAAAAAAAAAGACAGCGTTTCGAAAGACGAGTAAGTGGAAGAAAGTCCACCGTAAGAAGGCCAGATATATGTATTAAAAGGATTGTAGTTAAAGGCCGGTTGAAATAGCCGAAAAAGTACCACGGCCACAACGGAGGGCACAGTGATCGTGCACACAGGGAAATAAGGAAAGGGGAGGTAATATTGAACACAAAGCACACGAAAGGGAACACAGATACCGTACGCAGAACGCACGGTTAATCAACAAGACACAGACACAGGGTGGTAGGCGTCCACGTAGGTTCAGGGCAGTGCGTTGCGTGCGGCGTGCGACATAGGTGAGGAGGAGGAGGAGGAAGCGGGAAAGACAAGTTGTGCAGGGAGATAAGGTGTGCAGGGAGACAAGGCGGGCCACACAGGAAGGGCGGGAAAGGTGTGAAAGAGAGAAAGAGAAATATGACAAGGGTGCTGCAGAATTACTGACTTAGCTGTGCATGTTGGCGGTTAGGCACAGACTGCATGACTATACAGAAGCAAATTTCTCCTTTCCGCTATTTTCTCTGGCGCTTTCATGGTGAAGGTTGAAAGCTCTTCCTAATATAACGAGGAAGGAAAGAAAACAAACTGCAACCGAATTGGTTAAGTTGGCGAAATACAAAGTATGTGTTCTGGCATGCCGCGTTTTCTTTCACTTTCGGTTCGAGACAAGTCTTTCAAGGTCAGGCTTCAGGCAAAGGTCGGCGAAATCGGTGATTGGTGACCTATCTGGTAGCGCGGTATACATTTTGGGACATATTAAGAGATATCAGCGGGGCAATGCGATAACGGTACTGCCCATGGATGAAAGCTGATGAAGACGGCAACATGTTCATGTACTGCATGGAGAACAGTGGGTCAGTTCTAGTTGCTACAGGGATTAAAATTCAGGGTCGGGATGGTTCATCAATAGACGTTAGGTAGTATACCAGATTCACTGCTAGATCAGCATGTTAGCTGGCTTTCCTATGTACCTAAGCATTTTTTATTGATAGATTGATTGACTGATCGAGCGATCTGTCTACCTTTAGATCTATCGGTCTATCACTTGCGTCGAAATTGTGGGAATATTTTTTTTTTTTAACGGTAGGATTTCGTTTTATTTTGTTCAGCCTTTCGTACACTGGTAAGGTTTCTCATTGCCCTGAGGTTTGCGAGCTAGTACTATGTAGTCGGTCTATTCGTTAGCTCCAGTTGGTGACACAACTAATAGAAAAGGACCCTTACTTTAAAAGCGCTAAGCAATTTCAGACATGAAACCGCAGAAAAAATGACTTGATTCCTAACGCCGGAAATCCTGTACTCACATTGTGAGTGATGCCAACACAACGGAACGGTCAGCTCTACAGTATATATTTTATGAAAATCTTGTAATCTATTCACGTGACGCAAGATTAAGTGTCAAAACGATTAGTCTCATTGGTTGTTTTGCTGTATGAGATCAGTTCATTGAATCCCTCTTAACTTGACACGTAGAACAACAACAATAACAACAACAAAAAACTAGGTGTTTTTTAAAGCGCCGTGTATATTATTCCTGCTGTATTGTTTGCTTCCTTTGACCTACCGTAACAAAGAAAAAGAAACTGCACGTGTCTGTCGTGTTTGCTTCGAACACTGCCATGTGAAAGAATACTGAAGCCAATTATTTCTTTTTCGGGGTCGTCAGTCTTGGAAGGTACGCCATTCTGCAGTGAAAGGCACAGGCAGCAAGTTATATGTCGCGAAGGCCGAGGATGTAGTGTTGTGGTTATGTGAAGTGCTTAGAAAGAGTGCATGAATGATTGGCTAGCATTTTGTCCCAGGTACAGACCTGGCATGTGGCATAAGTAAGGCATTAGTGTCAGCTTGAGAGTGCATCCTCTCCTTGTATGCTATCAAACACATTTGATCAGTTTTTGATGGTCAGACACCGCTTCTGTTCCGGTATGGTTATAGTGGCTTCTAAGCAGCAAAAGCCAGTCATGAGAATGCAGTGTTACTGTAAATTTGAGAAAAAAAGAACATTAAAAATTCACTGAATAAAAATTTTAGTCTTTAGAATAAGAATTCCTACGTCACAATGACAATTTTTCAGGAATCAACTTACGTGAAATGGTATCCCATAGGCTGCTCAGCCACTTTTTTTCTCCTCTTGCGAGAACACATTTACAGGCAGCAATATATGCCTTTTGATTTGGAGGGCACGCGACATGACATTTTATAGAGAGCAGCCAGTGGTAAATACATATTATCGCTCTCAGGCCATTGCTGCCTTCAGGCTATGACTGCTACGCTATCATGGACAAAAATCCCGTCCATTCTCACTTGCTTGCTCCCGAGAGCTCATGAAGACAAGGCAATTATCGCTTGATTGTTTCGCGGTAATTTTAGTCTGTCGCGCAGAAGAGTGCCTGCAAGTGTGCACAACTCTAATCTAGAACCGATATGGCTGCCTGCGAATAAAATCCCTCATATTTGCTCTTCAAAGCAAAAACAAAGAAAACAAAGAAAAACAAAGAATTCATGCTTCAATGGAAACACGACTCTAAATTAAGTACATTAAAGTGCTGTGATTAGATTCTGATCATTTCAGCGTGTTTTTCTATATGCACTTCTAAACAGGCGGACATCCGGATACGTCTAAATGAAATGCAAGTACGGCAACACTTTCGAGACACACACTATCACGCGTGTGCAACATTAACGGGCGCCAGGCCCCACTCTCGTTGCTTCGCATCCTATGCTCGAAGTGGACCTATACACAGGGAGAGGTGCGTGTGCAGCGTCTTAGAGTGCGTGCGTGTGCGGCAAAAGCAGCAGAAGCAGCAGCAGCCTACCGTAGACCCAACCGTCGTGCCTGAGGAACTCCTGACCTGGTTCTTGGCAGTCCAGGGGAGCGCCACCGTTCGGGTAGAAGTCCAGGTGACCGTAGTCCTGCACCGTCGGTCGGTCTGCGAATACGAGGAGAACGAACAGATTGTATAAGCTAGAAACTTCGCACTATGGTCACATTGTCCGCCGCTACTTTATTTTTTGTTATTATTAAAAGCATCCGGTCTTTCGAACGCTGTTCCGACTATTCCAAGGGCTACTATGAACACATACTCCCCATCCAAGCCTTTAATTGGGAACTAATGAACTTATTGAATTTTCATGTGTTCAATTTTTATTTTTTCAAAGGAATCAACCTAGCTTCTAAACAAAATCTGACATTTCTCTCTAAAAAAAGAAAACTTTTTTCTATTGTACCACACTCCCAAACCTGTGTTTGGCGCATGATAGCCTTAGATGCTTATGTGCCATAAAACCCAATACAATACGATAATTGCTAGCAGTCAGTATCGTATTGTATTGGGTACACCAAGGAAGGAGGCAGCCGGGACAGGAGCTCCTGTCCCGGCTGCCGCCTTCCTTGGAGTGCCATGCTATCGTTGGCGAAGCTAGAAGACCAGCTGGCCTTGGTCAGTTCAGGCGCAGGATTTAGTGAGCGCTTGGTCCGCGGCATTCATTTCTGTGATTCTTTGTACGCTTTTCACGGAGAAGTCATCGCTGCGCTTGATAACGGCAGGCTAGATTGGTAGCCGAAGTGCGCACACGGCTGCAGGAGTTTTCACAGTACTGGCTGTATTTAGCTTCGTTCCTCGGGTTCCGTATGTGGTGAAGCCCGTCAAGCAGTGTATAAGTCACTGCTTTTTTCTCACCATCCACAGTTTTTATGTACAAAATGAAATAAAAGACTGATTGATTGATAGTCGTCGTCCTTCTTGGAAAGCATCGGGACACTCGCCTGTAATCACGTGACCCTTCAGTGCACGCGGTGCGTGCCTTTATGCGTCGTGCTTACTTCGTGGGAGTACAAGCATATGACATAGCATGGTGTTATGTGACGTAGTGTACTGTGTTGAGGTGTCCATGGTTTGAAATCGGTGGGCAACACACTATACACACTAAGAAGCCACACAACACGATCTCATTTCAGAAATATATCCTCATATTTGCGACTGCATCTACTCAAGCGTTCGAACTTTAGCGTGAATGATTAGCGTTCGCTTTCTAAGTGTTTCAAGAGACAGGTGAGAGAGGAAAAAAATTATATTCAAGGAAACGCACAGAGGTTGGCCCGTCTCTCCTCAGGCATGCAGCACATTCCAGTGGTCCAATATTGGTACGATTTTGCCAATGCCCGGCCAATACCGATTTGCCATGTTTTGTATATTATAACCTTTCGCTAACTTTGCTGTTATTATTTATTTTGTTGTAGTAATCTATCGAGGGTCCCGGTGCAGTCTTATGCCTATGGGACCCTCGTCAAAATTTTTATGCATTTTGTAAATACGTTCAATCTAATAAACGTTCACTTTCACTTTCAACGAATACAGGGCCAGTTAATTACCAATATAGTACCAATACTGGACCGATGGTTTGTGCCTTCTGGACTGATTCTCCAACCTCACTGAGGAATAGGGGAGAGCGTAGAAACGAGATGCATTATGGGTGACAATGCATGTGGGCAGAACTATCCATATCACCGGACTTCGTCGGATAAAAACGATGATGGGAGACTCAAGCTGCCTAAACAACAGCGATGCAGTGCTTAAACTGCCTGCTGAGCTTTCCTAACCTCAGACCGAGCACTTATCATTAGGTCCGCTGACAAGGGTGTACAAAAGCAATCAGAAAAGTGGCCAAAACTCGCCTTTTCGCAAGCATACGTGCAAGTGGAGGACCTCGGTAAAATATATGCAGTATCAAGAAAACAGCATAATGCGCAATTTTTAGCTTGCATTATTAATCAGGTGAAGATAAAATAAAGTACAAAAGAAGAAGATGAAATAACAGGCCTTTGGCGCGTGAAAGAGAGGACACGCTGGGCGTGACGCCGGTGTTTCTACCAGCGCCATCTTGAAACGCCTTGAAACGAACGAGCGCGGAAATCAAGCAGAGCGTAGAAGGCTGAAAAGGAAACGAAAAGTGCGTGGAGTGGACGCAGAGATTAGGGGCCGAAACGAGACAGTTGTGCAAGTGCTGTGGGCGCACCGAACGGCCCTGACACACCCGCACGTTTGCGAAGAGAGAGAGAGAGAGAGAAAGAGAATAATTACCAAAGAGCGTGGAATGCAGGAAAAAGAAAAACAGTAATCTAATACCCGTTTTCGTGAAATGCCCGCAAGTGTGGTCGCGTATACGGAGACTAAATTTCAAGACAATATGCGCATTTCTTCCGTGCCCCATGGACTCTGTGGATATACATGAGGTGAAACTAAAACATGCGCAAAATACGTTGCTAGTATCATAAGTTGCGCTTGTTCTTTTATTCTCGAAGAACATTATTTTGTTCGCATTTCAATACAGTGGAGCTATATTTTTTTCTATTTGAGTCACGGGAGACTCGGGAGACCGCTCACGTGCAACGCGCCAGAGGTTTAGTGTGTGGTGTCGTGGTCTACCCTAGTTCTTTAGCCTAACCCTTGGAATGCAGTTTGTTAAGGGTAACAAACTGGATCCCAAGGGAAGGAAAGCGTATCAGGGGGCGGCAGAAAGGTGGTGTTACGTTTCGAACTTCCCGAGTAACGAGACGGTGCACGTGTCGAGATGGGCGTCCGTTTTTCTAAGAAGACTGCACGCGACCACCTCGGAGTTCGGGGACCAGAACCACCCAGGACGCAGCAACGCGGTGTCGCATATCGGCAGCGACGGCAGCAGTTGCCCCAGTTTGTGTCCGGAGGACTGTGCGCAGAGGCGCTAACGAATTCGCCGAAGAGCGGGCGCGCCTGTGTTTGGAAACAGAGAGCCGCGGCGCCTGCGTGTTAGTACCGAGGAGAGAGAGCGGGTCATCTCCCCCCCGTGGAGAAGAACGGTCACCGCATTCCTTTCCCGAGGAGTGCTCCCGCGCGAGGGGTCCGCGTGGGTGGCGCGCGGTTCCGACCTTGGACAGCCAGCAAGCCTCCTTGGGACCCCCATGCCTGACTTCCCCCGGCGGAGTCGCCATCGTGCCGCTAAAGTGGAAAGAGTGCGCTGGGAGGACGTTCTAGTGGGCGGTTCCCGAATGCCAGCAGATCAGGAACTCAAATGTGATTGGACTTTGACAAAATAGAAAATTCCCCAACTAGGTACTTGGGGACAAAAAAGTTGTTAAAAACGAGAGCACGAGTGCTCTCCAGTGTGTACCTTCTCAGATTCACCATGTAAATAAACCTTCGTTAAGTTCTCTCTAACTCTCGGCCAGTCTCTGCTTGGGTGACCACCGCCCAATATTGAAGTGCATGCAGCCCGACGTCTGACTCGGCTTTTCGCTACCCGTTGGTCCGCTACCGGAGCAGTACCAACGCAACAGAAGCTGTTACGTTTCGAACTTCCCGAGTAACGAGACGGTGCACGTGTCGAGATGGGCGTCCGTTTTTCTAAGAAGACTGCACGCGACCACCTCGGAGTTCGGGGACCAGAACCACCCAGGACGCAGCAACGCGGTGTCGCATATCGGCAGCGACGGCAGCAGTTGCCCCAGTTTGTGTCCGGAGGACTGTGCGCAGAGGCGCTAACGAATTCGCCGAAGAGCGGGCGCGCCTGTGTTTGGAAACAGAGAGCCGCGGCGCCTGCGTGTTAGTACCGAGGAGAGAGAGCGGGTCATCTCCCCCCCGTGGAGAAGAACGGTCACCGCATTCCTTTCCCGAGGAGTGCTCCCGCGCGAGGGGTCCGCGTGGGTGGCGCGCGGTTCCGACCTTGGACAGCCAGCAAGCCTCCTTGGGACCCCCATGCCTGACTTCCCCCGGCGGAGTCGCCATCGTGCCGCTAAAGTGGAAAGAGTGCGCTGGGAGGACGTTCTAGTGGGCGGTTCCCGAATGCCAGCAGATCAGGAACTCAAATGTGATTGGACTTTGACAAAATAGAAAATTCCCCAACTAGGTACTTGGGGACAAAAAAGTTGTTAAAAACGAGAGCACGAGTGCTCTCCAGTGTGTACCTTCTCAGATTCACCATGTAAATAAACCTTCGTTAAGTTCTCTCTAACTCTCGGCCAGTCTCTGCTTGGGTGACCACCGCCCAATATTGAAGTGCATGCAGCCCGACGTCTGACTCGGCTTTTCGCTACCCGTTGGTCCGCTACCGGAGCAGTACCAACGCTACAGTGGGCGGATGAGGTCAAGACGTTCGCAGGGGACAAGTGGATGCAGCTAGCACAGGCTTCTGGTTTCAGGACCGGTTTAATTGGAGGAATATGCATGCCTTCGCCGTGCAGTGGGTATAGTCAGGCTAATCATGATGATGATGATGGTGATGTCGTGGTCTAACTATGGACGCACCGTTTGCCGCCAAAACAAAGCGACGCTCGCATCACAGAGAGTGTCGCAATTGTAGGCATATATCTTCCATGTGTAGGCGTTTGCTCGGCCGAAGTGCTACGCATGGACCCATCATATGTGCTTTGAATTCGTGAACAGGCTACAGGCTACGTTTGCATTGTCCGAACCTCGTACACGCCTCTCTCTCTCATGCTTATCAATAATACCTTGAAAAAAAAAAATCGATGCGCATGTTTAGATTTTTGCTTCATCTCCACTCCTTTATTTTTTTTTTCTTTTGCTCACAGATAATGAAAGTGTCAGTAGTTCAGATTACCCCTCTCGTTTCACATGACAAACAAACGGATATGCGCTCAGGGATGCAGCACAGACTTGTCGGGCAGCGATGGACTTGTGGGCGCAGGCTGTTTTCGACGTATGCGCCATTCAGCCAACCTTCGATGCAGTTTTGCCCATATCGCAGTCGCGAGCTTGAACTACTTGCGGACAACTTGCCAAGGCTACACAGCGAAAGCGTGTTGCTCTCGAATGACAAGTACTCTGGTTTGCAAGACTACTGCGCAGTCACAGAAATTTCTTCCTGAGTAATTCTATATGCAAGAACTGGAAGCATGATCGGCTAGGTGAGCCTTATTGATTGGAACAGTAGTCACGTTTGGTACACGCTCTTCGCCAACAGCTTCAGGTTCAGTGATTTGATCCCGGCCTCCTATATATTGGGTCATGGAGGAAGGAAAGAGCTTAGGAGAGGCCCTGACGTCATTTTTGTGAAGCCAGCGCAGCCGCGCCGCGACCGGACGCTGCAACGTCTCTCCTCCTCCTTTACCCTCCGCATTATCTTTCTCCGCGACGCTCACGTACCTAGGGCCCTTAGCAACGCTGTTGCTAGTGGCCCAAGTTTTCATAGCAACAGCGTCACCATTGCTGATGGCCCGACTTGGCTAACCATAAATTTTGACGTCACTTCCGCCACACTTTCTCCAATGCATTGGGAATGGCAAGGGTCTCTCCTAAGTTGTTTCCTTCCTCCATGGATTAAGTAAATATCACCGCTGTAGCGCGGGGCGAATACCAAGCCAGGAAACTCCGGTTCTTAAGGGAATTCTAAATATCTGCACGATGAACAGCAGTCTCGTTTTCTCTTTTTTTAAAATGTTTCTGCTATTTTCTGAGGTGCAGCAGAAATACTCAACTAAACGGCCGAGACTTGCCGAATTGCAGTGCCAGCTGCTCCCACGTGCTTCATTTCAACACAGCACACGAAAAGCGAACCCGTATGCATAGAAAGACAGCTCACTGTGGCGTCTTTCTGTGCGTCCGGGTTCCGGTTTCTTCCGCTGTGGTGTATTGAAGCGAGGTAGGGGCTCATTGTATGGTCATATCTGCACTATGATGCCTGCAGACCCCCCCCCCCCCCCCCCACACACACACACGCACACACACAACAAGGCCATAAGCGCTGCTAGTATGGGAATAAATAAATAAAATTATTAAATGTATGTATTATCGTGCAGGGGCCTCAAAAGGCGAGTAATCTGCACTGAGCGACAGCAACTTGGGTCCACGCTTGCCTCAAAGCGCAATATATATATATATATATATATATATATATATATATATATATATATATATTAAATATGCTTGCGAAGCGCTAAAGCTTTTGACAAGCACGCAGAGAAGCGAAGAGTTCACAAGATGAAGTACGAATACTGGCTGCATGACTTATTCCTTCCAGGCGGCTTCGCTTGAAAAGAAAGATGTATGCGTCAGCTCACCATCGATGGTATCGCTTTGGATACGATAAGAAAGGTACCTCATCAAGTACGCAGGCGGATTATCAACTGTGGTGGGCGATTCATCTAACGTGTAGAAAGTTAAAAAAAAAAGAAAGAAAACGCTCTTTGAAATGAACTTGTTCATACTTGCTCTTCTTCTTGTGAAAACTTCTTCCTCGGTGTCTGTGTAGTGTTGCTTTTACAACTTGGCCCTTCGCGAAAGTGTAGCAACATCGAAACTTGGCTCTTCCGTAACTTGTTGCTCTCGAAAACAGCCTTAACTTCATAACGCACCGCGGGTTGCGCTGCGTTTATTTCCACTTTCTCCGCCAGGTGACTATACATTTCCCCACCTCGCTTATCTCGCTGGTGATCGAGTCACGTGCCTTCTCTTTGCCGTCGACTGAGAACCTTTTCTAGCGGTGAGGTATTTCTTTTGTTTGCTGTGGCGTCCCGCGCCTTGCCGCCTCTAATGAAGACATTATGTTGAACGCCCCGCGGCGGAAGTCAACAGGTCTCCGCTTTTGTCTCGCGTACACTCTTTACGGGCTGGTTTCCTGTTGCCCCGAAACGGACACGGCGTATCGGTGGACCGAGACAAAAGAATCCCGGCTGACGTGTTCGCCCGAACTTTCTCGTCCGAGGTGGAAACAACTTCCGCAGAGTTACGTTTTCGCATGCGCGTCAGGGCCGCACCGTGGAGGCTCATCCGGCAGCGGCGCATCTCCCGCTCAACAAATGGGCAAGGCCGTACGCGGGTGGCAGAGCACGTCTCGTGCCGAAAACCCGGTGCCACATCGCTATCGGCTACGTGGCGGGGCAGTGTGTCGTTTCTCTCTCCGTGATGATGGTCCCAATTTGGTTGAACACGTACACTGCCTGTTATCGTTGCGGCGAACGGGCTTCGTTTTGTTACAGCGATAGCCATCTTTTTATGCTTTTGCGCGAGAAAACAGGTATAAGAGAGGAAGGAGACAATCTAGGATTTAACAAGAATTGGGTCTGTTTGAGTACGCTGTACTACGGGGCTGCAATTGGATAAAAGACGGATAGGATTGTCGCCCGTCTGAACCACTATTGACCGGGAAATTTCAGAGTGTACCCAATGTATGTTTACGTCTTCCATCAAAAGAACGTTGAGAGCGAGGGGGTGCTTGGTACAAAATACACTTAAGTTGATGTTTCTAGGCAAAAGAGAGCGCAGGGTAATAGAACACAGACAAATAGATACATACGCAGCATTGCGACTTATTGTGTGTGTCCTGTTACTCTGCGCGCTGTGTTAAGGCGAAAACCTTTATAGGCTCATGAGAGTGGACAGGATTTGTGTCTGCGTACGATGTCACGTCGTCATTGTCGAGAAATGAATTGATTGATGAGTAAAAGAATAGTTGTATGCGGTACAGGGTGAAAAATATGTGTGCAGAATTTCGGAGAAGTGGAATAGATAAAAAAGAGTCAACCAGACGTCAAAATACCCAAATACGTCGATATAGTGTGCAAACGTCAAAACAACCATTGACGTCGAAACTGTGCAAAATACGTCAAAATTAGAGTAAAAGAAAAAAGAAGACAAATGAAAAGAAAAAAAAAAGAAACAAATAGTGAAAAGGGGGCAAATGAGTGCGAAGAGCAGCAGGAAAGGCTTTCGCCTTACCGCCCTTAAGAGAGATCTAAGTGCCTCCAGCGAATTTTTGCCGAGAAATGTACCATCAGGCCCAGCTGTTTTCTGTGATGTAAGCTGACGTAGAGCTCTTTCGTTTTCCGACGTCACACTGTCTGGAAAACGAATAGCTGCGAGGCCACATTGTCGTTCGTATTCGATTAGAAAGCTGTGGTACCTATATTCAGGTTAGTTGGTCATGAAACACAGTATAAGGACGGCACAAAGCGGGAAGGCCGAGACTTAGCGGGAGTACTCTTCTTAGGTCCATTTCTAAGATCAGTTTGTTTCTCTCCATAGGTTGTAGCCCTTACTGAAAAACCACTTTCCAGGGGTTCAAGTGAAGCGCCACACTAGCCTCCGGAAATTTGTTCTTTCCATTAGCGCAGCCAGTCACACGCACGTGCGCACACGGGGCGCATTGTGGGGGCTACCAGTACAACTGGGCCGGTGCCAGCAGGACGCCCGTGCTTGGTGGTGCAAATTCTGTCTAAGCTACTGCGTCCAAGGGACGCCATGAGCTCCTAGGTGGCGTCCGTGCAGCACACCCACAATGTCACATGCATAGAAATCGCCACTGCCCATCTCCGAGCCACTGCGTCCGCTTTGAGCCTGCGGATGCCGTGGGAGTCAAGCCAAAGAGGGTGTTCGCCAAGACAATCTACACGCGAGCTTGCGGCTACCCAGATTCGCATTTGGCAAAGCACCTCCGCTGTCTTCGTTGGACACTGGTCGCTTCTTTTTCGATAAGGGGGCCCATCTGCGTTGCGCCCAGGACCGACAAACGAAGGCTGTCCGGAGAGAAGGGACTTCCTGCAACGAACTCATAGTGCGCGGCATTTGCTCCGCCTTCGCAGCGTGGGCCACACGCGATGAATACACGGTGCCTGATGAATACGGAACGTACGTGGCGCCTCCTGTTGACTCCGTGGGAGGGAGGCCCGTGAAGAACGCGCTGTCATCTGTGCGTGCAGCGAGTGGCCATGCGGTGGCGCACTGAGCGGACGGCGGCTAGAGTTCCTCGGTGCACGCGCATTCAACGGCGGCAAATGGTGTGTTGTTGTTGCAAACAGGACAACCACAGAAGAGGACACGATACTAAAGAACGCTGTAATAGAAATATACTTCTATAAAACATGGTGCTGGGCTAGTTGGTGACTTACACTCGTAACGAAGACAGCCCGAGTAGCCCAGCACCATGTTTTATTGAAATACTTTCTAGTACAGCGTTCTTTTGAATCGTGTCCTCTTCTGTGGCTGTCCTGTTCGGCGCTGGCTTCGTTCCGAGAACACTGTAGTTCCGAGTATGATTCCCCAACTAGCCCAGCACCATGTATTATCGAAGAGAGATGTATACTTAGCGTAGATGCAAACCGTGCCGCTAGGGGCCGAATGAAAGGAAGGAGCTGGAGTTCGTGAAGAGTAGGAGGTGTTCCGGAAAGATTTCGACCACCACGCATTCTAAAACCTGCACTGACGTGCTAAGGAACGGTGCATCATGCCTGGTCTTCCTCGACGTCAGCAGCTGGCGATATAGCTGGAGGACGCCAGTACGTGGTTAACAACGCGTAATTCAACTAGAATGTTTAATGTTTTTTTTTACTTTAGAGAAAACAAGACAGTCCCGGGAGGCTGTGCGCGAGCATGATGGTTATAGTGACCTAATTTGGCCAGTCGTCATAACAGGTCCAGCCGTCTGGGACACCGTTCACGTATGAGGCCATAATTATTAGAGCATTGATGGAAATGTTATAAGCTTCTAATTCTTGAGAAAAAGTATTCTTTTAAAATTTTACAGCGCTCGCACCAAGTAATAAAAACTGCCGCAGAAAACAATGAGCTGCGTTTTGGAAGTAACTGGGAGGCGACTGTGTAATATTTTATTATGCTTGCATAAATATATTGATAAAAATGGCGTAAGCTTCCAATGCGTACCAAAACTTTGCTTCTGAAGTTTGTCCCGCGCTCGAAAAACATGTCAGACTGTCGTAGGAACCCAATGGGGCCCGTTTTCTTTTATAATTCGTGAAAAAAAAAAAAGGAATCTGCCGAGGAGATATGTGTGGATATATTGGCTGTTATCGTCAAGTCACACAATAGTGAAAAAAAAAAAAAAAATTAAGTTCGCAAACTCTTTCCCAAAAAGTGCCAAACATTTCTGCGTACGAATCTAGCTCATAAGCGCTTACTGCGCTCGAACCAACAATATATCCGGCGGTCATGGAAAGTTAAAGGGACGTTACGGCATGCGGGGCCAACTTTGGAAACTAAAAAAGCGTTTCTCATGGTTTTCTGGCCTTGTAGTTTGCATTTATCGTCTTTCAAAGTGAGATCCCGTCATCACATGCCTCAGTAACCGAATAATAACCGAATGTCATGTAGTCTGCAATTACGGTGCCGGCCTGCTTAACGCTCCGACCATTGCAAGCATGGACCCTTCCAGGAAATAGTTAAGGATTGAAGAGCTTGCAGGGTATCTGCACTTTCAGTGGAACGTGCACTGACGCTCGAGAAGTTGTAAGTACGAACTGCAAAAACCGGTTTCTTGTTCACGTAAGTTCCTTTGCAGCATAAACTGATCTGCATGATTTCACTACCTACCATGATACCACCGAGAACGCAAGATGAAGTGTGCACAGTGTACAGCGAAGGTCGGTTTTCTCATGAGAATATTACACGGTGGCAAGCACTCTCCTTCCAAAGTGGTAGCCTAGAAAAAAAAAAAAAAAAAAAGAAAAAAGAGAGAAAAAATTGTCTATCCTCGATCTTCTCACAAAGCGTGGACAACGCTCTCCGGTGTCCCGCAGCGCTTCGTACCGGGTCGCGAGGACACTCTCAATGCAAATGATGACGCCGACGGCGTTGCTACCTGCGCTCGGCGAAACCTATAGGGAGATTTGCATGTGTGCGACATTTTTACGATAGCCTGACCTTCTTCCGGAGTAGTTAGGTTACGCTAGGTTCCATCTACCTTTTCATAACATGCTTCCTTTTGGCAAGTGATCTCAACAGAGTCTGACGATTGTGTTTCTTGTCACGCGTCTTACAAACGGCAAGAGAGAGGTCGGAGATAACAAAATAACCCGGCGAGAGAGTTCTGCATACTCGTATAATGTGCTTGCAGATGCCGCTGATACAATGGACTCTCGGATAAGTGCGCAGTCTGCACACGAAGAATACAAAACGACCTATACGTGTGCGCACACTTCCTTAAATCACACGTGGACAGCAGGGAAATGAAAGTTTAAATTTTCTAAGAATCCCTAACGCTGGAAGGTTTCATATATGAGGATTTTCCTGACGCGAGAACATAGGCTGTGTTCCATTTTCTGACGCCGTATGGGGCAGCCTATATGCATATAGTGAATAGCTTTGAAATAGTTTCCAAGTTTACGTGAATTTTTATGGAAAAACCTGGCATTTGTCTATTGTAATTTTGGCATTTATCCATTGTAAGTTGAGGACAACCCAGAGAGCTATGGAACGAAAAATGGTAGGGGTAACATTAAGAGATAGGAAGCGTGCAGAGTGGGTCAGAGAAATAACTCAAGTTACCGACATTCTAGTGGAAATTAAGAAGAAGAAATGGGCATGGGCAGGACATGTAGTGCGAAGAGGGGATAACCGATGGTAGCTTAGGGTAACAAACTGGATTCCAAGGGAAGGAAAGCGTAGCAGGGGGCGGCAGAAAGTTAGGTGGGCGGATGAGGTTAAGAAGTTCGCAGGGGTCAAGTGGATGCAGCTAGCACAGAACCGAGTTAAGTGGATAAATATGGGAGATGCCTTCGCCCTGCAGTGGGTATAGTCAGGCTGATGATGATGATAATGAATTTTCACTGTGTAAGTTTGGGAAACAAAAAGAAACTCTCAGGCTCTTGGATCTCGTACGAGGCGAGGAGGAGGTAAGGATAGCTATATCACGCCTCCACGTGCTTATGACCAAACTTCTAGATTTTTGCGAGCTCAGAGACTCCGCACGTAACTCCCATACAAAACGTAGCGCTCCAATTTAGCCGATACAGTAAGAGTGACAGGTGGTCTCACCACTTGCCTCCTTCAGACAAACTACTAAGCGCTGCTCTCGAAGCACTAAGATGGTGGAGAAACACAGGTTGCAGGAGGATTATCAGTAGCTCGCTATCCAGCTCATGGGGAGGGGGCCACAGTCAGTGAATCTCCCGGGGTGTGGCCACGGGATATGGCCAAGTTACGAAGTGAACTATCGCTAAAGAGTTTACTCAATCGCTAGGTGGTACCGGCTAGTCATTACTACCTAATTAATTGGTGCAGTCAGGACTAACGGTTGCCCAGTCATTTCAAGCCCCGTCTGCATCTGCTAAATTGCTAATCATGAATTAACGACGTTTCGCGACTAGCAACACCAAAGAGCTCTGCTTATGACAAAAAGCTACTTGGGGCGGCCAAAAAGAAGGGAAATCAGATGTTCGAGCATGTCCTGATTATTACAGGATTCATTACATGATGTTTAATGACACAGATGGCAACCATGTATGGAAGCCATCTGGAGAGCAAAGACAATTGGACTTCAAAATGATGTTTCTATATAAAATATTCTGTCTGCTTTCTATAGACTTTTACACATTGTTTCCATCCTTTAACCTCTTGCCTTTGTCTATATAGACAATCTATATAATCTGTAGACTGAAGTTGATAATAGCCTCAATTTCATTTCGTCATAGACTCTATAAAAAAATTTAAATCTGTCCATAGGCAAAAGTATGAGAAGAATGTATGGCCATATATTTATAGCCTATAGCTCGTAGACAAAACCCTGTATGCAGCTATTTAAACAAATTTTTAAGGGTCCATAAGGCCCAGGCGCGGTGGCTTAGGGCATGGTTATAGCGCTCGAATGCAGACCCTAAGGACGTGTGTCGTATTCCGGCAGTAGCTGCTTCTTTTCTATAGATGCAAAAAGCAAGGCGCCCCTGTACTGTGCGACGCTCAGAGCACGTTAAAGAATCCCAGGTTTGTCAAAATTTTCGTAGCCCTCCACTAAGGCGTCCCTATCTGAGTATTTTTTGGACGTTAAACATCTATAAACGAAGGCAAATTTACAAGACAGAGAAACTCGCCCATGGCGGAGAAACCGTCTGCATCTTCCTCAGCGTGGTAGCTTGTCGTCATTCGCATCACGGATTATAACAGAGCGGAAATTGTGGCAATTCTCTGCCTTTCCGCCGCACGCACCAATATCAAATTAAGCGTAACAGAGTTGATGTTTTGTCTCGTTGGCGATCCATAACTATAAAACATATTCGCGAGTGGAACGATGACACATAATAGTGTCTTCATGTCAAAGAGCCCATAACTTTAATTTTGCTGCGTCATATGTTTTCCATTGACTTGCTCTATCCATTACGTATGTTACATGGAAATGATATTGCGCAAATCGTATGTAGTGCACACAGTCAAATATGTCGATTTTTTTAGCATATAAACATGTGTTTATAAATAGATGTTCGTTTTTATTGTGCTAAATAAAGTTAACCAAAATCAACAGAGTTTCTTCGTCAATATATTGACGCAGGAGCTCTAGAGAAACCTTAGCTGAATGTTTGCATTTTATAGGTTCGTGTCATTTGCCTGTTTCTATGCCTCGTTCCAAGCTCTCAACATGTTCCGTACTTAAGAACACAAATGAGGACTAGTTGGGTAACTTACTTGGACTGGCGTCGAAGGTGGATCCGCCCGTATGGATGACGTCAACGAAGTCCGCGTCCGTCGGGTCCAGGCGGACAACCTTGTCGGTGTTAGCGAAGTACGGGTCAGCAGGGTCCAGACCTGCGACGTTGGACGAGGTTTCCATTCGCTGCGTTCGCATTTTTCTTCCCCGATTCATTCAGCGAACTCAATGCCCATGCATTGAGTAAGAGGAAAAATTGCCATTTCGCCCTTGAAATATACGCACTGCATAAAACTGTTCGGCTGATTAACTAGTTCGTAACTACTCTCGTGTTGGCAGCGCATTTCAAACTCTTATTTGGTAAAAATTGTTATTAATTTTCTCTGCCTAAAGGAACACTGAAGAAATATTAATCATTTTTTTATAAAATCGGTTGTGCGCCTATTTATGAATATGGCGATGCTTGGTGAGCAAGAAAAGACGTGTGCATTCATTGCCGAACATTTCAAATAAAAAAGAATTCCTGCCAAAACTAGTTACGTCAAAACTGGAGCGATTCCGTGATCACCGTCTCAAGTGAATGGCTTTGTGCCACACCCTCAGAGATTCGGGAACAGAAAACTATATTGACGCATCGCAGTTTGCTTGCGAAAGCGGCTCCAGTAGGGGGCAAACACTGCATTTTATTAAAGCCTCCTACGCGCTCGCAACGACTCAGTTTGCAGTGAACAACGTGCGCGGTACAATGCGCCCATAAAGGACTTCAATCTGTACTTTTATCCACTGTGTATTATTTACTTAAATTCTCACTTAAAATGTTTCAGGGAGGCCTCACTCCGTGCACAAATCATCGTGACTGTCAGTATCAATATGCGACTAAATAACAGCTTAATGTGAGATTCTGGCCAAGCACGATATTATTAGATTTAGTTGACTGTAATCCGTTATCCACCACCATCACCCTTTACCGGGCGTGGGCGGGGCGCACAAGCTGATTGGTCCCGACGCGGCAGGTCTAAGTGCCGACATTAAGGGGCTTTACCGAGATCCAGTATTTGACGCCACCTATCCGCGTCAAGAGGGATCTGGGAATACGCAGTGGAACGCGCGGTGCCGGATCACGGTAGCGGATCGCGGATCACGGTAAACTAAAGCTCTCTATTGTTAGGGCTATGGCTTGGGACTTGAAAAAGACGTTTATATGACTACGATATTATCGTCCGGAACAGCTGTTTCAATAATGAAACAGCTGTTCCGGACGATAATATCGTAGTCATATATAATATCGTAGTCCCGTAGTCATTCGCTACGGGATGTGTATCTAGCGAACCGTACAGCGTTTGCCCGATGTAATCAGGCTACTCCTGCCATTTTGCTCACAGTGGGCACGCTTATCATCCAGAGGTGGATAGTGATAGCGCAGTTTTCCATCAGGCAGTTTATACTCGCCGCTGAAAACGGTTGCGATAGCAGCGGCGTGTCATTTTGGTGCCTTCTGCTGCTTTCTAGGGTGCATTTCGATTTTCCCCCATATTGTAACTATATACTATGAAATAATTCTTAAATGCGTAATTATTTCGTGAGCACCTCTGCGCCGTGACACTCCTTCGATTTTATGAAATACTCTAGGAGGTTTCTCCACTCAAAGGTGTGGAGCACCGCAACTAGCCCCTGTCTATGCTTTTAAACTATGCATTGTATTTTTCTTATTTCGATCAAGGTAATCAAATGTTACTTGATTGAAACGACAATAACGGCAGGGGTACTCAGACAAAAGCGGGTAATCCGTCTTTTTCAAAAAAACGTGGCGCCCCCTGGGAATGGCTGAAAATTCGTCTGCTACAGCGTTCTCTTCTCTCTCTCTCTCTCTCTCTTTTTTCTCTCTCTCTCTTTTTCTCTTCTCTCTCTTTCTCTTTCTCTTTCGATTCTCTTTTTTTCTCATTTATTTCCCCTTCCCCTCCCACAATCTGTCACCCTCATCCCTCAACCCTCATCAGGAGTAGCATGCTAGGCTTACCACCAGGCAGACATCTCCTGTTGCCATTAAAATATATATCTCTCTCTCTCTCGTCTGCTACAGGTTGAAAGCGCCCTTGTTAGACGCAGCCACCTACGAAATGGTGATATGTGTTCTTGACAGCTACCGCCATCTGTCGCATGCGCCTGTCACTAATATGAACCGCCCCATGTCATCCTCATGAATAAAGGTTTATGAATGAATGAATGAATAACCTCCGAGATCAGCTCCAGGTGCACCGTCCGTGGAGGCCAAAAACTGCGCATGCGCAAGAGGAAGGGGGGGGGGGGGGGTGTTGTTTTCAACCTGGGGAAAGGCGCTCATGCGTATAGCGGCCTTATGAAAAAGGCGAATTCCTCACGGCTGACACTATGCCGTTAATGAGCAGAGATATTCGAGTATAGAGAGGTGGCTGTTCCTGGCCCTACGGGGCTGGGACGGTAGGTCAACGCCGCTCACGGCGGGGACTAGCCAGCCACCGATTTTTATCTGTTGTAGGCCGTCATTGCACCCGCCACCACTTCGGTGGTGGACGACGGCTGTTGTTGCGGCGCGCGGCTTTCTCTCACTCTTCCTTTTCTTTCAGCTCTATTTTCTCTTCTGTCCTCACGAGGCAGTGGAGGTGGCTCAGCTATAGCGCCAGTAGTAGGCCCGTGCAATTTATTTTCCTTTTTCCTACAGCCACAACGACAACAACGAGTATAGAGAACCCACCCTTCTCGAAGGAGCAACCGCGTTAATAGCATCGTGCTCTCTGGCACTTCACCCACCGGTGATGCGACCGATGCCCTTGACCCTTTCTCCGGCGTAGCCCGCGATGTGGGCACCCACGTTGTATCCGATCAGGTGGAAGTCGCTGCCGGCCACACTGTACTTGTCCTGAAAAAGGGGAGAGAGGCGTGCGTCGCTCACACGTTGTGCAAGCCAAACAGCGATTCAATACATCGATTCAATACAGTGAACAGAAAGGAAATAGCGCAACATATTCACTGGGATAAACGTAATGCGTCATACTAGCCTAAGGCTTAACGAAATCAATACAAGCAACTAACATCAGCAGGCGAAGAGAAAAAAAAAATGTGCACGAATGTGAAATAGCACACTAGAACGTCCGGAAATCAACATGAAAATCAAAAACAGCAGCACAGCGAGAGTATGACACATTGACAGAACGGCGCTGTAGAAGTCGAGCACTGCGGCAGGATATCATAGCGCAAAACGGCACAGCATTATGAGATCCCTTTACGAGCGTGTGCAAATCCGCGCCGTGTATTGACACCCAGATAGGAGCACTGCTAACAGAAATAAAGAAAGCAAGGAATACAGACGAGAAGAGTAGAAAAGGAGATGCCACGCAAGAAATACTGACCCGCTTACTTCTTTCATTGCGGGTGAGAAATATCTATTTCAGAATAACGTCTGTTGAAATTGAAATCATCAGTTTTCAGAACAAAGGCATGCACTTTCATAATACTTCGGTGGAGACCACACTTAATTAGGCCTTTTCCGCGTCAGCAATACTAGCCAGGCAAATTTTCTTATATCGTCTGGCCACATAACACAAGGCCATGCCTTGATATGTTTCCTTATACTTCCTACTTGAGAGCAGTCTCTTACGTTAGGGGACTAGCAGTATGTTTTTTTTATCCGCATTAGATTATCTACCTATGCCCATTTCTAATTTTTTTTATCCTTAAACCTATAGAATTTCGTTAACTTGTCTTTGTTCCCAAATTCACTCTGCTCTCTTTTGGTCTCTCAGCATCAGAAACCCCGCAGGGGTGGCGCAGTGGTTAAAGCGCTCGACTACTGTTCCCAAGGACGCGGAATCGAATCCCGGCCACGGCGGCAGCTTTTCGATGGAGGCGAAAAGCAAGGCGCCCGTGTGCTGCGCGATGTCAGTGCACGTTAAAGATCCCCAGGTGGTCGATATTACCGGAGTCCTCCACTACGGCGTCTCATAGCCTGAGTTGCTTTGGGACGTTAAATCCCACAAACCAAACCAAACCAGCATCCGAAGTTAAGTATTTCAAATTGAAACGTCAAGGTGAAAGAAAATTCTCCGGCATTTCTTGCTTCTTTTTTACTTATTCTTCCTTTCATGCTGTCACCAGCTTCTTCTAACACTACGACTATCAACCTCACTCATCGCAGAACTTGCCTTGCAGATTGGAAATCTATACCGAGGACCGGAGGGTATGCGACGCCGTCGTTAACCTCGGATCCATGCGATACGCTTCCCCATCCCTCACCTCACATTAGCAGCGAGCGGAAATTGTACCGCGAGGCGTTAACCTAACGTGAGCTGAAATCATTGCGCTCTGTCTAATTATCTATTCTATTCTCGTACCCTGCTGTGCTCTAACTCAATCTCATTACTATTCCATTTTGTCCCCGTACGTGGTGATGTGTCGCAGCTCTTGCCCGATTTGGGTGTCCACAGATAACACGCGACGTCGTCAGCATGCACAATCCATTACATTTCCCTAACGCATGCGCGATGGCCTCGTATAACGGCCCGGTACCGATAAGTGCGCTCCAGGAAGCAAGTTCGTCATAATGTGATAGCGGTTCGCGGTCTTTCTTAATCTGCCGGCAGACGAGGCTTAATTCCACACGTGGCTGACGCGCGCCGCCAATTACGAAGTCGCCGGCAAGAGCTGGCAGCGCGTCAAGAACTCGAAAGAATTCGACATCTACAGAAGAAAGTAAAAAACAGTAAGTACGAGTAAGAGACAACCCTATTAAAGCGACCCATTCTGTAGCATTGCAAGAGACGCGCTGCGAATCGGGAATGATTTCCTGCAATTGCGCGGAGATTATCGCGTCGGGATGAAGAGTTGGCTGTGTACCATATATAGTGCCGAAAGGCGCGCCCACATTCCGGGAAGCACTAGCGGAAGTCAAGTATGCCTTGGGCGAAATTCGCGCGCTAAGCTGGAGACGCGTCTTGTTACGTAAGTGACTTTCGAGATCAGCATTACCATGGTGTCCCGCCTCAGTCGCTCGCTAATAAACCGGTCATACGTACACTATGTATCAGAGCGTACTGTGTCCTTCAATAAAAGTAATGTGTCCTTTCCGTACTCGATTACATATCTTTAAAACATAATCCGTACACTGTCCTCAGGGGTCGTATTGCGTAAGTTTCTCATTTCCATTTGCTGCTTCAGGTTCTTTTGGTCTTTTGGCATTGGTCACTGTTGTTGGGTAATGAAGTCAGGGCTTTCAAGAGTCCAAAGAAAAGCGACGGTGTCATTACCTCATTAGCGACCGCAACTCAATATTAGCTACTTGACTCAGCCAGTGAAATGCGTACGGCAAGTGCACGACCGACGGTGCGATCAGCGATCTTGTGGTTTCCGCAAGTAGCCGCTCGATGCTCTCGTCTGATGCTGCCTTCATGCTGACGTACCACAAAATTAAGCAGGAAATCAAATCATCGGATCGTATGCAATATTACCTCTGGCTATCCATAGACTGCATATTCAGATCTTCGTGCGGTTTGCTTTTGGTTTGGAATATGGTGTTTAACATCCGAGAGTGACTCAAGCTAAAAGAGACGCTGTAGGGGAGGGCTCTGGAAATTTCGACTACCTGGGGATCTTTAACGTGCGCTGACATCGCACAGAACACGGGCGCCTTGCTTTTCGCCTCCATCGAAAAGCGGCTGCCGCGGCCGGGATTCGATTACGCACCCTTGGATACAACAGTCGAGCGCCTTAAACATTATAGCAACGCGGTGGGGAGACCTTTGTGCCACATGCGGCTGAAATTTCAACGTGAATACACTGCAGCGAGTGGCGGAAATCTGATGGAGTGTGAAATAATTGGTATAAACGCAGGTTAGAGAACCTCAGATGACCTAAATTAATCAGAGGCCTTCCACTATGCGGCGTCTTTATAGCTGTACATGTCGCTTCATGCAGGATGGTAAGTCTCACAGTTTGGGTCCTGAACGGTATATGCCGATATGTAAAAACTGTAATATCCCAGCAGACCTCCTTCGCATGGTCTGTACTTGCCCACGACAACACACGCCAACACCCACACAACATACTTGGGAGGCTCGTCTAGGCAACCCTACTCTGGACGACAAACGAGCGCTCATCGGTCTCGCTCTAGAGGTTGCCAGATTCCAAGGAGTCTTGGCGGACCCCTAGATCTGGGGCCTTCAGCCCCTTGGCTGTTTTTAATAAATGTTTACCAACCTCACAGTTTACATTTTGTTGTAGGTCACAAAAAAGTTGCTTGCTTTAGTTTATTAGGTAGGCTTGGGCCTTCGGCTCCTTGGCTGCTTTTAATAAATGTTTACCAACCTCACAGTTTACATCTAGGTCACAAAAAAGTTGCTTGCTTTAGTTTATTATGTAGGCTTGACTAACGGGATGCTTCGTAGAGCGGATGGCAAATATTCTATTGACGTGCATAGATCTTTGCGAACACAGTCGTGCACAAGAACGCCAGTCCGTGCTTACTGTTCTGAACACTCTGTACAAAGGGCCTTATTAATGTCGTGAACCGAAATTAAAAATGCCGTTCATTGACGGGGAAACAGGAGTAAGGACCGATTTCACTGTCTGAACTTAAAGATGACAGAAGTGTTTAGAAGTTCTGAGAGTTCCGATGTCGAAATGAATTGTCGAACCCACTCTTCTTCACTTTGTACAAGAACAACCTGTGTCTGGCAGCCGTATAATTCAAGCTAGAACAGCCTTATTATGACAAAGACAGCTTTTCACACAGCCGTACAGTTAATTAACCCGTCTACCATCGCTCCTTAACCGGTCAAGCTTTACCTGTATGTAGCTGTGCAATTCACGCACAGCGTCCTAATGGTGTGGGAGCATTCTTTTACCTCTGTTGTATTTGCAAGCGACAGAAATCGAAACGGAGTGGGAGAGCGGAAACGAATGATTGCCGAGGAAAGCGAAGAGTGGTAAAAGGAAGAATGGGCGCGAGCCACCCCAAGACGTCAGCAACCGCCTGCGAGGCGGACCTTCGGGCATCCACAAATTAGCAGGCCGCGTAAAAGCGCACCACGGCAGCCGGCGGCAGCAACTTGGGCGTGACTGTACGGGGGCGAGCGTATGCATAGCCGGGGGCGACTGGGACGATTCTGTGACAGAGAAACGGTAGGCCATCGGTTATTTCGGCGCGTTCAGCCAAGGTCCGCCATGGTGACAGAGCGTCCCCGCTGGGCGCGTCCGGCGGCTCCCAGCGTGCTGCTGGAGCCTGCTAGCGTGCACCGGCGCTTTCGACCTTGGCTCTCAGAGTAGACGCCGTTCCACGTACGCGAGAGAAAGTGAGCGTTTGTCGCAACAGCGGCTGAAACAAAAGAACGGGCACGCGACGGTAAAAGTGAAATGGGAAACAGAGACAGGATGCACAACTTAGGCTCTCTTGGCATAACGCCGCTGTCCATGCCGCTATCGACGTTTTCTCAAAGGCGACAAGGGGCCTTAATTTCCGCGTGACTCTGTTACTTCATTTCAGTGCGCGTTTTGTAAAAAAAATTGAGTTATTGGAAATGAAAGGCACATTATCGTCACCCTTGAGAGAGGACACCTCGAACGCGCCGCAAATAAATATTGGTTTGTAGGAAAGGAAAGACGCAGTATTTGTCATCCTTTTTTCTGTGGACGCCTGAACCGAGACTTAAGGGAAGTGAGAAAGGTGGGAGCGTTGTTTGTTGTTTTGTGGGGTTTAACGTCCCAAAGCGACTCAGGCTATGAGAGACGCCGTAGTGGAGGACTCCGGAATTTTCGACCACCTGGGGTTCTTTAACGTGCACTGACATCGCACAGCACACGGGCGCCTTGCTTTTCGCCTCCATCGAAAAGCGGCCGCCGAGGCCGGGAAAGGTGGGAGTGAAAGAAGATATTGAAAAAGAGGTACACAAGAGTAGGTCTACGGGTAATTCGACCACCTGGGGACCTTTAGAGTGCCTCGACTGCAGCGCAACCGTTCAAAGTATTTCGATTACCACAGCTCTTACTAAACTGGTACTTTTCTGTTCAATTCTACAAGACGTTGCGCAGAAACCAGATTATCGTGCAGGAGAGATCTCGCTGCTCTATCCTGCGTCTAGTCGCAGATTCCCTCAAGTTCCTTTATCACTATCGTTTTCGAACCTGTTTGGAGCCTAGGCCGTCACCGCGATATTGTGAATGAAGATATTTTCGATTATATTCGCTGCATTCCAAATTTCTGTAATCACCAGAAGACGAACTGCTGTGATGCGCTTTTTTTCCGCCCTGTTGGCGCCACTTCGTGATAGACAGTCGCCACCCAGACTAGGCGTCTGCCGGTGCACGCGAAAGATGGTAATAATTGTAACAGCAGGCAGATGTCTCCTAGAAGCTCCCCGGGAGAGAGAGCACTCCCCTAGAAGAAGCTTTTACACGCCCTAAAATGCGGTTGCTATTTGCACATTTCTCTTTCCAAGTTATTGGCATCTGAATTAGGAATGGAATTAAGCGACCCACACACGAGCACCGCCTTTACTCGAAGATGTACGGTAACTATAAGACCCAGGTTTACGCTCATGTTGAAGAACAGCGCAAGCTTAATTAGAACAAGAATGACAAAAACGAAGACAACACAAGCTTGTTTTTTTTTTTTCTTTCGTTGTAGTTACGAAAAGAAGAGTCCACCATAAAAGAAATTAACTGCAGCGAAAGCATGCTTTTTGTCCTTTGCATTCGGTTAAGTTGGCGCTGCTATTCACCACGAATAACCAGCCCGAACGTCTTTTCTGATACAGATTTCGACTTCTCCGTCGGTTACGGAAATAATGATGACGATTAAAAAAGAAAGGTACCAAGCTTTAATAGGAAAGGCTCACATCCAAGGTCTTCGGAGTAAATGTACAGTATTTTTCGGCGCAGCAGCCAGGTCTGAGAGTGAGGAGGTATGGGAAAGCGACAATCTCCTTGAAGGCGCCGACAGCCTTCACGGGGCATTAACCCTGTTAGATGGCCGCAATGGCGGAACAAAGTCCTGGGAGGACAGCTAGTGAGTAGGCGTTACAGAAAAGCGGGACAGCAGCGCCAGCTTGAGAGCATACTTCAAAACAGTGGCGGTCTACCGGCTCCACACAAAGCGGGCATACTTATATCATTACTCGCGAAAGTGCGCATGTTTTTTGAGGGATACGAACAGGTACATAGCAACATCGCACATGTTTTTGCAAAGGTGAGAATGAATTAACTTTCTGAAAGACTTTCTTCAGCTGTGTCACTTGTATTGTGAGAAGGGTCGTTTCGAGGACTCCCGCTTCGCGGTGGGCGAGCATGTACCATCCAATAATGTGCTGTGTAATGCCTGCACATTCGGCGAATTAAATATTTGTGCAGATGCCAATGGAATGCGTTAGTAGGCCAAGATGCAGGTGCTTGTGTATGTTTTGAGACAAAACAATGCACCCGCAGATAAACCGCGCCTACAACACGAGCAGAGTAATAAAGGCTGGCATGTTTGACGCGCGTATGCGCCACATCTTAGCTCATGCATAAGCGTCTGCGTGGTTTCAGGCGTGATGGGCTGATTTCTCGTAGATCTTCAAATTTGTCGCATAATTTTCAAATTTCGGGGACATATGTACGAAAGTTTGGTTACTTAGATAAGCATCTCATAACAGCTATCGGCAGACCAGGTGATATTTTCGAGCAATGTTTTGATTACTGTATACATATTTGTATATTCTAACGCAATATGAAGATTATGATAAGTTTTGATGGCAATATACTCTTCAAGAAAAAATGAAGCGCATGAAGCCAAGTATCTTATTAAGTTTTCTTACATGAATAAACTCCATTGGAACACTTTGATCCGAGTGCGTTATTACTAAAGCGATCCTTCATATCGTGTCAGACTGTGCAATTAAATTACGGTTGCCTCAAGAAATTTCGGATGATTATTTAAGTGTGCATCGGCAATGATTCCTGGGATTGAACTCTAGAAGTAGAAGGTCATGTACAAAGACATGATCGGAAACAAACAGGTGCTGTATATAAACGAGATACGCGTGAGGCGTGACCCTGACTTTCAAGACCTTTACTCAAGGCCGAAGTGTAGCGATGGTCTTGTAGCACCAGGTCTCTAATTATTATTATTATTTTTGCTAGGTACAGGTGCTGCTCTGATGATGTAAACTAATTTCCCACCAAAGGCCAAGGTCTTATAGGTCCTCAGATATAACCTTCGCTAGCCAGGAACGCCCCCAAGGCGCTCACCACATACTACGAGCAACAGGCTTGATCGCCAAGCCATAGACACGCCGGGCATAGAATTTGCCTTTTAAGGGAGACATATGAGAAAGTTCCGTTTGAAGAACGACCCGAACTCAGTTTTATTCTATCTCTTCCCTCTCTCTTTCTCACTTTGGTTTTTTTTCCTGGCTGCCTGTCTCTAAGCACCAACTATGTCCAAGCATGCAACCTTGTCAAGAGAAACATAAGAGGACGCGGGTACTGAATAATGGCGCTATGCTTGTCATGGCGTGGTTCAGTTCTGATAGCTGGCCGTACGGGTTTTCACGTAAGCTATACATTTTTGTGATTAGGCTACACTTTAGTAGTCGACCTTGTCTGCTCCTGTGGTTAAACAGAGGTAAGGCGCCAGCCTTCGGCTTCCTGAGTCAAACTTAGGCGTGACGAGTCACGAGACGAAGGGGCTCTTGAAAGGATTTCTTTTGGTCTATCCTTTTCCCTATTAGTTATCAGTACTAGACCACTGCTGCCTTTTTCTGTCGCAACCGGGGACGTAGTACAATGCTTGCTGGCCGCAGTGACGCCAGACGTAGTAGCCACGAATTAGGGTAAAACGACATAATGAATCGGTAAAAAAAGATAATAATAAAATAAACTCGACTAAAATTTGTGCCTTTGAGGCTTGATCCAGCAATCTGCCTGCCTTGGGCTATTCTCTTAAAGTCGATAGGTGTACCATGGGAAACCCGTACTCCTGCATCACCGATTAACACTTCAAAGTGACGCAAAGCCTGGGTTAGATTAAAATTTACTTCGAAGAACAAGAAAAACAAGAACCATACAAAAACGAACAGACCGTGGAGCGCGCAGCTAACGTGACGCATCGCAAACGAACGCTTTGAGGGTCGGCTTGGCAGCGGTTCGGTAAAAAGCGCTCGGAAACAACAGAGGTGCGGCCTTCTTTCTTCTCGGCGGCACAGAAAATATAAGGACGCGAACGAAGGCAAACATTGCAACACCGCGCGAACTCGCACTAAGCTCTGAAGGCGCGTGTATATTCTCCCTGTGTTTTTACGCTCCGCCCTGTGTGGAGCCGCGCCGTTTGGTGTTCGTCCTTCGAACCTCTCAGCACCTCCGCGCGTGGACAAGTGCTCCTGGGGACGGCGTTAGTCGACGGCAGAGGTGTAGGCAGCGGTTCTTCAAGCTGCCCCCACCCCCTCTTCCTCTCCTTTGCTCTCCGCACCTGGGGAGGCCTTGAAAATGAACGCTCGTGGTTCTTGAACGCTGCAGGGCTTGCCCCCTGAGTGGCTTGTATTGACAGCCGAAAGAAGAGGAATGGTGAAACGGATGTAGACGTACTTTAGTCTTTCGTTCGTCGCTGAATTTTTATTTCATCTTGCTCCCGTCGGCCTTTCCTTCTTTCTTTCCTTTCAGCCGTGGTCATTGTCAAGGGCTCCGCAGTACAAAAAGGAATGTTGTTTGAATTGCCATTTAGCCTTGTGAAAGTCAGTGATGCTCTCGTAGCAAGCGTTTGGATTAATTCACAAGCTCGCCTTTTCCTTATTGAAAGCGCGAATCGTGGCTCACCTATAGTAGCACATGTTGACAGTAAACAACAGTACCACACGCAGACGTGCAGACGTGCAGGGTAAACAAGTGAAGCTGTTGGGATATAAAATAATTTTTCGTTTTGTGGTAAAACCGTGCTATATTCGCTATGTATCAAAATGTGTCAGTATTGAAATGGAAAATGAGATGCACACTGGGTGCTTCAGACTGCAGCCGGTTCAGAAGATTCTAAAGCTACCTGCCTCTGTTTTCCCTGTTCTGCCGTCTAAGCAAACGGCGCTATTTTATCATTTAAAATGAATAAAAATGTTTAGTTTCTACGCCCGAGCGTATTCTGCAGCGGAGTCACATTGAAATACAAAACAAATGAATGAGATCACGGAGGAATATATAGGACGGGAATTTAAAAAAGTCCTGTATGATTGCCTCCTGCACTCCTGCATGATTGGCTAGAAACTAGGAGTAGCTGCGACTTTTTTTTTTTTAAGTGGCAGAATTTTGTGCGGCACATAAGACACAATGGAAGCTCGAAAGTTACCGAAGGACAAGGGCAAGAGTGCTGCACCTCACCTCACCGTAAGAGCATTCAAGTTTAGCTTTGCCTAAGTGCACAGCACAGTGGTTCAAAGATAATACCTGTGGCCTGAAGAATATTGATCGAGTTCGACGTTGAGCTAATAATAAAAAATAATAAAGAAGGGGAAGGAATGGCAACGAAGTTCAGAGACTCAGGAGGAAGTTTTCCAACCCAATTATTTCCTTCCCCAAGGCTTTACTGCGGTGAGGTGCGGCTTGGCTTTAAAAATATCTATGCAGTGAAATTCCCCATTCGTAAGACACGAGGGAAAGACAATTCTACTGGATGTTTTCTTTTAAAGTAGTAAACTGATTTAGTCTTCATACGACCGAGGTTATGCTTTTGTATGGCGAATTCACGAACCCGACTTCATGAAGCAAATTTCCGCACTGAATTCGGCTAGGAGCACGGCTCGTTCTGAGGCGATGGTGCACCACTATGTACCTGTATGTGCATGATCATGTCGGCGACCAGGGCGCCCACCATGCGGGCGTTGGCGACGGCCTGCGTGTAAGGGGGTTGCGCTCCCTGGCCCCAGTCCACCACGATCACGTTGTAGTTGTCCTTGGTCAGCAGCTCCGTGGACAGGTCCTGCGGTGGGTGAAAAGGACAGAAAGTCGTCAAGGATGTTCGCATGACATGATTATCGGGTACCACTGACAAAGTCATGTTTGACCAGTTAACTGACTCTGAAGTGGTACATTTAGCATGATGAAAAAACAGCGCTACAGACGGGGACGGAGGTCACGAACTCCCAACTGAAGTTTATTGAAAAAAACACAGAGCATAAATAACCCAGCCAAGCAGCACCAAACCACACATTAAACAAAAAAAAAACAAATCATGATGACCCCACACACGCACACCTTGTTCGAGAAACCTGACCTCATTATCTCATCATGGTACATTTAAGCATGTGGTGCACTTGTACTGATGGACACTGAATACATTCTTTTCCCACACCATGGGCCTAATATTATAGGATTCGGGTCAATACAGCATTGTGATTATACATCTTTCTTTTCTTCCCTTAAAATGTCAAAGACAATCAACTGGCGGGACATGATTGGCAGCCTGCCCTTCAATTCATTTGAGATGGCGGAATAATGACAAATGGTCGCCGAGTAGTTTCGGCGTTGTCACCACCATGTCGACGAAAAGCATCTTGCAACGCGACTAGCCACACTTTTTGAATCGGCCGGTAAGGAGGTATGCATACTGTGCACAGCGCCCGCCCGCTTTGCTTCTCTGCTTCCGTGGTTTACTCTGCGTTAAACACTAGCTGGTCTGAAGATTATGAATGCACTTGATCTCCCTCGAATCATTAAGCCCCTGCCGACCTGTGGACGACTACGATACCTCATACATAGAGGGGACAAACCTCCGAACTGTAACTTATACCCGAACACCAGAGCCGATCTTAAGCACACTTACCAAACCTAACAAATAGACACTGTACCCTCCTCCCCTTCCCTTTAAAGGGTTATAATCACAAGAGTGATGGTAGGCTGCTCTGCGCACCTCGCAACCGAAGCTACAGCTTCGCATCACGAACTGGGCCTTGAAGGTCGCCGCAGCCCAACAGTGCCCGGTCATCTAGAGCAATCCGAGCGGGGACCTTTCGTCGCCCTGTTCATATTCCCTCCCCTTCCCCGCCCTCACCCGATCCACTGAAGTGGCTCAAAGTTCTAACCAATCAATTACCTACCTCCGCCCAGAATATGCGCCGGCAGAACCATTGTGCTGAACCCGAACTGTGGACGGTAACGACCATACCTTTTAAAGAGTGGTGAACGTCGCCACATGTGCTCTCAAACAATCACTGTTAGTGGCCTTAAATCACTACCGTCTGGTATAATCGCTTCTACTTACATTATTTAGCCATGTAGCGACCGCGCAGTGCCGTCTGCTATCAATATGGGTTGCCTGGCCAGTAGTACAATGCGGATCACGTGTTTGCAAAACATGTCGGAAGCATATTCAGGCTTATGATTACAGCGGACACTGCCGACAGCTGCTATAGAGTAGTGGGAACACTACATAGCTCCCTTGACACGATACATATATATGCAGTGCACATACTGCACACAGTCCTGTTGCCCGTACACATCTGGCGCCATTCCAAAATTGCAGGCAAGCAAGACGCGTGATAAGAGTATCGAAACTGATTTGCGTGACTGATTTATTTATTAAACTGATTTATTTATAGGAAGGGAAAGGCGCGGTAACTGTCTCACTTGATTTCTGTGGACACCGCAACCGCGCCGTAAGGGAAGGGAGAAAGGTGGGAGTGAAAGTGGAAAGGGAGAAAGAGGAGCCGTAGTGGAGGGCTACGGAGTAATTTCGACCACCTGGGGATCTTTAACGTGCGCTGACATCGCACAGCACACGACGCCTCTTCGTTTCGCCTCCATCGAACTAAGTCTTACAAAGGGACATCGAGGTGATGGTTGAGGGACCAAGTTCAGCCCTGTGTGGTGTTTTGTGGTAGATATCGCATCAGCGTTATGCAGTGCCTGCCTGTTCACTTTGTACTTCAATTAAAATGGTGGTGCGTGGCACCCTCATCCTCTCGCCATTTTGCGTTCTGAGCTGCGTGCTTCGGTAGGCGCCTTTTTTTTTACCCAGTAGTTCTGTTCCCACAAGAAACGATTATTCTTGATGCTTTTGTGTTTGATTGCCGATTCTTTCTCTGCATGCGATACTTGTTGAGATGGCTGCTGCATGCTGTCATCTCACGCAGCATGCACTGCACTTTCATGCTGCTTAAGAGGCAGAGGTGATAATACCTACTCATAACTTATATCAGTAGGTATTGGACGATGTATGCTACATGGCAGCTTGGCGAGTCGGTTTTAGCAAACGAATGCTCCTTGCTTGGTTGGCGCGACCATAACGCTCTTCTAGTAGTATAACGCAAAGCCGTCGCCCAGTAATAAAAGTTATAATTGGTCATGAGGCAAAAAGAGGCGTAGTAACTGACTCTAACGAATCTGTAAGAAGCGAAGGTTACATAATTGATACAGCTTCCTCACTTCCGGAGCTGTGGCGCGGGCACTGAAGAGCAATGTTTATGCCCATTAAAGTGCTGCTTCAGTCGGTGACGCACAACACTGAAACAGCGACGCAACGGAACAGATTTGGGTTATTACGTCACGGAGGGGAGCGGCTCAGTCCAAACGAGGAGAAGATCCGCGGCATGCTTGCCAGAGTTGTTACTCGTATGCGAGCACAGTGACACCGTAGGAAAAATGTTGGGATCCCTTTAAGCACAGCCTGTTTCTTCGAAGCGCATTTTTTAGCATAATTTCTTGTTCTTATCGCCTTCAAAATTTTCCCCTCATTTAGCGTGCCTGAAATAACACAGGTTAAGGTTGCGCTTTCTCTTCGGACACCACTGGGCTTAGTTCCAGCGGAGAGTAGGACGGCTTTCGGAGCGTTGGCGGTTGATTAGCGAACGCAAAGAGCAGATTTGCTTCGGTGCCAAACTTTATGTTCAGGCCTCAGTCACCGTCTGTGTCCGGTAGCAGCGAATGGCCAACAGCGATATTCCCACTTGTATAGAATTGTCGGTCTTTCATAAACGAAAAGGAAAAAGTTTGAACGCTCAGTTAACGATTGCTTAATAATCATGCTTGACCGGTACACATCTACTGTTTTATTACTAGTTGTCTTTTGGCGTATAATATGCCAATGTAATATTGAGCTTGGGTAAAGAATAAAATTAACAAAACATTCGTCTTTCAATGCTAAATGGCGGTTGCTTTTATACTGGGAAGCCTTCTATAATCGCAACAAAGTTTATCTAAAGCATGCTCGAATGATGCTCTATAGAGGAAAGGAACCGAAAATTTGAAGGACTGACTTTCAAAGAAAATGCTCTCGATAAAACACAGCCTCAAAGACACACACATTCACAGTTCATATAAGGATAGTCAATTTCTTTGCCACCGAATAGGACCGGTAAACTTCTCCCGCAATAAAAACGAGGAAAATCGATGATACAAGCTACCAATGACATTGATGCATTTGTTCAACCTTCCTTGCTAGAAAAAACTGCGTTAGGTCACATTAATCCGCGTAGGTTAAGCCTGATGTGGTGGCGTCACGTCGCTGTGGGTGGTAGTTGGTGTGTTAAGAAACAGGGGTATGTCGCGGCATGGAAGTAACAGACACGAGAGCACCGCGGTCGTAATGCAACAGTTGCACTACAATTTCGATTTGGTCGGCAGCATACAGCTTCTCTCACTAAACAAGAGAGCAGCACACTGGACTAGTTGATGATATTCCGTACTTGAGAAAGCAGAGTAGACGGATGGAAACATAAGGCAGAGAACGTATAGAGAAACAGACAGTAAACAAAGGCTTGGATGTCATCCCTAGAGAAAACACCTTATGAGTTGCAATAACCTCATACATTTCCTCATACTAAACTCATAATAAACTCGTAATAATTTCATATCACCTCATACAAATATCATTCAACGTATGAAAAATATATGAGATTGTATGAGATTTGTATGAGTTTAATATGAGCTTAGTATGAGATCTGTATGAGGGTATTGAAACTCATACGGTTTCTTTCGCCAGGGATACCCAAGCAAGCGCTGTTTGTTTGCCTCCTCTCTCTTTTGCTGCCGTCATATCGCGTTGCTTACACGAGTATGTATCATGCAGCCGTGCTCCCCAATGTAAGACTGCTGCTTTACTCTTTGTAAGCGTTAAGGATACTTTTCAGCGCAAATTTTCTTCTCTCAAGTACATATCTCAGAGAGGTCACATGCCTTCCGTCTACATATGCTAAGGGTAAACAAAGCCTTTCAACACTGCGAGTCAGTCTGAAGCGACACGCTGAGAAATACGCAGGCGAGGAAGTGAGCAATGAGCAGTCTTATTCGCGTGATTCCAACAACGTAGCGTTTCTTTCTTTTTCTGCGCCCGCGCACAGTCTTCGCTGGATACATCCCTTCGACGTCCAAGCCATTTAATCTGTATAGGCCGGTGATGAATATATAATGTTTCTCGTTCTGTTTGCTGCCAGTATGCGCGTGTTCTGAAGTTTATGTGCAGGGTGCGGGGTTTGGGTCACCAGGGTATCTTTTGATAAGGCACCCGCCTGCAGTGATCAGAAAATGCAAACAGAACGAGAAATTTTCGGAGGCCTGTGTATAAACAAAGAAGGACCAAACTGCACTCCATCTGTGTATCTCTCTGAAAAAGTGTTATCATACCTAAAGCAGGGCTCCCCACTGCTCATGTGTGATGACCAGCACTTTGAGAGCTTATATATATGGCATGCTGTTTCAATAAATGACAGTTGAAGACTAGCTTTCTGTCTTGTTCATACGTGTTCCTTCTAAAGTCCCTTGTGTCTTAATAAGCGCTAACAAATATGATTTCAAGAAGGTTGCTAGTTAAACACTGTCTGGTAAATCTTTCAAGAGCACCCGGAAATAAAGTTACGAGTTCAATGGTGGCGACGTGCATCTCTCCGTCCTCTCTTTCTACCGTTCTATGCATTTTACTGGTGAATGACAGTGTTTAACTTTCAGATTGGCGTAGTTGTACAAGCAGAAACGCGCCAGCATGTCATTGGCAACGTTAGCACTCGGCGGGAAAAAAGTTAAAGAAAAATATTTCCAGAGGGAAAGTAATCAAGCCCGCCATTGGGCAATCCGAGTAGAAAGAGCTTTGGCAAAGCTGTTATTGCGACGTTTTGTGTACGCCTTTGCCATGGCCGATGTTATAACGAAAAAGCAAACGCGGTGCTTCGTACAACCTCCAGCAGCCACTTGGCAGCAGTGACAATACTGACATTGATCGTCGGGTTCCGTTGCTTCACTCGAATACTGTGTAAGTTAGAATTGGCGAACAAGTACAGTGTGCACGTTAGCAGCAACACCTGAGCACTTTGTGCAGCAGCTCCCGAAGCTCCAACTGTGGCTGCCTAGCACAGAAAGCCTGATTCAATGACATGACAGGGCTCAGACGCTCTAACGGCGCCCGTATTGTTCAAGGCGCAAATACGCGTGATCCACTATGCGAGCCCTCAAGAAAATTTGCATCTCAGCACTTTTTATTCGGCGTTGTTTATAGTTTCTATGCGCCACAGCAGAAATGCCACGTGACAAATTGTCGCTGAGCAAGACTGACGCTTGGCGGCTTCGTCAGCGCTCTGGCCAAAAGTGCCATAAGCGTCACGCACTTCCTCTTGCCCGGCCCTCTTATTATTCGCTTAACGTCCATCCCCTCCGCGACATGATTGTTGCGCAAACACAGCCGCCACTTTAGAATGCATGTTCGCCGACTTTTCTCGGCGCAATTTTCGTTTCGCCCAGTCACGCGTGTGAATCGTGTCAGTGTCGTGTCGTCTGCTCGCGCCCTCGTCGTCTGCTCCCGGCGGTTCCTAAGCAGAGGACGTCATGGCCTGCCTAGCCCCAACATGCTTGCGCGGAGAAAGACTATATAACAACCGCACGCAAAGGCAACAACACGAAGCCCTTCAGGGAGCTTCCCGCAACGCATACGCTTGGCAGGTCCCCCTCCTGCGTTTCTCTTTCGAAACGAAACAACAGACGAAACCGCGCGTTCGTGCGGTAATTACTTGCCGGAGTGCGCCGCTGAGTTAAGCGCTGCATTTGTTTGGCTCGCGGTACGGCGCTAAATTCCTGCCTGGAGGGCCCGGTCTTGGGTGCCGCTGCTGGCAGTAGCGCACGATTGCGAAAGATGGTGAAATGCCGTAAAAGTCGCACGGGGATTTCCTCGCGGCCAGCACACAAACTAGTCTTACGTAATAGGCCGCGCAATGCAGTTCTGCAGTTCCCTTCCGTCCCATTAGGGCCCATATTCGGGTGGTGTTCGTTGGGCGAAATTGTCTGAACAGGTGTGTTTTGAATCACCATGCTTTGTTATTTAAAAAAAAAAGATGAAAAATAATAATAATAAAAAAAAACCAGCAGGTTCCACCTCCGCCGTCTGGGATCGCGCTAATTTCGCAATGCCCTTAAGCTGATCACAGACGCCTGTTGACGCTTTCGTACCCTTCGTTATAAATGATATTTTGAGCAGCAGGTAGTGAGCCATGAGGCTCGAATCTTACAAGAGGGTTGACTTCAGTGGAGGGATTTGAAGTTGCAAGCTGCTTCCTAAACAGTGCACCAAGGAAAGCTGAAAAGCACACCTGACCATGGCTTGAACGTAACCCATTTAATGAAACCCTTGGATACACGAGCAATTGCGGAGGAAGGGGGGGGGGGCAGGACTGGCGACCAAAGGGTCTCAGTGTCCACGTCGCATCCGAGAAGTGCTGGTTCTTGTCGCCAGTCTCGCCAGATACCCGCCGGTATTCAATGCCTAATTAGTGGACTCCCACATCAAATCCACCTGTTCGTAACGTAAAGTATATGGCCCACCACCACAGTATACTTACACTGTGGGCACTAAGTGCACAGTAAAAGACCGCTGGTGATCAAAGTAAGTTAAAATAGTTAGCAGATAATTAGTAATTCCTAAGATAACAGTTTATCACCACTCGTCGACATCAGAACGTAGGAAGATAAAGGCAGCAATATACATTACGAAACAAATCATGCGTGAATCTTTACAGAAAACCATCTCGAAAATCGCGACTGAACAATGAGCCACAGCAAGAATGTTTACGGATACATTGAGATGACTTTCCTCGGTGTTGTGCTCTGCTGTTTTGGGGTGAGATGCTTGCGAAAAGGGTCTTTAGCTATCCAACATCACTGGAAAAATTTAAATAATGCTTCCTAGTTTTCATGGAATGGTAGCTCGACCATCAGTGCGCATGCTTAACTGGTTCAGAAAGTATTCTCTAATTACTGCAATTACTGTTTATTCTCCATATATGTTGGCACTTATCACAAGAAATTAAGTTCACCATGTATGAAGCAGAAAATTTTGGCTTCTTGTAACTTGATTTCGCTAGGAAAGTTCGCAGACACCGATGCAA
Source organism: Amblyomma maculatum (assembly GCF_055883805.1). Classification (NCBI taxonomy): domain Eukaryota; kingdom Metazoa; phylum Arthropoda; class Arachnida; order Ixodida; family Ixodidae; genus Amblyomma; species Amblyomma maculatum. The sequence goes on along the minus strand of NC_139351.1, from coordinate 64,180,705 downwards.
GCTGAACTGGTATAGACAACTACGACGCAAGTGATCAAGTTCCAGAACTGAGCAAGATACTCGTCTCTCAGAAGTATATACGCGACTAGCCGTTTTGCATCTGGGGTAAACACACACACACACACACACACACACACACACACACACACACACACACACACACACACACACACACACACACACACACACACACACACACACACACACACACACACACACACACACACACACACACACACACACACACACACACACACACACACACACACACACACACACACACACACACACACACACACACACACACACACACACACACACACACACACACACACACACACACACACACACACACACACACACACACACACACACACACACACACACACACACACACACACACACACACACACACACACACACACACACACACACACACACACACACACACACACACACACACACACACACACACACACACACACACACACTTCCGGCGACTTCCTTGACGTCATAGCTCCTCATGAGTCTCTACTTTTCCTGATTACAAATTTAACACGAGTACATTTCCACCCCTTGATGTTGGCAATGATATCACCACTTGGCGTTCGCTGTCCAATCGGTGCTTCTCCATTTCACCCACTGGTACCCCTGCCACTTTTCTTACCGCGATGCACAGCAGGGCGTTGGTGTTTGAAGTATTTCGCCAAAACGAGATTTTAGCGCGATCGGTTAGTTCTGGAAAGACACACCCAGAAGATGTGAGTTCAAATGAAACGCGATGAGGACAGCTAAGGAGCGAACGCGAAACCACAACAATGTTAGATGCTCGAAGAGTTGTATATGTACAGACGATTGAGGTTCATTAATTATTTCCAATTATTGCAACGACACTCGTGCTCAGTTACAATTATTTCTGTTTTCAGTTTGCTGCTCGAGTTTCACTTGATGCTGACAGCACTAATCAACTTAACCATGCCCCAATATTATGTTGAGCTTATCCTGGGTGTATCTTTGCAATAGGTTAGCTTTGTTATGCCGCGCCTTCTATATATATATATATATATATATATATATATATATATAGTTGCCAGGGGACCCAGGTAGTTGGTTGGTTGGTTCATAGGAAGGGAAAGGCGCAGTATCTGTCACACTTGCTCTGTGGACACCTGAACCGCGCCGTAAGGGAAGGGATGAAGGTGGGAGTGAAAGTGGATAGAGAGAAAGGGGAGCCGTAGTGGAGGGCAACGGAGTAATTTCGACCACCTGGGGATCTTTAACGTGCACTGACATCGCACAGCACACGGACACCACTTCGTTTCGCCTCCATCGAAACGCAGCCACCGTGGTCGGGTTCGAACCCGGGAACTCCGGCACAGTAGTCGGTCGTCTTACCACTGCACCACCCCGGCGGGGCCCCAGGTAGTTCGCAATGCAGCGATATAGTCAAGACGGTCTTGCCTGCCATAACGCTGTGCATGATTTCTAACAGTATGCTTATGAAGTACTTGCGTAATATAATACCAAACAGCTATTATTATACAACGGGAACGCCCCATAGTCAGCGGCAAGCGTTACACTGGAAAGCAAGACGACCAGGGCGCACATTTAGTGGCCGCCCCAAGCGGGGAATTTCCATTCTTCGGGCGACGGCGTTATGGACAGCAACGAAAAGGATCCTGTTTGGAACTAGCGGCATACATGTTCGTCGAGATGGTTTGCATCCATGGCGGTTAGCCAAAGAAACCTGGCGTCGTGTTTTCCTAGCACAGCATGGCTATGTTTAGACAGCCCAGACATTTATTTATTCTCTTACTCATTTGCATACAGGTACTGCGAATCCCAATTGAGAGAGTGGCGCATGTATTTTAAGAACAGGACTTCGAGACAAGCATGGGTTCCGCCGTGTGCATGAACAGTCCACAGGGGGCTAGGTCTTGATAAGGCAGTACAACTAGATTAATGATAATTCGCTGGGAATAGCCGCCCATTACGCTCTGCATTATGTTCCCTCCTATTTAAGCCGTGTGTTATCATATAATGTGTTTGCAGCATCATATAACATCATGGACTTCAAGGGTTCTTGTTTCATATATATGTAATTGAAGGGTTCTTCTTTTTTTTTTTTTTTTTGCGGATTTCAGGTTTTCTTTTTTTTTTTTTTTTCGCGGATTTCAAGGGTTCTTGTTTGACGTATTTCAAGTGTTCTTGTTTTTTGGCACTGATCCAAGAGTTCAGGTCGCATTTAAGGGCTGGAAACTAAGGGTTTTTGTCCCCAGTTCTCGAGCCAAATATTTTTCGCATTTTGAATCCCCGTGAATAATGGAAACAACGCACGCATATATAAGAAGTCTCCTTAATGTTCGATATTGTTACCGTTAATTTATGAAATCTGTAAGTCGTTAATTATACTGCAGTTACTTTGACCGGTTGGTTAAGACGGACGGCATAGCAAAATAACGTTCCGCACTTGGTTTGTCCTCGCTCAGTGTTGCTGGATCGAGGAGGCGCTGCGTGCAGTTGCGTTGGAGCACGCCTGATTTGATTGGTCTTCTTCAGTCCTCCCATTCCATCCGTATCTCACATAGATTCAGCAGGTGACAAAGAGTGAATCTATCTGCAAGTTCTTATCGCGACTCTAACAGCGCTATCACCTTGTCAGACGATGAACGCTCCGCAGTGTTGCAACTGTTCTCATTAGGCGCTAGTAGGCAGCCGAGCCAGACTTTGATGAGGATGCGTTTTATTGTAAGGCTGATCACATGCCGAATTTTCCCCTTTACTGCGACTTTCACTGCCTCATATTCAGACACCACGCAGTACTAAGTCGTTTGTATCCTACACGGCATCACACAAGCCTGCACTGTTCGGGGTTCCGCATCAAATAACTTGCACCCTGGACATGTCAATACTATCTAAATATTGCAATTATCTCCTGCACCTCACCGCAGCCCTAGGGAGCTTCCCTTCTGAGCTCGCATCTGTGTAAGCAACGTAGCTTAGTTGAAGGAGCCAAGCAAATGGAACTCAGCAATGGAGCCTTGGACCTAACCTTTTTTTCAGTTTCTTCTGTGTCTCGATAAATGTTTTTACCACCATTGCCATCACCTACACCGCTGCCGATTGTGCCACTTTTGACGCTATAGAATTTGTTAATTTTATTAGCGTATAGGGTTATGTAGAGTTCGTTTGTTCTTCGCTGCCGATCTGACGACCTAGTCAACACAGTGCTAGTGAGTCATTGTAGTCATAGTTCCCGATTCTCTATCCGCATGGTCTCGTTGTGAGTGACACTGAGCTGATGACGGGTCACGTTTATGCGTTTCAAGGGAAGGGCACCCTTTTGAAGTGCTATTAAAAAGCGCATCGATGACACGTTCGACCAGTGTCTGCGAATTCGAGGTGAGATACACATTTGATTCGACCTGACGTGTTAACCAATCAGTACAACTGGGCCCAGAGACATCAATGCTTGCGGCCGCTACGACTTCTTCTTTTTTTTTTTCTTTTTTGGATGGTCAAAATTTGTTGGAAGTCTACAGGTTTTGGTTACCTCGAACACCCTGGAGCGTCTTCTCAAATTAAAAGGACTGTCATGTATACGATAACGACTGAAGCGCGCAATTAAATATATCACACTAACCTGTAAAACGACGTTCAATAGGTTGAATTATTTCAGAACTTCTATGGAATATGGTCCAAGCACTTTTTACTTCACAACTGAGCGTCTCTCAAGGGTTCGTTAAGGCGAGTGATCAAAATGATCTTTGAGCTTAGGAAGGGCTTCAAAGTGGCTGTCGTCTCCTCTGGACTCCCAAATTAAAGGGCCACACTTCAAACTAGAAGTAAAAAAGCAGCATAGAACATTTTAGTCGTGTCTCATTTTTCATAGCGGTTATTGCTCTGCGATCGCTTTTCCGAGTTATCAAGTTCTTAATTCATTCTCCAGGAAGCGGTGTGAGGTTCCAGTTCTATATAGCGTAGATCATGGTTCGCCTTTTCCCCTCTCTGCCTAGAATGCTCTTGTAGCAGTAGCCGCTGCTCACTTCCTCGTAGTGTATGCCCTAGGTTTGTGGCATGAGCCGCTTGGTCACAAAAACGATAAAAAAGTGCTGCTACAATGATTACAGGTAAAAGAAGTTTATTTCCATAGAGAAAAATTGATAACTTAATAGATTTAATTATGTTAGCTTAGAAAACGATTGTTTCTCTTGAAATTTATTCCTTGCAATTTTACTACAGAGAGGACAGTATATTTAATTCGTTGTAAGGATTAAAGCAATGCCTAAGCCGTTTATTCCCTAACAACGAGATTTGTCTTTTACTTCTTTTTTCGGCTAGGTGGGTGCTGAGTTTGGGTTCCTTTAAGGCTCAGGACAACTGAAGATACGTGCATCAAGTTTTGGAATCTAATAAAAGATGGGGTTCGCGCTGTCCCTTTTACATATGGTCGAAGGCCATTACCAGTGACCTTGTCCAGAATTACTTTGTAGTCCGCCGCTATCTCGTCCACTTGTATTCACTGATATCATTATTCTATGCGGCGCCGAATTCGCTGTTGTACCTCTAAGACGTTTGATGCTGTTTCTCCATTCCACTCATACATGCATGCGTTGGATACTTTCAGAAGCACTTTGGGATATATTTTGCTTTAAGAATACGATCCAGAGCGGCATACCAAGAGTGGTATTTTGCTCTTCAGATATGCTCCCTACCCTCATTGATATTCTGTCTAAGCCACCTGCTGTACGCAGCGTAGTCATTGTTTTATATTCGCCTATACCTTTTATATTAGCCAGCTTTTAGTTAGAAGGTTGACCTCGCCTATTAACTATACCCAATACTACATGATAACCACCTTTTTGTTTTTTAAAACCTCCTCTGTCTGCCCTCGAAGGCGTTTAATAAGTGCTACATATCTTAAGAGTGTACCCTCGCTATGCCGCAAGTGACTTCATACGAAGTTCCTTGGCACATGGATCCTAAATCTACTTACGGAAAAGCGTTATCTGATTGCTTTTAAATATCCAAGAGGAGCAGAGTTCCGCTTGTACTTATTCTTCCTTGAGCCATTTTGACTCGCTAACTTTCGTATTTTTTTTAACTTTCTCATTTGCCTAATCCACTAAAGGCACCCGCAGACACAAGTGCATACGCGCTTACTTACATCATTCTGTTAATGCCATTTTTACAATCAGCAAGGCCAAGGCAGGGCTCTGGAGGCACGAAGCCTAAGCTGGAGATTCGCAGAGGCTGACGAACTATCTATGTGTACTGTATTTTTCAAGGCCCGAAACCCTGCACGAAGGTCATAACATGGTATCCTATCACCTTTCCAGCTGTATTATAAAGCTGCCGTACAATGACAGCCTTGCTAGGAGCCAAAACTACTGACAGAAATCAGGATAACTTAAGAGATATATATAAGCTGGCCCGAATGCGTCGTAAATCAATTGGAATGGGGCAGGTATGCAACAAAAGTCGGTTTTTGTATTGCCGCCTAGGATATGTTTATGCATTCGGAATTCCGAGGTCCCTCTATCTCAATATTACACGAACACAGAAATACGACCTATTATTTATTGATCGCTACAGATTAAAGAAGCGGGAGATTGAGATGACGTTCCACCTCGCTATTTCCACCCCATCTGCACGATCTTCTAAACAGTCTTTTCTCTTCCTATGTGGTAAACGGAGGTCATTTTTCAGTCTCCAGGTGTTACTCAAGTTCAGGCCAAGGAAATCCGTAACAATGTCCAGAACATTGACTAAGTTCTGCAGTAAGCGTCTTTTGCGCCAAGAGAGCTGGAGTTTTGTTTCAAATTGCAGTCCAGGGTAGTCAACTGATTTCGGAGTGACATGTTCCTTTTCGAAATATACTGAAGTGCAGGTAGTTGTCAACCCGATAATTTACACCTGAAAAAATTGCCACTTTGTTGGCAGTTTATTATCGTGCTCGGTGACTGTATTTCGGTACAGGCGGTATTGGAAGGTATTGAAAGTATTGAGATGGTAATCTTAATAGCTTAACACAGTGCGCAATGATTGAGTTGTTGGCACTCGCTGTAGAAGTTGAAGTTTTTTTGCAGCCCTTCGCTACCCTGTCCCATAGAGACCAGTGCTACTTCGGCGCTTGTCAACAGATTAAACAAGCTTTTTGTGCGTTAGCGTCGCGGGGAACGTTGGTCACACATTGAACTCACCAGGATCCACTTAAGGTATCCGTGCTCGAGGTACCCGTGGATGATGAACATCGTGGGCCGCGTGCTGTCGAACTTTGAGTCGGCGAAGCTGTCGGTGTCTCCCGCCTTGAGGCGCTGGTAGTACTCATTGTTACGGCGCGTGCGCAGGAAGAATTGCACGTTGAGCGCCTCTGGTGGCAGCGGGAAGAGGTTCAGCGGCCGCTGGATGGACAGGAACGGCTCGCCCACCGAGAAGCAGCCGTACTTTCCGTAGCACCGGGTCAGGCTGTTGCCGCTCGGGGGCGCTGTGGGGAGAAAGAAGAGGCGAACGCTTTCTTTCACTGTACGCAGATTTAATGCTGGAATAAATACTAATCCTTACACGCCGGACAGCGCTTGCAAATTATTTCTCTTCTCCAACTAAAACTGGTGGTAATGGTTAGCGAATAGCGGTAATATCTTTTTAGTTTCGCCAGACAGCCTTTAAGTTCACCAGTGGCATATTTCTTAGCAACCCGCAGGTACCACACGTCGCTGCTGCTAACTGCTGAAATGCCGCTAGTGTTTATGAACAGGCAGGTGCACTGTCAGTGGTCCTAAAGAAAGTTCCCAGAATTTTTGTCCTTCCCATAGGCAAGGGTAACTAAGGATAAATGTTACGTAAATAAATGCCAACCGCTTTGGTGCGCTATGTCATTACACTCATGCCATCTTTCAACGCCTTCTGTGGACAATCGTCGTGGTGTGAGCATTCGCCTCGCTTATAGGAGATGCGAGGTCCGACCCCCGTGCCGCGGGCTGCCCATAAGTAACACAGTTAGTACAATTTTCCCCCTTGCGTGCTGCTCGGCTTATTAGGGCTTAAATGCTTGGGCAACCGGCTTCTGACCCCAGGTTGAGTAGACGAAAATACCTTGTGCAATGGCAGTCTTTGGCAAAAGCAGCCTTTTATCATGATAATCCCCCTCGATGTCTCAGTAATTTGCTGCTTGGCTAGGGAGCAGGTGTATTATACGGATTCGAACCTTAGCGGCGGCGGTCGCACACCTATGTAAGCGAAACATAAAAGACATCAGTCTGCTGTGCGATGTCAGTGCATGTTAAAAATTTCCAGGTGGTTCGAATTAATCCGCAAACCTCCAACACTGCGTTCCTTACAGGTTGAGTCGCTTTTGAGGCGATAAGCATAAATTCTCATCATCGCCGCCGCTTCCACCACCACCACCACCACCACCACCACCACCACCACCACCACCACCACCACCACCACCACCATCATCATCATCATCATCATCATCATCATCATCATCATCATCATCATCATCATCAACAACTTTTGTGAGCAACAATGCTGTACTGATAGCATTACTGATCGGAACCATCACCCGGCTTATTTGCCAGCATCGTTTCTCCAAATAACTTTCGACATTTGTTTTTCTTTTTTTTTATAGCTCACCATCAGCTTCGGTACTTTAACTAGTAAAAATAACTGCTGGCTGGGAGTTACGTTGTAAGAGCGACAAAATGAAGAGGTACAAATAGAATCGCTACAGATGCCCCGTGATGTCTATCTTATATATAGGGAGAGCGCCAAATGTGTTGCATAGTTTACAGCTATGTGACGAGGCATTTCGCTAAACGCGGTTTAACTTATCCCTAACGTCGTCAAACTATATTCTGACCGCTTTTTGTTCAACACTCTAGACGTTTAAAATAAAGGCGAACTCTAGCCAACTGAACAAACTTCCGAAAAAGCTGTTAAGCAGCTTTTCTCTTCGTGCACTGAGAAAAAAATATACTACAGAGTAATACTGGGACCAACTGCTAAAAAAAAAAAAAAAACTAGAAAATTGTCCACATACTATAGAGGTACGAGATCTGTCACCAGTGTTCACAACTATACGGGCAACGGGCTGTCTCCCTGCAAATTAAGGGAGGGAACACCGTGTACTGACGCGGGTGTCAATCTTTCCATCGTCGTCAGTAGAAGCTGCCACTTTTGAGTTCACGGTTCTGGTCGTGTCTTGCACGAAGCCGCCGCTGCAGTCAGAAACGCGTTTGCAGTGCGCCGGTAAGTCAAGTGTAGGCCGAGGACTTTCGGCACGTCTCTTTTCAAGCCCCTTTGATTCTACTGAGACAGGTGCCGGTTTATTTTAGCTCTCCCTGGACGCCGAGCTAAAGCTGAACGCTGCAATTTCGCACCACTGCCACATCTGTACTACGACAGAATGTGCCCATAGGTGAACCGCAGGGAGGGCTTTCGTGTCTAACGAAGGAAAATGGCATCAAGATGAACGCGGATAAAGCGCCTACGATAAGCAAGATAAGCCCCTGATGTTCTCTGTCAACTTTTTATGCGAAAGAAAAAAAAAAAAAAGAAAGCTCCTTTGTACATGAAACCGATCCCGAGATTCCGCCAGAACGGTGCATTTGTTGCACCAACTGCTACCCACTGCGAACACGAGAAAAAAATTCAATTTGTCCTCAACTTGCAGCGTGGACGCTGTCTTGCTCTGGCTACACACGAAAGTATTGCAGCTTTCCTTTCGAATGTGTATTTTCTCCGAAATGAATAACAATTATAACTGGCGTCATTGCGCCAGTTTAATAAAGCAATGCAAACCTTACAGTGCAGGGCAACACTATATGACTCAAACGAAAGCCGCCGAATAGGATGGAAGAACCCAATGTGCGGGGCAAGAAAGTCTTGGATGCCAGAAACTTCAGTAAAATTTTCCAAGGCGGCAGTATACGAGTGTAGCTGCGTTTCCGGCATTTCCTATGCGGTGAACAAGCAGCAACCACTATCTACATTTGGTCAACCGTCCTTAGGGGTGTGAGGAGTTTTGTGATAAAGTGATACAGAGCGTGAGGAAATCGGCAAAGTGAGAGGCACAGTAACAGAGATACAGGAAGTGCTTGTCTCTAGCGCTGCATTATTTCACTATTTCACACGAAATAGCCCAAAACGCAATGCTAGCCAATTTATTGAAGATTCCTTATTAAACAAAATTTAGAGGGTCTCTTAGCTGTCTCTTAAGAGGAGAATGGCGAAAGCCTATCCTATCCTATAATTTGCCTCCCATCGTTAGCCTCTTGTCGGCATCCGTTGCAGTGCTACATGTAATTATAATTGGTTTAGAAGAAGGGAAAGGCGCAGTATCTATCACACTTTCTCCGAAAAGTGTGTTTGGACGGTACATCATCACACTTGTCACGTGGCGTTCCTTGGCGCGCGTTCAAGTGTGGCATTGCAGATGGCAGGGACGCATCCCGCCTCGGCCAATCAGAACGCCGCGAAAGCGGGACACACTTTGTCCACGATAGCATGAGCCATTAAAGACTTTCGCCATAAAAAGCTCTACTAATAAATTCCCAAAAGTCCTAATCCTGTCACGAATATTAAATGTGCGAAATATGTGAGCAAAATGAAATTTTAAGTTCTGCTGTTTCATACAGAAGCGGCTACCAGGTCTGTGACGATGACCGTGATGTTTTCACCTTAGCACTTGGATCACATTTTTGTAAGGGCGAGGTGTAATCATTTAGAAAACACAGAAGGAAAACTGGTAGTGGATATCGCAATCGGTGGTTGAAAATGTGTGCCTCGGTGTTCAATTTCAATGACCAGTTCCCTACTTGCTCGTTCATCGCTGATTTTGAGGACATTTCTTGCCTTACTGGTGGAAGTGCCTCTTGTCACGCACAGCTATCGTGAGTAGAACGCTAAAACTTTGTGCTGAACAATAATGCGGCGAAAATGCTTTAGAAACGAAAAAGTTGCCCTTAAGGCAGTGGGCATGGTTCAAGCGCCAAAATGACACCAATGAGGCTATGAGTTGCGCAGTCGATCTAGTAATTTCTTGAAGTAACGCGCACCGGCTTTAGAGATTGCAAGGGAGGTGCAAGGCATACAAAAAACCCTTCGCTGCAGGTCTCCTTGGCGCACAGCCAGGCGCACCAGGAAGTTGAATACGCTTTTTTTGCCGTTCAAGTCATCCTGAGAAAAGGTTTTCGTCCTGTTATACAGGTATGGTTGTGACAGGAGCTGGCCAGTGCCGTGTGATAAATGCAGTGGCGTAAAACTTTGTTCTTGGGTCAGTGAGCATAAAAAGAAATCACTCCAATGCAAAGTATGCAAATTGATTGGAAAAGAGTAAAATGGTTAGCGATGAGTGGTAATGACCACAATGATTAGGTATGTCTCACCATGACTACGAAACGACCAATATGTCAAGCGACGACTTGTAATGATCGCAAATGACTGGCAACGAGTAAAATGTTTAGCGATGAGTGATAATGATTACAATGACTAGGCATGGCTCATCACGACTGCGTAACGACCAGTATGTCAAATGATGACATTAAATGACCGCAAATGACTGGCAACGAGTAAAATGTTTAGCGATGAGTGATAATGATTACAATGACTAGGCATGGCTCATCACGACTGCGTAACGACCAGTATGTCAAATGATGACATTAAATGACCGCAAATGACTGGCAACGAGTAAAATGTTTAGCGATGAGTGGTAATGATTACAATGACTCATCATGACTGCAAAACGACCACTATGTCGAACGATGTCTTTAAATTATAGCAACTGACTGGAAACGAGTAAAACTGCTTAGCGATGAGTGACAATGACTGCAATGAGGAATGGAACCCTTAAGACACCCCCTGTGTTCTCTGTTGTGTATGTGAACAACTATTCGACGCCAGCAGTTCTGAGAATCATGCCAACTAACCCGCACGCAAGTTTCACTGATCTGTGAGAAAGCCGTTGGATTCGCTATCTCCTTTCAGCGGAATAGAAGCGCTTTAAAAAAAGGAAGCCTTCGGAGTACGTACGACATCACTGCGTTGCGTGTTATCATTTTATTTTACTTGTTTCATGCAGTATTTCTACTGGTCAGTTTGCTCTTTTTCGCGACCGAAGTTGCTAATTTTGCTTATGTAAATTTGAGGTGGGGGGGGGGGGGGGGCTTGGTCACGTGGTTTTGGAGAATCATGATGTCGCACATGATGGACCAGGTGGTGGACTGCATTGCATGACTGGTCACGTGGTAGCTAAGAAATTATTTGCGATGCTGTCGCTATGATCACATCACTTGGCCGCCATCTTGAATCATGAGAGCGATGGAGAAACTGACGAGAAAGTGGCAAATGTAAGTAGTAAGACTTAACGCTCTTACAACCATATGTTACGGCTCGCCGACAGAACAATGATGGAAGCGCAATTGTCCACAAGTTCCCACCCTTAATTTTCAACTCTCGCCTTTTCCTTAGCCGGAGAAAGTCATCATCATTATCAAATTCATTCATTCATTCATCGCTCTGTGGCGTAGAGTTTGTCTTCCACTGTGTTTCGCGGGGGGTATATTTGTACACAAAAACATGCCCTCCTGGTGATCATTGTGCGCTCACATCTTTGTTTTCTACAGTACATGAATAGTATAGGTTCTCCCAGGTGGCCCAGTGAATCATTGGGCCACCTGGGAGTGAAAGTTTTGCAGGGACTTTATTTGAATCAGTCATAAGCATGCAAGCACACTACCGGAAGGTCAGTCGTTGTCCTGAATTCAAACCACGTGCCGCTAGTTCCCTTGCGTCAGGTAGGTTATAGTATACATTTTTCGTGCATGGAAGCTCTAATCTTCAGATCTCTTGCTCTCCTTGCAGTTATACGTCATTTTTAAGATGCTCATGAAACGAAATGTACCAATCGGACTAGAAGTATTAAAGTCATCTTTACCGTCTTTGCCAGTTCACAGCACACAGCGCAAGCCAACAAAACGTCGTTCTCAGCCTTGAGAACGAAGGTATTTTGTAACTTTTGTAGTTTATTAGTTGTTGTTCGCCATTATGTGCCGCCGCAATACTGAAAAGCGCGAAATTGTCTGAAACTCTTTCTGCTGGCCTGAATTCGACAAAAGCCCCCCCTCTCCGTCTTTCATCGCCAGCCGGACTCTAGCAAGGATAATTAGTTCCCCCTGGCTACCGTGCAAGCGATGATCGCTTCGTGAAGTTATAGCTTCCGCTGCAATCTCCCGTCGCTGCAATCGCCTTTCAGCCTTCGTGCACGAACGGAGCCGCATCACTGCACTTGCGCTTTCATCCGCACCTCGTGTTCAATGCGCGCGTAAGGATACACTGCCGTGCCGAGAGGTATTGAAAGAAAGAGGTCGCACGGTCGAGTCAGCGTCTCCTGGCACCCGCCCCTACGTACGGCCGTCGATCGCTGAGTTGTCCGTTGTCCTTGAATTTCCCGCGCCGCCATCTTATCTAGCGACGATCTCTCAATTGGAGCGAGCACGTTCTCCTATGCCTACTAAGGAAATTTCTGCCGGCCGTCTGGGCTGATAACGACCGTTAGCTCATGCGCGCACGTCTGCCCTAGTTCGTCCGTGACGTCATCCACGGGCGATTTTGAAAAAAAAAAAAGGGGGGGGGGGGGGGTCTTGGAACGTCTGCGGGCGGAACACACGCGCTCTCCTTCTCTTCCCTTTGATATACACGTCGCTTCCAGACTGCTGCCGGGTAGGTAGCAGAGAAGCCAGCGCCAGCCGAATTGTTCTTGGTCGTGCGCTCCTTTCACGAGATCAACTTGCACGTATGCGCAGACCGCTTCGAAGGGTTAGGATGGCTGAGGACTGCCTTCCTGAGCTCTGATGTAATACGTTAGGTTTTATCGGCGCAGTCGATAGTTCTGCGATATCGCTGAGCGTGCGTATTCAAATACTTGTTGATGCAGACGCTGGCTAGTTTTTTTTTTTTTTTTTTTTTTTTTTTGCTCGTGCCGAGTCAGAAGTTGTTGCAACAGTCCTTGTCTACGTGATTCCGCGCCTCCTTCGGCCTTCGGAAGTGCTGGCAGCATTTTGGACCAAGCGGTGTGCATGTGGAAACGCCCCGCGATGGTGGCTGACGGGTTTTTACCTCCGATAATGAATGCGGCCGATATCTCATCAACCGTTATACCAGGTGCACGCGGCGTCCGCTTCGTCGATGTTAATACCTGTGTGCGTAACCAGTCGGGAGTGCGTAAGGTCATGCGGCGCAAAGAGGTCGCACTCGAACACAGTCCATGGAAATCCCACCGTCGTGCTTGTCTCTGAGGATCAAAGGAAATTTTGATTTTTCTTTTTTCTTCCTATACCCCACCTCTGAACTCACGCGCTGCCCCAGAACGTGGTATCACGAAGCATATGCATCGATGTCGTGTCGCATTAGCCGGAACGTGCTCCTTGAACCCCGCAGGAAATGTGCTTTTTTTTTTTTATCAAACATCCTGCAGGTGATAAAAAATTACTTTTGGGAAATAACCGGAGATAAACATCGTAGCTGGTATGGAGAAAGATTAAAAGGCAAACCAAGTACGTGTATCCAAGTATTCCAATTTCCACTCATCTCAATGTTTACTTCGTCACGGTGTTTATACACAGCCAAGATAATACGAAATGAAAATCGGGGTTTTTCAAATGGTGCAGAAAAATAAGGTATCCACGCCAAATGGTTGCTGAGTTTGCCCTCAATCGTTAAGTGCGTTTTGCTGCGAGTAGAGGATTATTAACCAGTGGCCTGCCTTCGTTACATGAATGTTGAGACATTTCTCATTATCAGTCATTCATTCAGTTCAATCAATTTCAATCATTCATTCATGCATTCATTCGATCGTTCATGGCGAAGTACTGAACAAGCACCAATCTAATTTCGCGAGTGATCACTAGCAGTCCATGCACAGTGTTCAGATGGCCTCCGGATAAAATATTTAGATCTCTTTAATCGGTTGCATAACACCGGACATGCACACAGGCTTAAAGCCGAGTGTCGTCTTTGCCAAAAGTAACCAGGCCACGAGGATTTCTTCTCAGATGTACGGTGCCCCTAAACACCAAAGGGTCCAGAAAAGTGGAAGCAAAATCATTTCTTACCTTACACTATGCAAAGCTTAAAGAGTGGCACAAGTCGTCTGTTACAGCTAAGAAATAAACCCCAGTGATTGGTTAGTTTTGACAATACCGTACCTGTCATTAGGCGCCGATTTGTAATGTCGTGCATAAATAAATGGATGATGGGGAAATGGAAAAAACCAGAACAGCGCGAAAGAAAGGGAACACACAGCAACCCTTTCGTCCACGTTTTTTCTTAGTATTTTTTTTTTGTCAATTAGCAAGGAAGCGACTAAAACGGACAAAAGTCCTGATTCAACGAAAATTGGGAAATTGAAAACTGGAACAGGCAACTGCACTGTTAGTTTACAAATTCATGCTCAATTTCCACAAGTCGTTACTTTTGATCACTGCAAACACTTGACGGCATTTGTCTCGCCGCGGTGGCTCAGTGGTCGTGGAGCTCGACTGCTGAACCCAAGGACGCGGAGTCGTATCCCGGCCGTGGAGGCTGCGTTTGGATGATGGCGAAGCAGAGAGGAGTGCGAGTACTGTGCGATCTCAGTGCACGTTAAAGAACCCCCCAGGTTGTCGAAACTTCCCGAGCACTCTACTACAGCGTCTCGCATAGCCCGAGTCGCTTTGGGACGTTAAACCACATAAAACAAAGGAACCCGAACTTGACCCCATTCTAAACTGAAGTACTTGACTTTATAGACCTTTTTTCGGGAGGGAGAGTGCTAGACGATGTTCAGGAAGCAGCTCGAACTGAAGGCGTAAAAAAAGAGGCGATTATCGTGAAAGAGACTGCCACTTACAATTTACTCTCTTTTTACGTACTGTGCATACTCGCTTTTCAGTTTGACACAATCGGTCCACACCTTCACTGGCACGTTGTTAGCGGTGCACGCTCCATTTGTCCACGAATACGCAAAAGGTTTTAAGACTTTTTATTCCTAATATATACATATCTGTTTTATTGCCTGTACTTATGCTGGCCTCTATACCTGGACATCTCAGAAAACTTTGTCGGAAAAACATTCCTCTAGAAACTTGGAAATGCGGCAACTTTGGGCGCAGTGCATAAGGTGCATATGCTATTTATATTATAGGTGTGTACGTCGGACCATGACACGAATGACAAGGAGAAGACTAAAGAGGCCAACCGTGATTAGAGCGAAGGAAAGCAATGGGGAACGTCGGTACTTCTACCATGGTTTACATTAGGGTTGTAAAATTAATTGCGCAATCATCTTAAATATAATACACAGAACTCTGTGCCCAAAGCAGTGAAAAAGACAGCCACAGGCCGCCGGAAAGGACTGAACTTAGGGCACATCATATCTCTTGGAGCAGTCTACCAATTCACTTATGGCAGCTGATAGATTCGGTTTGGTTTGGCTTATGCGCTTTACCGATCCAAAGCGACTCAGTCTATGAGGAACGCCGTAGTGGATGGCTCCGGAAATGGGAGTAAACTTAGGGTGCATCATACCTCTTGCAGTATATACCGATTCACTTATGTCTGCTCATAGATTCGGTTTGGTTCGATTTATGCGCTCTACCGTTCCAAAGCGACTCTGTCTATGAGGAACGTCGTAGTGGAAGGCTCCGGAAATTTCGGCCACCTGGCGTTCTTAACTTGCAGCGATATCGCACAGCACAGGGACGCCTTACTTTTCGCCTCCATCGAAAACCGGCTTTCGCGGCCAGAATTCGATCCCGCATCCTTGGAAACAGTAGTTGAGCGCTTTAACCGCCGAGTCACCATCTAGAGTACTGCAATCGAGATGCAGAAGCATTGGGTTCGAATTCCGCTTCCACTGCGTGGCTTTCTTTCGATTTACGGAAAAATCATGTACAGTCTGAAAAGCTTGCAGAACTATAGTTTTCTGTCCTAATATGTAGCGGCAGGAAGAGGAAACGTTGTCCAACGCTTAATCACATCACGCACACTGACTGCTAATTGGCTTCTTCCTATCTTTATCTTGCACAAGCTCTTGATTTCTTTCTCCGCGTTTGCTCCCGAATCAAGAAAGGCAGCATCTTCAGAGCTAAACCGCTACTATGAATCCTCGAGACCAATTCTTTCCTCCGTCACTATTTTCCTCTGTTCAAAAACGTCGTCTTGCGCTTAGGAAGCGCCACAACTAAACATTGTGAATTATTTCTGTCAGAATAAATGCTCTTTTTTTTTGTTTTACTGGCATTTAAATATATGACGCGATGGCGGGGGGGTGCCATGTCATAGAGAAGCCTGCGTAGTCGTCCTCACGACAGTTGGGAGTAAGCGAACACAATCCTGATTGGTCGACGCGTTATGGCATCCCAACCACATGACCTCGCGAGGGAATTTCAAATACAACACAAAGCCTGCGCTAAATGTGATGTCTCGCGTGGAGGAAGAAGGTGATTAGAACATGACATGTAATGAGAAATGAAAGCCGCCACGTGTTCTAAATGATTTAAGTGAAAGCAATTTATTTCGATCAATGAAGAGTATTATGATTTCGGCGGGATTCGAACTCACTACCCTCGGTTTGCGAGCCAGAAATGCTACCAACCAGGATACGCGAGGCACGCTTGTACAGTTTTAGAACAAGCGTGAGATAATATCTGCATAATAAAGACTGCATATTAAGGTGTAATCATTTAGAAAACACAGAAGGAAAACTGGTAGTGGGTATCGCAATTGGCGGTTGAAAATGTGGCCTCAGCGTTCAATTTCAATGGCCAGTTCCCTACTTGCTCGTCCATCGCTGATTTTGAGAACATTTCTTGCTTTACTGGTGGAATGGCCTCTTGTCACGCACAGCTATCGTGAGTAGAACGCTAAAACTTTGTGCTGAACAATAATGCGGCGAAAATGCTTTAGAAACGAAAAAGTTGCCCTTAAGGCAGTGGGCATGGTTCAAGCGCCAAAACGAGACCAATGAGGTTATAAGTTGCGCAGTCGATCTAGTAATTTCTTGAAGTAACGCGCACCGGCTTTAAAGATTGCAAGGGAGGTGCAAGGCATACAAAAAACCCTTTGCTGGAAGTCTCCTTGGCAATAGAGAAGCCTGCGTAGTCGTCCTCACGACAGTTGGGAGTAAGCGAACACAATCCTGATTGGTCGACGCGTTATGGCATCCCAACCACATGACCTCGCGAGGGAATTTCAAATACAACACAAAGCCTGCGCTAAATGTGATGTCTCGCGTGGAGGAAGAGGGTGATTAGAACATGACATGTAATGAGGAATGAAAGCCGCCACGTGTTCTAAATGATTTAAGTGAAAGCAATTTATTTCGATCAATGAAGAGTATTATGATTTCGGCGGGATTCGAACCCACTACCCTCGGTTTGCGAGCCAGAAATGCTACCAACCAGGATACGCGAGGCACGCTTGTACAGTTTTAGAACAAGCGTGAGATAATATCTGCACAATAAAGACTGCATATTAATGAATATATGTCTTACAGCGGCGAACAGGCCGCTTAAGATCCATACCGTTCAAGCAGAGGTTAGGTGTCCCCATAATTTTTCTAAGTGGTGTCGGAGCGTTAAATAATAATTACGTGCTCAGAAATTTTGATTGCGAAGTTGTTTGTACAACAAGCGCTGCCAGATTGTAATGACTCGTTAGCCGAAGCATGCAAGGACATAATGTTTGGCTTAGGTACATGAGGGCGTCAGTAGGCAACTTGGGAGCACTGCTTGCATACCTGAGGCATCTCTTCAGAGCTCTCTTTCTCTCTGTATTTTAAAAGCAGTCATAGACTCGAGAGTCCGCTTTTCATGCTGATCAAAATAGGTGTGAAACAACGGGTTTATGCCCTGAAGCTGCATGCGTGCAGGGATTGGCGCCTTTGTGGGCAACTCCGGATTGGTTTCCATCACATCTGCAGCTCTTGAACGAGGGATGACGTCACTCAACACGGCTTCACGTTTGCAATTCGCCCCCATCGAAAACACAGTCGGCGGGATCGGGCTTGAGTCGGGCAACCTTGAGGACTCAGCAAGCAAATGCCAAAGCCCCTTAACCACCGCAGCTGCTATCCAAAGAAAGAAGGACTTCGCTATGTCTGGCTGGTGCCCTAAACTTTGCCAAAAATAGCTGGCACTGAACGCGTACTTTCGGGGGAAAGCCTTCTTGGCTGTGACACATATGCTGCGCAGCAGTCAGGAGAGGAGGAAAAGCGAGACGAGATTCTTCACCGCCTTTCTTTTTTCAATGCGCAATGCGACGTTTGAGCGAACTATTTAGTCGCGGCGACGTCTGCCAGCACCTCCTTAACTTTGTCATCATCATTTTTCCCAGTAAAAAGGAGAGAAGGCAGTTAGAGACCGGCACGGCGCCTCAGGAAACGTCTAGGCACCTATGGACATACACGTCGCGGTCCGATAGGTTCAACCTTCACGCGCGTTCAAAGACCGACGAAAGGGACCCACACCCATGCATGCACGCACACCGGCTGTGCCTCTTTTCAAGCGATGTCTCTGACACCCCATTAAGAGGCCTGGGGGGAGCGCCTTAGTACCGCCGTACGAAATCGGGTGCAAATATATGGTATCGGAGCACGTTTGCAGGTTAGGTAACTCCACCCTGTGGTGCTTTGTAAATTCGCGGATCACTTCTAAGAGCGCGTCTAAGATCGCCCTCGCTGAGGTTAGGCCAGGTTAGGTGAGCTGATGTCGCCCTGAGACGCGCTTCTGAAGACTCGATTCTCGCCACTCCCGCCTCAAGGGACGCGTAACCAGACTTCATTATGTGGAACTGATGCGACGATGGCCTCGCTTCTGGCAGTAATGGATTGCAAGGCTTATCGAGGCCGGTAACCGATCCCTATACCTAGCGCGCCCTATAGGTGCGGCTGTTTCCACGCACGTGCGAACGCGGAACGGTGTTACACTGCACTCTCATTGTAGCGGAACGGGGAAATCATCGGCACTCAGCGGCTCTCACGCCCATATTTTTTCGCTTTGTTTTTCTGTAACGATCTCCGTAGAAAAGGACCACGATTGATCGAAAAGATAAATACAGTGAGGCGCGCTTTGCGAGCCAAAACAGGTAGAGTGGGAGGACTAAGTGCAAGCCTTAGCCCTCTTGAAGGACGGTTAGTCTTGCGTAAAGCCCGATTCGTGGCAATTCATTCATTTGAATTTAGTGCCTAAGGTAGTAACAGTTCGTAACAGATAACTTGGTGGGTAGCGCAACGTAGTGAGTATCTAAGAACCAAACCTGATTACATTTTATAGTCGCTTTTTGACGGCCATGGTTTAGTTGCGTGACGTCGTAGGCGCAGTTCGAGCGCATCAAATATTTCACTATTGCATGTCTGAGCGGACAAAGATAACTGTAACAAATACAAAAATAGTGCTGTCTGTCGCAGTCCTTCCGACCTCAACTCAAAAGGGCGCCGTCCACAAGATGACACTGCAACACATCTAAGTTTTTTTTTTTTTTTTTTTTTTGCACACTTGTGATTTGCGGGCATTGGTGGCCAGTGCGAGAGCCGAAGAGCCCTTTTAGAGGGAAACTCTCGAAAATATCTCTTACCAAGAAACTTTGCTTTTAAACTGATGCCATGCTTACACTGTATACAAAGTCGCTTCGCCTGGTGACTTTCCCAATTGGGACAGCAGGGCGAGGTGCCTGAAAATTTCGAGAGCAACGCCTTTCGAGTGCTTCCAGTGCTTTCGTTGACCCTGAGGGTAACACATTTTTACCAGGCGCGGTTCGCGATTTCCGCGTTCTCATGACTATTAGAGACATTTAGCTTGCCGGAGACGCACTGACGTAGACGTATACCGGTTTGCCGGACTCCTCCTGCTCACGCGCATTGACAGGAGTGAGTGCATTCGTAGCCACTGCGTCTGCGTGGAAGCTAGGATTCGGTAAGCCGATATACGTCTACGCCAGTAAGTCTCCGGCAAGCTAAATGTCTCTATTATTTCATGAACGCTATTCATTGTGTCCGTAAGCACGTTAGTAAAAACACAAGACGCCTTCTACATAGCAATGCTGAATAAGTAATCGTTGAATGTTTATTTCTTTGCCTTAATAGTCTGAGGGCATTATGCTGAGAGGAGTTGACTGCGACATAATCTGAACGGACAAGAAGCAAAACAGGTAATGACAACCATGTAGGATGCAGTTAAACAAAAACAACAAGCTGCAATTAGCTTCATAAAGCGCAGTATTTATCGAGCACTTCAGTGGTGCCACTGGTAAGTGCCTCCAATTGCGTGACTGGAATGGGGAAATTATGTACTACATAGTAATGGGCCGTACAGACCTAGGCCGGCATTAACCCAGCTTCTGTATAAAGCATGCGCAACTACCGGCAACATCGAGACAAGGTTGCATTATTTCGGAAAGCACGAGAATTGGCGGGGTAAGCGTGCAACAAGTTAATAGACTGTATTTCTATCCCGCCCACGTGGCCCACGATGAGATGACCTGTGACAATGACGGGGGCAGTCTCTTATTATCTTTGCTGTTTTCCCTGTTGCTTTGATTCCGTTTCCTTTCTGCCGGGCCCGGCGGGGAATGTGACCAAGAGCGAGCGGCCTTGCCCACCTGTCTGTCACGCTGTTTCGACAAGAACCGCGAACAGGCGCCTTCCGCCCCTTTTCGAGAGCTCCCGGCGGGGCTGACAGCTCGCTGACGTCGCGTGTCAGAAGCCTTTCGATCATCGGCCGCCCGGCCTGTCACTTATATGCAGCTTGCCGCGCCGTCTTTGCGATCACTCGTGTGTGCTTTGTCAGTAAATGACTCGCTTCCGTCAGCAGTGGAATGGTGCCAGAGCTAACAGCCACAACGGGGCTGGATTTTCAGTGCCAGGCCGGAATCAGGGTCCCTCGTTTCTGTTGCATACTAGTGTTGTTAGGCGCCAAAGTTGTGCGTAACGATATGGAGGCCTTTGTATACCACCCCGAGTGACTGTGCCGCCGCGTCGTGTCGATCGGAGAGCATGGAGAGAAGCCTGCACCATTCAATCGACGCTTATAACAAAGGAGCTCTTATGGCTTTCCAACATTTATACATTTTAACCCGAAACAATTATACATTTTAAACCCGGAAATAAATACGTAACTTTGATTCCTTGTTTGTATTCTGACTCATTAAATTAACGCTTTCTTCGTGACACTGCATGCCAACACAGCAATGTCTGTGTATGTGCGAAAATTCTTTCACAGAAGATGAGAAAACTGCTGCGTTCTCGTCAGAAGTGGCTCCTTATTTTATTGTGCGATTTTGCTTTTAGTCTGTATAGAAATGCGTATGGCGTGGTCGGTTCGAACTGGGAGCCTGGAGAGCCGAACTCAGGAGCCAAAGTCACTGAGCACTCATCGATTCTCGTGTTTACGATAAAAAGAACCTTATAAGGGAGTAATTACTTACTGAAATCCATTCAAGCGCAGCCATACGGCTATAAAGGAAAGATATACAGCGTTCTCTGAAACTTTAAAGAAAAATTCGTCCTGATCCGTGGATCGAACACGGTACCACCGCCTTTCCGGGGCAGTCGTTCTACCGATTGAGCTAACCAGGAAGGTCAGCAGAACAGATGGTAGGATGAGAGCGAATTGACCAATAACTCGAAGTGGGAATGGAGTTGGTTAAATATTTTTAGGGCAAACCCCCAAGGTGCGTCTCTCATAGCCTGAGTTGCTTTGGGACGTTAAACCCCACAAACCAACCAAACCAAACCCCAAGATGGAGTAGATGTCAGTGAGTAATTACTCCCTTATTACAAACCTACTCCACCTGGGGGGTTTTCCCTAAATATATTTGACCAAAAAGAACCTAATGCAACGTCGAAAAGGTGTGGAAGAAAAATGTTTCTGTAATGACACTTAGGTATATGTAACTAACAAGCTTTTGCTGGAAGAAAATGGCGAAAGAAACGAGATGGCACCCAAAATGCGTTTGAGTTAAGTACAGGGATGACTGTATCCTCATGGCGTTTCGCTCAAACAACAAGCGAACAGAATACCGATATCTGGAGTCGATAAATGGCGGCCTTCTACGCCGTCTTGTTTTCCCGTCTTTCGGGAGCGTGACCCCCTCATTAAGATGTCGCTGTCGATTGGGGTCGGGTGGCCGCGTGAACGGCTCCAACAAAAACGTTGCCCCGATATTAAGAGGGCCTCTACTGACGCACGATTACAGGGGCCATTAGCGAAAAGAGAGTCCCCTTCGCAGCTTACCGGTCCGGGAATTTTCTTCGCCATTGTCACAAACCGAACTTTAATAACGCGTTGGCACCGGAAGAGGTCTGACTTTGAGTGCCGTGTTGGGAACCAGGAGAGTGCAGTGCGCCTTGTGATGGCAGCTACGGAAGTGAGCAATTTGCGCGTTAGGGTTTTACCAATTAGCGAATGAAACGTCGTCAGTGCAGCTAATAAGGAGCCGTGGGGTATATTGTTTCTGCAGATAGTTAACTTCAGCAGTGCACTGGGCTATTATGGTGGCATTAAAGTACAGTACGACGTCGGAGTTATAAACAGACTCTTTAACTGGTGCCATGTTTGGAAACAAAGCCACAGTTCTTGTCTCCATGCATTCATTATGCATAAGTTACTTTTTTGTGCTGTGCAGTCGGCAGCGGCGGCAGAACACGATAAAGCAGCGGAGTTGCTTCGGCTTGCAGGGTGTAGAAAGACAAGAACTTTAGCTTTGTTTGCTGTGTGTGGCACTAGCAACACTTCCATGCATGCTGGAACTATATTAGTTGAGTTAGGTGAGGCGCGCCTTTAATCTCTCCCCGCTGTGCTGTATTACCAGAATGCAAACATTCTGGTAAGACGTTGTTAACCGTGTCCCTAATACTTTGACCATTCCGTCCCACATGATGATTAAACTTGCTAACCAGCACTAAGAACCCTAGCAGCTCAATGTTTTCCTGTCCTGTCCTGCCCGCAGCCAAAGCCACCCTATTTTCATATTCCATCCTATCGAAGCAACATGTCAGACCGAAACCTGACGTATTTACGCCTATACTACTTTCATCAGGAAGGTGAATGTTGAGAAATTTCCAGATTTTAGAAGTGGAAGCTTTCAAGACTTTCTCAGAAGCCGTTGCACAACTCAGTTCTAATCCTATCGCTACCTTATCCTGTACATGCAGGTCGTCTTGTGGAGGTAAACGATCTAATGGGGATTCGAATGTGAGAGGTTATTTTGCACGAACAGCGAGCCCCACTTCGAGGAATTCTGGCTTTATATAGTAGTAGCCTCAAATATGCTGCTCGCGGGGTGCAAAAATTTCAGCTTTGTTCTGAAATCACGCGTCGGGTTCACGGATCAACCTTCCTACTATACTCGCTTTCTAGCCGAGATCAAAATAAAGACCTCGTGCTCTGATCGTACGCGCTCTTTGTGGAAATGAAAAGAGGCATTGGCTCAGTGTAAGGGAACGTAGGACGGACGTTAGCTGCTTTCAAGAGGTAAGCACAGTACAACTCGCCCCCAATTTTGACGATAAGTGACCGGGGTATCAACCGTTATAACCGCTCACTAGCTCTCTGGGAACCATCCTGAAGTGGTGAGCGTCCGGAGTATAGGCTAAAAGAACAGCGCGCTGCGTTTTTTCTTTTCCACGAAGAGTGGGATAGTGGTCTGGGAGAGATATGGTCCGGTTGATTTTTATCTATGTGATCGTTGTGTACAGTTCGTGCTTTTATTTTGATCTATGCTTCTATTGATATTTTTTGTTATTTGCCGGATGATATAGCACACCTATAGGAAGCAATTCTCTCAATACGGCCAGCTTAGCAATACCGGTTTGAGACCTCTGCTTTGTAGAGATTATCGTGCAGTGATGCCCGACGATAGCACTCCCAATTTGTTTCAAAGTCTACGAGGCAACAAGCGGAAGCGGAACAAGCACTGTGTTGGAGCGAACCGTTCCAGAGCAGCATCGGGTCACAGTGCGTACAGCTTAGCCACTCTGACCCCGTCTTGCATATTTTAACAAAACTAGTTATGCGGACGAAGACGGCTGTGCCGGTTTTTGTGACGCTTCGACTGCGCGGCGGTGTCCAGGTTCCATGCTTCGTTGCTAACAGCGCAGCTAAATTGCAAGAAAAAAATTGGCAGAGCTAAGTTTAGCGGATTAGAGCAGCAGCCAGAGTGAGCTAACAGGTATTTTCCACCGAAACGTCTGAATCGCCATAAGGTTGCGGCCCAGCCACGCCATGGTCGCCCACATCTGGGCAGGGAACGAAGATGGCTGCTTTGCAGTATCTATCCAGTCTTTCCCACAGCAAAGACGCACAAGGGGCTGCCAAACAGGCTCGTATCACGGCTTCGACCAACGGATTCAAAGCCCAAAGTGCGTCCTACCGCCGCCCCTCTCGGGCCCGCTAGACAGGTGTCGCTTTTTTGCTCTCCGGCTGCCACTCCTATGGACACTGGTGAGCAAAAGGTATTTGAAGCTGGGTTTTATTAAAAGGAAAACCAGTGTGCTTTTCGCGGTACACGTGGCATATGCGTGCCATGTAGCTATGCTTTGTACAGTGTACTTTGCCGGGATCAGTTGGTTTCTGCCAGTCATGTACTACAATGACGGCGTTCTGTACAAGAGACAGAACGACAAACAGTAGGGATCAGCGGCAGTTGTCGGTCCCTGTGTCCTCGTTTAAAGCTGGTCACAATTAGTATAAACAAAATTCTATCTTCCTTTTCTGCTCTTGCTATGACTTAATTTCGTGGCTTCCCTTTATCTACCAACGGCACTCATAGACGGTAGATCTTAAAAGATCTTCACGCTGCAAAACGAGATGGCGCCACCAGTGTCATCGCTGTGGCAGCGGCGGATATCTTCGCGCATGCGCAGAACTTAAGATTATGTTTCGGCGAATGTTACGGAGGTCTTCATTGCCAGTGCCCCACTGGTGTCCCCAGGGGAGGCTGCGAAAGTGCGAACTATATGGTTTGCGACGAGGCCACAGTCTGATGTCCAACTAATTTATATACTTGCACTTTTTTTTCAATCGTAACCGAAATTACTGCGAAGTGTTTGTGCAACCTTTGACAGAGCGGCACGCTGCCAGGCTTATAGGAGGTCATTCAACACAACAATCCAAGCTGCAATTCTCGGTATGGTAGCTCAAATAAAGTAGAGACAGAGTAAGTGGACACGGTATTGTTACGCCGAGAGCAGATCTGTCTTAGCGTAGAACAGTGCGGATTAGAAGTAAATGCATGCCAGCGCATAGCAGTTAACCTGAGGAAGGGAAGTCAGCTGGGCAATGCACAGCTGGTATGAGATTACAGGGCGATGAATGTTTCCTGCTGTGGACGTGGTATTAATTCTGGTCATGATGATGAACATGAGAATATGCTATAAATATGGTTTAACTACATTTATGGATTGAATTTATGGATAAAATGCTCCTGGCCTTGAGGGTAATCATAAATAAAAACAAAATAAAAGTGGCAAAGTGAACGAGCAACGTTGACATGATGGCTGATACCAGTGCCACTAAAGAGAGACGAGCAAGGGCGCTCAGTATGAAAGCGAATAAAATTTCAGCATTCTAAACAGAATACTCCGTAATTATGCTCAGCAAGTACCACCTTTCCCGTTCGTTAATTAGATTTCATATTGGCGCACAATGCATAATTTAATTTTACACATTATTGAGTAAATCACTATTTATTGCGAACCAGTCGTTCCCTTTCATATAGAGTGACTCTTTATAAGACTGAGAATGACTGAAAAACGTTGCTGCCTGGAATAGTCCGTATTCTATCGAATGTGGCAAATTCACAATTTTATCTGTTTCTGTATGATTGTTAGGCCGCCTGTGGGTAGCTGGATGTCCGGTCGTTAACTGGACAGCCGCTCCCGGAAGGAAGACGTACGGTGGATACGGAGTTAATTCATCGGAAAATGAAAATTGCTCCTGCGTACAAGCGTCGTCAAGCGATAAAACCGGTTATTTTCTCGCATTTCCCCAAAACGAAATTGAAAAGAATTACCATTGGACATTCCAAGCATTCCACATCGCCTGATCAGACTCGGTCCGAGGTCTCTAAATTGAATCGGCAGCGCGGACATTATAGGGACGCGGCGAAATGAAGGCTGCAGCCAGAGAACCGTACATGCGGGCCTGCTTCCGACAGCTATCCCTGATTGATACTTTATCGCAAAGAAATTAAACAAACACGAACTAAAAGCCCTACATCTTTCACTTTAATTCGCATACGTGGTCAGCGTTGGTAGAGCTCCCAGTACTTTTTCTTTTCTGTCCCCTGCCACACTTCTTCGAGTCACGCGTATAGTACAGAAGTTCAGGACTCTTTGAAGTGCGTGCGCGTGAGCTGCCTTTTCTTTTTATCTTAAAACAAATTTATTTAAGATTTTCTGTTCCTTATTTCATTCTGTATTTTACTTCGTAAATGTGGTGAGTGAGAGAGAGAGAAAGGGCAAATGGGGCCCCACACGCGAGCTAAGGTTCTCAGAAAAGAACTGGGCGTGAGCACACGCACGCACGGCTACCGGTGATTCCGTGACACGCGGCAGGCTGGATCGCCGCGCCCTGGAAAACGCAGCCGACGATATCGCATCATCGATTAACTTTCGGAAGAAAGCACTCAGGCGGCGGCAGCGGGCGTGTGTGTACAGCTCGCCTCGAAGCGCGCTGCGCAGAGAGATGATTTGTTGTACCAAGCAGCCGTCATTCCGCCGCGCCGCGCCTTTCACCTCCGCCGGAGTTGCCGTGACGAGGGAAATGGCCCGCCTCCGCATGAGAGAAGTGGGCGACCCATTTTCTCCCAGGCGACAGTTCTTTAGCTTTTGCTCCTTTTTATCCCGCCTGTATTTAGTTTTTCTGCTCTTCTATCGCTCGGGCTCGCGGATTCGGCGTTTCACTTCGCAATCTCGCTTTCCGTAGGCAGGTATCCATCTCGCACGTAGATAGTGGATTCTATTCGTGTACTCTATCTGCTTGAGGCTAGTGTAGAAATGAAGCCTCGTGGTGCTCGCTGATGGCTTGCTTCCTATCACGGTTTTTTTTTTTCTTTTTTTTTTTGGCCCCATCTTCAGTAGGAGAAGATTTTGGACGGAAATATTCGTGTGCCAAGATTCTTTCGCCGTTTATGTGGTAATCATCAAGTAAAATTAACTGCAAACGATTCGAGGGTAGCAGCGGTGCTAGGAGACATTTGCCATTGGAAATTGATCGACCGCATCGGTAACTGGTCCTCTTAAATTCAATGAATGATGCTGTAAACGCCTTCATGCAAACTCTATTACGAAGTATACCTTCTCTCAGGCAAGAAAGCGTTATCGTGGACGTCGTAGCATACGTAACCGACGAATGCAGCTAGCATCCTCTTATTGACCAATCACTTGCGCTGTCTACGTAGACCGGAGTGCCCGACGTATCGAGTGTGTCACGTCTGGGGCAACCTAGGTCAGCCTCATCTATTGAATACAAATGACCGGGTTGTTCTAAGGGATTGGTCTGCGACGATAGCGAGCAAGTGCCGTGCCACAGAGTAGGGAAAGAAAGATTGCTGTCGTGGTTTGCCGGAACAGAAATCTGGGGTCATATTTCCTGACTATTAATTTCGTTTTACATTTATTTTGACCGTAACATCAATGAGAAGGCAACTAACAGCAGGCGGGGAATCAAACGACCGTTCACAGGCACGGCCGGTATGGTCGCTGCATCGGCTGCATTGGGTCTGGCTAAGTCGCACGTACGGACCGCGCTGCACGACTTCGTCACACAAACGGTTCTGTGTCATTGCCAAAGCTGCATTAGGGACGCTGAAGCTCGTCAGGTGCACCAAAGTGCGTTGCCGTGCTCCAGCAATTGTCGGCGTCGGCACTGTGGCCCTCAGGAAGTCTGTGCAAGTGCGTGGAATCATGGCTGTGTTTGAATCACGACCAGCGTGACGACTTCTACCGCGGCTTACATCGTTGCTAGTAGCAATCAATGAAAGGGGACCAAGTGATTGGAAAATGAAATTGATCGTGAGGAAATGCGTCCCCTGCTTGGCTGCTCTGCAGAAGCCGTGCACTTGTTAGGATTGGTTTCTGCCAGGGAAGAGACGCGAGTTGGTGATACACCATCAGAAAAGGCAAGGGCAGGACATGTATGCCACGGAAATATAAGCAGTTTTCTTCAAGGGACTGGTGGGAATTAGGTGGGTGGGCGAATGAGATTAAGAAGTTAAGGAGACTTGATGGAGGTCAGTGGCAGATGTTTGTCTTGCACTGCACTGAGCTGGGATGATGATGACGATAATAAGTCTCTACCGAGGTAAGATAAATAAAAGCGTGAAATATAGGCGCATGTGAATGAAGAGGAACCTTGCTGAATAACAAGGTAAACGTGTGAAATTGCCGCAGGGTGTCGCAAACGTCTGAAAATCTGCACGAGAAAGTCGGATGTAGTGAACTACCGTGGCTTCTGGTTAGAAAAATCTAAACCCTTGAGGATCCCGTCCTCTGTCAGCAGACAGCAGTCAGGGCAAGTTTCGAGAGAAAGTAATAGGCGAAATACCCGAAACGCATCGACAGGGTGGCCCCTTTAACGCCACCAAAGGAGATCGCCGAGGACATTTATTTTCCATTGCGCTATAGATTTCTTCGAGTAAAAGGAGTTTCATGCTCGGGGTATGGTGTCCAAGAAGACATTGCAAGCAAATATCATGTTCTAAGCGGTGCAGTTGTATCGTCCAGTGCAGCCGCATTTAAGTGCAGTCCAGCTGCAGCTCCCTCCCCGTTTGATCGATGGGGCGCTCATCGGGGACATCTTGAACAGGTTCTAAACAAGAAGAGATGCCTGCCCCGCTTTCGCTGCTATTTAAGCGTTCCAGTTACGCTGGTGCGGGTAGCTTCTCTCTCCGGTGGTCGCGTTGATTAACGACTGTTGGTGCTCCCTCCCGCTCATTTCCGGGGTGGGGGAGTTTAGCGCCGGCCTGCTGTCGATGGTTAGCGTTAGCCTCGCGTCGGTGGTGCAATGATGCAGATAGACAGACATGCAGATGCGGCGGCGTATAATATGCCGCTGCGTGCCTCTCCGTGCAGGTCAATCGCTCGCGTGGAAGAACCTTCCCATGCAGTGCGAAGGACGAATTGCGGAAGTAACCGCTCGCCGCTATAATACGGCCGACCGGAGCGACGCTCACTAGAGCAACGGACGTCAGAGGTTGCGAAACTTCATAGTGGCCGATGCTTTCACCGCATGGAACCTCCGTAGAAGCCGCAGTCCTATTGGTTCGCTACATAATCCGAGACGCGCCCGCGCGGAAGTCAAAATGGAATGATTGTGGCGATTATTCTATTTTGCTGTCGGCACAGGGTGTTTTTCTTGTTCCCTTTCACCCTAAGTGCTGCTGAAGCCCAGGTCGAACGACAGAATTCACTGGATTGCTGTGTGTGCATGAGCAGATAAAGCAATTAGAGGACAAGCGCTAAGAATCTAAGGAAATATTTCGGCCAATAGCGGTGGCCGCCCAATCACCCACTCGCTCCTGTCCAGGCGGCTCTGAGTATGCGGGTCCACGTACGCTTTCGTTGACTCACTCTTGTGTTCCACGCTCATGTGTCTACACTAGCCCATATGCATAGCTTGGTAACGGGTAAGACGCTCTCCATTCTTATGTAACCGAAGCCAACACTGCCATTGCCCATGTCAGTCATGATGTTGATGACATGAGACAATGTGTGAGACAAATGCTATAGCCGAATGTTCTACTACTTAGCATGCTACAGGCCAGGTGCATAGACATGCTTAAACAACTAATCAGATGTTCAATTCTTAAGCTTTGTGGGTTAATGTCAAATTTCAGTAGTGGTAAATCTTCAGGGCTCCGGCGTCCAAAGTATCACGGACAAAAAAAAACGCAACATGTCTTCCTTAGAGATGGCCGCTGAAGCGGAAGCTGTGCGTTGGTGCTTTCCCTAGTTTTAGCTCCATTTAAAAAAAAAAGGTGCGTGTCGGAATTGGTTCGACTGAAACACTGTATTTTACACACTATATGTTCTCTCGGGAAAATTTGGTATAGCTTTCCCTAGCTGAAAAGTTTCTCCGAGTGACGCCAGTTTCTGCGGCGCTTCACTGTATAACACCGATGAAGACACGTCTGATATATCTTACGCTAGCTAGAACAGCACGTGAAGGCATTTATCTCTAAGCGTGACGTACCAGTCTATAAAGAGTGACCTGATTCCTGCCTCTCCGAGTTGCGTGCATTGCACACATCCTCGGTCGGGCAGCGGCATACTTTTGCTTACTCTTCCGGAACGTTGTCGTCGACTCTTTCTCTCAGGGTGCCAGACAGCACGTACACAAGTCGGTTAAACACGCGCTAGCCTGGACTACAATCGGGACGAGATTCTTCACGCTTCTGGCTGCTCCACTTTCGCGTCTACTGCGCTGCTCAAGATAAGCGCCTCTGGTTCGTCAACACTGTCGCCGGGGGTAACCAGAACCAAGATGCGCTAAGCGGGGCGAATGAAGAGGCTGTGTTGGTGTCCGGTCTTCCTGCTCGTTCGACGTGCGTGACACTACGCATTTATATGTATAGAGTGGCTCGGATCGGTTGCACTGTCGAAGTAAGAAGTGGACATTCGATCGGCAGTTGATAGCAAGACTACGTTTGCTTTGCGCACATCATTAGCAATTACGCAAGACCGATTAGCATAAGTAAGGTGGAAGTCTACGACGCATTATTGCATGCAAGCAGCTCGTAAACATGGGTAGTAATTAAGGGTTATTGAACTGCGATAACTATGCAGGAAAATAGGACACTCTAAGCTAAGAAAAATTGACGAGCCGGGCTTGTGGTTTTAACTATTTTTTTAAGAGTTTATCTAGGCCACGCAGTGAAATTAATATCGAATGCATAATAGCAAAAGCAATGACGTTTTTGTGAGAGTATCTAAATAAACAGGCTAATGTTTTCTGATGCATATTTAAGTACACGCTCTCTTCTTTTCACTACTTACTGAAGGTCACTGTTAACATGCAGTTCATGGCTTTGATGCATAATGTGATTAGGAGCCCTTATTAGCCACTGCTCGGTTGCCAGATTTCGGCAGGGAATTATATAGTGGGAGCGAGTTGAAAAGTTCCGATAAGAAGCCGATGAACTTGCTTCTGGGAATTGCTATAGCTGAGAAGGTTGGTTGGTTGGTTGGTTCATAGGAAGGGAAAGGCGCAGTATCTGTCACACTTGCTCTGTGGACACCTGAACCGCGCCGTAAGGAAAGGGATGAAGGTGGGAGTGAAAGTGGATAGAGAGAAAGGGGGGCCGTAGTGGAGGGCTACGGAGTAATTTCGACCACCTGGGGATCTTTAACGTGCGCTGACATCGCACAGCACACGGACGCCACATCGTTTCGCCTCCATCGAAACGCAGCCGCCGAGGCCGGGATCCGATGGAGGCGAAACGATGTGGCGTCCGTGTGCTGTGCGATGTCAGCGCACGTTAAAGATCCCCAGGTGGTCGAAATTAGCTTATTTTTATTTTCACCCGAATCAATCGCCACTGCTGATTACAGGTTTGAAGTAGAAATAGGCCCGAAAGGCAGCGCGAAGACAAATGAGCATCAATTGCAAACGAACGAATTCTTAAAACAGTGTCATGAACCATATTTTAGACAACATTTTGAAGAATTCTTTGTGTAACATGATACTGAGAGAGTTCATGGGTTGACAATTGAAAACAAAAAGTGAATGCGTTCTGATTGAGGACTGTAACTTCCAACAAATATCCTCAGCGGCGTTATGTTTTTATATATCTGTCCCAACCGACCTATTGGCAACTCAGAAAAAAAGCTGCGTCTACTTCACTCGGGAAACGAATATTTGGCACCCTGCGATCTTTCAGCAAAACGTCGCACACCACACGGAACGCAGAAGAAATTTTACAACTTTTCCTTTTTCGCCTGTTATCTTCACGTGGAGGCGAAACGGGCTGTTGTTGTTGTTGTTGTTGTTGCTGTACGAAGAAAGAAAATAATTGCACGGGCCTGCTACTGACTCTGTAGCTGAGCCACCTCCGCTGCCTCGTGCGGACAGAAGAGATAATAGACAAGGAAGAAAAAGAAGAAGAGGGAAAGAAAGACGCGCGCCGCAACAACAGCCGTCGTCCACCACCACCGAAGTGGTGGCGGGTGCAATGACGGCCTACAACAGATAAAAATCAGTGGCTGGCTAGCCCCCGCCGCAAGCGGCGTTGACCTACCGCCCCAGCACCGTAGGGCCAGGAACTGCCACCCTTCACCTCCTCCCGAAACGGGCACGTTAAAGATCCCCAGGTTGTCGAAACGACCCGGGTTCGAACCCGACCTCAGCGGCTGCGTTTCGATGGAGGCGAAACGAAGAGGCGTCCGTGTGCTGTGCGATGTCAGCGCACGTTAAAGATCCCCAGGTGGTCGAAATTACTCCGTAGCCCTCCACTACGGCTCCTCTTTCTCTCTTTCCACTTTCATTCCCACCTTCCTCCCTTCTCTTACGGCGCGGTTGCGGTGTCCACAGAAAACAAGTGAGACAGTTACCGCGCCTTTCCCTTTCTATAAATAAATCAAATCAAATCCCCAGGTTGTCGAAATTACTCCGTAGCCCTCCACTACGGCTCCTATGTCTCTCTATCCACTTTCACTCCCATTTTCCTCCCTTCCCTTACGGCGAGGTTCAGGTGCCCCCAGAAACAAGTGTGGCAGATACTGCGCCTTTCTTTTCTTGTGAACCAATTATTATTATTATTATTATTATTATTATTATTATTAATAATATTAATATTCACGTGGAAGCATTACGAAGAGTCAAAATTAAGGAAGCCGCTTCACAAATCGCAAGTAACTGGTCTATACCGCGAATTACTGCGCATTCATTCATTCATTCATTCATTCATTCATTCATTCATTCATTCATTCATTCATTCATTCATTCATTCATTCATTCATTCATGAGGACAACCTGAGGCCTAGAGGGGGGTGGGTTAGGTGGGGTTGAGGGCGCCAGACTCCTACATGAAGTCTAGCAGGGCACTAAGCTTGCGCTTGGCGTTGGTATTGGAGGCTGTCCAGTCTTCGCAAGTCTGAATGTGGTGAGTAGATGTGTAGTGTGCGCGGAGGCCAGCCGTGCCAGGACAGGACCAGATCAAGTGCCGCAGGCCAACGCAGTCAGCAGGGCAACTGGGGCAGCTAATCGTGGTTCGGCGCCATTTTTCTCTTCTGTCCGCACGAGGCAGAGGAGGTGGCTCAGCTGCAGAGCCAGTAGCAGGCCGGTGCATTTTCTTTGCTTTCTTTCTGCAGCCACAACAACAACAACAGCCACACGTCTGCCTGGTTTTTTGAGCCTTGTGTGTTTGAAGTTAGACCAATCTGTTTTTCGCTTGACTTATTGTGCGGGCCAGTGGTCCGACATGACGATACAAAGTCTCCTAAGAACGTGGACGCAAGACCGTTAACGCATATTTTAAACTAAAGCCCATGGGGGATCTTCGGCTCTCGTTGATTTCAGAGCTTGACTTTCTGCTTTGGGAACTTTGGTAGCTGGAGGTTTTGAAGGTGACTGCGCGGGCTGTCGGACGGAATACATCAAGAAAAGAACAAAAATAGAAGAAATCCAGAACTGCATGTTTCAGGATTGGAACAAATTGTCATCCAGAGACAATAAGTTTCAGTCCCACGTTCTCTGAGCGCAAGCGCCTCGTACGTAGTAACGGATAGCATCGTGCTTTGGCAGCGACTGCCGAGGTCGGCGCACTAGGTCGCGGATTCGAGACCGAATTCCACTAGAAAGCGAAATGCGGAAAGGCCTCTGTGTAAAAGTTCCTGTGGACGGTAATGAAGCCGAGCTGAACGGAATTACCAGTCCAGAGCTTTCGAGCTGCGCGGCGCTCTCTAGCCGTGCAGCTTCGAGACAGAAAAGCTCATAAATTTTTATGTTTGATCTCATTCTTCTCTCTCCTCCTCGCCGTCTCTCGTGATAATACTCTCATCTCGAGCGTAAGTAGCTTTCAAGAATCTCTCTGCTAGCTTTTCGTCTTTGTCTTACACCAACGCTGAGCTCCAAGGTCTCTAGCCGAAGGCTTCCAATTGCATCGCGCGTAGAGAGCACTGCCTTCGTTCGCGGCCGGCGACTTAATTAGAGCAAGGATACGAGCCGGAAAGAGGGTGCCGCGGCCGTTCGTCGGCCGTCGTGCCGCCGACCCGAAATGCGCAGACTCGAGCGTAAGCAAAGAACGCAAAAAAGAAAAAGAAAAAGAAAAGCAAACTAAAAGGAAAAAGCGGATCTCGAAAGTCGGCCGGCCAGGGGAAAGAAAAAAAATTCCCCCAATGTTGGACGTCGACGGAAAGACCGGAAACACACAGGGGCCGGTCCTGTCGCAGCGCTCACAATGACCAGCGGTCATCGATGGATGGGACGACCGGAGCCCCGAGCACGTGCGGCTTGTTGGAACACAGGGGTTTGAATTGTGAAAGTGCTTGTCAAAGCCATCGGTAAATCCATTTGCTTTGGCCAACGAAGCGGCCGTCTTGGCTCAGTCCGCGGCTGCGGGTTGCGTGCTTTCTCTGGCGCGCTCTGGCGAGCGCTTTTTTATTATTCACGGCAGAAGAACAGGCCGCTCCATTTTCTGCTCTTGTTGTTTCTCCTTGAGTCGCGCCGCGGTTTTACTACACACCTGGACGACGCCGACCTGGTATCGCCCGGCCCTGTTTGCTCACGCTTGGGTGCGGAAGCTTTCTGTGGAGGGAGGGATGGAATGCGAGATGCTTCCGGTTTCTTCCCCTCCTCCTTCCACCACCCCGCTGTCCTCCTCCTCTTCCTCCATCTCATTCTCCTCCGATGCACTCCTTTACAGCGTCCGCGGTCATCGTGGCTTTGTCGTTTAAGGACCGAGGATACAAGCCACCACGGCTTCGAAGGGGAGCACCTGTCTGTGAGGCCGCCGTTATCTGCGCGTGCGGCAACGGCGGCCAGAATGAACGCGAGTAGCATGACAGAGACGACGAAGGCGGGGTAGCCAGTCGCTCCGCGGGTCTACCAGGCTGCCGACGCAGAGTGGGTCCATTCAGGGAGAAAAACAAAGGGCGCGCTGCTTTGTGGCCAGTTCCGCACTGTGGGTGAGAGAAGGGGCGGCTGCATCACCTCTTTGCGGAAGAAGCGGGCGTGTTTTAGGTAGCACGAAATTTTGTTTCTTCCACGGGGTTACGCAGTTACGTGTCGAATTCGGAAGCACTTTGGTTGCGCATCGCTATTAAGATACACTTTGTTGAGGGAATCAGGGCATGGGTATGTCTTCACGGAGGATTCCTATGCAGGTCATAGCAACCAAGTTGTTATTTCAGGCGCCACTGTGATGATCGCATTCCAGTAGAGGAGCTTTAAGAGACGCCCAGTAGAAAGCGGAATTTGTTTGTCGCTGCTTTGTTTGTTGAACCTGTCGTATTTATTTCCGCTCGTCAAGCGGTGAATAACAGTAGTTAGCGCTCGCCCCATGTTCTCGTTCTGCCCTGGCTACTTTTGCGTAGGTTCTACGAAACAGAAAATGAAGTTAGCTTATATCGAATAACTACGGATTTCCAATAAAAAAAGAGGATAGTTTGAGTGGAAACAGGACCGCTATAAGTTCGGAAAAATCACAGACGGAAATTTTGGTATCATGTATAATTCGGTTGGCATTGTCTACCCCTTCGTCTCGTTCTTTACGGCGCTGCTTAATATTGACTTATATTGTAATCCCAAGGCCGCTGTGTGTTAAAAATGCGCTGACTTCAGACGCTGCTTTGTTTGCAAATTTCAGAAGCTAGAAAACACTTCTCTTCCTTTCCAATCGGTGGTCACGAAGTCCAGAATTGTCTTGACGTCATCATGAACGTCAAGAGTTTGAACGGAATGGAAAAGAAAAAAAAAACCGCTTCATTTAAACTCTCAGTTTCTCCAAAGCAATAAATATATTTATCTGTGCCAAGGCATCGCCAAGGAAAAGGGGGAACGGAAGGGTGGCGGAGAGGGGGGGGGGGGGGGAGGGAGGGGGGCTACAAAGACAAGAAATTTAGGTGTACTATAGGAAAAGATCAAAATGAAGTTCTCCTCTGCGCCGCTCTATTGGGGGGCGAACATCAGGTGGGCGGCATCGCTAAGTTATACGGCCTTGGCTGGCGTAAACAATTCCTGCCAACCTTCACCTGTCTTCTATGAGCTGCGTCCGTGTGTTAAAGCGGGTTCTTACAGTTAAGCGGAAAGCAATGAAACTGACCGCGGGAGCTTTCACTCTTAGCTGCACACATATTAACGGTCATCAGCTGCATAAATGAACACTGATTCGGGACCAATAGAGTAGCACAGGCCTCTTCAATAGCGCTCGAAAAGTCTGGTGAAGGTCGAGTTTACTGATAATCGATAGCATCCATGTGACAGGGGTGGACACATTGCTTTAGCTCGCTACTGTCCTGCATTTTAAGCAAGGCTGTTATCACATGTCTGTTCCCTTTCAGTCTCTTCTTTTAGCACACGTGGAGTGCCAGGTAATTTATTTTGTCGTACTCTTAGTTTACCAGCTTAGTGCCAGCAGCAGTGCCTCGCGCACGGTGGTCAAGCAAGGGGAGGGACAATCAGTGTTTCCACGAGGCTCTAGTGTGGCGGAGCATTGGCGGTGGAAGCACTGAATCCATGTGCTTCAAGGACTATGGCCATGTTTACTAGATGGCTAATACGTAGCCGGAGTTCATATTTGGCCACGTCTCCTGGTAGCGCCCACTGCGTAATGACAACCGAGGCTTTTTCATATGATCTATCCAAAATCTCATATGTGAATGACTGTGCGAATTCAACTACTCTCTAATAACTTTGACTTGTGCTGAATAACTGGGCTTGAAACATTAGCGCTCTAGGCGACACTGTATGTGTTCTTCCCTACTCCCGCTAGTGGCGTCACGGAAACCGAAGGGAAAATCCTCAAAAAATCAATGTATGTTTAGTTTTTAAAGGTTCTTGACTCCTTTTGCGCTTTGTAGTGGAGGTTATCAGAGTGCTGTCATATGCTAAGTTCAATTTTCCGCGCCGGCGGCCC
Organism: Amblyomma maculatum; assembly: GCF_055883805.1. Classification (NCBI taxonomy): domain Eukaryota; kingdom Metazoa; phylum Arthropoda; class Arachnida; order Ixodida; family Ixodidae; genus Amblyomma; species Amblyomma maculatum. The sequence continues at coordinate 64,143,595 of NC_139351.1, read as the reverse complement.
CAGTCTGCATGATGTGCTGAGGAGTCGCCAGCCAAAGCCTGCTTTTCAAGAATCGCCAGAGCTCTCTCGAAGAAGGAATTAGATACTGGGGAACCTCACCAGAAAGCTTCGAGACTGGCAGTCCTCGCGCAAATAAGATAATTGAAGACTCTCTTCCATATAGCCAACCTTCACTCCAGCCATATGACCATGTAATTTTCGTTAATATTCCCATCAGAGGTTACATCTTAATGCTGATGGCTGTAGTCAAAGGAGCATCATAGGCAGTACGGATGCGCACAAGAGTTAGAAGTACAGTGAGATTGGTAAGGGATCTCGCATTGCACTCAATGGGTGTCCTCTTTTTCACTACAGAATTCAGTAAGTCAGGTCTACGAGCTGTGCGTTGAGCAGCGCGATGCACTTGAATCCTTGCCTATGTCGTTAGGTGCTCAAGGCGCTGATAGCACAACCGAAACACGCTGATTCACAGTGCTTTTGGTACATTCCGACTAGTCTCGCAAAGTTTCACAACACCTGTGAGTCTTTCAAAAGCGCTCATCGGCTGGATGACAAGCACAGCACTTCACACTTAAACGCAGCCTCCCGCGTCGTAACGTCCTTGAAGAGACAGCCGCAATAGAAGGGACAAAACCCAAATGTGCCGAGCCTCAATGACAAGAGTCGTTAATCTTTTTTTTTTTTTTTTTTTTTTTTTTTTTTCGGGCTTCCACGAGCACGCCCGAGGCACGGCCCTTTGGCGTGACCGATTCCGAAATGAGGACGCTTCGGTCACGCGTGCCTTCGCACCGCGAGAGGGGCAATCGGACCGCGGTGCATCGAGAGTGGCTAACGCGGAGGCCTTTATTGTCCAGCCAGCCTTGTACAGCGCTCGTGCTCAAAGTCGTTGGAATCGCCGTCATCGTTTAGACATAATAGAGCCTCCATACCATTCCGGCTCGGCTGATTCGTGTGTTTTTTTGTCTTTTCGTGGCTTTCAAAATCATGTTGCTTTTTATTTCAGTTCGAACAAGCTGCTGTTCGTGCTTTTGTCAGCGCCTCTCTGGTCGATTATAGATTGCCCTTGTCGTGCTTTGGTGTGAAGCTTTTGGATGGGAAATCATTTATTGGGATCCTTTCCTGCGCCTTATCTAGCTTCATGGGGCGAGCATTGTTGCTCCTATTTGTCTGACCTCCTTGTGGATCCTGCTCCGCAAAAAGGCGTTTTGCGAATCGCTTAATCATTAATTCTTTTATTTGTACCTCCATTACGCCAAGCACTGTTATTAGCAAATGGTCGTAAGTTACAACACTATATGAAAGACCTCTCGACACAGATAGAGAGCCCCGCGTTAAGAAAGCCGCAGAAACGCGCTTGCGTGGCCTTAGGTTAGCTTAATTGTATATATGAGGATCGCAGTGTCCTACAGAGGACTGGATTCCAACCCCCTCCCCTCTTCGCACCTAAAAGGCGCAGCCGAGTCTAGTAGCTCCTTGCAGCTAGGCCACGTGAAGGGATGTCGTGACGTCACACGACCCGACGATCATTCAGTGAATAGCCATATAGCACCTGCCAAGTATCCTGTGATATCCATGCCCGCGATGCTCCACTTAAAACGCAGCCACCGATAACGGCGACACATGATTTTCTGAAGAATGTGACCTTTAATGCTATCATGTTAAAATGGCTGAAATGCATTTCTAGAAGAGGTGATTGCCCTGCAGCGTTTCATACTCGGGTAAGGGTGACAACAGTCATAAATGAGAAAGCGTGGATGCCAATGGGTACGGGAGAACATGCTACATGTCTCCATGTTGTTAACGCAAATGCTTGTTGTAATAGAGTCTCTCATTCGTAGCAAACTGCCATGAAATGAAAGTTGGCATCGATGTCCCGAAATCTTGTGGAATGACCCAGATTTTTCAACGTTAACTGCTGATGTGCAACCTTCGTATCGAATATTGATCGGTGGATGAGGAAATGATAAGCTTGCGTGAAGTCTGCGAAATGTCTCGAGGAGTTAAGACACACGTAGAGGAAGTTTCTCAAGCGAAGTGTTGCACGTGGCTAGTCCTGGACAGGCACAAGAGCTGTGCGAAATGTCTCAGAAGTGTTAAGACCAAATGAGAGAGAGTTTCTCAAGTGAATTTTTGCAACCCGCAGATCGTGGACAGGCAAAGAGAAACGAGTATAGTCCACGTTTTTCTACCCGCTTCAAGTGTGGCCTCCCTTGAGCTCCTAAAGCCACTGCCTACTAATGACCAAGTACTCTGATTCACGTTTTTTTAGCTTTTTGCATGCTGTTTTGTTAAACTCGCCTGTGAACGCGTATTCCAAGATGCTCTAATGCAAACGCCTTCCTACCCGAAGGCGTAGCGTGGTTTTTGAGTAAGTTCTCAGTATTTCTTGCTCATCGACGTTTTAACTGTTCTGGTGCAATGACAACACATTCTTTACCACCTGCTTGTCTTGCGCATTCATGACATACTCGATTAAACAGTGGATCCCTGACAAGCAGTGATGAAAATTCCTCTCTCCAACCTTAATCCGATCTGCACGACGAAGTTAGACATTGTACATATTTGCGACGATGTAACTTTAGGGCACCGTGCCTCGGGTCGTGTTCTTCTTTGCAACGCATACAGGCCAGCAGGCATGGCTTGCTGAAGCGTTTGAGCGAAGAAGAGAGAAAATTAGTTATCTTGCATAACGTTCAGATGAGAGACATGACAGTGAAATAGAAAATAAACGCAATAAGCAGATGCGAAAGCTCATTCGAGGTAGCTTGTACAGTCTCTGAAGCGTGGCCCGTTTGTATGTAGGAATATGCGTTTGCATGAATTATATACTGGAGCAGTTTTGGCAGCAACAGCATCCTTTTTCAGTGGCTTCAGCCCTTCGGGGTCTCTATGTGAGTCCAGACAGAGCGAGGACGAAAGTAAGACAAAAGCCGTCCTGACTATCACTTCCACATACGCCCGGCCTAATCAAGGGCGTTGGCTCCTGAGGTCACCATTACCATAAACCAGACTGTATAACTCCACTGCGGGGCAAATGCCTCCTTCAATATCTTTCCATAACCCAGTCCTGTGCCAGCTGAATCCACTTGATCCTTCTCAAACTGCACAATCTCATTCGCTTGCCCAATTTTCTGCCATTCCTGCTACTGGTGCCTTTTCTTGGAATCCAGTCCGATATCCTTTACACTTCCGTTTTTTTTTTTTTCATTTCATGGTCTGCAGATGCTGTTCCTTGAGTAATTCTGTTTCAGCCAGGATATCCTTAATTTGGCTTGGTTCTCCTAATGTCCTATTGATTCTTTTTGTCCCTTAAGGTAATCTGACAATTTCTAGCGCGCTAGCCCTAAGAACTTTCCGTGTTTCGCCGTTGTTTGTTTTTTCCGCCTGGTCATCCTCCCGAGCCTACCTCTGGCAGGTGGCATGGACCTGGTGGCTGGTGGCTGCATGACGTCACGAGACCACGTGACGTGACCAAATCGGGAGGTGCTGCGAACTTTGACAACACTTCTGGGATGGGTAAAAAAACCCACAGAAACCCTGGATAATGAGATAGACACATTACTCCCAGGCCACGGATGCACGTTCGTGCGGCTTTGCTAAAGCAGGGATTTATTCTCATGTCATTTGAGTTTTCATAACTCGCTAGATTGCCACTTTACGCTGATGAGTTTCTACGGCCAGGAACCCGAAACAGAATTGTCACAGCACCTAATTCTCATTTGGCTTAACTTCATTTAATCGGACTTCATTTTCAATGCAAAAAAATTATCCGCCTTCTTAGATATATCCTGGGTCGCTGTCAAACCTCCTTCGAGCAACCGCTTTATAAAACAAAATCACTCAATGTGGATTTCGAACTCAGGTAAAGGTAGAGATCAGTTTCGTTGACCACTGAGTGATGGTCAGATGACTGAGCCATCTAAGTAGGCCATTTTGTTCACGTTCTAAACTGGTATTATTTCACGCCGCACTTCAGGATGGTCGGTCGTCTTAATTCATTTATCCTGAACATTTTGCACCAGATACCTTACTAAAGCCTGCTTAATCCTAATAAGCCAGGAACAGCCGTTAAATGCTTCGCTAAAGATAAGAGAACCTGACAGAGGAAAGCAAAGCGATGACAAACTTGGCTAAATGGGGCAAAAATTTGCTTCTACATTTATGTCAGTGCTTAGACAAGTAACAGCTGGTTATTTTTTTTGCTGCTTGTTATATCTCTTCATATTGTCCTCAATTTAATTCTGTTCGTGTCTAAGTTTCCTGTTCAGCAGGCAAGTACGCATGAAATGCCTCCTCTTTAAGGTGGAAGGCGCATTTTATAGGAGGACACTATAGAGGCATCATTTCTCCTCCAAGTGTTACAATGTTTCTTCGTCAACACTGTTCACTGCATCGTGCATACATACATCAAGGGCTCTGCCCCGCCTGGGACCCGGAGGGTCACTGTGTATGTCGCCTCGGGGCTAGTATTGCGAAGGACGCTGGCTCCACACTCGACCGGCAACGAGGGGCTCGGCCTGGCGGCTGCGGTTCGCCGTAATCGTTGCGAAGGCCGTCCACCACTATTTGCCTCAGTTCGCACTAATAGGCAGACGCAAACAGCTCGGCATCGACCTTCGCATGAAGATACGGTCGTCTGCTGTGCATTGAACAGGATACGAGAACAATCTCGTTTTTCTCCCTCGTTCATGGGCGTTGCGTGCTGGTCGTTCCTTTCACTGCTTGCATCTATGCCTTGCAAACCCTCGATCAATCTCCATTTGGGCGGGCAGAATTCAGATTTTCTGTTACGCAAGCAATTAGGCGCGTATAAATTGGGTCTCAAAACCAGAAAAACCTACCCGATCACTTAAGGCTAGAAAATCTAAGAATCTGAGTCCATCAATAATGAGGGCATCCCTTTCGTCGCCGTGAAAGAAAACCAAACGCACATTTGTGTCCAGAACGACCTCGTTAACATTGGCGAGCCAAATTATGTGTCTTTGTTTTGGCGTAACAGCTATCTAACGTACTTAGATCAACTAACCCCAATTATCTAGAAACACCGTGAACCGCCCAATCCCACTTGGTCTGTGATAATGTGATAACAGCCTGTTTAGTTATCTGATCTCGGTTATTCTTTGTGGGAGCCCTGGCGCAAAGGTTTTGTTTTTGTTTTTGAATGCACGTATAGTCCTTATTCCTCTCCATCGCCCGCAGTCTTTACTGAATCGTTTACCTATGCGTCATCACGTTCTCTTTTATAATCATTGGGGGCTGTTAGGTTCCTAAGGCACGTAGGACCGTTCCTGCCGCTGGCATCCAGTTTTAATGTTTTTTTTTTTTTTTGATACCCTCACTACCATTTGCTATAGATGTGTCGGAGGAGCATGGAGAGAATAAAACGTCTTCAGGCAGTTCTTAAATGTGTGCTGCGAATAGAAGTAAATATATTTAAATTATACATGTTTAGCTATACCATATTTGCTTGTGTTTTATTGAAGTTTGTCGCGAAAGATGTTCATCTGCAAAATTATACCCTGTTGCGCTGCAAAATTCTTAATATCTACAGATTTTGAATAGCTGGTTTATGTGTTTGAATACATTGTCGTTAATATTGGCTTCCAACGCAATCTGGCCCCTACCACACACCACGGTTGCTACAATTTTAACTAATCTAACACTGCGGAGCAAGAAAATGATTTTGAAGGGCAAAAGAGGAATGAAGGACAAGCTCTTGTCCTTGGTTTGTACGGATCGTGTCTTAACAACTAACCGAAGCTATCACTTTGTTTAAGCCTTATACAGATGCATGTCACTCCTGTGCCAGCAGAGAAATTCTCAACAACATTATTGTAACATTTCTTTCAAATTAAACGTCTTAGGTGGGAGCATACAAAGTTACTGCAAATCGAGTTCTCGTTCACTGGAGGGCGCCGTGCATCTTTGGGCACCGAAAATTACTGCGTCCGCGGAAGCGCAAAACATGTATTACAAATGGCTATACTTGTATTTTATATGCTAACAGGTGTTAGCGATGTATATATTCTTGGACTGCTGTATTATAAAAGTATTACTGAGATAAATGGCTCTGCCATTTACCCACCACAGGTCTCCAGAGATGCGTTTGACTTTTACAAGAATTCGGCGTCGAGCTTTCTGGTGGTGGCGTTGAGCTTGACTCGCACTGCAAGGAGCTGCATTAGTGCCATATTCCTTTTATACCCTTCCTTTGCAAATAGTAATAATAAATGAGTTTCTTACAAGGAAGCTCTTGCTCAGCAGCCTAAGAGTAACTCAGAATGCTCATTGCGCTTCCGCTTTTCAGAAACAATGTAGCCATGAGGGACACTTCGAGCAGATATAAAAGCTAGTTGCTTTGTCTCAATCAGATTACTTTTCCCAGCAATAAAGATTCATGCTCTTTATTAAGCCATTATTTACAAGTTTGACATAAGTATGCCACTCCGTTGCGTATGTGTTTTATTAGATACGTGCTATAAGGCGTTCTTGCAAGTCATTAAATGCAGGGAGATCAATAACATGGTTGTAGATTGTATCAGATCGATGAAGACCTGTTGCAGCGATGGGTGAACTTCAGCTTCTCTGGTGTTCAAACTATCCTGACGCGATAAGTACATCTTTAATAAAGCTGAAAAATGGATATTTCGGGCAGAATTGGTGAGGACATACGGAAACTATGACTGCATCAGCCAGGTGATTCCAGTTTCGGAAATTTGCCGCTCAGGATGTCCCTCGAGACACCTTCCCGTCGCGTTCAAAAATTCCACAGACCGGCGTCCTGAATGAACCTTGCTTGCAGGCATGGCACGTCTCTTCTGAGGCCACTGTGTCCTTGGCGAAAGAAAAAGTTATGCTGACACAATAGGGGTGGCAGAATGCTCGTGCTAGTCCCACTCTACAGGTGGTGCGTGAATCTCCTCGAGGTGTGGAGAGGGGGTATACCGTTAAAGTGCTTGCGCAAACACAAAAGCGTTCCCTCGAGGGGTGCCTCTTACACTAACTAGCAACGAATAAAGAACCAAAGTGCGCACGGAGGCGGGAGCGCGAAACGTCCTTAGCGGCACAGAATTCATGGCTTTGAACTGCAGCCACTTCATGCTCTTGGTTACCGCCAAAACAACGAGATGGCTTCAGCATTCCACGAAGCTGCAAAGAATAGCACAGGTCTGCCCACGTAGTGAGACCGATGTGGCCGAGGCCAAATAACAGACGGGCAGCTGGAAGTGTACTTGGGACTTCAAGTTCTTACACTGCGCAAAAAGGACAACGTACTAAATAAAGTAAATAAAAACATGGGCCGAGTTTTTACTTTCCACTTATACGTTACCCAAGCAGATGTATGGTTCTAATGTTAGAGCTGGCTACTGCTTCAGTCTTCGTGATGAACGCGTCGCAAAAAATTGATACAAGCGCAAGAAGCCGTACCGTAGAGCCTCTTTTATTTCGTCAATCATCACTACGTCGAGTGTCATTTTTAAGTAACGTTCACAATCGCATGTGATATTATCGTTCAGTATTCATGCGAATCTCGTCAAACAACAGTGGTAAAAATTCTATGAGTATCAATAACCTCATACAAATTTTCCCAATATAAACTGTACAAATCTCATACAATCTCATACAATCTCACATACTTCTCATAGGTTGAATGATATTTGTATGATGATATGACGTTTGTACGAGTTATGTATCAGAAAGGGCTTATGAGTTTAGAGACATCTCGTAGAGTTCTCATAGCTTTTTCGCTATGGGAAGGAAGTTGACTACTTCGTTGTAAGTATTGCGGGCGGCGAGGAAACATACATTGTCTTTGAAAGCCCTTCAACGCTGTTTGTATTATGAAGCAACATTCTCTCCTAACATGCCTAAGTTGCGAGCATGCGTTGGACGATCGAATTTTCCGAACACTCACTTTCTGCGATGTCTTCTTTAGTCCATGTGATGAGCTGGGGTGCCGGAAGCGGACTTCATGAATTTAGTTGGCGGGTACATTTCTTATCCCTGGCTATGCGTCGCTACGTTTTACTAGAACTCCCCGACGAGGACGTAAAAACAAAACACCATTCAAAAATCTTAGTGGACTAGCTGAAGCGAATACGTGCGCAGAGAAGCTAGACGGCGGGATATATAATTGCTCACTGAAGTCCCCTTGACAGGAGAAGATCGAGAGTCTGGGGCCACTTCTCATATGTAGCAACCTGGCTAGCATCGCTTTGAGGGTACAGGATACAGGGTATTATGATAAAATGGCTACACAGTATGAAAGAGTACTGAACAAAGGTAAAAGAAGGGCCTCAGTTCGCAAGTCGAGCCAGCGTCTCGACAAGTGGACTTGTCTTCGTGTAGTGCTCCAAAATGTAAAGCGGCCAACGAAAGGAGAATTTTTATTGTTTTCGCGGGTCGTTCCACCAGCGGATGTGCATGCACACCTCTTCGGTGCATGTGAGACGTTGGAGGAGCAGTGCCACCCTTTTGATGTTCATCTCACCATCACCTTGAACAGAACAGCGCAGTTTTTTTTTCCACAGACTCATGCTCCATTTTACTTTTGAGGAACCTGTGCGGAACGTTGTAGCGGTAATGCGGTCGGAACCGAACGTCTATTGGATGAGGATGGTCGAAAAAAAAAATAAAAACATCAGCGCTCGTGCAAGCCAAACTCCTCAAATGCCCGTGAATACGAGGCAACTGCACCTTCCACGCCCTGGTGTAAATATCAGGCGACTAGGTTGCGATACTCTGTTACAGTAGATGAGCACTTGTGAATCGTCTTTTCGGTGCATAGAAGATGATGAGTTTAAGGCATCGTGCTCATTAAGATGTGGCTTGTAGAATTCTTTGGCTGTGATTACATGCGAGCTATACATTCAGACCATCTCTGGCAAGGGGTCCCTTTGTTTGCAGAGCCCTTGGCAAGGTTGGCGCAGGCTTTACCCTAAAGCCGGCGTCACTGTCCTTGGCTTTAACACGGCAGGGCGCCGGATGTTGCGCCACGCGAAAGTGAAAGCATCGCTAAAAGTGTTGGCTTCAGTGCACGGGTCATGGTAAGGGAGGATGCACGTGGAAATAAGCTGCAGCACGCTGGCACAACCACCGTTTGGAGCTCGCCAGATATTTTTTCCAGCTACAGTGGCACCACCTTAACACTTGCTCATTGCAGTTGGGGAGGACCTTTGAACACTTCGCATGAGAACAGATCCGTACCCGGGCCATTATAAGTGTTTCTCCTTTTCTCCATTACAAGCAGATTTTGCACTGCGTTTTGCAATGTGGACAAAAGATTAGAGAATTGGATTTGTTGCAAGATTACAGCAAGTTGGGAAGGATACATTATGAAAATACGAAAACCAATAGGGAAAGTGGAGACACTACAACCTCATATGCCATGACGATAAGAGTGCAGATTGGGCATGTGGCATAGACTCTGAGGCCGATGTTACACATCGCTAACCGCAAAGCCAGCCGGGGACAAAAGCAGCCAAGGAGAGAATGAGTTGTTAATTTGTGAAGGAAAAAAAAAACCTAAGCGTTATTCGTCGCTCGACTTTTCTTTTCACTCCGTTAAAACAAAAAGGATTGGCGCATGCTAAACGAAAAAAAAGAACACGTTATGTTGACCTTTCTGCGGAGTCAGCAAACTCTTCACATCACATTCAGCTGCCAGTAGCTAAGCCTAGCTCAACTGACTTAATTGACACGTACGTTGTGTGCCTTTGTACTTCCCCGACACCGTAACCACGCTTTAATATGATCGGATGGTAGTTAAATATAAACTAAGGCTGAAAAATATATAAATGTAACGAGCTTTCGGGCAGTTCTGTTGTTGACTGGAATTGGAACGCCAATTAAGCCCGTTCACATGACAGGACATAGACACGCGGAAGGACGCTAAGAGTCAAATGCAGGAAAAAGGAACATACGCTGCGAGAAGACAACTTGGGAATGTCAGATAACTGAGTTTTCTGCGCGATACATAGCAGAGCTTCTTGAACAGATGCCTTTAATTCTAAAAATCACCAATACTGGTGGCCATCCCTTTTTATGATGGATACCTTGTTATAGCCAGGAAAAGAACATACTGTCAAATTATGAGGGGTTGATTGCAAGGGTTAAGAGAAATTCAACTCACCGTCGGTGGAGTCCACTTGCTTCTCCAGTTCCCTGCCGTTCTGCGCCTTCACCACAGTGAACACTGTGGCGGCCGCGATGACCATCCAAGTGAAACTCCTAATGCACGTCATGGTGTTCCTTATTTTCTGTTTGTTCTGTCCGCTTCGCGACAGATGACGTCTTCAACGTCTTCAAGAAGGAAACGGCTGGTGTCGAGGATCTAGAGAGGATCGCGGCTACAGTTCGAGGAGAAAATACCCGCAGGGTAGAAGGCAAGGACACTGTTCGATCAAGGAACGCCCTGCAATTCTGGCGGACACTGAAGCTGGGAAGAAAGAGGCGAGAGGATACCGTCGCACTGTCGACTTCTCCGCACTGCGCGAATGCGTTTAACCGCGTCGACGATGCGAGACGCTTTAGCGATCGAGCAGAGAAACAAGGGCTCTCTTTCTCTCGCCCTCTACACCAGATAGCCGTCTGGGTCAGTCCTGGAGAGAGGCCACGGGTCGAGCGGTCCTCGACGAGCCTCAGCAGGAGCGGCTGTGCAGCACCGGGAAGACGACGCACCGGGAGAAACGGGCACAGTCCAGCATCACCCGGCGAAGTTCGCGGGCGGTGGTGTCCGGCGGAAGAGCGCGGTAGTCGACGCGGTTGGTGCGAAAGCGAATCTGAGAGGGGCCCTCCTTGGCGCGATGGTCGGCCGCAGCCGGAGACGGGGTGCGCCGGCGACCGGTCCGGTGGCGGAGGAGGAGGACCTCACACCCTTTCCGTCGTACGGAGCTCCGCCGCTTCCGAGCGCCTCTTTTACATGGTGCCGTTGCTTTCTCCTTTCCGAGCGATCTGCCTTGGATACTCGGAAAAGAACTGCGTCACAAGGCTAACTGATAAGCTATGAGACGCTGCCAAGGTGCCAAACACGCCCAACGTTTGAAGACAACTAAACGCAGCTTAAGCAGTCTTGTCGAATTTCTATTTCTGGCGCAGGTAGAACGAGAGGAAGAAGATGACTTACAAGGTATGAAAGAGCACTGAGCAAGGTAGAGGGGGGAGGCCTCAGTTCGCAGGTCGAGCCAACGTTTCGACAAGTGGACTTGCACAGCAATGCTCGGTTTGAACAAACCAGTGCTTCCAAAGACACTATGCTAAACCTTCGCATCTCAGCCAGGGTTGTACGTAACTGACACTTTAAAATATTGTTACGGGGTAGTTCAGCTTGTAGCAGAGGGCGGACACCGAAGACAAGGCTTTCCAACGGACGTTCTCTGTAGGCACCAGCCGACGCTGTTGAACGTCGTCTTCTCTCCAAAACTCACGAGAGTCTTCTTCTTCATTCCTTATGCGTATGCGTTCTTCTTTCCTTATGCGTTGCACCGCCTAATGTGACACTACCCCGGCGGCTGAAAAGCACCGTCTCGGTGCGTACTAGCGTCCAAACCAGGGTCCATGTAGTACGGTTTTAGACGTGCAACATGGACCGTCTCGGTGCGTGGTGTAGAGGCATGGCGGACGGGATGCAAGGGCACAATTTCGTATGTCACTGGTGTCACTTGTCGTAAAATACGGTAGGGTCCTGTATACCGGGGCAAAAGTTTTTCCGAGAGGCCAACGCGGCGAGCTGGAGTCCAGAGCAGCACGAGAGAGCCGCAAGAATACTCGGTGTTGCGATGACAGGAATCATAGCGACGTTTCTGGGAGTGCTGAGAGGCTACGATTCGGTTGCGAGCCAAAACGCGAGCAGCATCAGCTCGGGCTATGGCGTCACGAGCATATGAGCTGGCAGTGGTGACAGACGGGAGCAGGCTGTCAAAAGCAAAGGAAAATTGCTTTGTTGTGCAATATTGTATTCAACAGGTTACATCTTCAAAGGTGAACGTTTTAAGTAAATAAGTTCATTTACCTTTACCTGATTACTAGCAGCCAATCATTTTATTGCAGAATAGACAGCGGAGGCGAAGCATCCATGACGTGGTGATTGCATGAAAATGTTCGGCCCCAATATGGCGGGCATGGATGACTGTTCGGTGTGTTGCGCTCTTCGGTTCTTGATGTTGCTGGCGCCAAATGAGTGTCTAGTCAAGGACGACTTATGAAGCTCCACCACACTTTGGCCGAAGAATTGAGCAGGCCTTACTATGCTTCCACATCACAATTTGCGTCTGATGCTCTCAAGAAAACACCGACGGGCGAGTTTTCTAGCTTTTGAGCGGAGCCTGCCTGTAGGTGATCTTCACAGCGCCAACATTACAGTGCGGAGCTTTATAAAAGACATTGAAACTACATCTAAGCATTACGCAACTACCAGCGGGTGCGAAAGGTGTTCGTACTGTGTAATACATCCTACACCCTAAACACAATTGAGCCTATAAGGGTGTAAAATGGGAATATCATGTCCTCTAGCGCACTTCCTATCAAGAGCAGGGTTGGCTGTCCAAGCTTTGCCGTATATTTGCATCACGAGAAATGCGAATTAGATATAATCGGCAAAGGAAGCAGAAGCTCTCGCTGTTGCAGATATTTTACCACAAATTTCGATCTCCTCTAAATTCTAACCTCTAAATTTCTAGTGCCGAAGTTAAATGTCGTCTGCGATTGCCGATTGCATCCAATAAATTTGTGGTGGGAATATCGGTGTGCTTGGTGGTGGGAATATATCTTTTTAAGAACAGTGATGAATTCTGTAGATTTAGTTTGCAAAAATCTACCCGCAGGTCAGAAAGGACACTTTGCTTCTATAAGAGGAGCGCGACGTCATGCTACTCCGTTTTTACTCCCTTATAGAGGCATTCGTGCTTAAAGTGTATTATCTAGTGCTTACATTGAAAGTGTTTTCAGTACAGTGGCTGATATCTCCACAAGGAAACGTTGCAAAATCAGAGATGGCAATTTTGAAAAACGACCTCAATATAAAAATTAATAATGTGCAAAAAAAATTCAAGCGAGTCGCACTAGTTTATTAGTTTGAAGGCGTCTGTATTCGAAAGAAAAGTAACGGAATAGTGATCGATTACTGTTCTATATTTATTCAGTTGCTTTTCCGGAGGTGCAAGTAACCCCGGTAGTCAGATTAGAGAGATCGAGTAATTGTAGTTGCGATTGGGTACTCATTTCCTGTAACATGCACACGAATGATCTCAGTGGAAACACATGTTGCCACTAAATGTGACCATACTATAGTGGTAATACATGTAATACAAGAAATACATCATATAACATGTACAGATATTGCTTCTATGCTAGCGATCGCAGATCACTGATATTTGATGCCACTACAGTGTCACTTTCTTCTATGTCCAGTGAACCGCCGACACTAGCTGGCCATATAAATACCCCTGTAGAATACGAAATGCCTGGAGCTTTACTGCCTAAATCCCGGAGACTGAATACAATTTAACCTTCCGCTCTCACTTATTTCTTTTATTCATTACGTGTACCGGTTGATTAACGTATTATAGATTAGAACCGAGACTCGGTTACCATTTAGACCGCACCTATGATCGGTAGAGGCCTGATTGGAACTTTTCAGGCCGAATGGCTTGAGTGTCGTGTGGTTGGCCACTCACAACTGACCCAAAGTTTCGGATTTGAGGAGGGGAAGGAAGAGTGGAATATCCTAATTCCTGCACAGTGTTCCGGCTTGGAGTCCGGATTCTATTGCCCGGTTCCGGATTTATAAGTCCCGGATTATATTGCTCAAAAGCAAACCCTGCGGCCAGACGATTGTTCACAAATATTTACCTGTGTCGAATGCCGCACATATATCGGTTGTGTTTGCAGGTAGGTATATCCTTAATCACTAAAGTAACCACTTCGATTCCAAGGGAAGGAAGGCGTAGAAGGGGGCGGCAGAAATTTAGGTGCACAGATGAGGTCAAGAAGATCACAGGGATGAAGTGGATGCGGCTAGCACTGGACCGGGTTAATTGTAAGATAACGGCAGATGCTTTCGGCCCGCCTGTGGTTATAGTCCAGCTGATGATGATGTTATCTGTTGGCAGGTGTGTGAGGTTTTAGATTTTTTATGATGTAATGCTTGTTTTCGAAGTAATGTCTCCGTGTGTGAGTGAATATCAATGCGAGGTTGTAAGAGGGCCCCTTTCTCCAGAAAATTTGGCGTCGTCATTGTACGCGTTGTGAGTGAAAAATCGTGAGAATGTGTCTGGCAGATGGTACTTGGCAGATTACATGACTGGACACTCGCGGGTGGGGGAGCTGTGTACGTTATGATTGTACAGGTAGCGTAGCTGGGAATCAAACCCACCGGAATTCTTCCACCCCGACTTAGCTGACATAACACACTTATTCTACTCAGGCACGTTCCTTCCGGTTAAAGGTGGTGGTAGGTCTTTCTGTTTCGGGTGTCGTTTGATGTCGGGTCGTTCACATGATTTTGACAGCTCATGACTGCATGCTGTTGTGTACGTGTCAGATATAATAGTGACACTAATTAAGGATTACTAATTAAGCAAGGTAGAAAAGCGCATGTGGGTAAGCGAGAACCAAGAGGACCCGCAGTCGGGCGGCGTTAACGCTATTTCAGTGCCCAACACTTTTAATAGCTGAATGTGCGAATACAGGAAACTTTGATTTGCGAGTAAAATATTCTATTTGATTCGTTCAGGGAATCTAGTTAAGGCACATAATTTTCCGAAAGTTATATAAGTTGTCATGTTTTAGAACAGATTTGAAAAAGGTTCCTAATGATTAGCTGTAGGTGGATATCATCCCATTTAGATAGTTTCTTTTGACCAGCATTGCTCTTCATGCGGTAGTGTACCCCCTCAGTTTAATGTGTTGTGAATTTTTGCACGCGGCCGTAGAGATGAGCTACCGGTGGTGCGTACATTGTAAGTTTCTTGCTTTCAACAACTGTGCTTAGGTGTTTTGTTATGTATTGCCCCATGTTCATATAAGGCATATGCTTTGCCCCTGCAATAATGTCCTTGAGGTGCTGCAGGAAAATAATTAAATAAATAAATAAATAAATAAATAAATAAATAAATAAATGAATAAATAAATAAATAAATAAATAAATAAATAAATAAATAAATAAATAAATAAATAAATAAATAAATAAATAAATAAATAAATAAATAAATAAATAAATGCATTTTGCATGAAGGAACTAAATAGTCCCTTTTGACGAGTACTTCCGGAACAGGGTCGACTTTGACGCCATGCAGTATGCTCCGCCACCAGCCAGCATCGCAAGGGCTCAGTGCAGTGCCAGGGTTAATATCTGTGCCGCCGTTAATAGCCTCGCAAATACTGGTGGCATTAACACATACTAGGAGACTCACGAATAAACCACTATCAGGCCTAGAAAAATCTCATTGACCGCCTGAAGATGGTAGTAACCCTCCTGAGGCGTTACCCAGAAAGATGAAGCTTTCGCTAGACAAGCTGTGAACGCAACATGACATAGTTTAGGGTTGAAGTTAGAGAAGGTACAACCCAATTAGAAAGCAGTGAAAAACAAACATTTATTCTACAAGACAAGTATTTTTTTTGAGTAACAAAGGCTTCAAAAGGATCTTTATGAAATAAACTGTCGTGATGTGAAAGCTGCGCTGCTATTCTAAGTTATGCTATCTTCCGTTCACGTATTCGAGCCACATTTTCGTTTTTCCACAAGACTTTCATGGCTTATTATTGTCAGGCAGTCTGGAAGACACGATGGAAGAAAACACACACAGGACTGCTACGGAAGCTACTAGCACAGGTTTTACGGCTTCAACAAGATATACTGCTCCCTAGGTGAAACGTTATCGAAGATTTTGATTCCCCCTGATAGGTTCGCCTCTCAAGGTCATTCCATTTGGCTTACCGTTAAAGGTGCAGGCTCAACTATATTGTGCCAGCTTACTGGTTGCAGTCCCTGCCTGTTCCAAGTAAACGCGTTTCCTTATCATGCAAGAGCCAAGCACCTTATTGTCGCTCGGCTACTTTTCCCAAGGTGCGGGATCGGATTCCTGCCATGGCGGCCGCTTTTCAATGGAGGCGAAAAGCAAGGCACCCGTGTGCTGTGCGATGTCGGTGCATGTTAAAGAACCCTAGGTGGCCGATATTACCGGAGCTCTTAACCAAGGCTTCTTTCATAGCCGTATTTGCTTTGGGAAGTTAAATCCCACAAATCAAACAAAAGCAAACTAGTTTTTGTTAGCTGCCGTTCCTTTGCGAGGTCGTTGAACCTTACTTTAGTAATCTGCCTATAAATGTTTGATCCTATCGTTCTGCATTTACTCTATAAGGCCTTAAGCTTCCTTTGTAGTTCGTGCTTTGAGTTACTTAGCAAAATCAGATTCGTCAGAAAATCTCAGTTTACAGAGGTATTCTACCCTAACCCAAATTTTATGTACAGCTGTGCCCAGTCAAGGTATCTGAACTCTATGCAAGGGGTGAGAAGCCACAGACAGATCGTGTCTCATTGCCTAACAGCGTTCTATATGAGAAGTTCAGTACTGGCTTATAAATGGCTCTATTTGCTGTGCAGTCACTAAGTGATCTTCCATTCTTTTCATATATGGCTCATCAACCCCCTGGTTAACGGTCTACTTAGTAAAAACCTTGTAGGCAACATACAGTAAGTCATTAGGTATGTAATATTTTATGTCCAAGACATTCTTTGTCTCATGGAACAAGATAACGGCGTTCACCAAGATTTTGATACTCTCGGGACATACCGCGTGGGCTTTTATCTAGCAGGATCTCTGCTCTGAACTCAACGCATCGGCGGGCACCCATCCCTTCCCAGCTGCTTTCTCACTTTTTGCTGCTTCTATAGGGCTTTCTTTACTTCGTTCTTCGTTACCGGAACGTCTCATTGCTCGGCACCACTGGCACTCTCTCTATTGCCCTGATTATTTAGGGCTGTGTATAAAACAAGTGCAGAACTCTTCGGCTACACTGACTATTATCCATTCTGATTGCGAAATCGTTCTCCTTGTCTCGTGCACATTAGCTTTTCTGCCTTTCTTTTGAAAGCTTGAAGGCTACCGCCGTTATTTACAGCAGGGTCAGTTTTCTCTCTTTCATGCTTCCCTATGTCATTAATACGCTTATTGGTTTCATTTGATAGCTCTGTCACTTCAATCCTCTATAGAGCTGGATGCATTTCTTAGTTAGATCCTTCGTGTTGCATATTTTACTGGTATAGCGTCCAACTATCCTACCACCTACTTCTACTGCGCGCTCTATCTCTCTAATATATCTCTCGATGCTTATACATTAAGGTAGTCGTCCCAGGTTAAAGCCGAATATATACTCTGCAATGAGATCCTACATATCTTTACTTTTTACGTTTATACTTGTTAATTCGTCGGGGAACATCTTTCTTATTGGTTTCTTCATTTCCCGCTTCATGCCCTGACTAAGTCGAGACTTCACTGTCCGATGGTTAATACATCGCACCTTTACCTCCACGTACGGCACAACGTCAGAGTTAGATGACGTTATGAAATATTTCTTTTTTTTTTTATTTTTAATCTCCCCGTTCGGGTTCTTCCATGTCCGTTACCGATTCTTGCGTTTGCTGAAGAAGCTGTTCATGGTTCGTGAATTGTTTCGTTCTGCGAAATCTGCAAATAATTCCCCTTCTATTTCCAGAGCCCACGCATACAGCCTATGCAATTTATGCGTGCGGACGTGTGTGTGCGAGAGGTTTGTGAACATGTGCATCGTTTGTTTTTCTGCCTTATAAATAGACTGCAACACTAACACTAATCATTAAACGCACTTTATCTTCCCGCTTCTCTTCCTCCACGTCGGAGTGTGCGTGTTCGGTGACGTCGAGTGTGCTGGATTGGTTTCGAGACTAGTCCTTGAAGGGACGTCGACGACCCGCTGCGTATGCTTGATGAGTAGTCAAAAAGAGACAGCTGTCGAAGCATGGTCGAAATTAGTGAGGGAACGCAATTAAAAAAAATCAGGGCGCTTAATTAGGCTCCGCCTTAAGGTAACTTGCCACTACACTGACAATGTTTCTGAAATTGAGGCTTTACTTTACTTGATCTTGTTGAAGGGGACCAAGGAAAAACTTTTATTCGATAATTTTTTATGGGTGGGCCGACGTCCGCCTTTCTATTCGAACAGTGTCCCTAGTTCAGGACTACTTCGACTCTCGCTACCTGACGCTCCTATTTCATTAACCTTTACTGGTATTGCGGCTCTGAACTACAGAGAGCAGCTTCTTAATAGAAGGAGGTGAGGTTAGGGATAAGTGGTTGATGCCCCTTTAGGTTGGGGAATTCTCGCACGGAATGAATGAAAACGAATTTAGGGCGGCTGTATGTCGGACAGCAACCATGGTATTGTGCGGGGACTAAGACATGTTTATCAAAGGATTGCAGAAATCTGTGCCTGAAGCTAACGGCAGACTGTCGCGGCCGTTCAACTGAGGGACGTGTGGGTGGGCGATGTGTTCTTTTCTGGTGTCTGGAGTGTTTCGGCATGAGCGAGTAGGTAAGTGTTCCTGTAGATGCTCATGTTGATGAGATTTCCTCTGCCAACAAGCCCAACTACCAATGTTAGAAAGCAGAACCACGTATGAAAGACTAAAAACTCTTTACCTCATTATCAATAATTATCTAAAAATTAATAAATCAGACTACTTTGAGATCAAAACTAATGAAACATCAAGACATCGTCATAGTAGGTTCATTTCATTGCCGGCTATAAAAAATAATTGCTTCAAGTTTAGTTATTTCCCGCGAACTTGTAAGGACTGGAACTCTCTTCCAGATTCTGCTGTTCGATCATCATCATTACCTAAATTTGTACGCCATTTAGAAAATTTCATCTATGGCACTACCACAGGGTGATGAGGTTGTATTGCTGTTGTGTAGGATGGTTGTTGTTCCGATTTCTGTGTAATTCATTTTTGTTTTGTTTGTGTGTGCATTCAGAGACAATTTTTGATTGACTATTGATTTTCATCGTGTTGTTTTGTATTTTCCACTCCTGTTACAGCCCCTTTTGGTGGCTGACAGTATTAATAAATGAAATGAAATGAATAGCTGCGAGAACCAAGAAAAGTTATCAGCGACGTGCACTGGCAGACACACATAAAATTCACTTGGGTCTCTATTACTCATCTTCATAATTATGTGCGAGCTTACAAAATTAACAGAATGGGGTTGGTCACCCGAGCTAGAATCAGCATAAAATACTTTGATGTCTTTCTTCCGCGTAAGTAAATATGTGCGCAGGCATTTGAAACTACCCTCATGTGGTGGTAGGCGGCGGTAAAAGCAGAAGCCACGCTAACAGTAGAACTCGCGTGGTGTTGTCAATCTGTAAGCTGTAAGTCTGCATACTTCATTGAGCACGTTTATCAGTGGCACCCTCGGATTTCCAGGTTACACTTTTCGAGGAAGTCGGTTGCTCACACCTTTTTTTATACTCCTTCCGGAGGGGAAACGTGAATTCTTCACAACTGATGCACTTGTGTTTTGAACGTGCAGATAATCTTTTGACCTCTGAAATTGCGAACAACTTGCTACGAACATTATTGCGGTACAACTCTAAGCATGATATTATATGTTTGTGATTTGGTTCAGTAACCTTGATAGCCTTCCATGCACGAGGGCAGCCAGTAGGATTCATTACAGACGGGTCAGAAAGGTGTGCTGAACTTAAAAGGTCCTGCACCTTAGCAGTCTGCAACAGTAGAAGGCTCCCTCCAACTTCGGCTGGTGACCTGGGAAGAGGAAGTCGCGGCTAAGCCCGGCCAACCGGCAGCCCCACAGCCACCTGCAACGCTGCTAAATAATTTTCCTTACTTTTGGCCTTCATACCAATAAATGCTTTTCACCGTCACCAATGCCTGAAAGGAACAAACATTTTTCGCCAGTTTGCCCCTTTTAAGTGCGGTGCCAAGTTGAAACAAATGGCGAGACACGAATGCAGAGTACTGTTCACTCTTCAGAGAATGTGCTTGTGTATTTTTAGTTGTGCCACTTCAGACTTGCTGCTGTTCGATAATTGCTCATCAAAGCTTACAAATGAATGCGAATTCTTCACTGCTCTCGACAGCATTTTACCTCACGCCCTTAGTCCACTGACGGCAGGTCGCATTGTGGGCTCTATAATCGTGTCGCTTGACGCTTACGTTGTGCCAACTCGCAATCAGCAACAGTTTCTGTGCGCGTATTGTTTTTAACGTACTTTCGGATAGGCCTCGCGGCTTACTGTCTCGTGTTGAGTTTCGAGTGGGCTTTGCAGCAAGGGCAGGACACGTGTAGAGCACTATACACTAAGGGGGACAGAGAAAGAAACGGTATCGCTAACGAGCGTGCCACTTTGCTTCCAGCGACAGCAGTCCCCCCTCCCCCGTGTCACGAAGTTCGAGTCAGTCGTGAGGGGTGCCGCACCAATTACACACACGCTCATTGTGTGTCCGCACTGAGGCCAAGGATGTCCGAAGTTCAGAGCGCTGGAGACGCGTGCACCACGTGAGAAGGCAACGTGCTGACTTTTCTGGTCAGCGATGGAGCTAACTTCAAAGTCACTTTTCTCTTACGGATACAAATCTCTTCTCGTGTTCCGAGCATAATTTTGTCGGCGTCTAGTTGCTTGGCTGACTTCATGGAAATTATCTGTATCCCTAAGCTGCCCACTCTTTCTTTCCCTTTCCTTTTAAGATCAAGGCAGCACACGCCGAGATCATTTGTGAGTTATCGCATCTCTTATCTCTATCGCTTATGAATGTAAAACCGCACTGAGCACTCTCCATAGTGCCGCATATAAGGGGGTAATTTTTTTCTTCACAATTTCGGATGTATCAACGTGGTCAGTTTTGAAATACAGAATATACTGGGCTAAGAAGAGCATTTTGTCTACTATCTCTTTAAGTCGCCCGCCTTCAGATCTCCATCGCTTCTAAATGTAAAACCGCACTGAGCACTCTCCATAGGGCCGCATATAAGGGGGTAATTTTTTTCTTCACAATTTCGGATGTATCAACGTGGTCAGTTTTGAAATACAGGCTATACTGGGCTAAGAAGAGCATTTTGTCCACTATCTCTTTAAGTCGCCCGCCTTCAGATCTCCAAGCCAGAATCTGTGATTGCTTCTGTAGTTTGAAAATGGAAATTGAGAATGATTACTGTTTGTCGGACGAGCGTGCGTGTGAGGTCTGAAGAGCAAAATATCGGTGACTCCTGGCAGTCTCAAGAGTAATTCAGAGTGACGACACTGGAAGCGCTCGATTAGGTTTGTTGATGCAAGTTGAGCCGTAGTTTGCAAAAGAGCTTCGGCATACATGAGCTTATATAGCACTGGCCCGCTGTGATAGACAAATACTCAGAACCAACGATAACTCTTAAAGCTCGTGGGTTCTGATCGTTTAGCTCACACTGGATCTGAGCAACAGACGGTTTGCAGTAGTGGTGCCGAAGAAGGTGGACGTCTGGGTGTAGTTTACGGATAAGGAGTTCCATTTAGACGATAAACATGCACTTACACCAGTTGTATAGGGGCATTTAATCGCTCTACTCAACAATAGGGCGCGGTTACTTGGACCTTAGCTGGTCACGGTTTGGCCTCACAGAGAAGCGAGTTACTTTCTTTTGTGTAGTGTTCGCGTAACATTGGAGCACAGGTGCGGCGTACGGATAGGCGGTTAGGTCACTACAATCTTGTATGCAAATATTGTTGAGTCTGATTACTCGCTTTCGGCTTCGCTATTATGTTTTTACTTGCATTATGGCTGCTAACCTACTTGCCGAGGGCCGTACTTTCACGTGGATCTTATTTTGGACCGATAAATCACGCACAAGATCTCGGGCAGTTGCACCCAGGTTACAGCACCGGTCGAGCAGCATCTTTCCGCCGGAGTCACGCTATAAATAATTTCGGGGAATAGCACCGCTGTGCAGGCTACAGAGTATCCAGCACAGCATAGAGCGTTCCCTCGTTCCTGAGAAAGAGATAGGCATCTAATAGGGCCACGCGTCGGGCCGGCCTTGTATCTGTGGAAGGGGCCTCGCTTTGCCGTCTCTTAACGCGACGCCGGCGTGCGGCTCTCCCTCTCCAAAGAACCGTTCCGCAGCGAAGCAGTAGCAGCAGCAGCGGACAGGAGCGGCACACAATGCGGTCTCCCATGGCACGACGAAGCGCCCGGCGAGCCGCCGGAGGAGGCAGGACAGAGGTCGGTGCATGTGCTGGTGGCGTAATTACTCCCGCTACCGGCGGACCAGCTGCCCCCAGCCCGCCGCCGGGCCACCTTAGCTTTCCTTCTTCTGAGTCACGGGAGGGAGAGAAAAAAACAAGGAGAAGGAACCGAAAAAAGAATGGGACTCAACAGTCGCCGAAACGTCACCGTGGCATGATCTCAACGCCTGCCGCCGCGCATATGACGGAAAAGGAAGGAAAGGTGTTACGAAGACGAGGCGGA
This sequence comes from Amblyomma maculatum, assembly GCF_055883805.1. Taxonomy (NCBI): domain Eukaryota; kingdom Metazoa; phylum Arthropoda; class Arachnida; order Ixodida; family Ixodidae; genus Amblyomma; species Amblyomma maculatum. Next base: position 64,121,091 of record NC_139351.1, on the reverse strand, counting down.
GGAAAGCGACTGGAACCACTGTTGTCACTGGAGGCGCCTTTCTCTCCTCTCGCGAGCGCTTCGCTTGGAAGACTAAGCTGCCCTTAGCGGCTGTGGCGGAGGAATAAGGATGAGGGCGACGGAAGCTACAAAGAACTAATCTTCGTAAGAGGTATCCCTACCTCACTCAAACAAAGAAAGAACATTGATTGGACTCTATATATACAACTGTTTTATTTGGAAGAGGCGTTATATTTAGTGCCTGGAAATAGCTCTTATATTAAGCCTCATAGCTCAGTCGTGTAAGGACCGAGTGTTCGTGGGAAATTCCGGCACGTGGGTGACCTAACTGCATAGCCTTTGTTCGCTAATTTTATTGCTTTTCAGCAGAAATCGCTAATAAGAACTTGAGTCAAGCGCATAGTTAATTCGCGAGTGCAGATGATGATTTAAAGATGCGAACATTAGACAAACGAGAGCGCCTCGCTTCTGAATAGCGGGTCGTGTTGCACTTTTTTCTACTCAGCCTTCGTCTTGCACAGGCCCTGCTTCTGATCGCAGGCGCTCGAAAATACTCAGACGCTATAACGCAGCGCTAACGCAGATGTCACTTTACATTAAAACAGGTGAGTAGCCGCCTGAAGTTTCGATGCTAATATGCTGAAAGGCAATGTTCATGATAGCCTGTACGTGAATAACGTTCCTCTACTATTTGACTTTGGATGGGTTCGCCCACGACACAACTATTCTAATAAATAAAAGAACCGACGAACTTATTATTCACAAAACTGTTTTGCTGTGTCCCACCAGTAGCCGAAGACATATGCGGAGAACGGATGTCAAGCGCCTGGTGAGAAAGTTCCGAAATGATAATTATGCTAAGATGTATCCATGGACCCCTTTATTGTGTATGCTTTACGCTGAAAAACATTTACCACTGTAGTTCAAGACACGTTGTTCTTGCATCAGAATACTTGAAGCCTTACATGCAAGGCAGAACCCTACTGAAAAACCAAAGGTTCTAAGAAGAAATAACCTCACAAAATCTCATCTAATCACATAGACTCTCATACGGTGCACATCATTATCATAAAATATCGTATATAATTTATGATAATATACCAGAAACTATAAGATCTTATGGAATTATATGCGACTTGTATGTGATTTCTTATGTGAATTGGGTAAGATTGTGTGAGAAAATGTGAGGTAGTAACCATAGCTGCTTATGTGGCCACAAACCGGATGCAATTTACATAACAAGGTAAAAGAGGATAATTCGAATGTGTCTTTTGCTGCTATCATTATTCAGCAAACGAATACGTGCAGTCCCCGTGGAAGCACCACAAAGACTAAGTGAGAAAAGAATACGTATTCCCTGTCACCTACGCACTCCACTTTCTATCCGTAAAATGTGAGTTGGAGAGGAACACAGCAGTGGAAGGAAGATTCACCCAGGAGCCTCATCTAATGGGTTTTCCTCACTCCAAACCGCTGCGGGTAGGGAGGAAATCAGTGACCGATTGTAGCTCGGGTTTGCTTTTTGTGGATGGATTTTCGACAGAATCATCGCAGCGCTTAACGAGTTCACCAAACCGACAAAAGAGCGAGCCCTTTCTCTGAAGCCAGCCATATAACAAGACGCCAGCACTTAATTTGACGACGTGTAAACAGATAGAGATTTAGCCAAAGTATGTTTCAGGTGATGATGATGAAACAGACTTTGGCTAAATCTCATGTTTGCTGCTTTATTTGACACTTGCTTCCTGGGATAACAATTGTTGCCGATTGTAGCATTGGATGTTTCTCTGTGATGTAGTTCGAATAGGAGTTCGTATAGTCAGCATGGCAACATTCGTATATTTGTCACTTTAAATCCTCGCTCTCACTATTTTACTTTTGGTTCACCATTAGGAGCCCAGACCACGAGACATTGCCTGCCAACTGAAGGGACTGCCCGTGCCACGTTAGTGTTATAAAATTACCTTCAGTGCCTTGGTCATTTAGCAGGCAGTGGGTGTCAAGCAAAGAGAAAAAAAAAAAATACAATACTACGCCCAGGTCTGCATGAGAGCGGAAATGACGAAAGCCACTTCACAGGACTGTTTTTACTGAGTGCATCGTCAGTGTCACCTCTGTAATCCTCATCATCAGCATAATCATAATCACTATTGATATTATCATCCTTATTAACCAATTGCACCGTTATTGTCATCGGTACTACTATGATAATCATTATCACTAATTGCATCGTCGTCGTCATTGCTACTATCATCTTAACGTAGACAAGAATTAGGAATGGTTTCTCACGAACTCGGCGTGATGTTGCATTTTGCGCGCTCAGCTGAATATCGGAGGGATTGTGGTTCGATTCCCAGTGGAGAGAAGAGTTTTTTTTCTTCAAGTTCCACTACTCGCGAAGATTTCCTGCGAGTACTATCTTCGAACCTTTCCGCTGTACATGAGTCGAAAAAGACTTCCGCCTTAAAAATGGCTTAAACGAACTTAAACTGTGTGGACGCGTGAAAGTTTTTCCTACGTATAGAAGTTGATGGAAATGACGACGTGGTATGCAAAGCTCGAAAGCATGTAGTAATCTGCTGAAAGGATGACCGGCTGCGGCGATAGGTATACGACGTTCTGTACACGCTTTCCACGAGCAGTTATTTGTCGAATGCGCTCCGCTCCCACTACTTCCTTAGTGTGAAAACGCTACAAGCGTAAAGCGTTAGATACATTCGCTGGGCTGTCCCCGGAGTTCGCCCTGGTCAGACTGAGGATACTGTCTGTGTTAAAGCACTTCTCGAATTGGCCGCTACATGACACGGGGCCTGCGACCTCATGATCTGAGTAGCAGATTAGGAATAAGGCAAAACCAAGTTATTCGCCTGTGTCGAATAAAGTGTGTACAGAAAAATTAGCAGATCGTTAGCATAGTTAAACATGGTATTCAGTGAAAGCTTCATGGTTACGCTTGGTAGAACTCTTTCGTAGCCATTTTACCTGGAAACGGTACGACGCGCTAAGCGCAGCATCATTGCCAAGCGTGCATGGCTGGCTCTGAGTCTAGGCGTGGTTGCTCCTCGCTCTGATACCCATTTAGTGACATCACGGCTATTGAGGAGTTAAAAAAAAAAGTCACGATTAATAGTGAAATCAGGAATGCCTTGGTAGTCCCCCCCTTCCCTAGGAATATGCATCCGGAATTTAATGTCGAAAGAAATGCCAAACGAGCCGAAGCTCTAGAGCGACGGTTCAAGAACATGGGAGCAAATGAAGTAGTGTATGTTGATTCGGCAAGTGGCAGAACAGGTGCGGCGGTAGCTTCGGTAGTCGATGGCCGAGGGGCACCGGTATCCGCGGCAGCCATCAGAGGCCGCAACATAGAGACTGCGGAGGAAGTTGCGATAGCGCTAGCTTGCGTAGGAACAGAAGCCAAGTTCATAATTAGCGACAGCAAAACTGTCATTCAAAATTTTGGGAAGGGGAGGATATCGCCGGAGGCGGCCAAAATCCTCACCCAAAGAACGATAAATGGGAAAATTCAGTTAATTTGGACACCCGCTCACGCTGCCGTCCCTGGTAACGAGGCGGCTCACGAGCTAGCCCGAGCTCTCTACTTCCGGGTAGCCGTCGAGCCCCCCGAACACTGGACATACGACGAGCGTCTGCTAAATTACGGGGAAATCATCGACCATTATAAATTGGGACGTAGACTGGTACCCCCGCCAGATGTTACACTAAATAATAGAGAAGCTGTCGCGTGGAGGCGGCTACAAACTAATACGTTCATGAACCCGGTCTGGGCGTTTCACGCGCTACCATACCCTAGGGACAATGATCTCTGCAAACACTGTGGGGCGAGAGGGACCCTCGACCACATAATTTGGGAGTGCCCACAATCTCCAGGGATAGGGCAAAATATTACAAGTAGAGAAGCCTGGGATACCCTGCTGCGAAGCGCGGACCCTGCGATCCAGCACCGCACCGTCCATCTGGCGGAAGAGGCCGCAACAAGCCAAGGGCTACCTGCCAGCCTCTAATCCGCGGGCGCACGACTCCCCGTTTCCGATGGAATTAAAAGTTGTACAACCAACCAACCAACATCGCGTGATGACACGATGTTACGTCACCCACGTGATTATTCACGTTCTCCATCCCTTCCACTTACTCCTCAGTTCCAAGTTTGAAAGGTCAAAGTCCATCTTAAGGACAAAGAGTGGTACGACATCAAGGTGGTCCACAAAGAAAGACTTCAAGCGGTGTGATGTTTTGAGGAAAGGAAGGCCCAGTATATATACAGCCACACTTTGCCCTGTGGCTCATTGAAGGTCAATAGCTACCCCGCACAGACATTGTGTGTTGGTTTATAGGAAAGGAAAGGCACAGTACCTGTGGCTCTTTGATGGTCAATGGCTGGCCAACGCAGAGATAGTGCTTGTTTAGAGGAAAGGAAAGGCATTGTACCTGTAACATTTTTTCTGCGGACACCTAACCGGCATTGAAAAAATTGACCTCTTGTTCTTTGAAGAACAAATTATCAGGCACGCGAGACGCGGCTGTACCTAGCGTAGCGAAGCTTTTGTAGCGAAAGCTACATTGGCCACGAACGAGGAGGATTGCTTGGCGGGAGGCACAGAGCTGTTGCCTAGCAACCGCCGCAGCTGGCGGACACCGCGTGCTCGCCGCGCCATCTAGCAATCAAGAAGCAACCAGATGTCTCGTCGTTTGATTAGACTGAATTGGTTGGATTGGATTAGATTAGATTAGATCAGACTGGATTGGATGGGATTATATTGGATTCGAGAGGAGTAGGCAGTCCAGTGCCAGGCACATATGCTTTCGCTATGTATATCCTGGCTTAGCTGAGCTAAGCCAAGGCCAATTTTTGCTTCCAAACTACATGTAACCTTCACCTCCATTACAGTGTTCTAGAAGGGGTACCTCCATCTTCAAAGGGAGGGGAGGTGATGAGGGTTGCTTCTCCTGGCCCTTATGGGGCTGGGACAAGTAGGTCACCGCCGCTTGCGGCGGGGGCTAGCCTGCCACCGAATTTTTATCTGTTGTAGGTCGTCATTGCACCCGCTACCGCTTTGGTGGTAAACGACAGCTGTTGTGGCACCCTCTTCTTTTTCTGTCTTCTCTATTTTCTCTTCCTCTTTCTTTCTTTCCACTTTCACTCCCACCTTCATCATTTTCCTTACGGCGCGGTTGAGGTGTCAACACAAAACAAGTGAGACAGTTACCGCGCCTGTCCCTTCCTATAAAATCAATCAAAAACTGTCCTGCCCCGCCGGGGTGGTGCAGTGGTAAGACGCCCGACTACTGTACCGGAGTACCCGGGTTCGAACCCGACCTCAGCGGCTGCGTTTCGATGGAGGCGAAACGAAGAGGCGTCCGAGTGCTGTGCGATGTCAGCGCACGTTAAAGATCCCCAGGTGGTCGAAATTACTCCGTAGCCCTCCACTACGGCTCCTCTTTCTCTCTTTCCATTTTCACTCCCATCTTCCTCCCTTCTCTTACGGCGCAGTTGCGGTGTCCACAGAAAAGAAGCGAGACAGTTACCTCGCCTGTCCCTTCCTATAAACAAATCACAAATCAAATCTCTTCTGTCCGCACAGGTCAGCGGAGGTGGACAGTTATCTGTAGCCCTCCATTACAGCTCCTCTTTCTCTTTTTCTACTTGCACTTCCACCTTCCTCCATTCCCTTACGGGGCGGTTGAGGTGTCCACAAATAACAAGTGAGACAGTTACCGCGCCTTTCCTTTCTTATAAATCAATCAGTTATCAATCAATCAGGCAGCAGAGGTGGCTCAGCTCCCTCGCCGTGGTGGTGCAGAGATAAGACGCCCGACCACTGTGCCGGAGTACCCGGGTTCGAACTAGGCCTCGGCGGCTGCGTTTCGGTGGAGGCAAGACGAAGGGGCGTCCGTGTGCTGTGCGATGTCAGCGCACGTTAAATCCCCAGGTGGTCGAAATTACTCCGTAGCCCTCCACTACTGCTCCTCTTTCTCTCTTTCCATTTTTACTCCCACCTTCCTCCCTTCCCTTACGGCGCGGTTGAGGTGCCCGCAGAGAACAAGTGAGACAGTTACCGCGCCTTCCCCTTCCTATAAATCAATCAGTTATCAATCAGGCAGCGGAGGTGGCTCAGCTCCTTCGCCATGGTGGTGCAGTGGTAAGACGCCCGACCACTGTGCCGGAGTACCCGGGTTCAAACCCGACCTCGGCGGCTGCGTTTCGATGGAGGCGAAACGAAGAGTCCGTGTGCTGCGCGATGTCAGTGCACGTTAAATATGCCCAGGTGGTCGAAATTACACCGTAGCCCTCCACTACGGCTCCTCTTTGTCTCTTTCCACTTTCAGTCCCACCTTCCTCCCTTCCCTTACGACGCGACGCTTCTGAGGTGTCCACAGAAAACAAGTGAGACAGTTACCGCGCCTTTCCCTTCCAATAAATCAGTCAATCAGGTGGCTCAGCTACAGAGCCAGTAGCAGGCCCGTGCATTTTCTTTTCATTCCTCCTACAGCCACATCTTCAAATATACTCAGTATGCTTGCTACCCACCTAGGAATTTCGATTACCTGGGGATCTTTAACAAGCGCTGACATCGCACAGCACACCCTCCACTACGGCTCCCCTTTCTCTCTTTCCACTTTAACTCCCACCTTCTTCCCTTCCCTTACGGCGCGGGTCAGGTGTCCACAGAGCAAGTGTGACAGATACTGCGCCTTTCCCTTCCTGTGAATCAATTATTATTATTATTATTACTACCCACCTAGGCTTTCTTTACTAAACTTCAGCTGCTATGGTAAATGATAGGAACGAGAATGATGATAACAACTGTGTGCAGTAGCATGAACACAACGCGATAGTTGCAAAATTTGCGTTATTAATTTACGGGGCTTGCCTACAATGACACTTTCAAACCCACTTGTAAATATAAGCGCGTGTATCAGCCTAACATACAGGATGCCGTGGTCAAATTAACAGTCCCATTTCAAGCAGTCGTTCGTCGTCGCCACTGTTTTTATTATATTTGTGGTCGAGATATAAGGGATGTGTTCAGCACACACTTTATTAGCGGCCAAATGCAAGGCACACGTGTGCTGTGCGATGTCAGTGCACGTTAAAGAACCCCAGGTGGTCGAAATTTCCGGAGTCCTTCACTATGGCGTCTCTCATAGCCTGAGTCGCTTTGGGACGTTAAACCCCACAAACCAAACCAAACACTTTATGCAGTTGTTCTCAAATGAAGGTATAGATAGTGAAATTTTGGGTGGTCGAAGACATAACGGATGTGTTCAGCATACGCTTTATGCAGTTGTTCTCAGCTGAAGGTAAATATAGTGAATGTCTCGATGGTGCTCTGAGCGAATTTCGCACAGGTGTGCCTCGCATTCCTGAAGAGCACCAAGAGACTCTATGTGGTGCAATAATCTTGAAAGATCCTCGGGTCACAGAATGCCTCTGCAGCTGCAGGCCCAGATGAGATTCCAGTCATATTATACATTTTTTGAAATAAATACGAGTGTACCTATTGACATTTCTGAATGGGCTCCTAACTGACGGAATCAGACCAGAAACATTTGAAGCAAGTAGAGTCATACTCCTCCTAAAATGCGGGGCGGAACCAGCTGCCCCGAAGGCGTGGAGGCCTATCTCCATAGTCAATTCCGACTATCTGATATTTGCTCCAATGCTAGCGCATTGAATAGCAGCATTTCTACCAGTATTAATCAGTAATGGTCAAACATGTTGTGTGCCAGACCGCAAAATCTTTTCTTCTCTGTCTCTAACCCGCGATCTGTTTTCGTTTACTACAGGTACACAGATTTCTGGCGTTTTTTATCCTTAGACAAGGAAGATGCATTTGTTTTTATAGAATGAGAATATACCTTTCTTATTTTTTAATGCCTTAGATTTCTCGCGCGTCTAAAAGAGGTTCTTCGGGTCATATACACTGACTTAGAAGCCTGCCTGGTAGTTAATGACTGATCCGACAGCTGTCACTCGTGGAATACGGCAAAGATGCCCACTCCCATCTCTCCTCGTCGCATAGAGCCTTTGATGCTACAGATAAAAAACTGGAGATCTCTACGCGGTTTCCCTCTCCCAGGTCAGGGCGAGGTGACAGTTTCAGCATATGGTGATGACAGTTCTGTGTTCAAAACATTGACAGTTATAGAGCATTTCTGCTTCTTTTTCACACATATAGCTCCTTGTCAGGTACACGCCTCAATCCAGAAAAAAAGCAAAGCACTGCGTTTCGGAGCTTTCAATGAAGATTTTCCTGATGGTGTCGTCTGGGTAGGTGATGCGAAAGTAATTGTAACAGTAATAATAATTGGTTCACAGGAAGGCAAAGGAGCAGTATCTGTCACACTTGTTTCTGTGGACACCTGACCCGCGCCATAAGGGAAGGGAGGAAGGTAGAAAGAGAGAAAGAGGAGCCTTAGTGGAGGGCTACGGCGTAATTTCGACCACCTGGGGATCTTTAACGTGCGCTGACATCGCACAGCACACGCACGCCTCTTCGTTTCGCCTCCGTCGAAACGCAACCGCCGTGGTCGGGTTCGAACCCGGGTACTCCAGCACAGTAGGGGCACTGGGCGTTACATTCCTGGCATCTGGTGAAGTAGCTCGCTCCACTTGAAACGAATTAAAACACAAAGCTGAGAAACGTATCGAGGTAGCCAAGGCATTCCACCTATCTTTTTATGAGCGAGCATACCTAATCAAAACCAGCATTGTTGCGCCCCTTTTTTGTAAAGACAAAGTGGCCCGTCTTCCTTGCAGAGTTCTGCAGCGGTTGGCTACTACTTGTAGGTTTTTCCTTTGGAATGAGAAGACTGAGAGTGTTTTGAGGGCTCTTGTCTGCTTACCAACAAAAATGGGCGGTTTCAGTATCCCAGGCTTTGAAATAATGCGCCGCGTGTTGGCCCTAAAAGCCACTTGGGACATAATCGCGAATGTAGCATACCGTGGCAAAGCACTTATTATCTGATGGGGACCTCTAGCCGTCTGTTTGGAATGGCGGCGTCGGTTGAGAGGCGACCAATGTTTTACAACTCCATTGTGAAATCGCTGAACGTACTGCAAAATACATGGCCAAACGTTGACCTCAAGGAAAGCACCCCAACAGACATATGTGAATGCGTAGTAATTAAATGCTTGAACAACGATCAGCGCAGGAAGGCTTATACACGATAACGGAAGCCGATGATTACCGCCTCTCTCCTCGCCGATGTCCGCGATTTCATTTGGTTAAGAGAATGGCAGGCTCTACCAACAACCGACCGCCTTGCGCCGTGGGGCGTAGCACTCTCCACCGCATGCCCCCAGTGCGGTCAAACATAAACTTTGAATCATGTTTTGCATGAATGTTGTGCAGCACGCACGTTCTGGCGCCTAGTGACGCACATGCTTCATGCCAGAATGCAGTGCTAGGGTCACCCAGGGACAGTTCCATAGAGCGTATTATGTGCACAGGCATGTATACGTACTTTAGGACAGCAGGGGCCTGGCTACTCTGCGGGGGCGTCCGCAAAAAGCCATGTCTCCAATGCTGTATAGGGTAAGAACAATGATCTACAGACGTTTAAGTGAAGAACTGGCAACACTGGGTGGGGAAGAATTCCTCCGACGATTTTGTACAAGATTTATTGTTGTTGTAAATGACAGAGTGACTGCGCCTATCCTTCCGTACTAGGAAGGGAGGCAAGTGTTTTTGACTGGCATGATATCCGAATTCATAGAGTAAGAAGGCTACGCAATTGTTATTGTTGCAAAGAACCTACATGAGATATATATTCATTGTATGTACATGACTGAGTGCTTGTCAGATCAATAAGTGTCCCAGAAAAATGTACTTTAGTTTTGTAGAATAATATGGAAAATAAAATTCTCTTAAATGGTCGACGCGGCAAATGGCGATTTGGCGCTAAGTTTTCGATGGAAAGAATCCCTGGTGTCTAAATTTCCGGAGCCCTCCACTACGGCGTTTCTCACTGCCTGAGTCTCTTTGGGACGCTAAATCCGCTAAACCAAACCACATCATTTTTATATGTACAACAGCCGTTGAAAGAATCTGAACGAGGTTCTTGAAAATCGTGAGCCTGCAGCACACCCACGCATATCAGCAAGGCCAAAGCAGCACCGACTGTCTTGCAATAAATATGTTATGTGGTCAGAGCTCCGGAGGGGGCCTGTTGCAGCTGCAGTATTGATATACAACATGACGTTGTCTCAGTGTGTTTTGCTCTTTTCATGTTTCAAAATTACCTTCCTTCGCGCTCAATTACTTCTGTTTTGATACAGGAACCAAGAGGAACCTTGATACATGTGGCTTGAACCCGAGCGTTTTGACCAGTTCCCTCATTTTGCGGCCTTAGTATGCATACACATGAAAGGTAATTGCAGTTCAGAAGCTTGGTTGAATTGAAAAAAAAAGAAGAAAAACAGCGAATTCGTTCAAGAAAGAAATTGATTAGCCGGTGAAGCATACGCTGATTGACGCTGGATGTTCAACGCTCGTTTGTAGGATGCACTTGAAGCGTTTACACACTTATTTATTTATTTATACAGAGTGCCTACAGAGTCCTCACTGGTTTTTCTCGGATGTTTGCTTTTGCACACAAAGTGATTGTTTTTATGCTGAAGGCATAAGTAGAAAAAATTTTTAGGGGCTGTTAAAAGATAGCAGAGGTTAAGCCGAGTTTGACGAGCGACAGCTCTATTCGACTTGGTTTTGCTAATACAGTGTTCAGCTAACGTCACCACGCGCCCATCACGTGATCTCAGAGACGCTAATGAGAATCAATCACCTTTCAAACATAATGGGGTTTTCCGGAGTCAAGTGGTCAGTTATTCATCTAGTCATGCACCAACTTACCATACTATAGCAATTTGCGCGATACTTGTCGCTACACAGATTAAGTCCATGTTTGATCTTGACTCAGCTTCAAGGTCACTTGTACGGAACCAATGGTCCCAGGGTTTATACGAGAGGGAGTAGATCTATATTGCCTTGAAACAAAACAAAAATAGAACAAAGATCAGTTACAAACAGCAGGGTATTTTTGCATGAAACGTGAGCAAAGGCAACGAGCTTTCGATAGCAAGGCGGGTTTCAGAGGCAATGCATGGGGACTATAATTTAGTACACAAAAATCACTTTAAATGGGGGAGAAATAAATCATGGTTATAGGAAAGAAACCATGAAAAGAAATCAAACGACAACTGCATTTAATTTTCAAATCAAAATTTGCCACGTTTCCCGTGCAGGGCCGTTGCAAATATTTCTCGTGGTGAAGACAACGCCGTATACATAACAGAAGAGCAACCTAACATGGTGCTGAGAGTCTGCATTAGGCTCACTTGCCTACACCACGACCTGGACAACACGGCGCCGACGATAGCAGGAAACGTGCTCGTAAGACACAGCTTTTTTCGAATGTATGTGCCATATTTATTTTCAATAGAAGTATTTTATCCATTTTTGACAACCATTTTCATCACCTCTGCCCTCCTGTTTTGAAATGCGAAAATCCCCCCCCCCCCCCCCAAAAAAAAAAAAAAGGTTGCTGGAATTCTAGCGGACACGTGCTGCCATCCCATGACGTCCAATGAAAACTGCAGTTGGCGGGAACACTGAAAGTAGAAAGTTATTGCTCTAGCACATTGTAAATTTACAGAAATGAGCTCACTGAAGTGATTTACTACAGGTATAATAAAGTATATGGCTACTTAGCAGATGTGATGAAAATTTTTACAGTACAAATATTTTTTCTATTTTTTAATATTTAAAGCGTCTGTGTCGCAAGATGGTGGCCTGTAAAATAAGTTGTGCTCATACATCCCACTTTCAATAGCCGACTATCATATAAACAGCCAACTATCGGCTATTGATATCGCCGGTGACAAACAAACAACAAATCGGTCGCCAACATCTAGATGTATATGGCAATACCACCAATTCCATATGAAATATTTAATACGGTTTCGCCAATCCTCCAGTATATCCCGATATGAAAAAAATCTTGTCTTCAGGCATTTTCCAACTATCGCGAAGCCATTTGCTCCTGTATCTCGCGAATCCGCAGCAAAACACCAATTCTTAGCGAACTTGCCTCTCGTTGACTCTGAGTATTATGCGAACCTCGTGTCTCCGCCGTCCTCTAGTGAAATAGGAGATGTGAGGAATTCAATGAAAAAAGAGATCAGCACCTGGGACAGATGGGATACTGGTGAAAATGTATATCTCATTTTAGCATATGGTGGGCCCCTTTTGTACACTGGTAGTGTAGCTCTCTTTCAGTCAATTGTTTCCAGATTCATTCAGAACTGGTGGCATATTGCTCTCATACCTAAAATGACGCTTCTTCGTCCCCTCTTGCAGATTCGCAACCGATTACTTTTTGTTTGTTTGTTGTCGGCGATATAAATAGCTGATTATCGACTATTTATACCGCTTAACAAAGATTCATCGAGGAACTTTGTGAGGTACCGCTACCATATGCTGCTGTTAGATCGGAACTTGGGAGTAGGTGCCAAGCCAGGTTTCTCATTTGAGGAGGGACAGGAAGCAACTTTCTTGGATGCCAAATCAGGCACCCTATGTCTAGGCCATACGGGCGCATTCGCACGGGTTTGTTAAAATATTTTGTCGGGTGGTTCCTTGCGAACGCTAGAGGGATTACATGGTACCTTCGGACTGTATGCTAATGGGAATGAGGACGATATTAGACGGAAATGCTAGGGTTCATATGGTTGCCAAAGGAATCCATAATTTTGCCTTAATTCTGGTTGGGTGCCCGGACATTCGGTATCAAGTGAAACGAAACGATAGTGTCGATGAGGTATGCACTCGAATTTTAACCCCACGTACTGGTTAAGAAAGCACATATTCGTAGCAACGCACGCATGGTCCGTTTCGACTGCATACTACTCGTCACGGATACCATGAGCAGGCATAGGGCTGGGGGACGCACGACGAAAGTGCAATGCTGAGCTCGGATTACATGTTTGTGTGTGTCTGTCTAAAAAAGCTGCGAAATAAATTTAAATTCCATTTCAGTTTGCGCATCTAAAATTCACCGGTTACACAACAAATGAATATTCACACTAGATGGTGATAAACATTCGTTACGCGAAGTGGGTATAGGAGAGATTACATGGGCACCGGGAATGACGTAACAAGAATAAAATACAGTTGTTGCGCAAATGTACGGCCTTAGGGAGATGCATCGTCTTTAGCTTGCCTAAACACAATGTTAACACGGTTGTTCATCACAGTATTAGAAGGACAAGACCACTGTCATGAACTCCCCTCTTCTACCAAGAAAAAAGAATACTCCTGTCAAGTAACTGACAAGTTCACGGCATAGGTCTACCGAGTATTGACCACATGGCATGACGCCAAATCCCCCAGAGACAGCTGCGCAACGAGTTCGCCATAAACCTAAAACAGAACTATTAATCAGACTCCGCGAGCGGACAGTTCGGGAATGCACTGAAGAGCCCGACGCCTCATCGCTCCAGGCGTTCACGAGTGGGTAGCGAAGCATAACCGAGTCCACAGACTCGCTGACTGTCCAGTAGCGACAACAACTCTATGCGGGCCCATTGTACGGGACACATTGGGGAATGCCGATGTGCTGGTTTAACAGGCAACAGTATCGGCCACACGATGTTCAACAACACTCTGGTCAGGGTAGATGGGTTTTGGATCTCTATAAAAGGGAATTGTAGACTTGTAGAGCACCGATGGTTATTAGCGCAGAGGTCCAATGTTAACAAGGACCGCAGCATCCAATGTCCGTGCTGAGGGGGCCAGAAATACCATACAAGGGCTCGCGCAGGAGGCACGTCCCCAGTAAGATGCGCATGAGGTTCTTCAATGCTAAAAGCGATGAGGCGATAAAGAGGTTAGGAAATCTGAATCTCAGTAGTACTTGCGAGCGGGCTAGTTGGCTATACGACTCCGACGAACTTGGTTTAATTCTCTTGTGTGTGTATTGTGTCTGTATAACCATGAAGCGCTGGAGTTCGTCGAAATCCGAATCCCCCGAGCTCGCGTGGTTGTATTTGCACAGCTTGAGCCACGAGGTCTGTTCTTCCAGACAAAAAAAAAAAAAAAAAAAAGGTTAGCTGTGGTTTAGCTTGTGGTTAAACCTGGAGTTACGCGAGAGTTATCTGCATGGCTACGCTATAGTGAACTGCTACGCTTTGGTTCGGCTTGAAAGTAAAGACGCGGATTTAGCGCATAGTAGCTAACTCTATGGTTTCAACTTTATGTATGCCATATATGCCATAGGGGGCACTTTTGACCACTAGAGCGCAAGGAGTTGAAAGCCTCTATCGCGCGGTGGTCCGAAGCCCTCCACTAGGACACCTCTTTCTCTGTTTTCACTTCCACCTTCGCGATTACTCGATAAGGTAAACTACCAACCAACATATAAAGCCTCGTCAGAGAAAGAACGCTATAGCAGACGACGGACCAGGAAGAGGAGGACACACACATATGCGCTCGTTTTAACCGAGCCACATGAAGGTGCCTACGTGGCCTAGGGATAACCTGAATGCAAGGGTTTTGGCAGGCTGGTTCTGATATCCCGCTTCCATATGAAAGGAGGTGCGCGAGTTGGCAGTTCTTGCCAAACGTGATGTCAGGAAGGCCGACGTCCAGTTAGTACTCGGCCATGTCAGCAGCCACCTATCGCCTCCCATTACTTCTTGTTCTTCCTCTCCTCCATCTTCTTCGCTCCTCGAACACGCACGACCAGGCACCGGACAGGTGCGGAGAGGCTCGGCGATATGACGAGACTGTGGCCTATCTAATATCGCGCGTTACCGAAAACAGACTATAGATGCCGCGACAAGGTACTGAACAAACCTTGTGGCAAAAGTAATTTTTGGAAGCTGTTTTCAAAGACGCCGGACAATTATTTTGTCAGCACCTTATCAGTTCAGTTCAGTCGTTCAGTCGTGTCCGACTCTTCGTGACCCTATGGACCATTTCACGCCACGCTTTCCGGTCTCTCATTATCTTCCTAACATCACATAACTTCATCTGCAGTGCCTCGAGGATGCCATCTAACCATCGCGTTCGCTGCCTACCCCTTCTCCGGCGACCGTCAACCTTTCCCAACATCAAATCTTTCTCCAGCGACTCCTCTCTTCTCATCAGATGACCAAAGTAGCTGAGTTTTAACCTTAGAATTTGACCCTCCAATGAGCAGTCAGGGTTTATGGTCGACAATATCGACTGATTTGATCTTCTGGCAGTCCAAGGAACTCTCAAGAGTCTTCGCCGGCATTACAATTCAAACGCGTCAATTCTTCGGCGGTCAGCCTTTTTCACAGTCCAACTCTCGCATCCATACATCACAACTGGAAAGACCATAGCACGAGTTATACGGATCTTGGTTGGCAGACTAATGTCTCTGCTCTTTACTAGGCGGTCAAGGCTAACCATTGCTCTCTTTCCCAGAAGCAGGCGTCTCCTAATTTCATGGCTGCAGTCTCCTTCCGAGGTAATCTTGGAGCCCAAGAAGAGAAAATCTGTCACAGCTTCCACTTCTTGTCCATTGATGCTCCAGGACTTAATAGGGCAAGACGCCATGATCTTTGTCTTTTTGATGTTCAGTTTAAGCCCAAACTTCTCGCTCTCTTCTTGTACGCGCATCAAAAGTCTCTTGAGTTCCACTTCACTTTCTGCCATTAAAGTGGTATCATCCGCATATCTGAGGTTGTTGATACGTTTTCCAGCAATCTTCACTCTAGCTGAAGACTCGTCCAGACCGGCCTTCCTTATGATACACTCTGCATATAGGTTAAATAGGCAGGGCGACAGTATGCAGCCTTGCCTCACTCCTTTCTCAATCGGAAACCAATCGGTAAGACCATGCCCAGTTCTGACTGTGGCCTCTTGTCCTTCATACAGGTTACTGAGGAGACAGATGAGGTGAATTGGAACTCCCATCTCTTGGAGAGCTTGCCACAATCTGCTGTGATCTACGCAGTCAAACGCTTTTACATAATCAATAAAGCAGAAGTAGATGGGTTTCTGGAACTCTCTTGCTTTTTCCATGATCCAGCGGAGGTTGGCAATTTGGTCTCTAGTTCCTCTGCCCTTGCGAAACCCAGCTTGCACGTCCGGAGGCTCCCGATCCACATACTGCTGCAGCCTACCTTGAAGGATTTTCAACATCACCTTGCTAGCATGCGAAATAAGTGCGATCGTGCGGTAGTTGGAACAATCTTTGGCACTGCCTTTCTTTGGAATGGGATGTAAACTGACCTCCTCCAATCCTGTGGCCACTGCAGGGTTGTACAAATCTTCTGACATAATGTATGCAGAATGCTAACAGCGTCATGGTTGAGGTTTTGAAGCAACTCAGCTGGAATGCCATCCCTTCCGCTGGCTTTCTTCTTAGCAAGTCTGGCTAAGGCCCATTCAACTTCACTCTTCAGGATGCCCGGCTCGAGATCAGTAATCACAACCGTCTTATGTTGGGTTTGCACATTCGGGTCCTTCTTGTACAGTTCTTCTGTGTATTCCTGCCACCTCTTCTTTATCTCTGAGGCTTCAGTGAGGTCCTTGCCTCGTTTGTCCTTTATCACGCCCAGCTTAGCACAGAAGCTTCCTTTGATATCTTTGATTGTCTTATACAGAGGTCTTGTGTTCCTTAATTGGCTGTTGTCCTCAACTGCTTGGCACTGTATGTTCAGGAAGGCATTCTTATCTCTCCTTGCTATTTTCTGAAAATCCGCATTGAGAACCTTGTATCTTTCTCTTTCCCCCATAACTTTTGCCATCCTCCTTTCCTCAGCTATTTGCAAAGCCTCTTCAGATAACCAGTTTGCTTTCTTGCATTTCTTTTGCTTTGGAACTACCTTAGTAGCAACTTCTTGTATTATATCACGAACATCAGTCCACATCTCTTCGGGCTCTCTGTCTTCCAGATCTAATTCTTGAAATCGATTGCTCACTTCCACAGCATATTCTAATGGAATTTGATCCAGATCATACCTGAAAGGCCTTCTAGTTTTCTGAGTTTTCCTCAATCGAAGCTTAATTTTGGCAACAAGGAGCTGATGATCGGTGCCACCATCGGCCCCAGGCCTTGTTTTTACTGCTTGTATAGCGCTTCTCCATCTCTGCCGGCAAAGAATATAATCGATCTGATTCCTGTACAGACCGTCCGGTGGAGTCCATGTGTACAGGCGCCTCTTGTGCTGTTGAAAATGAGTATTCGCTATGATCAGGTTGTTTTCTTGACAAAACTCTACTAGCCTCTGTCCAGCTTCATTTGACTCGCCAAGACCGAACTTGCCTACAATTCCGGATATTTCTTCACTCCCGACCTTAGCATTCCAGTCTCCTATGAGAAAAACGACGTCTGATGATGGGGTGCGTGAGTACGTGCAATTTGCCAAGGGCACCGCTACGAGCAGAAGGCGTGAATTGGCTAAGTATTGGGCGGCTAGTCCTCTTTTTTCTGTTTTCCCCTGCGCATTTGCGCTTTTCACCGTGTTGATAACGCTCGCAGAGAGATTGTAACTGTAAAGTGATGTCTACGCAGTCTCCCGGCCAGGGGCGCTCCCCCTGGTCGGCTTTCATTACTCCTCACGATCTACCTCTGGAAACGTTCCAACGATCTGGCGTTCCAAACATTCCTGTGGCGCTGGTGCCCAAGGATGGCGGATTTATTAAAATGAATAACCCTGGGACTGTTCGAGCTGCTCTCCAGGTGATGACTCGATCACAGAAGTGAGGCAGTTTGGGCGTGGCGGGATACTGTGCCGATCTCCAGACCTCAATTGCGTGAAGGATCTGCTTAAATGCAATTCATTTGGATCACTTCAGGTGACCAGCTTTATCCCTACTCATCTTGCATGCACAAAGGGATTAGTCCGAGGAGTAGACTCTTCTTTAACTCCAGCTGAGACCCTCGACCTTCTTTCGGCGGCTGGTGTGGTAGCGGTGTACCGTTGCAGCCGGGAGGTTAATAATACGCGGGTACCAACAGAGTCGGTGATTGCCACATTTGCGGGAACTTCATGCCCGTCAGAGATAAAAGCATGGCCATTGATCTTCCGTGTGGATCCTCTTGATTCTAAGCCACTGCAGTGCACTAATTGCTGGCGATATGGTCACAGTGCTCGTGGTTGTAAGTCCTCCGTGCGGTGTTCCAAATGTGGCGATGGTCATCATTCATCATCATGTTCACAACAACACGACAAATGCTGCCTTTGCGGTGGAGCCCACGCTGCAAA
Organism: Amblyomma maculatum; assembly: GCF_055883805.1. Lineage (NCBI taxonomy): Eukaryota > Metazoa > Arthropoda > Arachnida > Ixodida > Ixodidae > Amblyomma > Amblyomma maculatum. The sequence continues at coordinate 64,102,829 of NC_139351.1, read as the reverse complement.
CTCCTTGGAGTGTCCATCTCGAAAACAGGAGCTGCAAATTCTAGAGGTAATAGAAAGAAAACGCTGTTCGCGTCGTGACGCTGTAATAGAAGTTAAGGACCGATTACACGGTTATGCAGGTGTGTCAGCCCGATCAGGTGTGCCTCTGGATGCATCAATCTCAAAGGCGATAATGACTGCAGTGGAAGCATCAATGAATAAAATGGTCGACCGAATAGTTGCTACTGTCACAGAGTGTTTTTCTAACGTTCTGGCAGTTCAGCTAACGCAAGCCCTGCAATCAGGAACAGCCCCTTTCATAGCAAATATGCCCTCTGAAAGCTCTCAACTGCTTGAAAGCACTACTGTTGCTTCGCCTAACAGGGCTGCTCTCCCAGATGACGATGAAAACATTGATGATGCAGAGATGGTAGAATCAGATGTAAGAATTCTAAAACGGTGTGGGTCTCCCATGTCCAATCATTCTTCTCCGCGGTCCCAACCAAAATCAAAGAAACATCAGCATACATTAAAGCCAAAGGATAATATTTTGGGGCAGGCAGTTGCGGCTGCCAAGATTTCACAATCATAGGGGCACTAAGAGTTATCCAGTGGAACTGTCGTTCAATTCTAACAGCTTCAACAGATTTAGTTTACATTTCTTCTCAATATAATCCACACATAATTATTTTGCAAGAAACTTGGCTAACAGCCGAAAAGCATTTCTATTTACAAAATTATCATTCATTCCGACAAGATCGCCAATCAAAAGGAGGAGGTTTAATTATATTTGTCTGTACAAAATTCTGTCACAGGGCTAAGATTTCTTTCCAGTTATCTTCTATAGATTGTGAGTTATTGGCCCTAGACTTTGAAATTCCAGGGCACTGTCCGTTTTCCTTAGTGAATGCTTATTTCCCTAGCGGTGTACAAGATACAAAACCTCTAGGTCTGCTATTAGTTAATTGTCGAAACTCAGTTCTTCTGGCTGGTGATTTTAATTCGCATCATGTGTCATGGGGCTACAAGACAGATAGTTGTGGCAAGCGTCTTTGGGATTGGATAACAAATAATAACTTTTCCTGTAGAAATTCGGGTTCGGCCACATTTATAAGAAAACACAGTCAATCTGTGTTAGATTTAACTTTTACCTCTCCCAGTCTCTTCGTTAATAATTGGTCGACACTTGATTGTGGCACCTCTAGTGACCACATACCGATTGCGTTTGAGGTTAATCACCCTGTAACTCCAGTGACTACTCAGTTGAAGTCATTTATCAACTATAATAACTTTCAGTCAAAGTTATGCTCTAATCTTGAGTCATTGACTAACACGGATGAAGAAGAAAAATCAAAACGCTTATGCTCGGTGATTGAGGATTGCCGTAAGAAGTCTGAGATCTTGGTACGGAGCTCAAAGGGGAATACTTCAGCTGTTTGGTGGAATGCTGATTGTTCCCGAGATTACAGACGTAGAAAGGCGGCATGGAAAAAGCTTCTCCACAACCAGTGCCCGAAACACTGGCAGGATTACAAGTTCATTGCAGCTACTTTTAAACGTACAGTTGCAAAAGCGAAGGACGAGTATGATGCTAAGCATTTTGATTTCCTCTCTAAATCTGGCAATCGAACTGCTCTTTTTGGTTTTTTACGCTCGCGGAAAAAGATTCCGCAAGCACAAAATCTACATTCCTTTATCTTGACTCCACATGAAGCAATAGACACAATTGAAACAATTGCCAAAGGACTGGAGAAGCGTTTCTCGTCTGCACTTCCTTCGGGCTCGATACCTGTAATGCCAATGGAACCAGTTAATTATGATCCCCAAATTTCCGTTTCTGAGCTTTCTCCTATAGTTATGAGATTACCAGCCGCTGCTCCCGGTCCTGATAAAGTAACTTCAAAAATGTTAAAAATTCTTTTTGACGAGTCACCTCAGACGTTATTAGAGCTAGTAAATTATTCCATTAAACATGCTTGGATACACCCAGAATGGAAACTTGCCAAAATAATTCCTTTACTTAAGAATAAAGGCGGTGCCTTGTCCATTGATAATATTAGACCAATTGCATTAACATCAAACATTGTAAAATTAATTGAAAGAGTCATACTTATACGCGTTTCGGAATTCATGAATAAAGAAAATATCCTCAGCCCTTGTCAAATTGGTTTCCGTCAAAAGTGTTCCATCTGGAATGCGCATGCTGATCTCGAAAGTCGAGTTCTTTTAGCGCGGCGCCAAAAAATGTACGCTGCCTTGATAACGCTAGATATAGCCAAGGCCTATGATAGCGTTGAGCATAGCATTCTATTGCAAGAATTGAAATCTCTTCAGTTTCCACATTATTTAGTAGCCTGCATATCTGAATTCCTCCAAAACCGAGAGTTTTACTGTGCACTAAATGGCGTCCATTCTGGCAGATATAAGCAAGCTAGGGGAGTGCCGCAAGGAGCAGTCCTTTCACCAGTCCTTTTCAACATACTACTCAGCTCAATACCAGTTAATTATGACGTTCGCACTTACGTATATGCGGATGATATTGAGTTTTTTGCAACTGCATCGGATATTCAATCCCTTTATCTCCACTTGCGAACGTACCTAAACTCTATTGAGAATTGGTTGTGTGGCTTGCGTCTCACATTAAATGTCAACAAAAGCGCAGTCCTCGTATTTAACATAAAAGATTCTGTAAGTCTGTCTGTAATGTATCAGCAGCAAATAATACCACAGGTTAAATCATTAAAGTATTTAGGGGTCACTTATGATGATAATCTTTCATGGCAGCCCCACATTAACCATATTGCTACGAAAGGGGCTCGGGCCGTGGGCATGTTGCGCCGAATTAGTCGTCCCAGGTCTGGAATGCGGAGAGATGTCCTTTTAATGATTTATATTATGTATGTGCGTCCAATTTTAGAGTTTGGTTTAGTCTTGTTTTCTGGATCAGCAACTTATAAAATTTGACCGCTTGTTCTGTTGGAGCGAGAAGCACTTCGGTTGTGTCTGGGACTTCCAAAATTTGTTGCCAACAATGTGCTCTACCTTGAAGCCCGGATTCCACCCTTGATATATAGATTACAAATTCTAACCGTTCAGATGCACTTAAGGATATATGAATCAGAGTTTCACCGATCTATGTCTATTTTTTGCTGTCAACCGACCTCCTTTTTCGGTGTCCATTGGTCTAAATTTCACACCCCGCAGGTTGTTATGGTCAAAAATTTGCTGGACCCTTTAAATGTTTCCCTTCCTAGTATTCTACCCATACAAACCATCGGTTCATCTATTAAAATTGTCTTTGACGACATATTCCCGAATAATGCTAAAAGCTTATCATCCGTTATTCTAAACGGATTATTAGAAGACCATTTAAGAAGCCTTTCTGCTAGTTTAGTTGTAGCTACTGACGCATCTCAAAGTAATGAAAAGGCGGGTGTGGGTATATATTGTCCACATTTAGACTGGTCTTTTTCTGTCCGGCTTCCGGACTTCACCCCAATTTTTGAGGCAGAGTTTCTGGCGGTGGTACTCGCTTTACGAAAATTAGACTCCTCTTTTTCTAAAGTGGCAGTAATTTCCGACTCTTTATCCTTGTGTTCATCTCTCTCTTCGTCGGTGGATTCTGCAATAGTAAAAACCTTTGTCTCCCTGATACCTAGACATTTGAAAATTGTACATATGGTATGGGTTCCAGGCCACAGCAATTTGACTTTAAATGAATATGCTGACAATTTGGCAAAAGAATCCCTTAATGGCCCCATATTATCTATCCTTCCGGCGACCGCGTACATCACCGCAGCGAGGTTTCGAAGAAACGTCCTATTAAATATGAAAAATGGACATCTTTTAAGATCTGATGACTACCTGCATCTAAATTATTCTTGGAATAGAAAATTATGTCATTCACGGCAACTTGAGATTTCACTAACAAGGCTGCAATGCCGTATCCCACCTTTAAATTTCTATCTTTACAGGTCTGGTTTGGCACTGTTTCCCGTCTGCGCATGTTGCGGTGAACAAGAAACATTAGATCACTTTTTATTGTTTTGCCGCCGCTTTACTACGCTGAGAAAGCAGTTGATGGAAAGGCCATTGCAACAGCTTGGCCTTAGTTTAAGCAGCCCTACATTGTTATCATTTGGCGCCACAATCCTTGGGCACAGTCACAGGTCTGTGTTTACCGCCATGCAAAATTTTTTACTGGACTCAAATCGTTTGCCTTGCTAAATATTTAAACATCACTTGTTCTAAAATTGTAGTGTCAATTTCCCGTGAATGTTACCACTTTTCATTTTATATTTCACTTATTTCCCGTTTTGTTTCCTTTGCTCTACCCCTCAAATCATTTTTTTTTTATGCAAGTATATTTAAAAAAAAAAATCTTGGCTACCCAATTCTTGGCCGATCCCCCTCTGTGGGTATGTGCCATAAGTTATTTGGACAACAACAACAACAACAACTACATTGTAGGTCAGCATAAAATCTCTCAACGTCAGCTTCTTCAGCAGTAGTGGTCGGTGCATAGACTTGGATAACTGTTATGTTGAGAGGGTGACCTTGGATCCGAAGTGACATCATTCGGTCGTTTTTGGGGTTGTACCCTAGCACTGCTTTGCCCATTCTTCTGTTTACTATGAGAGCGACCCCATTCCTTCTCTTGGATTCGTGCCCACAATAAAAGACATAATGGTCGCCGGAGTTAAATTCTCCCATTCCGGTCCACTTGAGCTCGCTGATACCCAAGATATTGTGAGCCTTCCGTGGATGTTCTTTAATTTGTATATGCCATGATCTTCCTCTTTCATTTGTACATACCATCATCATCGTCCCGCAGCGCCGGCTCCGGCTCGCGCCTGGGTTTTGGTCACCGGATTAAAACGCTAGACAACGCATCGCTGGCCTTGCCGTCACGACCTTGCCGTCTCAACCTAGCCTTCTTTCACAAGTGGTGGAGGTCGAATTCGATCCCCTTGCTGCCTCTCGCTGGAGCTACGTTCCGGTCGCCGTTTGGCAACTACCACCATAACCATGTCCACTGAGAGCAATCCCGACCCGGCCGGACCCTCTACCTCAGCTGCACCGATGCCTCCGACTCTGCCCACACGTCAACGCGACCCACCGCTGTTCGCTGGTCGTCGTGACGAAGACGTGGATGACTGGCTTGACACATATGAACGCTGCAGTGCCTATAACCGGTGGGATGATGCTTTAAAATTCCTCAACGTTTCGTTCTATCTAATTGAGGTCGCCAGAAACTGGTTCATTAATCGCGAACCCCACACTACTAACTGGACCACTTTCAAACAGCAATTCCGCCAATACTTCGCCGACCCGGCAGTTCGGACTGAGATCGCGAGAAACAAGCTCGCTTCCCGCCTTCAAGGTCCCGATGAATCATATGCGTCTTACATAGAGGCTGTTCTTGCACTTTGTCGGCGCATTAGCCCCACCATGACGGAACCTGAACGTGTGCACCACGTCTTAAAAGTGATCAATGCTATGACATATCACACCTTAGTTGCCCAGAATCCTTCAAGTGTTGATTCAATTATTGCGACCTGTCAACGCCTCGACCAGCTGCAGTCCTCTCGATTACAGCCCGGCTTCGCAACTGGTCCGACCTCTGCTGACCTTGATCTGCGGGCAATGATTCGAGCAATCATCCGCGAGTAGGTTCAAGCCCTCAATCCTTTCTGTCGACATGGCTGCGATCATTCTTCCGCACCTCCTAATGACGCCGTTCTCCGTAACATGATTAAAGAAGAGTTAGCTACCATCAGCCGGCCTATGACAACCGAACCTTCTGCAAACCGCCCAGCGCCGACCTACGCGCACGTCGCTGCATCCTCCCCTTCTTTGGTTCCCCCGCCCCAACCAGCACCAACATACAATCACGTCAATGCAATGGCGATGGCTCAACCTACACAACCCAATTACGCACCTTGGCGTCCCCCCCGACCAGTCTGCTATTACTATGGCATTAGAGGACATATATCCCGCTTCTGTCGCCGTCGCCTTCAGAACGAGCGCCGTGGTTACGACACCTTCGAATGCGACATGCCTTCAACCTCATATCAACGCCGGTCTATTCCAAGCCCACCTCGACGATCCTCCCCACCTCCAGTATCTTCCTCTGAGCCTCGTGGGAACCATGTATCCCGACGCCGGTCCACAACACCATACCGCCGCTCAGTTTCCCCTCTCCGCCTCGCAACCGTTCTCCCTGTCCGCCATTCAGAAAACTAAGTGTTGCAGTTTCCGGAGGTCAAACTGCACTCTGCGAACTTACTAAAAGTCCTCCTGATCGCCCGTATAACGTGATTGCTGTTATCGCTGAAGGTTTACCGGTTGAAGCTTTGATTGATACAGGGGCTGCAATTTCTGTCATTCACGCTGATTTGTGCTACCGTTTGCGAAAAGTGACAACCCCACATGATGGGCCTGAACTCCGTGGAGCCAATGACGTCCCTTTGCGCCCTTCAGCGAAGTGCACCGTACGAGTTGTTATCGACGGCATCCGCCATCATGTGCAGTTTGCTGTGCTCTCACCTTGTGCGCATCTCATGATTTTCGGATGGGATTTTTTGTCAACCGCTTCAGCGTTAATTTCTTGTGGTGACTGTGTTATCCATATGACAGACAGCGATTTTTCTGACTTTTCTGAACGACATCATCCCCTCGTTGCCGCCGCTGATACTGTTTTACCTCCTCAATGCGAAAAACTGCTTACTGTTGTTTCTGACCACATCACGGACGGGGACGTACTCATTGCACCATCATATAGTCATCTTCCACGCGGCATCGCCTTCCCGTCAAGTCTTGTCCGGTTCCACAACGGCTCAGCGACAGTAGTGGCCACTAACACTTCACGTGAATCCCTCGTGCTCCCAAAAGGAACTTCTCTGAATTGTATGGTGGATGCTCAACCTTTTTCCCTGATGGTGCTCACCGCCCCTCCGCCTCAGCAACGTGTTTCGACAGACGTCTCTCTTTCTGTTCTCGCAAAGACTATTAATCCTAAACTCCCGCCGAACCAACGCCAAGAACTGCTGACATTGCTTCGACACCACCAAGCCATTTTTGATGCCACTTCCACACCTCTTGGACGGACTAGTGTTGCGCACCATCGCATCATTACTGAAGGTAACTCTATCATTCGCCGAAGGCCTTATCGGGTTTCCCTCTCTGAACGAAAAGTAATTGAAGAAAATGTAAATGACATGCTTCATCGCAATATAATTCGTCCTTCAACAAGCCCATGGTCCTCCCCAGTAGTGCTAGTTAAAAAAAAGGACCGCTCGGTACGCTTTTGTGTTGATTACCGCGCACTCAACAAAATTACCCGCAAAGATGTATATCCGATGCCACGAATTGATGACGCCCTTGACTCTCTCCAAGGCTCCGAATATTTCTCGACCTTGGACCTTCGCTCAGGTTATTGGCAAATACCTATGCACGAGGACGACAAAGAAAAAACCGCTTTCGCAACACCCAATGGCCTTTACGAATTTAATGTTATGCCTTTCGGACTTTGTAACGCACCAGCGACATTTGAAAGAATGATCGATACTGTGCTTCGTGGCCTAAAATGGAGAACCTGTTTGTGTTACTTGGACGACATTGTTGTCTTTTCGGAAACCTTTAATGACCATCTGACGCGCCTGAATGAAGTCCTCACCTGTCTCGCTTCGGCAGGCCGTCAGCTCAACACCAGAAGTGCCACTTTGCACAGAAGGAAATTAGAATATTGGGACATTTGGTCAGCCATGTCGGCATTCGCCCTGATCCTGAAAAAATAATCGCGGTCTTGAACTTTGCTCGTCCACAACGGACTACAGATTTGCGCAGTTTCCTCGGCCTCGCGTCTTATTTCCGGCGTTTTATAAGGTATTTTGCAACTATTGCTGCACCACTTCATGAGCTACTAAAAGCACGCAGCCCTTTCGTGTGGACTGAGTAGTGCGAAACTGCTTTTAATGACCTCAAGCACGCCCTCACATCAGATCCTGTTCTTGGCCACTTCAGTGACAGCGCTCCAACTATCCTGCACACCGATGCCAGTGGTCACGGTCTTGGCGCTGTACTTCTGCAGCGTGATGCAACATCGCGTGAGAAAGTGATTGCATTTGCCAGTCGGACTCTCACTCCAGCTGAGAAAAACTACACCATTACCGAGCAGGAGTGTCTTGCTGTCATCTGGGCTGTCCAAAAATTTCGCCCTTACCTATACGGTCGGCACTTCACAGTTGTGACCGACCACCATGCTCTTTGCTGGTTGTCTTCACTCAAAATTTTGACAGGCCGACTTGGCCGCTGGATTCTACGCCTGCAAGAATACCATTTCGACGTCACTTATAAATCTGGTCGCCAACACCAAGACGCCGACGCTCTCTCTTGCTGTCCCCTTTCGGAATCCACTTGCTGCTTTTCTTCCCAATTCATTTCCACCTCTGACCAGAGCCGACCATCTCTTTGCCCGACTTTTATCACAACCGTTTGTTTTGACGACTCTGAGAACAAGCACGCTCTCCGCTCACAGCAATTAGCCAATGCCTACTGCCGTCCTATCATCGACCGCCTTATCGGCGCTTCGGGCCCTCCCAATGCTAGGCTTCGCCGACAGTTTCGCAATTTCAAGCTCGAAGATGGCATCTTACTCCGCTACGTGTATTGCCCTGATGGAACTCGCTGGATCCCAGTCGCGCCGCGTGTGCTTTGCCCACGTATACTGGCGGCTCTCCACGATGACGCTACTGCAGGTCACCTTGGTTTTGACAAAACCTACGACCGCGTGAGAAAACGATTCTTTTGGCCTGGCTTATCTTCCACCGTTGCCAAATACGTCGCATCCTGCCCTCTGTGCCAACGTCGCAAACGGCTGACTTCTTCGCCCGCTGGCCTTCTACAACCTCTTCCTTGTCCCACCACGCCATTCGACGTAGTCGGCATCAACTTATATGGTCCCCTACCTCTCTCCTATGGGGGTAACCATTGGATTATAACAGCTGTCGACCACCTTACACGCTACGCTGAGACAGCACCTGTACCGACTGGTTCCACTGAAGAAGTAGCAAATTTCTTTTTGCGATCAATTGTGCTGCGTCATGGCGCTCCTCGGGTGCTCCTCAGTGACCGCGGTACAGCCTTCTTATCGAAAGTCGTTGCCGAAGTTCTTCACGCCTCATCCACCCTTCATAAGACAACCTCAAGCTACCATCCCCAGACTAACGGTCTGACTGAGCGATTTCATCGCACCTTGTCGGACATGATATCAATGTACATCACACCAGATCATCGAAATTGGGACATTATTCTATCATTCGTCACATTCGCCTATAATACAGCAGTACAGCGAACTACCGGTTACTCTCCATTTTTCCTTGTTTACGGCCGTCCTCCCACTACAATTCTCGACGCTTCCTTCTTCTCTACGCCCGACTACTCCACATCAGTACCTACCCATTTTTTATCTCGTGTGGCCAGATGCCGTCATCTTGCCCGCGTCAACACGGCAGCGTGCCAGGAAGTCCGCAAAACTCGCTATGATTCTACACATCGAGTGGTCTCTTTTCGTCCTGGTGACGAAGTACTGCTTTACACACCATTGCGCAGCCCTGGCCTTAGTGACAAATTCCACCACCGCTACGTAGGTCCCTATGAGGTCATAAGCCAAACTTCTCCAGTGAACTACAAAGTAACGCCTGTTGATCCCCCAGCTGATCGACGCCACCGTGGAACTGAAATTGTTCATGTGTCTCGCCTGAAACCGTTTGTGCGCCGCGATGCATCGGTTAGGTAGGAGCGGCCAGGCTGGCCGCTTCCGACCCCCCGGGAAGATTGTGTGAGCCTTCCGTGGATGTTCTTTAATTTGTATATGCCATGATCTTCCTCTTTCATTTGTACATACCATCATCATCGTCCCGCGGCGCCGGCTCCGGCTCGCGCCTGGGTTTTGGTCACCGGATCAAAACGCTAGGCAAGGCATCGCTGGCCTTGCCGTCACGACCTTGCCGTCTCAACCTAGCCTTCTTTCACAATATCAATTTTCAATCTGTTCATTTCTCGCTTGACGACATCCAGTTTACCTTGCGTCATAGATCTTACATTTAATGTTGCTATGTGATATATCTCCTTGCAACATCGGACTTTCCGGTCGCTTCCCGACACATCCACAACTGAGCGTCCTTTTGGCTTTAGCCCAGCCGCTTCATTCGTCCTGGAGCTACTAGGAATCGCCCTTTGTTCATCCCCAGTAACATGTGGGACGCCTTCCAACCTGGGGGGCTCATCTTCCGGCGCCATATCATTAATGGTATTGTGACTGGCCATAGGGTTTTCTTGGCAGGAAATACTGGAGTGGGTTGCCATTACCTTCTCCAGTGAATCACATTTTGTCAGAACTCTCTGCCGTGACCTGTCTATCTTGGGTGGCCCTACACAGCAGAGCTCACGACTTCATCGAGTTTCGCAAGCCCCTCCGCCACGACAAGGCAGTGATCCATGAAGGGGCAGCACCTTATAGTCAGGGCTTAATAAAGTAATTGGTTGCCTGTCTCCAGGGCGGGATGATTTTAGGTAAAGAACAACGCGACCAGTTCTGAAGGAATCTAGAAACAATTGCTACCCGAAACGGAGCTTCATTACCTTTATGAAAAGGGGACCCGCCTCATGCCACAACTGCGAAAATCCCACTAGGAGACCTGGCTCAGGCGCCGAACACCCCCCCCCCCCCTCCCCCCCAAGTAGAACAAAGTCTGCTATGACGTGAGGGCCCACGTAGGGCCCGTGGGAGCAGCCCATAAGGGCCCCATGCGGGATTTACAACACGTACCTAGAGGGGCCCCGCGTGGGCTGAACAAATTTTGCCGCGATCGGTTCCAATCTGTATCCGTGTGAGCAGCCAAAATAGGGCTGCCGCCAGCATTCATCCTAGATAGCCGAATGTGGGCAGCATACCAGAATCACTAATGGGTCCTATTTTTGGGCATTCAGTGCCGACCCATTGATCAAAGGTTTAATTTTTAACCTGATTAATCCCTCCACTACCTGAATTGTACCGGCGCGGGCTTTGCGGAGGCCAGTCGATTTCGGGCTGGTCCGCGTGCTGCCATCATGGTTGAGTCTTGGCATTTTCGGTGCTGCCCAATTTCCATTAATCATCAAATGTGAAACATTCAGCACTATTTCTTTACCTTGTATTCGACACTTAGTAACATAAGAGAGATTTATTTCCAATACTGCAAAAATGTGGGCTGGCCCACATCACCCCTAAAATGTTGGTGTGAATATTTATTTCGGTGGTGTGTGTAGAATAATAATGGCGCAGGAAAAATTGGAGGTAATTCATTACTTACTCGTAAAGCGGAACAGTTACTGCTGCATATTTTCTGCCAATACTGCATAATTAACTTAGTTTTTAGAGTACAAACAGATCGTATTTATTCATTGCACGGATACGCTTATGACAGTTATGTAAAAACCCAGATTAGCGGGCACTATTAGCGGGCATTATAACATGAATTATATAAATAAAATGGTGCCTTAAATTGATGAAATGCACTAAAATTCTCTTAATTAGCATTATTATGCACCGGTATTTCATTCTGAACCTTTTTACACTTTTGAACCCCCCTGTTTGATATTTTGTTCTGTATTGAAAACTTATTCAGTAATTGCAATGATTTCACTCGTCATGGCCTATCGCCACCAGTCATCTATCACTAGTACCGATTATTTCCATGATATGGATTGCGAGTTCTGCCCATCAAGTCTTCGTGCACCCAGACCTTGCTTCCTCGACGCATGTGTTTCTCAGGCGAGACGCTGTAAGTGCCTGTTACCCCCTCATACGACGGCCCGTACCGCGTCCTCAACAAGACGACCAAGTCAGCGACAATCCTGCTGGATGGTCGTGAAGATCTCTCTAGATCGCCTCAAACCCGCGTACCTTGAGACACCTCCCCAGGAGCTCCCCTCAGATGTTCCCGGCTTATCTGCAGACCTGCTTGCCGCCGCGGCACTCCCATCTCTGCCCCGTCGGCGCGTACATTTCGCCGTTCTGTCTAGGCGGGGGACCCTATAGCACCCGCCGACGCTCTAAAGCGGAGACGCTGAGATCAGCGTTACCAGCCGTGTTAGAGGAAAATAAAGATGTACAGCGCGTGGTCGGAGCGCAAGCACGGCACGAGCTGTTTAGAATGAGAAGCCTGCCACGCTGGTCATCTTGCTCTGGTGCTCCGCTGCGACCCTGCAAATTTGCAACACTGTCATTGTCACTCACGAAGAGTGAAATGTCCGCATATGCAGATATACCGAGCATCTCTTGTCCTAATAATAATAATTGGTTCACATGGAAGGGAAAAGCGCAGTATCTGTCACACTTGCTCTGTGCACACCTGACCTGCGTCATAAAGGAAGGGAGGAAAATGGAAAGAGAGAAAGAGGAGCCGTAGTGGAAGGCTACGGCGTAATTTCGACCACCTGGGGATCTTTAACTTGCGCTGACATCGCACAGCACACGGACGCCTCTTCGTTTCGCCTCCATCAAAACGCAGCCGCCGAGGTCGGGTTCGAACCCGGGAAATCTACTGATGGAAAATCTCGAGTACGCCTGCCCGCGGCGACCCTACGCAGCAGCGGGTCGAGCGAAAGTATGAAGAATACCGGCGAGACCTGGCACCCCTGACGCACTCCCCGCGTAACCGGAAAGGTGGAGGCAATTTGGCCATTCAGTAGTAGTTCGCTGCAAACGTCTGTGTGAAGGCCGCGTAGGAGCTGAACGAATTCGTCAGGAGAGCCAAATGAGGGGAGCACGATGAACAAGTAACCATGTTCAACGCAGTCGGAGGCCTTCGCCTGGTCCAAGGAAACAAATGCACCAGTGATCCGTTTGGCACAGGCGTATTCGAAGACGTCTCTCGTCAGTGTCAGTGAAGCGAACACCGATCGTCCAGGTACCGAACAGGACTGGTATGGACTAACCATATCCTGAAGGCAGATTCGCGCCCTACGTACTAGCAATGTGGCTACGAGTTTACAGTTGGTGTTAGGGTGGGTAATCGGTGGCCACTGCGAGGGTCTCGAAAGTTAAAGACCATGCAGTTCCGTATTGCATGTGGAGGTAGTGATACATCACATACATGTAGTTGTCATGCTAAAACACGCGCATAGCTGCGCTACCTAATTCTGTGCCAGCTCTGAACGAGAAAAAATTTCGGCGTGTGCTCATGTGAGCAGTGTGAGCCAAACCCACAGCCTTTCAGGTATTCCTTACAGTTGCTATCATGGTCAGCACCTCATCCTTGTGAGCAAAAAATGACGGGCATTATTCTGACAGATAATAGTCGGCTATTGATACCGCGGAACACTGATTCATTGATGGGTTGTAGGAATTAACGGTATACGATATGCTGTCACCAAGTTGGTAGATGCTGCCAACTCGTGGTGCGAGGTGCGAGGGTTGGATAAGCAACAACACTCGAGGGTCCTTGGATGTCAATCCGGGCACCCTACGCCCAGGCCACGCAGGAGCATAATCACGGGTAGATGACAAGGAATATTTATATCAATGCCGCGTGGTCACAATTACGACCGGTAGCTGGACAATATGGTGACTTATAGCGGTATGTTGATGGGAATGTGCGAGATTTTAGAGTCACAAGCTGAGCAATTAGTAATTAGAAGAAATTACACCTGTGAAGACAAGGTGCCACAAGAGGAGACAGACGGGAGCCGTTAATGCAGTCGCGTCATGCCATAAGGCGGAGCCTAAGTATCCCCTCTCCCCAGACATGAGCGTAAGCTCTTACTTCTCACATTTGATGATTTATGTCGGTTTGTCAAGGCTCCAAATTTCTCTGAGTCGGAAACAGTATTCATCATGGTGGTGCACCACCATATCAATCGAAGATGGCATCCACTCTAATTTGTATCATCAGCGCGAACACGATCAGGAAAAAAAGACCCGAGCTTTTAGTCTCTATGACGCGCGCGAAGGTCGACTGGACCTTCTCTGTGATTCTCTTCACACCTCCCACGAGGTGGACGGGATTTCCACTCGCTTTATTCTTTCGAGACGTAACAGCAATCAGGCCTTGGATTATCTGCCGCCAGAAGAACTCGTTCGTCCGGTTAACTTGAGCCACAACCTCATGCCATTTCCTTGCTGATGCTGGCGTTGGAGATAATGCGAACAGCATTGGTGCTGTCATTACGAGTGTAAGATTTTGCACTGGCGGGTAGCATGGCCTACTAGGGGGGGGGGGGGGGGGGGGGGCACCGAATAGCTTGAGAAGTTCAGGAGCAAGTACATTGCGCCGAAGCACGAACCGAGACTTTTTGCCTGGCAGGAAAATGCCGCGGAGACATATACTACGTAGCAGGGATCAAATTGCGAAGAAAAGACCTGGTCATTGAAAAAAGAATTGTACTTGGAAAACACGATCTGCCTGGCTAATATTTAGTTGCGATCCCTTTGTATCACTATCGTAACACAATCAGCGTAGCTACGACACCGAGAGTCACGATGTTGTGGCCTTCAAAAATCAGTGTGGCATATCTGCAGATGGCTTCACGCAGTTACTATGTGCTTATCTAAAATCGATAGTAACTGAGTGCAACGGTTCGAGATTATTCGGAAGCAAGGCATATGCATTGGTGCATGCATCTCCCACAGTTTGAGCTACCTGTTCCTAGCCTTGCACGACAGAACCTTGAAGGAACAACTCGATACTTCAAGTGTTCTCAAAAGTTTTCGATACGTTGGCGACTTCTTGATGTTCCTAGATTTTGATAATGAGGCTTTTCAAAGAGAAGTAAATGAAGTTATCCCCGCTTTTTCGACCACTTTATCACGTCTTGTAGTTACTTATGAATATCGAGGAGAAAATGCTATGCGAATTATAGTGCTAAAGATTTTGTTTTTTGACAAAACCACATGTTGTGGGTATAATTGAACCGAGAGCCAATAAGTCCATCCTGTCTGCGATTCAGCCCACTAAAAACAGTTAAAAGTAACATCATGAAGTCAACATTTCAAAACGCACACACAAAGGCGTGTGAACACAATCTGCTGGACAGCTGTTGTAATCAAGGGTAGAGGCTGACGCAGTCAGGTTACCTGCAATCCGTCATTTTATCTGCAATGCCGAAAGTTGGGCGAGTTGGTTAACATTCATGATGGAAAATAGAGCGAAAGTACACGAAGGACGGAAGGAAATAAGACACGGGCAAGCGCTAACTCGCAACTGCAGGGTTTATTGCTGAAGCACGCAATAAATACAGGTCACATGAAAAAAATACCAGAAAAAACAAAAGGAGAGAGAAGAGAGAGAGAGAAGCATCCTCCTAAATGGGAAGCTAGGTCATAACATAGGTCCTTCCGTCCTTCGTGTACTTTCGCGCTATTTTCCATCATGAATTTCATCTGCAGCAGTAAATGTCCTGAGAGATATGAGGCACGAAGATGAAGCCCAAGATGACCGCGTGAGCCGAACATGAGGTTGCCCTTCTGTCGTACCTGCACCAAATATATCATAATCTGAAGAACATTGGTAAAAGCAGGCTTAGACGTAGTTTTTTTAGCACCACCGCGCCTGTCGAGACTGTGCAGCAATGTTAACAAAACGTAAATGAAAGTGCACAGAAGACGGGCTGGCTTTCTTGGCGTCCTCAGTGTCATCATCCACCCGCAGCCACAATGTACGCACCGTCCTCGCCATCGATGTAGAAAATGATTATGATAATATCAGTCATGCTGCTATTCTAGATTCAAATGACATGCTCCATTTATCACATAGACTAGGCAATTTTGTAAAAGCTTCTTGAAGATCGACAATTTGCAATATGCCTCAGTGGCGATGCCATTGGATCATTTGTCCCTCTCACGGCGTACCCCAGAGATCAGTGTTGTCACCAACATTATTTAATATTGCATTTATCTCCCTTGCATGGAGGTTACATGAAACGTCTAATGTTAAATTCTTAATTTACGCTGATGATATCACGGTGTGGAGCACACACAACGACCTACTGACTCAATCCGCTGCCTTGCGATCAGCTTTAGATATTATACGTCCACATATGCATCTTCCATTGGGCTTGAACTTTCCGCCAGTAAAACTACGTTCATATCAGTCGCTAACCGCTGGCGGCGCCGTAAACTAGCGGCAACACCTATTCGTCTACATCAGTCTGGAACGCCACTTCAGGATAGTTCAACAGTAAAAATATTGGGTTTAACAATTCATGAGTCAGGACCTGGAACTTCACGGCTGTCTCGCGCTAAAAAACAGGCGTTGCAGATTCTGGGTCTGATCAGACGCATTGCTCCAAAAACGGGTGGCGTTCGCTCAGATGTTGCAAGACTGTTGATACGGGCAGTTGTGCAACCGCGCCTTGTTTATAAAGCCCAATTTCAGCATTTGACAAGGGCACAATGCGATCGCCTTGAAGGTCTAAATCGAGAAGATTTGAGGGTCATCACCTGCCTACCTCGTATCACATCAATCGTGGGGCTCCAAGAAAACGCATAGCTAAACACAATAGATGAACTAGTGCAGCAACAACGTGATTCCCGCAGGCTTAAGGCCAACTCTCTTGCGCAACGTGCGCTTTGAGCCCTTATGCTTCGGTACATTCACTTCTACCACCGCCTCTGCCAGTTCTTCCTCCTTAGAGTTTTGTACAGCTGAGCGATAACAAGTCAACTGATTTACGACGACCCAGAACACAGAAAATGGCGTCGTCACTTCGAGACCGAATTAAGGAACAAGACGCCCGCTTGCCTCAAGGTTTCATTATAACATACGCTGACGCAAGCATCCAAGCCTGCGAAGTGACAACTGCAGTTTACTGCCCTAACAAGTCTTCATTGAGCAAGACATCAACGTTTCAATTACTGGAACCTCCATGTTCGTTTTGTGTGCAACTGCTTGCAGTGCAAAAGGCGATTCGCTTTGTGACGGCCATGCCCATGCTTCCCACGGCCCGTATTGTCATACTCACTGATGAGCTCCAATGACAAAGCTACTTAGGCTCGTTGGTAGTGGCACAGAAATCTGCTAAAAGATACACAGTCTAGTGGCACGCATACCACAGCTAGTTCTTAATGAGTGGACTCCGCCTGACCTTTTAAGTGCTCAAAGCCACGCAGATTCTGCGACCCGCCTTTCACCCTCAACCTCGCTATCGCCAAACCTCATAAAACCTTACTTTTAACAAGAAAGGTGCACCTCGGACGCTGTACACGTGCTTTCATATATCCGTGTACGTTAAGCATTCCCCGCGGTCTAACCCGTTCAAAAGAGGTGACGCTTCGGAGGATTACAGTTAGGGTGGCCTGATACGTACCAGCACTGATTCAAAAATGGCCTCAATTTCGAGATTGGTATCCATACCCTGGGTGCCTGTCTGCAAGTCTAGCAATGCAGAAGCTGACATCCATCACCTGTTGTGGGAATGTCCGGCGCTGAAGCCGACGCGCATCCGACACCTGGTGGCAGCTGGCCTCTCCCCCCCCCCCCCCCCCCCCCCATATTCCGCAGTCACATGCCGCTTGGACGCAGGGACCACATCATCGTTCACTCCTCGACTACATTGCATGCCAACCTGTTCCATTTATTTGACCGCACTCTTCATCCTTCATAGCATCCTTTTTATGCCGTAAGGCAATAAACATCGCAAAAAAAATGCCTTCACAGACAATAAGGCAAATGCAGTGCAATGAATTGTCAGCAACGCAATCCAAGTCATCAGGTTTGCATAACACTCCTCTCCCACCAAATGCTTGCACCTCTGAAATCTGCACGTATCGGCTGGCTGCAGCTTTCAGTTTATTTTGGATAAGACTAGGATTTTTATTCTAATTACGCCATCTCCTACACGAATGAGTGCCACAGGGATATGCTTGACACAATTGGTAGAATAACAAACATTTTAGTGGTATGCTATCAGCCGGAAAACTAACGAACAAGTTACAGAGTCAGTAGCGGGTTCGTGCATTTTCTTCTCTTCCTACAGTCACAACAATTGACATCTCAAAGCACACGGACGGCTCCGTTTCGCCTCTATCGATACTTAATTACAGCCAGTTAAGTGGTTTACAGTACAGGAAAGACCCAGCATCTGTCACTCGCATAACAGGAACTGATTGGTATATTGAAACAATAATGGCACCATCGAATAGAGCAGAAAGGAAAAATGTGCAAATGACAAAATGGTTATGTGGGTAATTGAGTTATTAGTTAGAGACAAGTGGTTTACAGGACTGGGAAGGCCTAATATCCATTACTCGCGGAATGCCGCTCACACATCTCGCGAACAACACAGCAACGCTTACGAGTACGCATTTTTCCAGTGCAGTTTCTGCAGTTATCTTTTTTATTTCTTTACCTTCCAGTTTTTGCGCCACAACCAAAGCCGCGATCTTAAAGGTACAGCGTAAATATACCGAGATCACTGCAGAATGCGCACTGGATAAATGCGAAAGCTTGAGTGCTGTTGCACACGGCACATCGCACGGTGCTTTTATAGCTGTTCTAAACAAAGCCAGGCATCGCACCAAAGAGTGAACATTTATTTGGCCTGCGTCGGGCCCCGAGGGTGAAGGGTGGCTGTGCCTGGCCCTGCGGGGCTGGGACTGGTACTGGTCAACGCCGCTTGCAGCGGGGGCTAGCCAGCCACTGATTTTTATCTGCTGTAGACCGTCATTGCACCCGCCACTGCTTCGATGGGGGTGGACGACGGCGCGCGTCTTTCTCGCCCTCTTCTTTTTTCTTTCTTGTCTATTTTCTCTTCTGTCTGCACGAGGCAGCGGAGGTGGCTCAGCTATACTGAGCCAGCAGCAGGCCAGGGCATTTTCTTTTTCTTCTTCCTACAGAGAACAGGCAGCAGATGTGCTGTTGACCAAATAACATATAGCCCATACCCACAGGGGGAGATCGGCCAAGAATTGGGTAGCAAAGAAAATTTTTGAAGTATACTTGCATGTAAAAAAAGTGATTTGAGGGGTAGAGGAAAGGAAACAAAAAGGTAAATAACTGAAATATAAAATGAAAAGTGGTAACACTCACGGGAGTATCACACTAATTGTAGAACAAGTGATGTTTAAATATTTAGCAAGGCAAACGATTTGATTCCAGTAAAAAAATTTGCATGGCGGTGAAAACAGACCTGTGACTGTGTCCAAGGATGGTGGCGCCAAATTATAACAATATCGGGCTACTTAAACTGAGGCCAAGCTGTTGCAAGGGCCTTTCCAGCAACTGTCTTCTCAACGTAGTGAAGCGGCGGCAAAACAATAAAAAGGGATCTATAATTCCTGTTCCCCGCAAAATGCGCACACTGGAGAAAGTGCCAAACCAGAACTGTAAAGGTAGATATTTAAAGGTGGGATACGACATCGCAGCCTTGTTAGAAAAATCTCAAGTTGCTGTGAATAACATAACTTTCTATTCCAAGAATAATTTAGATGCAGGTAGTCATCAGATCTTAAAAGATGTCCATTTGTTATTTTTAATAGAACGTTTCACTGAAACCTCGCTGCGGTGATGTACGCTGTCGCCGGAAGGGCAGATAATACCGAGACATTGAGGGACTCTTTTGCCAAACTATCAGCATATTCATTTAAAGTCACATTGCTGTGGCCTGGTACCCATACAAGTTTCAAATGTCGAGGGATCAGGGAGAGAAAGGTTTTTACTATTGCAGAATTCGAAGAGAGGGATAAGCACAAGGATAGAGAGTCGAAAATTACAGACACTTCAGAAAAAAAGGAGTCCAATTTTCGTAAAGCGAGTACCATCGCCAGAAACTCCGCTTCAAAAATTGGGGTGAATATCCGGAAGCCGGACAGAAAAATACCAGTCTAAATGCGGACAATATATACCCAGCCGCACCTTTTGATTACATTGAGATGCGTCAGCAGCTATTAATAAACTAGCAGAAAGGCTTCTTAAATGATCTTGTAATAATCCGATTAGAATAACGGATGATAAGTCTTTAGCATTATTAGGGAATATGTCGTGTGGGGCTCCGCAGCCCCTTTAAGTGTTTTAAACCGCAGCGCGTCTTCCTCTTTGTGTTGTGTTTGCACGGGCAGCGCGAGTGCGCATGAGCGAGCAGATAATATTAGGGGGCGTGATGTTAGCGGCGGCAGACGAGGGTAGATAAGCGCGTCGGAAGCAAGGCGCGGGGCCTTTTTTGCCCCGGCGGAGAGGCCGGCGCGGAGCAGCCGGCGAGCGTCAAGGGCCAGCAGGGTGTGCACGGACGACTGAAAGAAGATCACCGACACGAAGATGGAAGCAGTGCCTGAAGAAACGGCCTAGGCGTATTCGTGTCAGTTGCTGTCACGCGAGGAGCAATGCTTCTTGTGTCGCCGTTAGCGCTTTGGCTCCATTGCTCGTTTTATTCGCTCCGCAGTGTGTTTTGTTTCGCCGCTGTAAAGCCCCTGACATTCTTCCCGCTTTCCGTTAGTGTTCAATTGTCGCGCGCATGAACAGCCTGTTCACAGCGCAGCAGCGCCTTATGTTTCTCTGTTTTGCTTTTTTTGTTTATCCGGAATAAATCGGTGTATTTAAGAGACTGGATTTGTCACTCGTCGGGCGAGACCATGGCTGAAGGATCCGGTTCTTTTGAAGGCGAGGCCTTCAGTCGTCAAAGACAATTTCAACAAACGACCCGCTGGTTTGTAGGTGTAGATTACTAGGAAGGGAAACATTTAAAAGGTCTAGCAAATGTTTGGCCTTAACTACCTACGGGGTGTGAATTTCAGGCCAATGGACACCGAAAAAGAAGGTCGGTTGACAGCAAAAGTAGACACAGATCGGTGAAACCCTGATTCTCCTTAGGTACGTCTGAACAAAAGAATTCGTAATCTACGTATCAAAGGAGGAATCTGGACTTCAAGGTAGAACACATTGTTGGCAACAAATTTTGGAAGTCCAAGACACAACCGAAGCGCTTCTCGCTCCAAGAGAACAAATGGCCGCATTTTATAAGCTGTAGAGCCAGAAAACAAGACTGAACCGAACTGTAAAATTGGACGCACATACATAACATAAACCTTTAAAAACACATCTCTCCGCATTCGAGACCGGGGACGACTAATTCGGCGCAACATGCCCACGGCCCGAACCCCTTTCGTAGCAGTATGGTTACTGTGGGGCTGCCATGAAAGATTATCATAAGTGACCCCTAAATACTTTAATGATTTAACCGGAGGTAATATTTGTTGCTGATACATTACGGACAGACGTACAGGATATTTTATATTGAATACAAGAACCGCACTTTTGTTCACATTTATTGCGAGACGCAAGCCACACAACCAATTCTCAATAGAGTTTAGGCACGTTTGCAAGAGGAGATAAAGGGATTGAATGTCCGATGCAGCTGCAGAAAACGCAATACCATCTGCCTATACGTAAGTGCGAACGTCATGATTAACTGGAATTGAGCTGAGTAGTATGTTGAAAAACACAGGTGAGAGGACTGCTCCTTGCGGCACTTTCCTGGCTTGCTAAATCTGCCAGAATGAACGCCATTTAATGCGCAGTAAAACTCTCGGTTTTGGAGGAGTTTGGATATCCAGGCTACTAAATAATGTGGAAACTGAAGAGCTTTTAATTTTTGTAATAGAGTGCTATGTTCAACACTATCATAGGCTTTGGCTATATCTAGCGTTATCAAGGCAGCGTGCATTTTTTGGCGCCGCGCTAAAAGAACTCGACTCTCGAGGTCAGCATGCGCATTCCAGATGGAACACTTTTGACGGAAACCAATTTGACCAGAGCTGAGGATATTTTCTTGATTCATAAAGTCCGAAATACGTATTTCAATTAATTTTGAAATGTTGATGTTAATGCAATTGGTCTAATATTATCTATGGAAAAGGCACCGCCTTTGTTCTTAAGTAAAGGAATTACTGTGGCAAGTTTCCATTCTGGGTGTATCCAAGCATGTTTGATGGAATAATTTACCAGCTCTAATAACGTGTCAGGTGACTCCTCAGAAAGAATTTTTAACATTTTTGAAGTTACGTTATCAGGACCGGGAGCAGCGGCTGGTAATCTCTTAACTATAGGAGAAAGCTCAGAAATAGAAATTTGAGGATGACAATTAACTGGATCCATTGGCATTACACATATCGAGCATGAAGAAAGTGTAGACGAGAAACGCTTCTGCAGTCCTTTGGCAATTGTTTCAGTTGTGTCTATTGCTTCATGGGGAGTCAAAATAAGAGTATGTAGATTTTGTGATTGCGGAATCTTTTTCCGCGAGCGTACAAAACCAAAAAGAGCAGTTCACTTGCCAGATTTAGACAGGAAATCAAAATGCCTAACATCATACTCGTCCTTCGCTTTTGCAACTGTACGTTTAAAAGTAGCTGCAATGAACTTATAATCATGCCAGTCTTTCGGGCACTGGTTGGAAAGAAGCTTTTTCCATGCCGCCTTTCTACGTCTATAATCTCGGGAACAATCAGCATTACACCAAACAGCTGCAGTATTCTCCTTTGAGCTCCGTACCAAGATCTCAGACTTCTTACGGCAATCCTCAATAGCATAGGCGTTTTGATTTTTGTTCTTCATTCGGGTTAGTCACTGACTCAGTATTAGAGCGTAAAGTTAACTGAAAATTAATATAGTTAATAAATGAATTCAACTGAGATGTCGTTGGAGTTACAGGGTAATTAACATAAAAAGCAATCGGTATGTGGTCGCTAGAGGTGCCACAATCAAGTGTCGACCAATTATTAACAAAAAGGCGGGGAGAGGTAAAAGTTAAATCTAACACAGATTGAGAGTGTTTTCTTATGAAAGTGGCCGAATCCGAATTTCTACAGGAAAAGTTATGTGTTAGCCAATCCCAAAGACGCTTGCCGCAACTATCTGTCGTTTATTCCCATGACACATGATGTGAATTAAAATCACCAGCAAGCAGAACCGAGTTCCAACAATTAACTAATAGCAGATCTAGATGTTTTGCATCTTGTAAGCCCCTAGGGAAATTAACATTCACTAAGAAAAACGGACAGCGCCCTGGAATTTTAAAGTCTACGTTTAATAACTCACAATCTGGAGAAGATAGCTGAAAAGAAATCTTAGCCCTGTGAGAGAATTTTGTAGAGACGAATATAATTAAACTTCCTCCTTTTGATTGGTGATCTTGTCGGAATGAATGATAGGTTTGTAAATAGAAATGCTTATCGGCTTTTAGCCAAGTTTCTTGCAAAATAATTATACAGGATTATACTGAGAAGAAATGTAAACTAAATCCGTTGAACCTGTTAGAATTAAACGACAGTTCCGCTGGATAATTTTTAGTGCCCCTATGATTGCGAAATCTGGGCAGCCGCAACTGCTTGCCCAAAAATATTCTCCTTTGGCTTTGATGCATGCTGATGTTTCTTTGATTTTGGTTGGGACCGCGGAGAATGATAGTTGGACATGGGAGACCCACACCGTTTTAAAATTCTTACGTCTGATTCCATCATCTCTGTGTCATTAATGACTCCATCCTCGTTTGTAGGAGTAGATCTCGGAGCCGAAGCAACAGCAGTGCTTTCAAGCATTTGAGACCTTTCCGAAGGCATGTTTGCTATGACAGGGGCTGTTTCTGAATGCAGGGATCAAAACTGCCAGAACGCTAGAAAAACTCTCTAGACAGTAGCAGCTATTCGGCCCACCATTTTAGTCATTGAGGCTTCCACTGCAACCACAATCGCCTTTGAGATTGATGCATTCAGAGGCGCACCTGATCGGATTGACACAGCTACATAACCATGCAGTCGCCCTTTAACTTCTGTTATAGCGTCACGACGCGAACAGCGTTTTCTGTCTATTACTTTTAGAATTTGAAGCTCCTCTTTTCGAGATGAACCATCCGAGGAGTTTGCAGCATGGACTCCATCGCAAAGGCAGCATTTGTCGTTTTGTTGCGGACATGATGACGAATGACTATCGCCACATTTGCAACACCGCACGGAGGACTTACGCTGCCCCTGTAAAAGCTGCACAATACTCGCGCCCCTGTGAAGGCTGTTCTTCCACCTTGCGACCGATACCGAGGCAGAGCACACTTTTCAGGACGCTAGTTAAGCCCAGATTGTTGCTTTCAGAGGTATCAACCAAGTCGTGCACCACGGTGGGTTGTGGTGGACACTTCATGAAGCAGTGCGCTGCATTCAGCTGTTAAGCTGGTCACTTAAAAAAAGGAAAGAAGTTCGGGAACAACTACGAGCACTGTGACCATATCGCCAGCAATTAGTAAACTGCAGTGGCTTAGATTCAAGACGATGCACACGAAAGATCAATGGCCATGATTTATCTCTGACGGCCATGAAGTTCCCGCAAATGTGGCAATCACTGACTCTGTTGGTACCTACGTATTATGAACCTCCAGGCTGCAATGATACACTGCTACCACACCAGCCGCCGAAATAAGGTCGAGAGTCTCAGCTGGAGAAGAGTCTACTCCTGGGACCAATCCTTTTGTGCATGCAAGATGAGTAGGGATAAAGCTGCTCACCTGAAGCGATACAAATGAATTGCATCTAAGCAGATCCTTACGCAATTGAGGTCTGGAGATAGGCACAGTATCCCGCTATGTCCAAGCTGCCTCACTTCCGTGATCGAGTCACGCAGGGAAGAAGCTGCCTGGAGAGCAGCTCGAACAGTCCCAGGATTAGTCATTTTGATAAATCAATCAATCAATCAATCAATCAATCAATCAATCAATCAATCAATCAATCAATCAATCAATCAATCAATCAATCAATCAATCAATCAATCAATCAATCAATTTTTTATTTTCACCGAAACAAAATATACGAGGCGAAAAAAAGGGGGTGGGAGAAGCTCCAACCACCCTGACAACAATGACAGCACTGTAACATTTCAGATTTTTGTTCAGTGTACTAGGAACTGTACAAAACGAAAGTAAAAGGAAACATCTAGTTACACTAATGCTAGTTTGTAAATAACTGTTCTATATAAATCCGCCATCCTTGGGCACCAGCTCTGCAGGAATGTTTCGAACGCCAGATCGTCGCAACGCTTCCAGAGGTAGATCTTGAGACACAATGAAAGCCGACCAGGGGAAGCTCCCCTGGCCGGGGACAGCGTAGGCATCACTTTACAGCTACAATCTCTCCGCGAGCGTTATCAACACGATAAAAGACTCAAATGCGCAGCGGTAAACAGAAAAAGAGAACCAGCCGCCCAATACTTAGCCGATTCATGATCGAACATATGGCTTCTATCGGTTGTTGTTGTTGTGGCTGTAGGAAGAAGGAAAAAAAAATGCATGGGCCTGCTACTGACTGTAGCTGAGCCACCTCCGCTGCCTGATTTAAAAAAGAAACAGAAGATGGAGAGAAAGACGTGCGCCGCAACAACAGCCATCGTCCACCACCTGAGCGGTGGCGGGTGCAATGACGGCCTACAAAAGATTAGGTGGCTGGCTAGCCCCTGCCGCAAGCGGCGTTGACCTACAGTTCCAGCCATGTAGGGCTGAGAACTGCCACCCTTCACCAACTCCCTCGCCTCTATCTACAGGGTCTTGAATATCTGGGAGTTGGGATTTAAAGAATTCCTATGCAAAATCTACTGCCCCATTCGAGATGAAATAACGTTCATAAAGTACCAAAATATCGTCTACGTTATCTGATAAGTTATTGAACATCTGTACTTGCCAAGATTTTCCGAAATCGAGAAAAAACTGCTCTCGGCGGCGTGCACAATTTTCGCAGAAGAGTCGAAAAGCTATTTTGACATGATGCGTCATCTGTCGAGCAGTGAGACAAGCTCCATCCCGGCCGTTTGCGCGCTTGCCTCGCTGCCCGACAGATGACGCATCATGTCAAAATAGCTTTTCGACTCTCTTCTGCGAAAATTGTGCACGCCGCCAAGAGCAGTTTTTTCTCGATTTCGGAAAATCTAGGCAAGTACCGATGGTGAATCACTTATCAAATAACGTAGACAATATTTTGCTACTTTGCGAACGTTGTTTCAGCTCGAATGGGGTAGTAGATTTTGCATAGGAATTTTTTTAATCCCAGCCCCCAAATATTCAAGACCCTGTACAGAGCCAGTAGCAGGCCCGCGCGTTTTCTTTTTCTTCTTCCTACAGTCGCAACTTGTAGTCTCGTCGGGCCCCGCCTTGGTTGTGAAGTGGTTAAAACGCTCTACTACTGTGTCGGAGTGGTTTCAAACCCAGCCATCGGCAGCTCTGTTTCGACGGCGGCAAAAGAGGCGTGCATGTGCTGTGCGATGTCAGTGCACATTAAAGATAGGTGGTCGATTATTTCTCAGCGGGTGGAGCAGTGGTTACGGCGCTCGACTACTGTTCCCAAGGACGCGGGATCGAATCCAGGCCTCGACGGCCGTTTTTCGGTGGAGGCGAAAAGCAAAGCGACCGTGTGCTGTGCGTTGTCAGTGCACGCTAAAGAACCCCAGGTGGTCGAAATTTCCGGAGTCCTCCACTGTGGCGTCTCTCATAGCCTGAGTCGCTTTGGGACGTTAAATCCCACCAACCCAACCAAACCA
Source organism: Amblyomma maculatum (assembly GCF_055883805.1). NCBI lineage: Eukaryota > Metazoa > Arthropoda > Arachnida > Ixodida > Ixodidae > Amblyomma > Amblyomma maculatum. Next base: position 64,076,304 of record NC_139351.1, on the reverse strand, counting down.
AATATGGCTCCCTTTCTTTGTTTCTACGTTCACTCCCGCCTTCCTCCTTTCCCGTATGACTCGTTTTAGGTGTCCACAAAAAGAAGTGCGAAAGATTCTGCGCCTTTCCTTTCCTGTGATTCAATTAGAATTTTTTGAAACCGTTCGTTGGGGTACTCCTTCAAGCGTGGGATTAATTGGTGCTCCGTTCCTCCTATTGCGTGGTGTTCCTTGGTGCGTATTTGTTGCAATGCCCCTGCAAGTGTGGGATTGGCGGAATCGCCTCTCCCTTTGCGTGGCATTCAACTAGCCACGTGACATTCTCAAGCAGCTACACTGTAATGTCACTAATCTTATAGCCACATGACATGACCGGAGCCCAGTAAGAATACGGTACTCGAACCCACGACCTTTACAGGACCCGAAACTACAATCATTACGGGGTTTGACCTGTGGCCTTCACACGACTGAAACCCACGACCATTATGGGATTAGAAACCATGGCCTTCACACAACTCGAACCTACTATCATTACGGGATTCGTACCCTGGTCTTTATGGGACTCGAACCCACTACCTTCAGACGGCTTGAACCCATGGCCTTTACGGGACTCGAACCTGCATATCTCACACATATCGAAAGAATCATACATCTCGATGTATCTCGCGGAATATAGTAAACACATCTCGCATACAAATAGCGCGGAATCTCACCGACAAATCTTGCGGACGCGAAATTTTCGCCTTCAGCAGAGAAAGGGTTTCGCCTTAAAAAGCGGCTCCTTCACAGTTATCACACGCACTACGTCATATATTCTTCTTGCTATTCGCTTCGCGGGGCGTAATTCAACCTTCGCCCTAAGTGAGGGAGTGAGTAAACTTTATTAAATGCTTAGGGACTTTTATCTTCGCCTCTTCAGCCGAGGCAGACGAGGGGTTGGCGCCCCCAGTCCAGGCCACCACTGGCTTTCGCCAGCTTGCGTGCTCTTATGACCAGGTATAGCTGAGCCTTCGGGTCAGAGCTGGCCAGCAAAGCCCCCACTGGCTTTTATTTGGATTTGGAACTGTTTGTATTTGATGTGCACTGCATTCCCACATTAAGTTGTACAGGGTAGGGTTCCTCCAGTCCCATGGACATTCGTCTTTGAATGTAGTGGGTTGCATCGCGTGTAATATGTGTATATTATTGAAGGGGCCCGTCTCAGAAGGGGCTCAGATCTATGGTCTCCTCGTTTCTGAGCCTGTTATGTGGCTCCGGATGTGGTTCCGCAAGCCTCTGTAGTGCTGTAGTATTATTGTGTATCCGGGGTCAAGCGAAATCAGGTCCTCTGCCGCGAGACTGTTGGGCGCACGGTAGGTTGTATGTCCTCGGGCTACCCCGTATGCGTACAAATTGTCTGTGATCCATGTGTGCACCGGAATCTATACTAGTGCTTAACTTCCGCCCTAAACGCTATCGCACATGCAGAGAAACCTGCACTGAAATTGCCCCGATGGGGTGGTGCAGTGGTAAGACGCCTGACTACTGTGCCGGAGAACCCGGGTTCGATCCCGATCTCGGGGGCTACGTGATGGAGGCGAAACGAAGAGGCGTCCGTGTTCTGTGCGATGTAACGCACGTTGTTGTTGCTGTGGCTGTAGGAAGAAGGAAAAGAAAATGCACGGGCCTACTACTGGCTCTGTAGCTGATCCACCTCCGCTGCCTCGTGAGAGGAGGTGGAGTTGGTGAAGAATGGTAGGTTTTGGCCCTAGGAGGCTGGAACGGTAGGTCAACGCCACTTGCATCGGGGGCTAACCAGCCACCGATTGGTTATCTGTTGTAGGCCGTCATTGCACCTTCCACCGCTTCGGTGGTGGACGAAGGTGGTTGTTGCGGCGCGCTTCTTTCTCTCCCTCTTCCTTTTCTTTCTTCTTTATTTTTCTTCTGTCTGCACGAGGCAGCGGAGGTGGCTCAGCTGCAGAGCCAGTAGCAGGCCCGTGCATTTTCTTCTCCTTCTTCCTACAGCCACAACACTCTTACCACTGCCCCGCCGAGGTGGTGCAGTGGTAAGACGCCCGACTACTGTGCCGGAGTTCCCGGGTTCGAACCCAACCACGGCGGCTGCGTTTCAATGGAGGCGAAACGAAGTGGCGTCCGTGTGCTGTGCGATGTCAGCGCACGTGAAAGATACCCAGGTGGTCGAAATTACTCCGTAGCCCTCCACTAAGGCTCCCCTTTCTCTCTATCCGCTTTTACTGCTACCTTCCTCTCTTTCCTTACGGCGCGGTTCAGGTGTCCACAGAGCAAGTGTGATAGATACAGCGCCTTTCCCTTCCTGTGAACCATTTATTATTAAAACCGATTTATTTATAGGAAGGGAAAGGCGCGGTAGCTGTCTCACTTGTTTTTCGTGGACACCACAACCGCGCCGTAAGGGAAAGGAGTAAGATGGGAGTGAAAGTGGAAAGAGAGAAAGAGGAGCTGTAGTGGAGAGCTGCGGAGTATATCGACCACCTGGGGATCTTTAACGTGCGCTGACATCGCACAGCAGAGGGACGCCTCTTCGTTTCGCCTCCATCGAAACGCCGCCGCCGAGGTCGGGTTCGAGCCCGGGTACTCCGGCATAGTAGTCGGGCGTCTTAGCACTGTACCACCCTGGGGGGGGGGGAACCTCCGCTGCCTCGTGCAGACAGTAAAAAATAGAGGAGAAAGAAAAGGAAGACAGAGAGAAAGACGCGCGCCGCAACAGCCGTCGTAGTAGTAGTAGTAAAAAACATTTATTTTAACAGCGGAGTTCGGGGCGCGCAGGCCCCTGGGCCCCCGCACGGCCCCACTATACTCAAACGTTCATGTTCCTACGGTTCATGACGTCGGCAGCTTGGTCTGTGGCGGTCTTTTGCCGGACCCTACCACCGAAGCGGGGGCGGGTGAAATGACGGCCTGCAACCGATGGATGGATGAATGGAAAAACTTTATTTTCGTCAGAGTGCATGCGTGGACGATTCCGTGTTAGATGACCATCAACCCATGGCTGACGGTGACTTGGGTGGCCCACTCCACGGCCCTGGTCTGGACGACCGGGTCTGAGCTGGCTAACACGGCCTCCCACTGCTCGAGGGAAGGATCATGCATAATATCCGCCGGTGGCGGTGCTATGCTGCAGCTCCATAATAAAATTCGGTGGCTGGCTAGCCCTCGTGGCAAGCGGCGTTGACCTACCATCACAGCTCCGTAGGGCGAGGAACTGCCATCCTTCACCACCACGTTAAATATCCCCAAGTGGTCGAAATTTACTGCGGTGCCCTCTACCACGGCACTCCTGTTCCTCTCTCCGCTTTCACTACAACCTTCCTCCATTCCTTACGGCGCGGTTCAGATGTCCACTGGAATAAGTGCGACAGATACTGCGCCTTTTCCTTCCTGGGAGGCAATTATACTATGACCAATTATAAGCATCACGGAAGCAGGAAGCGCTAGAGAACTGACGAAGAATGAACGCAACTAAGCATACTCGAAAAACAAGAACCTTCCATTTCATTTTAAGGCGAAAGCCTCTTTCTCTCTATCCACTTTCTCTCCCACCTTCCTCCCTTCCCTTACGGCGCGGTTCAGTTGTCCACATTTACAAGTGTGACAGATACTGCGCCTTTCCCTTCCTGTGAACCATTCAACAACAATTTAATGGTTCATACTGTCGTTCGCAGATGTCACACTTTGTGGACACCATAAGTCACGTGATGCCACCCAAAATGTTGGCCACCATAGGTCAAGGTTAGCCACCCTGGGCCCATGTTCCCCCAAAGAGGGACGTATTAATGCGTTCATACGCTTTCGATACGTGGGAGGCGGTGCTGGCAGCTGACATGGCCGTGCACGAACTGGACGCGGGGCTTCCTGACATTACGTTCGGCAGGCACTGCCAACTTGGGCCTCTTCTTTCATATGGGAGGCTGATATCAGAATCAACCTGCCAAGACCACTGCATTCACTTCATTCCTCGGTCACGCAGGCACGTTCGTACAGTTCGGTTAAAGCGGAGCTTTATATGTTGGCTGGTAGCTTACGCTACCGCGTCATACGGATTCAGGCGTCCGTGCGGCGCCTTTAATTTGGCACTTCCACGAACGCCGGACCCCACAGCCTACAGAAGCAGAAACAGTAAAACCATGACTCAGCTGTGTCAAAGAAAGGCTGTCTCGTTATCACACTTTGGTGGTGAAAAGTGTCACGCAAGTTTTGCAAAGGGTTATACGGATGACGAGAATAAAGACGTAGGCAGATAGAAACAATATCAGGAATTAATTCACAAGAAAACTACATTCAAACTAGATTTTTTATTTCCGCGCACAGTACTCTTTGCTAAATCATTGAAACGTGGCGTGTTTTCAGGAATGTCGTGCTGGCGTACCTGAGCTCTGGTCGGCTTCTAAGCACTGGTGAGCTTCTGAGCACTGCTGAGCTGTGCAGTACTACTTCCTGTTCGGAAGGGCCCGGCGGCCGAGAGACCGCCACCCTTTTACATGTATGTAATTAACTCATTGCATTTCATTAATAACACGATGCCTGAATGTGACCACTGCGAGCGAGCTTTGTGAAGGTGTAGGGCTCCAAGCTCTTGACGATGACCAATGCAGGAAAATGCGCAAAAGAAGGCGGATGAATCGCACCATTGTTTCCCTCCAAGCAGATGTAAGAAGCTTTACTTTGCTCCGGCAATGGGAAGCGCTACCCACGGCCGATCGTCTTGCGGCGTGGGGCGTGGCGCCCTCCGCCTCATGCCCGCAATGCGGTCGCACCGAAACTTTAAATGACGCCGTCTACGAATGTCAGGTTGCGCGCATTTTTTGGCGCCTTGTAACCCGCATGTTTCAGACACACATTCAGTGGCAAAGCCGTCACCGAGATGCCTTTGCCGAACTCATCATGTGCATTGGCGCTTTCGTACTTTGGAAGCGGAGAGGATATGCGCATCTGCGGGGACGCCCGCAGAGAGCCATGTTCCCTCTGCTCCATCGTTTCAGAACTCTTTTATTCAGGCATCTAAATGAAGAACTTGTAATGCTCGGGGAGGAGGCCTACCTCCTGCATTGGTCAACGCGCTTCATTTCCATTGTTAATGGAAAAGTGACCGCGTCCATCCTTCCTTACTAGGAAGGTGGACAAGTGTTTGCCTGTATTTTTGTCTACTTGCATATCCTCTCCTTGCGTTGTACGCAGCATGCTGCATAATGTCAACATGTGTAAAACACCAGTAGGATGTAATAACCAAATAGCACATTTGTATGCCTGAATGCTCATTGTATTCTTGTAACATTTTTGTAAGTGCCCTTTATTGCTGTGTCAAAAGATCATCTTGAAGCGTTGTCCTGTACCAGAACCTTCAGTACCAATAAAATTCTCTTAAACGAGTACTCTCCTGATGGGGCTGTGTGTACCCAATAAATTCTCTTTTCGGGACAAGTAGGTCAACACAACTTGCCACGGGGGCTTGCCTGCCACAGAATTTTGATCTGTTGTAGGCCGTTGTTGTAGGCGTCATTGCACCCGCCACCGCTTCGGTGGTGGACGACGACTGTTTTTGCGGCGCGCGTCTTTCTCCCCTTCCTCCCTTTCTTTATTTCCTCTTCTGTCTGCACGAGGCAGCGAGGTGGCTCAGCTACAGAGCCAGTAGCAGGCCCGTGCATTTTCTTTTCCTTCTTCCTACAGCCACAACATGAACAGAACTGGTGAGCATTAAATGCAATAAAGCCAAAATATCGGTTCAGACTTTTTTTTTTCGTTAACGGACTCTTGTTGTGGTGTAGGTGTAATGTTTCTTTCACCAGCATACAGGGAATGTGCTATATGGCATAGATGGGCGCATGATTGCCGTCGACGTTTTTTAGATGACCACAGGACTCGTTTTGTCAACGTGAACGCGCCAGTCACGCGTAGGTTGACAAACGAAGTCTTTCGGTTCATCATGACATACTTTCTCGATGATGTGCCCCACTTTCTGCTCGGGTATTTCAATTGTGTTTTCGACAGAATGCGCGATATCAGGGGCCCTTGTCAGGGCGCTTCCAATTACCAGACGAAGGAACTTGGAAAGCTGGTACGATAATTATGCTTAGAGCACGCATGGGTCACTCTTCACAGAGACCATTGCGAGGCAACACAAGTCAGGGGCCAGAGCGCGAGCCGAATAGATCGAGTTTACATCCCCTCTGCCTAGACACCTGACTTGCTACAGTGCGAGGTATTGCCTTTCCCATCAGGCCTTAAACTAAGTGATCACTTCTCGGTTATGGTTATTCTGCGAGCAGCCCCGGGCTGTGCAAACAGACCCCTGAGGTGGCGCTTGGATGCAGCGATACTCCACGATGAAGAGTGCATTGACGATATACGCCGAGAGTTGTGCTTGTCTGTGGCCGCAGTTAGTAACGTAACCCCTGCTACTTGGGACGCGCTGAAAACACACTGGCGCGATGTTCTTGTGATTACGACCATGCTGAATTATGTTCTGCGCCGTATGCGCATCGTACGTGGCAGCGAAACGCTTACGCTTGCGATGCGCGAATATCTCGAGACACTGCGCGAGCATTATCACCACATCTTCGAGGACTGTTCGCGCGCATCACTCTCCGCAGGTCCATCCAACATGCCGCTTGAGGATGGCGCAGACACGCTCGAGCCGTTGTCCAGCGCACTAATAGGCGAACTCGCGTGGAGCGTCATGCTTGCGGATGGTACTACGTCTTCGGAACCCGCGGACATCCACAACTTGTTTAGCGAGCACTTTGCGGCCCTCTTTTCATCGCAAGGCCTCGACCAGGAGGGGAATTTCGAGAAGTTGTTGGCTCCTTCTGTGGGCCTCTTCCTCAACTTCCAGAAGACGCACGTTCAGCACTTGAGGAGCCGACAACTTTGGAGGAGGTGCGCTTTGCCTTAGGCGCCAAGAACCAGTCGACCACTTCCGCTCCTGACGGGCTACTAGCCGGTTTTTATTCCACTTTCTTTGACATCCCTGCTCCTTGTTTACTTAGACTCGTAAACGGTTTCCTCGAGAGCGGAGCTAAGCCACCCTCGTTCAGTGTCGGCCGTATTGTTCTAATTCCGAAGGAGGGCATGACGCCGTCGAGTCCCTCATCGTGGTGACCGATTACCCTCCTTAACACCGACTATATACTCGTAGCCACATTGCTCGTCCGTAGGGTGCGAATCTACCTGCAGGATTAGGTTAGCTCATACCAGTCCTGCGGGGTACTTGGATGATCGGTGTTCGCTTCGCTGACACTGACGAGAGTCGTCTTCGAATACGCCTGTGCCAAACGGATCCTTGGACTGCCAGAAGATCAAATCAGTCGATATTGTCGACCATAAACCCTGACTGCTCAATGGAGGGTCAAATTCTAAAGTTAAAGCTCAGCTACTTTGGTCATCTGATGAGAAGAGAGGAGTCGCTGGAGAAAGATTTGATGTTGGGAAAGGTTGAGGGTCGCCGGAGAAGGGGTAGGCAGCGAACGCGATGGTTAGATGGCATCCTCGAGGCACTGCAGATGAAGTTATGTGATGTTAGGAAGATAGTGAGAGACCGGAAAGCGTGGCGTGACATGGTCCATAGGGTCACGAAAAGTCGGACACGACTGAACGACTGAACTGAACTGAAACGGATCACTGGAGCTTTCATTTCCTTAGACCAGTTGACGGCCTTCGACAGCGTAGAGCAAGGTTACTTGTTCGCCATACTCCGCTCATTCTGTTTTCCTGACGAATTCATTCAGTTCCTACGTGGCCTTTACACAGCAGTGAACTAGTATTGAATAGCTGAATTGCCGGCAGCTTTCCGATTACGCGGGAAGTGCGTTAGGGGCGCCCGCTCTCGCCGGTACTCTTCATACTTTCGCTCGACTCCCAGCTGCGTAGGGTAACCGCGGACAGGCGTATTCGAGATTTTCCCATCAGTAGGACAGGAGACATGTCGCTGTATCTGCATACGCTGACGACATTTCACTCTTCGTGCGTGACAATGACAGCTTCATTGTTTTTTAAACATCTTTTCGGAATACGCAGCTGTATCAGGAGCGCCGCTCAACCCGAAGAAAGGTAACGCTCTCCGCTTCAGTCAGTTCAGGGGCCCTTTAGCCGCCGCCGTACCGTTTGTGGACGCAGTGCATGAACTTGCCTAGCTGTTTGAGCCAAGGGAGGTTTCTCCCCGTACCTTGGACGTAGTTCTCTCGCGAGCAATGCACGCCCTTTCTGATGCAGCGCGTTTGAACCTCACGCTCAATGCTAAAGTCAGTGTCGTCAAGACATGGTTTGGTTTGGTTTGTGGGGGTTAACTTCCCAAAGCGACTCAGGCTATTAGAGACGCCGCATTGGAGGGCTCCGGTAATTTCGACCACCGGGGGTTCTGTAACGTGGATTGACATCGCACAGCACACCGGCGCCTTGCTTTTCGCCTCCATCGAAAAGCGGCCGCCGGGGCCGGGATTCGATTCCGCGTCCTTGGGAACAGCAGGCTAGCGCCGTAACCACTGCGCCACCCCGCCAGGGGGATAACTTTGTGGAACAAGTAAGGTCAGCTTTAAATGAGATGCAAATTGCCAGTAATCTGTCTCTAGGAGAAAAGTAGGAAATATTTAAGCAGGAAATAAAGATGAATGCTACTGAACGATCGTACGCTATTAAACAGCAAGAAAAGGTAAGAGAAAAAGCGTTAAGAAACGACCTCACGTTTCTACTGTCCCAAGAGTGCAAGCAGCCGGGCTCGTGCATGGAAGAAATCCGCTCCGTCAAGCAGAAATTGGAGGCGATAGATAAGGAGAGATATCAAGGTGCGAAAGTGAGGGCGAGGGCACAGCGCCTGTAAAACGCTCTTCATAATTCCGCTTGTCTACCGTGAGCCAATGGCTTGGCGCCACATTTGAATGTATCAAATACTACAATAGTAAAGTCAGTCAATTAAGCTGCGTCGAGATGGATCAAATACTAAATAGGTAATAAATCAGTGAATTAAGCTGACATCAAACAACCTAAAGCCGAGCCAAAAAAGGGCACAGGAAGGGATTGGCGCGCAATTTGAAAGTACCAAAGAATAAAATAGTTATATAAGTCAGAGATGCAAGCCTCTGGGTCCCCTGTCAACTCATTCTCTGACTTAAATAACTGTTTTGTTTTTTGGTACTTTCAAATTACGCGCCAATCTCTTCCTATGCCCTTTTTTGGCTCGGCTTCAGGTTGCTTCTGAGTCAAAATCACATAATCTGGCAATGCCCCGATTCTCCGGGAGCTAAAGAAACTGATTCCCTTGATCAGATTGCCTGGGAGTCCTACATCCGCAGCCCAAATGTGGATGAACAAAAGATCGTCCTACGCCTGGCGGAGGTTCTTTGCGGCCACGACACAGGAGAGCCGGCAAGGAGACCCTCTCCCTGGCTGAGCCCCTGCCCCGAGGTCCATGTCGGTGTAAATAAAGTCTTCTCACTCACTCACTCATTATTTAAGTCAGTCAAATAGGGCGAAGTCAAGGATGTGCCGTTACGCAACCGAAAGTAGAGCCTAAAAAGGGCATGGGAAGGGACTGGCGCGCAATTTGAAAGTACCAAAGACTAAAATGAATAAACAAGAAGTGAATTAATGTGACGTAGAGAATGTGACGTCACACAACTGGAAGTAGAGCCGCAAAAGGGCATAGGAAGGGATTGACGCGCAATTTGAAAGTACCAAAGACTAAAATAGGTAAACAAGAAGGGAATTAAGCAACTAAAAGCAATCACAAGCAACCAGCAGCAGCATCCGGCCGTGCTTTCGAATTACTCTAATGCAGATTCAGCAGTGCTGTTTAATTTTTTTTTCAATAATCACTTGAGACAGGATTCCTGCCCCTTGACCCACCCTTCGTTTCACACGCAGTTTTTTTTTCTTTTTTTCTTTAACCTCTATTATGCTCCAACTAGCCCGTCAGAATGCTCTCTTTGACTGAAAAGTCGGTAATGTGATTTATGTTTTAATTTAAAGTGATACAATGATTACCTCATTCATAAAACGTATTCTTGTGAAACTCAGCGGGCGTCCTTGACACATAATCTACATCTTATCCTTTATAATCGTTCAATGACAGATTGTATTTTTCTTGACTACTGCAAATCTTTTGATAAAGTGTGTCATAAACGGTTACCTTACAAACTACAGCTCGTGATCATGAACCGCGAACTTCTTGCTTGGAATCACTATTTCCTTACTAGCCGTTCTCAGCATGTTTCAGCTCATAATCAGAACTCTCACTAAAACTCTGTTCATTCCGGCATCTCACAAAGCTCAGTCCTTGGTCCTCTTTTTTTCCTAATTTACATTAACGATTTGCAACGCTCTGTTTCCTCACATATTGATTTATTTGCTAAGGACTGTGCAATTGTTCGTGCAATAAATTGCAGCAACGATGTAGCCACCCTTCAATCTGACTTGAATGTTAATTCTGCGTTGTATAAAATGATTCACGGAGCTCAACATCAATAATTGGAAATACAATTGCGTATCCTCAACTTTGCGTATCGAGAAGTTCGATTCATTTGTTCCAACTGTAACAGGATCACAAGCGTATCTTTAATGAAGTGGAGCCTTAATCTACCATCCTTAGCTTTATGTCGCAAAATGTTTCGTATGTGTCTGTTCCATAGGATTTTTGATCATCTGAAATTGCGTGGTGAACTAATCCCACCCCCGCATCACCTATCATCAAGAGTAGTTCACGCCTACAAAGTCGGTATCCCATTTCGAAGAACTAACGCTTTAATTCAGTAGTTTTTACCTCGTACAGCAGCAGAGTGGAATCATCTTTTCGCACCAACAGCGATCATCGAATATAATCAGCTTTTAAAGAACGCCTTAGCTAACATGGTGTGACTAGAATGTGTAACGTTTTTACAATAACCCCCATTTCGTTTTGTTATGTTTCGTTGTTTGCCAGTAACCACTCCCCTCTCTAATTGCAATGGCCCGGAGGGTACCTAAAATAAATAAACAAATATTTCCTGCATTCTTGCGTGCGGCAGTTGATTGCCCAAAACAACTTTGTCACCGCGGCGCGGAAAGAAGGATTTTGTCTTCAGTTTAACCGAGTGTATACAGGCCGTGTCCGTATAAACGTTTCACGTTTATTCCTGCGCACATAACATATTGTGAAAGCATCTGAAATTTCTATGTACCAAGGATTCCGAAAGAGATTTACCCAGTCGCGCTGCAGATCTCAGAAGATGCAAATGCTTTATCCTGAGTTTCTATTCTTGAATCATTTTCATGTTTACTCCTTTTGTTCGCTCGGCTTATATATATATATATATATATATATATATATATATATATATATATATATATATATATATATATATATTGTAGTGTGGTAATCTTCGTCATCATTGCCACTGGCATGTATCGCGTGCTGGCGCACTCCAGGGCGACATTTTCCGATGGCCCAAATAATGACCAAACATTCTCTTTTTATTACTGAATAATTAGACACTGATTTCGTCAATGTTCGGCTGGCGTATGCCACAACATACTCGCTGAAATCAGGCTTACGTTGGGTAAGAGCGGCACCAAGTCCAATACCGCTGACATCAGTGCGGATCTCCGTAGGCGCAGTCGGATCAAAGTGGCGTAGAATGGGTATCGAAACCAAAAGGCGGCGTAAAGTGTCAAAGGCTTTATCGCAGGCTGGAGTCCAGGCGAAAAGGTCGGAGCTGCCGGCAAGGAGCTGGGTCAGAGGAGCGATGATAGAGGCGAAGTTTAAGATGAAACGTCGAAAGTAGGAGCAGAGGCCGATAAAGCTGCGGAGCTGCTTCAGGGAGGTTGGCTTCGGAAACTCTGCAACGGCGCGAAGTTTGGTGGGATTGGAAAGAGTGCCGTCCGTAGAAACTACGTGGCCTAAAATTGTGAGTTTTCGAGTGGAAAAATGTGACTTCTTCAAATTCAAATGAAGTCTGAAGCCCAGCGTCGGCGAGACACGTGGGGACATGCTTTAGGCGGAGAAGGTGAAAAGAAATGTCGGTAGAAAAAACTACGATTTCACCCAGATAACGAAGATAGGTCTGCCACTTGAGTCCACGAAGAACAGTGTCCATCAGGCGCTCAATAGTAGCCGGGGCATGGCAAAGGCCAAAGGGCGTAACGTTGAACTCATATAAGCCGTCTGGTGTTATAAAGACTGTTTTCGAGCGGTCATCGTCAGCCATCGGCACCTGCCAGTAGCCAGAGCGCAGATCCAAAGAGGAGAAATACTCGACTGCCTGTAAACAGTCCAAGGCGTCGTCGATTCGTGGCAGAGGATAGACGTCTTTGCGCGTGATATTGTTTAGTCTACGGTAATCGACGCAATACCGGATGGAACCATCTCTCTTGGTGAGCAAAACAACCAGAGAATCCCATGGACTGTTAGATGGCTGCATGACGCCTCGGCGAAGCATATCTTTCACGTTGTCAGCAATTAATTGGCGCTCAGAAGCCGACACGATATAAGAACGCTGTCGTAAAGGTGCGAATGTAGCAGTGTCCATTGTGTGCGTAACGACAGACGTGCGACCCAGAGCAGTGGGAGGAAGGTCGAAGGCATAAGTGAAGCTCTGTAGATGGGCAGCGATTCGATCGCGTTGCGCGGGTGGAAGATCTGCGTTAATAGCTTGTTGAAGAACATCGGGTGGTGTCGAAGCGGTCGCTATATCGCAAGAGCCGGTAGCGTTAACGTCTAATGAAGTAGGCGTGAAAGAAAGAGTTTTTACAAGCGCGGGATCAAGTTCGTCAATACGACCGAGACATTCGCCGCGCAACAGGACGGACGGGCATAAAAATGGATTCGAGACGTACATTGCACTACGGCTATCTTCGAACTTGAGAACCGCAAATGGAAGCAGGAGGCAGCGATGGCGTGAAGCGGCATCGGAAGGTGCGAAGAAGACAGTCGAAGTAGTAACGCTTTCACAGGAGACAAGGAGTTTTGCAGACCGAGTAGGGACGTCCCAATAGGCGGTATCACAAAAAGGAAACTGCCGTGCGGGAGCAATCAATAACGGCACGGTGAGTAGAAAGGAAATCGTATCCCAGGATGATGTCGTGTGAGCAGTGAGACAGTACAATAAACTCGATGGTGTATAAGACGCGTTCGATGAGAACACGGGCCGTGCACGTCGCTGAGGGATGAATGCGCTGCGATGAGGCAGTGCGAAGCGAAAGGTCGGAAAGCGCGGTGGTCCCCTTGCGAAACGACGGCAAAGAGCTTCACTGATGACGGATGCGGCAGCGCCCGTGTCGACAAGAGCAAGTATCGCGGCGCCATTGACAAACACTTGTATTACATTAGCGTGAGAAGACGGAGTGCAGTTCGAACCAAGTGCAGTTCTGCGGATGTTGGTTTCCCTCAACAGCGCCGGCAGAGCGTCGGAGAAGTTCACGGTGAACGGCGATGAGGCGAAGATGATCGGCTGTGGTATACGTTTGATTGTCCCGAGATACAAAGTCGGAACCGGGTGGACTTTTCGGCGAGGGCTGGTGGGTGTCGTACGAGTAGTTACAGAGGTCAGACCGAGATGGTGGAAGGCGTTGGCGACAAAGGCGTGTAACATGGCCCGGCAACCAGCAAAAGTAGCAGATTGGCCGGTTGTCCGCGGTACGCCAAGGGTCCGTAGGGCGTTGGCGTACCCTTGGAAAAGGGACATGGAATGCAGACCCAGGAAAAGGCGAATGATGGTTGGAAGAGGCGGCCTGGTAGGAAACAGATGCGGTTGGCATTAGCGGCCTGGCCGCAACTTGGGCGTACATCACTAGTGCCGTTACTTGCGCCAGCACAAAGCTGAGCGGGAGCATGGGGCTGGGCGGAAGGAAATCAGCGATGTGGTCTTGCACGACACGTCGTATGGTAGGGGCCAAAGATGGAGCCATGTCAGCTGGAGCAATATATATTTTTAAATCAATATTTATTGCCTCATGACATCAGTACGGTATGAGATGAAGGATGAATAAATGAATTAATGAATGGAAAAAAGGTTGGCTGATTTTATGAAGTCCAGAAGTGAGAGATGATGAGGTCCCTGCGTCCAAGTGATATATGAGGCAGGATTCCTTGCTGAAAGGCCAGCTATGCTCAGGGGCCGGATTCGTGTTGGTTTGAGTGCTGGGCAGTCCCACAGCAAGTGGTGGATGTCGGCCTCAACATCTTCGTTTTTACAGATCGGGCACTCTGGGCGGGGACATAAGTGTTGGACGTGTGACCACGTCCTAGGGAAAACTGGTGTAAGGGCAACACTAACCCGGATCCTCCTAAGCGTTACCTCCTCTGCACGGGTGAGACCGCGGGGAAGGGATATCGCACACGGAGGGATAAGTGCACGTGTGCGGCGCCGGAGGTGTTCCTTTCTTGACAAAATGAGGGTAGCGTCGTCTACTTCGAGGAGCCGTGGCATTGGTGCGTTTTGGTTCACGAGGCGGGTTGCTAAATCAGCTTGATTTTGGGAAGGCAGCCGATCCCGTGAGACCCACTCAATGCGCATTGACTGTGGGATGCGCGCCGCAAGCTGGTGGATGTCCTGGCAAACTTCAGGGCAGCGGCTGACACGTCGGAGCAGACGTACTGCTTGAAGGGCGTCAGTGCGGATGATAACGTAGGCTGTAGGGAGCATGGTTATGGAAGCCACGGAACAGAGTGCCTCCTGAACTGCCACGAGCTCAGCGCAGAAAGATGTAAGTGGTTCCGAAAGCTGAAACGTAGTGGTCTGATTCAGGCTAGGTCTCCGTGGACAGTAGATTGCTGTTTTGGCTTAACAGTCTTGCAGGTTTCCATCCACGTACACTACTATGGAATCATGAGGCAGGTGAGTATCTTGCTCTTCGGATTTCTGGCGAAGCAACGATGCCGAGTTGGCAGACGTTGGTCTGCGGATATCAGTTGGCTTGTTGTCTCCTAACTGTACAAATCTCCAGGGAGGGAGAACTGGGGCAGGTAGCTGACGAATAATGTGTGATGTTGCATACGCCCTCAGTGCCTGCCTGGAATGTGACAAAGTGGCTTTGAGTGTGCGAGCATCACGGCGCTGCCGCACCAGTTCATCGATGGTGTTGAGTTGCGCATTATCCTGTAACGCAACGACCAGTGTGAGTTGGAAGGCATGTTATGGTCCTCATAGCTTCTCGATTTACGGATTCAAGGTGATCCCATTGTGCTCTTGTAAGATTCTGGAACTGGGCCTGATAAACAATACGTGGCTGCAGAACCGCCATCACTAACTGGCGTGCAACAGACGAGCCAGCGCCACCCGTTTTATGTGCAATTCCTCTTATTAAACTCATAGTTCGAAGTGCTTGCTTTTTGCCTGAGAAAGCCAAGCATTCGCTGATCCTGATTGGTGAATTGTTAAACCCAGAATTTTCCGGCGCGAACTTTCTTGTATTGGGGTGCCTGATAGAGAGCGACGAATTGGACTGGAGGTAAGTTTACGGCGTCCCCAGCGGTTGGCGACTGACGTGTATGAAGTTTTACACACAGAAATTTGAAGGCCAATGGAGGATGCGTAATCAGAGGTTACGTCTAATGCTAACTGAAGGACGGCCTCTCGAGTGAGAAGATCATGATGAGTGCTCCATACCGTGATATCATCTGCGTACTGTAAAAACGTGATTTCAGGGATATCATGTAAGCGCCACGCCAATGGGATGAAAGTAATATTGAACAACGTCGGAAACAATACTGATCCTTGGGGCATGCCACGTAGTGAAACGAATGAACCAACTGTGTCACCACTGAGGCTTATTGCAAATTTTCTTCCGTCCAAAAATGGTGCGACAAAAGTGCGTACTCTTGGAGGGAGATGAAGCATGTCAATGTCATTCAGGATTGCAGCATGTCTGATGTTGTCATATGCCTTTCCACGTCCATTGCTAATATGGTACGTACATTGCGGCTGCGGTTAGATGATAGAACTTCTGATGCCAAGACAGCCAACCCGTAATCTGTATCTTTGTATGGACGAAATCCAATTTGAGCAGGGTGATAAAAACCGTGCTATTAAAGCCACCAAGAAAGCCATGTAGCGAGCATTTTCTCTGCAAGCTTGCAAAGCGTTGATGTTAAGGAGATTGATCGTGAGCTGGCGAGGTCTGTTGGAGGCTTCCCAGGTTTGGGAATAGGGATCATGACAGCGGTTTTCCAGCTCTCAGGTACGACGCCGTCAAGCCACACTTTGTTTATGGTGTCTAGCAGTTGAGGAAGTTCTGCAGTACTGAGGTTGTTGTAAACCTCATACTGAATTTTGTCCAGGCCGGGCGCTGTTTTCCGTTTCGCATCGTCAATTGCAGCCAGCAGCTCTGACGTCGAAAAGGGGCTCGCAATTCCATCTGCGTCGGCAGCAGATGGTAGTTTCCATGCGTCTGCCGGGATACCTGCCAAATTAAGATTTGCAGCTGAAGGAGGCAGTATATCGTATTTTGGGAAAACTTTTCGAGAAGCTTCTTTGGCGAAATCGTCCGGCGACAGATTAGGCGCAAAGCATGCTGTTGCTGCTGCGTCAGTAGAACGACGACCGTGTTCTATTGCACGAAACGTTCGCCAGAGTGAGGCATTCGATGATTTATCAGAAAATTGTTCACACCATACATGCCACTGGCGTCGCGAGAGATCGCGTTCATATCTCTGAGCCTTCGCAGTAAGATTACTCAGTCGTGTACGTGCCTGCCCCGAAGTAGGGTCTCGCGTAGCAGCCAGCTCAGCTTGACGGCGGGCTGCCCACAAGTTAAGCAGGCCGAAAGCTGGTGCCGGTCGACCTACATCAATCCAGATAGTAGTCGTAGCGCTGTTTAGTGCTCTTTGTACACGGTCAACAAAGAGTGACGGCGAATCTGAAGATATACTGTCGAGACATGAGCGAAACCTGTCCCAGTTGATCACAGAACATTTGCGGCGTGAAGGGCGGAGACGGGAGGGATGAAGACCGATGATGATAGGGTGATGATCACTTCCCAAGCAGTCTGGCTCCATGTGCCATGAGGGAGTTCCAGCGCCCAACCACCACGTCAAGTCTGGAGCATAGGCAGCACTACGTATGTGACGCACAGGCCGTGTTGCTGTCCCAGGGTGATTAAGCAGAGCAAACAGGGCATCAGTAAAGGCGTCCCGCACACGCCTACCACGAGGTCTTGCAGTCGGATACCCCCAATCCGGGTGAGGGGTGGTAAAGTAGCCTCCGACCAAAATTGGACACCCGGGGTATTGCCGACGAATACTTCATAATCAGCAAAGATTAATTGGGGAAGGGGCGCCTCCAGCTGGTCGAACGTAATATATATATATTCTTCTGACGCAAGCCAACGCAAGGGCATTAGTCTAATCTGCTTGTTTTCAGCTGCCAGGGAATTCCCCGGAAGCTCTCTATTACCTTTGAGAGCCCCGAGCGTCAAGCTCCTGATCAGTACGGAGTGTACTGGTCTCAATATACACAACCTGAGGGCTGTTAAATGTCGCCTGGCCTAACTGAAATGTATTTTCGTTTGTCAAAGTGCAATAATTAGTGAAGAATGACCAGCTAATGTCTGTGCTTCAGGAACAAAGAGTCAGCACAAAAGTTGTAGACTATCTCTGAAGACGTCTAGTTGCGCTGTTTCTGCCAAGGTGCGATTCACACACATTTCCGACATCTGTCAGGTGACTAGCTGGTCGATCCACATCCTTCACCCACTGCGCACACAAAGCTTAATCGTGAAAAGCGTTCCAGAGGACCGTTGAATTTTTTTCTGTGGAGCGCGTCTTGGGAGGCGGAATTGCCGTCAGCCCAAATTGAAAACTTTTTATTGCGCTAGTTATTCTTAAAAGCCGTTAAGTGCATTAACTTGCGTCAACACGCCGTAGCGTGCTGTAACATTTTAGTAAGCTATTCTTCAAAACGATATACACATTTTGTACTGACACCATGTTGCTCAAGTCTATAAGTAAAGCGTTACCTGATTGGCCTTGCTTATTAATATATTAATATGTAATATATTAATATATATATATATATATATATAGCACAGTATCGCCCGTGCATTTTCTTTTCCTTCTTCCTACAGCCACAACAACAGGTGGATCAGCCACAGAGCCAGTAGCAAGCCCATGCATTTTCGTTTCCTTCTTCCTACAGTCGCAACACAGCTGCCTCGTGCAGCGCATGTGTTGCGGTAGGCTAGATGCATATTTTAACGCGGTAGCGTTAAGGAGCTCGTGTCGCAGAAAAGCCGGTATCGTCGGCGTCCAGTGAGCGATAAATCCCGGTATGCACTTCATAAATAAAAAGCTAGTTCCAAGATGGGCTGGGTGGGAATCGAACCAGGGTGTCCGGAGTGTGAGACGGAGACGCTACCACTCAGCCACGAGTTCGATGCTTGAAAGCGGTACAAAAGCGCTTCTAGTGAATGCGGTGTTGCCTTAGAAACATGCCGTAGAACGTTATACTGCAGTGTATATCGGTAATTATGAGCATGTTACTTACAGAAGTCGCAGTTACACGAGTAGCGAAGTACGTTTCTGCTACATTTCTTCTGCGCTCTGCGCACATGCAGAGCCATCTTGCGGCAAACACAGAAGAACCCCTCCTCGCAATGTGCGGCGCTGCCCCGACACGTGGCGCGCCACTCGCCCCTGACGTTTCGCCGTGCACCCTCACAGGTTGTAGAATCAAGCGTCTTTCCTTTCTTTAGATCACTATCTTCGCTCACCCGCTTTTCCCCTTCGGGCCGCGCGGGTACCGGTGCGAGGATGCCCCAATACCCTTGCGTTTAGTAAGTTTTCTCGACGAGGTGCAATAACGCTATCGCGTTCCACTCTTGAAGGCGAAGCTTAAGCGTCCTCCAATGCCACCAGTGCGGACTAGCGCTCGGCGGCACCCGCTGCCGCGGCAGCGGGTGCCGCCGAGCGCTAGTCCGCACTGGTGGCATCATCTAGTGATTGGCGGCAGCGCAAGAAATCGCACATCATTTCCTTGGGCCAGTTATAGCTGTTATGCCCGCTCTTTACCAATCTCTGTCTCTCGAGTAAAGCTTGTGACAAAGACTGGTGGTGCGGCGGCGGAGTGAAAGCTGCTGCAGATCTGATTGATTTTTTTGGAGATGCAATGCTAACATTGCGTGAGTAGCATGAATGTATGAATCTAGTGGCTCAGTTTTTCCGAGCTCTGAAGAACGCCCTCAAAATGCACAATCACGTGACAAGCACTCAGCCATGGTGTGAGTGAACCAATATCGTCTGTCTCCGTGACTCGATGGCTTAATTCGAGGGCTAGGCTGATAAGTTAACGATGGCCGCACCTTACTCAGCCAGGTCGCCGAGCTCAGTGCAACTTGCACTGTCACAGGCACCAACTGGCTCATGCAAGCGAAGAAACAGAAAGAACAGAAAGTTGTCGAAGGGGGTGGCCGTCTGCGCGTGCGGTGCCTGTGCGGCACAGGCCGCATACGTTTATGTCTCTTTTGGGCCTCTACGCGGAATGACTGCGGCTTGGAACGACGCCAAGGTGAGCAGCGTTTTTTGCTTAACTACGCTGCATTTCAATCAGTTTAGGTTGACGACGCCGGCCAGTGCCAAATAAATTTCACAGCTCGTGAAGAGGCGCGCTGCGGACGTCTTGTGGCCAGCCGGCTGTTCAGGCTCAGTTCGTGACGCTCCGGCAGCTTCCAACCACGGGGAGGTGTAATATGTTGTGTTCCTGCGAAACGGGCTTGTATTTCGAACAGTTTAGCTCGGCACGCTGGACAAAATGGCATGTTACCAAGGCACACTGCTGAGCCAACAGGCGTGTTCGCCGGCAAGTGCGGCCAGGCCTGACGCGGTTTGCGGCGGTCTGCGCCTCACAAAGTCGCGTGTGAAGGGCAAGCCAACATGTCGTGCTCAAGGGCCGAGGTGAGGCCAGGCCGCGTTGCCCGCGCCAGACGAGGTTTTGCGAACGGCTAGTAGGAAGATAGTGAGAGACCGCAAAGCGTGGCGTGACATGGTTCATAGGGTCACGAAGAGTCGGACACGACTGAACGACTGAACTGAACTGAGTTTTGCGTGGTGTCGCGTTGCATGCGCTGCAAGTTTCATTGCATCAGCTGTTCAGTGCTTTTGAGGAACATTGATGGTTTAGTGGCTGTTATTTCACTCAGTGTAGAAATGCATTTTCAGATAGGTTCGGTTAGCCTGCAGTTCCGGGACTGTACGTTGCAAAAGTAGCTTTTGTAAGAATTTTACGAATGACAGCTTTTCTGTTCTGAACCATAACTGCTGCTCACCAAGCTTCGGTACGCACCCACATGCAGAGATGTGTGCGCGGTGCAATGACCTTACAGTTCATTGCAACCTTCTACATCATGTTCATTCTTTTTCCAAAAGCGCTGCATGAACCAATAGACTACAACAGAAGCACGGCAGATGCGGCGAGTGAACGGTGTGGTCTCCCCTAAGCATCAGTATTCCTGTCTGCCCTGAAAAATACATTACTCTTCCTAAAGCAACCGCGACTGTGATTGTGTACCTTATGTATAATACCCGTTTTTTTTTACATAGCATTTGCCATCTTTCCTGGTGAAGTGCAACTTTCAAGATCTCTTGATTTCCACCCCTTAGATGAGAAATTCGATGGCTGCATATCCAGAGTTTTTAAACATTGATGCAACATACAAGTTTTTAGATGTACGTCTACGTCATCCACAATGAAGATTCAAATGGTGCTGCGGAAGTAGCCTGTGTGGCCATCCTTTTAAGGGACGACGAAACGAGCTTGAAGGGGTTGCTGGACAAGTTCCAGGAGCTCAATCCCTCGTGGACAGGGACGCGCTGTATTATGGCAGACAAAGGTTTGCTCGAGCGAGATTTGCTCAAGAACTTGTTTCCTCAGGCACATGTTTTAATCCGTGTGTTTCACGCACTAAAGACATTTAGGCGGGAGATCACCTGCACAAAGATGGCCATATCAGCCGAACAACGTGATCACATCCTCAAGCTTCTGCAGAAGATAGTGTATGCAAGATCAGAAGATGAATTTGCAAGGCTTGAAACACAGCTTGATGCTACAGCGCCAGCATCTGTGCTGGATTGCTATGCCAGAACGTGGTGAGACACTAAGAATGAATGGCACAAATGGCCGCAGTCTTTAGCTGGAAGTTTTAACAATACCACAAACAACCGCCTCGAGAGCAATAACGAGAAGCTGAAAAGTGTTGTTCCTCTGTACTGTTCTCTTGAGCAGTTTGTTCCTGCTCTATTCATGATCTTGACAACGCTGCAGGAAGAGAGAGACCATATGGCTGCAGATTCAGTCTATAAACGACCTGCACTTTTGGAAATCGAGGAGCACCTCCAGCAGTATCAGCTGAAACTAGCACCCTATTCTTTTTCATTTGTTAAGCAGCAAGATGAACTTTCAAAGAATGTTGCTATGAAAACTGACTCTCAATGTCGGTGGAGATGCCAGTCAAGCTCTGGGGAAACCGTGACCCCAGTGCTGGGCTGCGCTTGTTCATTTCGGCTCTCAATGTTACTGCCCTGTCATCACATCCTTGCCACGAGAAGAGCTGACGGCCTTAACCTTTAAGAACAACTGTGTAGTGAAAGGTGGAGCAGAAAGTGTTCTCACAGCAAATAACGACTTTTCACAGAAGATGTCTCAAGCACCCCAGCCATATCCGTGACACCAGCAACAACAACAAAAAGGACCAATGACACAGCAACAGAAATGCAAAGCCGTTTATCTACTTTGCAACTACTTGGATAAGCTGGTATCTAAAGAATGCAATCAGCAGTTTTTCCAGCATGTGCAAGCTCTAAATACATTGATAAAGTATTGGAAACAACAGAATTGTAACGATAAAGGAAAGTGTCATCAGCAGTACAACTGCACATCAACAGCTACAGCTCTAGAGTGTTTTTCCAGCTCACTCCATTTTCTGAAGCAAGCCAAATGCCAGTCTATCCTTCAGAGCACCTCGTCACTGTCAGCCCTATCAGCGAAGATACAAGAGCTCAAATCCCAGAGAAAACTGCCCGGCAGCTTCTGGACATGATCCCTAACCATATACCTTCGTGCACAGAGGCAGGAAAGGGAGAATCAATACTTTTGCCGAGCCCTATGCTTATAGTTACACCAGTTGATACTGAGGCAGCAGAAACTGACCAGCTCGATAAAATTCAAATGCCTGCAAGGATTAAGCCACGCGGTCGGCCAGCAGGGTGCACCGTCACTGTAATTGGATTGCCGAAGAGGAAAAAAGCCCCAAAAGGCTTTTCAGATCTGAGTAGAGCTGAAAGACAACAAAATATGCTTGGCTGGAGAGAGAGAGAGAGAGATGCCAAACTTTCTTTAGACCAAGGAGTTGGCCTGGGTGAGTGAAATTAAATATCATGCATAACGCATTCGAGGCCCTTGTGGCATACATTGTGCAGGATTTTAATACTCTGCATGTCTGTGTGTAGCAGCTATATGGTGCTTATAAAACATATTGTGCGACCACATTGCTTAGTAAGGAGTTGGTGAAATTGTAACGTTTTGGTAATTATTTTGGCTGAGTGCAGTCGATGTTTTTAAAATGTGCTTTTTGAACTTGCATACTATCAGTCAACTGTAAGCCTTCGGAGATGGTAAAGTTAGAAGAAAGGCTTGTTTAGAGGTTTCATTCCAGTGTGCTCATAGTCACGTTTCTTTACTTGCAGGGGAAGAAAAAGTTGAAATAATCTCTTCTAGAGTCCCAGAATCCATCTTTGACACTCAACACGACATGAATGACGTGAAAAACATCTTCACTGCCGATGGCTGATGTGCTGTGCTACACATGCTAGATGTGAAAAGAAAGAACATGAAATGGAAGTGCAATGCTTGCAAGGACTTATTAAGCGAGGCACCGTCAATTGTTTGCGAGTCATGTCTTTGCTGGTGCCATATGTGTTGTCAGAATGTTAAACAGAGTGCTTTACCCGAAGATAAAGCATGGGTTTGTAAACATTGTGCTTGAAATGTCGCAATGTTTTGTTTTACTATTATTTTCCAGATTGCTTTACCCGAAGTTAGAGCATGGTTTTGTAAAATTTGTGCTTAAGTGTCGTAATGTTTTGTTTATACTGTTATTTTTCACATTGCTTAAGCGAAGCTATAGCATGGTTTTGTGAAAATCGTTAGGAGTTGTAATGTTTTCTTTATACTATTATTTTTGAAATGTGAAAAGGATTTTGGGTCTCCTGTGGTAGCTTTTTGAAAATAAAGGGTTGACATGGCTTGAAGAATGCTTTTTTTCATAGTTGCATGTTGAGTAAGCCTTGTATTAGCGGATGCACAAATAGGTATTTGCTAAAAGAGCCCAGTGAACTTGAATTAAACCATTTCTCTCAATATAAAACAATTCCTTGGTTATGGAATAGCCATGGAGTTGGCGTTACTGCATCTAGATAATCTCTCAGTAATTGTTTTCATGCTGCAAGATCGAAGTACAATTTGAGAACATATGTTTTAAACATGCAGTTAGTAATGACCTAGAAGGTGTGACATAACTTCCATGCATGCACAATTGGAAAATTGCTAAAAGAACATGCTGTAGAAATGCCTTAAGATTTACAATTTAAGAATATATGTTTAAAGCCTGCAGTTAGTAATGGCCTAGAAGGTATCAAATACTTCCCATGCATGCACAATTGGAAAATCGCATTGGTAAAAAACATGCTGCAGAAATGCCTTGTGTTGTGACATTACAGTTTGCTACTGTCGGCAAATGGCTAATCCTGCGGCTAACCGTATGTCATGGGGAGTAGGTTCATGCCAAGAGGGGAAGGTGGAGAGACGGGTTGAAAGGCCATCTTCCTTGTTCTCGCTAGCCTTGGCTGTTCTCTGCTGGTGCTGCAAAAAGTCCCCCTCTCTGTTGGCTCCACGTTAGTTTTCACGCAGCCACAGAAAGATAAAACGGATGCAATTTATACGTCTACAGAATAAGAACTCCAGCCTGTGCTGCCTCTATGAGTTGGCATGTACAGCTGCTGCCCATGGAGCTCCATGTGCGCGAAAAAGTGACGAGTTGTTCATTCTGCCGTCTAGTAGGCAACCCCATGGAACTGCAGGCATATCGATATGCAAGCCTCGCAGACACTCTTGTAATCACACCACCCTAGCCATGCGCATCTCATTTTATAAATGCACATGAAGTTGTACATAGTTGTACCTTCTCTGTACCTGACAATTTTGTTTAACTTTTTCAATTCCGTGTGGACATAACGCTACGACTTTACCGCAAATTGTAGTCTGGACGGAAACAGTTCATTCTATAACTGAGTTCCGTCTGGTCGGAATTCAAGAGGCAAATACTGTTCCGTCTGGACGGAATTCTAGTGGCAATACAGTTCCGTCTGGACAGAACTCTAGCCACAGCCTTAAAAATAAGAACAAAATGAAGACACATAGGACACACGAGCGCTCGTGTGTCCTATGTGTCTTCATCTTGTCCTCGTCCTTCTCTGCGCTGTATTTTTCCATCATGAATAACCAACACGCCCAGACTGCTACGGTATTGAATTTAAAAATAAGGTGCAGGAGGTCGTTGAAAGATAAAATCGAGCGACAATTCTATTGGATTACAGAGATTCCTGCCATCATTATTGCTTTAAAAATGAGGCAGCAATAGCCTCTTTCAACCCATCTAATTTCTTTGTAATTCTATGTGACCCTTCCTTAGATTTGACATGCGGGTGATCTGATGTATTAGGAGGGGAGGACGCACGACGCTTCTGAGATGGGAAGCCCATTTCAACGTCTGACTGACATATGGCAGAAATCAAGACAGGGTCAGTATCATTTACATCCACAGGCGTGGACGCAGAAGAGGTGGTAGGTTTAATATCATCAATTTTTGTATAGGAAATAGAGCAGGAAGACGGGGTTAGAGTACCTATAGCCGATGTTGCAGCCTGCGCGGAAATTATTTGTTCCAAAGCATCGCTGAATGTAATATTTAAACGATCAAGTACCCCAGCAACAGCCTTCTCTAAAGCACCAACAACCGACTTTGTTATACGTGCTTCAACATCAGGAGGTTGAGGTGCGGACAACATTTGCGTATGCTATCTGCCTTTTCGTTACCAGGGCATAAGCATCTGCGCGCGAGCACCTGCCGCGTTGAATGATGTCTAAGACACTCTGCTCATCAGCCCTTTTTGAGCCCTCTTTGGACAAGTGGGATCATCATCTGTGTGACGACATTGGGAAAGGATGCAGTTCATAGCCTCAGAAGTGCAGTGATCTGATGTACGATTACCGCTGAAAACGCGGCAGCGCGTTGCCGACTTGCAAGTTTTGGCATTGCCCGAAACACCAGCAATTTTTACATTATAGTGGACGAGAATGCAAAGTGCCAATACGGTATATAATTGGGCAAAGTTTAATTTCACATGGGCAAGAGGACCTTGCAAATCTGGCAATAACTAACTTCGTTGGTACGCCTGATCCCCCAGCCTCTCTGCTACAGCGGTAAACTGAAAAGATACCAACAATGGCCTCATGAAGGTCTTCAAGAATCTGCTAGCGTAGCGGAGGAATCAACCCCGCGGATTATTCCTTTCACGAATGCAAGCTCCTCTAGAATAAATGCCTTCAAAAGCAATGACGCAAATGAAACACAATGCAATAAGTCAGCAACGCCATTCAAGCCATCAGATTTGCATAACACTCATCTTCTACCAAAATGTTTTATTTATTTATTGATACTGGGATCTTTTACAAGACCTTCGCAGGGTGGGCACACAATATAGAAGTACACCAATGCTGGAAACAACACACGATCTTAATATGAACAACACAATTGCAAAAGTACAAACGAAACACAGCAATGTTGCCGTACAACAATATAAAAAGACTAAAGGTGGTTTTCAAATCGTTTTAGTGAAGTTTGCGTTACTGCATCATTAGTTAGATTATTCCAGTCTCTAATTGTTTTGGGGAAAAAGGAGTGCTTAAAGGTGTTAAGAAGTGCGTGTAATGGTGTTACTGTAAAATCATGCCGTTGTCTTGTGTTGTACCCCGAGGAGAACGGTATAATATTGGATGTGTCAATGTGTACTGGCCTGAGAAAAAAAAAAGAACTTTAGGCGACAGCTGCGCTTTCTGTGAGAGACTGGAAGCAAACCACTTTGATTAAGAAGAGCAGTGATAGATGTGCGGTTATACGAATTGTAACTAAACCGCACTGCTTTGTTAGATTTATTGAAAGGATCCCATATTATGACGGCATATTCTAGCATAGGGCGAATAATAGTGTTATAGTAAAGTGAACGTACACGGGGGGGGGGGGGGGGGGGGGGGGGGGGGGGGGGGGGGGGCAGAGCTTCAGAACACGTCGGAGGAAAAATAGTTTGCGTAGGGCATGCATTAGCTGCAACGTTGTCAACATGCTCTGCCCAGGAGAGGTCATTGGAGATCCGCAGGCGCAGTAACTATCTCACTTGTTTTCTGCGCACACCTCAACCGCGCCGTAAGGGAAGGGAGGGGGACTGCTGTGGCTGTAGGCAGAAGATGAAAATGCCCGGGAGTATATTCTAGGCACTATAGCACGGGCCTGCTACTGGCTCTGTGGCTGGGCCACCTCCGCTGCCTCGTGCAGACAGAAGAAAAAATAGAGAAGAAACAAAAGGATGAGGGAGAGAAAGACGCGCGCCGCAACAAGAGCCGTCGTCCACCACCGAAACGGTGGCGGGTGCAATGACGGCCTACAACAGATTATTCTGTGGCAGGCTAGCCCTCGCCGCAAGCGGCGGTGACCTGCCTGTCCCAGCCCCATAAGGGGGAGGGTGGGTAGTAGTGCTACGCACTAGAAGAAGAGGGAGAGAAAGACGCGTGTCGCAAGAGCCACCACTGAAAGGTAGCAGGCGCAATGACGGCCTATAATAGATAAAAATATGGTGGCAGGCTAGTCCCCGCCGCAAGCGGCAGTGTCCTACCAGTCCCGACCCCGTAGGGTCAGGAGCAGCCATTCCGCCCTCCCTCTAGAATTATTGAAACGCGTTCGTTGCGGCACTCCGTCAAGCGTGACATTAGTTGGTGCACCGTTGCTCGTATTGCGTGGATTTCCTTGGTGCGCATTTTTCACAATGCCTCTCATATCCTCAATTAAAACAGAAATAAAAATTAGAAATAAAAAACTTCTTGTGACTACTTCTGTCTCTGTGGAGCCTGCATCAACCACACGTGCTTCTTCCAATACCCGGCATCAGGAAGAAGGTCGAGCTATCGCCGACACAACTAAAACAAATCACTCTTGAATACTTCCATGAGTGCCATGCAAATCGTATGCAGCGTACACAGACAGTTCAGTGAATGCCGTGAGTTCTTCAGGCTGCATGGTCATACCCGCAAATACTACAGAAAAAAAAAGTTAGGACAATTCAACTTACTTCTTTAACAGCTGCAGAGCTAACCGCTCTTCGTGTCGCAAGTAGGCATATCAGTCAGCAGAGCCCCCAGCGGTGGTCTATTTTCACGGATTCAAAAGCAGCCCTGCAAGCCCTAAAAGCGGCTCTTCGCCGTGGAGATGATGAACAACTCGTTGCAGAAATACGACGAATTCATCACTGTATAATTGATGGAGGACATGACATCATCTTCCAATGGCTTCCACGACACAGCGCTATACCGGGCAATCTTCGGGCGGACGAGGTCGCACGAACAGCCCACGAACAGACGGCGATTGTGTGTTGTTTACCTTTTCCAGGCAGACGCAGCGGGCAGGCTTCGTGCACTTGCGCGGGAACACACACTCTCCTTGTGGAATTCTGGCCATTTTGCGAACTGCCGCTTAAACTCCACGGACCCTGACCTGAGCCTTCGCCTTCCACCTGGCCTACCCCGACGCAAAGAAACTTTGCTGTGCCGCCTGTGGGTTGGTGTAGCATTCACAAACTCGTATGCTTTTATAATAGACATGGCAAACAGCCCTGCATGTACAAACTGTGGATGCGACGAGTCTATAGGCCACATTCTTTGTGAGTGCCCGATATACAGTGAGGAAAGGCAGTGTCTGTGCCGTACGCTGGAACATCTAGATGAACGCCCATTGACTGAAATTAAGATTTTAGGTCCCTGGCCACGGCGATCGCCCGTGGTGAAGGCCTCCCAGGCGCTACTCCGCTTTATGAAAAGCATATGCCTAATCGAAAGACTGAGTTTGCTATGATATTACTGTGACGTGATGTGATGTGGCGTGTGTGTTATCAGTGTTATGTGACTGTACTAACTTCAACTATCCCTCTGTCACAACTTTTATATCCACTCATCCCCTTCCCAGAGTGCAAAAAAAGCAACCGGTTTGCTACCCTGCAGGGTAGCAAACCGGTTGCTTTTACTAGTTAACCTCCCTGCCTTTCCTTCTCATCTTCTTCCTCCTCCTCTGCAAGTGTGGGATTAGCGGAATGGCGTCCAGCTCTTTGCGTGGTATTCTAGCCACGTGGCATTCTCATGCAACTACACTGTAACATGACTAATCGTATAGCCACGTGTCATGACCGGAGCGCAGTAAGAGTACGGTACTCGAACTCACGACGTTTAGAGAACCAGACCCCACGATCAATACGGGATTCGAACCCATGGCCTTCACGAAACTCGATCCCACTATATTTACGGGATTCGTACCCTGGTCTTTATGCGACTCGAACTCACTACCTTTAGGCGGCTTGAACCCATGACGTTTACAGAATTCGGGCCTGCATATCTCACACATCTAGAAAGAATCAGACATATCGAGGTATCTCGCGGAATATCATCAACACATCTCGCGAACAAATAGCGCGGAATCGCACCAAAAAGTATTGCGGACGCGAAGCGTTATTATCAACAGAGAAAGGTTTTCGCCTTAAAAAGCGTCTGCTTCACAATTTTGACTCGCATTACGTCATATATTCTTCTTGCCATTCGCTGCGCGGGCCGCCACTCAACTTCCACCTTAAAAGCTATCGCGCATGCAGAGAAACCGGCACTGAGCAAGCAGTACAGCAACAGCACGCCCTGGAGAACTTGGGGAAGAAAGGAAGGAAGGAAGGAAGGAAGGAAGGAAGGAAGGAAGGAAGGAAGGGAAGGAAGGAAGGAAGGAAGGAAGGAAGGAAGGAAGGAAGGAAGGAAGGAAGGAAGGAAGGAAGGAAGGAAGGAAGGAAGGAAGGAAGGAAGGAAGGAAAAACTGTATTTAGCCCTATGTTATTTTTGGGCGGTTTTTGGGGCGTCTTCAGAGGTGTATCCTTGTTGCATCCACAGGAGTCCTCTCCGTCGACCTCGTCCACTTTACAAAATGGCCGATTGCTCTCAGTCCAGGACTCCGCTGGCCACTGCCAGCTGTTGAGCTGTCGGTACCAGAACGCACTGGTCTTTGCAGCGGTCGCTAGACAGCAGTCTCCCATTGCTCCGCACTCGAGTTTCGAATTTTTGGAACCCCGTTTATATTTTGAAAGGCCCATGTGATGTGATATAGTGTTAGTTTTTCGTCGCACCATGGACACCTGCCCGCGTATATGGCAGGGTGCATTTTGTTTAGTATGTATAGGTGTGGGTATGAATCTGTCTGCAAATGTCTCCAAATGACAGCTTCCTCTCTGTTGAGAGAACTGGGCTGTGGGCGATATCTCATTCTTCTACCTCTATAGTTTTTTAGTATGGCCGAGTATGTCTTGGGTGCTGGGAAAAGTTCCATGGTCTAGTCGGATACTCGGAAAGTAGTGTATGCTCGAGCCATTCTTGCCACCCCCTTGTGCCCCGGTACCCACATAATTTTGTTCGCGACGTCTTGTTTTCTTAGTGGTTTTTAATTTTGTCGCTCGCTTTGAGGAGTATACGGATCGTGTGATGACCAATCCTACCATTCATGTATTTTAGACAGGTTATTTGAGAGGCTGTGAGTATCGTTATCGAGCGCCAGGGTCTATACCCCTCCACCACCGCTAGACCAACGGCTACTTCCTCGGCCTCTGCTACCGTACATTGTCGCAGAGACGCTCTGGTCACTTCGGGTGGAGACGAATCGACCACCGTGGCCACTGCAATATTGTTGTCTCCTACTCACGAGTTCGCATCTGCATACACGGTGGTGTCTTCAGGAGTGCGTTTTCTAAATGAATTCTTCCCTTGCTTCTCTTGTGCCTCGATGGAGGTTGGTGTCTATGTTTCTCACCCTGTGGGACTTGCGAAGTTCGTCGGTGATCGTTTCCCTCGTAGCCATTTCTCGCATCAGCTCGCGGTATCCGAGTCTCTGTAAGAGCGGTTTTCCAGTCGTTGGTCTGCAGCACCCTGAGTTTTTGCGACTCAAGCTGCGCCTCGCGTAGATCTTCGAAGATGTTTTGCAATCCAAGAGCCATGAGTTTTTCTGTCGATGTGTCGCGGTAGTCGGAGCGCTGTTTTATATGCTTTGCATAGCAGGGCATCCGCTTGTTGCACTTCGCTTTTGTTGTGGCACTGACTGTACAAATTCGGCTCACTACCAAGTTTCTGACTAGTTTTAGTGTGTCCTCTTCGCGCGTGCCATGCCGCCTGTTGGTGATGCGGGTGATCATGCGTGTTACTTGTAACGTTTATGCTTTGAGAAGGGTAAAAGTGTGAGTACTGCGTTGGCTGGATTGAACCCACATACGCAATATTCTTATCGTTGTCTTTTCCGGGATGAGAATTCCTTCCAGGTAGATCTTGAGTTTTAGGTCCTCACTGGTTGGGGTGGTCCGGGTTTTTTGCCTCTCCACACTCGAAGCAGTTCCGATTTCTTGGTGGAGCCTGCGAGCCTTCTTCCGAGATATTGCTGTACACACGAGGCCGCTTCCTGTAGTTTTTCTTCCTTCTCCCCGATGGAACCGGTGTTCGTCCAGACTGTTATGTCGTCTGATACATGGCGTGCCTGATGCCTTCGATCTTCTCTAGCTTTGGTGCTAGACCTATCATAGCTATACTAAAGAGGATTGGTGAGATGACTGACCCTTGGATGTTCCCTTGTTTGGCGCGTGAATTTTGTTCGATCGAAGGTCTCCCATGCCGATGGTCGCAGTTCCATCTGACAGGAACGCTTTGACGTACCCAAGGATTCTGCGTCCGCAGTCCAGCTCGTCTAGGCCTGTAAGGATCGCTTCGCGACTGACGTCATCGAATGCTCCCTTGATGTCGAGGTCCAATATGACATTTTCATCCGTTCGGGGTA
Organism: Amblyomma maculatum; assembly: GCF_055883805.1. Lineage (NCBI taxonomy): Eukaryota > Metazoa > Arthropoda > Arachnida > Ixodida > Ixodidae > Amblyomma > Amblyomma maculatum. The sequence continues at coordinate 64,045,185 of NC_139351.1, read as the reverse complement.
TGTTGCGGAGCACATTTTGTATTTGAAGGAGTACGTCCTACATCGAGAGTTTTGCTCTGAAGCCGAGCATGGTATGCGGTACACGGTCATTATCTTCCATGTAATTTTGTTGTCTGAACGTTATCACCCACACGTGAACCTTTCCAAGGCATGACGTGAGCGATATGGGCCTCAGATGTTCAATTTGGAGCTTATTGCCAGGTTTAGGCATCATAATTACTTCGTCGTGTTTCCAGTTCTGGGGAACCGTCTCCACCTCTCAGTGTTAGTGCTTGTTCAGAAAGCTTACGAGCTATTGTATAAGATCGTCACTCAGGTTCCGTATCAGAACTGACGAACAATGAACGCGCCCAAGCATACACGAAAAAAGAAAGCAAGTTTCCATTTCATTTTGAGGCGAAAACTTTTAATGGCTCATACTGTCGTTCGCAAGCGTCACATTTTGCGTCCACGCTAGGTCACGTAATGCCATCCAAGATGTTGGCCACCATAGGTCAAAATGGGCCATCCTGGACCCACGCCCCCAAAGGGGGTAGAATGCAGGCCTTAATACGCTTTCGTTACTTGGGAGACGGTAGCTGGCAGCTGACATGGCCGAGCCCTAACTGAGCGTAGGGCGTCTGGACATTACGTCTGGCAGGCGCTTATAACTCAGGCCTTTCCTTTCTCATGGGAGGGTCATATCAGAATAAGTCTGCCAAGAGCACTGCATTCAGGTTATCCTTAGGTCACGCAGGCACGTTTGTACAGCTCGGTTAAAGCGGGGCTTTATATGTTGGCTGGTAGCTTACGTTATCGCGTCATACCGATCCACACGTCCTGGTGGCACCTTTCATCTGACGCTTGCTTGAACGCTGCACCACACAGCCTATAGAAGCAAACGCAGTAAAACCGGGAATCAGCTGTTTCAAACAGAGGCTTTCATCTTCTCGCACTTCAGGGGTCCAAAGTGCCACACAATTTTGTTTTGCAAATTTAAAGGTCATACGGAAGACGAGAATAAACACCTAGGCAGATAGAGGAAATATCAGGAATTAATTAACAGAAAAACTGTATTCAAAACAGATTCTTTATCTGTGCGCCGAATACTCTTCGCTAAATCATTGAAACGTGGCGTGTTTTCTGGAATGACATGCTGGCTTACCGAGGCATTGGTCAGCATTATATGCAATTTCTCTACCCCTATGAGACTGTGTAAGAGGCGATGGAAGCAACAGAGAAGTGCTGAAAAAAATTAAAGAGCACTGCAGAACCTGCATTGGAGTAATGCGAAAGCTCGAATGCTGCTGTTGGTTGCTTGTAGTTGCTTAATTCACTTCCTGTTTACCCATTTTAGTCTTTGGTAATTTCAAATTGCGCTAATCCCTTCCTATGCCCTTTTTCGGCTCTGCTTCCGGTTGCGCGACATCCTTGACGTCACATCCACTACGGCACGGCTTTCTCTCCTTCCGCTTTCACTCCCACCTTCCTCCCTTCCCTTATGGCGCGTTAAGTGTGACAAATACGGCGCCTTTCCTTTCCCGTGAACTGGGCATGTTTTTTACCGCGTCTTTGTTCACGCTTTGTTCAGGCTCTGTAGAAAGAAGGAAAAGAAAATGCACGGGCGTGCTGCTGGCTCTGTAGCTGAGCTACCTCCGCTGCCTCGTGCAGACAGAAGAGAAAATACAGAAGAAAAGAAAGGGGGAAAGAAAGACGCGCGCCGCAACAACAGCCGTCGTACACCACCCAAGCGGTGGCGGGTACAATGACGGCCTACAATAGATAAAAATTCGGTGGCAGGCTAGCCCCCGCCGCAAGCGGCGGTGGCCTACCTGTCCCAGGTCCATCAAGGCAGATGGTCGCCGCTTTATACAGCTAGATAACGCCACAACACCTGTGGCGCTCCTGGCGGAGAGAGCGGGAGTTAGGCCGCCGTTCATGTGCACCGCCGTCTCTCACCGACGGCGCGAGTTGGTCGCCGAGATTGATTCATTGATTAAAACTTTAATTTCCACCGATTTAGGAGGCCCTCTACTCCCCGCTCCTGGCACGCAGGCCTGAGGAACGGGGGCTGGAACCTCCGCGACTAAGGATTGGCGAGTATACATTGGTTTTTCGCGGCCTCAGCCGCCGGGCGGACGGCTTTCTGCTGGCCAGCGGGGACGTCGCTTCGCAGCAGGGTTACCCAGGCTTCTCTACTTTTAATGTTGTGCCTAGCACCTGGAGACTTAGGGCATTCCCAGAGTATATTATCGAGGGTCCCCCTCGCTTCGCAGGCTTTACCTTTATCGTTTTTTCTCTCATCTATCTGGGTGTGAAACAACCAGACAGGGTTCGGGAAATTTCCGGCTTGTAATCGCCGCTAGGCTATGGCCTTTTTATTATTTAAGCTAGTATCCGGTGGCGGCATCAGACGTCTTCCTAATCTATAATTTTCGATTATTTCTTTATAGGATTGTAAACGTTCGTCCATCGCCTGGCAGTCGGGCTGCTGTGCGTTTGTCCGGAAGTACAGATCTCGGGCTAAATCATGGGCCGCCTCGTTGCCGGGGACGGACGTGCGTGCTGGGAACCAAATTAGGGTGATTTTGCGATCGATTTTAGTTGCAGCTTTTAGAATTCGGGCGGCTTCTTGCGAGACCCTGCCTTTTCCGATATTCCAGAGAGCAGTTTTACTGTCGCTAAAGATCAATCTAGCTTTCGTTCCGATGCAAGCGAGCGCTATTGCAGACCTCTTCAGCCGTGTCTATGTTTCTGCTTCGGATGGTGGTGGAGACGACTGGTGCACCGTTACCATCAACTACCGCGGCGACTGCCGCCCCTGATCGGCCGGTTGCAGCGTCTATGTAGGCAACTTTTTTTACTCTGAATTCTTTTGCACTTTTAACCAGTGCTTCTGCTCTCTCCTCCAGTCTCTCCTTCTGGTATTCTGGGTGCATGTTGCGGGGGAGAGGACGGACAATGATGTTCTCGCGACATTGTGGTGGTAGGGCAACCTTGTCGGCTGTGCCCTTATCTATTTTTCGACCCACTCATTCTAAGATGGTTCGACCCGTGCTCGACCTACTTAATCTTTCATGTTGGGCGATTCTCACCGCTTCAGCAAGTTCCGTCCAGCTATTATGCACTCCCATTTCTATCAGGCGTTCCGTAGAAGAGGAGATGGGTAGACCCAGCGCCCTCTTGACGCCACGCCTGATGAGTGCGTTTATTTTATCTTTTTCATTGGTCCTGATGTTGAGGAACAGTGTGGCATAGCATATTATACTTATTATGTACGCCTGCATCAGTCTCAAGAGGCTTCTCTCTTTGAGGCCTCTGCCTTTGAATGGAATCCTCCTAAATATCCCGGTTACTTGCGTCACGTAGGTAGTGTTTTTTTATCGTTCCGTCGTTATACCCGTCCTCTTGAATAAAAAGTCCGAGGATTCTGATTTGCTGGACTCTTGGTACGGTTTTGCCGTCGACCGTAATTTCTACGTTAAAGTCGCCCTTGCACCTCATTGATTTTGGATTATATATGAAAAGTTCGGATTTTTGCGGAGAGCACGAAAGACCCCTTTCGGCCGTGTAGGACACAATGGTGTCCGCCGCCGCCTGTAGGCGTTCCTCTATGCTGCCATCGCTGCCATTGTTCATCCAGAGATTAACGTCGTCCGCGTAAATGCTGAACTTCAGGTGTTCTATGACTTTAAAAGCAGCAGGAAGGCCTCTCATCACCACGTTAAAAAGGAAGGGGGAGAGCACCGAGCCTTGCGGAGTTCCTTTACTTCCCAGGTGGACAGTGGGGGATTCTTGGTCCTGAAACTTTAGTTTCAACGTCCTGTTTGTCAGGAAATCCATTACGTAATTATATGTCCTCTCGCCGACTCCTAATTCCTGCAGGCCCGCGAGAATTGCCTGGTGTTTTACGTTGTCAAATGCTTTTGTTAGATCTAGTGCTAGAATTACCTTCACGTCTCTGGTTTTCGAGTCAATTATGTCATGTTGTAATCGGAGCTACATCCTGTGTGCACAGGCCCGGTCGGAGCCCGACCATCTCGTGCGGCCACAGGTCGTTTTTCTCCATGAAATTAGTTAGCCTTGTTTGGATTACGCGTTCCATAAGCTTTCCAATGCATGAGGTTAGAGAAATAGGTCTGAGGTTTTCCAATTTCGGGGGCTTGCCAGGTTTTGGAATTAGCACAACGTTTGCAGTTTTCCACTCCTGGGAAAGACGACCGCTTGTCCATACTTCTTGCATGTAGTTGGTGAGTGCCGTTATGGAAGCGTCGTCTAGGTTTCGTTGCATTTTATTTGTTATTCCATCGGGACCGGAAGCTGATCGCGTCTTTAAGCTCAGGATTTCTGCTCTAACTTCCGCTTCTGAGATGGGCGCGTCGAGGGCCTCGTTCGGGGGGCCCGCGTATTGCCTAAGAGGGAGGGATGTTGTATCGCCGACATATGTGTCTACGAGTTTAGTTATTAGTTCCGCGTCAGTCCCCTCGAACGCGTGTCTTGCCTTTGCTATTGTTGTGTTTGACTGTTTTTTCGAACTGTCGGGATCAAGAAGATATCGTAGCAGGCTCCACGTCTTTGAAAGGCTCATGTTGCCCTCTATTTCATCGCACCTGTTACACCAGTTTTGCTCCCAGAGTTTAATTGCATAATCCTCAATTTCCTTATTGTGCCTGGCTATTTTTCACCTTTGGTTTCAGTTCCATCTCTGACACCGGAGGCGTCTTTTCACACCTTTTTTTGCTTCCCACATGTGTAGGAGTTTCCTGTCGGCTGTTTTCGGTGCATCGTCCCCCTCTAGGGTAATGGTAGCGGATTTAACGTGGTGCATGAGGGTTTCTGCCCAATCGTCGATATTTTCAATATTTTCGTCCATGTTTGCAGATTCCCTAATTTGTCTGAATTTCTCCCATTCGATTGCGCTGATGATCGTTTTTCGTCTTACTTTGACTCCCCGTTTAAGCGTTATTTCGAGGACGTAATGATCGCTTCCAAAGTTGAGCTCTGTGTTCTTCCACCTAAGCTCCTCTATGTTTTTGGTAAATGTTAAATCTGGGGTTGTGTCTTTGCTCACACTGTTTCCCACCCTGGTCGGGCAGCCAGAGTCTGTCTGCAGTGTGAGGTTTAATTCGTGAAAATCTTCCCATAACTGCCCGTCTTTCGGATCTTGCCTATTATATCCCCACTCTTGGTGGCAGGCGTTCAAGTCTCCTGCAATTAGCAGGGGGTTAGCTCCGGCTGCCTTCATTGCTTTGCGAAATAATGTCTTAAACCTAACTTTGCGCTGCTGAGGAGAGCTATATATGTTTAAAATTGGTTCACAGGAAGGGAAAGGCGCAGTAACTGTCACACTTGCTCTGTGGACACCCGAACCGCGCCGTAAGGGAAGGGAGGAAGGTGGGAATGAAAGTGGAAAGAGAGAAAGAGGAGCCGTAGTGGAGGGCTACGGAGTAATTTCGACCACCTGGGGATCTTTAACGTGCGCTGACATCGCACAGCACACGGACGCCACTTCGTTTCGCCTCCATCGAAACGAAACGAAGTGGCGTCCGTGTGCTGTGCGATGTCAGCGCACGTTAAAGATCCCCAGGTGGTCGAAATTACTCCGTAGCCCTCCACTACGGCTCCTCTTTCTCTCTTTCCACTTTCATTCCCACCTTCCTCCCTTCCCTTACGGCGCGGTTCGGGTGTCCACAGAGCAAGTGTGACAGTTACTGCGCCTTTCCCTTCCTGTGAACCAATTTTAAACATATATAGCTCTCCTCAGCAGCGCAAAGTTAGGTTTAAGACATTATTTCGCAAAGCAATGAAGGCAGCCGGAGCCAACCCCCTGCTAATTGCAGGAGACTTCAAAATACTGGGTTTCTTCTTCCTGCCCGTGATGATTTCAACGAAAACTCCCTCAATGTCGCGAGAACTAATTTCATGTTCGATCACCGCTACGTTCCTTTTGACGAATGTTGTGACCCGGGATTTTTCTCCCAGTCCACTAGCAAACGCTTGATATCCTGATAATTTAATTACTCCTTTGCCAGTTTCCTGTAGGGCTGCGGCTAGAGGTTTTTCAACTATTTGCTCGAGATGTTGTTGCATTAACGCTCGCTTGCGCGGGAATCCTCGGTAGTTCCACTGCCATACCGTCGAATTATTCTTTGGTTGCGTTTTGCCCATGCGGAGAGTGCGGAGAGTGGTGAAGCACGTCAGCAGCCAAAGTAGCAAGACCGTCCTCCGTTCCTATTTGCGGGCGGAAGCCAATTTGGGATTCTGGATAACAAGCATGGGATTCCAACCACCACGATAAGCGAGTGGCGAGAATGTTTTCGTAAAGCTTGCAGATTGTTGGCGTCAGGGAAAATGGACGAAGGGCCGAGACAGATACTGGAGGATGACCTGACTTCGGTATTGGAACAACAATAGAATGCTTCCACTCGTCCGGCATGACACCAGAATGCCACACGTCATTGAATGCATCAAGCAAGGCCTGCAAAGCAGTCCCTTCCAAGTTGCGGAATAAGGAGTTAGGTATGCCGTCGCGCCCGGGAGCAGAGTTAGATTTGAGGCGTTCAATGGAGGCCAGCAGCTCTGTCGTGGTTAGGTCAGAAGTTATCGCATCGGGGGGTTCGGTAACCGGTAAGCAAGGTGGAGAAGTTGAGGTGGAATCATAGTGGGGAAAAAACTGTCTGGCCGCCTGTTTTGCAAATGTGTCCTCATCTACACTCATAGCAAGGCGAATGCTCTCTGTGTAATCAGAAACTTGAGAAGAGCGCTCCATGGCGTGAAACACTCTCCAAAGTTGTCGATTACTCTGCTTGGAGGACAGGCGCTCACACCATGAAGCCCAACGTTGCCTTCCTAGACGCTTTTCATACCGCCTCGCACGCGCGGTAGTCCGGTGAAGAGCGAGGATAGCCGATTGGTCATCGGGGTTACGAGCAGCATAATGATCTGCCTGGCGACGCAGAGCCCAAAGATTCACGAGGTGGATGTCCGGGTTTGGTTCGTCTTCATTTACAGTGGTGGTAATCGTGTGGGTCGCAAGAACAGCAGAGATAGTAGACAATGTTGATGGTGGGGTGAAATCAGATAAGCGATTGTCTGCGCGTACAGAGTCCCATGATGTTATTCGTACGCTACGGCGTATTTTACGTATCCGCGAAGGAGTGAGATAGATAAAGATAGGACTGTGATCACTACCCTAGGTATCTGGTTCAACAGCCCAACGACGGCTACCAGGGCCTAACCACCAAGTCAAATCAGGTGAATAAGGACCACCTCGTGGACGGGTAGATGTATGCGGGTGGTTTAAAAGATGAAAAGAATTATCTGAAAAGCTTCCCTGGATGTGTGCACCCCTGGGATAATCCGATGGGTAACCCCACGAGGTGTGTGCGCCATTGAAGTCTCTACGGACTAGAATAGAGATACCCGAGTAGGTAGAATGCAGAAAACGAACCCATCCAAGATTAGGAGATGCGGAACCAGGACGGCCATAAAAGGAAACTAGTATAAGTGGCGTGCGTACAGGCTTAACTAGGAGTGCTACCACCTCTTGGCGTGTGTTACACCAGCGTGAAAGGTCGATCGGTGTGTGGGGAACTGAAGTGTGAATATAAATTGCAGATTTACCTGGGCTTAGGGAAGAGGTGATACAACGGCGATCAGGAATGGAAGGTGAATGGTAAGCGCAGAATCCTGAAAGGCGAGGAAGTGAGTTATGCTCTTGAAGTAAGAAGGCCCACGCCTTTAGCTTTTTGTCGCGAAGACGGATGTTCACTTCAGAGGCCTTATTCGCAAAGCCTAGACAATTCCACTGCACCATCAGAGACAGCGCATTATCCATTGCGAGGCCGAAGAGCTTCTACGATGAGGGAGGTCACCTGCTCCATAAGGGCTAATATTTTATCCACTGTCGGGGTATTCGGGGTTAACGTGTTGTCTGCAGGTGATTGTGGTTTGATGCTTATTGGAGGTGATTCATTTGAAATCTTATCACGAGGTATTATAGTTCTTCGAGAGGGGTGAGAGCGACGCTGTTCTCGGAGCTGGGTGAGTTCGTCTAGACGTTGGCGAGCCTCTGCAATGGCATTGTCTAAAACAGCGTCTTCATCTGCGGCATCCACATGTGATTGGTGCACTGGCCGTTTTGGTGTAACATTTGATCCACGAGGGTGGGTCGCTTGTGCGTATGAGCCATGCTGAGAAGACGTATGATGAGCAGGTGGGTCAAGTAAAGGAAGTGCAGGGAAGTCGGTTTCATCACATCTTTATGGCAGTGATAACAAAATATACTACGAGGTCGGAAGGGCTGTGGTTTGATAATCGCAACATAATAGGTTAGGTACTCAGGCAAAGTCAGCGGGGTTTGTAGGGTGAGTAGGTATGAACCCCTGCGCCCTAGAGGCCGTGCTTGCAACACTGCGTGAGTTGAACAGCGAATGTTTGCTCGCACCTACTCAGAAGGACTTCTGCTGTCAACATGGTAAACGACGCAGCGGAGGGTGTCAGGGCCAGAGGCAAAATATATTTGCACTGGGACATGCTCATTAGCATCCAGGGGAATTTGAGTAACTGCACACATTTTCTGGGCGTCCACCAAGGATGGCAAGTTCACCGTAATGGTGTTCGATGGGCGATGGACGACAAATCCACAGTAGTTAGTAGAACCTAGAACTTGGTCAATTGTGGCTTGGACACACCGGGGAGGGATAGTCGTTATATCAAAGCGCAATGTAGGCTTGATGGTGACGCGGAACGAGTTAGAAGCAAGTGGAAGCGAGGCTCGACTCACTGGCGGCATCTGTGGTGATGTCAGGGGCTGACACGCTGTAGTTGGCCTTGGAAGGGAAGACTGAATCGGTGCGACGGGCACAGTTCCTTGAGGGAGGGTTACAGGCACAGAGGCGGCGGAGCAATCCATGGGACAAGCCGAAGTCGTTCCATCCAAAGACGAAGCAGACTGGGGGCATGTAGGCGTTGATGATTGCGTGGACGTGGATGTTGCGCCAGGTTGTAACACAGCGGAAATCCGCACAGCTGTCGTCGGCGGAGCAGAATCCATGCAGGCGAGTAGCCCAGCCTCGCTCGGCAACGCCGTGCTAAGCCTAGCCTGCGCCTGAGGGATCCGGTTGGACTTTCTTACTTGAGAAAGGGCCCACCGAGGCGGAAATCGCTCCACAGGAACGTCTTCGTCATTCGTTCTTACGGAGGGCACTGTCCTACCCACACAAAACGACAGTAAATAGGCGAAACACGATAAAAACACAGAGCTCTAAGTGGACACGTATCAGCTCAGGCGCTTCTTCTTCGGCTCTGTAGCTGAGCGACCTCCGCTGCCTCGTGCGGACAGAAAGGAAAATAGAGAAGAAAAGAAAAAGAAGAGGAAGAGAAAGACGCGCTCAAAAATAAAGAATAGCAGCTGTCGTCCACCACCGAAGCAGTGGCGGGTGCAAGACGGCCTACAACAGATAAAATTCGGTGGCAGGCTAGCGCCCGCTCAAGCGGCGGTGACCACCTCTCCTAGCCCCGTACGGCCAGGAGCAACCGTCCGAGCATCGCCTCTGGAATCACCCTCATATTGCACAACACATGTGCGCCTAGCTTTTCTCCTCCAACAAAAAAATAAAAAAAAAAGATGGCTTAGCTCTGCTATGCCTGGATATCCGTAGCGAAAAGCAGTGACTAGCTCGCGATCAGACGAAGTTAATTTCTCCAGTCTTCTGCGCCGTTCGCCAGCTCTTGTTGTGGCTGTAGTAAGAAGGAAAATAAAATGCACGGGCCTGCTACTGGCTCTGTAGCAGAGCCACCCCCGCTGCCTCGTGCGAATAGAAGAAAAAATAGACAAGAAAAAAAAAAAAGAAAATGAAGAGGAAGACGCGCGTCACAACAGCCGTCGTCCACCACCGAAGCGGTGGCGGGTACAATGACGACCTACAACAGATGAAAAAGTTACACACGATTGCGTTACTTACTAATGCCAAATTTGAGCGCAGCTCATCACCTGTTCCACCTTTTCGATAGATTAAGGCGCAGATTTCGAGCAAGACACGTATGTACAATTACCTATTCCATCCTTAAGCACTCCTCCCCCCCTTCCCGATCTATCCAACTCTTTTGGGTTCCGGCTCACGCGGGGCACCCTGGAAATGAGGTGGCTAATTCTATCGCTCGCGAAATGACCGACCGAGCTGGCACCCTCCACCCCGGGATGGACACGCGTGACTCCCTCCTCACCTTCCATGACATCACCCTCCACTACCGTAACTCCCGATTATCCCTCCCTCCCCCGCACAAGTCCCTATCTAAAATCGAACAGAATACGTGGCGCCATTTACAGGCCCACACTTTCCTCTCCCCTGCACGCCTTGCCCTTATTCACCCCGGTGCCTTCTCGCCCCAATGCACGCTTTGCAGCTCTCCCCGAGCAGACTATGCTCACATTCTTTACTCTTCTCCGGCGTACTTTCCCCCGTCTCATGGCAAATAAACAGCCCGCAGCTGTGGGAGGCTGCTTTGGCCAGCTCGGAGCCGCATATTCAACAGCGGCTTACGACCTAGGCAGCGGAAGTCGCCTCCAGGCGTGACCTGGAGGCCACGACCAGCAGCTGGAAGGCCACCCACGGAACGGCGGCAACATAATTTTACCTTTTTTTTGCCTTCACTGAACAAAGTTCGCACCACCACCACCTTCAAGAAACACTCCACTAATAGTTCTTGGCTGTCATGAAAGAAGCTTTGTGGTCGGAGAAATGAAGAGAGCAATTAAGTTATAGGGAGGTTGCGGGGAGCAAGGCATGGGCCCATAGTAACGTTACGCGAAGAACAGATAGCAACGACTGACTGATGCCGGTGACGCCGCTAGCGAGAGAAGCATGAAAGCGAGTGAAAACGGGATGCACGCACCGCGATCCGCTGATAGCGAGCCGGCGTTTCGGCAACCGCAGAGCACCCTCGCCGCCACGCAGGAAGAGGGGGGGGGGGTCCCGCCGGGGTGGTGCAGTGGTAAGACGCCCGACCACTGTGCCGGAGTACCCGGGTTCGAACCCGACCTTGGCGGCTGCGTTTCGATGGAGGCGAAACGAAGAGGAGCTCGTGTGGTGTGCGATGTCAGCGCATGTTAAAGATCCCCAGGTGGTAGAAATTACTCCGTAGCCCTCCACTACGGCTCCTCTTTCTCTCTTTTCACTTTTACTCGCACCTTCCTCCCTTCCCTTACGGCGCGGTTGAGGTGTCCACAGAAACAAGTGTGACAGATACTGCACCTTTCCCTTCCTGTTAACCAATTATTATTATTTATTTTTTTAAGGGATTGACACGCAATTTGAAGACCCCTCTCTCCAGGGAGAGGTGGTGAAGGGTGGCAGTTCATGGCCCTACGGGGCTGGAACGGTAGGTCAATGCCGCTTGCAGCGGGGGCTAGCCAACGCCTAGCCCGGCACCGAATTTTTATCTGTTGTAGGCCGTCATAGCACCCGCCACCGCTTAGGTGGTGGACGATGGCTGTTGTAGCGCGCGTCTTTCTCTCCCTCTTCCTTTTCTTTCTCCTCTACTTTCTCTCCTGTCCGCACGAGGCAGCGGAAGCCCCCGCCGGGGTGGTGCAGTGGTAAGACGCCCGACTACTGTGCCGGAGTACCCGGGTTCGAACCCGACCTCGGCGGCTGCGTTTCGATGGAGGCGAAACGAAGAGGCGTCGTGTACTGTGCGATGTCAGCGCACGTTAAAGATCCCCAGGTGGTCGAAATTACTCCGTAGCCCTCCACTAAGGCTCCTCTATCTTTCCACTATCACTCCCATCTTCCTCCCTTCCCTTACGGCGCGGTTGCGGTGTCCAGAGAACACAAGTGAGACAGTTACCGCGCCTTTCCCTTCCTATAAATTAATAAATCAGGCAGCGGAAGTGAGTAGAGGAGAAAGAAAAGGAAGGGGGAGAGAAAGACGCGCGTCTCTTGTCAACGCTTCCTTTGCTCCTGTCCGCATGAGGCAGCGGAGGTCGGCGGCTGCGTTTCGATGGAGGCGAAACGAAGTGGCGTCCGTGTGCTGTGCGATGTCAGCGCACGTTAAAGATCCCCAGGTGGTCGAAATTACTCCGTGGCCCTCCACTACGGCTCCTCTTTCTCTCTTTCCACTTTCACTCCCACCTTCATCGCTTCCCTTACGGCGCGGTTCAGGTGTCCACAGAGCAATTGTGACAGATACTGCGCCTTTCCCTTCCTGTAAACCAATTATTATTAGCCCTCTACTACGGCTCCTCCTTCTCTCTTTCCACTTTCACTCCCACCTTCATCCCTTCCCTTACGGCGTGGTTGAGGTGTCCACAGAAAACAAGTGAGACAGTTACCGCACCTTTCCCTGCCTATAAATCAATCAGGCAGCGAAGGTGGCTCAGCTACAGAGCCAGTAGCAGGCCCTTGCATTTTCTTTTCCTTCTTCCTTCAGTCTCAACAACCCAAATTATAATAACCCCCAAGGCCCCTCTCTGTCTCTTTCCACTTTCATTCCCATCTTTCTCCTTTACCTTACGGCGCGGTTCAGGTGTCCACCGAAACGACTGTGACCGATACTGTGCCTTTCCCTTCCTGTGAACCGATTATTATTATTAAGAAGCTGCTGCATGGGGGTGCTTGCAAACATTTAATACGCTCACGAATCCGGTCTTTGCGTACCATGTATGCCGAGACGAGGCACCAGAATAGATGTAGGGATTGTGAGGCGAGAAAAACTCTCGACCACATAATATGGGAATGCCCGCTCTCTCCAGGAGTGGGACAAAATATAGCCCGTATACAGAACTGGCTTCCTATGCCATTTTTGGCTCTTTTACGGTTGCGTGACGTCACATTCTTGACTTCATATCCACTATACGGCACCCCTTTATCTCTTTTCGCTTTCACTCCCACCTTCCTCCCTTCCCTTTGGCGCGATTCAGGTATCCACAGAACGTGTGGCAGATACTGCGCTTTTCCTTTCTTGTGAGCCAGTTATTGTAATAAATTACCTTAATTATAACCTGGCCTATTTATTTTTTCAACAACAAAATTACGTCACCCTGTATCTATTCACACCACTCATAAACATCTAACACTTCTCAATCACTCACAAACTGCTGCGGACACGGTCTGCGGACGCGGTCTGCGTACAGAAATCTGGGAACATAGCGAGGTAATGAATAATTAGTTCGCAGGAAAGGCGCAGTATTGTGCCCACTTATTCTGCGGAGAATTGAACAGCGTCGTAAAGGAAAGGAGGAAGGCGGGAGTTTAAGTGGAAATAGAGAAAGAGCTGATTCTTAGTGGAGAGCTATGGAGTAATTTTGTCCACCTGGGGATTTTTAACGTGCACTGACACCGCACAGCGCGGCAACTGCACGTGCGGGAGAAGTAAGAACAATGTCCGAACGCAACCAAGCAAGCAAAAAAAAAAATATATTCTTCCATTTCTGTTGGCAAAATCTAAGGGCTATACGAATGACAAGAATAAGTACCTGCGCAGATGAAGAAAAAAAGAATATAATTTGGCAAAATTACTGCATTCAAACCACGTCCTCATTTCCGCAGCTGATTCTTTGCTTGATCTTACAAACGTTGCGTGTTTTCTGGAATGTCCTGGCATTCCAAACTACCTGTCGGTTGACAACAACTACCTGTCGGCCTCTTTTGCAATACGCTATTGCGTCGTCGCATGTGTTGATGTTATTCTGTGAAAGCGTTATAAGAGCTCAAAATAATAATCAATAAACCCAATATGAAGAGTTAACGCAAGCTTTAAAATAGCTCAAAGTAATAATCAATAAACCCAACAATGTAACTTCATAGTCCCTACAAAAGTGCATTGACTGCCAATTCGCTCTTCATTAATATCGGCTTTCAGCTGTTTCTGGATGTACGGGTAGACTCCTTGTTTTTACAATTGGAAAATGAATACGACACGGTCCAGCGCAATTAAAGCTTAATGGAATTTTCAACCTAAAATTTTGATTATTTAGTTTCTGCTTTCTTATGGAACTTCCTAACTGGCCATCATCAGTTCCGTTTTCACAAATAACCACTCTTCTTCCTTTTTCGGAATAACCTTCGCTGTGCCTCAGGGTGCCATGCTTTGTCCCGTCTTTTTTAGTCTATGTTGCCTTCTTCTAACATACGACCTGCTGCTGGCAAAGTGTTATTTACAGGCCCAGTAAAAGTAACTCGGACTTTCTCGCTTTGCAACGCGACTTGAATACAGTAGCAAAATGGTGTGAAACTAGATTGATACCATTTGATGTTTGAAAAACTTCAATTCTCTTTTTACCGTCGCCACTCCTTCGTGGTGCCTAACTCTATATACATATATATTCTTGGCAGCTGAGTAATATCTCCTGCGTTGTCGTACAAATATATCTTGTAATTATTATCGCAAACAAAGTTTAGGAGTCTTCTCATATAACAAATCTAGTATCTAACTGCACACTTGACTTTCTACGCAAAAAACTAAAAAAACTAAAATTCACCTCCCGTTCCGTAAATATTCTTGTTCGGAAATGTCTTGTTACACCCAAACAGGAATATGCATACGCAGTTTGGCATCCTCATCAGGAAGGAAAAGTTTATTTAGCCTTATAATTTTTTACGGGGTTTTGGGGGCATATTCAGAGGTGTCTCCTTGTCGCATTCCCAGGAGTCTTCCTCGTCGACCTCGTCCACTTCTAACCAATCGTCGGTTGCCCTCAGTCCAGGGCTCCATTGGCCACTGCCACCCGTTGAGCTGGCTGTACCAGACCTTGCTGGTCTTCGCAGCTGTCGCTGGACAGCAGTCTCCCACTGCTCCGCACTCGTGTTTCGTATTTTAGGGACCTACGTTTTGACAGACCCATGTGATATGATATAGTGCGGGGTTTTCGTCGCACCACGGACATCTGCCGAGTATACCCAAACCTACACACTCCAACGAAAATGCACCCTACCATAATCTCGGACCCTTATCAGATTAAACATTCTAGCCACCTCGAATCAACCCATATTCGCACAGCACCTTATATTACGAATGGCTATTTTTACTACACCACAGTCGCATCACTCAAACTTAATGTATATCTTTGTAGCAACGAAAGAAGGCGGAAATATATTAGGCCTATTTTCTACAGAAATTTTATCATTTTCCAAGTGATTGCTCCATGAGTTCATTTGCACATTATCGTTCATCCCCTGAAAATCACAAAAAATGCGAAAGCACGGATATTGCTGTTGGTTGCTTCTTCTTGCTTCAAATTGCTTAATTCACTTCTTGTTTGCCCATTTTAGTGTTTGGTACTTTCAGATTGCACGCCAATCCCTTCATATGCCCTTTTTTGGCTCTACTTCCGGTTGCGTGAAGTCACATCCTTGACGCCATATCCACTATAGCATTTCTTTCTCTCTTTCCGCTTTCACTCCCACCTTCCTCCCTTCCCTTACACGCGGTTTATGTCTCCACAGAACAGTGTGGCAGATACTGCGGCTTACCTTTCCTGCGACACAGTTATTCTAATAATTACCTATTGGCGTAAATATTTTTTCGGCAAAAACATTACGTCACTCTCTATCAATTGACACCACTCATTAACCTCTAACACCTCTCAATTACAACTACTGTGGACACGATTTTGTAGACACGGCCTGCGGATACGATCTGGGGACTCGGCCCGCGGACACGGTCTGCGGACAGAAATCTGTGAACACAGAGAAGTAATGCCTTCGCATTAAAACTCGTACCCTCCTCATGCGCGCATATCGTCGCATATCGTCGCATCTTTAACTTGCGCTGATATCGTGCAGCCCACGGAAGCCTTTCTTTCGCCTCAACCGAGACGATGCTGCCAATTTCGAGAGTATGCCTTGCTTCATTGAAGATGCCCACGGCTGAGGTAAAATCTCCACGTAGGGCCGTCAATTAACGATGAGCTCTCTTGTGGAAATACTTTCAATCTACTTCCACTGTGGCAATAATGTGACGTCATCATGAATAGAAGAACGCGCACTTTTCTGCCTTTAAGCCACCGAGCATTATGACACAAGCCATACTTTTGATCAGCGCTTCTGTATCTATTTGATATGATCGCTATAAACGAGGCCATTACGTTACCACCATCCAACGACGCGTGTCTGACACCCACCAGCAGCGGCCCGTTTAATATAGCTATAAAACTTTCATGATTTAGGGCCCGAATTAATCATTTTCGTTTTATTTCATACACTATGTCATGTATCTGTTCTCTGTAGGGGTATTATGTGTTCAGTATCCAGGTAAGATAATTTACCTGTGTGAAAAAAGAATAAAAATATCTATTCGAGTCAATAACACGTTTGCTGTAGAGAAAATATTTTGCGTATACGCGACAAAAGCTACTGCGAGGGCTGAACTGCATAACTGAGGGGTATATTTAGTGAAGGAAAGTGTTTAGTTCATTGACGCTAAAGGGTATCTGAAGTAAAGCAAAAACCTGAAAAAATTATACCAATATATTTTTTAAACCTGTTCATCGAAGATTGTGTAACATAGCTTTCAGTAAAATAACTCGTTTTTGTACAACACAAGTTCTGGGCAAGAAATATGATTTGCTTCCTTTCGTTATTTCTAGAGCCAAGGTTAACGGTCGTTTGAGATCTGTTGGGCGGTCTTTCACATAAATTGGTGCATGCTGTGCTGGCGTGAATCGAAATTCCTATTCCCGAAACCATGCATTCCGACCCTTGCTGATAGGCTCCGGATTTATATAACCAGGTGCAATCTGGGTCATCTGTCAATTTGCATACTGCGGAGGAGGTATTAGATGAGGTGCACATCCGACTAGTGAAAACAGCAGTCGACTTCTTGGCAGAACCTTTTGAGAGATTGACGGTGACGAAAAGAAACATAGTAGAATAAAACATTGTGCTTATGGGCAGGAGCAAGAACAGCAACTTGTTTGCTATTTGAGAGCAGTGTCTGCTGGTAGTAATGTTAATGTGCTTGGAACGTTATGGAAACGTCAGCTATTTGCCGAGAAAACAAACTCATATTTTCTGTACCCTGCGAGCCACTGTGTAATATGATCGATGCTTGCTATGGCAGGATTGTGCATGTCAGGATGCTATAACTTGATGAAAGTGCCAAGTGCTCCGTATTAGAGAGCAGATTCGCAGAAGTATCCAAGCTTTATGCTATACAATGTTAGAACAAGGGAGGGGATAGGATTAAAAAGACAACAATCCGTCAGGCGTACCGTTGAGACCTTTGAGCTTTTGCAAGCTCAATGAACTTTATATTTTTTTGTTAATTTCTAGAGGTATCTGCGAGATATAGCGATGTCAAGATGTTTCTGGAAGAAAAAAAGAACTACTTTCTGGAGAGTTGTTCCGCATTCCTGACGATTTGCATTGAAAGATGCAAGCTCTGATGTTCTGTATAGTTTCTGTCACTCCATCTTTTTGTGCTGATTTTGTTACGTTGACAGCTCTTCCTATTCTACATTGTATTCGCATCCGCGCAGGCATGATTGAAGTTCGTATACATTGTGTTTCCCGAAATATTGTAGACGAAGGCAAGTTCCGCGATGAGTTATAATGGGCTTAATGGGAGGTTCTTTGTTCATTTCCAGCTTTCGTTAATTGAGGGGGGTTCAAGCAGCAGTGAATGGCAAATACCGCGCACGCTCTAGCGTTCACCTGGTTTCAAGTTCAGTAGTCCATCTTTCCGCAGAGCATTTAGCTGTGTGTCAAGTGTGGAATACAGTTGTCTACGTGTAAAAGAGAGTTGCATAAGCTTCCATCATCATCATCATCATCAGCCTGACTATACCCACTGCAGGGCGAAGGCCTCTCCCATATTTCTCCACTTAACCCGGTTCTGTGCTAGCTGCATCCACTTGACCCCTGCGAACTTCTTAATCTCATCCGCCCACCTAACTTTCTGCCGCCCCCTGCTACGCTTTCCTTCCCTTGGAATCCAGTTTGTTACCCTAAGCGACCATCGGTTATCCTCTCTTCGCACTACATGTCCTGCCCACGTCCATTTCTTCTTCTTAATTTCCACTAGAATGTCGGTAACTTGAGTTATTTCTCTGACCCACTGTGCACGCTTCCTATCTCTTAATTTTACCCCTACCATGTTTCGTTCCATAGCCCTTTGGGTTGTCCTCAACTTAAGTAGAACTAAGCTTGCAATGTGTACCAAATATTTGTTTCTTTAGTAATTTATTCACTGACATATGAACACTGAATCTCTCATCAAAAACGGGTGGACTGTGGTTTTTACGTATTTGTGAGGCAGCTGTGGCATATTGTAAGATCCTTCACGTATACAGTATAATAATAGAAATGTTATAAGTTTTTGGCCCGCACCAAGCTATTTCTTCGAAGTTTATCCTGCTCATATACAACGCTAGTGATGATTACTGCCACCGGAAGCCAAAGGGATGTGTTTTTAAACATTCCTGAGGCAGCTGTGCGATCTCTTCAAATACTTTTGTGAGCATATAGATATGAACGATGAGCGCTAGCAATGCGCCTAAAAAATTTGCTTCCTAAATTCTTCCTGTGCTTACCATTAGTAATTCGGACTGCCACAATAAAGCATTAGTGTGCTCTTTTAAATGTAAAAAAAATAAGAGCACTGCGGAATCTGCATTGGAGTAATGCGAAAGCACGGATGCTGCTGTTGGTTGTTTCTGGTTGCTTCTATAGGGACCGGACAGCTGAATGGGTGGCGCCGCCTCTCGGCGCATCGCTCAATCACAGGAATGCGCCGGCCCCGGCCGGCGCATTGCCAGCGCATTGCCAGCGCATTAGAGGTTACTGTTTGTCGTTGGTTTGTGTGGAAATTGGAAATCCTAAGGTCTAGATGACGTTGTGCCTGAATATATCCTGAAGAGAACAGAAAGTTGGGCTAGTTAATTGTGTGAATATGTCCAGTGAAATGAAGTCTGGTCGAAGAAAGCTTGGCGAAACGCGGTGCGTTGTTGGCTCCACTGGCAGCACGCAAACTCGTCGGACGTTTTTAAGTCGATTCATTTCTACGGGTTTCCACAGAAGCATGAATGGCGGGTGACCTAAGCATGGTTCTTTGAAAGGCAAAGGCACGAATCTACGTATTTGGTTACTGTGTGGTCATGGAAAGCGCCGAATTTTTAAAATTCCGCTTGCTACCGGATGCTCTGTGCCTTCTGTTCCCCACGAGTGACGGCACGAGAGTCTCGGAACCGAAGCCGCACTCCTTCATCTGTAGTCACTTTATTGACAATTGGAAATCGAAGTAACCCAACAGCGTAAGTTACAACGCTAGCATTTCCCCGCCTGTGTACAAGAAAGCCCCAGCACGGAAAAAGAAAAGGCAGCTCCACCATCGTCGTTCGGGCTGCGTTACGACCTTCAGTGATGGGTAGAGACAATGTTTGTGCGCATACTTACGCTGACATAGTCAAAGATAATTTACTTTTTTCTCTTAACAGAAGAGCAGATAGGAGACATGAACAATCCCTATTGCCATGATCCTGTCAATATTTCCTCTTTTCGTTTGTCAACCAATGACAATGCGCTGAGAGCTAGCTCTGCGTTGATACTCTTGGAATTTGTTAACATTTGTTTGTGGCATGTCCATTTCACCTAATAAAATCACTCATTTCACAGCTCAGTCAATACCGCATGGTCACAGAATCTGCTATCGGCTTCATATAAAAGTCGAACAAGAAAAAAAAAATACAATTTAATTTGTGGAAACGAGCATAAACGTAGCATGTTTTTTTTTTTTTTTTTAATTTCGAAGGCCATGTAGCAGTTAATTTTTTTTTTTCGCATTCACGTTGCATCTGACGCGGCTTTACGTATTTTCTCAGCAGTGTCCATTTCCTGGTCCGCCTAAATACATGTGTTTCTCATCGGTGTTTTAGTGAACGTGAGATTTCTTGATTGTGGCGTAGTATGGCAAGACCGTTTTACCTCTCTCAGAAATTGATTCTAGGTATGGCCAATGTAAACAGATTTAGCAGCAGTCCGGCAAGCTGCAGTGACAAAGTTGTAAAAGGAATGGCTTTCAGTTATCCGGATCCCTTTACGTGCAAATAGAAAACTACATACATGGTCGTGTCCTCTCACACTCATCAGGTATCGAGGTCAGCTAGGTATCGGCCCCGTAAGTTCGTGGTACGCTGAGAAAGTAGACCACCTTAGCGAACGAGCCATCAGAGGGATTAATTTAACAATAGAACGCTTTCTTAGTTGTCGGTGGCTTATCTTACAACACATCACACTGTGTTTTTTTTTTCGATTGTATTTAACAGTTTGACAGTATTGGACTATTGCCTTCAGATGTTCAAGGCAGGTGCGGTCAATCGCATTGAACTTCCTGCGCTGAGAGAACGCTAGCAGGGAATTTAATTTTTTTTCTTTTCACAACCTACGCAGCATGTCGGGAGAAAGGCATGCATAGTATAATATTTTCTAAGTCAATTATATGTAGCAGCTCCGACGTGTTCAACAAGAGCATTGCCGTATATGTGAAAATGATGCTGAGGTGGTATTACTGGCTTATATTATGATTAAGTTTGACGGTCTCAAGGCCGGGTTCAGTGAGCTATTGTAGCGTAATTGTGCAGGAAGTCCTGGAAGTATATGTGTGTTTGCTATTCCAACCATAAATAGGATCCTACTTTTGTCTTGCTTGTTTATTTTTCTCCTTTTACAGCTCTCGTTGTGAAACTGGAATGTCTCTGAATCGTTTGAGCCTAGCTATTACCAAAAAAAGACAGGTGCAGAATCTTTTTCATTTTACATGAACGCTGACCATTACAACTACCACGCTACACGGCTCGGCGGTATTTGATCTTCAGGCAGATTCAGACTAGACCTAATATAAGATAGACGCGCAGTGCAGGCGCAATTCCCGTCTTCGAAGTCGCCTTAACAAGTGCCTAACGAAGGTTTCCTAGCGCATGGTGGAATCACGCGCGCGGCATTTTCGAGTATATATAACAGAAATACCATGCGCCGGGCGGTTTCAAAACAAAAAAAAAACAAACAAAAAAAAAAAAACATGCACACCCTCGTCAAAAAAGACTCCTTGCGATTACTCAAAGCAGCTCAAAGCTCTCAAAGCCACACCGCAAAACGACGGGTAGGAAGAGGCTAAAAAACGCCTCGCAGAACGGAAACGACTGCGCCGCTCAGCTGCCTCGCCATTCCGCTGTTTCGGCACTCCGCCGCGGGCGGCGCTGTTCCACCGAGGCGACGGTGGCGCCATACAACGGGCGCCCGGTCCCTATAGGCTTAATTCACTTGTTTACCCATTTTAGTTTTTCCTACATTTAAATTGCGCGCCAGTTCATTCCTATGCCTTTTTCGGCTCTAATTCCGGTAGCGTGACGGCACATACTCTGCGTTACATTCACTTCTTGTTCGTTGCGTGCGTCCACCAGCAGCATTCTCAGACCCAGCGTATTGCAACCTGCGCGAGCGGAACCTTACCCGATACACGATATCTAGTGCATCTGTTATAGTGTGGCAAAGGAACTGCAGAGTATTCAGAGCCAAGCGTAAGGCTCTGGAGTATGCAGTTTTGTCCCAAACAAACAGACCGGTAGTCTTAGCACTTCAAGAGATCATTACAGAAGTAAAGCTTGCAGGATATACAGCATATACAATGAGAAATTGTCGGCTGAGCGCCGGCCGATCACAGCTACACTTGTACACCGCAATCTAACTGCAAATCCCTATATTTGGGAACACCAGAGGTATCCATACAATTATACAAATCCTACCGTAAAAACGAGCACAATCTCGCCTTTACATTCTATACGTACACAGTCCACCTAAAGACAACAGCACAAAAATATCCACGCCCTTCAAGTAAGTCGCATGTACCCGCTCAAAATGGAATGTTGCTGACTGTTGGAGACTTTAACGCACCTCATGCAGGATGGGGCTACTCAGTTAACAGTAGAAAGGGAACTAAATTATGGGAGTGTCCACCGAAAACTGTGAGAAAAACCAATTTAACAATTTATCGCCACCTCCGCCGGAAGTTACACCCCTTTACGGATGAAATAATAGAAGTTATGCATTTTAAATCTCGAACTGACTAGCAATTTTGCGTGCATTATTCCACCGAGCCGTTTAGCACCGGCTCATACCTTGTACATCAGGATGGCTGGCATCGTGGATAGCTAAGATGGCACGTCACACAACTTCGGTATTGCAGAAATTTGGGACGTCAGAAGAGAGAGAGAGAGAACTAACTTTTATTCGTAACCATCATCATCATCATCATCAGCCTGACTATACCCACTGCAGGGCGAAGACCTCTCCAATATTTCTCCACTTAACCCGGTTCTGTGCTAGCTGCATCCACTTGACCCCTGCGAACTTCTAACCATCAAGATGAAAAAATCGACAGAAACGCCGAACGTAAGACGACCAAACACATGCAAGCACGCAAATAGCCCTCGTGGGAGAACTTTTTCTTGAACACACCAACGCATACACAAAAAGAAGCAATGTTCTTCCAATTTGTTCTACCGAGTTTAGGATGATATAAGGATGATGATACTAAACGTATACGTAGATAGAGAAATGATAAGGAGTTCATTCAATTCTACAAAACCTGCATTCTAGCCCGGCCTTAATTTTCTGCAGTAAACATTTCCTAGGTCTGTCGAGGGTGGTGTGTTTTCAAGGATGTCGTCCTGGCGTGCCTTAGGATCGTTCGGAGTCAACTGCCGTAAATAAGCGCCTAGCACGTTATAGTGTACCTATAGTGTACCAACTCGCCCAGCAGGAAGTTTTAATGAACCTATAGTGATCTGTGTAGTGCTTTATTTTGTGAGTAATGCGCTTTTTTGTATGTATATATGTACCCAGTAAATTCTCTTTATTCCGATTCACTGCTGACGTTACTTCTTTCGTTCGCGTTTAAATGTAGATGCTTTCTTTACGTTGACGAACTCTCGGTTTTGCAGCGTTGGAGTGATTTTTCTCGTGCCGGCATGTCGGGCAGGAGCGCATTGCACTTTTGGAGTTGATGGCCGCGTCCTCGTCGTAGACGTTTTTCTTAACGGGCGAAGGTCAGGTTCGTGAATGTGTACGCTCCAGTTGCGCGCGCTTCAACGAATGAGTTCTTCCGTTCAGTTGCGTCGCATGTTTTGGATCCTATGCCTCACGTGCTCCTAGGTGATGTTAATTGCGTACTAGACTCAACAAGCGACATCCGCGGACCAAGACAGGGTACGTCCTGCTATAATGCAAAGGAGTTGGGGAAGCTTGTACGACAGCTCCAGCTATCAGACGCGTGGGTCGCTCTACACGGCGACGTTTTCGTGGCTACGAGGGCACGAGGCCGAAGCGGGAGTTGCATTGACCGCGCGTATCTGCCTCCCACGCTTGCTGATGTCTTAGTATCCTGCGAAGTGGTTACTCCACCTATTGG
This sequence comes from Amblyomma maculatum, assembly GCF_055883805.1. NCBI lineage: Eukaryota > Metazoa > Arthropoda > Arachnida > Ixodida > Ixodidae > Amblyomma > Amblyomma maculatum. The sequence goes on along the minus strand of NC_139351.1, from coordinate 64,021,806 downwards.
TGTCGGGCACCTAAGCGACCACCTCCCGGTGGTTGTGTCGTTGAGGAGTGCGTCGGGCCGTCCGGACTCATCTGGAATTTGGCGCATGGATGTTTTCGTCCTCCACGATCTCGTCACTGTCCGCGACATCCGCCGAGACTTGATCAGCTCAGTTGGTAAGATTGTAGATTTCAGTCCTAAGGTGTGGGATTCGTTGAAGCTTCAATGGCGCGATATTTTGGTCCGCGCAGGTAAGCAAGGGCGGACGCGCAACACTGCAGCATTCAACGACGTGCTGCGCTGCATGAGAATTGTTGGAAACGCTGACGAGTTAACGTTCGCGATGCGTATCTGGAAGGTCTTCGCATGCGGTATCATCAGATTCTAGAAGAGGGATCGCGAACCTCGCGCATCGCTGCGGACCTGCGTCTGCATGCTTACGACACGGACGACCTAATGTAAGCGCGAAGCTGTCGGCACAAACATGACAGACCTGCCCGCATCGAGGAAGTGCCCATGTAAGACGGGACAACGTCCATGCAGCCTGCAGACATCGTACGCGTTTTTCGGGGCTACTTCAAAGCAATCTTCGCGTCGGAAGGCCTCTGCGAGCGCGAAGGTTTTGAAAGAGCGACTGCAGACTTCTGCGGAACATTACCTCACCCACCGGATGACATGATTGAGACGCTGTGCGCCCCAGCAACGAGTGAGGAAATTGTAAGCGTGTTGCGAAGCATGCATCAAGCTTCGGCACCCGGACCAGATGGATTGGTTACGGGGTTCTATTGCACTTTCTTTGATGTCATTGGAAGGTATCTGACGCGCCTTGTGAACATTTTCCTCGAAGAGGGTAAAAAGCCAGCATCCTTTTCTTCAAGCTGGATCTTGGTAGTGCCGGAGCATGATGCGATGTTTTCGGAACCGGAGACGTGGCACCCGATTACGCTACTTAACACAGATTACAAGTTGGTCGCCTCCCTTTTGGTCAAATGCCTGCGCCCCGTCCTGCCATTTCTTGTCAGCGAGTATCTATCACGTGCAGTTCCGAGTCGTTCCGTCTTTTCGTCAATCACGCTGACACGAGACGTGTTCGCTTATGCAAAAGAGAAGGCAGTAGACGGGGTCTTTCTCTCCTCAGATCAGTCGAAGGCATTTGACAGAATCGCGCAGGGCTACTTGTTTGCTGTCCTCCGCTGCTTCGGTCTGCGTCCGGTATTTATCGACAGGGTATACGAGTTTTGTACAGCAACCTAAGTAGTGCACTTGTTCTGAACGGGTCAGTAGCCCCTCCTTTTGCCGTAACAAGGGGAGTTCGCCAGGGTTGCGCCTTGTCGCCTGCACGTTTTGCCCTGTCATCGGATCTGCTCTTGAGGAAAGTTGCCTGTGATCGGCACATCCGGGGCTTTCCGGTGACGGGGCAGGAAACGGTTGTGGTATCAGCTTACGCTGACGATCTGTCCCTTTTCTTACGCGATGGCCGCACCTTCGGCGCCTTTCTTGCAGTTTTTGACACATATTCCAATTTGTCCGAAGCGCAGTTGAACGCCAGTGAAAGCCACGCGCTGCGATTTGGCTCTTTCGCGGACCCTCTTCCAGTCTGTGTTCCATTTGTCGACGCGGTCCGTGTGCTGGGCGTCTTTTTCGAAGCGAGCGGCGTATCACCGCGGACGTGGCAGGATGTGGTAGCGCGTGCCAGAAGTGTGATTTCGGAGGCCGCCCACTTCGCACTTTCCGTACAGACAAAAGTCGGGGTCTTAAAGACTAAGGCGTACGCCTACGCGCTCTACGTTTCGCGCGTTGCGGTGATTCCGCGTCGAACGGCAGGTCGCCTCGCCTTCCTGGCTGAGGTGTTGTCTGGGATGGCGGGATAGCTCTTCTCGCGCGCCGTTTCCTTCACCTACCGCAAGAGAGAGGAGGCATGGGGCTGCCATGCATCAACACGGTGGGCCGAGTGCTCGCGTCGAAACTGGTCGCCACTCTGCTCAATAATACGCTGTACCCGGGGCGCTCCCTGTTACAGTACTGGCTGAGCACAGCTCACCGGGCCTTTACAGCACACCGACACCTGGGCCCACAGGCTGAAAGGCCTCAGAGGTTCTACCAAACGGTAGCAGGCTTTAAGACAACGGTCGACAGAGACCTGCCTGACCTCAATATTTTTGAGGTGCCCGCAATGCAAGTCAGCGAGATGGCTGCCTCCTCGCGTCTAAACCGCGACGACCAGCTCCGCACGGCCGTCAACAAGTGGCGTCGGTGGGCGGTGAGCCGTGTGCCTTCCGAGGTCCACGATTTCGAGTGGCGCCGGCGATGGGTGTGTTACCCACGCGAGAACGCCTCGCCATGTGGTATGTCGTGCCGAATGACCAATGCCCAAAGTGTGGCCGCACGGAAAACATGAGGCACGCGTTCTTTGAATGCTGCAGTGGCGCTGGTCATGTGGCGCTTAGTGAGAAGGATGTTCTCCGTGCACGGTGGCCCTGGCGCCAGGCCCCCATGTGGATGTTTTGCGCGGCTAATAGTTACCTGTGTATATTTTGTGCTGTGGAAGAGGCGTTGCCTTGCTGAAGTCCATAGGCAACCAGCCAGGACCATGTACCCAGCGCTGCAGCGAATGCGTCTTCTGTTGTGGAAGTATCTTTCTGATCAGCTGAACAGAGATGGAGAGACGCGGTTTCTGCAGCGCTGGCACACCCGCTTCTTCGTCGTTAGGGACGGCTGGCTTGTTATGCCAGCTTTGCTATACTAACCCCCTCCCCTTTTGTTACGTACCTCGAATCATGCGGATGTGTATTGCCATATAAGATTTAATCATTTGTCATTAAATTTCTCATTGTAATTCCTTTTGAGCTTGTGTTCTGTAGGTATTGATGAACATGGAATAACTATTAATATGTGATTGTTGCTAGTATGGCACCTTTGTTGTCCTCCCATGTATGTACTACAGTGCGTGTGCGTGTATATACAAGTACCTATGTGTGTGGAAGACAATAAATTCCCTCTACTATGGGCTAATGATGCAATTTAGCATTATTCTTTTGTTGTCTGCTAAAATTGTTACGTGGCCACAAAGTCTTGCTCATATGCCCTGTAAGTGATATCCTCCCCCGTTTGGAGGAACAAAAATGAGTTACGTTAGCAAGCATAGAAATTATCTGTTTTAATAATAAAGAATGCTGAGGGTAATCTGATGGTAAACGATTACAGTGCGAAATTTCCGGAACTATACCCTTTCAGCTGTACATGTCTAGCATCTGCGATCCGCCACGTTAGATATCGGATATTGTTGCGAATCGCAGACTGCTGAGGCATTCTTCATCGACCCTTATCCCTAACTGCTCCCATTCCAAGTCTCTGAATACTTCCTCAAAGCAAGCTGTAAATAATACTGGGGAAGTCCTGTCTTTTTGCCTAACACCTTTCTTTATGGTAATTTTGTTACTTCCTTTATGCAGAACTATGGTTTCTGTGCAGCGCCTATATATTTCTCCTCTCCTGTATGGAGAAAAAAAATTGTAACATTAGTAAGCATAGAAATTATCTTTTTAATAGTAAAGGATGGTGAGGGTAGGAGGAGGAGGAAGATGAGGAGTAAAGGCAGGGAGGTTATCCGGTAAAGGAACTGGTTTGCTACCCTGCACTGGGGTAGATGGGTAGGCGGGTATGAAGGTTGTGGGTGAGAGAGGGATGGGTGAAGACAGTACAGTCACATTACATGTCACATCACATCACGTCACAGTCATATCACGTAACATAAAAAATCATAGCCTTTCGATCAGTCCTGTGCTTTTCATCAAGCGGAGCAGTGCCTGGGAGGCCTTCACTGCAGACGATCGCCGTGGCCAGATACCTAGGATCTTAATTTCAGTCAGTGCGCGTCCATCTAGACGCTCCAGCGCACGGCATAGACGCTGTCGTTCGTCGCTGTATATGGGGTACTCGGAAAGAATGGTGAGGGTTATCTAACGGTAAACGATGGTAATCTAACGGTAAACGATTACCGTGCGAAATTTCCGGAACCTACCCTTTCAGCTGTACATATCTAGCATCCGCGATCCGCTACGTTAGATATCGGATATTGTTGAAATGCTCGGCTACCAGTCGAGCATTTCACCGTGAAACCGCTCTGGTGTGTTTGGAATGCACCGCGGAGAGGAAGAGCAGGAGCGAAGGGCGTACATCAGAGCTTGGCTGCCGGGTGCCGTCACGCGGATGCCACGTGCTAGGTATGCACATAACTGCGCCTGCGCAACCGCGTGTATAAAAAAAGCCGAGACACGGTGGCCGCAGCATAAAGGGTTCCTCACTAGGGTCCTGGTATTCCTCTGATAGGGCTGGGACAGGTAGGTCACCGCCGCTTGCGGCGGGGGCTAGCGTGCCACAGCATTTTTATCTGTTGTAGGCCGTCATTGCACCCGCCATCGCTTCGGTGGTGGACGACGGCTGTTGTTGCGAAATAAATAGTAGAGAAATAAGAAAAAAGAAGAGGGAGAGAAAGACGCGCGCCCCAACAGCCGTCGTCCACCACCTAAGCGGTAGCGGGTGTAATGACAGCCTGCAACAGATAAAAATTTGGTGGCTGGCTAGCCCCCGCCGCAAGCGGCGTTGACCTACCGTCCTAGCCCCGTAGGGCCAGGAACAGCCGCGAGATGTGTTCTTTAGCATTCCTGCCATCCGCAGTCCCACACTTGAACGCGCGCTAAGAAGCACCACGCAACAGGAGCGATGGTGTACCCTAAACGCACACTTGTCGGAGAAAGTGTGACAGGTGCTGCTTCCTGCCTTTCCTGCAGACTATAATTTTATGTAGAACTACTATGAACGCCGATGACAAGCAAACTATGATAAGAGGGAAATCATAGGAGAGGAAGGGTATTAGAGATATCTAAGGGAACCCCTAATTTTCTATAAACCAGTGTAAAATATACAAGAAAATAATATGAAAACAAGAGCGTCCAGGCTCCTTCCTTTCCCCATGCCCCACAGTCGCGGTGCAGCGGTTAAGATGCCCTACTATTGTGCCAGTGTACTAGGGTTCGATCCCGACCGCCGGCGGCTGCGTTTCGATGAAGGCGAAACGGAAAGGCGTCTGTGTGCTGTGCAATATCAGCGCTTGTTGAAGATCCCCAAGTGCTATAAATTACTTCTTAGCCCTCCACTATGGCTCCTCTTTTCTCTTTCTACTTTACTCCTACCTTCCTCTCTCCCCTCACGGCGCGGGTTAGGTGTCCACAGAGCAAATGTGACGGATACGCTCCTTTACTTTCCCGTGAACCAATTATTACTGCTTTCACCAAAATCTAATTTAAATTAAAATATGAAAAACCTCGGATTCACAAGCTAGTGTTAAAGAGGCTATCGCTGCAACATACAGCTTTCGCTCTATCCCTAGGAAGAAACATGTTTAAACTTTCACAATTTTTGTTCTTGTCGTGCTTTTATTGCAGTGCTCCAAATGTCGGGTCGGATGATGCACCGTTGCTCCTGTAACGTTCCCCGTGACATGGTTCGAGAGCACCAACTTTATAGGAATTCAACCGACTACATTTGCGTGAATCGAAACGATGACCTTTGCAAGATTCGAACTTACGCACATCACGGGACTCAAGCTCAATAACTATACGGGATTCGTACCCAAGATCGTTATGGAACTCGAACCCACGGCCTTCACTAGATTCGAACCTACTACCTTTAGGCGGCTTGAACCCATGACCTTCATTGGACTCGAACCCACACATCTCTACCTAATTACACGTCTTGAAGAATCTTGCAAACACATTTCCCGAACAAATTGCGCGGAATCTCGCGGACAAATTTCGCGGTATCTCTTGCTTTGGTTAAACACAAAATTTCACAGACGCGAGGTTTGCACTTTCGAGTCGAGAAATATTTTCGCTTTAGAAGCGGCTACATCGCAATTTTTGACACAGACAAATATTTTATTATACGCAGGAATTCATGGCGCGCAGGCTTACAGGTCCCCGCACGAGCCCACTGAAACCCAAGTGTTTATGTCCCTCAGGATTATTGGCAGCAAGTCCGGTGGCGATAGTCTGCATGGCCTGGCCCTCCGAGCGCTGAAGGGTCTCCCTGTCGTCTCAGGTCTTAAAGTACTTTAGATCTCAGGGGGAAGGGTCCACCGTGCAGAGGAAGATGATGTAGAGAAAAGAGGCAGAGAGGTCTGGGCATAGGGTACAGGTAAGAATGGGAAGGAGGGATAGTTGTGGGTTACGGTAAGGAAAGAATGAAGATTGTGTGAAGTCTGCGCCATAGCGTTGCATGTTTACTGTCTAGGGAGGAGTGTGGTAGGGATAGAGCTGGGGCGAGGCTCTGTAGGCCTGCGTCATCTGGCTGAACGTATGAATGCGCTCCTTCGTGGAACCCAGATTAGAGGCCGCTCGAGCCCGGTAAAGACCCTCGGGCTAAAATGTTTGCAGCCTCGTTTCCGGGATTCCCGGTTTGCTCAGGCACCCATATCAGCTCCATATGGTGGGCTGGGGTGCATCGAGCGAGTCCAGTATGCTAAAATCAGGGACATGAACCCGACCTCGTGCAAAATGTAGCATCGCGGGTTTGAAGCGAAAGCTACACTGCGGTAGGTTTTCCAGGTCTCGGGTAGCCGCAGCTACGTCGGGAAGAGGTGTAGCTACGAGAGGAAGAAGAAATCGCTGGTGATAACAAGATAACAACTCGGTAGTTGCCACCCTGTAGAGACGAACGACAACAGCGAGTTGCCCACACCGAAAGCTTTCGATCCACATCCGGTTCAGCAGCGTTGAACTCCTCTAATGTTTTGAATCTCTTAAAATGTACTGGGCTTCCGTGTGGGTTATGGCTACTGCAATGGCGGTTTCCTTTGAAGCATCTGGTGAGGTGTCTGGTGGGAGAGGTAATGTGATGAGAGGGAATGAGGAGGAATTCACCATGACTGTGGTCGCTTCATCACTGTGCATGCAGCGCCTACCCATATGCCATCCGACTGACCACTGTAATGTCGGTGGAGCGCCATCCCACAGTCTCCGCGGTGCTGGTAATGGTAGGGTAGATGCATATTTTTCGGGAGTGACTAGATAAGCAGTAGTCACTGAGCGCCAAGAGCTGATGGCCACTTGATGGGGCTATAACCCCACTACATTTTACTTTTACTGTCGACGAAAATAAAGTTTATCTTCCTCCTCTCGATGGATGTGTTGAGAGATAGGGAGAAGGATTGAGTCGTTAGCCCATCAAGTTGAGTTGAATTATTCTTGTCCACTTGCTGCGCGCGCCTTTTGGGAATGCCAGTCAGCATTCGCCTTAAGGGCTATCACTAACGAGCAGCATGGCAACACGGAGGGTGGCTGATCCTGGCCCTGATGGGGCTGGGACAGGTAGGTGATAGTGTGTAATCCTTGATTAACCATTAGATGGCTAGAGAGGTGTTTGGGTTAGAGACGTATTGGCTTCCTCCCCTCACAATACTAGGTGGAGCCCCTATTCCGGGGCCCCATTGGCAAGCAACGCCGTCCGCGTCCATTGAACCAGGGCTTTTTGAGCCTTGAGGTCTTGACAGCCGTCACCGCCGCTTGTGGGTTGTTGGGGGGGGGGGGTGCTAGCCTGCCACAGAATTTTTAATAGTTGTAGGCCGTCATTGCACCCGCCACCGCTTCGGTGGTGGGCGACGGCTGTTGCAGCGTGCAGCTTTCTCTCCCTCTTTCTTTCCTTCTCTATTTTCTCTTGCTGTTGCTGTGGCGTAGGAAGAAGGAAAAGAAAATGCACGGGCCCGTCATTGGCTCTGCAGCTGAGCCACCTCAACACCACCACCTCCTCCTCCTCCTCCTCCTCGCGCCTACGTCATCACACTACGACGGAGCTCTTTCGTCGTCTCCCGTCTCGGCGCATATCCGGGAGGCGGGTGCGAGGGGTGCGAGTGGTTAGTCTAGGTGGTGTTGTTCATGCTCCAACTGCAGTGCGAGATTTCGCCTTTGTGCAACGTGTGTCGCAAAAGCTTTGCTGATTTGTTTTTAGAAATAAGCACTGGATGAGTGGCGGTGACAGGTCTACGCTGATGCTGCAGTGTTTTCATCAAGTGTGCACGTTTTGAGAATGCCTGGACATTGCTGTGTACCGCGGTGCCGCGGAAACTATGATGGTGGGGATACAGTGAGAGTCTTCACATTCCCTTCGGACCCAGTGAGAAGGGCTCAGTGGGTAAAAGCCATCCATCGTGCCGATTTTACACCAGGAAAGCGATTGGTGGTAAGGCAAATATTCCTCTTTACTATTTGTTATCGACAACTGGTTTGCATCATTAATGCTGCATAGATACTAAGAGATTATGTGTACGTGATACTTACCTTAGAAATAACGAGGGACTATAGCAAGTAAAGTAGTGAAAGGCGAAAGCCCGAGAAATCTCATCTTGTCTAGCGTTCCCGACATTGCAATCCCACACTTGAACGCACGCCAAGGAACGCCACGCGACAGGATCGCGATGGCGTACCATCCAAACGCACACTTGTCGGAGAAAGTGCTCCGGATACTGCGCTTTTCCTCCAGAAGTCTCATCTTGTCTAGCGTTCCTGCATCTGAATTCCACACTTGAACGCACACCGAGGAACGCCAAGTGACAGCTGCCGCAAAAGCTCCACGACAGTATGAGCCATTAAAGGCTTCCACCTTAAAAAAGAAAGTTTCCATAGCTAAGGTGCGAACCTTATTCTATACTACGTGAATGTGACTTAGAGACACAGTATTACTGATATTTAGTGCGCGCGGACTTTAAACTAAATTGCGATCATTAGAACTCTAAAGATAGGGCTGCTGGTTTTTTTTACCTTCAGGTATTGCATCCTTCTAACGTCTCATTTCACATCCTAGGCCTGCGAGCGTCCCTTTAAGCCTTCGGACATAGTCGACAAAACAAGTTACGTGGATGCTGACAGGAAAAGTGATTGAAGCTAAGCTGAAACTGGTACGACTTCAACCTGACGCAGTACCAAGCATACTCCCAAACTGCCCACCGTATCTTTCTGGTCCAGCTACAAGTGCCTCTCGAGAGTATTTTTTAATAAATACTTTCATACTCGATACATTTTACGTATTTATTGAGCTGAAATCAATTCTAGAGTCAAAAATAAAGTCCACTGCTGATCGTAGAGTTACATGTTTTGAGTGCTATGAAATCATCGCGAAACTTTCTTCCCATTTGTTTCCAAAACGAGTACATAGACTTAAGGATGTCCCAGCGTTTATAGAGCTGACTTTCTGAAGCTATGTTTATATCTGTAGCGTTATACTAACACTGGCACAATAGAAGCAGTGCTTCTGGCTTTTCATAAACTCATTTAGATTATGAGCTGTTTCCTGAAACTTTAATCTTCTTTAGAAAATCCGCTGCACGAATATACAGACGTTTACTTGCGATATTGCAGCCGACTGAAAAGTTATGTATTACCTTCCTCCCTTCCCTAACGGCGCGGTTCAGGTGTCCACAGAAACAAGTGTGACAGATACTGCGCCTTTCCTTTCCTATGAACCAATTATTATTATTATTATTAAACAACGGGGCCTAAAACACCAAAGAATGTTTTCGCATGCGGCAACAACCACAATTCTAGTGAAACAAGAATAAGCCCGCAGCAACGCGCAGCAGCGCGCAGCTTCCGCGTTCGTCGTAGTGTGATGACGTCATGGAGGAGCGGAGAGGCCTTGAGTAGTCTAGGTGGTGTTGACCAGTCCCGTAGGGCCAGGAACAGCCACTCTTCACTACCTCCATCATGATAGATTTGATTTATAGGAAGGTTGTCTCACTTGTTTTCTGTGGAGGCCTCAATCGCACCGTAAGGGAAGGGAGGAAGGTGGGAGTGAAAGTTGAAATAGAGGAAGAGGAGCCGTAGTGGAGGGCTACGGAGTAATTTCTACCACCTGGTGATCTTTAAGGTGCGCTGACATCGCACAGCACTCAGACGCCTCTTCGTTTCGCCTCTAGCGGCACAACAAGCGCTGGTCCAGCGAGCTCGTGGGGCGGCCCAGACCAACGGAGTTCCGGAATAAGGGACTCCACGTAGTATTGTAAGGGGAGCGGCCCACTATTTGTGGCTCTTCAAGCACCCTCTCCTTTTGTAATAAATGCTTTCCACCATCACCATCGAAACGCAGCCGCCGAGGTCGGGTTCGAACCCGGGTACTCCGGCACAGTAGTCGGGCGGCTTACCACTGCACCACCCCGGTGGGGCCTACCTCCGTCATCATCTCTTCTGTCTGCACGCGGCTGCGGAGGTGGCTCAGCTACAGAGCCAGTAGCAGGCCCATACATTTTCTGCTTCCTGCAGCCACAACCAATGGCAACATCATACGAGAGAAATAATTTGGTACTCCCCTGATGTGGCTGGGACAGATGGGTCACCGCCTTTTGCGGCGGGGGCTAGCCTGCCACAGAAGTTTTATCTGTTGTAGGCCGCCATTGAACCCGCCACCGTTTCGGTGGTGGACGACGGCTGTTGCGGCGCGCGTCTTTCCCTTCCTCTTCCTTTTCTTTCTTGTCTATTTTTTTCTGTCTGCACGAGGCAGCGGAGGTGGCTCAGCTACAGAGGCAGTAGCAGGCCCGTGCATTTTCTTTTCCTTCTTCCTACAGTCACAACAACAAATAATTTGTTCACAGGAAAGGAAAGGCGCAGTATCTGTCCAACACCACCTAGACGAACTGATCTGCCACACCTTTTTCTGTGAGCACCAGAACCGCGCCGAAAGGGAAAGGAGGAAGGTGAGACTGAGAGTGTATAGAGAGAAAGAAGAGCCGTAGTGGAGGGCTGCGGAGTTATTTTGACCACCAGGGGATCTTTAATGCGTATAGACATCTCACAGCACAGGGGCGCCTCTTAGTTTCCTCTCCATCGAAAAGCAGCTGACGCTATCAGGATCGTCGAAAATCTGCGCCCAGTTCGACCAAGCACACAAAAAAGGAACAACCTTCAATTTCATTGATCATTCTTTAGCGACTATATGTATGAAGAGAATGAATTTATATGCAGATAAAGAAATTACCACGAATTAATCTGAAGAAAGAAGTTGCAATCAAACAGGTTTTCTTATTTCCGCACCAGTTTTTTGCTGGATCTTTCAATCATGGTGTGTTTTTAGGAATGGCGTCCTAGCGTAAAGGAACATTGGTCGGTTTATTTGCTTACGGTTTTGGTTCATGCGAAGCTTATGCGGATGATGTTACCCTTTTCCTAGATGATGTGGACAGCCTAGCAGGTGTCTACAACTTACAATGTTTACTCCTCTTTGTCGGGCGCCAGAGTGAATATCGACAAGTGCGAAGCACTACATTTGGGAAATAGCGACATCGTTTTACCAAGCGGAATCAGACAAGTGGATCACATCAGTATATTGGGTGCTATTTTTTGCGCAAGTGGTGTTTCCCCGCACATGTGGAAAGATATTGTGAGCGGGATACGACGACAGACTGAAGCTGTGTCGGCAGGATCTTTGTCTTTGGAGGAAAGAGCTTATCTAATTAAGAACGTAATGTGTAGCAAGCTTTGGTTTGCAGCACGAGTGGCCCTACCACCGTCAACAACGGTACGCACAGTGAACACTCTTATCTTCTCTTGGTGTTGCCTTAGGAAATCGCACTACGTAACACAAACATCCCTCCGTCTTCCTAAGGCAAAGGGAGGCTGGAACCTACCTTTCGTCGTCACTTTCAGCAGAATTCGCTGTACAATGTGCACTTTTGATCTTCTAGAAGACGAATCTTATCAAAAAAGGGTATTATTACTGTACTGGTTAGGCCATTACAAGCGCACTCTAGTGCCTCAAGGCCTAGGTAATTAGCACCGACAGCTGTTGTGCCAGCGCCCCAGTATGCTGCAGCAGCACGTATGTATGCACAACTTGAAGCGCTTCCGAATGTGTTGTGGCGCTCAGCACCAGTATTCAGGCTGTGTGAAACCATGTGTATGTCGGCCCCGCCTTTGAACTCTTTGCAAAGTCCGGCACACAGTTGGAAACCTGTTTCTTCGTGTGACTTGCCATCGACTGTCAGAGATGTCTATTGGCAGTACTCGTGGGGCATCTTGCCAACCAGGTACAGGCGGAATAGATGGGGCATGGTGCCAAATAATAAATGTATAAATTGAGCTCAAGTAGAGACCAATAATCATCCTATAAAAGAATGTGTAGTCGCGTGTACTATGTGGAAGCTTGTTTGGAAGGTTTTCGGTGTGTTTCCTACACATGCCGCGAGACAGCGGAATAAATTTGAATACTTGGTGTACTATACAGTGATGTATGTACTGTGGCACTTCCGTAATGTGTCCGAGAGGTCGAGAAGACGGAACAGAGCAATGTTTCCTAGGTTGCGCAAATTGCGTACAATCATACATGCTCGTTTAGAGCAACGACTGTTTGTTTTGGGGGAACAAGAGTTCCTCCGTCAATGGTCAACACAATATTTTCTTGTATCCAAAAACAGAGTGTTTTTAACTGTTTGAGGGTCTTTGATGTAACATAGTGGCAAGCTCGGACCTACACCAGCAGCTGTGTAACCTATATGGTTAGGTCTCTTGTTGTCTGTTGTAACTTTTGGGTATGTGCAAAGTGATCATATGCTCTTTTGATTGTCATTATGCTTACAGTTATTTTTGGGGGGGGGGGTGTTGTCCTCTTGTTGTCATCCAGCATCCTGTCATGTTTTCACATGATTGTATTGATCCCGTGCCATGGTATTGACGGGCCTGTTTTGTACTGCTGTACTTGACATGTCACCTTCGGGTGTAATAAAAGTTTTTCTTTCGCCTTCTCGGATGATGAGGAAGTGTGTGTCATATAAGATTTAATCATCTGTAATTAAGTTTCTCATTGAAATTTCTTTTTGAGCTTTTGTTCTTTAGGTAATGATGAACACGGAATAACTGTTAATATGTAATTGTTGCTTGTATCACACCTTTCATTGTCCTCCCATGTATGTACTACAGTGCATGTGTGTGTATATACAAGTACCTATGTGTGCGTGCGTGCGTGTGTGTGTGTGTGTGTGTAAAAACTTTATTCGGAGGAAGCTTGAGGTAGCCGGAGCAACCTCACGCAAACACTAGGTGGGCTCCTCATTACAGGAGCCCATTGGCGACCACTGCGGCTCGGGCTCGGTGGACCAGGGCCTTCTGGCTTGCCAGATCGGAGCAGCCGAGCAGGGCTGCCTCCCAGTCCTCCCGGGTGGGGTTGAGTTTGGGGGTGAGGTTCGGGGTGAACTGACATGCCCACATGGAAGATGTCCGAAGACTTCTCAGCACAGTGCGGGCACTTTCCTGTACAGGCAGGATCAGTGTTTTAAAACTGCCGGGCACAGCAGCGTTTTGGTGTAAAGGCGGAGGAGTGTGCGTTCCTCCACCTTTGTAAGGCCCTTACAAGGCTTAGGATAAATTGCATGGCCGAATTGAAATAATTAAGTAATTTCTCGAAACGTGAGAGCCGGATTGGGTTCGAGATCCGTATCATAAGGGTCTGAAGGCGTTGCCCGGAGAGTGAGCGCGCGGGCGGAGGCGTCGGCCGTTTCATTGCCTTCGAGGCCCATGTGAGCTGGAGCCCATACAATCGTTCGAGACGCGGGGGCCCCGAGGTAGTCACTGTTTTGAAGGATGCGGTGCGCAAAGAGAGGAATGTACCCCTGTTTATTATTTCTGCAGGCCCCCCTCGAGTCGGTGATGATGACTCGTGAGTCCTTGTCTGCGGCGGCTAACGCGATGGCAACTTATTCCGCATGTGTTATGTCTTGAGCTCGGAACGTTAGGCCATTCACTATGATTTTTTGATGGACGACTGCGGCTGTGTACCACCCCCCATGGTGAGGGCCGGAGGCGTCCACGTAGAAAATTGCGTGTTTGTTCCTATAGTGACGGGCCAGTGCCTCCGCCCGCGCAAGGCGCCTGCCACTGTGGTCGTCACGTGTCATGTTGGTTGGAAGAGGGCGTACATGCAGGGCGTATCTCCAGATTTCAGGAATGCGTACGCGCTCTTCCGTAAATGTTGGGTGGTGGATGTGTAGTCGGGCTAATAGGCGGCGTCCCGACGGCGTTTTTGAAAGTCTTGTGTATTGATTAGTCAAGTGCGCTTCTCGGAGCTCCGCGAACGTGTTTATCATCCCCAGGCACATAAGACGCTGGTTGAATGTGTTGATCGGAAGATCGAGGGCACGCTTGCACATCTTTCTGAGAATCACTTCGAGGGCGTTCTCATGCTGATGCTTTGCAGTGCTGCAAGTTGTATACAGACAAGCGGCGCTGAAAAAGCTGCTGGGTACCGCCTGCGCGTCTCTAGTCCACCGTGATCTAATACAAGCATAGCGTCATTTTTGTTTGCTGTATGGCTGGAGGTATAGGCGCCGGTTCGTGCTTTTCGTGAGATGCGTGATGTCCGGACCACGGTGCGGACTACGTCCTGCGAGAGTGCTGTGATGAACGTGCGCTGAGCGTATTCACCACGACCTACTGTATTATACAGTAGGTCGTGGTATTCACATGGTGTTCACTTATGATCGCCGATGTTCCACGTGCATGTCAGTGTTTATTCAGTGGTAAGTCCGAAAATGTCGCGTAAAGAGAGCGTCGTAAACTTATTGACGCGCGCTGTGCAAGTCAGACCAAAATAAGTGATCGACAATTTATCAGACTGCACTATGGAGCTTAAAACTCGGAAAATGGGCTATTTCTACAAAGTACACGCCTATTGTTTTGAAGCATGCAAAAAGCATTGAACGGCAATACTTTAACCTGGCGTTGCACAAAGTTGGGAATGCACATGATGTAGTTTTCGCATGTTGGAGTGGACAGAAAAATAAGTGCTCAGCACCCCCAAGATGCGCATTACTACAGGTGAAAATATTAGCTGCCAGGCACAGCACCTTCCTTCAGGCTTTGTGCTGTTATTGAAGGCCACTTCATCATTAATAAAGGAACAAATGTGCTTTATATGTGTTAATGACTAGTCCTTTATTGTGTTTTTTTTAGCTTTTTCTTAATTTTTTTTCTTGCTTTGTCAAGCTAGGCAAACGCAAATGGTACACGTTTACGCTTGTCAATCCAAAGCTGAACATGAATATCTGCCTTGCATGTGACAGCTGTAATGCTGGAGAGGTTACACGCTGCGACGTCTTAGCATTAATTGCGTTCTTACCCCGACATCGTGATATTTAACCCCAGTGATGGCAGCCACACTTTGGTGGAGGCGAAATGCAAACACATCTATTTGCTGCGATATGTCAATGCAAGGTACAAAGCCCAAGCAGTTAATCTGGAACCCTCCACTGCAGTATTCTTCATATATGTCACTTTAGGATGTGACACCCTGCATACCATTTGTAGGATGTGCATTTATTTAGGTTTTGTAACCTCTCATTCATGTTGTGCAACATTTGGCTAATTATGGTTCTGGAACAGTTGTTGAAGATAAAACCGAAGCAGTTCTTGGATTAATTTGCTAATAGCACTTCTTTAAAGCTTGCATCAATGCTGGACAGTTCAAATAGCAAGCAGTTGAATTACAGGAATGATGTAAAGGATGTATTTCAGTTCTGACAAATGGAACGTAATGGTCCCCTCCATGCATGCACAGGTGCCCTTAGACAAATACATAATCGGGCATGGGATTGTGACACATACCAAGGGTTGACAAAAGGCCGTGTGGAGCCAATGTGGCATTCTTCATGAAGGCTAAAATAAAATTGTAGAACACATGCTGTCCCATGCAGAAAAAAGTGGTCGTTTTGTGTATGATTAATTGACTATGAATAGCGTCTTACTCAGACAGTGATGTGATATATAATATATGGTTTAGCATCCCAGAACAACTATGGCTATAAGGGACGCAATATTTGAGGGCTCAGGTATAATTTTAACCACCTGGGGTTCTTTTACAAGCAATGGCACCACACGGTGCATGATAGCCTATTGTTTTGCCTCTACTGAAATGCCTACTGCGGCTGGAATCAAATCTGCATCCATGGGTTCAACAGCCGAGCGCTCTTAACTACTGAGCCAACAAGATGGGGTCTAGTAACAAAAAGCATGCCATTACATTTCCTTCAAGCCTGTGGAGTTCTTTACAGAACTAATGTATACATGAAAAAGGAAATAGCAAAAAAAAACACTAGTTTTATTGCACATTATATTCACAATTCAGCAAACATTCACTAAAAGGAAATGTCTCACAATGTTTGCATGAAAACTATGAACATCTTACAAAAGCAATATGATGCACTTACGGCACTCAAATTGTTAATGGGCAAGGTTGCATCTATGCTACTACACTGCACTTCTCACAAGACCACAAGCTCCATCAACTTTGGCCAATCACTTGATCAAACTAACGGAGACAGATGTCGCACACGACAGTTGATCGTCTCGCAGCACATCTCTGCATTCGTTGCATTTCAATTTCATGCCTTTCCGCTAAGATTTGACTTTTGCTAGCACTGCTAGTCACCCATATTTTGTGAAATATTTATTTACGAGATCAACCTCCTCGTAATTCATGGTCTTAGGCATTCTTGATGCTATTATTTTGACATCCTTCTTACCTAGAAGAACGAAGAAAATGACAAGCTTTGAGTAGACAAAAATTAGGGAGATTCCTAACCTCCACCTGTAAGGGTATGATGTGCCAGTGTTAATGACTCTTGTCTGCGGATGCCGCTGTGGATTCCCATTAATGTACACCCGTGAGCAAAAGTGGTATACTCCACGCAAACCATAACGATTCATTTTTTTCAGTATAACAAAATGTGCCACACAAAATTGCTTGGGCAAGATGGCAAGTATATCAAGGAGGATACGTAATGCATATCTCAGAAATAACTGCTTCTCTGTCGGAAAAATCTGGTGGGCAGTTTTCTTGCAGCGTGTGGAGTATACCACTTTTGCTCACAACTGTATATGCCCTTTGCTACACACTTAATCATTAATTCCTTAATTCATGTCTCTGTTATCTCATTAGCATGCAGTCGTAGGCTGCCGTGTTATGTGAAAGACAACTTGACGGAGACCTCTGTAAGGCTTGTGTTAACCAAACTGTACAAATATGCCTACACGGCCTAGGAGTAACCTTTCTTACTTGGAGCTGAAACGTCTCAGAACAAATTTCAAGATGTAACTTTGCAAGCTCGAGTTAGCAGCTCCAGCCATATTGTGTGGCCTCGTGGCACTTTTGGCTTGTGCACAAGGTCTGTTTGTTAATCATGCTGGTTAACATGCATGAAAAAGACATTTTTGCACAAACATTGGTGGAAAATAGTCAAGTGGTGCACTGGATGTTTTGAAATGGGTACCTTTATTTTTGCAAGGGCAGCATCATCGCATAACATGATCAAGAGTTCTGTCAGTGCTTGTGGTTACATGGCACGACCACTTCAGGGAGCGATTGTTGTTACAAGACCTCTTCTAACAGTGTGCTGACACCATTCCACTGTGCGATCAATATATATATGCGTACCTTAGATGGCTAATGGTTGTGAGTCTCATTTATTTCTATGACTTGAAAGAAGTTCCTGTCGTCAGAAGCCGTACACTTTATGAACGCTGGACAGCTGTCTTCAGTGGTGCTGAAGAGAAATAACCGGTTAACCTAGATGCAATGCTAAATTACAGAGGTTGAATATACTGCATAAAAATACCAAGAAGCTTTTACAAAGAAATTTGAGAGTGAAATTGCAGAATGATTGGAACATTGAAATAAACAACAAACTAAACTTTGTAAAACCTATCATCGAGGAATGGAAATCATGCTGTCATCAAAAACACATCATGGAGGATTTAGGCCGTCTTCGCAAAAGACACACCCACACCTGACACAGAGCTTCATAGTTATGAAAGCAATAAACCATAGAAAGCAATAAAGAAAGCAATAACTAGCAATAAACCATATCTTACTTTCATATGCACCAGACGCGAGAAATTAAGAAGAAAACATTTTCTACAATTTTGCAACAGATCCCTTTCCATTCCAGTATAATCCTACGAGGAAGTGCATTTTCCGTTTCCTAAAGAAAGCAATGTTCCTAAACAAGCTGCATCCTAAAGAACATTTTAGTCATTATGCAAAAAAAAAAATACATTGATCTTAGCGCATGGCAGCATTAGTCGCTTATGTGCCATAAAAATCAACACAACGCTGTTAGGTATACCTTGGTTAGCTATACTATATGAGAAGCCTTTGGTCTGGTGTGGTCTATTCACATGACAGCTCTGTCATGCAGCTCTAATGTCCTAGCAATCGGAAAGTGACCTTTGGCAATTCTACAGATCTCTAAAGACGTGCGGGTGTTTGGTTTTGACGGGAGTGCTCAATTGTTTTGTCAACGTCTGCCCACTTCTTTGTTGAAGACAACCTGGAATGAAAGTGTTAAATAGAAGAACCCCCCCCCCCCCCCCCCCCCCGAATGGTTTATTGCTAGTTCATATCCACTCTTTGCATATTGGTAATTGTCCTCTTTCATAAGTATGAAGCTAGCTGTGGATGTGTCTTCTGCGAAAATGATCTAAAATGCCCTCTTGGTGTGTTTGTGATGACTGTATAATTTTTTTAAACATTTTTGGAATATTTCTGAACATTTAGCACGTTTCTGAAGGCGTTGTTTATCATTACGGGGCCCACAAAAACCAGCTGAATATCACACGCCGCCTAGGTTGACTTTCTAGCAAGACAGCGGTGTAGCGTGGAAAGTCGCTCTGCTGGTCCAGCGCTCGCCGCGGGCTTGAAAGGCGAACAGGAATATAAGAGCGCAACAGAAATGAGACGAAGAGAAGAGGACAACAATGGTTTCTGTCGCACTCTTATATTACTGTTCGTCATGGTTCACCAACTCACCCAATCAGCCGTTAATTCTTCTTTAATGGCGAGCTGTTCGAACTTATTGCTTGACCACACCTGAAACACTGAGTTATGCATGGTCAAGGCAGAAATGATAAAACTTCTCCTTCGCATACTGCTGTACAGCAGTTTGCAGCCCCTCGAAAGTAGAATATTTATTGTGCAACTGCATGTTTCATTTGAGAGCGCGCTGACGTAGTACATTCGACGCATATATATGCATCAAAAACGCAATTGAGGAACGATAATCACAGGTCAAGTGCTTGGCTACAATTCACGTTTATTTTGCACACATCAAAACTCGATATGGAAGCGCCCAACAAGCAATAAAACGAACGCGATCGAGGGCAGAATTGCGAGCTCGGCACAGCCGGTCAATGCATTGGGGGCGCGTACTCGACTAATTAATTCATATGCGCCACAGAGTAGGCCAGCCGTGGGAACATATATATGGGTGGTTGTAGCAACGATCGCTTGCGTGGCACCCTCTGCAAAATTCCAAGAGTCAGCTTCAGCAACTAAATGTGCAGCGCACATTTTCTACCGCGTACCGAAGTCCGGCGCGTACATATATCTTCCGCTCGTGTGAAAGCGGAGGCCATTCAATCGAGTTACGGTAACCTTGAGCATGCAGGGGTTTAAACTCCATGTACGCAAAAATAAAAATAGTGAACACCCTCTATGCACTGTTTGCACTTAAAATAAAAGCTGCGCTTTAAGATGCGTGGTTTCAATGTACGCGGCACTCGATAGATTCGGGGCGCGCAGTACGTACTTCCGAAAGCACTGAAGGCGCCGGCGGTCCATATATGCTGACATCTTGTAAAGTACGAACAAATCGAGGTACGGCCGAGTTCGAGACCGTTTACTAAGCACGAAAGATGTGCCAAACTATATCGTGAATCTCTACTGGCCGGTGTACGCCGCATTGCTTTGCCGCCGCGACGCTTGCATGCAATGTGGTGCGAGCGGCAGCGCTGCAGTGATCGCTGCGCGCAAATGCGCATGAAAACGCCGCGATCGGCATCATATGTGAGTGCGAGGCATAAAAACGGTTAAACATTACTTTGAAGGTCCTGAATTTAGTCTCATTCCGGAAGAGCGCGTAGCATATAATGCATGAGGAGGACGTATAGTCTACATGTCTACGTCGACGTCCGGCATTGGCTGCATGGACTTCCGCCAGACGCATATTTAGACCCATTTTAAAAACCGCTATACTTACAATAAGATGCACGGTATGAATTCTCCAGCAATTAGGCGTTAGTAAGCGCTCCCAATTTTCTCAGGGAATGTGACGGGCCCTGTCCCAGTGTGCAAACTGTGTGCAGTGTGACACTGCACAGCTTGGCGCTGCACAGCGCTGGGACCAGTGAGTTTGCAGTGAACGTCCATTAGGCGCAGCGTGACACACTGCGACCCAGCGTAAAAGGTGTAGCTTGGCGCGCTGTGAAACGCTGGGACCAGTGAGCTTGCAGTGCATGTCCAGTAGGTGCCAGTGCGACCCAGTGCCAAACTGCGAGCGTCAGTACCATCCAAGTGTGGCCCAGCGAATCCAAGTGCGACGCCAGTGTGGCGCAGTATTGCCAGTGTAAAAAATATACTGCTTTACACTGGAAAACACTGTCCAGTATCCCAGCGACACTGCATTTTTCGATAGGGATGTCCACAACAAAACGACAAATGCTGCCTTTGCGATGGAGCCCAAGCTGCAAACTCCTTGGATGGTTCATTTCGAAAACTGGTGCTTCAAATTTTAAAAGTAATAGACAGAAAACGCTGTTCGCGTCGTGACGCTATAACAAAAAAGGGCAATTGCATGGTTATGCAAGTGTGTCAGTCCGATCAGGTGCGCCTCTGAATGCATCAATCTCAAAGGCGATAATGACTGCACTGGAAGCCTCAATGACGAAAATGGTCGGCCGAATAGCTGCTACTGTCACAGAGTGTTTTTCTAGCGTTCTGGCAGTTCAGCTAACGCAAGCCCTGCAATCAGAAACAGCCCCTGTCATAGCAAACATGCCTTCAGAAAGGTCTCAAATGCTTGAAAGCACTGCTGTTGCTTCGGCTCCGAGGTCTACTCCTACAAATGAGGATGGAGTCATTAATGACACAGAGATGGTGGAGTCAGACGTAAGAATTCTAAAACGGTGCGGGTCTCCCATGTCCAACCATTATTTTCCGCGGTCCCAACTAACATCAAAGAAACATCAGCATGCATCAAAGCCAAGGGACAATATTTTTGGGCAGGCAGTTGCGGCTGCCCAGATTTCGCAATCATAGGGGCACTAAACGTTATCCAGTGGAACTGTCGTTTAATTCTAACAGCTTCAACGGGTTTAGTTTACATTTCTTCTCAGTGTAATCCTGTATAATTATTTTGCAAGAAACTTGGCTAAAAGCCGATAAGCATTTCTATTTACGAAATTATCATTCATTCCTACAAGATCGGCAATCAAAAGGAGGTAGTTTATTTATATTTGTCTCTACAAAATTCTGTCACAGGGCTAAGATTTCTTTTCAGCTATCTTCTCTAGATTGTGAGTTATTGACCGTAGACTTTGAAATTCCAGGGCGCTGTCCGTTTTTTTTAGTGAATGTTAATTTACCTAGCGGTGTACAAGATATAAAACATCTAGACCTGCTATTAGTTAGTTTTTGGAACTCGGTTCTGCTGTCTGGTGACTTTAATTTACATCATGTGTCATGGGGCTAAAAGACAGATAGTTGCGGCAAGTATCTTTGGGATTGGCTAACACATAACTTTTCCTGTAGAAATTCGGCTTCGGCCACTTTCATAAGAGGACACACTCAATCTGTGTTAGATTTAACTTTTACCTATCGACGCCTTTTTGTTAATAATTGGTCGACACTTGATTGTGGCACATCTAGTGACCACATACCGATTGCTTTTGATGTTAATTGCCCTGTAACTCCGGTGACATCTCAGTTGAAGTCATTTATTAACTATATTAATTTTAAATTAACGTTACGCTCTAATCTTGAGTCAGTGACTAACGCGGATGTAGAACAAAAATCAAAACGCTTATGCTAGGTGATTGAGGATTTCCGTAAGAAGTCTGAGATCTTGGTACGGAGCTCAAAGGAGAATGCTTCAGCTGTTGGGTGGAATGCTGATTGTTCCCGAGATTACAGACGTAGAAAGGCGGCATGGAAAAAGCTTCTCCCCAACCAGTGCCCGAAAAACTGGCATGATTATAAGTTCACTGCAGCTACTTTTAAACGTACAGTTGCAAAAGCGAAGGACGAGTATGATGTTAGGCATTTTTATTTCCTGTCTAAATCTGGCAAGCGAACTGCTCTTTTTGGTTTCTTACGCTCGCGGAAAAAGATTCCGCAATCACAAAATCTACATTCTCTTATTTTGACTCCCCATGAAGCAATAGACACAATTGAAACAAGTGCCAAAGGACTGGAGAAGCGTTTCTCGCCTACACTTTCTTCATGCTCGATATCTGTAATCCCAATGGATCCAGTTAATTGTCATCCTCAAATTTCTATTTCTGAGCTTTCTCCTATAGTTAAGAGATTACCAGCCGCTGCTCCCAGTCCTGATAACGTAACTTCAAAAATGTTCAAAATTCTTTTTGAGGAGTCACCTGACACGCTATTAGAGCTGGTAAATTATTCCATCAAACATGCTTAGATACATCCAGAATGGAAACTTGCCAAAGTAATTCCTTTACTTAAGAACAAAGGCGGCGCCTTTTCCATAGATAATATTATACCAATTGCATTAACATCAAAATTGCAAAATTAATTGAAAGATTCATACTTATACATATTTCGGACTTTATGAATCAAGAAAATATCCTCAGCCCTTGTCAAATTGGTTTCCGTCAAAAGTGTTCAATCTGGAATGCGCATACTCACCTCGAGAGTCGAGTTCTTTTAGCACGGCGCCAAATATGCACGCTGCCTTGATAACGCTAGATATAGCCAAAGCCTATGATAGTGTTGAGCATAGCATTCTGTTACAAAAATTAAAAGCTCTTCAGTTTCCACATTATTTAGTAGCCTGGATATCTGAATTCCTCCAAAACCAAGAGTTTTATTGTGCATTAAATGGCGTTCATTCTGTCAGATTTAGCAAGCCAGGGGAGTGCCGCAAGGAGCAGTCCTCTCACCTGTGCTTTTCAACATACTACTCAGCTCAATTCCAGTTAATCATGACGTTCACACTTACGTATATGCAGATGATATTGCGTTTTCTGCAGCTGCATCAGATATTCAATCCCTTTATCTCCGCTTGCAAATGTACCTAAACGCTATTGAGAATTGGTTGTGTGGCTTGCGTCTCACATTAAATGTGAACAAAAGCGCGGTTCTTGTATTCAATATAAAATATTCTGTAACTCTGTCTGTACAGCAACAAATAATACCTCAGGTTAAATTAATAAAGTATTTAGGGGTCACTTATGATGATATTCTTTCATGGCAGCCCCGCATTAACCATAATGCTACGAAACGGGCTCGGGCCATGGGCATGTTGCGCCGAATTAGTCGTCCTCGGTCTGGAATGCGGAGAGATGTGCTTTTAAAGGTTTATGTTATGTATGTGCGTCCAATTTTACAGTTCGGTTCAGTCTTGTTTTCTGGTTCAACAGCTTATAAAATTCGGCCGTTTGATCTCTTGGAGCGAGAAGCGCTTCGGTTGTGTCTTGGACTTCCAAAATTTGTTGCCAACAATGTGCTCTACCTTGAAGCCCGGATTCCTCCTTTGATATGTAGATTACGAATTCTATTGTTCAGACGTACCTAAGGATATATGAATCAGGGTTTCACCGATCTGTGTCTATTTTTGCTGTGAACCGACCTCCTTTTTCGGTGACCATTGGCCTGAATTTCACACCCCGTAGGTAGTTAAAGCCAAAAATTTGCTAGACCCTTTAAATGTTTCCCTTCCTAGTAATCTACCCCTACAAACCAGCGGGTCGTTTGTTGAAATTGTCTTTGATGACTGAAGGCCTCGCCTTCAAAAGAACAGGATCCGCGAGCCATGGTCTCGCCCGACGAGTGACAAATCCAGTCTCTTAAACACACTGGTTTATTCCGGATAAACGAAAAAGCAAAACAGAGAAACATATGGCGCTACTGCACTGAGAACAGGCTGTTCATGCGTGCGACAATAGAACACTAACGGAAAGCGGGAAGAATGTCAGGGCTTTACCGTGGTGAAACAAAACACACTTCGGAGCGAATAAAACGAGCAATAGGACCAAAGCGCTAACGGCGGCACAAGAAACATTGCTCATCGCGTGACAGCAACTCACACGAATACTCCTAGGCCGTTTCTGCAGGCACTGCTTCTCTCTTCGTGTCGGTGATCTTCTTTCAGTCGTCCGTGCACACCCTGCTGGCCCATGACGCTCGCCGGCTGCTCCGCGCCGGCCTCTCCGCCGGGGTAAAAAAGGCCCCGCGCCTTGCTTCCGACGCGCTTATCTACCCTCGTCTGCCGCCGCTAACATCCCGCCCCCTAAGATTATCTGCTCGCTCATGCGCACTCGTGCTGCCCGTGCAAACACAATACAAATAGAAAAACGCGCGCGCGGTTTAAAACACTTAAAGTAGCTGCGGAGCCCCATACGACGTATTCCCGAATAATGCTAAAGACTTATCATCCGTTATTCTAAATGGATTATTACAAGATCATTTAAGAAGCCTTTCTGCTAGTTTAGTAATAGCTACTGACGCATCTCAATGTAATCAAAAGGTGCGTGTGGGTATATATTGTCCGCATTTAGAGTTGCATTTTTCTGTCCGGCTTCCGTATTTTCACCCCAATTTTTGAAGCGGAGTTTCTGGCGGTGATACTCGCTTTACGGAAATTGGAGTCCTTTTTTTCTGAAGTGGCTGTAATTTTCGACCCTCTTTCCTTGTGCTCATCCCTCTCTTCGTCAGTGAATTCTGGAATAGTAAAAACCTTTTTCTCCCTGATCTCTCGGCATTTGAGACCTGTACATATGGTATGGGTACCAGGTCACAGCAATGTGACTTTAAATGAATATGCTGATAGTTTGGCAAAAGAGTCCCTCAATGTCCCCGTATTATCTATCCTTCCTGTGACAGCAAACATCACCGCAGCGAGTTTTCGGAGAAACGTTCCATTAAAAATGAAAAATGGACATCTTCTAAGATCTGATGACTACCTGCATCTAAATTATTCTTGGAATATGAAATTATGTTATTCACAGCAACTTGAGATTTCTCTAACAAGGCTGCGATGCCGTATTCCACCTTTAAATTTCTATCTTTATAGATCTGGTTTGGCACTTTCTCCAGTTTGCGCATTTTGCTGGGAACAGGCATTAATACATCATTTTTTATTGTTTGGCCGCCGCTTCATTACGTTGAGAAGAGAGTTGATGAAAAGGCCATTGCAACAGCTTGGCCTCAGTTTAAGTAGCCCGATATGGTTATCATTTGGCGCCACCATCCTTGGACAGAATCACAGGTCTGTTTTCACCACCATACAATTTTTTTTTACTGGAATCAAATCGTTTGCCTTGCTAAATATTTAAACATCACTTGTTCTACAATTAGTGTCAAACTCCCGTGTGTGTTACCACGTTTCATTTTATATTTCAGTTATTTACCTTTTTGTTTCCTTTCCTCTACCCCTCAAATCACTTTTTTTTTACATGCAAGTATACTTTAAAAATTTTCTTTGCTACCCAATTCTTGGCCGATCTCCCTCTGTGGGTATGTGCCATAAGTTATTTGGTCAACAACACCTTCGCTGCCTGTTGTCTCTGTAGGAAGAAGGAAAAGAAAATGCACTGGCCTGCTACTGGATCTGTATAGCTGAGCCACCTCCGCTGCCTCGTGCAGACAGAAGAGAAAATAGACAAGAAGGAAAAGAAGAGGGAGAGAAAGACGCGCGTCGGCAACAGCCGTCATCCACCACAGAAGCGGTGGCGGGTGCAATGATGGCCTACAAACAGATAAAAATTCGGTGGCAGGCAAGTCCCCGTCGCAAGCGGCGTTGAGCTACCAATCTCAGCCCCGCAGGGCCAGGCACAGCCACCCTTCACCCTTGGGGCCCGACGCAGGCCAAAGAAATGTTCACTCTTTGGTGCGATGTCTGGATTTGTTAAGAACAGCTATAAAAGCACCGTGCGATGTGCCGTGTGCAACAGCACTCAAGCTTTCGCATTTATCCAGTGCACATTGTGGATTGCTCTGGTAATATTTAACGCTATAGCATTAAGATCGCGGCGCCTTGTCGCAGAAAAGCTTGTGTCGGCGCTTTTGTTGTAACGCAAAAACTAGAATGGAAAGAAATAAAAAAGATAACTGCAGAATCTGCACTAGAAAAATGCGTACTCGTAAGCGTTGCTGTGTTGTTCGCGAGATGTGTGAGCGGCATACCGCGAGTAATGGATACTAGGTCTTTCCGGACCTGTAAACCACTTGTCTCTAATTAATAACTCGATTACCCACATAACAATTTTGTCATTTGCACATTTTTCCTTTCTGCTCTATTCGATGGTACCATAATTTTTTCGATACACCAATCAGTTCCCCTTATGCGAGTGACAGATACTGGGCCTTTCCTTTCCTGTAAATCGCTTAACTGGCTGTAATTAGGTATCGATGGAGGCGACACGGAGGCGTTCGTGTGCTTTGCGATGTCAGTTGTTGTAAGGGTAGGAAGAGAAGAAAATGCACGGGCCTGCTAGTGACTCTGTAACTTGTTCGTCAGTTTTCCGGCTGATAACATACCACTAAAATGTTTGTTTTTTTAATTGTGTCAAGCATATCGCTGTGCCACTCATTCTTGTAGGAGATGGCATAATTAAATAAAAAAACCTAGTCTAATCCAAGATCAACTGAAAGCTGCAGCCAGCCGATACGTGCAGATTTCGGAGGTGCCAGCATTTGGTAGCAGAGGAGTGTTATGCAAATCTGATGACTTGAATTGCGTTGCTGACATTTGCGATGTCAGTTGTTGTAAGGGTAGGAAGAGAAGAAAATGCACGGGCCTGCTAGTGACTCTGTAACTTGTTCGTCAGTTTTCCGGCTGATAACATACCACTAAAATGTTTGTTTTTTTAATTGTGTCAAGCATATCATTTGCCTCGTTTTCTGTGAAGGCATTTTTTTGCGATGTTTATTGCCTTAAGGCATAAAAAGAATGCTATGAAGGATGAACGGTGTGTTCAAATAAATGGAAAAGGTTGGCGGATGGAATGAAGTCGAGGAGTGAACGATGATGTGGTCCACGCGTCCAAGCGGCATATGACTGCGGATTATGGGGGAGAGGCCAGCTGCCCCCAGGTGCCGGATGCGCGTCAGCTTAAGCGCTAGACATTCCCACAACAGGTGATAGATGTCAGCGTCTGTATTGCTATACTTGCAGACGGGGCACCCAGGGTGTGGATACCAATCTCGAAATTGAGGCCACTTTTGAATCAGTGCCGGTGTTATGCCACCCCAACTCGAATCCTCCGAAGCGTCACCTCTTTTGAACTGGTTAGACCGCGGGGAAGACTTACCGTATACGGTTGTATGAGAACACGTGTACGGCGTCCGAGGAGCACCTTTCTTGTTAAGAGTAGGGTGTTATGAGGCTTGGCGATACGGAGATTGAGGTAGAAAGGCGGGTCGCAGAATCCGCACGGCTTTGAGCACTTAAAAGGTCACGCGGAGTCCACTCAGTACGAACTAGCTGTGGTATGCGTGCAGCTAGACTGTGTATGCTTTAGCAGATTTCTGTGCCGCTACTAACGCGTGTAAGTAGCTTTGTCATCTGGAGCTCATCAGTGAGTATGACAATACGGGCCGTGGGAAGCATGGGAATGGCCGTTACAAAGCGAATCGCCTTTTGCACTGAAAGCAGTTGCACACAAAACGAAGATGGAGGTTCCAGTAATTGAAACGTTGATATCTTGCTCAATGAAGACTTGTTAGGGCAGTAAACTGCAGTTGTCACTTCGCAGGCTTGGATGCTTGCGTCAACGTATGTTATAATGGAACCTTGGGGCAAGCGGGCGTCTTGTCCCTAATTCGGTCTCGAAGTGACGACGCCGTTTTCTGTGTTCTGGGTCGTCGTAAATCAGTTGACTTATTATCGCTCAGCTGTACAAAACGCTAAGGAGGAAGAACTGGTAGAGGCGGTGGTAGAAGTGAATGTACCGAAGCATAAGGCCTCAAAGCGCACGTTGCGCAAGAGAGTTGGCCTTAAGCCTGCATGCATCACGTTGTTGCTGCACTATTTCATCTATTGTGTTTAGCTGTGCGTTTTCTTGGAGCGCCATGATTAATGTGATACGAGGGAGACAGGTGATGACCCTCATATCCTCTCGATTTAGACCTTCAAGACGATCCCATTGTGCCCTTGTCAAATGCTGAAATTGGGCTTTATAAACAAGGCGTGGTTGCACAACTGCCCGTACCAACAGTCTTGCAACATCTGAGCGAACGCCACCCGTTTTAGGAGCAATGCGTCTGATCAGACCCAGAATCTGCAACGCCTGTTTTGTAGCGCGAGACAGCCGTGAAGTTCCAGTTCCTGGCTCTTGAAATGTTAAACCCAATATTTTTTACTGTTGAACTATCCTGAAGTGGCGTTCCAGACAGATGTAGACGAATAGGTGTTGCCGCTAGTTTACGGCGCCGCCAGCGGTTAGCGACTGATATGAGCGTAGTTTTAGTGGCAGAAAATTGAAGCCCAATGGAAGATGCATATGTGGACGTAATATCTAAAGCTGATCGCAAGGCAGCGGATTGAGTCAGTAGGTCGTTGTGTGTGCTCCACACTGTGATATCATCAGCGTATATTAAGAATTTAACATTAGACATTTCATGTAACCTCCATGCAAGGGAGACAAATGCAATATTAAATAATGTTGGTAACACCACTGATCTCTGGGGTACACCGCGAGAGGGACAAATGATCCCATGGCATCGCCACTGAGGTATATTGCAAATTGTCGATCTTCAAGAAAGCTTTTACAAAACTGCCTAATCTATGTGATAAATGGAGCATGTCATTTGAATCTAGAATAGCAGCATGACTGATATTATCATAATCATTTTCGACATCCATGGCGAGGACGGTGCGTACATTGTGGCTTCGGGTGGATGATGACACTGAGGACGCCAAGAAAGCCAGCCCGTCTTCTGTGCACTTTCATTTACGTTTTGTTAGCATTGCTGCACAGTCTGGACATGCGCGGTGGGCCTAAAAAGACTACGTCTAAGCCTGCTTTTACCAATGTTCTTCAGATTATGATATATTTGGTGCAGGTACCACAGAAGGGAAACCTCATGTTCGGCTCACGCGTTCATCTTGGGCTTCATCTTCGTGCCTCATATCTCTCAGGACATTTACTGCTGCAGAGAAAATTATAGATTACAGGTAACCTGACTGCGTCAGCCTCTACCCTTGATTACAACAACTGTCCAGCAGATTGTGTTCACACGCCTTTGTGTGTGCGTTTTGAAATGTTGACTTCACGATGTTACTTTTAACTGTTTTGAGTGGGCTGAATCATAGACAGGATGGACGTATTGGTTCTCGGTTCAATTATAACCACAACATGTGGTTTTGTAAAAAAAATCTTTAGCACTATAATTCGCATAGCATTTTCTCCTCGATATTCATAAGTAACTACAAGACGTGATAAAGTGGTCGAAAAAGCGGGGATAACTTCATTTACTTCTCTCTGAAAAGCCTCATTATCAAAATCTAGGAGCACCAAGATGTCGCCAACGTACCGAAAACTTTTGAGAACACTTGGAGTATCGAGTGGTTCCTTCAAGGTTCTGTCGTGCAAGGCTAGGAAAAGGTAGCTCAAACTGTGGGAGATGCATGAACCAATGCATATGCCTTGCTTCCGAATAATCTCGAACCGTTGCACTCAGTTACTATCGATTTTAGATAAGCACATAGTAACTCCGTGAAGCCATCTGCAGATATGGCACACTGATTTTTGAAGGCCACAACATCGTGACTCTCGGTGTCGTAGCTACGCTGATTGTGTTGAGATAGTGATACAAATGGATCTCAACTAAATATGAGCCAGGCAGATTGTGTTTTCCAAGTACAATTCTTTTTTCAATGACCAGGTCTTTGCTTCACAATTTGATCCCTACTACTTAGTATATGTATCCGCGGCATTTTCCTGCCAGGCAATAAGTCTCGGTTCGTGCTTCGGCGCAATGTACTTCCTCCTGAACTTCTCAAGCTATTCAGTGCCCCCCCCACACACACAGTAGGGCATGCCACCCGCCAGTACAAAATCTTACACTCGTAATGACAGCACCAGTGCTGTTCGCATTATCGCCAACGCCAGCATCAGCAAGGAAATGACATGAGGTTGTGGCTAAAGTTAACCGGACGACCGAGTTCTTCTGGCGGCAGATAATCCAAGGCCTGATTGCTGTTACGTCTCGAAAGAATAAAGCGACTGGAAATCCCGTCCAACTCGTGGAAGGTGGGAAGAGCATCACAGAGAAGGCCTAGTCGACCTTTGCGCGTGTCATAGAGACTAAAAGCTCAGGTTTTTTTTCCCTGATTGTATTCGCGATGATGATACAAATTAGAGTGGATGCCATGTTCGATTGATATGGTGGTACACCACCATGATGAATACTGTTTCCGACCCAGAGAAATTTGGAGCCTTGACAAACCGACATAAATCGTCAAATGTGAGAAGTAAGAGCTTACGCTCATAAAATATCTGGGGAGAGGGGACACTTAAACTCCGCCTTAATGGTATAACGCGCCTGCATTAACAGCTCCCGTCTGTCTCCTCTTGTGGCACCTTGTTTGCACGTGTCTAATTTCTTCTAATTACTAATTGCTCAGCTTGTGCCTCTAAAATCTCACACATTCCCATAAACATACCGCTATAAGTCACCATATTGTCCAGCTACCACTCGTAATTGTGACCACGCGAGATTGATATAAATATTCCTTGTCATCTACCCGTGATTATGCTCCTGCGTGGCCTGGGCGTAGGGTGCCCGGCTTGACATCCAAGGGCCCTCGAATGTTGTTGCTTATCCAACCCTCGCACCTCAAGTCAAAAGCACGAGTTGGCAGCATCTTCCAACTTGGGGATGTTGTTCTTGTTGTGGTTGCCCCGCCGGGGTGGTGCTGTGGTAATACGCCCGACTACTGTGCCGGAGTACCCGAGTTCGAACACGACCTCGGCGGCTACGTTTCGATGAAGGCGAAACGAAGAGGCGTCCGTGTGCTGTGCGATGTCAGTGCACGTCAAAGATCCCCAGGTGGTCGAAATTACTCCGCAGCCCTCCACTACGGCTCCTCTTTCTCTCTTTCCACTTTCACTCCCACCTTCCTCCCTTCCCTTACGGTGCGGTTGAGGTGTCCACAAAACAAGTGAGACAGCTACTACGCCTTTCCCTTCCTATAATTGAATCAGTTTTTTGTAGGAAGAAGGAAAAGAAAATGCACGGGCCTGCTACTGGCTCCACCTCCACTTCCTCGTGCAGACAGAAGAGAAAATAGCGAAGAAAGAAACGGAACAGGGAGAGAAAGATGCGCGCCGCAACAACAGCTGACGTCCACACCGAAACGGCGGCGGTTGCAATGACGGCCTACAACAGATAAAAATTCTGTGGTAAGCTAGCCCCCGCTGCAAGCGGCGGTGACCTACCTGTCCCAGTCCCATCTGGGGAGTACCCCCAACTTGGTGACAACATATCGTACATTTAATTCCTACAACCCATCAATGAATCAGTGTTCAGCGGTATCAATAGCCGACTATCATCTGTCAGAACAATGCGCGTCATTTTTTACTCACAAGGATGAGGAACTAATCATGATAACAACTGTAAGTAATACCTGAATGGCTATGGGTTTGGCTCACACTGCTCACATTAGCCCACGCCGAATTGTTTTTCTCGTAAGAGCTGGCACAGAATTAGGGAGCGCAGCTATGCGCGTGTTTTAGCATGACATCTATATGTGTGTGTGATATTTGACTACCTCCACATGCAATATTTCGTCTAGATGTGATACTTTCGAGACCCCCGCCGTGGCCACCGATTATAAACTCGTAGCTACATTGCTGGTCCGTAGGGTGCGAATCTACCTTCAGGACTTGGTTAGCCCATACCAGTCTTGTTCGGTACCTGGACGATCGGTGTTTGCTTCGCTGACACTGACGAGAGACGTCTTCGAATACGCCTGTGCCAAAAGGATCACTGGAGCTTCTCTTTCCTTGGGCCAGGCAAAGGCCTCCGACTGCGTTGAACATGGTTACTTGTTCACCGTGCTCCCCTCAGTTGGCTCTCCTGACGAATTCGTTCAGCTCCTAAGCGGCCTTCACACAGACGTTTGCAGCGAACTACTACTGAATGGCCAAATTGCCTCCAGCTTCCGGTTACGCGGGGAGTGCGTCAGGGGTGCCAGCTCTCGCCGGTACTCTCCATACTTTCGCTCGACCCACTGCTGCGTAGGGTCGCCCCGGACAGGCGTATTCGAGGTTTTCCATCAGTAGGAGATTTCCCGGGTTCGATCCCGACCGCGGCAGCTGCGTTTCGATGGAGGTGAAACGAAGTGACGTCCTTGTGCTGTGCGATGTCAGCGCACGTTAAAGATCCCCAGGTGGTCGAAATTACTCCGAAGCCCTCCACTACGGCTCCTCTTTCTCTCTTTCCACTTTCACTCCCACCTTCCTCCCTTCCCTTACGGCGCGGTTCAGGTGTGCACGCGTATTTGGGGAGGAAGGGGTCCGCTACGGCTCGTTTTCTTCAGTAAGGATGCCATCATACCTACAGAGACGCTTTCGTCCAACCGCCGTTTTTGGCTTTTTTGTTTGGTGCAGCCGCTGCCATTGCAGTTTTGCTGCTATATAAGAAAAGTTATCGCTTACCATCATCGCATTCGTCAGTGCACGTTAAAGATCCCCAGGTGGTCGAAATTACTCCGTAGCCCTCCACCACGGCTCCTCTTTCTCTCTTTCACTTTAACTCCCCCCCTTCCTCCCTTCCCTTACGGCGCGGCTGAGGTGTCCGCAGAAAACAAGTGAGACAGTTGCCGTGCCTTTCCCTTCCTATAAATCAATCAAATCAATCAATCTTCGTCCGTGGGGCCCATTTTCTTCATTAAGGACGCCATGACCCCTATAAAGACACCTTTGCCAACCGGCATTTTCGGCTTCTTTTTTGGTGCGGCCACTGCCATAACAGTGCAGCTGCTAACTGAAGCACGTTGTCGCTTCCCATCATCGCCTTCGTACAAGACAGCATGACCGAGGAACATCGTTGCGTTTAGAGCCGATCAGTATATGCACCAGTATTGGATGTCACGTGTAAAAACGTTCTTCCCCCAAAATGACAAACTCCTGTCCCATCTCTTATATTAAGTAGTACATGTCCATGCGTCCATGTTCTAAATGACCTTACTCTTTGGTGCACTTCTGGGTCTCCTGTAGCAGTAGAGGAGACCCTACAGCAAGGTATCGATGCAGTCGTTAGTTACCTTGATAGAGTAGGGCTATCTCCCGCACCTGAAAAATCCGAATTGCTGCTGATTGCAAAAACTCGCTATCAACGCCAACATAACCAGCTGATCAATCTCACAATGGCAGGTCACCCCATCCCTCTTGTATCATCCTGCCGGATCCTCGGACTTCATATCCATGAGTCAACCAATCAGGCCAATGTATCTACAACCGTTAAAGTTTGCAATCAGCTTACGCATCTAGTTCGCCGCATAGTCAATAAGCACGCCGGGCTACGCGAGGGTCAAGTCAGGCAGCTTGTCCACGCATTAGCACTTAGCAAAATTTTATATACGATTCCTTACCTTACACTAACTTGTCGCCAAAGACATCAGATTGAGGTTGCGCTTCACATATTGTACAAGGCCGCCCTTAACGTCCCTGTACATACGTCCACGGATCGCCTATACTCTACGGGGCTGTTCTTGTTCCTGGGAGACCGCATACAACAACATCGCGACCGGCAAATGGCACGTCTTTCTAGCACCAAACAAGGACATTGGATACTACAGCAGGTTGCACTCAAACCTATAGACCTTCCTATAATTACCCCTCCTTCTTCGCTCCCGGATAACCTCAGAATAATCCCCATTCCAAAAAACGTTGCACCCGACACTAACACAGGCAGACAGCGACTCTCGAGACCCTACCAATAGTTACCAGTATTCAAGACCTCGCACAAGCACCCCCTATCCCTTCAGGATATATCATATACACTGATTCAATACAAGCTATACGCGCCATTCACACGGGTCGCATTCCTGAAGAACTACACGATGATCTACACAGAGCTCTTACCAAACTACGTCCCCACACTGTAACACTTAGGTGGATTCCTGGTCACATTGGAATCCCAGGCAATGAGGTAGTGCATCGCCTCGCCCGCGAACTTCAACACCGGGCGCTTGGGATTCCCTGGCCTTATCCACCAACGTGGGACACTACTCTTTACTACAAAAAAGAAATCAACGTTCACTACGACAACATTAGAGAAACACTCCGTACACTTCCTCTTCCTGATAAATCTCTCACTACCACGCAAATCCGCATTCTTAGACGCATACAACTAAATACACTGCTTACTCCTGCCCGATCTTTTCTATACAGAATCATACATTCCCCTGCATGTCCAAATTGCCCAGAACACTATGCAAACTTGGAGCATTGCATCTTTCATGCCCTGTCGCCCTCCAATCTCCTCACTTTCCACACCCTCCTCCCCCAACGTGGCGGGCTTGGTTAGCCTCTGACCAGCTGCAAGATCAGTTGGCCTTGGTGACCCTGGCCCAGGACATTCTTAACGCTTAATGCAATGCGTTAAATAAAGTTGTTTCCTCCTCCTCCCCTCTGAGGCTTCGTTGCTTTCGTAACCTACTACGTTTAAGCGAATTGTATGTCCTGATAAATCTCTCACTACCACGCAAATCCGCATTCTTAGACGCATACAACTAAATACACTGCTTACTCCTGCCCGATCTTTTCTATACAGAATCATACATTCCCCTGCATGCCCAAATTGCCCAGAACACTATGCAAACTTGGAGCATTGCATCTTTCATGCCCTGTCGCCCTCCAATCTCCTCACTTTCCACACCCTCCTCCCCCAACGTGGCGGGCTTGGTTAGCCTCTGACCAGCTGCAAAATCAGTTGGCCTTGGTGACCCTGGCCCAGGACATTCTTAACGCTTAATGCAATGCGTTAAATAAAGTTGTTTCCTCCTCCTCCCCTCTGAGGCTTCGTTGCTTTCATAACCTACTACGTTTAAGCGAATTGTATGTCGTGATAAATCTCTCACTACCACGCAAATCCGCATTCTTAGACGCATACAACTAAATACACTGCTTACTCCTGCCCGATCTTTTCTATACAGAATCATATATTCCCCTGCATGCCCAAATTGCCCAGAACACTATGCAAACTTGGAGGATTGCATCTTTTCATGCCCTGTCGCCCTCCAATCTCCTCACTTTCCACACCCTCCTCCCCCAACGTGGCGGGCTTGGTTAGCCTCTGACCAGCTGCAAGATCAGTTGGCCTTGGTGACCCTGGCCCAGGACATTCTTAACGCTTAATGCAATGCGTTAAATAAAGTTGTTTCCTCCTCCTCCCCTCTGAGGCTTCGTTGCTCGCCTCGCCCGCGAACTTCAACACCGGGCGCCTGGGATTCCCTGGCCTTATCCACCAACGTGGGACACTACTCTTTACTACAAAAAAGAAATCAATGTTCACTACGACAACATTAGAGAAACACTCCGTACACTTCCTCTTCCTGATAAATCTCTCACTACCACGCAAATCCGCATTCTTAGACGCATAC
This sequence comes from Amblyomma maculatum, assembly GCF_055883805.1. Taxonomy (NCBI): domain Eukaryota; kingdom Metazoa; phylum Arthropoda; class Arachnida; order Ixodida; family Ixodidae; genus Amblyomma; species Amblyomma maculatum. Next base: position 63,986,165 of record NC_139351.1, on the reverse strand, counting down.
AACTAAATACACTGCTTACTCCTGCCCGATCTTTTCTATACAGAATCATACATTCCCCTGCATGCCCAAATTGCCCAGAACACTATGCAAACTTGGAGCATTGCATCTTTTCATGCCCTGTCGCCCTCCAATCTCCTCACTTTCCACACTCTCCTCCCCCAACGTGGCGGGCTTGGTTAGCCTCTGACCAGCTGCAAGATCAGTTGGCCTTGGTGACCCTGGCCCAGGACATTCTTAACGCTTAATGCAATGCGTTAAATAAAGTTGTTTCCTCCTCCTCCCCTCTGAGGCTTCGTTGCTTTCGTAACCTACTACGTTTAAGCGAATTGTATGTCTTTTAGGGACTGTAATACTAAGTTTGATATAGCATTACAAGCCAAGATAATTGGTTCACAGGACGGGAAAGGTGCAGTAACTGTCACACTTGCTCTGTGGACACCCGAACCACGCCGTAAGAGAAGGGAGGAAGGTGGGAATGAAAGTGGAAAGAGAGAAAGAGGAGCCGTAGTGGAGGGCAACGGAGTAATTTCGACCACTTGGGGATCTTTAACGTGTGCTGACATCGTAAAGCACACGGACGCCACTTCGTTTCGCCTCCATCGAAACGCAGCCAATGAAAGAATTTTAAACGCGATATCCTTGCACATTAAAAATGACAGAACATGCTAAATGTTTAAGGATATCAAGCGAACGCCCGCTCAAAACGTGGCGGCTCACTTAATTGGGGCACCTGGTTGTTAGGAGAGGGCAGCGACGGCCTCTGCATGGAGCAGAAATGGAGATGCATCCTTATACTGAGCAACGTCAAATTGCGCTAAAGATAAGGTGCGTTAATAATTAATAATAATAATAAGAAGGAGAAGAAGAATAATTGGTTCACAGGAAGGGACAGGCGTGGTATCTGTCGCACTTGTTTTTGTGGGCACCTGATTCGCGCCACAAGACAGGGGAGGAAGGTAGGAGTGAAAGTGGAAACAAAGAAAGAGGAGCTTTAGTGGAGGGCTACAGAATAATTTCGACCACCTGGGTCCGTATTCCTAGTTTGCGTCGTTATCGAAGTGTCGCTATCTCACGTGACCTCGAGTCATCTGATTGGTTGAAACGCCGGAACTGCGTGTTGCCAATACGGAACCGGAAGAGGTGGCCACATTATATTCCGGGGCTTCCACCAATCAGATTACTCGTGGTCGGGCTGATAGCGACACTCGATAACGACGCAAACACGGAATACGGGCCAAGGTCAATTACCGTGCGCTAACATCGCACATCATAGACGCAGGTGGTGAACGGTGGCTGTTCCTGGGTCTATGGGGCTTGTACTTATAGGTCAACGCCGCTTGCCGCGGGAATTTTCATCTGTTCTAGGCCGTCATTGCACCGCCACCGCTTAGGTGGTGGACGACGGCTCCTGTGGCGCACATGTTTCTCTCCTTCTTCTTTTCTTTTATTGCGAAAGCAATACTACTTTCACTTTTCAGCCCTTCGCGTAGCGAGACGGTAGCTACCATTAGAGAGTTTTAGCACTGCGTACGTGAGCATACGCAAGATCTTTGCGTACGCAGGTGGCCTGCGTGCTCCTAACTGCGCATGCGTCATACGCAGCGTGATTCCTGCGTATTGCGTATTCGTGGCAGACGTACGCAGGAGTCCCGACTTCTGCGTGCGTACTTCAAATCGTCTGCGTGTTGCTCTCGAATGGCCGCCGCGCGAGCTGCAAGCGCTCCGCGCGCTCGTTTTTTTTTTTTTAAATTTCAGACGATTTAGCTTTGCTTCGAGATGTGAAGACTTGCAACCCTTTTAGTGATCTGTCGCAGTGGGTTTAAGTCATAAATTATATGTGCAGTATGCAACGCGAAAGCTCTTTTCCACTCGCTCATTGCGCGAACGTTGTTGCAACCTGTTGCTAGCGTACTTCGTCGACCAGGATCGCGCTAACCTCACGAGGTAAGTAACAAATTTCTGATATCATCAGGAATGGTCTCGATGTTTAGTGTGCCGTTTCTTGATGCATACACCCTGCTTCGCGGTTCACGTCGACGGGGCGCTTCGATATCTGTCCAGTTTAAATAGAGCAAACAGTACGGGTCCCAGAGAATACTAGAGCAGGCCATGACGAAATATTCAACGTCCGTACAGCACTTCTAACGCATATCGCACTCAACAACGAAGGGAGGTTGCATGGACCCATTTTCCTGAACACAGCAGCAGACGACGCTCACTTTAAACGCTCAAGAGTGGCGGTAGGACGCCGGATATACTTTTTTCAAGCTGAACGCAGCAGCAGACGATCCCATTCATTCACAATCGGCAGCACTATGATAGGAAAAGAAACACTATGACAGGAACACTGCGATGTTGGAGATGATGCGATAGAGCGAAAGTGAGCTAGCAACAAAACCAGAACCGTCTCAGTGTTGGATTAACTTGACCTGACCTGAACTCGTACGCACTTGAAAGAAGTAAAAAGGGAGGTTTTTGATTGTGCACATAGATGGCGTTGCATTACTTTTCGAAGTCTCGCGTAAGCGTGGGCTTCCGCACAACTAAAACTCTCTCTGCGGCACATAAGAAACGCAAGCCTTTGCGTTCCGCAGGGAACGCAGGTTATGCATACGTAACGCGCACTACGCAGTCCTAAAACTCTCTTCTTAAGACACCTAAACATGCTCACGTATCGTCTACTGCAATGTTGAAATAATAGAAACTGAAGCCATAGGATAGCTTACGTGACTTGTGCACCGCGAAAACCATCTCTTGGTTTATTTCAAAAAGAACTAAATTGTCTCAGAAACAATTCAAAATTGATTGCGCTACTGCGCCTGCGCAATGCATTGTCACGCTGTGTATATTTACCGCCCTGCGTTTCGTAGAAAACTGTTGGAAGTAAACGCTCGTGCGTGCCCTTGCTGGTCCTTGCTCTTTACCTCCTCTATTTATGTTAGCTTGGGAGTTTTAAGTTCGCAGGCCATGGCTGGTCCCGAAGCGAGTCGCTCTCTCCCCTTACAGCCTGAGGAGGAGGGGCAGTTTCTATTCATTGCCGTTATTCTTTAGAGCGTTGAAGGGCCAGCCTAGCGTATCCCCGCTCTGAACGAAAGGGGCTTTAAAATGTTTGCTCGAGGTAGCGAGTAGAGACATTTTCTATAATATTGCTGAACGGCTGCTCCCAGTCCGATGATCAAGACAATGGCGACCGTGTCTTATGCAGCGCGGCGTGCTAAGCACGGGAAAATTACGTGAATCTAAAAACACTGTAGTTGGCATTTTATAATGGCACATAGTATCAGTTCGCACAGCTGGATCATTGGAGGCTGAAATGAGTAAAAGTGAACCAAGGTATTTTAGTAGGAAAACAGCGTTATCAAACATTTATTTTCCTCTTAAGGTCCGGAACAGTTTTTATCAGTAAATTAAAGTGTATTATGAAAATAATTTCATCTTTCGCTCAAAAAGTTCAATTTACTTTCATTAAACCGAACACGCCAGATCAGACAGATCATTAGCTCCTCGAAATTCTGACATCGTTTCACCACACCTGAGAGGACTAAATGCACTAATACACATTACCTGCATTGACGGATACAACACAGTCGTGCGACTCACACTTCCCAAGGGATATCAATTACAACTCTCACACTTCCGAAGGGATATCAATTACAACTCGAAATGCTTTTGTATTGGTTTGTGGATAAATCCAGACGGCTTGTAATTCTGATCTCTTACTTTATTTTTGCACTTTATCAGAAGAATTAAGAGAAACGTTACAAATATCGCATGAGCTAAGCATTTGGTGTGACTCCCGTCAGCACCTGGGCTGGCTCTTCTAGATGTGGCTCAGCTATTAGCTGCAAAACTTTGAGAATCCTTGATCGTGGGAGATCCCTAACCGTTTTTGCAAAAAAGGACAAAATCGTTTTCAGGAGAGCTAAAAACTCCGGCTTCGGAGGGGGAAGTTCACAATTCTTCAAGAGATCCAGGTCGACGGCTGAGGGATAGGACATGGCAGGAACAGAGCTGCGCTTCGGATCCTCGTCAACTTTTTTGACGGGTGCAAATAAAGGTTATTGCTCTCTTTCTCTCTCTGTCTTGTGCGCGGAGACGTTTGTGCAGAATACTGCTGGTGTTGTCCGTTGTCACAAGCATGACACAAGGGTAACACCCAAGATCATTGACAAGCTTGGCAGTATATCCACCGACGTACACCAAGCCTGAATAAGCAACAGACGCAGGCGCAGCTGGACAATGTGCTAGTAGTGTTTTTCACTTCTTGAACCACATCTTGAGAAACACGTGAAGCCGCTTTTTCTGCCTTTACACAGTGTACAGTGACTGCTCTGGTCGGCAGTATTCTTTCTTCCCAATGTGGCCCAAAGCTGCTGTAATGGCTGTTGCATCCAGCGCATCATGACCGCTACACATGAAGCGCAGTTTCTAATTGGCATATGATATACCAAGCGGTGGTCAATTCCCTGAGGAATAAACTAAGCATAGAATTAAAATGATTTCTTCTATTTTTCAGAGCTGAGTTGTGTTTGTCGTCATATTATCAAGAGATGACCTTCTTCTCAGCTACGAATTGCTGCTGCACGCTTGAGCAATTGAAACGATAGTACGCTATCTGTGAACGAAGAATTGCCATCAATAAAAGGTGCGTGCCTACGGTAGCCCTTTGTTTGGCCTTATTTTACGTCAACTGTAGCCCTGCATCCTCACATTCTGGCTCTGCCTTTTGTTTTGATGGTTTGTCATAAGGAGCAGTGTCTCGACCTTTTGGAGTCCCACGCACTTTCTTCGCGCTGGGTGCGCTAGGTAAGAAGGATATCCTCCAAATACCATTGAGACTGCTCCTGGAAAGTAGTTTTCTTACTTTCCGATCACTGACACAGTCACTCCTCAAAAAGTGCTTACTGCAGGCTGCAGTCGACAGCGACTTGCCATTTATGACGAGAGTTTCCTGAGAAATGTTTCTTTGCAATTTTTAACACAGCTCCTCGTCAACTGGAAAACTGGAAACTCGCGAAAAGACACATCGGGAGCCTTTCTGGATCGCTACTGATGAAATGGCACACAACAGTATAACATAGCCAGCAATAGACCCAGCTTCACGTCACAAGAATTTGAGACGAGTATCTATGAAAAGCCCGATGCAGAAATTTATTAATAAACCTGACCTTCTCAGCAGGCATGCTCGAAGCACAGAGCAAGAATTTCGGCAAGGCGCATAGCGGCAAAACCAGCACGCGGTGCCCACATGCGCGCCGACGGGCTCCTCAAAACATACCCCGGTGTCTCCACGGCACCCCTAGCATGATCGAGGTATCACTGGTTAGAGTCACTCGATAGTTTTCAGAGTACCGCGAAGGTCCCATCGCGTGATGGCAACCTTGACCGGCGTGGTCATGAAGCTTTCACTGCTCGAGGTGCGCTTGAGGCGCGGCTGTATTCAAGCCAAAAGTAGAAGCATTTTGAAATCAGCATGTGCGTTGCCTTTGTATTACCTTGAAGAGCACCATAGCCACTTAAGAAGCAGTTTGTAGAATTTGTGAACTGTGAAGCTTGTATGGAAAGCTTCCTCGATTAGCACCGTAAAATATCATATTTAATTTTATATTTACGGCGGTGCAGATACCAACTAACTGTACGTCGTCGCACGTGCGCGCACTTCGACGCAAGCTCACTCATGCTTGCTTGTTAAACACCTTTATTGACGCAATCAAATCATCATTAATTATATCACTATTCACTAAGCATTTTTGCTCATTTCCAGTCAGTTGCGGTCATTTAAGTCGTCATTTGACTTATTGGTCGTTTCATAGTCACATGCCTACTCATTGAAATCAGTATGACCATGGCTATGTTTTACTCGTTTCTAGTTAGTTGCGGCCATTCAAGTTGTCGTTTTACATATTTGTCCTTTCGTATTCATGATGCGTCATACCTAGTCACTGTAGTGATTACCAATCATAGCTAAGCATTTTTACTAATTTTCAATCAGTTGCGGTCATTTCAAGTCATCATTTTACATATTTATTTACAAATACAGCAATCCCATAAAGGATTTTAGCACGGTTGTTTCATAGTAATGATGAATCATACCTACTCACTTTAGTCATTTCCACTCAAAGCTAAGCATTTTTACTTGCTTCCAATCAGTTGTGGTCATTAAAGCCATTGTTTGACGTATTGGTCGTTTCGTATTCATTAGCAGCCATGATGAGTTATGCCTAGTCATTGTAGTCCTTACCACTAATTGCTGAGCATTTTACTCGTTTCTAATCAGTAGTGGTCATTACAAGTCGTACTTTGACATACCGGTCACTGCAATCGTTATTAATCATCATTATTTGTCATTTACGTAATCATAATTATATCAATGTCTATTTATGCCTTTTGTTCATCACCTATCCCAATCAGTCGTTTTCATTGTTAATCTCCCTCCTCACATGTTCGCTATTTGCGAGTGACACAAACGCACAGACCACGCACACACGTTTCAAGCCTAGAACGGCTTTGGTCTTAAAAATCTTTCCAGGCGCATGCAGACTGCTGCAGCCGAAGGCTCTGTAGCCAGAAATTCTGCCGCTAAGTACTTCATATTAGAAAAAAAAAACACCTGCAACAAAATCCAGACGCGAAATACAGTAATCTCCGCACACGCAGGGCGGTGCAGGGCCTTCACGCTGTGACTGTTTGGAAGCTTGATCATAGATAAACATATCTACGTATGTTTCTCTATGGCTTGATGGCGAAGGCGGGCCCGCGGCGCACCACGTGACCCATGCGGACTAATCGGTGGCGCAGCGGCGCGGGGAAAAGAATCGCGGTACTCTGAAAATTATCGAAGGACACTAGCACGGATGGCTCACAGAGCCCTCTCGCGAATCAGCGGCGGCGAAGCGCTGAAAAAAAAATTCTAGGGGCACTTCGTACTACTAAAGTGCGATGAGGCGACAGCGTCTGTGGCGAAGTGGTCCGTAGCCTTCCACTACGGCACTTATTTCTCTCTGTTTTCACTGCCACCTTCCTCATTTCCCTTACAGCTCGGTTAAGATGTCCGCGGACGATCCTCCCCCGGACGGCCAACCACCGACATGCCAGGCGTCGTGTATTGTCTGTAAGGGAGGCCACCCTACAGGCAGCAGAAGCTGTAAATACCGCTTCATACAATCCACTCCAGCCAAGTCCTCTTCACCAACCACCGACATTGACAGCGACGCGGACGAGACAAACCCTGGACGCCAGTCTCGGCCCCGCGACCGTACCCAGAGTCGCCACCAGCCTCCTCGAGATCAATCCTTCCCCCCACTCGGCAGTGACAGCCGTTCCAGCCGGAGCCGTTCTGTCTCCGCCTCACGAAGCCCTCGGGCCAGACCCCAGACTGAACAGGCCAAGACAGTGAAGCAGGTCGCCTGGAAACCCCTCACAAAACTCACCGCCACGTCTCCCGACTCGCAGGTAAGGGAGCTGGCAGACATGGTAAAGAAACTACAACTTCAACTAGCTCAAGCGAATGCGAAAATTCAAACATTAGAATCTGCGCAAATGAACGCTAGGTTGCAACCGCAGCAGGTGGCTCGCGCTCCTACCTCTGACGCAGTCAGTGATCCAAGCATGGATACCAACGAACCTAAGCGCCCAAAACGTAAAGCGTCTCCCCCCTCTTCATTAGCAGACATCGACGCCAATTTTGAGGCCTTCGCTGCGCGTATGTCCAAATTTGAGGACACCCTACTGCAACTCACTCCCATGATCGACCGGCTCGCAGAGAGCTACGCTACAATGGCAGCAAATATTCAAGCCCTTACGGCCCGCCTCGATGCCATCACCAGCCCACTACAGCCCACCACCCCTCCGAAATCTGCAACCCCTCCAAATCCCGCTACCTATCCACCATCCGTTATTGTCGCCACGTCGGAAAGTGCAGCCTCGAGCACCCGTGCAGGAGGTATTTTAAAATCACCTATGGTGCTTTCGCAGCGCCCTGAACCATACGACAAACGCGATGGCTAATTTCCCCATCATAGTCTGGCAATGGAACTGCAGGGGCTTCAAGGCAAAGCGGCGGGCCTTGGAGCACTCCCTGCAGGCTCAGCCGCGTACCCCTCACATAATAGCACTCCAAGAAACATACACAGACACTAAACTTGTCAGTTACGTCGCATACAACCAGCAAAAAACCCACAGCCAAAGACCCAACACCGCGATACTGGTCCATAGAAATCTAACCGCTAATCAACTGGATTTGAACTACGCTGAAGTCCCGCACACCTTCATACAGGTACTCCCGAATACCCGATCACAAGCCCCTATTCATATCCTAAATGTCTACAGCCCCCCCAGCGACAAGACCACACGAGTAGCCACCCTTATCCGCAAGGCCTGCATGGTCGCAAGCACAGGAATGCTCCTCATACTTGGTGACTTTAACGCGCCGCACGAGCAGTGGGGCTATCCCCACAGAACATGCGGCCGTAAAGGAGCTAAAGTATGGGAAACCGCCCAGACTATGGGACTTACACTACTCACCGACCACGACAGGCCCACCCGCATAGGTAACAGTATCACACGGGACAGCTGTCCTGACCTCACTTTTGCTCGAAACATCACAGATGCGCGATGGGAAAATCTCGGATGAACATAGGCAGCGACCATTACGTTCTCAGCACGACATTCACAGCCACACACAGCAAAGCCCCTCGCCGCACAGTCAAGCACACCAACTGGGACGCGTTCAGATACGTACGTACTAAACGTGCACCGATCCCCATCGAGGACCTGGACACCTGGACAGCCTCACTACTCCAGGATGCCGAAAATGCCACCTCCACGACTACACAAGAGGAGGATGGCCCCAACCCTGATGCCAAACTCATCCACATGTGGGAAGCACAGCGTAGCCTTCACGCTCGCTGGCTCCGACGCAAACATAACCGCCCTCTCAGACTTCGCCTCGCACGCCTTGAGCGAGAAATCGAAACTTACGCCACTAAGCTTAGCCGGGAACAATGGAATCAAACATGCGACCGCCTAAACGGACAGCTAGGCTGTAAAAACTCATGGTATCTGCTTAAACATCTCCTTGATCCGACCCACACTAAGGCCACATCCCACGAGAACCTCGCCCGAGTAATACACGCTTTTCAGGGCACAAATGAGGAACTGCTCGACACTCTGACAGACAAGTACATTAACACCTCGACCGACATCACCATCCCCGCGGCATACACGGGACTTCCAAACACCGACATGGACAGGGACATCACAACAGCCGAAGTTCATGCAGCCCTCAATCACATCAAGACCACCGCCGCCGCAGGTAACGATCATATAACTAACAAAATGCTCCGTAACCTCGATGACCAGTCCATCGAAGCACTCACGGAACTTTTCAACACCCATTGGCATGATGGTCGCCTTCCGGATACCTGGAAGCATGCCAAAGTGATCTTCATACCTAAACCGGGCAAAAAACTTGAGCTGGGCAATCTCCGACCTATTTCCCTTACATCTTGTCTCGGTAAGGTAATGGAACACGTTATCCTTAACAGGCTTAAAAACCACGCAGACAAAGAAGATCTCCTTCCGCCCACTATGATTGGGTTCAGAGCCGGACTCTCCACTCAAGACATCATGTGGCAAATACAACATGACATTCTCGACCCAGGTCCCATCCGGGCCACACGGACGATTCTCGGCCTCGATATTAGCAAGGCGTTTGACAACGTATCACACGCCTCCATTTTGACAAATCTCGCTCAGATGAATGTAGGCACCCGTACCTACAATTACATCGCGAACTTCCTACACAACCGCACCGCAGAACTCCACATTGGCGAACTCATCAGTGACGAGATTACCCTGGGCACCAGAGGAACCCCACAAGGTGCAGTCCTCTCCCCTTTCCTCTTTAATGTCACCATGAGGGGCCTTCCCCCAATTTTAAACGCCATACCTCACGTAAAACACTCCCTATACGCCGACGATATCACCCTCTGGACCAACTCTGGTTCAGACGGGGACATCCAGAGTTCCCTCCAGACAGCCATTGACACTGTCCACACCTATGTACAGGCGAACGGCCTCACATGCTCCCCAACAAAATCGGAGCTGCTTGTCATCCGCGACAGGAGAGTGCGCAGACCGGCTCCCGCAGCGCTTGAGCTCATCACGCTCCACATCGACACACACCCTATACCTTCCGTTCAGACCATTCGTGTCCTGGGCATGCTAATACAGAACAATACACAGAACTCCGAAGCAATACAACGCCTCCGCACCACAGCTCACCAAATAATCGGCCTTATTCGCCGCATCTCCACACGTCGTAGAGGCATGATGGAGGATGACCTCTGCCGGCTAACACAGGCATTCCTCGTTAGCAGGATAGTATACTCCTATCCCTACTATCACCTTCGCCGAAAAGATGAGGAGGCAGTTAACAGCATCATCCGCTCGGTGTACAAAGCTGCCCTAGGGTTGCCACAATATGCTAGCACACGACACCTCCTCCAACTGGGGATTTACAACACTCTTTCAGAACTTATAGAGGCACACAAGATAGCCCAAATTCATCGCCTCTCCAGGACAAATCACGGCCGTCTCATCCTTGACCGGTTAAACGTCAACCCAATAGGCGATCCCCATCCCACAGCCCCCCTCCCGACATGTGTACACAGCCGCCTCGTTGTCAAACCACTACCAAAAAACATGCTCCCTGGCCGACACGACGCGCGCCGTCAACGCAAAGCCAGGGCACTCGATGAAACCTACCATACCGATGAACACGCAACATACGTGGACGCGGCAAGGCAAGATGCAACAACATATGTGGCCTGTGCTACCACGCCGTATTACATTTGGGTTGGCGAGTGCCGGGGTAGCGTACCGCTGCGGCGCGCGGCCCCTCGGTAGCGTTGGCCTGGCGGCTCCGTGGACGGCGGACGGCATCAAAGGTGCCAGCAAAGACGAGGCGTTTACTAACGAAACAACCTTTACTGCAACATCATGAAGAAACGGGCAGTGAAACTGACCCGGAGAGATTACAGACACTCTCACACAGCTGGTGTCTAGCGTCGTCTCAACGGCGCGTCAAAGTAGTCTCTCCGGGTCAGTTTCACTGCCCGTTTCTTCATGATGTTGCAGTAAAGGTTGTTTCGTTAGTAAACGCCTCGTCTTTGCTGGCACCTTTGATGCCGTCCGCCGTCCACGGAGCCGCCAGGCCAACGCTACCGAGGGGCCGCGCGCCGCAGCGGTACGCTACCCCGGCACTCGCCAACCCAAATGTAACAACTGGTGAACAGCGGTGGGACGACGACGACCAAGCCGTAACTGTGGTTGGAGGGACAAGCCAGGCGATACCGTCGTCCAACAACTGGTGAACAGCGGAGAGACGAGGACGACCAAGCAGTGACCGTGGTCGGTGAAACGAGCCAGGCCTGACCGAGGTGCAACATCTGGTGGGAAGAGCGGAGATGTCCGAGGCGTGACTCGTGAATCAAAGCAGCTCAGCGGAAAAGCGGGAGCAGTGCAACGAGCCCTGTGTGATGACTGTTTGCCTGCAGCGGAACGACTGCGTTGGATTCTTGGCTGCGAGTTTGGTGAGTGCGGGACTTTCTTCTACTGAGTTTTGCCAGGCTTTTGTTAAGTAGAGAACAGAGCTGGTAATTGTGTTGTCGTTGTTGCTGGGTTAATTGCAGCAAGGCAATAGTGGGCAGTAGAGAAGGCAGCACTCGGAACAGCCATGAGTTTGGATTTGAAGTCGTTGCGCAAACCGAAATTGCTGGAGCTTGCGGTGGAGTTGGGTCTGGATTTGTCAGACAAACTCAGAAAACCAGAAGTGTTAAAGGCTATTCTTGAGTTGAAAGCTGAAGATGACGAGCTTTCGGAATGCCTTGAGATCATTGAAGAACGTCACGAGAAAGAGGAACGTGAACGCCAGGAAAGGCTAGAGAAAGAGGAGCGAGACCGTCAATTCGCTATGGAAATGAAACGTCTCGAAATAAACGCGGGACGCGCTGGCAGTGCAAGTTGGGCTCACGGTGCAGGAGAACGGGAATCGTTCAAAATGAGTGACCTAATGCGGCCGTTTGAGCTTGGAGGGGACATTAATTTGTTCCTGGTTAACTTCGAGCGAACGTGCGAGAGGCAAGGGTTTTCTCGGGAAACGTGGCCACAGCGCTTGCTCACTTTGTTACCCGGTGAGGCGGCAGACGTAATCGCTCGCTTGACAAAAGAGGAAGCAGAGGATCACGACAAAGTGAAATCGAGTCTGCTAAGAAAGTACAGGCTGTCAGCAGAAGCATTCCGTCGGAATTTTCGGGAGTATGAGAAAAACAAAAGTGAGTCGTATACAGAGTTTGCCTACAAGCTTATGTCAAACATGTATGAGTGGCTCAAAGACGAAAAAGCGTATGGTAACCACGATAAGGTTCTGCAGTGTTTCGGGCTAGAACAGTTTTACAGTCGGTTACCCGAGAACGTGCGGTATTGGGTCATGGATAGGCCAGATGTTAGTACGGTGGATAGAGCCGCCGAGCTAGCTGAAGAGTTTGTGACGCGTCGGGCTCGTGGAGCTAAGGACGGTCAACAGGGGGAATTCGGCTATAAGTTTGAGAGGCCGAAGTTCAAGCCCTTTAAAGCTAAGGAGAATAAACGTGGTGCGGATGCGAGTCAAAGCAGTCCGGCCGACGATAAAGCGACGGTGGTAACCGAAGCCGAACGGAAAAAGAGGTTCGAGGCAAGGCAATCGCGCTTCTGTTATACGTGCCAGAAGCCTGGTCATTTTTCGGCACAGTGTCCAGAGACAAAACCGAAGATCGTGTTTTTGTCATTATGCCGAAGTGACGAGAACATGAAGCTTCTCGAACCGTACACTCGAGACCTCCTCGTGAACGGGAAACAGTGTCGAGTGCTTCGCGATTCTGCGGCTACCATGGATGTGGTTCACTCCTCTTACGTAGAACCAGGGATGTTCACGGGTGAGTGCGCGTGGATCAAACAGGCCGTGGAAGCTCGCAGCGTGCGTTTGCCAATAGCCAAAGTGCTTATTGAGGGACCTTTCGGGGCACTTGAGACAGAAGCGGCGGTGTCATCTGTGCTTCCTCCGCAGTACCCTTACCTCTTTTCAAACAAGTCCGATTACCTCTTGCGCGAAAATGGGCTTGTGTTTGGAGAGTTTAGCGTACAGGCCTTGACCAGATCTAGAGCTCGGGAGCTAGCTGCAAAGGCGGTAGTACCGGAGAGGTGGTCAAGCAATGAGAAAGGGTCGAAGGTGCAGCACGCTGAGATTAAGACCACGTACGCCGTAGACACAAGTGAGCCTGAAAAGTCAAAGGTACCAGAGTGTGAGACACAGCTTGGGGAAGCGGCCGAGCAACGTGACCGCAGTAGTGAGCCGACCGATTCTCGAACTGAAGATCGTGTTACCTTGGTCGAGCCACTAGCTGAGACGGTTAGCACAGGCTTAATCGGCGAGAAGTCCGAAGTGACGCCGTTAAGCGAGGTGAACTGCATGCCGACCCAAGTAGCTGTAGGAGATACAGTTCCATCAAATGAGTGTGGGGAACTGGTAGTAACTGAACCGCCTCTCGAGTCGAAAGCAGAAGCTTGTGTAGAGCGCGACGGAGCTAAAAACGAGCTAGGAGAGGAGAGACTTTCAGTCTCCGAAATCGACTGTGTTGTAGAGCAGGGCGCGCAGAGAAACGAAGTGCCGATCAGGGAAGCTGCGCAACCCGCGAGTTGTGATCAGCCAGGGCAGACCGACGAGGAGTGCGCGTCCGCTGTAGAGAGCGAGACTTGCGAAGGCGACAGTGAGCGACCAGAGCACAGTCAGAATCGTTCGTGCCCTGATACCACGCTAGGTTGTATTCGCGAAAGCAACCCCAGTGCGAACGCGGACGTAGCACACATGACCCTCACGCAATCCGAAGCGCCCCAGCTGTCGAAAGAGCTTGATCGTGGGCTGGTTAGCTCTGAGCGAGGCGACGCACTGAGTGGCGAGCCGCCAGAGCAAATGCCTAGAAGGGGGACTGATGCGACTGACGTCAGCCGTTGTTTTCGTTCGGACTTGACTGAAAGTGAGTCCTGCGCTGCTGGCCGCGATGCAGACGCGGCGCCGCACTTTGACCACTCAGACGACACCGGTGCCCTACTAGCTCCGGTTACCGCTAGCTTGCCAGAGCTCGCGCCGAAAGAAAGTGGGACTAGAGTGTTCAAGTGCTGCCACCGAAAAACGCGGAAAGGCAGATGCGAGAAAGAATGCTGCCATCGTAAGGAGAGCAAACGCAAACTGTTTCAAAAAGAAAGCAGAAGGCTAGTATTCCAGCGCTGCCGACGAAAAGCGCGAAAGGGCAGGCGCGAGAAAGAATGCTGCCATCGTAAGGAGAGCAAACTCCAAAGATTGCGAAAAGAAAGCGCAAAGCATGTGTTTCAGTGCTGCCGTAGAAAAAAACGGAAAGGCAGGCGCGAGAAAGAATGGAGCAAGTGGAAGCTATCGCTCAAAAGAAAGCGACTATCCCAAAGGCAGAAATGCGCCCGTGCCCAGAAAATGCGTGACTGGTGCGCCAAGCGTAAGGAGAGGGATAGGTTGTTTAGCAAAGCTAGTGACTTATGCTCATGCGTTTCTTTGCACAGAAACAGGAAGGTACGGTTGTTCCGAGAAACGGACAGCCGAAGCTTTAGTGAAAAGGGTGATCTCAACGGTAATGCCGATGGCTTAAGTCGGAGCCGCTAACGTGAGAAGAAGCCTGTATTCACTAGTTGGTGTTTTTCTTCCTGGCATAGGATTTTGAACATTTGTATTGTATTATCTTTGTTTGAAGTGCTGTTTTGAAAATGCGATTTTCAAATTTGTGGACGCGTTCCAAGTGCTGCTAAGCTGCCCTTTAATGTAGATGGGGGCATAGGAGGGAAATAGTCTGGCAAAACTTGGTGAAGTTTGTGCCGTGCTTGCTGGCTGACCAGTTGGAGTTTTTAGCGTGGTTGTGATGCTGTAGGTTGCCAGAAATCTCTCCTGAAGACAAATTGCAGAGTGCCTTGGAAACCCGGACTTGCCAAGGAATTCTTCAGGCTGACTGGCTCAAGAGAAACAGAGTCGGACGACCCCGGCTAGCAGCAACATCCCGATCCCTCCGGACAGCGGATGCAGTCCCCTGCCCTTCGGGATCTCCCTCCCCCGGCGGGGCAGTCTGTTACGTTTCTCCACCGAGAAGTGGGACAGCTGACGCGGCCACCGCATAGCAGCAGGCAGAACCGCGAGCGGATCGGCCATTTCGACGCCGTTCATCGGCCGCGCAACGCTTCCTCCCGCCGACAAGTCTCAGCGTGTTCCTGCCACGCGCCAAATGTGTGTGCGTGCGTGTGTGTGCAAAAGCTGGCCAAGCCTGGAGCTCGAGGGAGAGAGCGTCGCCCTCTCCTGTCTGCAGGAGGTGGAGGAGATGAGGTCGGAACACCTGCGATTGAGTCATTCGTCGTGAACCAACATGTTTGGCTCTCCCTTTCCTGTGAGGGTTTACCCTTTCCCTGTGAACGGGAAAACCTATAAAAAGCAGCGGCCGACTCCGCTGGGACAGAGACTACTTTGACGCGCCGTTGGCACGACGCTAGACATCAGCTGTGTGAGAGTGTCTGTAATCTCTCCGGGTCAGCTTCACTGCCCGTTTCTTCCTGATGTTACAGTAAAGGTTGTTTCGTTAAAAGACGCCTCGTCTTTGCTGGCACCTTTGATGCCGTCCGCCGTCCACGGAGCCGCCAGGCGAACGCTACCGAGAGGCCGCGCGCCGCAGCGGTACGCTACCGAGGCGCTCGCGACCCAAATTTAACAGCCGCAATCTACACTGATCTCCGCCGCCACGGTGCGTGCCCCCTCCCCCACCGCAGCGGAAGAAACAGCTATAGCGCTCGCCATCGCTGACCCGCGTACGCTTACAGTCCTTAGTGACTCAAAAAGAGCAATTCTAAATTTCTCGGCAGGCTACATCTGCCTTCCTGCTGCACGCATCCTGCGCGGCTGCACTCCCGACCACAAAATTAACCTAGTCTGGGTACCCGCCCACGCGGGCAACTCTGGAAACGATGGGGCCGACCAACTTGCCCGAGGATTAACAATCCGGGCGGTCGGTCTCACGCATCTAGACGCACTCGCTGAAGCCCCCCAGACTTTCGCCGAAATTACCAATTTACACAAAGAGACGCGACGCCTTTTCCCGCCTCCCCACCCCGACCTCGACCGAGCACAAGCCACCCTGCTGCGCAGATTACAGACCCACTCATTTCTTAGTCACTCCAGGCTATCACTAATTACTAACGGGGAATACGACCCCGCATGTCCAAATTGTAACAACGGAGAACCCGCCACTCAGGCGCACATCCTCTGGGGATGCGTAAATAACCCGCCCCCAAGGGCCCTCCTGCCAGCTCCCTCTGCGGAAAGCTGGCACCAACTCCTTACCAAGCCAGACAGGAACACACAACTTTCACTCATTTCGTGGGCCCAGGATGTCGCCCCCATCTGGGGGCCACACAGGACCCATCTGCCCTAATTCACAACATCTGGGGCAAATAAAGTTGTCTCTCTCTCTCTCTGTAAGAGATACTGCACCTTGTCTCTGCTGTTAACCAATTTGAAACGCCGCTGATGCCTGCTGTACTGCGTCTATCGAGGAAGCGCCAAATAAAAGGGGCCGCACGGACGCCTGGTTAGAACGCACGGCGGTGTGAGCTTTGTATGTGCGTGTGTGTGTAGATAACTTCATTCCTTCCACTGATAAGGAGGCCCCCCGAATCGCCTGGTGACATCATTACTAGTCGTTAGGTCATCTCCGGATGTGACGTCATTATCACTTCCGGTTATTAGCCATGACCGGATATGACGTCATGATGGTGTCATATCCGGTCATGACGCCAAAGCCGACGACGTCACCATGGGATGGCGTCACTAATTAAACTAGTTATAAGGCATGCGGCGAAGCGAGCGAAGGTGAGCGCAAAGATGATGATGATGATTAAAATTTAATTTCCACCGATTTAGGAGACCCCCTACTCCCCGCTCCTGGCACGCAGGCCTGAGGAACGGGGGCTGGAACCTCCGCGACTAAGAACTGGCGATGATACATTGGTTATTCGCGGCCTCAGCCACCAGGCGGACGGCTTTCTGCTGGTCAGCGGGGACGTCGCTTCGCAGCAGGGTTACCCAGGCTTCTCTACTTTTAATGTTGTCCCTAGCGCCCGGAGACTTAGGGCATTCCCGAAGCATGTGGTCGAGGGCCCCCCTCGCTTCGCCGGCTGTACATTTATCATTTTTCTCTCATCTATCTGGGTGTGAAACAACCGGATAGGGTTGGGGAAATTTCCGGCTTGTAATCGCCGCCAGGCTATGGCTTCTTTATTATTGAAGCTAGGATCCGGTCCCAGACACACGTCCGTCCCCGGCAACGAGACGGCCCATGATTTAGCCCGAGATCTCTCGGGCAAACGCCGAGCCGCCCGACTGCCCGGCGATGGACGAACGTTTGCAACCCTATAAAGAAATAATCGAAAATTTATAGATTAGGAAGCGCAAAGATGAGGCAAGCGGTGTGACGTCATACCAAACGGCGGCGGCAGCTCCTCCGCAAGCGCCGGCATCCGCCAGCTGCGGTGGTTGCTAGGCAACGGCTCAATGTCATTCCGCGCCTCTTCGGAGCACTGCCACAGCAAAATCGCAAGTTTTTTGGTCAGTGTAGCTTTCGCTACAAAATTTGTGCGGCACTTTATATATTATTTATTTATTTCAAAATACTGCAGGCCAGAGTTGGCCCAAGCAGGAGGGGCATGGAAAACAAATCACAACACTACGTGAAAACATTTCATGTGACACACATCAAAAATGAATTCTAAAAGATGACAGAGCAAAGACAAATAGAAATACATGCTGAAAAACTGAATAAAGCAGAGTCACTCGCTTTTCAATGAAACAAATAATTTTAGCGCCTATTCTACGTTAGGAGAGTTAAGAATTGATTCACGGAGTGTGTTCCAATATGCTATTGTTTGGAGGAAGAAACTGTGCTTAAATGCGTTTGTTTTAGCAAAAAGAGGCTATAAGGTATACTCCCTACTATGCCGGATCATTCGAGCAGTGGAGTACCTGAGGAGGTACGGGGAGAAATGCTAAGCTTACCTGCGATAATTTCATGAAGGAAAGAAATACGTTTTAGTTTTCTGTGCGTACGAAGCAACGGAATGTTGTATTTCATAAGCTGTGTTGGGATGTCAGACCTTCTATGATTAAAAAGATGAAACGTACCGCCTTCCTCTGGATAAGCTCTAGCTGATACCTTTCTTGTTGTGGGGGTCCCAAATTTCGGAATATTCAAGTTTGGACCTGACAAAAGATTTGTAATCCAAAAGCCTAATATTGCTAGGAGTGTGTTTTAATTTACGCCTCAAAAACAAAGCTTTCAGAAAGGTCTCATAAATATGAGTGCCCCAGCTAGGTTAATCGGTTGTTAAGAGTAATTTCTATATATTTATATTGCGAGACCTCTCTTATGTGATTGTGGTGAAGACAATATTGGTAATTACTAACATGTTTTTTTTTTTCTCGTAACACGGAGAAAGACACTCTTATCAATGTTTAAAACCATGTTCCATTCTTCACGCGTGACATATTTTGAGCAAAGATTCTTGAAGCAGTTGGTGATCTCCAATTGATGCTACTGCTTTATATACAACACAGTCATCTGAGAACTATCTTATTAACACATACGGAGGAATGCTATCTGATAGATAACTTATATATATATATCAAAAACAGCAAAGGTCCTAACACACTACTCTGAGGAGCACCGGAAGTAACAGGAAGCGGTCCAGAAAGAGTTCCATTCACATCAACATATTGAGTTCTACCGCTTAAATATGCTCTTACCCATTCAATAAGATACAATGGAATACTGAGTAACTACAATTAATTTGGAAAGAAGCTTTCAATGTGGCACCTTATCAAATACATTCGCCATATAAAAAAAGTATATCGATCTGTCCCGAGTTATCCAGCACTCTATGGAAATCAGCAATAGTCGTAACCAGTTGAGTGATGCTAGATATGCCCTTCCTGAATCCGTGCTGAAAAGGTGACATAATATATCTTACATTTAATGGTCAATTATAAAGCGGGCCACGATTTGCTTTAGAAGCTTACAGGATGTAGATATTGTGGATACCGGTCGGTAATTAGTCACGAGTAACTTTTCTCCTTTTTTATGAATCGGCACGACACGAGCGTCTTCGAATCTTCTGGCAACTCACTGGTTTGTAGAGATAATGTGAAGAGTAATGAAGAATAATGTGGGCCACTAAAGTGCGATAAGGCGAGAGCCTTTGAATCGTTGATTCCTGGTTTTACTGCGTCTGCTTCTGCAGGCTGTGTGGTGCGGCGTTAGAGGAAGCGTCCAATGAAGGGCGCCGCACGGACGCCTGGATCGGTATGACGGCCCGCATTGGCCGAGCATTATGAACGTGCCTGTGTGGCCTGGGGATAGCGTGAATGCAAGGGTCCTGGCAGTCTGATTCTGGTATCACTGTCTCATATGAAGGGAGATCCCTTATTTGGGAGAGCCTGACTGCCTGAAGAACAAATGAGTCGATATTGTCGACCATAAATCCTGACTGCTCATTGGGGGGTCAAATTCTAAAGTTAAAGCTCAGCTACTTTGGTCATCTGATGAGAAGAGAGGAGTCGCTGGAGAAAGATTTGATGTTGGGAAAGGTTGAGAGTCGCCGGAGAAGGGGTGGGCAGCGAATGCGATGGTTAGATGGCATCCTTGAGGCACTGCAGATGAAGTTATGTGATGTTAGGAAGATAGTGAGAGACCGGAAAGCGTGGCGTGATACGGTCCATAGGGTCACGAAGAGTCGGACACGACTGAACGACTGAACCAAAAGTAATATCAGGAAGCCCTAAGTCTAGTATCGCTCTCCCATATGGGAGGAGAGGCCTGATCTGGCAGTGCCGGCCAAGGGTAATATCAGGAAGCCCTACGTCCAATTAGAGAGAACGGCGCGGGCCATTTTGACCTATAGTGACCATCTTAGGTGGTTCACAGTGCCGAATGAATTGGAGCTACTCCCAATTACAGCTCCGCTGCGCCAGGACGACATTCCTAAAGGCGCGCCACGCTTGATTCATTTAGTAAGAAACTTCTGCCAAAATAAAGAACCTTGTTTTGAATGCAGCATTCTTTGTCAAAGTAATTACTGATCCTTTCTCTATCTGCGTAGATGTTTACTCTCGTCATCCCCGTATCCCCTAAACTCTCCAGATTAAATGGAACAAAATTACATTTATTCATTCTTTTGGTGCAGCGCATAAAGAAGACTGAAAAAGGAGACGCAAGGACTGTTGTCGATGCGAGTGAAGGAATGAAGAAAATGCACGGGCCTGCTACTGGCTCTGTAGCTGAGCCACCATGCGGACAGAAGAGAAAATAGAGAAGAACGAAAAGGAAGAGCGAGAAAAAGACGCTCGTCGCAACAGCCGTCGTCCACCACCGAAGCGGTGGCGGGTGCAATGACGGCCTGATGTTGTTGTTGTGGTAGTAGGAAGAAGCACAAAGAAAATGCATGGGCCTGCTGCTGATTCTGTAGATGAGCCACCTCCGCAGCCTCGTGCGGACACAAGAAAAAATAGAGATAGAAAAAGAAGAGGGAGAGAAAGGTGCGCGCTGCAACAACAGCCGTCGTCCACCACCGAAGCAGTGGCGGATGCAACGACGGCTACAACAGATAAAATTCGGTGGCAGGCTAGCTTCCACCTCAAGCGGCGGTGACCTACCTGTTCCAGCCCCATGAGGGCCAGGAGCAGCCATTCTTCACCACCTCCCATCGCATTGACGGCCTGAGACTATCAATTGATTTTTATTGGGAAAAACGCATGTCTTTTTTCAAGTGTCGCTCCGCTGCAAGTCACGCGGTTAAACAATACGTCATCATCATCAGCCCGACTATACCCACTGCAGGGCGAAGGCCTCTCCCATATTTCTCCACTTAACCCGGTTCTGTGCCAGCTGCATCCATTTGACCCCTGCGAACTTCTTAATCTCATCCGCCCACCTAACTTTCTGCCGCCCCCTGCTACGCTTTCCTTCCCTTGGAATCCAGTTTGTTACTCTCAGCGACCATCGGTTATCCTCTCTTCGCACTACATGCCCTGCCCATGTCCATTTCTTCTTCCTAATTTCTACTAGAATGTCGGTAACTTGAGTTATTTCTTTGACCCACTCTGCACGCTTTCTATCTCTTAATGTTACCCCTACCATTTTTCGTTCCATAGCCCTCTGGGTTGTCCTCAACTTAAGTAGAACTCTCTTGGTTAGCCTCCACGTTTCAGCGCCATAAGTGAGTACAGGTAAGATGCAACTGTTATACACTTTCCTCTTTAGAGATACCGGTAAGCTGCTAGACATAATCTGCGAGTGCTTGCCAAATGCGCTCCATCCCAATCTTATTCTTCTTGTTATTTCCTTTTCATGGTCCGGATCTGCGGTTACTACCTGTCCTAAGTAGACATATTCGCCTACTACTTCCAGTACTTCGCTACCTAATGTAAACTGCTGTTCCTTCCCGAGGCTGTTGAACATTACCTTAGTCTTCTGCATATTGATTTTCAAGCCTACCTTTCTACTTTTCCTTTCTAGGTCATCAATCATTATTTGTAGTTCATCTCCCGAGTTGCTTAGCAAAGCAATGTCATCAGCAAATCGCAGATTAGAGGTATTCTCCATCTACCCTGATCCCTAACTGCTCCCATTCCAAGTCTCCATTCCAGATCGAATTGGCCGAGATATCAAAGCTAATCAATAAGCGCAAGGTGGCCGATATAAGGAAGTATAACATGGAGAAAATTGAGCATGCTGTAAAGAACGGGGGAAGCCTTAAAGCGGTAAAGAAGAAATTGGGCATAGGCAAAAACCAGATGTATGCGATAAGGGACAAGGCGGGCAACGTCATCACTAATATGGAAAAGATAGTCAAAGTAGCCGAGGAGTTCTATACAGATCTCTACAGTAGCCAAAGTAGTCAGGACCGTAATGAGATTGGCGGTAGGGAAAAACAGTCAAACGTTCCACCAGTGACGAAGGACGAGGTCAAGAAAGCACTAGAAACTATGAAAAGGGGGAAATCAGCTGGAGAGGATCAGATAACTACAGATTTGCTGAAGGACGGCGGGGATGTCGTGCTAGAAAAACTGGCCACCCTGTATACGCAGTGCCTGGTGTCATCGACGGTACCGGAACCATGGAAGAATGCAAACATTATCCTCATTCACAAGAAAGGGGACTCTAAGGACTTTAAAAATTACAGACCAATCAGCTTACTGTCTGTTACGTATAAGGTATTTACTAAGGTAATCGCTAATAGAATCAGGACAACCTTAGACTGCAATCAAGCAAAGGATCAAGCAGGGTTTCGGAAACGGTACTCTACTATCGATCATATCCATACCATCAATCAGGTGATAGAAAAATGCTCGGAATATAACCAGCCCTTATACATAGCATTCATTGATTACGAAAAAGCATTTGACTCAGTTAAAACCTCGGCGGTGATGCAGGGATTGCGAAATCAGGGGGTAGACGAGCCGTACGTGAAAGTGCTGGAAGATATATACAGTGGCTGCACAGCAACCATAGTTCTGCATAAAGAAAGTAACAAAATTCCCATAAAGAAAGGTGTTAGGCAAGGAGACACAATATTCCCAGTACTATTCACAGCTTGCTTAGAGGAAGTATTCAGAGACTTGGAAACAATACGTGCCTCTGGTCAATAAAATAAAAACATGAGAACCTATAGTGTCTTGTATAGTGGTGTGGTCTGTGAGTAATCTGCGCCTTTGTATGTATGTATGTATGTATGTATGTATGTATGTATGTATGTATGTATGTATGTATGTATGTATGTATGTATGTATGTATGTATGTATGTATGTATGTATGTATGTATGTATGTATGTATGTATGTATGTATGTATGTATGTATGTATGTATGTATGTATGTATGTATGTATGTATGTATGTATGTATGTATGTATGTATGTATGTATGTATGTATGTATGTATGTATGTATGTATGTATGTATGTATGTATGTATGTATGTATGTATGTATGTATGTATGTATGTATGTATGTATGTATGTATGTATGTATGTACACAATAAATTCTCTTTATGTTCGATAAACATGAATTCTTTTTAATGTAATGTCAATGTGGTGCTACTACCGCACGAGTCCCCCGCTTCTTGTATTTGTACGTCTCTGCCAGTTCTCGGGTTATTTTATGTCTGTGCCTGAAAAGCGCTAGTGTCCTGTCAAGAAGATGCGAACACCCTTGACATGAATTGCGGGGCTCGGCGAGGTTTCTGAAGGGCCGACTTGAGAGGGAATGAGAATTCTCCCGTAATCTCTTAGTGGTGGTAAAAATATTTTATAGAAAATGTTTAGGAGGTTGTAGGAGCGGTGAGAGTCCTCAATCCGGAACCAAATTGGCGTAGCCTGCTGTCCGCGCTCTTTCGATGAGTTCGTTTTGACCCCTGGCGTCCCAGCTGGTCAAAGCTGCCTCCCACCCCTCCTACGTTGGCTGGTTATTAATAGTGACAGTCTGATTTCGCTGGCATACCTACACCATATGGTGCAGGTCCGCTTTCTCCCCGCAGAATTTGCATTGTAAGTCAAATGACTTGGATCTATTGCGTGTAGTCTTCGTGGGTTGTTAAAAGTGTTGGTCTGTAGCTTGCGGAGGTGTACCTCCTCCCCTTTGTCTAATGTCTTTGCCGGTGGAGGGTAAAGCCGGCGAGATAATCTTAAATGCTGAAGTATTTCAGTGCAGGATAGCAAAGGAGTAGGAAGTTTCCCGAGATCCGTATTTGGTGCCCGGGGGAAAAATGCTCGGGCTGAGGCATATGCACTCTCGTTCCCTGGGATGCCCTGGTGACCTGGTACCCATATTAAGTGTTTATGCTTGGGTTGGTAGCCACGGGTGTAACTGTCTTGAAGGATTTTAGCAGCTAGCGATACAGTTCTACCCTGAGTTAATTGCGATATGCTGTCTGTGAATCTGTAAGAATGTATTCTGAGGTAGTGTGTGCTGCAGCTAGGCCAATCGCCACTTATTCCTAAGCCAGTGTGTCTTGACTTATATTAGTCCATCCACTGATTGATTTTGGTGCACTACCGCAACGGGCGCCATTCCCCGTTCATGACCCGCAGCATCGACATAGAACACGCCCTCGCACCCGCCGTATATAGTGCCTTTTTTGTCATACAAGCCGGGCCGACGCAGCGGGGTCCACACCTAAACATCCTGTCCAGGATGGCATGTGACGTGTCGATGACGGAGGTTGTAGCGGCGTGCATCCGTTCCCTGCTGTTGCTGAATGTGAATGCGGGCAAGTTGACGTGCTTCCTCAAGTCGCTGAGCAAGGCGTCTGGCGTGAGTGGATGATCATCTGTGCAGCTCGGAAGCGAAGCATCCAACATCGTCTGAACGTCACGTCCGTAGACTAGGCGAAATGGTGTAAAACGCGTCGTCTCTTGGGTGGCCCTGTTGTTGGCATATGTGATGTAGGGGCGAATCTCATCCCAGGTTTTGTGCTGCGAGTCTATGTACATTGCGAGCATGTCGGCGATGTTTTTGTTGAGTCTCTCCGTGAGGCCATTCGTCTGCGGGTGATATGAAATGGTTTTTCGGTGGCCTGTATGACTAAGCTCGAACACATCGTGATGAGCTGTGCCGTAAACGCGGTGCCTCGATCGGTGACGACTAGGGATGGCGCGCCATGACGCAACACGATTTGCTGTGTAAGACCTGAGCGATCTCAAATGATGTGCCACGCTGCACTGCCTTCGTTTCCGCATACCGTGTGATATAATCGGTCGCGACTATAATCCATTTGTTACCCGCCGATGGCAGTGGAAGTGGGCCCAGAAGGTCGATGCCGACTTCGATAAACGGCGTCCGAGTTGGATTAATAGGTTGACGCAATCCCGCGTGCTTGAGAGGCGGCACCTTTCGACGTTGACGCTCGCTGCAGCCTCTGACGTAGCGACGGATGGCGTTAGAAGGTTTAGGCCTATAATAAGCTTTACCAACTCGAGCGAGTGTTTGTGCAAAGCCCAAGTCGCCGGAGGTGGGCTCATCGTGGCAAGCAAAAAAGATATCGGCTCCAAGATCGACCGGCACGACGAGGAGGTGCGCTCGGTAAATAGTGCTGGAGTTTTTCTAGAATAAAACGCCATTCCGAAGACAAAATGCAGACAGGTTCCTTCCAAACTGGCAGGGAACATCAGCTGCGAGACCCTCCAGGTGTTCAATGACAGGTCGAAGGTCTGGGTGAGCTCGCTGTCGGGTCATTATGTCGAAGGCATTCACTAGACCAAGAAAACCTCTGTCGTGATCCGTTACGTTATCGACTAATCCGACGGGTGCCCGTGAGAGCGCGTCAACACCTTCGTGCTTCTGACTAGATTTGTACACAATGGTGTAATTAAATTCTTGGAGGCGAAGACTCCATCGTGCCACGCGCCCCAATGGATCGCGGAAATTGGCCAGACAGCACAAAGAATGGTGGTCTGTAATGACTTTACACGCGCGGCTATAGAGGTAAGGCCTAGCTTCCATAGTTGCCCACACAACCACGAGGCATTACTTTTCCGTAGCGGAATAATTTGTTTCTACGTTGGGGAGCGTGCGGCTGGCATACGCAATGACCCTTTCCATGCCAGCTTGGTGTTGAACGCGTACAGCGCCAAGGACGATGTTGCTGGCGCCGGTGCGGACTTCGGTGGCAGTGTTTTCATCAAAGTGCGCAAGAACAGGGGTAGTTTGCAGTCGTCTGCGCAGCTCCGCAAAAGCCTCCTGCTGCTCGGCGGTCCGCACAAACTGTGTATCATCCCGCGTGAGGCGGGTCAAGGGTGCGGCTATCTTGGAAAAGTCGGCGATGAAGCAGCGGTAGTACGCAGATAGACCCAGGAAACGTTTCAAACCCCTCTTCGAGGCACGAAAGGGAAAACTGGTGACCGCGGGTGTTGGTGACCGCGGCAAGCACTTCGGTCCCTCATCCAGTAAATTATGAGGGACCAACAAGGGTACGACTCATTCTACGGTGCTAACTACCTTTAGAGCAAGCCCTCGCGTCTGCGTGGTGATGCAGGGTATGCCGCTCTAGGTAGGACCAACGTTTCCAGTGCCAAGACTGAACCGAAGCAACACCCAAGACCCGCAGGAATGACATGTTAAAAAAACAACTAAATGTGTGACATCCATTTGAACTTGCTCTTGCGCTGAAAAAAAAAAGCCTTGATATAAGAAGAGCCCATGCTTCTGCCGCAGCTCAATCCGCACACTGCGTAGAGCTGCTATTGGAAATTATGGATTGCAACCGATTCACAGGAACTAAAGGATACCTTGCTCAGAAATAAAAAAAAATGGAGGGTCTTGGATATCTCTTTAGAGGAGAATGACGAAAGCCTACCCTTACTTTGATATTTACCTCATCTTTGCCGTTGCAGTGCTATATATAACTATAATTGGTTTACTGAAAAAGAAAGGCTCAGTATCTACACATATCTGTGCAAATACTGATCCTTTCTTTTTGCACTCTCCGGCAAGTGAGAATTCGGACTGTACATCATCGCTCCAGTCGTGGGGCGTTCCTTGGCGCGCGTTCAAGTGTGGCATTGCAGATGGCAGGAGCGGGTAGACAAGCACTAATCTAGTGGAATATCGCGGAATATGAAAGATTTCGGGCACAGCTCTCGCGCATAAATCCCGCTCTCAACTCTCGCGCACGGAAGTTCGTTAAATGAGCCTAGAAAGGCTTTCGGCTTGACAAGCAAGGCAATAAAGTTCTAAATGGCATGGTTAAACGCGTGACACTTGGGGCGGGAGTTTCAAATGTAATTTCTCACTCTATAACACACATCTCATCCCAGAAGAGTGGAAAATCTCCAGATTGGTCCTTATTCCTAAACTGGGCAAGAACGAACTATCCAACATGAGGCCCATATCTCTCACCTCTTGTCTGGGAAAGCTCATGGAAAAAGTGGTCCAATCTCTAGGAATATTGAAACCAAGGAACTCTGGCCAGTGGAGATGGCAGAGTACAGGCCGGGATTAAGCGCACAGGATGTCACGCTCAGATTAAAGCACGAAATAATGGACGCTCCCGAGGACGATGCATCATATAGAGCCATCCTGGGACTTGATCTCACTAAGGCATTTGATAATATTGCGCACAGAGCGGTTCTCGAAGGCTTCAACTCGGCTGGAGTGGGAAGCAAGTGCTTCAACTATGTCAAAGATTTCCTAAGCTGCAGGAAAACTGAAGTTAGCATCGTGGGACTTAGGTCTGAGCCCATAAGTACCGGGAGCAGAGGACCGCTCCAGGGATCTGTCCTCTTCCCGGTACTCTTCAATTTTCAATGAAAAATCTCTCGTCCCTTCTTAATAAGATAGAAGGCATCAAACATAGCATCTATGTAGACGATATAGCAATCTGGACCGATGGAGGCACCAGCGCCGATATATCGCATCGGCTGCAGGAAGCGGCGTATATTGTTGAAAACTACGCCCTAAATAGAGGACTATATTGCTTTCCTCACAAATCTGAACTTTTCACAATGTGCAGCAAATCACAACTAACCAGAGAATCCCACCTACCACACCTTCACAAGCCAGTGGAGGTATACGTGGGAGGGAGCAAAGTACCCAGAGTCAGCACCATTAGGATCCCGGGGTACTTCCTACAGCAGAAATGAAAAAACACCACCATCCTGAAAAAGCTGCAGACGTACGTCGACCAGGTAATGGGGATATTCCGGCGAATCTCTCTCAGGAACAAAGGCCTCAGAGAGCACTGACTAATAAAACTGATTCGTGCCTTTGTAATCAACAGGATAGCGTATACCACCCCCTTTATCAATCTCACTCCTGGTGAAGTAGTCAAGTTAGAGAAATTGATGAGAACGTCATTCAAAAGGGCTTTAGGCATCCCTCCCAACTCGTCGACAGAGAAGCTTTTAGCTATGGGAATGCATAATACCTGGGAAGAGATTGCTAAAGCGGTCAGGGAGGCCCAGATTTGTCGGCTCAACTCCACTGTTGTGGGCCGAAAAATACTGCAAGCATGTACAGGCACTAAAGTCAGAACTATCCTTTCAGATACTAAGGCGGCTATTAGGAACTTCGGCAAAGGCCTAATTTCCAAGCAGGCGGCCAGTCTACCGCAGTCATCTGGGTTCCATCACACGAGGGCCTACCAGGCAATGAAGCTGCCCATCGTCTCGCTCGAGATGTATACACCCGAGTGGCCATAGAGACCCCGCTACCCGGAGACAAAGACCCCCTCATCACCTATAAGGAGCTCTCCGAGACTCCCAGACTAAAGAGAAGGATCTATCCATCACCAGATAGGTCCCTAATACCCTCAGAATGCAGGGCCTCGCGAAAAATTCAGGCCAATCGTTTCTTTCCTCATGTTACTCTGGATATTGAGTTGACAGGGAAACCAGAAGCTTGCAATCCCTGCAACGTACCTCTGCATCAAAATCACCTAATCTGACAGTGCCCCGATTCTCGGGGAGCTAAAGAAACTGATCCCCTTGATAAAATTACCTTGGAGTCCTACATCCGCAGCCCAAATGTGGATGAACAAGAGATCGTCCTACGCTTGGCGGAGAAGGCTTACTCCAAGACCTTCTCTGCGGCCACGGCGCAGGAAAGCCGGCAAGGAGACCCTCCCCCTGGCTGAGCCCCTGCCCCGAGGCCCATGTCGGTGTAATTAAAGTCTTCTCACTCACTCACTCACACATCTCATGATGTGCCTTGATCTTATCAAAGTTTTGGTTGGGCTGCATGAAGTCATGAAGCCGTTTTATATAACAATTGCTTATTTGTGTGCGTTTCTTATTTCTAAGATTTTTACATAAAAATGCGGCGACCCGCTCAGTGTTTACAGCTTTCCAAAAATACACAGCGAAAGTCACCTCCGAAGTTATCCGCAACGCCATCAGAGTTGCCGGAACGTCAAAACTCAGTCTTAGGAGAATTGAACGCACATCATATGGCCTGTGAATACCGCAGGCCACACTTCAAGGGCAAGTTGCTATGACAAACCATCCAAACCGAATGCATCACTATACTAAATGACGTCAACGCACCCACCAGAAATGGGAAGTGCTTACACTGACCTCACATTCTGTAAAAAACATAAACCACGCTACATGGATGAACACAGCCATGTTGTTGTTGCTGTGGCTGTAGGAAGAAGGAAAAGAAAATGCACGGGCCTGCCACTGGCTCTGTGGCAGAGCCACCTCCGCTCGCACTATATTTGGCAGCCGACAAGCTGTCCACGCTTGCCGTTTGGGGACAGCGGTCTCTCGTTGCTCGTCAGCTGAAAGCTTGCGAACGGCAACTGGTTCGCTGATGCGTATGGCTGGTAGGGCGCCTAAATTGCCATCTGACAGGTCAGCATCGATAGTCGACTTTTTCTCAGCAACCTCGAGGTATAAAAGAGGAAGTCTGTCCGCCTGTGGACCGAGGTGATGTCCGGGTGTGGGCACACGACGCGCCATTCCCATCCAGTATGTCATGAGCGAGCGTCAGTTAGCCTCTCTTTTAATAGACTGCACACAGTCATGTGGATACACTGAATACATATCTCATACAGGCTGTTTGAACCAACACTTGCGTAGCCTTCTTACTGTATAGATCCAGACATCATGCAAGTCACACAAAGAGAAGTTTATTGACTTCCAAACTGATAGAGCACGATACATTGACAATGTGAACCACAATATACATACACTTATATGTAAAGGATACCGAATAATGTGCCAATACAATACAGATGTTGTAAGTCACTTTACATTAACAGTCTTATCTTCGTATCAGAGTCTGCTTATCCTTTATACAATTTCAATCAATTGGTACAAAAAAGGGATATACAATAATAATGGGAGAACCACTCAAATCTCTCCATCCCAATGCACTAGAAGGGGAAAGGGAAAAAAAGGGGGGGGATGTACATGCATACATGTTATGATCCAACGCGCGTTACATGTGGTCATCAATACAACAATGTCGGCATCGTTAGCCCATTTGGTCTCACAACAAAGAACCGTGTGTGCCAACGCTGCAGAAACCGCGCCTCCCCGTCTAGTTCGAGCCGCTCTGACAGGTATTCCCAGAGCAGGAGGCGCAGGCTCTGCAGCGCCGGGTACATGGCTCGTACTGGCTGCCTGCGTGCTTCCGCCAGGCAGCGGCGCTTCCACAAGACAAAAAGGGTACATGCCACAACTAGCCGCGCGAATGCACCCCGCGGTTGGTTTCTCCGCACCGAAAACATACGGTGTACTAGGTGCCACATAACCTTTGACACCCGACACTCAAAAGCGAAATGATCGCCAATCTCCGGTGCTCCGCACTGCGGGCACTGATTGTTGGGGACAACCCCCCATCGATAGAGGCGATCCCGGGTCGGGAGTACGCCCCACCGCTGTCGCCACTCGAAGTCTTTAACTTGGTCTGGCATTGTGCTTGCGGCCCATGTTCTCCATCTCCTAGAATCGGTTCGCTCCGCCTCTTCTGCGCTGAGGCGAGCACACGCCATGAGGGCGCTTATCTCGGTTGGCGGCACTTCCTCTATGTTTACCTCTGGCAGCTCTACATTAAGCGTTTCCTGGAACCTGGCGGCCGCTTGGTAGAAAGGGTGCGGCGTTTCTGCTCGCGGCCCCAAATGTCTTTGAGGGGTGAAGGCCCTCCTCGCAGTGCTTAGCCAGTACAAGAGCAGGGGCCGTCCTGGGTAATCTGCTTGGTCCAAAAGGCCGACGACAAGCTTGGTCAGCATAGTCCGCGCAACCGTTTGGACGCACGGTACACCGAGGCCTCCTCTACTACGGGGAAGTTGCACAAGATGTCGCGCCACTAGGGCTGTCTGTCCTCCCCAGAGGAAAGTGCCTACAAGGGAGGAGAGTCTCCCTGCCGTGCGCCTTGGCATCACTGCCACTCTTGCCACGTAGAACGCAAAGGCAAGCGCGCTATTCTTAATTACCGCAATTTTGGCGGCCGTTGACAAGTCAAACCGCGCAGCGTTTGCGAAAACCCTGTTGGCTTTGTCGATACTCAGGGTCCAAGTAGCTGGGGATACTCCTCCTTCTTGAAAGAGTACTCCCAGTACCCTAACAGCTTCTACCAAGGGGATCGGTTCTGGTAGTGCCTCTTGGAAGCTGCCAAAGCGGAGAGCGTGACTTTTTCCTACATTCAGTTTTGCTCCCGAGAGCGATGCATATTCTCTAAAGACTGTCATGAACCTCTGCAGGCTTTGTCCATCACGCACAAACAGGGAGATATCATCGGCGTACGCCATTATCTTCACCTCGTCTTGTCCTATCCCCGGAAAGCCGCGGATGCGACGCTCGCTGACGACGCGCCGCAGCAGTGGGTCCAGTGACAGGACAAACAGTGCTGGAGACAATGGGCAACCCTGCCGCACTCCTCGGGTTACCGCAAAATTGGGGAGCAACTCCCCGTTCAATAACATGTCACACGACACATCTTCATACAGAAGCTTTATGATCCCTATGACTTCTTCTGGGATCCCATAGGACCTTAAAACTTGATATAAATATGGGTGTTCGACCCTGTCGAAGGCCTTAGCCTGATCCAGTGAAACAAACACTCCGCTCACTCTTTTCTCCTGTGCATATGCGAAAACGTCCCGGGTGAACGTGAGCGCTGCAAATACGGAGCGTCCCGGTACCGCCGACGATTGATAGGGGCAGATTAAATCTGCCAAAAAGGGCCGGAGGCGCTTGGCAAGCAGAGAAGTAACCAACTTGTAATCACTATTTAATAACGTTATTGGTCGCCATGCCTCTGGAGATGACGGCGATGCTCCTTCTTTGGGGATCAAAATTATGCGTCCTGCTGAGAAGGATGCAGGTTTCCGTCCATCCCTGATGACCATGTTGACCAAGGTAGTTATCAGGCCGCCAAGAACATCAAAGAATTGCCAGTAGAAGGCCGCCATAATGCCGTCCGGACCGGGCGCGGATGAGTGTGTCATGTCTCTTAAGGCTTCCAACACTTCTGTGCGTGACGCTGGGGCACTAAGTGCCGCACCCTCGGCTTCGGGCAGAGCTGGTAAGTCGTCACAGAAGGAGGCAATATCTGTCTCTCCATCAGCTTCGTTTCGGGAGGCCGACGTAAATCGCGCGGCAAAGTGTTCTCGAAAGACTTGCGCGATCACAGCCGGATCCTCCAAAATTGTGCCCTCGCCCATGTCCACACTCTCCACCCGTTCTGTCCGGCCATCGTGCCTGCGCGTGCTTCGACTGTGCATCAAAACCCCACTAATCAAAAGGGCTGTATTGTAATCGGAACCCATCGCACACTTGGCACGCCAGAATGTCAATCCTGAATGCACGCAACGGCTTGTCGATTTAAAAGCGAGCAGATGCATAAATGAGAGGCCGAGTTAGAATGCAGTTTCTTTATTTCCAATTAATTGCACCTATTTCCCCCATCCACCTATATGTTTATTCAGATCATTTTCACAGCACCTAAAGTGAACGGCAAAAAGGGTGATATAGCTTTCCCTTTTTGTCGTATATACTTATTGCGCTCGTGTAAAATTAAAGGCAAATTTATTTATAGGAAGGGAAAGGCGCAGTATATGTCACACTTGTAGCTGTGGACACCTCAACCGCGCCGTAAAAGAAAAGAGGAAGGTAGGTGTGAAAGTGGAGAGAGAGAAAAAGGAGCCGTAGTGGAGGGCTACGGAGTAATTTCGACCACCTGGGGATCTTTAACGTGCGCTGACATCGCACAGCACATGGACGCCTCTTCGTTTCGAGTCACCTCCGCTGCCTCGTGCGGACAGAGAAGAAAATAAAGAAAAGAAGAAGACGAGGGAAAGAAAGACGCGCGCTGCAACAACAGCTGTCGTCCACCTCTAAAGCAGTGCCACGTGCAATGACGGCCCACAACAGATAAAAATCGGTGGCTGGCTAGCCCCCGCTGCAAACGGCGTTGCCCTACCGTCCCAGCCCCGTCGTACCCGGAACTGCCACTCTTCACTACCTCCACCCCACTCCGGGCATCTCGCTAGGAAGTGACCACTACATAGCCGAAACGATCTTAGACTCCGTACAAGCCCCCCTCCCCCCCCCCCCCCTCCACCCCCACCGAAAACCACATTCACAGTGAAACGCCTAGCTGTCCGTGTGCTGTGCGATGTCAGCGCACGTTAAAGATCCCCAGGTGGTCGAAATTACTCCGCAGCCCTCCACTACGGCTCCGATTTCTATTTTTGAACTTTCACTCCCACCTTCCTCTGTTCCCTTACGGCGCGATTCGGGTGTCCACAGAGTGGACAGTGCCCTCCTTGGTTTGATTTATAGGAAGGGAAAGGCACGGTAACTGTCTTGTTTGCTGTGGACACCTCAACCGCACCGTAGGGGAAGGAAGGAAGGTGGGAGTGAAAGGGCCCTCCTTGACGACACAAAACATTGCACGCAGAAAATGAAAGCCATTACTGGGCCATTTGTTTAACCTGCTACAGCTACACCAGTGTAGAAAATGCCCTATAGCAACAATGGATTTTTGCTGCACTGATGTAGCTGGTTTAGGTTAAACAAATGGCCCTTACATTGCCACACACGACAGACCCCAAGCTGAAACACGTGGGAAGGTCATCGAAGCCTTCAGCTCAGGTTGAAAACACA
The DNA here is from genome assembly GCF_055883805.1 of Amblyomma maculatum. Classification (NCBI taxonomy): domain Eukaryota; kingdom Metazoa; phylum Arthropoda; class Arachnida; order Ixodida; family Ixodidae; genus Amblyomma; species Amblyomma maculatum. The sequence goes on along the minus strand of NC_139351.1, from coordinate 63,952,409 downwards.
ACTGAAACCATCGCAAACGGATTGCGGTGCTCAAAAGGAAAATTTAGACCTATCCACTAGAGCTGGAGAAGAAGCGGGGGGGGGGGGGGGGGCAGGTATGCAACGGCATGAACCAGCGCCTAGGTAGAAATAACACGTGGCTCCTGCTACGACATGTACAGTCGCGGTCAATATGAAGGTGATCGCTCGAGCCGCAACCGAGACAAGGAGCAGCGCCACGTTACGTCATCACCTTCCGTGGCGAGGGAAACATTTCGCTAGCCCCACTTTCTCTTTTCGCTGTTTCTTTACCTGCTGACACTCCCCGCTAGCAGGTAACAATTTTTCTTTTTTTCACGTGTCATCAAGCAGGGTGCGGTGACACACGAAAGCATTACTTCACTGTGTTCACAGAGTTCTGTCCGCAGACCGCGTCCGCGCAGCCCGCGACAGCAAAATCGTGTCCGCAGTTGTGAATAGAAAAACAAAAGCCGGCTAGTTAGTCAGGGGGATGATGCTTGTAGCCCGGAAGAACATAGGAGGGCAAGAAGGCAGGGCAATGATTATCTTCGCAGTTCCAAAGTCGTCCGCTATGCAGCTTGAAAGGCCCATCGGTCGAAGCTCCCGCGATCACTTTCATATTGATTGCGACTGTACTTGTCCGGGGGCCCAGGGGCATGCATACCCCAAACTTCTGTTTAATGAAGGTATTACCTACTTGATCCCGCTCAAAAAGAAAAACAAAAAACCGTTCTTTGCAACAAATAATACAAATCGTGCAGCAGCATAAAGCAGCATTGAAAATTTCAGTGAGGAAATCAAGAATACGCACTTATATACTACACAACCAACCGACCCGCTTCCAGAATACAAGAGTGAGCCGAAGCCTGCATTAGGCAGAGAATTGTATAAGTGTCTTAAATTAGCCTAGCCATGAGCCACCTGAAAAAAAGCCTCGGCAGCCTTACCTGACTGCATAACGAACAAAATGTTGAAGAATCTTGACCCAAGATTAGTCTCCGCTCTTACTGCCCTATTCAATACTGACAGGAGGGGGAAGTCCCACAGGAATGGAAACTCCGCGAGGATTACCTTCATACCCAACCAACACCACCTAGACTAATACAAGGCCTGCGCAAGCTTATGTGACGTCATTGTAGTCAGATCATACTGAAAGTCGGATTCTCGTTACGCGGTTGCGTTCTTTTTATTCAACGCTGTTCTGTAACTTCCTCTTGAAACTTTTAGTGCTAGCGATGAAGAGGGTTATACTTAGTTGTGTTGTCTAATATTGCCAGTCGTTGGAAGTTTATGAGAAGTTTGACACAATCCACCTGGCATTTATTTCGATGGCAGAAATGAAGTTGCGAGGAAAGTTTCACCTTCATTCAGAGGTACTTGAATAAACATTAAGACAGGCACAAAATTCACCTGAGAGGACATTTATTGTTAGATCGATATATAAAGCTAAGGATGGTTCGCAGAGATATTACTCAGAACTATGACCTTGACGACACTCGGTGTAGCTTGTCGTCAATACGAGGTCGCTTTCACGGAAGAGCTGGTCACAAAGCTGTAACGTAAATATAAAAAAGCTGCTTAAGCTGGGAGCAGCCATTGCCATGACTCAGTGAGCAGCTAACTCGGCTTCAAACCAGTCATTTACTACAACAACTCCGCTCACGTGGCCGCTAACGAAATAAAATTGTTTCCATAAAAAATAATTTAGGTTTCAAAACAATTTTGTTCCGCACTCAAAATAGGGCGATTGCTACTCGGTTATTAGTAGCTTTGCTGTCTAAATTGTGTGCTCGATATGGGCCCGCCTATGCTTTAATACACTGTGCTCAATCAAATAGTGGTGAATATCAGCACTAGTATTAGGAAGCAAACAAGAACGCTTTCTTACGACAGTGCACTTCATCGGTAATAAGTTTTTCTACGGCCCATGCCTTTGTCCACGCTGCATATTGAGCCGAGTCCGATGGAAGCTTGTACACTTGGGCTTTGGATCCATTGGCATAGTTAGAGCGACAGTTTAGCGCACAACAACACCCAGACACTGTCGATACCTTGCTCGCAAACGCCTATGCAGCACTGATTAGGAACACAGCAAACACAGGCTGAAAACATGCGCGCTCAGGCCGAATCGTTCCAGATCGCCTTGCTTGCGTACACTTGCGCTCGGAGCCGCCAATCTATCCCCAGATCTCCCTGTCGTGACGTAGAACTAGTGGAAAGGGGGACTTCCGCTGGCCTTTTCTTAGTCTAGGTGGTGTTGACCCAACCCAGGTAAAAAGCTCGTGATCGGAAACCTTAGACCCATATCCCTCACTTCTAGCCTGGGAAAGCAGATGCGTGAAGTTATCCTGTACATCTGGCAGGTAAATAACGTGCGCTAGTCTACATAAGTAATTCCAAGGGAAGGAAGAAATGCCAACAATGCCTGCAGCTATAGTTGGAAACGTGAGAGCGCGAAGGTTTACCCAGCTGCGAAGGCTGGACGACGATATGGCTATTTCAAGGCCAGTGGTTAGGGCTTGCCTCGTGCAGTAAACAACCTCATATTGATGATAAACATGGCACAAAATCATTCCGTGAGCACGGGATCTCGACAGGCCATCTCATTCACAAAAATGCGTTTTTGAACAGAAAGCTCCAGTAATGCTGTCTTCAATGAAAGTGTCTTCCTGGCATCAATACTGAAAGAACAGACGAGATTATGAAATAATATTTTCTTGCATATTTGCGGTTCCCTCCACCATGTTGTCGCTGATATTTCTGAGTAGATTTCGGGCATTACAACTTGTAATCTAGACCAAAACTAGTTCGCCTAGAAGAACACAGATTTCGTTCTAAAAATATGTACTTCATTACTCTGCTAAGCGAAATAATGCCAACCACACTTCTTTCATGGTGAGTGCGCGTGCGTGAAATGTAGAGGACCAACGGACACTATGGTTGGGGTGGGTTTAATGGTTTAGGTTTAATGTTGCTTGATAGCAATACGATTAAAAGAGTGCCAAAAGGGTGGACAACTATGGACAACATAAAAGTCGTAACTTCTGCACAGTGACCCACAACACGATCCGAGATATATTGAATGTAAAAGAAACATGAAACTGTGTACAGTAAATTAACCGCTTCAACATTATCCTCAGCGGCATCTGTTATTTCGTCTATAACGCAATTATTTTACAACGGCCTGTTTAGCCATTTTGTGGTCAGAAGGAATTTTTCTCTCTCAAGCCATTATAGAAGGCTGGCTAAGGCTACCTTTTAGCCTGTACATCCTAACATAACTAACATTAGGTGCGGGCATAATTAAATGGAGCACGCTTTTCCGTTCAAATTAAAATCTGCACTGGAGATAAAAAAACAATATTTGTCCAAGTGAAAGGGCACTGGCGTCTACTACTAGTCTGCACATACCAGGACTGCCAGTTTGAATTATACTACGCGTGAACGGGAGCAAATAGCGTGCTCCGTTTACTTTTCTCCGCAGGGGTACGTCTCAATTATTTATTCGGTCGATGAACCATCGCCCACGTCCGTTCCGGAGATAGTTCTTACGATAAAGAACCCCAGGTGGTCGAAATTTCCAGAGGCCTCCACTACAGCGTATCTCATAGCCGGAGTCGCTTTGGGACGGTAAACCCCATAAACCAGCCAGCCAATTCCACTATCTAAAAGCAACTGGGTGTTTCCCTCGACCACATCGTCAGAGCTTTTATGACGCACATTATGACGCTTGATTGATATGGCAAGCTGAGTTTCTCGTCGAAGACATTTAAGGCCGGAATACATGGATCATTTTTTCCGCTTCAAGCCGGCGTTTTACGCCCGGCATGGGAAAACACGCGCGCCGCTTTCGATCTGACCCTACCAGATATTTGACGCGCGGGCGGCGCGGTGTTCTCTGGAACCGGAAGCTACTGCGGACGCGAGCCAATAGGAGCGCGGAAAGCTGGTATTTCCGGTTTGAGCGGCCGCTGTCAACATGGCCGCCCTGGCCGACGAGGTGTGCGGCAGTTTGGTTATAGAGGCTAGAATAGTTAGGCCGCAGAAATGTTTGGCCGCTCATTCGAAAGAGGCTCCTTTTGACTTGCTTTCCCACCAAATCGAGCCAGTCCAAGCCGCCCAGCAAGCCAAATACAAAGCAAAATCTGAACGGAGTATAGAGCTACGTTATTGGTTCTCACGCGTCACGTGATAAATTATCTGCATGTGATTACAGCGCAGCATGAGCCACCAAGACGGCGCCATCTTGTCAAAACATCGACCGCTGCTATGCCTCGCAAATTTCATACTGTCCACATGTTTGACAGAAAGCGAAAGAAATGCACCAAAAGCGTCGCAAACTGCCGGTGTCATCAGTGGTAACCTCTGCGGACCCGCCTGGAACGCCGGAGTGCTCGACGTCAGCCGAACGCGACACTGTAGGCGAGACTGCCGCTGTCGTGACAGTTGCCGATCCGCCGGTTTCCGTAGGTGAAAACCTTCAACTGGAGCGCAGTAGAATTGACACACACTTTTTAACAAGTGAATATTTGACGAAGCGAGCCGCGGAAGCAACTACAGAGCTGGCATCTGTTTCGGCGACGACACGGAAAACTGAGCTTCTTGCGGTGATGCCTAGTGCGCCGAGCTCGTCATCGATGGCATACACGCTTGTAGATCTCCGCGCAGTGAACAGTTTGCTCGAGTGCACTGCCTGCAGGGTGTGTCGTGGGACAGCAAAAATAACGAAATATGAAAGGGAGTACGGATTGGCTGCAAAGCTAAAAATGGAAAGCAGCAACTGTGGTGAACGATGTACGGAATGGAGTTCTCCTCGGGTCGCAACGAAGTTGGCAGCAAACTACAAGCCATTTGAAATTAATCTACTTGCGGCACATGCTGTTCAAAGCACAGGGCTGGGGCAGGCTGCTCTAAATGACATTTTTGAAAATCTTGGAGTGTCGCATAGAGGTCTCAACAGAAAGACCTACCAGCACTATTTGAAGGACAAATTAAATCCAGCGGCGACACGAGCATACAGCGAGAGTTTGGGGGAGTGAGCGAAAGCAGTTACAAAACTCTGCCAACAGTTGAACTTCGAAACCCCTGGGAACATTGCAGTTTGTTTCGATGGGACCTGGCACACACGTGGGCATTCATCGCACATTGAAGTGGCCACAGTTATAGAACTGTTTTCTGGCTATGTGCTAGACTATGTAGTCCTTTCCAATTTCTGCCTCGGGTGTGAGTGCGGACCAGAACGCAACAGCCCAGAGTATGCAGAGTGCAAAGCAAACCACATTTGCCAAAAGGACACAAGCAGCAAATCAGGCCAAATGGAGGCTGAAGCAGCCCTGATTCTGTTTCAGCGATCCCTCTCCCGGCATGGCCTTAGATACATAACGATGCTGTGCGATGGTGACAGCAGATCATACCTGGCAGTTCAAGAGGCCTAAGTGTATGGCTTTACTGCAGTTGATAAGGAGGACTGTGTGAACCACGTCCAGAAACGAATGGGAACGGCACTGCGAAACCTTGTTTCAAAGAATAAGTCGGACAGCTAGCGCATCGGCGGCAAGGGCAGACTCACTGGTGACCTTATTATGAAACTGACGAGCTGTTACAGTTGGGCGCTCAAATCACGCATTGGCGATGTTGCCAGTATGCACAGAGCAGTCATGGCGACATACAACCACATCACTTCAAATGATGTGAAACATGACCCCAGCCTTTGGGTGCCAACTGATGGTGTAAGCACAATACCGCTACTGCAAAAAAATCAGCCATCGCCAAAACACAGGTACAATCTACCTGAACATGTGTGCCGTGCACTACTCCCTGTGTACCAGCGGCTTGCAGACAAAACACTCCTGCAGCGATGTCAGCGTGGCAAGACGCAAAACTGCAATGTGGCATTGCACTCTCTCATCTAAAGCCTTGCACCAAAAGAGAAGAACTTGTCTCTGTTTGAGGTTGAAAATGCAGTTGCAGAGGCTATCACGCGGTTCAACTTTGGCACGCAGCATGCCAGCTCTAGCATACTGAGAGCAAAGCAGCAAGGGCAGTTATCGAGCAGCTGGGAAGGATCGCAACCGTGCCGGGAAGTATGAGAAGAAACGTGCCGCCTCGGCAGCTTTCCAGGCGTCCCTGAAAAAGAGGCAACGAGGAAAACCTCATGAAGACTATTCTCCAGGAGCCTTCTAAACTTTCACTTCAAGAGATTGAGCTGCTTTGTTTTATGGTAAATTGATTCATGCCATCAAAATTCGGTTTCCCCATTTTTCTCAAAAACAAAATATTTCTGTTCTCAGGTTTTATGAGGGGTGCAGCTTCACTTCTGCTGAATGAATTTTCACCATTCTTGTTTTATCTGATTTCTGTATGTCTGAAGTTTGCAATGAAGCTATACTGCAATGCATATCTGGTTCAGAACATCTTAAAAATTTGCAAAAATTGAGAGGGCAGCTTGAATGATCAACTTGAAACTTTGAACATTCATAACTTTTCACAGAATGGGCACAGAACGATGAAGCAAATGTTGCAAACCTTAGGTATTCAGGAATATGCATATATGTATGATAACTGCTTATGGCATGTCGTGGTTTTTCTAGTCTTGTTATAGGTTTCCCTTACAAAAGTTTGGCTAAAATGTAAGCTACATAATATAGAGAAAATCTTAGTGCATATTTGTAATCAGCATGCAAAATTACACTAAACTGGAAAGTTTCATGTTGATAGCCCTAATAGTAAAAAAAATTTTCTCACAGCATGTTCGGTTTCAGAGCAAAAATATCGACACAGGATGTACTACTTCAAATCAAAGAAGAAGTACTCGGGAACATCCCCAAGAGCAGAGAGAACATAGTAATGGCATTGGACATCAAGGAGGCTTTTGACAATGTCAGTAACGAGGCTATCCTTACGGGCATGAACGACCTGAACTGCGGGAGGAGAGTCTACGGCTACGTCAAAGCCTTCCTGTCAAACAGAACGGCAACAATTGGCCTGGGGGACCTCAGATCAGACAAATTCTTTACGCCAAACAAAGGAACACCTCAAGGATCGGTCATCTCTCCTACGCTCTTCAACATAGCCATGATTGGCTTGACAAAACAGTTGAAAGAAATCGACGGCATACACCATGCCATGTATGCCGACATCAGCATCTAGGTCAACATAGGCTCGCTCGGAGAGAAAGAACAGAAATTAGAAAAAGCAGCCACCTGCGAAGAGAACTACGTCAGAAAAAGAGGGCTAGAATGCTGCACCGAGAAATCCGAGCTTTTAAGAGTTTGGAGTGGAAGACACAACCGCACAGTCCACACTAGCGACGACTTAAAGCTAAACGTCTACCTCGAGGGGAAGTCGATTCCAGAAAAAAACACTCATCAGAATTTTGGGGATGTGGATACAGTCAAACTAACGCTGTACCCACACCCTCGCCCTACTCAAGGCATCCACTCTAGAAGTGACCCGCATGATCACGCGCATCTCACGCAGACGTCATGGCATGCGAGAGGAGGACACACTCAAGCTGGTTAGAAGCCTGGTAGTCAGCCGAGTGGCATACAGCCTCCCCTACTACAACCCCATCAAGAGTGAGGTACAACAGGCGGACATGATTCTACGCAAAGCCTACAAAACCGCACTCCACCTTCCTCACAGCACTTCAACCGAAAAGCTCCTAGCCCTAGGACTACACAATACATTCGATGAATTCAGAGAGGCACAACAGTCTCCCAAGTGCGCAGACTACAGCAGACCCCACCTGGCAGGGAGCTGCTTAAGAAACTGGGCCGCGCCGATCAAATTCAAGAGATACAGAGGACACAAACAATCCCGCACGAATATCGCCACACATTAAAAGTAACCCCCATACCCAGCAACATGGATCCCGACCTACACAAAGCACGTAGAGAGGCAAGGGCTGAATACCTACAAAAGACATTAGCACCCCAAGAAACGACGGTATACGTGGACGCAGCCACATACACCAGAACAGCGGGGCAGCCCAACAGCAATGTGGTAACAACGGTGATTGACTCGACGCTACGCGAGATCACCAGTGCATCACTACAAGACTGTACGATAGTCGAGGCTGAGGAAGCGGACGTCGCTCTAGCGGCAGCGGAGGGCTACCGATCTAAACGGTCTCTATCAATTCTTACAGACTCACAAGCAGCATGCCGCAGCTATCTTCGCGGCAGAATCGGGCACAGAGCGCTCCGAATACTCCGCTCTGGGGGCCACATAACACAACGACAACCAAACGAAGAACAAATCAAGCATACGATAGTATGGACGCCGGCACACGCGGGAGTAACAGGGAACCAAGAGGCGGACAGGATAGATCGAGGGTACACTTATTACCGAGCATCCAACGTAGGCGACCTCGAAGGGAACGAACCTGTACCCCAAGATTATTCGGCGATACTAAACCATTACAAGGGCTGCAGAAAGCGGTACCCACCACCACACAACTCCCTTAGCAGAGAGGACTCAGTCGCGTGGAGGCAGCTACAAACGGGCTCGTACCCGAACCTACACGTACTCAACAATATGTATCCCACACTGACAAATGCCCTTGGTGCCAAGAACCACCCACGCTGTACCACATAACGTGGGCATGCCAGAGGATAAGCGTGGTACCCGTTATAAGAAACCCGAGTGCGGAGCAATGGGAGGTAGTGCTCTCCAGCGATCGCCGAGTCCACCAAGAAGGTCTGATTCGGCGAGCACACTGGCAGCAGCATCCAGCGGAGCACTGGACTAAGGGCAACCGACCTTTGTCTTAGAAGATGGACGAAGCCATCTGAAAACCGCAGAAGACAAGCCAATCTAGAGCTAAATAAAATTTTTCACTCACTCACTCACACTCAAGATCCAACTCCCCCCTTAAGTGAGTAACCCATTCTGCATGGGGGGCGTTAAAGTCTCCGACAGTCAGCAACATTCCATTTTGAGCGGCTACATGCGCCTTACGGAAGCGTGTGGCTATTTTTGCGCTGTTGTCTTTAGGTGGACTGTATACGTTAGAATATAGAGAGGAGATTGTGCTCGTTTGTTCGGAATGATTTGTATAAATGTACGAGAGACCTCCGGTGTTTCCAAATCTAGTTGGTTTGCAGTTAGATTGCTACTGTTAACTGAGTAGCCCCATTCTTCACGGGGTGCGTTAAAGTCTCCAACAGTCAGAAACATTCCATTTTGAGCTGCTACATGAGCCTTACCGAAACGTGTAGCTATTTTTGTGCTGTTGTCTTTAGGTGGACTGTATACGTTTAGAATATAAAGGGGAGATGGTGGTCGTTTTTGCGGTTGGATTTGCATAATTGTATGAGATACCTTCGGTCTTTCCAAATCTAGTGGTTTGCAGTTAGGTTGCGGTGTACAAGCGGAGCTGTGATCGGCCGGCGCTCAGCCGACGCTTTCTCATTGTATGCTGTATATCCTGTAAGCTTTACTTTTGGATTGGTCTCTTGAAGTGCCATGACTACCAGTCAGTTTGTTTGGGCCCAAGCTGCATATTCCAGAGCCTTAAGCTTGGCTCTGAATCCCCTGCAGTTCCATTTCCACATAACAGGTACACTAGGCAACGCGTATCGGGTAAGGTTCCGCTTGCGCGGGTTGCAATGCGCTGGATCTGAGAATACTTCTGGTACACGCACGTGCCGAACAAGAAGTGAATGTGACGCAGAGTATGTGACGTTACGCAACCGGAATTAGAGCCGAAAAAGGGCACAGCAAGAGATTGGCGCGCAATTTGGAGGTACCAAAAACTAAAATGGGTACACAAGAAGTGAATTAAGCAACTAGAAGCACCCAGAAGCATCCAACAGCAGCATCCATGCTTTCGCATTACTCTAATGCAGATTCTGCAGTGCTCTTTACTTTGCTTCACATTTAAAAGAGCACAGAAATGCTTTATTGTGCCAGTCCGAAATACTAATGGTGAGCATAGGGAAAACTTAGGCAGCAAATTTTTTAGACGCATTGCTAGCGCTCATCGTTCATATCCATATGCTTATAAAAGTATTTGAAGACATTGCACAGCTCTCTCAGGAGTGTTTAAAAACGCATCCTTTTGGCTTCCGGTGGCAGTAATCATGACTAGCTTTATATATGAGCAGGATAACCTTCGAAGCAATAGCTTGGTGCGGGCCGATAACTTATAACATTTCTATTATTATACCTGTATACGTGAAGGATCTTACAATATGCCACAGCTGCCTCACAAATACGTACAAAAACCACAGTCCACCTGTTTTTGATGACTGATTGAGTGTTCATATGTCAGTGAATAAATTACTAAAGAAACAAATATTTCAAATATTTGGTACACATTGGAAGCTTATGCCAATCTCTTTTACACGTAGACAACTGTGCCTTACAATATTCCACACTTGACACAAAGCTAAATGCTCTGCGGAAAGATGGACTGCTGAACTTGAAACCAGGCGAACGCAAGAGCCTGCGCGGTATTTGCCATTCACAGCTCCTTCAACCCCCCTCGATTCTCGAAAGATGCTGATGAACAAAGAACCTCCAATTAAGCCTATTATAACTCGTAGCGGAACTTACCTTCGTCAAAAATATTTCGGGAAACACAAAGTATACGAACTTCAATCATGCCTGCGCGGATACGAACACAATGTAGAATAGGAAAAGCTGTCAACGTAACAAAAGCAGCACAAAAGGCTGGAGTGATAGAAACTAGACAGAACATCAGAGCTTACATCTTTCAAAGCAAATCGTCAGGAATGCCGAACAACTCGCCAGAAAGTAATTCTCTTTTTTTTTTAAGAAACATCTTGGCATCGCTATATCTCGCAGATAACTCTAGAAATTAACAAAAAAAAAATATAAAGTTCATTGAGCTTGCAAAAGCTCAAAGGTCTCTACGGTAGGCCTGACGGATGGTTGTCTTTTTATTCCTATCAACTCCCTTGTTCTAACATTGTATAGCATAAATCTTGCATACTTCTGCGGATCTGCTCTCCAATACGGAGCACTTGGCACTTTCATCAAGTTATAGCATCATGGCATGCACAATCCTGCTATAGCAAGCATCGATCATATTACACAGTGGCTCGCAGGGTACAGAAAACATGAGTTTGTTTTCTCGGCGTTTCCATAACGCTCCAAGCACATTAACATTGCCACCAGCAGACACTGCTCTCAAATAGCAAACAAATTGCCGTTCTTGCTCCTGCCCATAAACACAATGGGCAGAGCATCAGAACATACTTCTGGTAGACGCACGTGCCGAACAAGAAGTGAATGTGACGTAGGGTATGTGACGTCACGCAACCGGAATTAGAGCCGAAAAAGGGAACAGCAAGAGATTGGACTATGTTTCTTTTTCTCGCCATAATTATTACACTACGGCAATCTCTCAAAAGGTTCTGCACAGGAGATTCGACTATGTTTCTTTTTGTCACCATAATTATTACACTACGGCAATCTCTCAAAAGGTTCTGCAAAGGAGTCGACTGCTGTTTCCACTAGTCTGATGTGCACCTCATCTAATACCTCCTCCGCAGTATGCAAATTGACAGATGACCCAGATTTCACCTGGTTATAGGAATCCTGAGCCTATTAGCAAGGGTCGGAATGCATGGTTTCGGGAAGAGGAATTTCGATTCACGCCAGCACAGCATGCACCAATTTATGTGAAAGACCGCCCCACAGATCACAAACGACCGTTAACCTTGGCTCTCGAAATAACGAAAGGAAGCAAATCATATTTCTTGCCCAGAACTTGTGTTGTACAAAACCGAGTTATTTTACTGAAAGGTATGTTACACAATATTCGATGAACAGGTTTAAAAAATATATTGGTATGATTTTCTCAAGTTTTTTCTTTACTTCAGATTCACTTTAGCGTCAATGAACTAAATACTTTCCTTCACTAAATATACCTCTCAGTTATGCAGTTGAGCCCTCATAGTAGCTTTTGTCGCGTATACGCAAAATATTTTCTCTACAGCAAACGTGTTTAGACTCGAATATACATTTTTATTCTTTTTTTCACACAGGTAAATTACCTTACCTGGTTACTGAACACATAATACCCCTACAGAGAACAGATACATGGCATAGTGTATGAAATAAAACGAAAATGATTAATTCGGGTCCTAAATCGTGAACGTTTTATAGCTATAATAAAATGGCCGCTGTGGGTGGGTGTCAGACACGCGTCGTTGGATGGTGGTAAGGTAATGGTCTCGTTTATAGCGATCATATCAAAAAGATACAGAAGCGCTGATCAAAGGTATGGCTTGTGTTATAATGCTCGGTCGTTTAAAGGCAGAAAAGTGCGCGTTCTTGTATTCATGATGACGTCACATCATTGCCACAGTGGAAGTACATTGAAAGTATTTCCACAAGAGAGTTCATCGTTCATTTATGGCCCTACGTAGAGGTTTTACCTGAGCCGTGGGCATCTTCAATGAAGCAAAGCATACTCTCGAAATTGGCAGCATCGTCTCGGTGGAGGCGAAAGAAAGGCTTCCGTGGGCTGCACGATATCAGCGCAAGTTAAAGATCCTCAAGTCCCAAGTGGTCGAAAATACTCCACAGCCCTCCACTACGGCTCCCCTTTCTCTCTTTCCACTTTCACTCCTACCTTCCTCCCTTCCCTTACGGCGCGGTTCAGATATCCACAGAACGTGTGTGACAGATACTGCACCTTTACTTTCCTGTGAAGGAATTCTTATTATATTTATATAATAGACTGGCGCACGGCTCCTTCGGAAAGGTCATTCCAGTCCCTCGCTGCTTGTACAGAGAAAACGAAAATGCGACGATATGCGCGCATGAGGAGGGTACGAGTTTTAATGCGAAGGCATTACTTCTCTGTGTTCACAGATTTCTGTCCGCGGGCCGTGTCTGCAGATCGTGTCCGCAGGCCGAGTCCCCAGATCGTGACCGCAGGCCATGTCCGCAGGCCGTGTCCACAAAATTGTGTCCACAGTAGTTGTAATTGAGAGGTGTTAGAGGTTATTGAGTGGTGTCAATCGATAGAGAGTGACGTAATGTTGTTGCCGAAAAAATATTTACGCCAATAGGTAAAATATTAGTATAACTGTGTCGCAGGACAGGTAAGGCGCGGTATCTGCCACACTGTTCTGTGGACACCAGAACCGCGTGTAAGGGAAGGGAAGAAGGTGGGAGTGAAAGCGGAAAGAGATAAAGGGGTGCCGTAGTGGATATGACGTCAATGATGTGACATCACGCAACAGGAAGTAGAGCCAAAAAAGGGCATAGGAAGGGATTGGCGCGCAATCTGAAAGTACCAAACACTAAAATGGGAAAACAAGAAGTGATTTCAGCAACTAGAAGCAACAAGAAGCAACCAACAGCAGTATCCGTGCTTTCGCATTACTCCAATGCAGATTCTGCAGTGCTCTTTAATTTTTTGTGATTTGCAGGGGATGAACGATAATGTGCAAATGAAATGATGGCGCAATCATTTGGAAAATGATAAAATTTTTGCAGAAAATAAGCCTGATATATTTCCGCCCTGTTTCGTGGCTACAAAGATATACATTAAGTTTGAGTGATGCGACAGTGGTGTAGTAAAAATAGACATTCGTAATAAAAGGTGCTGTGCGAATATGGGTTGATTCGAGGTGACTAGAATGTTTAATCTTATAAGGGTCCGAGATTATGGTAGGGTGCATTTTCGTTGGAGTGTGTAGGTTTGGGTATACTCGGCAGATGACCGTGGTGCGACGAAAACCCCACACTATATCACATCACATGGGTCTGTCAAAACGTAGACATGGTCCCTAAAATACGAAACACAACTGCGGAGCAGTGGGAGACTCTACTGTCCAGCGACCGCTGCGAAGACCAGCAAGGTCTGGTACAGCCAGCTCAACGGATGGCAGTGGCCAATGGAGCCCTGGACTGAGGGCAACCGACGATTGGTTAGAAGTGGACGAGGTCGACGAGGAAGACTCCTGAGAATGCGACAAGGAGACACCTCTGAATATGCCCCCAAAACCCCGAAAAAAATCATAGGGCTAAATAAACTTTTCCTTCCTGATGAGGATGCCAAACTGCGTATGTATATTCCTGTTTGGGTGTAACAAGTGTAACGGGAGGTGAATTTTAGTTCTTTGCGTAGAAAGTCGCGTGCAGTTAGATACTAGATTTGTTATATGAGAAGACTCCTAAACTTTGCGACAATAATTACAAGATATAATTGTACGACAACGCAGGAGATATTACTCAGCTGCCAATAATATATATGTATATAGAGTTAGGCATTACGAAGGAGTAGCGACGGTAAAAATAAAATTGAAGTTTTACAAATATCAAATGACATCAATCTAGTTTCACACCATTTTGCTACTGTATTCAAGTCGCGTTGTAAAGCGAGAAAGTCCGAGTTACTTTTACAGGGCCTGTAAATAACACTTTGCCAGCAGCAGGTCGTATGTTAGAAGAAGGTAACATAGACTAAAAAAGACGGGACAAAGCATGGCACCCTGAGGCACAGCGAAGGTTATTCCGAAAAGGGAAGAAGAGTGGTTATATGTGAAAACGAACTGATGATGGCCAGTTAGGAAGTTCCATAAGAAAGCACAAACTAAATAATCAAAATTTAGGCTGAAAATTTCAATTAGGAATTAATTGCGCTGGACCATGTCGTATTCATTTTCCAATTGTAAAAACAAGGAGTCTGCCCGTACATCCAGAAAGAGCTGAAATCTGATATTAATGAAGGGCGAATTGGCAGTCGATGCACGTTTCTTGGGACTAGAACAATCTTACAAGCGTTATCATCTCCGATTGAAGTTACATTGTTGGGTTTATCGATTATTACTTCGAGCTATTTTAAAGCTTGCGTTAGCATTTCAGATTGAAGTTACCTGTTGGATTTATTATTATATTGAGCTCTTATTAAGCTTTCACACTAAGAATATCGTCAGCACTTGCGAAGACGCAATCGCATAGTGCAATTTGTGCCGATTGGTAGTTTGGAATGCCAGGACCACATTCCTGAAAACACGCAACCTTTCTAAAATCAAGCAAAGAATCAGCTGCGGAAATAAGGATGTGGTTTGAATGCAGTATTTTTGCAAAATTATATGTTTTTTTTTTCTTCATCTGCGCAGGTACTTATTCTTGTCATTCGTATAGCCCTTAGATTTTGCAAACTGAAATGGAAGAATATTTTTTTTTTGCTTGCTTTGTTTCGTTCGGACATTGTTCTCACTTCTCCCGCCCGTGCAGTTGCCGTGCTGTGCGGTGTCAATGCATGTTAAAAATTCCTAGGTGGACAAAATTACTCCATAGCTCTCCACTAAGACTCCTCTTTCTCTATTTCCACTTAAACTCCCGCCTTCCTCCTTTCCTTTACGACGCTGTTCAATTGTCCGCAGAATAAGTTGGCACAACACTGCGCCTTTCCTGCGAACTAATTATTCATTACCTCGCTATGTTCCCAGATTTCTGTCCGCAGACCGTGTCCGCAGCAGTATGTGAGTGATTGAGAAGTGGTAGATGTTTATGAGTGGTGTCAATAGATACAGGGTGACGTAATTTTGTTGTTCAAAAAGTAATTAGGCCAGATTAATAATTAGGTAATTAATTACAATAACTGGCTCACAGGAAAGGAAAGGCGCATAATCTGCCACAGTTCTGTGGATACTTGAACCGCGCCTAAGCGAAGGGAGGAAGGTGGGAGTGAAAGCGAAAAGAGATAAAGGGGTGCCGTAGCGAATATGAAGTCAACAATGTGACGTCACGCAACCGTAAATAGAGCCGAAAAAGGGCATAGGAAGTCCAGTTCTGTATACAGACTACATTTTGTCCCACTCCTGGAGAGAGCGGGCATTCCCATATTATGTGGTCTAGAGTTCTTCTCGCCTCACAATGCCTACATCTATTGTGGTGCCTCGTCTCGGCGTACTTGGTACGCGAAGGCCGGATTCGTGAACGTATTAGTTTGCAAGAGCCACCAGCAGCTTCTTAATAATAATAATAATAATCGATTCACAGGAAGGGAAAGGCGCAGTATCTGTCACAGTCGTTTCGGTGGACACCTGAACCGCGCCGTAAGGTAAAGGAGAAAGATGGGAATGAAAGTGGAAAGAGACAAAGAGGAGCCTTGGGGTTATACTTTGGGTTGTTGCGACTGAAAGAAGGAAAAGAAAATGCAAGGGCCTGCTACTGGCTCTGCAGCTGAGCCACCTCCGCTGCCTGATTTATTTATATGAAGGGAAAGGCGCGGTAGCTGTCTCACTTGTTTTTCTGTGGACACCGCAACCGCGCCGTAAGGGAAAGGATGAAGATGGGAGTGAAAGTGGAAAGAGAGAAAGAGGAGCCGTAGTGGAGGGCTACGGAGTAATTTCGACCACCTGGGGATGTTTAACGTGCGCTGATTTCGCACAGCACACGACGCCTCTTCGTTTCGCCTCCGACCTCCGCTGCCTCGTGCGGACAGGAGAGAAAGTAGAGAAGAAAGAAACGGAAGAGGGAGAGAAAGACGCGCGCCACAACAGCCGTCATCCACCACCTAAGAGGTGGCGGGTGCAATGACGGCCTAAAGCAGATAAAAATTCGGTGCCGGGCTAGCCCCCGCTGCAAGCGGCATTGACCTACCATCCCAGCCCCGTAGGGCCACGAACTGCCACCCTTCTCCACCTCTCCCTGGAGAGAGGGTCGTCAAATTGAGTGTGAATTCCTTAATAATAATAATAATAATAATAATAATAATAATAATAATAATAATAATAATAATAATAATAATAATAATAATAATAATAATAATAATAATAATAATAATAATAATAATAATAATAATAAATAATAATTGTTTAACAGGAAGGGAAAGGCGCAGTATCTGTCGCACTTGTTTCTGTGGACACCTGAACTGCACCGTAAGGGAAAGGACTAAGGAGGGAGTTAAAGTGGAAAGAGAGAAAGGGGAGCCATAGTGGAGGGCTACGGAGTAATTTCGACCACCTTGGGATCTTTAACGTGCGCTGACATCGCACAGCACACGGACGCCCCTTCGTTTCCCCTCCATCGAAACGCAGCCGCCGCGCTCGATCTCGACCGCAGCGGATGCGTCACTCGAATCGGCGCATGCGCGGAGCGCATGGCTCCGACGAAGGTCAACCGGCGCGCGCACAGCTGTTGAGACCTAAAGCCCCTTGATATTGAGACCATGGCATACGCGAGACTCGGAATTGACTATCCTAGTGAAGCTTTTCACTTCAATCGAGAAAAATAATTGGCAGTGGCTTAGCTGGTGAAGCCTGGTAATTGCGAAATCAATAGCTATGGCTACGCCTAGGTTCAGCTGGTGGTGTAGCTGGTTTTGGTGCTTGTGGTTATGCTTATGGTTATGTAGTGATTCACTCTGGCCACGGCATATGGTTCAACTATTGCTTATTGCGGGGAGCTACCTGGTTATTCTATGTATAACTAGTAGCGAGGCAAGGAGTGCCGTGGCTACAACGATATATTTGGTTGCGGGCGAGGTTAAGGTAGAATGTACAACTTCCACTCTGGCACCGGCTGAAACGGCATTCTTTACGCCAGCAGAAATGAAAGGATCCCTGGAGACTGCGTTGCTTCCACCTGCCGCTAGGCCACCTCCTATAGTATCCAACGTTGCATCCCCGGCGGTAGCTGCGGCTGCAGCCCCATAATTCTTCTTAGCTTTAAGAGCATGTGGCACAACTGCAGCTCCGCGGCTGGTCGCTACCGCCTCGTGAGCCTACGGCGCGAGTTGGCGCTCCTGTTTTTGCGGCAGATGGAATGACGTCACCCCGGCTGAACCGCTCCCTTACGGAGGGAGCGGGAGTTAGGCCGCGGTTGGTAGCTACCGCCTCGCGAGTTGACGGCGCGAGTTGGGGCCCCTTGTTTTTGCGCAGCTGTGCTTGGCGGCGCGCCAAAGGTCACGCTCGTGCGCGTCATCTCGGCTTCAGGCGCTTCCGCCTTGTTTCCGAAAGTCACGTCGCTATGGGAACGCCGAGCAATATGAGAGTCGCCGTACAACCAGTACCACACATCCGAGGCCCTCCTTACGTCGCAGGACCTGGATATCCAACTTCGCTGTGTGGACCGGGGTGCCAGTGCCATGGCCCTACGTGACCTGGACACATGCGCGTAATATGAGGGCTGTGCGGTGGCCCTGGGCCCTTGAAGGGTCCAAACTCGCTCGTGAAATAAAGTTTATTCCTCCTCCTCCTCCTCCTCCTCCTTCCACACTTTAGTATGCACAGTGCAACGAACGCGCACCAAGGAACGGCACACATAAGGCTTGACGGCATTCCTGCTGCTCCTTTCCTTTTCCTGTAAACCGATTACAATTATATATAGCACTGCAATGAACTTGCGCAAAAGGATTGTTGTTGTTGTGGCTGTAGGAAGAACGAAAAGAAAATGCACGTGCCTGCGACTGGCACTGTAGATGATTTATTTATTTATATTAAGGGAATGGCGCGGTAACTGTCTCGCTTGTTTTCTGTGGACACCGCAACCGCGCCGTAAGGGAAGGGAGGAAGGTGGGAATGAAAGTGGAAAGAGAGAAAGAGGAGCCGTAGTGGAGGGCTACGGAGTAATTTCGACCACCTGAGGATCTTTAACGTGCGCTGACATCGCACAGCACACGGACGCCGCTTCGTTTCGCCTCCATCGAAACGCAGCCGCCGAGGTCGGGTTCGAACCCGGGTACTCCGGCACAGTAGTCGAGCGTCTTACCACTGCACCACCCCGGCGGGGCACTGCAGAAGAGCCACCTCCGCTTCCTCGTGCGGAGAAGAGAGAAGGTAAAGAAGAAAAATAAGAGGGAAAGAAAGACGCGCGCCTAAACGTAATGTTGGCCTAAACAACCACCTAAGCGGTGGCGGGTGCAATGACAGCCTACAACATATAAAAATTCAGTGGCATGCTAGCCCACGCCGCAAGCGGCGTTGACCTACCGTTCCAGCTCCGTAGGGCCAGGAACAACCACGTGGTGAAGGGTGGTTGTTCCTGGTCCCACGGGGCTGGGACAGTAGGTCAACGCTCGCTAGCGGCGGGGGCTAGCCAGCCACGGAATGCTTTATCTGTTGTAGGCCGTCATTGCACCCGCCACCGTTTAGGTGGTGGATTTCTGTTGCGACGCGCGTCTTTCTCGCCCTCTTCTTTTTATTCCTTCTCTATTTTCTCTTCTGTCCGAGGCGTCCGTGTGCTGTGCGATGTCAGCGCACGTTAAAGATCCCCAGGTGGTCGAAATTACTCCGTAGCCCTCCACTACGGCTCCGCCTTCTCCCTTTCCACTTTACCTCCCGCCTTCCTCCCTTCCCTCACGGCACGGTTTAGGTGTCCACAGACACAAGTGTGACAGATACTGCGCCTTTCCGTTCCTGTGAACCAATTATTCTCTTCTGTCCGCACGAGGCAGCGGAGGTGGCTCAGCTACAGAGCCAGTAGTAGCATGCCCGTGCATTTTCTTTTTCTTCTTCCTACAGCCACAACAACAACGTGCACTAAAGAGAAAATTTCCGCGGCGCGGCGCGAACCCCGGCCTTGCTAGCTAAAGCTCTACAAGGCGTGCCTGATATATCGTGTTCAGCAACAACGCTCAGACTTTCGCGCTTCTGCAGTGCAGATTCTGCAGTACTTGCAGCTGTGTTTTTGTACTGTAATATGGCGTTTCATGCTTTGCAGCGAGGGCTACACTACGCTTGTGAGCAGCGTATTTCGCCGTGTGTAATGAAGGCCACTAGTGCGCATGCGCATGACACGAGAGTTCGCGGCCGCCGCGGCTGCGTGCCGCCTCCACTGCCGACGTAGCAGAGACGCCCGAACAGAGAGAAAAACGTCTTGCTAAGCGGAGATGTCAAGATGCAGAGCGCAGTAATAATAATAACAGTGATAATTTGACTCAATGAAAAGTAAAGGCGCAGTAGCTGTGACGCTTGCTTTGTGGACACCTGACTCGCGCTGTAATAGAAGGAAATAGAATGGAAAAACTATTTTTTACAGATTCGATGTGTTTGTGACAGTTTCTATTCACTCGAGCGCTGTGGTCGACCCTCAGTCCAGGATGCCGCACTTCACTGCTGCCGTTGCGGCTCGGAGTACAACAAATATTTATCTTCCTCGTCCTCGCTGACCAGCAAGTGCTCAAGGGGGGGGGGGGGGGTGAGAAAGTGGAAAGAGAAAAGGGGGATCCGTTGTGGAGGGCTACAGAGTAATCTTTACTTCCCGGGGTTCTTTAAAAGACACTGTCTTCGCACAGAACACTGAAGTGTCTCCGTTTCGCCTCCATCGAAACGCAGCCACCAGCAGAGCGTAAAAAGCGGTGCATAGCAGGATCAGAGAGAGAATGAGCGTAATAAGGCGAAGAGAGCAGCAGAGACGCCCGGATACCGATAAAAACGGCTTGCCAAACGGTGATGCCATACTGCCGAGCATAATTAACGGAGCATAACCGCCGAGATGGGGGCTATTGAAGAGCTCAGTCAACGGGAACGAAGAGAAGAGGATCTGAAGGCATGTCGTGATCCTCCTTTCGAGTTTCCGAAAGTGCATCTGCGACTTTGTGAACAATTCATTTTGACACGTGTAGTGTGTTCGAGAGGCTGTGGCACCAAATGGACTTGACACTGGTGAGTAATCCAAATATGAGACTGCGTTTGGAGACTTCCAAATTGAAATCTGTATAGACAAAATTGAGGCCGCTGCATGATACTTCACTGATCACCGAACAGTCTTGGTTTCACTTAAAGGTCCACAGAAACGGCCACCAAGAAGCCACTGATAAACGTATTCAGTGTGTAGAACAAATCCTTTTGAGTATTAAGCCAAAATATAACTCCTTGAAACAAAGCCAGCGATTTATTAATAATTTTTAAAAATAGCTTTTTTTGTATTTCGCGGGCAGAGAGGTCGTCGCTTGGCGGTGTCGCATGGAACTATTTCCTTAAACCGTGACGTCACGGGTGAGTTACAGATGACACAATTAGGTATAACCCTCTTCATCGCTAGCACTAAAAGTTTCAAGAGGTAGTTACAGAACAGCGTTAAATAAAAAAATGGTCTGGCTTAGCTTATGGTTAAGCCTAGGATGCGAAGCATACTAGCCTAAAAAATTAAACATTACCTGGCTATACCTGGTTAGCCATTTCATAGACAAGAACAACTGATGTGTTACTCTGCTTCTTTATTTTTCTCAAACCAATAAATACACTATGATGATCACTCTTCAGCACGCATGTTCCGTTTGGTAGCATGTCGCCGCTCGAACCGAGTAGAAGTACTCGAAGCTTCATCCTTCACCTCGGCATCGGTTGTCGAACGCTGCCGTCTAGCTGAATACTGTGCACGTCGCT
This sequence comes from Amblyomma maculatum, assembly GCF_055883805.1. NCBI lineage: Eukaryota > Metazoa > Arthropoda > Arachnida > Ixodida > Ixodidae > Amblyomma > Amblyomma maculatum. The sequence goes on along the minus strand of NC_139351.1, from coordinate 63,931,086 downwards.
TGGCAAGCCGTACTTCTCGTTCTTCTTCCGTTTCCGTGGCTGTTTGTAACTTGCGCTTTGCGATCTGGCGAGCCGCCCTCTCCCTGGCCGACATCTCACTGCTCAACTGACTCAACGAGTGCGTCGCCTTTCATACAACTGCGTGACGTTAGTATCTTCTAGCGGTAGGAGCGGGAGTTAGGCCACCGGCGGAGGCTGCGCTATAGTGCTCTAGAATATTGGGCACTATAGCTATAGCTGCGCGTCCGCAAGCGAGCGCACGAGTTGAGCCCCAGCTTTCACAGCTGTTGTGACGTCATATCACGTGGTGCGCCGATGTAGGTCAAGTGGTAGCTACGCGGCCGCGCGCGGCGCAGCAAGGAAGAGCTCGGTTGTGTGGCTAATATGCTTCGCATAAAAACGCAACCGCCTAAGGTGAAGCGGACTTTCATTATGATCTGACTACAATGACGTAACATAAGCTTGCACAGGCCGTGTATTAGTCTAGGTGGTGTTGGTTGGGTATGAAGATAATCCTCGCGGAGTTTCCATTCCTGTGGGATTTCTCCCTCCTGTCAGTATTGAATAGGGCAGTAAGAGCGGAAACAAATCATCGGTCAAGATTTTTCAACATTTTGTTCGTTATGCAGTCAGGTAAGGCTGCCGAGGCGTTTTTCAGCTGGCTCATGGCTAGGCTGATTTAAGACACGTACAAGTCCCTGCCTAATGGAGGCTTCGGCTCACTCTTGTATTCGGGAAGCGGGTCGGTTGGTTTTGTAGTATATAAGTACGTATTCTTGATTTCCTCACTGAACTTTTCAATGTTGCTATCATGCTGCTGCACGATTTGCATTATTTCTTGCGCCGAACGGTTTTTTTTTTCTTGAGCGGGATCAAGTAGGTAATAACGTTATTAAAACAAAGGAGTGTGGGTCATGCATGCCCCTGGGCCCCCGCACAAGTACATGTCGTAGCAGGAGCCACGTGTTTTTTCTACCTCGGTGCTGGCTTATGACGTTGCATACCTGCCCCCCCCCCCCCCCTTGCTGCTTTTCCAGCTCTAGTGGATAGGTTTCAATTTTCCTTTACACTTTGATCTTGCTGCGTTTCGATGAAGGCGAAACGAAGAGGCACCCGTGTGCTATACGGTGTCTGCGTATGTTAAAGATCCCCAGGTGGTCGAAATTACTTCGTAGTCCTCCACTACGGCTCCTCTTTCTCTCTTTCCAGTTTATATCCCACCTTCCTCCCTTCCTTACTGCGCGGTTGAGGTGTCCGCAGAAAACAAGTGAGGCAGTTACCGTGCCTTTCCCTTCCTATAAATCAATCAGGCAGCGGAGGTGGCTCAGCTACAGAGCCAGTAGCAGGCCCGTGCATTGTCTTTTCCTTCTTCCTACAGCCACAACAACAAGAACAACATGGCTGTGTTCATCCATGTAGCGTGGTTTATGTTTTTTACACGGTGTGAGATCGGTGTAAGCACTTCCCATTTCTTGTGGGTGCGTTGACGTCATTTAATACAGTGATGCATAAGGTTTGGATGGTTTGCCATAGCAACTTGCCCTTGAAGTGTGGCCTGCGGTATCCCCAGGCCATATGATGTGCGTTCAATTCTCCTAAGACTATGAGCTTTGACGTTCCGGCAAATCTGATGGCGTTGCGAATAATGTCGGAGGTGACTTTCGCTATGCAGTTTAAGAAAGCTGTATACACTCAGCGGCTTGCCGCAATTTGATGTTAAAATCTTAAAAATAAGAAACGCATGCACGCAAACTGTTATGTAAAACGGCTTCATGACTTCATGCAGCCGAACCAAAACTTTGATATTGTTACGGGGATGCACTTAATGTAACAGCACTGCGATGGGCTGAACTCGACGCTGAGACTTCAGTAGCCGTGCAGTGTCCACTCTGTCAGCGTCGTCCTCTTTCTCAACGCTTTGTCGTCGTCGTCTTCGTCAGTGAGCACATCACTTTGGTACCGCGTTTCCAGGTAACACTACCCCCCTCGGCAAAAGGCAACGTCCCGGTGCGTATTAGGCGTGCGATGTGGAGGGGGAGTAATATGGCTTTAGGCGGGCGACATGTACAATTTCGGAAGTGGGTGTAGCAGTCGGTGACTTTGGGTGGAGCGGTGAAATCTCATAGGTCACGTCGGTCACTGGGCGCAGTACACGGTAAGGACCTGTGTAGTGGGGCAGAAGTTTTTGACACAACCCCACACGACGGCACGGAAGCCAGAGCAACACCAGAGATCCGGGAGGATAGTGCACATCGCGGTGGTGAGCGTCGTAGTGGCGTTTTTGAGTTTCTTGAGAGATGGTGAGATTCTGACGAGCAATCTGGCGAGCAGCGTCGGCTCGGGCGATGGTATCGCGGGCATAGGTTGTGATGGGGCTAGCGGCGGGAAGCAAAGTGTCGAAGGGCAGTAAGGGGTCTCTTCCAAAGAGAAGATAGAATGGAGAGTACCCAGCACCTCCACCAAGATGTTACGGGGATGCACTTAATGTAACAGCACTGCGATGGGCTGAACTCGACGCTGAGACTTCAGTAGCCGTGCAGTGTCCACTCTGTCAGCGTCGTCCTCTTTCTCAACGCTTTGTCGTCGTCGTCGTCTTCGTCAGTGAGCACATCACTTTGGTACCGCGTTTCCAGATAACAATATGATCAAGACACGTCATGAGATGTGTGCTAAAGAGTGAGAAATCACATTTGAAACACCCGCCTCAAGTGTCACTCGTTTATCCATTCCATTTAGAACTCTATTGCTTTGCTTGTCAAGCCGAAAGCCTTTCTAGGCTAATGGAACGAACGTCCGTGCGCGAGAGTTGAGCACGGGATTTATGCCCGAGAGCTGCGCCCAAGATCTTTCATATTCCGCGATATTCCACTAGATTAGTGCTCGTCCAGCGCTCCTGCCATCTGCAATGCCACACGAACGCACGCCAAGGAACGCCCCACGACTGGAGCGATGATGTACAGTCCGAATTCTCACTTGCCGGAGAGTGCGAAAAGAAACGCTCAGTATCTGCACACATGTGTGCAGATACTGAGCCTTTCTTTTTTAGTAAACCATTTATAGGTATATATGCACTGGAACGCCTATAGAGGCAAACGATGAGGTAAATATCAAAGGGTAGGCTTTCTTCATTCTCCTCTAGAGAGATGTCTAAGACCCTCTATTTGCTTTATTAGAGCGCAGCTCTTTGGCGTCCGTTCCTGGGTTTCGCGTCGGCATCGGCGTCGGCCTCGTAACCAGCTCCGCCCCCCTTTCATCCCCCCCAGCGCTAGCAGCGACCGACTGATACCGCTGGATGCCGCTGACGCCGCTAGAGAGTCAAGATAACGTGACTGCATAGAACACCGTCGCCGCCATGCAGAAAGAGGAGGGGAGGGACCCCCCCCCCCTGTTCCTGTGTGGCGGATAGGGTGCTCTTCAGTTGCCGACGCGCCGGTTATTTCACGTAGGCCCCGGCACGTCGACGAATACGTGACCACCTTCCCACGGCTAGACCTGGTTCTTGGCGCTGCGGAAGCGAGGGTATCATATCGTTTGCGTCGGCATCGGCGGCGTTGTCCCTGAAACCAACTCCGCAGCTGGGGTTGACTCACTATCGGCGTCAGCAGCATCAGTCAGTCGCTGCTATCTCTTCCCTCCTCCCTTTATCGCGTTGTCCGCTTGCTGCGCGCGCTTCTGCCCCCATCATTTGCCGCTGGGTGTACACGCCGCCCACCTCCCCCATCTTCCTGCGAGTCTCCGGTTGTCAAAGCGCCGGCTCGAACTTAATTCCTTTCTTCGCTCCTCCTCCAATGCAACCCCTGTGCGGTGGCAATCAGAGAGCCAGATCGGTGGCGGCGCATCTGTATATGTGCACCGCCCGAGCCGAAATTGCCGCTGCCGTTCGCCACTGCGAAATTATCTGCCAGTTCTTTCTGAGCCATGAGCGAGACGACCGGTGGAAGTCCTCTGTCATGAACTGTTAGTGGAGTCTTTGTTAAAGAAATACGTGTGAAAAATAATAAAAAAAAATTCTGTGATAGCGCATACATGTGTTGCTTGATTTCTTCGCCCCAATCTATCTAAAAGGTGAAACAGCTTATTTGCTGCGCTCAAATTTCGCATTAGGAAGTAACGTAATCGTCGGTAATTTTTTTCTGAGCCAGTTCTCCTTGAGTTCCTGTGAATCGGTTGCAATCCAATAATTTCCAATAGCAGCTCTATGCAGTGTGCGTATTGAGCTGCGGCAGAAGCATGGGCTCTTCTATACCAAGGCTTTTTTTTCTAAGTGCGAGCAGCAAGTTCGAATGGATGTCACACATTTAGTTGTGCTTTTCAACATGTCATTCATACGGGTCTTGGGATTGCCTGGGTTCAGTTTTGGCATTGAAATCGTTGATCATAACTAGAGAGGCATCTGCATCACCACGAAGACGCGAGTGCTTGTTCTAAAGGTTGTTAGCACCGTAGAATGAGTCGTATGGTTCGTAATAATCGGATATAAGCGTAACCGACATGCCTGCCACACGTATTAGCGAATTCGTTGCTTGGTCCAGGCTCACGCGAAAGACGGTTGTGACCAAGTGGAAAGATCCGGCAGCTGTTAGGCTGCCAAGTGATCTGAAAGCATGACCTCTTAAATATTACACGATTAGATAAATCGATGTATAAAAACCCGCACTGAGGGTTTGTTGAGGGTTGCTATCTCGAATGAAATTCTGACAATAACGACGATACAAAAGAATTTCTGCTCGCAGTCTTTAGCTGTCGATAAGTGGATCAGCTCATCCGCTCTCTTACTCTATATCTCCGCTCCTAAGGGGTCGTCGAAATTACATTTTTCTTTTATTCTGAGACAGGTTGAAAGTAAGACTGTTCTACGAAGAGACCATTTACTATAGCGCTGATCAATTCCGAAGCGCCGTCAGCTGCGGCTTCTACGTGAAGCATTTTAAGCCTAGCTACGAGTAGGGCACAGCGTACAGCCAGAGCGCCGTTGTCCGCCAATTTCGCTGGCAGCACCGCAGTAAGCTCGCTACATTCAGTGCGGCGAATAGTAGCTATTTTTCGACCGCTTTCTTGATACGGCTGGAGTTGGTCATATTGTGATATACGGCTTAACATATTGTAGCGCTACTGGAGACGGCAAGGTATTGCGTGGCCGAAGGTAAGAAAGAAGGGAAGGGAAGGAAGAAATGGGTGCTCTTTGGAGGTAGTCGATCTCGACTTGTTCCGCTCCCACCTGCATTGTAAATAAACACCTCTCTACTATTTCATCTAACAACTTGGTGGATGGGCTGGGTCCTTGTCTAGTGCAGTCCCTGTCCAGCATCGCGGCCGATGAAAGCATGTTATTGCGCACGCAAGTCGTACCCTGAGTAAGCAGCGAAATTATGCAGTCACCAAACAGAAATGTCTTGCCTGCCGCTTTTACTGTGCAGCGTTTCCATTCATATTTGTTCGCACCGTCGTTCATTATTTGATCCAACCATCATGCACTCTTTTGGCTCCAGAACCTACGTGGCCCATGTGGTCGCCTCGCACACTGGACCCTCCGTTTACAGGAATAGACCGTTGTGGTTTACAAAAGCGGGGGGCGTCCTGCAGACGCAGATATTTTTCTAGGTTGCCAGTGTCCACGATCGAGTCCGACACCGACGATTTCGACAATTATATATCGGCTCCGAGCCAGCGTTTCCCGACCCAAAAGTTTTCATATATAAAACAGAAAAGAGACACGTCTATCCAGCCCATCTTTGCCACTGCCCAATTCAGCGGAGCTACAAGCCGTTTTTCTGTGCGTGATAGCCCCCTTATGCAAAAGGAGTTACACCCCTGCCAGCCAGCTATACGAATAGTAGTTCCCAATGTGCTTTGCGCTGACGAGTTGCGTGTCATGTACGATGATTCCACTTCTGGGTATCAGGGATTGTTTCGAAAACTTCACCATGCTCAAAAAAAACTTTACTGGCCCAAAATGCCCTCGATGGTGAACAATAGGTGCTTTGCCGGTTCCAAGTAATGCCAACACTGCAAACATCCCACCTTGTGAAGCTGCACCCTGTGAAGACCACGTCTCCGTTCTATGAAGTAGGCACTGACCTCGTGGGTCCGTTGCCGAAATTTTTGTATGGAAATCGCTGGATTGTGGTCTGCGGGGCTATCTCACACGTTATTGTGAAACCGCCGCTATTCCATCTGCTACGGCGCATCACGTGTCGCTTTTCCTCCTGCACTCAGTCATCTTACGACACGGGCCGCCAAGAATTGCCATCACAGTTTGAGGCCGTAAATTAACCGCTGGCGTCGTTGAAAATCTTATGCGTTAATGCATCGTAACTTCCCGACATTGGACGCCATACCATCACTAGACAAATGGCTTGACTGAGAGTGTTAATAGAACGCTTACCATCATACTAGCCATGTATGTGGATGCAGAGCATAAGAACTGGGACATCATGCGTTTCATTACACACGCGTGTACTACCGCCACGCATAAGAAGACTGGATACAGCCCATTCTTTTTGTATGCCAGGCCTCCACGCTACTCTCTGGATACCATCATGCCCTTCTCGAACTGTGAAGGTCCCTGCCTGGCTGAGACCCACTGCCTCACCGAAGAAGCTGAGAGAATCACCCGCTTACGGTCAGGTGCTTAACAGGAACACTTCAAAGCAAGATATGCCAGCCACCGGCGTGTCACATACTCTACAGGTGATTTCGCCTGGGCGTGGTGTCCAATTCGGCGCCGTGGCCTACATCCGAAACTTTTGGCCCACTATGACGGGCCATATATGGTAGTCAAAAGCATCCAGGATTTAACCTATGAAATTGGCCACGTGATCGCATCGGGTCCTAGGACTACAAAAAACTGAACTATACCACTAGCCCGTTTGAAGCTGTATCAGTCTCTCACGACTTATGAATACGCCAAGAGGGCTTCGCTTCAGTAGGGTGAAATAACGCTACTGACAACGATGAGGTATTGGGTGGCAGACTAGAAGGAAGAAGAGAAGGAAGACGCGGTGGTGTTTGGAGCTAGTCGGCCTCACCTTGCATTGTAAATAATCGCCACTGTATTATTTTATCGTACCCAATATATTACGCCGAGCAACCGATCTTATGAGCACGGAACGAGGTATATAGGGTGTTGCACAATTAGAGGCGCGATGTAGAATGCTTTTCCCAGCTAAACCGCGGAATCCTCGCAGTTCAAATTTTGCACAGAAATGGTATTTTGTTCCTAGTATTTTTTAATACCAAATTTGTTTGGGGTACTTGCCTGATTCGATCAAAAGAAGTCAGATGTTCCCATCTTATGCGGCGGCGACAACGCCAGACGAGCCACTGCCCCAACGATGGTACTGGTGGCGCCACCTCATGCTGCTTACAACAACTCAAACCTTCTGCCAAAACATTCGCCCGCTCTTTTTCTGCTACAGAGTTGTTGTAAGCAGCATGAGGTGGCGCCACCAGTACCATCGCTGGGGCAGCGGCTCGACTGGCGTCGTCGCCGCCGCATAAGATGGGAACATCTGACTTCTTTTGATCGAATCAGGCAAGTTCCCCGAACAAATTTGGTATTAAAAAATACTAGCGACAAAATGCCCTTTCTGTGCAAAATTTGAACGGCGAGGATTCCACGGTATAGCTGGGAGAAGCATTCTACATCGCGCCTCTAATTGTGCAACGCGCTGTACATGCCGCTCCGCCGGGTGCGTAGTCTCGAAGGTTGTATACGTCATCCGACGGACGGCAGACTTGCAACGCCTATATGACTTGTTACTTTTCAAGCTTGCTTTAGATTGTGAAGCGTACGTAGATGAAACTGCATGGCCAGCACGCGCGCTTATAAATTTTGCAACCGGGCTCGGCGCACTTTCCGTACACTTCCGTAAAGAAACGCCGACACCGTCGCTGAACTTCGTAATGGATAGTTGTGATCAGCAGGTTGGTTACTTTTGGCATCTAAGACGTCGACATGAATTTGATAGCTGATTTCGTTTAGAGCACAGTCATTTCTGCATGATATCTAAGGCTACAAAATTTGGGTACGCTCCAATTTTTATCCATCACAGTTTTCATTATTTGCAGAAGGTATTAGTTTATGCCTCCACTACGGCGTCTCTCATAGCCTGAGTCGCTTTGGGCGTTAAACCCCACAAACCAGCCAACCTTTATGGGGTGGTGCAGTGGTAAGACGCCCGACTACTGTGCCGGAGTACCTGGGTTCGAACCCGACCTCGGCGGCTGCGTTTCGATGGAGGCGAATCGAAGAGGCATCCGTGTGCTGTGCGATGTCAGCGCACGTTAAAGATCCCCAGGTGGTCGAAATTACTTCGCAGCCCTCCACTACGACTCCTCTTTCTCTCTTTCCACTTTCACCCTCATCTTTCTCCCTTCCCTTACGGCGCGGTTGAGGTGTCCACAGAAAACAAGTGAAACAGTTACCGCGCCTATCCCTTCCAATAAATCAATCACAAACCAACAAACCTTTATTTGGTTAAGTTTACCCGGGAGGCCTCTCATCGCAAAGTTGAATAGGAAATGCGATAGCACTAAGCCCTGCGGCGTCCCTTTGCTTCCTAACTCTGTCGTGGGAGATTCTAAATTTTGAAGTATTGTGCAGGCTTTTCTGCCCGACAAAAAATCTTTTATGTAGTGTACATTCGATGTCCTACTCCGATCACTTCGAGCCTTTCGAGGATAGCCTCGTTCCTTACATTGTCGAAGGCCTTAGTGAGGTCTAGGTTCAGGATCAATTTGGCGTCTTTCGATCCCGAGTCTATGCTATGTTTTAGTCGGAGCATTACGTCCTGCGTGCACAACTTTGATCGGATACCGACCATCTCTTGCGGTCACAGGTCGTTTTGCTCAATGAAGCCCGTTAATCTCGTCTGGACTACGTGCTCCAGCAACTTCCTTACGCATGAGGTTAAGGAAATTGGCCTCACATTTTCCAATTGTGGGAGTTTGCCCGGTTAGGGCATTAGTATTATGTTTGCCGTTTTCCATTCATCTGACAACTTGCTCTTTACCCAAACTTTTCCCAGGAATGTCGTTAGGAAACTAATGCAATCGTCGTCCAGATTCCTTAGTATTTTATTTGATGGTGCCCTTGGGGCCAGGGGCTCATTTAGTTTCCAGTCTTACAGCTTCTGCCCTCACCTCTGCCTCCGTGATGTGGCCGCCAAGCGCCTCGTTGGGCGCGCCACCGTTGCTCGGGAGGAGGGAACGCTGGTTGTCTGCAACGTACATTTTTACTAACTTATTTATAAACGCCACGTCGTCTCCTTCGAAGGGGTGTCTGAATGTTGCCAATCTTATTCCCGATTGAGTTTTTGAATTTGTTGAATTGAGTTTGTTGAGTTTTTGAATTGTTGATTTTTTGAATTAGTTGAGTTTTTGCATTGAGCATGCCCCACGTCTTAGAGAAATTTATGCCTCCTTCCATTTCATCGCATCTACTGAACCAGTTTTGTTCGCGTAATTTTATCGCGTAGCTTTCCCCAACCCATGGACAAAGCTTCCGGAATGCCAGCGGAGACTGGAAAAACGTAAGCTTCCAGGCTAAACCTAAGAAAGATAAGAAAGACAAGGTACTCGAAATTCTTAAAAAAGGCTTTGTGAGCTGCAGGGGGGTGATTAAAAAGCTAACGCGAAATCAAAATTCGAAACAGCAGGCGCAAAGCAAGGGCCTCCCACTCTCGCGAAGCAGCTGCCGCCAACTCAGCCAGTCGCCCCGCCTCCAGCGGCGCCACCGGCTAAAGGGGACGGGCAAATGGTGACTGAGGCGTCTTGCTCACCCCCGGTGAAACGCAAAATTAATGAGGCAGATCCGTTCCAAGCACTCGAAAGTAGGCTTGACGAAAAATTAATTCATTTTTGAGCAAATTCAGAGCCAGGTACAGACACTTGCAGGGGAAGTGCGAAGAGTTCGAACTGAGCTCATAGGCGTCAAGACGTGGCAGCAGAATGTCGAGCAAACCCTAGCGCACCTGCAAAATGGCCAGGCGTGTAAATGAAAACAAAACTTGGCAGTGGAACTGTCGCGGCTTCCAGCGCAAGAGAGCGCTGCTGCCTCAATACCTTCCACTCATAACTGAGACCCCTCTAGCAATCGCCTCTTCAGGAAACAGGGAAGGGAGCCGCATTAATGGATTACCATGCCGTTCAATAACGATAGAGGCGAGATATCGACGGTGGCGACCTTTGTCAAGAGCAACGTAGTGGTGATAGGAAACGATTTGAATGCGAGAGATGTCGAGAATGTATTTCTTAAGACATTACAGGCAGAGAGAAGGATCCCCGTCTACTCCTTCTTAACAGGTATAGCTCACCCCAGCAAAAGTAAATTAGGTATAGGGCCCTGTTGCGCAAAGCCATCAAGGCGGCCGGGAATAATTCCTTGCTGATCGTCGATGAATTTTAATCTTCTGTCGACGTGTTGCGCGGTAGTCGAAGCGCTGTCATACGCTTTGCGTAGCAGAGCATCCGCTTGTTGCATTAAGGCGAAAGCCTTGAATGCCTCATCGTTGTCCACAGGAGGTTGTCATCAGATTTGACACGCCTTCGAAAGCGAGAGTTAAAAAAAATAAGAGTTCAACGCTGCTGAACCAAATATTGAGCGAAAGCATCAGCTGCGGGGGACCGACCGTTCTTCTTCTTCGTTTTCTTCTTCCTCAGCCCACATATAAAGCCTCGCTTTAACCGAGCCGTATGAACGCACCGGGGTAACGTGAATACCAGGGCCCTAGCAGGCTGATTCTGACTCGTACGGCTGATGGCGTGAGCCAGGGCTCCATTTATCCAACTGTATGACGTCACTCCGTCTGTAGCGCTCCTCGCGGAAGGAGCGGGAGTTAGATCGCGTTGGTGTACACCGCCTCGCATGGCTGACGGCGCGCGTTGAGCCCCCGGTTTTTGCGGCACATGGCATGACGTCACACCAGGGGTGAAGCTAAAGGTCAATGATATGCACCGCCTCGCTACGCTGAAGGCATGGAAGTGCGAATAGTATTGCTTTCGCAATAAAAATTCTTTAAAACTTGCTCCATCGGGAATCGAACTTCCATCCCTTGGATCCATAGCCCAGCGCTTTACCACTAGCGCCACATGCAGGAATTTTTTTTCTGACATGGTATTTATTGCACGTGGTTATGTAGAGAAAGACTTATGTACACAGACTTACAATGCACTCAGCCGTTGCTGAGATGCACAACAGAAAACACAACTAAAAGGCAGGCAAAGATAAGCACCTTGTCACCAGCGAAAACCAATCAGGCTGAAAGTCATTTTCCTCGTAAATGTCCTTCAGTTGCAGCATGATGCTGCTAAAATGGAGTCTAGGTGGAAACACAGGTTCAGCGTTGCGATCCAACATGCGTGTCTTCCACAAGCTATGAAGTCCAATAAGGAAAACACACTGTTACACAATCTGATTACGCGCCACATCCAGGATTGTGAAACGCTTTTCATAATTCCTCTCGTCTACCGCGAGGATGATAACGGGATTTCGCAAATGACGGATACTGCGCCTTTCCTTTCCTGTAAACGAATTATAGAGCACGGGTGAACTTGATATGTTCAATCAAATGCTGGTTGTGTTCGACAAGGAGTGCGCAATGTACCGTCACGACATGTCATGACGTTCGATCCAGGCGTCCGTGCGGCGCCTTTCATTTGCAGCTTCATCGAACGCCGCATCACAAAGCAAACAGAAACAGACCCAGATGCCGTGGAGGTGTGAGTACAGCAGGCATCAGCGGCAATGAAAAGTGATTTCTTAGGATAGAAAAGGCGCAGTATCTATCACAATTCTGAGCGGACTGATTGATTTATAGGAAGGAAAAGGCGCGGTAAGTGTCTCATTTGTTTTCTGTGGACACCTCAACCGCGCCGTAAGGGAAGGAAGGAAGGTGGGAGTGAAAGTGGAAAGAGAGAAAAAGGAGCCGTAGTGCAGGGCTACGGAGTAATTTCGACCACCTGGGGATCTTTAACGTGCGCTGACATCGCACAGCACACACATGTGCCACGCCGTAAAGAAAGGGAGAAAAGTGGTAGGGAAAGAAGAGAGGGAGATAGAGGTGTGCATTAGTGGAGGGCTACGATCCACCGCGCTATAATGGCTTTCGCCTCATCGCACTTTAGTGGTCCGAAGTGCCCTATGGAATTTTTTGCGGATGCCTCTCACGCTCGCCTTAAAATATATTGCATTTGGAAGTTACAGCCACCTAACAAGGAGCACTGTATTATTAATAATAATAATACTTTTTTCTCAGGAAAGTAAGGCGCAGTATCTGCCACACTTGTTCTGTGGACACCTGTACCGCGTCCTAAAAAAAGGAGCAAGGTTGGAATGAAAGGGGAAAGAGAGAAAAAGGAGTCGGTAGTGGAGGGCTATGACGTAATTTCGACCGCCTGGGATATAATGTGCGCCGACATCGCACAACACGGCAACTGCACGCGCCGGAGACGTGAGGAACAATGCCGGAACACAAGAAAGCAAACACGAAAAAAAGCCCATTCTTCCACCCCATTTTGTAAACTCTAAGGGTTATACAAATGACCAGAATAAACACCAACGCGGATGGAGACAAAAAAAGAGGAATTATTTTTACAGAACCAAGATACTTTGTTGGGCGAGTTGGTACTTATTCATTATTAATATAAACAGCGCGAACGCGAAGACAAGGGACAAGAAACAATAAAGCCACAGTACATGCGCTGACTCACAACTAAGCCTAAGCCGTTTACTCCAAGGCCCAAAAAAACAAACACGAAGAAAACGAAACAGTCACGTGAAACAACCCCTGGGTTCACCTGCTGCATAAAAATTACTTTAAAAAATCACTTAAAAAAGACACCTCTTTGCTAGAAAGAGCAAGAGACGTCTTGCTGACACACTTATTGTCCGTCGAAATAAAATACGATTCCACTATCTCTCTCGTTATCTTCTCTTTGTGGCGATATAAAATCTTAACACTGTCAAACTTAGAAGTGCACTTCTTCTTCTCCTTCTTCATTATTTCACATGACTAGCAATGGGATACCAGAAACGTTTTGTCCTTTCCAATTTCCAAGTTGTTACAGTGTTCCTGTAGTCTCTTATTAATACACCGTCCGGTTTGCCCTATATAACTGGCTCCACAAGAGAGTGGAAGCTTATACACAACACCTGTCTTGCATCCAACATATGGGTTTCTATGTTTCACCCCACATTCTTGCTTCTTCGCTTCTCTTTCCCTTTGAACAGCCGGGCAGATCCTCGTCATCTTGAGCGGGGCGGTCAGTGCGACGTCCACATTATACCTCTTGCCTACATTTTTGAGGCCATGCGAAATCCTGTGCACATATGGTACCACTGCAACCTTCCTCTTTCTCTCACTCATGCTGGGCAGGGACTTCAGTCTGTGCGTTCTTCTAAGGTTCTTCAGTACCCGGCAACTGGTCTCAATAATAACTGACTCCCGATAACCGGCCTTTGCAATTCTCTTCACTTGTCTTTCATTACTCTTGCCCATGCCGTGGTAACAAGATTTCTTCAACGCATTTAATAAGCAAGTGTTTATCATCCCATTCTTCACTAATTTGGAATGTCCTGAATTGGAGCCTAGCAACGGCTTCATCGATCTCGGGTTATATTCCCAACAAACATGATCATCACCGAATTGAATCAAAATATCTAAATACTGTAACCGATCGTCCACTGGTTTCTCAACAGTAAATTCCAGGCCGGATCCACACTCAGTAAAAACATCCATAATATCCTTCATTCGCTGATTGAATCTTTCACGGTCTGTTAATACTAAAAAGTCGTCCACATACCTGAAGGTGGAATAATGTAAGCCCTCCAAATTATCCTTCAGGTGTCTGTCCACGTACATTAAGAAGATGTCACTCAAGAAAGGTGCAACACTCGACCCAATGCATACTCCAGCCTTCTGCGTATACAGCTTGTTCTTCCAGCCTATGAAGGTGGATTCCAGGTAGAACCTCAAAAGTTCAAGGAGACTTTCAACACTAACACTTGAGGCGTCAATGAAGTCACATTCATTATTGTCTTCTGTAATGCACATTTGTACACGCTTAAGGAGGCAGTCATGGGGGAGGCTATAATATAAATCCTTGACATCCATGCTGAAGCCGACACATTTTCTTGGGTTGTGTTCTTTGAGGAACACGACAAGGGCTTCAGAGTTAGGTAGCCTTAGAGGGTCTGATAAAGTCAACGAGGAAAGGTGTTTCTGCAAATATTTGGACACCAGGTGCTGCCACGTGCTCTTCTCAGATACGATGGCTCTGAACGGAACATCTGGTTTATGGGTTTTTGCCGAAAAGAATACTTCCAAATGCAGTTGCTTGCATTGTTTCACCTGTTCACGTATCCGTTCAAGCCCAAGATCATCTAGAAGAGCCATAGCCCTCTCCTTTATCATGGTCGCTTTCATAGGAAACCTTTTGAAATTCTTCTCAACAGCAGCCTCGGCTTTTTCTTGAAACTGATTATCAGAAAAAATAGTAAAATACCCTTCTTTATCTGATAGTATAACTCTGAGGTCTCTTGAGGCCATCCATTTAGCAATATAGTTAATAGGGCACAGTTTCCCTTTTAATCCTTTTTTTGTGTGCTCTAGCACTTCCAAGCACTCATGGATGCACCGCGACCTATCAGAATCTTCAACTCTATTTGCAATACAGCGTGACATGGTCACCTGTGCAGCCTCATCAACTCTAGGCTCAAAAGCATGCTTAGGACCCAGCCTCAGCATCTTATCAATATCTAGAGGTATATCTTCATCTGCGAAATTCAATACCTTGCCTTGCTGATCTTTGTTCATCTTCTTTTTCCGTGGAAGCAGAGGTAGAACCACCTTCCAAAGGAATTCCGTCAATCTTTCACTCAGGGCACTCCACTCTGTGTACTTGCGACACGCACGCTGCTTGCTATACATGCACTCACACACGAGTCGTAGACAATCATTGAAATGGCGGGCTTGCCTCCACATCTCAGACACCATTATGCGGCAGAGTCTCCTGCAATGACCAGTAGACGGCCTCAGGAACCCAAAGGTCTTAAGGAATTCCGGAGGCACTTTGCCGAGCTTGAGGTACCAAGAGGCCTTTCTTGCTTGGCAGACACAAACTGCGATGGCAGGCGCTAACACCTCAGTGTCATTAAACGAAAGGTTCTGTAGGACACACGAAGAGCCCGTTGCACAAGAAATATGGCTTACCAAGATACTTTGTTGGGCGAGTTGGTACTTATTCATCATTAATATAAACAGCGCGAACACGAAGACAAGGGACAAGAAACAAGAAAGCCACAGTACATGCGCTGACTCACAACTAAGCTGAAGCCGTTTACTCCAAGGCCCAGAAAAACAAACACGAAGAAAACGAAACAGTCACGTGAAACAACCCCTGGGTTCACCTGCTGCATAAAAATTACTTTAAAAAATCACTAAGTGTGTCAGCAAGACGTCTCTTGCTCTTTCTAGCAAAGAGGTGTCTTTTTTAAGTGATTTTTGAAAGTAATTTTTATGCAGCAGGTTGTTGCTGTTGTTGTTGTCCAAATAACTTATGGCACATACCCACAGAGGGGGATCGGCCAAGAATTGGGTAGCAAAGAATTTTTTTTTTTAATATACTTGCATAAAAAAAAATGATTTGAGGGGTAGAGCAAAGGAAACAAAACGGGAAATAAGTGAAATATAAAATGAAAAGTGGTAACACTCACGGGAGATTGACACTATAATTTTAGAACAAGTGATGTTTAAATATTTAGCAAGGGAAACGATTTGAGTCCAGTAAAAAATTTTGCATGGCGGTAAGCACAGACCTCTGACTGTGCCCAAGGATTGTGGCGCCAAATGATAACAATGTTGGGCTGCTTAAACTAAGGCCAAGCTGTTGCAATGGCCTTTCCATCAACTGCTTTCTCAGCGTAGTAAAGCGGCGGCAAAACAATAAAAAGTGATCTAATGTTTCTTGTTCACCGCAAAATGCGCAGACGGGAGACAGTGCCAAACCAGACCTGTAAAGATAGAAATTTAAAGGTGGGATACGGCATCGCAGCCTTGTTAGTGAAATCTCAAGTTGCCGTGAATGACATAATTTTCTATTCCAAGAATAATTTAGATGCAGGTAGTCATCAGATCTTAAAAGATGTCCATTTTTCATATTTAATAGGACGTTTCTTCGAAACCTCGCTGCGGTGATGTACGCGGTCGCCGGAAGGATAGATAATACGGGGCCATTAAGGGACTCTTTTGCCAAATTGTCAGCATATTCATTTAAAGTCACATTGCTGTGGCCTGGAACCCATACCATATGTACAATTTTCAAATGTCTAGGGATCAGGGAGACAAAGGTTTTTACTATTGCAGAATCCACCGACGAAGAGAGAGATGAACACAAGGATAGAGAGTCGGAAATTACTGCCACTTTAGAAAAAGAGGAGTCTAATTTTCGTAAAGCGAGTACCACCGCCAGAAACTCTGCCTCAAAAATTGGGGTGAAGTCCGGAAGCCGGACAGAAAAAGACCAGTCTAAATGTGGACAATATATACCCACACCCGCCTTTTCATTACTTTGAGATGCGTCAGTAGCTACAACTAAACTAGCAGAAAGACTTCTTAAATGGTCTTCTAATAATCCGTTTAGAATAACGGATGATAAGTTTTTAGCATTATTCGGGAATATGTCGTCAAAGACAATTTTAATAGATGAACCGATGGTTTGTATGGGTAGAATACTAGGAAGGGAAACATTTAAAGGGTCCAGCAAATTTTTGACCATAACAACCTGCGGGGTGTGAAATTTAGACCAATGGACACCGAAAAAGGAGGTCGGTTGACAGCAAAAATAGACATAGATCGGTGAAACTCTGATTCATATATCCTTAAGTACGTCTGAACGGTTAGAATTTGTAATCTATATATCAAGGGTGGAATCCGGGCTTCAAGGTAGAGCACATTGTTGGCAACAAATTTTGGAAGTCCCAGACACAACCTAAGTGCTTCTCGCTCCAACAGAACAAGCGGTCGAATTTTATAAGTTGCTGATCCAGAAAACAAGACTGAACCAAACTCTAAAATTGGACGCACATACATAATATAAATCATTAAAAGGACATCTCTCCGCATTCCAGACCTGGAACGACTAATTCGGCGCAACATGCCCACGGCCCGAGCCCCTTTCGTAGCAATATGGTTAATGTGAGGCTGCCATGAAAGATTATCATCATAAGTGACCCCTAAATACTTTAATGATTTAACCTGTGGTATTATTTGCTGCTGATACATTACAGACAGACTTACAGAATCTTTTATGTTAAATACGAGGACTGCGCTTTTGTTGACATTTAATGTGAGACGCAAGCCACACAACCAATTCTCAATAGAGTTTAGGTACGTTTGCAAGTGGAGATAAAGGGATTGAATATCCGATGCAGTTGCAAAAAACGCAATATCATCCGCATATACGTAAGTGCGAACGTCATAATTAACTGGTATTGAGCTGAGTAGTATGTTGAAAAGGACTGGTGAAAGGACTGCTCCTTGCGGCACTCCCCTGGCTTGCTTATATCTGCCAGAATGGACGCCATTTAGTCCACAGTAAAACTCTCGGTTTTGGAGGAATTCAGATATCCAGGCTACTAAATAATGTGGAAACTGAAGAGATTTCAATTTTTGCAATAGAATGCTATGCTCAACGCTATCATAGGCCTTGGCTATATCTAGCGTTATCAAGGCAGCGTACATTTTTTGGCGTCGCGCTAAAAGAACTCGACTTTCGAGATCAGCATGCGCATTCCAGATGGAAGACTTTTGACGGAAACCAATTTGGCAAGGGCTGAGGATATTTTCTTTATTCATGAATTCCGAAACACGTATAAGTATGACTCTTTCAATTAATTTTACAATGTTTGATGTTAATGCAATTGGTCTAATATTATCAATGGACAAGGCACCGCCTTTATTCTTAAGTAAAGGAATTACTTTGGCAAGTTTCCATTCTGGGTGTATCCAAGCATGTTTGATGTAATAATTTACCAGCTCTAATAACGTGTCAGATGACTCCTCAAAAAGAATTTTTAACATTTTTGAAGTTACATTATCAGGACCGGGAGCAGCGGCTGATAATCTCTTAGCTATAGGAGAAAGCTCAGAAATAGAAATTTGAGGATGACAATTACTGGATCCATTGGCATTACAGATATCGAGCATGAAGAAAGTGTAGACGAGAAACGCTTCTCCAGTCCATTAGCAATTGTTTCAATTGCGTCTATTGCTTCATGGGGAGTCAAAATAAGAAAATGTGGATTTTGTGATTGCGGAATCTTTTTCCGCGAGCGTAAAAAACCAAAAAGAGCAGTTCGGTTGCCAGATTTAGACAGGAAATCAAAATGCCTAACATCATACTCGTCCTTCGCTTTTGCAACTGTACGTTTAAAAGTAGCTGCAATGAACTTATAATCATGCCAGTTTTTCGGGCACTGGTTGGGGAGAAGCTTTTTCCATTGCGCCTTTCTACGTCTGTAATCTCGGGAACAGTCAGCATTACACCAAACAGCTGAAGTATTCTCCTTTGAGCTCCGTACCAAGATCTTAGACTTATTACGGCAATCCTCAATCACCTAGCATAAACGTTTTGATTTTTGTTCTTCATCCGTGTTAGTCACTGGCTCAAGATTAGAGCGTAACGTTAACTGAAAATTAATATAGTTAATAAATGACTTCAACTGAGATGTCGTTGGAGTTACAGGGTAATTAACATCAAAAACAATCGGTATGTGGTCACTAGAGGTGCCACAATCAAGTGTCGACCAATTATTAACAAAAAGGCGGGGAGAGGTAAAAGTTAAATCTAACACAGATTGAGTGTGTCTTCTTATGAAAGTGGCCGAAGCCGAATTTCTACAGGAAAAGTTATGTGTTAGCCAATCCCAAATACGCTTGCCGCAACTATCTGTCTTTTAGCCCCATGACACATGATGTGAATTAAAGTCACCAGCAAGCAGAACCGAGTTCCAGCAATTAACTAATAGCAGATCTAGATGTTTTGGATCTTGTAAACCGCTAGGGAAATAAACATTCACTAAGAAAAACGGACAGCGCCCTGGAATTTCAAAGTATACGGTCAATAACTCACAATCTAGAGAAGATAGCTGAAAAGAAATCTTAGCCCTGTGACAGAATTTTGTAGAGACGAATATAATTAAACTTCCTCCTTTTGATTGGCGATCTGGTCGGAATGAATGATAATTTTGTAAATAGAAATGCTGATCGGCTTTTAGCGAAGTTTCTTGCAAAATAATTATACAGGATTATACTGAGACGAAATGTAAACTAAATCCGTTGAAGCTGTTAGAATCAAACAAAAGTTCCACTGCATAACCTTTAGCGCCCCTATGATTGCGAAATCTGGGCAGCCGCAACTGCCTGCCCAAAAATATTCTCCTTTGATGCATGCTGATGTTTCCTTGATTTTGGTTGGGACTGCGGAGAATATTGGTTGGACATGGGAGGCCCACACCGTTTTAGACTTTTAGAATTCTTACGTCTGATTCCATCATCTCTGTGTAATTAATGACTCCATCCTCATTTGTAAGAGTAGACCTCGGAGCCGAAGCAACAGCAGTGCTTTCAAGCCTTTGAGACCTTTCCGAAGGCATGTTTGCTATGACAGCGGCTGTTTCTGATTGCAGGGCTTGCGTTAGCTGAACTGCCAGAACGTTAGAAAAACACTCTGTGACAGTAGCAACTATTCGGTCGACCATTTTAGTCATTGATGCTTCCACTGCAGTCATTATCGCCTTTGAGATTGATCCATTCAGAGGCGCACCTGATCGGACTGACACACCTGCATAACCATGCAATCGCCCTTTAACTTCTGTTATAGCGTCACGACGCGAACAGCGTTTTCTGTCTATTACTTTTAGAATTTGAAGCTCCTGCTTTAGAGATAAACCATCCAAGGAGTTTGCTGCATGGGATTCATCTCAAAGGCAGCATTTGTCGTTTTGGTGTGGATATGATGACGAATGATGACTATCGGCACATTCGGTGACTATCGCCACACGGAAGACTTACGCTGCCCCTGTAAAGGCTGCACAAGACTCGTGCCCTTGTAAAGGCTGTTCTTCCGCCTTGCGACTAATACCGAGGCAGAGCACGCTTTTCAGGACGCTAGTTAAGCCGAGGTTGTTGCTTTCAGAGGTATCAACCAAGTCGTGCACTACAGTGGGCTGGTTGTGGTGGACACTTCATAAAGCAGTGCGCTGCATTGCGTACTCTCTTGTTAAGCTGGTTACTTAAAAAAAGGAAAGAAGTTCGGGAAAAACTACGAGCACTGTGACCATATCGCCAGCAATTAGTACACTGCAGTGGCTTAGATTCAAGACGATGCAAGACGATCAATGGCCATTATTTATCTCTGACGGGCATGAAGTTCCCGAAAATGTGGCAATCACTGACTCTTTTGGTGCCCGCGTATTATTAACCTCCAGGCTGCAATGATACACTGCTACCACACCAGCCGCCGAAATAGGGTAGAGAGTCTCAGCTGGAGTTAAAGAGTCTACTCCTCGGACCAATCCTTTTGTGCATGCAAGAGTAGGGATAAAGCTGCTCACCTGAAGCGATACAAATGAATTGCATTTAAGCAGATTCTTAACGCAATTGAGGTCTGGAGATAGGCACAGTATCCCGCCACGTCCAAGCTGCCTCACGTCTGTGATCGAGTCATATAGGGAAGAGGCTGCCTGGAGAGCAGCTCGAACAGTCCAAGGGTTAGTCATTTTGATAAATCCGCCATCCTTGAGCACCAGCGCTACAGGAATGTTTCGAACGCCAGATCGTTGGAACGCTTCCAGAGGTAAATCTTGAGACACAATGAAAGCCGACCAGGGGGAGCGCCCCTGGCCGGGAGACTGAGTAGACATCACTTTACAGCTGCAATCTCTCGGCGACCGTTATCAACACGGTAAAAGACGCAAATGCGCAGAGGAAAACAGAAAAAGTGGACCAGCCGCCCAATACTTAGCCGATTCATGATCGAACATATGGCTTCTATCGGTTGTTGTTGTTGTTGTTGTTGTGGCTGTAGGAAGAAGGAAGAGAAAATGCACGGGCCTGCAACTGACTCTGCAGCTGAGCCACCTCCGCTGCCTTATTTCAAAAAAGAAACAGAAGATGGAGAGAAAGACGCGCGCCGCAACAACAGCCGTCGTCCACCACCTAAGCGGTGGCGGGTGCAATGACGGCCTACAAAAGATTCGGTGGCTGGCTAGCCCCCGCAGCAAGCGGCGTTGACCTACCGTTCCAGCAATGTAGGGCCGAGAGCTGCCACCCTTCACCAACTCCCCCGCCTCTATCTACAGAGCCAGTAGCAGGCCCGCGCGTTTTCTTTTTCTTCTTCCTACAGTCGCAACTTGTAGTCTCGTCGGGCCCCCCTTGGTTGTGAAGTGGTTAAAATGCTCTACTACTGTGTCGGAGTGGTTTCAAACCCAGCCATCGGCAGCTCTGTTTCGACGGCGGCAATGGTGGTGGTGGTACAAACTTTATTCATTGAAGGCCAAAAAATTAAAAAAAAGTAAAATTATGTTGCCGCCGTTCCGTGGGTGGCCTTCCGGCTGCTGGTCGTGGCCTCCAGGTCACGCCTGGCGGCGACTTCCGCTGCCCAGGTCGTAAGCCGCTGTTGAATATGCGGCTCCGAGCTGGCCAAAGCAGCCTCCCACAGCTGCGGGCTGTTTATTTGCCAGGAGACGGGGGGAAAGTGCGCCGGACAAGAGTAAAGAATATGAGCATAGTCTGCTCGGGGAGAGCTGCAAAGCGTGCATTGGGGCGAGAAGGCACCAGGGTGAATAAGGGCAAGGCGTGCAGGGGAGAGGAAAGTGTGGGCCTGTAAATGGCGCCACGTATTCTGTTCGATTTTAGATAGGGACTTGTGAGGGGGAGGGAGGGATAATCGGGAGTTGCGGTAGTGGAGGGTGATGTCATGGAAGGTGAGGAGGGAGTCACGCGTGTCCATCCCGGGGTGGAGGGGGCCAGCTCGGTCGGTCATTTCGCAAGCGATAGAATTTGCCGCCTCATTTCCAGGGTGCCCCGCGTGAGCCGGAACCCAAAATAGTTGGATAGATCGGGAAGGGGGGGAGGAGTGCTTAAGGATATTGAGCGCAGAGGAAGAGATTCTACCCTTTGCAAAGTTGCGGACTGCGGTCTTAGAGTCGCTAAATATGAAAATGGCTGGTGTGCTGGCAATGGCGAGGGCGATGGCTGCTTCCTCTGCGGCAGTGGAAGTGAGAGCATGGATAGTGGCGACGGAGAGGGGGGCTCGTGTATTAGAGACAGTGGCCAGGGCATAGGCGGGATGCGAGAGGTAGGGTGCCGCATCAACATACACGGCGTCAGACCGTGTACCGTACTGGCACCAGAGGGTGGAGGCGCGGGCAGATCGGCGAGCGGCATGATGCTCAGGGTGCATGTTCTTGGGAAGGGGCTTGACAGTGAGCATGGAGAAGAGGGAGCTGGGCAAGGGATGGGTGACAGAGATAGGGGAGACAGGGGTCAAGCGAAGGGAAGTAAGAAGGGCTCTACCAGGGGTGGTGCGAGATAAACGATCGAGTTGTGCCACGCGATGGGCATCCACAAGTTCTGAAAGAGTATTGTGGACGCCCATCGCCAGTAGACGAGAAGTGGGGGTGGAAGTGGGAAGCCCGAGAGCCGACTTATAAGTTTGGCGGATGAGACAGTTGACCTTGTCTTCCTCGGTACGAGACAGAAAGAGGTAGGGGAGGGAGTAGACGAGGCGGCTTAGCACAAAGGCCTGAACAAGACGACGGAGGTCGTGCTCGCGCATGCCGTAGTGTCGGTTAGCAACCCGTCGGATCAGCCGTACCGTCTGCTGGACGGTGGTAGTAAGGCGGGAAAGGACAGTAGTGTGTTTGCCATTGGATTGCAGAAAGAGACCGAGAATACGGATGCAAGAGACAGAAGGGATGGGATGTCCGTCGATAGTGACGTTAAGGTTAGGAGATGAGGTTGGAGCTATGCCTCGAGCCAGGAGGAGCAGGAGCTCCGACTTGGACGGGGAACAAGCTAGCCCGACCGTGCGAGCATAATCGGCGACCGTTTTAGCGCCTGCCTGGAGAGCGGCTTCCATCTCACCAAGATTGCCGGTAGTCACCCAGAGGGTGATATCATCAGCGTAGAAAGCATGGGAGAGGTTAGGAATGCTAGCTAGAGCACGTGCCATCGGAAAAAGGGTGATGTTGAAGAGAAGGGGAGAGAGAACAGAACCCTGGGGGGTACCTCGATTTCCAAGAGGGAAAGTAGGAGAGGAGAGGGCGCCGAATGAGATCTCAGCCGTGCGATGGGCAAGAAAAGCCTTGATGTAACTATGGATTCGGGAGCCCACGTTAAGGGTAGAAAGGGCGTCTAGGATGGCAGTATGGAAGACATTATCAAATGCTTTTGTCAAGTCCAGTGCCATGATCGCGCGAGTGCGCTTGGCGTGAAGAGGGTGAAGGACCTCTTCGGAGAGCTGGAGCATGACATCCTGTGTAGAGAGGGATGGGCGAAAGCCGAACATCGAATCGGGGAAGAGATGGTTGTCCTCGAGGAAGCTCTGTAAGCGGTCTAGAACGACGTGCTCAAAGAGCTTACCGAGACAAGAGGTGAGGGAAATAGGACGGAGATTTTGAATGTCTATGGGTTTGCCGGGCTTGGGGATGAAGGTCACCTTAGCGTGGGTCCACTCAGAAGGCAGGGTGCCTTCGTGCCAATGTTTGTTAAAGAGGTCCGTAATGGCCTCTAGGGATGATGTGTCCAGGTTACGGAGGGCCTTATTAGAAATTTGGTCTGCTCCTGGTGCGGAAGTGGTGCGGAGCTTATGTAGCGCCGCACAAACCTCCCCCAAAGTGATATCTGCGTCAAGCGCAGAATTAATGGTGCCGAAGTAAGAAGGGAGGGGGGACGGAGGGGAAGTGCAAAGATAGCGATCTCGGAGTGCAAGAAGGAAATCGGAATCGGATAGCGGTGAGGATTGCAGGAGGCGCGTCACATCCCTGCGTTGCGTGGCCTTGACATGCGACGGGTCAAGGAGGGCACGTAGGAGCGCCCACGTATCCCTCAGCCCGAGATTACCGGCCATGCGGTCGCATGTCTGGCCCCACTGCTGCCTGGTGAGGTATGAGCAGTGCTCCTCAATTTCCATACCCAGGCGGGCAAGGCGGAGGCGTAGTGAGCGATTGTGTTTTTGTGAAAGCCAGCGGCGGTGCAGGGAATGATGCGCCTCCCATAGGTGAAGGAGGCGGCTGTCAGCCGTGGAGGAGTGAGGAGGGGTAGGGACGGTAGAGGTGGCGGATGAAACATCTTTGAGCAAGGTGGCAGTCCATTGAGAAAGGTCTGAGATGGAGGTGGGGGCATGTTGCCGTGAGTGGCGGAACCGATCCCAATCGACTACCTGGCTCAGACGCTGGCGGGAGGATAGGCTAGGAAGAGAGAAAGAGATGGACAGGATATAGTGGTCGCTGCCGAGAAAGACCCAGGTGTTCGTCCACGCTGCATCCACGACGTTTTTGCAGATGGAAAGGTCCAGATTAGTGTTGCGTTGGACGCTGGAGCCGATGCGGGTTGGGTCAGAAAAATCATTAAGGACGGATAACTGTTCGTTCTGGATGAATGTCCACAGCGCGAGACCTTTCCTACTGTTCCCGGGATAACCCCAGCTGACGTGATGTGCATTGAAATCCCCAAGAATGAGGAGCGCGTTGCGATGTGCGCGAGAAAGGGCTTTGCGTAGAAGGAGGAGGAGAGGAGCTGAAGGTGTGCGAGGAGGGCTGTAGACATTAAGAACAAAGAGACTGGCATCCTGTCGCCGCCGGGGGAGGAGTTCTAGGAAAAGGTGCGTGCACTCTGGAACGTCGAGAGGATGCTCTATCGCCGTGTAGTTGCGGTGAACCAGAGTGGCAATGTTCGGGGGGGATGAGGAAGAAGGATGGAAAGCAGTGAAGTCGCGCAGCTTAACTGGGGAGAAAGTTTCTTGGAGAGCGATTAAAGCGGGGAGCTCGGAGGGAGGGATGTTCTGGAGGTGGAGCTGCAGCGCGTTCCGCTTTCCGCGGAAACCACGGCAGTTCCACTGCCAGAAATTAAGGCGTGAGCGGCAAAAGAGGCGTGCGTGTGCTGTGCGATGTCAGTGCACATTAAAGATAGGTGGTCGATTATTTCTCAGCGGGTGGCGCAGTGGTTACGGCGCTCGACTACTGTTCCCAAGGACGCGGGATCGAATCCCGGCCTCGACGGCCGCTTTTCGGTGGAGGCGAAAAGCAAAGCGCCCGTGTGCTGTGCGTTGTCAGTGCACGTTAAAGAACCCCGGGTGGTCGAAATTTCCGGTCCTCCACTACGGCGTCTCTCATAGCCGTAGTCGCTTTGGGACATTAAATCCCACCAACACAACCAAACCAAATATGGCTCCCTTTCTTTGTTTCTACGTTCACTCCCGCCTCCCTCCTTTCCCGTATGACTCGTTTTAGGTGTCCACAAAAAGAAGTGCGAAAGATTCTGCGCCTTTCCTTTCCTGTCATTCAATTGGAATTATTGGAAACCGTTCGTAGGCTACTCCTTCAAGCATGGTATTAATTGGTGCTCCGTTCCTCCTATTGCGTGGCGTTCCTTGGTGCGTATTTGTTGCAATGCCCCTGCAAGTGTGGGATTGGCGGAATCGCGTCTCTCCCTTTGCATGGCATTCAAGTAGCCACGTGACATTTTCAAGCAACTACACTGTAATGTCACTAATCTTATAGCCACATGATATGACCGGAACCCAGTAAGAATACGATACTCAAACCCACGGCCTTTACAGGACCCGAAACTACGATCATTTGGGGTTTGACCTGTTGCCTTCACAGGACTGAAACCCACGACCATTACGGGATTATAAACCATGACCTTCACGCAACGCGAACCTACTATCATTACGGGATTCCTACCTTGGTCTTTATGGGACTCGATCCCACTACCTTCAGACGGCTTGAACCCATGGCCTTTACGGGACTCGAACCTGCATATCTCACACATTTCGAAAGAATCATACATCTCGAGGTATCTCGCGGAATATCGCAAACACATCTCGCGTACAAATAGCACTGAATCTCACCGACAAATCTTGCGGACGCGAAATTTTCGCCTTCAGCAGAGAAAGGGCTTCGCCTTAGAAAGCGGCTCCTTCACAGTTTTGACACGCATTACGTCATATATTGTTGTTGCTATTCGCTTCGCGGGGCATAATTCAACCTTCGCCCTAAGTGAGGGAGTGAGTAAACTTTATTAAATGCTTAGGGACTTTTATCTTCGCCTCTTCAGCCGAGGCAGACGAGCGGTTGGCGCCCCCAGTCCAGGCCACCGCTGGCTTTCGCCAGCTAGCGAGCTCTTGTGACCAGGTATAGCTGAGCCTTCGGGTCAGAGCTGGCCAGCAAAGCCCACACCTGCTTTCATTTGGAACTGTTTGTATTTGATGTGCACTGCATTCCCACATTATGTTGTACAGGGTAGGGCTCCTCCAGCCCCATGGACATTCGTCTTTGAATGTAGTGGGATGCATCGCGTGTATTATGTGTAAATTATTGAAGGTGCCCTTCTGTAGCCGGCTCAGATCTATGGCCTCCTCGTTTCTGAGCTTGTTATGTGGCTCCGGATGTGGTTCTGCATGGGTTCCGCAATCGTCTGTAGTGCTGTAGTATTATTGTGTATCCGGGGTCAAGCGAAATCAGGTCCTCTGTCGCGAGACTGTTGGGCGCACGGTAGGTTGTATGTCCTCGGGCTACCCCGTATGCGTGCAAATTGTCTGTGAGCCCTGTGTGCCCTGGAATCTATACTAGCGCTTAACTTCCGCCCTAAACGCTATCGCACATGCAGAGAAACCGGCACTGAGATTGCCCCGCTGGGGTGGTGCAGTGGTAAGACGTCTGACTACTGTGCCCGAGTACCCAGGTTCGATCCCGATCGCGGGGGCTGCATGATGGAGGCGAAACGAAGAGGCGTCCGTGTTCTGTGCGATGTCAGCGCATGTTGTTTTTGTTGTGGCTGTAGAAAGAAGGAAAAGAAAATGCACGGGCCTGCTACTGGCTCTGTAGCTGAGCCACCTCCGCTGCCTCGTGCAGACAGAAGAGAAAAGAGAGAAGAAAGGAAAGGAAGACGGAGATAAAGACGCGCACCGCAACTGATTAAACTGATTTATTTTATAGGAAGGGAAAGGCGCGGTAACTGTCTCACTTGTGTTCTGTGGACACCGCAACCGCGCCGTAAGGGAAGGGAGGAAGACGGGAGTGAAAGTGGAAAGAGAGGAAGAGGTGCCGTAGTGGAGGGCTACGGAGTAATTTCGACCACCTGGGGATCTTTAACGTGCGCTGACATCGCACAGCACACGACGCCTCTTCGTTTCGCCTCCATCGAAACGCAGCCGCCGAGGTCGGGTTCGAACCCGGGTACTCCGGCACAGTAGTCGGGCGTCTTACCACTGCACAACAGCCGTCGTCCACCACTGAAATGGGGGCGGGTGAAATGACGGCCTGCAACCGATAAAATTCGGTGGCTGGCTAGCCCCCGTCGCAAGCGGCGTTGACCTACCATCCCAGCCCCGTAGGGCAAGGAACTGCCATCCTTCACCACCACGTTAAAGATCCCCAGGTGGTCGAAATTTACTGCGGAGTCCTCTACTACGGCACTCCTGTTTCTCTCTCCGCTTTCACTACCACCTTCCTCCCTTCCTTACGGCGCGGTTTAGATGTCCACTGGAATAAGTGTGACAGATACTGCGCCTTTTCCTTCCTGTGAGCCAATTATACTATGACCAATTATAAGCATCACGACAGCAGCACGCGCTAGAGAACTGACGAAGAATGAACGCAACCAAGCATACACGAAAAACAAGAACAACCTTCCATTTCATTTTAAGGCGAAAGCCTCTTTCTCTCTATCCACTTTCTCTCCCACCTTCCTCCCTTCCCTTACGGCGCGGTTCAGGTGTCCACATTTACAAGTGTGACAGATACTGCGCCTTTCCCTTCCTGTGAACCATTCAACAACAATTTAATGGTTCATACTGTCGTTCGCAGATGTCACACTTTGTGGACACCATAAGTCACGTGATGCCACCCAAAATGTTGGCCACCATAGGTCAAGGTTAGCCACCCTGGGCCCATGTTCCCCCAAAGAGGGACGTATTAATGCGTTCATACGCTTTCGATACGTGGGAGGCGGTGCTGGCAGCTGACATGGCCGTGCACGAACTGGACACAGGGCTTCCTGACATTACGTTCGGCAGGCACTGCCAACTTGGGCCTCTTCTTTCATATGCGAGGGTGATATCAGAATCAACCTGCCAAGAACACTGCATTCACGTCATTCCTCGGTCACGCAGGCACGTTCGTACAGTTCGGTTAAAGCGGGGCTTTATATGTTGGCTGGTAGCTTACGCTACCGCGTCATACGGGTTCAGGTGTCCGTGCGGCGCCTTTCATTGGCACTTCCTCGAATGTCGCACCCCACAGCCTACAGAAGCAGAAGCAGTAAAAACATGAATCAGCTGTTTCAAACAAAGGCTGTCGCCTTATCGCACTTTGGTGGTTAAAAGTGCCACGCAAATTTTACAAAAGATTATAGGGATGACGAGAATAAAGACGTAGGCAGATAGAAACAATATCAGGAATTAATTCACAAGAAAACTACATTCAAACTAGGTTTTTTATTTCCTCGCACAGTACTCTTTGCTAAATCATTGAAACGTGGCGTGTTTTCAGGAATGTCGTGCTGGCGTACCTAAGCACTGGTCGGCTTCTAAGCACTGGTGAGCTTCTGAGCACTGCTGAGCTGAGCAGTACTTCTTCCTGTTCGGAAGGGCCCGGCGGCCGAGAGACCGCCACCCCTTTACATGTATGTAATTAACTCATTGCATTTCTTTAATAACACGATGCCTGAATGTGACCACTGCGAGCGAGCTTTGTGAAGGTGTAGAACTCCAAGCTCTTGACGATGACCAATGCAAGAAAATGCGCAAAAGAAGGCGGATGAATCGCACCATTGCTTCCCGCCCAGCAGATGTAAGAAGCTTTACTTGGCTCCGGCAATGGGAAGCGCTACCCACGGCCGATCGTCTTGCGGCGTGGGGAGTGGCGCCCTCCGCCTCATGCCCGCAATGCGGTCGCACCGAAACTTTAAATGACGCCGTCTACGAATGTCAGGTTGCGCGCATTTTTTGGCGCCTTGTAACCCGCATGTTTCAGACACACATTCAGTGGCAAAGCCGTCGCCGAGATGCCTTTGCTGAACTCATCATGTGCATTGGCGCTTTCGTACTTTGGAAGCGGAGAGGATATGCGCGTCTGCGGGGACGCCCGCAGAGAGCCATGTTGCCTCTGCTCCATCGTTTCAGAACTCTTTTATTGAGGCATCTAAATGAAGAACTTGTAATGCTCGGGGAGGAGGCCTTCCTCCTGCATTAGTCAACGCGCTTCATTTCCATTGTTAATGGAAAAGTGACCGCGTCCATCCTTCCTTACTAGGAAGGTGGACAAGTGTTTGCCTGTATTTTTGTCTACTTGCATATCCTCCCCTTGCGTTGTACGCAAGATGCTGCATAATGTCAACATGTGTAAAACACCAGTAGGATGTAATAACCAAATAGCACATTTGTATGCCTGAATGCTCATTGTATTCTTGTAACATTTTTGTAAGTGCCCTTTATTGCTTTGTCAAAAGATCATCATGAAGCCTTGTCCTGTACCAGAACCTTCAGTACCAATAAAATTCTTTTACGAGTACTCTCCTGATGGGGCTGTGTGTACCCAATAAATTCTCTTTTCGGGACAAGTAGGTCAGCACCGCTTGCAACGGGGGCTTGCCTGCCACAGAATTTTGATCTGTTGTAGGCCGTGGTTGTAGGCGTCATTGCACCCGCCACCGCTTCGATGGTGGACGACGACTGTTTTTGCGGCGCGCGTCTTTCTCCCCCTCCTCCCTTTCTTTATTTCCTCTTCTGTCTGCACGAGGCAGCGAGGTGGCTCAGCTACAGAGCCAGTAGCAGGCCCGTGCATTTTCTTTTCCTTCTTCCTACAACCACAACATGAACAGAACTGGTGAGCATTAAATGCAATAAAGCCAAAATATCGGTTCAGACTTTTTTTTTTTCGTTAACGGACTCTTGTTGTGGTGTAGGCGTAATGTTTCTTTCACCAGCATACAGGGAATGTGCTATATGGCATAGATGGGCGCATGATTGCCGTCGACGTTTTTTAGATGGCCACAGGATGTCAACGTGAACGCGCCAGTCATGCGTAGTTTGACAAACGAAGTCTTTCGGTCCATCACGACATACTTTGCCCCACTTTCTGCTCGGGTATTTCAATTGTGTTTTCGACAGAATGCGCGACATCAGGGGGCCTTGACAGGGCGCCTCCAATTACCACACGAAGGAACTTGGAAAGCTAGTACGATAATTGTGCTTAGAGGACGCATGGGTTACTCTTCACAGAGACCATTTCGAGGCAACACAAGTCAGGGACCAGAGCGCGAGCCGAATAGATCGAGTTTACGTCCCCTCTGCCTAGACACTTGACTTGCTACAGTGTGAGGTATTGCCTTCCCCATCAGGCCTTAAAATAAGTGCTCACTTCTCGGTTATGGTTATTCTGCGAGCAGCCCCGGGCTGTGCAAACAGAACCCTGAGGTGGCGCATGGATGCAGCGGTACTCAACGATGACGAGTGCATTGACGATATACGCCGAGAGTTGTGCTTGTCTGTGGCCGCAGTTACTAACGTAACTCCTGCTACTTGGGACGCGCTGAAAACACACTGTCGCGATGTTCTTGTGTGTCGATGTTCTTGTGATTACGACCATGCTGAATGACGTTCTGCACCGTATGCGCATCGTACGTGGCGGCGAAACGCTTACGCTTGCGATGCGCGAATATCTCGAGACGCTGCGCGAGCATTATCACCACATCCTCGAGGACAGTTCGCGCGCATCTCTCTCCGCGGGTCCATCCAACGTGCCGCTTGAGGATGGCGCAGACCTGGGACACGCTCGTGCCGTTGTCTAGCCAACTAATGGGCGAACTCGCGTGGAGCGTCATGCTTGCGGATGGTACTACGTCTTCGGAACCCGCTGACATCCGTAATTTGTTTAGCGAGCATTTTGCGGCCCTCTTTTCGTCGCAAGGCCTCGACCAGGAGGGGGATTTTCGAGACGTTGTTGGCTCCTTCTGTGGGCCTCTTCCCTAACTTACAGAAGACGCATGTTCGGCACTTAAGGAGCCGGCAACTTTGGAGGAGGTACGTTGTGCCTTTAGGTGCCATGAACCAGTCGACCGCTCCCGGTCCTGACGGACTTGAAACCGGTTTTTATTCTACTTTCTTTGAC
This sequence comes from Amblyomma maculatum, assembly GCF_055883805.1. Lineage (NCBI taxonomy): Eukaryota > Metazoa > Arthropoda > Arachnida > Ixodida > Ixodidae > Amblyomma > Amblyomma maculatum. The sequence goes on along the minus strand of NC_139351.1, from coordinate 63,899,690 downwards.
ACCCTCGGTCCTTCTTTACTTAAGCTCGTAAGTTGTTTCCTCGAGAGCGGCACCAAGCCACCCTCGTTCAGTGTCGGCCGTATCGTTCTAATACCGAAGGAGGGTATGACGCCGTCGAGTCCCTCATCGTGGCGACCGATTACCCTCCTTAACACCGACTATTAACTTGTAGCCACATTGCTATTCCGTAGGGTGCGAATCTACCTTCAGGACTTGGTTAGCCCATACCAGTCCTGTTAGGTACCTGGACGATCGGTGTTCGCTTCGCTGACACTGACGAGAGACGTCTTCGAATACGCCTGTGCCAAATGGATCACTGAAGCTTTCGTTTCCTTTGACCAGTTAGTTGAAGGCCTTTGACAGCGTAGAACATGGTTACTTGTTCGCCGTACTCCGCTCATTCGGGTTTCCTGACGAATTCATTCAGTTCATACGTGGCCTTTACACAGACCTCAGCAGTGAACTAGCACTGAATGGCCAAATTGCCAACAGCTTTCCGACTACGCGGGGAGTGCGTCAGGGGCGCCCGCTTTCGCCGGTACTCTTCATACTTTCGCTCGACCCCCAGCTGCGTAGGGTAACCGCGGACAGGCGTATTCGAGGTTTCCCATCAGTAGGACAGGACAGTAATATACGTGCGCAATAAGACGAGACAAAGAGGAGAAGTGGACAATGCGCACGAAGAGTGATATGTCGTCCGCGTATGCTGATACAACGACAGTCTCCTGTCCTACTGTAGAAGAACGGCTGTTTGGGCGAGTTGGTGAACCATGATGGACAGTAATATACGTGCGCAACAGAGACGAGACAAAGAGGAGAAGTGGACAATGACGGCGCTGTCCACTTCTCCTCTTTGTCTCGTCTTTTTGCGCACGTATATTACTGTCCATCATGGTTCACCAACTCGCCCAAACAGCCGTTCTTCTACAGTAGGACAGGAGACTGTCGTTGTATCAGCATACGCGGACGACATATCACTCTTCGTGCGTGAAAATGACAGCTTCATTGTTTTTTTAACATCTTTTCAGAATACGCAGCTGTATCAGGAGCGCAGCTCAACCCGAAGAAAAGCAACGCTCTCCGCTTCGGTCAGTTCAGGGGTCCTTTAGCCGTCGACGTACCGCTTGTGGACGCAGTGCGTGAACTTGCCTTGCTGTTTGAGCCAAGTGAGGTTTCTCCATGTACCTTGAACGTAGTTCTCTCGCGAGCAATGCATGCCATTTCTGATGCAGCGCGTTTCAACCTCACAATGCTAAAGTCAGTGTCGTCAAGACATGGTTTGGTTTGGTTTGTGGGATTTAACGTCCCAAAGCGACTCAGGCTATGGAGAGACGCCGCATTGGAGGGCTCCGGTAATTTGACCACCGGGGGTTCTTTAACGTGCATTGACATCGCACAGCACACCAGCGCCTTGCTTTTGGCCCCCATCGAAAAGCGGCCGGCGAGGCTGGGATTCGATCCCGCGTCATTGGGAACAGTAGTCGAGCGCCGTAACCACTGCGCCCCCCCCCCCCCGCCAGGGGGATAACTTTGTGGAACAAGTAGGGTCAGCTTTAAGTGAGATGCAGATTGCCAGTAATGTGTCTCAAGGGGAAAAGTAGGAACTATTTAAGCAGGAAATAAAGATGAATGCTACTGAACGATCGTGCGCTATTAAACAACAAGAAAAGGTAAAAGACAAAGCTTTAGGAAACGACCTCACGTTTCTACTGTCGCAAGAGTGCTAGCAGCCGGGCTCGTGCATGGAAGAAATCCGCTCCGTCAAGCAGAAATTGGAGGCGATAGACAAGGAGAGGTATCAAGGTGCGAACGTGAGGGCGAGGGCACAGCGCCTGTAAAACGGTCTTCATAATTCCGCTTGTCTACCGTGAGCCAATGGCTTGGCGCCACATTTGAATGTATCAAATAATAAAATAGTAAAGTCAGTCAATTAAGGTGCGTCGAGATGTATCAAATACTAAATAGGTAATAAATCAGTGAAATAAGCTGACATCAAGCAACCTGAAGCCGAGCCAAAAAAGGGCATAGGAAGAGATTGGCGCGCAATATGAAAGTACCAAAGAATAAAATAGTTATATAAGTCAGAGATTGCAAGCCTCTGGGTCCCCTGTCAACTCATTCACTGACTTAAATAAATGTTTTATTTTTTTTGGTACTTTCAAATTGCGCGCCAATCTCTTCCTATGCCCTTTTTTGGCTCGGCTTCAGGTTGCTTCTGAGTCAAAATCACCTAATCTGGCAATGCCCCGATTCTCTGGGAGCTAAAGAAACTGATCCACTTGATCAAATTGCCTGGGAGTCTTACATCCGCAGCCCAAATGTGGATGAACAAAAGATCGTCCTACGCCTGGCGGAGGAGGCTTACTTCAAGACCTTCTCGGCGGCCACGACACAGAAAAGCCGTCAAGGAGACCCTGCTTCTGGCTTAGCCCCTGCCCCGAGGTCCATGTCGGTGTAAATAAAGTCTTCTCACTCACTCACTCATTATTTAAGTCAGTCAAATAGGACGAAGTCAAGGATGTGCCGTTACGCAACCGAAAGTAGGGCCTGAAAAGGACATGGGAAGGGATTGGCGCGCAATTTGAAAGTACCAAAGACTAAAATGGATAAGCAAGAAGTGAATGTGACGTAGAGGATGTGACGTCACACAACAGGAAGTAAAGCCGCAAAAGGGCATAGGAAGGGATTGACGCGCAATTTGAAAGTGCCAAAGACTAAAATGGGTAAACAAGAAGGGAATTAAGCAACTAAAAGCAATCACAAGCAACCAACAGCAGCATCCTGCCGTACTTTAGAATTATTCTAATGCAGATTCAGCAGTGCTGTTTAATTTTTTTTCAATAATCACTTGAGACAGGATTCCCGCCCCTTGACTCGCCCTTCGTTTTACACGTTTTACGTTTTAACATTGGCGTCTAATGAAGTAGGCGTGGAAGAGTTTTATAAGCGCGGGATCAAGTTCTTCATTACGACCGAGACATTCGCTTCGCAACAGGACGGACGGGCATGAAAATGGATTCGAGACGTACATTGCACTCCGGCCATCTTCGAACTTTAGAACCGCAAATAGAAGCAGGAGGCAGCGATGGAGGGAAGCGGCATCGGAAGGTGCGAAGACAGTCGAAGTAGTAACGCTTTCACAGGAGAGTAGAACGAAGGCAGTAGAAAAAGGAGGAATGTCTGTGTCACTGGCGACAAGGAGTTTTACATACCGGGTAGGGACGTCACACTAGGCGGTATCACAAAAAGGAAAAAAGGAAACTGTCGTCCGGGTGCAGTCAATAACGGCACGATGAGCCGAAAGGAAATCGTAGCCCAGGAGGATGTCGTGTGAGCAGTCAGACAGTCCAATAAACTCGATGGTGTATGAGACGTCTTCAATAACAGCACGGGCCGTGCATGTCACTTAGGGATGAATGCGCAGTGATTAGGCAGTGCGAAGCGAAAAGCCGAAAAGCGCGGTGGTCCCCTTGCGAAACGACGGCAAAGAGCTTAACTGATGACGGATACGGCAGCGCCCGTGTCGACAAGAGCAAGTATCGCGACGCCATCGACAAACACTTGTATTACATTAGCGTTAGAAGACGGAAGACGTGAAGTGTTCGAACCAAGTGCAGTTCTGCGGCTGTTGGTTTCCCTCAACAGCGCCGGTAGAACATAGGAGAAGTGGGGACGGTGAACGGCGACGAGGGGAAGATGATCGGCTGTGGTATACGTTTGAGTGTCCCGAGATACAAAGTCGCAACCGGGTGGAGTTTTCGGCGAGGGCTGGTCGGCGTCGTACGAGTAGTTGCAGAGGTCAGGCCGAGATGGTGGAAGGCGTTGACGGCAAAGGCGTGCAACATGGCCCGCAGCCTGCAAGAGTAGCAGATTGGCCGGTTGTCCGCGGTACGCGAAGGGTCCGTAGGGCGTTGGCGTACCCTTGGAAAAGGGACATGGAATGCAGACCCAGGAAAAGGCGAATGATGGTTGGAAGAGGCGGCCTGGTAGGAAACAGATGCGGTTGGCATTAGCGGCCTGGCCGCAACTTGGGCTTACATCACTGGTGCCGTTACTTGCGCCTGCACAGGGCTGGGCGGCAGCACAGAGCTGAGCGGGAGCATGGGGCTGGGCGGAAGGAAATCAGCGATGTGGTCTTGCACGACACGTCTTATGGTAGGGGCCAAAGATAGAGCCATGTGAGATGGAGCAATATATATTTTTTAAATCGATATTTATGGCCTCAGGGCATCAGATAGGGTATGAAATGAAGGATGAATAAATGATTAAATGAATGGAAAAAGGTTGGCTGATTTTATGAAGTCCAGAAGTGAGCGATGATGAGATCCCTGCGTCCAAGTGATATATGAGGCAGGATTTGTTGCTGAAAGGCCAGCTATGCTCAGGTGCCGGATTCGTGTTGGTTTCAGTGCTGGGCAGTCCCACAGCAAGTGGTGGATGTCGGCCTCAACATCTTCGTTTTTACAGATTGGGCACCCTGGGCGGGGATATAAGTGTTGGAAGTATGAACACGTCCTAGTGACAGCTGGTGTAACGGCAACACCGAACCGGATCCTCCTAAGCGCAACCTCCTCTGCACGGGTGAGACCGAGGGGGAAGGGATATCGCACATGGAGGGATAAGTGCACGTGTGCGGCACCGGAGGTGTTCCTTTCTTGACAAAAGGAGGGTAGCGTCGTCCACTTCGAGGAGCCGTGGGATTGATGCGTCTTGGTTCACGAGGCGGGTTCCTAAATCAGCTTGACTTTTGGAAGGCAGCCGATCCCGTCGGACCCACTCAATGCGTATTGACTGTGGGATGCGCGCCGCAAGCTGGTGGATGTCTTGGCAAATTTTAGGGCAGCGGGTGACATGTCGGAGCAGACGTACTGCTTAAAGTGCATCAGTGCGGACGACAACGTAGGCTGTAGGGAGCATGGTAATAGAAGCCACGGAGCAGAGTGCCTCCTGAACTGCCACGAGCTCAGCGCAGAAAGATGTAAGTGGTTCCGAAAGGTGAAACTTAGTGGTCTGATTCCGGCTAGGTCTCCGTGGGCAGTAGATTGTTGTTTTGGCTTAACAGTCTTGCAGGTTTCCATCCACGTACACTACTATGGAATCATGAGGCAGGTGAGTATCTTGCTCTTCAAATATCTGGCGAAGCAACGATGTCGAGTTGGCAGACGTTGGTCTGCGGATATCAGTTGGCTTGTTGTCTTCTAACTGCACACATTTCCAGGGAGGGAGAACTGGTGCAGGTGGCTGAAGAATAATATGTGACGTTGCATACGCCCTCAGTGCTTGCGTGGAATGTGACAAAGTGGCCTTGAGTCTGCGAGAATCGCGGCGCCGCTGCACCAGTTCATCGATGGTGTTGAGCTGCGCATTCTCCTGTAACGCAACGACCGGTGTGATTCGTGGAAGGCATGTTATGGTTCTCATAGCTTCTCGATTTATGACTTCAAGCCGATCCCATTGTACTCTTGTAAGATGCTGGAACTGGGCCTGATAAACAATACGTGGCTGCAGAACCGCCCTCACCAACTGAGCGAGCAACAGACGAGCCAGCGCCACCCGCTTTAGGTGCAATTCTTCTTATGAAACTCATAGCTTGAAGTGCTTGCTTTTTTGCCTCAGAAAGCCAAGGAGTCGCTGATCCAGATTGGTGAATTGTTAAGCCCAGAATTTTCAGGCGCGAACTTTATTGTCTTGGGGTGCCTGATAGAGAGAGACGAATTAGACTTGAGGTAAGTTTACGGCGTCTCCAGCGGTTGGCGACTGACGTGTATGAAGTTTTACACACAGAAATTTGAAGGCCAATGGAGGATGCGTAATCAGAGGTTACGTCTAATGCTGACTGAAGGGCGGCCTCTTGAGTGAGAAGATCATGGTGAGTGCTCCATACCTTGATATCATCTGCGTATTGCAAAAACTTGATTCCAGGGATATCACGTAAGCGCCACGCCAATGGGATGAAAGTAATATTGAACAAAGTCGGAGACAATACTGATCTCTGGGGCATGCCACGTAGTGAAACGAATGAACCAACTGTGTCATCACTGAGGAGTATTGCAAATTTTCTTCCGTCCAAAAATGATGCGACATACGTGCGTACTCTCGGGGGGAGATGAAGCATGCCAATGGCATTCAGGATTGCAGCATGACGGATGTTGTCATATGCCTTTTTAACGTCCATTGCTAATATGGTACGTACATTACGGCTGCGGGTAGAAGATAGAACTGCTGATTCCAAGGCAGCCAACCCATCCTCTGTACCTATGTATGAACGAAATCCAATTTGAGCAGGGTGATAAAAATTGTGCTATTCAAGCCACCAAGAAAGCCGTGTGACTAGTATTTTCTCTGCAAGCTTGCAAAGCGTTGATGTTAATGAGATTGGTCGTAAGTTGGCGAGGTCTGTTGGAGGCTTCCCAGGTTTGGGAACAGGGATCACGACAGCGGTTTTCCACCTCTCGGGTACGACACCATCAAGCCACACTTTGCTTAGGGTGTCTAGTAGCTGAGGATCAACCATAAACCCTGACTGCTCATTGGAGGTCAAATTCTAAAGTTAAAGCTCAGCTACTTTGGTCATCTGATGAGAAGAGAGGAGTCGCTGGAGAAAGATTTGATGTTTGGAAAGGTTGAGGGTCGCCGGAGAAGGGGTAGGCAGCGAACGTGATGGTTAGATGGCATCCTCGAGGCACTGCAGATGAAGTTATGTGATGTTAGGAAGATAGTGAGAGACCGGAAAGCGTGGCGTGACATGGTCCATAGGGTCACGAAGAGTCGGACACGACTGAACGACTGAACTGAGTAGTTGAGGAAGTGCTGCAGTACTGATGTTCTTGTAAACCTCATACTGAATTTTGTCCAGGCTGGGCGCTGTTTTCCGTTTCGCATCGTCAATTGCAGCCAGCAGCTCAGACATCGAAAAGGGGCTCGTAATTCCATCTGCGTCGGCAGCAGATGGTAGTTTCCATGCGTCTGCAGGGACACCTGCCAAAATAAGATTTACAGCTGGAGGGGGCAGTATATCGTATTTTGGGAAACATTTTCGAGCAGCTTCTTTGGCGAAATCACCCGGCGACAGATTAGCCGCAAAGCATGCTGTTGCTGCTGCGTCAGTAGAACGACGACCGTGTTCTATTGCACGAAACGTTCGCCAGAGTGAGGCATTCGATGATTTATCAGAAAATTGCTCACACCATGCATGCTACTGGCGTCGCGAGAGATCGCGTTCATATCTCCGAGCCTTTGCAGTAAGATAATTCAGTCGTGTACGTGCCTGCCCCGAAGTAGGGTCTCGCGTAGCAGCCAGCTCAGCTTGACGGAGGGCTGCCCACAAGTTAATCAAGCCGAGATCTGGTGCCGGTCGACCTACATCAATCCAGATAGTAGTCGTAGCGCTGTTGAGTGCTCTTTGTACACGGCCAACAAAGAGTGACGGCGAATCTGAAGACATACTGTCGAGACATGAGCGAAAGCTGTCCCAGTTGATCACAGAACATTTGCGGCGTAAAGGGCGGAGACCGATGATGATAGGGTGGTGATCACTTCCCCAGCAGTCTGGCTCCATGTGCCATGAGGTTCCCGCGCCCAACCACCACGTCAAGTCTGGAGCATAGGCAGCACTACGTATGTGACGCACTGGTCGTGTTGCGGTCCCAGGGTGATTAAGCAGAACAAACAGGACATCAGTGAAGGCGTCCCGCATACGCCTACCACGAGGGCTTGCAGTCGGATACACCTATCCGGGTGAGGGGTGTTAAAGTCGCCTCCGACAGAATTGGACAACCGGGGTAATGCCGACGAACACTTAATAATCAGCCAAGAATAATACGGGAAGGGGCGCCTCCAGCTGGTCGAACGTAATATATATATATTCTCCTGACGCAAGCCAACGCAAGGGCATTAGTCTAATCTGCTTATTTTCAGCTGCCAGGGAATTCCCCGGAAGCTCTCTATTACATTTGTTCAGCCCCTATATAGCGTCAAGCAGGTAGCTAAGCTCCTGATCAGTACGGAGTGTACCGGTCTCAATTTAGACAACCTGAGGGCTGTGTAATGTCTCCTGGCCTAACTGAAATGTATTTTCGTTTGTCAAAGTGCAATAATTAGTGAAGAATGACCAGCTAATGCTTGTGCTTCAGGAACAAAGAGTCAGCACAAAAGTTGTAGACTATCTCTGAAGACGTCTAGTTGCGCTGTTTCCGCCAAGGTGCGATTTACATACATTTCAAAGACATCTGTCAGGTGACTAGCTGGTCGATCCACATCCTTCACCCACCGCGGACACAAAGCTTAATCGTGAAAAGCGTTCCAGAGGACCGTTGAAGTTTCTTCTGTGGGGCGCGTCTTGTGGGAGGCGGAATTGGCGTCAGCCCAAACGGAAACTTTTTATTGCGCTAGTTATTCTTAAAAGCCGTTAAGCGCATTAACTTGCGTGAACACGCCGTAGCGTGCTGTAACATTTTAGTAAGCTATTCTTCGAAACGATACACACATTTTGTATTGACACCATGTTGCTCAAGTCTATAAGTAAAACGTTACCTGATTGGCCTTGTTTATTAATAATATTTATATATAGCACAGTATCGCCAGCGCATTTTCTTTTCCTTCTTCCTAAAGCCACAATAACAGGTGGAACAGCCACAGAGCCAGTAGCAAGCCCATGGATTTTCTTTTCCTTCTTCCTACAGTCTCAACACAGCTGCCTCGTGCAGCGCATGTGTTGCGGTAGGCTAGATGCATATTTTTCGGAAGTGGCTTGATAAGCAGTTCTCAGTGAATGTGTTGATGGATGGAGATAAGGATGGGGTCGTTAGTCCATCATGTTGAGTCCATCATGTTCTTGTCCACTTGCTGCTCGCGCCTTCTGCTGATGCCACTATCGCTATCCCACTTATCGAGACACTGGCTATAGCGAGCAGCATGGCAACATCACGCGAGAGAATCGAGTAACTTTTGCTCCCAGCTCAACCATGCTCACACGAAAAAAAGGAGCAATATTTAATTTCATTGTTCAATATTTAGGAACTATACATATGGCGAGAATGAATCTTATGCAGTCAGAGAAAGGACGAAGAATTAATCTGACCGAAAAAAATTGCATTCAAACCAGGCCCTTTATTTACGCATCAGTTCTTTGCAGGGTCTTCAATCATGGCGTGTTTTTAGGAATGACGTCCTAGCGTAAGGAACATTGGTTGGCTTTTCTGCTTACGGTTCTGGCATCTTCAGCAGGAAGTTATGTGCACTTTCCTTTGTTGTTAATCTTGTGTATTTCCTGTTCTACTAAAACCTTTTCTAAACACAGTCATCTCCAGGCCCAGACGGGCTAGTAACAAGGTTTTATTTAACCTTCATCGAAATCCTTGGCCATCTTTTGCTTCAAATTGTTAACATCTTTTTGGAAAGCGGCATCGAACCGCCCTCGTTCAGCTCAGGACGCATCGTCTTGCTTCCGAAGGAGGGTAGGGCGAGTCCTTCGTTTTGGCGACCAATTACCTTCTCAGCCCCGATTATAAGATGGTAGTTACGCTTCTTGTTCGGAGGCTCCGGGACCATTTGCAGGATCTGATATCCCCATATCTGTCCTGCGCGGTTCCCGGTTGGTCAGTGTTCGCCCTGTTAACTTTAACGAGAGATGTGTTCGCTTACGCTAGTGCAAAAGACGTGACAGGAGTCTTTATTGCACTAGACCAAGCCAAAGACTTTTACAGCTTGGATCACCGCTACCTTTTCGCCGTGTTGCGCTTCTTTGGCCTATCCCAGGAGTTTATCCGCCTTGCCCGCTCTCTCTACGCATTCCCCGGGCTAGGGACCCGACCAGCCTTCTCTTAATCTAAGCCAATGTCAATAAATGTTTTCATCATCATCTACGGATATCTTTCCAGTGAACTACTGGTAAATGGTTACATTACCGGCACTTTTCCAGTCTCGCAGTGAGTGAGGCAGTGGTGCCTTGCGCTGTCGCCAGCACTCTTCGTCCTACCTCTAGACCCGCTTCTCCGTAGAGTAACAGCGGACAGACACATACGGGGATTTCTGCTCGTAGAACAGGAGACTGTTGCCATTTCGGCGTATGCGGACGACATCTCCCTCTTTTATGGGATGGGGAAAGTTTCCGTACCTTTCTAAGGGTCTTCTCAGAGTACTCGACCTTGTCAGGGGCTACGCTGAACACGGAAAAAAGCTACGCGTTGCGGTTTTGAAATTTCCAGGGCCCACTACCAGCGGCGGTTCCCATCGTCGATGCGATCCGCGTTCTAGGTGCCATATTGGAGACTAGTGGTGTTTTGGTTCGCACCTCGGACGAAGCCGTCTCGCGTGCGGCACGTGTCTATTCACACGGCAAGCCACCGCATTCAACCTGACGCTGAGCGCAAGACAAACGCAATAAAGACGAAAGTGTGCGCGTTCGCGTTTTACGTAGCGCGAACCGCAGTCTGGCCGCGCCGCACGGCAGGTCGCCTCGCGTCTACCATGAGCCAATGGCTTGGCGCCACATTTGAATGTATCAAATACTAAAATAGTTAAGTCCATCAATTACGGTAACGTCGAGACGTATCAAGTACTAATTAATTAAATAAGTCAATTGAGCTGACGTCACGCAACCTGAAGTCGAGCCAAAAAAGGGTATAAGAAGAGATTGGCGCGCAAATTGAATGTGCCAAAGACTAATATAGAATGAATGAAAACTTTATTTCCACCTAATATAGTTAAAACTAATATATTTAATTGAGTCAGTCAATTAGGATGACGTCACATATGTGACGTCACGCAACCGGAAGTAGAGCCGAAAAAGGACGGAGGAACTGGCGCGCAATTTTAACTGTACCAAAACCTAAAATGGGTAACACGAAGGGAATTAGGCAGCTAAAAGCAACCAGAAGCAACCAACAGCAGCATCCGTGCTTTCGCACTACTTCAATGCAGATTCTGCAGTGCTCTTAAATTTTTGTTTAAGAAATAATTCATTTTAATGAAGTCATTTTCCTCATTTATTTAATAATAACTTTATACAATAAATGTGATTTGCAAAGTTCGAAGCCCCTTCAGAAACTATCATTTCATTTCATTCGCGATACAGTAAGTCGTATGTGTATCTTCTTTCCTAGGTCCAAAGAAAGCAAGCGAATTACAAAAACAATCCCGTGACTAGCGCATTAGGCGCGCCGATTGGGCTGCTGTCAATAGTGGCTTGAGTAAACAAAATCAGCCGCGGAAGTGGCTGCAAGATCCCGCTTGCAGCGGCCTGCCGATATGTCTGCTATTGTTTCTTCGCGTGCATGAGCCAGTTGGTGCCTGTGACGGTGCAAGTTGCATTGAGCTCGGCGACCTGGCTGAGTAAAGTGCGGCCATCGTTAACTTATCAGCCTAGCCCTAGAATTAAGCCGTCGAGTCACGGTCACAGACGATATTGGTTCACTCACACCACGGCTGAGTGCTTGTCACGTGATTGTTTGTGCATTTTGAGGGCGTTCATCAGATCTCGGAAAAACTGAGCCACTAGATTCGTGAGAGTAGCATGAATTCATGCTACTCTCACGCAATGTAAGCATTTCATCTCCCAAAAAATCAATCAGATCTACAGCAGCTTTCACTCCACCGCCGCACCACCAGTCTTTGTCGCAAGCTTTACTCAAGAGACAGAGATTGGTAAAGAGCGGACATATCAGCCATAACTGGCCCAAGGAAATGATGTGCGATTTCTGGCGCTGCCGCCGATCAATAGATAATGCCACCAGTGCGGACATGCGCTCGGCGGCACCCGCTGCCGCGGCAGTCCGCCGGAGCAGACTACAGAAAGTTGTCGAAGGAGGTGGCCGTCTGCACGTGCGGTGCCTGTGCGGCACAGGCCGCATACTTTTATGTCTCTTTTGGCCTCTACGCGGAATGACTGCGGCTTGGAACGACGCCAAGGTGAGCAGCGTTTTTTGCTTAACTACGCTGCATTTCAATAAGTTTAGGTTGACCACGCCGGCCAGTGCCAAATAAATTTCGCAGCTCGTGAAGAGGCGCGCTGCGCACGTCTTGTGGCCAGCCGGCTGTTCAGGCGCAGTTCGTGACGCTCCGGCAGCTTCCAACCACGGCGAGGTGTAATATGTTGTGTTCCTGCGAAACGGGCTTGTATTTCGAACAGTTTAGCTCGGCACGCTGGACAAAATGGCATGTCACCAAGGCACACTGTTGAGCCAACAGGCGTGTTCGCCGGCCAGTGCGGCCAGTCCTGACGCGGTTTGCGGCGGTCTGCGCCACACAAAGTCGCGTGTGAAAGGCAAGCCAACATGTGCTCACGGGCCGAGGTGAGGCCAGGCCGTGTTTCCCACGCCTGACGAGGTTTTGTGAACGGCTAGTTTTGCATTGTGTCGCGTTGCATGCGCTGCAAGCTTCATTGCATCAACTGTTCAGTGCTTTTGAGGAACATTGATGGTTTAGTGGCTGTTATTTCACTCAGTGTAATAATAATAATAATAATGGTTCACAGGAAGGGAAAGGCGCAGTATCTGTCACACTTGTAGCTGTGGACACCTGAACCGCGCCGTAAGGGAAGGGAGGAAGGTGGGAGTGAAAGAAATGCATTTTCAGATAGGTTCGGTTAGCCTGCAGTTCCGGGCCTGTACGTTGCAAAAGTAGCGTTTGTAACAATTTTACGAATGGCAGCTTTCCTGTTCTGAACCATAACTGCTGCTCACCAAGCTTCGGTACGCACCCACATGCAGAGATGTGTGCGTGGTGCAATGGCCTTACAGTTCATTGGAACCTTCTACATCATGTTCATTCTTTTTCCAAAAGCGCTGCATGAACCAATAGACTACAACCGAAGCACGGCAGATGCGGCGAGTGAACGGTGGGGTCTCCCCCAAGCATCAGTATTCCTGTCTGCCCTGAAAAATACATTACTCTTCCTAAAGTAACCGCGACTGTGATTGTGTGCCTTATGTATAATACCTGTTTTTTTTTACATAGCATTTGCCATCTTTCCTGGTGAATTACAACTTTCAAGATCTTTTGATTTCCACCCCTTAGATGAGAAATTCGATGGCTGCATACCCCGAGTTTTTAAACATTGATGCAACATACAAGTTTTTAGATGTACGTCTACGTCATCCACAATGAAGATTCAAATGGTGCTGCGGAAGTAGTCTGTGTGGCCATCCTTTTAAGGGACGACGAAACGAGCTTGAAGTGGCTGTTGGACAAGTTCCAGGAGCTCAATCCCTCGTGGACAGGGACGCGCTGTATTATGGCAGACAAAGCTTTGCTCGAGCGAGATTTGGTCAAGAAGTGTTTTTCTAAGGCACATGTTTTAATCTTTGTGTTTCACACACTAAATACATTTAGGCGGGAGATCACTTGCACAAAGATGGTCATATCAGCCGAACAACGTGATCACATCCTCAAGCTTCTGCAGAAGATAGTGTATACAAGATCAGAAGATGAATTTGCAAGGCTTGAAACACAGCTTGATGCTACAACGCCAGCATCTGTGCTGGATTACTATGAGAGAACGTGGCGAGACATTAAGAATGAATGGCACAAAGGGCCGCAGTTTTTAGCTGGAAGTTTTAACAATACCACAAACAACCGCCTCGAGAGCAATAACAAGAAGCTGAAAAGTGTTGTTCCTCTGTACTGCTCTCTTGACCAGTTTGTTCCTGCTCTATTCAGTATCTTGACAACTCTGCAGGACGAGAGAGACAGTTTAAATATGCACTTCATAAATACCATGTAGGCAATCATATTCAATCAATGTTTGTACTCCCACCCCTTATATAATACCCCCAATGCGAGGTCTTTAAGGTAATAAAGTGAAGTAAAGTGAAGAGACCATAGGGCTGCAGATTCAGTCTATAAACGACCTGCACGTTTGAAAATTGAGGAGCACCTCCAGCAGTATCAGCTGAAACTAACACCCTATGCTTTTCCATTTGCTAAGCGGAAAGATGAACTTTCAAAGAATGTTGCTATGAAAACTGGCTGTCAATGTCAGTGGCGATGCCAGTCAAGCTCTGGGGAAACCGTGACCCCAGTGCTGGGCTGCACGTGTTCATTTCGGCTCTCAATGTTACTGCCCTGTCATCACATCCTTGCCACGAGAAGAGCTGACGGCCTTAGCCTTTAAGAACAACTGTGTAGTGAAAGGTGGAGCAGAAAGTATTCTCACAGCAAATAACGACTTTTCACAGAAGATGTCTCAAGCACCCCAGTCATATCCGTGACACCAGCAACAACAAAAAAAGGACCAATGACACAGCAACAGAAATGCAAAGCCGTTTATCTACTTTGCAACTACTTGGATAAGCTGGTATCTAAAGAATGCAATGAGAAGTTTTTCCAGCATGTGCAAGCTCTAAATACATTGATAAAGTATTGAAAACAACAGCATAGCAACGATAAAGGAAAGTGTCATCAGCAGTACAACTGCACATCAACAGCTACAGCTCCATAGTGTTTTTCCAGCTCACTCCATTTTCTGAAGCAAGCCAAATGCCAGTCTATCCTTCAGAGCACCTCGACACTGTCAGCCCTATCAGCGAAGATACAAGAGCTCAAATCCCAGAGAAAACTGCCCGGCAGCTTCTGGACATGATCCCTAACCATATACCTTCGTGCAAAAATGCAGGAAAGGGAGAATCAATGCTTTTGCCGAGCCCTATGCTTATAGTTACACCAGTTGATACTGAAGCAGCAGAAACTGACCAGCTCGATAAAATTCAAATGCCAGCAAGGATTAAGCCACGCGGTCGACCAGCAGGGTGCACCGTCACTGTATAATTGGATTGCCGAAGAGGAAAAAAGCCCCAAAAGCCTTTTCAGATATGAGTAGAGCTGAAAGACAACAAAAAATGCTTGGCTGGAGAGAGAGAGATGCCAAACTTTCTTTAGACCAAGGAGTTGTCCTGGGTGAGTGAAATTAAATATTATGCATAACGCATTCGAGGCCCTTGTGGCATACATTGTGCAGGATTTTAATACTCTGCATGTCTGTGTGTAGCAGCTATATGGTGCTTATAAAACATATTGTGCGACCACATTGCTTGTAAGCAGTTGGTGAAATTGTAACGTTTTGGTAATTATTTTGGCTGAGTGCAGTCGATGTTTTTAAAATGTGCTTTTTGAACTTGCATACTATCAGTGAACGGTAAGCCTTCGGATATGCTAAAGTTAGAAGAAAGGCTTGTTTAGAGGCTTCATTCCAGTGTGCTCATAGTCACGTGTTTTTACTTGCAGGCGAAGAAAAAGTTGAAATAATCTCTTTTAGAGTCCCAGAATCCATCTTGGACACTCAACATGACATGACATGAATGACGGGAAAAACCTCTTCACTGCCGATGGCGGATGTGCTGTGCTACACATGCTAGATGTGAAAAGAAAGAACATGAAATGGAAGTGCAATGCTTGCAAGGACTTATTAAGCGAGGCACCGTCAATTGTTTGCGAGTCATGTCTTTGCTGGTGCCATATGTGTTGTCAGAATGTTAAACAGAGCGCTTTACCCGAAGATAAAGCATGGGTTTGTAAACATTGTGCTTGAAGTGTCGCAATGTTTTGTTTTACTATTATTTTTCAGATTGCTTTACCTGAAGTTAGAGCATGGTTTTGTAAAATTTGTGCTTAAGTGTCGTAATGTTTTGTTTATACTGTTATTTTTCACATTGCTTAAGCGAAGCTATAGCATGGTTTTGTGAAAATCGTGAGGTGTTGTAACGTTTTCTTTATACTATTATTTTTGAAATGTGAAAAGGATTTTGGGTCTCCTATGGTACCTTTTTGAAAATAAAGGGTTTAAATGGCTTGAAGAATGTTTTTTTCATAGTTGCATGTTGAGTAAGCCTTGTATTAGCGGATGCACAACTAGGTATTTGCTAAAAGAGCACAGTGAACTTGAATTAAACCATTTCTCTCAATATAAAACAATTCCTTGGTTATGGAATAACCATGGAGTTGGCGTTACTGCATCTAGATAATCTCTCAGTGATTGTTTTCGTGCTGCAAGATCGAAGTACAATTTGAGAATATATGTTTTAAACTTGCAGTTAGTAATGGCCTAGAAGGTGTGACAACTTCCATGCATGCACAATTGGAAAATTGCTAAAAGAACATGCTGTAGAAATGCCTTAAGATTTACAATTTAAGAATATATGTTTAAAGCCTGCAGTTAGTAATGGCCTAGAAGGTATCAAATACTTCCCATGCATGCACAAGTGGAAAATCGCATTGCTAAAAAACATGCTGCAGAAATGCCTTGTGTTGTGACATTACAGTTTGCTACTGTCGGCAAATGGCTAATCCTGCGGCTAACCATATGCCATGGGGAGTAGGTTCATGCCAAGAGGGGAAGGTGGAGAGACGGGTTGAAAGGCCATCTTCCTTGTTCTCGCTAGCCTTGGCTGTTCTCTGCTGGTGCTGCAAAAAGTCCCCCTCGCTGTTGGCTCCACGTTAGTTTTCACGCAGCCACAGAAAGATAAAACGGATGCAGTTTATACGTCTACAGAATAAGAACTCCAGCCTGTGCTGCCTCTATGAGTTGGCATGTACAGCTGCTGCACATCGTCACTTTATCGCGCACATGGAGCTCCATGTGCGCGATAAAGTGACGAGTTGTTCATTCTGCCGTCTAGTGGGCAACCCCATGGAACTGCAGGCATATCGATATGCAAGCCTCGTAGACACTCTTGTAATCACACCACCCTAGCCATGCGCATCTCATTTTATAAATGCACATGAAGTTGTACATAGTTGTACCTTCTCTGTACCTGACAATTTTGTTTAACTTTTTCAATTCCGTGTGGACATAACGCTACGACTTTACCGCAAATTGTAGTCTGGACGGAAACAGTTCATTCTATAACTGAGTTCCGTCTGGACGGAATTCAAGAGGCAAATACTGTTCCGTCTGGACGGAATTCTAGTGGCAATACAGTTTCGTCTGGACAGAACTCTAGCCACAGCCTTAAAAATAAGGTGCAGGAGGTCGTTGAAAGATAAAATAGAGCGCCAATTCTATTGGATTACAGAGATTCCTGCCATTATTATCTTTAAAAATAAGGCAGCAATAGCCTCTTTCAACCCATCTAATTTCTTTGTAATTCTATGTGACCCTTCCTTGAATTTGACATGCGGGTGATCTGATGTATTAGGAGGGGAGGACGCACGACGCTTCTGAGATGGGAAGCCCATTTCAACGTCTGACTGACATATGGCAGAAATCAAGACAGGGTCAGTATCATTTACATCCACAGGCGTGGATGTAAATGTGGTAGGTTTAATATAATCAATTTTTGTACAGGAAATAGAGCAGGAAGACGGGGTTAGAGTACCTATAGCCGATGTTGCAGCCTGCGCGGAAATTATTTGTTCCAAAGCATCGCTGAATGTAATATTTAAACGATCAAGTACCCCAGCAACAGCCTTCTCTAAAGCACCAACAACCGACTTTGTTATACGGGCTTCAACATCAGGAGTTGAGGTGCGGACAACATTTGCGTATGCTATCTGCCTTTTCGCTACCAGGGCATAAGCGTCTGCGCGCGAGCACCTGCCGCGTTGAATGATGTCTAAGACACTCTGCTCATCAGCCCTTTTTGAGCCCTCTTTGGGCAAGTGGGATCATCATCTGTGTGACGACATTGGAAAAGGAAGCAGTCTATAGCCTCAGAAGTGCAGTGATCTGATGCAAGATTACCGCTGCAAACGCGGCAGCGCGTTGCTGACTTGCAAGTTTTGGCATAGCCCGAAGCGCCAGCAATTTTTACATTGTAATGGACGAAAATGCAAAGTGTCAATACGGTATATAATTGGGCAAAGTTTAATTTCACATGGGCAAGAGGACCTTGCAAATGTGGCAATAACTAACTTCGTTGGTACGCCTGAGCCCCCAGCCTCTCTGCTAGAGCGGCAAACTGAAAAGATGCCAGCAATGGCCTCATGAAGGTCTTCAAGAATCTGCCAGCGTAGCGGAGGAATCAACCCCGCGGATTATTCCTTTCACGAATGCAAGCTCCTCTAAAGTAAATGCCTTCAAAAGCAATGACGCAAATGAAATACAATGCAATAAGCCAGCAACGTCATTCAAGCCATCAGATTTGCATAACGCTCCTCTTCTACCAAAATGTTTTATTTATTTATTTATTGATACTGGGATCTTTTACAAGACCTTCGCAGGGTGGGCACACAATATAGAAGTACACCAATGCTGGAAACAACACAGGATCTTAGTATGAACAACACAATTGCAAAAGTACAAACGAAACACAGCAATGTAGCGGTACAACAATATAAAAAGACTAAAGGTGGTTTTCAAACTGTTTTAGTGAAGTTTGCGTTACTGCATCATTAGTTAGATTATTTCAGTCTGTAATCGTTCTGGGGAAAAAGGAGTGCTTAAAGGTGTTAACAAGTGCGTGTAATGGTGTTACTGTAAAATCATGCCGTTGTCTTGTGTTGTATCCCGAAGAGAACGATATAATATTGGATGTGTCAATATTGTACTGGCCTGAAAAAAAAAAACTTTAGGCGACAGATGCGCTTTCTGTGAGACTGGAAGCAAACCCATTTGATTAAGAAGAGCAGTGATAGATGTGCTGTTATATGAATTGTAAATAAACCGTACTGCTTTGTTAAATTTAGGGAAAGGATCCCATATTATGACGGCATATTCTAGCATAGGGCGAATAATAGTGTTATATGAAAGTGAACGTACACGGGGGGGGGGGGGGGGAGGGGCTGAGCTTCAGAACACGTCGGAGGAAAATTAGTTTGCGTAGGGCATGCATTAGCTGCAACGTTGTCAACATGATCTGTCCAGGAGAGGTTATTGCAGATCCGCAGGCGCGGTAACTATCTCACTTGTTTTCTGCGGACACCTCAACCGCGCCTTAAGGGAAGGGAGGGTGGCTGTTGTGGCTGTAGGAAGAAGGAAAAGAAAATGCACGGGCCTGCTACTGGCTCTATGGCTGGGCCACCTCCGCTGCCTCGTGCAGACAGAAGAAAAAAATAGAGAAGAAACAAAAGGATGAGGGTGAGAAAGACGCGCGCCGCAACATGAGCCGTCGTCCACCACCGAAACGGTGGCGGGTGCAATGACGGCCTACAACAGATAAATATTCTGTGGCAGGCTAGCCCCCGCCGCAAGCGGCGGTGACCTACCTGTCCCAGCCCCATAAGGGGGAGGGTGGCTGATTTATTATTTATAGGAAGGGAAAGGCGCGGTAACTGTCTCACTTGTTTTTCTGTGGATACCTCAACCGCGCCGTAAGGGAAGGGAGGAAGATGGGATTGAAAGTGGAAAGAGAAAAAGAGGAGCCGTAGTGGAGGGCTACGGAGTAATTTCGACCACCTGGGGATCTTTAACGTGCGCTGACATCACACAGCACACGACGCCTCTTCGTTTCGCCTCCATCGAAACGCAGCCGCCGTGGTCGGGTTCGAATCCGGGTACTCCGGCACAGTAGTCGGGCGTCTTACCACTGCACCACCCCGGCGGGGCGGGGAGGGTGGCTAGTAGTGCTACGCACTAGAAGAAGAGAAAGAGAACGACGCGTGTCGCAAGAGCCGTCATCCACCACTGAAAGGTAGCAGGTGCAATGACGGCCTACAACAGATAAAAATATGGTGGCAGGCTAGCCCCCGCCGCAAGCGGCAGTGTCCTACCAGTCCCGACCCCGTAGGGTCAGGAGCAGCCATTCCACCCTCCCTCTAGAATTATTGGAACGCGTTCGTTGTGGTACTCCTTCAAGCGTGACATTGGTTGGCGCACCGTTGCTCTTATAGCGTTGATTTCCTTGGTCCGCATTTTTCGTAATGCCTCTCATATCCTCAATTAATACAGAAATAAAAGTTAGAACAATTCACCAGACTTCTTCAACAGCTGCAGAGCTAACCGCTGTTCGTGTCGCAATTAGGCATATCAGTCAGCAGAGCCCCCAGCGGTGGTCTATTTTCACGGATTCATAAGCAGCCCTTCAAACCCTAAAAGGCGCTCTTCGCCGTGGAGCCCATGAACAACTCGTTGCAGAAATATGACGAATTTATCACTGTGCAATTAATGGAGGAAATGAAATCATCTTCCAATGGCTTCCAGGACACAGCGGCATACCGGGCAATCTTCGGGCGGACCAGGTCGCACGAATAGCCCACCAAGACAGCGATTGTGTGTTGATTCCCTTTTCCAGGCAGACGCAGCGGGCAGGCTTCATGCACTTGCGCGGGAACACACACTCTCCTTGTGGAATTCTGGCCAGTTTGCGAACTGCCGCTTAAAATCCATGGACCCTGACCTGAACCTCCGCCTTCCACCTGGCCTACCCCGACGCAAAGAAACTTTGCTGTGCCGCCGGTGGGTTGGTGTAGCATTCACAAACTCGTATTCTTTTATGATAGGCATGGCAAACAGCCCTGCATGTACAAACTGTGGATGCGACGAGTCTATAGGCCACATTCTTTGTGTTTGCCCGATATACAGTGAGGAAAGGCAGTGTCTGTGCCGTACGCTGGAACATCTAGATGAACGCCCATTGACTGAAATTAAGATTTGAGGTCCCTGGCGACGGCGATCGTCCGTGGTGAAGACCTCCCAGGCACTGCTCCGCTTTATGAGAAGCACAGGCCTAATCGAAAGACTATGAGTTTTCTATGATATGACTGTGGCGTGATTTGATGTGGCGTGTCTGTCATCAGTGTTATGTGACTGTACTAACTTCAACTATCCCTCTGTCACAACTTTTATATCCACTCATCCCCTTCCCACAGTGCAGGGTAGCAAACCGGTTGCTTTTACTGGTTAACCTCCCTGCCTTTCCTTCTCATCTTCCTCCTCCTCCTCTGCAAGTGTGGGATTAGCGGAATGACGTCCCGCTCTTTGCGTGGTATTCTAACCACGTGACATTCTCATGCAACTACACTGTAACATGACTAATCTTATAGCCACGTGACATGACCGGAGCGCAGTAAGAGTACGGTACTCGAACTCACGACCTTTAGAGAACCAGACCCCACGATCAATACGGGATTCGAACCCATGGCCTTCACGAAACTCGATCCCACTATATTTACGGGATTCGTACCCTGGTCTTTATGCGACTCGAACTCACTACCTTTAGACGGGTTGAACCCATGACGTTTACAGAATTCGGACCTGCATATCTCACACAACTAGAAAGAATAAGACATATCCAGGTATCTCGCGGAATATCATCAACACATCTCGCGAACAAATAGCGCGGAATCGCACCAAAAAGTATTGCGGACGCGAAGCTTTCACCATCAACAGAGAAAGGTTTTCGCCTTAAAAAGCGTCGGCTTCACAATTTTGACTCGCATTACGTCATATATTCTTTTTGCCATTCGCTGCGCGGGCCGCCACTCAACTTCCACCTTAAAAGCTATCGCACATGCAGAAAAACCGGCACTGAGCAAGCAGCACAGCAATAGCACGCCCTGGAGAACTGACGAAGGAAGGAAGGAAGGAAGGAAGGAAGGAAGCAAGCAAGCAAGCAAGCAAGCAAGCAAGCAAGCAAGCAAGCAAGCAAGCAAGCAAAGCAAAGCAAGCAAGCAAGCAAGCAAGCAAGCAAGCAAGCAAGCAAGCAAGCAAGCAAGCAAGCAAGCAAGCAAGCAAGCAAGCAAAGCAAAGCAAAAAAAAAAAAGCAAAGCAAAGCAAAGCAAAGCAAAGCAAAGCAAAGCAAAGCAAAGCAAAGCAAAGCAAGCAAGCAAGGAAGGAAGGAAGGAAAAAAGGGAGGGAGGAAGGAAGGAAGGAAGCAAGGAAGGAAGGACAAACTTTATTTAGCCCTATGTTATTTTTGGGCGGTTTTTGGGGCGTCTTCAGAGGTGTATCCTTGTTGCATCCACAGGAGTCCTCTCCGCCGACCTCGTCCACTTTACAAAATGGCCGATTGCCCTCAGTCCAGGGCTCCGCAGGCCACTGCCAGCTGTTGAGCTCTCTGTACCAGACCACACTGGTCTTTGCAGTGGTCGCTAGACAGCAGAGTCTCCCATTGCTCCGCACTCGAGTTTCGAATTTTTGGAACCCCGTTTATATTTTGAAAGGCCCATGTGATGTGATATAGCGTGGGTTTTTCGTCGCACCATGGACATCTGCCCGCGTATATGGCAGGGTGCATTTTGTTTAGTATGTATAGGTGTGGGTATGAATCTGTCTGCAAATGTCTCCAAATGACAGCTTCCTCTCTGTTGAGAGAACTGGGCTGTGGGCGATATCTCATTCTTCTACCTCTGTAGTTTTTTTAGTATGGCCGAGTATGTCTTGGGTGCTGGGAAAAGTTCCATGGTCTAGTCGGATACTCGGAAAGTAGTGTATGCTCGAGCCATTCTTGCCACCCCCTTGTGCCCCGGCACCCACATAAGTTTGTTCGCGACGTCTTGTTTTCTTAGTGGTTTTTATTTTTTCGCGCGCTTTGAGGAGTATACGGATCGTGTGATGACCAACCCTACCATTCATGTATTTTCGACAGGTTATTTGAGAGGCTGTGAGTATCGTTATCGAGCGCCAGGGTCTATACCCCTCCACCACCGCTAGACCAACGGCTACTTCCTCGGCCTCTGCTACCGTACATTGTCGCATAGACGCTCTGGTCACTTCGGGTGGAGAAGAATGGACCACCGTGGCCACTGCAATATTGTTGTCTCTTACTCTCGAGGACGCATCTGCATTCACGTTTGTGTCTTCAGGAGTGCGTTTTCTAAATGAATTCTTCCCTTGCTTCTGTTCTGCCTCGGTGGAGGTTGGTGTCTATGTTTCTCGGGATTGGAGCTACCCTGTGGGACTTGCGAAGTTCGTCGGTGATCCATTTCTCGCATCAGCTCGCAGTATCCGAGTCTCTGTAAGAGCGGTTTTCCAGTCGTTGGTCTGCAGCAGCCTGAGTTTTTGCGACTCAAGCTGTGCCTCGCGTAGAGCTTCGAAGATGTTTTGCAATCCAAGAGCCATGAGTTTTTCTGTCGATGTGTCGCGGTAGTCCGAGCGCTGTTTTATATGCTTTGCATAGCAGGGCATCCGCTTGTTCCACTTCGCTTTTGTTGTGGCACTGGCTGTACATAATTCGGCTCACTACCAGGTTTCTGACTAGTTGTAGTGTGTCCTCTTCGCGCGTGCCATGCCGCCTGTTGGTGATGTGGGTGATCATGCGTGTTACTTGTAACGTTTATGCTTTGAGAAGGGTAAAAGTGTGAGTACTGCGTTGGCTGGATTGAACCCACATACGCAATATTCTTATCGTTGTCTTTTCCGGGATGAGAATTCCTTCCAGGTAGATCTTGAGTTTTAGGTCCTCACTGGTTGGGGTGGTCCGGGTTTTTTTGTCTCTCCACACTCGAAGCAGTTCCGATTTCTTGGTCGAGCGTGCGAGCCTTCTTTCTCCGAGATATTGCTGTACACAGGAGGCCGCTTCCTGTAGTTTTTCTTCCTTCTCCCCGATGGAACCGGTGTTCGTCCAGACTGTTATGTCGTCTGCATACATGGCGTGCCTGATGCCTTCGATCTTCTCTAGTTTTCGTGCTAGACCTATCATAGCTATACTGAAGAGGATTGGTGAGATGACTGACCCTTGGGGTGTTCCCTTGTTTGGCGCGTGAATTTTGTTCGATCAAAGGTCTCCCATGCCGATGGTCGCAGTTCCATCTGACAGGAAGGCTTTGACGTACCCGAGGATTCTGCGTCCGCAGTCCAGCTCGTCTAGGCCTGTAAGGATCGCTTCGTGACTGACGTTATCGAATGCTACCTTGATGTCGAGGGCCATTATGACGTTTTCATCCGTTCGGGGAGCACATCTTGTATTTGAAGGAGTACGTCCTGCGCCGAGAGTTCTGCTCTGAAGCCGAATTTAGTATGGGGTACATGATCACTATCTTCCATGTAATTTTTGTTGTCTGAACGTTATCACCCACCCGTGAAGCTTTCCAAGACATGACGTGAACGATATGGGCCTCAGATTTTCAATTTGGAGCTTTTTGCCAGGTTTAGGGATCATAATTACTTCGGCATGTTTCCAGTTCTGGGGAACCGTCTCCACCTCTCACTATTAGTGTTTGTTTAGAAAGCTTACGAGCTATTGTATAAGATCGTCACTCAGGTTCCATATCAGAACTGACGAACAATGAACGCGCCCAGGCATACACGAAAAAAGAGAGCAAGTTTCCATTTTTTTCAAGGCGAAAACTTTCATTTGCTCATACTGTCGTTCGCAAGCGTCACATTTTGCGTCCACGCTAGGTCACGTAATGCCACCCAAGTTGTTGGCCACCATAGGTCAAAGTGGGCCATCCTGGACCCACGCCCCCAAAGGGGGTAGAATGCAGGTCTTAATACGCTTTCGTTACTTGGGAGACGGTAGCTGGCAGCTGACATGGCCGAGCCCTAACTGAGCGCAGGGCTTCTGGACATTACGTTTCGCAGGCGCTTACAACTCGGGCCTCTCCTTTCACATGGGAGGATGATATAATGTCTGCCAAGACCACTGCATTCACGTTATCCTTAGGTCACGCAGGCACGTTCGTACAGCTCGTTTATAGCGGGGCTTTATATGTTGGCTGGTAGCTTACGATATCGCGTCGTACCGATCCAGACGTCCTGGCGGAGCCTTTTATATGGCGCTTCTTTGAACGCTGCACCACACAGCCTATAGAAGCAAATGCAGTAAAACCGGGAATCAGCTGTTTCAAACCAAGGCTTTCATCTTCTCGCATTCGGGGGCCCAAAGCGCCACGCAATTTTGTTTAGCAAATTTCAAGGTTATACGGAAGACGAGAATAAACACCTAGGCAGTTAGAGAAAATATCAGGAATTAATTAGCAGAAAAACTGCATTCAAACCAGATTCTTTTTCTGTGCTCCGAATTCTCTTCACTAAATCATTGAAGCGTGGCGTGTTTTCTGGAATGACATGCTGGCTTACCGAGGCATTGGTCAGCATTATATGCAATTTTTCTACCCCTATGAGACTGTGTAAGAGGCGATGGAAGCAACTGAGAAGTGCTGAAAAAAAATTAAAGAGCACTGCAGAACCTGCATTGGAGTATTGCGAAAGCTCGGATGCTGCTGTTGGTTGCTTCTAGTTGCTTAATTCACTTCCTGTTTACCCATTTTAGTCTTTGGTACTTTGAAATTGCGCTAATCCCTTCCTATGCCCTTTTTCGGCTCTGCTTCCGGTTGCGTGACATCCTTGACGTCACATCCACTACGGCACATTCACTCCCACCTTCCTCCCTTCCCTTATGGCGCAGTTAAATGTGACAAATACGGCGCCTTTCCTTTCCCGTGAACTGGGCATGTTGTTTACCGCGTCTTTGTTCACGCTTTCTTCACGCTCTGTAGAAAGAAGGAAAAGAAAATGCACGGGCGTGCTGCTGGCTCTGTAGCTGAGCTACCTCCGCTGCCTAGTGCAGACAGAAGAGAAAATAGAGAAGAAAAGAAAGGGGGAAAGAAAGACGCGCGCCGCAACAACAGCCGTCGTCCACCACCCAAGCGGTGGCGGCTGCAATGACGGCCTACAATAGAAAAAAATTCGGTGGCAGGCAAGCCCCCGCCGCAAGCGGCGGTGGCCTACCTGCCCCAAGCCCGTCAAGGCAGATGGTCGCCGCTTTATACAGCTGGATAACGTAACAACACCTGTGACACTCCTGGCGGAGAGAGCGGGAGTTAGGCCGCCGTTCATGCGCACCGCCGTCTCTCACCGACGGCGCGAGTTGGTCGCCCACATTGATTGATTCTTACTTAAGTTCAGGACAACCCAGAGGGCTATGGAACGAAAAATGGTAGGAGTAACATTAAGAGATAGAAAGCGTGCAGTGTGGGTCAGAGAAATAACTCAAGTTACCGACATTCTAGTAGAAATTAAGAAGAAGAAATGGACATGGGCAGGACATCTAGTGCGAAGAGAGGATAACCGATGGTCGCTGAGGGTAACAAACTGGATTGCAAGGGAAGGAAAGCGTAGCAGGGGGCGGCAGAAAGTTAGGTGGGCGGATGAGATTAAGAAGTTCGCAGGGGTCAAGTGGATGCAGCTAGCACAGAACCGGGTTAAGTGGAGAAATATGGGGGAGGCCTTCGCCCTGCAGTGGGTATAATCAGGCTGATGATGATGATGATGATTGATTGATTGATTGATTGATTTATTAAAACTTTAATTTCCACCGATTTAGGAGGCCCCCTACTCCCCGCTCCTGGCACGCAGGCCTGAGGAACGGGGGCTGGAACCTCTGCGACTAAGGACTGGCGAATATACATTGGTTATTCGCGGCCTCAGCCGCAAGGCGGACGGCTTTCTGCTGGTCAGCGGGGACGTCGCTTCGCAGCAGGGTTACCCAGGCTTCTCTACTTTTAATGTTGTCCCTAGCGCCTGGAGACTTAGGACATTCCCAGAGTATGTGGTCGAGGGTCTCCCTCGCTTCGCAGGCTTTACATTTATCGTTTTTTCTCTCATCTATCTGGGTGTGAAACAACCAGACAGGGTTCGGGAAATTTCCGGCTTGTAATCGCCGCAAGGCTATGGCCTCTTTATTATTTAAGCTAGGATTCGGTGGCGGCATCAGACGTATTCCTAATCTATAATTTTCGATTATTTCTTTATAGGTTTGCAAACGTTCGTCCATCGCCTGGCAGTCGGGCGGCTCCGCGTTTGTGCGGAACTAGAGATCTCGGGCTAAATCATGGGCCGCCTCGTTGCCGGGGACGGACGTGTGTGCTGGGACCCAAATTATGGTGATTTTGCGATCGATTTTAGTTGCAGCTTTTAGAATTCGGGCGGCTTCTTGCGAGACCCTGCCTTTTTCGATATTCCAGAGAGCAGTTTTACTGTCGCTAAAGATCAATCTAGCCTTCGTTCCGACGCAAGCGAGCGCTATTGCGACCTCTTCAGCCGTGTCTATGTTTCTGCTTCGGATGGTGGCAGAGACGACTGGTGCACCGCTACCATCGACTACCGCGGCGACTGCCGCCCCTGATCGGCCGCTTGCAGCGTCTATGTAGGCAACTTCTTTTACTCTGAATTCTTTTGCACTTTTAACCAGTGCTTCTGCTCTCTCCTCCCGTCTCTCCTTGTGGTATTCTGGGTGCATGTTGCAGGGGAGAGGACGGACAATGATGTTCTCGCGACATTGTGGTGGTAGGGCAACCTTGTCGGCTGTGCCCCTATCTATTTTTCGACCCACCCATCCTAAGACGGTTCGACCCGTGCTCGACCTACTTAATCTTTCATGTTGGGCGATTCTCACCGCTTCAGCAAGTTCCGTCCAGCTATTATGCACTCCCATTTCTATCAGGCGTTCCGTAGAAGAGGAGATGGGTAGACCCAGCGCCCTCTTGACGTAACGCCTGATGACTGCGTCTATCTTATCTTTTTCATTGGTCCTGATGTTGAGGAACGGTGTGGGATAGCATATTCGACTTATTATGTACGCCTGCATCAGTCTCAAGAGGCTTCTCTCTTTGAGGCCTCTGCCTTTGAATGCAATCGTCCTAAATATCCCTGTTACTTGCGTCACGTAGGTAGTGAGTTTTTTTATCGTTCCGTCGTTATACCCATCCTCTTGAATAAAAAGTCCGAGGATTCTGA
Source organism: Amblyomma maculatum (assembly GCF_055883805.1). NCBI lineage: Eukaryota > Metazoa > Arthropoda > Arachnida > Ixodida > Ixodidae > Amblyomma > Amblyomma maculatum. The sequence goes on along the minus strand of NC_139351.1, from coordinate 63,872,140 downwards.
TTTGCTGGGCTCTTGGTACGGTTTTGCCGTCGACCTTAATTTCTACGTTAAAGTCACCCTTGCACCTCATTGATTTTGGATCATTCGGAATTTTTGCGGAAAGTTCGGATTTTTGCGGAGAGCACGAAAGACCGCTTTCGGCCGCGTAGGACACAATGGTGTCCGCCGCCGCCTGTAGGCGTTCCTCTATGCTGCCATCGCTGCCATTGTTCATCCAGAGATTAACGTCGTCCGCGTAAATGCTGAACTTCAGGTCTTTTATGACTTTAACAGCAGCAGGAAGGCCTCTCATCACCACGTTAAAAAGGAAGGGGGAGAGCACCGAGCCTTGCGGAGTTCCTTTACTTCCCAGGTGGACAGAGGGGGATTCTTGGTCCTGAAACTTTAGTTTCAACGTCCTGTTTGTCAGGAAATCCATTACGTAATTATATGTCCTCTCGCCGACTCCTAATTCCTTTAGTCCCGCGAGAATTGCCTGGTGTTTTACGTTGTCAAATGCTTTTGTTAGATCTAGTGCTAGAATTACCTTCGCGTCTCTGGATTTCGAGTCAATTATGTCATGTTTTAATCGGAGCATTACATCCTGTGTGCACAGGCCCGGTCAAAACCCGACCATCTCGTGCGGCCACAGGTCGTTTTTCTCCATGAAATTAGTTAGCCTTGTTTGGATTACGCGTTCCATAAGCTTTCCAATGCATGAGGTTAGAGAAATAGGTCTGAGGTTTTCCGATTTCGGGGGCTTGCCAGGTTTTGGAATTAGCACAACGTTTGCAGTTTGCCACTGCTGGGGAAGACGACCGCTACTCCATACTTCTTGCATGTAGTTGGTGAGTGCCGTTATGGAAGCGTCGTCTAGGTTTCGTAGCATTTTATTTGTTATTTCATCGGGGCCAGGAGCTGATCGCGTTTTTAAGCTCAGGATTTCGGCTCTAACTTCCGCTTCTGAGATGGGCGAGTCGAGGGCCTCGTTCGGTGGGCCCGCGTATTGCCTAAGAGGGAGGGATGTTGTATCGCCGACATATGTGTCTACGAGTTTAGTTATTAGTTCCGCGTCAGTCCCCTCGAACGCGTGTCTTGCCTTTGCTATTGTTGTGTTTGACTGTGTTTTCGAACTGTCGGGATCAAGAAGATATCGTAACAGGCTCCACGTCTTTGAAAGGCTCATGTTGCCCTCCATTTCATCGCACCTGTTACACCAGTTTTGCTCCCAGAGTTTAATTGCATAATCCTCAATTTCCTTCATAAATCACTGCCTTGTCGTGGCGGAGGGGCTTGCGAAACTCGATGAAGTCGTGAGCTCTGCTGTGTAGGGCCACCCAAGATAGACAGGTCACGGCAGAGAGTTCTGACAAAATGTGATTCACTGGAGAAGGTAATGACAACCCACTCCAGTATTTCCTGCCAAGAAAACCCTATGGCCAGTCACAATACCATTAATGATATGACGCCGGAAGATGAGCCCCCCAGGTTGGAAGGCGTCCCACATGTTACTGGGGATGAACAAAGGGCGATTCCTAGTAGCTCCAGGACGAATGAAGCGGCTGGGCTAAAGCCAAAAGGACGCTCAGTTGTGGATGTGTCGGGAAGCGACCGGAAAGTCCGATGTTGCAAGGAGATATATCACATAGCAACATGGAATGTAAGATCTATGACGCAAGGTAAACTGGATGTCGTCAAGCGAGAAATGAACCGATTGAACATTGATATCTTGGGTATCAGCGAGCTCAAGTGGACCGGAATGGGAGAATTTAACTCAGGCGACCATTATGTCTTTTATTGTGGGCACGAATCCAAGAGAAGGAATGGGGTCGCTCTCATAGTAAACAGAAGAATGGGTAAAGCAGTGCTAGGGTACAACCCCAAAAATGACCAAATGATTTCACTTCGGATCCAAGGTCACCCTCTCAACATAACAGTTATCCAAGTCTATGCACTGACCACTACTGCTGAAGAAGCTGACGTTGAGAGATTTTATGCGGACCTACAATGCCTTTTAGACCGCACCCCATCATCAGACTTCGTTTTTCTCGTAGGAGACTGGAATGCTAAGGTCGGGAGTGAAGAAATATCCGGAATTGTAGGCAAGTTCGGTCTTGGCAAGTCAAATGAAGCTGGACAGAGGCTAGTAGAGTTTTGTCAAGAAAACAACCTGACCATAGCGAATACTCGTTTTCAACAGCACAAGAGGCGCCTGTACACATGGACTTCACCGGACGGTCTGTACAGGAATCAGATCGATTATATTCTTTGCCGGCAGAAATGGAGAAGCGCTATACAAGCAGTAAAAACAAGGCCTGGGGCAGATTGTGGCACCGGTCATCAGCTTCTTGTTGCCAAAATTAAGCTTCGATTGAGGAAAACTCAGAAAACTAGAAGGCCTTTCAGGTATGATCTGGATCAAATTCCATTAGAATATGCTGTGGAAGTGAGCAATCGATTTCAAGAATTAGATCTAGAAGACAGAGAGCCCGAAGAGATGTGGACTGATGTTCGTGATATAATACAAGAAGTTGCTACTAAGGTAGTTCCAAAGCAAAAGAAATGCAAGAAAGCAAACTGGTTATCTGAAGAGGCTTTGCAAATAGCTGAGGAAAGGAGGATGGCAAAAGTTATGGGGGAAAGAGAAAGATACAAGGTTCTCAATGCGGATTTTCAGAAAATAGCAAGGAGAGATAAGAATGCCTTCCTGAACATACAGTGCCAAGCAGTTGAGGACAACAGCCAATTAAGGAACACAAGAGCTCTGTACAAGACAATCAAAGATATCAAAGGAAGCTTCTGTGCTAAGATGGGCGTGATAAAGGACAAACGAGGCAAGGACCTCACTGACGCCTCAGAGATAAAGAAGAGGTGGCAGGAATACACAGAAGAACTGTACAAGAAGGATCCGAATGTGCAAACCCAACATAAAACGGTTGTGATTACTGATCTCGAGCCGGGCATCCTGAAGAGTGAAGTTGAATGGGCCTTAGCCAGTCTTGCTAAGAAGAAAGCCAGCGGAAGTGATGGCATTCCAGCTGAGTTGCTTCAAAACCTCAACCATGACGCTGTTAGCATTCTGCATACATTATGTCAGAAGATTTGGACAACTCTGCAGTGGCTACAGGATTGGAAGAGGTCAGTTTACATCCCCATTCCAAAGAAAGGCAGTGCCAAAGATTGTTCCAACTACCGCACGATCGCACTTATTTCGCATGCTAGCAAGGCGATGTTGAAAATCCTCCAAGGTAGGCTGCAGCAGTATGTGGATCGGGAGCTTCCGGACGTGCAAGCTGGGTTTCGCAAGGGCAGAGGAACTAGAGACCAAATTGCCAACCTCCGCTGGATCATGGAAAAAGCAAGAGAGTTCCAGAAACCCATCTACTTCTGCTTTATTGATTATGCGAAAGCGTTTGATTGCGTAGATCACAGCAGATTGTGGCAAGCTCTCCAAGAGATGGGAGTTCCAATTCACTTCATCTGTCTCCCCAGGAACCTGTATGAAGGACAAGAGGCCACAGTCAGAACTGGGCATGGTCTTACCGATTGGTTTCCGATTGAGAAAGGAGTGAGGCAAGGTTGCATACTGTCACCCTGCCTATTTAACCTATATGCAGAGTGCATCATGAGGAAGGCCGGTCTGGACGAGTCTTCATATGGAGTGAAGATTGCTGGAAAACGTATCAACAACCTTAGATATGCGGATGATACCACTTTAATGGCAGAAAGTGAAGTGGAACTCAAGAGACTTCTGATGCACGTACAAGAAGAGAGTGAGAAGTTCGGGCTTAAACTGAACATCAAAAAGACAAAGATCATGGCGTCTTGCCCTATCAAGTCCTGGAGCATCAATGGACAAGAAGTGGAAGCTGTGACAGATTTTCTCTTCTTGGGCTCCAAGATTACCTCGGAAGGAGACTGCAGCCATGAAATTAGGAGACGCCTGCTTCTGGGAAAGAGAGCAATGGTTAGCCTTGACCGCCTAGTAAAGAGCAGAGACATTAGTCTGCCAACCAAGATCCGTATAACTCGTGCTATGGTCTTTCCAGTTGTGATGTATGGATGCGAGAGTTGGACTGTGAAAAAGGCTGACCGCCGATGACGCGTTTGAATTGTGGTGCTGGCGAAGACTCTTGAGAGTTCCTTGGACTGCCAGAAGATCAAATCAGTCGATATTGTCGACCATAAACCCTGACTGCTCATTGGAGGGTCAAATTCTAAAGTTAAAACTCAGCTACTTTTGTCATCTGATGAGAAGAGAGGAGTCGCTGGAGAAAGATTTGATGTTGGGAAAGGTTGACGGTCGCCGGAGAAGGGGTAGGCAGCGAACGCGATGGTTAGATGGCATCCTCGAGGCACTGCAGATGAAGTTATGTGATGTTAGGAAGATAGTGAGAGACCGGAAAGCGTGGCGTGAAATGGTCCATAGGGTCACGAAGAGTCGGACACGACTGAACGACTGAACTGAACTGAACAATTTCCTTATTGTGCCTGGCTATTTTTCGCCTTTGGTCTCAGTTGCATCTCTGACACCGGAGGCGTCTTTCCATACCTTTTTTTGCTTCCCACATGTGTAGGAGTTTCCTGTAGACTGTTTTCGGTGCATCGTCCCCCTCTAGGGTAATGGTAGCGGATTTGACGTGGTGCGTGAGGGTTTCTGCCCAATCGTCGATATTTTCTTTATTTTCGTCCATGTTTGCCGATTCCCTAATTTGTCTGAATTTCTCCCATTCGATTGCGCTGATGATCGTTTCTCGTCTTACTTTGACTCCCCATTTAAGCGTTATTTCGAGGACGTAATGATCGCTTCCAAAGTTGAGCTCTGTGTTCTTCCACCTAAGCTCCTCTATGTTTTTGGTAAATGTTAAGTCTGGGGTTGTGTCTTTGCTCACACTGTTTCCCACCCTCGTCGGGCAGCCAGAGTCTGTCTGCAGGGTGAGGTTTAATTCGTGAAAATCTTCCCATAACTGCCCGCCTTTCGGATCTTGCCTATTATATCCCCACTCTTGGTGGCAGGCGTTGAAGTCTCCTACAATTAGCAGGGGGTTAGCTCCGGCTGCCTTCATTGTGAAATAAAACAGCGCAACGAGCGGGACGAAACACGAAGAAAAGGAGACAAAGACACAGGCGCTGACTAACAACTGAAATTTTATTCCGAAGCAGGACGCATATATAAGGTACAAAGAGGGGGGTGTGGCCAAATGGGATCCTGCACAATCACCGAAACAGTGTAGTCATGTCCAAGTGTAAAATACGATAAAAAGTGAAAAGCCTAAAGACTAAAAGTGATAAAAACCACGGTATAGGAGGCCGGGACGGAAAGTAAAACCGGTAAAACAGATATATACATAGCCAAAAAGGCAAGTAAAAGCATTAAAATATGACGGTAAAAAACAAAAACACGGGACTAAAATCGTGGCTCAAGGTGATTGACAAAAGTAGCGGAGAGGGGCATTCAAGAAAAAAGTTAAACATTTACCCTGCCCCTGAGAAAATCCAATTCTTTTTGCGACAAGCACAGGGAGGGTGCACTCACACATTGCTCATTTGCGCTGTGGATTTCGAACGCTTCTGCGATTTCCCTGGATATCCTATCCCGTCCTCTAGCAAGAATTGTGCAGCGATTGAAATGTGGGTGACAGGTTTTGTCGGGATCATCATCGTTATGTTTACACTTTTTGCAGTGCATGGCGAGGTGGCCGGAAATTGTAATGCTGTTTACATTTTTGTTGTGCTCTTGAAGCCTAATGTTGAGACACCTGCCTGTCTGGCCAATGTATCTCTTCCCACAGGATACGGGCAGCGAGTAGACGACGCCGGTTTTGCAGGGGACGAGTTGTTCCGAATGAGTCAGCCCACATCCACGGGCGATCAGAGGTTTGTTTACCTTCGCGCAAAGGGCGGAAAGCTTATTAGGCGCTTATTTGCGCGAAGGTAAACAAACCTCTGATCGCCCGTGGATGTGGGCTGACTCATTCGGAACAACTCGTCCCCTGCAAAACCGGCGTCGTCTACTCGCTGCCCGTATCCTGTGGGAAGAGATACATTGGCCAGACAGGCAGGTGTCTCAACATTAGGCTTCAAGAGCACAACAAAAATGTAAACAGCATTACAATTTCCGGCCACCTCGCCATGCACTGCAAAAAGTGTAAACATAACGATGATGATCCGCACAAAACCTGTCACCCACATTTGAATCGCTGCACAATTCTTGCTAGAGGACGGGATAGGATATCCAGGGAAATCGCAGAAGCGTTCGAAATCCACAGCGCAAATGAGCAGTGCGTGAGTGCACCCTCCCTGTGCTTGTCGCAAAAAGAATTGGATTTTCTCAGAGGCAGGGTAAATGTTTAACTTTTTTCTTGAATGCCCCTCTCCGCTACTTTTGTCAATCACCTTGTGCCACGATTTTAGTCCCGTGTTTTTGTTTTTTACCGTTGTATTTTAATGCTTTTACTTGCCTTTTTGGCTATGTATATATCTGTTTTACCGGTTTTACTTTCCGTCCCGGCCTCCTACACCGTGGTTTTTATCGCTTTTAGTCTTTTCGGCTTTTCACTTTTTTATCGTATTTTACTCTTGGACATGACTACACTGTTTCGGTGATTGTGCAGGATCGCATTTGGCCACACCCGCCTCTTTGTACCTTATATATGCGTCCTGCTTCGGAATAAAATTTCAGTTGTTAGTCAGCGCCTGTGTCTTTGTCTCCTTTTCTTCGTGTTTCGTCCCGTTCGTTGCGCTGTTTTATTTCATTATGCAGTACCAACTAGCCCGGCATCTTGCACTTCTGCCTTCATTGCTTTGCGAAATAATGTCTTGAACCTAATTTTGCGCTGCTGAGGAGAGCTATATATATTTAGGACGAAAATACTGGGTTCCCTCTTCCTGCCCATGATGATTTCAATGAAAACTGCCTCAATGTCCCGAGAACTAGTTTGATGTTCGATCACCGCTACGTTCCGTTTGACGAATGTAGTGACCCGGGATTTTTCTCCCAGTCCACTAGCAAACGCTTGATATCCTGATAATTTAATTACTCCTTTGCCAGTTTACTGTAGGGCTGCGGCTAGAGGTTTTTCAGCTATTTTCTCGAGATGTTGTTGCACTAACGCTCGCTTGCGCGGGAATCCTCGGCAGTTCCATTGCCATACCGTCGAATTAATCTTTGGTTGCGTTTTGCCCATGTTGGAATTGGTCAAGTATCCCTTCTCTCACTGTTTGCCTTTCTGCCATAGCAGCAAGAGCCGCGTTTGTTTGTTTAGATTGTTCCTGATGTAGTGAACTACACGAGGATATACGAAGACAAGGATGAAGTAAGCGAGAATACCACGAAGACGAGGATAAGGACGACGAAGTGCCGCTGCGCTGCTCGAGCTCAAACTAACGGGCTGACTGAGCGCTTCAATCGTACTCTCGGAAATATGCTGACGATGTACGTTGCCGCCGATCAGACTAACTCTAACTGGGACGCTGTTCTTCCTTTCGTGACATACGCTTACAACACCGCCACGCAGTCAACTACTGGATGTAGCCCTTTCTTCCTCCTTTATGGGCGAGAGGCGTCGTCCACGATGGACACTATTTTACCATATCGTCCCGACTCTTCCGAGTGTACTCTCCTTTCAGACGTTGCCAAACATGCGGAGGAATGTCGCCAGTTGGCCCGGTGTTTTACATCGGAGTCTCAAGGCCGCCAAAAGCATCACCACGACAAAGATCAGACGCCACACGTTTTTCCTGTAGGATCCCTTGTCTGGCTTAGGGTTCCCGGCACCCCACAGGAATTGTCTTCAAAATTTCGAACCGAGTATCACGGCCCCTACCGCATTATCCGTCAAACCTCCCCTGTCATTTACATCGTGGAGCCACTCACTACCTCTTCGGACATGCGTCATCGCGGCCGCGAAACTGTGCACGTGAGCCGCCTGAAAACGTACTGCGATCCGCTCCTCTTGCCCTCACCATAGGTTGCCAGGATGGCTCCTCCTCGCTCCGGGGGAAATTGTAGTGAACTACACGAGGATATACGAAGACAAGGATGAAGTAAGCGAGAATACCACGAAGATGAGGATAAGGACGACGAAGTGCCGCTGCGCTGCTCGAGCTCGCTTGTGGAGACCTAGACTGGCCGTGTTCTAGTGTGGTTCGCCTTGCAACTTCGAGAGGGCTATTATTCCTGTTAAAACACAGTAAAAACCCCCTTTCACTGAATTCGGTTTAGGGCGCCTATGATGTTGGTCATGCCTGTCTCGAGCCGCTCGAGTCTCGCCCCGTATTTGGAGTCTAGTCTACGCTCTATTGCCGCCAGCGGATCCGTTTCCCCGCCTCTTCGTTCCTGCGGGGGAGGTGGCCTGCACTGTTCAGTGATCATTGCGTCCTCCTCCGTGTCTGAAGCCGCGGGTGGTGTTAGCACCTTTGGCGTCGCAGGTGGAGGTGTCGGTTTGGCTACTTGTTTTGCGGGGGGAGCCTGTGGAGGCGGGGGAGCCCCGGAATGTGGCTGCGATTTCGATTGGTGGAGGTCCTGGGTGAGTTTCTTTATTACCTCCCTCAGTTCCTCAACTTCCTTTCTTAACTTTTCTATTTCTTTATCTTTTTCTTTGTTTTCCTCATCTTTAGCCTGGGGAACCCCACTGCTGAAACTCACGGTTTTACTGTCCCCGCTCGGGCTTCGCTTCTGGGTGGCCGACGGGTTCCTTGGGTCCCTGGAGTTAGCCGTGACTCTGAATTTGGACCCCGACCTGGACTTGGATCCGGACCGCTCCCTGCTGCTGCGGGAGCTTGAACGGTGACGTCGGTTGGCGTCCTCCAACTGCGGGAAGTCCCCGCTCTGCGCCCGGAATCCTCCGTCCCTGTCTTGAGAATATCCGCGTTGGTCACGGTGGTCTCTTCTGAATTTCGAGCGTCCTCTGCGGCCGCTCTCAGGTGTGGTGTTGGGATATTGCTGCTGCTCGTTGTGCTGCTGCTGCTGCTGCTGCTGCTGCTGTAAGGCAATTTTCTGCTCCCATACACAGAACAGCAGTCTATCCTCATCGCAACAGACAGCGAAGAACGAAAAAGTTGGTCGCCCAGCTATAGTGCCTAGAATATACTCTAGGCACTATAGCCCAGCTTTCAGGCGTGACGTCATAACACCTGTGGCGCTCCTGGCGGAGAGAGCGGGAGTTAGGCCGCCGTTCATGCGCACCGCCGTCTCACGGACGGTGAGAGTTGGTCGCCTAGCGTTGAGGCATGACGTCACGCAGAGGCCTTGCGAAAGGTCATTTCATGTGCACCGCGGTCGCACCGCAAAGGCTTGAATGTGAAAGTAGTATTGCTTTCGCAATAAAAACATTAGGGGGTCTCTTAGGTCACTTAAGAGGTGAGTGGCGAAAGCCTACCCTTTCTCTAATATTATTGCCTTATCTCATCATCATCATCAGCCTCATTATACCTACTGCAGGACGAAAGCCTCTCCCATATTTCTCCTATTAACCTGGTTCTGTGCTAGCTGTATCCGCTTGACCCCTGCAAACTTTTTAACCTCATCCACCCACCTAAATTTCTGCCGCCCCCTGCTACGCTTTCTTTCCCTTGGAATCCAGTTAGTTACCTAAGCGACCATCGGTTATCCTGTCTTCGCACTACATGTCCTACCCATGCCCATTTCTTCTTGATTTTCACTAGAATGTCAGAAACGAGTTATTTCTTTGACCCACTTTGCACGCTTCCTATCTCTTAACGCCACCCCTTCCATTTTTCGTCCCATAGCGCTCTCCGGTGTCCTCAACTTAAGTAGAACCCTCTTCATTAGCCTCCACATTTCAGCTTAATAGGTGAGTACAGGTGAGATGCAACTGTTGTATACTTTCCTCTTGAGTGATACCGGTAAGCTGCTAGTCATAATCTGCGAGTGCTTGCCAAATGTGCTCCATCCCAATCCTATTCTTCACGTTATTTCCTTTTCATGATCCGGATCTGCGATTACTACCTGTCCTAAGTAGGCCTATTCGCATGCACTTCCAGTGCTTCGCTACCTAATGTAAAGTGCTGTTCCTTCCCAAGGCCGTTGAACATTACCTTAGTCTTCTGCACATTGATTTTCAAGACTACCTTTCTACTTTTCCTGTCTAGGTCACCAATCGTTCTTTGCAGTTCATCTCCTGAGTTACTTAGCAAGGCAATGTCACCAGCAAATCGCAGATTATACTGAGGTATTCTTCATCTACCCTTATCTCTAACGTCTCCCATTCCAAATCTCTATATATGTTTTGATAAGTTTGAATGATTTCGACACCTTGGCATAGTTAAAGGTACTGTTCTGTTTACATATGGATGGCCAGGTGATGTACATTTTCAACATAATGCGACAAATGAGCCATTGACAATCCATGCTTGGTTGATATATGGGCACCCATATGAACTCTGCACCCATATGCCCAGTGCCCATATGATCCATATGTCCTGCAATGCATATGGATATGGGCACAATATGGGGCACATATGGCCTCATACCACTTGTCCATATAAACTGCGCCTAGTCCTATATGCCCCATATGAATCGATATGTGGCCTATATGAAAGTCATATGGGTCCTTTTCAGTAGGGTCTGAATACTTCCTCTAAGCAAGCTGTGAATAGTACTGGAGAGATCGTGTTTTCTTGCCTAGCACCTTTCTTTATGGGAATTTTGCTACTTTCTTTGTGCAGAACTATGGTTGCTGTGCAGCCACTATATATATCTTCCAGCACTTTCACGTACGGCTCGTCTACCCCCTGATTTTGCAATGCCTGCATCCCCGCCGAGGTTTCTACTGAGTAAAATACTTTTTCGTAATTAATGTATACTATGTATAGGGGCTGATTATATTCCGAGCATTTTTCTATCGCCTGGTTGATGGTGTGGATATGATGGATAGGAGAGTACCGTTTCCGAAAATCTGCTTGATCCTTTGCTTGATTGCAGTCTAAGATTGTCGTGATTCTATTAGCGATTACCTTGGTAAATACCTTATACGTAATAGACAGCAAGCTGATTGTTCTGTACGTTTTAGGGTCCTTAGCTTCCCCTTTCATACGAATGGTGGTAACGTTTGCGTTCCTCCATAGATCTGGTACCTTCGATGACACCATGCCCTGCGAATACTGTATGGCAGTTTTTCTAGCAACGATATCCCCCCCCCCCCGTCCTTCAACAATTCTATAGTTGTCTAATCTCCAGCTGCTTTCCCTTTTTCATAGTTTCTAACGCTTTCTTGACCTCGTCCTTCGTCACTGGTAGAACGTCTCACTGTTTTTTTCCTACCGCCAATCTCATTACGGTCCTGACTACTTCGGCTACTGTAGAGATCTGTATAGAACTCCTCGGCTACTTTGAATATCTTATCCATTTACGTACTACCTCGGCGCCAGGGCGAGATGGCGCAACCAATAAAATGAAGCGAAGTGGTCCGCAGCCTTTCACTACGGCACCTCTTTTTCTCTGTTTTCACTGCCACCTGCCTCCTTTTCTTTACAGTTCGGTTAAAGTGTCCGCGTAAAAAATACTTCACCTTTTAGGGCGAAAGCCTTAAAGGGCGGAATACATCAAGCCTTTTTGCAGCGCCAAGCCGGCATTTTATGCCTGACGGCGCACACTCGACACCTAGCGTCGGAAGAAACGCGCGCCGCCGCCGATCTGGCCCTGCCAGATATCTGACACGCTGGCGGCGCGGCGTCCTCTCGAACCCGAAGCTACTGTTGACGCGAGCTAATAGGAGAGCGGAAAGCTGTAAATTCCGGTTGAAGCGACCGCTGTCATCATGTTGTTGTTGTTGTGGCTGTAGGAAGAAAGAAAAGAAAGGGGGGGGGGAGGAAACAACTTTATTTAACGCATTGCATTAAGCGTTAAGAATGTCCTGGGCCAGGGTCACCAAGGCCAACTGATCTTGCAGCTGGTCAGAGGCTAACCAAGCCCGCCACGTTGGGGGAGGAGGGTGTGGAAAGTGAGGAGATTGGAGGGCGACAGGGCATGAAAGATGCAATGCTCCAAGTTTGCATAGTGTTCTGGGCAATTTGGGCATACAGGGGAATGTATGATTCTGTATAGAAAAGATCGGGCAGGAGTAAGCAGTGTATCTAGTTGTATGCGTCTAAGAATGCGGATTTGCGTGGTAGTGAGAGATTTATCACGAAGAGGAAGTGTACGGAGTGTTTCTCTAATGTTGTCGCAGTGAACGTTGATTTCTTTTTTGTAGTGAAGAGTAGTGTCCCACGTTGGTGGATAAGGCCAGGGAATCCCAAGCGCCCGGTGTTGAAGTTCGCGGGCGAGGCGATGCACTACCTCATTGCCTGGGATTCCAGCGTGACCAGGAATCCACCTCAGTGTTACAGTGTGGGGACGCAGTTTGGTAAGAGCTCTGTGTAGATCATCGTGTAGTTCTTCAGGAATGCGACCCGTGTGAATGGCGCGTATAGCTTGTATTGAATCAGTGTATATGATATATCCTGAAGGGATAGGGGGTGCTTGTGCGAGGTCTTGAATACTGGTAACTATTGGTAGGGTCTCGAGAGTCGCTGTAGGAGGAGGATCTATGTAAGGACCGAGGGTATGCGTCACTACATCGCTACAGTTCTGAATTGAGTAAGCAGCCGCTCCGACGTTAGTTCGTGATGCATCTGTGTAGATGATCGTGGAATCTGTCGGGTGAAAATGGTTGGAAACGCGAGCGGAACGTCTGCCTGTGTTAGTGTCGGGTGCAACGTTTTTTGGAATGGGGGTTATTCTGAGGTTATCCGGGAGCGAAGAAGGAAAGGTAATTATAGGGAGGTCTATAGGTTTGAGTGCAACGTGCTGTAGTATCCAATGTCCTTGTTTGGTGCTAGAAAGACGTGCCATTTGCCGGTCGCGATGTTGTTGTATGAGGTCTCCCAGGGGCAAGAACAGCCCCGTAGAGTATAAGCGCTCCGTGGGCGTATGTACAGGGACGTTAAGGGCGGCCTTGTACAATATGTGAAGCGCAACCTCAATATGATGTCTTTGGCGACAAGTTAGTGTAAGGTAAGGAATCGTATATAAAATTTTGCTAAGTGCTTATGCGTGGACAAGCTGCCTGACTTGACCCTCGCGTAGCCCGGCGTGCTTATGACTATGCGGCGAACTAGATGCGTAAGCTGATTGCAAACTTTAACGGTTGTAGATACATTGGCCTGATTGGTTGACTCATGGATATGAAGTCCGAGGATCCGGCAGGATGATACACGAGGGATGGGGTGACCTGCCATTGTGAGATTGATTAGCTGGTTATGTTGGCGTTGATAGCGAGCTTTTGCAATCAGCAGCAATTCGGATTTTTCAGGTGCGGGAGATAGCCCTACTTTATCAAGGTAACTAACGACTGCATCGATACCTTGCTGTAGGGTCTCCTCTACTGCTCCAGGAGACCCAGAAGTGCACCAAAGAGTAAGGTCGTCTGCATAGAACGTGTGTTTTAGGTTTGGGATAGACGCTAAAGTACGAGATAGGGGAGCCATTGCAAGGTTAAAAAGGGTGGGTGACAGAATAGCGCCCTGAGGAGTACCACGTGTGAGGGGGAAAGGATCAGATATCGAATCGGGGAGACAGAACTTGGCCGTACGGTCGCGGAGAAATGCTGTGAGGTAGCCATACATCTTTGGACCACAGCCAGTAGAGGCAAGGATGTTTAATAGAGGATCGTGGGCAAGGTTATCAAAAGCTTTTCGCACATCAAGGGCCACTATGGCTTGGATCTGGGAAGTGGGCGGAGGGTCAAATTCGTGCATGAGGAGAAAAAATAGGTCCTGAGTAGACACCTTTTCGGAAGCCAATTTGTTGAGGGGGAAAGAAATCTATGGATTCAAGATGAGTCTCGAGCCGATTGAGCACCATCCGCTCCATGGTTTTTCCCAGGCATGATGTTAAAGAAACTGGGCGGAGGTTTTGAAGCGCAGGTTGTTTGCCTGGCTTCGGAAGTAGGGTTATAAGTGATTGTTTCCAGGATTCTGGGAGTGTGCTTTCTTCCCAATGTAAGTTTATAATGTTCAGAAAATGTTCTTTGTCCTTGTCAGAGAGATTTCGAATGAGTGAGTATGTAATCTGGTCTTCACCTGGGACTGACTTCCGCTTTAGCTGTTCTAGCGCCCAGTCGAGATCCCAAAGAGTAAATGGCTGATCGAGTTCTACATTGGAAGCACCAGTGTACGGAGTATAAAGGCTGGGTAGGGGAGGAGGAATGTAGAGATCGCGGAGTTGGGCTGTTAAGGCATCCGCGCCTAGTTGAGAATAGTGCTTCTCGAGAGTGGGAACAGGCGCCGGTTGAGGCCCGAGTAGTTCTCTGAGTAAATGCCAGGTTCTTTTTTGATTTAGTGTGCCGTTAATGGCGTTACAAATTTTGTTCTATTGATTGGTGTCAAGTGTAACGCAGTGTTCTTTAACCTGTCGCGTCAATTCGGTGACTCGGTCGGAGAGGCAAGCATTGTTGGGCTGAGTGCGAAGAGTGCGCAAGAGTCGTTTCCGCCTCTTCCAGATGCGTACAAGGTAAGGGTCCGGATTATCTGACCGGGCTGAAGTGGAACTCTCCTGCCTAGCTTGTTTCTGAGCATGTTTGAGTGCTTTTGTCCAGCTCTGAAGACTGCCAGTAGTATGAGAGGTGTCGCGTATAGTGCGAAAGGTATTCCAGTTTGTGTGGGAAATTTTACGTTTACGCGGACAGGTACAGCTAGGGACAGTGATGTTAATAATGTAATGGTCGCTGAGCAACTTTTCATCTGTAACTTGCCAGGTGACCTCTCGCAGTCCGCGGCCCACTGTGAGGTCTGGCATGGTGGATTGTTTGTTCCTGTAACCTTCCCGGGTAATGGAGTTTGGGGTGTTATAAACAGTTAATTGAGCTCCGTTTAATGCGTCGTTGAGTATACGGCCAGGTCAGAAGGTGTGTGCGTAACCCCAGATAACGTGCGGGGCATTAAGATCCCCACCTATCAAGAAGTCGGAGTCTCGAAACAATCTTGAAGTAAAGTGCATTAGCGGTTTGAAAAGCGTGTACTCTGTAGGAGGGTTACAAAAATTTATAATGGATAAAGAGCGAGATAAGTGATCAGAATACAGTGTAAATGCAATAAGGTGACGTTCAAGACGACTGGGGACTTCAATGGCCTCAGATTGGATGTCCCGACGAATATAAGTGCTCACTAATGGGGCACAGTCGCTGTCATGCGCTGCATGCAGGGCACGGTAGCCCGGAATACCTTTAAGAGCACGCGATTTTTGAATGAGAATGACGTGGGGCTGCGAGGGTAAAGTCAGGAGCCATTGGATAAAAAGTGTTCGATTGGTACGCAGGTTTCTGCTGTTCCACTGTACAATGTGTATGTGATCGTTCCCTGCCATTATTAAGCTACGTTAGCGTGCTTCTCGGGAGGGAGAGAAGAGGATGCAGCAGTTGCTTCAGGGGATGTAGATGGACGGGGCCGTTTAAGAGAATGATTTAAGAAATCCACGCGTTCGTCATCCTGCAGGAGATTGCTAAGGAGGGTATGCATGAGTTCGAATGCTTGGCGAATGGCGGAAATTTCTTCTGCAAGGTACCAGATAATAGGGTCATTTCGATCTTTTATGTGGCGCATATAATCTCAGATGTGATAACTGGTGTGGAATCGGAAGATGTATAAGAGAAAGGTTTGGGAGGGGAAATGGGAAGTGGCGGGCTCGGCTTACCCGGTGGTGGGAGCGTAGCTGGCTTGAGAAGCGGACGTGGGGCAACTGGTAGTTCTTGAACTTCTTGATGCCAGACATTGGTCCGAGGGGGTGGTGCCGTCTCTTGATTTGCATGTGACAGAGGGGGGAAGTCCTCGTGAGTCGGAGGATGATGGGGTGGCGTATTCTTCTTGCCAGGGTGACCAGACATTTTTTGTCGCGTAGTCAATAGTCGCTTTGCAGTGGGACGCTGGGAATTAGATGGCTTTTTCTGTTCTTGGACAGAAGCTTCCAGCTGTTCCCTGAGACTCTTCCTTCGGTCATATGCAGCCTTGTGGCTCTTTTGGTCTTGTTGTTTCTGTACAGGGAAGGTGAGGTCAAAAGTTGGGTGGGTTCCACCGCAGTGGAAGCAATAGGCGGAGCAACGATGTGGTTCATCTTGTTGGCTGAGCTGGGCTGAGCAGGTGGGGCAGCGTTGATATGTCGGAGGGTGAGGGCAGTTAAGCAGCCGATGACCATATTCACGGCACCTGCTGCACTTCAAAGCATTTGGTCTTTCAGGCTTGCATCTGTACAAGACGCGGCGGAACAAAATTTGTCGAGGTATATGGGTGCCTTCAAAAGTTATTAATACAGACTCGGTCTGTCCCATCATACGAGCGGACAGGATCGTCGCATGCCACGATTCAAGGCTTTCTAAAAGTTCGGCTTCTGCAAGACCTTTCTCGATTCCATGAATTACGCCCCGGCACGATGCCCCCGGGGCCGTCATGTAAGATTGGAATTTATGAGTTTTGGCTCGGATGGATAACGAGGAAAGTGCTGCTACCTTTCGGGCGGTCAATTCGTTGGTGGTCTTCAGAAGGATGATATTCTGGTGGTATTTGGTTTGTAGAGTCAGAACCTGTCGCTCATGTGGCGCCAAGTCTGCTGCTGAGGAAATTTCTTGAAGAATTTCGTAGGGTTTAACCTGGGAGATATTGAGTGTACTTGGTGCCCTGATTACGACAGTTTTCAGCGTTGAGAAATGTGTCGCCGGAATCTTTTGTTTGCCTTTCCTCTTTGGGGTAATCCAGTCAGACGTATCGAAATCTTCAGAGGTATGAGCGCGTTCTTCTCTGGCGTCTGAGGCATTGGCGCGTGCTTCGGCAGCGTGGGCACGTGTTTCTCCAGGAAATTCATCGACGGCACGTGGCGGCGGCGGTGCCGTTGCCATGGTAACACAATCGAGATCCGTGGCAAGGCTTAGCGAGCCTCGGGCATCATAAGACCGTTTTATCATGAGCGCTGCCATTTTGTGTATGTGGCGCCATCTAGCGGCCGAGTTGTGAACAATCGCCATGCTGGTATGTGGGGTCCCATCAGCGGAACAGGTGACAAGTAGCGGAAATCGGCATTTTGGAGCTTTCGCATGCAAATTTTGGCTTTTGTGAAAGTACCTAGCTGAAAAAAAAAAACGTTTTCAATATCAGCGAAGCCATTCGGTCAGAAATGACAAAAAATTATGTTCCTGATCAGGTCGGCTGAAGGCTACAAGCCTGATTACAATTAGTGTGTAACTTTTATGTGGCACAGAGAGGCGGCGACGCACCACTGGCAGTGATGGCAGCTTTCGATCTGCTTTTTATTCTTGAATTTCTATAGACGGCTTACCGTAACAATTTGAGGAAAGAAAGAAAGCGAATGTAGCCGTTTCATGTCACGTTTAGGAGCATTACTAATCGCGCTAGATTTGTTGGGTCAACCAATCCTTCATATACATACTCTTTACTGCTTGAGCGGCTACTGCGGAAGTTCCCACACCTCCACTGGGGTTCTATTCTTAAGTATCCATTATCCATTTCGGATCCATTTACTCTACCCTGGCTACTTTTGTTGGAGGACAATCAGGCAGGGTGTTCAAGCGTCCACTACTAGGCAGTCGGATTTCAGCATTGCCTGCATGACTCGACCACCTGTTTGCCGGTATTTGCGGGGAGTGGCGATGACTTGTCAACAGCGGAAGCTGCTATCCTGCAATTTCTCTGACTGGGCGTTAGTTGCGTTTGTCTGACGCTGCCGACATGCTGACATTAAAATACAAGATAAAATGGACAAATGATACCTATGGAATAGGGACCTTAATAATGACCTCATCGAAAGTTGCTTTTCTCAGCAATTATATAGTCCATTTTTAGTCGCAATTAAGGTTTGCTTACTGCAAGCAATCGCTGCTATTCCTATGATCATATTCCCATTTATTATCGGCAGCAAAATCTTGCTGCCGTGTTTTTCAAAAAAATATATATATTTTAGCGCTGTAGCACTAAATATGTTGACAACCAATTTATTAGTATATCGTTGTCTTCAAGTGGGACAGGTTCTTTCGTACTTGCATTAACCTCAGGGAACTGAATCGAAATAGTTCTTCTTTACCTGGTGGCATCTCGTAAATATTTGCCGCAAGGAATATCATCCGCTTGTTGCCCAAAGTCTGCCGCTGTTGCACGGGTATTCCGTTTTTCCGGTCCCTACTCGACAAACAGTGTTTGGAACTCGCACGAAAGGCTACAAAGCGAAACATTTTCGGTTGGGGCTCGAAATTCAGAAGCTGCTCGTCTTCGCCCAATTGAGTGAGTTACAAGTGGAACAGTGTAGAGCAACACATGCGCATACCACCGCTGTTAATCTTTTGTCTTCTGTTAATCATCTCCTTTTGGTTGTTATTTTTTTCGTTAACGCAAACAACTGAGTAAAAAATAAAAGATTGCGTTAACCGCGGAAGCTCTCAGCCGCTAAACTGCGGCCGGTGGAAATGAAACGATCAGGGAAATGAAGGAAAGAAAGGGGCGAAAGAAGAAAGAACAGGGAAAGAAAGCACATCGCTCACATCAGCTAATCGGCTTAGATGCTTTGCGGCTATTCAAGGCACTCTGTGTGCAAAAGACTGCAACGTGTGCCTTTTCTCCGTAGAATGGCCCTGCCGCCCCCGCTGCTATCCCCGCGTCCCCACATACCAGACAGGAGGAGCCGCGCAGCGCGTTCCGGTTCGAGGCTATTTTCCTCCTCGCCGCGAAAACGGTCTATACATGGTCGGTTCTTAGCCAAAAAGCTATCAAATTCAGCACATGAGGAGTCAGAATGATCCCAGGTAGTACGTGCCGAATGACGTGAGTTGGGCGATGGAGGTCCCAGGGTTGATGGCCTGGCAAAAAGACGGTAAATTCCGGAGCTCGATGTTCCGCCGTCTGTTCTAGTCGACGCCACCTAGCGTCTCAATAGAAAAATGCACGGGCTTGCTACTGGGTCTGTAGCTGAGCCACCTCCTCTGCTTCGTGCGGAAGGAAAACTGATTTATTTATAGGAAGGGAAAGGCGCTGTAACTGTCTCACCTGATTTCTGTGGACACCGCAACCGCGCCATAACGGAAGGAGGAAGATGGGAGTGAAAATGGAAAGAGAGAAAGAGGTGCCGTAGTGGAGGGCTACGGAGTAATGTCGACCACCTGGGGTTCTTTAACGTGCGCTGACATCGCACAGCACACGACGCCTCTTCGTTTCGCTTCCATCGAAACGCAGCCGCCGAGGTCGGGTTCGAACCCGGGTACTCCGGAACAGTAGTCGGGCGACGTGCGGAAGGCGTCGTGCGGAAGGAAGAGCAGAAAGAAAGAAAAAGAAGAGGGAGAGAAAGACGCGCGCCGCAACAGCCGTCGTCCATCGCTTAAGCGGTGGCGGGTGCAGGGACAGCCTACATCAGATAAAAATTCGGTGGCTGGCTAGCCCCGCCGCAAGCGGCGTTGACCTACCATCCCAGCCCCGTAGGGCCAGGAACAACCACCATTCACCATCTGTCAACATGGCCGCCGTGGCCAACGTGGTTTTGTCGGCCGAGCGGTGAGACCTAATGCCGAGGAACTTGAAATGGAAGGATTGCTCACATACAGCGACCTTACACAACACTTCGAACTTTCTAGGAGAGTATACCCACCACCACACAAATCACTAACAAGACAAAAAGTAATTGTTTGGAGAAAACTACAAACGAACTCCTTCCCCAGCCCCGCCGGGGTGGTGCAGTGGTAAGACGCCCGACTACTGTGCTGGAGTTCCCGGGATCGAATCCCGGCCTCGGCGGCTGCGTTTCGATGGAGGCGGAACGAAGTGGCGTCCGTGTGCTGTGCGATGTCAGCGCACGTTAAAGATCCCCAGGTGGTCGAAATTACTCCGTAGCCCTCCACTACGGCTCCCCTTTCTCTCTTTCCACTTTCACTCCCACCTTCCTCCCTTCCCTTACGGCGCGGTTAAGGTGTCCACAGAGCAAGTGTGACAGATACTGCGCCTTTCCCTTCCTATGAACCAACCAACCAACAAACAAGCTCATCATGCACTAAATGCGGAGAGAAAGCCGACCCTAATCATATCCTGTGGAATTGCTCTGCCGACCCGCCTCCCAAGGCTCTCATAGAAGCTCCCTCACTTGAATCCTGAGAGGAAGTGCTGCGTAACGCGAGCCCCCATATACAACTGGGCGCCGTAAACCGCGCTAAGAAGTCGCCGAAAGCCACCAACTAACGGCCACTTGGCTCTTCCACTAATACCCAGTAAGAGTACTCCCGACAATAAAGTTTTTTCTCTCTCTCTCCCTCGGACCACTTTGCAATAGGCGTTTTCACCTCATCGCACTGCTGGTAGTACAAAGTGGCTCTAGAATTTTTTCTTAGCTTATATTACTGACATCCCTGCAGGCATATATATATATATATATATATATATATATATATATATATATATATATATATATATATATATATATATATATATATATACGACTTGTTGCTTCATTTGTGTCATTTATAGGCCTATTGAAAGTAACTTGGATATTCCAGATTTACAACGCAACGTGAACACCGTGGATAAACGGTGGTTAACACGATTAATGTCATTTGATATTAAGTAAACTTCAGTTATCTCATTTTATCGTCGCCACTCTTTTTTAACCTTTAACTACATTCTTGGTGGTTGACTTATATGTCCTCTGTCATCGCACAAATATCGTTTATTTATTCTCGCTCACAATTCTTATGGTCGTGTTATAAAGCAAGAATTATTAACTAACCGCACTCTTGACTTCCTACGCTTGCCCTTGAAATTCGCCTCACTTTCCGCAAAGATTGTTTGTAAATCTCGTGTTATTCTCTAACTGGAATATGCATATTCTGTTTAGGATCCTCATGAGGTTTACCTTTCTAACCACCTCGAATCAGCCTATAACCACGCAGCTCCTATTATTTGGCATGACTATTGATAATAAAGCACAGTTGCATCAATCAAATTTTATGGATATCTTTCTAACCTTGAAACCAGGCATAATATATCAGGCTTAGTCTCCGTCAAAAGATTTTTCTCCGTCCGATTTCTCATCATATAATCTTAAAATTACCGTCCCTCCCCGGCAAATCATATAAACTCGGAATACCTTCCGCATGCGTTTACTTTGTCGCATCTTTATTCTTTCCTACAGAACGCGAATGACTGGAATGATCTTCAGGAAGAAGCAGTGGGCCAGTCGAATGTTCGCTATTTCTAGAGTAACATTGAACACGTCTTACTTCACTGCAGATACCCACGCCTCATGGAATTTCCTACTTAGGATCATTTCAGGATTAAGAAGTAAATAAACAAACTGAGTGACGACGATCTGAGTTCTGGAATTCATTTCAATGTATTTGCAGAAGGCAAATATGTGAAGTCAGCTTCAAGTTGAGCTATGAGCAGATAACTTCCTCTCATCTGTCCAGCACTATCACACAAGCTGTTTGTTTGATCAGCGTTTCTGTATTTATTGACATCGTCGAAATAAACGAGGCCATTCCCCTTACCATCATGCAACGACGCGTGTCTGCAACCACCAGCAGAGGCCATTTTGAAATCAGCATCCAAAATTTCATGATTTAGTGGCCGAGACATTTATTTCCGTTTTATTTCATGTACTGTGTTTTGTTTGGTCTTTGTCCTCTTAGAGGCATTTTAGGTTTTCACTAATCGTATGAAAGAATTCACCTACATGAAACAAAGAGTAAAAATGTATATTCGAGTCAATAACATATATCTTCAGCACAGACAATATTTGCGTATATTGCAGATGTGTGTGTTTTTTTTTTTTTTTTTGTTCTTTTTAATGTTCTTTTTTGTAATTTTGTATAAGCTGCTTTTGCCCGCGCAATAATCTGTATTGCAAGTCATTTCCTTATGTTTTCTTGTCACTCACATTCTTGTTTACCTTGATTTGTAGTGCCGACTGTACTTACTCACTCCTGCTTGGACTGCCAAGAGGCAGTTGGCAGTATCAAATAAATAAATAAATAAATAAATAAATAAATAAATAAATAAAAGCTACTACGAGTGCTGAACTGCATAACTGAGGGGTGTTAACAATGCAGGAAAGTGCTTAGCTCATTGATGCTAAAGTGTATTCGGAGAAAAGCAAAAACTTGCAAACATTGCACCGATATATAAACAGATTCATCGAGGATTATAAAACATGGCTTGAAGTAAAATAAATCGTTTTTATAAAACCTCACCTTTAAACAATAATTTTCATTTTTTTTCTGCTATTGTGTCTAAAGCCAAGGGTAATCAATGGTCGTTTGAGATATGTGCGGTGGTCTTTCACATAATTTTGTGCACGCTGTGCTGGCTAGAAACCAAAGTCCTATTCCCGCAACCATGCATTCCGGCCCTTTGGTAACAACCCCAAGCCTTCTATCACAAAGCGAAATCTGGGACATCCGGTATATCGCATACTTCAGGCGAGGTGTTAGATGAGATGCACATCAGACTCGGTAAAAGAGCTGCCGACTCATTCGGAGAACCATTTCAAAGACAACCGTAGTGTAATAATCACCGTGCTAAAAAAAGAACATCCAAGAATTATACGTTGTCCTTACGGGCGTGAGGAAGAATGGCAACTTGTTTGATACTTGAAATTAGGGGCTGCTGGAGATAGTACTGCAGCGAAATATTTAAATCTTTATTTGTTCTTATTCGACAGCCGCTGACAATGCAGCCTTGTCATTGTGATTCTAGCACGCTTATCGATCCTGTATTTCGTGCTTGTTCATGCTCGTTGCCTCGAGACGACGCTTTATCATTTTCTTTGCCGCGAAAGATGCGTCGGCACGTGTCTCGAATATTCCAGCCGCCAACGTGGATTTCTACAATGGTCCAGGTCATGCTAGTACTATTTGCGGCTTTATCTAGATCTTTCCTCGCCGCCTTTAAATGCAGTGCTGACAAGTGTAACGGGCATTATTTGTTCGACGACCACCGAGCACAATTATTGCTATCGCCGCCGCCGAGTTGCTTAGTTCTTTTGCGGGCGCAAGTGATCCCAACAAAGAGTTTTTTCAGTGCACTTAAAGGCTCTTCCTTTGTGTCGTCGACCTTGTCACCACCACGTGACAGTATTATTGCGCTTGGGAGGGAATGTAAACGTGGGATGTCTGCAGTGAAAATGAATTCCTGCCTTCTGTATCCTCCGAGCCACTGTCTAATGGTCCCAGTGCTTGCTATGGCAGGATTGAGCTTGACAGTGAGCCTGCAACTCTATGAAACGGGCTGGTGCTCTGGACGCGAGAAGAGGTTGACAAAGGTATCTATGATTTATTGTAAAAGATGTCATAAAAAAGAGGTAGGATTAAAAAAAGCCTGCAGGCGCACCGCAGAGAGAGCTTTTGCAATCTTAATGAATCTGTTACTGTCAATAATTTATATCTTTTACTCCTACAGGTACCTGCGACATAAGATAATGCCAATATGTTTCACAAAAAAAAAAAAAAAAAAAAACGCTCTTTGCTGGTAATTTCTTCGCATTCTTGACGATTAGCGCTGAAAGATGTCAGCTCAGGTGGCGTGTCTCTCTCTGCTATCAGTTCAGCCTTTCGTGTTATTTCCAAACAAGGATTCCGTTAGTTTGTTCACAACTACCTGCTTGCAGCAGGCTTTTGTCACATTCACAGCCATTGCTGTTCAACATTGTCTTCGTACCAGCGCCAGGCGTGATTGTAGTTGGTGTGTCTTGTGTTTTCCGGGAATATTTTTCCACCAATGTAAGTTCCGCAACGAGTTATAGGCTGTACTGGGAGGTTCTTCTTTCATTAGATGCTTTCGAGACTCCAGAGGGTTCTTGAAAGATAGCAGTAAATGGAAAATAGAGCCCACGCTCTTGCGTTCACCTGTTTTAAAGTTCATCTTAACCGCAGATTGTTTAGTTGAGGGGCAACTATTGCATATTGTAAGGCACAGTTATCTACGTGCAGAACATATTGACATAAGCTTCCAAAGCGTTTTTAAAGTTATATATCCACTTACATTCAACAGGTAAATCTGACATCGAATAAATCTGTACTGCGGTTTTCAAAGTATTTGTGAGGCAGCTGTGCCATATTGTAAGACCATTTACAAATATAATATTAGAAATGCTATAGGTTCCCGATGCGCACCAAGCTATTGATTCGGAAGTTTTCCCAGCGCATTTATAAAACGAGTAATGTTTACTGCCACAGAAAGCCAAACGGATGCATTTTTAAACATGCGTAAGTCAGCTGTGCAACGTCATCAGAGAACCTTAGGAGCATAGTGATATCAATGATTTGAGCTACCAATGCGTCAGAACATTTGACTTCTTATGTTTCCCTGCGCTCAACACTAGTAATTAGGGTTGCCACAAAAAACCACTGGTGTGCGCTTCCAAAAATAGATAGCAAAATTTGCAATCATGCTGAGGGCAAACATGCAATCAAACTGTGTGGTTGCACAATACAGTAAAACTTACGATCAATATTCCTAGAAATGTTTCTAAATTCTAGGCATGATTTTAAGGATGGAGACGTCGTGGAGTAAGCTTCAAAATGAAATGAATGACGACGACGATGAAAGAGATAGGCATTGGATTGGAAAACATTTATTGTCAACAATGAACGATTTGTGGTGCTACACTTAAATGGCCTCAAGTTCGTTGCTCTCGACGACCTTTTGAGCCCACTAAGTTGCCCGAACTTGCGTTATTGGGTCTGAGCTGGCCTCCCACCGCTCTAAAGAAGGGACCGGTCCGCTGGTGGCGGCGCTTTTTTTGCAGCTCCATAATATATGATCGGATCTTGCTATTTCGCCGCAGTGTTTACAATTTGGATTGTATTGTGCTGGGTACTTGTGTGATAATTTAGATGGGGTGAAGAAGGCACGCGTCTGGAGCCGACGCCAGATTACTTCCTGCCTTTTGTCTTGTTTCTTGTCTGGTGAAGGATATATTTGTAATTTGTAATTTGTGATGGTGGAGGAATATTTGTAAGTCTGGGTCACTTCAGACGTTTGAATAGTAAAGCATACTTTTATACTTTTGCGTTTACGCAGGTGCAAATAAGATTCAAAAAATGCCCTGTTTCGAGTTAAGCACCATTTCGATAATACTCAACGCAGACGGTATATTTAGACAATTAAATTTCAAACCTTTGAAGCAATAAAGTAAGAAATTAACGCACCGTGCGGTGGAAAGACTGAAATAAACAAGCAAAAAAAAAAAAAAAAAACAGGCGCCAATCTCTAGTGCGTCTAGTCTGGTATGTGAACTAGGAATTATTAATATAATTACGTGCTATTGTTATCACATGCTTTTTTCAAGTCGCCTCATATATTATTTCTCTGGCAAATATTGCATTGCTGACCCTAAGGAAAGGCTTGTAGGCTAGGCTTGTTACACCCCTGTGTCCGTTTTTCACATGGCAACTCTCTTGGAGAACTCAGAGGCTTATATAAGCGACTTGCGCAAAGAAAAAAAAATTGCGAAATGCCACAATGATCCAGCACACATGAACTGCATTTCCGATATTGTTCATACGGATGCTTTCGTTGCAAAAGCAGGTTTAATTTGAGAGAAAAATATTACAAAAAGAGTTTAAAAAGATCACACGACTGTTTCTAGATTTACTTGCTTATATAACTTGTACTTTATTCTTACGTATCAGAAGACTAAACATTTGGCTTGGTTATGGGGTGTTAAGTTCTAGATCGACTCAGGCCATGAGAGACTCCGCAGTGAAGGGTTCCGAAAATTGTGACCACCTGGGGTTATTTAACGTGCACTCACATTGTTGCGACTCTATGAAGAAGGAAAAGAAAATGCACGGGCCTCTTGTGGCTCTGTAGCTTTTTTTTTTTCCAAGAGTTTGCCACAAGGCATAAGTTGAGAAAGGGGTAATGGGATGCAGGAGATAGAAAGTTAAAAGAAGGAGTGAAGTCCAGTTGTGCTTATGTATTCGAGAAGGTTGGCAGTATAGCGATTGTCCATTGTCCATTTCTCATAATCACTATCGCGATTCCACCGCAGGCCCACCTTCATGATTATCCGTTGCCTAATGTGCGTCGTTGATGGACACGTCCACAACAAGTGACGCACATCGCAGACGTCAGGTGGAGTGTCACAGTGAGGGCACCTGTCAGTCACTGGTAGATCTTTTTCCCGCCATCGATGTCGAACAGATGGGGTCAGAGCCGCCCCTGCCCGGATCCGGCGCACTGTCACCTCCTCCTGCCGAGTAAGACTACGGGGGAGAGGGTGCGAACACGGAGGAATGAGAGCGCGTGTTCGCTGGCGCAGAACTTGCGAATCGGAAACGTGGGACGGAACGGATCTGGGGGATGAGGGGAAGGTGGTGGATCATCTGATGTGTTTATGTGCGTCATAGCATCTGCTTGTATGTTATGTGGATCGCGAGCATGGCCGCGTATCCAGTGTAAGCGAATAGGACATGGGTACTTTGAACATAGCAAATGTATGGACTGTGTTATTTGGAATGTGCGTCGAACGGCCTTAAGCTGTTTAAGGGCAGTGAGAGAGTCTGTGTAAAGATGAACTGCATTGAATGTAGGAACTGGTGGAAGGGAATGTATGGCATTGTAAATTGCTTGAAGTTCCAGTGCCAGAGGGGTGCACGTATCCGCGGTATATGTCACGTGAGTGTTGAGATGCGGATGAGAGGGACTATACACAGAAGTAACTCCTCGCTCTGCAGTATGTGACGCATCGGTATATAATATGCACCCTTCAGGCAGATGTGCGGATGATACCGATAGGGAAGCAGTGGGGCTATTGTCCGTGAGCTGCCAGTACGACCATGGAGGTAGTGTCTTTAAATGATGTAGTTGTAAAGACTGTTTGCGAGCTCTGTTTGCCATCCGCTGATCAACGAGTTCAGTGAGCGTATTTAGCTGGGCATACTCCTGAAGTACTGGTATGGGTGTTAGGCGGGGAAGATATATTATTGCACGCATAGCCTCACGATTGATGGCCTCAAGGGAGTTCCACTGTCTGCGGGTGAGACGTTGAAACTGTGCCTGGTATATTATACGTGGCTGGAGGACAGAGCGAACAAGCTGGCGGGCCGTGTGAGCACGCGCGCCGCCAGAGCGCATAGCAATGCGACGAATGAGACCTAAAGTAGCGTGAGCGGTCTTACGGATGGCTGTCAGCCACGGGGTGCCAGTCTCAGAGGAATGAAGAAGAAGACCAAGAATGCGAACGGTTTGTACCTGAGGAATTGGGGTATTATCTATTATAAAATTTATAGTGGGAGCTTTCCGTAAGCCAGCTTTATTTCCAATTCGAATGAAACAGGATTTTGTATGCGAAAGAGTTAGGCCCAAAGGAGGGAGACGAAATGTCAATACATCCAGCGCATGCTGGAGGGCCGCCTGATGGAAAGACGTATCTGGGTGACAGCACCATAAGGTTATATCATCGGCATACGCAAGCACGCGTATAGTAGGGATGGCCTCTAGGGCTCGAACAAGTGGAATGAAGGCCACAATAAATAATGTAGGGGCGAGAACGAAGCCCTGGGGCACTCCTCTGTTTGAGGGGAAGTGACCAAAGGGCTTTCCATGGACACGCACACTGAATGTTCTATTTGTTAGAAAGGCGTGAATGGCGAGGAGAAACCTGTGAGGAAGACCAAGAGTTTCTAGGGAGGCAAGATTGGCTGAGTGAAGGATGTTATCATATGCCTTTGTTATATCTGTACCGATCACAGTTCTAACAAGATGACTGTGCGGAGAGTGGTGAAGCACGTCAGCAGCCAAAGTAGCAAGACTGTCCTCCGTTCCTATTTGCGGGCGGAAGCCAATTTGGGATTCTGGATAACAATCATGGGATTCCAACCACCACGATAAGCGAGTGGCGAGAATGTTTTCGTAAAGCTTGCAGATTGTTGGCGTCAGGGAAATTGGACGAAGGGCCGCGAGATATACTGGAGGATGACCTGACTTCGGTATTGGAACAACAATAGAATGCTTTCACTCGTCCGGCATGACACCAGAATGCCACACGTCATTCAATGCATCAAGCAAGGCCTGCAAAGCAGTCCCTTCCAAGTTGCGGAATAAGGAGTTAGGTATGCCGTCGTGCCCGGGAGCAGAGTTAGATTTGAGGTGTTCAATGGAGGCCAGCAGCTCTGCCATGGTTAGGTCAGAAGTTATCGCATCGGGGGGTTCGGTAACCGGAAAGCAAGCTGGAGAAGTTGAGGTGAAATCATAGTGGGGAAAAAACTGTCTGGCCGCCTGTTTTGCAAATGTGTCCTCATCTACATTCATAGCAAGGCGAATGCCCTCTGTGTAATCAGAAACTTGAGAAGAGCGCTCCATGGCGTGAAACACTCTCCAAAGTTGTCGATTACTCTGCTTGGAGGACAGGCGCTCACACCATGAAGCCCAACGTTGCCTTCCTAGACGCTTTTCATACCGCCTCGCACGCGCGGTAGCCCGGTGAAGAGCGGGGATAGCCGATGGGTCATCGGGGTTACGAGCAGCATAATGATCTGCCTGGCGACGCAGAGCCCAAAGATTGAGGAGGTGGATGTCCGTGTTTGGCTCGTCTTAATTTACAGTGGTGGTAATCGTGTGGGACGCAAGAACAGCAGAGAGAGTAGACAATGCTGATGATGGGGTGAAATCAGATAAGCGATTGTTTGCGCGTATGTTATTCGTACGCTACGGCGTATTTTACGTATCCGCGAAGGAGTGAGAGAGATAAAGATAGGGCTGTGATCACTACCCCAGGTATCTGGTTCAACAGCCCAACGAGGGCTACCAGGGCCTAACCACCAAGTCAAATCATTTGAATAAGGCCCACCTCGTGAGACAGTTACCGCACCTTTCCCTGCCTATAAATCAGTCAGGCAGCGGAGGTGGCTCAGCTACAGAGCCAGTAGCAGGCCCTTGCATTTTCTTTTCCTTCTTCCTTCAGTCGCAGCAACCCAAAGTATAATAACCCCCAAGGCACCTCTCTGTCTCTTTCCACTTTCATTCCCATCTTTCTCCTTTACCTTACGGCGCGGTTCAGGTGTCCACCGGAACGACTGTGACAGATACTGCGCCTTTCCCTTTCTGTGAACCAATTTTTATTATTAGGAAGCTGCTGCATGAGGGCGCTTGCAAACTAATACGTTCGCGAATCCGGTCTTCGCGTACCATGTATGCCGAGACGAGGCGCCACAATAGATGTAGGGATTGTGAGGCGAGAGGAACTCTCGACCACATAATATCGGAATGCCCGCTCTCTCCAGGAGTGGGACAAAATATAGCCCGTATACAGAACTGGCTTCCTATGCCATTTTTGGCTCTTTTACGGTTGCTTGACGTCACATTCTTGACTTCATATCCACTACGGCACCCCTTTATCTCTTTTCGCTTTCACTCCCACCTTCCTCCCTTCCCTTTGGCGCGATTCAGGTATCCACAGAACAAGTGTGGCAGATACTGCGCCTTTCCTTTCCTGTGAGCCAGTTATTGTAATAAATTACCTTAATTATAATCTGGCCTATTTATTTTTTCAACAACAAAATTACGTCACCCTGTATCTATTCCACCACTCATACACATCTAACACTTCTCAATCACTCACAAACTGCTGCGGACACGGTCTGCGGACGCGGTCTGCGGACAGAAATCTGGGAACATAGCGAGGTAATGAATAATTAGTTCGCAGGAAAGGCGCAGTATTGTGCCCACTTATTCTGCGGACAATTGAACAGCGTCGTAAAGGAAAGGAGGAAGGCGGGAGTTTAAGTGGAAATAGAGAAAGAGCTGATTCTTAGTGGAGAGCTATGGAGTAATTTTGTCCACCTGGGGATTTTTAACGTGCACTGACACCGTAGACTCCTTGTTTTTACAATTGGAAAATGAATACGACACGGCAACTGCACGTGCGGGAGAAGTAAGAACAATGTCCGAACGCAACCAAGCACGCAAAAAAAAAGATATATTCTTCCATTTCTGTTAGCAAAATCTAAGGGCTATACGAATGACAAGAATAAGTACCTGCGCAGATGAAGAAAAAAAAGAATATAATTTGGCAAAATTACTGCATTCAAACCACGTCCTTATTTCCGCAGCTGATTCTTTGCTTGATCTTAGAAACATTGCGTCTTTTCTGGAATGTCCTGGCATTCCAAACTACCTGTCGGTTGACAACAACTACCTGTCGGCCTCTTTTGCAATACGCTATTGCGTCGTCGCATGTGTTGATGTTATTCTGTGAAAGCGTTATAAGAGCTCAAAATAATAATCAATAAACCCAATATGAAGTGTTAACGCAAGCTTTAAAAGAGCTCAAAGTAATAATCAATAAACCCAACAATGTAACTTCATAGTCCCTACAAAAGTGCATTGACTGCCAATTCGCTCTTCATTAATATCGGCTTTCAGCTGTTTCTGGATGTACGGGTAGACTCCTTGTTTTTACAATTGGAAAATGAATACGACACGGTCCAGCGCAATTAAAGCTTAATGGAATTTTCAACCTAAAATTTTGATTATGTAGTTTCTGCTTGCTTATGGAACTTCCTAACTGGCCATCATCAGTTCCGTTTTCACAAATAACCACTCTTCTTCCTTTTTCGGAATAACCTTCGCTGTGCCTCAGGGTGCCATGCTTTGTCCCGTCTTTTTTAGTCTATGTTGCCTTCTTCTAACATACGACCTGCTGCTGGCAAAGTGTTATTTACAGGCCCAGTAAAAGTAACTCGGACTTTCTCGCTTTGCAACGCGACTTGAATACAGTAGCAAAATGGTGTGAAACTAGATTGATACCATTTGATGTTTGAAAAACTTAAATTCTCTTTTTACCGTCGCCACTCCTTCGTGGTGCCTAACTCTATATACATATATATTATTGGCAGCTGAGTAATATCTCCTGCGTTGTCGTACAAATATATCTTGTAATTATTATTGCAAACAAAGTTTAGGAGTCTTCTCATATAACAAATCTAGTATCTAACTGCACACTTGACTTTCTACGCAAAAAACTAAAAAAACTAAAATTCACCTCCCGTTCCGTAAATATTCTTGTTCGGAAATGTCTTGTTACACCCAAACAGGAATATGCATACGCAGTTTGGCATCCTCATCAGGAAGGAAAAGTTTATTTAGCCTTATAATTTTTTACGGGGTTTTGGGGGCATATTCAGAGGTGTCTCCTTGTCGCATTCCCAGGAGTCTTCCTCGTCGACCTCGTCCACTTCTAACCAATCGTCGGTTGCCCTCAGTCCAGGGCTCCATTGGCCACTGCCACCCGTTGAGCTGGCTGTACCAGACCTTGCTGGTCTTCGCAGCTGTCGCTGGACAGCAGTCTCCCACTGCTCCGCACTCGTGTTTCGTATTTTAGGGACCTACGTTTTGACAGACCCATGTGATGTGATATAGTGCGGGGTTTTCGTCGCACCACGGACATCTGCCGAGTATACCCAAACCTACACACTCCAACGAAAATGCACCCTACCATAATCTCGGACCCTTATCAGATTAAACATTCTAGCCACCTCGAATCAACCCATATTCGCACAGCACCTTATATTACGAATGGCTATTTTTACTACACCACAGTCGCATCACTCAAACTTAATGTATATCTTTGTAGCAACGAAAGAAGGCGGAAATATATTAGGCTTATTTTCTACAGAAATTTTATCATTTTCCAAGTGATTGCTCCATGATTTCATTTGCACATTATCGTTCATCCCCTGAAAATCACAAAAAATGCGAAAGCACGGATATTGCTGTTGGTTGCTTCTTGTTGCTTCAAATTGCTTAATTCACTTCTTGTTTGCCCATTTTAGTGTTTGGTACTTTCAGATTGCGCGCCAATCCCTTCATATGCCCTTTTTTGGCTCTACTTCCGGTTGCGTGAAGTCACATCCTTGACGCCATATCCACTATAGCATTTCTTTCTCTCTTTCCGCTTTCACTCCCACCTTCCTCCCTTCCCTTACACGCGGTTTATGTCTCCACAGAACAGTGTGGCAGATACTGCGGCTTACCTTTCCTGCGACACAGTTATTCTAATAATTACCTATTGGCGTAAATATTTTTTCGGCAAAAACATTACGTCACTCTCTATCGATTGACACCACTCATTAACCTCTAACACCTCTCAATTACAACTACTGTGGACACGATTTTGTAGACACGGCCTGCGGATACGATCTGGGGACTCGGCCCGCGGACTCGGTCTGCGGACAGAAATCTGTGAACACAGAGAAGTAATGCCTTCGCATTAAAACTCGTACCCTCCTCATGCGCGCATATCGTCGCATATCGTCGCATCTTTAACTTGCGCTGATATCGTGCAGCCCACGGAAGCCTTTCTTTCGCCTCAACCGAGACGATGCTGCCAATTTCGAGAGTATGCCTTGCTTCATTGAAGATGCCCACGGCTGAGGTAAAATCTCCACGTAGGGCCGTCAATTAACGATGAGCTCTCTTGTGGAAATACTTTCAATCTACTTCCACTGTGGCAATAATGTGACGTCATCATGAATAGAAGAACGCGCGCTTTTCTGCCTTTAAGCCACCGAGCATTATGACACAAGCCATACTTTTGATCAGCGCTTCTGTATCTATTTGATATGATCGCTATAAACGAGGCCATTATGTTACCACCATCCAACGACGCGTGTCTGACACCCACCAGCAGCGGCCATTTTAATATAGCTATAAAACTTTCATGATTTAGGGCCCGAATTAATCATTTTCGTTTTATTTCATACACTATGTCATGTATCTGTTCTCTGTAGGGGTATTATGTGTTCAGTATCCAGGTAAGATAATTTACCTGTGTGAAAAAAGAATAAAAATATCTATTCGAGTCAATAACACGTTTGCTGTAGAGAAAATATTTTGCGTATACGCGACAAAAGCTACTGCGAGGGCTGAACTGCATAACTGAGGGGTATATTTAGTGAAGGAAAGTGTTTAGTTCATTGACGCTAAAGTGTATCTGAAGTAAAGCAAAAACCTGAAAAAATTATACCAATATATTTTTTAAACCTGTTCATCGAAGATTGTGTAACATAGCTTTCAGTAAAATAACTCGTTTTTGCACAACACAAGTTCTGGGCAAGAAATATGATTTGCTTCCTTTCGTTATTTCTAGAGCCAAGGTTAACGGTCGTTTGAGATCTGTTGGGCGGTCTTTCACATAAATTGGTGCATGCTGTGCTGGCGTGAATCGAAATTCCTATTCCCGAAACCATGCATTCCGACCCTTGCTGATAGGCTCCGGATTTCTATAACCAGGTGCAATCTGGGTCATCTGTCAATTTGCATACTGCGGAGGAGGTATTAGATGAGGTGCACATCCGACTAGTGAAAACAGCAGTCGACTTCTTGGCAGAACCTTTTGAGAGGTTGACGGTGACGAAAAGAAACATAGTCGAATAAAACATTGTGCTTATGGGCAGGAGCAAGAACAGCAACTTGTTTGCTATTTGAGAGCAGTGTCTGCTGGTAGTAATGTTAATGTGCTTGGAACGTTATGGAAACGTCAGCTATTTGCCGAGAAAACAAACTCATATTTTCTGTACCCTGCGAGCTACTGTGTAATATGATCGATGCTTGCTATGGCAGGATTGTGCATGTCAGGATGCTATAACTTGATGAAAGTGCCAAGTGCTCCGTATTAGAGAGCAGATTCGCAGAAGTATCCAAGCTTTATGCTATACAATGTTAGAACAAGGGAGGGGATAGGATTAAGAAGACAACAAGCCGTCAGGCGTACCGTTGAGACCTTTGAGCTTTTGCAAGCTCAATGAACTTTATATTTTTTTGTTAATTTCTAGAGGTATCTGCGAGATATAGCGATGTCAAGATGTTTCTGGAAAAAAAAAAAGGACTACTTTCTGGAGAGTTGTTCCGCATTCCTGACGATTTGCATTGAAAGATGCAAGCTCTGATGTTCTGTATAGTTTCTGTCACTCCATCCTTTTGTGCTGATTTTGTTACGTTGACAGCTCTTCCTATTCTACATTGTATTCGCATCCGCGCAGGCATGATTGAAGTTCGTATACTTTGTGTTTCCCGAAGTATTGTAGACGAAGGCAAGTTCCGCGACGAGTTATAATAGGCTTAATGGGAGGTTCTTTGTTCATTTCCAGCTTTCGTTAATTGAGGGGGGTTCAAGCAGCAGTGAATGGCAAATACCGCGCACGCTCTAGCGTTCACCTGGTTTCAAGTTCAGTAGTCCATCTTTCCGCAGAGCATTTAGCTGTGTGTCAAGTGTGGAATACAGTTGTCTACGTGTAAAAGAGAGTTGCATAAGCTTCCATCATCATCATCATCATCATCATCATCATCAGCCTGACTATACCCACTGCAGGGCGAAGGCCTCTCCCATATTTCTCCACTTAACCCGGTTCTGTGCTAGCTGCATCCACTTGACCCCTGCGAACTTCTTAATCTCATCCGCCCACCTAACTTTCTGCCGCCCCCTGCTACGCTTTCCTTCCCTTGGAATCCAGTTTGTTACCCTAAGCGACCATCGGCTATCCTCTCTTCGCACTACATGTCCTGCCCACGTCCATTTCTTCTTCTTAATTTCCACTAGAATGTCGGTAACTTGAGTTATTTCTCTGACCCACTGTGCACGCTTCCTATCTCTTAATTTTACCGCTACCATTTTTCGTTCCATAGCCCTTTGGGTTGTCCACAACTTAAGTAGAACTAAGCTTGCAATGTGTACCAAATATTTGTTTCTTTAGTAATTTATTCACTGACATATGAACACTGAATCTCTCATCAAAAACGGGTGGACTGTGGTTTTTACGTATTTGTGAGGCAGCTGTGGCATATTGTAAGATCCTTCACGTATACAGTATAATAATAGAAATGTTATAAGTTTTTGGCCCGCACCAAGCTATTTCTTCGAAGTTTATCCTGCTCATATACAACGCTAGTGATGATTACTGCCACCGGAAGCCAAAGGGATGTGCTTTTAAACATTCCTAAGGCAGCTGTGCGATCTCTTCAAATACTTTTGTGAGCATATAGATATGAACGATGAGCGCTAGCAATGCGCCTAAAAAATTTGCTTCCTAAATTCTTCCTGTGCTCACCATTAGTAATTCGGACTGCCACAATAAAGCATTAGTGTGCTCTTTTAAATGTAAAAAAAATAAGAGCACTGCGGAATCTGCATTGGAGTAATGCGAAAGCACGGATGCTGCTGTTGGTTGCTTCTGGTTGCTTCTATAGGCTTAATTCACTTCTTGTTTACCCATTTTGGTTGGTTTGTGGGGTTTAACGTCCCAAAGCGACTCAGGCTATGAGAGACGCCGTAGTGAAGGACTCCGGAAATTTAGACCACCTGGGGTTCTTTACACCCATTTTAGTTTTTCCTACATTGAAATTGCGCGCCAGTTCATTCCTATGCCTTTTTCGGCTCTAATTCCGGTAGCGTGACGGCACATACTCTGCGTTACATTCACTTCTTGTTCGTTGCGTGCGTCCACCAGCAGCATTCTCAGACCCAGCGTATTGCAACCTACGCGAGCGGAACCTTACCCGATACGCGATATCTAGTGCATCTGTTATAGTGTGGCAAAGGAACTGCAGAGTATTCAGAGCCAAGCGTAAGGCTCTGGAATATGCAGTTTTGGCCCAAACAAACAGACCGGTAGTCTTCTTCAAGAGACCATTACAGAAGTAAAGCTTGCAGGATATACAGCATATACAATGAGAAATTGTCGGCTGAGCGCCGGCCGATCACAGCTACACTTGTACACCGCAATCTAACTGCAAATCCTTATATTTGGAAACACCAGAGGTATCCATGCAATTATACAAATCCTACCGTAAAAACGAGCACAATCTCGCCTTTACATTCTAAACGTACACAGTCCACCTAAAGACAACAGCACAAGAAAAGCCACACTCTTCAAGTAAGTCGCATGTACCCGCTGAAAATGGAATGTTGCTGACTGTTGGAGACTTTAACGCACCTCATGCAGGATGGGGCTACTCAGTTAACAGTAGAAAGGGAACTAAATTATGGGAGTGTCCACCGAAAACTGTGAGAAAAACCAATTTAACAATTTATCGCCACCTCCGCCGGAAGTTACACCGCTTTACGGATGAAATAATAGAAGTTATGCATTTTAAATCTCGAATTGACTAGCAATTTTGCGTGCATTATTCCACCGAGCCGTTTAGCACCGGCTCATACCTTGTACATCAGGATGGCTGGCATCGTGGATAGCTAAGATGGCACGTCACACAACTTCGGACTTGCAGACATTTGGGACGTCGGAAGAGAGAGAGAACTAACTTTTATTCGTAACCATCATCGTCATCATCATCATCAGCCTGACTATACCCACTGCAGGGCGAAGGCCTCTCCCATATTTCTCCACTTAACCCGGTTCTGTGCTAGCTGCATCCACTTGACCCCTGCGAACTTCTAACCATCAAGATGAAAAATCGACAGAAACGCCGAACGGAAGACGACCAAACACATGCAAGCACGCAAATAGCCCTCGTGAGAGAACTTTTTCTTGAACACACCAACGCATACACAAAAAAAAAGCAATGTTCTTCCAATTTTTTCTACCGAGTTTAGGATGATATAAGGATGATGACACTAAACTTATACGTAGATAGAGAAATGATAAGGAGTTCATTCAATTCCACAAAACCTGCATTCTAGCTCGGCCTTAATTTTCTGCAGTAAACATTTCCTAGGTCTGTCGAGGGTGGTATGTTTTCAAGGATGTCGTCCTGGCGTGCCTTAGGATCGTTCGGAGTCAACTGCCGTAAATAAGCGCCTAGCACGTTATAGTGTACCTATAGTGTACCAACTCTCCCAGCAGGAAGTTTTAATGAACCTATAGTGATTTGTGTAGTGCTTTATTTTGTGAGTAATGCGCTTTTTTGTATGTATACATGTACCCAATAAATTCTCTTTATTCCGCTTCACTACTGACGTTACTTCTTTCGTTCGCGTTCAAATGCAGATGCTTTCTTTACGTTGACGAACTCACGGTTTTGCAGCGTTGGAGTGATTTTTCTCACGTTCGGCATGTCGGGCAGGAGCGCATTGCACTTTTGGAGTTGATGGCCGCGTCCTCATCGTAGACGTTTTAGAGCGCAGCTCTTTGGCGTCCGTTCCTGGGTTTCGCGTCGGCGTCGGCGTCGTCGTCGGCCTCGTAACCAGCTCCGCCCCCCTTTCATCCCCCCAGCGCTAGCAGCGACCGACTGATACCGGTGGATGCCGCTGACGCCGCTAGAGAGTCAAGATAACGTGACTGCATAGAACACCGTCGCCGCCATGCAGAAAGAGGAGGGAAGGGTCCCCCCCCCCCCCTGTTCCTGTGTGGCGGATAGGGTGCTCTTCAGTTGCCGACGCGCCGGTTATTTCACGTAGGCCCCGGCACGTCGACGAATACGTGACCACCTTCCCACGGCTAGACCTGGTTCTTGGCGCTGCGGAAGCGAGGGTATCATATTGTTTGCGTCGGCATCGGCGGCGTTGTCCCTGAAACCAACTCCGCAGCTGGAGTTGACTCACTATCGGCGTCGGCAGCATCAGTCAGTCGCTGCTATCTCTTCCCTCCTCCCTTTATCGCGTTGTCCGCTTGCTGCGCGCGCTTCTGCCCCCATCGTTTGCCGCTGGGTGTACACGCCGCCCCCCTCTTCCTGCAAGTCTCCGGTTGTCAAAGCGCCGGCTCGAACTTAATTCCTTTCTTCGCTCCTCCTCCAATGCAACCCCTGTGCGGTGGCAATCAGAGAGCCAGATCGGTGGCGGCGGATCTGTATATGTGCACCGCCCGAGCCGAAATTGCCGCTGCCGTTCTTTGGTAAAGGAATACGTGTGAAAAATAAAAAAAAATTCTGTGATAGCGCATACATTTGTTGCTCGATTTCGTTAACTCAATCTATCGAAAAGATGAAACAGCTTATTTGCTGCGCTCAAATTTCGCATTAGGAAGTAACGTAATCGTCGGTAATTTTTTTTCTTAACGGGCGAAGGTCAGGTTCGTGAATGTGTACGCTCCAGTTGCGCGCGCTTCAACGAATGAGTTCTTCCGTTCAGTTGCGTCGCATGTTTTGGATCCTATGCCTCACGTGCTCCTAGGTGATGTTAATTGCGTACTAGACTCAACAAGCGACATCCGCGGACCAAGACAGGGTACGTCCTGCTATAATGCAAAGGAGTTGGGGAAGCTTGTACGACAGCTCCAGCTATCAGACGCGTGGGCCGCTCTACACGGCGACGTTTTCGTGGCTACGAGTGCACGAGGCCGAAGCGGGAGTTGCATTGACCGCGTGTATCTGCCTCCCACGCTTGCTGATCTCTTAGTATCCTACGAAGTGGTTACTCCACCTATTGGTGTCGGGCACCTAAGCGACCACCTCCCGGTGGTTGTGTCGTTGAGGAGTGCGTCGGGCCGTCCGGACTCATCTGGAATTTGGCGCATGGATGTTTTCGTCCTCCACGATCTCGTCACTGTCCGCGACATCCGCCGAGACTTGATCAGCTCAGTTGGTAAGATTGTAGATTTCAGTCCTAAGGTGTGGGATTCGTTGAAGCTTCAATGGCGCGATATTTTGGTCCGCGCAGGTAAGCAAGGGCGGACGCGCAACACTGCAGCATTGAACGACGTGCTGCGCTGCATGAGAATTGCTGGAAACGCTGACGAGTTAACGTTCGCGATGCGTATCTGGAAGGTCTTCGCATGCGGTATCATCAGATTCTAGAAGAGGGATCGCGAACCTCGCGCATCGCTGCGGACCTGCGTCTGCATGCTTACGACACGGACGACTTAATGTACGCGCGCAGCTGTCGGCCCAAAAATGACAGACCTACCCGCATCGAGGAAGTGTGCATGCAAGACGGGACAACGTCCATGCAGCCTGCAGACATCGTACGCGGTTTTCGAGGCTACCTCAAAGCTATCTTCGCGTCTCAAGGCCTCTGCGAGCGCGAAGGTTTTGAGAGAGCGACTACAGACTTCTGCGGAACATTAATTACCTCACCCACCAGATGACATGATTGAGACGCTGTGCGCCCCAGCAACGAGTGAGGAAATTGTAAGCGTGTTGCGAAGCATGCATCAAGCTTCGGCACCCGGACCAGATGGATTGGTTACGGGGTTCTATTGCACTTTCTTTGATGTCATTGGAAGGTATCTGACGCGCCTTGTGAACATTTTCCTCGAAGAGGGTAAAAAGCCAGCATCCTTTTCTTCAAGCTGGATCTTGGTAGTGCCGGAGCATGATGCGATGTTTTCGGAACCGGAGACGTGGCACCCGATTACGCTACTTAACACAGATTACAAGTTGGTCGTCTCCCTTTTGGTCAAATGCCTGCGCCCCGTCCTGCCATTTCTTGTCAGCGAGTATCTATCACGTGCAGTTCCGTGTCGTTCCGTCTTTGCGTCACTCACGCTGACACGAGACGTGTTGGCTTATGCAAAAGAGGAGGCAGTAGACGGGGTCTTTCTCTCCTCAGATCAGTCGAAGGCATTTGACAGAATCGCGCAGGGCTACTTGTTTGCTGTCCTCCGCTGCTTCGGTCTGCGTCCGGTATTTATCGACAGGGTATACGAGTTTTGTACAGCAACCTAAGTAGTGCACTTGTTCTGAACGGGTCAGTAGCCCCTCCTTTCGCCGTAACAAGGGGAATTCGCCAGGGTTGCCCCTTGTCGCCTGTGATCGGCACATCCGGGGCTTTCCGGTGACGGGGCAGGAAACGGTCGTGGTATCAGCCTACGCTGACGATCTGTCCCTTTTCTTACGCGATGGCCGCAGCTTCGGCGCCTTTCTTGCAGTTTTTGACACATATTTCAATTTGTCCGGAGCGCAGTTGAACGCCAGTAAAAGTCGCGAGCTGCGATTTGGCTCTTTCGCGGACCCTCTTTCAGTTTGTGTTCCATTTGTCGACGCGGTCCGTGTGCTGGACGTCTTTTTCGAAGCGAGCGGCGTATCACCGCGGACGTGGCAGGATGTGGTAGCGCGTGCCACAAGTGCGATTTCGGAGGCCGCCCACTTTGCACTTTCCGTACAGACAAAAGTCGGGGTCGCAAAGACTAAGGCGTACGCCTACGCGCTCTACGTTTCGCGCGTTGCGGTGATTCCGTGTCGAACGGCAGGTCGCCTCGCCTTCCTGGCTGAGGTGTTGTCTGGGATGGCGGGACAGCTCTTGTCGCGCGCCATTTCCTTCACCTACCGCAAGAAAGGGGAGGCATCGGGCTGCCATGCATCAGCACGGTGGGCCGAGTGCTCGCGTCGAAACTAGTCGCCACCCTGCTCAATGATACGCTGTACCCGGGGCGCTCCCTGTTACAGTAATGGCTGAGCACAGCTCACCGGGCCTTTACAGCAGACCGACACCTGGGCCCACAGGATGAAAGGCCTCACAGGTTCTACCAAACGGTAACAGGCTTTCAGACAACGGTCGACAGCGACCTGCCTGACCTCAATATTTTTGAGGTGCCCGCAATGCAAGTCAGCGAGATGGCTGCCTCCTCGCGTCTAAACCGCGACGACCAGCTCCGCACGGCCGTCAACAAGTGGCGTCGGTGGGCGGTGAGCCGTGTGCCTTCAGAGGTCCACGATGTTGAGTGGCGCCGGCGATGGGTGTGTTACCCACGCGAGAACGCCTTGCCATGTGGCATGTCGTGCCGAATGACCAATGCCCAAAGTGCGGCCGCACGGAAAACATGAGGCACGCGTTCTTTGAATGCCCAGTGGCGCTGGTCATGTGGCGCTCAGTGAGAAGGATGTTCGCCGTGCACGGTGGCCCTGGCGCCAGGCCCCCACGCGGATGTTTTGCGCGGCTAGTAGTTGCCTGTGTATATTTTGTGCTGTGGAAGAGGCGTTGCCTTGCTGAAGTCCGTAGACAACCAGCCAGGACCATGTACTCAGCGCTGCAGCGACTGCGTTTTCTGTTGTGGAAGTATATCTCTGATCAGCCGAACAGAGATGGAGAGACGCGGTTTCTGCAGCGCTGGCACACCCGCTTCTTCGTCGTTAGGGACGGCTGGCTTGTTATGCCAGCTTTGCCATACTAACCCCTACCCCCTCCCCCCCTCCCCCCTTTGCTACGTACCTCGAATCACGAGGAAGTGTATTGTCATAGAAGATTTAATCATCTGTCATTAGGTTTCTCATTGTAATTCCTTTTGGGCTTGTGTTCTGTAGGTATTGCTGAACACGGAATAACTATTAATATGTGATTGTTGCTAGTATCGCACCTTTCGGTGTCCTCCCATGTCTGTACTACAGTGCGTGTGTGTGTATATACAAGTACCTATGTGTGTGGAAGACAATAAATTCCCTCTACTATGGGCTAATGATGCAAATTAGCATTATTCTTTTGTTGTCTGCTAAAATTGTTACGTGGCCACAAAGTCTTGCTCATATGCCCTGTAAGTGATATCCTCCCCCGTTTGGAGGAACAAAAATGAGTTACGTTAGCAAGCATAGAAATTATCTTTTTTAATAATAAAGAATGCTGAGGGTAATCTGATGGTAAACGATTACAGTGCGAAATTTCCGGAACTATACCCTTTCAGCTGTACATGTCTAGCATCTGCGATCCGCCACGTTAGATATCGGATATTGTTGCGAATCGCAGACCGCTGAGACATTCTCCATCGACCCTTATCCCTAACTGCTCCCATTCCAAGTCTGAATACTTCCTCAAAGCAAGCTGTAAATAATACTGGGGAAATCGTGTCTTTTTGCCTAACACCTTGCTTTATGGTAATTTTGTTACTTCCTTTATGCAGAACTATGGTTTCTGTGCAGCCCCTATATATTTCTCCTCCCTTGTATGGAGGAAAAAAATTGTTACATTAGTAAGCATAGAAATTATCTTTTTAATAATAAAGAATTGTGAGGGTAGGTGGAGGAGGAAGATGAGGAGGAAAGGCAGGGAGGTTATCCGGTAAAGGAACTGGTTTTCTACCCTGCACTGGGGGGAGGGGTAGGCGGGTATGAAAGTTGTGGGTAAGAGAGGGATGGGTGAAGACAGTACAGTCACATTACATGTCACATCACATCACGTCACAGTTATATCACGTAACATAAAAAATCATAACCTTTCGATCAGTCCTGTGCTTTTCATAAAGCGGAGCAGTGCCTGGGAGGCCTTCACTGCAGACGATCGCCGTGGCCAGGGACCTAGGATCTTAATTTCAGTCAGTGGGCGTCCATCTAGAAGCTCCAGCGCACGGCAGAGACACTGTCTTTCCTCTCTGTATATGGGGCACTCGGAAAGAATGGTGAGGGTAATCTAACGGTAAACGATTACAGTGGGAAATTTCCGGAACCTACGTTTTCCGCTGTACATGTCTAGCATCTGCGATCCGCTACGTAAGATATCAGATATTGTTGAAATGCCCGGCTACCAGTCGAGCATTTCGCCGTGAAACCGCTCTGGTGTGTTTAGAATGCGCCGCGGAGAGGAAGAGCAGGAGCGAAGGGCGTGACATCAGAGCTTGGCTGCCGGGTGCCGTCACGCGGATGCCACTTGTTAGGTATGCACATAACTGCGCCTGCGCATACCGCATGTATAGAAAAAAGCGAGACACGGTGGCCGCAGCATGAAGGGTTCCTCACTAGGGTCATGGTATTCCCCTGATAGGGTTGGGAGAGGTAGGTCACCGCCGCTTGCGGCGGGGGCTTGCCTGCCACAGAATTTTTATCTGTTGTAGGCCGTCATTGCACCCGCCACCGCTTCGGTGGTGGACGACGGCTATTATTGCGGCGCGCGTCTTTCTCTCCCTCTTCCTTTTCTTTCTTCAAATTTCCTCTTCTGTCAGCGCGAGGCAGCGGAGGTGGCTCAGCTGCACAGCCAGTAGCTGGCCCGGCATTTTCTTTTCCTTCTTCCTACAGCCACAACAACAACAACGCATCACAGTCGTTTCACATTAAGGAGAGGCAGGCCGCCACTCTGCGGTGGTATCGATAGGAGAGGCTCAATTCTTCGGATTTGTTAGTTGTCGCCTGACAATTAGCCATTCAGCAGAAAAAGGAGGAATACCGAACGGCCAAGTGAGCAGCAGAGACGCCTCAACGAGGAGAAGGAAGCCTCGCCAAGCGGACACGCCAGGACGCACAGCGTAACAGGCAGCGAATAGCAGCTCATATGGAGCCTTCGGAAGATAAAAAAGAACCGAGACCAGCGACAGAAGTGGATGTCAAGGCCCATCGTGTGATTTGGCTGCTGGTGCAAGTCATAACATTCAGTTACGTTCAAGATGAACGTTGCGAGAAAGCCGGAGTCTGCATCTACGTGAGACGAGATATCACTGCTGTCAGACATCTGCCTTCAATCACAGTGAACAATGCTTTATTAGACTTGTGGAAAGCGGAATCTTCATACAAGGAGTTTACGTGGCACCGAAACATTTGTCTACTATGCGATTAACGTGGTGGCCGCCTGTGCACCAGCTTACAGCATGGTTTCCGAGTCTCTCTTAGCAGCGCAACCTGCTTACCAGGGACCCGGAGACAGCCCAGGCCAATGGTATCCTGGACTGAGGAAACCACCCACGCTATTCCGTTAAACAATTAAAGATTACTCTGTCTCTCTCACTCTCTCTCAGAGTCGCGCGTGACTTTGGGAGACTTCAGCAGGGAGAAGGACTTAAACAGAAATTCGACTTTATTTAGCAACAAATTCCAACTCCCAACCACACACCGGAAGGCTTCCAGTGATTTTGTATATCAAAGATCCGCCGGGGTGGCGCAGTGGTTAGGGCGCTCGGCTACTGTTCCGGCCTCGGCGGCCGCTTTTCCCTGGCGGCGTAAAGCAAGGAGCCTGTGTTCTGTGCGATGTCAGTGCGCATTAAAGCACCTCAGGTGATTGAAATTAGTCCGTAGCCCTCTACTATGGTGGCTCCCGTAGCCTGAGTTGCTTTGGGACGTTACACCCCCCAAAAACAAAACCATCATATATTAAAGAGAATCTGTGCCATCAAAACTCTGCACGCATTCAAATGAAACTGCCACATGTTAACATACTGATAGCCGGGCTGTCTTTCCGTGCATGAAATAAAAAAATGATGTGTGACCACCGATGTCTCTTCATTGCTAATCAATGTAAGCTCATCATTAGCCAAGCAACCACCGATGTTCACCGGACATCCAGGCTGGATCCGAACATCATTCAACGAAAACGCACTTACGTCAGACGTACATACACATTCCGGTTTCTTGTATCCGCATTCGTACACGTACGCATAAGATGAATGTGTCGTACGTTCAATAGGATGTACGAGCTAGAATATCCGCAGGCTAAGTATGGGTGCACGCTTTTTTAGTGGGCTCGAAAGATTTGCTGCCGCACATCAGCATTTTTTTCGATAATTGTTTGCTTTATTATGCCACTGTGGCATCGATAAGTGGGTGG
Organism: Amblyomma maculatum; assembly: GCF_055883805.1. NCBI lineage: Eukaryota > Metazoa > Arthropoda > Arachnida > Ixodida > Ixodidae > Amblyomma > Amblyomma maculatum. The sequence goes on along the minus strand of NC_139351.1, from coordinate 63,827,769 downwards.
AAGTGAGGACTAGATTGCATAATATATTTGGACGCATTTTATTTTTTCTCAAAAATCAGTTTGCTTTTGAAACACTTCTTCACATATACAGTAAAACTTCACTTGAACGAAATTCAAGGGACCTTAGGAAAATTTTTGTTGAAGTGAAAGTTCACTGAACTGAAATAAGTGCGTGAAAGCGTATTTCTATTAGCACCAAGAAGCCGTTTCGCGGTAAATATTCTACTCGTAATGCAGTAGCCTTTTTCACCACTTTTGAACATAGGACTGCAGTGTTATTCCCTACTGAAAAACGAAAAGTTCTACGAAGCAATAACCTCACACAACCTCATCGAATCACATAGACCCTCATACGGTGCACATCATTATCATAAAATATCTTCCATAATTTATGTCAATGTACAAGAAACTATGAGATCTTACACAATCATATGCGACTTTTAAGTGATTTCTCATGTGATTTGATTGAGACCCTGTGAGAAAATGTGAGGATATTGCCTCATACAATTTTTTCAGTAGGGTTGGCCTCAGTCACTGTTTGCAAGCTCGAACCTCGTCCGGCACCGTGGTCTGCTGGGCAGCAGAGGCATTCATTTCCTCCAAGCAGATCATCCTTCAGCCGATCACGATTAACCAGCATGCATACGTATGCCTTTCTTGGAGCTAAGAGGCTTTTGTAGGGCTGAGGTTGTGGCTAGGGGTGGTTATGACTGTGGATTCAATTAAGCATGCAAAGCTAGCTGGTGAATCCGCTGGATACAAGCTTGTTTACATAGCCAGTTAAACGTAGAGCTAAATGACAGCCAGTTTTCGTCACGCGCTAATGAAATATGTTTCTCAACGTACAAATATTCAGGAAAAAGTACGCGTTGTTCTGGTTGAAATACTTAGTATGACGAGGGAGACACAGGATGACGCTATAGAAAATGGTCGTAGAACTGAAATGAGCAACAATTGAATTTTGTTAAAATGAAGGGCGTTTGTAGAGCGTTCAATGGAGCTTCGACGGGGGAACGTAATAAAGATCGTACAACTGAATACTTCGTTTAAGTGACGTTTGTTCAAATGGTATTTTACTTTACATTAGCAGTGATGCATGTAGGTACCAGTGCTGCGAGTACATGCAAAGTTAGCGTTCGTGAATATTTCTGTGTCACTGAATTTTGATTTAGGCTTCAAGACTAATCATTCTTTGTAATGTTTTCCCACAAGACCGTGTTCTGCCACTCCAGCAAGGAAATACGAAGGTGGATGCACATTCAAGCTTCTTGCCGTATTTGAACTCAGATTTCATGAATTTTATAATATGCCAGCGCACTGATAATGTGCATCTATCATAATAAAATATGATTGCTGTATGGTAAATTGTTTTTACTTTATACTCCAAAGCAGGCGCTAAAAAAACATGCATATGGCATATAGGCGAATTATCCGAGAAATATCCGGAGATAGACATCTGCAATGATGTCTGTTACAGGGACAAACGTATACCTTTAGATTCCTATCGGATGGCCATTAGACATCCGCCGGCTGTTCGCGGAGGTTCAGCGGACGTCCTGACCATCCGAAAGGAACCTTTGTCGGCTGTCGGAAGGATATTTGTGATTGCTTGAGTAGGCTCGAAAAAATGCCGAAACTAGGGGAAAGTAGCTCTCGCTGCTTATATCCTGGCATAGATGAGCTAAGCCACTGCCAGTTTTTAAATATACGCCATATGGTTGAGGGGTTACGCCACTCGGCTACTTAGCCGGAGTACCCGGGTTCGAACCTTAGCGGTTCGAATCCCTTTCTATGTTTGATTAGGATAAAAGTGCTAAAATAAGGTATGATCAGTCATAGGCTCCGTCACTCCCTTCTCTGACTGACGAACTTCAAAGACATGTTGGGGAAAGTCTCGCTTGGAGCGGCTACACAAGCCTGACTTTGATCTACCCGCGCGAGGTCATGTGGGTGTGACTTCTGATACAGCATAGCTGATGAAAGTGACGGCTGAAACTAAGAACTGTTTGACGAGATCCCGTGCTTTGTTGCATTAAGAGTATGCAAGCTTTTGCATTGGCATGAGCAAGCACCAGCCACCTTAAAAACCCATGGTACTTGTTGTGTTTCTGACGCTTCCAGCGGCGCGTGAGGCCACGGCGTGCTTCCCAGAGATGCAGGAGGTGGTTGTCCACGCCCGTAACTACCTCTGTGAGCTGTATTTGTTTCTCATGGGAGTGAAGGTGCGCCATGACTGACTGGGACCAGGTCGTGTAGCCCTGCTCTGTGATGTTCGTGTTAGTTTCTGTTGGGAAATTTTGGCGAAAGGTAGTCCAATGGGGGTAGCGGGCTTTCGTTGTGGGGCGCTTCAGAGGGCGTGTGTAAACGGTTGTGTTTGAGGATTCAGTGGTCGCTACCGAGGGTCTGCTTTGTGGCGCGCGTATCGCCGTAGCATTTTGCATAGACTATCTCCGGTACTTGATCGAAGCATTGGGCTCCTTTGCTTAAAAGGTCATACATACATTGAACATGGGCCCTTTAAGTGACCATGGATTATCCTCTTTTCGCACTACATGGCCTGCCCTTGGCCATGTCCTTTTCTTGATTTCGAGTAGAATGTCACTAACTTTAGGTATTTCTTTGACCCACCCTGCACGTTTCTTATCTCTTAATGTTACCCCTACCATTTTTCCTTCCATCGCCCTCTGCGTTGCCCTCAAACTTAAGTAGAACCCTCTCTGCTAGCCTCCCCGTTTCGGCCCCATGGTGAGCACAAGTAAGATGAAGCAATTACATACTTTCCTCTTGAGTGGTACGGTAAGCTGGTAGTCATAATCTGCGAGTGCTTATTTTCTTATTTTTATTATTTCTCTTTCTTGGTTCGGATCTGCGGTTACTACCTGTCCTAAGCAAACATATTCGCCTACTACTTCCAGTGCTTCGCTGCCTACAGTAAACTGCTGTTCCTTCCCGAGGCTTTTGAACATTACCTTAGGTTCCTGTTTATTGATTTTCATCCCTACCTTTGTAATTTTCCTCTCCAGCATAATGCAGATAGTATAACGAAAGGTGGCCTTAAATAAAATGATTACTGAACGGGCAGCGGTTTGTGTGGCTGCATAATTCCGGTCCTCTCGCCTTTGTGCATATGGCACACAGTCACTGTTAGGTATTGGCTAGGTTTCAGGGCATGTGTAAGCATTGAACACATGATATCGACTTAGATGTATGGGGTGCTTGTTCCTGGTCCTATGGGGCTGGCACTCGTGGATCCCCGCTGTTTGAGGTGGCGGGGGCTAGCCTGCCATCGGTGGTACTACCTGTTGTAGGCCGTCATTGCACTCAAAACCACTACGGTGGTGGTTCACGTGATGGTTGATGCGGGTTACGTGACTTCCCGTTGCCACATCCTTTCCAACGCGTGTGCGTGGAATGCGTGTCTTGTGCGGAAGGTCCTCCTTTCACGATACTTCATTAATGTGACTGTAAATATTTGGGGCCACAGGGATAAAAACCGCATGCCTGGCAGCTATGCATTTGTGTGTGTCAACAGGAATGAGTCAGGAGAGAGAGAGAGAATAAACATTTATTTCAGCTATAGAGTTTGTGGTGGTTAGATGTCTACCATCTTCCGTAGCGGTGGTCGTCCGCCCTTATTCCAGGGCCCCGCAGGATGCCGCCGCCAGCTGAGCCAGGAAAGTGTTTTCTCTGTACCGGAATGAAAAAATTATCAACATCATCGGTGGCTGTGATTCAGACAATCTGATAGAAAAAATTTGTGACGTCAAATATTCGTGCTTTCGTGCGAAAAACAATGGTTCACTGGTTTCAAATTTTAAGGCGACAGCCTTTCTATGCTCATTGAGCGAAATCGTGATCTGTGCGTCGCATCTGTGCGCTGGTGTGTCACTCGCAAATAGCTGACGCGTAAGGAGGAAGAGTAAGAATGAAACGATTGATAGTGATAGGTGACAAATATCAGTTACAATTAAAGATCGACAGTGTGAATGGCTAATTCTAATGCCTAATAACGATGATTTCAATAACTAAATGATAAATATGTCACACTACTAATTGTAATCACCGCAACTGATTGGAAATGAATAAAATGGCTAGGAATGACTACTACGAAACAACCATTCTGTCTACCTACGATTTGTCATGACCGTAATTGATTGGAAAAGAGTAAAAAGGCTTTGCTATGCGTGGTAATGATGAAATTGCGTGCACAGAGCTGTGCGCGAGATTTTTCTTTTCCGTGAGATTGCGCGAGATGTGTTGTCGTTGTTGTGGCTGTAGGAAGAAGGAAAAGAAAATGCACGGGCCTGCTACTGGCTCCGTAGCTGAGCCACCCGATTTATTTATTTATAGGTAGGGAAAGGCGCGGTAACTGTCTAACTTGTTTTTCTGTGGACACCGCAACCGCGCCGTAAGAGAAGGGAGGAAGATAGGAGTTAAAGTGGAAAGAGAGAAAGAGGAGCCGTAGTGGAGGGCTACGGAGTAATTTCGACCACCTGGTAATCTTTAACGTGCGCTGACATCGCACAGCACACGATGCCTCTTCGTTTCGCCTCCATCGAAACGCAGCCGCCGAGGTCGGGTTCGAACCCGGGTACTCCGGCACAGTAGTCGGGCGTCTTACCACTGCACCACCCCGGCGGGGCAGCTGAGCCACCTCCGCTGCCTCGAGCAGACAGAAGAGAGAAAGTAGAAAAATAAGAAAAAAGAAGAGGGAGAGAAAGACGCGCGCCCCAACAGCCGTCGTCTACCACCAAAGCGGTAGCGGGTGCAATGACAGCCTGCAACAGATAAAAATTTGGTGGCTGGCTAGCCCCCGCCGCAAGCGGCGTTGACCTGCCGTCCTAGCCGCGTAGGGCCAGGAACAGCCGCGAGATGTGTTCTTTAGCATTCCTGCCATCCACAATCCCACACTTGAACGCGCGCTAAGAAGCACCACGCAACAGGAGCGATGGTGTACCCTAAACGCACACTTGTCGGAGAAAGTGTGACAGGTACTGCTCCCTGCCTTTCCTGCAAACTATTGACAATTTTATGTAGAACTACTACGAACGCCGATGACAAGCAAACTATGATAAAAGGGAAATCATAGGAGAGGAAGGGTAGGCTCATTGCTATTAGAGATATCTAAGGGAACCCCTAATTTTCTTATAAACCAGTGTAAAATATACAAGAAAATAATATGAAAACAAGAGCATCCAGGCTCCTTCCTTTCCCTATGCCCCACAGTCGTGGTGCAGCGGTTATGACGGCCTACTATTGTGCCAGTGTACTAGGGTTCGATCCCGACCGCCGGCGGCTTCGTTTCGATGGAGGCAAAACGGAAAGGCGTACTGTGTGCTGTGCCATATCAGCGCTTGTTGAAGATCCCCAAGTGCTATAAATTACTTCTTAGCCCTCCACTATGGCTCCTCCTTTCTCTTTCTACTTTACTCCCACCTTCCTCTCTCCCCTCATGGTGCGGGTTAGGTGTCCACAGAGCAAATGTGACGGATACGCTCCTTAACTTTCCCGTGAGCCAATTATTATTGCTTTCACCAGAATCTAAATTTAATTTAAAAATATGAAAATCCTCGGATTCACAAGCTAGTGTTAAAGAGGCTATCGCTGCAACATACAGCTTTCGCGCAATCCCTAGGAAGAAAAATGTTTAAACTTCCACAATTTTTGTTCTTGTCGTGCTTTTATTGCAGTGCTCCAAATGTCGGGTCGGATGATGCAGCGTTGTTCCTGTAACCTTCCCCGTGACATGGTTCGAGCGCACCAACTTTATAGGAATTCAACCGACTACATTTGCGTGAATCGAAACGACGACCTTTGCGGGATTAGAACCGCCTACCATTGCAAGATTCAAACCCTGGACCTTTCCAAGATTCGAACCTACGCACATCACGGCACTCAAGCTCAATAACTATACGGGATTCGTACCCAAGATCGTTATGGAACTCGAACCCACGGCCTTCACTAGATTCGAACCTACTACCATTAGGCAGCTTGAACCCATGATCTTCATTGGACTCGAACACACACATCTATACCTAATTACACATCTTGAAGAATCTTGCGAACACATTTCCCGAACAAATTGCGTGGAATCTCGTGGACAAATTTCACAGTATCTCTTGCTTTGGTTAAACACAAAATTTCACAGACGCGAGGTTTGCACCTCGAGTCGAGAAATGTTTTCGCTTTAAAAGCGGCTACATCGCAAATTTTGATACAAATATTTTAATATACGTAGGAATTCATGGCGCGCAGGCTTACAGGTCCCCGCACGAGCCCACTGAAACACAAGTGTTTATGTCCCTCAGGATCATTGGCAGCAAGTCCGGTGGCGATAGTCTGCATGGCCTGGCCCTCCGAGCGCTGAAGGGTCTCCCAGTCGTCTCAGGTCTTAAAGTACTTTAGATCTCAGGGGGAAGGGTCCACCGTGCAGAGGAAGATGATGTGGAGGACAGAGGCAGAGAGGTGTGGGCATAGGGTACAGGTAAGAATGGGAAGGAGGGATAGTTGTGGGTTAGGGTAAGGGAAGAATGAAGATTGTGTGAAGTCAGCGCCATAGCGTTGCATGTTTACTGTCTAGGGAGGAGTGTGGTAGGGGTAGAGCTGGGGCGAGGCTCTGTAGGCCTGCGTCATTTGGCTGAACGAGTGAATGCGCTCCTTCGTGGAACCCGGATTAGAGGCCGCTTGAGCCCGATAAAGACCCTCGGGCTAAAATGTTTGCAGCCTCGTGTCCGGGATTCCCGGTGTGCGCAGGCACCCACATCAGCTCCATATGGTGGGCTGGGGTGCATCGGGCGAGCCGAGTATGCTAAAATCAGGGACATGAACCCGACCTCGTGCAAAATGTAGCATCGCGGGTTTGAAGCGAAAGCTACACTGCGGTAGGTTTTCAAGGTGTCGGGTAGCCGCAGCTACGTCGGGAAGAGGTGTACCTACGAGAGGAAGAAGAAACCACTGGTGATAACAAGATAACAACTCGGTAGTTGCCACCCTGTAGAGACGAACGACAACAGCGAGTTGCCCACACCGAAAGCCTTCGATCCATATCCGGTTCAGCAGCGTTGAACTCCTCTAATGTTTTGAATCTCTTAAAATGTACTGCGCTTCCGTGTGGGTTATGGCTACTGCAATGGCGGTTTCCTTTGAAGCACCTGGTGAGGTGTCTGGTGGGAGAGGTAATGTGATGAGAGGGAATGAGGAGGAATTCATCATGGCTGTGGTCGCTTCATCACCGTGCATGCAGCGCCTACCCATATGCCATAAGACTCACCACTGTAATGTCGGTGGAGCGCCATTCCACAGTCTCCTCGGTGCTGGTAATGGTAGGGTAGATGCATATTGTTACGGGAGTGACTAGAGAAGCAGTAGTCACATAGCGCCAAGAGCTGATGGCTACTTGATGGGGGTATAACTCCACTACATTTTACTTCTTACTGTCGACGAAAATAAAGTTTATCCTCCTCCTCTCGATGGATCTGTTCAGAGATAGGGAGAAGGATTGAGTCGTTAGCCCATCAAGTTGAGTTCTACTTGTCCACTTGCGGCGCGCACTTTCTGGGAATGCCAGTCAGCATTCACCTTAAGAGCTATCACACTTGAACGAGCAGCATGGCAACACGGAGGGTGGCTGATCCTGGCCCTGATGGGGCTGGGACAGGTAGGTGGTAGTGTGTAAACATTGATTAACCATTAGATGGTTAGAGAGGTGTTTGGGTTAGAGGCGTATCGGTCACCTCCCCTCACAATACTAGGTGGAGCCCCTATTCCGGGGCCCCATTGGCAAGCAGCGCCGCCCGCATCCATTGAACCAGGGCTTTTCGAGCCTTGAGGTCTTGACAGCCGTCACCGCCGCTTGTGGCGTGGGGGGGGGGGGGGGGGGCTAGCCTGCCACACAATTTTTAGTTGTAGGCCGTCATTGCACCCGCCACCGCTTCGGTGGTGGGCGACGGCTGTTGCAGCGCGCAGCTTTCTCTCCCTCTTTTTGTCCTTCTCTATTTTCTCTTGTTGTTGTTGCTGTGGCGTAGGAAGAAGGAAAAGAAAATGCACGAGCCCGTCACTGGCTCTGCAGCCGAGCCACCTCCACTGACTGAGTGATTGATTTATAGGAAGGGAAAGGCACAGTAATCGTCTCACTTGTTTTCTGCGGACACCTCAACCGCGCCGTAAGGGCAGGGAGGAAGGTGGGAGTGAAAGTGGAAAGAGAGAAAAGGCAGCCGTAGTGGAGGGCTACGGAGTAAATTCTACCACCTGGGGATCTTTAACGTGCGCTGACATCGCACAGCACACGGACGCCACTTCGTTTCGCCTCCATCGAAGAGCAGCCGCCGTGGTCGGGTTCGAACCCGGGCGGCTGCGCTTCGATGGAGGCGAAACGAAGTGGCGTCCGTGTGCTGTGCGATGTCAACGCACGTTAAAGATTCCCAGGTGGTAGAAATTACTCCGTAGCCCTCCACTACGGCTCCCCTTTCTCTCTTTCCACTTTCACTCCCGCCTTCATCCCTTCCCTTACGGCGCGGTTCCAATGTCCACAGAGAAAGTGTAACAGATACTGCGCCTTTCCCTTCCTGTGAACCAATTATTATTATTATTACTCCGGCACAGTAGTCGGGCGTCTAGAGAAAGTGTAACAGATACTGCGCCTTTCCCTTCCTGTGAACCAATTATTATTATTATTACTCCGGCACAGTAGTCGGGCGTCTTACCACTGCACCCCTCCTGCGGGGCTCCGCTGCCTTGTGCGGACAAAAAGAGAGAAAGTAGAGAAGAAAGAACAATACTACTACTACTACTACTACTACTACTACTACTACTACCACTACTACTACTACTACTACTACTACTACTACTACTAATAATAATAATAATAATAATAATAATAATAATAATAATAATAATAATAATAATAATTGGTTCACAGGAAGGGAAAGGCGCAGTATTTGTCACACTTGCTATGTGGAAACCTGAACAGCGCTGTAAGGGAAGGTGGGAGGATGAAGCTAAGGATGAAGGTGGGATCGAAAGTGGAAAGAGAGAAAGGGAAGCTGTAGTGGAGGGCTTTGGAGTAATTAGAAGACCTGGGAATCTTTAGGTGCGCTGACATCGCACAACACACGGACGCAACTTCGTCCGTGTGCTGTGCGAAGTCAGCGCACGTTAAAGATCCCCAGGTGGTCGAAAGTACTCCGTAGCCCTCCACTACTAAGAGGGAGAGAACGACGCGAGCCGCAACAGCCGTCGTCCACAACCTAAATGGTGGCGGGCGCAATGACGCCCACAACAGATAAATATCCAGTGGCTGCCTAGCCCCCCGCGGCAAGCAGCGTTGACCTACCGTACCAGTCCCGTAGGGCCAGGAACAGCCACTCTTCACTACCTCCGTCATGATAGATTAGAATTATAGGAAGGGAAAGGCGCGGTAACTGTCTCACTTGTTTTCTGTGAAGGCCTCAATCGCACCGTAAGGGAAGGGAGGAAGGTGGGAGTGAAAGTGGAAAGAGAGAAATAGGAGCCGTAGTAATTTCTACCACCTGGGGAGCTTTAACGTGCGCTGACATCGCACAGCACACGGACGCCTCTTCGTTTCGCATCTAGCGGCACAACAAGCGCTGGTCCAGCGAGCTCGTGTGGCGGCCCAGACCAATGGAGTTCCGGAATAAGGGACTCCACGTAGTATTGTAAGGGGAGCGGCCCACTAGTTGCGGCTCTCCAAGCAACCGCTCCTTTTGTAATAAATGCTTTCCACCATCACCATCGAAACGCAGCCGCCGAAGTCGGTTCGAACCCGGGTATTCCGGCACAGTAGTCGGGCGGCTTACCACTGCACCACCCCGGTGGGGCCTACCTCCGTCATCATCTCTTCTGTCTGCACGAGGCAGCGGAGGTGGCTCAGCTACAGAGCCAGTAGCAGGCCCGTGCATTACATCATGAGAGAGAAATAATTTGGTACTCCCCTGACGGGGCTGGGACAGATGGGTCACCGCCTTTTGCGGCGGGGGCTAGCCTGCCACAGAATATTTATCTGTTGTAGGCCGTCACTGATCCAGCCACCGTTTCGGTGGTGGACGACGGCTGTTGTTGCGGCGCGCGTCTTTCCCTTCCTCTTCCTTTTATTCTTGCCTATTTTTTTTCTGTCTGCACGAGGCAGCGGAGGTAGCTCAGCTAGAGCCAGTAGCAGGCCCGTGCATTTTCTTTTTCTCCTTCCTACAGCCACAACAACAACAGATAATTTGTTCACAGGAAGGGAAATGCAGTATCTGTCACACCTTTTTCTGTGAGCACCAGAAGTGCGCCGAGAGGGAAAGGAGGAAGGTGGGACTGAGAGTGGATAGAGAGAAAGAGGAGCCGTAGTGGAGAGCTGCGGAGTAATTTTGACCACCAGGGGATCTTTAATGCGTGTAGACATCTCACAGCACAGGAACTCTTCGTTTCCTCTACATCGAAAAGCAGCTGACTCGATAAGGATCGTTGAAAATCTGCGCCCAGTTTGACCAAGCACACAAAAAAGGAACAACCTTCAATTTCATTGATAATTATTTAGGGACTATATGTATGAGGAGAATGAACTTATATGCAGATAGAGAAATTACCACGAATTGTCTGAAGAACTAAGTTGCAATTTAAACAGGTTCCGTTATTTCCGCACCAGTTTTTTGCTGGATATTTCAATCATGGTGTGTTTTTAGGAATGGCGTCCTAGCGTAAAGGAACATTGGTCGGTTTATTTGCTTACGGTTTTGGCTCATGCGGCACACAGATTGCGTACAATCATTCATGCTCATTTAGAGGAAGGGCTGTTTGTTTTGGGGGAACAAGAGTTCCTCCGTCAATGGTCAACACGATATTTTCTTGTATCCAAAAAAAGAGTGTTTATTAACTGTTTTTTTGATGTAACATAGCGGCAAGCTCGGACCTACACTAGCAGTTGTGTAACCTATATGGTTAGGTCTCTTTTGTTGTCAGTCGTAACTTTTGGGTATGTGCAAAGTGATGATTTGCTCATTTGGTTTTCATTTGTTAACAATATTCATGCTTACAGCCAATTTTGATTTGGAGGGTGTTGTCCTCTTGTTGTCATCCAGCATCCTGTCATGTTTTTCATAATTGTATTGATCCCGTGTCTTGGTGTTGACGGGTCTGTTTTGTACTGCTGTACTTGACATGTCACCTTCGGGTGTAATAAAACATTTTCTTTCGCCTTCTCGCATGATGAGGAAGCGTATTGTCCTATAAGATTTAATCATCTGTCATTAAGTTTCTCATTGAAATTTCATTTGAGCTTTTGTTCTTTAGGTAATGATGAATACTCTCGTTGTCCTCCCATATATGACTACAGTGCGTGTGTGTGTATATACAAGTACCTATGTGTGTGTGTGTGTGTGTGTGTGTGTGTGTGTGTGTGTGTGTGTGTGTGTGTGTGTGTGTGTGTGTGTGTGTGTGTGTGTGTGTGTGTGTGTGTGTGTGTGTGTGTGTGTGTGTGTGTGTGTGTGTGTGTGTGTGTGTGTGTGTGTGTGTGTGTGTGTGTGTGTGTGTGTGTGTGTGTGTGTGTGTGTGTGTGTGTGTAAAAACTTATTCGGAGGAAGCTTGAGGAAGCCGGAGCAACCTCACGCAAATACTAGGTGGGCTCCTCATTACAGGAGCCCATTGGTGACACCTGCGGCTCGGGCTCGGTGGACCAGGGCCTTCTGGCTTGCCAGATCGGAGCAGCCGAGCAGGGCTGCCTCCCAGTCCTCCCGGGTTGGGTTGGGTTTGGGGGTGAGGTTCGGAGTTGACTGACATGCCCACACCATGTGGAAGATGTCCGAAGACTTCTCCGCACAGTGCGGGCACTTTCCTGCACAGGCAGGATCAAAGTGTTTTAAAACTGCCGGGCACAGCAGAGTTTTGATGTAAAGGCGGAGGAGTGTGCGTTCCTCCACCTTTGTAAGGCCCTTACAAGGCTTAGGATAAATTGCATGGCCGAATTGAAATAATTCAGTAATTTCTCGAAACGTGAGAGCCGGATTGGGTTCGAGATCCGTATCATAAGGGTCTGAAGGCGTTGCCCGGAGAGTGAGCGCGCGGGCGGCGGCGTCGGCCGTTTCATTGCCTTCGAGGCCCATGTGAGCTGGAGCTCATACAATCGTTCGAGACGCGGGGGCCCCGAGGTAGTCACTGTTTTGAAGGATGCGGTGCGCAAAGAGAGGAATGTACCCCTGTTTAATATTTCTGCAGGCCCCTCTCGAGTCGGTGATGATACACGTGAGTCCTTGTCTGCGGCGGCTAACGCGATGGCAACTTCTTCCGCATGTGTTATGTCTTGAGCTCGGAACGTTAGGCCATTCACTGTGATTTTTTGATGGACGACTGCGGCTGTGCACCACCCCCCATGGTGAGGGCCGGAGGCATCCACGTAGAAAATTCCGTGTTTGTTCCTATAGTGACGGGCCAGTGCCTCCGCCCGCGCAAGGCGCCTGCCACTGTGGTCGTCACGTGTCATGCTGGCTGGAAGAGGGCGTACGTGCATGGCGTATCTCCAGATTTCAGGAATGCTTACGCGCTCTTCCGTAAATTTTGGGTGGTAGATGTGTAGTCGGGCTAATAGGCGGCGTCCCGACGGCGTTTTTGAAAGTCTTGTGTATTGATTAGTCAAGTGCGCCTCTCGGAGCTCCGCGAATGTATTTATCATCCCCGGGCCCATAAGACGCTGGTTGGATGTGTTGATCGGGAGATGGAGGGCACGCTTGTACGTCTTTCTGAGAATCACTTCGAGGGCGTTCTCACCAAACCTGCGCAGGTGGAGGTAAGGAGTCGAGTAGAGTACTCGACTAGTCACGAATGCATGCGCCAGCCGCAAAGCGTCTGTGCACCGTAACTCCCCGCGCCTTTACCCCCATCCGGTCCACCTGGTCACTCACCTTTCGCAGTTTTGCTAGTGTTGTATCAGCCCGTCGATGTTTGCGGATAAGGAGACCAAGTACTCTAATCTCATCGTGTTCGGGTATCGGACCAATGGCCAGGGATAGTTCCATTTTTGTGGTGCAGTTAGGCGACGGGCGAATGTGCACAAATTCTGATTTGGACGGCGAGCATTGAAGGCCGCAGCGGCGGGCGTAAGCGTCTACGATCTGCTCCGCTTGCTGCAGGTTGGCCTGAATCTCTCCAACCGATCCGTGTTTGGCCCAGATGGTTATGTCGTCGGCGTACAGTGCGTGCTGGATGCCTTCGACCGTCGCTAACTGAGCCGGGAGTTTCATCATGGCCAGATTGAAAAGTAATGGCGAGAGGACTGCGCCCTGTGGGGTGCCTCTCGTTCCAAGTTTATATGGGCCGTGTTCTTCGTCTTGTATTTCGATGAAAGATTGCCGATCTGAGAGAAATTGCTTGATGTACTGCAATGTGTTATGTCCCCAGTTCGTATGGGAGAGATGTTGCAGTATGATTTCGTGTGTGACATTGTTGAAAGTCAAGGGCGAGTACTGCCTTATCGTTGAAGGGATATACATATCCAACCTGGATGGGTAATTCAGTGACCCGGGATACATGCCCGGATCTCACCTTTACCAAAAACATTGTACACGCAGAATGGATCAACACCGAGGAAACCCTCGGTAGTGACCACTGCCTTATCAATACCACTGTAAGAACCAAACCATTGGCAAGACCCCGCGCACAAGCTCGGCTACCCGACTGGAATAAGTTCCGGCAAAACTCCATCAATTCGGCCTCTATCCACGAACAAGGATACCACGCGCGGGCACAATGATTGGTTACACACCTTCGTTCGGTGGAAACACAAATTCAGCTCTCGGAGGCCACTCCAGAGGTGGACAACCACCTTCTGCACCTTTGGGAAGCGCGGCACAGCCTCGTACGCAGATGGTGCCGCCAAAAACATAACAAAATGCTCAAAATTCGTATCGCCGAGCTCACTCAGCGAGCGGCAGAGTACGCGGCCCAACTCGCCGACTCGAACTGGGTAGACCGCTGCAACACGGCGGCCAGACAAATGTCGAGCCGGAGCACGTGGCGCCTTTTCCGTGCCCTAATTGACCCGACTCAATCCCGCGCCGAGACACAAAAGCATCTCCAACGAGCTATTCATAGCTTCGATGGAAATACATCAAAATTAGCATGCAAACTGCGCGACGAGTATCTTTGCACTAAGCAAGACCCCGGAGGACCCGCGTACTCGTATGCAGGTTCAGAGAACGTGGATCTGAATCAACCGTTCCAGTTGCACGCTTGAAGGCGGCCCTGGCTAAAATGAAACGAGGAACGGCACCGGGCCGGGACAAGATAACTGTGAAGCTGCTTGCCAATCTTCCCGACCCCGCCTACGAAACCCTCCTCGCTTTCATCAACTCGATCTAGCTTGGTGAGGCACCTCTACCAACTGAATGGAAGACCGCCCTGGTAACTTTCATTCCGAAAGCCGGCAAAGCCATAAGCACAGACAACCTCCGCCCCATCTCCCTCACGTCTTGTGCGGTAAAGCTGATGGAGACCATGGTGCGGGACAGGCTCTCTGGGTTTCTGGAAAATAAACATACATTCGCAGACACCATGTTCGGTTTCCGCCAGCAAAGGTCCATTCAGGATGTTCTGCTTCAACTCGACCGAGAAATTCTCAACCCTATGCGTGTGGAAGACAATAAATTCCCTCTACCCTCGGCAGCAACGTTGGAGGAGGTTCGGAGTGCATTGAGCGCCATGAACACTTTCAGTTCGCCAGGGCCAGATGACCTGCTGACGGGCTTCTACAAAACCTTTTACGACATCCTCGGTCCTCTCTTGCTGCAGGTAGTAAATACCTTTCTGGAAAGCAGGACTAAACCACCCTCATTTAACTCGGGACGCATTGTGTTGCTCCCAAAGGAGGTTATGACCGCAGCGAGTCCATAATCGCGGCGACCAATAACTCTCCTCAACATTGACTACAAGCTGGTATCCACGATCCTTGTTCGGAGGCTACGGGTCCACTTGCAGGACCTGATAGGCCCGTACCAGTCTTGCTCGGTTTCTGGACGGTCCGTGTTTGCTGCACTAACTCTAATGAGAGATGTGTCCTCTTACGCTTGCTCTAAAAGCCTGGAGGGAGTCTTCGTCGCTCTAGATCAGGTCAAAGCCTTCGATAGCATTGAGCACAGCTATTTGTTTGCTGTTCTGCGCTCCTTTGGCCTGTGCGAAGAATTTATCCGCCTTGTGCGCTCACTCTATGCGGATCTTACTAGTGAGCTTCTTCTAAATGGTGGCATTGCACGCAGATTTCCTGTTTTACGGGGAGTTCGGCAGGGATGTCCCCTATCTGCGGCCCTCTTCATTCTTGCTCTCGATCCGCTTCTACGTAGAGTTGCAGCTGACAGGCGCATTTGTGGCTTTCCACTTAGTGGACAGGAGACAGTGGCCATTTCTGCGCACGCGGATGACATTTCCTTTTTCTTGAGGACTTCCGCATTTTCTTGTAAGTGTTTTCTGAGTACGCGGTTGTATCCGGGGCTCAGCTTAACACAAGGAAAAGTCACCCGCTCCGATTTGGATCATTTCAGGGTTCATTGCCAGCCCAGGTCCCCTTTCTGGACGCGGTCCGCGTACTTGGAGTACTATTTGAACCAAGAGGAGTATCGGCTCCCACATAAGACGAAGCAGTTTCACGCACGATCCGAATGCTCGCTGGCGCTGCGCGCTTAGAGCGGTCGCTCAACTCCAGGGTCACGTTAGTAAAACCTCGGCTGTGCGCATTCACATTTTATGTGGCGCGAGTGGCCGTCTTGCCGCGCCGTACGGCTGGCCTTCTTGCGTCTTTGATAGGCGCGTTCGTGTGGGATGGTGGGACGGCTCTCGTCGCGCGCCACCGACTAGCGGAGGAGGGTTCGGGCTGCCTTGCATCAACACAGTGGCTGGAGTCCTCATGGCTAAGTTAGTTGCGACACTGCTAGATAGTGATTTGTACCCGGAGCGATCGCTCTTACTCTACCTGATGAGCACTGCCAGTCGAGTTTTCACAGCGGATCGACATCCGCTGTGAAAACTCGACTGGCTGTGCTCATCCCTGTGCCCGCAGGCTGAAAGGCCACACCCGTTCTATCGCGCTGCAGCAAGTGTCAGGCAGACTCTAAACTTCAGGCATGGTGCTAGCGCACAAGGAGGACACACACGACGGGTAGGCGGACAGGACAAATGCTAGACTTACAACTGAATTTATTCCGGAAAAGACACATTTATACATTTTTTTCTACCGCCTACCCGCCGTGAGTGTCCTGCCTGTGCGCTAGCACCATGCCTGAATTCGTTCACCAACTACCCCAGTTAAGAGCATTGACAGACCCTAAACGCCGACTTACCCGAGGTGAACATCGATGCTGTTCCACCGACGGTAGTTAGTGAGATGGTCGCCAGCTTGCGACTCAGCCCGGACGATTAGCGGAGCACCTCAAATAATAGATGGAGGCCTTGGGGCAGTCAGCCGCCTGCCCCCCGAGGTCAGAGACTTTGAGTGGCGGTGGCGCTGGGCTGCCCAAGCGTCAGCGCCATAGCTTCATGGGGCGTCGTGCCTAACGACGGCTGTCCCAACTGCGGCGCGACAGAAACAATTTATCATATGGTGCTGGACTGCTCAGTGGCGCGAGTCATATGGCGCCTCGTGAGAAATATGTTTTCTGTACAGTACGGGCCAGGGGTTCGTCGCCCGCGGGGAGTGTTTGCGAACCTGGTTGTGTGTTGTGTCATGTTTATTTTATGGCGTCACCGTTGCCTGGCGGAAGCACGCAGGTAACCGGCACGCGCAATCTATTGAGCGCTTCGAAATCTCCGTCTCCTCCTCTGGAAGTACCCGTCCGAGCGTCTGGAAAGAGATGGGGAGGCACGGTTCCTGGAGCGCTGGCATACACGTTTCTTTGTTGTTCTTGCGGATGGTCTTGCCATGCCGGCACTGCTTTATTGAGTCTTATAAAGTGTCGTGTGGTGTTTCTTCTGAACATCCCCATTTCCCTTCACCCCCGTCTTTTTTTTTCTTTTTTTTTGGGTGGGGGGATGTTGAAGTCTTAACGCGTGCATGTTGTGTGCATTCTAGCTTGGCATTAATGGTTGTTGTGCAGGAGGGACCTGCATCTTGTATATCATTGTTTGATATAGTGTTGAACAGAGTGTATAGTATATAGTGTGTGTATGAGCATGTATACGAGTATATGAGTATATATGTGTATGAGTTGTAATAAACTTCTCTTCAGTGCTTTTCTATGTATGTATGTATGTACCCAATAAATTCTCTTTGTACATTGCCGAACGGCGATGGTGAGGAAGGTTTCCGCAGTTATTTTGCTGAAAGGTTTACATCGAAGGATACGCGCGAATAGGCCGACTTTGATGACGCTGTGGTCGGGCTCTGTGGCTCTCTCCCGCATCCGCCTGATGAGCTAGCCTCGTCGTTATGCGCGCGAGCAACCAAGGAGGAAGTTTATGGTGTGTTAAAGGCCATGCACAGGGTTTCTGCGCCTGAACCAGGTGGATTAGTAGCCTGATTTTATTAATGCGAAAGCATTACTTCGCTATGTTCACAGATTTCTGTCCGCAGACCGTGTCTGCAGGCCGTGTCTGCAGACCATGTCCGCAAACTCGTGTCCGCAGCAGTTGTAATTGAGAAGTGGTAGAGATTAATGAGTAGTATCAATCGATAGAGGGTGATGTAATGTTGGTGCAGACAAAATAATTAGGCCAATAAGGTAATTAGGCAATCATTACAATAACTGGTGCACATGAAAGACAAGGCGCAGTATCTGCCACACTTGCTCTGTGGACACCTAAACCGCGCATAAGGGAAGGGAGGAAGGTGGGAGTGAAAGCGTAAAAAGAGAGAGGTGTGCCTTTGTGGATGTGACGTCACGCAACCGGAAGTAGAGGCGAAAAAAGGGCATAGGAAGGAATTGGCGCGCAATTTGAAAGTACCAAAGACTAAAATGGGTAAACAAGGAGGGAATTAATGTGAGGTAGAGGATGTGACGTCACGCAACCGGAAGTGCAGCCGAAGAAACGTCATAAGAAGAGATTAGCGCACAATTTGAAAGTACCAAAGACTAAAATGGGCAAGCAAGAAGTTAATTAAACAACTAGAAGCAACCTGAAGCAACCAACAGCAGCATCCGTGCTTTCGCATTACTCCAATGCAGATTTTGCAGTGCTCTTTATTTTTTGTTTCACATTTTCGTTGCTTTTCTTCTAGCCCTCCAATCATTTTCTTTTTAGACATGTAAGTATACATACCTCAAAAACTTTCTGTGCTGCCCAATTCTTGGTCGATCCTCTTGTCTGGGTATGTGCCATACGTTATTTGGTGAAAAATAACAAAAACACATAGAGTTCGGAATTGATGGGACTTCATCATCTCCCCCCCCCCCCCTTGAATGAGCAGCATGGCCTCTATTGACGGCTGCAGCATTGCGCATGGTACACCACAACCGCCTAAATTAGAGCGTTTAATATATCTCCAGTCTAACCTCGGTAGTGATAAGAGCAGATACGGAGGAAGCTAAGGCTGTCACTGAAAGACAGCGCGAAGCCTTTGAGAGCCATTAGCAAAAAGTACAAGAGATTACCGAATTACATTATTTTACACCTTTTTTGATGTCCTTGGCGACTCCATCATGCAAACTGTGAATGCCTTCTTTGAAGAAGGAGTCAAACCACACTAGTTGAATCCCGCCACAACGAATACCGCCACAACGAAATTTCCGCGACAACGAATAATTTTTTATTCCCCGCGAGTATCCTATAAGAATTAATGGTCGAAATTTCTCTGCACAACCAACCATTTTTGCAGAGCGTTTCCGCTTCAACGAAATTTTCGCGTTCAAAATCGATACCGAAACTAGTTTTATTGGCGAGAAGTCCAAGTCAAATCCAAAGCCACATTAAGCATGAAATCACGTGATTGCAGTTCCGCCATTTTGGCTTTGTGTCGTGGTCGCGTTGTTCACTCGCTGCCTTTCTCTTCGACAACGACGAGTTTTCATCCGCAGGACACGATGGCAACGCAAGTGAAAAAACGCAAAACTCTTTCCCTTGAGCAAAAAGCTCAAATAATAGCCCAAGCAGAAAGCGGAAGGAAGAAAGCGGCAATTGCTGAAGACTTCGGAATTCCTGCAAGTTCGCTGTCAACGATTCTAGGCAATAAGGTCAGCGTGAGAATGGCACTTGCTTCAGGCACATCCTCGAAGCACAAAAAGGTGACGCGGCCCCTCCATGAAGAGTTGGACAAAGCAGTGCATGCGTGGTTTGTGGAAGCACGAGCCAGCAACGTCCCCCTGTCCGGAAGCATCGTCCAGCAGAAAGCCTTGAACTATGCATGCCTACTTGGCATTGATGATTTTAAAGCCAGCATTGGCTGGCTAAACCGTTTCAAGGCCCGCCATAACATCGTTGGAAAAGTGTTGTGCGGCGAGTCAATGTCAGCAGACGTGGACGGAGCAGCTGCTTGGAAGGCGAGTAACATGGCCGGAATTTTAAGCAACTTCGCGCCTGCAGACATTTACAACGCCGACGAGACCGGGCTATTCTACGAGATGTTGCCGGCTAGGACGCTCGACTTCAAGGAGCAGCGCTGTCACGGCGGCAAACACAGCAAAAAACGCATCACAGTGCTGCTTTGCACAAACATGGATGGCTCGGACAAGCGTCCGCCGTTAGTCATAGGCAAAAGTGCCAAGCCGCGCTGTTTTAAGGGAACTCGTAGCCTACCTGTGCAGTACAAGGCGAACAACAAGTCATGATGACCCGCGCTATTTTCACCGAGTGGATGATGGCATTCGACCGCGACATGAAGCGGCAGGGCCGTAAAGTTTGCTTGCTTTTGGACAATTGTTCAGCGCATCACTCCGACGAAGTCAAGCTCACTAACACGGAGCTGAGGTTTTTCCCTCCCAATTGCACGTCTGTCTTACAGCCTCTCGATCAGGGCGTGATTCTTAGCCTGAAGCGCGCTTACCGCGGGAGGTTAATTCAGCGGCTGCTTTTTAACACTGAAACCGGCCGAGACACGAAGGTGGACTTGTACGTGGCACTGCAGATTATGTCTGCTGCCTGGAGCACACTGGGGCGCTCAGTAATTGTGAACTGTTTCAGGCATGCCGGATTTGCCGAAGGTCGACCCGTACACTCTGCTGGCCTAACACCAGGCGTTACAGACGACGACGAAGAGGCGTCACCGGCTCCGGGGATCGCGGCCGCCTGGAAAACGCTGGGAGAAATAGGAACCGTGCCGCCTAATCTCGAGCTCGACGAATACATCGGCGCTGACGCTTGTGTTGTTGTTCACGAAGATGTGAGTGATGAGCAGATCATAAAAGCTGCCCGGAATGATAAGGACTCTTCCGATGAAGAAGACGACGACGTACAGGAAGCGCCGGCTGCGGCAACCGCCGTACAGGTGATGGACGCTTTTGATGTCATCAGGAATTTCGTTGCTGTCCGAGACGACGATGTTGCAATGGGTTTGCTGACCGAGTGCGAAAATCGCGTGACGGCGTTGCTCGCCGTGAAGCGTAAGCAAACCAAGCTTACAGATTTTTGGCATTAAACGCCTTTGCTGCTGCTTGGGCAATTCTTTCTGCGTTTCACGTCAAATTTTTGCGATAACGAAGTTCCGCGAGAACGAATTTTTTTTCGTGCACCGTGAATTTCGTTATAGCGGGATTCAACTGTAGTTTATGGAGGGCAGGATAGTCGTGCCCTGAGGCTTGGCGGTCAATACCACTCCTAAACATAGACTACAAGTTCGTCGCTTCGCTCTTCGTCGACCGCTTGAAGCCTTTGTTAACGGACCTCCTTATCCCCTTCCAGGCATGCGCGGTACCAGGACGCTGCATCTTCAGAGCGCTGATGCTCACGCGCGATATTTTCGCGTCTGCACGGGCCAAGGGGTTTACTGGTGTGTTCGTGTCACTCGATCAAGCAAAGGCCTTCGACAGAGTAGAGCATCGATATCTGTGGTCAGTGCTACAGTGTTTTAGCTTGCCTTCAGGCTTTATTAGCCGAGTGGCGTCTTTATAAAAGAGCTGAGCGCCAATATCATTATAAACGGTTCATTTTCCGCCTCATTTCCAATGACACGCAGAGTACGCCAGGGGTGCCGGTTGTCTCCAGCACTTTCCGTGCTGGCCTTAGACCCTCTGCTCCGCGGAGTTTCAGGTACCTCCAATATTCGTGGGTTTCCCATGACCGGGAAGGAAGCGATCGTTGTTTCGGCGTATGCCGACGACATATCATTGTTCCTTCGCGACGCCGATAGCTAGAGCAGCATTATGCAGAGCGATCCACTCCCCATACGCCTCCCTTTTGCACAGGGCGTTCAAGTTCTAGGTATCCTCTTTGAGGAGGGGGGAGTGTACCCACGAGTGTGAGATGAGGCCATCTCTAGGACAACCAGCTCATTGATCACCGCCGCACAGTTTGACCTCTCCATGGAGGCCGAAGTGAACTTGGTTAAGACTCGCGCGTGCGGCTTTGCCTATTACGTTGCCCGCACCACAGTCATGCCCGCCAAGTAGCAGGCTGCTCAGCAACCATCATCGGCGCTTATATTTGGGATGGTGGCAACGCGCTCGTCGCGCGCCACATAGTCACATGCCTACCTCGCGAGGGAGACTGGGGCTGCCGTGTGGGGCGACAGTAGCCAGCACCCTAATTGCCAACCGTGTGGCAACACTCGTGCATGATGAATCCTACCCAGGGTGCTCAGGCCTCTGGACTTTTACAGAGCCGCTGCGCGCCTGAACTCGTTGCTAGATACAGACTTCCCTGATTCTCCACTTTGCGATACCCCCGCCTCTCGAGTTGTTCGCCTGTCCGCAACTCTGCCCAGATGACCAGCAGCGCACGAGGGCGAGGAGGTGGAGGGCACTGAAGTTATGCAGAGTACCCCCGAGCGTTACAGACTTCGAGTGGTGAAGGCACTGGGGCGTCCTTCCAACAAGAGAGCGACTGGAGTCATGGGGACTCGTGCCCAATAACCAGTGCGCCAACTGTGAGGCTACATAGACTGCGCGTCATGTGTTCTTTGAATATGTGGTAGCGCCAACAATTTGGCGCTTGGTGTATAGATCACTGTGTGTTCGCGCCGGACCTGGAGTTCGGTAACCGCGAAGCTTCTTCAAACGATTGTATTTTTTGTGTGCAATGTTTGTTTTGTGAAAACGGCGCTGCCTCGCCGAAGCACGAAGACAGCCCATGAGGGCAATGTACCCGGCGTTGCAGAACCTGCCCCTCCTGCTTTGGACCTACTTGTCCAGCCAGTTAGATGCAGACGGAGAGACGCGGTTTTTGCGGCGCTGACACACAAGGTATTTCTTTGTAAGAGGGGGCAGGCGGCGGATGGCAATGGTTCGACATTAGGCACCCTCCCCTGCCGCCACCCCTCATTCAGCCTTGGGCCATTGTGAGAAATGTAACCTCTTTTCTGTCCAATACATGCCCCACGAGGGCAATGAGATGGCTCTTGAGGATTTTGTTTCAGGTGGCAAAATCTATGTTGCATTTTTTTTTGTTGTATCCTGGTTTGATGCAAGTAGCATAGATGCGCAGGCGAAACCTGCTGCTGGTTTTAGAATGTAAATACAGTGTATTTCGCACCATATGCATTTTTTTATGTGAATGAAGTCAGTTATACTCGCTTTGCGCTTGTACATATACAGAAATTGAACATTTACTTGTGGTTTCGTATGGCCGGGTCTGACACGCAGAAGCTTTAATCATTCTGGCACGCTAAAGCGTGAACCGTTCAACATTTGTTTTCCTTCTCCCATAGCGTCTAAAAGCAAAGTGCTTTAACTGTTTGAAGCTCTGTGATCGCAACAGAACGGCCAGTTCACACCAACACTAGCAGCTGCGTAACATGTATGGTTAGGTATCTATTGTTGTCTTTCGTAACTTTTGGGTAGGTGCAACGTGATCATTTGCTATTTTCTTTGTCATTTCTTGAAAACATTCATGCTTACAGTCAATTTTCATTTGGAGAATGTGGTCCTGTTGTAATCCAGCAATGTGTCCTGTTTTCACATGGTTGTATTAACCCCGTGCCATGGCGTTGACGGATTTGTTTTGTACCCCTGGACCTGGCATGCCACCTTCGGATGTAATAAAAAATTTTCCTTTCGCCTTTGATCTCGTTGAACACCGCTTCCTTTTTGGAGTTGTTGAGGCTTTTGGCTTTCCACAGGAGTTTGTAGGTCATTTGGAGCTACTGTATTAAAACCTTAAAGCCCGTTTACTTTTCAACGGCATGCTAAGCGACCCTTTTTCCACTGAGCACGGCATTCGGCAGGGTTGTCCACTCTCGCCACTTTTGTTTGTTTTATGTATAGACCCGCTCCTTTGCCGCGCAGCGGAGAGTACATCAGTGCGCGGACTCCCCTTGCCGGGACAAGGTCAGATAAAGGTGCCGGCATACGCTGACGACGTATGCCTGTTCTTGCGGAATGGGGACAGCTACATTGCGTTTTAATGAGATTTCGAGTCCTACAACGAGCTGTCAGATGCCCTGCTTAACAGGGGCAAAATCAAAGCTCTGCACTTCGGCGCTTTTGCGTCAGACCTGCGAGGCGAAGTTGAGTGAGTAACATTAGTCAAAGTATTAGGCGTGTATTTCCTTTCCTACGCAGAAGTGGTACGTGAATCTTGGTCCCATTTAAGAGGTACCGCAGAGGCACGCTAGCCAGTAGCAGCACGCTTTTGCTTGTCACTATCGGAGTGCGCGTTTATAATTAAATTATCTGTATGCGAGTCACTTTTTCGTCGCTCGCGTGGCATGTCCGCCGCGGTATTTCACACGTCGGTTCGCCACACTTTGTGATGCCTTTTTCTGGGCGGGAAAGACCGAGACTGAAAGTCCGAGTGTTGTGCGCGGACTACCCGTGCACTTCCCTCGCGTTTCACGAGCACGAACATTAATTTTCGTGTGTTTCTTGAACTGTATGCAACCACCGGGCAACAAAGTTGCCGCACTGTATTCTTATGCTTTAAGAGGGGCGGTACCCTGCCCCCTGTTTGTACCACTATGTAATACATCCCAAGAAGCACAAAGTGGGCTATGACGTGGGGGCCCGCGTTGCACCCGTGAGGGCAGCCCATACGGGCCCCAAGCGGGATTTGCAACACGTATCCAGAGGGGCCCCGCGTGGGCTGCCCAATTCGGCCGTGATCGGGCCCAATCTGTATCCGTGTGGGCAGCCCAAATAGGGCTGCCCGCATTCAGCCCAGGTAGCCGAACGTGGGCAGTGCACCAGAATTATTAATGTGTCCCACGTTTGTGCAGGCAGTGCCATCCCATTGATCAAGGTTTTAATTTTTAAGTCGATTAATCCCTCCAATACCTAAATGTACAGGCGCAGAATTTGCGAAAGCCAGTCCGCTTTGGGCTGACCCACGTGCTGCCCTCATGGGTTGAATGTGACATTTTTGGGGCTGCCCAAGTTCCAATTATCAAGTGTGAAACATTAAGCACTATGTTTTTCCTTGTATGCGACACTCAGTAACATGAGATAAATTTATTTCCAAACTACAATAATGTAGGGTGGCCCACATCACACCCAACATGTCGATCTGAATAATTATTTCGGTAGTGCGTGTAGAATAGTAATGCCGCAGGAAACATTTGGAGGTCGTTCAGTACATACACATAAAGCGGAACACTTACTATTGCATATTTTCTGTCGATACTGCATAATTACCGTAGTTTTTAGAGTTAAAATAGATAGTCTTTAATCATGGCATAGATATGCTTAGGACAGTTATGTAAAACCTCCAGAAGAGGCAATTAGTGGCCGGTATAACATGATTTACATAAATAATATGGTGCCTTAAAAATAGGGTGGAGACGTTTCAGAGCGGTAAGCCCGCCTACGGCCAATTTGGGGCCCATTCCGACCTTTCATGGGCCGCCCCAATTGGGCTGATCTTATTTTTACCGCATGGACTACGAATATATGTTGCATTTTCCCGCAAGTACCTCAAGAAATACCCGTGTGGGCAGTGTGGGGGTGTGCTCGCTTTTCAGCCCGGCCGCAAACCATGTAGGACCTATTCGGCGTTTGCACGGGCAGCCCCAATCGGACTAGCCCGTATTCTATTTGCTTTAGGCCCACATTTGCATCGCATCTGCCCGAAATTGCCCCGCAAGAAACCGATGCGGGCAGAAGCGGGAAGGAGTACTTACCTGCCCCGCTAACGGCCATGCGGAAATTATCTAGGTTTTTGATGGGCAGCCCCATTTGGGGGAGCCCAGGAATTTTCTGCATGAATTCCACATTTTCGTCTGACCTTCCCTCAAGTACCCCTCAAGGGTCCCATGTAGGCAATGCGCGGGCATACCCGTATTTAGCTCCGCTGCGGCCCATGCGGGCCCTATTCAGATTTTGAGTGGGCAGCCCAAATTAGAATAGCCCAGGCTTTTCCTACACAAATCCCAAATTTTATTTGCATCGACCCTAAAATTTCTCAAGCGGGACTCTTGGGGGCCAGATGTGGGAATATGTACTCAGTTAGCTCTTTCCACGCCTATATGTTGCCCAGATGTAAAAACCAGGGGCAAGCCCGATTTGGGCTTGCCCGCTTGATCCCTAAAGGGGGCCCTCATGGGTGCTTTTGTGGTTGCCCAAGCCCAACTTGCCCATACGCGCCCCAGGTGGGCCACGTAATGTGTGCTACTTGGGATTTCTCTAGAATCTCAATGCTGGCGTGTCAGATATTAATATCGGCGACTACCAGCCATACGCCTTAGCGAAGTAGTCGCCGTTGAGAGGCTTTCAGCTGACGAGCAACGAGAGACCACTGTCCCCAAATGGCGAGCGTCGGCAGCTTGTCGGCTGCCAAATGTAGTGCGAGATTTTGACTAGCTTAGGCGCTGGGGCGTCCTCCCCACGAGACAGCGCCTTGCCAGATGGGGTTTTGTACCCAATGACCAGTGTGTGTGAGGTTCTTTTCTTTGAATCTTCTGGCCACCTTATTCTGTGGCTTATTCAGAAACAGCAATCTAAATAGACGACCAGACTGACCTTGCTAACAACGAATACTTTTATGTACAGACATGGACGGGACGAAAGTAGAACGAGCAAGTGGGACGATGGCAAAACACAAATCGTCAAAAAGTCACCAAGTTGTTGGATGGAGAAGCCGGTGCAGACGCTCCGGGTAGTCAGAGTTTTGAAGGGTCGGTGCAGTAGGGCCTCGGCAAGCCCCGTGGAAGGCTAGGCCACCGGAAGGGGCCCAGTAGAGGCAAGAGGCCTCGGGTTGCCTTTCCGCGGCCGATGCGTCAGGCCTCCCCGACGTGCCTGGGCTCAGCACGGCGCCGAAAGCTCGTGCCAGTGAAGAGCTGGCGCTGTGGCACTCCCGGGCCCGACCACCGTTCCGAGTTTCGTGGACGACAGGAGAACAGGACAGGATACGGCCGGCAGGCCCCAGGTCTGGATCCCCGGGTCAGGCCTGGCAGAAAACGCACCGCTCCGAGCTCCTTGGACAGCCGATCGGCTCCGCTGCTCGCCTGTTCTCCCCTGCTCGTGCCTCGCGCTCCTCGAGCCAACATCCGCGTTTTCCTCTTCTTCCTTTCCGAACGTGGTTTTCTTCGTCTCGTATCAAATTATCATATGTTCTTCACAGTGTGCCAACTGTGGTGCTCCTGAGAGCCTCGCGCATGTTTTTTTCGAATGTGTAGAGTCGAGAACAATGTGGCGGCTCGCATATAGGATGTTTAACGTCAGCGTGAACCCCGGTGTCAGACGTCGGCGCAACTCTTTCGAACCCCTTGTGTTCACTGTGGTCCTGTTTGTGTTATGGCGTCGCAGGTGCCTCGCTGAGGCGCACCGCACTCCCGCCCGCGAATGTACCCAGTATTGCAAAGGCTGCGCCTCGTCATCTGGAAGTATCTGTCTGGGCAGTTAGAAACGAACGGCGAGACGCGGTTTCTGCGGCGCTGGCACCCGCGCTTCTAGGTTGTACGGGGGAGCAGGATTGAGATACTTGCTTTACTTTATTAGAACCCCCTCCTCATTCTAATATTTTTCCGCTTTTCAAGGAATCATGTATTTGAGCTTAATTGGTATAAGTGTCTTATAGTCTTTTGTATAGTGCTATTGGTGTATGGGTAATGTGCGTTTTTGTATTTATGTACGTACAGAATAAATTTTGTGTTGAAGTTTATGACAATCATAAGCACCATCTCCCCTTGCGCTTTCGAGCTGTTATATCGATATACCGTTATACCTGTTGACCTTAGTATGAATTACCCGCGCGAGGCCAACCTCACGGATTAGCTTACCCAATACGAGTGGCTGCACAAAACGAATAACAGTTGAACAGGGTTCTTGATCGGTGGTGGCGACAATCCAGAACACACACACACACACACACACACACACACACACACACACACACACGCACGCACACACACACACACACACACACACACACACACACACACACACACACACACACACACACACACACACACACACACACACACACACACACACACACACACACACACACACACACACACACACACACACACACACACACACACACACACACACACACACACACACACACACACACACACACACACACACACACACACACACACACACACACACACACACACACACACACACACACACACACACACACACACACACACACACACACACACACACACACACACACACACACACACACACACACACACACACACACACACACACACACACACACACACACACACACACACACACACACACACACACACACACACACACACACACACACACACACACACACACACACACACACACACACACACACACACACACACACACACACACACACACACACACACACACACACACACACACACACACACACACACACACACACACACACACACACACACACACACACACACACACACACACACACACACACCTGAGGATCTGTTTTTATGCTCATTTAGCGTTGGTTTATGTGAGAAGTGGGAAAGTGGTGTTTTCTGCAGCCAGTCACTCGGAAAGCGCTTGAACGTGCCAACTTCAGAGCTGACAAGCAGGGCCTAAAATACTCTGCCGAAGACGGCTGATTTACGAGTACAAATTTGCAGTCACACAAATATTTTTTACGTAAAAATTGAATAGCTGAATGATCGCGGCTAGACCAAGTTTTTTCGATCTAATCTCTTTTGCACCACAAAATTTGTCTTCCCAGAATCAGATGGGGAGCCCGCATGTGATTTTTACTGTCAGTGTCAGGAACCAGGAAGATAGTCTAACATATCTTACCTCCATAAGTTTTCACCGACAGACCTCGCGCTACCAGCCCACTTCTCTTACGATTTGAACAAATATGTCACGATCTGAACATCCTGGATTGCCTGTCTGGAAGTGCCAAAAGACATAACCCATTACCTGTATGGAAAAATGGAAACACAAACAGTCTGCGACCTCATGTTCACACGATTCTGTAAAACACAAACTTCAAGACAACATATCATTGAATAATTATATGAACTCAAAGAAAAATACTGCACCTTCATAGACGTTTATTCCGATGGCTCAAAAACAGATAATTATGTCGGAAGCGCAGTGGTACAAGGAAGATGGGAGAAATACGACTTCCGCAGTGCGCTTCCATCTTCACCGCTGAGTTCGCTGCCTTCTCTGTCGCGGTAGCGAATACAGTGAGAGTATTAATAACAGCATTATTTGCACGCACTCCCTTAGCGTACTGACAGCCCATCACTCCAGTAATGCAGTCACACCGCTGCTCGAAAACATCATACAGAACATAGCGACAGGGAGTGCACAGCGAATAAACATCATATTCTGTAAGATCCTGTCATCTCGGAATCTAAAGAAACGAGAGAGCAGATGTACGTGCGGCTCAAGCTAAAAATAAATAAATGTACATTTAAATGTTGCTTGATATTGGCACGTTGTAAACAGAGAGATAAATTGCAATTTCCTTGTAAAAATGCAATAAATATCAAAGTTTACTTGATAAAGCCATTTTTGGAAGAATGAAAATCAAGTACTCACCAGGAAGTTTGTATGCCGCCTTCGTATATGCCACACAAATCTCACTCATAACTTTCTACTTATAAAACAAGACAAACCCATGTGTGATGCTTGTAGTGATGTCCTCACTGTAAAACCATGTCTTGTACTGGTGTAAATATTTGAAACACTAAGTAGAAAACATTTCACGAAGTTCTACAACGAACACCTTACGCTACACCCCGAATTGGGTTTAGGTGCTATCTGCATCCTTAGTTTTTGAAAGAAGCTCACTTCATACACGGACTATAGCTGAAAACAAACAATCTATAAATACACCAAACCGGTACTCACCTTGCGGTTGGCGCATGAGAGCCTCAGTTGCTTATGCTCCTCTAACTTGAACACAGTACAACGGAACGCATGTGTCACTTTGTTAAAAATGTTTTATTTACAGCGAAGGTACCTCTGTCGGTGGGGTTGCTGCTATTGAACTCTTCTTCACTGCAGAAATCCAAGCTGCAGCAGTGAGAAATGGAGACGAGAGCGTAGACGAGGTGCTGTATCTTCCAAAAGAAACTTCTGGGTAAATATACACGATTTTAGTTTCGATGCCTTGGCGCAGCCATCGTAGTTTGATGGTGGCGCCCCGTATGAGCCAAACTGGGAAAGTCCGCTCAGTCTTTTCTTGACGCCATCTATGGCTGTGCTGTGCGTGTTGATGCTAGTAGTGAGCCCAATTAAGTGTTAAATTCAGTACTACGTACGCCTGTAAATGTCTTTGTCGCCTATGGTATTGTACCAGCATAACAATATCTGGTGCCTTCACTCTGTGTTCCGGTCTTTCTTTCCTTACTAGCCGAGACAACTGCCATGTTTCTGTCGCACTGGGGGAACAGCCTGCAGGTTACTGAGACAGCCGGTGACTTCAAGGGCTCCAACCTGAATGCTTTTCCACTAACGGACTTTATTAAATGCTGGAATGAAGCCACAACTTTGCAGGTGGCTCACTCCAAGGTACCCGTATCTATTATCATCCAGCAACCCCGACTGTTCGCAAGCAGGTTACCGAGACAGCCGTTGACTTCAAGGGCTCCAACCTGAACGCTTTTCCACCAACGGACCTTAATAAATGCTGGAATGAAGCCACAACTTTGAAGGTGGCTCACTCCAAGGTACCCGTATCTATTATCATCCAGCAACCCCGACTGTTCACATTTCTAAACGCCACCCTGCGACAAGAACCGGGAGACTGACTAGACCAGTATCAACGAGGACTGCTTTCGACAATTGGGATCACGCATTGAAGCTCCAAAACGTGCCCTTTACTCACGATGGGGTAGCTCGAACCAGGGGGAAAACTGTGAGCTCTTAGTAACGACGTGAAGGGAATTAAGTAAAGTGGCCACATCATAAATAGAAAGTGCCAAACTACTACTTCAGTTCAATGTCCAGCTCCCAACCAATTCGTCCCCGGCTATATTGAAGAAAAGCTTCTCCTCGGTCGGCTCCACCCCGAATGTGACCGAAGAGGTGAAAGTCAAATTTTTAATGCGGGGCGTCAAAGGTTTGCGTTTTCTCGGCCTTGACGAAGAGTAGTAGAAAATAGTGACCAAATTTGAAATGAAAGCGTTCACAATCTATGAAAAAATGAACGCCCGGATGCTGCAGTTGAACGGACCACTTGAAGCAGTGAGCGCAAGCCCAAACAACGGATCATTTACAAGCGGAGAAAGCCTGCGAGATGTTGTCCTTGAGGTCGTTGGGGAAGATCTGCGTTGGTTGCAACCGTCATCCCAACAGCCAAGGTAGCGAGACCACGCACACCGGGACCAAGAGCTGCAGGCGTGGCATCCCTACCTTGAATGATACAACGCAACAACCACAAACCAAGAACTACGACGTAGTGCTACGTTGCTCGCCAAATCGACCCCAGACACCAAGTCATTGTCGTTCCCAAAATGTTCCTAACCTCTTAGCCCCTTCCCGACCAGTCTACGACGGACACCCAAGCCGCAAGAAGTATGGTGCCTGACGTAATACCAACAACCGCCCGTTATACCTTCACTGTGTCGAGGCCAGCAACATTCTGTGCCACCGTCGTTAAGACGCTTTGGCGTTCGCGGCTACGCATTCTGCGCTTCACTACCCAACCCCCGAAAACGATCGCAGGAAACCGAGAACTAATTGCAAAGGGGAGTCTGTGTCGTCAGTTCGTTTGTTCCTCTCCCTGTCGTCGTTCAGCGCATGTTTCCCATCCCCGAGACACAGTTACGTGCGAGGTCCTCTAGCTCCCGTAGGAGAAATAAAGGCTGCAATCCTTGGAAAGCAGGTTACTACATGGCGATCTAATGAAGACGCTCCGAAGCCGATTACAGCTGGTGACAGGGCAACATTTACTTTACCGCAGCATACGAGACAACTTTAAAGACTACTAGACATGATTTCAAACTGACAACACCGCCAACCGAACTGACAACGGTGGGCCCCGACGTGGCCTCAGTAAACGACGGTGCCGAGATCAGACGCTGAGGCCGACGCGAAATGCCAGGACGTGATCAATTACCTTGAATCGGCTGTCAATGTTCGCACGATTATAGTTTTTGTAGACACGGAAGCTGACTGCTCGGTCAGCGGACCTTTCGGGCTCGCTGATCCGCACCACAGGTGCGTATCAGCGCTTCATGTATTCCGGCCTACATGTTTTCCGGCCTTAAATGTCCTCGACGAGAAACTCGGCTTGCCATATTAATCAAGCGTCATAATGTACGTCATAAAAGCTCTGACGATGTGGTCGAGGGAAACACCCAGTTGCTTTTAGACCGTGGAATTGGTTGGTTGGTTTGTGGGGTTTACCGTCCCAAAGCGACTCAGGCTATGACCGCATTGGAGGGCTCCGGTAATTTCAACCACCTGGGATTCTTTAACGTGCACTGACATCGCTATCGTAACAACTATCTCTCATGTCCGGAACGAAGATGGGCGATGGTTCACCGAACGAATAAATCATTGAGACGGACCCCTGCGGAAAAAAGTAAACGGAGCATGCTATTTGCTCGTATTCACGCGTAGTATAATTCAAACTGGCAGTCCTGGTATGTGCAAACTAGTAGTAGTCCGCACCTAATTTTAGTTATGTTAGGATGTACAGGCTAGAAGGTAGCCTTAGCCAGCCTTCTATAATGGCTTGAGCGAGAAAAATTCCTTCTGGCCACAAAACAATTGCGCTACAGACGAAATAACAGATGCCGATGAGGATAATGTTGAAGCGGTTCATTTACTGTACACAGTTTCATGTTTCTTTTACAATAAATATATCTCGGATCGTGTTGCGGGTCACTTTGCACAAGTTACGATCTTTATGCTGTCCATAGAGTACCATTTTGGCACTCTTTTGATCTTATTGCTATCAAGCAACATTAAACCTAAACCAGTAAACCCACCCCAACTATAGTGTCCGTTGGTCCTCTATATTTCACGCACGCGCACTCACCATCAAGGAAGTGTGGTTGGCATAATTTAGCTTAGCAGAATAATGAAGTACATAGCTTTAGAGCTAAATCTGTGTTCTAGACGAACTAGTTTTGGTCTAGATTATAAGTTGTAATGCCCGATATGTACTCAGAAATATCAGCGACAACATGGTGGAGGGTACTGCAAATATGCAGGCAAATGTTATTTCATAATCTCGTCTGTCCTTTCAGTATTGATGCCACTGTCTTTGAAGAAGACAGCATTAACTGGAGCTTTCTGTTCAAAAACGCATTTTTGTGAATGAGATGGCCTGTCGAGATTCCGTGCTCACGGAATGATTTTGTGTCATGGTTATCATCAATACGAGGATGTTGTTTACTGCACGAGGCAAGCCCTAACCACTGGCCTTGAAATACCCCTATCGTCGTCCCGCCTTTGCAGCTGGGTAAACCTTCGCGCTCTCACATTTGAAACTATAGCTGCAGGCATTGTTGGCATTTCTTCCTTCCCTTGGAATTACTTATGTAGACTAGCGCACGTTATTTACCTGCCAGATGTACAGGATAACTTCACGCATCTGCTTTCGTAGGCAAGAAGTGAGGGACACGGGTCTAAGGTTTCCGATCGCGACTTTTTACCCGGTTTGGGTCAACACTCCCTAGACTAAGAGAAGGCCAGCGCAAGTCCCCCTTTCCACTAGTGCTACGTCACGACAGTGATATCTGGGGATAGATCGGCGCGCCGAACGTAAGCGTAAAGGCGATCTGGAACGACTCGGCCTGAGTGCGCGTTTTCAGCCTGTGTTTGCTGTGTTCCTAATCAGTGCTGCATAGGCGTTTGCACGCAAGGTATCTACAGTGTCTGGGTGTTTGTGTGTGCTAAACTGTCGCTCTAACTATGCCAATGGATCCAAAGCCCAAGTGTACAAGTTTCCGTCGGACTCAGCTCAGAATGCAGCGTGGACAAAGGCTGGTTCGTAGAAAAACTTATTACCAATGAAGTGCACTGTGGTAAGAAAGCGTTCTTGTTTGCTTCCTATTACTACTGCTGTTATTCACCACTATTTGATTTAGCACAGTGTATTAAAGCGTAGGCGTGCCCATATCGAGCACACAATTTGGACAGCACAGCTACTATTAACCGAGAAGCATTCGCCCTGTTTTGAGTGCGGAACAAAATTGCTTTGCAACCTAAACTATTTTTTTTTCTGGAAACAATTTTATTTCGCTAGTGGCCACGTGAGCGGAGTAGCCGTAGTAAATGACTGGGTTGAAGCCGAATTAGCTGCTCACTGCGTTAATAAAGTCATGGTAATGGCTGCTCCCAGCTTAAGCAGCTTTTTTATATTTACGTTACAGCTTTGTGACCAGCTCTTCCACGAAAGTGACCCCGTATTTACGACAAGCTACACCGAGTGTCGTCAAGATCACCGTTCTGAGTAATATCTCTGCGTACCATTCTTAGCTTTATCTATCCATCTAACAATAAATGTGCTCTCAGTTGAATTGTGTGCCTGTCGTAATGTTTATTCAAGTAACTCTGAATGAAGGTGAAACTTTCCTCGCAACTTCACTTCTGCCATCGAAATAAATGCCAAGTGGATTGTGTCAAAATTCTCATAAACTTTCAACGACTGGCAATATTAGATAACAAAGATAACACAACTAAGTATAACCCTCTTAATCGCTAGCACTAAAAGTTTCAAGAGGTAGTTACAGAACAGCGTTGAATAAAAAAAAAACGCAACCGAGTAAAGAGAAGCCGACTTTTAGTATTATCTGACTACAATGACGTCACATAAGCTTGCACATGCCTTGTATTAGTCTAGGTGGTGTTGGTTGGGTATGAAGATAATCCTCGCGGAGTTTCCATTCCTGTGGGACTTCCCCCTCCTGTCAGTATTGAATAGGGCAGTAAGAGATCTTGGGTCAAGATTCTTCAACATTTTGTTCGTTATGCAGTCGGGTCCGGCTGCCCAGGCGTTTTTCAGCTGGCTCATGGCTAGGCTGATTTAAGACACTTATACAATTCCCTGCCTAATGCAGGCTTCGGCTCACTCTTGTATTCTGGGAGCGGGTCGGTTGGTATATAAGTGCGTATTCTTGATTTCCTCACTGAACTTTTCAATGCTGCTTTATGCTGCTGCACGATTTGTATTATTTGTTGCACCGAACGGTTATTTTTTTTTTTTTTGAGCGGGATCAAGTAGGTAATACCTCCATTAAACAGAAGTTTGGGGTACGCATGTCCCTGGGCCCCCGCACAGGTACAGTCGCAATCAATATGAAAGTGATCGCGAGAGCTTCGACCGGTGGGCCTTTCAAGCTGCACAGCGGACGATTTTGGAACTGCGAAGATAATCATTGCCCTGTCTTCTTGCCCTCCTATGTTCTTCCGGGCTACAAGCATCACCCCCCTGACTAACTAGCCGGCTTTTGTTTTTCTGCTCACAACTGCGGACACGATTTTGCTGCCGCAGGCTGCGCGGACGCGGTCAGCGGACAGAACTCTGAACATAGTGAAGTAATGCTTTCGTGTGTCACCGCACCCTGCTTGATGACACGTGAAAAGAAGAAAAATTGTTACTTGCTAGCGGGAAGTGTCAGCTGGTAAAGAAACAGCGAAAAGAGAAAGTGGGGCTAGCGAAATGTTTCCCTCGCCATGGAAGGTGATGACGTAACGTGGCGCTGCTCTTTGTCTCGGTTGCGGCTCGAGCGATCACCTTCATATTGACCGCGATTGTACATGTCGTAGCAGGATCCACATGTTATTTCTACCTAGGCGCTGGTTCATGCCGTTGCATACCTGCCCCCCCCCCCCCCCCTTGCTACTTCTCCAGCTCTAGTGGATAGGTCTCAATTTTTCTTTCGAGCACCGCAATCCGTTTGCGGTGGTTTCAGTTGTGTTTTCAACCTCAGCTGAAGGCTTCGATGATCTTCGCACGTGTTTCAGCTTGGGGTCTGTCGTGTGTGGCAATGTAAGGGCCATTTGTTTAACCTAAACCAGCTACATCAGTGCAGCAAAAATCCCTTGTTGATATAGGGCATTTTCTACACTGGTGTAGCTGTTGCACTTTAAACAAATGGCCCAGTAATTGCTTTCATTTTCTGCGTGCAATGTTTTGTGTCGTCAAGGAGGGCGCTTTCACTCCCACTTTTCTCCCTTCCCTTGCGGTGCGGTTGAGGTGTCCACAGAAAACAAGTGAGACAGTTACCGCGCCTTTCCCTTTCTATAAATCAAACCAAGGAGGGCACTGTCCACTATGTGGACACTTGAACCGCGCCGTAAGGGAAGAGAGGAAGGTGGGAGTGAAAGTTCAAAACTAGAAATCGGAGCCGTAGTGGAGGGCTGCGCAGTATTTTCGACCATCTGGGGATCTTTAACATGCACTGACATCGCACAGCACATGGAGAGCTCAGCGTTTCAATGTGAATGTGGTTTTCGGCGGGGGTGAAGGGGGGGGGGGAGGGTGGCTTGTGCGGAGTCTGATCGTTTCGGCTATGTAGTGGTCACTTCCTACCGAGATGCCCGGAGGGGGGTGGAGGTGGTGAAGGGTGGCAGTTTCTGGTACGACGGGGCTGGGACGGTAGGCTGGGGCAGGTAGGTCACCGCCGCATGCGGTGGGGGCTAGCCTGCCATCGAATTTTTAACTGTTGTAGGCCGTAATTGCACCCGCCACCGCTTCGGTGATGGACGACGGCTGTTGATGCGGCGCGCGTCTTTCTTTCCCTCTTCTTTTTCTTTTCTCTATTTTCTCTTCTGTCCACACGAGGCAGCGGAGGTGGCTCGAAACGAAGAGGCGTCCGTGTGCTGTGCGATGTCAGCCAGGTGGCACTGTGTCAGCGCACGTTAAAGATCCCCAGGTGGTCGAAATTACTTCGCAGCCCTCCACTACGGCTCCTCTTTCTC
This sequence comes from Amblyomma maculatum, assembly GCF_055883805.1. Lineage (NCBI taxonomy): Eukaryota > Metazoa > Arthropoda > Arachnida > Ixodida > Ixodidae > Amblyomma > Amblyomma maculatum. Next base: position 63,791,386 of record NC_139351.1, on the reverse strand, counting down.
TCTCTCCACTTTCACACCTACCTTCCTCTTTTCTTTTACGGCGCGGTTGAGGTGTCCACAGCTACAAGTGTGACATATACTGCGCCTTTCCCTTCCTATAAATAAATTTGCCTTTATTTCTACACGAGCGCAATAAGTATATACGACAAAAAGGGAAAGCTATTTCAGTTTTTTTCCCGTTCACTTTAGGTGCTGTGAAAATGATCTGAATAAACATATAGGTGGATGGGGGAAATAGGTGCAATTAATTTGAAATAAAGAAACTGCATTCTAACTCGGCCTCTCATTTATGCATCTGCTCGCTTTTAAATCGACAAGGCGTTGCGCGCATTCAGGATTGACATTCTGGCGTGCCAAGTGTGCGATGGCTTCCGATTACAATACAGCCCTTTTGATTAGTGGGGTTCTTGACTAGCATGGTGTCTGGATCTATACAGTAAGAAGGCTACGCAAGTGTTGGTTCAAACAGCCTGTATGAGATATGTATTCAGTGTATCCACATGACTGTGTGCAGTCTATTAAAAGAGAGGCTAACTGACGCTCGCTCATGACATACTGGATGGGAATGGCGCGTCGTGGGCCCACACCCGGACATCACCTCGGTCCACAGGCGGACAGACTTCTTCTTTTATACCTCGAGGTTGCTGAGACAAAGTCGACTCTCGATGCTGACCTGTCAGATGGCAATTTAGGCGCCCTACCAGCCATACGCATCAGCGAGCCAGTTGCCGTTCGAAAGCTTTCAGCTGATGAGCAACGAGAGACCGCTGTCCCCAAATGGCAAGCGTGGACAGCTTGTCGGCTGCCAAATATAGTGCGAGCGGAGGTGGCTCTGCCACAGAGCCAGTGGCAGGCCCGTGCATTTTCTTTTCCTTCTTCCTACAGCCACAGCAACAACAACATGGCTGTGTTCATCCATGTAGCGTGGTTTATGTTTTTTACAGAGTGTGAGGTCAGTGTAAGCACTTCCCATTTCTGGTGGGTCCGTTGACGTCATTTAGTATAGTGATGCATTCGGTTTGGATGGTTTGCCATAGCAACTTACCCTTGAAGTGTGGCCTGCGGTATCCACAGGCCATATGATGGGCCTTTTGCTCACGGCCCTCGACGCGCCGCCTTGCCAGCGGCTTCTCCAGCGTCATCCGCCGCACCTCTGCCACGGCAGAGGTAAATCAGCGGTCCTCCCTGCTGCCGCCCGGATTCTCCAGCGACACAGCTTCCCGTGGGCTCCCTGCTCGCGGGCCTCGGCACGCTGTCTACGGACGGTCTCCTCAGCGCCAGCCGCCGCACTGCTGCCTTGGCAGCAGTATATCGGGGTGCTTCCGCGGAGCAGTATACCAGCAGTGCTTCCTGTGCCTCGCAGAGGCGCAGTACCAGGCTTCGCCTGGAACACCCGCAAGCGCTGCTGCACCGGAGGCTGCGCACCGGACTACCGACCTGCCGACGTTCACCGGGCTGTTTGCTTGGTGCGGGCCAAGACGACAGGACGATCTCCCCCACCCCCGCACCCCTGCCCACATCCCACTTCCCCATCCCCCGGACACCAAGAGTGCCGCCGCGAGGCCGGCATAACTCGTGCACGGTTCCCCCCCCCCCACCCCCCGTGAATATCTCAAAGTTCCCAACCAACCAACCAACCAATTCTCCTAAGACTATGAGTTTTGACGTTCCGGCAACTCTGATGGCGTTGCGGACAACTTCGGAGGTGACTTTCGCTGTGTATTTTTGGAAAGCTGTAAACACTGAGCGGGTCGCCGCATTTTTATGGAAAAATCTTAGAAATAAGAAACGCATACAAACAAAAAATTGTTATATAAAACGGCTTCATGACTTCATGCAGCCGAACCAAAACTTTGATAAGATCAAGACACATCATGAGATTTGTGAGTGAGAAGACTTTAATTACACCGACATGGACCTCGGGGCAGGGGCTCAGCCAGGGGGAGGGTCTCCTTGCCGGCTTTCCTGCGCCGTGGCCACATAGGTCTTGGAGTAAGCCTCCTCCGCCAAGCGCAGGACGATCTCTTGTTCATTCACATTTGGGCTGCGGATGTAGGACTCCAAGATAATTTTATCAAGGGGGTCAGTTTCTTTAGCTCCCCGAGAATCGGGGCACTGTCAGATTAGGTGATTTTGATGCACAGGTACGTTGCAGAGATTGCAAGCCTCTGGTTTCCCTGTCAACTCAATATGCAGAGCAACATGAGGAAAGAAACGATTGGCCTGAATTTTTCGCGAGGCCCTGCATTCTGAGGGTATTAGGGACCTATCTGGTGATGGATAGATCCTTCTGTTTAGTCTGGGAGTCTCGGAGAGCTCCTTATAGGTGATGAGGGGGTCTTTGTCTCCGGGTAGCGGGGTCTCTATGGCCACTCGGGTGTATACATCTCGAGCGAGGCGATGGGCAGCTTCATTGCCTGGTAGACCCTCGTGTGCTGGAACCCAGATGACTGCGGTAGACTGGCCACCTGCTTGGAAATTAGGCCTTTGACGAAGTTCCTAATAGCCGCCTTAGTATCTGAAAGGATAGTTCTGACTTTAGTGCCTGTACATGCTTGCAGTATTTTTCGGCCCACAACAGTGGAGTTGAGCCGACAAATCTGGGCCTCCCTGACCGCTTTAGCAATCTCTTCCCAGGTATTATGCATTCTCATAGCTAGAAGCTTCCCTGTCGACGAGTTTGGAGGGATACCTAAAGCCCTTTTGAATGACGTTCTGATCAATTTCTCTAACTTGCCTACTTCACCAGGAGTGAGATTGAGAAAGGGGGTGGTATACGCTATCCTGCTGATTACAAAGGCACGAAGCAGTTTTATTAGTCAGTGCTCTCTGAGGCCTTTGTTCCTGAGAGAGATTCGCCGGAATATCCCCATTACCTGGTCGACGTACGTCTGCAGCTTTTTCAGGATGGTGGTGTTTTTTCATTTCTGCTGTAGGAAGTACCCCGGGATCCTAATGGTGCTGACTCTCGGTACTTTGCTCCCTCTCACGTATACCTCCACTGGTTTGTGAAGGTGCGGTAGGTGGGATTCTCTGGTTAGTTGTGATTTGCTGCACATTGTGAAAAGTTCAGATTTGTGAGGAATGCAAGATAGTCCTCTATTTAGGGCGTAGTTTTCAACAATATACGCCGCTTCCTGCAGCCTATGCGATATATCGGCGCTGGTGCCTCCATCGGTCCAGATTGCTATATCGTCTACATAGATGCTATGTTTGATGCCTTCTATCTTATTAAGAAGGGACGAGAGATTTTTCATTGAAAATTGAAGAGTACCGGGGAGAGGACAGATCCCTGGAGCGGTCCTCTGCTCCCGGTACTTATGGGCTCAGACCTAAGTCCCACGAAGCTAACTTCAGTTTTCCTGCAGCTTAGGAAATCTTTGACATAGTTGAAGCACTTGCTTCCCACTCCAGCCGAGTTGAGGCCTTCGAGAACCGCTCTGTGCTCAATATTATCAAATGCCTTAGTGAGATCAAGTCCCAGGATGGCTCTATATGATGCATCGTCCTCGGGAGCGTCCATTATTTCGTGCTTTAATCGGAGCGTGACATCCTGTGCGCTTAATCCCGGCCTGTACTCTGCCATCTCTACTGGCCAGAGTTCCTTGGTTTCAATATTCCTAGAGATTGGACCACTTTTTCCATGAGCTTTCCCAGACAAGAGGTGCGAGATATGGGCCTCATGTTGGATAGTTCGTTCTTGCCCGGTTTAGGAATAAGGATCAATCTGGAAATTTTTCACTCTTATAGGAGGCGATGTGTGTTATAGAGTGAGAAATTACATTTGAAACTCCCGCCCCAAGTGTCACTCGTTTATCCGTTTCATTTAGAACTCTATTGCTTTGCTTGTCAAGCCGAAAGCCTTTCTAGGCTCATGGAACGAACTTCCGTGCGCGAGAGCTGAGCGCGGGATTTATGCGCGAGAGCTGTGCCCAAGATATTTCATATTCCGCGATATTCCACTAGATTAGTGCTTGTCTAGCGCTCCTGCCATCTGCAATGCCACACTTGAACGCGCGCCAAGGAACGTCCCACGACTGGAGCGATGATGTACAGTCCGAATTCTCACTTGCCGGAGAGTGCAAAAAGAAAGGCTCAGTGTTTGCACACATATGTGTAGATACTGAGCCTTTCTTTTTCAGTAAACCAATTATAGTTATATATAGCACTGCAATGGCAAAGATAAGGTAAATGTCAAAGTAAGGGTAGGCTTTCGTCATTCTCCTCTAAAGAGATATCCAAGACCTTCTATTTTTTTTATTTCTGAGCAAGGTATCCTTGAGTTCCTGTGAATCGGTTGCAATCCATTAATTTCTAATAGCAGCTCTACGCAGTTTGCGGATTGAGCTGCGGCAGAAGCATGGGTTCTTTTTATATCAAGGCTTTTTTTTTTTCAGCGCAAGAGCAAGTTCAAATGGATCACACATTTAGTTGTGTTTTTTAACCTGTCATTCCTACGGGTCTTGGGGTTGCTTCGGTTCAGTCTTGGCACTGGAAACGTTGGTCCTACCTAGAGCGGCATACCCTGCATCACCACGCAGACACGAGGGCTTTCTCTAAAGGTAGTTAGCACCGTAGAATGAGTCGTACCCTTGTTGGTCCCTCATAATTTACTGGATGAGGGACCGAAGTGCTTGCCGCGGTCACCAACACCCGCGGTCACCAGTTTTAGTTCTCGAGCCTCGAAGTGGGGTTTGAAACGTTTCCTGGGTCTATCTGCGTACTACCGCTGCTTCATCGCCGACTTTTCCAAGATAGCCGCACCCCTGACCCGCCTCACGCGGGAGGATACACAGTTTGTGTGGGCCGCCGAGCAACAGGAGGCTTTTGTGGAGCTGCGCAGAGGACTGCAAACTATCCCTGTTGTTGCGCACTTTGATGAAGAAACTGCCACCGAAGTCCACACCGGCGCCAGCAACATCGGCCTTGGCGCTGTACGCGTTCAACACCAAGCTGGCATGGAAAGGGTCATTGCGTATGCCAGAAACGAATTATTCCACTACGGAACAGTAATGCTTCGCGGTTGTGTGGGCAACTATGGAAGTTAGGCCTTACCTCTATGGCCGCGCGTGTAAAGTCGTTACAGACCACCATTCTTTGTGCTGGCTGACCAATTTCCGCGACCCATCGGGGCGCCTGGCACGATGGAGTCTTCGCCTCCAAGAATTTAATTACACCATTGTGTACAAATCTAGTCAAAAGCACGAAGGGGCTGATGCGCTCTCACGGGCACCCGTCGGATTAGTCGATAACGTAACGGATCACGACAGAGGTTTTCTTGGTCTAGTGAATGCCTTCGACATAATGACCCGACAACGAGCTGACCCAGACCTTCGACCTGTCATTGAACACCTGGAGGGTCGCGCAGCTCATGTTCCCTGCCAGTGTGGAAGGAACCTGTCTGCATTCTGTCTTAGGAATGGCGTTTTATTCAAGAAAAACTCCAGCACTATTTACCGAGCGCACCTCCTCGTCGTGCCGGCCGATCTTGGCGCCGATATCCTTTTTGCTTGCCACGATGAGCCCACTTCCGGCCACTTGGGCTTTGCACAAACACTCGCTCGAGTTCGTAAAGCTTATTATTGGCCTAAACCTTCTAACGCCATCCGTCGCTGCGTCAGAGGCTGCAGCGAGTGTCAACGTCGAAAGGTGCCGCCTCTCGAGCACGCGGGATTTCGTCAACCTATTAATCCAACTCGGACGCCGTTTAACCAAGTCGGCATCGACCTTCTTGGGCCCACTTCCGCTGTCATCGGCGTGTAACAAATGGATTATAGTCGCGACCGGATATATCACACGGTATGCGGAAACCAAGGAAGTGCAGCGTGGCACATCATTTGAGATCGCTTAGGTCTATATACAGCAAATCGTGTTGCGTCATGGCGCGCCATCCCTAGTCGTCACCGATCGAGGCACCGCGTTTACGGCACAGCTCATCACGATGTGTTCGAGCTTAGTCATACCAGCCACCGAAAAACCATTTCATATCACCCGCAGACGAATGGCCTCACGGAGAGACCCAACCAAAACATCGCCGACATGTTCGCAATGTACATAGACTAGCAACACAAAACCTGGGATGAGATTCGCCCCTACATCACATATGCCAACAACAGGGCCACCCAAGAGACGACGCGTTTTACACCATTTCGCCTAGTCTACGGACGTGACGTTCAGACGATGTTGGATGCCATGCTTCCGAGCTGCACAGATGATCGTCCACTCACGCCAGACGCCCTGCTCAGCGTGCTGAGGAAGCACGTCAACTTGCCCGCATTCACAATCAGCAACAGCAGGGAATGGATGCAAGCCGCTACAACCTCCGTCATCGACACGTCACATACCATCCTGGACAGAATGTTCGGGTGTGGACCCCGCTGCGTCGGCCCGGCTTGTGTGAAAAAAGGCACTATATACGGCGGGCGTAAGGGCGTGTTCTATGTCGATGCTGCGGGTCCTGAACGGGGAATGGCGCCCTTTGCGGTAGTGCACCAAAATCAAACAGTGGATGGACTAATATTGCCCAGTCAGGACACACTGGCTTAGGAATAAGTGGCGATTGGCCTAGCTGCAGCACACACTACCTCAGAATACATTTTTACAGATTCACAGACAGCATATCGACATTAACTCAGGGTAGAACTGCACCGCTAGCAGCTAAAATCCTGCAAGACAGTTACACCCGTGGCTACCAACCCACGCATAAACACTTAATATGGGTACCAGGTCACCAGGTCACCAGGGCATCCCAGGGATCGAGAGCGCATTTGCCTCAGCCCGAGCATTTTTCCCCCGGGCACCCAATACGGATCTCATGAAACTTCCTACCCCTTTGCTATCCTGCACTGAAATACTTTAGCATTTAAGATTATCTCGCCGGGTCTATCCTCCACCGGCAAAGACACTAGACAAAGGGGAGGAGGTACACCTCCGCAAGCTACAGACCAACACTTTTAACAACCCACGAAGACTACACGCAATAGACCCAGAGTCATTTGACTTACAATGCAAATTCTGCGGGGAGAAAGCGGACCTGAACCATATGGTGTGGGCATGCTAGCGAAATCAGACTGTCACTATTAATAACCTGCCAACGTAGGAGGGGTGGGAGGCAGCTCTGACCAGCTGGGATGCAAGGGGTCAAAAAGAACTCATCGAAAGAGCGCGGACAGCAGGCTACGCCAATTTGGTTCCGGATTGAGGGCTCTAACTGCCCCTACAACCTCCTAAACATTTTCATTAAAATATTTTTACCACCACTAAGAGATTACGGGAGAATTCTCATTCCCTCTCAAGTCGGCCCTTGAGAAACCTCGCCGAGTCCTGCAATTCATGCCAAGGGTGTTCGCATCTTCTTGACAGGACACTAGCGCTATTCAGGCACAGATATAAAATAACCCGAGAACTGGCAGAGACGTACAAATACAAGAAGCGGGGGACTCGTGCGGCAGTAGCACCACATTGACATTAGGTGAAAAAGAATTCATGTTAAATCGACCATAAAGAGAATTTATTGTGCACATACGTACATACATACATACATACATACATACATACATACATACATACATACATACATACATACATACATACATACATACATACATACATACATACATACATACATACATACATACATACATACATACATACATACATACATACATACATACATACATACATACATACATACATACATACATACATACATACATACATACATACATACATACAAAGACGCAGATTACTCACAGACCAAACCTCTATACAAAACACCATAGGTTCTCATATTTCTATTTTATTGACCAGAACCTCGTATTGTTTAACTGCGTGACTTGCAGCGGAGCGACACTTGAAAAAGACATGCGTTTTTCCCAATAAAATTCAGTTGATAGTCTCAGGCCGTCAATGCGGTGGGAGGTGGTGAAGGATGGCTGCTGCTGGCCCTCATGGGGCTGGAACAGGTAGGTCACCGCCGCTTGAGGGGGAGGCTAGCCTGCCACCGAATTTTATATGTTGTAGCCGTCGTTGCATCCGCCACTGCTTCGGTGGTGGACGACGGCTGTTGTTGCAGCGCGCATCTTTCTCTCCCTCTTTTTTTTCTATCTCTATTTTTTCTTCTGTCCGCACGAGGTTGCGGAGGTGGCTCATCTACAGTCAGCAGCAGGCTCGTGCATTTTCTTTTTGCTTCATACGGCCGCAACAACAACGTCAGGCCGTCATTGCACCCGCTACCGTTTCGGTGGTGGATGATGGCTGTTGTGACGAGCGTCTTTTTCTCGCTCTTCCTTTTCGTTCTTTATTTTCTCTTCTGTCCGCACGGTGGCTCAACTACAGAGCCAGTAACAGGCCCGCGCATTTCTTCATTCCTTCGACAACAGTCCTTGCGTCTCCTTTTTCAGTCTTCTTTATGCACTGCTCCAAAAGAATGAATAAATGTAATGTTGTTCCATTTAATCTGGAGAGTTTAGGGGGCTACGGGGATGACGAAAATACACATCTACGCAGATAGAGAAAGGATCAGAACTACTTTCATAAAGAATGCTGCATTCAAAACGAGGTTCTTTATTTTGGCAGCAGTTCCTTACTAAATTAATCAAGCGTGGCGCGTCTTCAGGAATGCCGTCCTGGCGCAGCGGAGCTGTAATTGGGAGTAAATCCAATTCCTTCGGCGCACTGAATTCGGCGTCCCCATGAGATGGTCACTATAGGTTAAAGTGGTCTCCGAAATCAGGCCTCTTCCTTCATATGAGAGAGTGATACCAGAATCAGACTGCCAGGACCCTTGCATTCACGCTATCCCTAGGCCACACAGGCACGTTCATAAGGCTCGGCTAATGCGGGCCGTCATACCGATCCAGGCGTCCGTGCGGCACCTTTCATTGGACGCCTCCCCGACGCCGTACCACACAGCCTGCTGAAGCAGACGCAGTAAAACCAGGAATCAGCGAAGATTCAAAGCCTCTCGCCTTATCGCATTTTAGTGGCCCACATTATTCTTCATTGTTCTTCACATTATCTCTACAAACCAGTGAGTTGCTAGAAGATTAGAAGAAGGCTCGTGTCGTGCTGATTCATAAAAAAAGGAGACAAGTTACTCGTGCCTAATTACCGACCGGTATCCACAATATCTACATCCTGTAAGATATATTATGTCACCTTTTCAGCACGGATTCAGGAAGGGCATATCTAGCATCACTCAGCTGGTTACGACCATTGGTGATTTCCATAGAGTGCTGGATAACTCGGGACAGATCGATATACTTTTTTTATGTGGCGAATGTATTTGATAAGGTGCCACATTGAAAGCCTCTTTCCAAATTAATTGTAGTTACTCAGTATTCCGTTGTATCTTATTGAATTGGTAAGATCATAATTAAGCGGTAGAACTCAATGTGATGATGTGAATGGAACCCTTTCTGGATCGCTTCCTGTTACTTCCGGTGTTCCTCAGAGTATAGTGTGATTGGACCTTTGCTGTTTTTGATATATATGTAACTTATCTATCAGATAGCATTCCTCCGTACATGTTAATAAGATAGTTCGAAGATGACTGTGTTGTATATAAAGCAGTAGCATCAATTGGAGATCACTAATTGCTTCAAGAATCTTTGCTCAAAATATGTCACGCGTGAAGAATGGAACATGGATTTAAAGATTGATAAGAGTGTCTTTCTCCGAGTTACGAGAAAAAGAAACATGTTATTATTTACCAATATTGTCTTCACCACAATCACATAAGAGAGGTCTCACAATATCTCACGGTCTCACGGTCTCACAAGGCGTCCATGTACTGTGCGATGTCAGCGCTCGTTAAAGGTACCCAGGGGGTCGAAATTACTTCGTAGGCCTCCACTACAACTCCTCTTTCTTTCTTTGCACTTTCACTCCCATGTTCCTTCCATCCATTACGGCGCGGTTGAGGTGTCCCCAGAAAACAAGTGAGACAATAAATCAATCACAAACCAACAAACCTTTATCTGGTTAAGTTTACCCGGGAGGCTTCTCATCGCCAAATTGAATAGGAAAGGCGATAGCTCTGAGCCCTGAAGCGTCCCTTTGTTCCCTAACTTTGTCGTGGGAGATTCTAAATTTTGAAGTATCGTGCAGGTTTTTCTGCCCGATAAAAAGTCTTTTATGTAGTTGTACATTCGCTCTTCTGCTCCAAGCACTTCGAGCCCTTCGAGGATAGCCTCGTTCCTTACATTGTCGAAGGCCTTAGTGAGGTCTAGGTCCAGGATCACTTTGGCGTCTTTCGATCGCGAGTCTATGATATGTTTTAGTCGGAGCATTACGTCCTGCGTGCACAAGTGTGATCGGATGAAGCCCGTTAATCTCATCTGGACTACGTGCTCCAGCAACTTCCTTACGCTCGAGGATAGGGAAATTGGTCTCAAATTCTCCAATTGCAGGAGTTTGCCCGGTTAGGGTATTAGTATTATGTTTGCCGTTTTCCATTTGATCTGGCAACTGGCTTGTTACCCAAACTTTTCCAAGGAATTTCGTTAAGAAACTAATGTAATCGTCGTCCAGATTCCTTAGTATTTTATTTGGTGATGCCATTGGGCCTGGAGCTGATTTAGTTTCCAGTCTTTAAAGTTTCTGCCCTCACCTCTGCCTCCGTGATGTGGGCGCCAAGCGCCTCGTTGAGCGCGCCACCGCAGCTCGGGAGGGGGGGAACGCTGGTTGTCTGCAACGTACATTTTTACAAACTTGTTCATAAACCCTACGTCCTCTCCTTCGAAGGGGTGTCTAACTGTTGCCAATCTTATTCCCGATTGAGTTTTTGAATTTGTTGGATTGGTTTTGTTGAATTTCGTTGAGTTTTTAAATTGAGGTTTTGGATTGTTGAGTTTTTGCATTGAGAATGCCCCACGTCTTGGAGAAATTTATGCCTCCTTCCATTTCGTCGCATCTACTGAACCAGTTTTGTTCGCGCAATTTGATCGCTTAGCTTTCCCCAACCTATGGACAAAGCTTCCGGAAAGCCAGCGGAGACTTGAAAAACGTAAGCTTCCAGGCTAAACCTAAGAAAGGTAAGAAAGACAAGGAACTCGAAATTCTTAAAAAAAGCTTTGTGAGCTGAAGGGGGTGATTAAAAAGCTAACGCAAAATCAAAATTCGAAACAGCAGGCGCAAAGCAAGGGCCTCCCACTCCCGCGAAGCAGCTGCCGCCAACTGAGCCAGTCGCCCCGCCACTAGCGGCGCCACCGGCTAAAGGGGACGAGCAAATGGTGACTGAGGCGTCTTGCCCACCCACGGTGAAACGCAAAATTAATGAGGCAGACCCATTCCAAGCACTCGAAAGTAGGCTTGCGAAAAATTGAATTCATTCATGAGCAAATTCAGAGCCAGGTACAGAAACTTGCCGGGGAAGTGCAAAGAATCCGAACCGAGCTCATATCCGTCAAGACGTGGCAGCAGAATGTCGAGCAAACCCTAGCGCACCTGCAAAATGGCCAGGCGCGTAAATGAAAACCCAACTTGGCAGTGGAATCGTCGCGGCTTCCAGCGCAAAAGAGCGCTGCTGCCTCAATACCTTCCACTCATAACTGATACCCCTCTAGCAATCGCCTCTCCAGGAAACAGGGAAGGGAGCCGCATTAATGTGGTGCCACGCGTTCAATAACGATAGAGGTGAGATATCGTCGGTGGCGACCTTTGTCAAGAGCCACGTAGCGGTGATAGGAAAGAATTTTAATTAGAGAGATATTGAGAACGTATTTCTCGAGATATTAACGGGCAGAAAGAAGGATCCCTGCAAACTCCTTCTTAACATTTATAGCTCAGCCAAGCAAAAGAAAATTAGATATAGGGCCCTGTTGCGCAAAGCCATCAAGGCGGCCGGGAATAATCCCTTGCTGATCGTCGATGAATTTTAATCTTCTGTCGACATGTTGCGCGGTAGTCGGAGCGCTGTCATACGCTTTGCGTAGCTGAGTATCCGCTTGTTGCATTAAGGCGAAAGCCTTTAATGCCTCATCGTTGTCGACAGGAGGTTGTCATCAGATGTGTCACGCCTTCGAAAGCGAGAATTAAAAAAAATTACAAGAGTTCAACGCTGCTGAACCAAATATTGAGCGAAAGCATCAGCTGCGGGGGACCGAACGTTCTTCTCTTTTTCTTCTTCCTCAGCCCACATATAAAGCCCCGCTTTACCCGAGCCGTATGAACGCACCTAATGGCCTATAGGGGTAATGTGAACGCCAGGGTCCCAGCAGGCTGATTCTGACTCGTACGACTGATGGCGTGAGCCAGGGCCCCATTTATCCAACTGTATGACGTCACTCCATCTGTAGCGCTCCTCGCGGAAGGAGCGGGAGTTAGACTGCGTTGGTGTGCACCGCCTCGCATGGCTGACGGCGCGCGTTGAGACCCCGGTTTTTGCGGCACATGGCATGACGTCACACCAGGGGTGAAGCTAAAGGGCAATAATATGCACCGCCTCGCTACGCTGAAGGCATGAAAGTGCAAGTAGTATTGCTTTCGCAATAAAAATTCATTAAAACTTGCTCCATCGGGAATCGAACTTCCATCTCTTGGATCCATAGCCCAGCGCTTTACCACTAGCGCGACATCCAGGAATTTTTTTTTCTGGCATGGTATTTATTGCACGTGGTTATTATGTACAGAAAGACTTATGTACACAGACCATTTGCAATGCACTCAGCCGTTGCTGAGATGCACAACAGAAAACACAACTAAAAGGCCGGCAAAGAAGCACCGTGTCACCAGCGAAAACCGATCAGGCTGAAAGTCATTTTCCTCCTAAATGTCCTTCAGTTGCAGCATGATTCCGCTAAAATGGAGTCTAGTTGGAAACACAGGTTCAGCGTTGCGATCGAACATGCTTGTCTTCCACAAGCTATGAAGTCCAATAAGGAAAACATGCTGATCACGCGCCACATCCTGGATCGTGAAACGCTTTTCATAATTCCCCTCGTCTACCGCGAGGATGATAACAGGATTTTGCAAATGACAGATACTGCGTCTTTCTTTTCGTGTAAACGAATTATAGAGCGCGGGTGAACTTGATATGTTCAATCAAATGCTGGTTGTGTTCGACAAGGAGTGCGCAATGTACCGTCACGACATGTCATGACGTTCGATCCAGGCGTCCGTGCGGCGTCTTTCATTTGCAGCTTCCTGGAACGCCGCACCACAAAGCAAACAGAAACAGACCCAAATGCCGTGGAGGTGTTAGTACAGCAGGCATCAGCGGCAAAGAAAAGTGATTTCAAGGATAGAAAAGGCGCAGTACCTATCACAATTCTCTGCGGACTGATTGATTTATAGGAAGGGAAAGGAGTGGTGACTGTCTCATTTGTTTTCTGAGGACTCCTCAACCGCGCAGTAAGGGAAGGAAGGAAGGTGGGAGTGAAAGTGGAAAGAGAGAAAAAGGAGCCGTAGTGCAGGGCTACGGAGAAATTTCGAACAACTGGGGATCTTTAACGTGCGCTGACATCGCACAGCACACACATGTTCCACGCCGTAAAGGAAGGAAGAAAGGTGGGAGGGAAATAAGAGAGGGAGATAGAGGAGCATTAGTGGAGGGCTACGATTCACCGCGCTATAATGGCTTTCGCCTCATCGCACTTTAGTGGTCCGAAGTGCCCTATGGAATTTTTTGCGGATGCCTCTCATGCTCGCCTTACAATATATTGCATTTGGAAGTTACAGTCACTTATCAAGGAGCACCTTAATAATTTTAATATTAATAATAATACTTTTTTCTCAGGAAAGTAAGGCGCAGTATCTGCCGCACTTGTTCTGTGGACACCTGTACCGCATTCTAAAAAAGGAGCAAGGTTGGAATGAGAGGGGAAAGAGAGAAAGAGGAGTCTGTAGTGTAGGACTATGGCGTAATTTCGACCGCCTGGGGATTTAATGTACACCGACATCGCACAACACGGCAATTGCACGCGCGGGAGACGTGAGGAACAATGCCGGAACACAAGAAAGCAAACACGAAAAAAAGCCCATTCTTCCATTTCATTTTGTAAACTCTAAGTGTTATACGACAAGAATAAACACCAACGCGGATGGAGACAAAAAAAAAGGAATTATTTTTACACAAGTCTGCATTCAAACCAACTCCTTATTTACGCAGCCGATTCCTTGCTGGGTCTTATAACCGTTGCGTGTTTTCAGGAGTGTCGTACTGGCGGTTCGAAGTAGCGCATTGCACCACAGGCAGTCATGATCACTGAGGATGTTAGCAAGGAGGTGACGGCTACGGCCGCGCCATCAGCAGACACGCTCTGAGTGCTGATAAATTTAATGTATTCATGTCTCGAATGCGCAGCTCAGCCCCCATGACTCCACCGCCAGTCCCAGCGAACAAAACCTCGAAAAGATGTCCTCCCCAGCCCCCGGCAAGTACAGCATCACGTGCTCACGCTTCCAGGTGTCCACGTCACTTACCGCGCAGTCTCTACAACGAATGGCTGTCTTCTTCCTTCGCCCAACCCCCTGTGGATGCTGTAGTCGGTCATGAATTTGGCCAAATTGACCTCTTCCAGTTCCGACGCACCACAGGCAGCCATGATCACCGAGGAAGACAGCAAGGAGGCGGCGGCTGCGGCCGCGCCATCAGCAGACACGCTCTGAGTGCTGATCACATCATTCATGTCTCGAATGTGCAGCTCAGCCTTCATGACTCCACCGCCAAACCTAGCGAACAAAACCTTCAAAAGATTTCATCCCCAGCCCCTGGTAAGTACAGCATCACGTGTTCACGCTTATAGGTGTCCACGTCATTCATCGCATAGTCTCTACAACGAAGAATGGCTGTCTTCTTCCTTCACCCAACCCGCCTGTGGATGCTTTAGTCGGTCATGAATTCGGCCAAATTGACCTCTTCTAGTTCTGACGGTTGCTCCTCATACTTTTCTACAGCACTTTTGCGCCAAATGTTCGTGCTAGCTACATCCAACTTCTCTTCATCCATTTCCCGCGTCGTTTTCCTACTGCGTATCCGTTCTGCAGGCTATACAGTATTAACGAAGATGACATCCCTGCTGGTTTGGCTCATTTCAAACTGCAGTAACATCCAGACAGCTTTCTGTGCAGACATCTCAATCGCATTCATCATCTGCACACCAAATTTCATTAACGCTTGTTCGTACGACAGTTGAGCTTCAGGGTCTTCGGCAATTACGCTCTTGATGATGATGATGATGATGATACTGAGAGACGACACCTCACGATCGGCCTTGTTCACATATTCAACGACGTACGCAGCGCACGCATACACGTCCAGTATGATCTGAAGACCCATGTTCGAGTTTAACACACTGGCTATCCACGGGGTAAATGCGTTGACGGTGCATTGATCTAACCCGCGTTGCAGCATCACAATCGGCCGCGTTAGTGCTACCCGGATAACCTTTTCGTACTCGAGGAAATCGTCGATATTCTGCTACTCCCACATGGATTCATACGACTCATACACAGCCGTGTTTAGCGCTTCGTGGAGAGCGCCTCGTTTAGCCTTCAGTTCTTCAAAGTGTTTGGCACCCCGCGGATCTTCCTCCTTGTCCGGGGCAATCATTGGAGTAAGAACCTTAGTACAGGGCATCGGCCAAAGTGGGTAGTGGAAACGGCAGCTCTTCCTGTTCTCCTTGTAACACGTATGAGTATGCTCACTTCTAGGCCTAGGCAAAGCATCGTGATTGACAGAGAGTAGCCGGTCGGCCAGTGCCACAGTCTCCGGCATACCGCCATTGGAGACCTCTTCGTCAGGCGCTTCGTTCAACCAGAGATGCAAATGTGCATGAGGGCCACCACGGTACTGAAGCTCTATTCGCTTAAAGTACTCAACCACGTGATTCGGCTTGAAGGGGCTGAGCCTCTTGTTGCATAGTATTTGTAGAATTACACGGATCATGTGCTCAAAGTATATTGCACACACATCCGGATCTTCATTCACGAGAAATGCAGCGTAGTAGCAGTTCATTTCACCTTCATCAAGACCAAAGTCCGAGGCAGATGTGTTCAGCTTCTTCAGTAACTCAAGAAGCAGCGGCCAATGCACCTCGGATGCTGACAAGGTTAAGAATGCACTTGGCTTCCCCAGCTGTCGAATCATAGCGAACAATTCGCCTTTTCAGCCATGCCAATATTGTATGGTATTGGGCACACCCTTCATGAAACCCATGTCTATTTCAATTAGATTCGCCACTGTTTCCGGGTTCTCAACGTCCGGTCTAGTAAGGGCTTTCACACCCTGTGCATTCCTGAACATTATGCTTTGATTATCGCATACACGGTGACGCATAATCTTCATTGTCATGTAAAGGACATGCATGGGCAGAACACCTCGTCTATCTGTTCTTCGAATCTCGGATGAAGCCGTGGTGAACACTGTAGGCCTAGCCTCTGGTTTGATATTTCTAGCATGACCCAGATAAATCTGGGGGAACGACAGTTCCTCAGCGTGCGGATCGAACAGAATGCTTATCGGCCTCTTTCCTTCTCCGGGTGCCATTGTTACAGTAGGATTATACACGATGTCTTCGTCGAAGACTACTGTGTGTTGATCCATTGTTAACGACACCGCTTCCGCCATAGGTCCGTCTCCATCTTCCTCGACACATTCCTCCAGTTCAACGTCATTGTCATGAACCGCATCGATCATGTCGTTAAGCTTGGAAAGGTCGATGTTGATGCCATAATGTCTATACAGAGGAGAATTTTGCAGTACCTCCACCCAAGGCATAAGCGTTTCGCGACTAACTTCGTCGGACAAGTACAGGGTTTTCGCAAACCGGCGCCTCTTGATATTCACGAGAATTTGCTGTTGGTCATCGACAGTTCGAGGCAGTTGTCTCAAAATTCCTTCGGTTTGCACGAGTACATTGACTATGGGCCCCTTTATACCGTATTGTCCATTCCTCCAATTCATTAGTCTCCTGAGTTGCACAAAGAGTATACGCGAGGATAGTAGCCGCTCTGCCCCTGGGTTCAATCGCGGCAACCCTTCCAACATAGGGGGGTAGGTGTAACCATTGGAAACACTATACAGAGGAATTTTCTCTTCACGAAGGCTAGCTCTACACGTATTACACACTACTGCAGTGTTTAAGCTCTGTTCGTCCCAGTCCGGATACAATTTCAGGAAAGTTGAAAACATCATGGCACTCACCGGTGTAAGTTTATCCTTGTGACATAGCCGGTCACAGACTGAACACGCATAACCGAATGGGTTGTTAGTGAAACGTCTGCGAAATTAGCGCGTGGCCGCTTCAAACTCATCGACTCTCCTTTAGTAGTCAGCACAACGCTTTTCACTATATGTCTCCATCGGTTCGAATCAGGCCAGCCTTGATGAGGGAACTTTCGCGCTGCTTCTTTAGACGCTTTTGTCGCTGTTCTGATGTTTCTTCAGCACGTCTTTTCCTCTTGCGTTCGTTATCCTTAATCCGCGATGGACGTTCCTTCTGAGGCCGCTCCTGTCGTTCTTCCTGGGTTTCATGGGCTCGTCGCAGCCGTTTAGTCAAGTTCCAACTTTTGTCACTACTAAGACTACAGCTGGCTCCATCTTCACTGTCGACAACACTGAGCGAATCAGTCCCATTATCCACTGAAGAGCTCGCATGTTCTCGCCGAGCCACATACTGGGCACGTCGCTTAGCGAGTCTTGTTTCACGCTCTTCCTTTGTCTCTGTAGCTCGCCGCTCTCTTTTACGCGCATTACGACGAGCTTCCCTAGTGGTAGGCGGCATCGCCGCGAATCAATGTTAAACCGCTGGTGGTTGACATAGCTACTGCTTTCTAGCGACGTGAGTCGAGCCTAATCTCTTCAGCGTAACGCCACAATCGCGTTCCTAGCGGAGAACGCAGGAGTTAGGCGCTGGTGGTGGCACCACCGCGGCTTGCTACGGCGCGAGTCGGTCGCCTTTCTTTTCAGTGTGACGTCACAACACCTGTTGCGCTCCTAGCGGAGAGCGCAGGAGTTAGGCGCCGGTGGTGGCACCGCCGCGGCTTGCGACGGCGCGAGTCGGTCGTCCTTCTCTTCAGCGTGATGTCACACATGACGCCACACAGAGGTCAACTAAGGTCAATGGTGGCACCGCCGCGCCACGGCAGAGGCTGAGAGTGCAAGTAGTATTGCTTTCGCAATAAAACTGAAACTGGACACTGCCAGATGCCCTCAGTGGCCGCCACGGTAGAGGAGGAAGAGTGTGCAGCCGGCGTCGCTGCCGCAACAAAGCACCGATAGGCTGAAACTGAAGAAGATGAAGAGGGACATGGATACGACCACAGCGCGCCCCAAACGCAGGCGCAGTCCCTGAAAAACGAAAACCAAAAACTCAACGCCATCAACATCATCGAAATCTTCCGCCGACGCGCCGTTGACGAAGCGTGCGTTTCTGATTTGGGCCGTGCTTGGTCGTATCTATTTATGTCCATCTCTTCATCGTCTTCAGTTTCAGCCGATCGGTGTTTTGTTGCGGCAGCGTGCCGGCTCGTGCCAACACCTTCTCGACTTTTACAAGGCCTGCTCACATCCTCCTCTCCCCAGCGTCTACGTCACGCTAGTTGTCCTTTTCTGCCAACACCTTTGGCGTTCGGACGGTACACCATCGCTCTTGTCGCGTGGCGTTCTTTGGCGCACGTTCGTGTGGGATTGCAGATGGCAGGAACGCTAGACAAAATGAGACTTCTGGTTGGTCGCTTCGATTTTGGTGGCTGGTGATGTCACTTCTTTGTCGACCAACCAGGTGCGCCGCTCGCCCGGATAGCTTTGCTCGACGACAGTATGAGCCAATAAAGGCTTTCTCCGAACGTTCCCGGAAACAGGTTCGAGCAAAAATGTTTGAGTGAAGTTTGGCCGCAAAGCCCCGCGAACAGCGCGCAAAGGACGGCGGCCCGCTATTACATCGGTTGCGACAACATCGCCACTCGCGCATGGGAGCGGCGCTGCTCGAGTACGAGCAGCTCACCAATGCAACGCCCCCCCCCCCCCCCCCCCCCCTACGACGCCTTCTCGCCCTGGCCCGCTGCTACGGAGGTTCAGCGAGAGATTGTCGGAATCGCGGGGAAACGCACCACACCGCCCTGTGCAGTGCAGCAGCTGACCAGAGCCGTCATCTACGAGGAACTCCAACACCACCTCCTCGTTTACACCAACGGCTCCGTGGCGAGAGACAGTTGCTCGCTAGCAGCGGCGGCTACCATCCCCGCCCTGCAACTGCACAGACAGCTGCACCTATCATACCTGGGTTCTTCCACCACGGCGGAGCTGCTGGGCCTACGCCTAGGCCTGGATCTACTGCTTGAACTGACTCCGCCGCCACCCAGGTGTGCCGTACTATGTGACTCCCGCGCTGCCCTCAGCCGCCTTCGAACCACCGGCCGGGGAACTCCGCTGCTGTGTCAGATTCGCGCGCGTCTCAAGCGCTTGGCGGAGCGTGGCTGCGCTATACGGGCACAGTGGATCCCCGGGCACTGCGGCATAGAGGGCAACGAACGTGCCGACGAGCTCGCGACCGCAGCACATGAACTCCCTCCTAGCGACGAGCAACTCGCTTTGAAGGATGTGCATGCGGTAATCGACGATCACCTCCGGACGCAGCACCCCGACCCACGCATCGCAAGAGGTGAGCGCATTCACAGTGTCAGCGGCCGCTCACTGACTCGGCTGCAACGCGCAATGATCCTCCGTGCACGCATTGGATGTGTGTGGCCTGGGGAACGACGGATGCGCCACGGACTTGCCACTAGTGACGTGTGTGACGGCTGTGGCGCGGTAGAAACTCTCGAACATCTCCTACTGCGCTGCACCGCGCTAGCCGAACCACGACGTGAGTTGCTGGCGGCTTACAGAGCGCAGGGGGTAATCCCGGACAGCGTAGCTGTGCTCCTGTGGCCGCCGGGCTGTGCCAACACCGCTGGCTGTGCGCGTCCGCGAGCGAGCTCACGTGAGCTTGTGTGAGTACATCGAACAGGCGGGCTTGATGACCCGCCTATTTCACCTCGCCGGATAGTGCGCGCTGGGACTGGACGCTCCACGTGTGCTATTTCCCACAATAACGGCCGATCGTCCACGACAGCCGTCAGTGTTTTGTACAGTTGGCCAGTGCGTGCATTGTGAACAGTTGCTTGGACGCAGAGCTATTGCGGAGGCCCGCCCGATGGGCCGAGTGCTCAGTGACTTAAGACATTGCGGGTGGGCCTCAAGCAAACTACTGTATACTGTACCATAGTGTATATATTTCTTTTATTTTTACCTACCCTTTTCTTTCTCCCTATCACTCACCTCTTTGATTTCCTCTACCTTCTCCTCGCTATCCCTTTATTTCCGCCGCCCCAGTTCAGGTGCTTCAGATATAAGATAGCAGATACCGGGGCTGGCAAACATCTTTTCTTTCCTTTTGTACATACAATAAATAACCACAACAACAACAACAACAAAAATGTTTGAGCAACTGAATATCAGCTTTTTAGTCGTCGCTGCTTACTTACTCTCTTGATTAGGTTTGGTGCTGCACAGCTCCGCGTTGACGTTAATTTTGGGTTGCTTTCCCACGCTCACGTGTGCTTTCAATCGTGTGCATGCATTTTTGCATGTATCAGTACGTGCAAAATATTGAAGTGTGACCAGCATTACCGGTGCTTGCAACGAGGATATGGCGTCGCGCAGAAGACTACATTTGACATGGCGTAACATGGGGTGGTGGTGTGCTCCTGTGTGTCGCGGGAACTATGACACTGGTTCCATTGTGCGTGTTCTCGCGTTTCTAAAGGATGCCAGCAGGAATGATGCGTTGTCGTCATGTTTGTGCGTACTTCTTATGTTGTGTTGTTACATGTTCCGCTGCCTTCTTTCAAGAAATGAATCGTGGATTAGAGTCATCCCTCTGAAGTATTTCATACCCAGAGTGCATTCAGTGGTGAGAAACTGAAGTTTATGCCGTGCTCCCCATGACCCACGTGGTCGACCAGAAGGCCATGTAGTGCTTAAATAATGTTTGACGTGAAAAGACTGGCAGTCTTAGTGAGTTTGACCAGGCCAGGGATAATGAACAGAAGTTTGCAGTACTGTGCTGGACTGCTTAATAACACGCACATTATGTAATAGTGTGTCCACATACCGGCAATAAGTGACTACATATTTTTCATACATTGCGCAAGTTTGTGAACTTCACTTCCAAGAGAAAGACCTAATGAAGAGGCTATCACACATTAATTTGATGCAGCAACAGGAAAGACTTTGAGAGTTGACATTGACAGGTTTCATCTGGTGTCCAGTGCCATACCACCTATTTACCCGAACTGCACAGGTTACTTGAACCAGTCCCAGCCCCGGAGGGCCATGCTGTTGTCCACCACCGAAGCGGTGGCGGGTGAAGCGACGGCCTACAAGATACAAATCCGGTGGCAGGCTAGCTCCGTAGGCATTTCATTTCTGCGAGATGCCGTCTTGGAAACCTGTAAAAATGGTCACACACCAGAAACTAGTGCGTCATGTAGTGCGTGCCGCAACAAACGTTACTTTGAACAACTTTTGTAAAATGAGAAACGATCATATTCAAAGTGCTGCGCAAAAAAAAAAAAGCTGCGGACGGAAAAATGAAGACGTCAAGCAAGAAATGAAATTGGCCGCTTCCAACCCTTCCTGTCAATAAAACTATTTGTATAAGAGCATTTGCGACTCTATTTCAGAACGCTGTTTACAAGTCTAAAAGCTACCTTAGACATTGGCGGTGCATGCCTTGGTGGTGCGAAAAAAATAAACTCGAAGTGTTAGTCAAGCTCCCTTAATAATTACCGAACGCATAAACTTGCAACAAACGCGCACCTGGGCAAGCAGCCGCGAGAGATTCAACGCGAATGCCAGGCGGCCGAAAGCAGCGTCCGGGGTGGCGAGGGCAACTAGCGTGACGTCACGGCCTCCGTGGAAGGGCCTTGGTCCAGAGGGTGTTGCTCGTGCGCACGCTCTCCTTTCTCTACTGCTATCTTCCTCGGTGATGGCGTTTGTAGACGCGTCGCCCTGCGTCTGGTGCTGTGCGGGCTGCTCCCAATAATCGGCTGGCTCCATTCCCTAACACAGACGCAAATGTCCTCCGACGATCGAAGAGCGCTATTACCAAAGATAATGCGTCTGGTGCTGTGCGCGCTGCTCCGAATAATCGGCTGGCTGCTCATCAACGTCTCCATTCCCTAACACAGACGCAAATGTCTTCCGACGATCGAAGAGCGCTATTTTCCATTCCCTAACACAGACGCAAATGTCTTCCGACGATTACTGCAGATAAGTGCCCGTGATTCGCTGCGCTACTTCGAAACGCCAGTACGACACTCCTGAAAACACGCAACGGTTATATGATCTAGCAAGGAATCAGCTGCGTAAATAAGGAGATAGTTTGAATGCAGACTTCTGTAAAAATAATCCCTCTTTTTTTTTGTCTCCATCGGCGTTGGTGTTTATTCTTGTCATTCGTATAACCCTTAGAGTTTACAAAATGAAATGGAAGAATGCGCTTTTTTTTCGTGTTTGCTTTGTTGTGTTCGGGCATTGTTCCTCACGCCTCCGGCGCGTGCAGTTGCCGTGCTGTGCGATGTCGGCGCACAGTGAATCCCCAGGCGGTCGAAACTACGCAATAGCCCTCCACTACCGGCCGACTCCTCTTTCTCTCTTTCCCCTTTCATTCCAACCTTGCTCCTTTTCTTTAGGGTGATGGCCCCGCCGGGGTGGTGCAGTGTTAAGACGCCCGACTACTGTGCCGGAGTACCCGGGTTCGAACCCGACCTCGGCGGCTGCGTTTCGATGAAGGCGAAACGAAGAGGCGTCGTGTGCTGTGCGATGTCAGCGCACGTTAAAGATCCCCAGGTGGTCGAAATTACTCCGTAGCCCTCCACTACGGCTCCTCTTTCTCTCTTTCCACTTCCACTCCCATCTTCCTCCCTTCCCTTACGGCGCGGTTGCGGTGTCCACAGAAAAACAGGTGAGACACTTACCGCGCCTTTCCCTTCCTATAAATCAATCAGTCCGCGCAGAATTGTGATAGATGTTGCGCCTTCTCTATCCTTGAAATCAATTTTCATTGTCGCTGATGCCTGCTGTACTAACACCTCCACGGCATCTGGGTCTGTTTCTGTTTGCTTTGTGGTGCGGCGTTCGAGGAAGCTGCAAATGAAAGGCGCCGCACGGACGCCTGGATCGAACGTCATGACCAACCAACCAACCACCAGCCAGCCAGCCAGCGCGAAACAAGCTGAAACCATAGACATAGCCTGCGCCAAAAAGATCGACATCCTCGCACTTCAAGAAACTTATATTCACCGGCAAGAACAAATTGAAAATTTTGACCTCCGTTTCAGCACAAAATCCTATTCGTGTTTCAGAAGGAAGGGTTGCTGCAATACTAGCACATCGTATAACAGCTGTCTTACCTGAACTGATCAGCAATGCCCAAACATGCTGTGTACCAGAGCGCACAATCTTTTCTTCGCTAGCTCTAACCCGCGATCTTTTTACCTTTGCCACACATACTCAGGTTTCAGGCGCTTTTGTATCCCTAGACCAATAAAAGGCATTTGATCGTGTAGAAGGAGAGTATCTTTTTGCTGTTCTAGAATGTTTTGGCTTTCCGGAGCGTTTAATAGAACCCCTCGGTTGCTGTATACCCATTTAGAAGCTTACCTGGTAATCAACGACCAGCCCAGTGATCCAATTGCTGTGAACAGGGGAATACGGCAACGTTGTCCTCTCTCATCTCTCCTTTTCGTGCTGTGCATAGAGCCTTTGTTGCAGCAGATTCAAAACTGCAGGTCTATACGCGGGTTCCCTCTCCCAGGCCAGGGCGAGCTGAAAGTAGCAGCATACGCTGATGATGTTTCTCTTTTCATAAAGAATATTGATAGTTACAACGCATTTCTGCGTCTTTTTCACATATATAGCTGCCTATCAGGTGCACGCCTCAATCCGGCAAAAAGCAAGCACTGCGTTTCGGAGCTTTTAACGAAGACTTTCCTGATGGTGTTGCCTGGGTAGATGGTGTGAATGTCCTGGGCGTTACATTCCTAGCGTCCGGTGAGGTAGCTCGAAGCACCTGGAAATAAATAAGACAAAAAGCTGAGAAACGGATCGACGTAGCTCCAACGTTTCACTTACCCTTCTCTGAGCGAGCATACCTCATCAAAAGCAGTGTGGTGGCGTCCCTTTTTTACGTAGCCAAAGTGGCCCGTCCTCCTCGCAGAGTCCTACAGCGGTTAGCTACTGCTTGTGCTTCGTTCCTTTGGAATGAAAAGAACGAGAGTGTTTCAAGGGCTCTGGTCCGCTTACCGACTAGAATGGGAGGCTCCAGCATCCCGGACTTTGAAATAATGTGCCGCGTGCTGGCCCTGAGGGCCACTTGGGATATCATCGCGGATGTAGTATACCGTGGCAAACAACTTACTGTTTATTTTATGAGCACCTCTCGCCGTCTGTTTGGAATGGAGTCATCCACACGTCCGGCAGCCGAAAGACCACCAGTGTTTTACACATATATTGTACAATCACTACGCATGGTGCAGAACGCATAACCCAATTGTGACCCCAAGGAAATGTCCCCCACAGACATACGTGAAAACATAGCTATTCAGCGCCTGGATGATGGCCAGCGCAGGAAGGTTTGCAGAAGAAAGCGGAGGCCGTTGATCACAGCCTCCCTTCCAGCGGATGTCCGCGATTTCATTTGGTTACGAGAATGGCAGGCACTACCAACGGCCGACCGCCTTGCAGCGTGGGGCGTGGCGCGCTCCGCTTTATGCCCGCAATGCGGCGCACTGAAACCTTAGATCATGTTTTGCATGAATGTTGTGTGGCGCGCACATTCTGGCGCCTAGTGACGCGCATGTTTCATGCCAGAATGCAGTGGCAGAGTCACCACAGAGACATTTTCATAGAGCTTGTCATGTGTATAGGCATGTATGTACTGTGGAAGCGGAGAGGCCTGGCTGTTTTGCGGGGGCGACCGCAAAAAGCCATGTTTCCGATGCTGCATAGATTAAGAACATTAGTATACACTCACTTGAATGAGGAACTTGTCATGCTGGGGGAGGAAGAATTCCTCCGACATTGGTCAACGAGATTCATTGTTGTTGCAAATGGTAAAGTGACCGCACCTATCCTTCCATACTAGGAAGATAGGCAAGTGAGAGAAGCGTTTCAATGGTGTTATGATGAAATAGCTCCACAAAGCAAAAAAGCTGTGCAGAAATGTTATCAGTGAAAGGGCATGCATATTTGTATGTATATTTGTATGTATATTTGTATGTATATTTGTATGTATATTTGTATGTATATTTGTGTATATGTACGTGATTGAACACCTCTAGAATTATTGATTTTTGTCCGCTAAGGCCCCAGATTGATACACTTGTGTTCTGTAGATGTTTATGAAAAATAAATTCTCTTCAGGAGGCCTTGCTTAGAGCTGATCAGCGGACACGTTTACAGACTTTGCCCGACAAACTTTTCCGTGAGTCTGTTATTTTCTCCCCCGTTTCTTTGTTTCTGAGATATGTATTGTCGTCTTTGTTCCTCCTCCTTTTTATGATGGCTCTATTTCGTTTTGCTCCCTTTAACGCGCAAGGCTTTAGCCACCCTGACAAGCAAAGGGAGGTGCTTGTGAATTGGCACAGAAAGTGCAGGGAAAGTTTGAAGCATATCTTCCGGCCAGTGTCATTATGAAGCATCGACTGTCATTGGAAACTTCATGCATGTTGCGCAACGAATCACACATAATACCTGCATGGGATCGGGAGAACACAGTGGGAAGTCAGAACCAGAAAGTCCGCAGACATACCTAAAGCAAAAGTACTGAAGCTGATGTTGGAGAACTTGTTCAGAGATAACTTTTTTTATATTTATATCAGAGTGATGCCATTCAGATGATGCCATAATGATAACCTTGTTGGTGAGAGATGCTTTTGACTCAAAGGACAACTGCCGCTTAAGTTTCTTCTTTAAACCTTTGTGCTTGTACAAAGTTAACCAAAACCAAACACCCTCAGTGACGACCAGGCTAAATGGAAATTCACAACCTTAGCACATTTCCTCTTCAGTTTATGGCAAACTAAAGCATGTAAAAGTCATAAATACTTTTTGATTCTCCGTGCGACTGCTAGTGCTTAGATACCGGAATGTGATAGGCCAGTGCCGATATTTCTGAGTGCTACACTTAGGTTGCGGCTAGCTGACATGAAATTCTAAACCACGCTCTTCATATGTGGTGCTTAAAGTTTTTCTTTTTTTTATATTAGGCAAGCTGTATAGTGGGATAAAACAAACAGCAGTTTCTAAATGAATTGTGTGTGACAGGTACAACAGACGTGTGTTGTATCCGACAGTACTAAGAATTTAGTTGGCGGCTCCTGTTGTATCAAGTCAGTCGGGTTCCGTAGATAGTGCACGGATCGCATTTAGGGAATCCCAAATCCCCGAATGAAAAGTTTCTTGCATCAAATGTTGCTTCATTTTCTCTTAGCATTCGTTCAAGATATTATTGATGGTTTTAATTCAACGATTTTGATGGCATATTTCTGTAAGTAGTCATAAGACTCGCTCGCCATGTAGTCTCAATGAGAAAAGCTGGTTCAGAACAGTACACGGCAGTTTAGGCATTAATAGATGCAGCTTTGCCGAGAAGTGTGCAACCTGGGTTTGGTGCATATCATAAGAACATGTTTACAGGAGTCCAGTCATACATATGTAACTTACCACCCATTGACGCCAATGTGAAGTTTTCTCTACCTAACGCTTTGTGGCCATTGAAGAGCCTGAAGAAGGTCATGGAAGTCTCTTTTTTTCCTTTCACTTGCATTTCATAACAGCTTTAGTCACATTGTTCTAGACTCGCCGTGGTGTTGAAGTTGTTAAGGCGCTCGACTACCTTGCCCAAGGATGCCGGATCGAATCTCGCCCGCTTTTCGATGGAGGCGAACAGCAAGACACGCGTGAGCTGTGCGATGTCAGTGCATATAAAATAACCCCAGGTGGTCTACATTTCCGCAGCCCTCCACTACGTCGTCTCTCTTAGCTTGAGCCTCCTTGGGACGTTAAAGCCCAGAAACCAAACGTTCTTCTACCTCTACCTCATGTGCCCAAATATAATCCCCTCATCCTTTCTCCTCTGTCACATCTTTCAACAAGTGGTTTGTCCAACCGTGGTTGGCCCCAGACTCTTGCGCATGCTTTTGTTGCGGCGAGGGCTAACCTGCCACAGAATGTTTATCTGTTGTAGGCCGTCCTTACACCCGCCACCGCTTCGGTGGTGGACGACGCCTGTTGCAGCGCGCATCTTTCTGCCCCTCTTATTTTGAAGCGAGAAGCTTCACTAGGCTAGTCAACGCCGAGTCTCGCGTGTGTTCCGTCATTAGAAAAAGCCACTGCTGCGCAGGCTCAATCCACGTGACGACAAAATAAAGGCGCAGGTGTTCGGAGCGAAGACGAAGACGAAAAAAAAATAAGAAGAAGAATTCTCGGTCACCCGCAGCTAATGCTTTCGCTTTGCATTCGGTTCAGCAGCGTTGAAGACTTCTCCTTTTTAAACGGAAGCTTCACTACCCCAGCCAGCTGGAGCCTTCAGCGTCAGTTTCGGTGGTGCCGGAAAGAGCGCAGACTCGGGCTTCTCCTTTAACGTGGGATGGTGTCATTAGAATAACCCTGCCACGACATTTGAATTCACGCTACTCCTGTGCCACTGGCAGGAGCTGACAACTCGAGTCGCTCCTTTCATACGGAAGAGTGATATTAGAATCAGCCTGCCAGCACGCTTTGCATTCACATTACCCATAGAACATGCAGGCACGTCCATACGGCTTAGTTAAAGCCGGACTTTATATGTGAGCTGGTAGCTTAAGCTCTCGCGTCATACCCTTAAAAGCTAAGGTTAAATGTCCTCAATAACGTAACGCCCTGCACTGATGGGGTGGGATAGGGGAATAATGTAGCAGGCAAAAGAAGTCTTCGCGTTCATCAGGGTTTATCCAGAGCTAAACCACAGAGAGACTAAAAATGAAATCGACTTCATAATGTGTTCAACCCCTGCCATTATTGCAAGATGTAGAGGTAATCGACAAAGTGCGATGCAGTAACCACAGGATGGTGAGGTCCCGAATTGGCCTAAATCTGAAGAAGGAACGCAACAGATTAGTAAGAAAGAAACCCATCAACGAATTAGCGGTGAGGGGGAGCGCAGAAGGGTTCAGGATCTCGCTACAGAATAGGTATTCAGCTCTAACTGAGGATGGAAACATTACCCTAGAGGCAAGAAACAATAACTTCAGAGATATCATTACTGAGTGCGCGGTAGAAGTGGGCGGTCGGATAGCTAGAGAGGATACCGGTAAGCTGTCTAAGGAGACGAAAGTTTTGATTAAGAAACGCCTGAGTATGAAAGCTTCCAATCCAACAGACCAGATCGAATTGGCCGAGATATCAAAGCTAATCAATAAGCGCAAGGTGGCCGATATAAGCAAGTATAACATGAAGAAAATTGAGCATGCTGTAAGGAACGGGGGAAGCCTTAAAACAGTGAAGAAGAAATTGGGCATAGGCAAATATGGAAAGATAGTCAAAGTAGCCGAGGAGTTCTATACAGATCTCTACAGTAGCCAAAGTAGTCAGGACCGTAATGAGAATGGCGATAGGGGAAAACAGTCAGACGTTCCACCAGTGACGAAGGACGAGGTCAAGAAAGCACTAGAAGCTATGAAAAGGGGAAAATCAGCTGGAGGGGATGAGATAACTACAGATTTGCTGAAGGACGGGGAGATATCGTGCTAGAAAAACTGGCTACCCTGTATACGCAGTGCCTGGTGTCATCGACGGTACCGGAACCATGGAAGAATGCAAACATTATCCTCATTCACAAGAAAGGGGACTCTAAGGAGCTTAAAAATTACAGACCAATTAGCTTACTGTCTCTTACGTATAAGGCATTTACTAACGTAATCGCTAATAGAATCAGGACAACATTAGACCGCAATCAAGCAAAAGATCAAGCAGGGTTTCGGAAACGGTACTCTACTATCGATCATATCCATACCATCAATGAGGTGATAGAAAAATGATCGGAATATAACCAGCCCTTTTACATAGCATTCATTGATTACGAAAAAGCATTTGACTCAGTTGAAACCTCGGCGGTGATGCAGGCATTGCGGAATCAGAGGGTAGACGAGCCGTACGTGAAAGTGCTGGAAGATATATATAGTGGCTGCACAGCAATCATAGTTCTGCATAAAGAAAGTAACAAAATTCCCATAAAGAAAGGTGTTAGGCAAGGAGACACAATCTCCCCAGTACTATTCACAGCTTGTTTAGAGGAAGTATTCAGAGACTTGGAATGGGAGCAGTTAGGAATAAGGGTAGATGGAGAATACTTCAGTAATCTGCGATTTGCTGATGACATTGCCTTGCTAAGCAACTCGGGGGATGAACTGCAAATAATGATTGATGACCTAGACAGGAAAAGTAGAAAGGTAGGCTTGAAAATCAATGTGCAGAAGACTAAGGTAATGTTCAACAGCCTCGAGAAGGAACAGCAGTTTACATTAGGCAGCGAAATACTGGAAATAGTAGGCGAATATGCCTACTTAAGACAGGTAGTAACCGCAGATCCGGACCATGAAAAGGAAATAACAAGAAGAATAAGATTGGGATGGAGTGCATTTGGCAAGCACTCGCACGTTATGACTAGCAACTTACCGGTATCGCTCAAGAGGAAAGTATACAACAGTTGCATCTTACCTGTACTCACCTATGGGGCTGAAACTGTGGAGGCTAACCAACAGGGTTCTACTTAAGTTGAGGACAACCCAGAGGGCTATGGAACGAAAAATCGTAGGGGTAACATTAAGAGATAGAAAGCGTGCAGAGTGGGTCAGACATTCTAGTAGAAATTAAGAAGAAGAAATGGACATGGGCAGGACATGTAGTGCGAAGAGAGGATAACCGATGGTCGCTGAGGGTAACAAACTGGATTCCAAGGGAAGGAAAGCGTAGCAGGGGGCGGCAGAAAGTTAGGTGGGCGGATGAGATTAAGAAGTTCGCAGGAGTCAAGTGGATGCAGCTAGCACAGAACCAGGTTAAGTGGAGAAATATGGGAGAGGCCTTCGCCCTGCAGTGGGTATAATCAGGCTGATGATGATGATGATGAAGCCACAGCTAATGTTTTCTTTCTTTATTATCTCTTCTGTCCGCACGAGGCAGCGGATGTGGCTCAGCTACAGAGCTAGTAGCAGGCCCGTGCATTTTCTTGTCCTTCTTCCTATAGCCACAACAAGAACAAATAATAATTTGTTAACAGGAAGGTAAAAGCCCAGTACCTGTCACACTTGTTTCTGTGGACACCTGAACCACGCCGTAAGGGAACGGAGGATTGATTGATTTATTGATAGGAAGGGAAAGGCGCGGTAACAGTCTCGTTTGTTTTCTGTAAACACCGCAACTGTGCCGTAAGGGAAGGGAGGAAGGTGGGAGAGAAAGTGGAAAGAGAGAAGAAGGAGCCGTAGTGGAGGGCTACGGAGTAATCTCGACCACCTGGGGATCTCTAACGTGCGCTGACATTGCACAGCGCACGGACGCCTCTTCGTTTCGCCTCCATGGAAACGCAGCCGCCGAGGTCGGGTTCGAACCCGGGTGCTCCGGCACAGTAGTCGGGCGTCTTACCACTGCAGCACCCTGGCGGGGCAGGGGAACGGAGGAAGGTGGGACTGAGAGTGGACAGAGAGAAAGAAGAGACGTAGTGGAGGGCTACGGAGTAATTTTTACTACCTGGGGATCTTTAACGTGCGTTGACATCGCACAGCACTGGAACGCCTCTTCGTGTCGCCTCCATCGAAACGAAGCCGCCGCAGTAGGGATTGTTGAAAATCTTTGCTCCTAGTTTAAATAATCACAGACGAAAAAAGGAACAAGCTTCAATGTCATTGCTCAATCTTTCGAGAATAAATCTTCATGCAGATAGAGAAATTACCAAGAATTATTTCTGAACAAAAAAGTTGCAATCAAACAAGCGCATTTATTTTTGCACCAGTTCTTTGCCGGATCCTTTAATCATGGTATGTTTTGAGGAATGGCGTCCTAGCGTAAAGGAACACTGGTCGCCGGTTTTGCTTGCTGTTTTTAGTGATAGGATTTCATATACCTGTACTGGATGAGCACGGCGCGTCGTGTGCTTTCACCGAGACATTACCTCGGTTCACAAGAGGGCAGACCTCTGCCTTTTTACCGCGAGGTTCCCGGGACAGTCTACTCTCGAGGCAGACCTGTCAAATGTTAATGTAGGCAGCCTGCAACCCATACGCATCAGCGAACTGGTTGCCGTTCGCAGGCTTTCAGCTGATGAGCAACGAGAGACCGCTGTTCCCAAAAAGCGAGCGTGGGCAGCTTGTCGGCTGCCACATGAAGTGCGAGATTTTGACTGGCTTAGGCGCTGGGGCGCCCTCCCCACGAGACAGCGCCTTGCTAAATGTGGTATTGTACCCAATGACCAGTGTGCCAACTGCGGTGCGCCCGAAAGCCTCTCGCACGTTTTAACTCGGTATCGTTAAGGGCCCCGTGTCGCAGAAAAGTCGGTGTCCTCGTCTGCGACACGACTGCAAACTACGACTGCAAATTGAGGCCCGCGCTTTTCGGCAAGGTGGCTGGCAGTGCTTCTACGTCCCAGAATCAGGTTTCGGAACAATTACCAAACATTTATGCTTTGGACAAGATAACGAGTGTTGTATCATGTGAACTACGTCTTTGTGTCACTCAAAAGCGCGACAAGCAAATGAGTAGACGGTGCGAACGGGGCGCGATAACGCTATCGCGTTCCAATCTTAAAGGCGAAGCTTAAGCGGCCTCCAAGTTCTCTTTTTTTTTTTCGAATGTTGAGTTGCGAGAATAATGTGGCGGCTCGCACTTAAGATGTTTAACGTCAGCATGAAGCCCGGCGTCAGGCGCCGGCGCAACTCTTTTGAGACGCAGGTTGGAGTCGCAGGTTCCTCGCTGAGGCGCGCCGGAGGAGGAGGAGGAAAAAACTTTATTAAACGAGCGAGTTCAGACCCTTCAAGGGCCCAGGGCCACCGCACGGCCCTCACATTACGTGCATGTGTCCAGGTCACGTAGGGCCATGGCACTGGCACCCCGGTCCACACAGCGACGTTGTATGTCCAGGTCCTGCGACGTAAGGAGGGCCTCCCATTCCTCCCATGATCCGATGGCGGGCTGTCCCTGCGGGGGAGGATCGGCAGGGCAGCCGAAAAGAATGTGGTCCAAGGTGGCGTGCAACTCTCCACAGAGAGTGCACTCAGGGGAAACGGGTCGGTAGTAGGATAGGCGTTGAGGGGTGAGAAGCGTTCGGGTTTGAAGACGCCTCCAGAGGATTTGTTGGGAGTGCGACAGCTGGGAGTGGGGAGGGGAGTAGAGTCGACGGGCAAGGCGTGCTTGCTGTGTGAGCTCAGAAAATGTATGTGCCCGCTCCCTCGAGAAGTCCCGGCATGGGTCGCCATTTGCCCGGCTAATAAGTCCTCGGGCTATGTTATCGGCGGCCTCATTTCCGGGATTGCCAGAGTGAGCCGGCACCTATATAAGCTCAATACGCCTGTCAGAATTCAGGGTGCACATTCTCAATATTTGCCACGCGGGAGGATGGACGCGTCCGCGGGCAAAGTTAAGTATGGCTGTTTTGGAGTCGCTAAGTATGTAAGCCGCATCTGTTTGGGCGATTGCTAAGGCTATAGCCACTTCCTCTGCTTCTTCCGAGTTACAGGGAGGGTCTATGAAGTGAGTGAGTGGGGGGGCTGCTGGATTGTAGGCCACGGCTACCGAATGGTCTGAACCACATGCGGCGTCCACCCAGCGGACATCCTCTGCAGTCCCATAGTGTTTATGGAGAGCTTTGGCTCGCGCGACGCGGCGGGATTGATGGTGTTCTGGGTGGACGTTCTTAGGAAGAGGTTTGAGGATAAGCGCTGAATGCACGGCCTGAGGGAGAGGGTTTAACTCTTCAGCATGTGCGGGTATGCGAATGCCGAGAGTGTCCAGTATATGTCGTCCTGTTTGCGTGCCAGCCAACCGAAGGTACTGTGTGTACCGATGTGCCTCTATAAGTTCTTGTATATTGTTGTGCATTCCTAGTTTTAAGAGCCTGTCCGTGCTAGTGGTCTTCGGTAGGTTGAGCGCTGCTTTGGTAGCCATGCGGATTAAGGCGTTGATTTTATCTTTGTCTGCACAGGAGAGGTTCAGGTAAGGAGAGGTGTAAAGAATACGACTGAGCACAAAGGCATGTAGTACCTTTAAATTGTCAGCTTCATCTAGGCCGGCTCGTGAGTGTGAAACAATTCTCAAAAGATGGATGACGGAGTAAGTAGACTGTTTTAGTGCCTTCAGGGTAAGGTCGTTTTTCCCCGTGTCCTGTAAGTTCATACCAAGAATGCGGAGGTTGGGGGTTTGTGGTATGGGAGTATCGTGCAAATAAATTGTTATGGGGGCGGTAGGAACACGCCGCGGCCGGAGTAGAAAGAGTGCTGACTTTGTCGGGGAGCATTCAAGGCCAATTTTTTCCGTGTGGGTAGATATAGCTGTGGCCGCTTCTTGAAGTGTAGATTCTATGTCTCCATCCGAGCCGTATGTGGTCCAAACCGTGATATCATCCGCGTAAATGGTGTGTCCCAAGTGTGGGATACTGCTTAAAGCCTTTGCCAGCGGGATCATGGTAATATTAAAAAGGAATGGCGACAACACTGCGCCTTGCGGGGTGCCAATGTTACCAAGTGTGAAAGAGGGGGTCTGTATATCATCTATATGCAGGGAGGCGGTGCGTCCGTTCAGGAAGGCCCTGATATAGTTATAGACCTTAGGCCCTAGCTGCAGCTCTTGAATGTTTTGCAGGATAGCACTGTGCGTGACCTTATCAAATGCTTTGGTGAGGTCTACTGCCAGTATTGCTCTGGTGTGGTGTGGCATATCATTGAGGATAGCATTTGAAATCTGTAGTAGGGCGTCCTGCGCCGATAAATGAGCTCGAAAACCTAGCATGCTATGGGGATACAGTCCATGGGATTCCATGTGTTGCGTAAGACGGTTGAGGATGACATGCTCAAAGAGTTTCCCCAGGCATGATGTCAGGGAGATGGGGCGGAGATTTTGGGCATTTATGGGCTTGTTTGGTTTAGGAATGAATATTATTTTACCGTGCTTCCATTCATCCGGTAGCTGCCCCGCTTCCCAGCACCCGTTAAAGTATTCAGTGAGCAGGGAAAGAGAACGGTCATCTAGGTTTCTGAGCATGACATTGGTGATTTTGTCCTCTCCAGGGGTTGAGTTGCGTAGCTTAAGGAGGGCTGATCTAACTTCGATCTCCATAATGGCGGCATCTAGGGAGGGTTGATCAGGGCCTATGTAGTTTGGATAGGATATTGCTTGGCCCACAGTAGTATAAGTTGATTGCAGTTGGGCTAAGAGCGATTGCTGACTACATCGATGTTTATGGATAAGCCTTTTGAGGGTAAGCCGAGTTTCCTTTTTAGTTTGTGTGGGGTCTATCATGTGTCGAAGAAGATGCCAGGCCCTGGAGGAGGAGAGATTACCTCGCAACCCATCGCATATTTGGTGCCAGTTATGTTTACTGAGGGCGGCGCTGTGCTCCTCTACTTGCTTTTGAATTTGCGCCAGTTTAAGTTTAAGCTTTCGATTATGCTTATGTTTTTTTCCAGCGCGCAAGGATACTCTTCTGTGCTTCGAGAAGGTGCATTAACCTACTATCTGCAATGGGAGTCTCGGGGGTGGTGTCTAAAGTTTGCGTGAAAGCCTGGACATCCTCCTTGAGCTGTGTCATCCATGTGTGGAGGTTAAAGGGGGTCTTTAATGTTCTGGCCTCTCTATGCTTACGCAGATTATCCCAGCTAGTTTGCCGGACACGGTAGATTTTAGCTTTTTTGGCAAAGTCAAGCTCTATAGTTATTATATAACGGTCACTGCCCAGGGTCTCATTCGAGTTGCTCCATACCAGTGTTGGGAGGTTTCGGCCGAATGTAAGGTCTGGGCTAGTATCGGTGGTGACACTATTGCCGATTCTTGTAGGTGTGCTGAGTTATTATATAACGGTCACTGCCCAGGGTCTCATTCGAGTTGCTCCATACCAGTGTTGGGAGGTTTCGGCCGAATGTAAGGTCTGGGCTAGTATCGGTGGTGACACTATTGCCGATTCTTGTAGGTGTGCTGAGATCATTATATATAGAGAGGCCCTGTATCTGAAGGGTGTTGTGTAATTCCGCTCCTCTCTTGTTGGTGCGCATGTAGCCCCAGTCTACATGTGCGCAGTTAAAGTCGCCTATAATAATGAGGGGGTCCTTTTTTGCCACTGTGGATGCAGCTTTAATGAGAGCAATTAATTCGGCGACCGGCTGCCTCGGAAGGAGGTAACAGTTAAGGATGAATAGGGGATAGGATTTCTGAGTAGACGGGATTAATTCTAAATATGTGTGAGCCACCGGGGAGTGTATTTCGTGACAAGTGTATGGAATTAAGTGTTGAACATACGTGGTAACCCTAGGGTTGGGAGTGATGTCAGAGGGTACCAGAGCGTAACCTGGTAGTGATACATTTGTTCCAGCATCCTGGAACGCTAATATATCGGGGTGTGTGGAAGAAGCAGAGAGTAGTTGCTGCAGGGGGTCTCGTTTGCGGCGAAACCCCCTGCAGTTCCATTGCAAAATGCGTAGTCGGGGGTTACTGCCTCCTGTCGACAGGGCCATGCTGGAGGGTAGGAGGGCGAAGGATGGAAGTTGGTGTAGGGTTGTTAGCTGGGTGTTCGAAGGCATTCCAGCTATCATTTTTGGAATCTGTTGCATAATGGCTGTGGTTACTTGTCTGATAATTGTTTCTGTAAGCCTAGCCATGGCGGTTTCAATGTACGTTTGAGTCTGAGCCAGAATCTTGGCTTCTAGGTTTTGGGCAAAGTCTTTGAATTTGGAGTCAATGTCTGGAACGTCTTCTGGTCTGCGTTTTTTTTGGGGAGGGGGTGTGAACGATTGGGGTGTTGGCGATTGAGGGGGTTGGTTGGATGTGGAAGGAATAGAGCTAACGGCTGCCCTTAAATGCCTTACCTCTTCCCGCAGGAGTGCTATCTCTTCCTCCCGCCGTGATGTTTGGGGTGTACTGCTGGCTTTGGTCCAGGCTGGCTGGCGATCCTGACGAGGCACTAGGGGTGGAAAGTCTTTTGCCGTGGGCACTGCTGTTTTGGGTTTCGGCGCTGTCCGTCGTCGATTCTGGGGGGTCCTGGCTTTGCATGAGCCTGTACCGGTAAGGTGGTTCCCACCACAAAGAATGCATTTCGGCGTGCAAGTGGCTTCTTGCCTGTCGTGATTCTCTCCACATCGGGGGCAGAGTCCGCTTCTTGGGAGAGGGCACACATCGTACCTGTGACCAGGTTTCCGGCAGTTTGTACAAGCTTCAGGGCTGCCCTTGTATTTGGTGCATCGATGTACAACACACATGTACTTGATGGTGTGGGGTACCGGACCAGAAGCAAATGTTATTAGAATTGACGACGTTTTCCCCATGCGTCGAGCCGCTATGATATTGGCCTCCGGGTTGCGATACTGCAAGTCCTTCAGTATTTCATCTGGTGCTTCATTCCAGTATGCACGGGAAATAACACCCTTGACTGCCGCTGGAGGTGCCGCGATATACGCGGCTACCGGGAATTTCTTTCCATCTATAGTGATTTCCTGCAAGTTCACTAAGGCGAGAGCTGTTGCCTCCGCCACCGTCGCTACCGTGAAGGTATTGTTTGTGGGATGAACTCTGATGTGCAGTTCGCCCATCACTGAGCAGCTCGGAGTTGCATGCAGTGCCTGCAAGAGACTTGGAGCTGGAAGCTTTTCCAGGGAGAGCCCGCCTCTCGGGCGAAATACGACTCGGATCGTGCCTGCCGGCAGCGCGGCAAGTTGTTTACTTTTGTGCACAACCGCGCGCGTCATGCGTAGTAAGTGCGGCGTCTCCTGGTGCGGGGCTCGAGAGGTTCCAGGCGCAGCGTCCGACGGCGCGCCGCCGTTGCTTCCGTTAGGGTTGACGTGAACTGAGGCCGTTGATGGGTTTTTTGAGGCCGCGTTTGAATCTGAGGTTTGAGCTCGATAAGCACGTAGGACAGTTTTCCACTCACCAGGGCGATAGTCTTGTGGGTTGGGTATGTCTGCATCCACTGGTTCCTCCATGGTTGTTGGGGACTGAGGAACGCGGCGCGCCGGACAGGGTCGCCTCGATGAGGCGAGGCCTAGTGCGGCGGCGTGGCTGTCAGAGGCGTTTTCACTGGATGATTCTCGAAGATCGCGGGGCACATCCAAAAGATGGCAGTGGTTAGGGTCCGTGTACCTTCCTGGATCCGTTGATCGTTTTGACGTGTCACAGGAAAGATTGGCTGGGCACAAGAGCCAGAAATTGGCTGAGCTGTTGCGAACCGCACCCGCTCCACAGCCTGTCTGCACGAGGCCAGGCGCGCCGTACTTCCGCCCTCGCAATGTACCCAGCCTTGCTGAGGCTGCGTCTCGTCGTCTGCAAATATCTGTCTGGAAAGTTAGAAACGGACAGAGAGGCGCGGTTTCTGCAGCGCTGGCACAAACGCTCATATGGTTAGGGGGGAGCAGACTTGAGATGTCTCTTTTCCTTTACTAGACCCCCCCCCGTCTATTGTTTTCCCGTTTTCCCCTCTCTGGAGCATCATGTTTTTCACTTTCCTACGTATATGTACCATAGAGTGTTTGTACAGTGCTTTTGTCTGCGAGTAATCTGCGTTTTTGTATGTATGTAAGTATCCAATAAATTCTCTTTACTGTATTGAGTGTTATCAAGTGTCGTGTAGTGTTTCTTCTCAACGTTTCTCCCCCCCCTCCTCCCTTTTTTACCTTTCGTAGGAGGGATTTTGAAGTCTTTACACGTGCATGATGTGTGCTTTCTAGCTTGGCATTAGTGCAATAGTTGTTGTACAAGACGCACCTGCAGCTTGTATATCATTGTTTAATATAGTTTTGGACAGTGTGTATGTTATATAGTGTGTATATGAGCATGTATCATCAGTTTTGGAGTTTCAATAAACTTTTCAGTAGTTGTGTCTAATGCACGAGTGGGGCTCGCCTCAATCACAAGACGTCCACTGTTAGGGCCTTGAACACGACCGCCTCCCCTACCACTATCCAATCAATATCTGTTACTCGCGAGACACGATTCCTCGGATATTTCTTCGGTTCCGCAGGACTAGCGCCCAGAAATTGGAATAGGGCTGAAGAGCAACTAAGTATCGAAACCCACAATCTTGGGGCTCTAAAATGTCCCCTACTGCGCAGGCCACCATCATCAAGACAATGCTAATTTCCACCCTCAGCTTTGTGGCCAGCATCCTTGACATCGCCTCAGACAAGAAACAACAGCTACAGAAATATATATACCGCGTTTTGTGGCAGGGAGCCCCCAATAAGCTAATGCGAGCCATTGTCTGCTGGCCAGATTCAAAAGGTGGCCTGGGGCTGCCCGATCAGAATATTCTCACAAGGGCTCTGCACATTAAATGTCCCATAAAATGGGACATGTCGCTAAAAAAAACAATGGCTTCGTGCTATCTATCGAGATGGCTGCGAACATTCACTGAGAAGGCCCTACACCACAACACCCCGCATGCAGGGTCACTCCTACCATTGTACCGAACCGCAGCCACGGTCTTAAAATACCTGAAGGAAAATTCGTCTGACGTTCGACCCTCGAACCAAGCCCCTGAAAGATGTTATCAATATGATCACCCCTCCGCTCCCTGCCCGCCTATCAAGATACATGCTACTCGCAGAAAGACCCAGTTGGCAGTACATCACCGCCCACTTCCTCGATGCACGCCGGGAGATATTGACCTATGTCCTTTTTGGCTCGAGAGACAGCGGAGCACATCTTTCTGGACTGCCTAATTTCCGCAGCACTCCTAGAGCGTCTGAGATATAGATATGTTCGGCCTGTCCCGGATCCCGTACCCCACCATGCGCTACTTCAAGCTGCTTTCAAAGGAAAAGCGCAAGCTGTTTGTCTTGACACTGGCAGAGGTCAACTATCAGGTGTGGTTGGCCCGCTGCAAAGCGGCCTGCTCGAACAAGACTCCGAGCCTCCATGAAGTGAAGGCCAAAATCAGAAAAGAACTATAATTCCACCTAGAGAGAGAGAGAGAGAGAGAGAGAGAGACGTCAACTGGGGGGCAAGAAGTTTTTTGAGGAATGGGGATACCCCATGCTGATTTTCAAAGAAGAAAACGGAAAACTAGGATTGATATACTAGAAGACTTGCTCGCGTCAAGCTTCCACCCACCGGAGTTGTGCGGACGTGGTGCATATGCACTGCGACCCTGCCCCGGTTGGAACAGGCCGGATTGCATGAGCCTTTGGCTGGGAAAAGCCCGCTCCCCGAAGCTAAACTCCCCCAAACCTTATGGTGCGGGAGGCCTTGCATGGGGTAGCCGTAGGATGATGATGGTCGCAGGTTGAGGTCTGTACCCTCACAGGAG
This sequence comes from Amblyomma maculatum, assembly GCF_055883805.1. Classification (NCBI taxonomy): domain Eukaryota; kingdom Metazoa; phylum Arthropoda; class Arachnida; order Ixodida; family Ixodidae; genus Amblyomma; species Amblyomma maculatum. The sequence continues at coordinate 63,751,865 of NC_139351.1, read as the reverse complement.
TATCGCAACTGGTCCATCCTTCCTTCCATCTTCTCTATTATTTAGGCTAACATCTCACGGGGGTACCAGTCTACGTCCCAATTTATATTGGTTGATGATTTCCCCGTAATTTTGCAGACGCTCGTCCTATGCCCAGTGTTCGGGGGGCTTGACGACTACCCGGAAGTAGATACCTAGGGCTACTTCGTGAGCCGCCTCGTTACCAGGGACGGCAGTGTGAGCGGGTGTCCAAATTAACTGAATTTTAATATTCAGCGTTCTTTAGGTGAGACGTTTGGCCGGCTTCGGCGCTATCCTCTCCTTTCCAAAATTTTGGATGGCAGTTTTCTGTCGCTAATTATGAACTTGGCTTCCGTTCCTACACAAGCTAGCGCTATCGCAACTTCATCCGCAGTCTCTATGTTGCGGCCTCTTATGGCTGCCCTAGATACTGTCCGCACGACCCCACCACACTCAAACCGTTCATGTTCAATCTGTCCACGACGTCGGCAGCCCGGCGAATTGCGATATTTTGCTTCGCCGGATCCTTGGAGCGTAATGTGATCTCCCAGTATTCCCAAGTCCGGAGTGGCATCGATACGCTGGGGGATGGGACGCCAGGCAGGTTAGTTGCATATGGGTCAGTGTCGCTTTAGGGGCTTGGCAGAGGGGGCAGATTGGCGGGATTGATTGATACTGAGATAATGGGTAGGGATTGGGGGAGGGGGGGGGGAGGGGGTCTTCGTTTGCAATCTTTGCCAGAGATGCTGTTCCCTGGTGTTAAGGGAGGAGTGTGGTGGTAGGTATTGTTGCCGTTCGGCGCGGAAGTAGTGTGCAGTGAACTCAGCGAAAGTATGCATGCGCTCATTTGAGAAATGCATGCTCATTTCTCCCCCGAGTTCCGCCTGTGCCCGGCTTCTTGAATCTCGGGTTAAGGAGTCGGTGGCCTCGATGCCGGGTTTTCCCGAGTGCGCAGGCAACCAGATGAGCTCAACGCGTCAGGACCTTGACAAGTTCTTTTGAAGTCTGAAAACAAGGAGTCTACCCGCACATCCAGAAATAATTGAGAGCCCATATCATTAATGGGCCCGAATACCCTTGCGTCAATTTATGTTTTTTCCTCCTCAAGGTCCTCCACAATTAACTCCTGGTGAAACTTTCAGCTTAAGGCTTCATGCTTTAGTTCCTGCTTTGTTATAGAAGTTCCTAACTGGCCATCATCAGTCCGTTGTCGCAAATATTCACTCACTTTATTTTTCGGCAATAACCAGTGCCCTTTGGGCCGTGAGCTCGCTGCTGGTCAGCAGACCCTCCCATTGTTCCGCACTCGGGTTATTTAGTTTGTGGAAGGCTTTGTTTCGTTCGCATTCCCATGTGATGTGGAATAGTGTGGGTGTTGCCCCGCACCACGGACATGTGTCCCTGTATTGTTTAGGGAACATCTTGTGTAGTATGTATAGATTGTGGAAAGTCCCTGCTTGCAGTCTCCGCCAGCAGACCACCTCGTGCTGTGTTAATGATGTGTGGGGGGGTGGGTATTTAAATCTCCGCCCTCTGTGACAGTTTAGTATTTCTGTATACGTTGGTTCCACCGTTATGGGTTCCTCCAGGGCTTCTGACTGCCCTGCTCGGTTCGTGATCTCACGAACTAGGCTGTCTACCCTCGATTTACCCTCTATCCCGGTGTGTGCCGGTATCTAGAAAATCCTGTGTCTTAAGGTATTATTTAGAAGCCTTGCTTCGAGGAGGATGCTCAGCGCTTCCTTGCTTATTTTGCCCCGTGTGTAGTTCTTGCATGCTGCTTTGGAGTCTGTTAGGATTATCAGAGACTTGTTCCTACGGTAACCTTCGGCCGCCGCTAGAGCTATGGCAGCCTCCTCCCCCTCCGTTACCGTACAGTTTCTTAACGTCGCACTGCTGATTGGTTCCCCCATGTGGTCTACCACTGCTGCCGCGACTCTGAACTTTCTGGTCCTGCGGTCCCATGGGTATAGGGCCGTGTCTGTGTATGCTGTATTTTCCATTGTGGCTAGGTTCCGCTGCACATAGTCTGCCCTGGCCTGCCTTCTAGCGGCGTGGAGGTTGGGATCCATGTTTCTCGGCAGGGGGCTGACATCCAGTGTTTGACGGACCTCGTCTGGAATGGTGGCTGTTCTATCTACGATCCCTTCTACGTCGTGTCCTAATCTCTCTAGGAGCTCGCGGCCGGTGACTGTCTGTTGGAGTCTGACTATTTGCGCACTTAGCTGGGCCTCCGTTAGTTCTTCGAATGTGTTGTTTAGGCCCATTTGTAGCAGCTTTTCATTTGGTGTGTTTCTTGGTAGGTGAAGTGTCGTCTTGTACGCTATTCTTAGCAGCGCCTCCGTCTGTTTGTCTTTCTTGGTCATGCGGTGGTATGGCAACGAGTACGTGACTCTTCTGACTATCAGGCTTCTGACGAGCTTGATCGTGTCGCTTTCCTTCATCCCGCTTCTGTACTGCGATACCCTCTTTATCATGCGGCTTACTTGTTCTGTTGACGTCTTGAGTAGACTGGTTGTGGGGGTACATCTTCTGCTTCCTTGGATCCACATGCCTAGGATGCGTATCATGTCCCTTTCCGGTGTATTTCGGCCTTCTAGCCTTACTGTCAGGTCCTCCTTGGTGGGGTTGGACCCTACCCTAAGAAGTTCCGACTTCTCCGTGGAACAGGTTAGGCCCCTTTCTCTCACGTACTCTTCTACACATGTTGCTGCTTCCTGCAGTCTCTCTTGCTTTTGTCCTAGCGAGCCTCGATTCGTCCAGACCGTAATGTCGTCGGCGTACATTGCGTGCTGGATGCCATCGATCTTGCTGAGTTTTCTGGCCAGTCCGATCATCGCAATATATAAGAGCACTGGCGAGATTACGGATCCTTGCGGCGTGCCCTTTCGTGGGGTGGTGAAGGTGTCGCTTCGCAGGTCTCCCAACCCCACTGTCGCTGTGCGTTCTGATAGGAAGGCTCTTACGTAGTCGTGGGTCCTCCTTCCGCAATTGGCGTTGTTTAGGCCTTCCATGATGGCTTCGTGGCTAACATTGTCGAAGGCCCCTTTGATGTCCAGGGCCATGATAATGTTTTTGGCCAGTTCTGGGTGCCGTGTCTATGATTTCTTCCTTGATCTGCAGTAGGACGTCTTGCGTTGACAGGTTCGCCCGGAAGCCGAACATGCTGTGCGGGTACTGCTCCTCGTCCTCTAGATATTGTTGGATTCGCCTGGTGACGATTTTCTCGTACAATTAGCCAAGGCACGACGGGAGGGAAATGGGTCTCAGGTTCTCTATCTGAAGCTTCTTGCCGGGTTTGGGTATCATAACCACGACAGCGTGCTTCCACTCCTTCGGGACCATCCCCTCTGCCCACAGCATGTTGAGGTACACCGGGAGCTGGTCGATTGCCTCGTCGCTGAGGTTTCGAATCAAGGCGTACTTGATCTTGTCTGCGCCGGCGGCGGTATTTCGTGTTGTCGCGCTTTATCGCCGCCTGGACGTCCTCTCTCGTGATCGGCCTGTCCATTTCAGGATTGTCCGCCCCTTGGTACTCCCCGTCGTAGCCCTGGGGGTTGTCCTTTCCGTAGCATTTGATGCGGACTGCTTCTAGCAGTTCGTCTGTTCCGTCGTACAGGTGGACCAATTTCTGAATTTCCTTGCCACTTTCTGTTTTTGTCTTGGTTGGATCCATGAGGGCCTTTAGTATGCGCCACGTCTTGGCCGTGCTGAGCGTGCCGTTCAGTGAGCTGCTGAACTGCTGCCATCCCTGCCTGGCCAGTTGTGTTGCGTACTCCTCTGCCTTTATCGTGATTTCTGCGATCCTCTTTTTGAGTTTTTTATTTAGATTTTGCTTTTTCTAGCGTTTGGTGAGCCCGCGTCTTGCCTCCCATAGCCCGAGCAGCCGCTTGTCCACCTCCGGTACTTGTTCTGTTCTATCTATTTCTTTCGTATAGAGTTCTTGTATTTGTTTCAGTTGTTGGCCCCACTCCTCCACGGAAGTGATTTCCCCTTTTAGTTGTTCGCAGTGTTTGCGGAAGGCGTCCCAGGTGGTAAGGTGGGCCGTTCCGATCTTCTTTACGCTGGCTGCTTCAATTGTCGTTCTTAGTATGTAGTGGTCACTGCCTAGGTCTTCCAGCAGATTTTCCCACTCAGCCTGCTTCGTTCCCTTAATATAGGTGAGGTCAGGGCAGGTATCTGGACTCACACTGTTACTTCGCCTAGTCGGTTGATTTTTGTGCGTTAGGAGGTCACAGTTTATGCTTTCCGCCGCCACGCATATCTGTTTCCCCTTTCTCTCTGTCTTTTTGGTATCCCCAGCTCGCGCTTCTTACGTTGTAGTCACCCGCGATTACTAAGATGTTCGTCTTGGCTAGTTTATTTGCTTCCGAAAAGAGCTTGCTGAAATCGCCGCCCTTTTGTTTGGTGGGGCTGTAAAGGTTAACTACGAAGGTGCTCTTTGCCTTGTGCTTCTTTTTGGGTATAATTTCTGTTATTATATGTTCTATCTGTTTGCCCTCAATCTCTTTGTGTGCTATGGTGACCAGCTTATTGCTGATGAGGGTAGCGACACGTCCGTTTTCCTGACATGTGTATCCCTTCAGAGTGGGTGTGCTGTTAGTCTCCTGTAGCATGATGATGTCTGGCGGTGTGTGTCTGGTATTGATGAACTGCTGGAGGAGTCCCTGCTTGCGCCGATATCCCCTGCAGTTCCACTGCCATATATCTAATTGGTTCTCTCCTGCCATGTTGCGTCACTGCTTTTTCCACTTTGGTTTTCTGCCCCGAATCTTCTTTCATTAAAAAGCCTGTCTCTGGCGTCGTTTGTGGTTTTTTGTGTGTTTTGGCTTATAACGTATGTTCGGAAATTTTGATCTTGCAGCGCTACTTTCTGCTGCAGTTGCATCAGTTGGTTTTGCATCGTACTCATAAAATTTTCCAATTTGCCCTCTAAGCTCTGTGGTTGTTGAGTGTGCTGCTCCAAGGGCGGTTCCCGCGCTTGAGGGGACGGGTTCATTATTAGCGGGGGCGAACCCTGTCTCTGGAGCTGCATTTCCTTTATGGGGTCATCTATTCTTTTTTTAAGTTTCCGCGTTTCCTCGCAGCAGAGTTCGAGCTCCTTTTTAAGTGCCCTATTCTCCTTAGCTAGTTTCTTTTCATTGTTTGTTTGGTTTTGTTGTCCCGAGTGCGGAAAAAGGGATTTGGGAGGGCCTGCTCCCCAGCTCACCTTCACTCCACCTTTCTTCTGTTGTTGCTTTTGTTGTCCCGGGCCTCCGCTTTGCTTTACCAGGGGTGGGTAGGACTCGTCTCTGGTCCGACTCTGGCCCCGGCTCTGGCTCCGCGACCGGCTTCTGGACTGGCTCGCCTCGTCCCGGGCCTGGCTCCCGGTCCCCTCCGAGCTGAACCACCTTGGTCCACGTCCTCCCTTTCGGTTCCGGCTCCTGCTTTGTCGCTGTGTGGGCCCGCCTCGTGTGGGTCCTCCTCGCAGCTCTTCGGCCGTCTTGAGCCGGTGCTTGCACTCCCTCGTGCCGGCTGCGTGATCGCCTCCGCAGACCAGGCACTTGGTTGTGCACGAGTGTCCTTCCATTGGATTCTGCGTCCCGCAGAGTCTGCAGGACTTGCTTCCCTGGTTGGGGCAGACGTCCGATTTGTGTCCTTGTTGACAGCAGATATAGCAAATCTGCCGCGTCGGGCGGTATGGGTAGCACCACATCTCTCCTCCGTAGTATAGTACTTGTCTTGGGGTGGTGGGTCCGTCAAACGTTATGACGCTGAACTTGACTTTCCAAGCATCCGGGCGCTGTGGATCTTGACTCCCTGCGTCCGCACCCTTAGGTTGGATTTGAGTTCGGCAGATGATGTCCCCGGTTCTATACCGTGGCTCACGCCTCTCTGAGTGCCTTCGGGGGCTGCTACGTAGGCGTTTACTTCATACGCTTTGTTGCCAAACGTAAGATAGGTAATACGTCTTACGTTCTGGGCCGTATCTTCATCGTCTCTGCTGACTATGATGTTCGAACCGTTTCGTAGTATTATAATTATGTCTTCGCTCTTGCACTTTGCACCGGTCGCTGCGACAACGGCTCGGGCGACTTGATGGGTTTGTAGCGATCGTATCACGAGGCCCCTCGGTCTCAGGATCACCTTGAAGTCGTCTTTCGGGAGCGGCGGCAATCGAAAACCACAGCCTCCGAATATGGCATCCAGTGCTCTTCCAAGCTCGTAGTTCAGTTGGAAGAGCACTGGACGCGATATTCGGAGGTCGTGGTTTTGACTCCCACCATCGGTGCGTTGTTTTTCCTTCCGCTTTTCGTTTAATATTCTTTATCCTGATAATGACGATAAGAATAATTCTTGTCAAATACCAACAACAAAACATTAAAAAAATCCACAACGTTTCCTTTGCACTCGTAGACTGTCAGCCCCTTTAAAGTCTCTCTCTCTCTCTTTCTCTCTCTATATATATATATATATATATATATATATATATATATATATAGAGAGAGAGAGAGAGAGAGAGAGAGAGAGGGTCTTGAATATTTGGGGGCCGGGTTATAAAAAATTCCTATGCAAAATCTATTACACCATTCGTGCCGAAATCACGTTCACAAAGTAGCAAAATATGGTCTACGTTATCTGATAAGTGATTCAACGTCGGTACTTGCCAACATTTTCTGGAATCGACGGAAAATTGCTCTCGGCGGCGTGCACAATTTTCGCAGAAGAGAGTCGAATAGCTGCTTTGACATGGTGCACCATCTGCTAGCAGCGAGGAAAGTGCCATCCCGGCCGTTGGCGCGCTTGTCTCGCTGATTGGGGCACTATGTCAAAGCAGCTCTTCGACTCTATTCTGCGAAATTTGTGCACGCCGCCGAGAGCAGTTTTTCTTCGATTCCGGAAAATCTAGGCAAGTATCGATGTTGAATCACTTATCAGGTAACGTAAGCCATATTTTGCGACTTTGTAGCTTTGTAGATTGGTGGCCGAGTAATATTTCCTGCTTTGTCGTACAAATAACTTGAAGTTATTTTCCATCAGCTATTTCGTGATGGTTTTTCACATAAATGGGGCAAGCTGTGCTGGCAGGTATCCAAACTCCTATTCCTTAACCCACGCATTCCGACCTTGCTGATAGGCTCAGGTTCCCTAAAACCAGGTGATATCTATGTCATGTGCTTGTTTGCATACTACGGACGAGCTCCTAGATGAGGTGCACATCAGTCTATTTGAAACAGTGGTCGCCTCCTTTAGATAACAATAATAATTGGTTCACTGGAAGGGAAACGCGAAATATTTGTCACACTTGCACCCTGGACTCCTGAACCGCGCCGTAAGGGAAGGGAGGAAGGTGGGTGTGAAGGTGGAAAGGTGGAAAGGGAGAAAGAGGAGCCGTAGTGGAGGGCTACGGAGTAATTTCGACCGCCTGTTGATTTTTAACGTGCGCTGACATCGCACAGCACACGGACGCCACTTCGTTCCGCCTCCATCGAAACGCAGCCGCCGTGGTCGGGATCGAACCCGGGAACTCCGGCACAGTAGTCGGGCGTCTTACCACTGCACCACTGCACCCCCTTTTATTTTGAAAGATTATCGTAGTGTAATAATATCGTAGCAAAAAAAAACAACGTCGAATAATAGGTTGATGTTTGGGGCAGGAGCAAGAACAACAACTTGTTTGCTATTCAGGGCAGTGGTTGCTGGTGGTAACGTTAACGCGCTTGGAACGGTATGGAAATGGGCCTATTTACAGACAAAACAAATTCATGTCTTGTGTGTCCTCCGAGCCAATGTCCAATGACCTTGGAGATTGCTAAGGCACGATTGCGCATGCCAGGATACCTGCATGTTGTTGAAAACGCCTACTGCTCCGTATTGGAGATTATATTCACAAATGTATGTAAGCTTATGCTATAGAAAGTTAGAACATGGGAGGGGATAGGATTAAAAACGCAACAATCCGTGAGGGTATCATAGAGACCTTCAAACTTTTGCAAACTGAATGACCTTGATATGTTTTTTTTTTTTATTTTATGAGTTGCCTGCGAGATATAGTCACGACAAGTTGTTTCTGAAATAAAAAGACACTACTTGCCGGCGAAGCTTTCCGCATTCCTGGCGACTGGCGTTGAAAGGTTTAAGCTCCGGTTGTCTGTCTAGTTTCGATCAGTACCACCTTTCTTGCTATTGACAAACAAGGATTCTATCCGTTTGTTTACGACTTTCTGCTTGCAGCAGGCTTTTGTTGCGTTCACAGTCCTTCTTATCCGACATTGTTTTGGTATCAGAACACGCATGATTGCAGTTGGTATGCTTTGTTTTTTCCGGGAATAGTTTCTACGAAGGTAAGTTCCGCAACGAGTAAGAATAGTCTTTAATGGGAGCTTCTCTTTTCATTAGGAGGTTCAGAGAATCTAGGAGCCCCCTCGATTCTCTAAACCTCCTAATAGCAGTAAATAGCAGTAAGTGGTAAATACCGCTCACGCTATTGCGTTGTTCTGATTGCAGGTGTCTTTTTCCGGCAGACCATTTAGCTGTGGGGCAGCTTTGGGATATTGCAAGGCACTGTTGTCTACGTGCTAAAAAGAGTGGCATAAGCTTGCGATGCGTGCCAGAGAGAGAGAGAGAGAGAGACAAACATTTATTTATGAGCAGGCGTGAAATATTCAGCGATAGGTGGGCAGCCTCCTCAGTCCAGGAAGCCGTGCACCCGAGCCATCTTTCGAGTCCGGCTGACCAGAATACGCTGATCCTCCAGGCTGGGGCTTGACAGATGAGTCTCCCACTGGTCTTTGGTTATGGCCATGGTGGTTATAGTGCCAATTTTTTTGGGTTATACGGCCACTGTAATTGAAAAGTTAAGTCTACAATCGACAACAAGTGCACTGGTTTTCTAAGCATTTTGAGGCCACATCATATAAGACGCCCCTCGTCATCTATGCAATAAGACATATGGCTGTCATCTCTAGCGTTTTGGCCCCGCCGGGGTGGTGCAGTGGTAAGATGGTCGACTACTGTGCCGGAGCGCCCGGGTTAGAACCCGGCCTCGGCGGCTGCGTTTCGATGGAGGCGAAATTTAGAGCCGTCCCTGTGCTGTGCGATGTCAGCGCACGGTAAAGATACCCAGGTGGACCAAATTACTACATAGCTCTCCACAACGGCTCCTCTTTCTCTCTTTCCACTTTCAGTCCAACTTCCTTCCTTCCCTTACGGTGCGGTTAAGGTGTCCGTCCAAAGAAAACAAGTGAGACAGTTAACGCGCCTTTCCCGTCCTATGAATCAATAAATCAATCCCTAGCGTTCTGGCCAGGAATAGCATACATACACCCTCCGGAAAAGCCTTTTGCGTGGCTAATACCCCTGACACACGGACAGTTTCGGTCCTCATTGAACTTGATCTGCATTCAACTCAATGCAGATCGAAATTGTCACACGGCAGCTTTCAAGTGCAATCGAGCTCGAGCCTGCTTGACTTCAAGCTGCTTCCTCAATCGATCTTGAGATTTCAAGCACACTCGAAAGCGGTCATCGACACCCTCATAGCGCACATGAGGAAAATTTCTCAATGCTCAGTGAAAATGCCCGTGTAGCATTGGATGCTTCAATCGTTCTTGAAAACATCAATGCAGATCGAGTTCAATGAGGATCGAAAGTGACCATGTGACAGAGGTATAACAACAACGTTGTATTCCGGCAAAAACGGCTCGAAAGCAGCAGCCTCTTTATCGGAGGAGAACTTTGTTTCCTGGAGTGGTGCTACAGAAACGTTCCAAATTGTTATATATCCACTGACAATAGGTAAATCTAACATCGAATACAAAAGGATTGGTTTTCTAAATATTTATGAGGCAGCTGTGTCATATTGTAAGATCCTTCACGAATATAGTAATAAAAATGCTATAAGTTCCCGACCCGCAACAACTAATTGATTCTGCTGTTTGCCATGCGCATATATAAAACGAATAATGATGAATGCCGCAGGAAACCAAAGGGAAGCGTTTTAACACATTCGTGACTTAGCTGTGCAATGTCTTTAGCCAATGTTCTTAGCATATGGATATGAATGACGAGCGATAGCAATGCGTTTCAAAAGTCGTGCCTGGGCTCAGAATTAGTAATTTTGACCACCAGGGGATCTTTAACGTACGTTGACATCGCACAGCACAGGGACGCCCCTCCTTTCTCCTCCATCGAAGCGCAGCCGCCGCGGCCGGGATCTTTGAACGTCTTTGCCCCCAGTTTAACCAAGCACACACGAAAAAAGGAATAAACTTCAATGTCATTGTTCATCTTTCGAGAATAAACCGATATGCAGATAAAGAAATTACCAAGAATTAACCTAAATAATAATGTTGCGTTCAAACAAGCTCCTTTATTTCCGCACCAGTTCTTTGCCGGATCCTTCAATCATGGCATGTTTTGAGGAATCGTGTCCTAGCGTAAAGGAATATTGTTCGGCTGTTTTGCTTACGGTTTTGAGTTCATGAAAGCACGCCCTTTCTGACGCAGCGCATTTCAACCTCGCGCTCGATGCTAAATTTAGTGTCAAGGCACGAGCGTGCGCTTTCACCTTTTATGTGGCGCGTATGATAATCCCGCGCCGGGTGGTGAACAGACTCGCGTTCTTTATAGGGACTTTTGTTTGGGATGGCAGGACAGCGCTAGTCGCCCGTCACATCCTACACCTCCCGAGGATCAGGGGAGGCATTGGCCTGTCGTGCATCCCAATAGTGGCTCGAGTACTCGCTTTAAGGCTAGTAGAGAGGCTATTAGCTGACGAGTCTTATCCTGGTCGCTCGCTCATCCTGTACTGGATGAGCACAGCGCGTCGTGTGCTTACACCCGAGCAGTATACCTCGTTCTATAGACGGACAGACCTCTGCCTTTGTACCGCGAGGTTGCCGAGATAAAGTCCACTCTCGATGCAGACCTGTCAGATGTCAATATAGGCGACCTACCAGCCATACGCATCAGCGAATTAGTAGCCGTTCGCAGGCTTTCAGCTGATGAGCAACGAGAGATCGATGTACGCAAATGGCGAGCGTGCGCAGATTGTCGGCTGCCAAATGAAGTGCGAGATTTTGGCTGGCTTAGGCGCTGGGGCGTCTTCCCCACGAGACAGCGCCTTGCCAGATGGGGTATTGTACCCACTGGCCAGTGTGCCAACTGTGGGGCTCCCGAGAGCCTCGCGCATGTTTCTTGTTTTTTTTTCGAATGTATAGTGGCGAGAACAATGTGGCGGCTCGCATATAGGATGTTTAACGCCCGCATGAACCCCGGCGTCAGTTGCCGGCGGAACCCTTTTGAACACCTTGTGTTCAGTGTGGTTCTTTTTGTGTTATGGCATCCCAGGTGCCTCGCTCAGGCGCGCCGAACTCGCGCCCGAGCAATGTACCCAGCATTGCAGAGGCTTCACCTCGTCATCTGGAAGTATCTGTCTGGACAGTTAAAACCGGACGGCGAGACGCGGTTTCTGCGGCGCTGGCACACGCGCTTCTATGTTGTACGAGGCGGCAGATTGAGATGCCTGTCGTACTTTATTAGAACCCTCCTCGTTTATACTGTTTTCCCCTCTCTGGGGAATCATGTTATTTTTAGTTTATTATGCATATGTAACCTATAGTGTGCTTTGCTTTGCGAGTAATGTGCGTTTTTTTTTGTATGTATGTACCACATAAATTCTCTTTATGTTTGAGTATTGTAGTATGTGTGTGCTGTATTGAGTATTATCAAGTGTCGTGTGGTGTTTGCTTCAGAACGCCCCCCACCCCCACCTTTTTTTCTCTTTTTTGGGAGCAATGTTGAAGTCTTAACACGTGCATAATGTGTGCTTTCTAGCTTCGCATCAGTGGCGATCCTCCTCAAGACCCCGAGGGTTTGCATCGCGTAACTTCCTCATTTTTTCAGGACCTCTCCGTTATGGCCGTGAGATTGGATGACCATCCCAAGAATCCTGATCTGATCTGCTTTAGGCACCGGTTTCCCTTAAACCTGAATGTGACACTACCCGCTATTCTTGCAGCGAATGTACTTTGGATTATATACTAACAACTCCGATTTTTCCGGGGACCGTGAAAGTCCTCATTCTGTCGCGTAATCGAGAATGATGTCGGTCGCTGCCTGCAGGCGTTCCTCCGTACTCGCATCGCTCTCCTGGTTAATACAGAGGTTGATATCGTCCGCATACATGCTAAAATTTAGCCCCTTGATTTGGTTAAGTTTACCCTGGAGGCCTCTCATCGCCATGTTGAATAGGAAAGACGATAGCACTGAGCCCTGCAACGTGCCTTTGCTTCCTAACTCTATCATGGGAGATTTCAAATTTTGAAATTTCATCCAGGCTTTTCTGCCCGATAAGAAGTCTTTTATGTAGTTGTACATTCTCTCCCCTACTCCGAGCACTTCGAGCCCTTCGAGGATAGCCTCGTGCCAATTCCATTGTCAGAGGCCTTGGTGAGGGCTCTGCCCATCTTCACTTTGCCGTCTTTCGATCGGGAGTCTATGATATCATGTTTTAGTCAGAGCATTACGTCATGCGTGCACAAATCTGGTCGGAAACCGACAATCGCTTGCGGCCACAGGTCGTTTGGCTCCATGAAGCGCGGTAAAATCGTCTCGACTACGGGCTCCAGCAAATATCTTATGCGTGGCGTTAGGGAAATTGGTCTTAAATTTTCCAATTGCGAGGGTTTGCCCGGTTTGGGTAATAGTATTACGGTAAAATCGTCTCGACTACGGGCTCCAGCAAATATCTTATGCGTGGCGTTAGGGAAATTGGTCTTAAATTTTCCAATTGCGAGGGTTTGCCCGGTTTGGGTAATAGTATTATGTTTGCAGTTTTCCATTGATCTGGCAACTGGCTCGCTTCCCAAACTTTTCCAAGGAATTCTGTTAGAAGCCTAATGAAGTCATCATCCAGATTTCTTAGCATTTTATTGGTGATCCCATCGAGACCTAGCTAGGGTTGATTTATTTTTCAGTCTTACAATTTCTTCCCTCACCTCTACCTCTGTGATGGGGGCGCCAAGCGCCTGGATGGGCGCGCCACCATAGCTCGGGAAGGGGAACGCTGGTTGTCTGCAACGTACATTTTTACTAACTTATTCATAAACACCGCGTCGTCTCCTTCGAAGGGGTGTCTCGCTTTTGCCAATCTTATTCCCGATTGAGTTTTTGAATTTATTGGGTCCAGCAAAGGCCGGAGCATGCCCCACGTCTTGGACATATTCATGCCTCCCTCCACTTCGTCGCATCTGCTGAACCAGTTGATCGCACAATTTGATCGCGTAGCTTTCGCCAACCCATGAACCAAGCTGAAAGCCAGCGGAGACCGGAAGAACGTAAGCTTCAAAAGCAGGCCTTTCAGGCTAAACCTAAAAAAGATAAAAAAGACAAGGAAGTCGAAATTCCTAAAAAAAAAAAAAAGGTTTTGATAGCTTAAAGGGGTGATTAAAAAGCTAACGCAAAATCAAAATTCTTCGCCGGGGTGGTGCAGTGGTAAGACGGCTGACTACTGTACCGGAGTTCACGGGTTCGAACCCGACCACGGCGGCTGCGTTTCGATGGAGGCAAAACGAAGTGTCGTCCGTGTGCTGTGCGATGTCAGCGCACGTTAAAGATCCCCAGATGGTCGAAATTACTCCGCAGTCCTCCACTACGGCTCCCCTTTCTCTCTTTCCACTTTCACTCCCACCTTCCTCTTCCCTTATGGCGTGGTTCAGATGTCCACAGAGCAAGTGTGAGAAATATTGCACCTTTCCCTTCCTGTGAGCCAATTACTACTACCTACAACAGCAGATGCAAAGCAAGGCCCTCCCACTCACGCGAAGCCGCTTCCGCAAGCTCAGCCAATCGCCCCGCCACTAGCGGCTCCACCGGCTAAAGGGGACGAGCAAATGATGACTGAGGCATCTTGCCCACCCCAGTGAAACACAAAATTAATGAGGCAGACCCGTTCCAAGCAATCGAAAATAGGCTTTGACGAAAAATTGAATTCATTCATGAGAAAAATGACCCAATTCATGAACTAAATTCAGAGCCAGGTACAGGCACTTGCAAGGGAGTGCAGAGAGGTCGAACCGATCTCATTGCCGTCAACACGTGGCAGCAGAATGTCGAACAAACCCTAGCGCACCTGTAAAAGTGCCAGGCAAATGAAAACTAAACTTGGCAGTGGAACTGTCGCGGCTTCCAGCGCAAGAGAGCGCTGCTGCAGCAATACCTTCCACTCATAACTGAGACCCCTCTAGCAATCGCCCTTCAGGAAACAGGGAAAGGAGCCTAACCAATTGGATAACAGGCATTCAATAACGACAGAGGCGAGATATCGACGCTGGCGACCTTTGTGAAGTGCAACGTAGCGGTGATAGGAAACGATTTGAATTCGAGAGATATCGAGAACGTATTTCTCAAAATACTAACGGCAGAAAGAAGGGTCTCAGTCAATTCCTTCTTAAAATTTATACTCAATCAAACAAAAGAAAATTAGATAAAACGCCCTGTGGCGCAAAGTCATCAAGGCGGCCGGGAATAATCCCTTGCTGATCGTCGGTGTCTTTTTAATCTTCTGTCGACGTGTTGCGCGGTAGTCGGAGCGCTGTCATACGCTTTGCGTAGCAGAGCATCCGCTTGTTGCGGCGAAAGCCTTGAATGTCTCATCGTTGTCGACAGGAGGTTGTCATCAAAAATGTCACGCCTTCGAGAGCGAAAGTTAAAAAATTCATTAAAACTTGCTCCATCCAGAATCGAACCTCCATCCCTTGGATCCATAGCCCAGCGCTTTACCACTAGCGCCACATACAGGATTTTTTTTCTGACATGGTATTTATTGCACGTGGTTATGTACAGAAAGCCTTATGTACACAGACTATTTACAATGCGCTCAGCCGTTGCTGAGATGCACAACAGAAAACACAACTAAAAGGCCGGCAAAGATAAGCACCGTGTCACCAGTGGAAACGAATCAGGCTGAAAGTGATTTTCATCCTAAATGTCCTTCAGTTGCAGCGTGATTCTACTAAAATGTTTAGGTGGAAACACTGGTTCAGCGTTGCGATCCAACATGCGTCTCTTCCATAAACTATGAAGTCCAATAAGGAAAACATGCTGTTACACAATCTGATTACGCGCCCCATCCAGGATCGTGAAACGCTTTTCATAATTCCCGTCGTCTACCGCGAGGATGATAACAGGATTTTGCAGACAGATACTGCGCCTTTCCTGTAAACGAATTATAGAGCGTGGGTGAACTTTGATATATTCAATCAAATGCTGGAGCGATCAATGTACCGTCACGACATGTCATGACGTTCGATCCAGGCGTCCGTGCGGCGCCTTTCATTTGCAGCTTCCTCGAACGCCGCACCACAAAGCAAACAGAAAATGACCCAGATGCCGTGGAGGTGTGAGTACAGCAGGCATCAGTGGCAATGCAAATTGATTTCAAGGATAGCAAAGGCGCAGTCTCTATCACAATTCTCCGCGGACACGTGTGCCACGCCGTAGAGGAAGGGGAAAGGTGGGAATGAAAGAAGAGAGAGAGAGAGAGATAGAGGTGCATTAGTAGAGGGCTGCGATCCACGGCGCTTTAATGACTTTCACCTCATCGCACTTTAGTGGTCCGAAGTGCCGTATGGAATTATTTGTGGATGCCTCTCACGCTCGCCTTAAAATATATTGCATTTGAAAGTTACAGCCACTTATCAAGGAGCACTGTATTAATAGTAATAATATTATTATAATATAATATAATTAATGATAATAATAACGATATTAATAATAATAATAATAATACTTGGTTCTCAGGAAAGTAAGGCGCAGTATCTGCCACACTTGTTCTGTGAACACCTATACCGTATCCTAAAGATTGACTAATTTATAAGAAGGGAAAGTCGCGGTAACTGTCTCACTTGTTTTCTGTGGACACCTCGACCGCGCCGTAAGGGAATTGCGGAAGGGGAGAGTGAAAGTGGAAAGAGAGAAAGAGGAGCCGTAGTGCAGGGCTACGGAGTAATTTCGACCACCTGGGGATCTTTAACGTGCGCTGACATCGCACAGCACACGGACGCCTCTTCGTTTCGCCTCCATCGAAACGCAGCCGCCGAGGTCGGGTTCGAACCCGGGTACTCCGGCACAGTGGTCGGGCGTCTTACCACTGCACCACCCCGGCGGGGCTCATCCTAAAGAAATGTAGGCAGGTTGGAATGAAAGGGCAAAGAGAGAAAAAAGGAGTCGGTAGTGGAGGGCAATGGCGTAATTTTGACCGTCTGGGGATTTAATGTGCGCCGACATCGCACAGCACGGCAACTGCACGCGCCGGAGAAGTGAGGAAGTGTGCCCGAACGCAACCAAGCAAACACGAAAAAAATCCCATTCTTCCATTTCATTTTGTAAACTCTAGGAATTATACGAATGACAAGAATAAACAGCAACGCGGATGGAGACAAAAAAAGAGTAATTAATTTTGTAGAAGTCTGCATTAAAACAATCTCCTTATTTACGCAGCTGATTCCTTGCTAGGTCTTATAACCGTTGCGTGTATTCAGGAGTGGCGTACTAGCGTTTCGAAGTAACCCAGCGCACCACAGGCACTATACGCCAATTGCGGTCGATCGTCGATCCTTTTCTTAACCTCGTGAGTAGGTTCCTCGAGAGCGGCACCAAGCCACCCTCGCTCAGTGTCGCCAGTATCGTTATAATACCGAAGGAGGGCATGACGCCGTCGAGCACCTCGACCGATTACCACCGACTATCTGGTTAGCCCATACCGGTCCTGTTCGGTACCTGGACGATCGGTGTTCGCTTCGGTGACACTGACGAGAGACGTCTTCGAATACGCCTATGCCAAACGGATCACTGGAGCGTTTGTTTCCTTGGACCAGACAAAGGCCTTCGACTACGTAAAACATGGTTACTTGTTCGCCGTGCTCCGCTCTTTCGGTTTTCCTGACGAATTCGGTCAGCTCCTACACGGCCTTTACACAGATCTTTGCAGTGAACTAGTACTGAATGACCAACTTGCCGGCAGCTTTCCGATTACGCGGGGAGTGCGTCAGGGGTGCCCGCTCTCGCCTGTACTCTTCATACTTTCGCTCGACCCGCTGCTGCGTAGGGTCGCCCCGGACAGGCGTATTCGAGGTTCTCCATCAGTAGGACAGGAGACTGTCGTTGTATCTGTATGCGCTGACGGCATTTCACTCTTCGTGCGTGACAATGACAGCTTCATTGTTTTCTGAACATCTTTTCAGAATACGCAGCTGTATCTGGAGCGCAGCTCAACCGGAAGAAACGTAACGCTCTCCGCTTCAGTCAGTTCAGGGGCCCCTTAGCGGCCGCCGTACCGGTCGTGGTCGCAGTGCGTGTACTTTGCGTGCTGTTTGAGCCAAGCGGAGTCTCCCCCCAGACATGGGATGCAGTTCTCTCGGGAGGCACGCACGGCCATTCTGACGCAGCGCATTTCAAACTAGCGCTCGACGCTGAAGTTTGTGTCATCACGACATGAGCGTCCGCTTTTCACCTTTTATGCGGCGCGTATCGCGACAATCCCGGGCCGGGTGGCGAACAGACTCGCGTCCCTTATAGGGACTTTTGCTTGGGATGGCAGGACAGCGCTAGTCGCCGGTCACATCCTACACCTTCCGAGGAGAAGGGGAGGCATTGGCCTTCCGTGCATCCCGAAAGTGGCTCGAGTGCTCGCGTTAAGGCTGGTAGAGAGGCTATTAGATGACGAGTCCCAACCTGGTCGCTCGCTCATCCTGTACTGGACGAGCACGGCGCGTCGTGTGCTTCCACTCGAACATTACCTCGGTGCACAAGGCGGACAGACCTCTGCCTTTTTACCTCAAGGTTGCCAAGACAAAGTTGACTCTCTATGCTGACCTGTCATATGTTAATGTAGGCGACCTACCAGCCATACGCATAAGTGAACTAGTTGCCGTTCGCAGGCTTTCAGCTGATGAGCAACGAGAGACAGCTGTCCCCAAATGGCAAGCGGGGTCAGCTTGTCGGCTGCCAATGAAGCCCGAGATTTTGACTGGCTCAGGCGCTGGGGCGTCCTCATGAGACAGCGCCTTGCCAGATGGGGTATTGTAGCCAATGACCAGTTTGCCAACTGCGGTGCTCCCTAGAGCCTCGCACATGTTTTTCTCAAATGTGTAGTCGCGAGAACAATGTGCGGCTCGCATATAGGATGTTTAAGGTCCGCATGAACCCTGGCGTCAGGCGCCGGCGCAACCCTTTTGAACACCTTGTGTTCAGTGTGGTTCTGTTTGTGTTGTGGCGTCGCAGGTGCCTCGCTGAGGCGCGCCGAGCTCCCGCCCGCGCAATGTACCCAGCCTTGCAGAGGCTGCGCCTCGTCATCTGAAAGTATTTGTCTGGAAAGTTAGAAACGGCGGAGAGACGCTGTTTCTGCGGCGCTGGCACACGCGCGTCTATGTTGTACGAGGCAGCAGATTTGAGATGCCTGTCGTCCTTTATTAGAACCCTCCTCGTTTATACTGTTTTCCCCTCTCTGGGGAATCATGTTATTTTTAGTTTATTATGCATTTGTAACCTATACTGTTTTGTATAGTGCTTTGTTTTGTGAGTAACGTGCATTTTTGTATGAATGTATGTACAAATAAATTCTCTTCATTGAAGGCATAAAGGATTAGGTTAATCATTGAACCACGGTTTGGTACGGGAACTGGCTTCTTTCGCCGCTCCTAATTGGTTGCTTCAGCACGTCCGGCTTGATCCCAAAAACTTCCGGAGGGGGCTCCTCGTTCTTCGCCTACGTCACAAGGTGGGGCCAACACTCCGAAAAGAGCCGCTTTGCCGGCCGGCGCAGGAACCGCGACGAGTTGGTCCGCTTCGAGAGAGAACCGCTCTGCGCTCGCTATGACGTTTCATGGCCACAGTCTTTGGGCTTGACTTTGAAAAGGCAGCAAGTCCCGTGGGACTTACTCAATGCGTACTGACGGCGAGATGCCCGCCGCAAGCTCGTGGATGTCTTCGCATATTTTAGGGCAATGGCTGACACGTCGCAGCAAACGGACTGCCTGAAGTGCGTCAGTGCGGATGACAACACGGGCTTCAGGGAGCAGGGTTATGCTAGCCACGGAGCAAAGTGCCTCTTGAACTGCTAAGAGCTCAGCACAGAAAGATGTGAGTGCTTCCGAAACTTGAAACGTAGTGGTCTGATTCAGGCTATGTCTCCATGGACATTAGACTGATGTTTTTGCATCACAGCATTGTAGTCTTGCATCCACGTACCCTACAATTGACCCTTGAGGCAGGTGAGTATCCTACTGTTCAAATCTCTGGCGAAGCGACGATGCCGAGTTTGCAGACGTTGGTCTGCGGATATCAGTCGACTTGCTATCCCCTAACTATACGAATGCCCAGGGAGGGCGAACTGGCGCAGGTGGCTGAACATAACGTGTGACGTCACATAAGCCCTCAGCGCCTGCGTGGAAAGTGATCAAGTGGACTTACGTCAGCGAAAATCACGGCGCTGCTGCACCAGTTCATCGATGGTGCTGAGCTGCGCATTCTCTTGTAACGCTACGGCCGCTGTGTATTGTTGAAGGCATGTTATGATCCTCATAACTTCTCGGTTTACGGCTTCAAGGCGATGCCATTGTGCCCTTGTAAGATGCTGGAACTGGGCCTGATAAACAATACGTGGGTGCAAAACCGCCCTCGCTAAGTGGCGTGCAACAGACTAGCCAGCGCCACCTGTTTCAGGCGCAATTTTTATCAAACTCTTAGTCTGAATTGCGTGCTTTTTTGCCTGAGAAAGCCAAGCAGCCGCTGATTTTGACTGGTGAATCGTTAAGCCCAGAATTTTCATGCTTGGACGTTTTTATAGTGGGGTGCCTGATAGAGAGAGAAGAACTAGATTTGAAGTACATTTACGGCATCCCGAGCGGTTGGTGACAGACTTGTATGTAGTTTTACACACAGAAAGCTGAAGACGAATGGAGGAAGAGCAATCAGAGCTTATGTATAATGCTGATTTAAGGGAGGCCTCCCGAATGAGCAGATCATGGTGAGTGCTCCATACCGCGATATTATCCACGTATTGCAAAAACTTGATTTCATGGATATCATGTAAGCGCCATGCCAATGGCATGAAAGCAATATTGAAGAATGTCGGAGACAATACTGATCGATGGGGCAGGCCGCGTAGTGAAATGGATGAACCAACTGTGTCACCACTCAGGCGTATTGCAATTTTTTTTCCGTCCAAAAATGATGCGAAAAAACTGCGTACACTCAGAGGGAGATGAAGCACGTCAATGGCATTCGGGATTGCCGCATGACTGCTGTTGTCATATACTTTTTCAACGTTCAAAGATATATGGTACGCAAATTGCGGCTGCGGGTAGATGATAGAACTGCTAATGCCATGACCGCCAGCCCGTCCTGTGTACTTATGTATAGACGAAATCCTATTTGAGCGGGGTGATAAAAACTATGCTGTTCAATCCACCAGGAAAGACGTTTGGCTAGCATTTTCTCTGAAAGCTTGCAAAGCGTTGATGTTAAGGTCGTAGATTGGTGTAGATTGGCGAGGTCTGTTGGAGGCTTTCCAGTTTTGGGAATAGGGATCACAACACCGGATTTCCAGCTCTCAGGTACGACACCATCCAGACGCAGTTTGTTATGGTGTCTAGTAGTTGAAGGAGTGCAGCAGGGTTGATGTTTTAGTAAACTTCATACTCAATTTTGTCCAGGCCGGTTTGCATCGTCAATTGCTGCCAGCAGCTCAGGCATCGAAAAGGGGCTCACATTTCCATCTGCATTGACAGCAGATGGTAGTTTCCATGCATCTGCAGGGATGCCTACCAAGTTAAAATTTGCAGCTGAAGGAGGAAATGCATCGTATTTTGGGAAATATTTTCGTGCTGCTTTGACAAAATCGCCCGGCGACAAATTAGCCGCAAAGCATGCTGTTGCTGCCGCGCCAGTAGAACGATTACCGCGATCCATTGCACGAAACGTTCTCCAGAGTGCGGCATTCGAGGATTTAGCAGAAAATTGTTCAAACCATGCATGCCACTGCCGTCGCGAGAGATCGCGTTCGTATCTCCAAGCCTTTGCAATAAGATAACGCAGTTGTGTACATGCCTGGACCGAAGTAGGGTCTCGCGTAGCAGCCAGCAGCGGGCAACCCAACCAAAAACACAGAATGATGGAAAACCCCCGTAGTTGACCTTTAAGGGCGGAGCCGGAAAGGAAGGAAACTGGTGATAGGGTGCTGGTCACTTCCCCAGCAGTCTGGCTCCATCTGCTATGACAGAGTTAGCGCGCCAAACCACCACAAGTCTGGAGCATAGGCAGCACTAATGGGATGCACAGGCAGTGTTGCTGTTCCAGGGTATTTAAGCCGAACAAAAAGGGCATCGGTGAAGGCGTCCCGCACACGCCTACAGCGAGAGCTTGCAGTGGGATACCCTCAATCCGGATGAGGGGCGTTGAATTACCCACAATTACCCATTTGGTGCATGTTATTTGTACTCAAGAAAAGGATGGCAAAATTATATTATTGCTAACTCCACCCTTCACTGTGGTCCTAATGCATTGGTTGATGTGAAAAAAAATAATTGATTGAATTTGTTTTCAATGTTCATCAGAAGGAGCGTTCACTGACATGAAATAACATCAATTACCATGGAAAATCTTTTGCACATGCCAGAAACAGGCAAGTCCCAGTATAGATTGCTGTTGTGCGTGACGCTTAGTATTCTTTGCCAGCCTACAATTGTAACGTTGTGGCCCTTATTAATGACAGCACGTTTAAAAGAATGTTTTTTCCTGGAAAAATAATTAGCGTTTTTATTGAGTAATTTATATTAAGTTCGTTTGATTGCAAACACAACAATAATGTGAACAGCAAGGCCTCGCATTGCTTTGTCAACGTGTCTGCATCTGTGCCAGGCATAATACAACAGTCGTCTGCAGGTGGTGGTGGTAAAACTTTATTAAATATCCAATAGGTTCAAGATAGGCGTCCACTTATCCGCAAAGATGGCGGCCTGGAGTCCTTGGAATATCGTGCCTTTCATGCCGGCACACCATGTATTGTAGGCTGATGTCATTTGGCTAGAATGTTCTGTCAGCAAGCTTAACAACAGGTGATGATACATGTGTATATCACTTTTCGTGCTATACCCCTTCTAGTATTCAGACTGAATGACAAAAAAAATATTGATCAGGAAGCCTTACGGCAGTGAACCCTTTTCTCAATGAGCGGTACAGAGTGTAATCTAACACAATAATTCTGATTTCTTACGATCCTGCGTGTCTCGGAAGTTCAGCGCAGCGCGTTAATTCAGGTTCACGGAGCTCGGGTTATGGCAACCGGAAGCAATCTCGACAATGAGTCATCGAATTCCCGCCGATAGCTCAGTGCGCAGAGGAATGGTCCTGTTGTAACATTTGATTGGTGCACCGGCCATTTCGGCGAGTGCAAGCATACTCACAATTAAAGTGGATCGACTACACTATGGTTTCTACGCAGTTTACGAAGCGATCCTGATGGCCGACGTAACATCTTTTGCGGTATTGTCAATTTTTGTTCACGTTCTTACAAAGGTGCGGAAGCTCCATGAGATACAGAGAAACCAAATCCATGCCAACTCGAATGCCTATTTTATTAGCCGGTGTAATACATGTTGTATGTAGAGCAGAAAAACTTTTTTTAGAGAGTTATGGTTTTGACGGAAGTTTGTGGGGCAGCCCCTTAAGGTGTTTCAAACCGCGCGCGCGTCTTTCTATTTGTATTGTGCTTGCACGGGCAGCGCGAGTGCGCATGAGCAAGCAGGTAATCTTGGGGGGCGTGATGTTAGCGGGACAGATGAGGGTAGATAAGCGCGTCAGAAGCGAGGCGCGGGGCTTTTTTGCGCCGGCGGAAAGGCCGGCGCGGAGCAACCGGCGAGCGTCATGGGCCAGCAGGGTGTGCACGGACGACCGAAAGAAGATCGCCGACGCGAAGATGGAAGCAGTGCCTGCAGGAACAGCCTAGGCGTATTTCTGTGAGTTGCTGTGCCGCGAGGGGCAATCTTTCCTGTGTCGCCGTTAGCGCATTGGCCTCATTGCTCGTTATATTCGCTCCGCAGTGTGTGTTGTTTCGCCGCGGTAAGGACCTGACATTCTTGCCGCTTTCCGTTTTCTATTGTCGCGCGCATGAACAGCCTGTTCTCAGCGCAGTAGCGCCTTATGTTTCTCTGTTTTGCTTTTTTTGTTTATCCGGAATAAACCGGTGTTCTTAAGAGACTGGATTTGTCACTCGTCGGGCGAGACCATGGCTCGCGGACCCGTTTTCTTAAGGAGAGGCCTTCAAGTTCTATAGGCGAAGTTAAGCATGGGTGTCAGGAACTTTGCTTCAGACACCAAGACAGACAGGATAACTAGCGCAGGAGAAACCGTCTGCTTTTTGAGTAAAACTGAAAGTAATGGCGTGACAAAAGGTCCAATGCTGGGTGAAATGGCCGAACTAAAAAAAAGCATCAGCCAATCGCGTCAACTAATGCGGTTTCCTTTTTCAATAAAGAAGTGACAAGATACTTTTGGTTTTTCAATGCCTGTAGAAATTTGCAAGTGGCAGTGTTGAGTTGACAAGTTACGTATTGAAATGTGTTTAGCAGTATATATAATTTTGAACACTGAATTAAATTAGTCAAAGTTACAAATTGCTGCTTGGATTCGTAATATAGGTTGCGAATGTTTTCTGGGAGTAGGGCATTGCGGCGAGCGATTCCTCGATATTTCTGAAAATTAAATGATATCCCTTGTATGTGGGGTAACCCTAGTGAAAAATTTCGTATCGCGCCAAACCGGTGTTTCCCGATATAAATCTCAAACCGGTGGGACCAGTTCTGTGTGAAGAATTCACATACTCATACCAGACATGCATAATGCTCGAAGCGGACAGACAAGTCTGGTATGAAGCTTATACCGTACGGGCAATGTCAGATATACAGATCTAACCACACTATTTGGCCATTCTGAATCACAAATCCGGATAGACACTTTGGTATAACGTTAATACCAAATAGTGAATTTATTTTATGGATCTCATACCGAACATGCCGGTCCTGTGTTGCTCTAAAACCGGACGGACCGGACAAACCCAGTCCACTTGAAATAAAACCAGACGAACCCACCATTTATGGAACAGATACCGGCCAGAGAATCTCCTCTTCTCAGCTCATATCGAGCCGATCGACGAATCTCGACCAGAATGACCATGCAGGAGCATGCCAGCACGCTAAATAAGCATAAAATATGAAGAATATACGTTACAACTTTTCTGTTGTAGGTTATGGGGGGTACGCACTGTTTTACAAATACCTCGAAGATATGAAGCCATGGAAGTGCATGCCAACAAGTACGTACGCGCGTCGCATCGCTTTGTACGTAAAAGAATCACTGCAGCTCATCCTATCTTGCTATGTACTTCATATATGTGACTGAAGAAAAGCCTTCAACACGAAAAGTGCAACGAAGAACGTAGCGCTTTGCCATCGACGACAAAAATATGTCCGAGCTTAAATGGAACACATCGCTGATCATTGAAATATCAACAGATAAAGCGCATATCGGGTCACGATTCTGTGAATGTGTACATACGCAACTCTAGTCGCATTTTATTCGGTGGTGTCGCTGTTCCGCTGGTAGCACGTACGTGAAGCTAAATCATGTAATATGACAAGCATTATTGCGCCGGACATCTATGTATGCAGTAATAGTTACATGCGATTCAAGATGGCGACAGATCACGTAGCACTAGTAAATTACAATATTATTAGATTCGCTTGGAAAACTTCGATGCATTATAAAGATGGCAGACTGTGTGAACCCCTGTCAGGCAGGAGAGAGTTTCAACATCCTTAAAGAGTGGCCGGGGAATTGAAACCACAACATCGCCGAAGACCACAGGTTGTAGAGCGACAGCGAACTAGGCAGCCCTGCTGAAAGAATTGTATGAGGCAATAACCTCACATTTTCTCACACAGTCTCAGTCAATTCACATAAGAAATTACATACAAGTCGCATATAATTGCGTAAGATCTAATATTTTCTTGCACATTTACTAAAGTTATGGACGATATTTCATGATAATGATGTGCACCGTATGGGAGTCTATGTGATTTGATGAGATTGTGTGAGGTTATTGGCATGTAGAACGTTTCATTTTTCAGTAGGGAAGGCCATTACCTCAATGTTACATCTTCGTTTTTCTCGCCTATAGGAGGAACGCACTCGCGATCAGCGTAGAGCGAGGACAATGATTGAACCGTTTCCATATACATTGGGAAATAGCAAAGTTCGCTGAAAGGAATATAACCGCCACGAACGTGCACACGCGCAGGCCGCGCGTTAAAGTTTATTGAGGTTTTGAAATCTGAAACATGTACTCCGGACTGGTTGCCAGGGTTAGAGCTCTTAGTTGCGCTTAGAATATTTTAATGTCAGAGCCATGCTCGTAAAATCGGCGGATTTTATTACTCTATGTATTTTGGTATCTGTTAAAGCCTGACAATAAGTTAAAAAATAATTACAAGCGATGCAACCAAAAGCGGTCCCACAGTGTTGAGATGTCGTGTGCGAGGAAAAAAAACATTTTCTAGTTCCAGCTTGTTCTCGGAACTTTTGTCTTCTCTTCCTTTTTCCCGCTTCTTAATGCAATCATATAATATTATAGCTCTGCATATTTTTCCAGTTTGGCGCGGCTTTTGTGCCCGAAAAGAGGGCCGCTGACCACACAGGAAGTTCCTGTATCAGAGCTCCGCCCGGCTGCATGGCGGTTCAGCCTGCACAATAAACCGACATACCAAAACCGGTACGAACGGTATGAAACTGATATAGTATTTTCCAACAAAGAAATGCTTTGCTCTACGTTCTCTTAATAAAAAAATTAATTCAAGGTTCGGCGGAATCCCGTCTGGCGATGGAAGTTCATATAGACGTAACAAAAGTACCCTTGCTAAAGGGTTAGAAAGATGAAGAAAAAGAAAGCAAAAGGATTGAGATTTCGGCGCCCATACCCGTGCCGGGATTACAGTGAGTCCAAACACGGGTAGGTGATTAAGGGGCGCGTTTTAAAGGAATCCATGTATATCTCCAGAGAGATTGCCCCGTTTCAGTTTTATTGTACGTGAATTGTATTATAGCCTCCCATACGACTGCCTGTTAAAGCACGTGAAAAGGTACAGCCTTTGTCAAAAGTGTAGAGCCCAGGGGGTTTACTTCTGAGCCGTGTAGTGGCGCTGATTTAGCATTAGTGGAAATCATTCCAATTGGATAGGGTAGGACAAAGTATCTTCTTACTGTCAAAATATCCGGAACGCTGGAAATCCGTTGCAAGCAGCGCAAAGTGGCTCAGAAGCAGACCCCCCGTGCTCCACACTTACGACAGACTGTAAATTACGAATGCTAATGAGGAAGTGGTATTCGTAACACATTGCGGAATGTGTGTGGAAACGTTGCTAGAACTGATGCAGTTTCACTTGCATTCCACTTTTGTCGGGTGGCAAGGCAAGCTTTTGCGCAGAAATCAGGAGTGTGCATAGGGTCGATCCGATCTTAAGAAATATTTCTCTGTTGTACGTTGGGGGGGACACAGATTTGGGAAACTTGTCTGGCCTGCATCTTAAGACTCTCAGATAGGTCGATGACTATATGATTTTTGAAGAACGTTAGCACACTCAAACTCGATTGGTTCCCTTTCTAAAAGTGTTCAGGGAGTGCGGTCGGGACAGTTCACCTTTGAATAGGCAGTTAACGAACTACTGCAGTTTTTTGGACGGGCAGCTACATTTCGAGCAAAACCATGTACGCTGAAAATACAGCCCGAGATCGTCACACTTTGTAGTTCTTAGTAAGGTCATTCCAAACTGGTAAAAAAAATGGCATAATCACCTCCCGTTTGCGAAGTGCTCTGACCAAATCATGCCAGCATGTCATTGAAGATAGCTTCCAGGCCCAATTATCTAGAGTTGATTTGCTGAAAACAAGACCACATGATAAGTGGGGCATGCTTGAGTTCCTTCAGTCTTTAAAGCGTGAGGCCACTCCGCGTGCGAAAGATGTTCAGCTTAAAAAGAAGAAAGTCGCGGTTTTACCATATGTGCACCACGCCTCCAATGAACTAAAGAATGTAGGAAGCAGATATAATGTTGGCGTGTTATTTTTTTTTTCAGCCCTCGTCAAGCTCATCAGCCGCGCCCTTCTATTGAAAGAAAGAGACCAAGGAAAAAGATGGATGGGGTTTTGAGCACAGGGATAAGAGCGTTGACTGTGAAACAGGTGTTGTTTACAGTATTTCCATTTCCTGCGAAGCCGTTTACATTGGTCAGACCGGGCGTTGCCACAACAAGCGCTTACAGGAATATAGGAATAATTTAAATATTGGGAAAACATTTCGCATTTTGTATAAACATTGTCTGGAGTGTAAAGTGATGAAAAAGAACACGTGCACTGCATTGTTTAATCACACTCGTCCACTGTACACTGGCAGAGATCAGACAACATGGGAGGTTGTCGAATCATCCTATATATCGCAAAGGACCAATAGAATTGTGTCAGCAAACCATCCGTTTTTCTTTCTGATAGGGAGGTGGCGTTTCTCGGGAATTCTTGACGGCGGTACGAGCATACTTGTAAAGAGATTATAGTGTTGTGTTTTTCATTTTTTTTTGTGTGTTCTTTCCTTTGATGGTTTCTTTATAATCATATGAAGGTTGTATTGAACAACCCTTTACTTGCGAGTCATTGCTCGTCCTGTGTCCTTTCTTTTGTTGTCCCTTGTAGTTTCCGCTGTTTTTCTTATACATAGCTAACAACACACCCAATTTAATGTTTTGCATTAACTGAGACCTGTGGAGTAGGCGATTAGAGGCAGGAGAGAAGCTCAATAAGGCATGCGATCGCGCTAGAGTGGGCTCCGCATACAACCCGCAAGGGAGGCGACTTAGCGAGAGAGGAAGGCGCGGAGTGTGCATGAGAGTGAAAAAACAAGTCCGCTCTCCTCGAAGGTCGAAGGCGAATTCGAAAATAACCAATTCGCAGGGTTAGAGTCAAGTCAGATCGTCTAACGTATATGCGTCGCTTTACTAGCTTATCCAATTCGTGAGATCAGAACTGCGTGGCCACGCCTGGGTAATTCAAACTAATTCCCGTAAGCGGCTGCAACACGCAACAACACATGTAGGGGATAGAATGTAGGAATGTCCATAATTTTGTTTAGTGCTTTCAAACTAGAAAAATAAATTTAGGGTCGCTTAGATGTTTTAATAGAAGAACGGAGAAAGCCTACCCTTCATCTCCTATCATTTGCTCGAATCTCTAAGCATTTTCACTCATTTGTAGTCAGTGGTGGTCAATCAAGTCCTTATTTGACATATTGGTCATTGCGTAGTCATGATGAGTCTTGTCTGGTCTTTTTAAACAATACCACTCATAGCTGAGAATCTTATTCATTTGCGATTAGTCGTTGGCACTTCAAGATGTCTTTTGACGTGATTCTTATTTTATAGTCATCAGCAGTCATGCCATGTCACTGTAGCCATTACTATTCATAGCTAAATATTTTACTCATTTCCAACCAGTTGTGGTCATTGCAAGTCATCGTTTGACATACTGGTCGTTTCGTAGTCATAGCAGCCATGATGAGTCATGCCTAGTCATTGCACACATGTCCAATCAGGGGCAGTCATTTCATCGGTCGTTTGACATATTGCTTGTTTATTAGTCATGATGAGTTATGCCTAGGCATTGTAGCCAACACCACGCATACCTAAGCATTTTTATTTCTTATCAGTTGCGGTCATTATAACAGTTTGCCAACTATTCTTACAAGTTATTTTAGTCATAACGAATCATTATTGTTAATCATTACCTCTATCCATGTCTATAACTTTTATTCATTGCCTATAACCATCAACCGTTTCCGTTCATAATCTGATTCTTCAACCATGCACTATTTGCGAGCGATACATCAGTGCACCGATCCGACTCAGTGATCACACGCATAGTTTCTGTGTGCAGACTTAAGCTCCATGAGCCTAGACGGGCTCTAACCTTAAACTCAGAATGGATTAGGAGCAGTTTGATTCAAGACTGGTACTCGGCTTCAGTAGCCAAGCTTCTTAGGTACTGGGCTTGTGCGGCGGATATTTTGAACGTTTTAGGCAACTTTAAGTAAAATCTTCACCATTTGATGTTGTAGAGCTTCCTGGTGGTAGCTCTCGTGTGGCCTCAGTGATTGGGCGCGCCTTTGCAGAGGAGCTGAATGCGGAGACCACGAGTATGCCTCCGCCATTCAGCGCGAAGGATCCCAGATAACATCTCGCGTAGACCTGGAACTGCAGAGCACAAGGTATCTAGCCACATAAAATTTGTGGAAGCCCGCTTTTGTACGATAAATAAAATTGGGCAAACATTTTCTGCATTCGAAGTGTGCACTAACAAGAGACATTATTGCCCTCCGATTCCGTTATATTTGTAAACTTTCCAGCAGTTAAAAACATAAATCTCCAAATAAAAGCTATGCACTACTGAGGAACGAAGAAAGATTAGAAGTTGCCTGTGGAGACGGGAAGAGATATGCTTTATTGTTTACAGCAGAAACTCTAACGTTTCTACCCGCATGAAGAGTGTTTTCTAGCACTGCGTTTTAAGTGCCAGCGTTTAGCTCGACAATTTCAATAGCTATGTTTTCCTAAACAGTCGCAGTATAGCGTGTGCATAGTGCTTCGGTCTGTGAGTAATGTGCGTTTTTGTATGTATGTACCCAATAAATTCTCTTTATATGGTGAGCACAGACTTCACTTCACGGATATTTATTGTGGTCTTTCGCATAGCACCATGTCTCATTGAAGCGACAGCTTCATTTGCGATGTAAAGCCGAGGTGTTCATGTACAAGAATTTGAAATTCAAGGGACCCTGAGAGATAGTTTATGGCCTATAAACTAAGGTAGATTTTAAGCTAAAGCTTCCCTACAATAGAGCCGGCCTTCACATAGCACTGAACGTCACTTTCTAGTTACCTGAACCTAATTAAGCGTGACTGACAGCATTTCCATAGTGTCCACTAAAAACATAATATACCAACAGTATAATATAGGCTCATCGTAAAGTGGCTGCAATGTAAAATTTATAAAACAGCATTGTGTATATAGTATAAAATAACGGGCACTGTCAGTTCACTTAAAAGATAGGGATTGTATAAAATGAATTTTCATTTAAAAAATTAAGGGTTCGTTTCAAAGCAAATAATGAATCGAATGCTAGGAAGAGTTTCGGATGAAGTGAAATACACATCTTTTATATTTCTTGAAAACAAGCCCTTCATTCCTTCTCACAGCGGGTGCACTCAATGAGTTCATGCACTACAGAGTCGTGCTGCCAACATTTATTGCACAGAGGGCGAGGGTTGGACGTAGATAGAAGTGGATGCGGTGAGAGTGGCTTATCCATAATGTTGTTAACGCCACTTCTACGAAGCAATTTTTCTGCTGCTCCTTCAGGACCGCTACACGCGGCTTGATATTATGCAGTTTGTTATTACTTTCTATATTCCATAGAATTTGTCATATTTGAATTAGTCTGCGCTTGAGAGAATGTCAATAGCCTTGATAGGGAATGTGGGTAATACCCATCGGTAGCACCTATATTAATGCAGATGCTGCCACATATATGCCACCTTATCAGCTTTTTCTTTTCCATGTATTCCACATTTGTTAAGGACCCAAAAGAACGTAATTTGCAGAGCTCGTTTTATTGCCTCCATTATGCATTTTTGCAGCGTCTAAACATGGCATTCGTGTTTCTCCGTGCACCCGAGAGTGCGGAGACAATTCACTAAGCGAGTCAGTGCATATGACAGATTTTGCTATTCCGTTTTCTCAAAACCTTTTTCTACAGCCATGAAGATAACAACCGTCTCAGCTGTGAAGATGGTGCATCCTTGTTCATGTTTTGGTTGCCGAGGACGTCTTCTCAACAATCCTACAAGCAGCAGAACCTAGCTGCTCTTTTTGATCCATCATTGTAGAACTCTTCACACCTGTATTTTTCTTGAAGCGGCATAAACTTTTGTTGGATAGCCTCCGCAGGTCTGTGCCTTTTGGAAATAGCCAAAATTGATTTATCGCATACAAATAGTTCAGTTGACCAATGAGCTCGTGCTTCATTCAAGCACTCTGTTAGGCAGTCATCGAGACGCAATTTAATTTATCCGCCAACTTTCTCACACGTGTGAGGAAAGGCTGCTGGTAAAGTGATTTGCTAACGTACAACCTTGGCTCTGAGGTTTCAAACAATGCACTTCGTCATGGCTGACGCCCAAGTTACTTGACTTTCAAGGCGTACTTTATCGATAAGTATGTTCGCTGCTTGGATAGACTCCACATCTTGGTTGGAATATATTGGAACGATAGCTTCACTATACGTCAGGTTTTCAGCCATCAGCGTGGCTGCGCATTGGTCGTGTCGGTGTCGGAGAGCATAGCTGTTGTCATGGCAACCGTCGCCACTGGGATGGAGCCTCGCTTTGCCTGGCACTTTGTGCGCTTAGCGTGGCTGCCCCGGCCGTGTCAGTGCCGGCGCTCCGTCAGTTGCACATACGCGTGATGTCACGACACACCTTTGAGCCAATCTCCTGATAAAAAGAAGCGTCTCCACAGGGAATCGAACCTCCATCCCTCGGATCCCCAGCCGAGCGCGTTACCAACCGCGCCACGCCCGGGACCTTTTTTTTCAGCATGGTATTTATTACATGCCTTTAAATGAAGGAAAGAGCTATATATATAATTTTTAAAGTAATCAGCCTGTACTCGAAACGTCCAATTAGAAACAAACACAAAAATACGTCTGAGCAAAAATTCACTAAAACGGTGGCAAAGAAAGAAAAGACATCAATAATGCCAGCCAGTCCGTTTCATAGTCGATATCTTTGTGTCTCTCAGCTGGTGCACTATCTGGCAGAAATGAGTAGTGAGGGAAACCAGAGGCTCATCATTCCGATCCAAAATACGCGTTTTTCACACGTTGTACAGTCCAAGGAAGAAAATCATCTCAAAGGGTTCAGGTTCACGTTGGGTGGCCATCCAGTAACGCACACTGCGGGAATTCAAAAAGACTTTCTTCAGTGTTCTTTCTAAAACGAGACAAAATAATATCGCTTCTTTGCAGGCAATAAAAGAATGCTTGATGTTTTCAGGTGTATCACATAGCCCACAATTACCAGAAGAAACAAAAATATGTTTTTTTTTTTTCACGCCACACCTCAGCAGGTAGAACTTCGGCATGAAGTTTAAAGGAAAACGTTTTAGTAGAAGAAGAGATCGGTATTTTGCGCACACTTTTTAACACACTATGCCCCATACAATTAGAATAGAGTGAACGATATAAGATAGGCGGAAACAACATAGATATCAATTCTTTGTATACAGTTTTCCGTGATACAGAGAATAAGTACTCATAAGAAAAACGAACTACCGAAAAATGCGCTGAATCGTGAACTTCTTTCATAAAACCAAATAGTAAGGGCCAATCGGTAAAATTGGAAGAGACCACTAAGTTGAGAAAAAGGTTCACAGAGTTAGTTTAGAAGAATACTCTGATAATTGGTGAGAGCTATTAAGGAAAAAGAAGAAACAAGCAACTAGCTGTCAGACATAGAGGTGTGTCCAACTCCTATGTGTAACTGCCTCTATAATATAGGCACCATGCAGTACTACGTTGTCTGTTGTAGACCGCCCTGCTCTAAAGCCAGATTGAAAAGGGTCTTTGGCATTTCTTCCTAAGAAATATACCAGGCGTGCATTTAGTATTTTTTCAAGTAGCTTCCACAGGGAAATGGTCAAGGCATTTGACCTATAATTTATAGCAGTAGACGAATCTTTTCTTTGCTTTAGAATAGGAATGACTACACCCTCCTTCCAAGCTGAAGGTAGTGGTCCAGTAGTGGAGTTTGTTGTAAAGAGCCAGTGTGCCTTCAAGTGCTTCTTCGGACTAGTTTTTGATCATTTCGTATGTAATTTCATCTGCATCCAGTTCGTGCATACGTATTGGTCTATTGCAGCATTCTTGACAACATCGCCGACCCTGTATTGTCATTGCTTCCACTGTATTCTTTTGAGCTATAAACTTATGCGAACAATGTTTTGAGCTGGATAGAGCACTTTGCGTTTATATATTGCTACGAAGATGACGAAGCAGGCAGTGGCGCGGGGCGGAGCCCTCGCGCCACGTCGGCTGGCCATTAAAGCGTATTTCATCATCATGTCATCACGTCGTTCTGTTTCTGTTGTGTCGCCGTGTTCCATCGCTTGTCATGTCACCACGCAACAATATAGACGCAAAGTGCTCTTCAATAGCGTCTGCTCGAGCTTTAAATGTGTGTTCGAGGCCGTTTACTAAGTTATTGGTACTAGTGGTTGAAACAGCGGATGAAGCAAACAGCAGTTTCTAAACGAATTGTGTGTGACAGGTACAACAGACTTGTGTTGTATCCGACAGTACTAACAACTCTGTTGGCGGCTCCTGGTGTATTAAGTCAGTAGGATTCCGTAGGTAGTGCCCGGATCGCATTCAGGGAATCCCACAGTCCTGAATAAATTTTTTTTGCATCAAATGTTGCTTCATTTTCTCTTAGCATCCGTTCAAGATATTATTGATGGTTTTCATTCAACGATTTCGAAGGCGTATTTCTATAAGTGGTATTAAGGCTCGCTTGCCATGTATTCTCGATAAGAAAAGGTGGCTCAGAAAAGTGCACGGCATTTTAGGCATTATTAGATGCAGCGCTTTGCCGAGAAGTGTACAACCTGGGTTTGGTGCATATCATGGGAATGTTTTGAGGAGTCCAGGCATATAAATTTGTAACCTGCCACCCACTGGCGCCAATGTGAAGTTTTCTGTACCTTACGATTGAAGAGCCTGAACAAGATCGTGGAAGTTTCACTTTTTTCTTTCACTTGCATTCATAACAATTTTAGTCACATTCTTCTATAACTCGACGTGTTGTTGAAGTCGTTAAGGTGCTCGACTACCTTGTCCAAGGATGCCGGATCGAATCTCGGCCGCTTTTCGATGGAGGCGAACAGCAAGATACGCGTTAGCTGTGAGATGTCAGTGCACATTAAAGAACTCCAGGTAGTCTATATTTAAGCAGCCCTCCACTACGTCGTCTTTCATAGCCTGAGCCTCTTTGGGACGTTAAAGACCACAAACCAAACGTTGTTCTACTTCTACCTCATGTGCCAAAATGTATTCCCCTCATCCTTTCTCCTCTGTCAAATCCTTCAACAATGTAGTTTGTCCCACCGTGTTTGGCCCCAGACATTTGTGCATGTTTTTGTTGTGGCGGGGGCTAGCCTGCCATCGATATTTTATCTCTTGTAGACCGTCATTACACCCGCCACCGCTTCGATGGTGGACATCGGCTGTTGCAGTACGCATATTTCTCCCCCTCCTTTTTTTGATAGGCTAGCCAACTCTGAGTCTTGCGTGTGTTCCGTCGTTAGAAAAAGACACAGCTGCGCATGCGCAAACCACGTGGCGTCAAAGGAAAGGCGCAGGTGTTCGGAGCGAAGACAAAGACGAAAATGAAGAAGAACTCTCGGTCACCCAGAGCTAATGCTTTAATTCTGCATTCGGTTCAGCAGCGTTGAATGTGTTTAAATTGAAGCGGAAGCTTCACTACGCCAGCCAGCTGGAGCCGTCAGCGTCAGTTTCGGTGGTGCCGGAAAGAGCGCCGACTCGGGCTTCTCCTTTAATGTGGGATGGTGGCATTGGAATACCCTGCCACGACATTTGAATTCCCGGTACTCCTGTCCCACTAGGAAGAAGCTGTCAACTCCAGTAGCTCCTTTCATACGGGAGAGTGATATCAGAATCAGCCTGCCATAACGCTTTGCATTCACATTACCCATAGAACACGCAGGCACGTCCATACGGCTTAGTTAAAGCGGGACTTTATATGTGGGCTGGTAGCTAACGCTCTCGCGTCATACCCTTAAAGGCTAAGCTTAAGTGTCCTCAATAACGTAACGCCCTGCACTGATAGGGTTGGATAGGGGAATAATGTAGCTGGCAAAAGACGTTTTCGCTTCCATCAGGATTTAACCAGAGCTAAACGAAAGCTCATGTTTTTCTTTCTTCTCTATTTTCTCTTCTGTCCGCACAAGACAGCGGAGTTGACTCAACTACAGTGTCAGTAGCAGGCCCGTGCATTTTATTTACCTTTCTCCTACAGCCACAACAACAACAACAACAACAACAACATGGCAACATCACGAGTAAAATAAATATAAAGAGCACTGCAGAATCTGGAATTGAGTAATGCGAAAGCACGGATACTGCTTGTGGTTGCTTCTGGTTGCTTCTAGTTTTTCAATTTACTTCTTGTTTGCCCGTTTTAGTCTTTCGTATTTTCAAATTGCGCGCCAATCCGTTCATATGCCCTTTTTCCCGCTCTAGTTCTGGTTGTTTGACGTCACATCCCTGACGTCATATCCACTACGGCATCCCTTTCTCTCTCCGCTTTCACTTCCCCCTCTCTTGCGTTCCTTTCAAAGGGTTCCAAACCCCCAGGTGGTCGAAATTACTCCGTAGCCCTCCACTACGGCTCCTCTTTCTCTCTTTCCACTTTCACTCCCACCTACCTCCCTTCCCTCACGGCGCGGTTGAAGTGTCCACAGCAAACAAGTGAGACAGTTACCGCACCTTTCCCTTCCTATGAATCAATCAATCAATCAATTACAATCCACAGGAGGTCGAAATTACTCCGTAGCCCTCCACTACGGCTCCTCTTTCTCTCTTTCCACTTTCACTCCCACCTACCTCCCTTCCCTCACGGCGCGGTTGAGGTGTCCACAGCAAACAAGTGAGACAGTTACTGCACCTTTCCCTCATTATGAATCAATCAATCAATCAATTACAATCCCCAGGTGGTCGAAATTACTTCGTAGCCCTCCACTACGGCTCCTCTTTCTCTCTTTCCACTTTCACTCCCAGCTTCCTCCCTTCCCTTACGGCGCGGTTGCGGTGTCTACAGAAAACAAGTGAGACAGTACCGCGCCTTTCCCTTCCTATAAATAAATAAATCAGTTTTAGAGACGTAGTGTGGCAGATACGGCGCCTATCATTTCCTGCGACCCAGTTATTCTAATTAAATATTATAATTCCCTTTAGGCCTAATTATTTTACAGCAACATTACGTCACCCTCTATCGATTAACACCACTCATAACCTCTACCACTGTTGCGGACGCGATTTTGTGGACACGGCCTGCGGACACATCTGCGGACATGGCCTGCAGACACGGTCTGCGGATAGAAATCTATGAACCTAACGAAGTAATGCTTTCGCATTAATAAGGAAAGGTGGAGGTAAAGGGTGGCTGCTCCTGGCCCTGATGGGGGTGGGACAGGTAGGTCAACGCCGCTTGCGGCGGGGGCTAATAATAATAATTATTAATTCACAGGAAGGAAGGAGCAGTATCTCTCTCACTTGCTTTCTGTGGACACCAGAACCGCGCCGTAAGGGAGGGAGGGGGAGGGAGTGAAAGTGGAAAGAAAGAAAGGGGAGCCGTAGTGGAGGGCTATGGAGTAATTTCAACCACCTGGGGATCTTTAACGTGCGCTGATATCGCTCAGCACACAGACGCCTCTTCGTTTCGGCTTCATCGAAACGCAGCCGCCGCGGGCGGAACCGAACCCGGGTACTCCGGCACAGTAGTCAGGCGTCTTACCACTGCACCACCGCGGCGGGGCCTGCCATCGAGTTTTATCTGTTGTAGGCCGTCATTGCACCCGCCACTGCTTCGGTGGTGGATGACGGCTGCTGTTGCGGCGCGCGTCTTTCTCACTCCTCTTCTTTTTCTTTCTTCTCTATTTTCTCTTCTCTCAGCACGAGGCAGTGGACGTGGCTCAGCTACAGAGCCAGTAGCAGGCCCGTGCATTTTCTTTTCCTTCTTCCTATAGCCACAACAACAAACAATAAATTGTTCACTAGAAGGGAAAAGCGCAGTATCTATCACACTAGTTTCTGTGGACACCTGAACCGCGCCGTAAGAGAACGGAGGAAGGTGGGTCTGAGAGGGGATAGGGAGAAAGAGGAGCAGCAGTGGAGGGCTACGGAGAAATTTTGACTACCTGGGGATCTTAAAAGTGCGTTGAGATCGCACACCACAGGAACGCCACTTCGTTTCGCCTCCATCGAAACGAAGCCGCCGCGGTCAGGATTGTTGAAAATCTTTGCTCGCAGTTTAACCAAGCACGCAGGAAAAAAGGAACAAGCTTCAATGTCATTGTTCATTCTTGCGAGAATAATTCTACATGCAGATAGAGAAATTACCAAGAATTAATCTGAAGCAAAAAGTTGCATTATAACAAGCTCCTTTATTTCCGCACCAGTTCTTTGCCGCATGCTTCAATTATGGCATGTTTTTAGGAATGGCGTCCTAGTGTAAAGGATCATTGGTCGCCGGTTCTTCTTACAGTTTTGACTGCAGAAGAATTTTGAGTATGTATTCGGTACTGGATATGAGCACGGCGCGTCGTGTGCTTACACCGGAACATTATCTCGGTTCACAAGCGGACAGACGTCTGCCTATTTACCGCGAGGTTGCCGAGACAAAGTCTACTCTTGAAGCAATGTAGGCAGCCTACCACCCATACGCATCAGCGGACTATTTGCCGTTCGCAGGCTTTCAGGTTATGAGCAACGAGAGACCGCTTTCCCCAAATTGCGAGCGTGGGCAGCTGGTCGGGTGCCGAATGAAGTGCGAGATTTTGACTGGTTTAGGCGCTGGGGAGTCCTTCCCACGAGACAGCGCCTTGCCAAATGAGGTATTGTGCCAAATTACCAGTGTGCCAACTGCAGTGCACCCGAGAGCGTCTCGCACGTTTTAGAGCGCAGCTCTTTGGCGTCCGTTCCTGGGTTTCGCTTCGGCGTCGGCCTCGTAACCAGCTCCGCCCCCCTTTCATTCCCCCAGCGCTAGCAGCCACCGACTGATACCGCTGGATGCCGCTGACGCCGCTAGAGAGTCAAGATAACGTGACTGCATAGAACACCGTCGCCGCCATGCAGAAAGAGAAGGGGAGGGTCCCCCCCGCATCGGCGGCGTTGTCCCTGAAACCAACTCCGCAGCTGGGGTTGACTCACTATCGGCGTCAGCAGCATCAGTCAGCCGCTGCTATCTCTTCCCTCCCCCTTTATCGCGTTGTCCGCTTGCTGCGTGCGCTTCTGTCCAAATCATTTGCCGCTGGGTGTACACGCCGCCCCCCTCCCCCCTCTTCCTGCGAGTCTCCGGTTGTCAAAGCGCCGGCTCGAACTTAATTCCTTTCTTCGCTCCTCCTCCAATGCAACCCCTGTGCGGTGGCAATCAGAGAGCCAGATCGGTGGCGGCGGATCATCTGTATATGTGCACCGCCCGAGCCGAAATTGCCGCTGCCGTTCGCCACTGCGAAATTATCTTCCAGTTATTTCTGAGCCATGAGCGAGACGACCGGTGGAAGGCCTCCGGCTCTGCTGCTGCTGCTGCTGCTGCTGCTGCTGCTGCTGCTGCTGCTGCTGCTGCTGCTGCTGCTGCTGCTGCTGCTTGCTGCTGCTTGCTGCTTTCTGCTGCTTGCTGCTTGCTGCTGCTGCTGCTTGCTGCTTGCTGCTGCTGCTGCTTGCTGCTTGCTGCTGCTGCTGCTTGCTGCTTGCTGCTGCTGCTGCTTGCTGCTGCTGCTGCTGCTTGCTGCTGCTGCTGCTTGCTGCTGCTGCTGCTGCTGCTGCTGCTGCTTGCTGCTGCTGCTGCTGCTTGCTGCTGCTTGCTGCTGCTGCTTGCTGCTGCTGCTGCTGCTGCTTGCTGCTGCTGTTTGCTGCTGCTGCTATGCTTGCTGCTTGCTGCTGCTGCTGCTTGCTGTTGCTGCTTGCTGCTGCTGCTTGCTGCTTCTGCTGCTGCTGCTGCTGCTGCTGCTAGCTGCTGCTGCTGCTTGCTGCTGCTGCTGCTGCTGCTTGCTGCTGCTGCTTGCTGCTGCTGCTGCTGCTGCTGCTGCTGCTGCTGCTTGCTGCAGCTGCTTGCTGCTGCTTGCTGCTTGCTGCTGCTTGCTGCTGCTGCTTCTGCTTCTGCTGCTGCTGCTCCTTGCTGCTTGCTGCTGCTGCTGCTTGCTGCTGCTGCTGCTGCTTGCTGCTGCTGCTGCTTCTGCTTCTGCTGCTGCTGCCGCTGCTGCTGCTGCTGCTGCTTGCTGCTGCTGCTGCTGCTCCTTGCTGCTGCTGCTGCTCCTTGCTGCTGCTCCTTGCTGCTGCTGCTGCTGCTTGCTGCTGCTGCTGCTTGCTGCTGCTGCTGCTTGCTACTGCTGCTGCTTGCTGCTGCTGACTGCTGCTGCTGCTTGCTGCTGCTGCTCTGCTGCTTGCTGCTGCTGCTGCTGCTGCTGCTGCTTGCTGCTGCTGCTGCTGCTGCTGCTGCTGCTGCTGCTTGCTGCTGCTGCTGACTGCTTGCTGCTGCTGCTGACTGCTGCTGCTGCTTGCTGCTGCTGCTGCTGCTGCTGCTGCTGCTGCTGCTGCTGCTGCTGCTGCTGCTGCTGCTGCTGCTGCTGCTGCTGCTGCTGCTGCTGCTGCTGCTGCTGCTGCTGCTGCTGCTGCTGCTGCTGCTGCTGCTGCTGCTGCTGCTGCTGCTGCTGCTGCTGCTGCTGCTGCTGCTGCTGCTGCTGCTGCTGCTGCTGCTGCTGCTGCTGCTGCTGCTGCTGCTGCTGCTGCTGCTGCTGCTGCTGCTGCTGCTGCTGCTGCTGCTGCTGCTGCTGCTGCTGCTGCTGCTGCTGCTGCTGCTGCTGCTGCTGCTGCTGCTGCTGCTGCTGCTGCTGCTGCTGCTGCTGCTGCTGCTGCTGCTGCTGCTGCTGCTGCTGCTGCTGCTGCTGCTGCTGCTGCTGCTGCTGCTGCTGCTGCTGCTGCTGCTGCTGCTGCTGCTGCTGCTGCTGCTGCTGCTGCTGCTGCTGCTGCTGCTGCTGCTGCTGCTGCTGCTGCTGCTGCTGCTGCTGCTGCTGCTGCTGCTGCTGCTGCTGCTGCTGCTGCTGCTGCTGCTGCTGCTGCTGCTGCTGCTGCTGCTGCTGCTGCTGCTGCTGCTGCTGCTGCTGCTGCTGCTGCTGCTGCTGCTGCTGCTGCTGCTGCTGCTGCTGCTGCTGCTGCTGCTGCTGCTGCTGCTGCTGCTGCTGCTGCTGCTGCTGCTGCTGCTGCTGCTGCTGCTGCTGCTGCTGCTGCTGCTGCTGCTGCTGCTGCTGCTGCTGCTGCTGCTGCTGCTGCTGCTGCTGCTGCTGCTGCTGCTGCTGCTGCTGCTGCTGCTGCTGCTGCTGCTGCTGCTGCTGCTGCTGCTGCTGCTGCTGCTGCTGCTGCTGCTGCTGCTGCTGCTGCTGCTGCTGCTGCTGCTGCTGCTGCTGCTGCTGCTGCTGCTGCTGCTGCTGCTGCTGCTGCTGCTGCTGCTGCTGCTGCTGCTGCTGCTGCTGCTGCTGCTGCTGCTGCTGCTGCTGCTGCTGCTGCTGCTGCTGCTGCTGCTGCTGCTGCTGCTGCTGCTGCTGCTGCTGCTGCTGCTGCTGCTGCTGCTGCTGCTGCTGCTGCTGCTGCTGCTGCTGCTGCTGCTGCTGCTGCTGCTGCTGCTGCTGCTGCTGCTGCTGCTGCTGCTGCTGCTGCTGCTGCTGCTGCTGCTGCTGCTGCTGCTGCTGCTGCTGCTGCTGCTGCTGCTGCTGCTGCTGCTGCTGCTGCTGCTGCTGCTGCTGCTGCTGCTGCTGCTGCTGCTGCTGCTGCTGCTGCTGCTGCTGCTGCTGCTGCTGCTGCTGCTGCTGCTGCTGCTGCTGCTGCTGCTGCTGCTGCTGCTGCTGCTGCTGCTGCTGCTGCTGCTGCTGCTGCTGCTGCTGCTGCTGCTGCTGCTGCTGCTGCTGCTGCTGCTGCTGCTGCTGCTGCTGCTGCTGCTGCTGCTGCTGCTGCTGCTGCTGCTGCTGCTGCTGCTGCTGCTGCTGCTGCTGCTGCTGCTGCTGCTGCTGCTGCTGCTGCTGCTGCTGC
This sequence comes from Amblyomma maculatum, assembly GCF_055883805.1. NCBI lineage: Eukaryota > Metazoa > Arthropoda > Arachnida > Ixodida > Ixodidae > Amblyomma > Amblyomma maculatum. The sequence goes on along the minus strand of NC_139351.1, from coordinate 63,710,854 downwards.
TGCTGCTGCTGCTGCTGCTGCTGCTGCTGCTGCTGCTGCTGCTGCTGCTGCTGCTGCTGCTGCTGCTGCTGCTGCTGCTGCTGCTGCTGCTGCTGCTGCTGCTGCTGCTGCTGCTGCTGCTGCTGCTGCTGCTGCTGCTGCTGCTGCTGCTGCTGCTGCTGCTGCTGCTGCTGCTGCTGCTGCTGCTGCTGCTGCTGCTGCTGCTGCTGCTGCTGCTGCTGCTGCTGCTGCTGCTGCTGCTGCTGCTGCTGCTGCTGCTGCTGCTGCTGCTGCTGCTGCTGCTGCTGCTGCTGCTGCTGCTGCTGCTGCTGCTGCTGCTGCTGCTGCTGCTGCTGCTGCTGCTGCTGCTGCTGCTGCTGCTGCTGCTGCTGCTGCTGCTGCTGCTGCTGCTGCTGCTGCTGCTGCTGCTGCTGCTGCTGCTGCTGCTGCTGCTGCTGCTGCTGCTGCTGCTGCTGCTGCTGCTGCTGCTGCTGCTGCTGCTGCTGCTGCTGCTGCTGCTGCTGCTGCTGCTGCTGCTGCTGCTGCTGCTGCTGCTGCTGCTGCTGCTGCTGCTGCTGCTGCTGCTGCTGCTGCTGCTGCTGCTGCTGCTGCTGCTGCTGCTGCTGCTGCTGAACGAGCTGCCAGAGCAGAGGCCCAGCGGCGTCGCCGCCAGAATCCAGAGCAGTAAGCGAGGCTGAAGCAGAAGCTCATCGCCTCCGTCGAGAACACCCTGCCGTTCGCACCGCCGAAGCGGAGGCTCATCGCCACCGTCGAGAGCAACCAGGTGTAAGCGAGGCTGAAGCAGAAGAGCTCATCGCCGCCGCCGAGAAGGGAGTCTTTGTTAAAGGAGTATGTGTGAAAAAAAAATTCTGTGATAGCGCATACATGTGTTGCTCGATTTCTTTGCCTCAATCTATCGAAAAGTTGAGACAGCTTATTTGCTGCGCTCAAATTTCTCATTAGGAAGTAACTTAATCGTCGGTGATTTTTTTTTTGTTTTTTTAGAATGTGCATTTGCGAGAAGAATGTGGCGGCTCGCATAAAGGATGTGTAACGTCCACACCGCAGCCGTGGCCTAGTAGTTAGAGCGCCCGTCTCGGCTGCGGGAGGTGGTTAGTTCGAAACCTACCGCCGGACACCCACCGGTAAAAATGGGAACAAGCGTCCCCCGGCCTGGCGCTCGGCTTTTCCAGGGGTGTGCGTTTGGGAGAAGCTCCGTAAACCCCGCTGCGCGCCCCTCCTCCGCAGTGGGCCCAAACCCAGTTTCGAACCTCGCAGCCTGCACAGGTGGTTCTGTTTGTCTTGCAAAGGTACTTCCTTTGACCCTCACCTGAAGAGCTCCCTTAGAGCCTTAGCTGCAGCAGTCCTAAAAAAAACAAAAAGGGCCACATAATGGGCTGTTGCCGCGCAAGGCGGACTTATTGTTGTCCGATGGCGGACTAATCACTGCCACATCGGCGCAACTATTTGGGCCGTGACCCCTTTTCACAAGCATTTCACCCCAGAAGAGCCGAGCACCAGGCCGGGGGAAAGCTTGTACCCATTTTAAAACCGGTGGGTAACCGGCGGCACCAGGGATCGAACCCGGTACCTCCCGAATGCGAGGCGAAGCAGAACAGTCGCATTACATGCCTACGCATGGAGCCCCAGCTCAGACTGGACTGAACTCTCTTGGATCCCGTCTCATTTTACACCTTCACTAAACAAAGTAATAGGGGCGGTCATTTTCAGAGGCCAGCCCCACACATCAACTGTCCAATAAGGAAATATGCTAGATGAGCACAGCCCCATGGGTTGGCCTCAGTCTCTAGCCCAGGGCCATACTAGCAATACAAATTACAAACAAACAAAGCACAGCGAAACTCTTTGCCCTGTGAGGACGTCGAATCCTCTCCTTTCGGGAAACTTTCTTCCCGCTTGTCTCCCGCACACAGTCGCCTCATCCACGCTGCCGCTGCTGGCTGAATCCTTTCCACAGTGCACTGCCCCGCGCCACCCGTGTTTACCGCTACGAGCAACGACATGGAAAGGGAAAGATCAACCAGCCGCCATTCTGCAGGCCTGGCGCCGGATTAAAGGGGAGCTTCTGGCTTGCCCGCTCTGAGCACAATACCCGAATCAACTCCTGAATGCTTCTTCAGGCGCTCTTTTGTCGCATCTGCAGACAGGATAAACTTCCCTTCGCACTGCTCAAAGTCGCAGTGTAAAAAAAGAGGGCCGAAGGGTCATTTGGGTGCTCGCTACCGGCCAGTATGAACGGTGCCATACATGCGAGCACCCAGGAGCACGTTCCGCTACGCATGTTCCAATGAATGACCTTCCGGCTAAAACGGTCCCGCAAATCCGGCGCCGACGGTCCTGTCGGCTCTCCCCACCCGCGGCACGCTTGTAGAAGGGGAGCCGCTTTTACAATACCAGAACTAGACAGGCGGGTGGCGGCGCCGTGCAGAGACGCGCACCTGCAAGTGATTATCCTTGGGCGCGGCCCTACACTCCCCAATAAATTCTCTGTACTGTCTCGTACTCTACTTTTTCCCCTTTTTAGGAGAGATGTTGAAGTCTTAACACGTGCATGATGTGTGCTTTCTAGCTTAGCATTAGTGCAATGGTCGTTGACAGGACGGTTCTGCAGCTTGTATATAATTGTTTGATATAGCGTTGGACAGTGTGCATTGTATATTGTGTGCATTGTGTGGATCAGCGGACGCTACCGAGGGCTTCAACGCTTGAAGCTCTTCGCGGACAATGCTAGCTACAGAGCCGACCATCGGCTGTGGAGCACCGAAAAGCTTCTGGAGCTCTTCGCGTACAACTGAGCGGATGATGTCGCGTAGGTTCGGGGTAGCCCCGAAGGCCGAAAATGGCTCCACAACCGAAGCGGCGACCACCGGCCTGTCGTAAGTGGTAGACCGCTGCTGGAGCATCCTCTCTATTGTGACAGCTTCCGAAAGAAACTCAGCAACAGTCCTTGGTGGATTACGCACGAGGCCAGCGAACAGTTGCTCTTTAATACTGTGCATAAGGTGGCGCACCTTTCTTCGGTCATGGCCGGGTCAGAACGTCGGAAGAGCCGGGTCATGTCCTCCACATACATGGTCACAGTCTCATTTGGCATCTGTATACGAGACTGTAGAGCCCTTTCTGCGCGTTCTCGCCGATCCGCGCTGGTATAGGTCTCACGAATTCGTCGGCAGAACACACGCCATGATGTTAGGGCGTCTTCTCGGTTCTCGTACCAAGTACGAGCGCCATTTTCCAGGCTGAAGAAGACATTTCGAAGCTTGGCGGCGTCGTCCCATTGATTAAACGAGGCGACCCGTTCAAATTGGATAAGCCAGTCTTCGACGTCTTCGCTCTGACTGCCGTGGAAGGGCTGAGGCAGTCGTGGATTTTGCAGGGTGTAGTAAGTTGGAGTTCCTTGCATAGCCGGTCGAGGGGCGCCTGCGGTGTTGAACTCCAACGGCCCGTGCTCAGGTGGTAGGCCTAGGTTCCTCCGGCTAGCGCGGTGAACAGGAGTGTCGATTGGCACAGGACCTGAATCCTGGGTATGCGGAGGAGTTCGGGACATATACTGGGATCGATACCCAGCACCTCCACCAAAATATGTCACGGACAACAGGGCTAGATGTGACTAAGACGACGGAACGAAGCTCAACCAGCAGGCAAAGTTCTGCGCACAGCACGCGAGACAACTTCGGCGTCCTTTTCTTCCAGGTGCCACCTAAAAACATCTGGGACACCAGGTGGCAATATAATGTGTATACGAGCATGTATCACCAGCTTTTGGAGTTAACTTTTCAGCAGTTGTGTCTAAAGCACGAGTGGGACTCGCCTCAATCAAAAGAAGTCCATTGTTATGGCCTTGAACACGACCGCCTCACCTACCGCTATCCAATCAATATCTGTTACACGCGAGATACGTATCCTCGGATATTTATTCGATTCCGCTGGACCAGCGCCCAGAAATTGGAATAGGGTTGAAGAGCAACTAAGCATCCACAATCTTGGCGCTCTAAACTGTCCCCTGACTGTGCAGGCCACCATCATCAAGACAATGCTGATTTCCACCCACAGCTTAGTTGCCAGCATCCTTGACATCCCCCCCCCCCCAGACAAGAAAAACATATATACCGCTTTTTGTGGCAGGGCGCTCCCGATAAGGTAAAGCGAGCCATAGTCTCCTTCCCAGTTTCAAAAGGTGGCCTGGGGCAGCCCGATCTCTATATTGTCGCAAGGGCTCTGCACATCAAATTGACATTCAGAGCCGTCGAATGCGACATGCCGCTAACAAAAAAGATGGCTTCGTACTATCTGTCGACACGGCTGCGAACATTCACTGAGAAGGCCCTACACCACAACACCCCGTATGCAGGGTCACCCCAATCATTTTACCGAACCGCAGCCACGGACGTACCACGGATACCCACGGAGAGTACCTAGAGGAAAACTCGAATGACGAATTGACCCACGAACCATGCCCCTGAAAGCTATAATCAATATGATCACCCCTCCGCTCCCTGCCCGCCTATCAAGATACATGCTACGCGCAGAAAGACCCAGTTGGCAGTACATCACCGCCCACTTCCTCGATGCACGCCGAGCCTGCCTGATGTGGTTGTTCGCAAGAGGCATCTTACCAATCAGACGTGGCGCGCATTCGTCCTTGCGACGTCGGGAAATATTGACCTATGTCTTTTTTGGCTCGAGAGAAAGCGGAACACATCTTTCTGGACTGCCTAATTCCCGCAGCACTCCTAGAGCGTCTGAGAGATAGTTATGTTCGGCCTGCCCGGGATCCCATACCCCACCATGCGCTACTTCAAGCCGCTTCCAAAAGAAAAGCGCTAGGAGTTTGTCTTGATATTGCCATAGGTCAACTGTCCGGTGGGGTTGGCCCGCTGCAAAGCGGCCTACTCGAACAAGACTCCAAGCCTCCATGAAGTGAAGGCCAAAATCAGAAAAGAACTATAGTTTCACCTAGAGAGAGAGAGAGACGCTAACTGGGGGACAAGACGTTTTTAGAAGAAAGGCGACCCTCTATGGTGATCTTCAAAGAAGAAAACGAAAAACTAGAACTTAGATATAGGAAGATTTGCTTGCGTCAAGCATCCACCCACAGGGGTGGTGCGGACGTGGTGTATATGCACTGCGACCGCGCCCCGGTAGAAACACGTCGGATTGCACGAGCCCTTGGCTGGGAGAAGACCCCTCTCCGAAACAAAAAATCCCCCAAACCTTATGATCCGGGAGGCCTTGCCTGGGGTATCCGTAGGATGATGATGGTCGCATGTTGAGGTCTTTACCCTCACAGGAGTATCGCACCTAGTGCATCCTTCTTTCCATCTTCTCTATTATCTCGGCTAACATCTGGCGGGGGTACCAGTCTACGTCCCAATTTATAATGGTCGATGATTTCCCAGTAAATTTGCAGACGCTCATCGTATGCCTAGTGTTCGGGGGCTCGACGGCTACCCCGAAGTAGAGAGCTAGGATTAGCACATGAGCCGCCTCGTTACCAGGGGCGGCAGCATGAGCGGGTGTCCAAATTAACTGAATTTTAATACTCGGTGTCCTTTGGTTGATAAATTTGGCTGCCACCAGCGATATCCTCTCCTTTCCAAAATTTTGGATGGCAGTTTTGCTGTCGTTAATTATGAACTTGGCTTCCGTTCTTACACAAGCTAGCGCTATCGCAACTTCCTCCACAGTTTCTATGTTGCGGCCTCAGATGGCTGCCGCTGATACTGGCGCCCCTCGGTCATCGATTACCGAGACTACCGCCGCACCTGTTCTGCTACTTGCCGCATCAACACAGACTATTTCCTTCGCTGCCATGTTATTGAACTATTGCTCTAGAGTTTCGGCTCGCTTAGCCCTTCTTTCGACAAGAAATTCTGGATGAATGTTTTTTGGGAAGGGGGGACTACCAAGGCTTTCCTGTTTTCCCTACTAATTGTGACTTTTTTTGAACTCCTCTGTCTGGGTTAAGGCCTACTTTTGCAAGAATCACCCTGTCCGTCTCGGTCATGCAGAGTCTCCCTAACTGGGAGACTCGCACTGCCTCTGCCTATTCTGCTCAGGTACGGTGGCTAGAATAGCTCAGGTGTTATGCACCCTGAGCAGTCGTTCGCTCGAGGAACCTGTGGGCAGTCGTAGCGCCTTCTTAACGCATCTTCGGATCAGGCAGTCTAATTTCTCCTTTTCTCCGGCCTTTGATGTGCAGATAGGGCGTGGCGTAACTGGTTCTGTTTATTGCGTACGCCTGGATTAGTTTTAGTAAATTTCTCTCACGAGGCCTCTTCGTTTAGTGGTGACCCTCCTCAAGAGCCCGAGACATTGCATTGCGCAACCAGGACCTCTCCGTTATGGCCGTGAGATTGGATGACCATCTCCAGAGTACTGATCTGATCTACTTTAGGCACCAGTTTACCCTCAACCTGAATATGGCACTCCCCGCTATTCTTGCAGCGAAGGTACTTTCGGTTATACACTAACTCCGATTTTTGCGGGGAGCATGAAAGTTCCCTTTCTGCCGCGTAATCGAGAATGATGTCGGTCGCTGCCTGCAGGCGTTCCTCCGTACTCGCATCGCTCTCCTGGTTAACACAGAGGTTGATATCGTCCGCACAGATGCTAACATTTGGCCCCTTGATTTGGTTAAGTTTACCCGGGAGGCCTCTCATCGCCATGTTGAATAGGAAAGACGATAGCACTGAGCCCTGCGGCGTGCCTTTGCTTCCTAACTCTATCGTGGGAGATTCTAAATTTTGAAATTTCATGCAGGCTTTTCTGCCCGATAAAAAGTCTTTTATGTAGTTGTACATTCGCTCCCCTACTCCGAGCACTTCGAGCCCTTCGAGGATAGCCTCGTGCCTTACATTGTCCAAGGCCTTGGTGAGGTCTCTGCCCAGGATCACATTGGCGTCTTTCGATCGCGAGTCTATGATATCATGTTTTAGTCGGAGCATTACGTCATGCGTGCACAAATGTGGTCGGAAACCGAACATCTCGTGCGGCCTCAGGTCGTTTTGCTCCTTGAAGCCCGTTAACCTCGTCTGGACTACGTGCTCCAGCAAATATCTTATGCATGATGTTAGAGAAATTGGTCTTAAATTTTCCAATTGCGGGGGTTTGCCCGGTCTGGGTGATAGTACTGTTTGCCGTTTTCCATTGATCTGGCAACTGGCTCGTTTCCCAAACGTTTCCAAAGAACTCTGTTAGAAGACTAATATAGTCATCATCCAGATTTCTTGGAATTTTATTGGTGATCCCATCGAGGCCTAGCTGAGGCTGATTTAGTTTTCAGTCTTACAATTTCTGCCCACACCTCTACCTCCATGATGGGGGCGCCAAGCGCCTCGTTTTGCGCGCCACCGTAGGTCGGGAAGGGGACGCTGGTTGTCTGCAACGTACATTCTTACTAACTTATAAACACCGCGTCGTCTCCTTCGAAGGGGTATTTCACTTTTGCCGATCTTATTCCCGATTGAGTTTTTGAATTTATTGGGTCCAGCAAATACCGGAGCATGCCCCACGTCTTGGAGAGATTCATGCCTCCCTCCATTTTGTCGCATCTGCTGAACCAGATTTATTCGCACAATTTGATCGCGTAGCTTTCGCCAACCCATGGACCAAGCGGAAAGCTAGCTGAGACCGGAAAAACCCAAGCTTCAAAATCGGGCCTTCCAGGCTAAACCTAAAAATGATAAGAAAGACTAGGAAGTCGAAATTCTTAAAAAAGGTTTTGGGAGTTTAAGGGGGTGATTAAAAAGCTAACGCAAAATCAAAATTCGAAAAGCAGCTGTAAAGCAAGGGCCTCCCACTCCCGCGAAGCAGCTGCCGCCAGCTCAGCCAGTCGCCCCGTCATTAGCGGCGCCACCGGCTAAAGGGGACGAGCAAATGATGACTGAGGCATCTTGCCCGCCCCTGGTGAAACGCAAAATTAATGAGGCGACCCGTTCCAAGCACTCGAAAATAGGCTTTGACGAAAAAATGAATTCATTCATGAGCCAAATGACCAAATTCATGAACCAAATTCACAGCCAGGTACAGGCACTTGCAGGGGAATTGCAGAGAGGTCAAACCGAGCTCATAGCCGTCAAGACGTGGCAGCAGAATGTCGAGCAAACCCTAGAGCACCTGCAAAATGTCCAGGCACGTAAATGAAAACCAAACTTGGCAGTGGAACTGTAGCTGCTTCCAGCGCAAGAGAGCGCTGCTGCAGCAATACCTTCCATTCATAACTGAGACCCGCCTTGCAATCGCCCTTCAGGAAACAGGGAAAGGAGCCAAACTAATTGGATACCAGGCATTAAATAGCGATAGAGGCGAGATATCGACGCTGGCTACCTTTGTGAAGTGCAACGTAGCGGTGATGGGAAACGATTTGAATTCAAGAGATATCGAGAACGTACGTCTCGAAATACTAACGGCAGAAAGAAGGATACCAGTCTATTCCTTCTTAACATATATAGCTAAATCAGGCAAAAGAAAATTAGAGGTAAGGCCTGTTGCCCAAAGCCATCAAGGCGGGCGGGAATAATCCTTTGCTGATCGTCGGTGACTTTTTAATTTTCTGTCGACGTGTTGCGCGGTAGTCGGAGCGCTGTCATAGGCTTTGCGTAGCAGAGCATCCGCTTGTTGCATTAAGGCGAAAGCCTTTAATGCCTCATGTTTGTCGACAGGAGGTTCTCCTGAGAGGTGTCACGCCTTCGAGAGCCATAGTTAAAAAAATTCCTTAAAGCTTGCTCCATCGAGAATCAAACATTCATCCCTTGGATTTATAGCCAGGTTCTTTACCACTAGCGCCACATCCAGGATTGTGAAACGCTTTTCATATTCCCCTCGGCCACCGTAAGGATGATAACGGGATTTTGCAAATGACAGATACTGCGCCTTTCCTTTCCTGTAAACCAATTATATATAGAGCGCCGATGAACTTTGATATGTTCAATCAAATGCTGGTTGTGTTCGACAAGGAGCGCGCAATGTACGGTCACGACAGGTCAAGGCGTCCGATTAAGGCGTCCGTGCGGCGCCTTTCATTTGCAGCTTCATCGAACGCGGCACCACTCAGCGAACAGATGCAGATCCATTTGTCTAGGAGGCGTTAGTACAGCACGCATCAGCGGCGTTGAAAATTGATTTAAAGGATAGAAAAGGCGCAGTATCTACCACAATAATTCGCAGACACATGTACCACGCCGTAAAGGAAGGGAGGAAGGTGGGAGAGAAAGAAGAGAGGGAGATAGAGGTGCATTAGTGGAGGGCTACGGTACACCGCGATATAATGGCTTTTGTCTCACCGCACTACAGTGGTGTAAAGTACCCTATGAAATTTTTTGCGGATGTCTCTCACGTTCGCCTTAAACTATATTGCATTTGGAAGTAACAGCCATTTACTGAGGGGCACTGCAATAATAATAATAATAATTGGTTTTCAATAAAGAAAGGCGCTGTATATGCCACACTTGTTCTGTGGACACCTGCACCGCGTCCTAAAGAAATATAGGAAGGTTGGAATGAATGAACCAAGAGAGAAAGAGGAGTCGTAGTGGAGCGCTAGGGAGTAATTTCGACCACCTGGGGATTTTCAACGTGCGTCGACATCGCACAGCACGGCAACTGCACGCGCGGGAGACGTAACGAACAATGCCCGAACATAACCAAGCAAACACTAAAGAAAGCCAATTCTTCAATTGCATTTTGTTAAATCTACGAGTTATAAGGATGACAAGAATTAACCCCAATGTGGATGGAGACAAAATGAAAGCGAAATTAATTTTACAGAGAATCTGCATTTAAACCATCTCCTTACCTACGCAGCCGATTTCTTGCTAGATTTCACAACCGTTGCGTGTTTTCAGGAGGGTAGTACTGGCGTTTCGAAGTAATGCAACACAGGCACTGCGTTTCGCGTTGACCTTTTGTTGAAGGCATAAAGCCTCAATTTAATCGATGAACCTATCAGACGTATTTCAAAGGTGCATCGGCTGACCACTTCCTCCGGAGGCACGGGCAGAACCATGCACTCCGTTCGGTTTCTCCGCCCTTTAAACGATGAAGAGCTCGGGGTATAATGAATAAAGCGTTAAGGGCAGGCACTGCATTTCGCGATGTACCTTTTGTTGAAGGCATAAAGCCTCAATTTAATCGATGAACCTATCAGACGTATTTCAAAGGTGCATCGGCTGACCACTTCCTCCGGACGCACGGTAAGAACCATGCACTCCGTTCGGTTTCTCCGCCCTTTAAACGATGAAGAGCTCGGGGTATAATGAATAAAGCGTTAAGGGCAGGCACTGCATTTCGCGATGTACCTTTTGTTGAAGGCATAAAGGCTCAATTTAATCGATGAACCCATCAGACGTATTTCAAAGGTGCATCGGCTGACCACTTCCTCCGGACTAACGGGCAGAACTATGCACTCCGTTCGGTTTCTCCGCCCTTTAAACGATGAAGATCTCGGGGTATAATGAATAAAGCGTTAAGGGCAGGCACTGCATTTCGCGATGTACCTTTTGTTGAAGGCATAAAGGCTCAATTTAATCGATGAACCCATCAGACGTATTTCAAAGGTGCATCGGCTGACTACTTCCTCCGGACTAACGGGCAGAACCATGCACTCCGTTCGGTTTCTCCGCCCTTTAAACGATGAAGATCTCGGGGTATAATGAATAAAGCGTTAATGGCAGGCACTGCATTTCACAATGTACCTTTTGTTGAAGGCATAAATGCTCAATTTAATCGATGAACCCATCAGAGGTATTTCAAAGGTGCATCGGCTGACCCCTTCCTCTGGATGCACGGGCAGAATCATGCACTCCGTTCGGCTTCTCCGCCCTTTAGACGGTGAAGAGCTCGGGGTATAATCAAAAAAGCGTTAAGGGCAGGCACTGCATTTCGCGATGTACCTTTTCTTGAAGGCATAAAGGCTCAATTTAATCGATGAACCCATCAGACGTATTACAAAGGTGCATCGGCTGACCACTTCCTCCGGACTAACGGGCAGAACCATGCACTCCGTTCGGCTTCTCCGCCCTTTAGACGGTGAAGAGCTCGGGGTATAATCAATAAAGCGTTAAGGGCAGGCACTGCATTTCGCGATGTACCTTTTGTTGAAGGCATAAAAGCTCAATTTAATCGATGAACCCATCAGAGGTATTTCAAAGGTGCATCGGCTGACCACTTCCTCTGGATGCACGGGCAGAATCATGCACTCCGTTCGGCTTCTTAGCCCTTTAGACGGTGAAGATATCGGGGTATATTCAATAAAGCATTAAGGGCAGGCACTGCATTTCGCGATGTACCTTTTGTTGAAGGCATAAAGGCTCAATTTAGTCGATGAACCCATCATAGGTATTTCAAAGGTGCATCGGCTGACCACTTCCTCTGGATGCACGGGCAGAATCATGCACTCCGTTCGGCTTCTCCGCCCTTTAGACGGTGAAGAGCTCGGGGTATAATCAATAAAGCGTTAAGGGCAGGCACTGCATTTCGCGATGTACCTTTTGTTGAAGGCATAAAGGCTCAATTTAATCGATGAACCCATCAGAGGTATTTCAAAGGTGGATCGGCTGACCACTTCCTCTGGATGCACTGGCAGAATCATGCACTCGGTTCGGCTTCTCCGCCCTTTAGACGGTGAAGAGCTCGGGGTAGAATCATTAAAGCGTTAAGGGCAGGCACTGCATTTCGCGATGTACCTTTTGTTGAAGGCATAAAGGCTCAATTTAATCGATGAACCCATCATAGGTATTTCAAAGATGCATCGGCTGACCACTTCCTCTGGACGCACGGGCAGAACCATGCACTCCGTTCGGCTTCTCCGCCCTTTAGACGGTGAAGAGCTCGGGGTATAATCAATAAAGCGTTAAGGGCAGGCACTGCATTTCGCGATGTACCTTTTGTTGAAGGCATAAAAGCTCAATTTAATCGATGAACCCATCAGAGGTATTTCAAAGGTGCATCGGCTGACCACTTCCTCTGGATGCACGGGCAGAATCATGCACTCCGTTCGGCTTCTTAGCCCTTTAGACGGTGAAGATATCGGGGTATATTCAATAAAGCATTAAGGGCAGGCACTGCATTTCGCGATGTACCTTTTGTTGAAGGCATAAAGGCTCAATTTAGTCGATGAACCCATCATAGGTATTTCAAAGGTGCATCGGCTGACCACTTCCTCTGGACGCACGGGCAGAACCATGCACTCCGTTTGGCTTCTCCGCCCTTTAGACGGTGAAGAGCTCGGGGTATAATCAATAAAGCGTTAAGGGCAGGCACTGCATTTCGCGATGTACCTTTTGTTGAAGGCATAAAAGCTCAATTTAATCGATGAACCCATCAGAGGTGTTTCAAAGGTGCATCGGCTGACCACTTCCTCTGGATGCACGGGCAGAATCATGCACTCCGTTCGGCTTCTTAGCCCTTTAGACGGTGAAGATATCGGGGTATATTCAATAAAGCATTAAGGGCAGGCACTGCATTTCGCGATGTGCCTTTTGTTGAAGGCATAAAGGCTCAATTTAGTCGATGAACCCATCATGGGTATTTCAAAGGTGCATCGGCTGACAACTTCCTCTGGATGCATGGACAGAATCAAGCACTCCGTTCGGCTTCTCCGCCCTTTAGACGGTGAAGTGCTCGGGGTATAATCAATAAAGCGTTAAGGGCAGGCACTACATTTCGCGATGTACTTTTCGTTGAAGGCATAAAGGCTCAATTTAATCGATGAACCCATCAGAGGTATTTCAAAGGTGCATCGGCTGACCACTTCCTCCGGACTAACGGGCAGAACCATGCACTCCGTTCGGCTTCTCCGCCCTTTAGACGGTGAAGAGCTCGGGGTATAATCAATAAAGCGTTAAGGGCAGGCACTGCATTTCGCGATGTACCTTTTGTTGAAGGCATAAAAGCTCAATTTAATCGATGAACCCATCAGAGGTATTTCAAAGGTGCATCGGCTGACCACTTCCTCTGGATGCACGGGCAGAATCATGCACTCCGTTCGGCTTCTTAGCCCTTTAGACGGTGAAGATATCGGGGTATATTCAATAAAGCATTAAGGGCAGGCACTGCATTTCGCGATGTACCTTTTGTTGAAGGCATAAAGGCTCAATTTAGTCGATGAACCCATCATAGGTATTTCAAAGGTGCATCGGCTGACCACTTCCTCTGGATGCACGGGCAGAATCATGCACTCCGTTCGGCTTCTCCGCCCTTTAGACGGTGAAGAGCTCGGGGTATAATCAATAAAGCGTTAAGGGCAGGCACTGCATTTCGCGATGTACCTTTTGTTGAAGGCATAAAGGCTCAATTTAATCGATGAACCCATCAGAGGTATTTCAAAGGTGGATCGGCTGACCACTTCCTCTGGATGCACTGGCAGAATCATGCACTCCGTTCGGCTTCTCCGCCCTTTAGACGGTGAAGAGCTCGGGGTAGAATCATTAAAGCGTTAAGGGCAGGCACTGCATTTCGCGATGTACCTTTTGTTGAAGGCATAAAGGCTCAATTTAATCGATGAACCCATCATAGGTATTTCAAAGATGCATCGGCTGACCACTTCCTCTGGACGCACGGGCAGAACCATGCACTCCGTTCGGCTTCTCCGCCCTTTAGACGGTGAAGAGCTCGGGGTATAATCAATAAAGCGTTAAGGGCAGGCACTGCATTCCGCGATGTACCTTTTGTTGAAGGCATAAAAGCTCAATTTAATCGATGAACCCATCAGAGGTATTTCAAAGGTGCATCGGCTGACCACTTCCTCTGGATGCACGGGCAGAATCATGCACTCCGTTCGGCTTCTTAGCCCTTTAGACGGTGAAGATATCGGGGTATATTCAATAAAGCATTAAGGGCAGGCACTGCATTTCGCGATGTACCTTTTGTTGAAGGCATAAAGGCTCAATTTAGTCGATGAACTCATCATAGGTATTTCAAAGGTGCATCGGCTGACCACTTCCTCTGGACGCACGGGCAGAACCATGCACTCCGTTTGGCTTCTCCGCCCTTTAGACGGTGAAGAGCTCGGGGTATAATCAATAAAGCGTTAAGGGCAGGCACTGCATTTCGCGATGTACCTTTTGTTGAAGGCATAAAAGCTCAATTTAATCGATGAACCCATCAGAGGTGTTTCAAAGGTGCATCGGCTGACCACTTCCTCTGGATGCACGGGCAGAATCATGCACTCCGTTCGGCTTCTTAGCCCTTTAGACGGTGAAGATATCGGGGTATATTCAATAAAGCATTAAGGGCAGGCACTGCATTTCGCGATGTGCCTTTTGTTGAAGGCATAAAGGCTCAATTTAGTCGATGAACCCATCATGGGTATTTCAAAGGTGCATCGGCTGACTACTTCCTCTGGATGCATGGACAGAATCAAGCAATCCGTTCGGCTTCTCCGCCCTTTAGACGGTGAAGTGCTCGGGGTATAATCAATAAAGCGTTAAGGGCAGGCACTACATTTCGCGATGTACTTTTCGTTGAAGGCATAAAGGCTCAATTTAATCGATGAACCCATCAGAGGTATTTCAAAGGTGCATCGGCTGACCACTTCCTCCGGACGCACGGGCAGAACCATGCACTCCGTTCGGCTTCTCCGCCCTTTAGACGGTGAAGAGCTCGGGGTATAATCAATAAAGCGTTAAGGGCAGGCACTGCATTTCGCGATGTACCTTTTGTTGAAGTCATAAAGGCTCAATTTAATCGATGAACCCATCAGAGGTATTTCAAAGGTGCACAGGCTGACAACTTTCTCTGGATGCATGGACAGAATCAAGCACTCCGTTCGGCTTCTCCGCCCTTTAGACGGTGAAGTGCTCGGGGTATAATCAATAAAGCGTTAAGGGCAGGCACTACATTTCGCGATGTACTTTTCGTTGAAGGCATAAAGGCTCAATTTAATCGATGAACCCATCAGAGGTATTTCAAAGGTGCATCGGCTGACCACTTCCTCCGGACTAACGGGCAGAACCATGCACTCCGTTCGGCTTCTCCGCCCTTTAGACGGTGAAGAGCTCGGGGTATAATCAATAAAGCGTTAAGGGCAGGCACTGCATTTCGCGATGTACCTTTTGTTGAAGGCATAAAAGCTCAATTTAATCGATGAACCCATCAGAGGTATTTCAAAGGTGCATCGGCTGACCACTTCCTCTGGATGCACGGGCAGAATCATGCACTCCGTTCGGCTTCTTAGCCCTTTAGACGGTGAAGATATCGGGGTATATTCAATAAAGCATTAAGGGCAGGCACTGCATTTCGCGATGTACCTTTTGTTGAAGGCATAAAGGCTCAATTTAGTCGATGAACCCATCATAGGTATTTCAAAGGTGCATCGGCTGACCACTTCCTCTGGATGCACGGGCAGAATCATGCACTCCGTTCGGCTTCTCCGCCCTTTAGACGGTGAAGAGCTCGGGGTATAATCAATAAAGCGTTAAGGGCAGGCACTGCATTTCGCGATGTACCTTTTGTTGAAGGCATAAAGGCTCAATTTAATCGATGAACCCATCAGAGGTATTTCAAAGGTGGATCGGCTGACCACTTCCTCTGGATGCACTGGCAGAATCATGCACTCCGTTCGGCTTCTCCGCCCTTTAGACGGTGAAGAGCTCGGGGTAGAATCATTAAAGCGTTAAGGGCAGGCACTGCATTTCGCGATGTACCTTTTGTTGAAGGCATAAAGGCTCAATTTAATCGATGAACCCATCATAGGTATTTCAAAGATGCATCGGCTGACCACTTCCTCTGGACGCACGGGCAGAACCATGCACTCCGTTCGGCTTCTCCGCCCTTTAGACGGTGAAGAGCTCGGGGTATAATCAATAAAGCGTTAAGGGCAGGCACTGCATTCCGCGATGTACCTTTTGTTGAAGGCATAAAAGCTCAATTTAATCGATGAACCCATCAGAGGTATTTCAAAGGTGCATCGGCTGACCACTTCCTCTGGATGCACGGGCAGAATCATGCACTCCGTTCGGCTTCTTAGCCCTTTAGACGGTGAAGATATCGGGGTATATTCAATAAAGCATTAAGGGCAGGCACTGCATTTCGCGATGTACCTTTTGTTGAAGGCATAAAGGCTCAATTTAGTCGATGAACTCATCATAGGTATTTCAAAGGTGCATCGGCTGACCACTTCCTCTGGACGCACGGGCAGAACCATGCACTCCGTTTGGCTTCTCCGCCCTTTAGACGGTGAAGAGCTCGGGGTATAATCAATAAAGCGTTAAGGGCAGGCACTGCATTTCGCGATGTACCTTTTGTTGAAGGCATAAAAGCTCAATTTAATCGATGAACCCATCAGAGGTGTTTCAAAGGTGCATCGGCTGACCACTTCCTCTGGATGCACGGGCAGAATCATGCACTCCGTTCGGCTTCTTAGCCCTTTAGACGGTGAAGATATCGGGGTATATTCAATAAAGCATTAAGGGCAGGCACTGCATTTCGCGATGTGCCTTTTGTTGAAGGCATAAAGGCTCAATTTAGTCGATGAACCCATCATGGGTATTTCAAAGGTGCATCGGCTGACTACTTCCTCTGGATGCATGGACAGAATCAAGCAATCCGTTCGGCTTCTCCGCCCTTTAGACGGTGAAGTGCTCGGGGTATAATCAATAAAGCGTTAAGGGCAGGCACTACATTTCGCGATGTACTTTTCGTTGAAGGCATAAAGGCTCAATTTAATCGATGAACCCATCAGAGGTATTTCAAAGGTGCATCGGCTGACCACTTCCTCCGGACGCACGGGCAGAACCATGCACTCCGTTCGGCTTCTCCGCCCTTTAGACGGTGAAGAGCTCGGGGTATAATCAATAAAGCGTTAAGGGCAGGCACTGCATTTCGCGATGTACCTTTTGTTGAAGTCATAAAGGCTCAATTTAATCGATGAACCCATCAGAGGTATTTCAAAGGTGCACAGGCTGACAACTTTCTCTGGATGCATGGACAGAATCAAGCACTCCGTTCGGCTTCTCCGCCCTTTAGACGGTGAAGAGCTCGGGGTATAATCAATAAAGCGTTAAGGGCAGGCAATACATTTCGCGATGTACTTTTTGTTGAAGGCATAAAGGCTCAATTTAATCGATGAACCCATCAGAGGTATTTCAAAGGTGCATCGGCTGACCACATCCTCTGGATGCACGGGCAGAATCAAGCACTCCGTTCGGCTTCTCCGCCCTTTAGACGGTGAAGAGCTCTGGGTATAATCAATAAAGCGTTAAGGGCAGGCACTACATTTCGCGATGTACTTTTTGTTGAAGGCATAAAGGCTCAATTTAATCGATGAACCCATCAGAGGTATTTCAAAGGTGCATCGGCTGACCACATCCTCTGGATGTACGGGCAGAATCATGCACTCCGTTCGGCTTCTCCGCCCTTTAGACGGTGAAGAGCTCTGGGTATAATCAATAAAGCGTTAAGGGGAGGCACTGCATTTCGCGATGTACTTTTTGTTGAAGGCATAAAGGCTCAATTTAATCGATGAACCCATCAGAGGTATTTTAAAGGTGCATCGGCTGACCCCTTCCTCTGGATGCACGGGCAGAATCATGCACTCCGTTCGGCTTCTCCGCCCTTTAGACGGTGAAGAGCTCTGGGTATAATCAATAAAGCGTTAAGGGCAGGCACTACATTTCACGATGTACTTTTTGTTGAAGGCATAAAGGCTCAATTTAATCGATGAACCCATCAGCGGTATTGCAAAGGTGTATCGGCTGACCACATCCTCTGGATGCACGGGCAGAATCATGCACTCCGTTCGGCTTCTCCGCCCTTTAGACGGTGAAGAGCTCTGGGTATAATGAATAAAGCGTTAAGGGCAGGCACTACATTTCGCGATGTACTTTTTGTTGAAGGCATAAAGGCTCAATTTAATCGATGAACCCATCAGAGGTATTTCAAAGGTGCATCGGCTGACCCCTTCCTCTGGATGCACGGGCAGAATCATGCACTCCGTTCGGCTTCTCCGCCCTTTAGACGGTGAAGAGCTCTGGGTATAATCAATAAAGCGTTAAAGGCAGGCTCTACATTTCGCGATGTACTTTTTGTTGAAGGCATAAAGGCTCAATTTATTCGATGAACCCATCAGAGGTATTTCAAAGGTGCATCGGCTGAGTACTTCCTCCGGACGCACGGGCAGAATCATGCACTCCGTTCGGCTTCTCCGCCCTTTAGACGGTGAAGAGCTCAGGGTATAATCAATAAAGCGTTAAGGGCAGGCACTACATTTCGCGATGTACTTTTTGTTGAAGGCATAAAGGCTCAATTTAATCGATGAACCCATCAGAGGTATTTCAAAGGTGCATCGGCTGACCACATCCTCTGGATGCACGGGCAGAATCAAGCACTCCGTTCGGCTTCTCCGCCCTTTAGACGGTGAAGAGCTCAGGGTATAATCAATAAAGCGTTAAGGGCAGGCACTACATTTCGCGATGTACTTTTTGTTGAAGGCATAAAGGCTTAATTTAATCGATGAACCCATCAGAGGTATTTCAAAGGTGCATCGGCTGACCACATCCTCTGGATGCACGGGCAGAATCAAGCACTCTGTTCGGCTTCTCCGCCCTTTAGACGGTGAAGAGCTCAGGGTATAATCAATAAAGCGTTAAGGGCAGGCACTACATTTCGCGATGTACTTTTTGTTGAAGGCATAAAGGCTCAATTTAATCGATGAACCCATCAGAGGTATTTCAAAGGTGCATCGGCTGACCACATCCTCTGGATGCACGGGCAGAATCAAGCACTCCGTTCGGCTTCTCCGCCCTTTAGACGGTGAAGAGCTCAGGGTATAATCAATAAAGCGTTAAGGGCAGGCACTACATTTCGCGATGTACTTTTTGTTGAAGGCATAAAGGCTCAATTTAATCGATGAACCCATCAGAGGTATTTCAAAGGTGCATCGGCTGACCACATCCTCTGGATGCACGGGCAGAATCAAGCACTCCGTTCGGCTTCTCCGCCCTTTAGACGGTGAAGAGCTCAGGGTATAATCAATAAAGCGTTAAGGGCAGGCACTACATTTCGCGATGTACTTTTTGTTGAAGGCATAAAGGCTCAATTTAATCGATGAACCCATCAGAGGTATTTCAAAGGTGCATCGGCTGACCACATCCTCTGGATGCACGGGCAGAATCATGCACTCCGTTCGGCTTCTCCGCCCTTTAGACGGTGAAGAGCTCTGGGTATAATCAATAAAGCGTTAAGGGCAGGCACTACATTTCGCGATGTACTTTTTGTTGAAGGCATAAAGGCTCAATTTAATCGACGAACCCATCAGAATTATTTCAAAGGTGCATCGGCTGACTACTACCTCCGGACGCACGGGCAGAATCATGCACTCCGTTCGGCTTCTCCGCCCTTTAGACGGTGAAGAGCTCTGGGTATAATCAATAAAGCGTTAAGGGCAGGCACTACATTTCGCGATGTACTTTTTGTTGAAGGCATAAAGGCTCAATTTAATCGATGAACCCATCAGAGGTATTTCAAAGGTGCATCGGTTGACCACTTCCTCCGGACGCACGGGCAGAATCATGCACTCCGTTCGGCTTCTCCGCCCTTTAGACGGTGAAGAGCTCTGGGTATAATCAATAAAGCGTTAAGGGCAGGCACTACATTTCGCGATGTACTTTTTGTTGAAGGCATAAAGGCTCAATTTAATCGATGAACCCATCAGAGGTATTTCAAAGGTGCATCGGCTGACCACTTCCTCCGGACGCACGGGCAGAATCATGCACTCCGTTCGGCTTCTCCGCCCTTTAGACGGTGAAGAGCTCTGGGTATAATCAATAAAGCGTTAAGGGCAGGCACTACATTTCGCGATGTACTTTTTGTTGAAGGCATAAAGGCTCAATTTAATCGATGAACCCATCAGAGGTATTTCAAAGGTGCATCGGCTGACCACTTCCTCCGGACGCACGGGCAGAATCATGCACTCCGTTCGGCTTCTCCGCCCTTTAGACGGTGAAGAGCTCTGGGTATAATCAATAAAGCGTTAAGGGCCCCGTGTCGCAGAAAAGTCGGTGTCGCCGTCAGCGGCCGCCGTCCCGCCTCGTCCGGCGCCGGCCGCGAGCGAAAAATCCCAGAAGCATGAATAAATAAAAACGATGAGGAAAAATCGGCGACCTAAGGAATCGAACGTGGGCCTCCGGGATGCGCGACGAGCACGCACCGCTCCGCCACGCCAGCAGTGAACAAAGGCGCGTCTATTGATTCGGTGTTGTCTCACAAATATCCCTTAGAGAAGCTTATTGTAGCGTATAATAATAATTATGAGCATGTAAATTACAGAATTACAGAACACGCAGTTAAGCGAGTGGCAAATTACTTTTCCGTTGTATTAACTCTTCGCTTGGGTAGCGTCATCATGCGTGTAGCGCACGGAACAAGATAGACAGGGCATGGCCTCCGAGATATTCATCGCGCCGGCTCGGATCGGCAACGACGCTACCGACGAACAACGACTGTAACTTGAGGCCCGCGCGTTTCGGTAAGGTGGCTGGCAGCGCCTCTAGGTCCCAGAATCACGTTTCAGAACAAGTAATTACAAAACAGTCATACTTTGGACAAGTTAAGGAACTTGTCCTATGTGAACTACGTCTTCGTGTCAATCAAAAGCGCGACAAGTAAATGAGTAGACGGTGCGAACGGGGCGCGATTACGCTATCGCGTTCCATTCTTAAAGGCGAAGCTCAAGCGTCCTGCAATTGTTTTCAGGAGTGTCGTCCCGGCGTTTAGAAGTAGTGCTGGGCACCGCAGGCACTACCGTCCGCTATTCCCGCTTTTTGAAGGCATACGGGCTCAGGGGTAATCAGTGAACCCATTAGAGATATTTCAAAGGTGCATCGGCTGACTATTTGCTCGACATTAATAATATGGGCTCTCAATAATTTCCTGACGTACGGGCAGACTCAAGCACTCCGCTCGGTTTCTCCGCCCTTGAGACAGTTTTCTTAAAGCGAAAGTAGAAGAGCTCGGGGTAATCAATAAACCGTCCAGAGTTATGTGTTTTCAGGAGTGTTGTCCTGACGTTTAGAAGTAGTGCTGCGCACCGCAAGCACTCCGTTTGGCTACCTCCTCCTTAAGTTTAACGATATTTATTGCCTCAGGGCATCAGTAGGGTATGAGATGCAGGATGAATAATTGAATGGAAAAAAGTTGGCTGACTTTATGAAGTCCAGGACTGAGCAACGATCAGGTCCCTGCGTCCGCGATATATAGGCAGGATTGGCTGCTGAAAGGCCAGCTATCGTCAAGTGCCGGATTTATGTCGGTTTAAGTGCTTTTCAGTCCCAGAAGTGGTGAATGTCGGCTTCAACATTTTCGTGTATACGGATCGGGCACACTGGGTGGGGATATGTGTTGGAGGTGAGACCACGTCTTAGTGACAGCTGGTATAGGCACCGTGCAGAAACCCAGGGGGCAGCACACGCGGCGAACAGGCAGCGCCACGAGTGAGCGCCGGAACAGTTTGATAGGGAGATGCGCGGCCGCCTAGGCAGGGGGCACGCTTGAAAAGGCGGCCTGCGCAACGAAATGGTAGCAGTTTTAGCCAGCTCGAGCTACGTAGTGAAGCACAAACGATGCGAGAGCCACACGACGCAAGACGCAGAGACAGAGACGAGCCCTGGCCGCCCGCTGGGCGTTTATTTCTAGGCTGGAAACACGCGAAACGGAAGACGACAGGAGAAGCGCGCGCAGCTGGAAAAGGCCGAGCAAAAAATGAAGGGGGTGGGAGGGTGGGGGCCTAAAAAACACGGTAAAAATGTAGAAAAATACAAAAAACATTTGTGGCGAACGCCCCTCCTCCCAAGTGTGGTACAGCTTCACAAAGGCCAGCTCGAACGCCCCAAGCTGGGGTGGGTGAGAGAAAAAAAAAAGAAAGATTCGGGGAATCGAGCGGCCGAGAAGGGTGGAACGAGTATGGGAGAAGAATAGGAATGAATGAAGCTGGAGTCGAAGAAGAGAAAAAAACCCAAAAGAAAAGAGACAAGCCTGAAAACTCGAGAACGCGATTACCGGGGCCTGAAGATGCCGCAGGCACTTACATTACGCAGACGGATTTTCAAGAGCTTAAGCTGTTTTCTGGTGAGGTGGTTGCCACTTTTCTCGAAGATAAAGGAAAGGATGGCAGATGGCACGCGGTCGCTGATACAGCGACACAGCTATGAGAATGGAAACTGCCTTACAGCACCGCACAAATGATCTACAGTTTCTAATACACATTCATGTCTTCCTCTCTGTCACATGTCAGAGTTGTAGCATGCTTAATTTTCTTTTTCGTTGAAAGAATGTCCTGCCTCATCCCGACTTGAATGCTAGTTTTCTTTCGTTTTTGTTTTTTTAACGATCCTTAATGCCTCTTTAACGGTACTTTCAAGTCCTCTGCCACAAAATTAAGTTTTGACAGGGGAAGGTAACAGGTGACAGCCAGCCGCCCGACAACTTGTTTGGAGCAGGATGGCATGTAATGAATGCAAGATCTGTTCAGAGTGTCCACGAATAAGTAAAAAAAAAAAACATTTTTTTACTTAATTTTTATTATAGTCTTGATTGAGCAGTATCGCATGATAAACAGCTCATCATTCTAGGTTCAACAACTCAGTAGACATCGAAATGTCATTAACACAACTAAATGAATAAAGCGTATGGAATGGCACCTCCTGAATCACATCTACAGAGGAGGGCAAAGTGGACAGCGAAGGATGGCGAGGAAGAAAAAAAAATATCAGGCTGGGGGACGGACAAAGGAAGCCGCTTAAGAGGAGAAGGAAAGTAGCGGCATAAGCGTGGAAGGAAAGGGTGTGGAAAGAAGAAAAGGAACGAGCTGAGAGGAGGAAAAAATAATGAAAGCAAGCAAACAAGCAAAAAAAAAATATTTTGCCAAGGCAAATTCGCGAAACTAATGCGCAAGACATAGTAAATGCGCCATTTAAACACTCTATTCCTGTTGATTACTCTCTGCATTGTACTGGTGCTCATGCAAGCTATCGTAGACAGGGAAATATAGACCACAGGACAGCATAAATAAAAATTATGCAATGAACAACTGCATCCACGAGCGCGGCCCACAGGCGCGCACGGCGGTCCCAGTAGCGCTGATGCCTATGAGTTGCCCAATTTCTTTAAATATTATTTTTTTTTGCGGGTTGAGAAAGGATGCTAATGCAGGTGAATGTATAGTCTGTCCTCTTTCGGGAAAAATGCTTCGCGGTAAATCTGGAAGCGGCAATACCCGGGCACGATTGCCAGCTCACTGCTCGTTGGAAGGCAGCGATTCGCCTTAGCGTCGCTTCGCGTCGTAAAGCTTATTCGGTGACGCGAAAAATAGTTTATCAGGCCAGTGAAAATGTGTACAACAGCAGCAATGCAAGGACTGCAACCTAGCAATTCATTTGTAACCATAGAATGCCGCGAATGGAAAGAAAGAACGGCGAATGCGCCCCACGCACAGCAGATCCGCCGCGTCTCCGCTGCACAGCCGGGCGCACGTCTCCCTACCAAACTGTTCTTCCCGCCGCGAGGGGCGCGCGCGTCGCACCGCGAGTTACTTCTGCACGGTGCCTATAAGGAAAACACTGACCCGGGTCCTCCTAAGCGCAACCTCCCCTGCACAGGTGAGGAAAAGTACCTAGTAACGTTGGGTGAGACCTTGGGGAAGGATACCGCACACGTAGGGATAAGTGCATGTGTGCGGCGCCGGAGGTGTTCCTTTCTTGATAAAAGGAGGGCAGCGTCATCCACTTCAAGGTGGTGGTGGTGTTGGTAAAAAGAATTAATGAAAATGTTCAAGAGGTTGTAGCGGCGGTTGAAGTCCTCGGTCCGGAGCCCCATTGACATAGGCTGCTGTCCGCGCTCTTTCGACGAGTTCTTTTGACCCCTTGCGTCCGAGCTGGTCAGAGCTGCCTCCCACCCCTACTGCGTTAGCTGGTTATTAACAGTGACAGTCCACTTCAAGGAGCCGTGGAATTGATGCGTCTTGGTTCACGAGGCGGGTTTCTAAATCAGCTTGACTTCGGGAAGGCAGCAGGTCCAGTGGGGCCCACTCAATGCGTACTCACTGCAGGATGCGCGCCGCAAGCTCGTGGATGTCTCGGCATATTTTTGGGCAGTGACTGACACATCGGAGCAAACGAACTGCCTGAAGTGCGTCTGTGCAGATGAAAAGGTGGGCTTCAGTGAGCATGGTTATGGTAGCCACGGAGCAAAGTGCCTCTTGAACTGCCAGGAGTTCAGCACAGAAAGATATAAGTGGTTCCAAAAGTTCAAGCGTAGTGGTCTGATTCAGGCTATGCCTCCATGGACATTAGATTGATGTTTTTGCGTCACAGCATTGTAGTCTTGCATCCACGTACCCTACAATGAACCCTTGAGGCAGGTGAGTATCTTGCTCTTCAAATCTCTGGTGAAGCGACGATGCCGAGTTGCAGACGTTGGTCTGTGTATATCAGCCTACTTGTTATCTCCTAACTATACGAATGCCCACGGTGGGCGAACTGGCGCAGGTGGCTCAACAATAACGTGTGACGTTACATACGCCCTTAGCGCTTGCGTGGAATGAGATACAGTGGTCTTAAGTCTGCGAGAATCACGGAGCTGCAGCACCAGCTCATCGATTGCGTTGAGCTGCGCATTCTGTTGTAACGCTACGGCCGGTGTGAAGCGTTGAAGGCATGTTATGATCCTCATAGCTTCTCGGCTTACGGCTTCAAGACGATCCCACTGTGCTCTTGTAAGATGCTGGAACTGGGCTTGATAAACAATGCGTGGCTGAAGAACCGCCCTCACTAACTGGCCTGCAAATGACGAGCCAGCGCCACTCGTTTCAGGCGCAATTCTTATCAAACTCATTGTCTGAATTGCTTGCTTTTTTGCCTGAGAAAGCTAGGCAGTCACTGCTCCTGATTGGTGAAACGTCAAGTTCAGAAATTTCATGCTTGAACTTTCTTGTATTGGGGTGCCTGATAGAGAGAGACGAATTTGATTTGAAATACATTTACGGCGTCGCCAGCGGTTGGCGACAGACTTGTATGTTGTTTTACACACAGAAAGCTGAAGACCAATGGAGGAAGCGGAATCAGAGGTTATGCATAATGCTGATTCAAGGGCAGCCTCTAGAGGGAACAGATCATGGTGAGTGCTCCATAACGTGATGTTATCTACGTATTGCAAAAACGTTTTTACATGGATATCATGTAAGCGCCATGTCAATGGCAGGAAAGTAATATTGAACAACATCGGAGAGATTACTGATCCCTGGGGCACGCCCCGTAGTGAAACGTATGAAACAACTGTGTCACCACTGAGGCGTATTGCAAACTTTCTCCCTCCGAAAGTGATGAGACAAAACTGCGTACTCTCGGAGGGAGATGAAACATGTCAATGACATTCAGGATTGCAGCATGACTGATGTTGTCATATACTTTTTCAACGCCTATTGCTAATATGGTACGTAAATTGAGGCTGCGGGTAGATGATAGAACTGCTGATGCCAAGAACGCCAACCCGTCCTCTGTACCTATGTATGGACGAAATCCAATTTGAGCGGGGTGATAAAAACCATGCTCTTCAAGCCACCAAGAAAAGCGTGTGACTAGCATTTTCTCTCAAAGCTTGCAAAGCGTTGATCTTAAGGAGATTGGTCGTAAGTTAGCGAGGTCTGTTGGAGGCTTTCCTGGTTTGGGAATAAGGATCACGACAGCGGTTTTCAAGCTCTCAGGTACGACACCATCCAGCCATACTTATTTTTTGTATTGCGCAAGTTCGCCCTTCGGCATAAGGGTTAAAATATACAAAAACAAAGCCATACTTTGTTTATAGTGTATAGTAGATAAAGAGTGCAGCAGTACTTAGGTTTTTGTAAACCTCATACTCAATTTTATCCAGGCCGGGCGCTGTTTTCAGTTTTGCATCGTCAATTGCAGCCAGCAGCTCAGGCATCGAAAATTGGCTCACAATTCCATCAGCGTCGGCAGCAGATGGTAGTTTCCATGCATCTCCAGGGAGAATTGCCAAATTAAAATTTGCACCTGAAAGAGGCAATGCATCGTATTTTGAGAAATATTTGCGTGCTGCTTATTTGGCGAAATTGCCCCACGACAAATAAGCTGAAAAGCATGCTATTGCTGCTTCGTCAGTAGAACGAATACCGCGTTCCACTGCACGAAACGTTCGCTAGAGTGAGGCATGCGAGGATTTAGCAGAAGCTTGTTCACACCATGCATGCCACTGCCGTCGCGAGAGATCACGTTCGTTTCTCAAAGCCATTCTCCAAGGAAAGAAACCCGATTGCAATGCAACCGCGCATGAAAATAGGCATTGGGAAAGATTGGCACAAGCGGATATGTCTTATTTTGTGTTTTTTGTGTTTTAGGAATATAACCGCCGCGAACGTGCACACGTGCAGGCCGCGCTTCGAAGTTTATAGAGGTTCTGAAATCTGAAACATGTACTACGGAATGATTTCCCGGGTTAGAGCCCTTGGATGAGCTTAGAGAATTTTAGGGTCAAAGCCATTCTCCTAAAATTGGCGGATTTTATTACTCTGTATTTTGGCATCTGGTTAAGCCTGGCTTTAAGTTAAAAAAGAAATACAATCGATGCAACCAAAATCGGTTACGCAGTGCTGAGATGTCGTGTGTGAGGAAGAAAACATTTTTGAGTCCCAGCTATTCTCGGAATTTTTGTCTTCTCTTCCTTTTTCGCACTTCTTAATGCCATCATATAATAGTATGGCTCTGCATATTTTTCCAGCCTGGCGCGGCTTGTGCGCCTGAAATGAGAGCCACTGACCATATAGGAAATTCGTGTATGAGAGCTCCACCCAGCTGCATATCAGTTCAGCCTGTACAATAAACCGGTATACCAAAACCGGTATGAACGGTATGAAACTGATACAGTAGTTTCCAAGAAAGAAATTCTTTTCTGTACGTGCTCTTAAAAAAAATTATTAAAGGGTCGGCAGAATCCCGTCTGGCGAGGGAAGTTCACAACGACGTAACAAAAGTGCCCTCGCTAAAGGGTTAGAAAGATGAAGAAAAAGAAAGCAAAAGGATTGAGATTTCGGCGCCCATACCCGTTCCGTGATTACAGTGAGTCGAAACACGGGTAGGTTATTTAGGGGCGTGTTTTTAAAGGAATCCATGTATATCCCCCGGGAGATTTCCCCGTTTCAGCTTTATTGTACGTGAATTGTATTATAGCCTCCCATACGACTGCCTGTTAAAGCAGCGTGAAAAGGTACAGCCTTTGCCAAAATGTAGAGCCCAGTGGGGTTGCTTCTTAGCTGTGTAGTGGCGCTGATTTAGCATTAGTGGAAATCATTCCAATAGGATAGGGTAGGACAAAAAATCTTCCTACTGTCAAAATATCCGGAACGCTGGACATCCATTACAAGCTCCACAAAGTGGCTCAGAAGCCGATCCCCCGGGCTCTACACTTATGACAAAGACTGTACATTACGAATGCTAATGAGGAAGTGGTATTCGCAACACATTGCGGAATGTGTGTGCAAACTTTGCTAGAACTGGTGCAGTTTCACTTGCATTCCACTTTCGTAGGGTGGCAAGGCAAGCTATTTGAGCAGAAATCAGGAGTGTGCATAGGGTCGCTCCGGTCTTAACGAATGTTTCTCTGTTATACGTTGACACAGATGTCTGGCCAACATCTTAAGACTCTCAGATAGGTCGATCACTGCATGATTTTTGCAGAACGTGGTCACATTCAACTCACATTCAAAGGTGAAGAGAAGGAGAAGGGTGCGGCCGCAGCGGCCGTTGAGCCTGAGAGGCGGCGCCATGGTGGTTACGACTCGGCGTCCGAGAAGTCCATCTCGGAGCCGTCTGGTGCATTCCGCACCTTCTTATGCGGTGCTGATGCGTTCGAAGAAGATGCACAGCTTTCTGTGCCGGAAAGGTGACGCTTGCTGTCGTCCGCAAAAGGCGCTTTCATAGCGCGGCCCGCACTCAGGCGTTGCGGCATCGCGGAGCCAGAGCGTCTAGCCACCGTAACGCCTGACAGGGTGGCTTCCTTACTCGGGAGGACGGGAGCGGAAGCAGCCTAGTGCAGGAGGCGCGGGGCGTTCAGATACAAAAGGAGAATTTAATGGATAAATACATATACATACAAAAACGCAATTACTCACAAAACAAAGCACTATACAAAATACTATAGGTTACAGATGCATAATAAACTAAAAATAACATGATTCCCCAGAGAGGGGAAAACAGTATAAACGAGGACACTTCTATCGAACATCTATAGAACATATATCGCACGCGGAGTGGCCTCACGCTTTAAGGACTGAAGGAACTCAAGCATGCCCCGACTATCACTTGGTCTTGATTTCAGCAAATTAACTCTAGATAATTGGACCTGGAAGCTATCTTCAATGACATGCTGGCATGAGTTGGTCAGAGCACTTTGCAAACAAGAGCTGATTCTGCTATTTTTTTTACCAAATTGGAATGACCTTACTAAGAACTACGAAGTGTGACGATCTCGGGCTGTATTTCCAGCGTACATGGTTTCGCTCGAAATGCAGCTGCCGGTCCAAAAAACTGCAGTTGCTCGTTAACTGCCTATTAAAAGGTGAACTGTCCCGACCACACTCCCTGAGCACTCTTAGAAAGTGAACCAATCGAGTTTGAATGTGCCCACGTTCTGCAGAAATCATATAGTTATCGACCTATCTCAGTGTCTTAAGATGTAGGCCAGACAGGTTTCCCAAATCTGTGTTAACGTACAACAAAGAAATATTTCTTAAGACCGGAGCGACCCTATGCACACTCCCGATTTCTGCGCAAAAAGCTTGATTTGTCATCCTACGAAAGTGGAATGCAAGTGAAACTGCACCAGTTCTAGCAAAGTTTCCACACACATTCCGCATTGTGTAACGAACACCACTTCCTCATTATCATTCGTAATGTACAGTATTTGTCATAAGTGTAGAGCCCGGGCGATCTGCTTCTGAGCCACTTTGTGGAGCTTGTAATGGATTTCCAGTGTTGCGGATATTTTGACAGTAGGAAGATTATTTGTCCTACTCGATCCAATTTAAATGACTTCCCCTAATGCTAAATCAGCGCCACTACACAGCTCAGATGCAGACCCTCTGGGCTCTATCTATATTGTGACAAAGGCTGTATCTTTTCACGCGCTTTAACAGGCAGTCGTATGGGAGGCTATAATACAATTCACATACAATAAAGCTGAAACGGGGAAATCTCCCGGGAGATATACATGGATTCCTTTAAAAACGCGCCCCTAAATAACCTACCCGTGTTTCGACTCACTGTAATCACGGCACGGGTATGGGCGCTGAAATCGCAATCCTTTTGCTTTCTTTTTCTACATCTTTTCAACCCTTTGGCGAGGGTACTTTTGCTACGTCGGTATGAACTTCCCTCGCCAGACGGAATTATTCCGCCGACCCTTGAATTTATTTTTTATTAAGAGCACGTACAGTCAAGCATTTCTTTGTTGGAAAATACTGTATCAGTTTCATACCGTTCATACCGATTTGGTATACCAGTTTATTGTACAGCCTGAACCGACATGCAGCCGGGTGGAGCATTGATACAGGAATTTCCTGTATGGTCAGTGGCTCTCTTTCTTTTCAGGCGCACAAACCGCGCCAGGCTGGAAAAATATTCAAAGCCATAACATTATATGATTGCATTAAGAAATGCGAAAAAGGAAGAGAAGACAAAATTCCGAGAACAAGCTGGGACTCGAAATTTTGTTTCCTCACACACAGCACTGCGGAATCGATTTTGGTTGCATCGCTTGTAATTCTTTTTTAACTTAATGCCAGGCTTTACCAGATACCAAAACGTATAGAGTAATAAAATCCGCCAATTTTACGAGCATGACTTTGACACTAAAATTCTCTAAGCTCAACCAAGAGCTCCAACCCTGGCAACCAGTCCGGAGTACACGTTTCAGATTTCAAAACCTCCATAAACTTTAACGCGCGGCCTGCACGTATGCACGTTCGTGGAAGTTATATTCCTTTCAGCGAACTTTGCTATTTCGCAATGTATATTGAAGCGGTTCAATCATTGTCTTCGCTCTACGCTGATCGCGGGTGCGTGCCTCCTATAGGCGAGAAAAACGAAGATGTAACGTTGAGGTGTTGGCCTTCCCTACTGAAAAATGAAGAGTTCTAGGTGCCAATAACCTCGAACAAGCTCATCTAATCACATAAACTCTGATACGGTGCACATCATTTTCATAAAATATCTACCATAATTTTTGTTAATGTACAAGAAACTAGGAGGTCTTACGCAATATGCGACTTGTATCTAATATCTTATGTGAATTGAGTGAGACTGTGTAAGAAAATTTTAGGTTATTGGCTCATACAATTATTTCAGTAGGGCTGCCTAATTCGCTGTCGCTCTACTTCCTGTGGTCTTCGGCGACGTAGTGGTCGCAATTCCCCGACCACTCTTTAGGGAGTTGAAACCTTTTTCTACCTAACAGGGATTCCCACAGTCTGGCATCTTTATAATGCATCGCTGTCGTCCAAGCGAATCTATGAATATCGTAATTTACTAGTGTTACGTGACCTGTCGCCATGTTCTACGCATGTAACTGTTACTGTTATCCGGCGCTTATAATGCTTGTCATATTACATGATTTAGCTTCACGTACGTGCTACCAGTAGAGCAGCGACACCACTGAAGAAAATGCGACCAGAGTTTTGCGCATGTACACATCCACAGAAACGTGACCCGATATGCGCTTTATCTGTTGTTATTTCAATGGTCAGCAATGTATTTCATTTAAGCTCGGACATATTTTTGTCGTCAATGGCAAAGCGCTACGTTCTTCGTTTCACTTTCGTGTTGAAAGCTTTCCTTCAGTCACATATATGAAGCACACAGCAAGATATGATGAGCGGCAGTGATTCTTTTTAAGTACAAAGCGATGCGATGCGCGTACGTACTTGCTGGCATGCACTTCGATGGCTTCATATCTTCGAGGTATTTGTAAAACAATGCGTACCCACCATAACCTACAATAGAAAAGCTGTAACGTATATTCTTCATATTTTATGCGTATTTAGAGTGCCGGCATGCTCCGGCATGGTCATTCTGGTCGAGCATTATCGATCGGCACGATATGAGTTGAGAAGAGGAGATTCACTGGCCGGTATCTTTTCTATAAATGGTGAGTTCGTCTGGTTTTATTTCAACTGGACTGGGTTTGTCCGCTCCGTCCGGTTTAGAGCAACACAGTACCGGCATGTTCGGTTTGAGATCCATACAATAAATTGACTATTTGGTATTAGCTTTATACCAAAGTGTCCCTCCGGATTTGCGATTCAGAATGGCCATAACAGTGCGGTTAGATCTGTATATCTGATATTGCCTGTACGGTGTATGCTTCATACCAGACTTGTCAGTCCGCATCGAGCGTTATGCATGTCCGGTATGAGTATGTTAATTCTTCACACAGAGGTGGTCCCACCAATTTGAGATTTATATCGGGAAACACCGGTTTTGCGCGATACGGGATTTTTCACTAGTGTTACCCCGCATACAAGGCATAACAATAAATTTTATATATATTGAGGAATCGCTCGGTGCAATGCTTCACTCCCAGAAAACATTCGCAACTTTAAATACGAATTCAGGCAGAAATTTGTAACTGTAACTAATTTAATTCAGTCTTCAAAATTTTATATACTGCTAAACACATTTCAATACGCAAAGTTTTAACCCAACAATGTCACTTGCGAATTTCTACAAGCATTGAAAACCGAAAGTAGGGTGTCACTTCTTTAATGAAAACGGAAAGCGCATTAGTCGACGCGATTGGCTGATGCTTTTCCTTAGTTCGGCCATTTCACCCAGGATTTGACAACATTTTGTCAAGGCATTTGCACATGCCATTACATCCAGTTTTACTAAAAAAAACTAACAGTTTATCCTGCGCTGGTAATCCTGTCTGTCTTGGTGCCTGAAGAAAAGTGCCTTACACCCATGCTTAACTTGGCCTATAGAACTTCCGTCACAACGATAAGTCTCAAAAAAAAAGTTTTTTCTGCTCCCTACATACAACATGTATCACACCGGCTAAAGAAAATAGGTATTCCAGTTGGCATGGATTTGGTTTCTCTCTATCTCAAGAAGCTTCCGTACCTTTGTAAGAGCTTTAGCAAAGATTGAAAATGCCTCAAAAGATGTTACATCGGCCATCAGGATCACTTCGTAAACTGCGTAAAAACCATAGTGTAGTCAATCCGCTTTAATTGTGAGTATGCTTACACTCGCCGAAATGGCCGGTGCACCAATCAAATATTACAACAGGACCATTACTGTGCAAAGAGCTGTCAACGGGAATTCGATAGCTAATTGTCGGGATTGCTTTCGATTGCCATAACCCGAGCTCTGTGAACCTTAATTTACACGTTACGATGACCTTCCGAGACGCAGAATAACACGGTGTGTGAGATCATCGGGGCCGCTGAAGTCGTAAGAAATCAGAAATATTGTGTTAGATCACACTCTGTACCGCTCATTGAGAAAAGAGTTCACTGTCGTAAATGCTTCCCGATCAATGTTTTGTTTTGTCATTCAGTCTGAATACGTGAAGGCGTATAGCACGAAAAGTGCTATACACATGTATCATTACCTGTTGTTTACCTTGCTGACTGAAAATTCTTGCCATAGGCCATCAGCCTAGAATACATGATGTGCCTGCATGAAAGGCACAATGTTCCAAGGACTGCAGGCCACCATCTTTGCGGATAAGTTGACGCCTATCTTGAACCTATTGGATATTTAATAAAGTTTTACCACCACCACATGCAGACGACTGTTCTATTATGCCGGGCGCTGAAGAAGGCACGTTGACAAAGCAATGTAAAGCCTTCCTGTTCACATTATTGTTGTGGTTGCAATCAAACGAACTTAATATAAATTCCTCGAGAAAAAGCTAAAAATCTTTCTAGGAAAAAAATTGTTTACTCGTGCTGTAACTAATGAGGACCAAAACGTTACAATTGTAGGCTCGCCGAGAATACTAAGCGTCACGCAAAACAGCAATCTATACTGGGACTTGCCTGTTGCTGGCATGTGCAAAAGATCTTCCATTGCATTTGATGTTATTTCATGTCAGCGAACGCTCCTTCTGATTCACATTGAAAACAAATTGAATCATGTTTTTCACATCGACCAATGCTTTAAGACCACAGAGTGGAGTAAACAATAATATAATTTTGCCATCCTTTTCTTGAAGATAAATAACATGCATCAAATGGGTAATTGTGGGCAATTCAACGCCCCTCAGCCGGATTGGGGGTATCCCACTGCACGCTCTCGCTGTAGGTGTATGCGGGAAGCCTTCACCGATGCCCTTTTTGTTCTGCTTAATCTCCCTGGAACAGCAACACTGCCTGGGCATCCCATACGTAGTGCTGCCTATGCTCCAGACTTTACCTGGTGGTTGGGCGCGGAACTCCTTCATGGCAGATGGAGCCAGACTGCTGGGGAAGGGACCACCACCCTGAGCTGGCTGCTACGTAAAACCCTACTTCGATACGCAGGCGCGTACACTACTGCATTATCTTACTGCAAAGGCTTGCTGATACTAACGCGATCTCTCGCGACGGCAGTGGCATGCATGGTGTGAACAATGTTCAGCTAAATCCATGAATGCCTCACTCTGGCGAACGTTTTGGTGCAATGGAACGCGGTAATCGTTCTACTGGCGCAGCAGCAACAGCATGCTTTGCGGCTAATTTGTCGCCGGGCGATTTTGCCAAAGAAGCAGCACAAAAATATTTCCCAAAATATGATGCATTGCCTCCTTCAGCTGCAAATTTTAATTTGGCATGTATCCCTGCAGATGCATGGAAACTACCATCTGCTGACGACGCAGATGGAATTGTGAGCCCCTTTTCGATGCCTGAGCTGCTGGCTGCAATTGACGATGCAAAACTGAAAAGAGCGCCCGGCCTGGACAAAATTGAGTACGAGGTTTACAAAAACATTCGCTCTGCTGCACTCCTTCAACTACTAGCCACCATAAACAAATTATGGCTGGATGGTGTCGTACCTGAGAGCTGTAAAACCAGTGTCGTGATTCCTATTCCCAAACCAGAAAGCCTCCAACTCACCTCGCCAACCTACGACCAATCTCATTAACATCTACGCTTTGCAAGCTTTTAGAGAAAATGCTAGCCATACCACTTTCTTGGTGGCTTGAGCACCATGGTTTTTATCGCCCCGCTCAAATTGGATTTCGTTCACACATAAGTACAGAGGACGGGTTGGCGGTCTTGGCATTAGCAGTTCTATCATCTACCCGCAGCCGCAATTTACGTACTATATATCAATGAAAGTTGAAAAAGTATATGACAACATCAGTCATGCTGCAATCCTGAATGCCATTGACGTGCTTCATCTCCCTCCGCGAGTACGTAGTTTGGCGCATCATTTTTGGACGGAAAAAAAATTGCAATACGCCTCAGTGGTGACACAGTTGGTTCATTCGTTTCACTACGCGGCCTGCCCCAGGGATCAGTATTGTCTCCGACATTGCTCAATATTGCTTTCATGCCATTGGCATGGCGCTAACATGATATCCATGAAATCAAGTTTTTGCAATACGTGGAGAACATCGCGGTATGGAGCCCTCATCATGATCTGCTCACTCAGGAGACCGCCCTGAAATCACCATTATACATAACCTCTGATTGCGCTTCCTCCATTCGTCTTCAGCTTTCTGTGTTAAACTACATACATGTCTGTCGTCAACCGCTGGGGATGCTGTAAATGTACTTCATATCCATTTCTTCTCTCTCTATCAAGGCACACCTCTATATAGAAGTCGAATCATGAAAATTCTGGGCTTAACGATTCACCAGTCAGGATCAGCATCTGCTTGACGTTCTCAGGCAAAAAAGCAAGCAATTCAGACTATGAGTTTGATGAGAATTGCGACTGAAACGGGTGCCGCTGGCTAGTCTGTTGCATGCCACTTAGTGAGGGCGGTTTTGCAGCCACGTATTGTATAACAAGCCCAGTTCCAGCATCTTACAAGAGCACAAAAGAATCGCCTTGAAGCCATAAACCGAGAAGCTTTGAGGATTATAACATGCATTCAACGATTTATTTATTTATTTATTTATTTATTTATTTATTTATTTATTTATTTATTTATTTATTTATTTATTTATTTATTTCCGAAATACTGCCAGCCTTCACAGAAGGCCTTAGGCAGGAGTGGGATTACATGCATTGTTAAAACACACAGCAGAAAAGAAAAACCAGCTTAACAAGAGGAAAAACCTAAGACATAAAAAATAATCCCGGTGTAGACCTGCCACCAAAAAATGGTTTAAAATACTCACACATCAACACGCTGTTCGCACAGTGAAATTGACCACCAAAAAAAAACGAAAAAAAAGATACATTAAAAGCAGACATATGAAACCACATGCGAAAGGAAATGGTAGGAGCAAAACAGGAGCAAAATACCCGAACAGATAAACAACGGCAAACCATAGAAACGCCAACAGTAATAAAGAAGCGCTACACGTGAATATATCAAGAACAATTTTTCAATTTTGATAACATAGACTCGACAGTCGGGCATTCTGCAATATCAGAAGGAAGTGCGTTCCACTCGCTGACTGTTCTAGGGAAGAAAGAACTTTTAAACACGTTGGTTTTGCAGGTGTACTCTTTCGCTTTACAAGAGAATGCGCAGCTCAGCACCATCGATGAGCTGTTGCAGCAGCGCCGTGATTCTCGCAGACGTAAGGCCACTTTATCACTTTCCACGCAGGCGCTGAGGGCGTATGTAACGTCACACGTTATTGTTCAGCCACCTGCGCCAGTTCGCCCTCCCTGGGCATTCGTATAGTTAGGGGATAGAAAGTCGACTGATATCCGCAGACCAACGTCTACAAACTCGGCATCGTCGCTTCGCCAGATATTTGAAGAGCAAGATACTCACCTGCCTCAGTGATCTATTGTAGGGGACGTGGATGCAAGACTACAATGCTGAGATGCAAATACATCAATCTAATGTCCATGGAGACATAGCCTGAATCAGGCCACTGCGTTTGAACTTTCGGAACCTGTTACATCTTTCTTTGCTGAGCTCCTGGCAGTTCAAAAGGAACTCTGCTCGGTGGCTACCATAACCATGCTCCCTGAAGCCCATGTTTTCATCCGCCCTGACGCACCTCAGGCAGTTCGTTTGCTCCGACATGTCAGCCATTGCCGTAAAATATACCAAGACATCCACCAGCTTGCGGCGCGCATCTCGCAGTCAATACGCATTGAGTGGGTCCCACGGGACCTGGTGCCTTCCCAATGTCAAGTCCAAAGACTACGGCCATGAGGCGCCATAGCGAGCGCAGAGCGGTTCCCTCTCGAAGCGGACCAACTCGTCGCGGTTCCTGCGCTGGCCTGCAAAGCGGTTCTTTTCGGAGTGTAGGCCCTGCCCTGTTACGTAGCCGAAAAACGAGGAGCCGCCTCCGGAAGTTTTGGGGATCTAGCCGGACGTGACGAAGCAACCAATTAGGAGCGGCGAAAGAAGCCAGTTCCCGAATGAAACCGTGATTCATTGATTAAGCTAATCCTTATGCCTTCAATAAAGAGAATTTATTGGGTACATACATACATACAAAAACGGAATTACTCACAAAACAAAGCACTATACAAAACACTATAGGTTACATATGCATAATAATCTAAAAATAACATGATTCCCCAGAGAGGGCAAAACGGTATAAACGAGGAGGGTTGTAATGAAGGGCGACAGGCATCTCAAGTCTGCTGCCTCGTAAAACATAGAAGCGCGTGTGCCAGCGCCGCCGAATGCGCGTCTCGCGTCCCTCTCTAACTGTCCAGACAGATACTTGCAGATGACGAGGCGCAGCCTCTGCAAGGCTGGGTACATTGCTCGGGCGGGAGTTCGGCGCGCCTCAGCGAGGCACCTGCGACACCACAGCACAAACAGAACCACAGTGAACACAAGGTGATCAAAAGGGTTGCGCCGGCGCCTGACGCCTGGGTTCATGCGGACGTTAAACATCCTATATGCGAGCCGCCACATTGTTCCCGCCACTACACATTCGAAAAAAACATGCGCGAGGCTCTAGGGAGCATCGCAGTTGGCACACTGGTCATTGGGTACAATATCCCATCTGGCAAGGCGCTGTCTCGTGAGGACGCCCCAGCGCCTATGCCAGTCAAAATCTCGCACTTCATTTGGCAGCCGACAAGCTGCCCACGCTCGCCCTTTGGGTACAGCGGTATCTGGTTGTTCATCACCTGAAAGCCTGCGAACGGCTACTAATTCGCTGATGCGTATGGCTGGTAGGTCGCCTACATTAACATCTGACAGGTCTGCATCAAGAGTCGACTTTATCTAGGCAAGCTCGCGGTAAAAAGGCAGAGGTCTGTCCGCCTGTGGACCGAGGTATTGTTCGGGTGTAAGCACACGACTTGCCATGCTCATCCAGTAAAGGATGAGCGAGCGTCCAGGGTGAGACTCGTCAGCTAATAGCCTCTCTACGCCAAGGCCAAGGCCTCCCCTGCTCCTCGGAAGGTGTAGGATGTGACGGGCGACTAGCGCTGTCTGTCCTGCCATCCCAAACAAAAGTCCCTATAAGGGACGAGAGTCTGTTCACCACCCGGCGCAGGATTCTCGTGATACGTGCCACATAAAAGGTGAAAGCGCACGCTCGTGCCTTGACGACACTAACTTTAGCATCGAACGCGAGGTTAAAACGCGCTGCGTCAGAAAGGGCGTGCGTGACTCGCGAGAGAACTACGTCCCATGTCCGGGGGGATACTCCGCTTGGCTCCAACAGCACGCCAATACACGCACTGCGTCCATGATCGGTACGGCGGCGACTAAGGGGCCACTGAACAGACTGAAGCGGAGAGCGTTACTTTTCTTCGGGTCTAGCTGCGCTCCAGATACAGCTGCGTATTCTGAAAAGATGTTCAAAAAACAATGAAGCTGTCATTGTCACGCACGAAGAGTGAAATGTCGTCCGCGCATACAGATACAACGACAGTCTCCTGTCCTACTGATGGAAAACCTCGAATACGCCTGTCCGGGGCGACCCTACGCACCAGAGGGTCGAGCGAAAGTATGAAGGGTGCCAGCGAGAGCTGGCACCCCTGACGCACTCCCCGCGTAATCGGAAAGCCATTCAGTACTAGTTCACTGCTAAGATCTGTGTAAAGGCCGCGTAGGAGCTGAAGGAATTCGTCAGGAAAACCAAATGAGCGAATAAGTTACATGGCGAATAAGTAACCATGTTCCACGCAGTCGAAGGCCTTTGCCTGGTCCAAGGAAACAAACGATCCAGTGATCCTTTTGGCACAGGTGTATTCGAAGACTTCTCTCGTCAGTGTCAGAGAAGCGAACACCGATCGTCCAGGTACCGAACAGGACTGGTATGGGCTAACCAGATAGTCGGTGGTAATCGGTAGAGGAAGCTATAAGACAGGTACCGAACAGGACTAGGTATGGGCTAACCAGATAGTCGGTGGCAATCTGTAGAGGAAGTTATAAGACAGGTACCGAACAGGACTGGTATGGGCTAACTAGATAGTCGGTGGTAATCGGTAGAGGAAGTTATAAGTTATCGGAAGTTATAAGACATCACACTGATAACATATGCCTCATCTGAGAGCTCGTCCATAGTATGCAAACTAGCACATGACACAGATTTCACCTGGTTTTAGGGAGCCTGAACCTATCAGCAAGGTCGGAATGCGTGGGTTAGGGAATAGGAGTTTGGATACCCGTCAGCACAGCATGCACCATTTATGTGAAAAAGCACCACGACCAATATCTGTCGGAAAATAACTGGACGTGATTTGTACGACAAAGCAGGAAATATTACTCAGCTACCAAGCTACAAAGCTACAAAGTAGCAAAATATAATCTACGTTATCTGATAAGTGATTGAACATCGGTACTTGCCAAGATTTTCCGGAATCGACAGAAAACTGGTCTCGGCGGCGTGCACAATTTTCGCAGAAGAGAGTCGAAAAGCTGCTTTGAGATAGTGCACCATCTGCAAGCAGCGCGGAAAGCGCCATCCCGGCCGTTGGCGCGCTTGTCTCACTGATTGACAGATGACGCACTATGTCAAAGCAGCTATTCGACTCTAATGTGCGAAAATTGGGCACGCCGCCGAGAGCAGTTTTCCGTCGATTCCAGAAAATCTTGGCAAGTACCGATGTTGAATCACTTATCAGATAATGTAGACCATATTTTGCTACTTTGTGAACGTCATTTCAGCTCAAATGGGGTAGGAGATTTTGCACAGTAATTTTTTATAACCTGGCTCCCAAATATTCAAGACCCTGTATGTATATATATATATATATATATATATATATATATATATATATATATATATATATATATATATATATATATATATATATCTATAGACTCGTAGACTGTCAGCCTAAGGGCTGACAGCCTACGAGTGCAAAGCAAACGTTGGGGACTTTTTTTATTGTTGTGTTGTTGATATTTGACACTAATTATTCTTATGGTCATTATCAGGATAAGGATTATTAAATGAACAGCGGAAATACAAACAACGCGCCGATAGTGGGAGTCGATGTAGCTCAGTTGGAAGAGCACTGGACGCGATATTCAGAGGTCGTGGGTTAGACTCCCACCATCGGCGCGTTATTTTTCCTTCCGCTTTTCATTTAATATTCTTTATGTTGATAATGACCATAAGAATAATTCTTGTCAAAGAGCAACAACAGAACACTAAAAAAATCCCCAACGTTTGCTTTGCACTCGTAGACTGTCAGCCCCTTTAAACTTTATAATAACGAGCCCCTCATTTCCCTTTCATATGTATATATATATATATATATATATATATATATATATATATATATATATATATATATATATATATATATATAACAGTGGGGTCCGCACTCAAAACTTTCACGTTCAATCAGGCGTGATTGAACGTGAAACCCCACCGCACTGAAAACGTTCAAGTTCAGTCTCTCCATGCCATCGGCAGCCGGCGAACTGCGATCTTTTTCTTCGCCGGATCCTTGGAGCGTAGTGGGGTCTCCCAGTATTCCCAAGTCCGGAGTGGCACCGATACGCTGGGGGGAGGAGGCGACGGGCAGATTAGTAGAATATGGGTCAGTGTCGCTTTAGGGGCTTGGCAGAGGGGGCAGGTTGGCGGGATTGAATGACACTGAGATAATGGGGAGGGAGTGGGGGGCGGGGGTCCTCGTTTGCAATCATCGCCAGAGAGGCTGTTCCCTGGTGGTAAGCCCCGGAGGGGTGGTGAAGTGGTAAGACGCCCGTCTACTGTGCCGGAGTTCCCGGGTTCGAACCCGACCTCGGCGGCTGCGTTCAACACCACCTAGACTACTCAAGGCCTCTCCGCTCCTCCGTGACGTCATCACACTACGACGAACGCGGAAGCCGCGCGCTGCTGCGCGTTGCTGCGGGCTTATTCTTGTTTCACTAGAATTGTGGTTGTTGCCGCATGCGAAAACATTCTTTGGTGTTTTAGGCCCCGTTGTTTAATAATAATAATAATTGGTTCATAGGAAAGGAAAGGCGCAGTATCTGTCACACTTGTTTCTGTGGACACCTGAACCGCGCCGTTAGGGATGGGAGGAAGTTAATACGTAACTTTTCAGTAGGCTGCAATATCACAAGTAAACGTCTGTATATTCGTGCAGCGGATTTTCTAAAGAAGGTTAAAGTTTCAGGAAACAGCACATAATCTAAATGAGTTTATGAAAAGCCAGAAGCACTGCTTTTATTGTGCCAGTGTTAGTATAACGCAACGGATATAAACATAGCTTCAGAAAGTCAGCTCTATAAACGCTGGGACATTCTTAAGTCTTTGTACTCGTTTTGGAAACAAATGGGAAGAAAGTTTCGCAATGATTTCATAGCACTCAAAACATGTAACTCTACGATCAGCAGTGGACTTTATTTTTGCCTCTAGAATTGATTTCAGCTCAATAAATACGTAAAATGTATCGAGTATGAAAGTATTTATTAAAACATGCTCTCGAGAGGCACTTGTAGCTGGACCAGAAAGATACGTTGGGCAGTTTGGGAGTATGCTTGGTACTGCGTCAGGTCGAAGTCGTCCCAGTTTCAGCTTAGCTTCAATCACTTTTCCTGTCTTCGCATCCACGTAACTTGTTTTGTCGACCACGTCCGCAGGCTTAAAGGGATGCTCGCAGGCCTAGGATATGAAATGAGACGTTAGAAGGATGCAATACCTGAAGGTAAAAAAAAAACAGCAGCCCTACCTTTTAAGGTTCTAATGATCGCAATTTAGTTTAAAGTCTGCGCGCACTAAATATCAGTAATACTGTGTCTCTAAGTCACATTCACGTAGTATAGAATAAGGTTCGCACCATAGCTATGGCAACTTTCTTTTTTAAGGCGGAAGCCTTTAATGGCTCATACTGTCGTGGACAAAGTGTGTCCCGCTTTTGCGGCAGCTGTCACATGGCGTTCCTCGGTGTGCGTTCAAGTGTGGAATTCAGATGCAGGAACGCTAGACAAGATGAGACTTCTGGAGGAAAGGCGTAGTATCCGTAGCACTTTCTCCGACAAGTGTGCGTTTGAATGGTACGCCATCGCGATCCTGTCGCGTGGCGTTCCTTGGCGCGCGTTCAAGTGTGGGATTGCAGATGTCAGGAACGCTAGACAAGATGAGACTTTTCGGGCTTTCGCCTTCCACTACTTTACTTGCTAAAGTCCCTCGTTATTTTTAAGGTAAGTATCACTTAATCTCGGAGTATCTATGTAGCGTTAATGATGCAAAGAAGTTGTCGATAACAAATAATAAAGAGGAATATTTGCCTTACCACCGATCGCTTTCCTGGTGTGAAATCAGCACGATGGATGGCTTTTATCCACTGAGCCCTTCTCACTGGGTCCGATGGGAACGTGAAGACACTCACTGTATCCCCACCATCATAGTTTCCGCGGCACCGCGGTACACAGCACTGTCCAGGCATTCTCAAAACGTGCACACTTGATGAAAACACTGCAGCATCAGCGTAGACCTGTCACCGCCACTCATCCAGTGCTTATTTCTAAAAACAAATCAGCAAATCTTTTGCGACACACGTTGCACAAAGGCGAAATCTCGCACTGCAGTTGGAGCATGAACAACACCACCTAGACTAACCACTCGCACCCCTCGCACCCGCCTCCCGGATATGCGCCGAGACGGGAGACGACGAAAGAGCTCCGTCGTAGTGTGATGACGTAGGTGAGAGGAGGAGGAGGATATGAAGAGGCCTTGTAGTCTAGGTGGTGTTGGGTGAGCTCAGTGAAGGTATGCATGCCCTCCTTCGAGAAATCCCCCCCGAGTTCCGCCTGTGCCCGGTTTCTTGAATCTCGGGCTAAGGAGTCGGTGGCCTCGATGCCGGGTTTTCCCGAGTGCACTGGCATCCAGATGGGCTCAACGCGTTAGGACCTTGACGAGTTCCGTTCAAGTCTGAAAGCAAGGAGTCTACCCGTACATCCAGAAATAATTGAGAGCCCATATCAATGTAGAGCTGCCCCTTTCTCCACTCCACAGGGAAATAGCTCTGGTGGGTTTATTGATTGATTACCCCGAGCTCTTATACTTTCACACTAATACCATCTTCTAAAAGGCAGAGGTAATCGAACGAAGCGCCTGCGTTGGACTCCTGAAAACACATAACTCTGGTTGGTATATTGATTGATTACCCTGAGCTCTTCTGCTTTGACACTAAAAACACCGTCTAATAGGCGGAGAAACAGAACGGAGAGCATAAGTCTGCCCATACGTCCAGAAATTATAGATTACCATAAGCATTTAAAAAAATAAGCAAAAAAAACGGAAGCAGTAATACCGAGCGCTTGCGGTGAGCAACACTACTTCAAAACG
Source organism: Amblyomma maculatum (assembly GCF_055883805.1). Classification (NCBI taxonomy): domain Eukaryota; kingdom Metazoa; phylum Arthropoda; class Arachnida; order Ixodida; family Ixodidae; genus Amblyomma; species Amblyomma maculatum. The sequence goes on along the minus strand of NC_139351.1, from coordinate 63,667,953 downwards.
CCAGGACGACACTCCTGAAAACAGGCAACGGTTATAAGACCTAGAAAGGAAACGGCTGCGTAAATAAGGAGATGGTTTGAATGCAGACTTTCTGTAAAATTAATTCTTTTTTTTTCTCCATCCGCATTAGTGTTTATTCTTGTCATTCGTATAATCCTTATATTTTACAAAATGAAATGGAAGAATGGGCATTCTTTCGTGTTTGCGTGGTTGTGTTCGGGCATTGTTCGCCACGTCTCCCGCGAGTGTAGTTTCCTTGCTGTGCGATGTCGGCGCACGTTAAAAATCCCCAGGTGTTAGAAATCACTCCATAGCCTCCACAACGACTCCTCTTTCTCTCTTTCTCCTTTCAGTCCAACCTTCCTCCCTTTCTTTAGGACGCGGTTCAGGTGTCCACAGAACAAGTGTGGCAGATACAGCGCCTTTCTTTCCTGAGAACCAATTAATAATAATAATAATAATAATAATAATATTATTATTATTATTATTATTATTATTATTATTATTATTATTATTATTATTATTATTATTATTATTATTATTATTATTATTATTATTATTATTATTATTACAGTGCTCCTCAGTATATGGCTGTTATTTCCAGATGCAATATATTTTAAGGCGAGTTTGAGAGACATCCGCAAAAAATTCCATAGGGCACTTTGGACCACTAAAGTGCGATGAGGCGAAGGCCATTTCATTGCGGTGGACCGTAGCCCTTCACTAATGCACCTAGATCTCCCTCTCTTCTTTCCCTCCCACCTTCTTCCCTTCCTTTACGGCGTGGTACATGTGTCTGCGAAGAATTGTGATAGATACTGCGCCTTTTCTGTCCTTTAAATCAATTTTCAACGCCGCTGATGCCTGCTGTACTAACGCCTCCTAGACAAATAGGTCTGCTTCTGTTTGCTGAGTGGTTTGCTATGAGGATCATACCTTCGCATACCTTAGCTCACTTGTTTTCTGTGGACACCTCAACCGCACCCCAAGGGAAGAGAGGAAGGTGGGAGTGAAAGGGGAAATCGAGAAAGAAGAGCCGTAGTGGAGGTCTACGGAGTAATTTCGACCGCCTGTTCATTTTTAACGTGCGCTCACATCGCACAGCACACGGACGCCACTTCGTTTCGCCTCCATCGAAACACAGCCGCCGTGGTCAGGATCGAACCCGGGACAGTAGTCGGGCGTCTTAACACTGCACCACTGCACCCCCTTTTTTTTTCGTTATTGCCACTACGGTGGAGAACATTTTGAAAGATTATCTCCATCCCTCTCAAGCAGACACTACACTGGACCTTACATTCTCATCACCGCGTCTTCTTCGGCGCTGGGAAGTCCTTTCTAATTCTTGGGTTAGTGATCACTTGCCCATCTTGCTCACTCTCAATCGTAAATGTCTTCGCGTTCGGACAACACGTTCGTTTTTCAACTGGGACAAGTTTCGTGCTAATACTACGACCCCCTTCTCAGATATTGACTCCTTCCTGTCTGTACTCCGAGATGCCCGCGCTCAAGCTCTCGAATATATCCCCTGTGACGATTCCACAGTTGGCATGGATGCTCACCTGGCTAACCTTTGGCGTCGCGCAGATCACCTCACGCAACGTTTTCGGACACGCGGAAAACGTCACAAAGATCTCGTGCTTCTTCGACGACAATTCAAGCTTATCCCGGCATACCAGCTTCACCTGCAAAGTGAGGCTTGGCACTCTACATGCGACCGTCTTGGACACGTACCGGGCCTATCACAACTTTGGCGCATCTTTCGTGGCCTAAATGGCAAGGCACGCGGGGCACCACCTCTCGCCGATCTTCTTCTCAATGGCAACCCGGCTGATGTTGAAGATGAAGTTATACGCACCTTTTTCCCACACGCCAGCCTAACGCCTCCACCAGCAGTTTCCATTTTCCCAGTCGGAAACCCTGATCCTGACCTGGATCGCCCATTCTCAAAGGGAGAACTGCAAACAGCCCTCGGAAGAGGCCGAGCTCGCGCCACACCCGGGCATGACCGAGTCAGTTGGCAGGAGCTTCGCAATCTCGACTCGGCAGCCCAGGATGCCCTTCTCAACATCATTAATTCTTACTGGGAGACCGGAATGGTACCGGATAACCTCAAGCTTTCTCTTATTCTTCCTATCCCTAAACCTGGCAAAAACCTCGACTTCCTAGTAATTTGCGTCCAATTGCACTGACTTCACATCTCTGTAAACTCATCGAGCGCCTGCTGCATACCCGGATTAGTCACTACATTGAATACGTCTGTCCTGGATTTCATCCAGCTCAAGCCGGCTTCCGCCCTAACCTCGGAACGCATGACTGCCTTTGGCTTTTGCGAAGAGCTCTGAATAGAGCTCATCGTAAAACGCTACCTGACTATCTCCTGGCTGTCGATATACACAAAGCTTTTGACAATGTTCGCCATGAGGTTATCCTTGAGGAACTCGCCAAACGCTTTCCTAGTAATCGTGCCCAAATCTGGATCCGCAATTTTTTGACATCTATACCCATTCAGCTACATGGCAAAGCTCCGGGATGGGTGCCCAAAACGTATTACTTGGATAGGGGTGTACCTCAGGGCTCCATTCTCGGACCCATATTGTTCAACTTGGCCATGACACGCGTCGCCGAGAATCTGGAAATCAGCACAAGCGCAAGATTCGCTATATATGCCGATGATATTACCGTCTGGACTGAGGCAGCGGATTACGTAGACAAATATTCTATGGAGACTGAACTTCAGGCGGCCCTTCTTTGTCTTGAAGATACACTAACCAAAATTGGCCTCGAACTCGCACCCCATAAAACAGAATTAATTAGTATCGACGGAAAACATAAAACCAACCCCAGTATGCAGATCCATCTTCACATCGGAGGCAACACCATCACCTCCTCAAATGGGCAAATCCGCATTCTTGGCCTGCCCATATCAAGCTGCAACAGCCCCCAGAAATGGGTTCATCAGTTACAACGCCTTTGGCCAGCACTGCTACGTACTATTCGTCGCCTGTCCAACCGGCACGGCGGTGCGCGACAGCATGCCTGCCGTGCGATGGCCAGAGCAGCGGCGGTCGGAAAAATCCTATATGGCACACCCGTCCTCCAACTGTCGAAGACTGACTTCGCTAAGGTCGAACGCCTTCATCGCGCAACACTACGCACTATTACCGGTATACCTAAGCACACTCCTATAGCCGAACTTGAGCGTTTAGCCGCTCTTCCACCGCTCACTACCATCGTTACCGAGTCACAGACACGTCATCGAATACGTCTAGAGAACACTGTCCAGGGGCGTCGCCTGCTGGCCTGGGATGAACAGCGTAACGACAAAACACCAGTCCTATATGCATCACTTCCCCCTTGGGAGATGCCAGTAGTCACACGCGTCCATCGCCGACCTATAAACCGCGATTTTGTCATTCCCCGGGAGCTCCTAGCTGCCCATCACCGACAAGAGCGAATCCCTGATACGAGTGACATATACACCGACGCATCGATTACAAGAGAATTCGCATCTATGGCCTGGGTATGCAATGACAACCCTTCCCTTTCAGGCGCTTATGCCTGCCATCTACCTCAGGGTACCCCTCTTCACGCTGAACTCCTCGCGATTTGGGGAGCCTTGTCAGGAGTGCCTTGCACCGGAACTGGGTCAATACGTATTCTCACTGATTCCTTTGAAGCTTTCAAGTAAATCACTACTGCGGGTTCACAAGATGCAACAGCTACGGCTATACAGCGCCTCCTTAAACGCCACCAACTCGCGACCAGAACTGTCGCTATTCACTGGACCCCAGGTCACTCGGACGAATCAGGGGGCAATGCGGCGGCACACGCGCCGCGGCTGCCTTGGCAGGTGGGATGTCCACATTTACTTCCCCACCCCCCTTGCTTCATCCTTATTCGACCTTGGGCGGGCAACTCACCCCTTCTCTTGCCCTTATGCACTATACTCGGACCAGTCTTCGTAGCATCAGTCAGCATCGCATGCAGGTGGCCACACCAGACCCACCTTTTACGAGAAGAACCCACATCACCCGAAGTCAAGAAGTACTTTTGAATAAGCTCATCGCCCATGCGGCTTACACGCCAAGTATTATGGTCCGCTGGCGTCAATATCCGGAGAAAATGATTACGTGCCCCCACTGTACGACTCTAACCTGCGGCGGCATATCTCATTTACTTTGGGAATGCCCTGCTTTTTCTACTGGACGCCCCGAGATCGAACCCTACCGCCTGAACTACCGTTCCCTTCTAGAAACTGATGCTAACACACAGATGATATTTGCCAAGTATGGCTCGCTTAGTGGCCTGGTTAGAGCAATGTAATTCGAGTGACGACCTAAACATTGAAGATTATGTCTACTCCCCTTTATCCCCATCCATGGCCATGAGCCTTCCCATTCAATAAAGGGCATTCAATCAATCAATCGTAGTGTAATAATCATCGTGGCAAAAAGAAACAACGTCGAATAATAGGTTGATGTTTGGGGCAGGAGCAAGAACAACCACTTGTTTGCTATTCAGGGCAGTGGTTGCTGGTGGCTACGTTTATGCGCTTGGAACGGTATGGAAATGGGCCTATTTACAGAGAAAACAAATTCATATCTTGTGCGTCCTCCGAGCTAATGTCCAATGGTCTTGGAGATTGCTAAGGCACGATTGCGCATGATAGGATGCCTTCAACTTGATAAAAACACCTATTGTTCCGTATTGGAGATTAGATTGACAAATCTAAGCTTTATGCTATAGAATGTGAGAACATGGGAGGGGATAGGATTAAAAAGTCATCAATCCGTGAGGCGTACCATAGAGAACTTCAAACCTTTGCAAACTCAATGACATTGATATGTTTTTTTATGAGTTGCCTGCGAAATATAGTCACAAGTTGTTTCTGAAATAAAAAAAGACACTACTTGCCGGCGAAGCTTTCCGCATTCCTGGCGACTGGCGCTGAAAGGTATAAGCTCCGGTTGTCTGTCTTGTTTCGATCAGTCCCGCCTTTCTTGCTACTGACAAACAAGGATTATATCCGTTTGTTTACGACTTTCTGCTTGCCGCAGGCTTTTGTTACGTTCACAGTCCTTCCTATCCTACATTACATTGGTATCAGAACAGGCATGATTGCAGTTGGTATGCTTTGTTTTTCCCGGAAGTAGTTTCCACGAAGGTAAGTTCCACAACGAGTAAGAATAGTCTTTAATGGGAGATTCTTTGTTTATTAGGAGGTTTAGAGAATCGAGGGGGCTCCTCGATTCTCTAAACCTCCTAATAGCAGTACATAGCAGTAAATGATAAATACCGCGCACGCTCTTGCGTTGTTCTGTTTTCAAGTTTCTTTTTCCGGCAGACCATTTAGCTGTGGGGCAGCTGTGGGATATTACGAGGCACTGTTGTCTACGTGCAAAAGAGAGTGGCATAAGCTTGCGATCCGTGCCAGAGAGAGACAGAGACAAACATTTATTATGAGCAGGCGTGAAATATTCAGCTCTAGGTGGGCAGCCTCCTCTGTCCAGGAAGCCGTGCACCCCCGCCATCTTTCGAGTCCGGCTGACCAGACTGCGCTGATCCTCCAGGCTGGGGCTTGACAGATGAGTCTCCCACTGCTCTTTGGTTATGGCCATGGTGGTTATAGTGCCAAATTGTTTTTTTGGTTATACGGCCACTGACATTGAAGAGTGTTAAGTCTGACATCGACAACAAGTGCACTGGTTGTCTAAGTATTGTGAGGCCACATCATATAAGACGCCCCTCGTCAGCTATGCAATAAGATATGGCTGTCAGCTCTAGCGTTTTGGCCAGGAATAGCATACACACTCCGGATAAGCTTTTTTGCGTGGCTAACAATAATGTGTTATTCCGGCAAAAGCGGCTCGAAAGCAGCTGTCTCTTCATGGGAGGACAACTTTGTTTCCTGGAGTGGTGCTACAGATACGCTCCAAATGGTTATATATCACTGAAAATGAATAGGTAAATATGACATCGAATACAAAAGGATTGGTTTTCTAAATATTTGTGAGACAGCTGTGTCATATTGTAAGATCCTTCACGAATATAATAATAAAAATGCTTTAATTTCCCGACCCGCACCAAGCCATTGATTCTGCAGTTTGCCCTGCGCATATTTAATACGAATAGTAATGAATGCCACAGGAAACCAAAAAGAAGCGTTTTAACACATTCGTGAGGCAGCTGTGCAATGTCTTTAGCCAATGTTCTTAGCATATGCATATGAGTCACGAGCCATAGCAATGCGTTTCTAACTTTTGCTTCCTAAGTCGTGCCTGGGCTCAGAATTAGTAATTTTGACCACCTGGGGATCTTTAACGTGCGTTGACATCGCACAGCACAGGAACGCCTCCTCTTTTCTCCTCCATCGAAACGCAGCCGCCGCGGTCGGATCGTTGAATATCTTTGCTCGCAGTTTAAACAAGCACACACGAAAAATTGTTCAATCTTTCGAGAATAAACCTATATGCAGATAGAGGAACTATCAAGAACTAATCTGAAGAAAGAAGTTGCCTTCAAACCAGCTCCTTTATTTCCGCACCAGTTCTTTGCCGGATCCTTCAATCATGGCATTCTTTGAGGAATGGCGTCCTAGTGTACAGGAATAATATTCGACTGTTTTGCTCACGGTTTTAGCTTCCACAAAGATCATGCTGATGACATTGAAGCCGTTTTTAGCACGCACTTTACGCACTTATTTACAACAGAGTGCAGAGATTCTGCGAGCCAAAGTACAACCATAAGCGATTTTTGCACAGGCATAGCCTGCATTCCTGAGGAGAGTCGTGATAGTCTGTGTGGCCCAGTCACCCTAGAGGAGCTAAACTTTACGCTCCAAGAGATGAATGCCTCTGCTGCCGCAGGCCCTGATGGACTACCACTTGTTTTCTACAAAACTTTCTTCACCGAAATACACGCCCACCTGCTATCAATGCTTAATGGACTCCTTACTGATGGGCTTCGGCCAGAATCATTTCGCGAAAGCAAAGTTATACTCCTCCTGAAAAGTGGAGGCGTAACATCCGACCCGAAAGCATGGAGGCCCATTTCATTACTCAATTCAGACTATAAAATACTTGCCGCCAACTGGCGCATCGCATATCATCCTGTCTCCCCGAACTGATAAGCAATGTCCAGACATGTTGTGTGCCGGAGCGCACAATTTTTTCTTCTTTAGCTCTAACCCGTGACCTCTTCACGTATGCCACACGCACGCAGGTCTCGGGCGTCTTTGTTTCCCTAGACCAAGAAAAAGCGTTCGATCGGGTAGAGCGAAACTATCTGTTTGAAGTACTAGAATGTTTTGGATTCCCTGCGGATCTGATCAATGTCCTAAGACTCCTGTACACAGACTTGGAAGCCAGTCTCGTGATTAACAATCGAATCACTGAACCCCTCCCCGTGAGCCGCGGCATTCGACAAGGATGCCCATTGTCCTCGATCCTGTTTGTCCTTTGCATAGAACCCTTGCTCCACCGGATACAATGTTGCCAGTCAGTACGGGGCTTTCCCCTCCCAGGCCAAGGCGAGATCAAGGTTGCAGCATATGCAGATGACGTATCCCTGTTCATCAGAGATATTGACAGTTACAGAGCCTTCCTGCAGCTCTTCCACACATATAGCCACCTGTCGGGAGTGCGTCTCAACCCAGCTAAAAGCCAAGCTCTCAGCTTTGGGTCTTTTAGGGGTGACTTCCCAGACGGAGTGCAGTTTTTAGATAGTGTCAAAGTCCTGGGCGTCACGTTTTTGGCGTCCGGAGAAGTAGCCCGCACCACCTGGAAGGAAATAAAACGCAAAGCTGAAAAGCGAACAGAAATAGCCAAAACCTATCACCTACCGTTCTCTGAACGCGCATACCTGATCAAAACTTCCATCATAGCATCTCTTTTCTATGTTGCCAAGGTCGCACGTCTTCCTCGTCGAGTCCTTCAGAGTTTAGCCACCCTGTGTGGCTCATTTTTCTGGAATGGCCATGCGGAAAGCGTGGCAAGAGTTTTTGTTCGACTCCCTACCAACATGGGAGGCTTCAGCATCCCAGATCTTGATGTCATGTGTCGTGCATTGGCCTTGAAAACCATGTGGGACCTGATTTCTGACACAATGTATCGAGGCAGCGAGCTGTCCTCATACCTAATGGGTATGTCGCGTCGTTTCTTTGATCTTCCTCTTCGGAAGGGCCTGGCGGCCGAGAGACCGCCACCCTTTTACATGTATGTAATTACCTCATTGCATTTCTTTAATAACACGATGCCTGAATGTGACCCTAGGGAAATGACTGCGAGCGAGCTTTGTGAAGGTGTAGCACTCCAAGCTCTTGACGATGATCGATGCAGGAAAATGCGCAAAAGAAGGCGGATGAATCGCACCATTGTTTCGCTCCCAGCAGATGTAAGAAGCTTTACTTGTCTCCGGCAATGGGAAGTGCTACCCACGGCCGATCGTCTTGCGGCGTGGGGCGTGGCGCCCTCTCGCTTTATGGCCGCAATGCGGTCGCACTGAAACGTTAGATCATGTTTTGCATAAATGTTGTGTGGCGCGCACATTCTGGAGCCTAGTGACGCGCATGTTTCATGCCAGAATGCAGTGGCAGAGTCGCCACAGAGACATTTTCATAGAGCTTGTCATGTGTATAGGCATGTATGTACTGTGGAAGCGGAGAGGCGTGGCTGTTTTGCGGGGGCGACCGCTAAAAGCCATGTTTCCGATGCTGCATAGATTAAGAACATTAGTATACACTCACTTGAATAAGGAACTTGTCATGCTGGAGGAGGAAGAATTCCTCCGACATTGGTCAACGAGATTCATTGTTGTTGGAAATGGTAAAGTGACCACGCCTATTCTTCCATACTAGAAAGATAGGCAAGTGAGAGAAACGTTTCAATGGTGTTATGATGAAATAGCTCCACAAAGCAAAAAAGAAGGCCCCAGACGGATACACTTGTGTTCTGTAGATGTTTATGAAAAATAAAATTCTCTTCAACCTTTCTGACACAGCGCGTTTCAACCTCGCGCTCGATGCTAAAGTTAGTGTCATCAAGGCACGAGCGTGCGTTTTCACCTCTTATGTGGCGCTTATCGCGACAAACCGCGCCGGGTGGTGAACAGACTCGCGTCCCTTATAGGGACTGCTGTTTGGGATGGCAGGACAGCGCTAGTCGCCCGTCACATCCTAAACCTTCCGAGGAGCAGGGGAGGCCTTGGCCTGCCGTGCATCCCGACAGTTGCTTAAGTACTCGCTTTAAGGCTGATAGAGAGACTATTAGCTAACGAGTCTTACCCTGGTCGCTCGCTCATCCTGTACTGGATGAGCACGACGCGTCGTGTGCTTACACCGGAACAATACCTCTGTCCGCAGGCAGACAGACCTCTGACTTTTTACCGCGAGGTTGCCGAGATAAAGTCGACCCTCGATGCAGACCTGTCAGATATTAATGTAGGCGACCTACCAGCCATACGCATCAGCGAATTAGTAACCGTTCGCAGGCTTTCAGCTCATGAACAACGAGAGACCGCTGTACCCAAATGGCGAGCGTGGGCAGCTTGTCGGCTGCCAAATGAAGTGCGAGATTTTGACTGGCTTAGGCGCTGGGGCGTCCTCCCCACGAGACAGCGCCTTGCCAGATGGGGTGTTGTACCCAATGACCAGTGTGCCAACTGTGGTGCTCCCGAGAGCCTTTCGCATCTTTTTTTCGAATGTGTAGTTGCGAGAACAATTTGGCGGCTCTCATATAGGATGTTTAACGTCCGCGTGAGCCCCGGCGTCAGGCGCCGGCGCAACCCTTTTGAACACCTTGTGTTCAGTGTGGTTCTGTTTGTGTTGTGGCGTCGCAGGTGCCTCGCTGAGGCGCGCCGAACTCCCGCCCGCGCAATGTACCCAACCTTGCAGAGGCTGCGCCTCGTCATCTGGAAGTGTCTGTCTGGACAGTTAGAAACGGACGGCGAGACGCGCATTTTGCGGCGCTGGCACACGCGCTTCTATGCTGTACGAGGCAGCAGACTTGAGATGCCGGTCGCCTTTATTAAAACCCTCCTCGTTTATACTGTTTTCCCCTCTCTGGAGAATCATGTTATTTTTAATTTATTATGCATTTGTAACTTATACTGTTTTGTATAGTGCTTTGTTTTGTGAGTAACGTGCATTTTTGTATGTATGTATGTAAAAATAAATTCTCTTTATTGAAGGCATAAAGGATTAGGTTTCTTTCTGGCTTTCTTTCGCCGCTCCTAATTGGTTGCTTCAGCACGTCCGGCTTGATCCCAAAAACCTTGGGAGGCGGCTCCTTTTTTGTCGCCTACGTCACAAGGCGGGGCCACCACTCCGATAGGAGCCACTTTGCCGGCCGGCGCAGGAACCGCGATGAGTTGGTCCGCTTCGAGAGAGAACCGCTCTGCTCTCGCTATGGCGTTTCATGGCCACAGTCTTTGGGCTTGAAATTGAAAAGGCAGCAGGTCCCGTGGGACTTACTCAATGCGTACTGACTGCGAGATGCCCGCCGCAAGCTCGTGGATGTCTTGGCATACTTTAGGGCAATGGTTGACACGTCGGGGCAAACGAACTGCCTGAAGGGCGTCAGTTCGGATGACAACATGGGCTTCAGGGAGCATGGTTATGGTAGCCACGGAGCAGAGTGCCTCTTGAACTGCCAGGAGCTCAGCACAGAAAGATGTACGTGGTTTCGAAAGTTGAAACGTAGTGCTCTGATTCAGGCTATGTCTCCATGGACATTAGATTGATATTTTTGCATCACAGCATTGTAGTCTTGCATCCATGTACCCTACAATTTACCCTTGAGGCAGGTGAGTATCTTGCTCTTCAAATCTCTGGCGAAGCGACGATGCCGAGTTTGCAGACGTATGATCTGCGGATATCAGTCGACTTGCTATCTCCTAACTATACTAATGCCCAGGGAGGGCGAACTGGCGCAGGTGGCTGAACAATAACGTGTGATGTCACATACGCTCTCAGCGCCTGCGTGGAAAGTGATAAAGTGGCCTTAAGTCAGCGAGAATCACGGCGCTGCTGCACCAGTTCATCGATGGTGCTGAGCTGCGCATTCTCTTGTAACGCTATGGCCGGTGTGAATCGTTGACGGCTTGTTGTGATCCGCATAGCTTCTCGGTTTACGGCTTCAAGGCGATGCCATTGTGCCCTTGTAAGATGCTAGAACTGGGCCTGATAAACAATACGTGGCTGCAAAACCGCCCTCACTAAGTGGCGTGCAACAGACTAGCCAGCGCCACCTGTTGCAGGCGCAATTCTTATCAAACTCATAGTCTGAATTGCGTGCTTTTTTGCCTGAGAAAGCCAAGCAGTCGCTGATCTTGACTGGTGAATCGTTAAGCCCAGAATGTTCATGCTTGGAATTCTTTATAGTGGGGTGCCTGATAGAGAGACACGAATTTGATTTGAAGTACATTTACAGCATCTCCAGCGGTTGGCGACAGACTTGTATGTTGTTTTACACACAGAAAGCTGAAGACGAATGGAGCAAGCGCAATCAGAGCTTATGTGTAATGCTGATTTAAGGGCGGCCTCCTGAATGAGGAGATCATGGTGAGTGCTCCATACCGCGATGTTCTCCACGTATTGCAAAAACTTGATTTCATGGATATCATGTAAGCGCCATGCCAATGGTATGAAAGTAATATTGAACAATGTCGGAGACAATACTGATCGCTGAGGCAGGCCGCGTAGTGAAACGGATGAACCAACTGTGTCACCACTGAGGCGTATTGCAATTTTTTTTCCGTCCAAAAATGATGCGAAAAAACTGCGTACTCTCGGAGGGAGATGAAGCACGTCAATGGCGTTCGGGATTGCAGCATAACTGCTGTTGTCGTATACTTTTTCAACGTTCAATGATATATGGTACGCAAATTGCGGCTGCGCGTAGATAATAGAACCCCTAATGCCATGACCGCCAACCCGTCCTGTGTACTTATGTATAGACGAAATCCAATTTGAGCGGGGTGATAAAAACCATGCTGTTCAAGACACCAATATAGTCGTGTGCTTAGCATTTTCTCTGAAAGCTTGCAAAGCGTTGATGTTAAGGAGATTGGTCGTAGGTTGGCGAGGTCTGTTGGAGGCTTTCCAGTTTTGGGAATAGGGATCAAGACAGCGATTTTCCAGCTCTCAGGTACGACACCAGCCAGCCATAGTTTGTTTATGGTGTCTAGTAGTTGAAGGAGTGCCGAAGTGCTGATGTTTTTGTAAACCTGATACTCAATTTTGTCCAGGCCGGGCACTGTTTACAGTTTTGCATCGTCAATTGCAGCTAGCAGCTCAGGCATCGAAAAGGGGCTCACAATTCCATCCGCATTGGGAGCAGATGGTAGTTTCCATGCATCTGCAGGGATACCTACCAAATTAAAATTTGCAGCTTAAGGAGGAAATGCATCGTATTCTGGGAAATATTTTTGTGCTGCTTCTTTGACGAAATCGCCCGGCGACAAATTAGCCTCAAAGCATGCTGTTGCCGCTGCGTCAGTAGAACGATTACCGCGTTCCATTGCACGAAACGTTCGCCAGAGTGAGGCATTCGAGGATTTAGCAGAACATTGTTCACACCATGCATGCCACTGCCGTCGCGAATGATCGCGTTCTTATCTCCAAGCATTTGCAGTAAGATAATGCAGTCGTGTACGTGCCTGCACCGAAGTAAGGTCTCGCGTAGCAGCCAGCTCAGCTTGACAGCGGGCAGCCCACAAGTTAGGCAAGCCGAGATCTGGTGCCGGCCGACCTACATCAATCCAGGTAGTAGTCGTAGCGCTGTTTAGTGCTCTTTGTATGTGGTCAACAAGGAGTGAAGACGAATCCGAAGACATACTTTCGAGACATGTGCGAAAGCTGTCCCAGTTGATCACAAAACATTTGCGGCGTAAAGGGCGGAGCCGGAAAGGAAGGAAACTGATGATGATAGGGTGGTGGTCACTTCCCCAAAAGTCTGGCCTCATCTGCCATGAAGGAGTTCCCGCGCCCAACCTACACGTCAAGTCTGGAGCATAGGCAGCACTATGTATGGGATGCACAGACAGTGTTGCTGTTCCAGGCTGATTAAGCAGAACAAAAAGAGCATCAGTGAAGGCATCCCGCACACGCATACAGCGAGGGCTTGCAGTGGGATGCCCCCATTCCGACTGATGGGCGTTGAATTACCCACAATTACCCATTCGGTGCTTTTTTATTGTCCTCAAGAAAAGGATGGACAAATTATATTATTGTTTACTCCACCCTCCACTGTAGTCTTAATGCATTGGTTGATGTAAAAAACGATTAAATTTGTTTTCAATGTTCATCAGAAGGAGCGTTTACTGGTATGAAATAACATCAAATACCACGGAAAACCTTTTGCACATGCCAGCAACAGGCACGTCCCAGTGTAGATGCTGTTGTGCGTGACGCTTAGTATTCTCTGCGAGCCTACAGTTGTAACGTTTTGGCCCTCATTCGTGACAGCACGATTAAAAGAATTTTTTTCCTGGGAAAATAATTAGCGTTTTCTTCGAGAAATTTATATTAAGTTCGTTTGATTTCAACCACAACAATAATGTGAACAGGAAGGTTTTGCATTGCTTTGTCAAAGTGTCTGCATCTGTGCCCGGCATAATACAACAGTCGTCTGCATGTGGTTCTGGTAAAACTTTAATAAATATCCATCAGGTAGAAGATAGGCGTCACCTTATCCGCAAAGATGGCGGCCTGGAGTTCATGGAATATTGTGCCTTTCATGCAGGCCCATCGTGTATTGTAGGCTGATGGCCTATGGCTAGAATGTTCTGTCAGCAAGCTAAACAATAGGTAATGATACATGTGTATAGCACTTTTCGTGCTATACGCCTTCTCGTATTCAGACTGAATGACAAAATAAAAAAATTGATCAGGAAGCCTTTACGACAGTGAGCTCTTTTCTCAATGAGCGGTAAAGAGTGTAATATCTAACACAATATTTCTCATTTCTTACGATTTTAGCGGCGCCGATGATCTCACACACCGTGTTATTCTGCGTCTCGGTAGTTCAGCGCAGCGCGTAAAATCGGGTTCACAGAGCTCGGGTTATGGGAATCGAAGGCAATCCCGACAATGAGTCATCGAATTCCCGCTGACAGCTCTGTGTACAGAGTAATGGTTCTGTAGTAACATTTGATAGGTGCACTGACCATTTCAGTGAGAGTAATCATACTCACAATTAAAGCGGATCGACTACACTATGCTTTCTACGCCGTTCACGACGCGATCCTGACGGCCAATGTAACATCTTTTGCGGTATTCTCAATCTTCGTTGGCACTCTTAAAAGGTACGGAAGCTTCTTGAGATACAGCAAAACCAAATCCATGTCAGCTCGAATACCTATTTTCTTTAGTCGGTGTGATACATGTTGTATGTAGGGAGCAGAAAAAAACATTTTTTTGGAGAGTTATGGTTTTGACGGAAGTTCTATAGGCCAAGGTAAGCATGGGTGTAAGGCACTTTGCTTCAGACATCAAGACAGACAGAATAACCAGCGCAGGATAAACCGTTTGTTTTTTGAGTAAAACTGGAAGTAATGGCATGTGCAAATGCTTTGACAAAATGTTGTCAAATCCTGGGCGAATTGGCCGAAATAAGGAAAAGCATCAGCCAAAAGCATCAGGTATACCAAAACCGGTATGAAACTGATATAGTATTTTCCAATCAAGAAATGCTTTGCTGTACGTGCTCTTAAAAAAAATTATTAAAGGGTCGGCAGAATCCCGTCTGGCGAGGTAAGTTCACAACGACGTAACAGAAGTACCCTCGCCAAATGGTTACAAAGATGAAGAAAAAGAAAGCAAAAAGATTGAGATTTCGGCGCCCATAAGCGCGCCGTGATTACAGCGAGTCGAAAGACGGGTACGTTATCTATTTAGGGGCGCGTTCTTAAAGCAATCCATGTATATCTCCCAGAAGATTGCCCCGTTTCCGCTTTATCGTAGGTGACTTGTTTATAGCCTCCCATACGACTGCCTGTTAAAGCGCGTGGAAGGTACGTAATGAATGATAATTAGGAAGTGGCGTTCGTAACACAATGCGGAATGTTTGCGGAAAATTTGCTAGAACTGGCGCAGTTTCACTTGCATTTCATTTTCGTCGGTTGGGAAGCCAAATTATAAACGCAGAAATCAGGAGTGTGCATAGGGTCGCTCCGGTCTTAAGGAGCATTCCTTTGTTGTACGTTAACACAGATTTGGTAAACTTGTCTGGCCAACATCTTAGCACTCTAAGATAGATCGATGACTATATAATTTTTTGCAGAACGTGTGCACATTCAAACTCGATTGGTTCACTTTCTAAAAGTGCTCAGGGAGTTCGGTGGGTCAGAGACTTCAACTTTGAAAAGCCATTTAACGAGCAACTGCAGTTTTTTTGGACCGGCAGCTACATTTCGAGCGAAACCATGTATGCTGGAAATACAGCCCGAGATCGCCACACTTCCTAGTTCTTAGTAAGGTCATTCCGATTTGGTAAAAAAAATAAATTAGCAAAATCAGCTCCTGCTTTCGAAGTGCTCTGACCAAATCATACCAGCCTGTCATAGAAGACAGCTTCCAGGCCCAATTATCTAGATTTAATTTGCCGAAATCAAGCCCAAGTGGTAGCCGGGGCATACTCTGAGGTCCTTCAGTCCTTAAAGCGTGAGGCCATTCCGCGTGTTATAGATGTTCAGCCTAAACAGAAGAAAGTGGCGGTTTTACCATATGTACACCGCGCCTCAATTAGACTAAAGAACGTAGGAAGCAGATTTATTGTTTGCGTGTTTATTTTCAGCCCTCGTCAAGCTCATCAGCCGTGCCCTTCTATTGAAAGAAAGACACCAAGGAAAAATAAGGATGGGATGTTGAGCACAGTGGAAATTAATTCTAGTGGAAATTAAGAAGAAGAAATTGACATGGGCAGGACATGTAGTGCGAAGAGAGGATAACCGACGGTCGCTGAGGGTAACAAACTGGATTCCAAGGGAAGGAAAGCGTAGCAGGGGACGGCAGAAAGTTAGGTGGGCGGATGAGATTAAGAAGTTCGCAGGGGTCAAGTGGATGCAGCTAGCACAGAACCGGGTTAAGTGGAGAAATATGGTAGACGCCTTCGCCCTGCAGTGGGTATAATCAGGCTGATGATGATGATGATGATGATGATGATGTTTAGCACAGGGATGAGATTGTTGGCTGTGAAATATGTGTTGTTTACAGCGTTCCCATTTCCTGCGAAGCCGTTTACATTGGTCAGACTGGGCGTTACCATAACAAGCGCTTACAGGAACATAGGAATAATTTAAATATTGGGATGACCTTTCATATTTTGTTAAACATTGTCTGGAATGTAAAGTGGTGAAAAAGAAAAAGTGCACTGCACGCGTTTAATCATACACGTCTACTGTACACCAGCAGAGATCAGACCACATGGGAGGTTGTCGAATCATCCCGTATCACAAAGCAGCAAGAGAATTGTGTCAGCAAACCGACCGTTTCCCTTCTGATAAGGAGGTGTCATTTCTCGGGAGTTCTTGGCGACGGTACCAGCATATTTGTAAAGAGTTTAGAGTGTTCTGTTTTTCATTGTTTTTGTGTTCTTGCCTTTGATTGTTTCTTTATAATCATATGAAGGTTGTAGTGAATAACCATTTAGTTGCGAGTCAGTGCTCGTCCTGTGTGCTTTCTTTTGTTCTCCCTCGTAGTTTCCGCCGTTTTTTTTATAAATAGCTAACAACTCGCATAATTTAATGTTTTGCATTTATATTTGTGGATTAGGCGATTAAAGGCAAGAGAAAAACTCCGTACAGTAGGCGCGCGGCACAGACGGGCGCATGCGAGCGCGCCAGAGTGGGCTCCGCATATAACTCTGCGCTGAGCACAGAGAGGCGACCTAACAAGAGAGGAGGTGCAGAGATTTGCATGAGAGCAAAAAAACAAATCCGCTCTCCTCGAAGGTCGAAGGCGAATTCCCAACTAATCAATTCGCAGTGTCAGAGTCAAGTAAGGTCGTCTAGAGATTAGAAACGGGTGGCCTCGCCTGGGTAACTAAAACTAATTCCCATAAGCGGCTGCAACACGCGACAACACATGCAGGGGATAGAATGTAGGAATGTCCATGGTTTTGTTTAGTGCTTTCAAACTAGAAAAATAAATTGAGGGTTGCTTAGATGTTTTAATAGAAGAACGGCGAAAGCCTAACCTTCATCTACTACCACTTGCTCTAATCGCTACTCATTTTCAATCATTTGTAGTCAGTGGCGATCATTCAAATCATTATTTGACATACTGGTCATTGCGTAGTCATGATGAGTCTTGTCTAGTCTTTTCAGACAATACCACTCATAGCTGAGAATTTTATTCATTTGCGATTAGTCGTTGGTACTTCAAGATGTCTTTTGACATGATTCTCATTTTGAAGTCATCAGCAGTCATGCAATGTCACTGTAGTCATTATTATTCATAGATAAATATTTTACTAATTTCCAACCAGTTGTGGTCATTGCAAGGTGTCGTTTGACATACTGGTCGTTTCGTAGTCATAGCAGCCATGATGAGTCATGCCTAGTCATTGTACTCATGTCCAATCAGTTGCAGTCATTTCATTGGTCGTTTGACATATTGCTTATTTATTAGTCATAATGAGTTATTCCTAGGCATTGTAGCCAACACCACTCATAGCTAAGCATTTTTATTTCTAATCAGTTGCGGTCATTATAAGTTTTCCATTGATCCTTACAAGTTATTTTAGTCATTTCAAATCATTATTGTTAGTCATTACCTCTATCTATGTCTGTATATTTTATTCATTGCCTATACCCATCAATCGTTTCCGTTCATAATCTGCCTCCATTCACTATTAGCGAGCGACACATCAGTGCACCGATCCGACTCAGTGATCACGCGCACAGTTGCCGTGCGCAGATTTAGGCTCCATGAGCCTAGACAGGCTCTCACCTTAAAATCATAGTGGACTAGGAGCAGTTGGATTCAAGACCTGGTACTCGGCTTCAGTAGCCAAGCTTCTTAGGTACTCAGCTAGTGCGGCGGATGTTTTGCGCGTTTTAAGTGACTTCAAGTAAAATCTTCGCCATTTGATATTGTAGATTCCTGGTGGTAGCTCTCGGGTGTCCTCAGTGATTGGGCGCGCCTTTGCAGCGGAGCTGAACGCGGAGACCACGAGTGTGCCTCCGCCATTGAGCGCGGCAGATCCCATATGATATCTCGCGTAGACCTCTAAAAGCAGAGCATAAGATCTCTAGCCCCATAAAATTTGTGGAACCGCGATTTTGTAAGATAAATCAAATTCGGCAAACATTTTCTGCGCTCTAAATGTGCCCTGACAAGACACATTATTGCCATCCGATTCTATTATAATTGTAAACTTTCCAGCAGCTAAAAACATAAATCTCCAAATAAAAGCTATGCACTACTGAGGAACGAAGAAAGATTAGAAGTAGCGTGGGGAGACGGAAACAGATATGCTTTATTGTTTACAGCAGAAACTCTAATGTTCCTGCCCACATGAAGAGCGTTTTCTAGCACTGCGCTTTCAGTGCCAGCGTTTTGGTCGACAATTTCAATAGCTCAAATTATAGAATATTCGCTGCAATACTAACACATCGTATAACAGCTGTCTTACCTGAACTGATCAGCAATGCCCAAACATACTGTGTACCAGAGCGTACAATCCTTCGCTAGCTCTAACCCGCGATCTTTTTACCTTTGCCACACATACTCAGGTTTCAGGCGCTTTTGTATCCCTAGACCAAGAAAAGGCATTTGATCGTGTAGAACGAGAGTATCTTTTTGCTGTTCTAGAATGTTTTGGCTTTCCGGAGCGTTTAATAGAACCCTTCGGTTGCTGTATACCGATTTAGAAGCTTACCTGGTAATCAACGGCCAGCCCAGTGATCCAATTGCTGTGAGCGGGAGAATACGGCAAGGTTGTCCTCTCTCATCTCTCCTTTTCGTGCTGTGCATAGAGCCTTTGTTGCAGCAGATTCAAAACTGCAGGTCTATACGCGGGTTCCCTCTCCCAGGCCAGAGCGAGGTGCAAGTAGCAGCATACGCTGATGATGTTTCTCTTTTCATAAGAAGTATTGATAGTTACAACGCATTTCTGCGTCTTTTTCACGTATATAGCTGCCTATCAGGTGCACGCCTCAATCCGACAAAAAGCCAAGCACTGCGTTTCGGAGCTTTTAACGAAGACTTTCCTGATGGTGTTGCCTGGGTAGATGGTGTGAAAGTCCTGGGCGTTACATTCCTAGCGTCCGGTGAGGTAGCTCGTAACACCTGGAAAGAAATAAGACAAAAAGCTGAGAAACGGATCGACGTAGCTCAAACGTTTCACTTACCCTTCTCTGAGCGAGCATACCTCATCAAAAGCAGTGTGGTGGCGTCCCTTTTTTACGTCGCCAAAGTGGCCCGTCCTCCTCGCAGAGTCCTACAGCGGTTAGCTACTGCTTGTGGTTCGTTCCTTTGGAATGAAAAGAACGAGAGTGTTTCAAGGGCTCTGGTCCGCTTACCGACTAGAATGGGTGGCTTCAGCATCCCGGACTGAAATAATGTGCCGCGTGCTGGCCCTAAGAGCCACTTGGGATATCATCGCGGATGTAGTGAAACAACTTACTGTGTATTTTATGGGCACCTCTCGCCGTCTGTTTGGAATGGAGTCATACACAGGTCCGGCAGGCGACAGACCACCAGTGTTTTACACATATATTGTACAATCACTACGCATGGTGCAGAACGCATTACCCAAATGTGACCTCAAGGAAATGTCCCCCACAGACGTATGTGAAAACATAGCTATTCAGCGCCTGGATGACAAGTCTATCCAGCCCATTTTTGCCACTGCCCAATTCAGCGGAGCTACAAGCCGTTTTTCTGTGCGTGATAGCCCTGTTATGTAAAAGGAGTTACACCCCTGCCAGCCAGCTATACGTACTAGTAGTTCCCAATGTGCTTTGCACTGACGAGTTGCGTGTCATGTACGAATATTCGACTTCTGGATATCAGGGATTGTTTCGAACACTTCACCATGCTCAAAAAACAATTTACTGGCCCAAAATGCACTCAGAGATGAACAATGGGTATTTCGCCGGTTCCAAGTAATGTCAACTCCACATACATCCCACCAAAGCTGCAACTGGCTTAGCTGCACCCTGTGAAGACCACATCTCCGTTCTATCAAGTAGGCATTGACCTTGTAGGTCCATTTCCGAAGTGCTTGTATGGAAATCGCTGGATTGTAATCTGCGTGGACTGTCTCACACGTTATTGTGAAACCGCCGCTATTCCATCTGCTACGGCGCATCTCGTGTCGCTTTTCCTGCTGCACTCAGTCATCTTACGACACGGGCCGCCACGAATTGCCATCACAGTTTGAGGCCGTAAATTCACTGCTGACGTCGCTGAAAAGCTTATGCGTTAATGCATCGTAACTTCCCGACACTCGACGCCATACCATCACTAGACAAATGGCTTGACTGAGAGTGTTAATATAATGCTTACCAACATACTAGCCATGTATGTGGATGCAGAGTATAACTGGGACATCATGCGTTTCATTACACACGCGTGTACTACCGCCACGCATTAGAAGACTGGACACAGCCCATTTTTTTTGTATGCCAGGCCTCCACGCTACTCTCTGGATACCATCATGCCCTTCTCGAACTGTGAAGGTCCCTGCCTGGCTGAGACCCTCTGCCTCACCGAAGAAGGTCGGAGAATCACCCCCTTACGGTCAGGTGCTTCACAGGAACACTTCAAAGCAAGATATTATGCCAGCCACCGGCGTCTCACATACTCTACAGGTGATTTCGCCTGGGCGTGGCATCCAATTTGGCGCCGTGGCCTACATCACAAACTTTAGGCCCACTGTGACGGGCCATATATGGTAGTCAAAAGCAACCAGGATTTAACCTATGAAATTGGCCACGTGATCGCATCGGGTCCTAGGACTACAAAATACTGAACTATACCACTAGCCAGTTTAAAGCTGTATCAGTCTCGCACGACTTATGAACACGCCAAGAGGGCTTCGCCTCAGTAGGGTGAAATAACGCTCCTGACAACGATGAGGTATTGGGTGGCAGAAGAGAAGGAAGACGCGGTGGTGTTTGGAGCTAGTCGGCCTCACCTTGATCCACTCCCATTTGCATTGTAAATAATCACCCCTGTATTATTTTATCGTACCCAATATATTACACCGAGCAAACGATCTTATGAGCACGGAACGAGGTATACATGCCGCTCCGCTGGGTGCGTACTCTCGAAGGTTGTATACGTCATCCGACGGACGGCAGACTTGCAACGCCTATATGACTTGTTACTTTTGAAGCTTGCTTTAGATTGTGAAGTGTACGTAGATGAAACTGCATGGTCAGCACGTGCGCTTATAAATTTTGCAACCGGGCTCAGCGCACTTTCCGTACACTTCCGTAAAGAAAAACCGACACCGTCGCTGAACTTCGTAATGGATAGTTGTGATCAGCAGGTTGGTTACTTTTGGCATGTAAGACGTCGACATGAATTTGATAGCTGATTTCGTTTAGAGCACAGTCATTTCTGCAAGATATCTAAGGCTAGAAAATTTGGGTACGATCCAATTTTTATCCATAACAGTTTTCATTATTTGCAAAAGGTACTAGTTTATGCCTCCACTACGGCGTCTCTCATAGCCTGAATCGCTTTGGGCGTTAAACCCCACAAACCAGCCAACCTTTATGGGGTGGTGCAGTGGTAAGATGCCCGACTACTGTGCTGGAGTACCCGTGTTCGAACCCGACCTCGGCGGCTGAGTTTCGATGGAGGCGAATCGAAGAGGCATCCGTTTGCTATGCGATGTCAGCGCACGTTAAAGATCCCCAGGTGGTCGAAATTACACCGTAGCCCTCCACTACGACTCCTCTTTCTCTCTTTCGACTTTCACTCTCGTCTTCCTCACTTCTCTTACAGCGCGGTTGCGGTGTCCACAGAAAACAATTGAGACATTTACCGCGCCTTTCCCTTCCTATAAATAAATCAGTTTAAATCAGGGGGAGTTGCGCTCATCTTCCTAAGAGACACTGGCCTGCCAGTCCTAGCTACGCCATGATCGGGACAACGCAAGACGCTTTGTCTCGATTGACCTTAACAATGGCAAGCGCATCATTAATGTATATGCCCCATGCCGTTTTGGACAGCGAGATTTTTTTGAGGGGCTAGATGAGAGATTTATTGGCCCTGCCAAACTAGTGGTATTGGGCGATTTTAACTGTGTCCCCTTCAAGGAAGACCGCCGCTCTCTTCGGGGTACACCGCGGCGGCTTAGGCGAGACCACAATGGCGCACAGGCCTTGCGTGATCTGGTGGAGGAGTTGGACTTAACCGATGCTTGGCGCGCACTCCAACCTTGTTGCGCCGACATGACCTGTGCTGGCCGTGGTATCGAAAGTGCTTGAGATTGAGCTAGTTGGAACATCTTCTCACAAATGCTGCGCTGATTAGTTTTACACGAACAAAGAAAATGGACACCTCAGCGTTTGTCCAGTTCCTTTGTTCGTGTAAAACTAATCAGCGCAGCATTTTTGAGAAGGTGGTCTCGAAAGTTGTATTGACCGCGTCTATGTCTCCGCTAGCGTAGCTGGTTCCCTGCACTCTGTGTGGGTATTCCCCAATGCCCTAAGTGATCACAGGCTGCTTATCACGCGCTTATGTGCGGCTGATAGTACTCCACGAGAAAAGGGTTGCTGGAAATTAAACACTTCTGGACGACGAGCGTGTCCTGCAGGAAGTCGTCAAAGTTATAAAGCGTTACGTGTACCCTAACATGGATGCAGAAAGCTGGGATAATATGAAAACCTCCATCAAGATATGTCTCCAAGAGTGGGGGAAGAAGATGGCGCGGGAAGAGAGAGAAGAAATCCGAATAGTCTCGGATGCCATCATCGCGCTGTCGGCCCCATTTTCTCAGGGACCAAGAATCCCCACGGCGTTGGCCACCCTGCGTAAGGAGCTCCATCGTCTTCTAAATCGACGCTGGTACAGACTTCACGCAACAGCACGCGCTGAACAATGGGAAACCGAGGCATGGTGTTTCCGTCATCTGCTACGCCGTCGCCTTGCCAGAAAGAACGAAACCCTCTCTGCAGTCGAAGATCCACTCACCGGCCATATTGTTACGAACCCTGAGCAGGTATTGAGTTTAGCACGCGATTTCTACATCGAACTTTATGCTGCTGAGCCCTGCACCCCCTCATCGTTCCAGTTGCAGGCAGCAACTGACGCACCTAACCTGGACAACACATGGCTGTCGTCTGAAGAGCTACACCAAGGCCCTAAAACAGATGAAGACAAATAGAAGCCCGGGTATGGACGGACTCCCGCCCGCCTTTTACATAACGTTTTGGCCGTCGCTAAAGACCGCTTTCATCAACTTAGCAAACTACGTCCTTGAGCAAGGGGAACTAGCTCCAAGTATGAACGAAGGCCTCATCACACTCCTGCGCAATTACACCTCCAGGAGCAGCGACCTTAAAGCTTGGAGGCCAATAACCCTTCTAAATACGGACTACAAGGCAATTGAGAAATGTCTCTCCTTACTCCTGACGCCTGCTCTATCGTCAATAGTAGGCCCGCACCAGGCTTGCTGTGTCCCAGGCCGCTCGGTAGAGCTCCAAGGCATGGCTCTGAGAGACCGTCTGCATGGATGGAATCGCGCAGCCTCAATGGCTTTCTTTGCTCCCTGGTCCAAGAGAAGGCATTCGACCTCCTGTGTCACCAGTACCTGTTTAGGACGCTTGAGCTCGCGCGTATTCCGGTACAATACATAAATATGTGCAAGGCGCTTTATGCCGCCGCACAAGTAGCAGTCATTGTACAGGGGCGCATCTCAATGCCCTTCCCCGTGGAAAGGGGTGTCCGACAAGGTTGCTCCCTCTCCCCGTTGCTCTATGTCAAAGCGATTGAACCCCTCGTGCAAAAGATTGTCAGAGATGGCGGCATCCGCGAAACGCCATTGCCAGTGGGTCCTCCCTGCACTCCAGTGTTCGCCTACATGGATGATATTTCTGTGTTGGCGCCAGACACATCAGTGAAGAGACTACTTGAAATAACTACGGACAACTGCCAAGCGAGTGGGGCTCGCCTCAATCACAAGAAGTCCCCTGTTATGGCCTTGAACACGACACCCTCCCCTACCGTTATCCAATCGATCTCTGTTACTCGCGAGACACGAATCCTCGGATATTTCTTCGATTCCGCTGGACCAGCGCCTAGAAATTGGAATAGAGCTGAAGAGCAACTAAAAATCAAAACCCACAATCTTGGTGCTCTAAAGCGTCCCCTGACAGCGCAGGCCACCATCATCAAGACAATGCTGATTTCTACCCTCAGCTTTGTGGCCAGCATTCTTGACACCCCCAAGACAAGAAAAAACAGCTCCAGAAACATATATACCGCTTTTTGTGGCAGGGAGCCCCCGAGAAGGTAAAACGAGCCATTGTCTGCCTGCCCAGATTCAAAGGTGGCTTGGGGCTGTCCGATCTGAACATTCTCGCAAGGGCTCTGCACATCAAATGGACATTCAGAGCCGTCGAATGCGACATGCCGCTAACAAAAACGATGGCTTCGTACTATCTATTGACATGGCTGCGAACATTCGCTGTGAAGGCCCTACACCACAACACCCCCCATGCAGGGTCACCCCTATATTTTACCGAACCGCAGCCATAGACTTAGAGTACCTGAAAGAAAACTCGTCTGACGCTGACCCACGAACCATGCACCTGAAAGATATTATCAATATGATCACCCCTCCGCTCCCTGCCCGCCTATCAAGCCACATACTACGTGAAGAAAGACCCAGTTGGTAGTACATAACCGCCCATTTCCTCGATGCACGCCGAACATCCCTGATGTGGAGGTTCGCAAGAGGCATCTTACCAATCAGAAGGCGTGCCTTCGTCCCTGCGACGTCGAGAAATATTGACCTATGTCCTTTCTGCTTGGCCCGAGAGACAGCGGAGCACATCTTTCTTGACTGCCTTATTCCCGCAGCACTCCTAGAGCGTCGGAGAGATATGTTCGGCCTCCCTGGGATCCCATACCCCTCTGCGCGCTACTTCAACCCTCTTCCAAAGGAAGTGTGCAAACAGTTTGTCTTGACACTGGCAGAGGTCAATTATCAGGTGTGGTTGGCCCGCTGCAAAGCGGCCTACTCGAACAATACTCCGAGCCTTTATGAAGTGAAGGCCAAAATCAGAAAATAACTATGTTCCACCTGGAGAAAGACGCCACTTAGGGAGAAAGAAGTTTTTTGAAGAATGGGGGCACCCCATGGTGATCTTCAAAGAAAACGGAAAACTAGAAGTGAGATATTAAAAGGCTTGCTCGCGTCAGGCTTCGACTCGAGGTGGTCCGGACGTGGTGCATATACACTACGATCTGGCCCCGGTGGGAACAGGCCGGATTGCATGAGCCCCTTGGTTGGGAAAAGCCCGCTACCCGAAACAAAAAAAAACAAAACAAAACCTTATGGTGCGGGAGGCCTTGCCTGGGGCGCCGTAGGATGATGACGGTCGCAGGTTGAGGTCTGTACTCTCACAGGATAATCGCACCTAGTGAATCCTTTCCTTCCATCTGACAAGACAGTGAATAGCTTCCTCGAGAGCGGCACCCAAGCCACCCTCGCTCAGTGTCAGCACTCACCTTCTCCAATTGCGCCTCTCGATCGTAGGTCCTTCTTTCAATAAGCTCGTGAATAGTTTCCTCGGGAGCGGCACTAAGCCACCCTCGCTCTGTGTCGGCAGTATTGCTCTAATACAGAAGGAGGGCATGACGCCGTCGAGCACCTCTACCGATTACCCTCCTTAACACCGACTATAAACTTGTAGCTACATTGCTGGTCCGTAGGGTGCGAATCTACCTTCAAGACTTGGTTAGCCCATACCAGTCCTGCTTGGTACCTGGACGATCGGTGTTCGCTTCACTGACACTGACGAGAGACGTCTTCGAATACGCCTGTTCCAAGCGGATCACTGGCGTTTTTGTTTCCTTGGAACTGGCAAATGTATCGTTCTAATGCCAAAGAAGGGCATCACGCTGTCGAGCACCTCGACCGATTACCCTCCTTAACACCGACTATAAACTTGTAGCTACATTGCTGGTCCGTAGGGTGCGAATCTACCTTCAAGACGTGGTTATCCCATACCAGTCCTGCTTGGTACCTGGACGATCGGTGTTCGCTTCACTGACACTGACGAGAGACCTCTTCGAATACGCCTGTTCCAAACGGATCACTGGAGTTTTTGTTTCCTTGGACCTGGCAAAAGTATCGTTCTAATACCGAAGAAGGGCATCACGCCGACGAGCACCTCGACCGATTACCTTCCTTAATACCGACCATAAACTTGTAGCTACATTGCTGGTCCATAGGGTTCGAATCTACCTTCAAGACGTGGTTAGCCCAGACCGGTCCTGCTGGGTACCTGGACGATCAGTGTTCGCTTCGCTGATACTGACGAGAGACCTCTACGACTATGCCTGTGCCAAGCGGATCATTGGAGTTTTTGTTTCCTTGGACCTGGCAAAGGTATCGGTCTAATACCGAAGAAGGGCATGACGTCGTAGAGCACCTCTACCGATTACCCTCCTTAACACCGACTATAAACTTGTAGCTACATTGCTGTATACGCAGTGCCTGTTGTCATCGACGGTACCGGAACCATAGAAGAATGCAAACATTATCCTCATTCACAAGAAAGGGGACTCTAAGGACCTTAAAAATTACAGACCAATCAGCTTACTGTCTGTTACGTATAAGGTATTTACTAAGGTAATCGCTAATAGAATAAGGACAACCTTAGACTGCAATCAATCAAAGGATCAAGCAGGGTTTCGGAAACGGTACTCTACTATCGATCATATCCATACTGCAGTGTTATCAGGTACGCGTGCTGATGTATAGCATAAGCTTGACTGTTTACACGTTCCGCATTCTTGCGTATCATGATCTGTAATCAGTGCGGTTCTGTTATAAAACCAAGCACACCTATCAATAAAAGGGCAGTCCAGCCGCCGGCTACGTTCCGTTATTTCAGTGGCGACGAGGATGGGATAGTTGCTGCACGATGGCAGCCAGGCCACCCGATTTCGACGACACGACTAGTAGCTGGGGCACTTACCGTGTTCGTTTGGAGGCCTTTTTTGAGGGCCACAGCATCACAGATCCAGGAAAACAGCGTGCGCTTCTGGTGTCGGCACTGAGTGACAACGTGGTTCGCGTGCTTCAAGGCCAGTGCCAGACGGAATCGGTGAACAGTCTGAGCTACGAGGCCGTCGTACAGCTCCTGGACAATCACTTTGATCCCCAAGCCAATGAGATAGCAGCTAGCTACGCTTTCTTTATGCGGAACCAAGCGGACGGCGAAAGGGTACGGGACTACATCACCGACCTGAGGCGTCTCGCCAAGGATTGCAGTTTTGATAAGTTTTTGGATCGCATGTTGCGGGATCGGATTGTCTGCGGAATCCGTGACGAACAAGCTCGACGGCATATGTTATCGCAAAAGAAGCTGAGCCTGGCAGAGGCAGAAGCTTTTGCTCTAGCCGCGGAAACCGCCGAGGCGAATGTCCGGGTGATGCAAGAAAGGAGCTTGAATGACAACGGGGCGGCTGCCAACGTCGTACGGAAGCACAGCCGGTATCCGCAGAAATCCGGACGCAAGCAAGGATCCACGACCGAGTCCTTGCAATGCGGGAGATGTGGCTCGAACCATGCTTCAGAAGTGTGTAGACACAAGAAAGCGACGTGTCACAAGTGCGGCAAGAAAGGACACCTAGCACGGATGTGCTCCAGTGGTCACGCTAACCCTTCAGGAACATACGCGGTGAAGGAGGCAGACGGCAGCGACGGCAGTGAAGAAGATATGCTCTACGCTTTGGTGGCTCACAGCTACAGTACTAACGAGGCCGTACGGCCATTCGAAAGGGATTTCATCTGGGAAGGTCGGAACCTGCGCATGCTCGTGGATACAGGGTCTACTGTCAGCGTCATTCCAAGGAAGGTATTCGAGAACCACCGTGACTTTTGGCCGACACTGGAGAAGACTGCACTGCGCCTATCGTGCTTCCTGGGGCCGCTTCCGGTCCTTGGTCGAGTGGCCATGAAAGTCGAGTGCGGTAACACGCAAGTGGACAGCTCGCTCGTGGTTGTGGATTGCGACGGGCCTTTGTTGTGCGGCCGGAACACCATCCAAGCCTTCCAGAATGCGGGCATGGCACTACTGGAAGAATGTGCGCCGCAGAAAGTACATCTGGTTCAGGGTGACGCAGCGACAGTCGAACTTTTGGCGGAGTTTCCGGAAATTTTCGAGGATAGTTTGGGTCGTTGTAAGGGGCCGCCCGTGAAACTACACAAAAAAGAGGCCGCGGTACCACGCTTTCTCAAGGCTCGACCAGTGCCCTACGCGCTTCGGGAAAAGGTATCGGCAGAAATTGACCGCATGGTACAGGAAGGAGTGCTTTCACCAGTGAGAGTTTCCGAGTGGGCTACGCCTGTCGTGCCCGTAGTAAAACGGAACGGTGAAATTAGACTGTGCGGTGACTTCAAACTAACCGTGAATCAGGCGACACATTTGGAACAGTACCCATTACCAAAAATCGAGGACATCTTCGCATCTCTGTACGGAGGGGAGGTGTTCACCACTCTGGATTTACGGCACGCATATAATCAACTTCCACTGGACGACGAGGCACGAAAAATGGCCGTGTTAAACACCCACAAAGGGTTGTTTGCATACAACCGCCTCGCTTTCGGCATCGCTTCGGCTCCAGCTTTGTTCCAGCGTCGCCTCGAGTCCGTTCTACAAGGCATCCCTCGCGTCAAGGTGTACTTAGATGACATCATTATTGCCGAAAAACAGAACGACAACTCAACTCTCCGGCAAGTCTTCGAGCGGCTGCGCGATAATGGGCTCAAGCTGAACCGTGACAAATGCAGGTTCCGCGAGAAGGAAGTTTCGTTCTTGGGCCACAAGATTGATGCAACTGGACTACACCCCCCTGAGAATATGGAAGCCGTCACAGCCGCACCCAGACCGGAGACGGTGAGCCAGCTTAAATCCTTCTTGGGATTGATCACATATTACGCCAAGTTTTTGCCCAACCTTGCCACTACGCTGGTTCCCCTCTATAGGCTGTTGGCTAAAGGAGCGCGATGGCAATGGGGATGCGAGCATGAGGAAGCATTCCAGGCAGCAAAGCAGGCTATGGCAAAAGCACAGCTTCTCGTACACTATGACCCCGAAAAGCCGTTGCGGCTTGAATGCGACGCTTCGCCAGTGGGGGTCGGCGCTGTGTTGTCACACCGAATTGGAAACCGGGACTATCCCATATCGTTCCGTTCAAGAGCACTGACACCTGCGGAGCGGAATTATTCGCAACTGGAGAAAGAAGCGCTGGCTTTGGTTTTCGGCGTTACCAAGTTTCGAGATTATTTGTTGGCGAAACATTTTACTCTGGTGACGGATCACAAGCCACTGACAGGTCTGTTCCACCCGGAAAAGCCGATTCCGCAAATGGCAGCAGGAAGAATTCAGCGGTGGGCGTTGTTACTGGCGGCTTACCATTATGATCTGGAGTATCGGCCAGGACAGCTAAATGCTAACGCAGACGCTCTCAGTCGCCTTCCACTGCCGTGCATGGAAGACCGAGGAGGGCAAGAACCCATGGAATACGTACTTTATACGGAGAGCCTTAATTCCACCGCCCTTTCCGCTCAACAGCTAGTGGACCTAAGCGGCTCGGACGATACGCTTCGTCAGATCAGGTGGTGGATCGCACATGGCTGGCCACGGTATTTATCAGCAGCACAGCAACACCTGATGCCATACTTTTCTCGCCGCAACGAGCTCGCGGCCAGTCACGACCTGATTTACTGGGGCCATCGAGTAGTGTTGCCGGAGGCGGCGCGACAAAGCATGCTAAAGGAACTGCACGACAGTCACCCCGGTATCAGTGCCATGAAGCGCACGGCTCGGGCGTTGTTTTGGTACCCTGGGTTAGATAGGGACATCGAAGTGTTGGTTCGAAGTTGCCCGCAATGTATACAATGCTGGCCCATGCCGGCTGCGGAAGTTCCCAGTCCCTGGCCGGTGAGCAACAGGCCCTGGTACAGGGTTCATATGGACTTTGCGGGCCCCATCAAGGGCTACCAAATTTTTGTGCTGGTTGATGCTGAGACAAAGTGGATTGAAGCCATACCTTTGAAAACGACCACAGCGGAGGTCACCGTTCAAGTACTTCGAGGTATTTTCGCACGCTTTGGCTTGCCATTCTGTGTGGTATCGGATAATGGACCACAATTTTCAAGCTCCGCCATGTCCAGTTTCTTGCAGAAAAACCAAGTGAAACACATAAGAACCGCCCCATACCATCCCCAGTCAAATGGGTTGGCGGAACGGGCCGTGCGAACAATAAAGGAAGGTCTTCGGAAGAATCCAACAGGTACACTGCAAGAACGACTAATCAAGTTTTTATTCCGTTATAGAACGACACCTTTGGAAGGAGGAAAATCGCCAGCGGAACGGCTGTTGGCCTTCCGTCCCCGAACCCGGCTGACAGCTTCTATCACGGATACCAAGGTGATAAGACATGACGGTTCGAGCGAAGCGGTTCCAGCAGCAGCAGAAGTACCGACCCGGTTTCAACCTGGCAGGCATGTATGGTCGCGCCAGTTTCAGTCTGCCCGGAGATGGATGCCGGCAACCGTAGTGTCCACGACGGGAGCACGCATGGTGACACTGGAAACACCTGAGGGACAGCAACGACGCCACGTAGACCAACTCCGGCCACGACTAGTCACAGGTTCATCACCTAACAAGCAGAGCCATGACCGGACCAACGACGGAGCTCAGCGTAGTTCCGGGGAGGCAGAAACTCGCCAAGGTACGGAGGCACCGGAAGTCAGCTCTCAAGCCGAAGACCAACAACCACCACGTCGTTCAACTCGCCTGCGGAAACCCCCAGATCGTCTTACGTACTCCAGCTTAGGGGGAGGGGATGCAGTGTTATCAGGTACGCGTGCTGATGTATAGCATAAGCTTGACTGTTTACACGTGCCGCATTCTTGCGTATCATGATCTGTAATCAGTGCGGTTCTGTTATAAAACCAAGCACACCTATCAATAAAAGGGCAGTCCTTTGGCCTCCAGCCGCCGGCTACGTTCCGTTATTTCACATACCATCAACCAGGTGATAGAAAAATGCTCGGAATATAACCAGCCCTTATACATAGCATTCATTGATTACGAAAAAGCATTTGACTCAGTTGAAACCTCGGCGGTGATGCAGGCATTGCGAAATCAGGGGGTAGACGAGCCGTACGTGAAAGTGCTGGAAGATATATATAGTGGCTGCACAGCAACCATAGTTCTGCATAAAGAAAGTAACAAAATTCCCATAAAGAAAGGTGTTAGGCAAGGAGACACAATCTCCCCAGTACTATTCACAGCTTGTTTAGAGGAAGTGTTCAGAGACTTGGAATGGGAGCAGTTAGGGATAAGGGTAGATGGAGAATACCTCAGTAATCTGCGATTTGCTGATGACATTGCCTTGCTAAGCAACTCGGGGGATGAACTGCAAATAATGATTGATGACCTAGACAGAAAAAGTAGAAAGGTAGGCTTGAAAATCAATATGCAGAAGACTAAGGTAATGTTCAACAGCCTCGGGAAGGAACAGCAGTTTACATTAGGTAGCGAAATACTGGAAGTAGTAGGCGAATATGTCTACTTAGGACAGGTAGTAACCGCAGATCCGGACCATGAAAAGGAAATAACAAGAAGAATAAGATTGGGATGGTGCGCATTTGGCAAGCACTCGCAGATTATGACTAGCAGCTTGCCGGTATCGCTCAAGAGGAAAGTATACAACAGTTGCATCTTGCCTGTACTCACCTATGGGGCTGAAACGTGGAGGCTAACCAAGAGAGTTCTACTTAAGTTGAGGACAACCCAGAGGGCTATGGAACGAAAAATGGTAGGGGTAACATTAAGAGATAGAAAGCGTGCAGAGTGGGTCAGAGAAATAACTCAAGTTACCGACATTCTAGTGGAAATTAAGAAGAAGAAATGGACATGGGCAGGACATGTAGGGCGAAGAGAGGATAACCGATGGTCGCTGAGGGTAACAAACTGGATTCCAAGGGAAGGAAAGCGTAGCAGGGGGCGGCAGAAAGTTAGGTGGGCGGATGAGATTAAGAAGTTCGCAGGGGTCAAGTGGATGCAGCTAGCACAGAACCGGGTTAAGTGGAGAAATATGGGAGAGGCCTTCGCCCTGCAGTGGGTATAATCAGGCTGATGATGATGATGATGACATTGCTGGTCCGTAGGGTGCGAATCTACCTTCAAGACTTGGTTAGCCCATACCAGTCCTGCTCGGTACCTGGACGATCGGTGTTCGCTTCACTGACACTGACGAGAGACGCCTGTGCCAAACGGATCACTGGAGTTTTTGTTTCCTTAGACATGGCAAAGGTATCGTTCTAATACTGAAGAAGGGCATCACGTCATCGAGCACCTCGACCGATTACCCTCTTTAACACCGACTATAAACTTGTAGCTACACTGCTGGTCCGTAGGGTGCGAATCTACCTTCAAGACTTGGTTAGCCCATACCAGTCCTGCTCGGTACCTGGACGATCGGTGTTCGCTTCACTGACACTGACGAGAGACCTCTTCGAATACGCCTGTGCCAAGCGGATCACTGGAGTTTTTGTTTCCTTGGACCTGGCAAAGGTATCGTTCTAATACCGAAGAAGGGCATCACGCCGACGAGCACCTCGACCGATTACCTTCCTTAACACCGACCATAAACTTGTAGCTACATTGCTGGTCCATAGGGTTCGAATCTACCTTCAAGACTTGGTTAGCCCAGACCGGTCCTACTGGGTACCTGGACGATCAGTGTTCGCTTCGCTGATACTGACGAGAGACCTCTACAAATATGCCTGTGCCAAGCGGATCATTGGAGTTCTTGTTTCCTTGGACCTGGCAAAGGTATCGGTCTAATACCGAAGAAGGGCATGACGTCGTAGAGCACCTCTACCGATTACCCTCCTTAACACCGACTATAAACTTGTAGCTACATTGCTGGTCCTTAGGGTGCGAATCTACCTTCAAGACTTGGTTAGCCCATACCAGTCCTGCTCGGTACCTGGACGATCGGTGTTCGCTTCACTGACACTGACGAGAGACGCCTGTGCCAAGCGGATCACTGGAGTTTTTGTTCCCTTGGACCTGGCAAAGGTATCGTTCTAATACTGAAGAAGGGCATCACGCCATCGAGCACCTCGACCGATTACCCTCCTTAACACCGACTATAAACTTGTAGCTACACTGCTGGTCCGTAGGGTGCGAATCTACCTTCAAGACTTGGTTAGCCCATACCAGTCCTGCTCGGTACCTGGATGATCGGTGTTCGCTTCACTGACACTGACGAGAGACCTCTTCGAATACGCCTGTGCCAAGCGGATCACTGGAGTTTTTGTTTCCTTGGACCTGGCAAAGGTATCGTTCTATTACCGAAGAAGGGCATCACGCCGACGAGCACCTCGACCGATTACCTTCCTTAACACCGACCATAAACTTGTAGCTACATTGCTGGTCCATAGGGTT
This sequence comes from Amblyomma maculatum, assembly GCF_055883805.1. Classification (NCBI taxonomy): domain Eukaryota; kingdom Metazoa; phylum Arthropoda; class Arachnida; order Ixodida; family Ixodidae; genus Amblyomma; species Amblyomma maculatum. The sequence goes on along the minus strand of NC_139351.1, from coordinate 63,634,293 downwards.
CGAATCTACCTTCAAGACTTGGTTAGCCCAGACCGGTCCTGCTGGGTACCTGGACGATCAGTGTTCGCTTCGCTGATACTGACGAGAGACCTCTACGAATATGCCTGTGCCAAGCGGATCATTGGAGTTTTTGTTTCCTTGGACCTGGCAAAGGTATCGGTCTAATACCGAAGAAGGGCATGACGTCGTAGAGCACCTCTACCGATTACCCTCCTTAACACCGACTCTAAACTTGTAGCTACATTGCTGGTCCGTAGGGTGCGAATCTACCTTCAAGACTTGGTTAGCCCATACCAGTCCTGCTCGATACCTAGACGATCAGTGTTCGCTTCACTGACACTGACGAGAGATGCCTGTGCCAAGCGGATCACTGGAGTTTTTGTTTCCTTGGACCTGGCAAAGGTATCGTTCTAATACTGAAGAAGGGCATCACGCCATCGAGCACCTCGACCGATTACCCTCCTTAACACCGACTATAAACTTGTAGCTACACTGCTGGTCCGTAGGGTGCGAATCTATCTTCAAGACTTGGTTAGCCCATACCAGTCCTGCTCGGTACCTGGACGATCGGTGTTCGCTTCACTGACACTGACGAGAGACCTCTTCGAATACGCCTGTGCCAAGCGGATCACTGGAGTTTTTGTTTCCTTTGACTTGGCAAAGGTATCGTTCTAATACCGAAGAAGGGCATCACGCCGTCGAGCACCTCGACCGATTACCCTCCTTAACACCGACCATAACCTTCAGGACGTGGTTAGCCCATACCAGTCCTGTTCGGTACCTGGACGATCGGTGTTCGCTTCGCTGACACTGACGAGAGACGTCTTCGAATACGCCTGTGCCAAACGGATCACTGGAACTTTTGTTTTTTGGACCAGGCAAAGGCCTTCGACTGCGTAGAACACAGTTACTTGTTCGCCGTGCTCCGCTCATTTGGTTTTCCTGACAAATTCGTCCAGCTCCTACGCGGCCTTTACACAGATCTTAGCAGTGAACTAGTACTGAATGGCCAAATTTCCGGCAGCTTTCCGATTACGCGGGGAGTGCGTCAGGGTTGCCCGCTCTCGCCGGTACTCTTCATACTTTCGGTCAACCCGCTGCTGCGTAGGGTCGCCCCGGACAGGCGTATTCGAGTTTTCCCATCAGTAGGACAGGAGACTGTCGTATCTGCATGCGCGGACGACATTTCATTCTTCGTACCTGACAATAACAGCTTCATTGTTTTTTAACATCTTTACAGAATACGCAGCTGTATAAGGAGCACAGCTCAACCCGAAGAAAAGTAACGCTCTCCCCTTCAACCAGTTCAGGGGCCCCTTAGCCGCCCGTGTACCGTTTCTGGACGCATTGCGTGTACTTGGCGTGCTGTTTGAGCCAAGCGGAGTCTCCCTCCGGACATGGGATGTAGTTCTCTCGCGAGCCACGCACGCCCTTTCTGACGCAGCGCGTTTCAACCTCGCGCGCTCACATCCGAACTATACCTCGGTCCACAGGCGGACACACCTCTGCCTTTTTACCGCGAGGCTGCCGAGATGAAGTCGACTCTCGATGAGGACCTGTCAGATGTTAATGTAGGCGCCCTACAAGCCATACGCATCAGCGAATTAGTAACCGTTCGCAGGCTTTCAGCTGATGAGCAACGAGAAAGCTGTACCCAAATGGCGAGCGTGAGCAGCTGGTTAGCTGCCAAATGAATTGCGAGATTTTGACTGGCATAGGCGCTGGGGCGTCTTCCCCAAGAGACAGCGCCTTGCCAGATGGGGTATTATACCCAATGACCAGTGTGCCAACTGCGGTGCTACCGAGAGCATCGCGCATGCTTTTTCCGAATGTGTAGTTGCAAGAACAATGTGACGGCTCGCATATAGGATGTTTAACGTCCGCATGAACTCCGGCGTCAGGCGCCGGCGCACTCCTTTTGAACACCTTGTGTTCAGTGTGGTTCTGTTTGTGTTGTAGCGTCGCAGGTGCCTCGCTGAGGCGCGCCGAACTCCAGCCCGCGCAGTGTACCCAGCCTTGCAGAGGCTGCGCCTCGTCGTCTGGAAGTATCTGTCTGGACAGTTAGAAACGGACGGCGAGACGCGGTTTCTGCGGCGCTGGCACACGCGCTTCTATGTTGTACGAGGCAGCAGACTTAAGATGCCTGTCATCCTTTATTAGAACCCTCCTCGTTTACACTGTTATTTTTAGTTTATTATGCATTTGTAACCTATAGTATTTTGTATAGTGCTTTGTTTTGTGAGTAATTGCGTTTTTGTATGTATGTATGTATGTATGTATGTATGTATGTATGTATGTATGTATGTATGTATGTATGTATGTATGTATGTATGTATGTATGTATGTATGTATGTATGTATGTATGTATGTATGTATGTATGTATGTATGTATGTATGTATGTATGTATGTATGTATGTATGTATGTATGTATGTATGTATGTATGTATGTATGTATGTATGTATGTATGTATGTATGTATGTATGTATGTATGTATGTATCCAATAAATTCTCTTTATTGAAGGCATAAATGATTAGGTTAATCAATGAACCACGGTTTCGTTTGGGAACTGGCTTCTTTCGCCGCTTCTAATTGGTTGCTTCGGCACGTCCGGCTTGATCCCCAAAACTTCCGGAGGCGGCTCCTCGTTTTTCGCCTACGCCTACGGCCAACACTCCGAAAGGAACCGCTTTGCCGGCCGGCGCAGGAACCGCGACAAGTTGGTCCGCTTCGAGAGGGAACCGCTCTGCTCTCGCTATGGCGCCTCATGGCCGCAGTCTTTGGGCTTGACTTTGGGAAGGCAGCAGGTCCCGTGGGACCCACACAATGCGTACTGACTGTGAGATGCGCGCTGCAAGCTAGTGGATGTCTTGGCATATTTTAGGGCAATAGCTGACACGTTGGAGAAAACGAACTGCCTGAAGTGCGTCAGAGCGGATGACAACATGGCATAGTGCCTCTTGAACTGCCAGGAGCTCAGCACAGAAAGATGTAAGTGGTTCCGAAAGTTGAAGCGTAGTGGTCTGATTCAGGCTACGTCTGCGTAGACATTAGATTGATGTTTTTGCATCACAGCATTGTAGTCTTGCATCCACGTACCCTACAATTGACCCTTGAGGCAGGTGAGTATCTTGCTCTTCAAATCTCTGGCGAAGCGACAATGCCGAGTTCGCAGACGTTCGTCTGCGGATATCAGTCGACTTGCTATCTCCCAACAATACGAGTGGCCAGAGAGAGCGAACTGGCGCAGGTTGGCTGAGCAATAACGTGTGACGTTACCTACGCCCTCAGCGCCTGCGTGGAAAGTGAAAAAGTGGCTTTACGTCTGCGCGAATCACGGCTCTGCTGCAACAGCTCATCGACGGTGCTGAGCTGCCCATTCTCTTGAAAAGCTAAACAGTACACCTGCAAAATCAACGTGTTTAAAAATTCTTTCTTCCCTAGAACAGTCAGCGAGTGGAACGCACTTCCTGCTGATATTGCAGAATGCCCGACCGTCGAGTCTATGTTATCAAAAATTGAAACATTGTTCTTGATATATTCACGTGTAGCGCTTCTTTATTACTGTTGGCGTTTCTAGTACATGTGGTTTGCCATTGTTTATCTGTTCAGGTATTTTGCTCCTGTATCGTTCCTACCGTTTCCTCTCGCATGTGATCTAATATGTCTGCTGTTAATGTATCTTTTATTTTCTTTTTATTTGTGGGCAATTTCACTGTACGAACAGCGTGTTTATGTGTGAGTATTGTAATCCATTTTTGGTGGCAGGTCGACACCGGGATGATTTTTTTTATTTCTTAGGTTTTTCCTCTTGCTAAGCTTGTTTTTCTTTTCTGCTGCGTGTTTTAACAATGCATGTAATCCCACTCCTGCCTAAAGCCTTCTGTGAAGGCTGGCAGTATTTCTGAAATAAATAAATGAATCGTTGAAGGCATATGTTATGATCCTCAAAGCTTCTCGATTTACGGCTTCAAGGCGATGCCATTGTGCCCTTGTAAAATGCTGGAACTGGGCCTTATAAACAATACGTGGCTGCGGATCCGCCCTCACTAAGTGGCGTGTAACAGACTAGCCAGCGCCACCCGTTTCAGGCGCAATTGTTCTTATCAAACTCATAATCTGAATTGCTTGCTTTTTTGCCTGAAAAAGCCAAGCAGTCGCTGATCCTGACTGGTGAATCGTTAAGCCCAGAATTTTCATGCTTGTACTTTTTTTATAGAGGGGTGCCTGACAGAGAGAGAGACGAATTTGATTTGAAGTACATTTACGGCAGGGATATCATGTAAGCGCCATGCCAGTGGCAGGAAAGCAATATTGAACAATGCCGGAGACAATACTGACCGCCGGGGGAGGCCGCGTAGTGAAACCAATGAACCAACTGTGTCAGCACTGAGGCGTATTGCAAATCTTTTTCCGTCCAAAAAGGATACGCCAAACTGCGTACGCTCAAAGGGATGTGGAGCAAGTCAATGGCATTCAGGATTGCAGACTGACTGATGTTGTCATAAACTTTTTCCACGCTCATTGATATATGGTACGTAAATTGCGGCTGCGGGTAGATGATAGAACTGCTAATGCCATGACCGCCAACCCGTCCTCTGTACTTATGTATAAACGAAACGCAATTTGAGCGGGGTGATAAAAACCATGCTGTTCAAGCCACCAAGAAAGTCGTGTGGCTAGCATTTTCTCTGAAAGCTTGCAAAGCGTTGATGTAAAGGAGATTGGTCCTAGGTTGGCGAGGTCTGTTGGAGGTTTTCGTGGTTTGGGAATAGGGATCACGACAGCGGTTTTCAAGCTCTCAGGTAGAACACCATCCAGCCATAGCTTGTTTATGGTATCTAGTAGTTGAAGGAGTGCAGAAGTGCTGATGTTTTTGTAACCCTGATACTCAATTTTGTCCAGGCCGGGCGCTGTTTTCAGTTTTGCATCGTCAATTGCAGCCAGCAGCTCAGGCATCGAAAATGGGCTCACAATTACATCTGCATCGGCAGCAGATGGTAGTTTCCATGCATCTTCAGGGATACCTGCCAAATTAAAATTTGCAGCTGAAGGAGGCAATGCATTTTATTTTGGGAAATATGTTCGTGCTGCTTCTTTGGCGAAATCGCCTAGCGACAAATTAGCCGCAAAGCATGCTGTTGCTGCTGCGCCAGTAGAACGATTACCGCGTTCCATTGCACCAAAACGTTCGCGAGAGTGAGGCATTCGTGAATTTAGCTGAACATTGTTCACATCATGCATGCCACTGCCGTCGCGAGAGATCGCGTTCATATCTCCAAGCCTTTGCAGTAAGATAATGCAGTCGTGTACGTGTTGCATCAAAGTAGCGTCTCGCGTAGCAGCCAGCTCAGGGTGGTGGTCCCTTCCCCAGCAGTCTGGCTCCATCTGCCATGAAGGAGTTCCGCGCCCAACCACCAGGTAAAGTCTGGAGCATAGGCAGCACTACGTATGGGATGCCCAGGCAGTGTTGCTGTTCCAGGGAGATTAAGCAGAACAAAAAGGGCATCGGTGAAGGCTTCCCGCATACACCTACAGTGAGGGCTTGCAGTGGGATACCCCCAATTCGATTGAGGGGCGTTGAATTACCCACAATTACCCATTTGGTGCATGTTATTTATCCTCAAGAAAAGGATGGCAAAATTATATTATTGTTTACTCTACCCTCCACTGTGGTCTTAATGCATTGGTTGATGTGAAAAACATGATTCAATATTTGTTTTCAATGTGCTTCAGAAGGAGCGTTCGCTGACATGAAATAACATCAAATGCAAGATCTTGTGCACATGCCAGCAACAGGCACGTCCCAGTATAGATTGCTGTTGAGCGTGACGCTTAGTATTCTCGGCGAGCCTACAATTGTAACGTTTTGGCCCTCATTGGTGACAACACAATCAAACATTTTTTTTTCCTGGGAAAATAATTAGTGTTTCCGGCGAGCAATTTCTATTCAGTTCGTTTGATTGCAAAAACCACAATAATGTGAACAGGAAGGCTTTGCATTGCTTTTTCAATGTGTCTGCATCGGTGTCCGGCATAATAGAACAGTCGTCTGCATGTGGTGGTGGTAAAACTTTAATAAATATCCAACAGGTACAAGATATGCGTCAACTTATCCGCAAAGATGGTGGCCTGCAGTCCTTGGAATACCGTGGCTTTCATGCAGGCACATCATGTATTCTAGGCTGATCGCCTATGGCGAGAATTTTCTGTCAGCAAGCTGAACAGGTGATGATACATGTGTATATCACTATTCGTGCTATACGCCTTCTCGTATTCAGACTGAATGACGAAACAAAAGATTGATCGGGAAGCCTTTACGACAGTGAACTCTTTTCTCAATGAGCGGTACAGAGTGCAATCTAACACAATAATTCTGATTTCTAACGATTTCAGCGGCCCCGATGATCTCACACACCGTGTTATTCTGCGTCTCGGTAGTTCAGCGCAGCGCGTAAGTTCAGGTTCCATCAAATTCCCACCGACAGCTCTGTGTACAGAGTAATGGGTTTGTAGTAACATTTGATTGGTGCACCGGCCATTTCGGCGAGTGCAAGCATGCTCACAATTAAAGCGGATCGTCTACGCTGATTTCTATGCCGATTACGAAGAAATCCTGATGGCCGACGTAACATCTTTTGCGGTATTGTCAATTTTAGTTCACGCTCTTACAAAGGTACGGAAGCTTTTTAAGATACAGAGAATCCAAATCCATGCCAACTCCAATACCTATATAATTTAGCCGGTGTGATACAAGTTGTATGTAGAGAGCAGAACAATTTTTTTTTAGACTTATGGTTTTGACGGAACTTCTATAGGCGAAGTTAAGCATGGATGTAAGGCACTTCGCTTGAGACACCAAGACAGACAGGATAAGCAGCGCAGGATAAACCGTTTGTTTTTTGAGTAAAACTGAAAGTAATGGCACTACAAAATGTTGTCCAAACCTGGATGAAATGGCCGAACTAAGAAAAAGCATCAGCCAATCGCGTCAACTAATGCGCTTTCCTTTTTCAATAAAAACGTGACAACATACTTTCGGTTTTTCAGTGCTTGTAGAAATTCGCAAGTGACATTGTTGGGTTGAAAATTTTCGTATTGAAATGTGTTTAGCTATATATATAATTTTGAAGACTGAATTAAATTAGTCACAGTTACAAATTTCTGCTTGGATTCGTCTTTAAATTTGCGAATGTTTTCTGGAAGTAGGGCATTGCGCCGAGCGATTATCGATATTTATAAAATTTAATGATATGCCTTGTATATGGGGTAACCCTATGGTAAAATCCCGTATCGCGCCAAACCGGTGTTTCCCGATATAAACCTCAAACCGTTGGGACCAGTTCTGTGTGAAAAATTCACAAATTCATACCGGACATGCATAACGCTCGAAGCGGACAGAAAAGTCTGGTATGAAGCTTATACCGTGCATGCAATGTCCGATATACAGATCTAACCGCACTGCCATGGCCATTCTGAATCTCAAATTCAGATGGACAGGTTTGGTACAAAGTTAATACTTAATAGTCAATTTCTTGTATGGTTCTGAAACGGAACATGCCGGTCCTGTGTTGCTCTAAAACCGGAAGAACCGGACTCACCTTGTCCAGTTGAAATAAACCCAGATGAACCCACCATTTATGAACAGATACCGGCCACAGAATCTCCTCTTCTCAGCTCATATCGGGCCGATCGACGAAGCTCGACCAGAATGACCATGCAGGAGGATGCCAGCACGCTACATAAGCACAAAATATGAAGAATATACGTTACAACTTTTCTGTTGTAAATTATGAGGGGTACGCATTGTTTTACAAATACCTCGAAGATATGAAGCCATGGAAGTGCATGCCAGCAAGTACGTACGCGCATCGCATCGCTTTGTACGTGAAAGAATCACTGCAGCTCATCCTATCTTGCTGTGCACTTCATATACGTGACTGAAGGAAAGCCTTCAACACGAAAGTGCAACGAAGAACGTAGCGCTTTGCCATCGACGACAAATATATGTTCGAGCATAAATGGATCACATCGCTGACCATTGAAATATCAACAGATAAAGCGCATATCGGGTCACGATTCTGTGAATGTGTACATACGCAAAACTGTAGTCGCATTTTATTCGGTGGTGTCGCTGCTCCGCTGGTAGCACGTACGTGAAGCTAAATCATGTAATACGACAAGCATTATTGCGCCGGACATCTATGTATGCAGTAATAGCTACATGCGATTGAAGATGGCGACAGATCACGTAGCACTAGTAAATTACGATATTCTCAGATTCGCATGGAAAACTTCGATGCATTATAAAGATGGCAGACTTTGGGAATCCCTGTGAGGCAGGAAAGAGTTTCAACATCCTTAAAGAGTGGTCGGGAAATTGCGACCACAACGTCATCGAAGACCACTGGTAGTAGAGCGACAGCGAACTAGGCAGGGCCTGCACGTCAACGTTACATCTTCGGTTTCCTTGCCTATACGAGGCACGCACTCACGATCAACGTAGAACAAAGACAATGACTGAACCATTTCAATATACATCGGGAAATATCAAAGTTCGCTGCAAGGAATATAACCGCCGCGAACGTGCACATGTGCAGGCTGCGCAATAACGTTTATTGAGGTTTTGAAATCTGAAACATGCACTCCGGACTAGTTGCCAAGGTTACAGCCCTTGGTTAAGCTTACAGAATTTTAGTGTCAAAGCCATGCTCGTAAAAATTGACGGATTTTATTACTCTATGTATTTTGATATCTGCTAAAGCCTGGCATTAAGTTAAACAAATTACAAGCGATGCAACCAAAATCGGTTCCACAGTGCTGAGATGTCGTGTGTGAGGAAGAAAATATTTTCGAGTCGCAGCTTGTTCTCGGAATTTTTGTCTTCTCTTCCTTTTTCGCACTTCTTAATGCAATCATATAATATTATAGCTCTGCATATTTTTCCAGCCAGGCGCGGCTTTTGTGCCCGAAAAGAGGGCCACTGACCATACAGGAAATTCCTGTATCAGAGCTTCACCCGGCTGCACGCGGTTCAGCCTGTACAATAAACCGGTATACGAAAGCGGTACGAACGGTATGAAACTGATACACTATTTTCCAATGAAAAAATGGTAGGCTGTACGTGCTCTTAATAAAAACATTAATTCAAGGGTCGCCGATATCCTGTCTGGCGAGGGACGTTCATATCGACGTAACAAAAGTACCCTCGCCAAATAGAAAAAAGATGAAGAAGAAGAAAACAAAAGGGTTCAGATTTCGGCACCCATAAGCGTGCCGTGATTACAGTGAGTCGAAACACTCGTAGGTTATTTAGGGGCGCGTTTTTAAAGGAATCCATATATATATCCCGGGAGATTGCCCCGTTTCCGATTTATTGTATGTGAATTGTATTATATCCTCCCATACGACTGTCTGGAAATATAGCCCGAGATCGTCACACTTCCTAGTTCTTAGTAGGGTCATTCCAAATTGGTAAAAAAAACCTTAATCAGCTCCTGTTTGCTAAGTGCTCTGACCAAATCATGCCAACATGTCATTTTAGATAGCTTTCAGGCCCAATTATCTGGAGTTAATTTGCTGAAATCAAGACCAAGTGATAGCCGGGGCATGCTCTGAGTTCCTTCAGTCCTTAAAGCGTGAGGCCACTCCGCGTGTGAGAGATGTTCAGCCTAAAAAGAAGAAAGTCGCGATTTTACCATATGTGCACCGCGCTTCCATTAGACTAAAGAACGTAGGAAGCATATTTAATGTTGGCGTGTTTTTTTCAGCCCTCGTCAAGCTTATCAGCCGTGCCCTTCTATTGAATGAATGAGACCAAGGAAAAAGAAGGATGAGGTGTTGAGCACAGGGATAAGATTGTTGGCTGTGAAAGACGTGTTGTTTACAGTATTCCCATTTCCTGCGAAGCCGTTTACATTAGTCAGACCAGGAGTTGCCATAACAAGCGCTTACAGGAACATAGGAATAATTTAAATATTGCGATGACCATTCACATTTTGTTAAACATTGTCTGGAGTGTAAAGTGAGGCAAAAGAAAAAGCGCACTACATTGTTTAATCACACACGTCTACTGTACACCCGCAGAGATCAGACCACATGGGAGGTTGTCGAATCTTCCCATATCGCAAAGGACCAACAGAACTGTGTCAGCAAACCGACCGTTTTCATTTGAGATATGGAGATTGCATTTCTCGGGAGTTCTTGCGGCGGTACGAGCATACTTGTAAAGATTTTAGAGTGTTGTATGTTTTGTTATTTTTGTGTTCTTTGCTTTGATTGTTTCTTTATAATCATATGAATGTTGTAGTGAATAGCCATTTAGTTGCGAGTCAGTGCTCGTCCTGTGTCCTTTCTTTTGTTGTCCCTTTTAGTTTCCGCTGTTTTTCTTATAAATATCTAAGAATTCGCTTAATTTAACTTTTTGCAATAACTGATATTAGTGGAGTAGGCGATTAGAGGCAAGAGAACAGCTTCGTCTAGTAGGCGCTCGGCACAGACGGGCGCATGCGAGCACCCCAGAATGGGCTCCGCATACAACTCTGCGCTGAGCACAGGGAGGTGACTTAACGAGAGAGAAAGGCGCGGAGAGCTGCATGAGAACGAAAAAACAAATCTGCTATCCACGAAGGTCGAAGGCGAATTCCCAACTAACCAATTCGCAGGGTCAGAGTCAAGTATGATCGTCTAGAGATCAGGACTGCGTGGCCTCGTCTGGCTAATTCATACTAATTCCCGTAAGTGGCTGCAACGTGAGACAACACATGTAGGGGATAGAATGTAGGAATGTGCATGATTTAGTTTAGTGCTTTCAAACAAGAAAAATAAATTTAGGGTCGCTTAAATGTTTTAATTGAAGAACAGCGAAAGCCTACCCTTCATCTCTTATCACTTGCTCTATTCGATAAGCATTTTCACTCATTTGTAGTCAGTGGCAGTCATTCAAGTCATTCTTTGACATATTGGTCATTGCGTAGTCATGATGAGTCTTGTCTAATATTTTTAGACAATACCACTCATGGCTGAGAATTTTATTCATTTGCGATCAGTCGTTGGCACTTCAAGATTTCTTTTGACATAATTCTCATTTTGTAGTCATCAGCAGTCATGCCTTGTCATTGTAGTCATTACTATTCATAGCTAAATAATATTACTCATTTCCAAGAGGTTGTGGTTATCACAAGTCGTCGTTTCACATACTGATTGTTTCGTAGTCACAGCAGGCATGATGAGTCATGCCTAGTTTCAGTTGCAGTAGCTACTGCAATATCAGTTGCTGTCATTTTATTGGTTGTTTGACATATTGCTTATTTATTAGTCATGATGAGTTATGCCTAGGCATTGTAGCTAATACCACTCATAGCTCAGCATTTTATTTCTTATCAGTTGCGGTCGTTATAACAGTTTACCAATTATCCTTACAAGTTTTTTTAGTCATTACAAATCATTATTGTTAATTATTACCTCTATCCATGTCTGTAAATTTTATTCATTGTCTGTAACCATCAACCGCTTCCGTTCGTAACCTGCCTCCTCAACCATGCACTATTTGCGAGCGATACATCAGTGCAGCCCCGCCGGGGTGGCGCAGTGGTAAGACGGCCGACTACTGTGCCGGAGTTCCCGGGTTCGAACCCGACCTCGGCGGCTGCGTTTCGATGGAGGAGAAACGAAGTGGCGTCCGTGTGCTGTGCAATGTCAGCGCACGTTAAAGATCCCCAGGTGGTCGAAATCACACCCTAGCCCTCCACTACGGCTCCCCTTTCTCTTTCCACTTCACTCCCACCTTCCTCCCTTCCCTTACTGCGCGGTTCAGGTGTCCACAGAGCAAGTGTGACGGATACTGCACCTTTCCCTTCCTGTGAACCAACAAACCAACCAATACATCAGTGCACCGATCCGACTCAGTGATCACGCGCACAGTTTCTCTGTGCAGATTTAAGCTTCATGACCCTAGATGGGCTCTCACCTTAAACTCGGAATGGATTAGGAGCAGTCTGATTCAAGACCTGGTACTCGGCTTCAGTAGCCAAGCTTCTTAGGTACTGGGCTAGTCCGGCGGATGTATTGAGCGTTTTAGGCAACTTTAAGTAAAATCTTCACCATTTGATGTTGTAGTTTCCTGGTGGTATCTCTCGGGTGGCCTCAGTGATTGGGCGCGCCTTTGCAGCGGAGCTGAACGCGGAGACCACGAGTATGCCTCCGCCATTCAGAACGGAAGATCCCAGATAACATCCCGCGTAGACCTGGAACTGTAGAGCACAAGGTCTCTAGCCACATAAAATTTGTGGAACCCCGCTTTTGTACGATAAATAAAATTGGGCAGACATTCTCTGCATTCTGTGCACTAACAAGACACATTATTGCCCTCCGATTCTATTATATTTGTAAACTTTCCAGCAGCTAAAAACATAAATCTCCAAATAAAAGCTATGCACTACTGAGGAACGAAGAAAGATTAGAAGTTGCCTGTCGAGACGGGAAGAGATATGCTTTATGGCTTACAGCAGACACTCTAAGCTTTCTGCCCGAATGAAGAGTGTTTTCTAGCACTGCGTTTTAAGTGCCAGCATTTTGCTCAACAATTTCAATAGGTATGCTTCCCTTTAACGTTGTTGTTGTTGTTGTTGTTGTTGTTGTGGCTGTAGGAATAAGGAAAAGGAAATGCACGGGCCTGCTATTGGCTCTGTAGCTGAGCCACCTCCGCTGCCTCGTGCAGATAGAAGAGAATATAGAGAAGAAAGAAAAGCAAGAGGGAAAGAATGACGTGCGCCGCAACAACAGCCGTCGTCCACCTCCAGCGGTGGCGTGTGAAATGACCGCCTACAACAGATAAAATTCGGTGCCAGGCCAGCCCCCGCCGCAAGCAGCGGTGACCCACCTGCACCAGCCCCATATTGGCTGAACTCCCCTGAAGGGTCTCGCCTCCCCCGCCGGGGTGGTGTAGTGGTAAGACGCCCGACTACTATTCCGGAGTACCCGGGTTCGAACCCGACCTCGGCGGCTGCATTTCGATGGAGGCGAAACGAAGAGGCGTCCGTGTGCTGTGCGATGTCAGCGTACGTTAAAGATCCTCAGGTGGTCGAAATTACCCCGTAGCCCTCCACTACTGCTCCTATTTCTCTCTGTTTCCACTTTCACTCCCACCTTCCTCCCTTGCCATACCACGCGGTTGAGGTCTCCACAGAAAACAACTGAGACAGTTAACGGGCCTTTCCCTTCCTATAAATAAATAAATAAATAAATCAGTCCCTTTGTAGTGAGCGGATTTCTGTATGAGAATTGCTTTGTCAGAACGTTTCTGGCGCTAGCACGTATTTGTTGTCTTTGCTGAGGAGGCTGCTACGCACTGAATTGTTCCTGAACTCCCCCCGGAGCATCCGCCTGTCTGGAGCCGCTTTCCTGTCGCGGCTGCCTGGGCCCTGGATCGAGTCATAGAATGACCAACCCCGGCACTGCGCCCGTCCAAGGCGCAGTGCTTTAGATTCACGGTGCCGGATCCTGTTCCGGCGGACAGCCTCAACACTATCGAGGAGGTTGTCGGAGTAGGGGTGCTGCAGTACCTGCAGTACCTGCAGTACCGAGGTGCTGCAGTACCTGCAGCACCTCGGAGGTCGTCGTTTCATGGCCGCCGTGTCCTCCATGGCGCAAGCAACCAAAATGGTGGCGAGAGGTCTCCTGCGTCTCGCCGGAAAAAAAGTGCCGCTGGAGCAGATTGGAGCTCCGGTGGTTTATGTGACGGTTTACCGTCTTCCCCCGTGCGTCAGCGACGAGGCTCTCGCTGCGGCGCTTTCCCCGTACGGAAAGGTCGGATCCGTCTCAGAAGTAGCGTTCCTGTCTAGGAGCTGGTCAAGTTGGAAATGACGCGGTCACCCCACAACTTTCTGAGCGTAACTGGGACCTGCGTGATGCTGGAGTATCGAGGAATGAAACGCGTGTGTTCCAGGTGCGGCATTGAGGGCCACATTTCATGCGGAGGGTTCATGCGGACGTTAAACATGCTATATGTGAGCCGCCACATTGTTCTCGCAACTACACATTCGAAAAAATCATGCGCGAGGCTCTCGGGAGCACCGCAGTTGACACACTGGTCAACTGGTGTACAACACCCCATCTGGCAAGGCGCTGTTGCGTGGGGAGTATGCCCCAGCGCCTAATTAGCCAGTCAGAATCTCGCACTTCATTTGGCAGCCGACAAGCTGCCCACGCTCGCCATTTAGGTACAGTGGTCTCTCGTTGCTCATCAGCTGAAATCCTGCGAACGGCTACTATAAGCTGATGCGTATGGCTGGTAGGTCGCCTACAGTAACATCTGACAGGTCTGCGTCGAGAGCCGACTTTATCTGGGCAACCTCGCGGTAAAAAGGCAGAGGTGTGTCCGCCTGTGGACCGAGGCATTGTTCGGGTGTAAGCACACGACGAGCCGTGCTCATTTATTTATTTTTTATTTATCACATACTGCGGACTAAACATGGTCCAAGCAGGAGAGGCACGTTACAAAATAAAGTACAAAAAAGTGACCCTGGACAGCATTGGTATTGACAGAACACGCACAAAAAAAACGAACAATGAATACTTATACAAAACTAAATGGGGTGAAATCACACATCAAAAGACTACTCTACTTGAAAGAAACACTGCACAAAGTCAACAACACACCGCATTACAGACAGTGTCAATTACTGATGCAGTCACTCGTCGGAAACAAGCAGTGGGGAATCATGCGGCAGTGCATTCGAATCCATGGCCTGCACTGGCGAGGGGCCGAGGTCTCTTGGTATCGGCCCTGTCGATGTGGCGGCTCACCTGAAGCTCCTGGGCGAGTCGCTCAGCACCATCGGCCAGCGGCTTACCGAGCACGAGGGCCAAATAGCAGTGTCTGGGAGTCTCTCTGTATTACTGGACTCCACGTTATGTGCCCTAGGTGCCCTGCTCTGCCTGACTTCGGTCGGCAAAGAGATGAACGGCTGCTCAAAGGAGACCCTGACGAGAATTCTCAACAACATTGCGTACGTGATGCCAGGCCTCTGAGCGTGTGCCCATGGGCGTCTTTAGAGATGGACTCTGATGAATTCAGTGACCTGGATGCCGGGGTTAACATGCACATGCACACTGATGGAAAGAAGACATGCACAAACCTTGTGTCAAAGTTAGGAATATTTGGTTTCATGTTGAGTTTGATCCCATGTTGTGGAAGACACAGTCCTTGAAACATAAAAAAAGGAAAAAAGAGAAATTATAGACATATGTGCGAGCAAAAATAGGTTCTATGTAGTGCTTGTGCTTATAACGAGACTTCCTTGAGGAGTGTTTATTTATGTATTCTTGTGGATAAATACCTAGTTTCGAGAAATATAAGCGATTAAGGAACTTAGTTCGCAAATGTTTTCTGCGTTCATTTAGGCACTCCAGGTTTGCGTCATTGAACATAGCAGATGGAGAGTCTCGGCGTTGAACGGCCAACCCTTGAAGTTTTTCTAGTTTTTCTAACTTTGTGTGAGGGTCCCACACAATGCTCGCGTACTCCAAAGAGGGTCTCACCATGACTTTGTACGCCTTGTTTCTCAGTGCAGCTGATGACCTGCGTAATTTACGTTTTAATAAACCTAGTTTTTTACGAGCTGGAGAACACACGTTATCAATGTGCGCTGTCCATTTAATCCTGGATGTAACTGTAACCCCTAAATACTTACATTCTTCAACTTGTTTAATTATCTTGCCATCCATGCTGTAAAGAAATTCCAGCCTGTTTTTTTATTGGTGAGGCACATATGAACAGTTTTGTCAAAATTAATTATCATGTCCCATTTGTCACACCATTCTGCTAGCAATTTTAGATTATCTATCGTTTAGTTCAAGTTGATCAGAAAGAGAATTTAGGGTTTTAAAAATGACACAGTCATCAGCGAACCGCTTAATTGATACTGTTGGATTCGGTGAATCGACGAGGTCTTTTATGTAAATATTAAATAAGACCGGTCCTAGTACAGAACCCCGGTGGCACACCCGAGTAAACGTCTAAATGTTCAGAGCACGCTTCACCTACCTCTGAATACTGCTTTCGGTTGGTTAAGTAAGATATTACCCAGTTGATTATTTCAGGAGGTATGCACAATGCTTTCATTTTTATTATTAATTTATTATGTGACACCCTGTCAAAAGCCTTTGAAAAGTCCAGAAATATTACATCTACCTGACCGTTTTTATCTATAACTTTAGCAAAATCATTAATGGTTACAATTAACGGCATTGTAGTAGAGAAGCCCCTTCGGAAGCAGTGTTGTGCTTAATTTATAATTCTGTGCTTATCCAAGAAAGTATTTAGATGTTTCACCAGAATATGCTCTAGCACTTTGCAAGAAATACACGTAAATGAAATAGGTCGATAATTACTGATTTCATGAAGGCTACCTTTCTTTAAAACTGGAATTACACGAGCCAGAAGCCAGTCGGTCGGTACTTTACCAGATTTTAAGGATGTATTGAAAATTATGATGCGAAATCTGCCCATAAGCTCCGCGTATCTTTTAAGAAATATGGCGGGAATTTTGTCCGGACCTGTAGATTTTTTCGCGTAGTCTTAGTAGCAGTTCAATTACACCCTCTAACGATATTAACAAAGTGCGTGATTCACTAGGTGCGGGAACACCTTCGCAACACTTGCCTGACTTTGAAAATGCATTTCGAAAATATTAGTTGAATATTTGTGCTATCTGCCTGCTGTCTGTAATCATATTACCACCTACTGCTACATGCTCAAATGGCCGATGAGCCTTGTTCCCAAGAAACTGCCAGAATTTTCGGGGGCTTTCTGAAGCGAACCTGCCATGAGTTTAAGTGAAATAGCGTTCTTGAGATTCTCGCATTTTATATTCTAGGGTAACATTTAGCTCTGAAACTACATCATCATTATTTCGCTTCACTTTTCTACGGCGATTTAGGCTGCATTTTATCTGGAGCAGCTCTCTGGTTACCCAAGGCCACCTTCGACCAACCTTTTTCAATCTCTCAGGAACAAATTTGTCCGTACAAATGATACAACAGGATTTAAACTTAGTCCATAATGCTCCAATGTCATCGTCATGAAACAAAAAAAGGAAATTCTCTAAATAATGCGTGATTTGAAAATCACCAGCAGCTGAGTAATTCTTGACAAAAACAGGTTTCGGCTTGCAAGATCCCGAACCCTGTGGAAAAACGTAGGTAAAGTAAACGAGGCTATCGTCAGAAATACCATCGTGAGCCTGTGCTGTACGATCCTGAATGCTGTTAGAACAAAATAAAACATCTAAACTTAAGGAAGCAGCATCTGCTACCCGTGTTGGGACAGGAATTGTTTGGGTGATGTTATATGCAAGCAGCATGTCAAGCAACACATGCTACTGGCATGCGCTCGCTCATCCAGTACAGGATGAGCGAGCGACCAGGGTAAGACTCGTCAGCTAATAGCCTGTCTACCAGCCTTAACGCGAGCACTCGAGCCACTGTCGGGATGGACGGGAGGGCAAGGCCTCCCCTGCTCCTCGGAAGGTGTAGGATGTGACGGGCGAATAGCGCTGTCCTGCCATCCAAACAAAAGTCCCTATAAGGGACGCGAGTCTGTTCACCACCCGGCGCGGGACTGTCGCGATACGCGCCACATAAAAGGTGTCTTGACGACACTAACTTTAGCATCGAGCGCGAGGTTGAAACGCGCTGCGTCTGAAAGGGCGTGCGTGACTCGCTAGAGAACTTCGTCCCATGTCCGGGGGGAGACTCTGCTTGTATCAAACAGCACGACAAAATAGACGCACTGCGTCCACAAACGGTACGGCGGCGTCTAAAGTGCCCCTGAACTGACCGAAGCGGAGAGCGTTACTTTTCTTCGGGTTGAGCTGCGCTCCTGATACAGCTGCGTATTCCGAAAAGATGTTCAAAAAACAATGAAGCTGTCATTGTCACGCACGAAGAGTGAAATATCTTCCGCTTATGCAGATACGACAGTCTCCAATCCTACTGAGGGAAAACCTCGAATACGCCTGTCCGCGGCGACCCTACGCAGCAGCGGGTCGAGCGAAAGTATGAAGAGTACCGGCGAGAGAGGGCACCTCTGGCGCACTCCCCGCGTAATTGGAAAGCTGCCGGAAATTTGGCCATTCAGTACTAGTTCACTGCTAAGATCTGCGTAAAGGTCGCGTAGGAGCTGAACGAATTCGTCAGGAAATTCAAAACTGCGGAGCACGGCGAACAAGTAATCATGTTTTACGCAGTCGAAGGCCTTTGCCTGGTCCAAGGAAACAAAACCTCCAGTGACCCGTTTGGCACAGGCGTATTCGAAGACGCCTCTCGTCAGTGTCAGCGAAGCGAACACCGATCGTGAAGATACCGAACAGGACTGGTATGGGCTAACCAAGTCCTGAAGGTAGATTCGCACCCTACGGACTAGTAATGTGGCTACAAGTTTATAGTCGGTGTTAAGGAGAGTAACCGGTCGCCACGATGAGGGACTCGACGGCGTAATGCCCTCCTTCTGTATTAGAACGATAGGGCCGACACTGAACGAGGGTGGCTTGGTGCCGCTCTAGAGGAAACAAATTACGAGCTTAAGTAAAGAAGGACCGAGGATGTAAATGAAAGTAGAATAAAAATCAGTTTCAAGTCCGTCAGGACCAGGAGTGGTCGACTGGTTCATGGCGCCTAAAGGCACGACGCACCTCCTCCAAAGTTGCCGGCTCCTTAAGTGCCGAACATGCGTCTTTTGGAAGTTGAGGAAGAGGCCCACAGAAGGAGCCGACAGCTCCTTGAAAATGTTCCTCCTGGGCGAGGCGAAAAGTGGGCCACAAAATGCTCGGTAAACTAGTGGCGGATGTCCGCGGGTTCCGAAGACGTCGTACCGTCCACAAACGTGACGCTCTCCACGCGAGTTCGCCTGTTACTGCGCTGGCCAACGGGTAGAGCGTGTCCGAGGTCCGCGGCATCCTCAAGCGGCACGTTTGATGGTCCCGCTGAGAGTGATACGCGTGAACTGTTTTCGAGGATGCGGTGATAACGCTCGCACAGCGTCTCGAGATATTCGCGCATCGCGAATATGCCGTATGCGCATCACGTATGCGCCGTATGCGCATCACGATGCGCATACGACGCAGATCGTCACTCAGCATGGTCGTAATGCGGATACGCCGTGCCTTCCCCGCACACCAAGAAAATCGCGCCAGCGTGTTTTCGGCGTGTCGCAGGTAGCAGGTGTTATGTCACTAACTGCGGCCACAGACAAGCACAACTCTCGACGTATACATCAGTGAAGCACTGTTCATAGCGTAGTACCGCTGCATCCATGCGCCACATCAGGGGGTTGTTTGCACGGCCCGGGGCTACTCCCAGAGTAACCGTGACTGGGAAGTGATCACTTAGTTTAAGGCCTGGTGGTAAAGGCAATATCTCACACTTTAGCAAGTCAGGTGTCATGGCGGAGGGGATGTAAACTCGATCTATTCTGCTCGCGCTCTGGCCCCAGACTCGTGTTGCCCCGAAATGATCTCTGTGAAGAGTGACTCACGCGTCCTCTAAGCGTAATGATCGCACTAGCTTTCCCAGTTCTTTCGCGTGGTAATTGGAGGCGCCCTGGCCAGGCCCTCTGATGTCGCGCATTGTGTCCAAAACACAATTGAAATCCCCGAGCAGAAAGTGAGGCACGTCGTCGAGAAAGTATGTCATGATGGACCTAAAGAACTCGTTTGTCATACTACTACGCGTGACTGGCGCGTACACGTTGATAAAACGAGTCTTGCAGCCTTCCAGAAAAACGTTAACAACAATCACGCGCCCATCTATGCCATATGTACAATGAGCACATGCCCTGTATGACGGTGAAAGAAAGATCCCGCCTACGCCACAACACCGTGAGTCCGTTAACGTAAAAACGAACTAAACATTAAAACGAGAACGAAAGAAAAGGACGTCGGCGGGGATGCAGAAGTTGTACTCATGCAAAAACAAAACATTACTCGATGCGAACGCGCAAGATGAAGCATCTCCCTTTGCTTGTCAGATTGGCGAAATCCTTGCGCGTTAAAGGAAGCAAAACGAGCAAGAGCCATCATAAAAAGGAGGAGAAACAAAGACGACTATACATATCACACAAACAAAGAAACGAAGAACAACATAAACTCACGGAAACGTTCGTCGGGCAAAGTCTGCAATCGTGTTCGCTAATCAGCACTAGGGAGGCGCTCGGGGAGTTGATGCTCGGTGTTGAAGCCTGAGCTGATAGCTCTGCAGAGGCGGCCAGGATGCGACGCAGTGCTGCTGCTGCGGGCCCGGGCCGCGACATCGTCCGTGTGGCGCGCGCGTCTTTGCAATCAAAACCACAGTCAAACACACACACACACATGCTCACTGCATGGAACGCACGCAGTTCACCCTTCGCATGGGGCAGGTAGGTCGCCGCCGCTTGCGGAGGGGACTATGCTCCCATCTAATTTTTATCTCTTGTAGGCCGTCATTGCACCCGCCAACGCTTCGGTAGTGGACGACGGCTGTTATTGCGGCGCGCGTCTTTCTCTCCCTCTTCCTTTTCTTTCCTCTCTATTTTCTCTTCTGTCTGCACGAGGCAGCGGAAGTGTGCCCCGCCGGGGTGGTGCAGTGGTAAGACGCCCGACTACTGTGCCGGAGTACCCGGGTTCGAACCCGACCTCGGCGGCTGCGTTTCGATGGAGGCGAAACGAAGAGGCATCCGTGTGCTGTGCGATGTCAGCGCACGTTAAAGATCCCCAGGTGGTCGAAATTACTCCGTAGCCCTCCACTACGGCTCCTCTTCCTCTCTTTCCACTTTCACTCCCACCTTCCTCCCTTCCCTTACGGCGCGGTTGCGGTGTCCACAGAAAGCAAGTGAGACAGCTACCGCGCCTTTCCCTTCCTATAAAATAAATCAGTTTTAAATCAGCAGAGATGGCTCAGCTACAGAGCCAGTAGCAGACCCGTGCATTTTCTTTTTCTTTTTCCTACAGCCACAACAACACCATTCGCAGGCCGCAGGTGGTGGTGGTACAAACTTTATTCATTGAAGGCCAAAAAATTAAAAAAAGTAAAATTATGTTGCCGCCGTTCCGTGGGTGGCCTTCCGGCTGCTGGTCGTGGCCTCCAGGTCACGCCTGGCGGCGACTTCCGCTGCCCAGGTCGTAAGCCGCTGTTGAATATGCGGCTCCGAGCTGGCCAAAGCAGCCTCCCACAGCTGCGGGCTGTTTATTTGCCAGGAGACGGGGGGAAAGTGCGCCGGACAAGAGTAAAGAATGTGAGCATAGTCTGCTCGGGGAGAGCTGCAAAGCGTGCATTGGGGCGAGAAGGCACCGGGGTGAATAAGGGCAAGGCGTGCAGGGGAGAGGAAAGTGTGGGCCTGTAAATGGCGCCACGTATTCTGTTCGATTTTAGATAGGGACTTGTGAGGGGGAGGGAGGGATAATCGGGAGTTGCGGTAGTGGAGGGTGATGTCATGGAAGGTGAGGAGGGAGTCACGCGTGTCCATCCCGGGGTGGAGGGGGCCAGCTCGGTCGGTCATTTCGCGAGCGATAGAATTTGCCGCCTCATTTCCAGGGTGCCCCGCGTGAGCCGGAACCCAAATTAGTTGGATAGATCGGGAAGGGGGGGAGGAGTGCTTAAGGATATTGAGCGCAGAGGAAGAGATTCTACCCTTTGCAAAGTTGCGGACTGCGGTCTTAGAGTCGCTAAATATGAAAAGGGCTGGTGTGCTGGCAATGGCGAGGGCGATGGCTGCTTCCTCTGCGGCAGTGGAAGTGAGAGCATGGATAGTGGCGACGGAGAGGGGGGCTCGTGTATTAGAGACAGTGGCCAGGGCATAGGCGGGATGCGAGAGGTAGGGTGCCGCATCAACATACACGGCGTCAGACCGTGTACCGTACTGGCACCAGAGGGTGGAGGCGCGGGCAGATCGGCGAGCGGCATGATGCTCAGGGTGCATGTTCTTGGGAAGGGGCTTGACAGTGAGCATGGAGAAGAGGGAGCTGGGCAAGGGATGGGTGACAGAGATAGGGGAGACAGGGGTCAAGCGAAGGGAAGTAAGAAGGGCTCTACCAGGGGTGGTGCGAGATAAACGATCGAGTTGTGCCACGCGATGGGCATCCACAAGTTCTGAAAGAGTATTGTGGACGCCCATCGCTAGTAGACGAGAAGTGGGGGTGGAAGTGGGAAGCCCGAGAGCCGACTTATAAGTTTGGCGGATGAGACAGTGGACCTTGTCTTCCTCGGTACGAGACAGAAAGAGGTAGGGGAGGGAGTATACAAGGCGGCTTAGCACAAAGGCCTGAACAAGACGACGGAGGTCGTGCTCGCGCATGCCGTAGTGTCGGTTAGCGACCCGTCGGATCAGCCGTACCGTCTGCTGAACGGTGGTAGTAAGGCGGGAAAGGACAGTAGTGTGTTTGCCATTGGATTGGAGAAAGAGACCGAGAATACGGATGCAAGAGACAGAAGGGATGGGATGTCCGTCGATAGTGACGTTAAGGTTAGGAGATGAGGTTGGAGCTATGCCTCGAGCCAGGAGGAGCAGGACCTCCGACTTGGACGGGGAACAAGCTAGCCCGACCGTGCGAGCATAATCGGCGACCGTTTTAGCGCCTGCCTGGAGAGCTGCTTCCATCTCACCAAGATTGCCGGTAGTCACCCAGAGGGTGATATCATCAGCGTAGAAAGCATGGGAGAGGTTAGGAATGCTAGCTAGAGCACGTGCCATCGGAAAAAGGGTGATGTTGAAGAGAAGGGGAGAGAGAACAGAACCCTGGGGGGTACCTCGATTTCCAAGAGGGAAAGTAGGAGAGGAGAGGGTGCCGAATGAGATCTCAGCCGTGCGATGGGCAAGAAAAGCCTTGATGTAACTATGGATTCGGGAGCCCACGTTAAGGGTAGAAAGGGCGTCTAGGATGGCGGTATGGAAGACATTATCAAATGCTTTTGTCAAGTCCAGTGCCATGATCGCGCGAGTGCGCTTGGCGTGAAGAGGGTGAAGGACCTCTTCGGAGAGCTGGAGCATGACATCCTGTGTAGAGAGGGATGGGCGAAAGCCGAACATCGAATCGGGGAAGAGATGGTTGTCCTCGAGGAAGCTCTGTAAGCGGTCTAGAACGACGTGCTCAAAGAGCTTACCGAGACAAGAGGTGAGGGAAATAGGACGGAGATTTTGAATGTCTATGGGTTTGCCGGGCTTGGGGATGAAGGTCACCTTAGCGTGGGTCCACTCAGAAGGCAGGGTGCCTTCGTGCCAATGTTTGTTAAAGAGGTCCGTAATGGCCTCTAGGGATGATGTGTCCAGGTTACGGAGGGCCTTATTAGAAATTTGGTCTGCTCCTGGTGCGGAAGTGGTGCGGAGCTTATGTAGCGCCGCACAAACCTCCCCCAAAGTGATATCTGCGTCAAGCGCAGAATTAATGGTGCCGAAGTAAGAAGGGAGGGGGGACGGAGGGGAAGTGCAAAGATAGCGATCTCGGAGTGCAAGAAGGAAATCGGAATCGGATAGCGGTGAGGATTGCAGGAGGCGCGTCACATCCCTGCGTTGCGTGGCCTTGACATGCGACGGGTCAAGGAGGGCACGTAGGAGCGCCCACGTATCCCTCAGCCCGAGATTACCGGCCATGCGGTCGCATGTCTGGCCCCACTGCTGCCTGGTGAGGTATGAGCAGTGCTCCTCAATTTCCATACCCAGGCGGGCAAGGCGGAGGCGTAGTGAGCGATTGTGTTTTTGTGAAAGCCAGCGGCGGTGCAGGGAATGATGCGCCTCCCATAGGTGAAGGAGGCGGCTGTCAGCCGTGGAGGAGTGAGGAGGGGTAGGGACGGTAGAGGTGGCGGATGAAACATCTTTGAGCAAGGTGGCAGTCCATTGAGAAAGGTCTGAGATGGAGGTGGGGGCATGTTGCCGCGAGTGGCGGAACCGATCCCAATCGACTACCTGGCTCAGACGCTGGCGGGAGGATAGGCTAGGAAGAGAGAAAGAGATGGACAGGATATAGTGGTCGCTGCCGAGAAAGACCCAGGTGTTCGTCCACGCTGCATCCACGACGTTTTTGCAGATGGAAAGGTCCGGATTAGTGTTGCGTTGGACGCTGGAGCCGATGCGGGTTGGGTCAGAAAAATCATTAAGGACGGATAACTGTTCGTTCTGGATGAATGTCCACAGCGCGAGACCTTTCCTACTGTTCCCGGGATAACCCCAGCTGACGTGATGTGCATTGAAATCCCCAAGAATGAGGAGCGCGTTGCGATGTGCGCGAGAAAGGGCTTTGCGTAGAAGGAGGAGGAGAGGAGCTGAAGGTGTGCGAGGAGGGCTGTAGACATTAAGAACAAAGAGACTGGCATCCTGTCGCCGCCGGGGGAGGAGTTCTAGGAAAAGGTGCGTGCACTCTGGAACGTCGAGAGGATGCTCTATCGCCGTGTAGTTGCGGTGAACCAGAGTGGCAATGTTCGGGGGGGATGAGGAAGAAGGATGGAAAGCAGTGAAGTCGCGCAGCTTAACTGGGGAGAAAGTTTCTTGGAGAGCGATTAAAGCGGGGAGCTCGGAGGGAGGGATGTTCTGGAGGTGGAGCTGCAGCGCGTTCCGCTTTCCGCGGAAACCACGGCAGTTCCACTGCCAGAAATTAAGGCGTGAGGGGTGTCTGGCCATCATGAGGCCTGGGTGCCCCTGCTGGTGCAGGGGGATTGGGAGATGAGGAGGAGGGGAGGAGGGATGACACCATTAGGGTCGTCTGGGCAAGTTCGGCTTCGTGGGCACTCTGGCGGGCCTCAATTCTGGCTACGCGTTCGTTAATTTGTTCCATCCATTTCTGCGTGTCGGTACGCAGCGTAGAAATTGCGGCCATGAGGCGTTGTTCATGGGCTTCAAGAAACGAGGCTGTGTGGTGGATGACGGCCTCCACCTCCGGGATGGATGTGGGCTGGTTGGTGGATCGCCTCTTTTGTGGAGGGGTGCGGGAAGGGGAGGTGGCGCGGGAGGAAGCATTGGAGGAGATGGACATGGGGGCGGGTAGGGGCGGCTGGGGCTTTTGAGTGACAGGTGGTGGGGGGCATTGTGAAGAAGGGCTGGGGAGTTGGGGGTGCCCCAACAACGCCTGCAGCTGTTGTTTTAGCAGGGTAATCTCCCTGTTTTGGGCAGCGACTTGAGCTTTGAGCTCTTCTTTTTCGGGGTCGGGGGTGGGAGGCTGCAAAGGCCGGCTCACCTGGGAAGAAGTCGATGAGGTGTCTTGACTCGGCAGTGGCGGAAAAGAGACGGAGCGGCGGCGGGGGCTGCGTCCTTGGCGGGTCCCGGAGTTGGACCGCTGGCTGGGTCTAGATGGGCGGGAGTCTTCGGTGGACGGTTTTGATTGCGGTGGGGTGGATGACGTTGACTTAAGGCTGGAGTTGGTTGGAGAGGGACCGGTCCGCGCGTAGCGAAGTCCACACGGGCGGGATCCCGTGACATGTGTGCCTTGGCACAAGATGCATTTAGGTGTGCAGTCGGGGGGCTCCCGAATCTCGTGCACGGCTCCGCAGCGAGTGCAGCGTCCGGATCTGGGCTGGGTGCATACGTCGGAGCGATGGCCGTAGCTCCAACAATTGGTGCAGATGCAAGACAGATGGGGCGTACGCGGTCCATCCTGATCACCTTCGTCGGCACAAAAGAACTACCCCGCACCGTGATATTCAACTGCGGCCTTTTTATCTGCCACCCTTTCCGCCGCAAGGCCGAAGCAGGCCGCAGCGATGCAGCCAAGGCGATTATTAGCCGGAAGCGAGAAGCGGTGGCCGCTGGTCGGCGCCGACTGAGCCGCGTTGAAGCCACCGCGCGACATGCGAAGAGGAGGAGGAGAGTGCGGCCGCAGCGGCCGTTGAGCCTGAGAGGCGGCGCCATGGTGGTTACGACCCGGCGTCCTTGAAGTCCATCTCGGAGCCGTCGGGTGTATTCCGCACCTTCTTGTGCGGCGCTGATGCATTCGAAAAAGGTGCACAACGTTGAGAGCTTTTACCGGACGAGGTTTTCCCCTGATAGGGCTGGGACAGCTAGGCCACCGCCGCTTGCAGCGGGGGCTTCCCTGCCACCGAATGTTTATCTGTTGTAGGCCGTCATTGCACGCACCACCGCTTCGGTGGTGGACGATGGCTGCTGTTACGGCACGCGTCTTTCTCTCCCTCTCCATTTTCCTTCTTCTACATTTTCTCTACTCTCTGAGGTGGCTTAGCTAGAGAGCCTGTAGCAGGCTAGTGCATTTTCTTTTCCTTCTTCCTACAGCCACAACAACAACTTTAGTGGTCCGAAGTGCCGTATGGGATTTTTTGCGGATGCCTCTCACGCTCGCCTTAAAATAATGCCAGGTGCTAGCGCCGCGCGACAGCCGTGTTTGGTGCTGACGACAACGAAGCGGTGGTTGGCACGAGCGGCGCGCTGGGGCTGGACGCTGTGACTCTGTGTTCGAAACGACAAGCCGACCTCATTCTCGGGTCCTTGGCTACGTGGTAATTTCACGGCTCCCTCTGACTTCAGTCGTGACACTGGTGGAGGTGCGGGGTGGAGGTGCGCTCGATTCGCCCTGACGTTGAACGCCGAATTCCTGTCCAGTTTTCGCCGCACAGACCAGATCGCCCCGACGTCGTCCGCATCGCCGACCAGTTATCACCGCCGTGTCGCTTAAATTGCCCCGACGCAGACCACACAACTGCCGCCCAGCTTCCGTCGCCGCACCGCTTGCTTCACTCCGACCTGCCGTCGACATTGAATTGTCCCGACGCCGACCACCCAACCGCCGTCCAGCTTCCGCCACCACACCGCTCACTTCACTCCGAACCGTCGTCAACAGGCCCTGGTCTTGGCCGGGTCTCCCTGGACATCCCTATTATCTTCGACACGAAGGAGGTCAGCGCTTTAGTTGATACGGGAGCCGATTATTCCATCCTTAGCGGGCGGCTTACAAGTACACTGAAAAAGGTGATGACGCCATGGAACGGACCAGACATACGTACGGCAGGCGGACATATGGTTGCACCACTGGGTATGTGTACAGCCCGGGTTACGGTGCGAGGCTGCACATTTGTTGCGACTTTTCTCGTTCTACGCGAGTGCTCTCGTGATGTTATTCTTGGCATCGACTTCCTTCGTGAGCACGGTGCCACTATAGATCTACCGAACCGCTTGGTGACGTTTTCCGCCAAACTGGCCACTGAAAAGCATGAGTACCGCGGGTCCCACTCCACGCTGCGAGTCGCCGATGATAGCCTCACAGTGCCACCACGCGCCAGCATCCTCGCCAGAGTTACTTGTGACGAGCCACATCACGGCCTCCGGGTTGTTGAGCCTAATGTCTCCCTCTCACTCGCCTTGGGAGTTTCTGTGGCAAGAGGTCTTTGTTTCCTTCGTGGAAGAGAGACGGAGGTACTTGTCACCAATTTCTCCAATGAACATCGACATCTGTTCCGTGGCACTGTCATTGCTTACGTCGACCATCTGCACGAAGTCGCCGAATGTTTTGCTTCAGAGAAAGCTACGCCTAGCACTGAACCGGATGATGCCGTACACGCTGTCGACATCAATTCTAGCCTTTCCTCCGTTGAAAAGAGGCAACTTCAAGATCTATTGCTGGAGTTTCGTGTGTGCTTCACGTCTTCATCTAAGGTGCAGCAAACGTCGGTCATTAAACACCGGATTATCACGCATGAAGGCACTCGACCCATCCATCAGCAGCCCTATCGTGTGTCTCCTCGGGAGAGAGACGCTATCCAACAGCAAGTCAAGGAGATGCTCGCCGATGGCGTCATTCAACCTTCAAGCAGCCCATGGTCCTCGCCTGTAGTCCTCGTTAAAAAGAAAGACGGAACACTTCGTTTCTGCGTTGACTATCGGAAACTGAACAGTATGACAAAGAAGGACGTCTATCCGCTGCCACGGATTGATGACTCTCTCGACCGACTTCGCCGAGCCAAGTACTTCTCCTCCATTGACCTCAGGAGTGGTTATTGGCAAATTGAAGTTGGTGAGAGGGACCGTGAAAAAACTGCCTTCGTAACACCAGATGGGCTCTATGAATTCCGCGTCCTCCCATTCGGGCTCTGCTGTGCTCCTGCCACCTTCCAGCGGATGATGGACACTGTGCTCACAGGTCTTAAGTGGCAGACATGCCTTGTTTATCTCGACGACGTAATAATTTTTTCACCGACGTTCACAGAACACCTACGCCGCCTGAGAACTGTTCTCGAAGCTGTCCGGTCTGCCAACCTTTCTCTCAAGCCTCAAAAGTGCCACTTCGGGTTCACCGAATTGAAGTTTCTTGGGCACATCGTGAGTGCTGATGGCATCCGAGCTGACCCTGAGAAACTTGCTGCCGTTGCTGCCTTTCCCGTCCCCGCCCACAAAAAAGCAGTCCGACGGTTTTTGGGGCTGTGCTCCTATTATCGTCGCTTTATCAAAAACTTTGCACAGATGGCCAGCCCTCTGACTCTCCTGACTCGAGATGACGCATCATTTTCCTGGGGCGCCGAGCAGCAGATGGCTTTCGACGAGTTACGACGCCGGCTCCAGTCACCCCCGATCCTGGCACATTTCGACGATGATGCCGACACAGAATTACACACGGATGCGAGCAACGTCGGCCTTGGTGCCGTTCTAGTTCAGCACCAAGACGGGGTCGAGAAAGTAATTGCCTATGCCAGCCGTGCACTTTCCCGTGCTGAGTGTAACTATTCCACCACTGAAAAAGAATGTTTGGCGGTAGTATGGGCCGCTGCCAAGTTCCGCCCGTACCTTTATGGCCGACCGTTTCGCGTCATCACTGACCATCACTCGTTGTGTTGGCTGAAAAACTTAAAGGATCCTTGTGGCCGCTTAGCACGTTGGGCATTGCGCCTACAGGAGTTCGATTTCGATGTTATTTATAAGTCTGGCCGGAAGCACACCGATGCCGATAGCCTGTCCCGCGCGCCCGTCGGCCCTCCTTCGTCAGATGCCACCGACGACGATAGCTTCCTCGGAGCAGTCACTACGTCCGATCTCGCCTCCAGACAGCGTGCCGACGACGAGCTGCGACTGATTATTGACCATCTTGAAGGTGGGCATCCTACAA
Source organism: Amblyomma maculatum (assembly GCF_055883805.1). Classification (NCBI taxonomy): domain Eukaryota; kingdom Metazoa; phylum Arthropoda; class Arachnida; order Ixodida; family Ixodidae; genus Amblyomma; species Amblyomma maculatum. The sequence continues at coordinate 63,605,227 of NC_139351.1, read as the reverse complement.
TACCCCGGTACCTTGCTCGGGGGTTGTCGTCGTATTGCCTCCGCAATGGGGTGCTTTATAAGAAGAATTCTACGTCGAGTGCGAAAACATACCTGCTAGTTATACCGGCTGATCTAAGGCACGAAATCCTCCTGGCCTGCCACGACGAACCAACTTCAGGGCATCTTGGCTTTACACGCACCCTAAACCGAGTCCGGCAGAACTACTACTGGCCACGTCTTTCTCCGAGCGTTAGACGTTACGTACAGACTTGTCGACAATGCCAGCGGCGAAAAAAAAGCCACGCTCAAGCCATCCGGTATGTTACAATCTATTGAACCACCCCTCACACCCTTCGAGCAAGTGGGCATGGACCTTTTAGGCCCATTTCCTTTATCCTCGAACGGACACAAGTGGATCGTAGTCGCCACAGACTACTTAACACGCTACGCTGAAACGAAGGCCCTTGCCCGAGGTACTGCCGGCGAAGTTGCTCGATTCTTTATGAACGACATTGTGCTCAGACACGGTGCACCGTCTACCATCATTACTGACCGAGGAAAGGCGTTTACAGCTCGGCTACTGCGGGACACCTTAATTCTCAGCCATACCGAGCATCGCACAACAACAGCGTATCACCCCCCGACAAATGGATTAACGGAACGACTAAACAAAACTTTGGCCGACATGATCTCAATGTACATCGACGTTGAGCATAAAATGTGGGACGAGATCCTGCCGTATGTCACCTTCGCCTACAATACGGCGCCGCAGGAAACCACGAAGTTTACGCCGTTCCGTCTCGTATATGGCAGAGAGGCCCGCACGATGTTGGATGCGATGCTCCCGTGCGGGGAAGAAGCGGTCGAACCCGACGCCGCCCATTTCGCAGAACAGGCCGAGCAAGCCCGTCAGCTGGCCCGCTTGCACATCAAGGAGCAGCATGCCACCGACGCTCGACACTATAACCTTCGACACAGGGAGGCCCACTACGAGCCAGGGGACCAAGTGTGGGTGTGGACCCCCGTGCGTCACAAAGGCTTGAGCGAGAAACTACTCCACCGCTATTTCGGACCCTATAAAGTCCTGCGCCGCTTAAGCAACGTTAATTACGAAGTCATCCCAGATGGAACTGTGACCGTCAGTGTTCGACGCCAGCGGCCCGAAATTGTGCATGTGGTGCGCTTAAAGCCGTACTTTTCGCGTGACTGAGCGTTCCCTGCAAGTGAAACCTTGCGTCATTGTACAGTTCACCTCACGCCTAATTTTTTTTTCTTTTCTCCTCTCACCTTGTCATCGGGACGATGTTTTCTTTCACGGGGGGGAATAATGCCACGTGCTAGCGCCGCGCGACAGCCGTGTTTGGTGCTGACGACAACGAAGCGGTGGTTGGCACGAGCGGCGCGCTGGGGCTGGACGCTGTGACTCTGTGTTCGAAACGACAAGCCGACCTCATTCTCGGGTCCTTGGCTACGTGGTAATTTCACGGCTCCCTCTGACTTCAGTCGTGACAATATATTGCTTTTGAAAGTTGCAGCCACTTATGAAGGAGTACTGTAATAATAGTAATAATAATATTATAATAATAATACTTGGTTCTCAGTAAAGTAAGGCGCAGTATCTGCCACACTTGTTCTGCGAACACCTGTTGCGCATCCTAAAGAAAAGCAGGAAGGATGGAATGAAAGGGGAAAGAGAGAAAGATGAGTCGGTAGTGGAGGGCTATGGCGTAATTTCGACCGCCTGGCGACTTAATGTGCGCCGACATCGCACAGCACGGCAACTGCACGCGCCAGAGACGTGAGGAACAGTGCCCGAACGCAACCAAGCAAACACGAAAAAAAGCCCATTCTTCCATTTCATTTTGTAAACTCTAGGGATTATACGAATGACAAGAATAAACACCAACGCGGATCGATACAAAAAAAGAGTAATTAATTTTGCAGAAGTCTCCATTCAAACAATCTCCTTATTTACGCAGCTGATTCCTTGCTAGGTCTTATAACAGTTGCGTGTGTTCAGGAGTGGCGTACTAGCGTTTCGAAGTATTGCAGCGCACTACAGGCACTCATCGATCGTTGATCCTATTCTTAGGCTCGTGAATAGCTTCCTCGCTCAGTGTCGGCAGTATCGCTCTAATACCGAAGGAGGGTATGACGCCGTCGAGCACCTCGACCGATTACCCTCCTTAACACCGACCATAAACTTGTAGCCACATTGCTAGCCCGTAGGGTGTGAATCTACCTTCAGGACTTGGTTAGCCCATACCAGTCCTGTTCGGTACCTGGACGATCGGTGTTCGCTTCGCTGCCACTGATGAGAGAGGTCTTCGAATACGCCTGTGCCCAACGGATCACTGGAGCTTTTGTTTCTTGGACCAGGCAGAGGCCTTCGACTGCGTAAAACATCTTAGCAGTGAACTAGTACTGAATGGCCAAATTGCCAGCAGCTTTCCGATTACGCGGGGAGTGCGTCAGGGGTGCCAGCTCTCGTCGGCACTCTTCATACTTTCGCTCGACCCGCTGCTGCGTAGGGTCGCCCCGAACAGGCGTTTTCGAGGTTTTCCATCAGTAGGACTGGAGACTGTCGTTGTATCTGTATGCGCGGACGACATTTCACTCTTCGTGCGTGACAATGACAGCTTCATTGTTTTTTGAACATCTTTTCAGAATACGCAGCTGTATATCCGTTGCCGTTCGCAGGCTTTAAGCTGATGAGCAACGAGAGACTGCTGTACGCAAATGGCGAGCGTGGGCAGCTTGTCGGCTGCCGAATGAAGTGCGAGATTTTGACTGGCTTAGGCGCTGGGGCGTCCTCACCACGAGACAGCCCCTTGCCAGATGGGGTATTGTACCCAATGACCTGTCTGCCAACTGTGGTGCTCCCGAGAGCCTCGCGCATGTTTTTTTCGAATGTATAGTTGCGAGAACAATGTGGCGGCCCGCATATAGGATGTTTAACGTCCGCATGAGCCCCGGCGACAGGTGCCGGCGCAACCCTTTTGAACACCTTGTGTTGAGTGTAGTTCTTTTTGTGTTGTTGCATCCCAGGTGCCTCGGTGAAGCGCGTCGAACTCCAGTCCGAGCAATGTACCCAGCCTTGCAGAGGCTGCGCCTCGTCATCTGGAAGTATCTGTCTGGACAGTTAGAAACGGCACACGCGCTTCTATGCTGTACGAGGCAGCAGACTTGAGATGGATGTCGTACTTTATTAGAACCCTCCTCGTTTATACTGTTTTCCCCTCTCTGGGGGATCATGTTATTTTTAGTTTATTGTGCATATGTAACCTATACTGTTTTGTATTGTGCTTTGCTTTGCGAGTAATGTGCGCTTGTTTTTGTATGTATGTATGCAATGAATTCTCTTTATGTCTGAGTATGTGTGTGCTGTATTGAGTGTTATCAAGTGTCATGTGGTGTTTGATCTGATCGTCCCCCACCCCCTCCTTCTTTTCCTTTTTTTGGGAGCAATGTTGAAGTCCTAACACGTGCATAATATGTGCTTTCTAGCTTCGCATTAGTGGCGATCCTCCTCAAGAGCCCAAGGGTTTGCATCCCGTAACTTCCTCATTTTTTCAGGACCTCTCAGTTATGGCCATGAGATTGGATGAACATCCCCAGAATCCTGATCTGATCTACTTTAGGCACCGGTTCGCCCTCTACCTGAATATGACACTCCCTGCTATTCTTTCAGCGATGGTACTTTGGGTTATATACTTACAACTCCGATTTTTTCGGGGAGCACGGAAGTCTCCTTTCAGCCGCGTAATCGAGAATGATGTCGGTCGCTGCCTGCAGGCGTTCCTCCGTACTCGCATCGCTCTCCTGGTTAATCCAGAGGTTGATATCGTCCGCATACATGCTAAAATTTAGCCTCTTGATTTGGTCAAGTTTACCCGGGAGGCCTCTCATCGCCATGTTGAATAGGAAAGACGATAGCACTGAGTCCTGCGGAGTGTCTTTGCTTGCTAACACTATTGTGGGAGATTCTAAATTTTGAAGTATCATGCAGGCTTTTCTGCCGAATAAAAAGCCTTTTATGTAGTTGTACCATTCGCTCCCCAACGCCGAGCACTTCGAACCCTTCGAGGATAGCCTCGTGCCTTACATTGTCGAAGGTCTTGGTGAGCTCTCTGCCCAGGATCACTTTGGCGTCTTTCAATCGCGAGTCTATGATATCATGTTTTAGTCGGAGCATTACGTCTTGCGTGCACAAATGTGATCGGAAACCGACCATTTCGTGCAGCCACAGGTCGTTTGCTCCATGAAGCCCGTTATTCTCGTCTGGACTACGTGTTCCAGCAACTTGCTTACGCAAAAAGTTACTTAAATTGGTCTCAAATTTTCCAATTGCGAGGGTTTGCCCGGTATGGGTATTAGTATTATGTTTGCCATTTTTCATGGATCTGGCAATTGGCTCGTTTCCCTAACTTTTCATTGGAATCCTGTTAGAAGACTAACGAATTCATCGTGCAGATTCCTTAGCATTTTATTGGTGATCCCATCGGGGCCTGGGGCTGATTTAGTTTTCAGTCTTACAATTTCTGCCCTCACCTCTGCCTCCGTGACGTTGGCGCCAAGCGCCTCGTTGGGCGCGCCACCATAGCTCGGGAAGGGGGAGCGCTGGTTGTCTGCAATGTACATTTTTACTAACTTATTCATAAACGCCACGTCGTCTCCTTCAAAAGGGTGTCTGACTTTTGCAAATCTTACTGCCGATTGAGTTCTTGAATTTGTTGGGTCCAACAAATGCCGGTGCATGCCCCATGTCTTGGAGAGATTGATGCCCCCCTCCATTTCGTCTCATCTGCTGAACCAGTTTTGTCCGCACAATTTCATCGCGTAGCTTTCGCCAACCCATGGACTAAGCGGAAAGCCACCGGAGACCGGAAAAACGTAAGCTTCAAAAGCAGGCCTTTCAGGCTAAACCTAAGAAAGATAAGAAAGACAAGGAAGTCGAAATTCTTAAAAAAGAAATTGAGGAGCTTAAGGGGTGATTAAAAAGCTAAACGAAAAATCAACATTCGAAACAGCAGACGCAAAAGCAAGCACCTCCCGCTCCCCCGAAGCAGCTGCCGCCAGCTCAGCCAGTCGCCCCGCCAGTAGCGGCGCTACCGGCTGAAGGGGACGAGCAAACGTTGACTGAGGCGTCAGTGAAACACAACATTAAGGATGGAGACCCATTCCAAGCACTCGAAAATAGGTTTGACGAAAAATTGAATTCATTCATGTGCCAAATGACCCAATTATTGAACCAAATACAGAGCCAGGTACAGGCACTTCCAGGGGAAGTGCAAAGAGTTTGAACCGAGCTCGTAGCCGTCAACACGTGGCAGCAGAATATGGAGCAAGCCCTAGCGCACCTGCAAAATGGACAGCCGCGTAAATGAAAACCAAACTTGGCAGTGCAACTGTCGCGGCCTCCAGCGCAAGAGAGCGCTGCTGCAGCAATACCTTCCACTCATAACTGAGACCCGCCTCGCAATCACCATTCAGGAAACAGGAAAAGGAGCCAAACTAATGGGGCACCTGGCGTCCAATAGCGATAAAGGTGAGATATCGACAGCGGCGACCTTTGTCAAGCGCCACGTAGCGGTGATAGGAAACGATTTGAATTCGAGAGATATCGAGAACGTATTTCTCGAGACATTACCGCCTGTAAGAAGGATCCCTGCAAACTCCTTCTTAACTTTTGTAGCTCAGCCAAACAAAAGAAAATTAGGTATATTGCATGTTGCGCAAAGCCATCAAGGTGGCTGGGAATAATCCCTTGCTGATCGTCGGTGACTTTAATGCGAAAGCATTACTTAGCTATGTTCACAGATTTCTGTCCGCAGGCCCTGTCCGCCGATCATGTCCGCCGAACGTGACCGCAAAATCGTGTCCGCAGCTGTTACAAGTAGTTGAGAAGTCATAGAGGTTAGTGAGTGGTGTCAATCGATAGAGGGTGGCGTAACGTTCCTGCAGAAAAGATAATTAGGCCATAAGTTATATTGGTACTTAAATAGAACAACTGGTACAAGCGAAAGAAAAGGCGCTCTATCTGCCACACTTGTTCTGTGGACACCTGAACCGTGCCGTAAAGGAAGGGAGGAAGATCGGAGTGAAAGCCGAAACAAAGGGGGGGGGGGGGGTTGTTGTGGATATGACGTCAAGAATATGACGTCACGCAAGCGGACGTAGAGCCAACGCCTCCTAGAGCCGAACAAAAAGGGCATAGGAAGGGATTGGCGCGCAATTTGAAAGTACCAGAATAAAATGGGTAAACAAGAAGTGAATTAAACAACTATAAAAACCAGAAGCGAGCAACAGCAGCATCCGTGCTTTCGCGTTACTTCAACGCAGATTCTGCAGTGCTTTTTATTCTTCTGTCGACGTGTTGCGCGGTACTCGGAGCGCTGTCATACGCTATGCGTAGCAGAGCATCCGCTTGTTGCATTAAAGCGAAAGCCTTGAATGCCTCATCGTAGTCGATAGGAGTTTATCAGAGGTGTCACACATTCGACAGCCAGAGTTTAAAAATTCTTTAAAACTTGCTCCATCGAGAATCGAACCTCTATCCCTTGGATCCATAGCTAGGCGCTTTACCACTAGCGCCACATCCAGGATTGTGAAACGCTTTTCATATTCCCCTCGTCCACCGTAAGGATGATAACGGGATTTCGCAAATGACAGATACTGCGCCTTCCCTTTTCTGTAAACCAATTATTGAGCGCCGGTGAACTTTGATATGTTCAATCAAATGGTGGTTGCGTTCGACAAGGAGCGCGCAATGTACCGTCACGACATTTCACGATGTTCGATCCAGGCGTCCTTGCGGCGCCTTTCATTTGCAGCTTCATCGAACGCCGCACCACTCAGCAAACAGAAGCAGATCTATTTGTCTAGGAGGCGTTAGTACAGCAGGCATCAGCGGCGTCGAAAATTGATTTTAAGCATAGAAAAGGCGCACTATATGTCGCAATAATTCGCAGATTTAAAAAAAAAAACTGATTTATTTATAGGAAGGGAAAGGCGCGGTAACTGTCTCACTTTATTTCTGTGGACACCGCAACCGCGCCGTAAGGGAAGGGAGGAAGATGGGAGTGAAAGTGGAAAGAGAGAAAGAGGAGCCGTAGTGGAGGGCTACGGAGTAATTTCGACCACCTGGGGATCTTTAACGTGCGCTGACATCGCACAGCACACGGACGCCTCTTCGTTTCGCCTCCATCGAAACGCAGCCGCCGAGGTCGGGTTCGAACCCGGGTACTCCGGCACAGTAGTCGGGCGTCTTACCACTGCACCACCCCGGCGGGGCAATAATTCGCAGACACATGTACGACACCGTAAAGAAAGGGAGGAAGGTGGGAATAAAAGGAGAGGCAGATAGAGGTGCATTAGTGGAGGGCTACGGTCCACCGCTGTATAATGGCTTTCGCCTCATCGCACTTTAGTAGTGGGCCAATGTGCCCTATGAAATTTTTTGCGGATGTCTCTCACGCTCGCCTTAAAATATATTGCATTTGGAAGTAACAGCCATTTACTGAGGAGCACTGTAATAATAATGTTAATAATAGTAATAATAATTGGTTCTCAGGAATGAAAGGCGCAGTATCTACCACACTTGTTCTGTGGACACCTGTACCGCGTCCTAAAGAAAAGGAGGAAGGTTGGAATGAAAGGGGAAAGAGAGGAAGAGGAGTCGTAGTGGAGGGCTCTGAGTGATTTCGACCACCTGGGGATTTTTAACGAGCGCCGACATCGTACAGCACGACAACTGCTCGCGGAGAGACGTGACGGCCAATGCCCGAACACAACCAAGCAAACACGAAAAAACCTCCATTCTTTAATTCCAGTTCGTAAAATTTAAGGGTTATATATAATGGGAAGAATAAACACCAACGCGGATGGAGATAAAAAAGAACAATTATTTTACCGAAAGTCTGCATTCAAACCATCTCCTTATTTACGCAGCCGATTCCTTGCTAGGTCTTATAACCGTTTCGTGTTTTCAGGAGTGTCCTTCTGGCGTTTCGAAGTAGTGCAGCGCACCATAAGCGCTTCGGTTGTCTAGTTGCGCCTAAGGCTTAAAGGATCAGGTTATTCAATGAACCGGTCAGAGGTATTTCATAGGTGCATCGGCTGACCGTTTACTCCGGATGCACGGGCAGAATCATGCATTCCGTTCGGCTTCTCCGCCCCCTCGACGGTGCTGATGTGAAAGCAAAAGCGCTCGGGGCAATCAATCAATAAACCGACCAGAGATGTTTTTCAGGAGTGTCGTCCTGTCGTTTAGAAGCTGTGCTGCGTACCGCAGGCACTCCGCTCCACCATCGCCGCTTCTTGAAGGCATACTAGCTCAGGGTAATCAATGAACCCATCAGAGTTATTTCAAAGGTGCATCGGCTGATTATTTGCTCTACATTAAAAATATGGCCTCTCAATAATTTCCTGACGTACCGGCAGACTCATGCACTTCTTTCGGTTTCTCCGCCGTATAGACGGTGTTCTTAAAGCGAAAGTAGAAGAGCTCGGGGTAATCAATAAACCGACCAGAGATGTGTTTTCAGGAATGTCGTCCTGACGCTTAGAAGTAGCGCTGCGCACCACAGGCACTCCGTTTGGCTACCTCCTCCTTAACGGTATTTATTGCCTCAGGGCATCAGTAGGGTATGAGATGCAGGATGAATAAATGAATAAATGAATGGAAAAAGGTTGGCTGACTTTAGGAACTCCAGGATTGAGCGGCGATCAGGTCCCTGCGTCCGCGATATATAGGCAGGATTGGTTGCTGAACGGCCACCTATCGTCGGCTGCCGGATTAGTGTCGGTTTAAGTGCTTGGAAGTCCCACAAGTTGTGAATGTTGGCTTCAACATTTTTGTATTTACAGATCGGGCACACTGGGCGGGGATAGGTGTCAGAAGTGAGACCACGTCCTAGTGACAGCTGGTATGAGGGCAACACTGACCCGGATCCTCCTAAGCGCAACCTCCTCTGCAGGGGTGAGACCTTGGGGAAGGATACCGCACATGGAGGAATAAGTGCATGTTTGCGGCGCCGGAGGGGTTCCTTTCTTGACAAAAGAAGGGTAGCGTCAACCACTTCAAGGTGGGGGTGGTGGTGAAAATAAATAATTGTAAGGGTGCGTTGAAGCTCAGGTCGGTGTTCAGGTCGACCGTCTAACTAGCGCGTCAGTCTCTTGCGTCTTCGTCTTTTGTCTGCCGTCTTCTTTTTCTAGCACGCGCCTTCCGACATACACTCGTCGTCTTTGTCATCGTCGACAATTACCAAGCGTTGGTGTGACACTACAATTATCCCCGGGAGAAAAAGGAGGCATCCTGCCGACTCATGGTGTGGACACAACAGGCGGGTCGTAACAGGGCTTGAGGCGGTCAACGTGCACCGTTTCACGCCCGCGGCGACGCATATCCGGTGTCGGTACAAGCGGTTCTATAACGTAGTTCACCGGAGAGGTCTGGCAAATAACCCGATATGGGCCATGGTATCTGGAAGCAAGTTTGGTAGAGAGGCCGGAAGGGGTGGCAGGAACCCAAAGCCACACGAGGGAGTCTGTGCTGTATGAAGGAGCTGGACAAGACGGTGCGCGAAGGAACTGCTGGTGACCTTGGTTCTGGGTTGTAAATGAGCGGGCCAACTGGCGACATTCTTCTGCATATGCTGCTGCTTGAGAGACAGTGGTCGCTTCGGAGGTGTCAGGGCGATAAGGAAGTGTCGTGTCCATAGTTGAGGTGGGTTCACGGCCATATAGAAGGAAAAAGGGGGAGAAGCCGGTCGTGCTTTGTATGGCAGTATTATAGGCGTACGTGACGAATGGGAGAAGCCGGTCCCAGTTTGAGTGGTCGGACGCGACATACATGGCCAGCATGTCACTTAAGGTGCGGTTAAAACGTTCCGTCATGCCATTTGTCTGCGGATGGTAGGCCGAGGTAGAACGGTGGACAATGCGGCACTGCTGAAGAAGGGCTTCAATGGTCTCGGAAAGAAAAACCCGGCCACGGTCACTGAGCAATTCTTTAGGTGAACCGTGGCGCAGAACGAGATGGTGCAGGACGAAAGACGCAACGTCTGGCGCCGACGCCGAAGGTAAGGAAGATGTTTCTGCGTAGCGGGTAAGGTGGTCAACAGCCACGATGACCCAGCGGTTACCAGCTGGAGTGACTGGTAGTGGCCCGTAAATATCAATACCAACACGATCGAATGGTCGGCTGGGGCAGGGCAAGGGCTGCATCGGAACGGTGGAGTGGTGTGGAGGGTTTTTGCGGCGTTGGCATTCCTGGCATGCGCGAACGTAATGACGCACGAAGCGGTACATACCCTGCCAGTAATAGCGGAGGCGAAGACGAGTGTAAGTTTTCAACACTCCGGCGTGGGCACACTGAGGATCGGCGTGAAAAGCGGCGCATATTTCCGAACGGAGATGCCGAGGAATGACAAGGAGCCACTTGCGTCCGTCGGAGAGGTAATTTCGGCGGTAAAGCATGCCGTCGCGGATGGAAAAATGACGAGCTTGGCGTTGAAGCGTTCGTGAAGCTGGGCGCAGAGAAGGTGTAGATAAAAGCGTGAGAAGAGAAGCGATCCAAGGGTCTTGCCTTTGTTCATTGGGCATGTCGGCAATTTCTAGCGAAAATGAGTCACTTATGGTGATAGCTGTCGAGTCAGAGCCACATTGAAGAGGTGACCTAGACAGGGCGTCGGCATCAGAATGCTTACGGCCAGACCGGTAGGTGACCTGAATGTCGTACTCTTGTAAGCGGAGGGCCCAACGAGCAAGACGGCCGGATGGATCTTTAAGGGTGGACAACCAGCAGAGTGCGTGATGGTCCGTAACAACAGAAAAGGGACGACCGTAGATATATGGGCGGAACTTCCCAATGGCCCAAATGATGGCCAAGCACTCCTTTTCGGTTACAGAATAATTCTTTTCGGCCTTTGTTAAGGTACGGCTGGCATAAGCAACAACGTACTCTGGGTTGCCGGGCTTTCGTTGTGCTAGGACAGCGCCGAGACCTACACCGCTGGCATCAGTGTGAATTTCGGTAGGCACCGTAGGGTCAAAATGGCGGAGAATCGGAGGCGACACTAGAAGGCGCCGAAGTGTCGAAAAGGCCTCATCACAGTCGGATGTCCAAGACGAAAGAATGGCGTCACCGGCAAGGAGATCAGTCAGCGGCGAGATGATCGAAGCGAAATTGCGGACGAAGCGACGAAAATACGAGCACAGCCCGATAAAACTACGCAGCTCCTTTAGAGAAGTTGGGCGTGGAAACTCAGCTACTGCACGGAGTTTCGCAGGATCTGGACGAACACCGTCTTTCGAAACAACGTGTCCCAATATAGGAAGCTGGCGAGCCCCGAAGCAGCACTTTTTCAAATTTAGTTGCAGACCGGCATCAGTCAAACACTTTAGCACACGTTCGAGACGGTCCAAATGTGACGTAAAATCTTTTGAAAACACGACAACATCGTCCAGGTAACAAAGACAGTCATGCCACTTGAGTCCGCACAGAATGGTGTCCATCATGCGCTCGAAGGTGGCCGGCGCGTTGCACAATCCAAACGGCATGACGTTAAATTCATAAAGACCATCAGGTGTCACAAAGGCGGTTTTTGGTCGATCGTCAGCTGCCATGGGTACCTGCCAGTAGCCCGAGCGAAGATCCAGAGATGAAAAGAATTCGGCACCTTGAAGGCAGTCGAGAGCGTCATCAATACGTGGAAGGGGGTATACGTCTTTTCGTGTTATCTTATTCAAACGCCTGTAATCAACACAGAACCGTATAGAGCCATCCTTTTTCCTCACGAGAACAACTGGAGAAGCCCAAGGGCTGTGCGAAGGCTGGATGACGCCACGCTGAAGCATGTCATTAACGTGCTCGGTGATGACTTGACGTTCAGCAGCCGATACCCGATAAGGGCGCTGGCGTACCGGGGCGTGCGTACCGGTGTCGATGCAGTGAGTGACTACGGATGTGCGCCCCAAAGATGTCCGAGGAAGGTCGAATGAGGAACGGAAGCGCTGCAGCAAGCTGACGAGCTGGTCGCGTTGATCTGCTGAAAGGCTGGCATCCAGACAGCCAGAAAAAGCTGCAGTGGAGTCGTCGTTCTGTACAGAAGCGGGCAAGTCAATAGTATCGAGTTGCAGTGGGGTTGGGTCTTCTGAGACGGCAGATGTCATAGCGTCATCAAAGGACTCGACATGACCAAGACGTTCTCCATGAAGAAGCGTTGACGGACAAGGCGACGGGTTAGAGACGTATATGGCGCTGTGGCCACCACAGAAAGTCAGAAGGGCGAAAGGCAGGACTAAGCAATGGCGACGATTAGCGGCGTGAGTCGGAGTGAACAGAACTGTCGATTCAGGAAAGCCGGCGCAGGAAACGGGCACGAGGACGGTAGAGCAGGCGGGGATTTCAGTATCTTCGGCCACAGTTATCTTATCGACGTGGAGCGGTGTGTCAGACGAGGCGGCCGGTGAAAGCGGAGACAATTCGATGCTGGCTCGGGCACAATCAATAATCGCATGATGACTGGTGAGAAAGTCGCAACCCAGAATCAGTTCGTGAGAGCAGTGAGGCAGCACAAGAAATTCGGCGACGTACAAAACACCCTGAATGACAATTCGAGCTGTGCACGCCGCAAGCGGTTGAATGCGATGGGAGCTGGCAGTTCGGAGAAAAAATTTCGAAACAGGCGTCGTAACTTTACGAAGTCGGCGGCAAAGGTTGGCACTTATAACAGACACAGCGGCGCCAGTGTCCACAAGAGCGAGAACTGCGACGCCATCAACAAACACTTCGAGAACGTTGGTAGGAGAAGACGGAGGACTTGCACAAGTAGAGGAAAACGCAGTTCTTGCCTCCGGAACTGCGGCTGTTAGTTTTCCTCCGGGCCAGCAGGAGAGCGACGGCGCAGCGGCGAGAGGGAACGACGGCGGGGAGACGGCGATCGACGGGAGGAGTGGGAGGAGCGGTCAGGATAAAATGAGTCCGTGGAAGTGCCAGCAGGGACAGGGGGAGGGGAAGGTTCCAAGTTTGAACTGTAGTTATAACTGTACAGGCGGGGGCCATTGCGGTATGACTGCGTGCGCTGGCGACAAAGCCGGGCGACATGGCCAGGAACGCCACATGAATAACAGATCGGGCGGTTGTCGGAGGTCCGCCATGGATTGTTGACCGGACGTCGAGGAGGGAGATAAGGGCGGGGCGGAGGTGGTGGCGGTGGTAACGGCGCAGCATACGCGACAGGGCCGGGTGGTGGTCTGGCGGTGACAGCGGCGTACGTTAACGGGGCTGTCACAGGTGTAATTTGAGGGCTTGGCGGTAAAACTTCTGCAACCTGCTCCTGGATGGTGCGTCGAAGTGCAGAATCTATCGATGTGGTGGTTGCGGCAGAAGCAGGGAGGAGCGATAGTTGGCGAGCCACTTCCTCCCGTATAAAGGCCTTGATCTCGGGAAGGAGGGAAGGTGGTTCAGAAGTGAGGCCGCATGCTGTCGGAGGTACGAATAACCGATCGTTCACGAGAGAACGCCGGGTAGAAGCTCGTTGCCTTTTGAGGACGTCGTAACTCTGACAGAGCTGAACCACTTCGACGACGGTTTGGGGGTTTCTGGCCGTCAACATGTGAAATGCATCGTCGGAGATTCCCTTCACGATTTTGGTGATCTTGTCAGCTTCGGACATGCAAGGATCAACACGCCTACAAAGATCCACAATGTCCTCTATGTAGCTGGTGAACGTTTCATCGGGATTCTGAGCGCGGGCTTCGAGGCGTTGTTCGGCGCGCAGTTTGCGCACAGCGGGGCGGCCGAACACCTCGGAAAAGCTCGTTTTGAAGGCCGACCAGGTGGGTAGGTCGGGTTCGTGGTTGCGGAACCATAAATTTGCTACATCGGTCAGGTAAAAGAGGACGTTGGCTAACTTCGTGGTGTCGTCCCACTTGTTGTAGGCGCTTACGCGTTCGTAGGAGGATAGCCAATCGTCTACATCTTGGTCGTCGGCGCCACTGAAAAAGCTGGGGTCACGCTGGCGAAGCCCACCAGAGCACAGGATGGTAGGGGAAGCGGTGGGATCAGTCGAGTGTGGAGTGGCGGTCTGGCTTGTTGCCTCAGGCATGGCGGATGGCGGAGCGAGGGTGCGGCTGCGAAGCTCCAGCTTGAGAGGAGGGAACGAAGAGCAGCCTCCACCAAATGTAAGGGTGCGTTGAAGCTCAGGTCGGTGTTCAGGTCGACCGTCTAACTAGCGCGTCAGTCTCTTGCGTCTTCGTCTTTTGTCTGCCGTCTTCTTTTTCTAGCACGCGCCTTCCGACATACACTCGTCGTCTTTGTCATCGTCGACAATTACCAAGCGTTGGTGTGACACTACATAATGAACATCGTCAACAGGTTGTAGCGGCGGTCTGAGTCCTCAGTCCGGAACCCCATTGGCACAGGCTGTTGTCCACGCTCTTTCGACTAGTTATTTGTGACCCCTTGCGTCCGAGATGGACAGAGCTGCCTCCCACCCCTCCTGCGTTGGCTGGTTATTAACAGTGATAGTCCACTTCAAGGAGCCGTGAAATTGATGCGGCTTGGTTTCGCAAGGCGGGTCGCTAAATCTACTTGACTTTGGGAAGGCACCAGGACCCGTGGGACCCACTCAATGCGTACTGACTGCGAGATGCGCTCCGCAAGCTCGGGGATGTCCTGGCATATTTTTGTGCAATGACTGACACGTCGGAGCAAACGAACTGCCTGAAGTGCGTCAGTGCGGATGAAAAGACGGGCTTCAGGGAGCATGGTTATGCTAGCCACGGAGCAAAGTGCCTCTTGAACTGCCAAGAGCTCAACACAGAAAGATGTAAGTGGTTCCGAAACTTGAAACGTAGTGGTCTGATTCAGGCTATGTCTCCATGGCAATTAGACTAACGTTTTTGCATCACAGCATTGTAGGCTTGCATCCACGTACCCTACAATGGACCCTTGAGGCAGGTCACTATCTTGCTCTTCAAATCGCTGGCGAAGCGACGATGCCGAGTTGGCAGACGTTGGTCAGCGGATATCAGTTGGCTTGTTATCTCCTAACTATACTAATGCCCAGGGAGGGCGAACTAGCGCAGGAGGCTGAACATTAACGTGTGACGTTACATACGCCGACAGCAGTTGCGTGGAATGTGACAAATTGGCGTTAAGTCTGCGAGAATCACGGCGCTGCTGCACCAGCTCATCGATGGTGTTCAGCTGCGCATTCTCTTGTAACACTACGGCCGGTGTGAAACGTTGAAGACATGTTATGATCATCATAGCTTCTCTGTGTACGGCTTCAAGGCGATCACATTGTGCTCTTGTACGATGCTGGAACTGGGCTTGATAAACACTACGTGGCTGCAGAACCGCCCTCACTAACTGACATGCAACAGACGAGCCAGCGCCTCCCGTTTCAGGCGCAATTCGTATAATCAAACTTATAGTCTGAATTGCTTGCTTTTTTGCCTGAGAAAGCTAAGCAGTCGCTGATCCTCTTGGTGAATTGTTAGGTCCACAATTTTCATGCTGGAACTTTCTTGTAGTGGGGTGCCTGGTAGAGAGAGACGAATTTGATTTGAAATACATTTACGGCGTCCCCAGCGGTTGGCGACAGACTTGTATGTTGTTTTACACCCAGAAAGCTGAAGACCAATGCAGGAAGCGCAATCAGAGGTTATGTATAATGCTCATTTAAGGGCAGCCTCCTGAGTGAACAGATCATGGTGAGTGCTCCATACCGTGATGTTATGTACGTATTGCAAAAACTTGATTTCAAGGATATCATATAAGCGCCATGCCAATAGCATTCAAGGTATTATTGAACAACATCGGAGAGATTACTGCTTCCTGGGGCACGCCGCGTATTGAAACCTATGAATCAACTGTGTCACCACTGAGGCGTATTGCAACGTTTCTTCCTTCAAAAATGATGAGACAAACCTGCGTACTCTCGGAGGGCTGGTTTTGGTTGGTTTGTGGGGTTTAACGTCCCAAAGCGACTCAGGCTATGAGAGACGCCGTAGTGGAGGACTCCGGAAATTTCGACCACCAGGGGTTCTTTAACGTGCACTGACATCGTTAAAGTAACCCAGAGATGAAACATGTCAATGACATTCAGGATTGCAGCACGATTGATGTTGTCATATACTTTTTCAACGTCCATTGCTAATGAGGTACGTAAATTGCAGCTGCTGGTTAATCATAGAACTGCTGATACCAAGACAGCCGACCCGTCCTGTGTACCTATGTATGCACGAAATCCAGTTTGAGCGGGGTGATAAAAACCATGCTGTTCAAGCCACCAAGAAAGCCGTGTGACTAGCATTTTCTTTGAAAGCTTACGAGGCCTTGATCTTAAGGAGATTGGTCGTAAGTTGCGAGGTCTGTTGAAAGCTTTCCATGTTTGAGAATAGGGATCCCGACAGCGGTTTTCCAGCTCTCAGGTACGACACCATCCAGCCATACTTTGTTTATGGTGTCTAGTAGTTGAAGGGCTGCAGCAGTACTGCGGTTTTTGTAAACTTCATACTCAATTTTGTCCAGGCCGGGCGCTGTTTTCAGTTTTGCATCGTCAATTGCAGCCAGAAGCTCAGGCATCGAAAAGGGGCTCACAATTCCATCTGCGTCGGCAGCAGATGGTAGTTTCCACGCATAGTCAGAGATACCTGCCAAATTAAAATTTGCAGCTGAAGGAGGCAATGCGTCGTATTTTGGGAAATAATTTTTGTGCTGCTTCTTCGACGAAATCACCCGGCGACAAATTAGCCGCAAAGCATGCTGGAACTGCTGCTTGCCCCTCACAGGATGGTATGTTCTAGAAATCCGCATCTGTAATACAAACGGCAATATTCTGGTTAAAAGCTGTCACAAAGTTGCCCCGCCGTGTGGGGCAACTTTGTGACAACATTGTTTTTGGCTGAATATGATTGGGAAAAAAAGGGCCGACATAAAGTTACCTCATCAAAAGTTTATTTGCGTTGTCTACAATTGGTTTCTGCTCCGGCAGCGTTACAACTGTATTACAAATGATTGATACATGTAACTCCTCAATCAAGACCTTTTACTTCAAAGATGCCTCGCTTGCCTACTAGCCTAGGGGATTCAATTGTGTACAAAATTTTATCTTTTTAGCACAAAATAGCGTCTACGCGGTCCGGCCATCTCCAATTCTTTTTGGTCCTCTCCATAGTGCTGACGATGTACCCCTCAGGTTTGACTTCTGTCTCTTCCCGGGAAAAGTTGTCCTTCGAAGTTTACTACGACAGTCATCCCCCTTGAAGGTGCTTTCTCCAGGAACCGTACCGGGGACCCTCGGGACGTTGCTAGTATTTGGAACCACGGAAGGGGTAGGAGTGTCCGTTTCCGATAGGTTGTCAAGACTTCCGGAGAGTACCTCGGAATCACTTGTATCTCCTTCCGACCACTTTTTGTTGTCTCCATGCTGACCATCTGAAGACGATTCGCTGTCACTGCTTTCTTCTGCGCGGTCGTCCTCACGAGAAGACCTCTTCCTAGGTCGTCTAGCTCTGATACCGGAGGAAGAGCTGCCCTTCTTTCAGGTTGTCGGTTTTCCCGTCCTGCTTTCTTTGTTGGCGTGTCACAAGGTTAACCCGCGAAGTATCAATATTTCAGTTTCCTTTCTACAACCTTATACAAACATGACTTGATTAAATTTATATTACAGTTTCTTTTAGCCTAGATATTAGCAATCAGAAGTACATAGCTGTTTTCGCTGGTTTTCTCGTGCGGACGGGTCAAGCACACAAAGTTTACGGTGCTTCACCAGATGAACGCTAAAACACGATTCAACCTGTCGACGTCTGGGTGGCTCCGGAACGCGGGAACATCGGCCGGCTGCCGGTAGGTGGCACGGCATGTCAGGCAAGCTTGTTGAGTGGCTCGTAGCTTTTCGGCGGCGCCTGGTCGAGGCACGAGATGTAAAATACAGAAAGCCGAGCGCGTGTCACAAAGTAACCCCTGCAGTCACAAAGTAACCTCATTTTACGGTACCTTAACTAAACTTATGGAAGATATTTTATGATACTGATGTGCACCGTATGAGAGTCTATGTGATTTGATGAGATTGTGTGAGGTTATTGGCACGCAGAACGTTTCATTTTTCAGTAGAGAAGGCTAGCACCTCAACGTTACATCTTCGTTTTTCTCGCCTAAACAAGGCACGCTCTCGCGATCAGCGTAGAGCGAGGACAATTATTGAACCGTTTCAATATACATTGGGAAATAGCAAGGTTTGCTGAAAGGAATATAACCGCCACCAACGTGCACACGTGCAGGCCGCGCGTAAAGTTTATTGGGGTTTTGAGGTCTGAAACATGTACTCCGGACTGGTTGGCAGGGTTAGAACTCTTGGTTGAGCTCAGAGAATTTTAAGTGTCAAAGTGATGCTCGTAAAATTGGCAGATTTTATTACTCCATGTATTTTGGTACCTGTTAAAGCCTGGCATTAGGTTAAAAAAAATTACAAGCGATACAACTAAAAGAGGTTCCGCAGTGCAGAGATGTCGTGCGTAGGAAAAAAATATTCGAGTCCCAGCTTGGTCACGAAATTTTTGTATTCTCTTTCGTTTAGCCACATATTAATGCAATCATATAATATTACAGCGCTGTATATTTTTCCAGCCTGGCGCGGCTTTCGCGCCCGAAAAGAGGGCCAATATAGGAAATTCCTGTATCAGAGCTTCACCCGACTGCATTTCGGTTCATCCTGTACAATAAACCGGTATACAAAAACCGGTATGAACGATATGAAACTGTTACAGTATTTTCCAATAAATAAATGCTTTGCTGTACGTGCTCCTAATAAAAAATAAATTCAAGGGTCGGCGGAATCCCATTTGGCGAGGGAAGATCATACCGATCTAAGGGAAGTACCCTCGCCAAATGGTTAAAAAGATTAAGAAAAAGAAAGCAAAAGGATTGAGATTTCGGCGCCCATACGCTTGCCGTGATTACAGCGAGTCAAAAGACGGGTAGGTTATCTATCTAGTGGCGCGTTTTTAAAGGAATCCATGTATATCTCCCAGGAGATTGCCCCGTTTCCGCTTTATCGTAGGTGACTTGTTTATAGCCTCCCATTCGACTGCCTGTTAAAGCGCGTGAAAATGTACAGTCGTGAGCAAAAGTGGTATACAACACTCGGCCGGTGACGGAGCTCGGGAAAACGGCATAAAAATGGCATATAGCGGTAGCGACAGGGACAGCGACCGTGACATGTGCGTGAGGATAAAATGGGGCACCATGGCTTTTGTCTCGATCCCAGATAGCTGTTGTTAGATGAAGTCGCAACGCAGTTTTCCCGAGCTCCGCCACCGGCTGAGTGTTGTATACCGCTTTTGCTCACGACTGTACATCACAATTGATAATGAGGAAGTGGTGTTCGTAAAACAATGCGGAATGTGTGTGGAAAATTTGCTAGAACTGGTGCAGTTTCGTAGGGTTGCAAGAGAAGCTATTTGCGCAGAAATCAGGAGTGTGCATAGGGTCACTCCGGTCTTCAGGAATATTTCTCTGTTGTACGTTGACACAGATTTGGGAAACCTGTCTGACCTACATCTTAAGACTCTCACATAGTCCAGGACTATATCATTTCTGCAGAACGTGGGTAAATTTAAACTCGATTGGTTGACTTTCTAAGAGTGCTCAGGGAGTGCGGTCGGGACAGTTCACCTTTGAATATGCAGTTAACGAGCAACTGCAGTTTTTTGGACCAGCAACTGCATTTCCAGCGAAACCATGCATGCTGGAAATACAGCCCGAGATCTACACACTTCTTAATTCTTAGTAAGGTCATTCCAAATTGGTAAAAAGACAGCATAATCAGTTCCTGTTTGCGAAGTGCTCTGACCAAATCATGCCAGTATATCATTGAAGATAGCTTCCAGGCCCAATTATCGAGAGTTTATTTGCTGAAATCAAGACCAGGTGATATCCGGGGCATGATCCTAGTGCCTTCAGTCCTGAAAGCGTGAGACCACTCCGCGTGCGATAGATGTTCAGCTTAAAAAGAAGAAAGTCGCGGTTTTACCATATGTGAACCGCGCCTCCAATGAACTAAAGAACGTAGGAAGCAGATATAATGTTGACGTGTTTTCTTCTTTTTTTCAGTCCTCGTCAAGCTCATCAGCCGTGCCCTTCTATTGAAAAAAAGAGACCAATGAAAAAAAAAAAGGATGGGGTGTTGCGCACAGGGATACGATTGTTGGCTGTGAAACAGGTGTTGTTTACAGTGTTCCCATTTCCCGTGAAGCCGTTTACATTAGTCAGACCAGGAGTTGCCATAGCAAGCGCTTACCGGAACATAGGAATAATTTAAATATTGAGATGGCCTTTCACATTTGGTAAACATTGTCTGGAGTGTAAAGTGATTAAAAAAAACAGTACATTGCATTGTTTAATCACACACGTCTACCATACACCAGCAGAGAACAGACCACATGGGAGGTTGTCGAATCGCCCCATATCGCAAAGGACCAACAGAATGCTGTCAGCAAACCGACCGTTTTTTTTTGTGTGTGATAGGAAGGTTGCGTTCCTCGGGAGTTCTTGACGGCGTTATGAGCATATTTGTTTATAGTCTTGTGTTTTTCATTCTTTTTGTGTTCTTTCCTTTGATTTTTTTCTTTATAATCGTTGTTATACAGATTGTTACTCGCCTACCAAAAAGTGAAACAAGAATAAGCACAGCTTCAAGAGTTATTTTGAGCTGTAGGAGTGGACATGCAACTGACGTATCGGCTATAATTGACACACCGCATGACGAAGTTCGTCCATCGCAGCGGTCTTTGCGGAATACACCATATTGCTTCAAAACGTCATCATTCGAAGCCTTCAAATTGGTGTCCCGTACATTGACCAGCGTCAGTTGCAAATCATAGATTATTTCTCCTATATCATCGAGGTTATCTAGCAGGTCTCTAACATTATATTGCACAACTTGCTCAGCTATCATTTCCAAGATATAACCTCTATGTACAAGAGAGCCTCAAGGGCCCAAGGTGACGGATCTTTGCCACAACTTCGTTTTTCTTTTTTTGGCACTCTCAATATAGAGCAGTGCCTTTATTTTTTGGCTGAGAACGTCGGAGTGCCTACACTCTTGCGGTCCATTATTAGCAATCCGATTTGCGTGCACATGTTGTGTCAACGTCTAGTTTTCTGTAATTCATCTTTTTGCCTCTTTTGTTTATTCTAGTTGATTTTACTACATATGTTTATTTTGTGATGCCTTGCTACATGGTTTGTAGCATCTGTATTTTGTGTACACTGTATCGGTTTCCTGACTTTTCTTCTTCACTTAACGTTTTTTTTGTTTGTTTGTTTCTTTTTCCAAATTTGTCAATGTTAATCATTTTTGTATTATTTTCCTCTGTTTTAATGCCAATGTATGGCACTTTCTCCCCGTTGTCTCCCCCCCCCCCCCATTATGTTATGTCCTTGATAGGGATCTTTAAGGGAATAAATGATGATGATGACTCCGATCCATCAACTCTATGGAGCTGCTGCATACACGTGCAGGTGACGCCGGAGCACGCTTCAGCGGCCTTCCTTCTCGAGGAGAGTCTTTAGATCCCTTTGACCCAGGGGTCTGGGGGTCCTTCTGTGCTGATAGCAGAGTAGCGCTGGCTACATCCGCCGCGGTGGCTGACGGCCCAGCCGCGGATCCATTGTTTATATTGCGGTTAGGAGCCGTGAACTGAAGTGGCGTTACCTCCTTTTTCTCCACTTCAGTGTAGCTCGGTTATGGGACATACACCAATTTTACCTTAATAGTTATGATCTCATTTTCATTCTTCAAGACCGGGCACATACGTGAGTATGCTGCTTGTTCTCTCCCGCAGTTTTCTCAGCATGCAGTTGCGTTGGAGTTGTCAGCCGGATGGTCTTTCACGGAACAGCGAGACATGTCTGTTTGCCCCGACAATTCTCAGAGCAATGTCCAAATCTGGCAATTAAAGCGTGGATTATGAATTTATGTCGGACCCCAAATTTCACATCATCAGCTTCCACAGAATCGGGTAAGGTGGAAGAGGCAAATGCATGATGATCACATGTTTATTCGGGATGTTTAGTCGGATTTTGATTCGTTGAACAGCAGTGACATTTTGTGCTCTGAGGCCTTGAAGTATGTCGGCCTCTGTCAGGTGTTGTAGGTCTACTTCTGATATAACTCCGCTTACGATGTTCGTACTGCAATGTACAGATATAGATATTTTTCTACGTTTGCCTTTCAATTCCAGCAGCAAGTCGCCGCTAGACATTTTGGTTGCCTTGTAGCCATGTCCAAGACTTCAGTGAGACACTTTGCTACCAAGAAGGGAGAAAGTTGCGTGCTGTGCCTTGTTCACTTCCACAGTGTATCACATGATACTTTATAAAGAATTCAAGTTAGCTGGAGCCATACAATTGAAATACTTCTTCAGTGCATATCCTTTTAAGGTGACAATCAGAATTTCGGGGGCAGGGAGGGTGCTAGATAATTTTCGGCGGTGATGCCAGCCAACCACCATCAAGACCAACTAGGGGGCATAGCAAGATATAAATTAGTCATCACGCCAACTATGCAGTCTGGGTCAACCTTGTGTAGAGCGCTCGATCGGCGCTCTTGCCTTCGTAAAATTTGACACCTTGTCGCAGTGAATACATTCTATAGGCAGCGCTTGTACCGAAATAGAGCCGCGCAAGCCTGAAATGAAGGTGAGCGTGAGCTTCTTTCTGATTTCAATTTTTACGGCATGATGTGGATGGCCCGAGTGCTCGACAGAAGGGGAACGCTGACTGTACATCACTACAATAGCCAAATATGCAGCAACCAAGTTTAACCTACTGTAGTTAACAATGGTTGGCAATATTGTAAGAATGCTTTCGAGACAGCGTGTCCTTCAGGTAGGTTACGTAGACCTGGGTAAATTGTACTGCATATAGAAAACGGAACAGTAATTGAACAAAAATGCTGCATTCAAACTAGGTGCTTTATTTTGCTAGCAGTTCTTTACTATATGAATCATGCGTGGCGCGTTTTCAGGAATGTCGTCCTGGTGTACCGGAGCAATAATCTGGGTGAACTGCAATACTCTGCCTTTGTAGATCCCATGGCAGGAGCCGAGGGGACAATGCATTTTTATTCTGCGTTTCTTCATCGCTGGTTTCCTTGAGAGGGTGGTGTGAGCCCACTCGTGCTAACCCATGCTAGATGTGCAGCGTCGGCGCCGGGGAATGTTTTGAAGAGAACGTCGACGCACACGTCGGCACTGCATGCTGGATTTGGTGCTTTGCGAGTTGACAAAATGTTTGCTGTGTTTCTTCGCGCATCCGGCTGAGATCCTCACGTTTCTTAGCGAATTTCTACATTCGGCATCTCATGGATACTCGTCTCAAAAACAATTGTGAACTGAAGGTGCGTCTATTACTGGCTATGGTGCACTCTTGTGTGCCGTTTTGTCAGTAGAGGTCCATAAAGACTCCCGATGCGTCGTTTCGCGAGTTTCCAGTTGACAAGGAGCTGTGTTCTAAATGGCAAAGAAACATTTCCGTGGAAAATCTCTTCATAAATGACAAATCAGCTCCGACTACAGCATGCGGCCAGCACGTTTTGAGGAGTGACTTCATCAGGGATCGCAAAATATTGATG
This sequence comes from Amblyomma maculatum, assembly GCF_055883805.1. NCBI lineage: Eukaryota > Metazoa > Arthropoda > Arachnida > Ixodida > Ixodidae > Amblyomma > Amblyomma maculatum. Next base: position 63,581,598 of record NC_139351.1, on the reverse strand, counting down.
CATGGCAATGTTTGTCCAAGATGACACAGCCCACAGCACACAGACACACAGCAGAGTCAACTTTCTAACCCCAACCGTTGCTATCACTTCGTCTTCTTCTGTGTTACTGTTGCTGATTGTTGTCTTCTGCAACGTCCAGCGACGCAGGGCTTACAAGTCACATCACCCCCCCCCCCCCCCCCCATGAAAAGCACAGTCCCGATGCGCACTAGGTCGAACTATATCAGGTGTAGTACGGCTTTATTCGGGCGACATGTACAATCTCTGTGCGTGTCATAGCGGACTGTCGCTGCGGATGCACAGGGGGGATCTCGTATGTCACAGGAGTGACTAGCCGTAAAACACGGTATAGGGTTCTGCTTAGCGAGAGAAGAGCTTCTCACACAGCCCAACTTTACGAGCGGGAGTCCAGAGCAAGACGAGAGAATCCGGAGAGTAGTGGACATCATGGCGCCGTTTTCGAGAATTTTGGGAAGGAATCCAGTCGGCGGCGAGCAATAACACGGGCGGCATCAGCTCGAGATATGGCGTCACGAACATGGGAACTGGCTTAAACGGTGGGAGGCAGTACGCTGTCAGACGGAAGGGGAGGGTCGGGGCCGTATAGGAGATAGGAGGGTGCCCGTTGTGTCGTGACGGGAGAGATTATATTCGAACGTTACATATCATAGTGTCATATCATAGGCGGAGGACCCAGGTGACCATATATATTATAAGGGTCATGTAATTCAGGAATGCCCGCGCCTGCTCCAGCCCGCCTGGTTCGAGCATGTGGGTTATGGTAGATAGGCAGGGGCAGAAGTGAGTGCTGTGCCGGTAGGCTGTTAATATGGCGATGGTGCAGTGAATTGGCACTGAAAGTGCAGGGAAAGTTTGAAGCATATATTCCGGCCAGTGTCATTCTGAGACATCGACTGTCATTGGAAACTTCATTCATGTTGCGCAAAGAATCACACATAATACCTGCATGGGATCGGGGGAACACAGTGGGAAGTCAGAACCAGAAAGTCCGCAGACATACCTAAAGCAAAAGTACTGAAGCTGATGTTGGAGAACTTGTTCAGAGATAACTTTTTTTCATATTTATATCAGAGTGATGCCATTCAGATGATGCCATAATGATAACCTTGTTGGCGAGAGATGCTTTTGACTCAAAGGACAACTGCCGCTTAAGTTTCTTCTTTAAACCTTCGTGCTTCTATGCACTATGTTCACCAAAACCAAACACGCTCACTGACAACCATACTAAATGGAAATGCTCAACCGTAGCACATTTCCTCTTGAGTTTATGGCATACGAAAGCATGTAAAAGTCATAAATACATTTTGATTCTCCGTGTGACTGCTAGTGCTCAGATACCGGAATTCGATAGGTCAGTGCCGATATTTCTGAGTGCTACACTTAGGTTGCGGCTAGCTGACATGAAATTTTAAACCGCGCTCCTTCATATGTGGTGCTTAAAGTTTTTCTTTTTTTATATTAGGCAAGCTGTTATAGTGGGATAAAAGAAACAGCAGTTTCTAAACGAATTGTGTGTGACAGGTACAACAGACTTGTGTTGTATCTAACAGTACTAACAATTTAGTTGCGGCTTCTGAATTGTATCAAGTCAGTGGGGTTTCGTAGATAGTGCACGCATCGTATTTAGGGAATCCCAAATCCCCGAATGAAAATTTTCTTGCATCAAATGTTGCTTCATTTTCTTTTAGCATTCGTTCAAGATATTGTTACCGGGAAACGCGAGACCAAAGTGATGTGCTCACTGACAAAGACGACGATCAAGGAACGCAGGCACGACGAAGCGTTGAAAAAGAAAACGACGCTGAGAGAGCGGATTCTGCACGGCTACCGAAGTCTTGCGTCCAGTTCAGCCCATCGCAGTGCCGTCACATTAAGTACATCCCCGTAACATCTTGGTGGAGGTCGCGGGTTCGACACAATCTGACGCTGGATCTCCGCAGTGGCCATCACATCGGAACCGTTACGATGACAACCGACGCGGCTCCATCAACCTCCGCAACTCCAACTGTCGTCGTAGCCCACCCAATATTATTGATGGTTTTCATTCAACGATTTTGATGGCGTATTTCTGTAAGTAGTCATAAGGCTCGCTTGCCATGTAGTCTCAGTGAGAAAAGCTGGTTCAGAACAGTACACGGCAGTTTTGGGCATTAATAGATGCAGCTTTGCCGAGAAGTGTGCAACCTGGGTTTGGTGCATATCATAAGAACATGTTTACAGGATTCCAGTCATACATTTGTAACTTACCGCCCATTGACGCCAATGTGAAGTTTTCTCTACCTAACGCTTTGTGGTCATTGAAGAGCCTAAAGAAGGTCATGGAAGTCACTTTTTTCCTTTCACTTGCATTTCATAACAGTTTTAGTTACGTTCTTCTAGACTCGCCGTGGTGTTGAAGTTGTTAAGGCGCTCGACTACCTTGCCCAAGGATGCTGGATCGAATCTCGCCCGCTTTTCGATGGAGGCGAACAGCAAGACACGCGTGAGCTGTGCGATGTCAGTGCATATAAAAAAACCACAGGTGGTCTACATTTCCGCAGCCCTCCACTACGTCGTCTCTCATAGCTTGAGCCTCCTTAGGACGTTAAAGCCCAGAAACCAAACGTTCTTCTACCTCTACCTCATGTGCCCAAATATAATCCCCTCATCCTTTCTCCTCTGTCACATCTTTCAACAATGTGGTTTCTCCAACCGTGGTTGGCCCCAGACTCTTGCGCATGCTTTTGTTGCGGCGAGAGGCTAACTTGCCAGAAAATGTTTATCTGTTGTAGGCCGTCCTTACACCCGCCACCGCTTCGGTGGTGGACGCCCCCCTTTGCAGCGCGCATCTTTCTTCCCCTCTTATTTTGAAGCGAGAAGCTTCACTAGGCTAGTCAACTCCGAGTCTCGCGTTTGTTCCGTCATTAGAAAAAGCCACAGCTGCGCATACTCAATCCACGTGACGTCAAAGGAAAGGCGCAGGTGTTCGGAGCGAAGACGAAGACGAAAACGAAAAAGAAGAACACTCGGTCACCCGCAGCTAATGCTTTCGCTCTGCATTCGGTTCAGCAGCGTTGAAGACTTCTCATTTTTAAACGGAAGCTTCACTACCCCAGCCAGCTGGAGCCTTCCTCGTCAGTTTCGGTGGTGCCGGAAAGAGCGCAGACTCGGGCTTCTCCTTTAACGTGGGATGGTGGCATTAGAATAACCCTGCCACGACATTTGAATTCGCGTTACTCCTGTGCCACTGGCAGGAGCTGACAACTCGAGTCGCTCCTTTCATACGAAAGAGTGATATCAGAATCAGCCTGCCATAACGCTTTGCATTCACATTACCCATAGAACACGCAGGCACGTCCATACGGCTTAGTTAAAGCGGGACTTTATATGTGAGCTGGTAGCTTAAGCTCTCGCGTCATACCCTTAAAAGCTAAGGTTAAGTGTCCTCAATAACGTAACGCCCTGCACTGATAGGGTGGGATGGGGGAATAATGTAGCAGGCAAAAGAAGTTTTCGCGTCCATCAGGGTTTAACCAGAGCTAAATCACAGCTAATGTTTTCTTTATTTATTTCCTCTTCTGTCCGCACGAGGCAGCGTAGGTGACTCAGCTACAGAGTCAGTAGCAGGCCCGTGCATTTTCCTTTCCTTGTTCCTACAGCCACAACAACAAGATGGCAACCATCACGAGTAAAATAAAAATAAAGAGCACTGCAGAATCTGCTTTTCAGTAATGCGAAAGCACGGATACTGCTGGTGGTGGTGGTGGTGAAAAACTTTATTTAGTGGAGCCGCGAAATACTCGTTACAAGGGCTGGGCCGGCTCCTGATCACGGGTGGTGGCCAGCAGGCAGTGCCTGACGGCGACCGCTTCAGCCCAGTCGACCAGTCTCCTTTGTGGAGCCGGTTCTGAGCTGGAGACCGCGATCTCCCAAGCCTCGTTGTCCGTAAGGCGCAATTCGGCCGGTGGTTGAAACTCCGGGCATCTGAACATAATATGTTCGAATGTAGCTCTCGGGGCCTCGCAGAGGGAACATTCGGACTGATGAGTAGAGGGGGAGAAGAGTGCCAGCAGTGCTGGGGAGGGAAAGGTACGGGCTTGAAGGTGTCTCCATGTTATTTGTTGTGGTTTAGTTAAGGAGGGGTGTGGGGGAGGGTAGTGAAGTCTTTCAGACCGGTAGTGTAGTGTAATGTCGTTGTAGGTGATCAGCCGATCTCTGGCACTGCCTAGGTCCTCGGTATCTGTTGCTCGGTCGACGTATGCTCGAGCAGCAGCATTGGCCGCTTCGTTACCGGGGTTGCCCGAAATGCTGGTGGTTGCTTCTGGTTGCTTCTAGTTGCTTAAGCCATTTCTTGTTTGCCCATTTTAGTCTTTGGTACTTTTAAATTGCGCGCCAATCCCTTCCTACGCCCTTTTTTGCGCTCTGCTTCTGGCTGCGTGACGTCACATCCTTGACGTCATATCCAATACGGCAAACCTTACTCTCTTTCCGCTTTCGCTTCCACCTTTCTTGCTTCTCTTACAAGCGGTTCAGGTGTCCAGAGAACGTCTGGCAGATACTGCGCCTTTTCTTTCCTGGGAGCCAGTTATTGTAAATAATTACATAATTACCTTTAGCCTAATTATTTTACAGCAACCACTTATTAATTACTCACAACTGCTGCGGACACGATTTTGTGGGCACGGTCTGCGGACATGATCTGCGGACACGTCCAGCAGACGTGGTCTGCGGACACGGTGTGCGGATAGAAATCTCTGAACATAGCGAAGTAATGTTTTCGCATTAATAAGGAAAGGAGGAGGTGAAGGTTGGCTGCTCCTGGCCCTGATGGGGCTCGGTAGGTCGACGGCGCTTGCGGCGGGAGCTAATCATAATATTTATTGATTCACAGGAAGGAAGGCGCAGTATCTGTCACACTTAATTTTGTGGATATCTGAACCGCGCCGTAAGGGTAGGGAGGGAGGATGGAGTGAAAGTGGAAATAAAGAAAGGGGAGCAGTAGTGCAGGGCTAGGGAGTAATTTCGACCACCTGGGGATCTATAACGTGTGCTATAACGTGTAGTGAGCACAAGGGCGCCTCTTCGTTTCACCTTCATCGAAACGCAGCCGCCGCAGTCGGGATCGAACCCGGCACAGTAGTCAGGCGTATTACCACTGCAACACCGCGGCACGGCCTGCCACCGATTTTTATCTGTTGCATTATTATTAGGCCGTCATTGCACTCGCCACTGCTACGGTGGTGGATGACGGCTGTTGTATCGGCGCGCGTCTTCCTCCCCCCTCTTCTTTCCCTTCTCTATTTTTTCTTCTGTCCGCACGAGGCAGCGGAGGTGGCTCAGCTAAAGAGCTAGTAGCAGGCCCGTGCATTTTCTTTTCCTTCTTCCTACAGCCACAACAACAACAAATAATAATTTGTTCACAGGAAGGTAAAAGCCCAGTACCTGTCACACTTGTTTCTGTGGACACCTGAACCGCGCCGTAAGGGAACGGAGAAAGGTGGGACTGAGAGTGAATAGAGAGAGCGAGGAGCCGTAGTGGAGGGAGGAGGAGGAAAAAACTTCATTAAACGAGTGAGTTTGGACCCTTCAAGGGCCCAGGGCCACTGCACGGCCCTCACATTACGCGCATGTGTCCAGGTCACGTAGGGCCATGGCACTGGCACCCCGGTCTACACAGCGAAGTTGTATGTCCAGGTCCTGCGACGTAAGGAGGGCCTCCCATTCCTCCCATGATCCGATGGCGGGCTGTCCCTGCGGGGGAGGATCGGCAGGGCAGCCGAAAAGAATGTGGTCCAAGGTGGCGTGCAACTCTCCACAGAGAGTGCACTCAGCTACGGAGTAATTTTGACTACCTGGGGATCTTTAATTTGCGTTGACATCGCACAGCACAGGAACGCCTCTACGTTTCGCCTCCATCGAAACGAAGCCGCCGCAGTCGGGATCGTTGTAAATCTTTGCTCGCAGTTTAAAAAAATTACACAAGAAAAAAGGAACAAGCTTCAATGTCATTGTGGCATATTTCGAGAATAAATCTACATGAAGATAGAGAAATTACAAAGAATTATTCTGAACAAAAAAGTTGCATTCAAACAAGCTCCTTTATTTCTGCACCAGTTCTTTGCTGGATCCTTTAATCATGGCATGTTTTGAGCAATGGCGTCCTAGCGTAAAGGAACACTGGTCGCGGGTTTTGCTTACGGGTTTCAGTGCTGTTAGGATTTCATGAGTATTGTATTCCTGTACTGGACGAGCACGGTTCACCGAGGCATTACTTCGGTTCACAAGCGGGCAGACCATTTTATCGCGAGGTTGCCGGGACAGTGTACTCTTGAGGCAGACCTATCAAATGTTAATGTAGGCAGCCTACCAGCCATACGCATCAGCGAATTAGTAGCCGTTCGCAGGCTTTCAGCTGATGAGCAACGAGAGACCGCTGTCCCCAAATGGCGAGCGTGGGCAGCTTAACGGTTGCCACATGAAGTGCGAGATTTTGACTGGATTAGGCGCTGTGGCGTCCTTCCAACAAGACAGCGCCTTGCCAAATGAGATATTGTACCCAATGACCAGTGTGCCAACTGCGGTGCGCCCGAAAGCCTCTCGCACGTTTTAACGCAGTAGCGTTAAGGGCCCCGTGTCGCAGAAAAGTCGGTGTCCTCGTCTGCGACACGACTGCAAACTACGACTGCAAATTGAGGCCCGCGCTTTTCGGCAAGGTGGCTGGCAGTGCTTCTACGTCCCAGAATCACGTTTCGGAACAATTACCAAACAGTCATGCTTTGAACAAGTTAACGAGTGTTGTATCATGTGAATTACTTCTTTGTGTCACTCAAAAGTGCAACAAGCAAATGAGTAGACGGTGCGAACGGGGCGCGATACCACTATCGCGTTCCATTCTTAAAGGCGAAGCTTAAGCGGCCTCCAAATTGTTTTTTTCGAATGTTGAGTTGCGAGAACAATGTGGCGGCTCGCATATAAGATGTTTACTTTCAACATGAACCCCGGCGTCAGGCGCCGGCGCAACTCTTTTGAGACGCAGGTTGGAGTCGCAGGCACCTCGCTTAGGCGCGCCGTACTTCCGCCCTCGCAATGTACCCAGTCTTGCTGAGGCTGCGTCTCGTCGTCTGCAAGTATCTGTCTGGAAAGTTAGAAAGGGACAGCGAGACGCGGTTTCTGCAGCGCTGGCACTAACGCTCCTGTGGTTACGGGGGAGCAGACTTGAGATGTCTCTTTTCCTTTTTTAGAACCCCGCCACCCCCCCCCCCCCCCGCCCGTCTATTGTTTTCTCCTCTCTGGGGAGTCAAGTTTTTCACTTTCCTGCGTACATGTACCATAGAGTGTTTGTATAGTGCTTTTGTCAGCGAGTAATGTGTGTTGTTGTATGTATGTAAGTATCCAATAAATTCTCTTTACTGCATTGCATTCTGTGCGCTGTATTGAGTATTATCAAGTGTCGTGCAGTGTTTCTTCTTAAAGTCCCCCCCCCTACCTTTTTTTCCTTTCTTAGGAGGGATTTCGAAGTCTTTACACGTGCATGACGTGTGCTTTCTAGCTTGGCATTAGTGCAATGGTCGTTGTGCAAGACGGACCTGCAGCTTGTATATCATTGTTTGATATAGTTTTGGACAGTGTGTATTGTATATAGTGTGTATATGAGCATGTGTCATCAGTTTTTGGAGTTGAAATAAACTTTTCAGTAGTTGTGTCTAAAGCACGAGTGGGGCTCGCCTCAACCACAAGACGTCCACTGTTACGGCCTTGAACACGACTACCTCCCCTACCACTATCCAATCAATATCTGTTACGCGGGAGACACGATTCCTCGAATATTTCTTCGATTCCGCAGGACTAGCGCCCAAAAATTGGAATAGGGCTGAAGAGCAAATAAGCATCAAAACCCACAATCTTGGTGCTCTAAAATGTCCCCTGACTGCGCAAGCCACCATCATCAAGACAATGCTGATTTCCACCCTCAGTTTGTGGCCAGCATCCTTGACATCGCCCCAGACAAGAAAAAGCAGTTCCCCAAACATATATACCGTTTTGTGGCAGGGAGCCCCCGATAAGGTAAGCCGAGCCATTGTCTGCTGGCCAGATTCAAAAGGCGGCCTGGGGCTGCCCGATCTGGATATTCTCGCAAGGGCTCTGCACATTAAATGTCCCATCAAATGCGACATGTCACTAATAAAAACGATGGCTTCGTACTATCTATCGAGCTTCCTGTGGACACTCAGTGAGAAGGCCCTACATCACAACAACCCGCATGCATGGTCAACCCTATCATTTTACCGAGCCGCAGCCACGGACTTAGAGTACCTGAAGGAAAACTCGTCTGACGTTGGACCCTCGAACCATGCCCCTGAAAGATGTTATCAATATGATCACCCCCCCGCTCCCTGCCTGCCTATCAAGCTACATGACACGCGCAGAAAGCCCCAGTTGGCAGTACATCACCGCCCACTTCCTCGATGCACGCCGAGCCTGCCTGATGTGGTTGTTCGCAAGAGGCATCTCAACAGTCAGACGGCGCGCATTCGTCCCTGCGACGTCGGGAAATATTGACCTATGTCCTTTCTGCTTGGCCCGAGAGACAGCAGAGCACATCTTTCTGGACTGCGTAATTCCCGCAGCACTCCTGCAGCGTCTGAGTGATATGATCGGCCGCCACTGGATCCCATACCCCACCGTGGGCTACTTCAACCCGCGTCCAAACGAAAGGCGCAAGCAGTTTGTCTTGACACTGGCAGGGGTCAACTATCAGGTGTGGTTGGCCCGCTGCAAAGCAGCCTACTCAAACAAGACTCAGAGCCTCCATGAAGGGAAGGCCAAATTCAGAACAGAAAGAGAAAGAGAGACGCGACTTGGGGGACAAGGAGTTTTTTGAAGAAAAGGAACACCCTATGGTGATCTTCAAAGAAGAAAACGGAAAACTAGAAATGAGATATTAGAAGACTTGCTAGCGTCAAGCTTCCACCCACCGATGTGTTACGGACGTTGTGCATATGCACTGCGACCCGGCCCCGGTAGAAACAGGGCCGGATTGCATGAGCCCCTTGGCTGGGAAGAGCCCATTCTCCGAAACAAAAAATCCCCCAAACCTTATGGTGCGGGAGGCCTACCCTGGGGTAGGCGTAGGATGATGATGGGTCGCAGGCAATTGAGGTCTGTACCCTCACAGGAGGACTGCACCTAGTGCATCCTTCCTTCCATCTTGTCTAACATCTGGCCGGGGTATCAGTCTACGTCCCAATTTACAATGGTCGATGATTTCCTCCTAGTTTTGCAGACGCTCGTCGTACGCCCAATGTTCGGGGGGCTCGACGGCTACCCGAAAGTAGAGAGCTAGGGCTAGCTCATGAGCCGCCTTGTTACTAGGGACGGCAGCTTGAACGGGTGTCCAAATTAACTGAATTTGTTGCGGCCTCAGATGGCTGCCGCGGATACTGGCGTCCCTCGGTCATCGACTACCGAGACTACCGCCGCACCTGTTCTGCTATTTGCCGCATCAACATAGACTACTTCCTTCGCTCCCATGTTATTGAACCGTAGCTCTAGAGTTTCGGCTCGGTTCGCCCCTCTTTCGACAAAAAATTCTGGATGAATGATTTTAGGGAAGGGGGACTACCAAGGCGTTCCTGCATTCCCTACTTATTTTGACTTTTTTTTTAACTCCTCTGTCTGGGCTAAGGCCTTCTTTTCCAGTGATCACCCTGCCCGTCTCCGTCGTGCATAGTCTCTCGAACTGAGAGACTCGCACTGCCTCCGCCAATTCTGCCCACGTGTTATACACCAGTTGTTCGTTCGAGGTACCCATGGGCAGTCCTTGCGGCTTCTTAACGCATCTGAGAATCAGGCAGTCAAATTTCTCTTTTTCTTCGGCCTTAATATGCAGGTAGGGCGTGGCGTAACTGATTCTTTTTATTACGTACGCCTGGATTAGTTTTAGTAAATTTCTCCCATGAGGCCTCTTCATTTAGTGGCGACCCTCCTCAAGAGCCCGAGGATTGGCATCGCGTAACCAGGACCTCTCCGTTATGGCCGTGAGATTGGATGACCATCCCAGAGTCCTGATCTGATCTGCTTTTGGCATCGGTTTTCCCTCAACCTGAATATCAATCAATCAATGAATCAATCAATCAATCAATCAGCCTTTTATTTTCTCTATATTAGAGAAGGAGACAGGACTAAAAGCTTCCGAGCTTTTAGTCCTGTAGACAGATGATCGACACGCCCTCCTATACTTGCAGCGAAGGTACATTGGGTTATATACTAACAACTCCGATTTTTTCGGGGAGTACGAAAGTTCATTTTCAGGCGCGTAACCGACAATGATGTCGGTTGCTGCTTGCAGGCGATCCTCCGTACTCGCATTGCTCTCCTGGTTACCCTAGAGGTCGATATAGTCCGCATACATGCTAACATTTAGCCCCTTGATTTAGTTAAGTTTACCCAGGAGGCCTCTCACCGCCATGTTGAATAGGAAAGACGATAGCACTGAGCTCTGAGACGTGCCTTTTCTTCCTAACCCTATCGTGGGAGATCCTAAATTTTGAAATTTCATGCAGGCTCTTCTGCCCGATAAAAAGTCTTTTATGCAGTTGTACCTTCGCTCCCCTACTCCGAGCACTTCGAGCCCTTCAAGGATAGCCTCGTGCCTTACATTGTCGAAGGCCCAGGTGAGGGCTCTGCCCAGGATCACTTCGGCGTCTTTCGATCGCGAGTCTATGATATCATGTTTTAGTCAGAGCATTACGTCATGCGTGCACAAATGTGGTCGGAAAATGACCATCTCGTGCGCTCACAGGTCGTTTTGCTCCATGAAGCCCGTTAATCTCATCTATACTACGTGTTTCAGCACCTTCCTTACGCATGAAATTAGGGAAATTGGTCTGAAATTTTCCATTTGCGATGGTTAGCCCGGTTTGGGTATTAGTATTATGTTTGCCGTTTTTCATTGATCTGGCAACTGGCTCGTTTCCCAAAATTTCAAAGGAATTCCGTTAGAAGACTAATTAAGTCATCGTCCAGATTCCTTAGCATTTTATTGGTGATCCCATCGGGGCATGGGGCTGATTTCATTTTCAGTCTTACAATTTCTGCCCTCACCTCCGCATCTGTGATGGGGACGCCGAGCGTCTCTTTGGGCGCGCCAACATACCTTAGGAGGGGAGAACGCTGGTTGTCTGCAACGTACATTTTTACTAACTTATTCATAAACGCCACGTCGTCTCCTTCGAAGGCGTGTCTAGCTTTTGCCGATCTTATTCCCGATTGAGTTTTTGAATTTGTTGAGTCGAGCAAAGGCCAGAGCATGCCCCACGTCTTGGAGAGATTCATGCCTCCCACCATTTGGTCGCATCTGCTGAACCAGCTTGCGCTTAGCTTTCGCCAACCCATGGACAAAGCTTCCGGAAAGCCAGCGGAGACTGGAAAAACACAAGCTTCAAAAGCGGGGCCTTCCAGGCCAAACCTACGAAAGATAAGAAAGAAAGGGAAGTCGAAATTCTTAACAACGATTTTGGGAGTTTAAGGTTATGTATAAAAAGCTAACGCAAAATCAAAATTCGACACAGCAGATGCAAAGCAAGGGCCTCCCACTCCCGCGAAGCAGCTGCCGTCAGGTCAGCCAGTCACCCCGCCACTAGCGGCGCCACAGGCTAAAGGGGACGAGCAAATGGTGACAGAGGCGTCTTGACTACAGTGTACTAGAATACTCAAAGTATTCTAGTACACTGTATCTTGACCACCCCAGGTGAAACGCACAATTTATGAGGCAGACCCGGTCCACGACCTCGAAAATAGGCTTGACGAAAACTTTAATTCATTCATGACCCAAATGACCCAATGCATAAACCAAATTTTGAACCAGGTGCAAGCACTTGCAGGGGAAGTGCAGAGAGGTCGAACCGTGCTCATAGCCGTCAAGACGTGGCAGCAGAATGTCGAGCAAACACTAGCGCACCTGCAAAATGGCCAGGCACATAAATGAAAACCAAATTTGGCAGTGGAACTGTCGCGGCTTCCGGCGCAAGGGAGCGCTGCTGCAGCAATACCTTCCGCTCATATCTGAGACCCCTCTAGCAATCGCCCAACAGGAAACAGGAAAAGGAGCCTAACTAACTGGATACCAGGCATTCAATAGCGATAGAGGCGAGATATCGACGGTGGCGACCTTTCTCAAGCGTAACGTGGCGGTGATAGGAAACGATTTGAATTCGAGCGATATCGAGAACGAATTTCTCAAATTACGGCAGAAAAAAGGATCTCAGTCTATTCCTTCTTAACATTTATAGCTCAATAAGGCAAAAGAAAATTAGATATAATGCCCTGTTGCTCAAAGCCATCAAGGCGGCCGGGAATAATCCCTTGCTGATCGTCGGTGACTATTTAATTTTCTGTCGACGTTTGCGCGGTAGTCGTAGCGCTGTCCTACGCTTGGCGTAGCAGAGCATCCGCTTGTTGCATTGAGCCGAAACCCTTTAATGCCTCATCATTGTCGACAGGAGTTTGTCATCACAGGTGTCACACCTTCGAGAGCCAGAGTTAAAAAAAAATCATTAAAACTTGCTCCATCGGGAATCAAACCTCCATCCCTTGGATCCATAGCCAGGCGCTTTAACATTAGCGCCACATTTTTTTTTCTTTATTGCCTGACTTCAGCGCAATACACAAAACCACTTATAGGGCAGAATGAGCATTCATTAATACAACAATCAGCCAGGTGGGTTGGGGCGTCGTCGTGCTAAAATTCTCTTAGGGTCACTAATGGCTCTAATTTTCCGAGCCACTCGGAAGCTTCAGGAGCAAGTTTCTGAATTTCAATATATCTATTCATGGCTTCCCGAAAATAGATACGTGTTGGCCGTGCGTCAGGATCGCAATGGTATCCTGCCATTCTCGAGCGCCAAATACAGTGGAGGGCCATTAGCATAATAAGGTCAAATGGCACCCCATCCTCATTCCCTACTGGCAAGTACCTAATACCATGCGAGTCTAATGGAAATTCCTTTTTTAAAGTCCTTTGTAAAATATCCCAAAAGTATACCCCTTCCCAACAGTGCAGGAAGACATGGTCTGTAGTTTCTGGCTGTTTACAAATTAAGCAATGCGAACCCTAAGGTAAAAATAAATTCTTCCTTTCCAAGAACTTCTTTACTGGCAGTGTTTCCGTGTGTAACTTGAAGAAAAAAGTTTTTGCATTTGACGGGACCTGCATCGCCTTCACCCGCTTAAGTACGTCGCGTCCTGGTCCTCCACTGTATAAGGCCCTGTACATTGGTATGGTTAGAACTACGTCGCACAAATCCTTGTACATCTTCTTCCTGCTAACACAAGATAAATATTCATAACAAAATCGAACAGACAGGAATCGCACACAAGCAACAACTTCTCTAAAATAACCAAAAATGCGTCCCGATACACTTTCGGTCGAGACAACAAAGTCCGGCAGTGCATTTCCGAGCCTTAATTGGCACACAGTACGCAAAAATGGATCTTTTACATCGCGAACAAAAAGAAATCTGCTGACAATATGTCGTAGAAACAAATGACCCAAACCCAGTCCACCGTCCTTCACGCGCCTAAACAAACTTGTCCGGCTACATCGTTCCCATTCTGCGCCGCATCCAGGATTGTGAAACGCTTTTCATATTCCCCTTGTCTACCGTGAGGATGACAACGCGATTTCGCAAATGACAGATACTGCGCCTTTCCTTTCCTGTAAACGAATTATAGAGCGCCGGTGAACTTTAATATGGTCAATCAAATGCTGGTTGTGTTCGACAAGGAATGCGCAATGTACCGTCATGACATGTCATGACGTTCGATCCAGGCGTCCGTGCGACGCCTTTCATTTGCAGCTTTAACATGAACGTTTCAGTGTAGTGGGGACGTGTGGGAGCTCCTCTGTTAAAATAAATGTTTTTACTACTACCACTCCTCGAACGCGGCACAACTCAGTAAACAGAAGCAGAACCATATGTCTAGGAGGCGTTAGTACGGCAGGCATCAGCGGCGTTGAAAATTGATTTAAAGGATACAAAAAGCGCAGTATTTATCACAATTCTTCGCGGACACATGCCATCATCATCATCAGCCTGATTATGCCCACTGCAGGGCGAAGGCCTCTCCCATAGTTCTCCACTTAACCCGGTTCTGTGCTAGCTGCATCCACTTGACCCCTGCGAACTTCTTAATCTCATCCGCCCACCTAACTTTCTGCCGCCCCCTGCTACGCTTTCCTTCCCTTGGAATCGAGTTTGTTACCCTCAGCGATCATCGGTTATCCTCTCTTCGCACTACATGTCCTCCCATGTCCATTTCTTCCTCTTAATTTCTACTACAATGTCGGTAACTTGAGTTATTTCTCTGACCCAATCTGCACGCTTTCTATCTCTTAATGTTACCCCTACCATTTTTCGTTCCATAGCCCTCTGGGCTGTCCTCAACTTAAGTAGAACTCTCTTGGTTAGCCTCCACGTTTCAGCCCCATAGGTGAGTACAGGCAAGATGCAACTGTTGTATACTTTCCTCTTGAGCGATACCGGTAAGCTGCAAGTCGTAATCTGCGAGTGCTTGCCAAATGCACTCCATCCCAACCTTATTCTTCTTGTTATTTCCTTTTCATGGTCCGGATCTGCGGTTACTACCTGTCCTAAGTAGACATATTCGCCTACTACTCCCAGTATTTCGCTACCTAATGTAAACTGCTGTTCCTTCCCGAGGCTGTTGAACATTACCTTAGTCTTCTGCAATATTCATTTTGGAGCCTACCTTTCTACTTTTCCTGTCCAGGTCATCAATCATTATTTGCAGTTCATCCCCCGAGTTGCTTAGCAAGGCAATGTCATCAGCAAATCGCAGATTTCTGAGGTATTCTCCATCTACCCTTATCCCTAACTGCTCCCATTCCAATTCTCTGAATACTTCCTCTAAAAAAGCTGTGATTAGTACTGGGGAGATCGTGTCTCCTTGCCTAACACCTTTCTTTATGGGAATTTTGTTAGTTTCTTTATGCAGAATTATGGTTGCTGTGCACGTACGGCTCGTCTACCCCCTGATTTCGCAATGCCTACATCACCGCCGAGGTTTCAACTGAGTCAAATGCTTTTTCGTAATCAATGAATGCTATTTATAAGGGTTGGATATATTCCGAGCATTTTTCTATCACCTGATTGATGGTATGGATATGATCGAAAGTAGAGTACCGTTTCCGAAACCCTGCTTGATCCTTTGCTTGATTGCAGTCTAAGGTTGTCCTGATTCTATTAGCGATTACCTTAGTAAATACCTTATACGTAACAGACAGTAAGCTGATTGGTCTGTAATTTTTAAGGTCCTTAGAGTCCCCTTTCTTGTGAATGAGGATAATTTTTGCATTCTTCCATGGTTCCGGTACCGTCGATGACACCAGGCACTGCGTATACAGGGTGGCCAGTTTTTCTAGCACGATATCCCCCCCCCCCCCGTCCTTCAGCAAATCTGAAGTTATTTGATCATCTCCAGCTGATTTCCCCCTTTTCATAGTTTCTAGTGCTTTCTTGACCTCGTCCTTCGTCACTGGTAGAACGTCTGACGGTTTTTCCCTATACCGCCAATCTCATTACTGTCCTGACTACTTCGGCTACTGTAGAGATCTGTATAGAACTCCTCGGCTACTTTGACTATCTTTTCCATATTAGTGATGACGTTGCCCGCCTTGTCCCTTATCATACATCTGGTTTTTGCCTATGCCTAATTTCTTCTTTACCGCTTTAAGGCTTCCCCCGTTCTTTACAGCATGCTCAATTTTCTCCATGTTATACTTCCTTATATCGGCCACCTTGCGCTTATTGATTAGCTTTGATATCTCGGCCAATTCGATCTGGTCTATTAAATTGGAAGCTGTCATACTCTGGCGTTTCTTAATCAAATCTTTGGGAGTAAATGGCTCACCGACAACGCTAAGGGCGGGAGCCTGCTCCGGTTCCTCACGGAAAACCATTTACATGAGTTTATATAATATGCCTTCTGGCAAGCTTGCGTACAAAAAAAATAATAATCAAATCTTTCGTCTCCTTAGACAGCTTACCGGTATCCTCTATAACTATCCTACCGCCTACGTTTACCGCGCACTCAGTGATGATATGTCTGAAATTATTGTTCCTTGCCTCTAGGGTAATGTCGCCATCCTAAGTTAGAGCTGAATACCTATTCTGTAGCGAGATCCTGAACTCTTCTGCCCTCCCCCTCACCGCTAATTCGTTGATGGGTTTCTTTCTTACTAATCTGTTGCGTTCCTGCTTGAGATTTAGGCTAATTCGGGACCTCAGTATCCTGTGGTCATTGCATCGCACTTTCCCGATTACCTCTACATCTTGCATAATGGCGGGGGTTGAACACAATATGAAGTCGATTTCATTTTTAGTCTGTCCGTTAGGACTTTTCCATGTCCATTTCCGGTTCTTCCGTTTGCTAAAGAAGGTATTCATGATTCGTAAGTTATTGCGCTCTGCAAACTCAACTAGTAACTCTCCCCTGCTATTCCTAGAACCAATGCCATAGACACCTACTGCCTTGTCTCCTGCCTGGTTTTTCCCTACCTTGGCATTGAAGTCGCCCATTAATACAGTATACTGCGTTTTTACTTTTCGCATTGCCGATTCTACATCTTCATAGAAGCTTTCAACTGCCTGGTCATCATAACTACATGTAGGTGCATAGGCCTGTAAAACCTTCAGTTTATACCGCTTATTAAGCCCAATTACGATGCCTGCAACCCTCTCATTAATACTATAGAATTCATCTATATTACCCGCTATATACTTATTGACAAGGAAACCTACTCCTAGTTGTCGCCTCTCTGGTAAACCTCGATAACACTGTACATGCCCATCCTTCAGTACAGTATATGCCTCATTCGGCCTCCTAACCTCACTAAGCCCTATGACATCCCATTTCATGCCCTCTAGTTCCTCTAACACCACTGCTAAACTAGCTTCACTAGCTAGGGTTCTAAACGTAGCCAGGGTCAGTTTCCAATGGCGGCCTGTCCAGCGGAGCCAGGCTTTCTTAGCACCCCCTGCTGCGTCACAGGCCTGACCGCCGCCGTGGTCAGTTGTTCCGCAGCCGCTGGTGACTGAGGGCCGGGGTTTTATGGAGCTTATCATAGGAGGTTGCGGCCAATTACTGCACCAGGGCGGCCAACTCCTGTTCTGGTGAGGAAGTGCGTTGCCGGAGGTGTTCACCGGCATCAGGTCGCACCCCAAACCTGCTTATGTACCAGACCCATGTACCACGCCGTAAAGAAAGGCAGGAAGGCGGGAGAGAAAGAAGAGAGGGAGATAGAGGTGCATTAGTGGAGGGCTACGGTCTACCGCGATATAACGGCTTTCGCCTCATTGCACTTTAGTTGTCCAAAATGCCCCATGAAATTTTTTTGCGGATGTCTCTCACGCTTGCCTTAAAATAAATTGCCATTGGAAGTAACAACCATTTACTGAGGAGCACTGTAATAATAATAATAATAATAATAATAATAATAATAATAATAATAATAATAATAATAATAATAATAATAATAATAATAATAATAATAATAATAATAATAATAATAATAATATTAATAATAATAATAATATAATAATAATAATAATTCGTTCTCAGGAAAGAAAGGCGCAGTATCTGCCACACTTGTTCTGTGGACACATGTACCGCGTCCTAAAGAAAGGGAGGATTGATTGATAGAATGTCCTTTATTGAATGGGAAGGCTCGTGGCCATGGATGGGGATAAAGGGGAGTAGACAGAATCTTCATTGTTTAGGTCGTCACTCGAATCACATTGCTCTAACCAGGTCACTAAGCGAGCCATACTTGGCAAGTATCATCTGTGTGTTAGCATCAGTTTCTAGAAGGGAACGGTAGTTCAGCCGGTGGGGTTTGATCTCGGAGCGTCCAGTAGAAAAAGCAGGGCAATCCCAGAGTAAATGAGATATGCCACCACGAGATAAGAGTCGTACAGTAGGGGCACGTAATCATTTTCTCCGTAAACTGACACCAGCGGGCCATAATACGTGGCGCGTAAACCGCATGGGCGATGAGCTTATTCGAAAAAATTCTTGACTTCGGATGAGGTGAGTTTTTCGCGTAAAAGGTGGTCTGGTGTGACCACCTGCATGCGATGCTGACTGAGGTTACGAGGACTGGTGCATAAGGGCAAGAGAAGGGCTGAGTTGCCCGCCCAACGTCGAGTAAGGATGAAGGGGGGTGGGGAAGTAAATGTGGACATCCCATCTGCCAAGGCAGCCGCGGCGTGTGCCGCCGCATTGCCTCCTGATTAGTCCGAGTGACCTGGGGTCCAGTGAATAGCGACAGTTCAGGTTGCGAGTTGGTGGCGTTTAAGGAGGCGCTGTATGGCCGTAGCTGTGGCATCTTGTGAACCCGGAGTAGCGATTTCCTTGTAAGCTTCAAAGGAATCCGTTAGAATACGTATTGACCCAGTTCCGGTGCAAGGCACTCCTGACAAGGTTCCCCAAATCGCGAGGAGTTCAGCATGAAGAGAGGTACCTTGAGGAAGGTGGCAGGCATAAGTGCCTGAAAGGGAAGGGTTGTCATCGCATACCCAGGCCATAGATGTGAATTCGCTTGTAATCGATGCATCGGTGTATATGTCAGTCGTATCGGGGATTCGCTCTTGTCGGTGATGGGTAGCTAGGAGCTCCCGGGGAATGACTAAATTGCGGTTTATAGGTCGGCGATGGAGGCGTGTGACTACTGGCATCTCCCAAGGGGGAAGAGATGCATATAGGGCTGGTGTTTTGTCGTTACGCTGTTCATCCCAGGCCAGCAGGCGACGCCCCTGGACAGTGTTCTTTAGACGTATTCGATGACGCGCCTGTGACTCGGTAACGATGGTAGTGAGCGGTGGAAGAGCGGCCAAACGCTCAAGTTCGGCTATAGGAGTGTGTTTAGGTAGACCGGTAATAGTGCGTAGTGTTGCCCGATGAAGGCGTTCGACCTTAGCGAAGTCAGTCTTCGACAGTTGGAAGACGGGTGTGCCATAGGGGATTTTTCCGAACGCTCTGGCCATCGCACGGCAGACATGTTGCCGCGCACCGCCATGCCGGTTGGACAGGCGACGAATAGTATATAGCAGTGCTGGACAAAGGCGTTGTAGCTGATGAACCCATTTCTGGGGACTGTTGCAGTTTGATATTGGCAGGCCAAGAATGCGGATTTGCCCATTTGAGGAGGTTATGGTGTTGCCTCCGATGTGAAGATGGAACTGCATACTGGGGTTGGTTTTAAGTTTTCTGTCGATACCAATCAATTCTCTTTTATGTGGTGCGAGTTCGAGGCCAATTTTGGTTCGTGTATCTTCAAGACAAAGAAGGGCCGCCTGAAGTTCAGTCTCCATAGAATATTTGTCTACGTAATCCGCTGCCTCAGTCCAGACGGTAATATCATCGGCATATATAGCGAATCTTGCGCTTGTGCTGATTTCTAGATTCCCGGCGACGCGTGTCATGGCCAAGTTGAACAATACGGGCCCGAGGATGGAGCCCTGAGGTACACCCCTGTCCAAGTAATAGGTTTTGGGCACCCATCCCGGAGCTTTGCCATGTAGCTGATTGGGTCTAGATGTCAAAAAATTGCGGAGCCAGATTTGGGCACGAGTACTAGCAAAGCGTTTGGCGAGTTCCTCCAGGATAACCTCATGGCGAACATTGTCAAAGGCATTGTGTATATCGACAGCCAAGAGATAGTCAGGTAGCGCTTTACGATGAGCTCTATTCAGAACTCTTCGCAAAAGCCAAAGGCAGTCATGCGTTCCGAGGTTAGGGCGGAAGCTGGCTTGAGCTGGATGAAATCCACGACTGACGTATTGAATGTAGTGACTAATTCGGGTATGCAGCAGGCGCGCGATGAGTTTACAGAGATGTGAAGTCAGGGTGATTGGACGCAAATTACTAGGAAGTCGAGGGTTTTTGCCAGGTTTAGGGATAAGAAGAATAAGAGAAAGCTTCAGGTTATCCGGTACCATTCCTGTCTCCCAGTAAGAATTAATGATGTCGAGAAGGGCATCCTGGGCTGCCGAGTCGAGATTGCGAAGCTCCTGCCAACTGACTCGGTCATGCCCGGGTGTGGCGCGAGCTCGGCCTCTTCCGAGGGCTGCTTGCAGTTCTCCCATTGAGCATGGGCGATCCAGGTCAGGATCAGGGTTTCTGACTGGGAAAATGGTAACTGCTGGTGGAGGCGCTACGCTGGCGTGTGGGAAAATGGTGCGTATAACTTCATCTTCAACATCAGCCGGGTTGCCATTGAGAAGGAGATCGGCGAGAGGTGGGAACCCCCGTGCCTTGCCATTTAGGCCACGAAAGATGCGCCAAAGTTGTGATAGGCCCGGTACTTGTCCAAGACGGTCGCATGTAGAGTGCCAAGCCTCGTTGGAATAAAAGGAGAAAGACAGAATGGGGAGTCGTAGTGGAGGGTTATGGAGTGATTTCGACCACCTGGGAATTTTTAACGCGCCGACATCGCACAGCACGAAAACTGCACTCGCCGGAGACGTGGCGAACAATTCCCGAACACAACCAAGCAAACACGAAAGAATACCCATTCTTCCATTTCATTTTGTAAAATCTAAGGGTTATACGAATGACAAGAATAAACACCAACACGAATGGAGACAAAAAAGAGTTATTAATTTTACAGGAACATCTGCATTCAAACCATCTCCTTATTTACGCAGCCGATTCCTTGCTAGGTCTTATAACCGTTGCGTGTTTTCAGGAGTGTCTTTCTGGCGTTTCGAGGTAATGTTGCTCACCACAGGCGCTCGATTTTGCTGTTTCCTTATTTTGAAACGCTTTGGGTAATCAATGAACCCATCGGATATGGGATCTCAATAATTTCTGTACATATGGGCTGACTCATGCACGCTGCACTGTTTCTCCGCCCTTTAGACGGCGTATTTAGTGTGAAAGCAGAAGACCTCACGGTAATCAATCAATAAACCGACCAGAGCTTCCTTTCTTTGAAAGGCTTAGGGTAATCAATCAACCCATCGGATTTGGGATCTCAATAATTTCTGGACATATGGGCAGACTCATGCACTCCGTTCCGCTTCTCCAACTTTTAGACGGCGTATTTAGTGTGAAAGCGTAAGAGCTCAGGGTAATCAATCAATAAACCGACCAGAGTTATGTGTTTTGAGGTGTGCTGCCCTGGCATTTTGAAGTTGCGGAGTGCAACGCAGCCACTTCGTTCGGTTACCTCTGCCGTTTAGACGATGACATTAGTGTGAACTCATAAGAGCCCGGGTAATCAATCAATAAACCCACCAGAGTTATTTCACTGTGGAGTGGAGAAGGGTGCAGCTCTACAATAATGATATGGGCTCTCAATTATTTCTGGATGTACGGGTAGACTCCTTGTTTTCAGACTTGAAAAGATCTCGTCCTGACGCGTTGAGCTCATCTCGTTGTCTGCGCACTCGGGAAAACCCGGGAATGAGGCCACCGACTCCTTAGCCCAAGATACAAGAAACTGGGCATAGGTGGAACTCGAGGGGTATTTCTCGAAGGGCGCATGCATACTTTCGCTGAGCTCACCGCACACTTCAGCTCCGAACGGCAACAATACCCACCACAACACTCCTCCCTTACCACTAGGGAACAGCGGAAGGAAAAACAAGGCACCGATGGTGGGAGTCAAATCCACGAACTCTGAATATTGTGTCCAGTGCTCTTCCAACTGAGCTACATCGACTCCCACCATCGCCGCGTCAGCAAATAGTCTATGATATCATGTTTTAGTCAGAGCATTACGTCCTGCGCGTGCACATATGTGGTCGGAAACTGACCATCTCGTGCGGCCACAGGTCGTTTTGCTCCATGAAGCCCGTTAATCTTGTCTGGACTACGTGCTCCAGCAAATATCTGATGCATGACGTTAGGGAAATTGGTCTTAAATTTTACAATTGCGAGGGTTTGCCCGGTTTGGTTAATAGTATTATGTTTGCCGTTTTCCATTGATCTTTTAACTGGCTCGTTTCCCAAACTTTTCCAAGGAATCCTGTTAGAAGACTAATGAAGTCATCATCCAGATTTCTTAGCATTTTATTGGTGATCCCATCGAGGCTTAGTTGGGGTTGATTTTGTTTTCAGTCTTACAACTTCTGCCCTCACCTCTGCCTCCGTGACGGGGGCGCCAAGCGCCTCGTTGGGCGCGCCACCGTAGGTCGGAAAGGGGAACGCTGGTTGTCTGCAACGCACATTTTTACTAACTTATTCATAAACACCGCGTCGTCTCCTTCGAAGGGGTGTCTCACTTTTGCCAATCTTATTCCCGATTGAGTTTTTGAATTTATTGGGTCGTGCAATTGCCGGAGCATGCCCCACGTCTTGAAGAGATTCATGCATCCCTCCATTTCGTCGCATCTGCTGAACCGGTTTTGTTCGCAAAATTTGATAGCGTAGCTTTCGCCAACCCATGGACCAAGCTGAAAGCCAGCGGAGACGGGAAGAACGTAAGCTTCAAAAGCGGGCCTTTCAGTCTAAACCTAAAAAAGGTAAGGAAGACAAGGAAGTCGAAATTCTTTA
Source organism: Amblyomma maculatum (assembly GCF_055883805.1). NCBI lineage: Eukaryota > Metazoa > Arthropoda > Arachnida > Ixodida > Ixodidae > Amblyomma > Amblyomma maculatum. The sequence continues at coordinate 63,559,020 of NC_139351.1, read as the reverse complement.
AAAAGATTTTGGGGGTTTAAGGGGGTGATTAAAAAGCTAACGCCAAATCAAAATTCGAAAAGAGGATGTAAAGCAAGGGCCTCCCACTCCCGCGAAGCAGCTGCCGCCAGCTCAGCCAGTCGCCCCGCCATTAGCGGCGCCACCGGCTAAAGGGGACGAGCAAATGATGACTGAGGCATCGTGCCCACCCCTGGTGAAACGCAAAATTAATGACGCGACCCGTTCCAAGCACTCGAAAATAGGCTTTGACGAAAAACTGAATTCATTTATGAGCCAAATGACCCAATTCATGAACCAAATTCAGAGCCAGGTACAGGCACTTGCAGGGGAAGTGCAGAGAGGTCAAACCGAGCTCATAGCTGTCAAGATGTGGCAGCAGAATGTCGAGCAAACAACCCTAGCGCACCTGCAAAATGGCCAGGCGCGTAAATCAAAAACCAAACTTGGCAGTGGAACTGTAGCTGCTTCCAGCGTAAGAGAGCGCTGCTGCAGCAATACCTTCCACTCATAACTCAGACGCGCCTTGCAATCGCCCTTCAGGAAACAGGGAAAGGGGCCAAACTAATTGTAAACCAGGCTTTCAATAGCGATAGAGGTGAGATATCGACGGTGGCGACCTTTGTCAAGTGCAACTTACCGGTGATAGGAAAAGATTTGAATTCGAGAGATATCGAGAACGTACTTCCCGGAATACTAAAATCAGAAAGAAGGATGCCAGTCTGTTCCTTCTTAACATATATAGCTAAATCAGGCAAAAGAAAATTAGATGTAAGGCCTGTTGCACAAAGCCATCAAGGCGGCCGGGAATAATCCTTTGCTGATCGTCGGTGGCTTTTTAATTTTCTGACGACGTGTTGCGCGGTAGTCGTAGCGCTGTCATACGCTTTTCGTAGCAGAGCATTCGCTTGTTGCATAAGGCGACAGCCTTGAATGCCTCACTATTGTCGACAGGAGGTTGCCATCAGAGGTGCAACGCCTTCGAGAGCCAGAGTTAAAAAATTTATTAAAACTTGCTCCATCGAGAATCGACCCTCACTCCCTTGGAGGTGCTTTACCACTAGCGCCACATCCAGGATTGTGAAACGCTTTTCATAATTCCCCTTGTCTACCGTGAGGATGAGAACGGGATTTTGCAAATGACAGATACTGCGCCTTTGCTTTGCTATAAACGAATTATAGAGCGCCGGTGAACTTTAATATGTTCAATCAAATGCTGGTTGTGTTCGACAAGGAGTGCGCAATGTACCATCACGACAGGTCAAGACGTTCGATACAGGCGTCTGTGTGGCGCATTTCATTTGCCGCTTCCTCGAACGCCGCACCACATAGCAATCAGAAGCAGACCCATATGTCAAGGAGGGGTTAGTACAGCAGGCATCAGCGGCGTTGAAAATTGATTTAAAGGATAGAAATGTGCTGTATCTATCACAATTCTTCGCAGACATATGTACCATACCGTAAAGGAAGGGAGGAAGGTGGGAGAGAGAAAAGAGAGGGAGATAGAGGTGCATTAGTGGAGGGCTACGATCCACCGCGATATAATGGCTTTCGCCTCATTGCACTTTAGTGGTCCAAAGTGCCCTATGAAATTTTTTGCGGATGTCTCTTGCGCTCGCCTTAAAATATATTGCATTTGGAAGTAACAGCCATTTACGGAGGAGCACTGCATTATTAATACAATAATAATAATTCGTTCTCAGGAAAGAAAGGCGCAATATCTTCCACACTACTTCTGTGGACGCCTGTACCGCGTCCTAAAGAAATAGAGTTGGAATTAAAGAAGCAAGAAAGAGGAGTCGTATAGGAGGGCTAGGGAGTAATTTCGACCACCTGGGGTTTTTTAACGTGCGCCGACATCGCACAGCACGGCAACTGCACGCGCGGGCGACGTGAAGAACGATGACCGAACACAACCAAGCAAAAACGAAAAAAAGCTCATTCTTCAATTCCATTTTGAAATATCTAAGGGTTTTAAGGATGACAAGAATGCACCCCAACGCGGATGGAAACAAAAAAAGCGGAATTAATTTTACAAAACATCTGCATTCCAACGGTGTCCTTATTTACGCAGTAGATTCCTTGCTAGGTCTTACAACCGTTGCGTGTTTTGAGCAGTGTCGTACTGGCGTTTCGAAGCAGTGTAGCGCAACACAGGTACTGCATGTGACTAATTACTTTTCGTTCAAGGCCTAAAGGCTCAGGCTAATCAATGAACTCAATCAGAGGTATTTCAAAGGTATATCGGCTGACCATTTGCTCCGGACGCCCGGGTAGAATCATGAACTCAGGGCTCTCTGCCCCTTAGACGGTGTTAGTGTGAAAGCACAAGAGCTCGGGGCAACACAGGTACTGCATTCGCCTAATTACGTTCTGCATTTGCCTAATTACTTTTCGTTCAAGGCCTAAAGGCTCAGGCTAATCAATGAACTCCATCAGAGGTATTTCAAAGGTATATCGGCTGACCATTTGCTCCGGACGCCCGGGTAGAATCATGAACTCAGGGCTCTCTGCCCCTTAGACGGTGTTAGTGTGAAAGCACAAGAGCTCGGGGCAGTCACTAGAACAGACATGCTTTAACGTGCCAGCGTTGTTGTTGTTGTCCAAATAACCTATGGCACATACCCACATAGGGGGATCGGCCAAGAATTGGGTAGCAAAGAATTTTTTTTTTAAATATACTTGCATAAAAAAAATGATTTGAGGGGTAGAGGAAAGGAAACAAAACGGGAAATAAGTGAAATATAAAATGAAAAGTGGTAACACTCACGGGAGATTGACACTATAATTGTAGAACAAGTGATGTTTAAATATTTAGCAAGGCCAGCGTTAAGGGCCCCGTGTCGCAGAAAAGTCGGTGTCGTCGGCGGCGGCCGTCGTCCCGCGTCGTCCGGTGCTGGCCGTGAGCGAAAAATCCCAGGAGAATTAATAATTATAAACGAGCAGGAAAAATCGCCGACCTGAGGAAGTGAGTGAGTGAGTGAAAAACTTTATTAAGTATATTTAAGGGAGGGGGATGTGTAGGTGGGGTCCCTAGTCACGGACTCCAGCAGCTGCCGCTGCTACCCGCGCACGTGTCACGAGGGCCCGTTGGGCCTCTAGTCCAGAGCTGGATAGGGCAGCCTCCCACCCCTCAATTGTTGGCACAGCATTCGGATCGTCTGGAGGATTGTGTGGGCAGGTCCACACCATGTGGTGCAGGCCTGCCTTTTCCCCGCAATATTTGCATTTGGGGTCGCAGAACCCGGGGTGTATTGTGCTTAAACGGGCTGGTGTGTTATATGTACCTGTCTGTAGGCGTCGCCATCTAACTTCCTCCGCTTCCTCGGCAACGCCAGCTAGATGGCATGAAATGGACAAAGGCGCGTCTATAGATTGCGGTGTTGTCTCAGAAATTTCCTTAGAGAAGTGTATTGTGGCGCATAATAATAGTTATGAGCATGCAAATTATAGAATTACAGAACACGCAGTTATGCGAGTGGCAAATTACTTTTCCGCTGTACTTCCTCTTCGCTTGGCGTGCACGTAGCGCCATCATACCTGTGGCGCACGGAATAAGATAGACTGTGCATGGCCTCCGAGATCTTCATCGCGCCGGCTGAGATCGGCAACAAGGTTGCCGACGAACTACGACTGCAACTTGAGGCCCGCGCGTTTCGGCAAGGTGGCTGGCAGCGCTTCTACGTCCCAGAATCACGTTTCAGAACAAGTAATTACCAAGCAGTCATGCTTTGGAGACGTTAACGAGTGTTGTATCATGTAAACTACGTCTGTGTGTCACTCAAAAGCGCGACAAGCAAATGAGTGGACGGTGCGAATGGGGCGCAATAACGCAATCGCGTTCCAAGCTCAAGCGTCCTCCAATTGTTTTCAGGAATGTCGTCCTGGCGTTTAGAAGTAGTGCTGTCCATCGCAGGCACTCCCGTCCGCTATTCCCGCTTTTTGAAGGCATACGGGCTCAGGGGTAATCAATGAACCCATCAGATATATTTCAAAGGTGCATCGGCTGACTATTTGCTCTACATTAATAATATGGGCTCTCAATAATTTCCTGACGTACGGGCAGACTCATGCACCCCCTTCGGTTTCTCCGCCCTTTAGACGGTATTCTTAAAGCGAAAGTAGAAGAGCTCCGTGTAATCAATAAAGCGTCCAGAGTTATGTGTTTTCAGGAGTGTCGTCCTGACGTTTAGAAGTAGTGCTGCGCACCACATGCACTCCGTTTGGCTACCTCCTCCTTAAGTTTAACGATATTTATTGCCTCAGAGCATCAGTAGGGTATGAGATGCAGGATGAATAAACGAATGGAAAAAAGTTGGCTGACTTTACGAAGTCCAGGAGTGAGCAACGATCAGGTCCCTGCGTCCGCGATATATAGGCAGGATTGGTTGCTGAAAGGCCAGCTATCGTCAAGTGCCGGATTTGTGTCGGTTTAAGTGCTTTTCAGTCCCACAAGTGGTGAATGTTGGCTTCAAGATTTTCATGTTTGCAGATCGGGAACAATGGGCGGGGATATGTGTCGGAGGTGAGACCACGTCTTAGTGACAGCTGGTATAAGGGCAACACTAACCCGGGTCCTCCTAAGCGCAACCTACTCTGCACGGGTGAGGAAAAGTATCTAGTAACGTTGGGTGAGACCTTGGGGAAGGATACCGCACTTGGAGGGATAAGTGCATGTGTGCGGCGCCGGAGGTGTTCCTTTCTTGATAAAAGGAGGGTCGCGTCATTCACTTCAAGGTGGTGGTGGTAAAAATAAATAATGAAAATGGTCAAGAGGTTGTAGTGGCGGTCGGAGTCCTCAGTCCGGAACCCCATTGGCACAGGCTGCTGTCCACACTCTTTCGACGAGTTCTTTTTGACCGATTGCGTCCGAGCTGGATAGAGCTGCCTCCCACCCCTCGTGCGTTGGCAGGTTATTAAGAGTGATAGTCCACTTCAAGGAGCCGTGGAACTGATGCGTCTTGGTTCACGAGGCGGGTCGCTAAATCTGCTTGAATTTGGGAAGGCAGCAGGTCCCGTGGGTCCCACTCAATCCGTACTGACTGCGGTATGCGTGCCGAGAGCTCGTATATGTCTCGGCATATTTTTGGGCAATGACTGACACGTCGAAGCAAACGAACTGCCTGAAGTGCGTCAGTGCGCATGAAAAGATGGGCTTCAGGGAGCATGGTTATGCTAGCCACGGAGCAAAGTGCCTCTTGAACTGCTAAGTGCTCAGCACAGAAAGATGTTAGTGCTTCCGAAACTTGAAACATGGCAATTAAACTGATGTTTTTGTATCAAAGCATTGTAGGCTTACGTCCATGCACCCTACAATGGACCCTTGAGGCAGGTGATTATCTTGCTCTTCAAATCTCTGGCGAAGCGACGATGATGAGTTGGCAGACGTTGGTCTACGGATATCAGTTGACTTGTTATCTCCTAACTATACTAATGCCCAGGGAGGGCGAACTGCCGCAGGTGGCTGAACAATAACGTGTGACGTTACATACGCCCTCAGCGCTTGCGTGGAATGTGATAAAGTGGCCTTACGCCTGCGAGAATCACGGCGCTGCTGCACCAGCTCATCGATGGTGTTGAGGTGCGCATTCTCCTGTAACACTTCTGCCGGCGTGAATAGTTGAAGGCATCTTAGTGTCCTCATAGCTTCTCGGCTTACGGCTTCAAGGCGATCACATGCATTGCTCTCTTGTAAGATGCTGGAACAGGGCTTGATAAACAGTACGTGGCTGCAGAACCGCCATCACTAACTGGCATGCAACAGACGAGCCAGCGCCACCCGTTTCAGACGCAATTGTTATTATCAAATTAATAGTCTGAATTGCTTGCTTTTTTACCTGAGAAACCTAAGCAGTCACTGATCCTTATTGATAAATTGTTAGGCCCAGAATTTTCATGTTGGAACTTTCTTTTAGTGGGGAACCTCATAGAAAGAGACGAATTTGATTTGAAATAGATTCACGGCGTCCCCAGCGGTTGGCGACAGATTTGTATGTTCTTTGACACCCAGAAAGCTGAAGACCAATTTAGGAAGCCCAATCAGAGGTTATGTATAATGCTCAATTAAGGGCAACCTCCTGAGTGAACAGTTCATGGTGAGTTTTCCATACCGTGATGTTATCTACGTATTGAAAAACTTGATTTCAAGGATATCATATAAGCGCCATGCCAATAGCGTATTGAAAAACTTGATTTCAAGGATATCATATAAGCGCCATGCCAATAGCATTGAAGGTAATAATGAACAACAACGGAGAGATTACTGCTCCCTGGGGCACGCCGCGTAGTGAAACGTATGAACCAACTCTGTCACCACTGAGGCGTATTGCAAATTTTCTTCCTCCAAAAAATTATGAGACAAAACTGCGTACTCTCGGAGGGTTGGTTTGGTTGGTTTGTGGGGTTTAACGTCCCAAAGCGAACCAGGCTATCAGAGATGCCGTAGTGGAGGACTCCGGAAATATCGACCATCTGGGGTTCTTTAACGTGCACTGACATCGTTAAAGAACCCCACAGATGAAACATGTCAATGACATTCAGGATTGCAGCATGACTGATGTTGTCATATACTTTTTCAACGTCCATTGCTAATATGGTACGTAAATTGCGGCTGCGGGTAGGTGATAGAATTGCTGATGCCAAGACCACCAACCCGTCGTCTCTACCTATGTATGGACGAAATCCAATTTGAGCGGGATGACAAAAACCATGCTGTTCAAGTCACCAAGAAAGCCGTATGACTAGAATTTTTTCTGAAAGCTTGCAAAGCGTTGATGTTAAGGAGATTGGTCGTAAGTTGGCGAGGTCTGTTGGAGGATTTAATAGTTTGGGAATAGGGATCATGACAGCGGTTTTCCAGTTCTCAGGTACGACACCATCCAGCCATACTTTGTTTATGGTGTCTAGTAGTTGAAGGGGTGCAGCAGTACTGCGGTTTTTTAAACTTCATACTCAATTTTGTCCAGGCCGGGCGGTGTTTTCAGTTTTGCATCGTCAATTGCAGCCAGAAGCTCAGGCATCGAAAAGGGGCTCACAATTCCATCTGCGTCGGCAGCAGATGGTAGTTTCCACGCATAGTCAGAGATACCTGCCAAATTAAAATTTGCAGCTGAAGGAGGCAATGCGTCGTATTTTGGGAAATAATTTTTGTGCTGCTTCTTCGACGAAATCACCCGGCGACAAATTAGCCGCAAAGCATGCTGGAACTGCTGCGCCAGTAGGGCGATTACCGCGTTCCATTGCACCAAAATGTCCACCAGAGTGAGGCATTCGAGGATTTAGCAGAAACTTTTTCACACCATGCATGTCACTGCCGTCGCGATAAATCGCGTTCGTATCTCCAAGCCTTTGCAGTAAGCTAATGCAGTCTTGTACGTGCCTGCACCGAAGTAGGGTCTCACATAGCAGCCAGCTCTGTTTGACAGAGGGCAACCTACAAGTTAAGCACGCAAAGATCTGGTGCCGGTCGACCTAAATCACTCCAGGTAGTATTCGTAGCTCTGTTTAGTGCTCTTTGTATGTGGCCGACAAGGAGTGAAGACGAATGCGAAGACATACTGTCGAGACTTGTGCGAAAGCTGTCCGAGTTGATCGCAAAATATTTGCGGCGTAAGGGCGGAGCCGGAAAGGAAGGAAACTGATGACGATAGGGTGGTGTACATTTGCTCAGCAGTCTGGCTCCATCTGCCATGAAGGAGTTCCCGCGCCCAACCACCATTTCAAGTCTGGTGCATAGGCAGCACTACGTATGGGATGCACAGGCAGTGTTGCTGTTCCAGGGTGATTAAGCAGAACAAAAAGGGCATCAGTAAAGGCTTCGCGCATACACCTACAGTGAGGGCTTGCAGTGGGATACCCCCAATCCGATTGAGGGGCGTTGAATTACCCACAATTACCCATTTGGTGCATGTTATTTGTCTTCAAGAAAAGGATGGAAAAATTATATTATTGCTTACTCCACTTTCGACTGTAGTCATAATGCATTGGTTGATGTGAAAAACATGATTCAATTTGTTTTCATCCTGCATCAGAAGGAACGTTCGCTGACATGAAATAACATCAAACACCATGGAAAACCTTTTGCACATGGCAGCAACAGGCAAGTCTCAGTTTAGATTGCTGTTGAGCGTGACGCTTAGTATTCTTGGCGAGTCTACAATTGTAACGTTTTGGCCCTTATTGATGACAGCACGATTAAACATTTTTTTGCTGGAAATATTTTAGCGTTTTCTTCGAGAAATTTATATTAAGTTCGTTTGATTGCAATCACAACAATAATGTGAACAGGAGGGCTTTGCATTGCTTTGTCAAAGTGTCTGCATCTGTTACCGGCATAATATAACAGTCGTCTGCATGTGGTGGTGGTAAAACTTTAATGAATATCCAACACGTACAAGGTAGGCGTCAACTTATCCGCAAAGATGGTGGCCTGCAGTCCTTGGAATATCGTGCCTTTCATGCAGGCACACCATTTATTGTAGGCTGATGGCCTATGGAGAGAATTTTCTGTCAGGAAGCTGAATAACAGGTGATGATACACGTGTTTATGTCACTTTTCGTGCTATACACCTTCTAGTATTCAGACTGAATGACAAAACAAAAAATTGATCGGGAAGCCTTTACGACAGTGAACTCTTTTCTCAATGAGCGGTACAGAGTGTAATCTAACACAATAATTCTGATTTCTTACGATTTCAGCGGCCCCGATGATCTCACACACTGTGTTATTCTGCGCCTCGGTAGTTCAGCGCAGAGCGTAAATTCAGGTTCACAGAGCTCGGGTTATGGCAATCGGAAGCAATCCCGACAATAAGTCATCGAATTCCCGCTGACAGCTCTGTGTTCAGAGTAATGGTCCTGTTGTAACATTTGATTGGTGCACCGGCCATTTCAGCGAGAGTAAGCATACTCACAATTAAAACGGATCGACGACACTATGGTTTCTACGCAGTTTACGACGCTATCCTGATGGCCGATGTAACATCTTTTGCGGTATTTCCAATCTTTTCTGACGCTCTTACAAAGGTACGGAAGGTTCTTGAGATACAGAGAAACCAAATCTATGCCAACTCGAATACCCATTTTCTTTAGCCGGAGTGAAACATGTTGTATGTAGGGAGCAGAAAAACTTTTTTTGAGAGTTATGGTTTTGACGGAAGCTCTATAGGCCAAGTTAAGCATGGGAGTAAGGCACTTTGCTTCAAACATCAAGACAGACAGGATAACCAGCGCAGGATAAGCCGTTTGTTTTTTGAATAAAACTGGAAGTAATGGCATGTCCAAATACCATGACAAAATTTTGTCAAATCCTGGGTGAAATGGCCTAAGTAAGGAAAAGCATCAGCCAATCGCGTCGACTAATGCGCTTTCATTTTTCATTTAAGAAGTGACACCATACTTTCGGTTTTTCAATGCCTGTAGAAATTCGCAAATGACATTGTTGGGTTGAAAAGCTACGTATTGAAATTCTTTTTTGCAGTAGATATTATCTTGAAGACTGAAATAAATTAGTCACAGTTACAAATTCCTGCTTGGATTCGTGTATAAATTTTAGAATGTTTTCTAGGAGTCCAGCAATGCGCTGAGAGATTCTTCGATATTTATAAACTTAAATGATATCCGCTGTATGCGGAGTAACCGTAGTGAAAAATCCCGTATCTCGCTAAACCGGTGGTTCCCGATAAAATCCGGTGGGTCCAGTTCTGTGTGAAGAATTACCATACTCATACAGGACATGCATAAGACTCGAAGCGGACGGACAAGTCTGGTATGAAGCTTATACCGTGCAGGCAATGTCAGATCTATTCTGAATCTCAAATCCGGATGGACAGGTTTGGTATAAAGCTAACACCGAATAATCAATTTCATGTATGGATCTCAAACCGACCATTGCGGTCCTGAGTTTTTAAAAAACCGGACGGGCCGGACAAAACCTGTCCACTTCAAATAAAACCAGACGAACCCACCATTTATGCAACAGATGCCGCCCAGAGAATCTCCTATTCTCAAGTCATATCGGGCCTATCGACGAAGCTCGACCAGAATGACCATGCAGGAGCATACAAGCATGATAAATAAGCATAAAATATGAAGAATATACGTTACAGCTTTTCTGTTGTAGGTTATGGGGGGTACGCATTGTTTTACAAATACCTCGAAGATATCAAGCCATGGAAGTGCATGCCAGCAAGTACGTACGCGCATCGCATCGCTTTGTACGTAAACGAATCACTGCAGCTCATCCTATCTTGCTGTGCACTTCATATACGTGCCTGAAGGAAAGCCTTCAACAAGAAAGTGAAACGGAGAACATAGCACTGTGCCATCGACGACAAATATATGTTCGAGCATAAATGGAACAAAGTACAAAAAATTGACCCTTGACAGCATTGGTATTGACAGAACCCGCACAAAAAAAAAAAAAACGAACAATGAATACTTATACAAAACTAAATGGGGTGAAATCACGCATCAAAAGACTACTCTACTTGAAAGAAACACTGCACAAAGTCAACAACACACCGCATTACAGACAGTGTCAATTACTGATGCAGACACCCGTCGGAAACAAGCAGTGGGGAATCATGCGGCAGTGCATTACAATCCGAGATCGTGTGACAAAAGAAGGAGAATTTATAGACATCTGTGAGAGCAAAAATAGGTTCTATGTACTGCTTGTGCTTACGACGAGACTTCCTTGAGGAGTGTTTAGTTATGTATTCTTGTGGATCAATACCTAGTTTAGAAAAATATAAGCGGTTAAGGAATTCCATTCGCAAATGTTTTCTGCGTTCATTTAAGCATTCCAGGTTTGCGTCATTGAACATAGCAGATGAAGGGTCTCGGCGTTTATAGCGGTTATAAATAAAACGAACGGCCTACCTTTCAAGTTTTTCTAGTTTTTCTATTTCTAACTCTGTGTTAGGGTCCCACACAATGCTCGCGTACTCCAAAGAGGGTCTCACCATGGCTTTGTACGCCTTGTTCCTCAGTGCAGCTGTTGATGTGCCTAATTTATGTTTTAATAAACCTAGTTTTTTACGAGCTGAAGAGCACACGTTAACAATGTGCACCGTCCATTTAAGCCTGGATGTAACTGTAACCCCTAAATACTTATATTCCTCAACTTGTTTAATTATCTTGCCATCCATGCTGTAAAGAAATTCCAGCCTGTTTCTTTTACTGGTGAGGCACATGTGAACAGTTTTGTCAAAATTAATTATCATGTCCCATTTGTCACACTCAATCTGCTAGCACATTTAGATTATCGTTTAGCTCAAGCTGATCAGAAAGAGAATTTAGGGTTTTAAAAATGACACAGTTCTCAGCGAACAGCTTGATTGGTACCGTTGGATTCGGTGAATCGACGAGGTCATTTATGTAAATATTAAATAAGACCGGTCCTAGTACAGAATCCCGGTGGCACATCCGTGTAAACGTCTAAATTTTCAGAGCACGCTCCGCCTACCTCTGCATATTGCTTTCGGTTGGTCAAGTAAGATATTACCCAGTTGATTATTTCAGGAGGTACGCACAATGCTTTCATCTTTATGATTACTTTATTATGTGCCACCCTGTCAAAAGCCTTTGAAAAGTCCAGAAATATATCTACCTGACCGTTTTTATCTATAAATTTAGAAAAATCATTAATGGTTACAATTAACTGCATTGTAGTAGAGAAGCCCCTTCGGAAGCAGTGTTGTGCTTAATTTATAATTCTGTGCTTATCCAAGAAAGTATTTAGATGTTTCACCAGAATATGCTCTAGCATCTTGCAAGAAATACACGTAGGTGAAATAGGTCGATAATTACTGATTTCTAGAAGGCTGCCTTTCTTTAAAACTGGAATAACACGAGCCAGAAGGCAATCGGTCGGTACTTTACCAGATTCTAAGGATTTATTGAAAATTATGATGCGAAATCTGCCCACAAGCTCCGCGTATCTTTTAAGAAATATGGCGGGAATTTTGTCCGCACCTGTACATTTTTTTGCATAGTCTTAGTAGCAATTCAATTACACCCTCTAAAGATATGAACAAAGTGCGTGATTCACTAGGTGCGGGAACACCTTCGCAACACTTGCCTGACTTTGAAAATGATAGTTGAATATTTGTGCTATCTGCCTGCTGTCTGTAATCATATTACCACCTACTGCTACATGCTCAATCCACCGATGAGCCTTGTTCCCAAGGAACCGCCAGAATTTTCGGGGGCTTTCTGAAACGAACCTGCCAAGAGTTTCAGTGAAATAGCGTTCTTGAGATTCTCGCATTTTATATTCTGGGGTTGTATTTAGCTCTGAAACCACATCATCATTATTTCGCTTCACTTTTCTACGGCGATTTAGGTTGCATTTTATCTGGAGCAGCTCTCTTAGATCATGTTTTGCATGAATGTTGTGTGGCGCGCACATTCTGGCGCCAGCAGCAGCAATTCTTCTTCAATTAAAACATTTAAGCGACCCTAAATTTATTTTTTTAGTTTGAAAGCATTAAACTATATCATGCACATTCCTACATTCTACACCCTGCATGTGTTGTCTCGCGTTGCAGCCACTTACGGGAATTAGTAAGAATTACCCAGACGGGGCAACGCAGTTCTGATCACTAGAGGATATACTTGACTCTGACCCTGCGAATTGGTTAGTTGGGGATTCGCTTTCGACCTTCGAGGAGAGCAGATTTGTTTTTCGCTCTCATGCAACTCTCCGCGCCTTTCTCTCTCGTTAAGTCACCTCCCTGTGCTCAGCGCAGAGTTGTATGCGGAGCCCATTCTGGCGTGCTCGCATGCGCCCGTCTGCGCGGCAGATCCCAAATAATATCTCGCGTAGACCTCTAAAAGCAGAGCATAAGATCTCTAGCCCCATAAAATTTGTGGAACCACGCTTTTGTAAGGTAAATCAAATTCGGCAAACATTTTCTGCATTCTAAATGTGCCCTGACAAGACACATTATTGCCATCCGATTCTATTATAACTGTAAACTTTCCAGCAGCTAAAAACATAAATCTCCAAATAAAAGCTATGCACTACTGAGGAACGAAGAAAGATTAGAAGCAGCGTGTGGAGACGGGAAGAGATATGCTTTATTGTTTACAGCAGAAACTCCAAGGTTCCTGCCCACATGAAGAGCGTTTTCTAGCACTGCGCTTTCAGTGCCAGCGTTTTGGTCGACAATTTCAATAGCTCAAATTATAGAATATTTGCTGCAATACTAATAACAGCTGTCTTACCTGAACTGATCAGCAATGGCCAAACATACTGTGTACCAGAGCGTACAATCTTTTCTCCGCTCGCTCTAACCCGCGATCTTTTTACCTTTGCCACACATACTCAGGTTTCAGGATTTGATCGTGTAGAACGAGAGTATCTTTTTGCTGTTCTAGAATGTTTTCGCTTTTCGGAGCGTTTAATAGAACCATTTCGGTTGCTGTATACCGATTTAGAAGCTTACCTAGTAATCAACGGCCAGCCCAGTGATCCAATTGCTGTGAGCAGGGGAATACGGCAAGGTTGTCCTCTCTCATCTCTCCTTTTCGTGCTGTGCATAGAGCCTTTGTTGCAGCAGATTCAAAACTGCAGGTCTATACGCGGGTTCCCTCTCCCAGGCCAGAGCGAGGTGAAAGTAGCAGCATACGCTGATGATGTTTCTCTTTTCATAAGGAATATTGATAGTTACAACGCATTTCATCGTCTTTTTCACATATATAGCTGCGATCAGGTGCATGCCTCAATCCGGCAAAAAGCCAAGCACTGCGTTTCGGAGCTTTTAACGAAGACTTTCCTGATGGTGTTGCCTGGGTAGATGGTGTGAAAGTCCTGGGCGTTACATTCCTAGCGTCCGGTGAGGTAGCTCGTAGCACCTGGAAAGAAATAAGACAAAAAGCTGAGAAACGGATCGACGTAGCTCAAACGTTTCACTTACCCTTCTCTGAGCGAGTATACCTCATCAAAAGCAGTGTGGTGGCGTCCCTTTTTTACGTAGCCAAAGTGGCCCGTCCTCCTCGCAGAGTCCTACAGCGGTTAGCTACTGCTTGTGGTTTGTTCCTTTGGAATGAAAAGAACGAGAGTGTTTCAAGGGCTCTGGTCCGCTTACCGACTAGAATGGGAGGCTTCAGCATCCCGGACTTTGAAATAATGTGCCGCGTGCTGGCCCTAAGAGCCACTTGGGATATCATAGCAGATGTAGTATACTGTGGCAAAGAACTTACTGTGTATTTTATGGGCACCTCTCGCCGTCTCTTTGGAATGGAGTCATGCACAGGTCCGGCAGCCGAGAGACCACCAGCGTTTTACACATATATTGTACAATCACTACGCATGGTGCAGAAAGCATTACCCAATTGTGACCCCAAGGAAATGTCCCCCACAGACATACGTGAAAACATAGCTATTCAGCGCCTGGATGATGGCCAGTGCAGGAAGGTTTGCAGAAGAAAGCGGAGGCCGTTGATCACAGCCTCCCTTCCAGCGGATGTCCGCGATTTCATTTGGTTACGAGAATGGCAGGCACTACCAACGGCCGACCGCCTTACAGCGTGGGGCGTGGCGCGCTCCGCTTTATGCCCGCAATGCGGTCGCACTGAAACCTTAGATCATGTTTTGCATGAATGTTGTGTGGCGCGCACATTCTGGCGCCTAGTGACGCGCCTGTTTCATGCCAGAATGCAGTGGCAGAGTCACCACAGAGACATTTTCATAGAGCTTGTCATGTGTATAGGCATGTATGTACTGGGGAAGCGGAGAGGCCTGGCTGTTTTGCGGGGGCGACCGCAAAAAGCCATGTTTCCGATGCTGCATAGATTAAGAACATTAGTATACACTCACTTGAATGAGGAACTTGTCATGCTGGGGAGGAAGAATTCCTCCGACATTGGTCAACGAGATTCATTGTTGTTGCAAATGGTAAAGTGACCGCGCCTAGCCTTCCATACTAGGAAGATAGGCAAGTGAGAGAAGCGTTTCAATGGTGTTAGGATGAAATAGCTCCACAAAGCAAAAAAGCTGTGCGGAAATGTTATCAGTGAAAGAGCATGTATATTTGTATGTATATTTGTATGTATATTTATATGTATATTTGTATGTATATTTGCGTATATGTACGTGATTGAACAAGAATTATTGATTTTTGTCCGCTAAGGCCCCAGATGGATACACTTGTGTTCTGTAGATGTTTATGAAAAATAAAATTCTCTTCAGAAGGCCTTGCTTAGAGCTGATCAGCGGACACGTTTACAGACTTTGCCCGACAAACTTTTCCGTGAGTCTGTTATTTTCCCCTCCGTTTCTTTGTTTCTGAGATATGTATAGTCGTCTTTGTTCCTCCTCCTTTTTATGATGGCTCTATTTCGTTTTGCTTCCTTTAACGCGCAAGGCTTTAGCCACCCTGACAAGCAAAGGGAGGTGCTTGTGAATTGGCACAGAAAGTGCAGGGAAAGTTTGAAGCATATCTTCCGGCCAGTGTCATTATGAAGCATCGACTGTCATTGGAAACTTCATGCATGTTGCGCAACGAATCACACATAATACCTGCATGGGATCGGGAGAACACAGTGGAAAGTCAGAACCAGAAAGTCCGCAGACATACCTAAAGCAAAAGTACTGAAGCTGATGTTGGAGAACTTGTTCAGAGATAACTTTTTTTTATATTTATATCAGAGTGATGCCATTCAGATGATGCCATAATGATAACCTTGTTGGCGAGAGATGCTTTTGACTCAAAGGACAACTGCCGCTAAAGTTTCTTCTTTAAACCTTTGGGCTTGTACAAAGTTCATTAAAACCAAACACGCTCAGTGACAACCATGCTAAATGGAAATTCACAACCTTAGCACATTTCCTCTTCAGTTTATGGCAAACTAAAGCATGTAAAAGTCATAAATACTTTTTGATTCTCCGTGCGACTGCTTGTGCTTAGATACCGGAATGTGATAGGCCAGTGCCGATATTTCTGAGTGCTACACTTAGGTTGCGGCTAGCTGACATGAAATTCTAAACCACGCTCTTCATATGTGGTGCTTAAAGTTTTTATTTTTTTATATTAAGCAAGCTGTATAGTGGGATAAAACAAACAGCAGTTTCTAAATGAATTGTGTGTGACAGGTACAACAGACTTGTGTTGTATCCGACAGTACTAAGAATTTAGTTGGCGGCTCCTGTTGTAACAAGTCAGTCGGGTTCCGTAGATAGTGCACGGATCGCATTTAGGGAATCCCAAATCCCCGAATGAAAATTTTCTTGCATCAAATGTTGCTTCATTTTCTCTTAGCATTCGTTCAAGATATTATTGATGGTTTTCATTCAACGATTTTGATGGCATATTTCTGTAAGTAGTCATAAGGCTCGCTTGCCATGTAGTCTCAATGAGAAAAGCTGGTTCAGAACAGTACACAGCAGTTCAGGCATTAATAGATGCAGCTTTGCCGAGAAGTGTGCAACCTGGGTTTGGTGCATATCATAAGAACATGTTTACAGGAGTCCAGTCATACATATGTAACTTACCACCCATTGACGCCAATGTGAAGTTTTCTCTACCTAACGCTTTGTGGCCATTGAAGAGCCTGAATAAGGTCATGGAAGTCTCTTTTTTTTCTTTCACTTGCATTTCATAACAGCTTTAGTCACATTCTTCTAGACTCGCCGTGGTGTTGAAGTTGTTAAGGCGCTCGACTGCCTTGCCCAAGGACGCCGGATCGAATCTCGCCCGCTTTTCGATGGAGGCGAACAGCAAGACACGCGTGAGCTGTGCGATGTCAGTGCATATAAAATAACCCCAGGTGGTCTATATTTCCGCAGCCCTCCACTACGTCGTCTGTCATAGCTTGAGCCTCCTTGGGACGTTAAAGCCCAGAAACCAAACGTTCTTCTACCTCTACCTCATGTGCCCAAATATAATCCCCTCATCCTTTCTCCTCTGTCACATCTTTCAACAAGTGGTTTGTCTAACCGTGGTTGGCCCCAGACTCTTGCGCATGCGTTTCTTGCGGCGAGGGCTTACCTGTCACAGAATGTTTATCTGTTGTAGGCCGTCCTTACACCCGCCACCGTTTCGGTGGTGGACGACGCCTGTTGCAGCGCGCATCTTTCTGCCCCTCTTATTTTGAAGCGAGAAGCTTCACTAGGCTAGTCAACTCCGAGTCTCGCGTGTGTTCCGTCATTAGAAAAAGCCACAGCTGCGCATGCTCAATCCACGTGACGACAAAGTAAAGGCGCAGGTGTTCGGAGCGAAGACGAAGACAAAAAAAAATAAGAAGAAGAACTCTCGGTCACCCGCAGCTAATGCTTTCGCTTTGCATTCGGTTCAGCAGCGTTGAAGACTTCTCATTTTTAAACGGAAGCTTCACTACCCCAGCCAGCTGGAGCCTTCAGCGTCAGTTTCGGTGGTGCCGGAAAGAGCGCAGACTCGGGCTTCTCCTTTAACGTGGGATGGTGGCATTAGAATAACCCTGCCACGACATTTGAATTCGCGTTACTCCTGTGCCACTGGCAGGAGCTGACAACTCGAGTCGCTCCTTTCATACGGAAGAGTGATATCAGAATCAGCCTGCCAGCACGCTTTGCAATCACATTACCCATAGAACACGCAGGCACGTCCATACGGATTAGTTAAAGCGGGACTTTATATGTGAGCTGGTAGCTTAAGCTCTCGCGTCATACCCTTAAAAGCTAAGGTTAAGTGTCCTCAATAACGTAACGCCCTGCACTGATAGGGTGGGATAGGGGAATAATGTAGCAGGCAAAAGAAGTTTTCGAGTTCATCAGGGTTTATCCAGAGCTAAACCACAGAGAGACTAAAAATGAAATCGACTTCATAATGTGTTCAACCCTCGCCATTATGCAAGATGTAGAGGTAATCGAGAAAGTGCGATGCAGTAACCACAGGATGGTGAGGTCCCGAATTAGCCTAAATCTGAAGAAGGAACGCAGCAGATTAGTAAGAAAGAAACCCATCAACGAATTAGCGGTGAGGGCGAGGGCAGAAGGGTTCAGGATCTCGCTACAGAATAGGTATTCAGCTCTAACTGAGGATGGCAACATTACCCTAGAGGCAAGGAACAATAACTTCAAAGATATCATTACTGAGTGCGCGGTAGAAGTGGGCGGTCGGATAGCTAGAGAGGATACCGGTAAGCTGTCTAAGGAGACGAAAGATTTGATTAAGAAACGCCAGAGTATGAAAGCTTCCAATCCAACAGACCAGATCGAATTGGCCGAGATATCAAAGCTAATCAATAAGCGCAAGGTGGCCGATATTGAGCATGCTGTAAAGAACGGGGGAAGCCTTAAAACAGTGAAAAAGAAATTGGGCATAGGCAAATATGGAAAGATAGTCAAAGTAGCCGAGGAGTTCTATACAGATCTCTACAGTAGCCAAAGTAGTCAGAACCGTAATGAGAATGGCGATAGGGGAAAACAGTCAGACGTTCCACCAGTGACGAAGGACGAGGTCAAGAAAGCACTAGAAACTATGAAAAGGGGAAAATCAGCTGGAGAGGATCAGATAACTACAGATTTGCTGAAGGACGGGGGGATATCGTGCTAGAAAAACTGGCCACCCTGTATACACAGTGCCTGGTGTCATCGACGGTACCGGAACCATGGAAGAATGCAAACATTATCCTCATTCACAAGAAAGGGGACTCTAAGGACCTTAAAAATTACAGACCAATCAGCTTACTGTCTGTTACGTATAAGGTATTTACTAAGGTAATCGCTAATAGAATCAGGACAACCTTAGACTGCAATCAAGCAAAGGATCAAGCAGGGTTTCGGAAAC
This sequence comes from Amblyomma maculatum, assembly GCF_055883805.1. Classification (NCBI taxonomy): domain Eukaryota; kingdom Metazoa; phylum Arthropoda; class Arachnida; order Ixodida; family Ixodidae; genus Amblyomma; species Amblyomma maculatum. Next base: position 63,540,250 of record NC_139351.1, on the reverse strand, counting down.
GGTACTCTACTATCGATCATATCCATACCATCAATCAGGTGATAGAAAAATGATCGGAATATAACCAGCCCTCTTACATAGCATTCATTGATTACGAAAAAGCATTTGACTCAGTTGAAACCTCGGCGGTGATGCAGGCACTGCGAAATCAGGGAGTAGACGAGCCGTACGTGTAAGTGAAGTGGCTGCACAACAACCATAGTTCTGCATAAAGAACGTAACAAAATTCCCATAAAGAAAGCTGTTAGGCAAGGAGACACAATCTCCCCAGTACTATTCACAGCTTGCTTAGAGGAAGTATTCAGAGACTTGGAATGGGAGCAGTTAGGGATAAGGGTAGATGGAGAATACCTCAGTAATCTGCGATTTGCTGATGACATTGCCTTGCTAAGCAACTCGGGGGATGAACTGCAAATAATGATTGATGACCTAGACAGGAAAAGTAGAAAGGTAGGCTTGAAAATCAATATGCAGAAGACTAAGGTAATGTTCAACAGCCTCGAGAAGAAACAGCAGTTTACATTAGGCGGCGAAATACTGGAAATAGTAGGCGAATATGCCTACTTAGGACAGGTAGTAACCGCGGATCAGGACCATGAAAACGAAATAACAAGAATAATAAGATTGGGATGGAGCGCATTTGGCAAGCACTCGCACATTATGACTAGCAGCTTACCGGTATCGCTCAAGAGGAAAGTGTGCAACAGTTGCATCTTACCTGTACTCACCTATGGGGCTGAAACTGTGGAGGCTAACCAAGAAGGTTCTACTTAAGTTGAGGACAACCCAGAGGGCTATGGAACGAAAAATCGTAGTTGTAACATTAAGAGATAGAAAGCGTGCGGAGTGGGTCAGACATTCTAGTAGAAATTAAGAAGAAGAAATGGACATGGGCAGGACATGTAGTGCGAAGAGGGTATAACCGATGGTCGCTGAGGGTAACAAACTGGATTCCAAGGGAGGGAAAGCGTAGCAGGGGGCGGCAGAAAGTTAGGTGGGCGGATAAGATTAAGAAGTTCGCAGGGGTCAAGTGGATGCAGCTAGCACAGAACCAGGTTAAGTGGAGAAATATGGTAGAGGCCTTCGCCCTGCAGTGGCTATAATCAGGCTGATGATGATGATGATGAAGCCACAGCTAATGTTTTCTTTCTTTATTATCTCTTCTGTCCGCTCGAGGCAGCGGAGGTGGCTCAGCTACAGAGCTAGTAGCAGGCCCGTGCATTTTTTTTCCTTCTTCCTACAGCCACAACAAGAACAAATAATAATTTGTTCACAGGAAGGTAAAAGCCCAGTACCTGTCACACTTGTTTCTGTGGACATCTAAACCACCCCGTAACGGAACGGAGGATTGATTGATTTATTGATAGGAAGAGAAAGGCGCGGTAACAGTCTCGTTTGTTTTCTGTGAACACCGCAACCGTGCCGTAAGGGAAGGGAGGAAGGTGGGAGTGAAAGTGGAAAGAGAGAAGAAGGAGCCGTAGTGGAGGGCTACGGAGTAATTTCGACCACCTGGGGATCTCTAACGTGCGCTGACATTGAACAGCACACGAACGCCTCTTCGTTTCGCCTCCGTCGAAACGCAGCCGCCGAGGTCGGGTTCGAACCCGGGTGCTCCGGCACAGTAGTCGGGCGTCTTACCACTGCACCACCCTGGCGGGGCAGGGGAACGGAGGAAGGTGGGACTGAGAGTGGACGGAGAGAAAGAGGAGACGTAGTTGAGGGCTACGGAGTAATTGTTAATACCTGGGGGTCTTTAACGTGCGTTGACATCGCACAGCACAGGAACGCCTCTTCGTGTCGCCTCCATCGAAACGAAGCCGCCGCAGTAGGGATCGTTGAAAATCTTTGCTCCCAGTTTAAACAATCACACACGAAAAAAGGAACAAGCTTCAATGTGATTGCTCAATCTTTCGAGAATAAATCTACATGCAGATAGAGAAATTACCAAGAATTATTGTGAACAAAAAAGTTGCAATCAAACAAGCTCATTATTTCTGCATCAGTTCTTTGCCGGATCCTTTAATCATGGCATGTTTTGAGGAATGGCGTCCTAGCGTAAAGGAACACTGGTCGCCAGTTTTGCTTACGGTTTTTTAGCGATATGATTTCATATTCCTGTACTGGTTGAGCACGGCGCGTCGTGTGCTTTCACCGAGACATTACCTCGGTTCACAAGAGGGCAGACCTCTTGCTTTTTACCGCGAGGTTCCCGGGACAGTCTACTCTCGAGGCAGAACTGTCAAATGTTAATGTAGGCAGCCTACAACCCATACGCATCAGCGAACTAGTTGCTGTTCGCAGGCTTTCAGCTGTTGTGCAACGAGAGAGCGCTGTTTCCAAATAACGAGCGTGGGCAGCTTGTCGGCTGCCACATGAAGTGCGAGATTTTGACTGGCTTAGGCGCTGGGGCGCCCTCCCCACGAGACAGCGCCTTGCTAAATGTGGTATTATACCCAATGACCAGTGTGCCAACTGCGGTGCGCCCGAAAGCCTCTCGCACGTTTTAACTCGGTAGCGTTAAGGGCCCCGTGTCGCAGAAAAGTCGGTGTCCTCTTCTGCGACACGACTGCAAACTACGACTGCAAATTGAGGCCCGCGCTTTTCGGCAAGGTGGCTGGCAGTGCTTCTACGTCCCAGAATCACGTTTCGGAACAATTACCAAACATTTATGGTTTGGACAAGATAACGAGTGTTGTATCATGTGAACTACGTCTTTGTGTCACTCAAAAGCCCGACAAGCAAATGAGTGGACGGTGCGAATGGGGCGCAATAACGCAATCGCGTTCCATTCTTAAAGGCGAAGCTTAAGCTGCCTCCAAATTCTCTTTTTTCTTCGAATGTTGAGTTGCGAGAACAATGTGGCGGCTCGCACTTAAGATGTTTAACGACAGCATGAAGCCCGGCGTCAGGCGCCGGCGCAACTCTTTTGAGACGCAGGTTGGAGTCGCAGGTTCCTCGCTGAGGCGCGCCGTACTTCCGCCCTCGCAATGTACCCAGCCTTGATGAGGCTGCGTCTCGTCGTCTGCAAATATCTGTCTGGAAAGTTAGAAACGGACAGAGAGGCGCGGTTTCTGCAGCGCTGGCACAAACGCTCATATGGTTACGGGGGAGCAGACTTGAGATGTCTCTTTTCCTTTACTAGACCCCCCTCCCCCCCCCGTCTATTGTTTTCCCCTCTCTGGAGGATCATGTTTTTCACTTTCCTACGAACATGTACCATGGAGTGTTTGTACAGTGCTTTTGTCTGCGAGTAATCTGCGTTTTTGTATGTATGTAAGTATCCAATAAATTCTCTTTACTGTATTGAGTGTTATCAAGTGTCGTGTAGTGTTTCTTCTCAACGTCTCCCCCCCCCCCTCCCTTTTTTACCTTTCGTAGGAGGGATTTTGAAGTCTTTACACGTGCATGATGTGTGCTTTCTAGCTTGGCATTAGTGCAATAGTTGTGCAAGACGCACCTGCAGCTTGTATATCATTGTTTAATATAGTTTTGGACAGTGTGTATTATATATAGTGTGTATATGAGCATGTATCATCAGTTTTTGGAGTTTCAATAAACTTTTCAGTAGTTGTGTCTAATGCACGAGTGGGGCTCGCCTCAATCACAAGACGTCCACTGTTAGGGCCTTGAACACGACCGCCTCCCCTACCACTATCCAATCAATATCTGTTACTCGCAAGACACGATTCCTCGGATATTTCTTCGGTTCCGCAGGACTAGCGCCCAGAAATTGGAATAGGGCTGAAGAGCAACTAAGTATCGAAACCCACAATCTTGGGGCTCTAAAATGTCCCCTACTGCGCAGGCCACCATCATCAAGACAATGCTAATTTCCACCCTCAGCTTTGTGGCCAGCATCCTTGACATCGCCTCAGACAAGAAACAACAGCTACAGAAATATATATACCGCGTTTTGTGGCAGGGAGCCCCCAATAAGCTAATGCGAGCCATTGTCTGCTGGCCAGATTCAAAAGGTGGCCTGGGCTGCCCGATCTGAATATTCTCACAAGGGCTCTGCACATTAAATGTCCCATAAAATGGGACATGTCGCTAATAAAAACAATGGCTTCGTGCTATCTATCGAGATGGCTGCGAACATTCACTGAGAAGGCCCTACACCACAACACCCCGCATGCAGGGTCACTCCTACCATTGTACCGAACCGCAGCCACGGACTTAAAATACCTGAAGGAAAACTCGTCTGACGTTGGACCCTCGAACCAAGCCCCTGAAAGATATTATCAATATGATGACCCCTCCGCTCCCTGCCCGCCTATCAAATACATGCTACTCGCAGAAAGACCCAGTTGGCAGTACATCACCGCCCACTTCCTCGATGCACGCCGGGAGATATTGACCTATGTCCTTTTTGGCTCGAGAGACAGCGGAGCACATCTTTCTTGACTGCCTAATTCCCGCAGCACTCCTAGAGCGTCTGAGAGATAGATATGTTCGGCCTGTCCGGGATCCCATACCCCACCATGCGCTACTTCAAGCTGCTTTCAAAGGAAAAGCTCAAGCTGTTTGTCTTGACACTGGCAGAGGTCAACTATCAGGTGTGGTTGGCCCGCTGCAAAGCGGCCTGCTCGAACAAGACTCCGAGCCTCCATGAAGTGAAGGCCAAAATCAGAAAAGAACTATAATTCCACCTAGAGAGAGAGAGAGAGAGACGTCAACTGGGGGACAAGAAGTTTTTTGAGGAATGGGGACACCCCATGCTGATTTTCAAAGAAGAAAACGGAAAACTAGGATTGATATACTAGAAGACTTGCTCGCGTCAAGCTTCCACCCACCGGAGTTGTGCGGACGTGGTGCATATGCACTGCGACCCTGCCCCGGTTGGAACAGGCCGGATTGCATGAGCCTTTGGCTGGGAAAAGCCCGCTCCCCGAAGCTAAACTCCCCCAAACCTTATGGTGCGGGAGGCCTTGCATGGGGTAGCCGTAGGATGATGATGGTCGCAGGTTGAGGTCTGTACCCTCACAGGAGTATCGCAACTGGTCCATCCTTCCTTCCATCTTCTCTATTATTTCGGCTAACATCTCACGGGGGTACCAGTCTACGTCCCAATTTATATATGTTGATGATTTCCCCGTAATTTTGCAGACGCTCGTTCTATGCCCAGTGTTCGGGGGGCTTGACGACTACCCGGAAGTAGATACCTAGGGCTACTTCGTGAGCCGCCTCGTTACCAGGGACGGCAGTGTGAGCGGGTGTCCAAATTAACTGAATTTTAATATTCAGCGTTCTTTAGGTGAGACGTTTGGCCGGCTTCGGCGCTATCCTCTCCTTTCCAAAATTTTGGATGGCAGTTTTCTCTCGCTAATTATGAACTTGGCTTCCGTTCCTACACAAGCTATCGCTATCGCAACTTCATCCGCAGTCTCTATGTTGCGGCCTCTGATGGCTGCCGCAGATACTGTCCGCACGACCCCACCACACTCAAACAGTTCACGTTCAATCTGTCCACGACGTCGGCAGCCCGGCGAATTGCGATATTTTGCTTCGCCGGATCCTTGGAGCGTAATGTGATCTCCCAGTATTCCCAAGTCCGGAGTGGCATCGATACGCTGGGGGAGGGGACGCCAGGCAGGTTAGTTGCATATGGGTCAGTGTCGCTTTAGGGGCTTGGCAGAGGGGGCAGATTGGCGGGATTGATTGATACTGAGATAATGGGTAGTGATTGGGGGAGGGGGGGGGGGTCTTCGTTTGCAATCTTTGCCAGAGATGCTGTTCCCTGGTGTTAAGGGAGGAGTGTGGTGGTGGGTATTGTTGCCGTTCGGCGCGGAAGTAGTGTGCAGTGAACTCAGCGAAAGTATGCATGCGCTCATTTGAGAAATGCCTGCTCATTTCTCCCCCGAGTTCCGCCTGTGCCCGGCTTCTTGAATCTCGGGTTAAGGAGTCGGTGGCCTCGATGCCGGGTTTTCCCGAGTGCGCAGGCAACCAGATGAGCTCAACGCGCCAGGACCTTGACGAGTTCTTTTGAAGTCTGAAAACAAGGAGTCTACCCGCACATCCAGAAATAATTGAGAGCCCATATCATTAATGGGCCCGAATACCCTTGCGTCAATTTATGTTTTGTCCTCCTCAAGGTCCTCCACAATTAACTCCTGGTGAAACTTTCAGCTTAAGGCTTCATGCTTTAGTTCCTGCTTTGTCATAGAAGTTCCTAACTGGCCATCATCAGTCCGTTGTCGCAAATATTCACTCACTCTCTTTTTCGGCAATAACCTTCGTTGTATATATATATATATATATATATATAGACAATTGAAAGGAAAATGAGGGGCTCGTTAATATAGAGTTTAGAGGGGCTGACAGTCTACGAGTGCCAAGCAAACGGCGATTTTTGTAGTTGGTTTTGTAGTTGGTAGTTTTGTAGTAGGTATTTGACAAGAATTAATCTTATGGTCATTATCAGGATAAAGAATATTAAATGAAAAGCGAACGAAGAGCAACGCGCTGATGGTGGGAGTCGAACCCACGACCACCGAATATTGCGTCCAGTGCTCTTCCAACTGAGCTACATCGACTGGCGCCGATTGTGGGAGTCGAGAGAGAGAGAAAAAACATTTATTGCTCTAAAAATTTCTGGTTTTAGCGGCGGGCCGATGTCTTCATATCTTCGGCCTCTTCACAAGGTCGGCGCCCCCATTCCAGGGCACCGCTGAGTCTTGCTGCTTCGCAGGCGTGCCGCACCAGTGCCCTTTGGGCCGTGAGCTCGCTGCTGGTCCGCAGACCCTGCCATTGTTCCGCACTCGGGTTACTTAGTTTGTGGAAGGCTCTGTTTAGTTCGCATTCCCATGTGATGTGGTATAGTGTGGGGGTTGCCCCGCACCACGGACATGTGTCCCTGTATTGTATAGGGAACATCTTGTGTAGTATGTATAGATTGTGGAAAGTCCCTGCTTGCAGTCTCCGCCAGCAGACCGCCTCGTGCTGTGTTAATGTTGTGTGGGGTGGTGGGTATTTGAATCCCCGCCCTCTGTGACAGTTTAGTATTTCTGTATAAGTTGGTTCCACCGTTATGGGGTCCTCCAGGGCTTCTGACTGCCCTGCTCGGTTCGTGATCTCACGAACTATGCTGTCTACCCTCGAGTTACCCTCTATCCCGGTGTGTGCCGGTATCTAGAAAATCCTGTGTCTTAAGGTATTATTTAGAAGCCTTGCTTCGAGGAGGATGCTCAGCGCTTCCTTGCTTATTTTGCCCCGTGTGTAGTTCTTGCATGCTGCTTTGGAGTCTGTTAGGATTATAGAGACTTGTTCTTACGGTAACCTTCGGCCGCCGCTAGAGCTATGGCAGCCTCCTCCCCCTCCGTTACCGTACAGTTTCTTAACGTCGCACTGCTGATTGGTTCCCCATGTGGTGTACCACTGCTGCCGCGACTCTGAACTTTCTGGTCCTGCGGTCCCATGGGTATAGGGCCGCGTCTGTGTATACTGTATTTTTCATTGTGGCTAGGTTCCGCTGCACATAGTCTGCCCTGGCCTGCCTTCTAGCGGCGTGGAGGTTGGGATCCATGTTTCTCGGCAGGGGGCTGACATCCACTGTTTGACGGACCTCGTCTAGAATGGTGGCTGTTCTATCTACGATCCCTTCTACGTCGTGTCCTAATCTCTCTAGGAGCTTGCGGCCGGTGACTGTCTGTTGGAGTCTGACTATTTGCGCTCTTAGCTGGGCCTCCGTTAGTTCTTCGAATGTGTTGTTTAGACCCATTTGTAGCAGCTTTTCATTTGGTGTGTTTCTTGGTAGGTGAAGTGCCGTCTTGTACGCTATTCTTAGCAGCGCCTCCGTCTGTTCTTTGTCTTTCTTGGTCATGCGGTGGTATGGCAACGAGTATGTGACTCTGCTGACTATCAGGCTTCTGAAGAGCTTGATCGTGTCGCTTTCCTTCATCCCGCTTCTGTACTGTGATACCCTGTTTATCATGCGGCTTACTTGTTCTGTTGACGTCTTGAGTAGACTGATTGTGTGGGTACATCTTCTGCTTCCTTGGATCCACATGCCTAGGATGCGTATCATGTCCCTTTCCGGTATATTTCGGCCTTCTAACCTTACTGTCAGGTCCTCCTTGGTGGGGTTGGACCCTACCTTAAGAAGTTCCGACATCTCCGTGGAACAGGTAAGGCCCCTTTCTCTCACGTACTCTTCTAAACATGTTGCTGCTTCCTGCAGTCTCTCTTGCTTTTGTCCTAGCGAGCCTCGATTCGTCCAGACCGTAATGTCGTCGGCGTACATTGCGTGCTGGATGCCATCGATCTTGCTGAGTTTTCTGGCCAGTCTGATCATCGCAATATTGAAGAGCACTGGCGAGATTACGGATCCTTGCGGCGTGCCCTTTCGTGGGGTGGTGAAGGTGTCGCTTCGCAGGTCTCCCAACCCCACTGTCGCTGTGCGTTCTGATAGGAAGGATCTTACGTAGTCGTGGGTCCTCCTTCTGCAATTGGCGTTGTTTAGGCCTTCCATGATGGCTTCGTGGCTAACATTGTCGAAGGCCCCTTTGATTTCCAGGGCCATGATAATGTTTTCGCCAGTTCTGGGTGCCGTGTCTATGATTTCTTTCTTGATCTGCAGTAGGACGTCTTGCGATGACAGGTTCGCCCGGAAGCCGAACATGCTGTGCGGGTACTGCTCCTCGTCCTCTAGATATTGTTGGATTCGCCTGGTGACGATTCTCTCGTACAATTTGCCAAGGCACGACGGGAGGGAAATGGGTCTCAGGTTCTCTATCTGAAGCTTCTTGCCGGGTTTGGGTATCATAACCACGACAGCGTGCTTCCACTCCTTCTGGACCATCCCCTCTGCCCACAGCATGTTGAGGTACACCGGGAGCTGGTCGATTGCCTCGTCGCTGAGGTTTCGAATCAAGGCGTTCTTGATCTTGTCTGCGCCGGCTGCTGTATTTCGTGTTGTCGCGCTTTATCGCCGCCTGGACGTCCTCTCTCGTGATCGGCCTGTCCATTTCAGGATTGTCCGCCCCGTGGTACTCCCCGTCGTAGCCCTGGGGGTTGTCCTTTCCTTGGCATTTGATGCGGACTGCTTCTAGCAGTTCGTCTGTTCCGTCGTACTGGTGGACCAATTTCTGAATTTCCTTGCCACTTTCTGTTTTTGTCTTGGTTGGGTCCATGAGGGCCTTTAGTATGCGCCACGTCTTGGCCGTGCTGAGCGTGCCATTCAGTGAGCTGCTGAACTGCTGCCATCCCTGCCTGGCCAGTTGTGTTGCGTACTCCTCTGCCTTTATCGTGATTTCTGCGATCCTCTTTTTGAGTTTTTTATTTAGATTTTGCTTTTTCCAGCGTTTGGTGAGCCCGCGTCTTGCCTCCCATAGCCCGAACAGCCGCTTGTCCACCTCCGGTACTTGTTCTGTTCTATCTATTTCTTTCGTATAGAGTTCTTGTATTTATTTCAGTTGTTGGCCCCACTCCTCCACGGAAGTGATTTCCCTTTTAGTTGTTCGCAGTGTTTGCGGAAGGCGTCCCAGTTGGTAAGGTGGGCCGTTCCGATCTTCTTCTTTACGTTGGCTGCTTTAATTGTCGTTCTTAGTATGTAGTGGTCACTGCCTAGGTCTTCCAGCAGATTTTCCCACTCAGCCTGCTTCGTTCCCTTAATATAGGTGAGGTCAGGGCAGGTATCTGGACTCACACTGTTACCTCGCCTAGTCGGTTGATTTTTGTCCGTTAGGAGGTCACAGTTTGTGCTTTCCGCCGCCACGCATATCTGTTTCCCCTTTCTCTCTGTTTTTTGGTATCCCCAGCTCGCGCTTCTTACGTTGAAGTCACCCGCGATTACTAAGATGTTCGTCTTGGCTAGTTTATTTGCTTCCGAAAAGAGCTTGCTGAAATCGCCGCCCTTTTGTTTGGGGGGGGGGGGGGGGGGGGCTGTAAAGGTTAACTACGAAGGTGCTCTTTGCCTTGTGCTTCTTTTTGGGTATAATTTCTGTTATTATATGTTCTATCTGTGTGCCCTCAATCTCTTTGTGTGCTATGGTGACCAGCGTATTGCTGATGAGGGTAGCGACACGTCCGTTTTCCTGACATGTGTATTCCTTCAGAGTGGGTGTGGTGTTAGTCTCCTGTAGCATGATGATGTCTGGCGGTGTGTGTCTGGTATTGATGAACTGCTGGAGGAGTCCCTGCTTGCGCCGATATCCCCTGCAGTTCCACTGCCATATATCTAATTGGTTCTCTCCTGCCATGTTGCGTCACTGCTTTTTCCACTTTGGTTTTCTGCCCCGAATCTTCTTTCATTAAAAAGCCTGTCTCTGGCGTCGTTTGTGGTTTTTTGTGTGTTTTGGCTTTTAACGTATGTTCAGAAATTTTGATCTTGCAGCGCTACTTTCTGCTGCAGTTTCATCAGTTGGTTTTGCATCGTACTCATAAAATTTTCCAATTTGCCCTCTAAGCTCTGTGGTTGTTGAGTGTGCTGCTCCAAGGGCGGTTCCCGCGCTTGAGGGGACGGGTTCATTATTCGCGGGGGCGAACCCTGTCTCTGGAGCTGCATTTCCTTTATGAGGTGATCTATTCTTTTTTTAAGTTTCCGCGTTTCCTCGCGGCAGAGTTCGAGCTCCTTTTTAAGTGCCCTATTCTCCTTAGCTAGTTTCTTTTCATTGTTTGTTTGATTTTGTTGTCCCGAGTGCGGAAAAAGGGATTTAGGAGGGCCTGCTCCCCAGCTCACCTTCACTCCACCTTTCTTCTGTTGTTGCTTTTGTTGTCCCGGGCCTCCGCTTTGCTTTACCAGGGGTGGGTAGGACTCGTCTCTGGACCGACTCTGGCCCCGGCTCTGGCTCCGCGACCGGCTTCTGGACTGGCTCGCCTCGTCCCGGGCCTGGCTCCCGGTCCGCTCCGAGCTGAACCACCTTGGTCCACGTCCTCCCTTTCGGTTCCGGCTCCTGCTTTGTCGCTGTGTGGGCCCGCCTCGTGTGGGTCCTCCTCGCAGCTCTTCGGCCGTCTTGAGCCGGCGCTTGCACTCCCTCGTGCCGGCTGCGTGATCGCCTCCGCAGACCAGGCCCTTGGTTGTGCACGAATGTCCTTCCATTGGATTCTGCGTCCCGCAGAGTCTGCAGGCCTTGCTTCCAGGGTTGGGGCAGACGTCCGATCTGTGTCCTTGTTGACAGCAGATATAGCAAATCTGCCGCGTCGGGCGGTATGGGTAGCACCACATCTCTCCTCCGTAGTATAGTACTTGTCTTGGGGTGGTGGGTCCGTCAAACGTTATGACGCTGAACTTGACTTTCCAAGCATCCGGGCGCTGTGGATCTTGACTCTCTGCGTCCGCACCCTTAGGTTGGATTTGAGCTCGGCAGATGATGTCCCCGGTTCTATACCGTGGATCACGCCTCTCTGAGTGCCTTTGGGGGCTGCTACGTAGGCGTTTACTTCATAGGCTTTGTTGCCAAACGTAAGTTGGCTAATACGTCTTACGTTCTGGGCCGTATCTTCATCGTCTCTGCTGACTATGATGATGTTCGAACCGTTTCGTAGTCTTATAATTATGTCTTCGCTCTTGCACTTTGCACCGGTTGCTGCGACAGCGGCTCGGGCGACTTGATGGGTTTGTAGCGATCGTATCACGAGGCCCCTCGGTCTCAGGGTCACCTCGAAGTCGTCTTTCGGGAGCGGCGGCAATCGAAACCACGAAACCACAGCCTCCGAATATGGCATCCAGTGCTCTTCCAAGCTCGTAGTTCAGTTGGAAGAGCACTGGACGCGATATTCGGAGGTCGTGGTTTCGACTCCCACCATCGGTGCGTTGTTTTTCCTTCCACTATTCGTTTAATATTCTTTATCCTGATAATGACGATAAGAAGAATTCTTGTCAAATACCAACAACAAAACATTTAAAAAATCCCCAACGTTTCCTTTGCACTCGTAGACTGTCAGCCCCTTTAAAGTCTCTCTCTCTCTCTCTCTCTCTCTATATATATATATATATATATATATATATATAGAAAGAGAGAGAGAGAGGGTCTTGAATCTTTTAGGGCCGGGTTATAAAAAATTCCTATGCAAAATCTACTACCCCATTTGTGCCGAAATAACGTTCACAAAGTAGCAAAATATGGTCTACGTTATCTGATAAGTTATTCAACATCGGTACTTGCCAACATTTTCTGGAATCGACGGAAAACTGCTCTCGGCGGCGTGCACAATTTTCGCAGAAGAGAGTCGAAAAGCTGCTTTGACATGGTGCACCATCTGCAAGCAGCGAGGAAAGTGCCATCTCGGCCGTTGGCGCGCTCGTCTCGCTGATTGGGGCACTATGTCAAAGCAGCTCTTCGACTCTATTCTGCGAAATTTGTGCACGCCGCCGAGAGCAGTTTTTCGTCGATTCCGGAAAATCTAGGCAATATCGATGTTGAATCACTTATCAGGTAACGTAAGCCATATTTTGCTACTTTGTAGCTTTGTAGATTGGTAGCTGAGTAATATTTCCTGCTTTGTCGTACAAATAACTTGAAGTTATTTTCCATCAGCTATTTCGTGGTGGTTTTTCACATAAATGGGGCATGCTGTGCTGGCAGGTATCCAAACTCCTATTCCTTAACCCACGCATTCCGACCTTGCTGATAGGCTCAGGTTCCCTAAAACCAGGTGAAATCTATGTCATGTGCTTGTTTGCATACTACGGACGAGCTCTTAGATGAGGTGCACATCAGTCTATTTGAAACAGTGGTCGCCTCCTTTAGATAACAATAATAATTGGTTCACTGGAAGGGAAACGCGAAATATTTGTCACACTTGCTCCCTGGACTCCTGAACCGCGCCGTAAGGGAAGGGAGGAAGGTGGGAGTGAAGGTGGAAAGGGAGAAAGAGGAGCCGTAAAGAGGGCTACGGAGTAATTTCGACCGCCTGTTGATTTTTAACGTGCGCTGACATCGCACAGCACACGGACGCCACTTCGTTTCGCCTCCATCGAAACACAGCCGCCGTGGTCGGGATCGAACCCGGGAACTCCGGCCCAGTGGTCGGGCGTCTTACCCCGGCACCACTGCACCCCCTTTTTTTTTCTTTATTACCACTACGGCGGAGAACATTTTGAAAGATTATCGTAGTGTAATAATCATCGTGGCAAAAAGAAACAACGTCGAATAATAGGTTGATGTTTGGGGCAAGAGCAAGAACAGCTACTTGTTTGCTGTTCAGGGCAGTGGTTGCTGGTAGTAACGTTAACGCGCTTGGAACGTTAAGGAAATGTGCCTATTTACAGAGAAAACAAATTCATGTCTTGTGCGTCCTGCGAGCTAATGTCCAATGGCCTTAGAGATTGCTAAGGCACGATTGCGCATGCTAGGATGCCTTCAACTTGATAAAAACACCTATTGCTCAGTATTCGAGATTAGACTAACAAAAGTATGTGAGCTTTATACTATAGAATGTGAGGACATGGGAGGGGATAGGATTAAAAAGGCAACAATCCGAGAGGCATATCATAGAGACCTTCAAACTTTTGCGAACTCAATGACCTTGATATGTTTTTTTTATGGGTTTTTTCAATTCAATTCAATTGCCTGCGAAATATAGTCACGCCAAGTTGTTTCTGAAATAAAAAGACACTACTTGACGGCGAAGCTTTCCGCATTCCTGGCGACTGGCGCTGAAAGGTATAAGCTCCGGTTGTCTGTCGAGTTTCGATCAGTCCAGCCTAATTGTTATTGAAAAACAAGGATTCTATCCGTTTGTTAACGACTTTCTCCTTGCCGCAGGCTTTTGTTATGTTCACAGTCCTTCCTATCCTACATTGCATTGGTATCAAAACAGGCATGATTGCAGTTGGTATGCTTTGTTTTTCCCGGGAATAGTTTCCACGAAGGTAAGTTCCGCAACGAATAAGAATAGTCTTTAATGGTAGGTTCTTTGTTCATTAGGAGGTTTAGAGAATCGAGGAGCCCCCTCAATTTTATAAACCTCCTAATAGCAGTAAATAGCAGTAAATGGTAAATACCGCGCACGCTCTTGCGTTTTGTTTTCGTGTTTCTTTTTCCGGCAGACCATTTAGCTGTGGGGCAGCTGTGGGATATTGCAAGGCACTGTTGTCTACGCGCAAAAGAGAGTGGGAAAAACTTGCGATGAGTACCAGAGAGAGAGAGAGAGAGAGAGACAGAGAGAGGCAAACATTTATAATGAGCAGGCGTGAAATATTCAGCAATAGGTGGGCAGCCAACTCATTCAAGGAAGCCGTGAACCCGAGCCATCTCCCGGGTCCGGCTGACCCGACTACGCTGATCCTCCAGACTGGAGCTTGAAAGCTGAGTCTCCCACTGCTCTTCAGTTATGGGCATGGTGGCTATTGTGTCAAAAATGAGTTTTTTTTTGTTATACGGCCATTGACATTGAATAGTTAAATCTGACATCGACAAGTGCACTGGTTTTCCAAGTATTGTGAGGCCACAGCATATAAGACGCCCCTCGTCATCTATGCAATAAGACATGACTGTCATCTCTAGCGTTTGGCCCCGCCGGGGTGGTGCAGTGGTAAGACGCCCGACTACTGTGCTGGAGCACCCGGGTTCGAACCCGACCTCGCCGGCTGCGTCTCGATGGAGGCGAAACGAAGAGGCGTCCGTGTGCTCTGCTATGTCGGCGCACGTTAAAGATCCCCAGGTGGTCGAAATTACTCCGTAACCCTCCACTACGGCTCCTCTTTCTCTCTTTACACTTTCACTCCACCTTCCTCCCTTTCCGTACGGCACGGTTGAGGTGTCCACAGGAAACAATTGAGACAGTTACTGCGCCTTTCCCGTCCTGTAAATCAATCAATCAATCTCTAGCGTTTTGGCCAGGAATAGCATACACCCTCCGGAAAAGCCTTTTACGTGGCTAACAGTAAAGTTGTATTCCGGCAAAAACGGCTCGAGTGCAGCTTACGTCTCTTTACCGGAAGACACGCTACAAATGATTATATATCCATTGAGAATGAATAGGTAAATCTGACATCGAATACAAAAGCATTGGTTTTATAAATATTTGTGAGGCAGCTGTGTCATATTGTAAGTTCCCTCACGAATATATTAATAAAAATGCTTTAAGTTCCCGACCCGCACCAAGCAATTGATTCTGCAGTTTGCCCTGCGCATATATAAAACGAATAATGATGACTGCCACAGGAAACCAACGGGAAGCGTTTTAACACATTCGTTACGCAGCTGTGCAATGTCTTTAGCCAATGTTCTTAGCATATGAATATGAATCAGCGATAGCAATGCGTTTCAAAATTTTGCTACCTAAGTCGTGCCTTGGCTCAGAATTAGTAATTTAGAACACCAGGGGATATTTAACGTGCGTTGACATCGCACAGCACAGGGACGCTTCTTCGTTTTGCCTCCAGCGAAACACAGCCGCCGCGGTCGGGATCGTCTAACGTCTTTGCTCCCAGTTTAACAAGTACACACGAAAAAAAGTAACAACCTTCAATGTCATTTTTCAATCTTTCGAGAATAAACCTATATCCAGATAAAGAAATTACCTAGAATTAATTTAAAGAAAAAGCTTGCATTCAAAATTGCTCCTTTATTTCCGCACCAGTTCTTTGCCGGATCCTTCAATCATGGCATGTTTTGAGGAATGGCGTCCTAGCGTAAAGGAACATTATTCGCCTGTTTTGCCAACGGTTTTGGCTTTCACCAAGCACTGCCTCAGTATGCTGCAGCAGCACGTATGTATGCACAACTTGAAGCGCTTCCGAATGTGTTGTGGCGCTCAGCACCAGTATCCAGGCTGTGTGAAACCATGTGTATGTCGGCCCCGCCTTTGAACTCTTTGCCAAGTCCGACACACAATTGGAAACCTGTTTCTTCGCGTGACTTGCCATCGACTGTCAGAGATGTCTACTGACAGTACTAGTGGGGCATCTTGCCAACCAGGGACAGGCTGAATAGATGGGGCATGGTGCCAAATAATAAATGCATAAACTGTGCTCAAGTAGAGACTAATAATCATCCTCTAAAAGAATGTGTAGTCGCCTGTACTATGTGGAAGTCTGTTTGGAAGGTTTTCGGTGTGTTTCCTACAGATACCCCAAGACAGCGGAATAAATTTGAATACTTGGTGTACTATACAGTGATGTATGTACTGTGGCACTTCCGTAATGTGTCCGAGAGGTCGAGAAGACGAAACAGAGCAATGTTTTCTAGGTTGCACAAATTGCGTACAATCATACATGCTCATTTAGAGGAATGGCTGTTTGTTTTGGGGGAACAAGAATTCCTCCGCCAATGGTCAACACGGTATTTTCATGTATCTAAAAACACAGTGCTTTTAACTGTTTGAAGATCTTTTTGATGTAACATAACGGCTAGCTCGGACCTACAATAGCAGTTGTGTAACCTATATGGTTAGGTCTCTTTTGTTGTCTGTCGTAACTTTTGGGTATGTGCAAAGTGATGATTTGCTCATTTGGTTGTCATTTGTTAACAATATTCATGCTTACAGCCAATTTTGATTTGGAGGGTGTTGTCCTTTTGTTGTCATCCAGCATCCTGTCATGTTTCCACATAATTGTATTGATCCCATGCCATGGTGTGAATGGGTCTTTCTGACCAAGTGTTTCAACCTTGTGCTCGATGCTAAAGTTAGTGTCGTCAAGGCACGAGCGTGCGCTTTCACCTTTTATGTGGCGCGTATCGCGACAATCCCGCGCCGGGTGGTGAACAGATTCGCGTCCCTTATAGGGACTTTTGTTTGGAATGGCAGGACAGACAGCGCTAGTCGCCCGTCACATCCTACACCTTCCGAGGAGCAGGGGAGGCCTTGGCCTGCCGTGCATCCCGGCAGTGGCTCGAGTACTCGCTTCAAGGCTACTAGAGAGGTTATTAGCTGACGAGTCTTACCCTGGCCGCTCGCTCATCCTGTACTGGATGAGCACGTCGCGTCGCGTGCTTACACCCGAACAATACCTCGGTCCACAGGCGGACAGACCTCTGCCTCTTTACCGCGATGTTGCCGAGATAAAGTCGACTCTCGACGCAGACTTGTCAGATGTTAATGTAGGCGACCTACCAGCCATACGCATAAGCGAATTAGTAGCCATTCGCAGGCTTTCAGCTGATGAGCAACGAGAGACCGCTGTACCCAAAGGGCGAGCGTGGGCAGCTTGTCGGCTGCCAAATGAAGTGCGAGATTTTGACTGGCTTGGGCGCAGGGGCGCATTCCCTACGAGAGAGCGCCTTGCCAGACGGGGTATTGTACCCAATGACCAGCGTGCCAACTGCGATGCTCCCTAGAGCCTCGCGCATGTTTTTTTTCGAATGAGTAGTTGCGAGAACAATGTGGCGGCTCGCGTATAGGATGTTTAACGTCCGCATGAACCCCGGCGTCAGGCGCCGGCGCAACCCTTTCGAACATCTTGTGTTCACTGTGGTTCTGTTTGTGCTGTGGAGTCGCAGGTGCCTCGCAGAGGCACACCGAACTCCCGCCCGAGCAATGTACCCAGCCTTGCAGAGGTTGCGCCTCGTCATCTGGAAGTATCTGTTTGGAGAGTTAGAAACAGACGGCGAGACGCGGTTTCTGCGGCGCTGGCACAAGCGCTTCTATGTTGTACGAGGCAGCAGACTTGAGATGCCTGTCGTCCTTTATGAGAGCCCTCCTCGTTTATACTGTTTTCCTCTCTCTGGGGAATCATGTTATTTTTAGTTTATTATGCCTATGTAACCTACAGTGTTTTCCATAGTGCTTTGTTTTATGAGTAATGTGCGTTTTTGTATGTATGTATGTACCCAATAAATTCTCGCCGCTCCTAATTGGTTGCATCGGCACGTCCGGCTTGATCCCCAAAACTTCCGGCGGCGGCTCCTCGTTCTTCGCCTACGTCACCTGGCGGGGCCAACACTCCGAAAGGAACCGCTTTACCAGCTGGCGCAGGAACCGCGACGAGTTGGTCCGCTTCGAGAGGGAACCGCTCTGCGCTCGCTATGGCGCCTCATGGCCGCAGTCCTTGGGCTTGACTTTGGGATAATGTCAAGCCACGGGTAGCCGGTCCCGTGGGACTCACTCAGTGCGTACTGACTGCGAGATGCGCGCCGCAAGCTGGTGGATGTCTTGGCATATCTTAGGGCAATGGCTGACACGTCGGAGCAAACGAACTGCCTGAAGTGCGTCAGTGCAGATGACAACATGGGCTTAAGGGAGCATATGGTAGCCACGGAGCAGAGTGCCTCTTGAACTGCCAGGAGCTCAGCACAGAAAGATTTAAGTGGTTCCGCAAGTTGAAACGTAGTGGTCTGATTCAGGCTATGTCTCCATGGACATAAGATCGATGTTTTTGCGTCGGAGCATTGTAGCCTTGCATCCACGTACCCTACGATGGACTCTTGAGGCAGGTGAGTATCTTGCTCTTCAAATCTCTGGCGAAGCGATGATGCCGAGTTTGCAGACGTATGGTCTGCAGATATCAGTCGACTTGCTATCTCCTAACTATACGAATGCCCAGAAAGGGCGAAACTGGCGCAAGTGGCTGAATAATAACGTGTGACGTCACATACGCCCTCAGCGCCTGCGTGGAAAGTGATAAAGTGGCCTTACGTCAGCGAGAATCACAGCGCTGCTGCAACAGCTCATCGATGGTGCTCAGCTGCGCATTCTCTTGTAACGCTATGGCCGGTGTGAATTGTTGAAGACATTTTATGATCCTTATAGCTTCTCGGTTTACGGCTTCAAAGCGATTCCATTGTGCTCTTGTAAGATGCTGGAACTGGGCTTGATAAACAATACGTGGCTGCAAAACCGCCCTCACTAACTGGCGTGCAACAGACTAGCCAGCGCCACCCGTTCCAGGCGTAATTCTTCTTATCAAACTCGTAGTCTGAATTGACTGATTTTTTGTCTGAGAAAGTCAAGTTGTCGCTGATCCTGACTGGTGGATCGTTAAGCCCAGAAGTTTCATGCTTGGACTTCTTTATAGTGTTGTGCCTGATAGAGAGAGACGAATTGGATTTGAAGTACATTTACGGCATCCTCAGCGGTTGGCGACAGACTTGTATGTAGTTTTAGACACAGAAAGCTGTAGACGAATGGAGGAAGCGCAATCAGAGCTTTTGTATAATGCTGATTTAAGGGCGGCCTCCTGAATGAGCAGATCATGGTGAGTGCTCCATACCACGATGTTATCTTCGTATTGCAAAAACTTGATTTCATGGATATCATGTAAGCGCCATGCCAATGGCATGAAAGCAATATTGAGCAATGTCGGAGACAATACTGATCCCCGGTGCAGGCCGTATAGTGAAACGAATGAACCAACTGTGTCACCACTGAGGCGTATTGCAAATTTTTTTCCGTCCAAAAATGATGGCCAAACTGCGTACTCTCGGAGGGAGATGAAGCACGTCAATGGCATTCAGGATTGCAGCATGACTGACGCTGTCATATACTTTTTCAACGTTCATTGATATATGGTACGCAAATTGCGGCTGCGGGTAGATGACAGAACTGCTGATGCCAAGACCGCCAACCCGTCCTCTGTACTTATGTATGGACGAAATCCAATTTGAGCGGGGTGATAAAAACCATGCTATTCAAGCCACCAAGAAAGTCGTGTGGCTAGCATTTTCTCTGAAAGCTTGCAAAGCGTTGATGTTAAGGAGATTGGTCGTAGGTTGGCGAGGTCTGTTGGAGGCTTTCCAGTTTTGGGAATAGGGATCACGACACCGGTTTTCCAGCTCTCAGGTACGACACCATCCAGCCATAGTTTGTTTATGGTGTCTAGTAGTTGAAGGAGTGCAGCACAGCTGATGTTTTTGTAAACCTAATACTCAATTTTGTCCGGGCCGGGCACTGTTTTCAGTTTTGCATCGTCAATTGCAGCCAGCAGCTCAGGCATCGAAAAGGGGCTCACAATTATATCTGCGTCGGCAGCAGATGGTAGTTCACATGCATCTTCAGGGATACCTGCCAAATTAAAATTTGCAGCTGAAGGAGGCAATATATCTTATTTTGGGCAGTATTTTCGTGCTGCTTGTTTGACGTGATCACCCGGCGACAAATTAGCCGCAAAGCATGCTGTTGCTGTTGCGAAAGTAGACCGATTACCGCTTTCCATTGCACCAAAACGTTCGCCAGAGTGAGGCATTTGAGGATTTAGCAGAACATTGCTCACACCATGCATGCCACTGCCGTCGCGAGAGATCGCGTTCGTATCTCCAAGCCTTTGCAATAAGATAATGCAGTCGTGTACGTGCCTGCACTGAAGTGGGGTCTCGCGTAGCAGCCAGTTCAGCTTGATGGCGGGCCGCCCACAAGTTACGCAAGCCGAGATCTTGTGCCGGTCGACCTACATCAATCCATGTATTATTCGTAGCGCTGTCTAGTGCTCTTTGTATGTGGTCAACAAGGAGTGAAGGCGAATCTGAAGACATAATGTCGAAATATGTGCGAAAACTGTCCCAGATGATCACAAAACATTTGCGGCGTAAAGGGCGGAGCCGGAAAGGAAGGAACCTGATAATGATAGGGTGGTGGTCACTTCCCCAGCAGTCTGGCTCCGTCTGCCATGAAGGAGTTCGCGCGCCCAACCACTACGTCAAGTCTGGAGCATAGGCAGCACTACGTATGGGATGTACAGGCAGTTTTGCTGTTCCAGGGTGACTAAGCAGAACAAAAAGGGCATCAGGGAAGGCTTCCCCCACACGCCTACAGCGAGGGCTTGCTGTGGGATACCTCCAATTCGACTTAGGGGCGTTGAATTACCCACAATTACCCATTCGGTGCATGTTATTTATCCTTAAGAAAAGGATGGCAAAATTATATTATTGTTTACTCCACCCTCCACTGTGGTCTTAATGCATTGGTTGATGTGAAAAAAAAATAATTCAATTTGTTTTAAATGTGCATCCGAAGGAGCGTTCGCTGACATGAAATAACATCAAATACATTGGAAAATCTTTTGCACATGCCAGCAACAGGCAAGTCCCAGTTTAGATTGCTGTTGAGCGTGACGCTTAGTATTCTCGGCGAGCCTACAATTGTAACGTTTTGGCCCTCATTGGTGACAGCACGATAAATCTTTTTGTTTCCTGGAAAAATGTTTGGCGTTTTCTTCGAGGAATGTATATTAGGTTCGTTTGATTGCGACCACAACAATACTGTGAACAGGAAGGCTTTCCATTGCTTTGTCAACTTGTCTTCATCTGCACCCGGCATAATAGAACAGTCGTCTGCATGTGGTGGTGGTAAAAGTTTAATAAATATCCAACAGGTAAAAGTTATGCGTCAACTTATCCGCAAAGATGGTGGCCTGCAGTCCTTGGAATATCGTGCCTTTCATGCAGGCACATCATGTATTGTAGGCTGATAGTCTAAGGCAAGAATAATCTGTTAGTAAGCTGAACAACAGGTGATGAGGCATGTGTATATCACTTTTCGTGCTATACGCCTTCTCGTATTCAGACTGAATGGCAAAACAAAAAATTGATCGGGAAGCCTTTACGATAGTGAACTCTTTTCTCAATGAGCGGTACAGAGTGTGATCTAACACAATATTTCTGATTTCTTACGATTTCAGCGCGCCGATGATCTCACACACCGGGTTATTCTGCGTCTCGGAAGTTCAGCGCAGCGAGTAAATTCAGGTTCACATAGCTCGGGTTGTGGCAATCGAAAGCAATCCCGACAATGAGTAATCGAATTCTCGCCGACAGCTCTGTGCACACAGTAATGGTCCTGTTGTACCATTTGATTGGTGCACCGGCCATTTCGGCGAGTGTAAGCATACTCACACAAAGCGGATTGACTACATTATGGTTTCTACGCAGTTAACGAAGCGATCCTCATGGCCGATGTAACATCTTTTGCGCTATTGTCAATCTTTGTTGACGCTCTTACAAAGGTAAGAAAGCTTCTTGAGATACAGAGAAACCAAATTCATGCCAACTCGAATGCGTGTATTATTTAGCCGGTGTGATACATGTTGTATGTAGAGAGCAGAAAAAAAACTTTTTTTCGGAGAGTTATGGTTTTGACGGAAGTTCTATAGGCGAAGTTAAGCATGGGTGTAAGGCACTTTGCTTCAGACACCAAAACAGACAGGATAACCAGAGCAGAACAAACCGTTTGTTTTTTGTGTAAAACTGCAAGGAATTACACGGCAATCTCTTCCTATACCCTTCTTCTGCTCTACTTCCGGTTGAGTGCCGTCACATCCTATACCTCAAGTAATGGCATGACAAAATGTTGTGAAATCCTGGGTGAAATTGCCAATTAAGAAAAAGCATCAGCCAATCGCGTCAACCAATGCGCTTTCCCTTTTTAATAAAAAAGTGACACCATACTTTCGGTTTTTCAATGCCTGTAGAAATTCGCAAGTGACATTATTGGGTGGAAAATTTACGTAACGAAATGTGTTTAGCAGTATATATAACTTTGAAGACTGAATTAAATTAGTCACAGTTAAAAATTTCTGCTTGAATTCGCCTTTAAATTTGCGAATGTTTACTGGGAGTCGGGCATTGCACCGAGCGATTCCTGGATATTTATAAAATTTAATGGTATCCCTTGTATGCGGAGTAACCCTAGCTAAAAATCTCGTATCGCGCCAAACCGGTGTTTCACGATATATATCTTAAACCTGTGGGACCAGTTCTGTGTGAGGAATTCACATACTCATACCGGACATGCATAACGCAAGAAGCGGACAGACAAGTCTGGTATGAAGCTTATACCATACATGCAATGTCCGATATACAAATCTAACCGCACTGCCATGGCCATTCTGAATCTCAAATTCAGATGTACAGGTTTGGTACAAAGTTAATACCAAATAGTCAATTTCTTCTATGGTTCTGAAACCGAACATGCCGGTCCTGTGTTGCTCGAAAACCGGAAGGACCGGGCAAACCTTGTCCAGTTGAAATAAACCCAGATGAACCGACCATTTATGGAACAGATATCGGCCTGAGAATCTTCTCCTCTCAACTCATATCGGGCCGATTGAGGAAGCTCCACCAGAATGACCATGCAGGAGGATGCCAGCACGTTACATAAGCATAAAGTATGAAGAATACATGTTACACTTTTCTGTTGTAAATTATGAGGGGTACTCATTTTTTTACAAATACCTTGAAGATATAAAGCCATCGAAGTGCATGCCAGCAAGTGCGTACGCGCATCGCATCGCTTTGTACGTAAAAGAATCACTGCAGCTCATCCTATCTTGCTGTGTACTTCATATACGTGACTGAAGGAAAACCTTCAACACGAAAGTGCAACGAAGAACGTAGTGCTTTGCTACTACGACAAACATATGTTCGAGCATAAATGAAACACATCGCTGACCATTGAAATATCAACAGATAAAGCGCATATTGTGTCAAGCTTCCGTGGATGTGTACATACGCAAAACTCTAGTCGCATTTTATTCAGTGGCGTCGCTACTCCGCTGGTAGCACGTACGTGAATCTAAATCATGTATTATGACAAGCATTATTGAGCAGGACATTTATGTATGCAGTAATAGCTACATGCGATTGAAGATGGCAACAGATCACGTAGCACTAGTAAATTACGATATTCTCAGATTCGCATGGAAAACTTCGATGCATTATAATGATAGCACACTTTGGGAATCCCTGTGAGGCAGGAAAGAGTTTCAATATCCTTAAAGAGTGGTCGGGGATTCGCGACCACAACGTCATCGAAAACCACTGGTAGTAGAGCGACAGCGAACTAGGCAGGGCCTGCACATCAACGTTACATCTTCGGTTTCCCTGCCTATACGAGGCACGCACTCGCGATCAGCGTAGAGCAAAGACAATGATTGAACCATTTCAATACACATCGGGAAATAGCAAAGTTCGCTGAAAGGAATATAACCGCCGCGAACGTCCACATGTGCAGGTTGCGCATAAAAGTTTATTGAGGTTTTGAAATCTGAAACATGTACTCCGGACTAGTTGCCAAGGTTAGGGCCCTTGGTTGTGCTTACAGAATTTTAGTGTCAAATCCATGCTCGTAAAAATTGACGGATTTTATTACTCTATGTATTTTGGTACCTGTTAAAGCCTGGCACTAAGTTAAATTACAAGCGATGCAACCAAAATTGGTTCCACAGTGCTGAGACGTCGTGTGTGAGGAAGAAACCATTTTCGAGTCCCAACTTGTTCTCGGAAGTTCTGTCTTCTCTTCCTTTTGCGCACTTCTAATTGCAATCATATAATATTATGGCTCTGCATATTTTTCCAGCCAGGCGCGGCTTTTGTGCCCAAAAAGAGGGCCACTGACCATACAGGAAATTCCTAATCAGAGCTTCACCCGGCTGCATGCGGTTCAGCCTGTACAATAAACCGGTATACGAAACCGGTACGAACGGTATGAAACTGATACACTATTTTCCAGTGAAAAAATGGTAGGCTGTACGTGCTCTTAATAAAAACATTAACTCAAGGGTCGGCGGAATCCTGTCTGGCGAGGGACGTTCATAACGACGTAACAAAAGTACCCTCGCAAATAGATAAAAGATGAAGAAAAAGAAAACAAAAGGGTTGAGACTTCGGCACCCATAAGCGTACCGTGATTACAGTTAGTTGAAACACGGGTAGGTTATTTAGGGCGCGTTTTTAAAGGAATCCATATATATCTGCCGGGAGATTGCCCCGTTTCCGCTTTATTGTATAGGAATTGTATTATATCCTCCCATACGACTGCCTGTTAAAGCGCGTGAATAGGTACAGCCTTTGTCAAAAGTGTAGAGCCCAGGGGGTTCGCTTTCGAGCCGTGTAGTGGCGCTGATTTAGTATTACTGGAAGTCATTCCAATTGGATAGGGTACGACAAAGTATCTTCTTACTGTCAAAATTTTCGGAACGCTGGAAATCCAATACAAGCAGCACAAAGTGGCTCAGAAGCAGACCCCCTGGGCTCTAAACTTATGACAAAGACTGTACATCACGAATGATAATGACGAAGTGGTATTCATAACACAATGCGGACTGTGTGTGGAAACTTTGCTAGAACTGGTGCAGTTTCACTTGCATTCCACTTTCGTAGGGTGAAAGGCAAGCTATTTGCGCAGAAATCAATAAGTGCATAGGGTCGCTCCGGTCTTAAGGAATATTTCTCTGGTGTACGTTAACACAGATTTGGGAAACATGTCTGGCCTACATCTTAAGACTCTCGGATAGGTCGATGACTACATGCTTTTTGCAGAACGTGGGCACATTCAAACTCGATTGGTTCACTTACTAAAAGTGCTCAGGGAGTGCGGCCGGTCGAGAGACTTCACCTTTGGAAAGCCAGTTAACGAGCCACTGCAGTTTTTTGGACCGGCAGCTACATTTCGAGCGAAACCATGTATGCTGGAAATACAGCCCGAGATCGTCACACTTAGTAGTTTTTAGTAAGGTCAATCCAATTTGGTAAAAAAGAACCCTAATCAGCCCCTGTTTGCTAAGTGCTCTGACCAAATCATGCCAACATGTCATTTTAGATAGCTTTCAGGCCCAATTATCTCGAGTTAATTAGCTGAAATCAAGACCAAGTGATAGCCGGGGCATGCTCTGAGTTCCTTCAGTCCTTAAAGCGTGAGGCCATTCCGCGTGCGACAGATGTTCAGCCTAAAAAGAAGGAAGTCGCGATTTTACCATATGTGCACTGCGCCTCCATTAGACTAAAGAACGTAGGAAGCAGATTTAATGTTGGCGTGTTTTTTCCAGCCCTCTTCAAGCTCATCAGCTGTGCCCTGCTATTGAAAGAAAGAGACCAAGGAAAAAGAAGTATGGGATGTTGAGCACAGGGATAAGATTGTTGGCTGTGAAAGAGGTATTGTTTACAGTATTCCCATTTCCTGCGAAGCCGTTTACATTAGTCAGACCAGGAGCTGCCATAACAAGCGCTTACAGGAACATAGGAATATTTTAAATATTGCGACGTCCTTTCACATTTTGGTAAACATTGTCTGGAGTGTAAAGTGATGCAAAAGAAAAAGCGCACTGCATTGTTTAATCACACACGTGTACTGTACACCCACTGTGATCAGACCACATGGGAGGTTGTCGAATCTTCACATATCACAAAGGACCGACAGAATTGTGTCAACAAATCGACCGTTTTCATTTGAGATATGGAGATTGCGTTTCTCGGGAGTTCTTGGCGGCGGTACGAGCATAATTGTAAACAGTTTAGAGTGTTGTATGTTTTATTATTTTTGTGTTATTTGCTTTGATTGTTTCTTTATAATTATATGAAGGTTGTAGTGAATAGCCATTTAGTTGCGAGTCAGTGCTCGTCCTGTGTCGTTTCTTTTGTTGTCCCTTTTAGTTTCCGCTGTTTTTCTTATAAATAGCTAACCATTCGCCTAATTTAACTTTTTGCAATAACTGATATTAGTGGAGTAGGCGATTAGAGGCAAGAGAACAACTTCGTATAGTAGGCGCTCGGCACAGCAGGGCGCATGTGAGCGCGCCAGAGTGGGCTCCGCATACAACTCTGCACGGTACAGGGAGGCGACTTAACGAGAGAGGAAGGCGCGGAGCGTTGCATGAGAGCGAAAAAACAAATCTGCTATCCACGAAGGTCGAAGGCGAATTCCCAACTAACTCATTCGCAGGGTCACAATCAAGTATGATCGTCTAGAGATTAGAACTGCGTGGCCTTGTCTGGGTAATTCATACTAATTCCCGTAAGTGGCTGCAACGCGAGACAACACATGCAGGGGATAGAATGTAGGAATGTGCATGGTTTTGTTTAGTGCTTTCAAACTACAAAAATAACTTTAGGTTCGCTTATATGTTTTAATAAAGAACGGCGAAAGCCTGCCCTTCATCTCTTATCACTTGCTCTATTCGATAAGCATTTTCACTCATTTGTAGTCAGTGGCGGTCATTCAAATCATTCTTTGTCATATTTGTCATTACGTAGTCATGATGAGTCTTGTCTAGTCTTTTTAAACATTACCACACATAGCTGAGAATTTTATTCATTTGAAATTAGTCGTTGGCACTTCAAGATGTCTTTTGACATGATTCTCATTTGTAGTCATCAGCAATCATGCCATGTCATTGTAGTCATTACTGTTCATAACTAAATATTTTACTCACTTCCAACCAGTTGTGGTCATTGCAAGTCGTCGTTTGACATACTGGTCGTATCGTAGTCATAGAAGCCATGATGAGTCATGCCTAATCATTGTACTCATGTCCAATCAGTTGCAGTCATTTCATTGGTCATTTGACATATTGCTTATTTATTAGTCATGATGAATTATGCCTAGGCATTTTAGCCAATACCACTCATAGCTAAGCATTTTTATTTCTAATCATTTGGGGTAATTATAATAGTTTGCCATTGATCCTTACAAGTTCCAAGCTTCTTAGGTACTGGGCTAGTGCGGCGGATGTTTTGAGCGTTTTAGGCAACTTAGAGTAAAATCTTCACCATTTGATGCTGTAGCTTCCTGGTGGTAGCTCTCGGGTGGCCTCAGTGATTGGGCGCGCCTCTGCAGTGGAGCTGAACGCGGAGACAAAGAGTATGCCTCCGCCATTCAGCACGGAAGATCCCAGATAACATCTCGCGTAGACCTAGAACTGTAGAGCACAAGGTCTCTAGCCACATGAAATTTGTTGAACCCCGCTTTTGTACGATAAGCAAAATTGGGCAGATATTTTCTGCATTCTGTGCACTAACAAGACACGTTATTGCCCTCCGATTCTATTATATTTGTAAACTTTCCAGCAGTAAAAAACATAAATCTCCAAATAAAAGCTATGCACTACTGAGGAACGAAGGAAGATTAGAAGTAGCGTGTGGAGACGGGAAAGGATATGCTTTATGGTTTACATCATCATCATCATCATCATCAGCCTGATTATACCCACTGCAGGGCGAAGGCCTCTCCCATATTTCTCCCCTTAACCCGGTTCTGTGCTAGCTGCATCCACTTGACCCCTGCGAACTTCTTAAGCTCATCCGCCCACCTAACTTTCTGCCGCCCCCTGCTACGCTTTCCTTCCCTTGGAATCCAGTTTGTTACCCTCAGCGGCCATCTATCCTCTCTTCGCACTACATGTCCTGCCCATGTCCGTATGGTTTACAGCAGACACTCTAATCTTTCTGCCCGCATGAAGAGTGTTTTCTAGCACTGCGTTTTAAGTGCCAGCATTTTGCTCGACAATTTCAATAGATATGCTTCCCTTTAACGTTGCCCAGCCGGGGTGGTGTAGTGGTAAGACGCCCGACTACTGTGCCGGAGTACCCGGGTTCGAGCCCGACCTCGGCGGCTGCGTTTCGATGGAGGCGAAACGAAACGAAGAGGCGTCCGTGTGCTTTGCGATGTCAGCGTACGTTAAAGATCACCAGGTGGTCGAAATTACTCCGTAGCCCTCCACTACGGCTCCTCTTTCTCTCTCTTTGCACTTTCACTCCCACTTTCCTCCCTTCCCATACCACGCGGTTGCGGTGTCCACAGAAAAACAAGTGAGATAGTTACCGGGCCTTTCCCTTCCTAAAAATAAATAAATAAATCAGCCCCTTTAACATTGGTGTAGTGAGCTGATTTTTGTATGAGAATTGCTTTGTCAGAACGTTTCTGGCGCTAGCACGTCTTTGTTGTCTTTGCTGAGGAGGCTGCTGCGCACTGAAGTATTCCTAAACTCCCCCCGGAGGATCTGCCTGTCTGGAGCCGCGTTCCTGTCGCGGCTGCCTGGGCCCTGGAACGAGTCATAGAACGACCAACCCCGGCACTGCGCCCGTCCAAGGCGCAGTGCTTCAGAATCACGGTGCCGGAACCTGTTACGGCGGACAGCCTCATCCACACTATTGAGGAGGTTGTCGGAGTAGGGAGGCTGCAGTACCTGCAGCACCTTGGAGGTCTTCGTTTCCTGGCCGCCGTGTCCTTCATGGCGCAATTGACCAAAATGGTGGCGAGAGGTGTCCTGCATCTCGCCGGAAAAGAAGTGCCGCTGGGGCACATGGGAGCTCCGGTGCTCTATGTGACGGTTTACCGTCTTCCCCCGTGCGTCAGCGACGAGGCTCTCGCTTCGGCGCTTTCCCCGTACTGAAAGGTCGGATCCGTCTCAGAAGTAGCGTTCCAGTCTAGGAGCCATGTCCGGAACGGGACGCGGCTGGTAAAGTTGGAAATGACGCGGTCACCCCCTAACTTTCTGATCGTAACTTGAACCCGCGTGATGCTGGGTGCCAATTTAAGCTCCATGAGCCCAGATGGGCTCTCAACTTAAAATCAGAGGGGATTAGGAGAACTTGGATTCAAAACCTGGTACTCGGCTTCAGTAGCCAAGTTTCTTAGGTACTGAGCTAGTGCGGCGGATGTCGTGCGCGTTATAAGTGACTTCAAAATCTTCGCCATTTGATGCTGTAGCTTCCTGGTGGTAGCTCTCGGGTGACCTCAGTGATTGGGCGCGCATTTGCAGCGGAGCTGAACGCGGAGACTAGCAATATGCCTCCGCCATTCGGATTCGGCGGATCCCAGATAACATCTCGCTTAGACCTGGAACTGCAGAGCACAAGGTCTCTAGCCACATAAAATTTGTGGAACCCCGCTTTTGTCAGATAAATAAAATTGGGCAAACATTTTCTGCATTCCAAGTGTGCACTAACAAGACACATTATTGCCCTCCGATTCTATTTGTAAACTTCCCAGCAGTTAAAAACATAAATCTCCAAAGAAAAGTTATGCACTACTGAGGAACAAAGAACGATTAGAAGTAGGTGTGGAGACGGGAACAGATATGCTTTATTGTTTACAGCAGAAACTCTAAGGTTCCTGCCCACATGAAGAGTGTTTTCTAGCACGCGTTGTAGGTGCCAGCGTTTTGGTCGACAATTTCAATAGCTATCTTCCCGTTTAGTAAGCTCAGTTTTAGTGTTTTGGTATCTACCCAATACGCTTTAAATGGTGTGCACAGATTTTGATTCACGGACATTTATTGTGGTCTTCATCATCCTTCCACGTCTCATTGAAGCGACAGCTTCAATACGCGGTGTAAAGCCAGGGTTTTCATGCACAGGAATTTGAAATTCAAAGTGCCTTGAGAGATAGTTTATGGCTTATAAACTAAGTTAAATTTTAAGCTAAAGCTTCCCTACAATAGAGCCGATCTTCGCGTAGCGCTAAATGTCACTTTCTAGTTACCTGGACCTAATTAAGCGTGACTGGCAGCAGATAGTGTCCACTAAGAAACATAATATACCATCAGTTCCCCAAAACGAAACTTAAACTGAGAAGCAGTGCCACGCCGCAGTGGTGCAGTGATTAAATTGCCCGACTACTGTGCAGAGAAGTACCCGGGTTCGGTCCCGACAGCCGGCGGCTGCGTTTCCATGGAGGCGGAACGAAGAGGCGTCAGTGTGATATGAGATGTCAGTGCTGGTGGTAGTGTTGAAAAACTTTTATTTTGAAGACAGAGAAACCAAAATATAATAGCAGCGTTGCGGGCGGCCTTCTGGCTGCCGGTCGTGGCGTCCAGGGCGTGCCTAGCCGCGACTTCCTCCGCCTACGTTACCAGCCAAAGTTGGACTTTCGGCTTGGTGCTGGACAAAGCAGCTTCCCACTACGGCGGACTGGTAAGGTGCCAAGAGGCAGGCGGCAAGTGTGCCGGGCAGGAAAATAGAATATAAGGCTAATCGGCGCTGGAGCTGTAGCATAAATGGCAGGCCGGCGATTATGTCCCGGGGTGGAGTTGTTGTTGTCATACATGGCAAAATTACATTTGAAAAGGGATTAAATTACATTACTAATTAATTTGCTGAAAATCGTAAAAATTAATTAAATTACATTACAATTACTTCTACTGAGTAAATAAATTACTTTTAAATTACTTTCTAGTTTTCATCCATGCAAAAACTAAGCGAAGCTAGTGAGCAGAACAACTTGTGCTCCAGACGCGAAGCACCCACATTCTTTCGTCTTCGCGCCAAATTCCGTCCCAGAAAGCTATTCCTTCTCTCTCTCCTACAGTACGTGCGATTACAAAAACAAGAATACCGCAAAAAGAAACAAAAAAAAAGACATGGTCTAACGGTCCTGAAATATGACCCACGAACCCAACGTCTTGCTGGTCCGGAGCTGTCTCCGCCATTTGAAGGGCCCGAGAAGCTAGGTTATTTATTGCTTCCGCAGTCCCAAGAATCGATGTTGGCACATTTGTGCTCAGTGCTCAGTAATGCTCAAGGCACGGTGCCTCACGTCATGGACCCTTCTGCCTATCTCCCCCAACCCCAATCTTCCTTCGCCCCGTGGTGTTGAGTGCAACCAGACACCACTGTGCCCTAGCCGACGCAACAGGGAGTGTCACTGCGCCGCGCTCCAAACTAGTTTCCAGCTCCAGCCTTCTGGCACCATCTCTCCCTTCAGCATTCCCTTGACGCCTTGTATCCTGCTGCTTGGAGAATGGTTGAGGTCTCAGACGCACTGCTCTGCTCAACTCTGTCCCCCTTTGCCGATCCGTCACGCTGTCTTTGCTTGCCGCACGCCGTACCTGCTTTCGCGGCACTCTACTTCGTCGTCTATTGAAAGAGTAGTGGCGCATTTTAGTAAAAGTAATTTCAAAAGGAATTAATTACTAGGGAGCCGGTTTATAAAAAATTCTTATGCAAAATCTCCTACCTCATTTGAGCTGAAATGACGTTCACAAAGTAGCAAAATATGGTCTACGTTACCTGATAAGTGATTCAACATCGGTACTTGCCTAGATTTTCCGCAATCGACGGAAAACGGCTCTCGGCGGCGTCAATCAGCGAGGCAAGCGCGTCAATGGCCGGGATGGCGCTTTCCTCACTGCTTTACAGATGTTGCACCATGTCAAAGTAGCTTTTCGACTCTCTTCTGCGAAAATTGTGCACGCCGCAGAGAGCAATTTTCCGTCGATTGCGGAAAATATAGGCAAGTACCGATGTGGAATCACCTATCAGATAACATATATATATATATATATATATATATATATATATATATATATATATATATATATATATATATATATATATATATATATGAAGGAAAGAAGCCAACAGTCGGCGAGGCCATGGAAAGCGTTGGAGATGGTACTTTATGTTTTTTTTTAATGTTTACTGGGATAATCACAGAAATTTGTAATGTAATCTGTTTAGGGGAAAGATAATTAGACACAAAGTAGAAGAAAAAACAACGTGCCGATGGTGGGATCCGAACCCACGACCTCCGAATAACGCGTCCGGTGCTCTTCCAACTGAGCTACATCGGCCGCTGTCCCCCCTGCTACTTTCTTGGGTATTTATGTTGTCTGTATACGAACCTTGAGAGTGTTCAACAGCGCCACCCTCATTTCCCCTATATATATATATATATATATATATATATATATATATATATATACCCACCTGTACCAGCCCCATCAGGGAAGGCCATAGTATGAGATGGGGCCCCGTTGTTATGCAGATGGTATGACGTCACTTAGCGCGCAGTGCCCCTGGTGAGAGGAGCAGGAGTCAGGCCGCGGCCGTGGCTATGCTATGCTCCGCGCAAGGCGACGGCGAGTTATGGGGCCCCATTTTCACACAGATGGTATGACGTCACATAGCGCGCAGCGCACCTGCGGAGAGGAGCGGGAATCAGGCGGCGGCCGTGGCTATGCGCCCAGCAAGGCAACGGCGTGAGATGGGGCCCCGTTTTTACACAGATGATATGACGTCACGCAACGAGGTCACGCGAAAGGTCAAGCGTGGCTATGCGGCCGCGTCATGGCACGGGCTGAGGTGATAGCTAAAGTAGTATTGCTTCGCAATAAAACATGCGCGAGGCTCTCGGGAGCACCACAGCTGGCACACTGGTCATTGGGTACAATACCCCATCTGGCAAGGCGGTGTCTCGTGGGGAGCACGTCCCTGCGCCTAAGTCAGTCAAAATATCGCACTTCATTTGGCAGCCGACAAGCTGCCCACGCTCGCTATTTGGGCGCAGCGGTCTGTCATTGCTCATCAGCTGAAAGCCTGCGAACGGCTACTAATTAGCTGATGCGTATGGCTGGTAGATCACCTACATTAACATCTGACAGGTCTGCATCGAGAGTGGACTTCATCTCGGCAACCTCACGGTAAAAAGGCAGAGGTCTGTCCGTCTATAGAATGAGGTATTGTTCGGGTGTAAGTACACGACGCGCCGTGCTCATCCAGTACAGGATGAGCGAGCGACCAGGATAAGATTCGCCATCTAATAGCCTCTCTACCAGCCTTAACGCGAGTACTCGAGCCACTGTCGGGATGCACGGCAGGCCAAGGCCTCCCCTGCTCCTCGGATGATGTAGGATGTGACGGGCTACTAGAGCTGTCCTGCCATCCCAAACAAAAGTCCCTCTAAGTAACGCGAGTCTGTTCACCACCCGGCGCGGGATTCTCGCGATACGCGCCACATAGAAGGTGAAAGCGCATGCTCGATTCTTGACGACACTAACTTTAGCATCGAGTGCGAGGTTGAGACGCACTGCGTCAGAAATGGCGTACTTTGAAGCCCAAAACCGTAAGCAAAACAGCCGAACAATATTCCTTTACTCTAGGACGCGATTCCTCAAAACATGCCATGATTGAAGGATGCGGCAAAGAACTGGTGCGGAAATAAAGGAGCTTGTTTGAATGAAACCTTTTTCTTCAGATTAATTCTTAGTAATTTCGTTATCTTCATAAAGGTTTATTCTCGAAAGATGGAACGATGACATTGAAGGTTGTTCCTTTCTTCGTGTGTATTTGTTAAACTGGGAGCAAATATGTTCAGCGATGCCCACCGCGGCGGCTGCGTTTCGATGAAGGCGAAAAGAAGAGGCGTCCCTGTGCTGTGCGATGTCAACGCACGTTAAAGATCCCCTGGTGGTCAA
Source organism: Amblyomma maculatum (assembly GCF_055883805.1). Classification (NCBI taxonomy): domain Eukaryota; kingdom Metazoa; phylum Arthropoda; class Arachnida; order Ixodida; family Ixodidae; genus Amblyomma; species Amblyomma maculatum. The sequence goes on along the minus strand of NC_139351.1, from coordinate 63,506,469 downwards.
AATTACCAATTCTGAGCCCAGGCACAACTTAGGAAGCAAAATTTTGAAACGCATTGCTATCGCTCGTGATTCATACCCATATGCTAAGAACATTGGCTAAATACATTGCACAGCTGCGTCACGAATGTGTTAAAACGCTTCCCTTTGGTTTCCTGTGGCATTCATCATTATTCGTTTTATATATGCGCAAAGCAAACTGCAGAATGAATTAGTTGGTGCGGGTCGGGAACTTATAGAATTTTTATTACTATATTCGTGAAAGATCTTACAATATGACAGCTACCTCGCAAATATTTAGAAACCCAATCCTTTTGTATTCGATGTCAGATTTACCTATTCATTCTCAGTGGATATAATCATTTGGGGCGTGTCTGTAGCACCACTCCAGGACACAATGTTGTCGTCCGATGAAGAGACAGCCACTCTCAAGCCGTTTTTGCCGGAATACAACATTATTGTTAGCCACGCAGAAGGCTTTTCCGGATGGAGTATGCTATTCCAGGCCAAAACGCTTAAGATGACAACCATATCGTATTGCGAAGATGACGTGGGGCGACTTATAAGATGTGGCGTCACAATGCTTAGAAAACCAGTGCACTTGTTGTCGATGTCAGATAACTCTTCAATGTCGTATAACCAAAAGAAAAAAAACATTTTGGCACTATAACCACCATGGCCATAACCGAAGAGCAGTGGGAGACTCTGCTGTCAAGTCCCAGCCTGGTGGATCAGCGTAGTCTGGTCAGCAGGAATCGAAAAATGGCTCGGGTCCACGAATTCCTCGACTGAGGAAGCTGCCCACCTAGGGCTGAATATTTCACGCCTGCTCATAAAAAATGTTTCTCTCTCTCTCTCTCTGGCACGGATAGCAAGCTTATGCCACTCTTTTTTGAACGTAGACAACAGTGCCTCGCAATATCCCACAGCTGCCCCACAACTAAATGATCTGCCGGAAAAAGAAATTTGAAAACAGAACAACGCGAGAGCATGAGCGGAATTTACCATTTACTGTTTTTACTGCTAATAAAAGGTTTAGAGCTCCTCGATTCTCTAAACCTCCTCATGAACAAAGAACCTCCCATTAAAGACTATTCTTACTCGTTGTAGAACTTACCTTCGGGGAAACTACCTCCGGGAAAAACAAAGCCTACCATCTGCAATCGTGCCTGTTCTGATACCAATGCAATGTAGGATAGGAAGCACTCTGAACGTAATAAAAGCCTGCCGCAAGCAGAAAGTCGTAAACAAACGGATAGAACCCTTGTTTGTCAATAGCAAGAAAGGCTGGACGGATCGAAACTAGACAGACAACTGGAGCTTAAACCTTTCAACGCCAGTCGCCAGGAATACGGAAAGCTTCGCCGCACTGGATGTCAGCCCCCTGCCGAGAAACATGGATCCCAACCTCCACGCCGCTAGAAGGCAGGCCAGGGCAGACTATGTGCAGCGGAACCTAGCCACAATGGAAAATACAGTATAAACAGACGCGGCCCTATACCCATGGGACCGCAGGACCAGAAAGTTCAGAGTCGCGGCAGCAGTGGTAGACCCCATGGGGGAACCAAACAGCAGTACGACGTTAAGAAACTGTACGGTAACGGAGGGGGAGAAGGCTGCCGTAGCTCCAGCGGCGGCCGAAGGTTACCGTAGGAACAAGTCTCTGGTAATCCTAACAGGCTCCAAAGCAGCATGCAGGAACTACACACGGGGCAAAATAAGCAAGGAAGCGCTGAGCATCCTCCTCGAAGCAAGGCTTCCAAATAAGACCCTAAGACCCAGGATTTTCTGGATACCGGCACACACCGGGATAAAGGGTAACTCGAGGGTAGAGAGCCTAGTTCGTGAGATCACGAACCGAGCAGGGCAGTCAGAAGCCCTGGAGGACCCCATAACGGTGGAACCAATGTATACAGAAATACTAAACTGTCACAGAGGGTGGAGATTCAAATACCCCCACCCCACACATCATAAACACAGCACGAGGTGGTCTGCTGGCGGAGACTGCAAGCAGGGACTTTCCACAATCTATACATACTACACAAGATGTTCCCTACACAATACAGGAACACATGTCCGTGGTGCGGGGCAACCCCCACACTATACCACATCACATGGGAATGCGAACGAAACAGAGCCTTCCACAAACTAAATAACCCGAGTGCGGAACAATGGGAGGGTCTACTGACCAGCAGCGAGCTCGCGGCCCAAAGGGCACTGGTGCGGCACGCCTGCGAAGCAGCAAGACTCAGCGGTGCCCTGGAATAGCGGCGCCGAACTTGTGAAGAGGCCGAAGTAATGAAGACATCGGCCCACCGCTAAAACCAGAAATTTTTAGAGCAATAAATGTTTTTCTCTCTCTCTCTCTCACCGCAAAGTAGTGTCTTTTTATTTCAGAAACAACTTGGCGTGACTAAATCTCGCAGGCAACTCATAAAATAAAAAAAAAACATATCAAGATCATTGAGTTTGCAAAATTTTGCACGTCTCTGTGTTACGCCTCACGGATTTCTGCCTTTTTAATCCTATCCCCTCCCATGTTTTAACATTCTATAGCATAAAGCTTACATACTTTTGTCAATCTAATCTCCAATATGGAGTACTAGGCGTTTTCATCAACGTGCAGGCATCCTGGCATGTGCAATCGTGTTTTTGCCAATCTAATCTCCAATACGGAGTGCTAGGCGTTTTCATCAACATGCAGGTATCCTGGTATGCGCAATCGTGTTTTTGTCAATCTAATATCTCCAATACGGAGTACTAGGCATTTGCATCAACATGCAGGCATCCTAGCATGCGTAATCGTGTTTTTGCCAATCTAATCTCCAATACGGAGTACTAGGCATTTGCATCAACATGCAGGCATCCTGGCATGCGTAATCGTGTTTTTGTCAATCTAATCTCCAATACGGAGTACTAGGCTTTTTCATCAACATGCAGGCATCCTGGCATGCGCAATCGTGTTTTTGTCAATCTCATCTCCAATACGGAGTACTAGGCGTTTTCATCAACATGCAGGCATCCTGGTATGCGCAATCGTGTTTTTGTCAATCTAATCTCCAATACGGAGTACTAGGCATTTTCATCAACATGCAGGCATCCTGGCATGCGCAATTGTGTTTTTGTCAATCTCATCTCCAATACAGAGTACTAGGCGTTTTCATCAACATGCAGGCATCCTGGTATGCGCAATCGTGTTTTTGTCAATCTAATCTCAATCAATCTCAAAAAAGGGGCAGTGGTGCAGTGGTAAGACTCTCGACTACTGTGCGGGAGTTCCCAGGTTCAATCCCGACCACGACGGCTGCGTTTCGATGGAGGCGAACCGAAGTGGCATCCGTGTGCTGTGCGATGTCAGCGCACGTTAAAAAAAATTGGCTGAAGGCTTAGCTTGGTTAAGCGTGGAAGATTGCGAAAGCAATACCCTTGGCTGCGCCTTGTTCGGCGGCTGCGCCCCGACTACTGCGAGGAGCCGATCTGAATTCGTGCACTTGCGCCCCTCGCGCTCATGTTCGACTCAAATCAACCTCACCTTGCAAAGCGGTCCCATTAAAGAATCTAAGGAAATCAGAGTTCTTGGACACTTTATACACAACTAGAGTCGATGCGACACAATACTCGCCAAGCTCTGGCAGGTGGCGGACCAGGCGGGCCGCATGGTCCGCCGGGTTTCCAACAAGCGCGGTGGGTTACGATGCAAGGACGCCTTGCGGCTGGAGAACGCATTCGTGATCAGTCGAATCTTGTATTCGACTCCCTACCTCCACCTGCAGAAAAAGGAGGAGGATACTCTCGAAGTTATCCTCCGTAAAATCATGAAACGAGCACGGACCTCCCGGTCTCCACCTCTACCAGCCGTCTCATAGTGCTGGGTGGGGTGAATACTTTCAAGGAGCTTCGGGAAGCCCACCTCACCAATCAGTACACGCGCCTAACAAAGACAGAGTCGGGTCGCCGTTTTCTTGCCGGACTTCACATCGAACACACCCAACTGACAGAGGAGAGATGCCGCATCATCGAAAAATGGAGACGCACCCTCCATGTGCGGCCTCTCCCCGCCAACATGTCCAAAGAGGACCATAATGGTCGGCGCTTGTCGCGGGCGGAAGCTTTGGACCGCCATTATGGAAGGAAACCAGGAGTTTTTTATGTGGACGTCTCCGGCACGAGCCCTAGTTGTTGGTACACAGCCGGGGTCATCCACAAGGACAAAAGAGTAAATGGCCTTATGTTCAAGGTCCAGTCACCAACCCACGCAGAAGAGGTTGCCATCGCCCTCGCAGCCTCTGACTCCTCCTCCAAATACATCATAACCGACTCGCGAGGGGCTTCTCGGAACGTCCAGCAAGGGTGGACTGTTCCCCTAGCTTACCGCATTTACCAAAATTGTAGTCGAGATTCTGATCCCGCGTTCCGAACTCTCGTTTAGGCTTCAGGTCACCAAACTCTCCAAGGAAATGAGGCAGCCGATGCCGCCGCCCGCGCGCTCTTTCTCCGGGCATTTCCCACGGGATCCGACGCGGACCAGGATTTTGATTTCAGCCCAATTTACAATTATTATTATTGTTCTCTAAAGCAGGCGACGGACTGTTTCAACTAGACTGATGTGCACCTCATCTAAGAGCTCGTCTGCAGTACGACACAGATTTCACCTGGTTTTAGGGAGCCTGAGCCTATCATCAAGGTCGGAATGCGTTGGCTAGGGAATAGTAGTTTGGATACCCGCCAGCACAGCATGCACCATTTATGTGAAAAACCACCACGACCATTAGCTGTCGGAAAATAAATGCGTTATTTGTATGACAAAGCAGCAGATATTACTCAGCTACCAAATATATATATATACCTACCAAGCTACCAAGAATAAGACTCTTGAGAAAGATCGGTCTCCGATCGAAACGTCGAGTCTAATAAAATGTTTCTTTAAATGAAGCGTACACTTCGCTCTATTATTTTTTAAGCGGCCAAGTACGTTAAATGTTCTCGCATATATATATATATATATATATATATATATATATATATATATATATATATATATATATATATATATATGAAAACGCCTAGTACACCGTATTGGAGATTAGATTGACAAAAACACGATTGCGCATACCAGGATGCCTGCATGTTGATGAAAACGCCTAGTACACCGTATTGGAGATTAGATTGGCAAAAACACGATTGCGCATGCCAGGATGCCTGCACATTGATGAAAACGCCTAGTACTCCGGATTGGAGATTAGATTGACAAAAACACGATTGCGCATGCCAGGATGCCTGCACATTGATGAAAACGCCTAGTACTCCGTATTGGAGATTAGATTGGCAAAAACACGATTGCGCATGCCAGGATGCCTGCACATTGATGAAAACGCCTAGTACTCCGGATTGGAGATTAGATTGACAAAAACACGATTGCGCATGCCAGGATGCCTGCACATTGATGAAAACGCCTAGTACTCCGTATTGGAGATTAGATTGGCAAAAACACGATTGCGCATGCCAGGATGCCTGCACATTGATGAAAACGCCTAGTACTCCGTATTGGAGATTAGATTGGCAAAAACACGATTGCGCATGCCAGGATGCCTGCACATTGATGAAAACGCCTAGTACTCCGTATTGGAGATTAGATTGGCAAAAACACGATTGCGCATGCCAGGATGCCTGCACATTGATGAAAACGCCTAGTACTCCGGATTGGAGATTAGATTGACAAAAACACGATTGCGCATGCCAGGATGCCTGCACATTGATGAAAACGCCTAGTACTCCGTATTGGAGATTAGATTGGCAAAAACACGATTGCGCATGCCAGGATGCCTGCACATTGATGAAAACGCCTAGTACTCCGGATTGGAGATTAGATTGACAAAAGCACGATTGCGCATGCCAGGATGCCTGCATGTTGATTAAAATGCCTAGTATTCTATATACATATATATATATATATATATATATATATATATATATATATATATATATATATATATATATATATATATATATATATATATATATATATATATATATATATATGTATATATTCTTGGTAGCTGAGTAATATCTGCTGCTTTGTCATACAAATCACGCATTTATTTTCCGACAGCTAATGGTCGTGGTGGTTTTTCACAAAAATGGTGCATGCTGTGCTGGCGGGTATCCAAACTACTATTCCCTAACCAACGCATTCCGACCTTGATGATAGGCTCAGCCTCCCTAAAACCAGGTGAAATCTGTGTCGTACTGCAGACGAGCTCTTAGATGAGGGGCACATCAGTCTAGTTGAAACAGTCCGTCGCCTGCTTTAGAGAACAATAATAATAATTGGTTCACTGGAAGGGAAACGCGCAGTACCTGTCATGCTTGCTCCGTGGACGCCTGAACCGCGCCATAAGGAAAGAGACGAATGTGGGAGTGAAAGTGCAAAGAGGGAAAAGGGAGCCGTAGAGGAGATCTGCGGAGTAATTTCGACCGCCTGTTGATTTTATTGCTAAAGCAATACTTCCAGCACTTCGAGCCTTTGGCGTGTCGTGGCGCCTCCATACATGACCTTTCACGTAACCGGGAGACGTCACGCCAGACCGAGAGACGGGGACCCAGCTCGCGCCATCGGATGGTGGCGGTGAGTCCTTACAGGAGCCGCAGCGGTGACGTCGCTCCATTTTCATGTGACCGTGTGACGTCACGCTAGACCGAGAGACGGAGCCACAGCTCGCGCCATCGGGCAGTGGCGGCGAGTCTATACACGGCACTGTGTCGCAGCCGAGAGAGGCCGCTCGCTGTTTGTGACGTCACGCTAGGAGGATAAATGGGGCTGTGGCTGGTGGTGGTGAAAACATTTATTATGTTCCATAGAGGTATATACACTAGGTTGGATGCCTAGACCAGCACTCCATTGGCGTTTGCCGCGGCCCGGGCGCGCTGCGGTAAGAGCTTTTGGGCCTCTAGGGTGCAGCAGCCGGACATGGTCGCCTCCCAGTTCTCTCGGGTGGGGTTGGGGATAGGGGGCAAAGATGGGTTTTTCTGGCAGGCCCACACCATGTGGTAGGTGTCAGACACCTCCCCACAGTGCGAGCACAGAATTGCGGATCAAAATGTTTTAGAGTAGCCGGGCACACCATTGTATTGGTGAGCAGGCGCAGGAGCACCCGCTCGTTAGCCTTCCCAACCCCTTTGCACGGAGTGGGAAGAGTTTTGTGCGTGGATCTGTAATATTCACATATTTCTTTGAATTTGTAAATTGGGCTGAAATCAAAATCCTGGTCCGCGTCGGATCCCGTGGGAAATGCCCGGAGAAAGAGCGCGCGGGCGGCGGCATCGGCTGCCTCATTTCCTTGGAGAGTTTGGTGACCTGAAGCCTAAACGAGAGTTCGGAACGCGGGATCAGAATCTCGACTACAATTTTGGTAAATGCGGTAAGCTAGGGGAACAGTCCACCCTTGCTGGACGTTCCGAGAAGCCCCTCGCGAGTCGGTTATGATGTATTTGGAGGAGGAGTCAGAGGCTGCGAGGGCGATGGCAACCTCTTCTGCGTGGGTTGGTGACTGGACCTTGAACATAAGGCCATTTACTCTTTTGTCCTTGTGGATGACCCCGGCTGTGTACCAACAACTAGGGCTCGTGCCGGAGACGTCCACATAAAAAACTCCTGGTTTCCTTCCATAATGGCGGTCCAAAGCTTCCGCCCGCGACAAGCGCCGACCATTATGGTCCTCTTTGGACATGTTGGCGGGGAGAGGCCGCACATGGAGGGTGCGTCTCCATTTTTCGATGATGCGGCATCTCTCCTCTGTGAGTTGGGTGTGTTCGATGTGAAGTCCGGCAAGAAAACGGCGACCCGACTCTGTCTTTGTTAGGCGCGTGTACTGATTGGTGAGGTGGGCTTCCCGAAGCTCCTTGAAAGTATTCACCCCACCCAGCACTATGAGACGGCTGGTAGAGGTGGAGACCGGGAGGTCCGTGCTCGTTTCATGATTTTACGGAGGATAACTTCGAGAGTATCCTCCTCCTTTTTCTGCAGGTGGAGGTAGGGAGTCGAATACAAGATTCGACTGATCACGAATGCGTTCTCCAGCCGCAAGGCGTCCTTGCATCGTAACCCACCGCGCTTGTTGGAAACCCGGCGGACCATGCGGCCCGCCTGGTCCGCCACCTGCCAGAGCTTGGCGAGTATTGTGTCGCATCGACTCTAGTTGTGTATAAAGTGTCCAAGAACTCTGATTTCCTTAGATTCTTTAATGGGACCGCTTTGCAAGGTGAGGTTGATTTGAGTCGAACATGAGCGCGAGGGGCGCAAGTGCACGAATTCAGATCGGCTCCTCGCAGTAGTCGGGGCGCAGCCGCCGAACAAGGCGCAGCCAAGGGTATTGCTTTCGCAATCTTCCACGCTTAACCAAGCTAAGCCTTCAGCCATTTTTTTTTAACGTGCGCTGACATCGCACAGCACACGGATGCCACTTCGGTTCGCCTCCATCGAAACGCAGCCGTCGTGGTCGGGATTGAACCTGGGAACTCCCGCACAGTAGTCGAGAGTCTTACCACTGCACCACTGCCCCTTTTTTGAGATTGATTGAGATTAGATTGACAAAAACACGATTGCGCATACAGGATGCCTGCATGTTGATGAAAACGCCTAGTACTCCGTATTGGAGATGAGATTGACAAAAACACAATTGCGCATGCCAGGATGCCTGCATGTTGATGAAAATGCCTAGTACCCCGTATTGGAGATGAGATTGACAAAAACACGATTACGCATGCCAGGATGCCTGCATGTTGATGAAAACGCCTAGTACACCATATTGGAGATTAGATTGACAAAAACACGATTGCGCATACCAGGATACCTGCATGTTGATGAAAACGCCTAGTACTCCGTATTGGAGATTAGATTGGCAAAAACACGATTGCGCATGCCAGGATGCCTGCACGTTGATGAAAACGCCTAGTACTCCGTATTGGAGATTAGATTCACAAAAGTATGTAAGCTTTATGCTATCGAATGTTAAAACATGGGAGGGGATAGGAATAAAAGGGCAGAAATCCGTGAGGCGTATCATAGAGACCTGCAAAATTTTGCAAACTCAATGATCTTGATATGATTTTTTTTTATTTTATGAGTTGCCTGCGAGATTTAGTCACGCCAAGTTGTTTCTGAAATAAAAAGCCACTACTTTGCGGTGAGAGAGAGAGAGAAAAAAACATTTATTGCTCTAAAAATTTCTGGTTTTAGCGGTGGGCCGATGTCTTCATTACTTCGGCCTCATCACAAGTTCGGCGCCGCTATTCCAGGGCACCGCTGAGTCTTGCTGCTTCGCAGGCGTGCCGCACCAGTGCCCTTTGGGCCGCGAGCTCGCTGCTGGTCAGTAGACCCTCCCATTGTTCCGCACTCGGGTTATTTAGTTTGTGGAAGGCTCTGTTTCGTTCGCATTCCCATGTGATGTGGTATAGTGTGGGGGTTGCCCCGCACCACGGACATGTGTTCCTGTATTGTGTAGGGAACATCTTGTGTAGTATGTATAGATTGTGGAAAGTCCCTGCTTGCAGTCTCCGCCAGCAGACCACCTCGTGCTGTGTTTATGATGTGTGGGGTGGGGGTATTTGAATCTCCACCCTCTGTGGCAGTTTAGTATTTCTGTATACGTTGGTTCCACCGTTATGGGGTCCTCCAGGGCTTCTGACTGCCCTGCTCGGTTCGTGATCTCGCGAACTAGGCTGTCTACCCTCGGGTAGGCACGGATAGCAAGCTTATGCCACTCTTTTTTGAACGTAGACAACAGTGCCTCGCAATATCCCACAGGATACCGGCACACACCCTCCTTTATCCCGGTGTGTGCCGGTATCCAGAAAATCCTGTGTCTTAGGGTCTTATTTGGAAGCCTTGCTTCGAGGAGGATGCTCAGCGCTTCCTTGCTTATTTTGCCCCGTGTGTAGTTCCTGCATGCTGCTTTGGAGCCTGTTAGGATTACCAGAGACTTGTTCCTACGGTAACCTTCGGCCGCCGCTAGAGCTACGGCAGCCTTCTCCCCCTCCGTTACCGTACAGTTTCTTAACGTCGTACTGCTGTTTGGTTCCCCCATGTGGTCTACCACTGCTGCCGCGACTCTGAACTTTCTGGTCCTGCGGTCCCATGGGTATAGGGCCGCGTCTGTGTATACTGTATTTTCCATTGTGGCTAGGTTGCGCTGCACATAGTCTGCCCTGGCCTGCCTTCTAGCGGCGTGGAGGTTGGGATCCATGTTTCTCGGCAGGGGGCTGACATCCAGTGCGGCGAAGCTTTCCGCATTCCTGGCGACTGGCGTTGAAAGGTTTAAGCTCCAGTTGTCTGTCTAGTTTCGATCCGTCCAGCCTTTCTTGCTATTGACAAACAAGGGTTCTATCCGTTTGTTTACGACTTTCTGCTTGCGGCAGGCTTTTATTACGTTCACAGTGCTTCCTATCCTACATTGCATTGGTATCAGAACAGGCACGATTGCAGATGGTAGGCTTTGTTTTTCCCGGAGGTAGTTTCCACGAAGGTAAGTTCTACAACGAGTAAGAATAGTCTTTAATGGGAAGTTCTTTGTTCATGAGGAGGTTTAGAGAATCGAGGAGCTCTAAACCTTTTATTAGCAGTAAAAACAGTAAATGGTAAATTCCGCGCATGCTCTCGCGTTGTTCTGTTTTCAAATTTCTTTTTCCGGCAGACCATTTAGGTGTGGGGCAGCTGTGGGATATTGCGAGGCACTGTTGTCTACGTTCAAAAAAGAGTGGCATAAGCTTGCTATCCGTGCCAGAGAGAGAGAGAGAAACATTTTTTATGAGCAGGCGTGAAATATTCAGCCCTAGGTGGGCAGCTTCCTCAGTCGAGGAATTCGTGGACCCGAGCCATTTTTCGAATCCGGCTGACCAGACTACGCTGATCCACCAGGCTGGGACTTGACAGCAGAGCCTCCCACTGCTCTTCGGTTATGGCCATGGTGGTTATAGTGCCAAAATGTTTTTTTCTTTTGGTTATACGACATTGAAGAGTTATCTGACATCGACAACAAGTGCACTGGTTTTCTAAGCATTGTGACGCCACATCTTATAAGTCGCCCCACGTCATCTTCGCAATACGATATGGTTGTCATCTTAAGCGTTTTGGCCTGGAATAGCAGACTCCATCCGGAAAAGCCTTCTGCGTGGCTAACAATAATGTTGTATTCCGGCAAAAACGGCTTGAGAGTGGCTGTCTCTTCATCGGACGACAACATTGTGTCCTGGAGTGGTGCTACAGACACGCCCCAAATGATTATATCCACTGAGAATGAATAGGTAAATCTGACATCGAATACAAAAGGATTGGGTTTCTAAATATTTGCGAGGTAGCTGTCATATTGTAAGATCTTTCACGAATGTAGTAATAAAAATTCTATAAGTTCCCGACCCGCACCAACTAATTCATTCTGCAGTTTGCTTTGCGCACATATAAAACGAATAATGATGAATGCCACAGAAAACCAAAGGGAAGCGTTTTAACACATTAGTGACGCAGCTGTGCAATGTATTTAGCCAATGTTCTTAGCATATGGGTATGAATCACGAGCGATAGCAATGCGTTTCAAAATTTTGCTTCCTAAGTTGTGCCTGGGCTCAGAATTGGTAATTTTGACCACCAGGGGATCTTTAACGTGCGTTGACATCGCACAGCACAGGGACGCCTCTTCTTTTCGCCTTCATCGAAACGCAGCCGCCGCGGTGGGCATCGCTGAACATATTTGCTCCCAGTTTAACAAGTACACACGAAAAAAGGAACAACCTTCAATGTCATCGTTCCATCTTTCGAGAATAAACCTATATGAAGATAACGAAATTACTAAGAATTAATCTGAAGAAAAAGGTTTCATTCAAACAAGCTCCTTTATTTCCGCACCAGTTCTTTGCCGCATCCTTCAATCATGGCATGTTTTGAGGAATCGCGTCCTAGAGCAAAAGGAATATTGTTCGGCTGTTTTATTTACGGTTTTGGGCTTCAAAGTACGCCATTTCTGACGCAGTGCGTCTCAACCTCGCATTCGATGCTAAAGTTAGTGTCGTCAAGAATCGAGCATGCGCTTTCACCTTCTATGTGGCGCGTATCGCGAGAATCCCGCGTCGGGTGGTGAACAGACTCGCGTTCCTTATAGGGACTTTTGTTTGGGATGGCAGGACAGCTCTAGTCGCCCGTCACATCCTACATCATCCGAGGAGCAGGGGAGGCCTTGGCCTGCCGTGCATCCCGACAGTGGCTCGAGTACTCGCGTTAAGTCTGGTAGAGAGGCTATTAGATGGCGAGTCTTACCCTGGTCGCTCGCTCATCCTGTACTGGATGAGCACGGCGCGTCGTGTACTTACACCCGAACAATACCTCATTCTATAGACGGACAGACCTCTGCCTTTTTACCGCGAGGTTGCCGAGATGAAGTCCACTCTCGATGCAGACCTGTCAGATGTTAATGTAGGTGATCTACCAGCCATACGCATCAGCTAATTAGTAGCCGTTCGCAGGCTTTCAGCTGATGAGCAATGACAGTCCGCTGCGCCCAAATGGCGAGCGTGGGCAGCTTGTCGGCTGCCAAATGAAGTGCGAGATTTTGACTGACTTAGGCGCAGGGACGTGCTCCCCACGAGACACCGCCTTGCCAGATGGGGTATTGTACCCAATGACCAGTGTGCCAGCTGTGGTGCTCCCGAGAGCCTCGCGCATGTTTTATTGCGAAGCAATACCACTTTAGCTATCACCTCAGCCCGTGCCATGACGCGGCCGCATAGCCACGCTTGACCTTTCGCGTGACCTCGTTGCGTGACGTCATATCATCTGTGTAAAAACGGGGCCCCATCTCACGCCGTTGCCTTGCTGGGCGCATAGCCACGGCCGCCGCCTGATTCCCGCTCCTCTCCACAGGTGCGCTGCGCGCTATGTGACGTCATACCATCTGTGTGAAAATGGGGCCCCATAACCCGCCGTCGCCTTGCGCGGCGCATAGCATAGCCACGGCCGCGGCCTGACTCCCGCTCCTCTCACCAGGGGCACTGCGCGCTAAGTGACGTCATACCATCTGCATAACAACGGGGCCCCATCTCATACTATGGCCTTCCCTGATGGGGCTGGTACAGGTGGGTCACTGCCGCTTGCGGCGGGGTCTAGCCTGGCACCGAATTTTTATCTGTTGTAGGCCGTCATTGCATACGCCACCGCTGGTGGCGGACGACGGCTGTTGTTGCGGCGCGCGTCTTTCTTTCCCTATTCCTTTTCTTTCTTCTCTATTGGGTCTTGAATATTTGGGGCTGGGATTTAAAAAATTTCTATGCAAAATCTACTGCCCCATTCGAGGTGAAATAACGTTCACAAAGTAGCAAAATATAGTCTACGTTATCTGATAAGTGATTTAACATGGTACTTGCCTAGATTTCCCGAAATCGAGAAAAAACTGCTCTCGGTGGCGTGCACAATTTTCTAAAAAGAGTCGAAAAGCTATTTTGACATGATACGTCATCTTTCGAGCGATGAGATAAGCTCCATCCCGGCCGTTGGTGCGCTTGCCTCGCTGCCCGACAGATGACGCACCATGTCAAAATAGCTTTTCGACTCTCTTTTGCGAAAATTGTGCACGCCGCCGAGGGCAGTTTTTTCTCGATTTCGGAAAATCTAGGCAGGTACCGATGTTGAATCACTTATCAGATAACGTAGACATATTTTGCTACTTTGTGAACGTTATTTCAGCTCGAATGGGGTAGTAGATTTTGCATAAGAATGTTTTAAATCCCAGCCCCCAAATATTCAAGACCCTTATATTCTCTTCTGTCTGCACGAGGCAGCGGAGGTGGCTCAGCTACAGAGCCAGTAGCAGGCCCGTGCACTTTCTTTTCCTTCTTCCTACAGGCACAACAACAACCGTCACATTGCGCGGCGCATAGCCACGGCCGCGGCTTGACTCCCGCTCTTCTCGTCAAATCCATGAGATGCCGCCTACGCTTCGGTAGGTTGCATAGAGAAAGCATCAGCGAGCTACGGAGACAGAAGAAGAAGGAGAAGAACGGCTTTCCAAGCGACGAGCTCAAGATGCAGCCAGGCGAAAAAAACGCTCAGCGTCTTCGGCAGCAGAATCAACGGCAGAAGCAAGTGAAGTTTGGCCGACAGTGTGGAAAGTGCATCTCGTTCCTGCACTACTAGTTGGGAACGCCGGAACGCAGCCAAACGGGAGCGACGTGCCCAAGAAACTCCGGAACAGCGGCAGCAGCGACTCGAGAAGGAACGTGCGTATCGAGAGAGGCAGAATGAAAAGCGAAGAAAACCGCATGCTGAAGAAACACCCGAGCAACGAGAGGAACGTTTGAAGAAAACACGAGAGAAATCTCTCACCCAAGCTACCCGGACTCAAACCGATGAAAGCGTCGTGGCACAGCGCCGTGAAGAACATGTGTGTGTCGTCATTCTTGTCTGTGCATGTTTACCCATTGCCAAACATAGCAGAAACATAGCACAGCCAAGAGTACCATACTAGCATAAGCATAACCAGAGCATCACCGCAAGAGGCACAAGAGCAGAACCCACGTATTGCTTCGCAATTACCAGGCTTAACCAAGCTAAGCCACAGCCAGTTTTTTTCGAATGTATAGTTGCGAGAACAATGTCACGGCTCGCATATAGGATGTTTAACGTCCGCATGAGCCCCGGCATCAGGCGCCGGCGCAACCCTTTTGAACATTTTGTGTTCACTGTGGTTCTGTTTGTGTTGTGGCGTCGCAGGTGCTTCGCTGAGGCCGAACTCCAGCCCGAGCAATGTACCCAGCCTTGCAGAGGGTGCGCCTCGTCATCTGGAAGTGTCTGTCTGGACAGTTAGAAACTGTCGGCGAGACGCGGTTTCTGCGGCGCTGGCACACGCGCTTCTATGTTGTACGAGGCAGCAGACTTGAGATGCCTGTCGTCCTTTATTAGAACCCTCCTCGTTTATACTCTTTTCCCCTCTATGGGGAATCATGTTATTTTTAGTTTATTATGCATATGTAGCCTAGAGTGTTTTGTATAGTGCTTTGTTTTGCGAGTAATGTGCGTTTATTTGTATGTTTGCATGTACCCAATAAATAGTGTGTGTGTGTGTGCTGTATTGAGTGTTATCAAGTGTCGTGTGATGTTTGCTTCTGAACGTCCCTCACCCTCTCCTTTTTTTTCCCTTTTTTGGGAACGATGTTGAAGTCTTAACACGTGCATAATGTGTGCTTTCTAGCTTCGCATTAGTGGCGACCCTTTTCAAGTGCCCGAGGGTTTGCATCGCGTAACTTTCTTTTTTTCAGGACCTCTCCGTTATGGCCGTGGGATTGAATGACCATCCCCAAAATCCTGATCTGATCGACTTTTGGCACCGGTTTGCCTTCCACCTAAATATGAAACTCCCCGATATATTCTTGCAGCGAAGGTACTTTCGGTTATACACTAACTCCGATTTCTGCGGGGAGCGTGAAAGTTCCCTTTCTGCCGCGTAATCGATAATGATGTCGGTCGCTGCCTGCAGGCGTTCCTCCGTACACGCATCGCTCTCCTGGTTATTACAGAGGTTGATATCGTCCGCATACATGCTAAAATTTAGCCCCTGATTTGGTTAAGTTTACCCAGGAGGCATCTCATCGCCATGTTTAATAGGAAAGACGATAACACTGAGCTCTGCGGCGTGCCTTTGTTTCCTAAATCTATCGTGGGAGATTCTAAACTTTGAAATTTCATGCAGGCTTCTCTGCCCGATAAAAAGTATTTTATGTAGTTGTACATTCGCTCCCCTACTCCGAGCACTTCGAGCCCTTCGAGGATAGCCTCGTGTCTTACATTGTCAAAGGCCTTGGTGAGGGCTGTGCCCAGGATCACTTTGGCGTCTTTCGATCGCGAGTCTATGATATCATGTTTTAGTCAGAGCATTACGTCCTGCGCGTGCACAAATGTGGTCGGAAACCGACCATCTCGTGCGGCCACAGGTCGTTTTGCTCCATGAAGCCACTTAATCTCGTCTGGACTACGTGTTCCAGCAACTTGCTTACGCACGAAGTTACTTAAATTGGTCTCATATTTTCCAATTGCGAGGGTTTTCCCGATTTGGGTATTAGTATTATGTTTGCCGTTTTCCACTGATCTGGCAACTAGCTCGTTTCCCAAACTTTTCCAATGAATTCCGTTAGTAGACTAATAGAGTCATCGTCCAGATTCCTTAGCATTTTATTGGTGATCCCATCGGGGCCTGGGGCTGAATTAGTTTGCAGTCTTACAATTTACGCCCTCACCCCTGCCTCCGTGATGGGGGCGCCAAGCGCCTCGTTGGGTGCGCTACCGTAGCTCGGGAGGGGGGAACGCTTGTTGTCTGCAACGTACCTTTTACTAACTTATTCATAAACGCCACGTCGTCTCCTTCAAAGGGGTGTCTGACTATTGCCAATGTTATTGCAGACTGAGTTTTTGAGTTTGTTGGATCCAGCAAATACCGGAGCACACCCCACGTCTTCAAAATATTCATACCACACTCCATTTCGTCGCATCTGCTGAACCAGTTTTATTCGCACAATTTGATCGCATAGCTTTCGCCAACCCATGGACTAAGCGGAAAGCCACCGGAGACCGGAAAAACGTAAGCTTCAAAGCAGGCCTTTCAGGCTAAACCTAAGAAAAATAAGAAACACACGGAAGTCGAAAATCGTAAAAACGAAATTGAGGAGATTAAGGGTGAATAAAAAGCTAAACGAAAAATCAACATTCGAAACAGCAGACGTAAAAGCAAGCACCTCCCATTCCCCCGAAGCAGCTGCCGCCAGCTCAGCCAGTCGCCCCACCACTAGCGGCGCCACCGGGTGAAGGGGACGAGCAAATGTTGACTGAGGCGTCGGTGAAACACAACATTATGGAGGGAGACCCGTTCTAAGCACTCGAAAATAGGCTTGACGAAAAATTGAATTGATTCATGTGTCAAATGACCCAATTATTGAACCAAATACAAAGCCAGGTACAGGCACTTGCAGGGGAAGTGCAAGGAGTTTGAACCGAGCTCATAGCCGTCAAGACGTGGCAGCAGAATGTGGAGCAAACCCTTGCGCACCTGCAAAATGGACAGCCGCGTAAATAAAAACCAAGCATGGCAGTGAAACTGTCGCGGCTTCCAGCGCAAGAGAGCGCTACTGCAGCAATACCTTCCACTCATAACTGAGACCCCTCTAGCAGGCAATCCCCCTTCAGGAAACAGAAAAAGGAGCCAAACTGATGGCACACCTGGCGTCCAATAGCGATAAAGGTGAGATATCGACAGCGGCGACCTTTGTCAAGCGCCACGTAGCGGTGATAGGAAACGATTTGAATTCGAGAGATATTGAGAACGTATTTCTCGAGATATTAACGAGCAGAAAGAAGGATCCCTGTAAACGCCTTGTTAACATTTATAGCTCACCCAAGCAAAAGAAAATTAGATATAGGACCCTGTTGCGTAAAGCCGTCAAGGTGGCTGGGAATAATCCCTTGCTGATCGTCGATGACTTTTAATGCAAAAGCATTACTTCGCTATGTTCACAGATTTCTGTCCACAGGCCCTGTCCGCAGACTATGTCCGCCGAGCGTGACCGCAAAATCGTGTCCGCAGCTGTTACAAGTAATTGAGAAGTCATAGAGGTTAGTGAGTGGTTTTGCTGCAGAAAAAATAATTAGGCCAATAAGTTGATTGGGTTTTTAAATAGAATAACTGGTACAAGCGAAAGAAAAGGCGCTAAATCTGCCACACTTCTTCTGTGGGCACCTGAATCGTGCCGTAAGGGAAGGGAGGAGGATGGGAGTGAAAGCAGACAGAGAAAAAGGGGGGTTGTAGCGGATATGACGTCAAGAATATGACGTCACGCAACCGGACGTCCAGCCGAAGAAAGGGCATAGGAAGGGATTGGCGAGCAGTTGAAAGTACCAGAACAAACGGTAAACAAGAAGTGAATTAAGCAACTATAAAAACCAGATGCAACCAACAGCAGCATCCGTGCTTTCGAATTACTTCAATGCAGATTCTGCAGGGCTCTTTAGTTTTCTGTCGACTTTTGCGCGGTAGTCGGAGCGCTGTCATACGCTTTGCGTAGCAGAGCATCCGCTCGTTGCATTAAGGCGAAAGCCTTGAACGCCTCATCGTAGTCGACAGGAGTTTGTCATCAGAGGTATCACACATTCGAGAGCGAGAGTTAAAAAAATTATTAAAACTTGCTCCATCGAGAATCGAACCTCAACACTTCGATCCATCGCCAGGCGCTTTAGCACTATAGCGCCACATCCAGGATTGTGAAACGCTTTTCATATCCCCTCGCCTACCGTGAGGATGATAACGGGATTTCGCAAATGACAGATACTGCGCCTTCCCTTTTCTGTAAACCAATTATAGAGCGCCGGTGAACTTTGATATGTTCAATCAAATGGTGGTTGTGTTCGACAAGGAGTGCGCAATGTACCGTCACGACATGTCACGACGTTCGATCCAGGCGTCCGTGTGGCGCATTTCATTTGCCGCTTCCTCGAACGCCGCACCACAAAGCAAACAGAAGCAGATCCATTTGTCTAGGAGGCCTTAGTACAGCAGGCATCAGCGGCGTGGAAAATTAATTTTAAGGATAGAAAAGGCGCAGTATCTATCACAATTCTTCGCAGACAGATCTACCACGCCGTAAAGGAAGGGAGGAAGGTGGGAGAGAAAGAAGAGAGGGAGATAGAGGTTTATTAGTGAAGGGCTACGGTCCACAGCGATATAATGGCTTTCGCCTCATCGCACTTTAGTGGTCCAAAGTGCACTGTGAAATTTTTTTGCTGATGTCTCACGCCCGCCTTAAAATATATTGCATTTGGAAGTAACAGCCATTTACTGAGGACCACTGTAATAATAATTTTAATAATAGCAATATTATTGGTTCTCAGGAATGAAAGGCGCAGTATCTGCCACACTTGTTCTGTGGACACCTGTACCACATCCTAAAGAAAAGGAGGAAGGTTGGAATGAAAGGGGAAAGAGAGGAAGTGGAGTCGTAGTGGAGGGCTATGGAGTGATTTCGACCACCTGGGGATTTTTAACGAGCGCCGACATCGTACAGCACGACAACTGCTCGCGGAGAGACGTGACGGCCAATGCCCGAACACAACCAAGCAAACACGAAAAATCCTCCATTCTTTAATTCCACTTTGTAAAATTTAAGGGTTATATATAATGACAAGAATAAACACCAACGCGGATGGAGATAAAAAAGAACAATTATTTTACCGAAAGTCTGCATTCAAACCATCTCCTTATTTACGCAGCCGATTCCTTGCTAGGTCTTATAACCGTTGCGTGTTTTCAGGAGTGTCCTTCTGGCGTTTCGAAGTAGTGCAGCGCACCATAAGCGCTTCGGTTGTTTAGTTGCGCCTAAGGCTTAAAGGTCCAGGTTATTCAATGAACCGGTCAGAGGTATTTCAAAGGTGCATCGGCTGACCATTTACTCCGGATGCACGGGCAGAATCATGCATTCCGTTCGGCTTCTCAAAGCAGAAGTGCTCGGGGCAATCAATCAATAAACTGACCAGAGATGTTTTTCTAATTGCGCTGAAGGCATAAAGGCTCAGGTTATTCAATGAACCGGTCAGAGGTATTTCAAAGGTGCATCGGCTGACCATTTACTCCGGACGCACGGGCAGAATCATGCATTCCGTTCGGCTTCTCAAAGCAGAAGTGCTCGGGGCAATCAATCAATAAACTGACCAGAGATGTTTTTCTAATTGCGCTGAAGGCATAAAGGCTCAGGTTATTCAATGAACCGGTCAGAGGTATTTCAAAGGTGCATCGGCTGACCATTTACTCCGGACGCACGGGCAGAATCATGCATTCCGTTCGGCTTCTCAAAGCAGAAGTGCTCGGGGCAATCAATCAATAAACTGACCAGAGATGTTTTTCTAATTGCGCTGAAGGCATAAAGGCTCAGGTTATTCAATGAACCGGTCAGAGGTATTTCAAAGGTGCATCGGCTGACCATTTACTCCGGACGCACGGGCAGAATCATGCATTCCGTTCGGCTTCTCAAAGCAGAAGTGTTCGGGGCAATCAATCAATAAACTGACCAGAGATGTTTTTCTAATTGCGCTGAAGGCATAAAGGCTCAGGTTATTCAATGAACCGGTCAGAGGTATTTCAAAGGTGCATCGGCTGACCATTTACTCCGGACGCACGGGCAGAATCATGCATTCCGTTCGGCTTCTCAAAGCAGAAGTGCTCGGGGCAATCAATCAATAAACTGACCAGAGATGTTTTTCTAATTGCGCTGAAGGCATAAAGGCTCAGGTTATTCAATGAACCGGTCAGAGGTATTTCAAAGGTGCATCGGCTGACCATTTACTCCGGATGCACGGGCAGAATCATGCATTCCGTTCGGCTTCTCAAAGCAGAAGTGCTCGGGGCAATCAATCAATAAACTGACCAGAGATGTTTTTCTAATTGCGCTGAAGGCATAAAGGCTCAGGTTATTCAATGAACCGGTCAGAGGTATTTCAAAGGTGCATCGGCTGACCATTTACTCCGGACGCACGGGCAGAATCATGCATTCCGTTCGGCTTCTCAAAGCAGAAGTGCTCGGGGCAATCAATCAATAAACTGACCAGAGATGTTTTTCTAGTTGCGCTGAAGGCATAAAGGCTCAGGTTATTCAATGAACCGGTCAGAGGTATTTCAAAGGTGCATCGGCTGACCGTTTACTCCGGACGCACGGGCAGAATCATGCATTCCGTTCGGCTTCTCCGCCCCCTCGACGGCGATGATGTGAAAGCAGAAGCGCTCGGGGCAATCAATCAATAAACCGACCAGACATGTTTTTTCAGGAGTGTCATCCTGTCGTTTAGACGTTGTGCTGCGTACCGCAGGCACTCCGCTCCGCTATCGCCGCTTCTTGAAGGCATACAAGCTCAGGGTAATCAATGAACCCATCAGAGTTATTTCAAAAGTGCATCGGCTGATTATTTGCTCTACATTAAAAATATGGCCTCTCAATAATTTCCTGACGTACCGGCAGACTCTTGCACTTCGTTCGGTTTCTCCGCCGTATAGACGGTGTTCTTAAAGCGAAAGTAGAAGAGCTCGGGGTAATCAATAAAGCGACCAGAGTTATGTGTTTTCAGGAGTGTCGTCCTGACGCTTAGAGGTAGCGCTGCGCACCACAGGCACTCCGTTTGGCTACCTCCTCCTTTTGCTTAACGGTATTTATTGCCTCAGGGCATCAGTAGGGTATGAGATGCAGGATGAATAAATGAATGGAAAAAGGTTGGCTGACTTTAGGAAGTCCAGGATTGAGCGACGATCAGGTCCCTGCGTCCGCGATATATAGGCAGGATTGGTTGCTGAACGGCCACCTATCGTCAGGTGCCGGATTAATGTCGGTTTAAGTGCTTGGAAGTCACACAAGTGGTGAATGTTGGTTTCAACATTTTCGTATTTACAGATCGGGCACACTGGGCGGGGATAGGTGTCTGAAGTGAGACCATGTCCTAGTGACAGCTGGTATGAGGGCAACACTGACCCGGATCCTCCTAAGCGCAACCTCCTCTGCACGGGTGAGACCTTGGGGAAGAATACCGCACATTGAGGAATAAGTGCATGTTTGCGGCGCAGGAGGGGTTCCTTTCTTGATAAGAGAAGGGTAGCGTCATCAACTTCAAGATGGTGGTGGTGGTAAAAATAAATAATGAAAATGGTCAAGAGGTTGTAGCGGCGGTCGGAGTCCTCAGTCCGGAACCCCATTGGCACAGGCTGCTGTCCACGCTCTTTCGACTAGTTCTTTTTGACCCCTTGCGTCCGAGCTGGACAGAGCTGCCTCCCATCCCTCCTGCGTTGGCTGTTTATTAACAGTGATAGTCCACTTCAAGGAGCCGTGAAATTGATGCGTCTTGGTTCACGAGGCGGGTCGGTAAATCTGCTTGACTTTGGGAAGGCAGCAGGTCCCGTGGGAACCACTCAATGCGTACTGACTGCTAGATGCGCGCCGCAAGCTCGTGGATGTCTTGGCATATTTTTGGGCAATGACTGACACGTCGGGTTGTCCTCAACTTAAGTAGAGCTCTCTTGGTTAGCCTCCACGTTTCAGCCCTATAGGTGAGTACAGGTAAGATGCAACTGTTGTATACTTTCCTCTTGAGCGATATCGGTAAGCTGCTAGTCATAATCTACCAGTGAGTGCTTGCCAAATGCGTACCATCCCAATGTTATTCTTCTTGTTATTTCCTTTTCATGGTCCGGCTCTGCGGTTACTAAATGTCCTAAGTAGACATATTCGCCTACTACTTCCAGTACTTCGCTACCTAATATAAACTGCTGTTCCTTCCCGAGGCTGTTGAACATTACCTTAGTCTTCTGCATATTCCTTTTCAAGCCTACCTTTCTACTTTTCCTGTCTAGGTCATCAATCATTATTTGCAGTTCATCCCCCGACTGCTTAGCAAGGCAATGTCATCAGCAAATCGCTTACTTAAGTTGAGGACAACCCAGAGGGCTCTGGAACGAAAAATGGTAGGGGTAACATTAAGAGAAGCGTGCAGAGTGGGTCAGAGAAATAACTCAAGTTACCGACATTCTGGTGGAAATTAAGAAGAAGAAATGGACATGGGCAGGTCATGTAGTGCGAAGAGAGGATAACCGATGTTCGCTTAGGGTAACAAACTGGATTCCAAGGGAAGGAAAGCGTAGCAGGGGGCGGCAGAAAGTTAGGTGGGCGGATGAGATTAAGAAGTTCGCAGGGGTCAAGTGGAAGCAGCTAGCACAGAACCGGGTTAAGTGGAGAAATATGGGAGAGGCCTTTGCCCTGCAGTGGGTATAGTCAGGCTGATGATGATGATGATGACATGTCGGAGCAAACTAACTGCCTGAAATGCGTCAGTGCGGATGAAAAGACTGTCTTCAGGCAGCATGGTTATGCTAGCCACGGAGCAAAGTGCCTCTTGAACTGCCACGAGCTCAACACAGAAAGATGTAAGTGGTTCCGAAAGTTGAAACGTAGTGGTCTGATTCAGGCTACGTCTGGGTGGACATTAGATTGATGGTTTTGCGTCAGAGCATTGTAGTCTTGCATCCACGTACCCTACAATGGACCCTTGAGGCAGGTGAGTATCTTGCTCATCAAATCTCTGGCGAAGCGACGATGCCGAGTTGGCAGACGTTGGTCTCCGGATATCAGTTGGCTTGTTATCTCTTAAATAAACTAATGCTTAGGGAGGGCAAACTGGCGCAGGTGGCTGAACAATAACGTGTGACGTTACATACACCCTCAGCGCTTGCGTGGAATGTGATAAAGTGGCCTTAAGTCTGCGAGAATCACGGCGCTGCTGCACCAGCTCATCGATGGTATTCAGCTGCGCATTCTCCTGTAACTCTACGGCCGGCGTTAATCGTTGAAGGCATGTTATGATCCTCATAGCTGCTCGGTTTACGGCTTCAAGGCGATCACATTGTGCTCTTGTAAGATGCTGGAACTGGGCTTGATAAACAGTACGTGGCTGCAGAACCGCCCTCACTAAATGGCATGCAACAGACGAGCCAGCACCAACCGTTTCAGGCGCAATTCTTGTTATCAAACTAATAGTCTGAATTTCTTGCTTTTTTGCCTGAGAAAGCTAAGCAGTCGCTGATCTTGATTGGTGAATTGTTAGGCCCAGAATTTTCATGCTGGAACTTTCTTGTAGTGGGGTGCCTGATAGAGAGAGACGAATTTGATTTGAAATACATTTACGGCGACCCCAGCGGTTGGCGACAGACTTGTATGTTGTTTTACACCCAGAAAGCTGAAGACCAATGGAGGAAGCCAAATCAGAGGTTATGTATAATGCTCATTTAAGGGCAGCCTCCTGAGTGAACAGATCATGGTGAGTGCTCCATACCGTGATGTTATCTACGTATTGCAAACACTTGATTTTAAGGATATCATATAAGCGCCATGGCAATAGCATTTAAGGTAATGTTGAACAACATCGGAGAGATTACTGCTTCCTGGGGCACGCCGCGTAGTGAAACGTATGAACCAACTGTGTCAGCACTGAGGTGTATTGCAACGTTTCGTCCTCCAAAAAATGATGACACAAACCTGCGTACTCTCGGAGGGTTGGTTTGGTTGGTCTGTGGCGTTTAACATCCCAAAGCGACTCAGGCTATGAGAGACGCCGTAGTGGAGGACTCCGAAAATTTCGACCACCAGGGGTTCTTTAACGTGCCCTGACATCGTTAAAGAAACCCAGAGATGAAACATGTCAATGACATTCAGGATTGCAGCACGACTGACGTTGTCATATACTTTTTCAACGTGCATTGCTAATATGGTACGTAAATTGCAGCTGCGGGTACATGATGGAACTGCTGATGCCAAGACCGCCAACCCGTCCTCTGTACCTATGTATGGACAAAATCCAGTTTGAGCGGGATGATATAAACCATGCTGTTCAAGCCACCTAGAAAGCCGTGTGACTAGCATTTTCTTTGAAAGCTTACAAGGCGTTGATCTTAAGGAGATTGGTCGTAAGTTGCGAGGTCTGTTGAAGGCTTTCCATGTTTGAGAATAGGGATCACGACAGCGGTTTTCCAGCTCTCAGGTACGACACCATCCAGCCATACTTTGTTTATGGTGTCTAGTAGTGGAAGGCGTGCAGCAGTACTTAGGTTTTTGTAAACGTCATGCTCAATTTTGTCCAGGCCGGGCACAGTTTTCACTTTGCATATTCAATTGCAGCCGGCAGCTCAGGCATCGAAAAAGGGCTCACAATTCTCTGCGTCGGCAGCAGATGGTAGTTGCCATGCATCTGAAGGGATACCTGTCAAATTAAAATTTGCAGCTGAAGGAGGCAATGTATCGTATTTTGGGAAATATTTTCGTTCTGCTTCTTTGACGAAATCGCCCGGCGACAAATTAGCCGCAAAGCATGGTGTTGCCGCTGCGTCAGTAGAACTATTACCGCGTTCCATTGCACGAAACGTTCGCCAGAGGCATTCGAGGATTTAGCAGACAATTGTTCACACCATGCATGCCACTTCGGTCGCGAGAGATCGCGTTCGTATCTCCAAGCCTTTGCTATAAGATAATGCAGTCGTTTACGTGCCTGCACTGAAGTAGGATATCGGGTAGCAGCCAGCTTAGTTTGACCGCTGGCAACCCACAAGTAAAGCAAGCCGAGATCTGGTGCCGGTCGACCTACATCACTCCAGGTAGTATTCGTAGCGCTGTTTAGTGCTCTCTGTATGTGGTCAATAAGGAGTGAAGACGAATCTGAAGACATACTGTAGAGACATGTGCGAAAGCTGTCCCAGATGAACACAAAACATTTGCGGCGTAAAGGGCGGAGCCGGAAAGGAAGGAACCTGATGATGAGAGGGTGGTGGTCACTTCCCCATCAGTCTGGCTCCGTCTGCCATGAAGGAGTTCCCGCGCCCAACCACCATGTCAAGTCTGGACCATAGGCAGCACTACGTATGGGTTGCACAGGCAGTGTTGCTGTTCCAGGGAGATTAAGAACAAAAAGGGCATCAGTGAAGGCGTCCCGCACACGCCTACAGCGAGGGCTTGCACTGGGATACCCCCAATCCGACTGAGGGGCGTTGAATTACCCACAATTACCAATTTGGTGCATGTTTTGTGTCCTTAAGAAAAGAATGGCAAGATTACATTATTGTTTACTCCACCCTCCACTGTGGGTTCAATGCATTGGTTGATGTGAAAAAATTGATTCAATTTGTTTTCAATAGGTACCAGAAGGAGCGTTCACTAACATGAAATAACATCAAATACTATGGAAAATCTTTTGCACATGCCAGCAACAGGCATGTTCTAGTACAGATTACTGTCGAGCGTGACGCTTAGTATTCTCTGCGAGCCTACTATTGTAACGTTTTGGCCCTGATTGGTGTCAGCACGATCAAACGTTTTTTTCCTGTAAAATAATTAGTGTTTTCGGCGAACAATTCATATTAAGTTCGTTTGATTGCAACCACCACAATAATATGAACAGGAAGGCTTCACGAAGCGATCCTGATGGCCGATGTAACATCTTTTGCGGTATTGTCAATCTTCGTTGGTGCTCTTAAAAGGTACGGAAGCTTCTTAAGATACAGCGAAACCAAATCCATGCCAACTCGAATACCTATTTTCTTTAGTCGGTGTGATACATGTTGTATGTAGGGAGCAGAAAAAACTTTTTTTGGAGAGTTATAGTTTTGACGGAAGTTCTATAGGGCAAGTTAAGCATGGGTGTAAGGCACCTTGCTTCAGACACCAAGACAGACAGGATAACCAGCGCAGGATAAACCATTTGTTTTTTGGTAAAACTGGAAGTAATGGCATGTGCAAATGCTTTGACAAAATGTCAAATCCTGGGTGAATTGGCCGAACTAAGGAAAAGCATCAGCCAAAAGCATCAGGTATACCAAAACCGGTATGAAACTGATATAGTATTTTCCAATAAAGAAATGCTTCGCTGTACGTACTCTTAATAAAAAATAAATTCGAGGGTCGGCGGTATCCCGCCTGGCGAGGCAAGTTCATACCAACGTATCAAAAGTACCCTCACCAAATGGTTAAAAAGGTGAAGAAAAAGAAAGCAAAAAGATTGAGATTTCGGCGCCCGTACGCGCGCCGTGATTACAGCGAGTCGAAAGACCGGTACGTTATCTATTTAGGGGCGCGTTTTTAAAGGAATCCATGTATATCTCCCGGAAGATTGCCCCGTTTCCGCTTTATCATAAGTGACTTGTTTATAGCCTCCCATACAACTGCCTGTTAAAAGGCGGGAAAGGTACATAACGAATGATAATGAGGAAGTGGTGTTCGTAACACAATGCGGAATGTTTGCGGAAAATGTGCTCGGACTGATACAGTTTCACTTGCATTTCACTTTCGTCGGTTGGGAAGCCAAATTATAAACGCTGAGATCAGGAGTGTGCATAGGGTCGCTCCGTTCTTAAGAAATATTTCTCTGTTGTACGTTAACACAGATTTGGGAAACTTGTCTGGCCAACATCTTAAGACTATAAGATAGATCGATGACTATATAATTTTTTGCAGAACGTGGGCACATTCAAACTTGATTGGTTCACTTTCTAAAAGTGCTCAGGGAGTGCGGTCGGTCGAGAGACCACCTTTGAAAAGCCAGTTAACGAGCAACTGCAGTTTTTTGGACCGGCAGCTACATTTCGAGCTAAACCATGTATGCTGGAAATACAGTCCGAGATCTTCACACTTCGTTGTTCTTAGTAAGGTCATTTAAAATTGGTAAAAAAACTATAGCATAATCATCTCCTGTTTGCGAAGTGCTCTGACTAAATCATGCCAGCATGTCATTGAAGATAGCTTCCAGGCCCAATTATCTAGAGTTGATTTGCTGAAATCAAGACCAAGTGATAGCCGGGGCATGTTTGAGATCCTTCAGTCCTTAAAGCGTAAGACCCCTTCCCGTGCGAAAAAAGTTCAGCCTAAAAAGAAGAAAGTCGCGGTTTTACCATATGTGCACCGCGCCTCTATTGGACTAAAGAACGTAGGAAGCAGATATAATGTTGACGTGTTTTCTTCTTTTTTTCAGCCCTCGTCAAGCTCATCAGCCGTGCCCTTCTATTGAAAGAAAGAGATCAATGAAAAAAAAAAAAAAAAGGTGGGGTGTTGGGCACAGGGATAAGATTGTTGGCTGTGAAACAGGTGTTGTTTACAGTGTTCGCATTTCCTGCGAAGCCGTTTACATTAGTCATGCCGGGAGTTGCCATGACAAGCGCTTACAGGAACACAGGAAGAATTTAATTGTTGGGGTGACCTTTCACATTTTGTTAAACATTGTCTGGAGTGTAAAGTGATGAAGAAGAAAAAAGTACACTGCATTGTTTAATCACATACGTCTACTGTACAAATGCAGAGATCAGACCACATGGGAGGTTGTCCAATCTGCCCATAACGCAAAGGACCAGCAGAATTCTGTCAGTCAGCAAACCGACCGTTTTCCGTTGTGATAGGGAGGTGGCGTTTCTCGGTAGTTCTTGATGGCGGTACGAGCATATTTGTAAAGAGTTTATAGTGTTGTGTTTTTCATTGTTTTTGTGTTCTTTCCTTTGATTGTTTCTTTATAATCATATGAAGGTTGTAGTGAATAACCATTTAGTAGCGAGTCAGTGCTCGTCCTGTGTCCTTTCTTTTGTTGTCCCTTGTAGTTTCCGCTGATTTTCTTATACATAGCTAACAACTCGCCAAATTTAATGTTTTGCATTAATTGATATTAGTGGAGTAGGCGATTAGGGGCAAGAGAAAAGCTCCGTATAGTAGGCGCGCGGCTCAGACGGGCGCATGCGAGCGCGCCAGAGTGGGCTCCGCATGCAACTCTGCGCTGAGCACAGGGAGCTGACTTAACAAGAGAGGAAGGCGCGAAGCGTTGCATGCGAGCGAAAAAACAAAACCGCTCTCCTTGAAGGTCGAAGGCGAATTCCCAACTAGCCAATTCGCAGGGTCACAGTCAAGTAAGGTCGTCTAGAGATCAGAACTGCGTGGCCTCGCCTGGGTAATTCAAACTAATTCCCGTAAGCGGCTGCAATACGCGACAACACAGGCAGGGGATAGAATGTAGGAATGTCCATGATTTTGTTTAGTGCTTTCAAACTAGAAAAATAAATTGAGGGTCGCTGAGATGTTTTAATAGAAGAACGGCGAAAGCCTACCCTTCATCTCCTATCACTTGCTCTAATAGCTAAGCATTTTAACTCATTTGTAGTCAGTGGCGGTCAAACCAGTCATTATTTGACATATTGGTCATTGCGTAGCCCTGCTGAGTCTTGTCTAGGCTTTTCAGACACAATCACTCGTAGCTGAGAATTTTATTCATTTGCGATCAGTCGTTGGCACTTCAAGATGTCTTTTGACATCATTCTCATTTTGTAGTCATCAGCAGTCATGCCATGTAATTGTAGTCAATAAAATTAATACCTAAATATTTTAATCATTTTCAACCAGAGTTGGTCATTGCAAGTCGTCGTTTGACATACTGGGCGTTTCGTAGCCATACCAGCCATGATGAGTCATGCTTAGTCATTGTACTCATGTCCAATCAGTTGCAGTCATTTCATTGGTCATTTGACATATTGCTCTTTCATTAGTCATGATGAGTTATGCCTAGGCATTTTGGGCAGTACCACTCATAGCTAAGCATTTTTATTTCTAATCAGTTGCGGTCATTATAAGAGTTTGCGATTAATCCTTACAATTTATTTTAGTCATTACAAATCATCATTGTTAATCATTACCTCTATCCATGTGTGTAAAGTTTATTCATTGCCTATAACCATCAATCGTTTCCGTTCATAATCTGACTCTTCAACCATTCACTATTTGCGAGCGACACATCAGTGCACCGATCCGACTCAGTGATCACGCGCACAGTTGCATTGCGCAGATTTAAGCTTCATGAGCCTTGACAGGCTCTCACCTTAACATAAGAGGGGATAAGGAGCAGTTTGATTCAAGACCTGGTACTCGGCTTCAGTAGCCAAGCTTCTTAGGTGCTCAGCTAGTGCGGCGGATGTTTTGCGCGTTATAAGCGACTTTTGAGTAAAATCTTCGCCATTTGATGCTGTAGCTTCCTAGTGGTAGCTCTCGGGTGTTCTCAGTGATTTGGCGCGCCTTTGCAGCGGAGCTGAACGCAGAGACCACGAGTATGCCTCCGCCATTCAGCGCGGCGCATCCCAGAGAACGTCTCGCGCAGACCTGGAACTTCAGAGCACAAGGGCTATAGCCGAATAAAATTTGTGAAACCCCGCTTTTGTACGATAAATAAAATTGGGCAAACATTTTCTGCATTCGAAGTGTGCACTAACAAGACACATTATTGCCCTCCGATTCTGCTATATTTGTCAACTTTCCAGCAGTTAAAAAGAAAAATATCCTAATTAAAGCTATGCACTACTGAGGAACGAAGAAAGATTAGAAGTAGCGTGTGGAGACGGGAAGAGATATGCTTTACTGTTTACCGCTGAAACTGTAAGGTTACTGCCCGCATGAAGAGTGTTTTCTAGCACTGCGTTTTAAGTGCCAGCGTTTAGCTCGACAATTTCAATAGCTATGC
Source organism: Amblyomma maculatum (assembly GCF_055883805.1). Classification (NCBI taxonomy): domain Eukaryota; kingdom Metazoa; phylum Arthropoda; class Arachnida; order Ixodida; family Ixodidae; genus Amblyomma; species Amblyomma maculatum. The sequence continues at coordinate 63,476,390 of NC_139351.1, read as the reverse complement.
TTTCCTAAACAGTCTCAGAATAGTGTTTGCATAGTGCTTCGGTCTGTGAGTAATGTGCGTTTTTGTATGTATGTACCCAATAAATTCTCTTTATATGGTGAGCACAGTCTTCACTTCACGGATATTTATTGTGGTCTTTCGCATACTACCACGTCTCATTGAAGCGATAGCTTCATTTGCGATGTAAAGCCGAGGTGTTCATGTACAAGAATTTGAAATTCAAGGGACTTTGAGGGATAGTTAATGGCCTATAAACTAAGGTAAATTTGAAGCTAAAGCTTCCCTACAATAGAGCCGGCCTTCGCGTAGCACTGAACGTCACTATCTAGTTACCTGAAACTTATTAAGCGTGACTGGGAGCAGTTCCATAGTGTCCACTAAGAAACATAATAGGTATACCATCAGTTCCCCAAAACGAAACTTAAACTGAGAAGCAGGGCCATGCCGCAGTGGTGCAGTGATTAAGTTGCCCGACATCTGTGCCGGAGTACCCGGGTTCGGTCCCGACAGCCGGCGGCTGCGTTTCCATGGAGGCGGAACGAGGAGGCGTCCGTGTGATGTGAGACGTCTGTGCTGGTGGTAGCATTGAAAAACTTTTATTTTGAAGGCCGAAAAACCAAAATAAATAGCAGCGTTACGAGCAGCCTTCTGGCTGCCGGTCGTGGCGTCCAGGGCTTGCCTAGCCGCGACTTCCTCCGCCCTCGTCACTAGCCAAACTTGAACTTCCGACTTGGAGCTAGACCAAGGAGCTTCCCACTACGGCGGACTGGTAAGGTGCCGAGAGGCAGGGGGCAAGTGTGCAGGAAAATAGAATATAAGTGGTGGTGGTGGTTTGGTGTAATCGGTGCTAGAGCTGTCGCATAAACGGCAGGTCGGCGAGTACCAACGTTGGGCGAGTACGTCCCGGGGTGGAGGAGGACAAGACGAGCTGAAGTAAGAAAGGTGTGGGCCTGAAGGTGGCGTAACATGTTGGTTGTGCTGGGAAAGAGATTCCTGCGGAGGCGGTAAGATGAGACGAGAAGGGCGGTAGTGCAAGTTTATATCGTGGTACGTGTAGAGCGCGTCACTCGTATCCATTCCCGGCGGAGGCTGACTTGCTCGGTCAGTCGAATCGCAAGCGATGGAATTGGCCGCCTCGTTGCTAGGATGGGCCACATATGAGGGCACCCAGATGATTTGGATAGGGCGAGAAGGAAAGATACCGCAACGCAAGATACCGATGGCTTACGTTAAAGGTCCCCGGGTGGTAGAAATTTCTGCATAGCCATTCGCTTTGGGTCCTCCTAATGTATTTGTAGTTTCCCTCCCATCTTCCTCCCTTCTTTTATGGCGTGGTTAAGGTACCCACAGAGCAAGTGTGACAAATACTTTGCCTTTCCTTTCATGTGAATCAATTTTATGCGTAAGAATGAGGTGGCTATGTTTGAGGAGATTATCAGTAGGATTGCATCGAAGTGAGGGGCGATAGGAAAACGCGAATGGTTGTAGTCGATAGTAGGGGAAAACATGTAGTGTCTGAAAACGTTTCTTTCATTTGGAATTTTTAGGTAATTATTACAGCCAATTAATTCAATCGGATGTCAAATAAGTCCACCGTAGTAATGGCGACGTCCGAAGTGACCACGTGATATTTCCCTTCCGGTCATGTGACCTATGAGGACATAGGAATAGTGACGTTATATCGATGTCGGGATGTAATGGCACTATGCGACACCAGTATGTGATGTCGCAAAACCAGAAGTGGGCATGTTTCGACATGAATTATTCGAATAATCTAGTGAAACGGTTCAGCGCACGGATTTCTGACACATGGGTTTGTTTATTCGCCTTTGCTTTTTTCTTTTGTTTGTCAATGATTTGCTTTGGTTCTGCTTCAACTTGCATCATGTTTCAATATGCAAATGACAAAGTTTTCTAGTCAGCCAATACATCAATTTCACCGCAATGGATGCGCTTAGAATTGACACTGTGCATGTGGTGAACTGGCACTTGAATAATAATCTCTATTAATCAGCGAATCCGAAATAATAATAATTGGTTCACAGGAAAGAATAGGTGCAGTATCTGTCACAATTGTAGCTGTGGATACCTGAACTGCGCCATAAGGGAAGCGAGGAAGGTGGGAGTGAAAGTGGAAAGGGAAAAAGAGGAGCCGTAGTGAAGGGCTACGGAGTGATTTCGACCACCTGGGGGTCTTTAACGTGCGCTGACATCGCACAGAACACGGACGTCTCTTTCTTTCGCACCCATCGAAACGCAGCCGCCGAAGTCGGGTTCGATCCCGGGTACTCCGGCACAATAGTCAGGTGTCTTACCACTGCATCACCCCGGCGGGTCTCTGAAACATGTCTATTTTCATAATCCACATTTAAAGCTTGCTCCAGTGCTTCCATTGTTTCCCCGTTCGTCCTGTTGTCTTGGCTGCGACTGCATTCTTATTCCATTCTCTGATAATATTATCTAGGAATACTGTTTGACAGTGGCATGTCTTCGAAGAGCCAGTTAACCTTTTCATGTAACAAACTTTGTGATGCACCACGTGTATTCTAACCAACACAGATTCTTGTTGCCGTGAAAATGTATAATCACACGGTCGCTCATTGATGATGCCCTCAGATATGAAATTACTGAATTTTATCATTGCTTCTTCATGTGGAGGTTAAAGGTAAACTCAATTCTTAAACACATCATCCGCTTTGTTGTGTTAAGGAAATGCTCTCTCTTTCCACTTTCACTCCCACCTTACTTCCTTCCCTTACGGCGCGGTTAAGGTGTCCAGAGCGCAAGTGCGACAGATACTGCGCCTTTCCCTTCCTGTGAACCAATTACTTACATAATCCGCTCTGTAGCCTACAATTTAGTTATTCTACCAGGTAGTAATTTATTTCCTAATTTGAACCTTCCCTTAACTGATGCTCTGTTTAATCGAAGTGTTGTGCGCACACAGATACCGCTATGTAGACTCAACCGTCAACTCACTGCTTGATGCATGTTTTCCACTTGTTCAACAAACGGACGGCGATGCGCTGTTTCTTCGGCGCTGGCACACACGTTGCTATGTTGTACGGGAGAGTTGTGTTGTTGTGCCTGTGGGAAGACGGAGAAAAAAATGCACGGGCCTGCTACTGGCTCTGTAGCTGAGCCACCTCCGCTTCCTCGTGCAGACAGAAGAGAAAATAGAGAAAAAAAGAAAAGGAATAGGGAGAGCAAGACGCGCGCCGCAACAACAGCCGTCGTCCACCACCGAAACGGTGGCGGGTGCAATGACGGCCTACAACAGACAAATATTCTGTGGCGGTTCTGGTGGTCGACGAAGCTAGCGGTAACAAGCAGGCCCCTACTTGGAAGTTGTAAAAAGAGCTATGTGCTCATGTTGTTTTTATCATACCAGCTCGTGGAGCTGCGCCTAATTTTCGTTCAGTCAAAATTTTGTCAAGTGTAGTTGCCTCTGTCTTTTGTAAATATGTTTTCTGTACGTCGTGCTTTTGTCATATCAAGTTTATTTTCTTGTTACTGCAAGTTCCTCGTCCTTCTTCTCAGTGTGTGTTTGTGTGTTTGTGTGTGTGTGTGCGTGTGCGTGTGCGTGTGCGTGTGTGTGTGTGTGTGTGTGTGTGTGTGTGTGTGTGTGTGTGTGTGTGTGTGTGTGTGTGTGTGTGTGTGTGTGTGTGTGTGTGTGTGTGTGTGTGTGTGTGTGTGTGTGTGTGTGTGTGTGTGTGTGTGTGTGTGTGTGTGTGTGTGTGTGTGTGTGTGTGTGTGTGTGTGTGTGTGTGTGTGTGTGTGTGTGTGTGTGTGTGTGTGTGTGTGTGTGTGTGTGTGTGTGTGTGTGTGTGTGTGTGTGTGTGTGTGTGTGTGTGTGTGTGTGTGTGTGTGTGTGTGTGTGTGTGTGTGTGTGTGTGTGTGTGTTTGAACTACACCAAATCGACGAGCACCTTGGAGAAGTGTAGATGAATTGAAGATTAACAGCGAACCTCAGCTTAACTGTCATCGTGCTGAGTACTGATTTGGTGATGCCCTCTGAAAGCCAGCCATTGCAAGGTTAACAATGTGCTTGGAGCTCTTAAATTGTGACACCTCCCTTATCTCACATAACACTGTCATATATTATGCGGTAGCCGGAGGTAGCCTTTCTGAATGCATTTTAAGATAGGTTCCGCATATGAAGAAATATTCTACGTAAATGGGCTTAAACTCCCTTTGGGCAAGACGTCCTCTATTTTGGTCCTCTTTTTTGCACATATTCTAGGTGGTGCCATGGTGCAGAGTGTCGGTTTCTCACTCACAGCATCGGACTTTGAGGCGCAGTGAACGAGAAGGTAAGTTATACTGTGTTAAAAGTCGCTCGCTCTGTCGTTAGTGCAGCCAGATTTGGCCATGTTTTCAATAACAGCCATTCGCCACGGGATTCCAGCAAGTTCTCTGTGTTTTAAAGTGGGAATTCACCTGATAATCATGAAAACTTCTAGCAATATTCCGCTACGCTTTCGCACGTCTCTTGGGTTGATAGCGACCTCTATAATTACGTTTAAAAGAAGTCCGTGTACATTGCTGATGACCACATTAGGTCATGTCATTGAATATGTCTGTGTGAATTCTTGACACTCTAATTTATAGCTTCAAGCTATTGTAAAGTTCCAGCTTAAAATACTCCTAATCTGATCCTCCCACTTGCTTTGAAACCAGGCAGTGTTACTCTATATTATAAAAATGATGATGATGATGATTAGCAATGTTTATTGGCGCAAAGGTGTCTGAAACCAAAGAGCGCCAGAGACTGACACTGGACTGTTAGTATATGAAACGCATGAAAGTCATGAGATGCTGTGAATGGAAATAAAAGGAATTAGTCCACTGTAATTGTGTGGAAATATAATCGGAAATCTTAAGACATGAACCCATGCGATCGCCCGGTGAAGAAAAAGGCAGATGTTTAAACAGAAGGAAATTGCTGGTTTGCCATGAGCAAAACGGCGGAGAAATTCTCACCATGCTTGGCTACGGAGCCCTCTTGTCTATGCCAAGAAACCATGTAACCTTGCCTACAAGGGTGTCGAACAGGCTATATTATAGGCTCATCATAAAGTGCCTGCAATGTAAAATTTATAAAATAGCATTGTGCATATAGTATAAAATAACGGGCTCTGCCAGTTCACTTAAAAGATAGGGATTGTACAATATGAATATAAATAATAATGAATGAATCGCAAATAATGAATCGAGTGCTAGGAAGAGTTTCGGTTGAAGTGAAATGCACTGCTTGTATATTTTTTGAAAACAAGCCCTTGGTTCCTTCTCACAGCGGGTGAACTTGATGAGTTCATGCACAACAGAGTCATGCTGCCCACATTTATTGCACAGAGGGCGAGGGTTGGACGTGAGTAGATAAAAGTGGGGGTGGTGAGAGTGGCTTATCCATAATGTTGTTAACTCCACTTCTACGAAGCAATTTTTCCCTAAACGCGGCTTGATATTATGCAGTTTGTTATTGCTTTCTATATTCCATTCGATCTGTCACATTTGAATTAGTCAGCGCTTGAGAGAATGTCGGTAGCCTTGAAAGGGGATGTTGGTAATATCCATCGGTCACACCTGTATTAATGTAGACGCTGCCACCTTATCGGCTTATTCCTTTCCATGTATTTCACATTGGTTAAGAACCCAACAAAACGTTATTTGCAGAGCTCGTTTTATTGCCTCCATTATGCGTTTTTGCAGCGTGTTAAAAATGGCATTCATGTTTCTCCGTGCACCCGACAGTGCTGAGACAACACTAAGCGTGTCAGTGCATATGAAAGATTTTGCTATTCTGTTTTCTCAAAACCTTTTTCTACAGCCATGAAAATAACAACCGCCTCAGCTGTGAAGATGGTGCATCCTTGTTTATGTTTTGGTTGCCGAGGTCGTCTTCTCAACAATCCTACAAGCAGCAGAAACTGCGCTTTTTGATCCATCATTGAAGGACTCTTCACACCTGTATTTTTCTTGAAATTTTGTTGCACAGCTGAAGGCAGGGCTGTGCTTTTTGGAAATAGCCAAAATCGATTTATCGCATTCAAATAGTTCAGTTGGCCAATGAGCTCGTGCTTCATTCAAGCACTCTGTTAGGCAGCCATCGAGACGCAATTCAATTTCTCCGTCAACTTTCTCACACATGTGAGGAAATGCTGCTGGTAAAGTGATTTGCTAACGTACAAGCTTGGTTCTGAGGCTTCAATCAATGAATTTTGACATGGGAGATATCCAAGTTATTTGACTTTCAAGGCGTACTTCATCGATAAGTATGTTAGCTGCTTGGATAGACTCTACACATTGGTCGCAACATATTGAAGCGATAGCTTCACTATACATCAGGTTGTAAGCCATCAGCGTGGCTGCGCATCAGTCGTGTCGGAGAGCATAGCCGTTGTCATGGCAACCGCCGCAACTGGGATAGGGCCGCGCTTTTCCTGGCCCTTCGTGCACTTAGCGTGGCTGCCGCGGTCGTATCGGTGCCGGCGCTCCGCCAGTTGCACATACGCGTGATGTCACGACATATCGTTGAGCCGGTCTACTGATAAAAAGAAACATCTCCACAGGAAATCTAACCTCCATCCCTCGGATACCCAGCCGAGCTATTTACCAACCGCGCCACGATCAGATATTAAGAGGTTATAGCCCCGTAGAACTTTTGGTTTTTCAGTTGGGTTTAAATACAGGAAAGAGCTATATACATTATTTTCAAAGTAATCAGCCTGTACTCGAAAAGTCCAATTAGAAACGTACAACACAAAAATATATCTCAGCACAAGTTCACTGAAACGGTGGCATGGAAAGAGAAGACATCAATAATGCCAGCCAGCCCGTTTCATAGTCGCTATCTTCGTGTCACTTGGCTGGCGCACCATCTGGCCGAGATGAGTAGTTGGGGAAACTAGAGGCTCAACATTCCGATCCAACACACGCGTTTTTCACAGGTTGTGCAGTCCAAGGAAGAAAATCATCTCAAAGGGTTCACGTTCACGTTGGGTGTTCATTAAGTAACTCACACTGTGAGATTTCAAAAAGATTTTGTTCAGTGTTCTTTGTAAAACGTTACAAAATAATATCGCGCCTTTGCAGGCAATAAAACAATGTCCGATGGTTTCAGTGTATGACATAGCCCAAAATTAACAGAAGAAACAAAAATATGTTTTGTGAAGCCACATCATAACAGGTGGAACTTCGGCATGAAGTTTAAAAAAAAAGGTTTAGTAGAAGACAAGATCGCAATTTCGCGCACTCTTTTTAACACATTATGCAACATACAGTTAGAAAAGAGTTAACGATAAAAGGGAGGCGGGAACAATATAGATATCAATTCTTTGTATACAGTTTTCCGTGACACAAAGAATAAGTACTCGTAAGAAAAGAAACTACCAAAAATGCACTGAATTGTGAACTTCTTCCATGAAACCAAATAATAAGGCCCAATCGGTAAACTTGGAAGAGACCACTAAATTGGGAAGGAGGTCCACAAAGTTAGTTTGGAGGGGATACTCTGATAATTGGATGGGAGCTATTGCGGAAAAAGAAGAAACAAGCAAGTAGCTGTCTGACATAGAGGTGTGTCCAACTTTTATGTGTAACTGCGTCTATAATATGGGCCCCAAGCAGCACAAAGTTGTCTGTTGTAGACCGCCCTGCTCTAAAGCCAGAATGAAAGGGGTCTTTATGGCATTTCTTTTTAAGAAATATACCAGGCGGTGCATTTAGTATTTTTTTAAGTAGCTTCTACAGGGAACTGGTCAAGGAAATCGACCTATAATTTATAGCAATAGACGAATCTTTCCCTTGCTTTAGAATAGGTATGACTACAGCCTCCTTCCAAGCTGAAGGTAGCGGTCCAGTAGTGAAGTTTGTTGTAAAGAGCCAATATGCCTTCAAGCGCTTCTTCGGACTAGTTTTTGATCATTTCGTATGTAATTTCATCTGCATCAAGTTCGTGCATACGTATTGGTCTGTAGTAGCATTCTTCACAACATCGCCGACCCTGTATTGTTATTGCTTCCACTGAATTCTTTTGAACTATAAACTACATAATGCGAACAATGTTTTGATCTGGATAGAGCACTTTGCGTTTATATACAACGCAAAGTGCTCTCCAATAGCGTCTGCTTGGTTTAAGATTGTGCCCGAGGCAGTTTACTGAGTTAGTGGTACTGGTGGTGTCGGGTTTATATTTTTTCCTTCTACATTCCTTATTCTGTCGTAAACCTCCCTTGTATCCGCGTATCCCTTGTATGCGTCTTCCGTTCGATTTGTAGCGCTTGAATGCAATCCAGTTTTCTCTTGTTGGGTAATGTGAGAACATTCTTCAGGCTTTAGTTTTTTTTTTTGCTTATTCACATTCCTGATTCCACCATGGCTTCGCCGCAGTGACAGTCCCTGTGGACTGTGGTATGGATCGTCGTGCAGTATTAAGTATGCGCTGTGTAATGTATGCGCACAGTTCTCCTACTTCTAGGTGATTAACAGAGTCATAAGATACGATCGAGAGCTCTTTAAAATTTTTCCCACTCGGCACGTGACGACTGCCACCGTTTGTGATACGACGATTCCTTTTCTGCTTGCAGTATTGTGGAGATGAACAGACAAACTGGTCGTCGGGTCTCCACAAATATATTTTGGCAGGAAAGTGGTCACTGGAATCACTATTGAAAAATCATGACTGCCATACGGATTTTTTATAAATTACCAAGCCAAGCATGACATAAAAATAGGTAAGCCTATAGTTAGGTCAGTTGACGAATATGTTATATGTGCGGAGCTACAGTAGGTAGGTTCGTGTTCGTTAAACAAACAAGCGCCAGAAGATAAGAGGAACCGTTCTATTTGTCGGCCTCGCTTATTGCAATGGGATTCAGCCCAAACTTCTGTTGCGAGCGTTAAAATCTCCTAGCATTCCTGGGAGTTCGTCTAGCTTTCAAACTCTGAGATACTGAAATGTTAGTAATGGGGGAACATATAGAGAACTCGCCTACCAAAAAGTAAAACAAGAATAAACAAAGCTTCAAGGGTTGTTTTGAGCTGTAGGAGTCGACATGCAACTGACCTATCTGCTATTATTAACACACCGCATGACGAAGTTCGTCCGTCGCAGCGGTCTTTGCGGAATGCACCATATTGCTTCAAAACGTCTCTATTCGAAGCCTTCAAATGGGTGTCCCGTTCAGTGACCAGCGTCAGTTGCACATCATAGATTAATTCTACTATATCATCGAGGTTATCTAGCAGGTCTCTGACATTATATTGCACAACTTGCGCAGCTATCACTTCCAAGATATAACCTCTATATACAAGAAAGCCTCAAGGGCCTAAGGTGACGAATCTTTGCCACCACTTCGTTTTTCTTTTTTTAGCACTCTCAATATAGAGCAGTGCCTTTATTTTTTGGCTGAGAACGTCGGAGTGCCTACACTCTTGCGGTCCATTATTAGCAATCCGATTTGCGTGCACTGTTGTGTCAACGCCCAATTTTCTGTAATTCATCTTTTTGCCTCTTTTGTTTACTATAGTTGATTTTACTACATATGTTTATTTTCTGATGCCTTGCTACATAGTTATCTGTATTTTGTGTACACTGTATCGGTTTCCTGACTTTTCTTCTTCACTTAACGTTTGTTTTTGTTTGTTTGTTTCTTTTTTCAAAGTTGTCAATGTTAATCATTTTGGTATTTTTTTCCTCTGTTTTTATGCCAATGTATGACACTTTCTCACCGTTCTCTCCCCCCCCCCCGCCATTATGTAATGTCCTTGATAGGGATCTTTAAGGGAATATTAAATGATGATGATGACTCCTATCCATCACCTCTATGGAGCTGCTGCATACACGTGCAGGTGGCGCCGGAGCACGCTTCAGCGGCCTTCCTTCTCGAGGAGAGGCTTTAGATCCCTGTGACCCAGGGGTCTGGGGGTCCTTCTGTGCTGATGCAGGAGTAGCGATGGCTACATCCGCCGAGGTGGCTGATGGCCCAGCCGCGGTTTCATTGTTTATATTGCGAGTGGGAGCCGTGAACTGAAATGGCGTTGCCTCCTTTTTCATCACTTCAGTGTAGCTCGGTCATGCGACATACACCAATTTTACCTTAATAGTTATAATCGCATTTTCATTCTTCCAGACCGGGCACGTACGTGAGTATGCTGCGCGTTCTCTCTCGCACTTTGCTCAGCATGCAGTTGCGTTGCAGTTGTCAGCCGGATGGTCTTTCACGGAACACCGAGCACATGTCAGTTTGCCCCGACAATTCTCAGAGCAATGTCCAAATCAGGCAATTGAAGCAGCGGCGTGGATCAGGGATATTGTGTCGGACCCCAAATTTCACATTATCAGCTTCCAGAGAATCGTGCAAGGTGCAAGAGGCAAATGTGACGATCACATGTTTATTCGGATCATTTAGTCGGATTTTGATTTTTCGAACAGCAGTGACATTCTGTGCTTTGAGCCATTGAAATATGTCTGCCGCTGTCAGGCGTTGTAGGTCTACTACGGATATAACCCCTCTTACGATGTTAGTACTACGATGTGCAGGTATAGATATTTTTTTACCTTTGTCGTTCACTTTCAGCAGCAAGTCGCCGCTAGACATTTTGGCTGCCTTGTAGCCATGTCCAAGAATTCAGTGTGACGCTTTGCTACCAAGAAGGGAGAAACGTTGGTGCGGTGACTTGTTCACTTCCACAGTGTATTACATGATACTTTATAAAGAATTCAAGTTAGCTGGAGCCATAAAATTGAAATACTTTTTCGGTGCGTACTCTTTTAATGTGACAATCAGACTTTTGGGGGCAGGAAGGGTGCTAGATATGTTTCGGCGGTGATGCCAACCACCCACCATCAAGGCCAAGTAGCAAGATATAAATTAGTCATCACGCTAGCTATGCAGTCTGGGACCCCTTGTGTAGAGCGCTCGATCGGCGCACTTGCCTTCGTAAAATTCGACACCTCGTCGCAGCGTCTACATTCTAGAGGCAGCGCTTGTACCGAAATAGAGGCGCACACACCTGCAAAGAAGGTGAGCATGAGCTCTTTTCTAATTTCAATTTTTACGGTTTGATGTGGACGGCCCGAGTGCTCTACACAAGGGGGACGCTGACTGTACATCACCACAATTTCCAAATATGCAGCAACCAAGGTTAACCTACCGTAGTTGACATTGGTTGGTAATAATATAAGAATGCATTCGAGGCAATGTGCCGTTCAGGTAACTTATGCGGACTTGCATAAATTGTACTGCAGATAAAAAACGGAACAGTATTTTACCAGAAATGCTGCATTCAAACTAGGTTCTTTATTTCAGCAGCAGTTCTTTATTATATGAATCAAGCGTGGCGCGTTTTCAGGAATGTCGTCCTGGCATACCAGAGCAGTATTCTGGGCGGACTGCAATACTCTGCCTTTGTAGATCTCATGGCAGGAGCCGAGGGGACAATGCATTTCGTTTTTTGCGTTTCTTCATCGTTGGTTTCCGTGACAGGGTGGTGTGAGCCCACTCGTGCTAATCCACGCTAGGGGTGCAGCGTGGGCGCCGGGGTATGCGTTGAGGGGAAATTCGATGCGCACGTGGGCACTGCATGCTGGGTTTGGTGCTTTGCGAGTTGACGAAATGTTTGCTGTGTTTCTTCGAGCGTCCGGCTGAGAACCTCACGTTTCTTAGCGAACCTCACGTTTCTTAGCGAATTTCTACATTGGGCTTCTCACGGATACTCATCTCAAAAACAATTGTGAACTGAAGATGCGTCTATTACTGGCTATGGTGAACTCTTGTGTGCTGTTTTATCAGTAGCGGTCCAGAAAGATTCCCGATGCGTCGTTTCGCAAGTTTCCAGTTGACAAGGAGCAGTGTTCTAAATGGCAAAAAACATTTCCGTGAAAAATCTCTTCATAAATGACGAATCGCCTGGACTACAGCATGCGGCCAGCATTTTTTGAAGAGTGACTACGTCAGTGATCGCAAAATATTGATACGTTAGATAAGAAAGTTAGTCCAAGATGACACAGCCCACAGCACACAGAAGCACAGCAGCGTCAACCTTCTCCTCAACCGTTGCTATCACTTCGACTTCTTCTGTGTCACTGTTGCTGATCGTTATATTCTTCAACGTCCAGTGACGAAGGACATAGAGTCACATTACCCTCCACACACACACACACACACACACACACACGAAAATCACAGTCCCGGTACGCACTAGGTCGAACTACTGGAGTTGTAGTACAGCTTCATTCGGGCGACTTGAGCAATCTCGGTGCGTGGCATAGCGGACTGTTGCGGCGGATGCACAGAGCTGATCTCGTACGTCACAGGAGTGACTGGCCGTAAAACATGGTAAGGTCCTGCGTAGCGTGACAAGAGCTTCTCACACAGCCCAACTTTACGAGCGGGAGTCCAGAGTAAGACGAGAGAGCCCGGAAAGTAGTGGACATTCCGGTGAAGAGAATTATGGCGCCGTTTTAGAGAATTTGGGAAGGAATCCAGTCGGCGGCGAGCAATAACACGGTAGGCATCAGCTCGAGATGTGGCGTCACGAACATAGCAACTGGCATTAACGGTGGGAGGCAGTACGCTGTCAAACGGAAGGGGAGGGTCGCGGCCGTGTAGGAGATAGAAGGGTCAGTAGCCCATTGTGTCGTGACGGGTGGGATTATATTCGAAAGTTACATATCATAGTGTCATATCATAGGCGGAGGATCCAAGTGACCCTATATATTATAAGGGTCATGTAATTCAGGAATGCCCGCGCCTGCCCCAGCCCGCCTGGTTCGAGCATGTGGGTTATGGTAGAAGAGCAAGAGCAGAAGTGAGTGCTGTGCCAGAAGGCTGTTAATATGGCGATGGTGCAGTGAATTAGCACTGAAAGTGAAGGGAAAGTTTGAAGCATATTTTCCGGCCAGTGTCATTATGAAGCATCTACTGTCATTGGAAATCTCATGCATGTTGGGCAAAGAATCACACATAATGCCTGCATGGGATCGGGAGAACACAGTGGGTAGTCTGAACCAGAAAGTCCGCAGACATACCTAAAGCAAAAGTACTGGAGCTGATGTTTGAGAACTTGTTCAGAGATAACGTTTTTTATATTTATATCAGAGTAATGCCATTCAGATGATGCCATAATGATAACCTTGTTGGCGAGATGCTTTTGACTCAAAGGGCAACTGCCGCTTAAGCTTCTTTTTTAAACCTTTGTGCTTCTATGTACAAAGTTCAGCAAAACCAAAAACACTCGCTGACAACCATACTAAATGGAAGTTCTCAACCTTAGCACATTTTCTCTTCAGTTTATGGCAATCTAAAGCATGTAAAAGTCATAAATACCTTTTTATTCCCCGTGCAACTGCTTGTGCTTAGATACCGGAATGTGATAGGCCAGTGCCTTGCTTTCTGAGTGCTACACTCAAGTTGCGGCTAGCTGACATGAAATTTTAAACCGTGCTCTTCATATGGGGTGTTTAACGCTTTTTTTATATTAACCAAGCTGTTATAGTGGGGTGAAACAAACATCAGTTTCTAAACGAATTGTGTGTGACAGGTACAACACACTTGTGTTGTATCCGACAGTACTAACAATTCTGTTGGCGGCTCCTGGTGTATTAAGTCAGTAGGGTTCCGTAGGTAGTGCCCGGATCGCATTCAGGGAATCCCAAAGCTCTGAATAAATTTTTTTTGCATGAAATGTTGCCTCATTTTCTCTTAGCATCCGTTCAACATATTATTGATGGTTTTCATTCAACGATTTCGAAGGCGTATTTCTGTAAGTGGTATTGGATGGATGGACTAAACTTTAATGTCCAACAGATAAGGTGATCTACCCACCCCCCAACACGCAAGTCAAGGGGCGGGTGCCGCCGCCTCAGAGGCAGGCCGGGAGGTCTTGGGTCCCAGCAGCCTCTTCAGCCAGTTGGACGAGTAGGAGCTGGAGCTCAGGGTCCGAGCTGCGCAGCAGGGTCTCCCAGGTGTCTCTACAGCCTATATTGTTCGTCCTCCTGGGAGAATACGGGCATTCCCCATATTATGTGGTCGAGGGTCCCTCTCGCCCCACAAAGATTGCACTTGTCACTCCTAGCCTCAGGGAACATGTGGTTCGCCATAACCGGGTGCGGATATGTATAAGTTTGCAGTCGCCTCCACGCCACTGCTTGTCTGCTGTTTAATTTCGGGTCTGGTGGGGGTACCAGTCTACGATCCAATCTGTAGTGCTGCGTGATCTCCCCATATTTTAGCAAGCGCTCTCCGCTTCCTCGGTCATCAAGTGGCCCTGTAGCGGCTCGGCGGTAGAGATCTCGAGCCAGCTTGTGGGCCGCCTCGTTGCCGGGGACGGCTTCGTGCGCAGGAGTCCAAATTATTTGAATTTTCCTATCCAACTTTTTCTAGCCTAGGATTCTGGCTGCTAAGGGCGAGATCCTGCCCTTGCTAAAATTTTGTATGGCAGTTTTGCTGTCACTGATGACAAACTTCGCTTCCGTTCCGACGCAAGCTAACGCGATCGCAGTTTCCTCGGTTATTTCTATGCTCCGCCCGCGCAAAGTGGCAGCTGTCACGGGATTGCTCCGGCCGCTGACGACCGTTGCTACCGTGAAACTGCCACCACCTCCCGCCGCGTCTACATAGGCCACTTCATGTTCCGAAATTTCGCCGAATCTAATTTCTAATGCTTCGGCTCGTTTTTTCCTCCTGTCTTTGTTATATTCCGGGTGCATGTTTTTTTGGCAGCGGGGGAATCACCAAATTTTGTCTGACTTCTCTAGCTACCTCCACCTTGACCGTGGGACCCCTATCCGGATTTATTCCAACTTTCGTCAAAATGACTCTTCCTGTCTTCGTGGTGCTAAGTCTCTCAATTTGAGAGGTTCGCACCGCTTCCGCAAGTTCTGCCCATGTGTTGTGTACCCCTAGAGCCATCATTCTCTCTGTGGATGTGCATATGGGCAGTCCCAGCGCTCTTTTTACGCATTTTCTTATTAGTGACACAATTTTTCCTTTTTCCACCGCTTTCATATCTAGATACGGCGTTGCGTAGCTCACTCGGCTGAAGATGTAGGCCTGTATCAGTTTCATCAAATTTTTTTCCTTTAACCCTCGGCCTCTGTTGGCCACCCGCCTAATTAGGCTCAGGGTCTGCATCGCGTGATTCTCCAGCCTCTTGATGGTCTCGCCATTATGTCCGTGTGACTGGAGAATCAAGCCCAAGATTCTGATTTGCTCGACTATTGGTACCTCGTTACCCGCCACTTTAATTTTGATCTCCGGCGGTGCCTTGCACCTTAAGTGCTTCGGATTGTATATAAACAATTCTGATTTCTGCGGCGAGCACGCTAGGCCTCTCTCTGCCGCGTAATCGACTATAATGTCGGTGGCGGCTTGGAGCAGGTTTTCGACGCACGAATCACTTCCCCAGTTGACCCAAAGGGTGATATCATCCGCATATATACTAAATTTTATACCTTAGAGCTTTGCCAATTGCTCGGGGAGTTCCCTCACAGCCACGTTGAAGAGTAGGGGGGGACAGCACTGATCCCTGGGGCGTACCCTTACTCCCTAGCTCTATTGCATTATTAGATGCAGCTTGCGGAGAAGTGTACAACCTAGGTTTGGTGCATATCATAGGAATGTTTACAGGAGTCCAGACATGTAAATTTGTAACTTACCACCCATTGACGCCAATGTGAAGTTTTCTGTACCTAACGCTTTGTGCTTATTAAAGAGCCTGAACAAGGTCGTGGAAGTGTCACTTTTTTCTTGCACTTGCATTCATAACAATTTCAATCACATTCTTCTATGACTAGCCATGGTGTTGCAGTCGTTAAGGTGCTCGACTACCTTGCCCAAGGATGCCGGATCGAATCTCTGCCGCTTTTCGATGGAGGCGAACAGCAAGACACGCGTGAGTTGTGTGATGTCAGTGCACAATAAAGAACTCCAGGTGGTTTATATTTCCGCAGCCCTCCACTACGTCGTCTTTCATAGCCTGAGCCTCTTTGGGGCGTAAAGACCACACACCGGACGTTCTTATACATCTACGTCACGTGCCAAAATGTAATCCCCTCATCCTTTCTCCTCTGTCACATCGTTCAACAATGTAGTTTGCGCCACCGTGGTTGGCCCTATACATTTGCGCATGTTTTAACGCGGTAGCGTTAAGGAGCTCGTGTCGCAGAAAAGCCGGTGTCGTCGGCGGCGTTGGCCGTGAGCGATAAAATCTGGCATGCACTTCATAAACATGCACTTTATAAATAAAAAGCAACTTCCAAGATGGGCTGGGTGGGAATCGAACCAGGGTCTCCGGAGTGTGAGACGGAGACGCTACCACTCAGCCACGAGTTTTTTTTTCTTTATTGCCTGTTTTGAGTTCACATCAATTCAAAAAAGATCCACAATAATGGTAAAACTCGCAACAACCAGACTTCGGCTGTCACGAAAGGTTTAAAATTTTTTGAGGACAGCCAGTTCATCGAGCACACTGATCCAGTCAGGTGGATCAGAAAGCACCCGATATGTTTCTCTAAGGAGCAGCACACTCTCGATAAAGTTCTCGCGTACAGAACGCGTATTACATCTGCATGTTGCACTTGCATCCTTGTTTTCCACAGGCTGTGGAGGCCCAAGACCACGACTAAATCCAAAGGAATACCCTCACTCTCGACTGGAAGGAACCGTATGCCATAAGGATCTAACGGAAGGTCTTTCTTTAGTGTTCTCTGGAGAACATCCCAGTGAAAGACTGGGTCCCAGCAATCCAGAAAGACGTGCTCGATTGTCTCTGGTTTTTTGCAAAGGAGACAGTCTGTTGTCCAGGGAACGAATAAGCCTCTTTCATGTAACCAGGTTTTAACAGGTAATGTGTTGGAATGTAGCTTAAAGAAGAACGTTTTAACTGAAGGCCTAACTGGCATCTCTTTCACACGCTTTAAGACATCCTGTCCGGGGCCTCCACGGTGTGGTGCACGGTAAATCGGCAACGGTATCATCACATCCAGAAGATCTTTGTACAGCTTCTTCTTACACACTTTGCTCAAGTATTCCATTGAAAAACGCGCATGCAACATTCTGAAAGACAAGACAACTTCGCGCATGTACCCTTTTAAAGCGCCACTCATATTCTCACCAGAACAGACAACGTATACTGGAAGCATTTTACACAGTCGTACTTGCATGCCCGTCCTCAAACCACGAGTTCGATGCTTGAAAGCGGTACAAAAGCGCGTCTAGTGAATGCGGTGTTGCCTTAGAAACGTGCCGTAGAACGTTATACTGCGGTGTATATCGGTAATTATGAGCATGCTACTTACAGAAGTCGCAGTTACACGAGTAGCGAAGTACGTTTCCGCTACATTTCTTCTGCGCTCTGCGCACATGCAAAGCCATCTTGCGGCAAACACAGAAGAACCCCTCCTCGCAATGTGCGGCGCTGCCCCGAAACGTGGCGCGCCACTCGCCCCTGACGTTTCGCCGTGCACCCTCACGGGTTGTAGAATCAAACGTCTTTCCTTTCTTTAGATCACTATCTTCGCTCACCCGCTTCTCCCCTTCGGGCCGCGCGGGTACCGGTGCGAGGATGTCCCAATAACCTTGCGTTTGATAAGTTTTCTCGACGAGGTGCAATAACGCTATCGCGTTCCACTCTTGAAGGCGAAGCTTAAGCGTCCTCCAATTTTTTTGTTGTGGCGGGGGCTAGCCTGCCACCGATTTTTTATCTATTGTAGGCTGTCATTGCACCCGCCACCGCTTCGGTCGTGGACATCGGCTGTTGCAGTGCGCATCTGTCTCCCCCGGTTCTTTTGAAGCCAAAAGCTTCACTAGGCTAGTCAACTCAGAACGGGGGTGGGACAGGTAGGTCAACGCCGCTTGCGGCGGGGCTAATACTAATAATTATTGATTCACAGGAAGGAAGGAGCAGTATCTGTCTCACATGCTTTCTCTGGACACCTGAACCGCGCCGTAAAGGAGGGAGGGGGGGAGGGAGTGAAAGTGGAAAGGAAGAAAGGGGAGCCGTAGTGGAGGGCTGTGGACTAATTTCGACCACCTGGGAACCAATAACGTGCGCTGATATCGCACAGCACACGGACGCCTCTTCGTTTCGCCTTCATTGAAACGCAGCCGCTGCGGTCGGGACCGAACCCGGGAACTCCGGCACAGTAGTTGGGCGTCTTACCATTGCATCACCGCGGCGGGGCCTGCCAAGGATTGTTATTTGTTGTAGGCCGTCTTTGCAGCCGCCACTGCTTCGGTGGTGGATGACGGCTGTTATTCTGGCCGCGTCTTTCTCCATCCTCTTCTTTTTCTTTCTTCTCTATTTTCTCTTCTCTCCGCAACGACGCAGCGGAGATGGCTCAGATACAGAGCCAGTAGCAGGCCCGTGCATTTTTTTTTCCTTCTTCCTACAGCCACAACAACAAATAATAATTTGTTCACAGGAAGGGAAAACCGCAGTATCTATCACACTTGTTTCTGTGAACACCTGAACCGCACCGTAAGGGAGCGGAGGACGGTGGGACTGAGAGTGGATAGAGAGAAAGAGGAGCAGCAGTGGAGGGCTGCGGGGTAATTTTGACTACCTGGGGATCTTTAACGTGCGTTGACATCGCACAGCGCAGGAACGCCTCTTCGTTTCGCCTCCCTCGAAACGAAGCCGCCGCGGTCGGGATCATTGAAAATCTTTCCTCGCAGTTTAACCAAGCACACAAGAAAAAACGAAAAAGCTTTAATGCCATTGTTCAATCTTTTGAGAATAAATGTACACGCAGATAGAGAAATTACCAAGAATTACTCGGAAGAAAAAAGTTGCATTCAAACAAGCTCCTTTATTTCCGCACCAGTTCTTTGCCCGATCTTTCAATCATGGCACGTTTTGAGGAATGGCGACCTAGCGTAAAGGATCATGGCTCGCCGGTTCTTATGGTTTTGACTGCTGTAGAGTTTTATTCCTGTACTGGAAAGCACTGCGCGTCGTGTTCTTACACCGGAAAATTATCTCGGTTCAGAAGCGGACAGACCTCTGCCTTTTTACCGCGAGGTTGCTGAGACAAAGTCTGCTCTTGATGCAGACCTGTCAAATGCAAATGTAGGCAGCCTACCAGCCATACGCATCAGCGAACTAGTTTCCGTTCGCAGGCTTTTAGCTGATGAGCAGCGTGAGACCGCTGTCCCCAAATGGCGAGCGTGGGCAGCTTGTCGGCTGCCAAATGAAGTGCGAGATTTTGACTGCCTTAGGCGCTGGGGCGTCCTCCCCACGAGACAGCGCCTTGCCAAATGAGGTATTTTACCCAATGACCAGTGTGCCTACTGTGGTGCACCCGAGAGCCTCTGGCATGTTTTGTTTTTTTTTCGAACGTGTAGTTGCTAGAACACTGTGGCGGCTCGCATATAGGATATTTAACGTCCGCATGAACCCCGGCGCAAGGCTCCGGCACAACCCTTTTGAACATCTTATGTTCACCGTGGTTTTGTTTGTGTTGTGGAGACGCAGGGGCCTCGCTGAGGCGCACCGCACTCCCGCCTGAGCAATGTACCCAGCCTTGCAGAGGCTGCGTCTCGTCGTCTGGAAGCATCTGTCTCGACAGTTAGAAGTGGACAGCGAGACGCGGTTTTGCGGCGCTGGCACAAGCGCTCTTATGGTTACGGGGGAGCGGAATTGAGATCTCTATTGTCCTTTATTAACCCCCCCCCCCCGTCTATTGTTTTCCCCTCTCTGGGGAATCATGTTTTTCAGTTGCCTATGTATCCGTACACCATAGAGTGTTTTCTACAGTGCTTTGGCCTGTGAGTAATGTGCGTTTTTGTATGTTTTTGCTTTGTATAAATTATCTTTACTGTACTGTACTCTTTACTTTTTTCCCCTTTTTTTAGGAGGGATGTTGAAGTCTTAACACGTGGATAATGTGTGCTTTCTAGCTTGGCATTAGTGCAATGGTCGTTGTGCAGGACGGGTCTGCAGCTTGTATATCATTGTTTGATATAGTGTTGGACAGTGTGTATTGTATACAGTGTGTATATGAGCATTTATCATCAGTTTTTGGAGTTGCAATAAACTTTTCAATACTTGTGGCTAAGGCACGAGTGGCGCTCGCCTCAATCACAAGAAGTCCACTGTTATGGCCTTAAACACGACCGCCTCACCTACCGCTATCCAATAAATATCTGTTACTCGCGAGACACGTATCCTCGGATATTTCTTCGATTACGCTGGACCAGCGCTCAGAAATTGGAATAGGACTGAAGAGCAACTAAGCATGAAACCCACAAGCTTGGTGCTCTAAAATGTCCCCTGACTGCGCAGGCCACCATCATCAAGACAATGCTGATTTCCATCCGCAGCTTTGTTGCCAGCATCCTTGACATCCCCCCGACAAGAAAAACATATATACCGCTTTTTGTGGCAGTGTGCTCTCGATGATATATAGCGACCAACATTGCTTCCCAGTTTCAAAAGGCATCCTGAGGCTGCCCGATCTCTATATTCTCGCGAAGGGCTCTGCACATTCAATGTCCCATCGAATGCGACATGTCGCTAACAAAATTGATGGCTTCGTACTATCTATCGGCATGGCTGCGAACATTCATTGGGAAGGCCCTACATCACAACACCCCGCATGCAGGGTCAACCCTATCATTTACCGAGCCGCAGCAACGGACTAGAGTACCTGAAAGAAAACTCGTCTGGCGTTGACCCACGAACCATGCCCCTGAAAGCTATTATCAATACACGCCTATCAAGATACATGCTACGTGCAAAAAGACCCAGTTGACAGTACATCACCGCCCACTTCCTCGATGCACGCCTAGCCTGTCTGATGTGGATGTTCGCAAGAGGCATCTTAACAATCAGACGCGCGCCTTCGTCCCTGCGACGTCGGGAAATATTGACTTATGTCATTTCTTTCTTTTTCGAGAGACAGCGGAGCACTTCTTTCTGTACTGCCTAATTCCCGCAGCACTCCCAGAGCGTCTGAGAGATATGTTCGGCCTCCCCGGGATCCCATACCCCACTGTGCGCTACTTCAACCCGCTTCCAAAGTAAAGGCGCAAGCAGTTTGTCTTGATACTGGCAGAGGTCAACTATCAGGTGCAGTTGGCCCGCTGGAAAGCGGCCTACTCAAGCAAGACTCCGACCCTCCATGAAGTGAAGGCCAAAATCAATTATAATTGGTTCACTGGAAAGGAAAGGCGCTGTAACTGTCTCACTCGTTTTCTGTGGACACCTGAACCGCGCTGTGAGGGAAGGGAGGAAGGTGGGAGTTAAAGTGGAAAGAGAGAAAGAGGAGCCGTAATGGAGGGCTACGGAGTAATTTCGACCACCTGGGGATCTTTAACGTGCGCTGACATCGCACAGCACGCGGACGCCACTTCGTGTCGCCTCCATCGAAACGCAGCCGCCGAGGTCGGGTTCGAACCCGGGAATTCCGGACAGTGGTCGGGCGTCTTACCACTGCGCCACCCCGGCGGGGCGAAGGCTAAAATCAGAAAAGAACTATAGTTCCACCTAGAGAGAGAGAGAGAGAGACGCCAACTTAGGGGCAAGAAGTTTTTTGAAGAAAGGGGACCCGCTATGGTCATCTTCAAAGAAGAAAACGGAAAACTAGAAGTGAGATATTAGAAGATTTGCTCGCGTCAAGCTTCCACCCACCGAAGTGGTGCGGACGTGGTGTATATGCACTGCGACCCCGCGCCCCGGTAGAAACAGGCCGGATTTCATGAGCACTTGGCTGGGAGAAGCCCGCTCCCCGAAACGAAACATCCCCAAAACCTTATGGTGCGGGAGGCCTTGTCTGGGGTAGCCGTAGGATGATGATGGTTGCCGGTTGAAGTCTGTACCCTCACAGGAGTATTGCATCTAGTTCATCCTTCCTTCCATCTTCTCTATTATTTCGGCTAACATCTGGCGGGAGTACGTCTACATCCCAATTTATAATGGTTGATGATTTACCAGTAAATTTGCAGACGCTCGTCGTATGCCTAGTGTTCGGGGGCTCGTCGGCTACCCGGAAGTAGAGAGCTCGGGCTAGCTCGTGAGCCGCCTCGTTACCAGGCACGGCAGCGTGAGCGGGTGTCCAAATTAACTGAATTTTAATACTAGGCGTCCTTTGTGAGAGAATTTTGGCCGGCACCGGCGATATCCTCTCCTTTCCGAAATTTTGGATGGCAGTTTTGCTGTCGCTAATTATGAACTTGGCTTCCGTTCTTACACAAGCTAGCGCTATCGCAACTTCCTCCACGGTTTCTATGTTGCGGCCTCAGATGGCTGCCGCGGATACTGGCGCCCCTCGGTCATCGACTACCGAGACTACCACCGCACCTGTTCTGCTACTTGCCACATCAACATAGACTACTTCCTTCGCTCCCATGTTATTGAACTGTTGCTCTAGAGTTTCGGCTCGTTTGGCCCTTCTTTCGACAAGAAATTCTGGATGAATGTGTTTAGGGAAGAAGGGACTACCCAGGCGTTCCTGCTTTCGCTACTAATTGTGACTTTTTTTGAATTCCTCTGCCTGGGTTAAGGCCTACTTTTGCAAGAATCACCCTGCCCGTTTCGGTTGTGCAGAGTCTCCCTAACTGGGAGACTCGCACTGCCTCCGCCTATTCTGCTCAGCTGTTATGCACCCTGAGTTAAAGCAGTTGTTCGCTCGAGCAACCTGTGGGCAGTCGTAGCGCCTTCTTAACGCATGTTCGGATCAGGCAGACTAATTTCTCTTTTTCTCCGGCCTTGATGTGCAGGTAGGGCGTGGCGTTACTGGTTCTGCTTATTGCGTACGCCTGGATTAGTTTTAGTAAATTTCTCTCACGAGGCCTCTTCATTTAGTGGTGACCCTCCTCAAGAGCCCGAGACATTGCATTGCGCAACCAGGACCTCCCCGTTATGGCCGTGAGATTGGATGACCATCTCCAGAGTACTGATCAGATCTACTTTAGGCACCGGTTTGCCCTCCACCTGATTATGACACTCCCCGCTATTCCTGCAGCGAGGGTACTTTGGGTTATATACTAACAACTCCGATTTCTGAGAGGAGCACGAAAGTCCCCTTTCAGCCGCGTAATCGACAGTGATGTCGGTCGCTGCATGCAGGCGTTCCTCCGTAATCGCATCGCTCTCCTGGTTAATACAGAGGTTGATATCGTCCGCACACATGCTAACATTTGGCCCCTTGATTTGGTTAAGTTTACCCGGGAGGCCTCTCATCGCCATGTTGAATATTAAAGACGATAGCACTGAGCCCTGCGGCGTGCCTTTGCTTCCTAACTCTATCGTGGGAGATTCTAAAGTTTGAAATTTCATGCAGGCTTTTCTGCCGGATAAAAACTCTTTTATGTAGTTCGCTCCCCTACTCCGAGCACTTCGAGCCCTTCGAGGATAGCCTCGTGCCTTACATTGTCCAAGGCCTTGGTGAGGTCTCTGCCCAGGATCACTTTGGCGTCTTTCGATCGTGAGTCTATGATATCATGTTTTAGTCGGAGCATTACGTAATGCGTGCACAAATGTGGTCGGAAACCGACCATCTCGTGCGGCCACAGGTCGTTTTGCTCCATGAAGCCCGTTAACCTCGTCTGGACTACGTGCTCTAGCAAATATCTTATGCATGATGTTAGGGAAATTGGTCTTAAATTTTACAATTGCGAGGGTTTGCCCGGTTTGGTTAATAGTACTATGTTTGTCGTTTTCCATTGATCTGGCAACTGGGTCGTTTCCCAAACTTTTCCAAGGAATTCTGTTAGAAGACTAATGAAGTCATCATCCAGATTTCTTGGCATTTTATTGGTCATCCCATCGAGGCCTAGCTGAGGCTGATTTAGTTTTCAGTCTTACAAATTCTGCCCACACCTCTACCTCCATGATGGGGGCGCCAAACGCCTCGTTTTGCGCGCCACCGTAGGTCGGGAAGGGGACGCTGGTTGTCTGCAACGTACATTCTTACTAACTTATAAACACCGCGTCGTCTCCTTCGAAGGGGTGTTTCACTTTTGCCAATCTTATTCCCGATTGAGTTTTTGAATTTATTGGGTCCAGCAAATACCGGAGCATGCCCCACGTATTGGAGAGATTCATGCCTCCCTCCATTTCGTCGCATCTGCTGAACCAGTCTTGTTCGCACAATTTGATCGCGTAGCTTTCGCAAACCCATGGACCAAGCGGAAACCAGCGGAGGCCGGAAAAACGCAAGCTTCAAAAGCGGGCCTTCCAGGCTAAACCTAAAAAGGATAAGAAAGAAACGAAAGTCGCAATTCTTAAAAAAAGATTTTGGGAGTTTAAGGGAGTGATTAAAAAAAGCTAACGCAAAATCAAAATTCGAAAAGCAGATGTAAAGCAAGGGCCTCCCACTCCCGCGAAGCAGCTGACGCCAGCTCAGCCAGTCGCCCCGTCATTCGCGGCGCCACCGGCTAAAAGCGACGAGCAAACGATGACTGAGGCATCTTGCCCACCCCTGGTGAAACGCAAAATTAATGAGGCGACCCGTTCCAAGCACTCTAAAATAGGCTTTGACGAAAAACTGAATTCATTCATGAGCCAAATGACCAAATTCATGAACCAAATTCACAGCCAGGTACAGGCACTTGCAGGGGAAGTGCAAAGAGGTCAAACCGAGCTCATAGCCGTCAAGACGTGGCAGCAGAATGTCGAGCAAACCCTAGCGCACCTGCAAAATGGCCAGGCGCGTAAATGAAAACCAAACTTGGCAGTGGAACTGTAACTGCTTCCAGCGCAAGAGACCGCTGCTGCCGCAATACCTTCCACTCATACCTGAGACCCGCCTCGCAATCGCCCTTCAGGAAACAGGGAAAGGAGCCAAACTAATTGGATACCAGGCATTTAATAACGACTGAGGCGAGATATCGACCCTGGCGACCTTTGTCAAGTGCAACGTAGCGGTGATAGGAAACGATTTGAATTCGAGAGATATCGAGAACGTACTTCCCGAAATACTAAAATCAGGAAGAAGGATGCCAGTCTGTTCCTTCTTAACATATATAGCTAAATCAGGCAAAAGAAAATTAGATGTAAGGCCTGTTGCACAAAGCCATCAAGGCGGCCGGGAATAATTCTTTGCTGATCGTCAGTGACTTTTTAATTTTCTGTCGACGTGTTGCGCGGTAGTCGAAGCGCTGTCATACGCTTTGCGTAGCAGAGCATCCGCTTGTTGCATTAAGGCGAAAGCCTTGAATGCCTCATCGTAGTGGACAGGAGTTTGTCATCAGAGGTCTCACACCTTCGAGAGCGAGAATTTAAAAAATTCTTTAAAACTTGCTCCATCGGGAGCCGACCCTCACTCCCTTGGAGGCGCTTTACCACTAGCGCCACATCCAGAATTGTCAAACGCTTTTCATAATTCCCCTCGTCTACCGTAAGGATGATAACGGGATTTTGCTAATGACAGATACTGCGCCTTTGCTTTGCTATAAACGAATTATAGAGCGCCGGTGAACTTTGATATGTTCAATCAAAAGCTGGTTGTGTTCGACAAGGAGAGCGCAATGTACCGTCACGACAGGTCATGGCGTCCGATCCAGGCGTCCGTGTGGCGCATTTCATTTGCCGCTTCCTCGAACGCCGCACCACACAGCAAACAGATGCAGATTCATATGTCTGGGAGGCGTTAGTACAGCACGCATCAGCGGCGTTGAAAATTGGTTTAAAGGATAGAAAAGGCGCAGTATCACAATTCTTCGCAGACACATGTACCATGCCGTAAAGGGTGCAGTTGTTTCGCTGTTTGTAACATGTGAGGTTCCGTGATGCTGCATAAAACCTGTGTTGCCTGTGTAGACCTCACTGCCCGTGTTCCATATTAGTTCGGGAGACGTTCGGAATTGCAATCGAAGCTGGGATTGCAGGATTACGATGGCGGAGTGCCCAAGTTCGTCATCGAACGCTTCTGGTGCGGTTCCAGCTATGGAGGATGATGAAGACGTCCCGACAGATGAATTTACACCCAGAGAATACCAGGTTGAGCTGTTCGAAGCCGCCGTGAAAGAGAACACGATAGTATGCCTGGGAACGGGAACAGGCAAAACATTCATCGCGGTCATGTTGATCAAGGAATATGCCGCTGCCATCCGCATCCCATTCGAGGAAGGAGGGAAGCGAACCTTCTTTCTTGTGCCTACAGTGCCCCTGGTTGTACAGCAGCAGAAGGCCATCAAATGTCAGACAGACCTGCGCGTGGGGGGTTATGTTGGCGACATGAATGTTGACAACTGGAATAAGGAGCGCTGGAAAAAGGAGTTCATCGAGTCTCAGGTGCTGGTGATGACCCCGGACGTGTTCAGGCTGATCATCCACCACGGGTTCCTGGAGCTGTCGCGGGTGAACCTGCTCATCATGGACGAGTGCCACCGGGCAGTCAAACAGCACACCTACCGAGAGGTGATGCGCTGCATGGACGTGCTGGAACCCCACCAGCGGCCCCGCATACTGGGCCTCACGGCATCTGTCATCAACAGCAAGGTCAACGAGCACCAGGTCGAGAAGAAGATACGGGCCCTCGAGACTGCTCTTGGCTCCCGTGTCGTTACGGTCTCCAACCACGAGAGCATGGCCAAGTACGGTACCAAGCCAAGAGAGGTGCTGGTCGAGTACCGTGCCTCAACCGGTCAGTCAGCTGCGAGCATTGAGGTGCCCTTGATCAGCAGTGTCACGAAGACGACATCGCAGGGTCAGGAGCTGGAACGGAGGCAGCGCAGCATTGTCAAGGTGCTCTATGACCTGGGTGTCTGGTGCGCACACTTGGCCATCGAGGTCATCATGGAGGAAGCTCGTCGAATGCTCGAAGGTCTCGATGACGGAACAGCCCTCGGCGAGGTGGAGGGCTGCCTCGAGTGGTTTGACACAATGCGGAAGAGTTGTAGAAAATGCATCGAAGAAGTTGTCAGTGCTGACCTTGTTGAGCACCCATTGCTGGTGCTGTCTACGCCCAAGCTGAGGCGTCTCCTGGAGATCCTATGGGAATTCCGACCTCGACGGGCTGAAGCAGGTGGCAGCGGTGACAGCATTGTGCCCGAGGCCCCTGAGTCGCTTTGCGGCATCATCTTTGTCAAGGAGCGCATTGTCGCTCGTGTTCTCCGAGACTGGCTTCGCGAGCTGGCGGCCAAGGTTCCTAGGTATGCCTACATCGTGCCAGAGTTCATCGTTGGCCATGGGGCCAACCTGCAGCTTGGCTCCAAAGAAGCTGGGATGTCTTTCAGGAGGCAGTACGTGGTGTTGGAGCAGTTTCACCGCCAGGAGTGTAATTTGCTGGTGGCAACCTCAGTGGTGGAGGAGGGCATGGACGTACCCAAGTGCAGCCTAGTGGTACGCTTTGACTTTCCCGACGACTTCCGCTCGTACATACAGTCCAAGGGCCGCGCCAGGGCCCGGCAGTCGCTGTACACCATGATAACTTCCAGAGACGACTTTCCTGTCAACGGCGCCAACCTCCGCAACTACCTTGCCATCGAGGCGATATTGATGACCAGGTGCCACGAAAGGGCGGCACCACTGAATTCAGAGGTGGTGCTCAGCTTTGCCATAGACCAGCTGCTGCCCCCATACATGCCTGTGCAGAAGGACGGGGCACCTCGCATCACGCTGGGCTCTGCCATCGGCCTCGTCAACAGGTACTGCATGATTCTTCCAGCCGACATGTGGGAGAGAAAGAAGAGAGGAAGATAGAGATGCATTAGTGGAAGGCTACGATCCACCCAGCGCCATCCACCGCGATATAATGGCTTTTGTCTTACCCCACTATAGTGGTGTAAAGTGCCTTACGAAATTTTTTGCGGATGTCTCTCATGTTCGCCTTAAAATCTATTGCATTTTGAAGTAATCGCCATTTACTGAGGAGCACTGCAATAATAATAATAATAATTGGTTTTCAATAAAGAAAGGCGCTGTATATGCCACACTTGTTCTGTGGACACCTGTACCGTGTCCTAAAGAAATATTAGATTGATTTTTAGGAAGGAAAGACGCAGTAACTGTCTCACTTGATTTCTGTGGACACCTCAACCGCGCGTTGGGGGAAGGAAGAAGGGGTGAGTGTAAGTGGAAAGAGAGAAAGAGGAGCCGTAGCTAAGGAGTAATTTCGACCACCTGGGGACTTTTAACGTGCTAAAATCGCATAGCACACGGACGCCACTTCGTTTCGCCTCCATCGAAACGCAGCCGCCGAGGTCGGGTTCGAACCCGGGTACTCCGGCACAGTAGTCGGGCGTCTTACCACTGCACCACCCCGGCGGGGCTAAAGAAATAAATTACTCCCTAGCCCTCCACTACGACTCCGCTTTCTCTCTTGCTTCTTTTATTCCAACCTTCCTAAAGAAATATAGGAAGGTTGGAATGAAAGAAGCAAGAGAGAAAGAGGAGTCGTAGATGGCGCTGGTCGTAGTGGAGGGCTAGGGAGTAATTTCGACCATCTGGGGATTTTTAACATGCGTCGACATAGCACAGCACGGCAACTTCACGCGCGGGAGACGTGACGAACAATGCCCGAACATAACCAAGCAAACACGAAAAAAAGCCGATTCTTCAATTCCGTTTTGTTTAATATACGGGTTATAAGGATGACAAGAATTAACCCCAATGCGGATGGAGACAGAAAAAGCGAAATTAATTTTACAGAGAGTCTGCACTTAAACCATCTCCTTACTTACGCAGCCGATTCCTTGTTAGATCTTACAACCGTTGCGTGTTTTCAGGAGTGTAGTACTGGCGTTTCGAAGTAATGCCGAGCAAAATGGGCACTGCATTTGGCGATGTATATTTTTGTGAAGGCAATTTAATCGATGAACCCCTCAGAGGTGCATCGGCTGACCATTTCCCCTGGACGTACGGGCAGAATCATGCTGCGCACCGCTGGCACTCCCGTCCGCTATTTCCGCCTTTTGAAGGCATACAGGCTCAGGGGTAATCAATGAACCCACCAGAGTTGTTGCAAAGGTGCATTGGCTGACTATTTGCTCTACATTAATAATATGGGCTCTCAATAATTTCCTGACGTACGGGTAGACTCAAGCACTCCGTTCGGTTTCTCCGCCCTTTAGACGGTATTCTTAAAGCGAAAGTAGAAGAGCTCGGTGTAATAAATAAAGCGTCCAGAGTTATGTGTTTTCAGGAGTGTCGTCCTGACGTTTACAAGCAGTGCTGCGCACCACAGGCACTCCGCTTGGCTACCTCCCCCTTAAGTTTAACGATATTTATTGCCTCAGGGCATCAGTAGGGTATGAGATGCAGGATGAATAAATGAATGGAAAACAGTTGGCTGACTTTACGAAGTCCAGGAGTGAGCAACGATCAGGTGCCTGCGTCCGCGATATATAGGCACGATTGGTTGCTGAAAGGCCAGCTATCGTCAGGTGCCGGATTTGTGTCGGTTTAAGTGCTTTTCAGTCCCACAAGTGGTGAATGTTGGCTTCAACATTTTCGTGTTTGCAGATCGGGCACACTGGGCGGGGATAGGTGTCGGAGGTGAGACCACGTCTTAGTGACAGCTGGTATGAGGGCAACACTGACCCGGGTCCTCCTAAGCGCAACCTCCTCTGCACGGGTGAGGAAAAGTATCTAGTAACGTTGGGTGAGACCTTGGGAAAGGATACCGCACACATAGGGATAAGTGCATGTGTGCGGAGCCGAAGGTGCTCCTTTCTTGATAAAAGGAGGGTAGCGTCATCCCCTTCAAGGTGGTGGTGGTGTTGGTAAAAATAATTAATGAAAATGTTCAAGAGGTTGTAGCGGCGCTTGGAGTCCTCAGTCCGGAACCCCACTGACATAGGCTGCTGTCCGCGCTCTTTCGACGACTTCTTTTCACCCCTTACGTCCGAGCTGGTCAGAGCTGCCTCCCACCCCTCCTGCGTTGGCTGGTTATTAACAGTGATAGTCCACTTCAAGGAGCCGTGAAATTGATGCGTCTTGGTTCACGAGGCGGGTCGCTAAATCAGCTTGACTTTGGGAAGGCAGAAGGTCCCGTGGAACCCACTCAATGCGTACTGACTGCGGGATGCGCGCCCCAAGCTCGTGGATGTTTTGGCATATCTTTGCGCAATGACTGACACGTCGGAGCAAACGAACTGCCTGAAGTGCGTCAGTGCAGATGAAAAGATTGGCTTCAGGGAGCATGGTTATGCTAGCCACGGAGCAAAGTGCCTCTTGAACTGCCAGGAGCTCAGCACAGAAAGATATCAGCGGTTCCGAAAGTTGAAGCGTAGTGGTCTGATTCAGGCTATGCCTCCATGGACATTAAATTAATGTTTTTGCGTCACAGCATTGCAGTCTTGCATCCACGTACCCCACAATGAACCCGTGAGGCAGGTTAGTATCTTGCTCTTCAAATCTTTGGCGAAGAGACTATGCCGAGTTTGCAGACGTTGGTCTGCGGATATCAGTCGACTTGTTATCTCCTAACTATAGTAATGCCCAGGGCGGGCGAACTGGCGCAGGTGGCTGAGCAATAACGTGTGACGTTACATACGACCTTAGCGCTTGCGTGGAATGAGATACAGTGGCCTTAAGTCTGCGAGAATCACGGCGCTGCAGCACCAGCTCATCGATTGTGTTGAGCTGCGCATTCTCTTGTAACGCTACGGCCGGTGTGAAGCGTTGAGGGCATGTTATGATCCTCATAGCTTCTCGGCTTACGGCTTCAAGACGATCCCATTGTGCTCTTGTAAGATGCTGAAACTTGGCTTGATAAACAATGCGCGGCTGAAGAACCACCCTCACTAACTGGCATGCAAATGACGAGCCAGCGCCCCTCGTTTCAGGCGCAATTCTTATCAAACTCATAGTCTGAATTGCTTGCTTTTTTGCCTGAGAAAGCTAGGCAGTCGCTGATCCTGATTGGTGAAACGTTAAGCCCAGAATTTTCATGCTGGAACTTTCTTGTATTGGGGTGCCTGATGCAGAGAGACGAATTGGATTTGAAGTACATTTACGGAGTCGCCAGCGGTTGGCGACAGACATTTGTTTTTTTAAACGCAGAAAGCTGAAGACCAATGGAGGAAGCGCAATCAGAGGTTATGCATGAAGCTGATTCAAGGGCAGCCTCCAGAGGGAACAGATCATGGTGAGTGCTCCATACCGTGATGTTATCTGCGTATTGCAAAACCTTTTTTACATGGATATCATGTAAGCGCCATGCCAATGGCATGAAAGTAATATTAAACAACATCGGAGAGATTACTGATCCCTGGGGCACGCCCCGTAGTGAAACGTATGAACCAACTCTGCCGCCGCTGAGGCGTTATGCAAAGTTCCTTCCTCCAAAAATGATGAGACAAAACTGCGTACTCTCGGAGGGAGATGAAACGTTTTATTGCGCCCGCCGAAGCTATAAAGCGGAGACGCTGAGATCAGCGTTACCAGCCCGTGTTAGAGAATAATAAAGATGTACAGCGCGTGCTCGGAGCTCAAGCTTGGCACGGGCTGTTCAGAATGAGAAGCCTGCCACGCTGGTCCCCTTGCTCTGGTGCTCCGCTGCGACCCTGCAAATTCACAGCAATGTCAATGACATTCAGGATTGCAGCATGACTGATATTGTCATATCATTTTTCGACGCCCATTGCTAATATGGTACGTAAATTGCGGCTGCGGGTAGATGATAGAACTGCTGATGCCAAGAACGCCAACCCATCCTCTGTACCTATGTATGAACGAAATCCAAGTTGAGCGGGGTGAAAAAAACCATGCTGTTCAAGCCACCAAGAAAGGCGTGTGAGTAGAATTTTTTCTCAAAGCTTGCAAAGCGTTTATCTTAAGGAGATTGGTCTTAAGTTAGCGAGGTCTGTTGGAGGCTTTCCTGGTTTGGGAATAGGGATCACAACAGCGGTTTTCAAGCTTTCAGGTACCACACCATCCAGCCATACTTATTTTTTGTATTGCGCAAGTTCGCCCTTCGGGATAAGGGTTAAAATATAAAAAAACAAAGCCATACTTTGTTTATAGTGTCTCGCAGCAGTACTTAGGCTTTTGTAAACCTCATACTCAATTTTGTCCAGGCCGGGCGCTATTTTCAGTTTTGCATCGTCAATTGCAGCCAGCAGCTCAGGCATCGAAAAGGGGCTCACAATTCCATCTGCGTCGGCAGCAGATGGTAGGTAGTTTCCATGCATCTGCAGGGATACTTGCCAAATTAAAATTTGCAGCTGAAGGAGGCAATGCATCGTATTTTGATAAATATTTTCGTGCTGCTTATTTGACGAAATTGCCCCACGACAAATTATCTGCAAAGCATGCTGTTGCTGCTTTGTCACGTTAGAACAAATACTGCGTTCCATTGCACGAAACGTTCGCCAGAGTGAGGCATGCGAGGATTTAGCAGAAACTTGTTCACACCATGCATGCCACTGCCGTCGCGAGAGATCGCTTTCGTTTCTCAAAGCCTTTCTCCAAGGAAAGAAACCCGATTGCAATGCAACCGCGCATGAAAATTGGCATTGGGAAAGATTGGCACAAGCGGATATGTCTTATTTTGTGTTTGTTGTCTTTTAGGAATATAACCGCCGCGAATGTGCACACGTGCAGTCTGCGCATTGAAGTTTATAGAGGTTCTGAAATCTGAAACATGTTCTACGGAATGGTTGCCCGGGTTAGAGCCCTTGGTTGAGCTTAGAGAATTTTAGTGTCGAAGCCATTCTCCTAAAATTGGCAGATTTTATTACTCTGTATTTTGGTATCTGGTTAAGCTTGGCTTTAGGTTGAAAAGGAAATGCAAGCGATGCAACCAAAATCGTTTCCACAGTGCTGAGATGTCGTGTGTGAGGAAACAAAATTTCGAGTCCCAGCTTGTTCTCGGAATATTTGTCTTCTCTTCCTTTTTCGCACTTCTTAATGCAATCATATAATAATATGGTTGTGCATATTTTTTCAGACTGGTGCGGCTGGTGCGCCTGAAATGAGAGCCACTGACCATAGAGGAAATTCCTGTATGAGAGCTTCACCCAGCTGCATGGCGGTTCAGCCTGTACAATAAACCGATATACCAAAACCAGTATGAACGGTATGAAACTGTACAGTATTTTCCAAGAAATAAATTCTTTGCTGTACGTGCTCTAAAAAAATTATTCAAGGGTCGGCAGAATCCCGTCTGGCGAGGGAAGTTCATACCGGTGTACCAAAGTACCCACGCCAAAAGGTTAAAAAGATGAAGAAACAGAAAGCAAAAGAATTCAGATTTCGGCGCCCATACCCGTGCCGTGATTACAGTGAGTCGAAACACGGGTAGGCTATTTAGGGGCGCATTTTTAAAGGAATCCATGTATATATCCCGGGAGATTGCCCCGTTTCAGCTTTATTGTATGTGAATTGTATAATAGCCTCCCATACGACTGCCTGTTAAAGCAGCGTGAAAAGGTACAGCCTTTGCCAATATGTAGAGCCCAGAGGGTTTGCTTTTGAGCCGTGTAGTTGCACTGATTTAGCATTAGTGGAAATCATTCCAATTGGATAGGGTAGGACAAAACATCTTCCTACTGTCAAATATCCGGAACGCTGGAAATCCATTACAAGCTCCACAAAGTGGCTCAGAAGCAGATCCCCCGGGCTCTACACTTATGACAAAAACTGTACAATAGGAATGATAGTGACGAAGTGGTATTCATAACACAATGCGAAACGTGTGTGGAAAATTTGCTAGAACTGGTGCAGTTTCACTTGCATTCCACTTTCGTAGGGTGGAAGGCAAGCTATTTGCACAGAAATCAGGAGTGTGCATAGGGTCGCTCCGGTCTTAAGGAATATTTCTTTGTTGTACGTTAACACAGATTTGGGAAACCTGTCTGGCCTACATCTTAAGACTCTCAGATAGGTCGATGACTATATGATTTCTGCAGAACGTGGTCACATTCAACTCACATTCAAAGGCGAAGTGAAGGATGAGGGTGCGGCCGCAGCGGCCGTTGAGCCTGAGAGGCGGCGCCATGGTGGTTACGACTCGGCGTCCGAGAAGTCCATCTCGGAGCCATCTGGTGCATTCCCCACCTCCTTGTGCGGCGCTGATGCGTTCGAAGAAGATGCACAGCTCTCTGTGCCGGAAAAGTGACGCTTGCCGTCGTCGGCCAAAGGCGCTTTCTTAGCGCGGCCCGCACTCAGGCGTTGCGGCCTCGCGGAGCCAGAGCGTCTTGCCACCGTAACGACAGACAGGGTGGCTTCCTTACTCGGGAGGACGGGGGCGGAAGCAGCCAAGTGCAGGAGGCGCGGGGAGTTCAGATACAAAAAGAGAATTTATTGGGTAAATACATACATACAGAAACGCACATTACTCACAAAACAAAGCACAATACAAAACATTATAGGTTACATCTGCATAATAAACTAAAAATAACATGATTCCCCAGAGAGGGGAAAACAGTATAAACGAGGAGGGTTCTAATGACGATAGGAATCTCAAGTCTGCTGCCTCGTACAACATAGAAGCGCGTGTGCCAGCGTTCAGATATGTAAAGAGAATTTATTGGGTACGTACATACATATAAAAACGCACAATAATCACAGACCAAAGCAGTATACAAAACACTCTATGGCACATATACACAATAAAAAACATGATTCCCCAGAGAGGGGAAAACAATAGAATCTGAGACTGTTAAAGAAAACATAGCTATTGAAATTGTTGTGCAAAACACTGACACTTAAAGCGCAGTGCACGAAAACGCTCTTCATGCGGGCAGGAACATTAGAGTTTCGGCTGTAAACAATAGAGCATATCTGTTCCCGTCTCCACACGCTACTTCTAATCTTTCTTTGTTCCTCAGTAGTGCATAGCTTTTATTTGGAGATTTATGTTTTTCACTGCTGGAAAGTTTACAAATATAGTAGAATCGGAGGGCAACAATATGTCTTGTCAGTGCACATTTAGAATGCAGAAAATGTGTGCCGAATTTGAGCTATCTTACAAAATCGCGGTTCCACAAATTTTATGTGGCTAGAGATCTTGTCCTCTGCAGTTCGAGGTCTACGCGAGATGTTATCTGGGATCTGCCGCGCTGAATGGCGGAGGCACACTCGTGGTCTCCGCGTTCAGCTCCGCTGCAAAGGCGCGCCCAATCACTGAGGCCACCCGAGAGCTACCACCAGGAAGCTACAGCATCAAATGGCGAAGATTATACTCAACAGTCGCTTATAACGCGCAATACATCCGCCGCACTAGCTCTGTACCTAAGAAGCTTGGCTACTGAAGCCGAGTACCAGGTCTTGAATCAAACTGCTCCTAATCCATTCCGATTTTAAGGTGATAGCCTGTCTAGGCTCATTGAGCTTAAATCTACTCACGGCAACTGTGCGCGTGATCACTGAGTCGGATCGGTGCACTGATGTGTCGTTTGCCAATAGTGAATGGTTGAGGAGGCAGATTATGAACGGAAACGATTGATGGTTATAGGCAATGAACAAAATTTACACACATGGATAGAGGTAATGATTAACAATAATGATTTGTGATGACTAAAATATCTTGTTAGGATCAATGGCAAACTCTTATAACGACCGCAACTGATTAGAAATAAAAATGCTTAGGTATGAGTGGTATTGGCTACGATGCTTAGGCATAACTTATCGTGACTAATAAATAAGCAAGATGTCAAACGACCAATGAAATGACTGCAGCTGATTGTACATCCTCCCACTTCTTTAACCTGAACGCACGAGCGTCGACCGTCGTGTCGATAAGCGCCGTACGTCGGAACACAGCGGCGAAATGAGCGAGAATGCGCGTTGCGCGCAATGAGCACTCCGGTGCAGCTGTCCTCTGCCAGGCTGTTCTGGAAACGGGGTCACCCCTGCTTTATTTGAGAACCTTTATCGCCATCATCCACTTTCTATTCTGAACGCATCCATAAAGTTAAAATAAGCGGTCAGGCGGTAGCACTTGGTGGAATGCGATATACGCCTGCTGATTATACTACATGCGTATCAGCATTTTCTCTCTTTTTGATTATCAACTCGCACCTTTCTCTCATAGATGAAAGGAGACGGTGTCACGTGGCCTTTTCTAATCTTTTACCAGCTGCATGCATAAAACAGAACAAAATGCGATAACGCACAATTTTAAAAGCAGGTGGGGTTGGATCCGGTTCCCGTAACAGCCTGGCAGAGGACAGCTGCACCGGAGTGTTCATTGCGCGCACGCGTGTATTTTCGCTCATTTCGCCGCTGTGTTCCGTCGTACGGCGCTTGTCGACACGGCAGTCGACGCTCGTGTGTTCAGGTTAAAAAAGTGGGAGGGTGTACATGAGTACAATGACTTGGCATGACTCATCATGGCTGCTATGGCTACGAAACGACGAGTATGTCAAACGAGGACTTGCAATGAGCACAACTGGTTGGAAATTAGTAAAATATTTAGCTATGAATAGTAATGACTACAATGACATGGCATGACTGCTGATGACTACCATATGAGAATCATGTCAAAAGGCATCTTGAAGTGCCAACGACCGATCGGAAACGAATAAAATTCTCAGCTTTGAGTGTTAATGTCTAAAAAGACTAGACAAGACTCATCATGATTACGCAATGACCAATATGTCAAATAATGACTTGTTTGACAGCCACTGACTACAAATGAGTTAAAATGCTTAGCAATTAAGCAATTGTGAAACGAGATGAAGGGTAGGCTTTCGCCGTTCTTCTATTAAAACATCTCAGCGACCCTCAATTTATTTTTCTAGTTTGAGAGCACTGAACAAAATCATGGACATTCCTACATTCTATTCCCTGCATATGTGGTCGCGTGTAGCAGCCGCTTATGGGAATTAGTTTGAATTACCCAGGCGAGGCCACGCAGTTCTGATCTCTAGACGACCTCACTTCACTCTGACCCTGCGAATTGGTTAGTTGGGAATTCGCCTTCGACCTTCGAGGAGAGCGGATTTCTTTTTTCGCTCTCATGCAACGCTCTGCACCTTCCGCTCTCGTTAGGTCGCCTCCCTGTGCTCAGCGCAGAGCTATATGTGGAGCCCACTCTGGCGCGCTCGCATGCGCCCGTCTATGCCGCGTGCCTACTATACGGAGTTTTTCTCTTGCCTTCAATCGCCTAATCCACAAATATCAATGCAAAACATTAAATTGGGCGAGTTCGCTAGTTATAAGAAACACAGCTGAAACTACAAGCTAGAACAAAAGAAAGGGCACAGGACGAGCACTGACTCGCAACTAAATGGCTATTCACTACATCCTTCATATGATTATAAAGAAACAATCAAAGGCAAGAACACAAAAACAATGAAAAACACAACACTCTAAACTCTTTATAAATATGCTCGTACCGCCGTCAAGAACTCCCGAAAAACGCCACCTCCCTATCACAAAGGAAAACGGTCGGTTTGCTGACACAATTCTGTTGGTCCTTTGTGATACGGGATGATTTGACAACCTCCCGTGTGGTCTGATCTCTGCTGGTGTACAGTAGAAGTGTGTGATTAAACGCGTGCAGTGCACTTTTTCTTTTTCACCACTTTACACTCCAGACAATGTTTAACAAAATGTGAAAGGTCATCCCAATATTTAAATTATTCCTGTGTTCCTGTAAGCTCTTGTTGTGGCAACGCCCGGTCTGACCAAACTAAACGGCTTCGCAGGAAATGGGAACACTGTAAACAACACCTGTCACAGCCAACAATCTTATCCCTGTGCTCAAAACCCCATCCTTCTTTTTCCTTGGTCTCTTTCCTTCAATAGAAGGGCACAGCTGATGAGCTTGACGAGGGCTGAAAAAAAGAAGAAAACACGCCAACATTATATCTCCTTTCTACGTTCTTTAGTTCAGTGGAGGCGCAGTGCACATATGTTAAAACCGTGACTTTCTTCTTTATAGGCTGAACATCTATCGCACGCGGAGTGGCCTCACGCTTTAAGGACTGAAGGAACTCAAGCATGCCCCGGGTATCACTTGGTCTTGATTTCAGCAAATTAACTCTTGATAATTGGGCCTGGAGGCTATCTTCAAAGACATGCTGGCATGATTTGGTCAGAGCACTTCGCAAACAGGAGCTGATTATGCTATTTTTCTTACCAATTTGGAATGACCTTACTAAGATCTACGAAGTGTGACGATCTCGGGCTGTATTTCCAGCGTACATGGCTTCGCTCGAAATGTAGTTGCCGGTCCAAATAACTGCAGTAGCTCGTTAACTGCCTATTAAAAGGTGAACTGTCCCGACCGCACTCCCTGAGCACTCTTAGAGAGTGAACCAATCGAGTTTGAATGTGCCCACGTTCTGCAGAAATCATATACTCATCGACCTATCTGAGAGTCTTAAGATGTAGGCCAGACAGGTTTCCCAAATCTGTGTTAACGTACGACAGAGAAATATTTCTTAACACCGGAGCAACCCTATGCACACTCCTGAGTTAAGCGCAAATAGCTTGATTTGCCACCCTACGAAAGTGGAATGCGAGTGAAGCTGCACCAGATCTAGCAACGTTTTCACACACATTCCGCATTGTGTAACGAACACCACTTCCTCATTATCATTCGTATTGTACAGTCTTTGTCATAAGTGTAGAGCCCGGGGGATTTGCTTCTGAGCCACTTTGTGGAGCTTGTAATGAATTTCCAGCGTCCCGGATATTTTGACAGTAGGAAGATTTTTTGTCCTACCCTATCCAATTGGAATAATTTCCACTAATGCTAAATCAGCGCCACTACACAGCTCAGAAGCAAACCCTCCGGGCTCTATATTTTGGCAAAGGCTGTATCTTTTCACGCGCTTTAACAGGAGGTCGTATGGGAGGCTATAATACAATTCACATACAATAAAGCTGAAACGGGGCAATCTCCCGGTAGATATACATGGATTCCTTTAAACACGCGCCCCTAAGAAACCTACCTGTGTGTTTTTTTAATCGATATTTATTGCCTCAGGGCATCAGTAGGGTATGAGACGAAGGATGAATAAATGATTAAATTATTGGAAAAAGGGTGGCTGATTTTATGAAGTCCAGAAGTGAGCGATGATGAGGCCCCTGCGTCCAAGTGACGTATGAAGCAGAATTGGTTGCTGAAAGGCTTGCTTTGCTCAGGTGCCGGATTCGGGTTGGTTGGAGCGCTGGGCAGTCCCACAGCAAGTGTTGGATGTCGGCCTCAATATCTTCGTTTTTACAGATCGGGCACCCTGGGCGGGGATTTAAGCGTTGGAAGTATGACCACGTCCTAGTGACAGCTGGTATAAATGCAACACCGACCCGGATCCTCCTAAGCGCAACCTCCTCTTCACGGGTGAGACCGCGGTGAAGGGACATCGCACACGGTGGGATAAGTGCTTGTGTGCGGCGCCGGAGGTGATCTTTTGAGCCGTGGGATTGATGCGTCTTGGTTCAAGAGGCGGGTTGCTAAGTCAGCTTGAATTTGGGAAGGCAGCAGATCCCGTGGGACCCACTCAATGCGTATTGACTGTGGGATGCGCGCCGCAAGCTGGTGGATGTCTTGGCAAATTTTAGGGCAGCGGCTGACACGTCGGAGCAGACGTACTGCTTGAAGTGCGCCAGTGGGGATGACAACGTACGTGGGCTGTAGGGAGCATAGTTACGGAAGCCACGGAACAGAGTGCCTCCTGAACTGCCACGAGCTCAGCGCAGAAAGATGTAAGTGGCTCCGAAAGCTGAAACGTAGTGGTCTGATTCAGGCTAGGTCTCCGTGAACAGTAGATTGCCGTTTTGGCTTCACAGCCTTGTAGGCTTCCATCCACGTACACTACTATGGAATCTTGAGGCAGGTGAGTATCTTGCTCTTCAAACTTCTGGCGAAGCAACAATGCCAAGTTAGCAGACGTTGGTCTGCGGATATCAGTTGGCTTGTTGTTTCCTAACTGTACAAAATTCCAGGGAAGGAGAACTGGCGCAGGTGGCTCAAGAATAATGTGCGACGTTGCATACGCCCTCAGTGCTTGCGTGGAATGTGACAAAGTGGTCTTGAGTCTCTGAGCATCACGGCACTGCTGCACCAGTTCATCGATGGTGTTCAGCTGCGCACTTTCCTGTAACGCTACGACCGGTGTGAGTCGTGGAAGGCATGTTATGGTCCTCATAGCTTCTCGATTTACGGCTTCAAGGCGATCCCATTGTGTTCTTGTAAGATGCTGGAACTGGGCCTGATAAACAATACGTGGCTGCAGAACCGCCCTGACTAACTGGCGTGCCACAGATGAGCCAGCGCCACCCGTTTTAGGTGCAATTCTTCTTATTAAACTCATAGTTTGGAGTGCTTGCCTTTTTGCCTGAGAAAGCCAAGCAGTCGCTGATCCTGATTGCTGAATGTTTAAGCCCACAATTTTCAGGCTCGAAATTTCTAGTATTGGGGTGTCCGATAGAGAGAGACGAATTGGATTTGAGGTAAGTTTACCGCGTCCCCAGCGGTTGGCGACTGACGTGTATGAAGGGTTACACACAGAAAGTTGAAGGCCAATGGAGGATGCGTAATCAGACGTGACGTCTAATGCTGACTGAAGGGCGGCCTCTTGAGTGAGAAGATCAGGGTGAGGGCTCCATACTGTGATATCATCTGCGTATTGTAAAAACTTGATTTCAGGGATATCATGTAAGCGCCATGCCAATGGGATGAAAGCAATATTGAACAACGTCGGAGACAATACTGATCCCTGGGGCACGGCACGCCACGTAGTGAAACGAATGAACCAACTGTGTCACCACTGAGGCGTATTGCAAATTTTGTTCCGTCCAAAAATGATGCGACAAACGTGCGTACTCTCGGATGGAGATGAAGCATGTCAATGACATTCAGGATTGCAGCATGACTGCTGTTGTCATATGCCTTTTCAACGTCCATTGTTTATATGGTACGTACATTGGGGCTGCGTGTAGATGACAGAACTGCTGATGCCAAGACAGCCAACCTGTCCTCTGTACCTATGTATGGACGAAATTCAATTTGAGCAGGGAGATAAAAACCGTGCTGTTCAAGCCACCAAGAAAGCCGCCTGGCTAGCATTTTCTCTGCAAGCTTTCAAAGCGTTGATGTTAAGGAGATTGGTCGTAAGTTGGCGAGGTCTGTTGGAGGCTTCTCAAGTTTGGGAATAGGGATCACGACAGCGGTTTTCCAGCTCTCGGGTACGGCACCATCACGCCACACTTTGTTTATGGTGTGAAGTAGTTCAGGAAGTGCAGCCGTACTGAGGTTCTTGTAAGCCTCATACTGAATTTCGTCCAGGCCGGGTGCTCTTTTCCGTTTCGCATCGTCAATTGCAGCCAGCAGCTCAGACATCGAAAAGGGGCTCGCAATTCCATCTGCGTTAGCAGCAGATGGTAGTTTCCATGCGACTGCAGGGATACCTGCCAAATTAAGATTTGCAGCTGAAGGAGGCAGTATATCGTATTTTAGGAAACATTTTCGAGCAGCTTTTTTGGCGAAATCGCCCGGCGACAGATTAGCCGCAAAGCATGCTGTTGCTGCTGCGTCAGTAGAATGACGACCGCGTTCCATTGCACGAAACGTTCACCAGAGTGAGGCATTCGATGATTTATCAGAAAATTGTACACACCATGCATGCTATTGGCGTCGCGAGAGATCGCGTTCATATCTCCGAGCCTTCGCAGTAAGATAATTAAGTCGTGTACGTGCCTGCCCTGAAGTAGGGTCTCGCCTAGCAGCCAGCTCAGCTTGACGGCGGGCTGCCCACAAGTTAAGCAGGTCAAGATCTGGTGCCGGTCGACCTACATCAATCCAGGTAGTAGTCGTAGCACTGTTTAGTGCTCTTTGTATACGGTCAACAAGGAGTGACGGCGAATCTGGAGACATACTGCCGAGACATGAGCGAAAGCTGTCCCAGTTGATCACAGAACATTTGCGGCGTAAAGGGCGGAGACGGGAGGAATGGATACCGATGATTATAGGGTGGTGATCACTTCCCCAGCAGTCTGGCTCCATGTGCCATGAGGGAGTTCCCGCGCCCAACCACCATGTCAAGTTTGGAGCATAGGCAGCACTACTTATGTGACGCACAGGCCGTGTTGCTGTCCCAGGATGATTAAGCAGAACAAACAGGGCATCAGTGAAGGCGTCCCGCACACACCTACCACGAGGGCTTGCAGTCGGATACCCCCAATCCGGGTGAGGGGCGTTAAAGTCGCCTCCGACTAAAATTGGACACCCGGGGTATTGCCGACGAACACTTAATAACCAGCCAAGATTAATACGGGAAGGGGCGCCTCCAGCTGGTCGAACGTAATATGAAACAACAACAACGGTTCCTTTCAGAAATTTCGCAACTGCTACTACTTCTTGGTATGATGTGCACCAGTTTTCGAGAGAAAGGCGCACATGAGGAATACGCGTTTCCACATATACCGCCGCCTTTTCCAGGGGAGAAGCAGTCTGCACGCGACGGTCGGTCATTGAAGGAGACACGTAGCCGCTGAAGCCCGAAATGGATGGCAAGGCGTTCGTTTCCTGAAGTAACATAGCCCA
Organism: Amblyomma maculatum; assembly: GCF_055883805.1. NCBI lineage: Eukaryota > Metazoa > Arthropoda > Arachnida > Ixodida > Ixodidae > Amblyomma > Amblyomma maculatum. The sequence continues at coordinate 63,433,999 of NC_139351.1, read as the reverse complement.
CACCCGAAGCTTGTTAAACCGCAGTCGGGTCTCTAGCTCGGCCACCTTCGTGGAAATGCCTCTACAGTTCCACTGAGTACACCAAGACGACCAGATTTCGTCATTTTCGTGTGCTAGTCTAAGCACTGTAGTATCGCAGATGTCAGGTTGGACAACTGGTTGACCATATAGCGGAGCAGCGATGTTGCAGAGTTATCATTGGGCGTTGTGGTACACTGGGAAGAGGCAGCAAATGGCCTTGTTGCGCGGGATGAAAGCGGCGGTGCTGGGCAATTGCTAGATTTGGCGGTTACTACTGCAGCCCGCCGACGTCGAACAAGCATTTCGCGGTGTTGTCGGAGCATAGAGACCTCTGATAAGAGACGATTGATTTGCTTATCCAGTACAGCCATATCGTCGTCTGGTATATCAGTACGCTGCTGTATTGGCTGTTGTCGACGGCGTTTCTTGAGCACCGTATCGTTAGTCTTTGTCTTAGCTGGAGGTGCATTCGAAGCGGGCTCAGGAAGCTCTGGCCACTCGTCATCATCCCACTGCAGAGCTGCAAAGCGCACTGCACTGGTTTCATGTCTTCTATTGGCCAATACTTAGCGTTCCAAAGGCGAGCCTTCTGCGTTGCCTTTTGCTTTGTCGGACAACTTGGAGATGTTATTTCGTGGTCGTCCGATTTGCAGAGGCCGCATCGGTACGTTACGTTTTCTTCAGACGCACCTTCAACGGCAGTAGCAAAAAGGCAAGATTTGCGCATGTGCCCTGCCCGGAAACCGTTGTAACAGTAAACCACACTGGGTTTATACGGTCCTGGCCCTAATATGCAGCCGTAGTAGTACAGACAGGCTGGGAGTGTCGGAGGGCCTTGCAAGGTGATCATGCAGGAACGCCCCTTCCCTGTGTGTCGAGCCTGTCTGACTCGGTGCGTTGGGCAGTACAGCTCACGTTGAAGGTTGGCTTGATCTTCGTTTATGTCGACGTTGTAAACGACGCAACGCTGCAAGTCGGAGCCTTCAACTAGATACACTTGCACAGGCACTGAGATATCACTTGTGACTGAAATACAACTAAGCGTTTGGATACGTTCCACCGCAGTGAGCGTCGGGAGCCACACAGCCATTTTCGACTCACTGTAAGCACGGCGCGGGTATGGGCGCCGAAATCGCAATCCTTTTGCTTTCTTTTTCTTCATCTTTTCAACCCTTTGGCGAGGGTACTTTTGCTACGTCGGTATGAACTTCCCTCGCCAGACGGGATTATTACGCCGACCCTTGAATTTATTTTTTTATTAAGAGCACGTACAGCAAAACATTTGTTTGTTGGAAAATACTGTACCAGTTTCATACCGTTCATACCGGTTTTGGTATACCGGTTTATTGTACAGGCTGAACCGCCATGAAGCCGGGATGAGCTCTAATACAGGAACTTCCTGTATGGTCAGTGGCCCTCTTTTCGGGCACAAAGCCGTGCCAAACTGGAAAAATATGCAGAGCTATAATATTATATGATTGCATTAAGAAGCGGGAAAAAGGAAGAGAAGACAAAAATTTCGAGAACAAGCTCGGACTAGAAAATGTTTTTTTCCTCACACACGACATCCTAACACTGCGGGACCGCTTTTGGTCGCATCGCTTGTAATTCTTTTTGAACCCTATGTCAGGCTTTAACAGATACCAAATTACATAGAGTAATAAAATCCGCCGAATTTACGAGCATGGCTTTGACACTAAAATATTCTAAGCGCAACCAAGAGCTCTAACCCTGCAACCAGTCCGGAGTACATGTTTCAGATTTCAAAACCTCAATAAACTTTAACGCGCGGCCTGCACGTGTGCACATTCGTGGCGGTTATATTCCTTTCAGCGAACTTTGCTATTTCCCAATGTATATTGGAATGGTTCAATCATTGTCTTCGCTCTACGCTGATCGCGAGTGCGTGCCTTGTATAGGCGAGAAAAACGAAGATGTAACGTTGAGGTGCTGGCCTTCCCTACTGAAAAATGAAAAGTTCTAGGTGCCAATAACCTCAAATAAGCTCATCAAATCGCATAGACTCTGATGCGGTGCACATCATTTTCATAAAATATCTTCCATAATTTTTGTTAATCTACAAGAAACTAGAAGGTCTTACGCAATATGCGACTTGTATCTAAAATCTTATGTGAATTGAGTGAGACTGTGTGAGAAAATGTGAGGTTATTGCCTCATACAATTCTTTCAGTAGGGCTGCCTAGTTCGCTGTCGCTCTACTACCTGCAGTCTTCGGCGACGTTGTGGTCGCAATTCCCCTACCATTCTTTAAAGAAGTTGAAACCTTTTTCTGCCTCACAGGGATTCCCAACGTCTGGCATCTTTATAATGCATCGCTGTCTTACAAGCGAATCTATGAATATCGTAATTTACTAGTGTTACGTGACCTGTCGCCATGTTCGACGCATGTAACTGTTACTGCAAACATAGATATCCGGCGCAATAATGCTTGTCATATTACATGATTTAGCTTCACGTACATGCTACCAGCGGAGCAGCGACACTACTGAATAAAATGCGACTAGAGTGCGTATGTACACATTCACTGAAGCGTGACCCGATATGCGCTTTATCTGTTGATATTTCAATAGTCAGCGATGTGTTCCATTTATGCTCGCACATATATTTGTCGTCGATGGCAAATACGTTCTTCGTTACACTTTTCGTGTTGAAGGCTTTCCTTCAGTCACATATATGAAGTACACAGCAAGATAGGATGAGCTGCAGTGATTCTTTTACGTACAAAGCGATGCGATGCTCGTACGTACTTGCTGGCATTCACTTCCATGGCTTCATATCTTCGAGGTATTTGTAAAACAATGCGTACCCCCCATAACCTACAACAGAAAAGCTGTAACGTATATTCTTCATATTTAGAGTGCCGGCATGCTCCGGCATGGTCATTCTGGTCGAGCATTATCGATCTGCCCGATATGAGTTGAGAAGAGGATATTCTCTGGCCGGTATCTGTTCTATAAATGATGGGTTCGTCTGGTTTTATTTCAACTGGACTTGGTTTGTCCGGTCCGTCCGGTTTTAGAGCAACACAGGACCGGCATGTTCGGTTTGAGATCCATAGAATAAATTGACTATTTGGTATTAGCTTTATACCAAATGTCCATCCGGATTCGTGATTCAGAATGGCCATAACAGTGCGGTTAGATCTGCATATCTGACATTGCCTGTACGGTATGTGCTTCGTACCAGACTTGTCTTTCCGCTTCGAGCGTTATACATGTCCGGTATGAGTATATCAATTCTTCACACAGAGGTGGTCCCAGCGGTTTGAAATTTATATCGGGAAACACCGGTTTGGCGCGATACGGGATTTTTCACTAGGGTTACCCCGCATACAAGGCATATCAATAAATTTTATCTATATTGAGGAATCGCTCGGTGCAATGCCTTACTCCGAGAAAACATTCGCAACTTTAAATACGAATCCAGGCAAAATTTGTAACTGTAACTAGTTTAATTCAGTCTTCAAAATTATATATACTGCTAAAAACATTTCAATACGTAAACTTTCAACCCAACAATGTCACTTGCGAATTTCTACAGGCATTGAAAACCGAAAGTATGGTGTCACTTCTTTAAAAAAAGGAAAGCCCATTAGTCGACGCGATTGGCTGATGCTTTTCCTTAGTTCGGCCATTTCACCCAGGATTTGCCAACATTTTTTCAAGGCCATTACATCCAGTTTTACTAAAAAAATACTAACGGTTTTTCCTGCTCTGGTTATCCTGTCTGTCTTGGTGTCTGAAGCAAAGGGCCTTACACCCATGCATAACTTGGCCTATAGACCTTCCGTCAAAACGATAAGTCTCAAAAAAGAAGTTTTTTCTGCTCCCTACATACAACATGTATCACACCGGCTAAAGAAAATAGGTATTCGAGTTGGCATGGATTTGTTTTCCCTGTATCTCAAGAAGCTTCCGTACCTTTGTAAGAGCGTCAACAAAGATTGACACTACCGCTAAAGATGTTACATCGGCCATTAGGATCACTTCGTAAACTGCGTAAAAACCATAGTGTAGTCGCTCCGCTTTAATTGTGAGTATGCTTACACTCGCCGAAATGGCCGGTGCACCAATCAAATGTCACAACAGGACCATTACTCTGTGCACAGAGCTGTCAGCGGGAATTCGATGACTCATTGTCGGGATTGCTTTCGATTACCATAACCCGAGTTCTGTGAACCTGAATTTACGCTCTGCGCTGAACTACCGAGACGCAGAATAACACGGTGTGTGAGATCATCGGGGCCGCTGAAATCTTAAGAAATCAGAATTATTGTATTAGTATACACGCTGTACCGCTCATTGAGAAAAGAGTTCACTGTCGTAAAGGCTTCACGATGAATTTTTTGTTTTGTCATTCAGTCTGAACACTAGAAGGTGTATGGCACGAAAAGTGATATAAACACATGTATCATCACCTGTTATTCAGCTTGCTGACAGAAAATTCTCTCCATAGGCCATCAGCCTACAATAAATGGTGTGCCGGCATGAAAGGCACGATATTCCAAGGACTGCAGGCCACCATCTTTGCGGATAAGTTGACGCATAACTTGTACCTGTTGGATATTTATTAAAGTTTTACCACCACCACATGCAGACGACTGTTCTATTATGCCGAGCGCAGATGAAGGCACGTTGACAAAGCAATGCAAGACCTTCCTGTTCACATTATTGTTGTGGTTGCAATCAAACAAACTTAATATAAATTCCTCGAAGAAAAAGCTAAAAAAAAAGCTAAAACCATTGAGGACCAAACCGTTGCAATTGTAGGCTCGCCGAGAATACTAAGCGTCACGCTCAACAGCAATCTATACTGGGACTTGCCTGTTGCTGGCATGTGCAAAAGATTGATTATTGTATTTGATGTTATTTCATATCAGGAACGCTCCTTCTGATGCACATTGAAAACAAATTGAATCATGTTTTTCACATCAACCAATGCATTAAGACCACAGAGTGGAGTAAACAATAATATAATTTTGCCAGCCTTTTCTTGAAGATAAATAACATGCACCAAATAGGTAATTGTGGGTAATTCAACGCCCCTCAATCGAATTGGGGTTATCCCACTGCAAGGCCTCACTGTAGGGGTAGGCGGGAAGTCTTCAATGATGCCCTTTTTGTTCTGCTTAATCACCCTGGAACAGCAACACTGCCTGTGCTACCCATACGTAGTGCTGCCGATGCTCCAGATTTGACGTGGTGGTCGGGCGCGGGAAGTCCTTCATGGCATATGGAGCCAGACTGTTGGGCAAGTGTCCACAACCCTGAGCTGGCTGCTACGCGAGACCCTACTTCGATACAGGCACGCACACGACTACATTATCTTACTGCAAAGGCTTGGTGAAACGCGATCTCTCGCGACGGCAGTGGCATGCATGTTGTGAACGATATTCTGCCAAATCCTCGAATGACCCACTCTGGCGAACGTTTTGGTGAAATGGAACGCGGTAATCGTTGTAGTGGCGCAGCAGCAACAGCATGCTTTGCGGCTAATTTGTCGCCGGGCGATTTCGTCAAAGAAGCAGCACGAAAATATTTCCCGAATTACGATACATTGCCTCCATCAGCTGCAAATTTCAATTTGGCAGGTATCCTTGAAAATGCATGTGAACTACCATTTGCTGCCGATGCAGATGGAATTGCGAGCCCCTTTTCGATGCATGAGCTTCTGGCTGCAATTGACGATGCAAAACTGAATACAGCGCCCGTCCCGGACAAAATTGAGTATAAAGTTTACAAAAACCTCCGTACTGCTGCACTCCTTCAACTACTAGACATCATAAACAAAGTATGGCTGGATGGTGCCGTACCTGAGAGCTGGAAAACCGCTGTTGTGATCCCTATTCCCAAATCAGGAAAGCCTCCAACAGACCTCGCCAACTTACGACTAATCTACTTAAGATCAACGCTTTACAAGCTTTCAGAGAAAATGCTAGTCACACGGCTTTCTTGGTGGCTTGAAAAGCATGGTTTTTATCACCACGCTCAAATTGGATTTCTTCCATACATAGGACAGACGACGGGTTGGCGGTCTTGGCATCAGCAGTTCTATCATCTACCCGCAGCCGCAATTTACGTACCATATTAGCAATGAAAGTTGAAAAAGTATATGACAGCATCAATCATGCTACAATCCTGAATGCCATTGACGTGCTTCATCTCCCTCCGAGAGTACGCAGTTTGGCGCATCATTTTTGGACGGAAACAATTTGCGATACGCCTCAGTGGTGACACAGTTGGTTCATTCGTTTCACTACGCGGCCTGCCCCAGGGAATAGTATTGTCGCCTACATTGCTCAATGTTGCTTTCGTGCCATTGGCATGGCGCTAACATGATATCCCTGAAATCAAGTTTTTGCAATACGAAGATAACATCACGGTATAGAGCCCTCACCATGATCTGCTCACTCAGGAGGCCGCCCTTAAATCAGCATTATACATAACCTCTGATTGCGCTTCCTCCATTAGTCTTAAGCTTTCTGTGTGTAAAACTACATACATGTCTGTCGTCAACCGCTGGGGATGCCGTAAATGTATTTCAAATCCAATTCTTCACTCTCTATCAGGCACCCACTATAAAAAAGTCGAAGCATGAAAATTCTGGGCCTAACGATTCACCAGTCAGGGTCAGCATCTGCTTGGCTTTCTCACGCAAAAGAGCAAGCAATTCAGACTATGAGTTTGATAAGAAGAATTGCGACTGAAACGGGTGCCGCTGGCAAGTCTGTTGCACGCCACTTAGTGAGGGCGGTTTTGCAGCCACGTATTGTTTATCAAGCTCAGTTCCAGCATCTCACAAGAGCACAAAAGAATCGTCTTGAAGCCGTAAACCGAAAAGTTTTGAGGATCATAACTTGCCTTCAACGATTTATTTATTATTTTTTTTATTTCAGAAATACTGCCAGCCTTCACAGAAGGCCTTAGGCAGGAGTGGGATTCCATGCATTGTTAAAATACACAGCATTAAAGAAAAAACAGCTTAACAAGAGGAAAAACCTAAGAAATAAAAAATCATTCCGGTGTCGACCTGCCACCAAAAAGTGGATTAAAATACTCACACATCAACACGCTGTTCGTTCAGTGGAATTGACCACCAAAAAAAGAAAAAAAAAAGATACATTAAAAGTAGACATATGAAACCACATGCGAAAGGAGATGGTATAAGCAATACAGGAGCAAAATACCCGAACAGATAAACAACGGCAAACCACATGTACTAGAAACGCCAACAGTAATAAAGAAGCACTACACGTGAATATATCAAGAACAATTTTTCAATTTTGATAACATAGACTCGACGGTCGGGCATTCTGCAATATCAGCACGAAGTGCGCTCCACTCGCTGACTGTTCTAGGGAAGAAAGAATTTTTAAACACGTTTGTTTTGCAGGTGTACTCTTTAGCTTTACAAGAGAATGCGCAGCTCAGCATCATCGATGAGCTGTTGCAGCAGCGCCGTGATTCTCGCAGACGTAAGGCCACTTTATCACTTTCCACGCAGGCGCTGAGGGCGTATGTAACGTCACACGTTACTGTTCAGCCACTTGCGCTCTCTCTGGCCATTCGTATAGTTGGGAGATAGCAAGTCGACTGATATCCGCAGACCAACGTCTGCAAACTCGGCATCGTTGCTTCGCCAGATATTTCAAAAGCAAGATACTCACCTGCCTCAGTGATCTATTGTAGGGGACGTGGATGCAAGACTACAATGCTGCGATGCAAATACATCAATCTAATGTCCATGGAGACAGCCTGAATCAGACCACTACGTTTGAACTTTCGGAACCACTTACATCTTTCAGTGCTGAGCTCCTGGAAGTTCAAGAGGAACTCTGCTCGGTGGCTACCATAACCATGCTCCCTGAAGCCCATGTCTTCATCCGCCAGACGCACTTCAGGCAGTTCGTTTGCTCCGACGTGTCAGCCATTGCCGTAAAATATACCAAGACATCCACCAGCTTGCGGCGCCCATCTCGCAGTCAATACGCATTGAGTGGGACCCACGGGACCTGCTCCCTTCCCAATGTCAAGTCCAAAGACTACGGCCATGAGGCGCCATAGCGAGCGCAGAGCGGTTCCCTCTCGAAGCGTACCAACTCGTCGCGGTTCCTGCGCTGGCCTGCAAAGCGATTCTTTTCGGAGTGTAGGCCCCGCCCTGTGACGTAGCCGAAAAACGAGGAGCCGCCTCCGGAAGTTTTGGGAATCTAGCCAAACGTGACGAAGCAACCAATTAGGAGCGGGGAAAGAAGCCAGTTCCCGAACGAAACCGTGATTCATTGATTAAGCTAATCCTTATGCCTTCAATAAAGAGAATTTATTGGGTACATACATACATACAAAAACGGAATTACTCACAAAACAAAGCACTATACAAAACACTATAGGTTACATATGCATAATAATCTAAAAATAACATGATTCCCCAGAGAGGGCAAAACGGTATAAACGAGGAGGGTTGTAATGAAGGACGACAAGCATCTCAAGTCTGCTGCCTCGTAAAACATAGAAGCGCGTGTGCCAGCGCCGCCGAATGCGCGTCTCGCGTCCCTCTCTAACTGTCCAGACAGATACTTCCAAGTGACGAGACGCAGCCTCTGTAAGGCTGGGTACATTGCTCGGGCGGGATTTCGGCGCGCCTCAGCGAGGCACCTGCGACGCCACAGCACAAACAGAACCATAGTGAACACAAGGTGATCAAAATGGTTGCGCCGGCGCCTGACGCCTGGGTTCATGCGGACGTTAAACATCCTATATGCGAGCCTCCGCATTGTTCCCGCAACTACACATTCGAAAAAAAAACATGCGCGAGGCTCTAGGGAGCATCGCAGTTGGCACAATGGTCATTGGGTACAATATCCCATCTGGCAAGGCGCTGTCTCGTGAGGACGCCCCAGCGCCTATGCCAGTCAAAATCTCGCACTTCATTTGGCAGCCGACAAGCTGCCCATGCTCGCCATTTGGGTACAGCGGTATCTGGTTGTTCATCACCTGAAAGCCTGCGAACGGCTACTAATTCGCTGATACGTATGGCTGGTAGGTCGCCTACATTAACATCTGACAGGTCTGCATCAAGAGTCGACTTCATCTAGGCAAGCTCGCGGTAAAAAGGCAGAGGTCTGTCCGCCTGTGGACCGAGGTATTGTTCGAGTGTAAGCACACGACGTGCCATGCTCATCCAGTACAGGCTGAGCGAGCGTCCAGGGTGAGACTCGTCAGCTAATAGCCTCTCTACGCCAAGGCCAAGGCCTCCCCTGCTCCTCCGAAGGTGTAGGATGTGACGGGCGACTAGCGCTGTCTGTCCTGCCATCCCAAACAAAAGTCCTTATAAGGGACGTGAGTCTGTTCACCACCCGGCGCGGGATTCTCGTGATACGTGCCACATAAAAGGTGAAAGCGCACGCTCGTGCCTTGACGACACTAACTTTAGCATCGAACGCGAGGTTAAAACGCGCTGCGTCAGAAAGGGCGTTTCTCGGGATTGGAGCTACCTTGAGGGGCTTGCGAAGTTCGTCGGGGATCGTTTCCGTCCTCGCTATTTCTCGCATCTGCTCACAGCATCCGACTCGCGAGAGAACTACGTCCCATGTCCAAGGGGAGACTCCGCTTGGCTCCAACAGCACGCCAATACACGCACTGCGTCCACAATCGGTACGGCGGCGGCTAAGGGGCCACTGAACAGACTGAAGCGGAGAGCGTTACTTTTCTTCGGGTTGAGCTGCGCTCCAGATACAGCTGAGTATTCCGAAAAGATGTTCAAAAAACAATGAAGCTGTCATTGTCACGCACGAAGAGTGAAATTTCGTCCGCGCATACAGATACAACGACAGTCTCCTGTCCTACTGATGGAAAACCTCGAATACGCCTGTCCGGGGCGACCCTACGCAGCAGAGGGTCGAGCGAAAGTATGAAGGGTGCCGGCGAGAGCTGGCACCCCTGACGCACTCCCCGCGTAATCGGAAAGCCATTCAGTACTAGTTCACTGCTAAGATCTGTGTAAAGGCCACGTAGGAGCTGAGCGAATCCGTCAGGAAAACCAAATGATCGGAGCATGGCGAATAAGTAACCATGTTCCACGCAGTCGAAGGCCTTTGCCTGGTCCAAGGAAACAAACGATCCAGTGATCCTTTTGGCACAGGTGTATTCGAAGACCTCTCGTCAGTGTCAGCGAAGCGAACACCGATCGTCCAGGTACCGAACAGGACTGGTATGGGCTAACCAGATAGTCGGTGGTAATCGGTAGAGGAAGTTATAAGACAGGTACCGAACAGGACTGGTATGGGCTAACCAGATAGTCGGTGGTAATCGGTAGAGGAAGTTATAAGACAGGTACCGAACATGACTGGTATGGGCTAACTAGATAGTCGGTGGTAATCGGTAGAGGAAGTTAAAAGTTATCGGAAGTTATAAGACATCACACTGATAACATATGCCTCATCTGAGAGCTCGTCCGTAGTATGCAAACTAGCACATGACACAGATTTCACATGGTTTTAGGGAGCCTGAACCTATCAGCAAGGTCGGAATGCGTGGGTTAGGGAATAGGAGTTTGGATACCCGCCAGCACAGCATGCACCATTTATGTGAAAAAGCACCACGACCAATAGCTGTCGGCAAATAACTGGACGGTATTTGTACGACAAAGCAGGAAATATTACTCAGCTACCAAGCTACAAAGCTACAAAGTAGCAAAATATGATCTACGTTATCTGATAAGTGATTGAACACCGGTACTTGCCTAGATTTTCCGGAATCGACAGAAAACTGGTTTTGGCGGCGTGCACAATTTTCGCAGAAGAGAGTCGAAAAGCTGCTTTGAGATAGTGTACCATCTGCAAGCAGCGCGGAAAGCGCCATCCCGGCCGTTGGCGCGCTTGTCTCACTGATTGACAGATGACGCACTATGTCAAAGCAGCTATTCGACTCTAATGTGCGAAAATTGGGCACGCCGCCGAGAGCAGTTTTCCGTCGATTCCAGAAAATCTTGGCAAGTACCGATGTTGAATCACTTATCAGATAACGTAGACCATATTTTGCTACTTTGTGAACGCCATTTCAGCTCAAATGGGGTAGGAGATTTTGCTCTGTAATTTTTTATAACCCGGCTCCCAAATATTCAAGACCCTCTATGTATGTATGTATATATATATATATATATATATATATATATATATATATATATATATATATATAGACTCGTAGACTGTCAGCCTAAGGGCTGACAGTATACGAGTGCAAAGCAAACGTTGGGGACTTTTTTTTAATGTGTTGTTGATATTTGACACTAATTGTTCTTATCGTCATTATCAGGATAAGGAATATTAAAGGAACAGCGGAAATAGAAACAACGCGCCCATGGTGGGAGTCGATGTAGCTCAGTTGGAAGAGCACTGGACGCGATATTCAGAGGTCGTGGGTTCGACTCCCACCATCGGTGCGTTATTTTTCCTTCCGCTTTTCAATTATTATTCTTTATGTTGATAATGACCATAAGAATAATTCTTGTCAAAGAGCAACAACAAAACAAAAAAATCCCCAACGTTTGCTTTGCACTCGTAGACTGTCAGCCCCTTTAAACTTTATAATAACGAGCCCCTCATTTCCCTTTCATATGTACATATATATATATATAACAGTGGGGTCCGCACTCAAAACTTTCACGTTCAATCAGGCGTGATTGGAGGGCGCTGCGAGCAGTCGGGAAGGACGGCCGTGTGTTACATCGGCTCCGCCGAATTTATGCTCCTTTCCCGGACAAGGATTTCCAAAGCGCTTCAAAAGCAGCAGGACTTGTTCCCGGGCACTTCAGAACAACGAGGAGACCACCGTTTCTCAGGTGGGACCATTTTCAACGAGGATTTCAAGTTCAAGCGGATCGAGCGAGTAGCTAAGCCTAACAGATAGGCCTCGAGTCAGCTGCCCGCCGCGGCTCCGCGGGCAAACTCTGCCGCAAATCATGACAACCTTGACGGGGTACGACCCGGATGGAATGCGTATCGTCACCATTCCGCAGGCGAAAACGCCAGTTTTCGACAAAGTAACAGAAGCCAACATCCAACGCAAGATAGAAGAGTGGGAACGCGCATCAGCCCGTAACAACCGCTCGGCACGGCAGAAAGGACGAACGCCAGATGGCCACTTCACCGCCGCAGCTGATACGCCGCTGCAGGAGACGCCACGCACGCAAGTCAAGCGTTGGAAGCCTCCTCCGCAGCCGCGTCTCGACAAGCAAGATGCAGTCATCATAATCAAACCTAGAGGAACGCTGGATCTCAGCAAATTCAGGGGAAGCAACACTCTCGGAAGCTCCTTGCACATGGCAGCAGGCATTAATAACACATCAGCAGCGCTCAGCGTTTGGCCCATTTGGGAACAAAACATCATCGTCGTCGGCGTACGAGATGCCGAAATAATCAGAAAGATCCTCGCAATTCAAGAACTTAAACTAGGGGACACAGCACACGCAGTGTACTCCTACCTCCGGCCTTCTGACGACACATGTAAAGGAGTAATACAGGTGGACCCTAGGGTTTCCAACGAAGACATCACGGAAGCGCTTCGCTCCCCGGACGCACCAGTGGTGAGCGTGAGAAAACTAGGTTCCTCCAACAAAGCGGCCGTCACTTTCGAAGGAAGAAAGGTCCCTTTTCACGTCTTTTACTACGGAGAGGCGCTTCCCGTGCGCCTCTACAAGAAAACAACACCAGCCTGTTTGCTGTGCGGGAAACTTGGACACCGGGCGGATGTCTGCCCTTGCCCTGCGCAGTCACGATGTCCGCAGTGTGGCCAGGACGACATTCAAGAAGCCCATGACTGCCAACCCAAGTGCACAGTGTGCGAAGGCCCACATCCCATGGGGTCGAATCAATGCAAGTTCAAGTACCGAACATCACAACCAGCCAAATCCAAGACAGGTCAAGACAGTCACCAGTCCAGGGCCAAGTTTCGGGACCGGTCCAGCCGCAGAGGCACATCTAACAGCGGGGACCGACTGACCCAACGGGCCCAGTCCAACAGCAGCAACTCAGGACCACGCGGCTCCCGGTCATCAAGCAAAGGACGTGACACTAGCGACAAGGCGTCGCACCCCACCGGCAGTCGTCCAGCTGAGAAAACAACAGGACCCCATTACAAGGACCAGCGCAACGACGGCAAGGTGAGCTGGGCAGATGTAGCTGCCTCCTCCCCCGAAGCGTTGGCTTACAAACAACTTAAAGCAGAGATCGAGAAACTAAAGTCAGAAAATAGGAAATTAAAAGAGCAATTAGGCGTCGCAGCCAACCCGAAGAACACATTACCTCCATTGACACAACAGGCATGTCCGATGGAGGAGGACAAGGAAGAGGTACACCCTCCGTACCCACAGGAGCTAAATACTAGCACTATCGACAGGCAAACTGCACTAGAGACGCCACAGCAGGCGCCAATGCCGCAGGTACCACAACCGCAGGCAGCAGCACCGCAGGCACCCATGCCGCAATTTATTGAGAACACCGAAACACAGGACCGCATTACCCGCTTGGAAAACACAGTCCAAGATCTCATGGCCAATAAATTACAAATTATGATCGAGACGACAATCAAAAGCATGTTAGAATCAGTCATCAAGCCCATGATGGAAAAACTTGAACCAGTTCTAATCAGGATGCAAGCGCAGGAGATTAGAATTGACCGAAAAATTCAGGAATATTCGGATGTTTCTCACAACAAGGGCACAAAACTACAGGGCAAAATGGGAAATCGTCGCCTAGTCATCCCTGAACTTGATAAAGAACCTGAAGATCCACCACAGGATCCGACACACATTTCTAATCCTCAACATGGCGCCACAACCAAGACCTAAACTCACCATCCTACAATGGAACTGCAGGGGACTAAAGCGCAAGAGGGAAACATTACAACAATACATAGACTCTTATTCTCATGCGCCGCAAATAATAGCCCTGCAAGAAGTAAATATGGAGGCTAAGATCAGAGGATACTCAACACATCAAACAAACCCCTCGACATGTATTTTGGTCCACAAATCATGCACAGCAACCACTGTAGACCTTGACCTACACAGCGACATTGAATATACCTTCATAAAGTTGCTACCACAACACCGTAACAGCAAGGGCACCTATATACTCAATATATATAGTCGCCCCAAACAGCGCCGCGCAGCCTTTGACGCTATCTTTATCAAAGCACTAAGAGAAGCTCACACAGCTCCCCTAGCTATAGTCGCCGACTTTAACGCTTCTAGCCCATTATGGGGATATCCAAAGGAAGACACTAAAGGCAGGAAACTAGCTTCCGCCATCGCTGACATGGCACTCACCTTACTTACTGACCCGCAGCATCCGACTCGAGTCGGTACCAGCATAACTCGGGATACCTCCCCCGACCTGACGCTCGTCCGCAACGCCCGCAACTATGAGTGGCTCAATACGGGAGAGACCTTAGGCAGCGATCACTACATGCTGCAGACCATCTTTGAAAGCAACAAGCACAGCAAACCTCGTGGGCAAGCCAGAATGACAGACTGGGAGAAATTCAGGAAGGATACTAAACTAGTTACATCGGAACAAATAACTAGTTACGAAGAGTGGGCGGCATCTATTCTCGACCTTAAAGAAAACCTCACAAAAACCCTTGCCACCACGGAGGACCACCCAGCTGTTGACAACCATCTTCTACACCTTTGGGAAGCTAGGCGTAGTCTCATAAAACGGTGGAAGAAACAAAGGCACAATCGAAAACTCAGAATTCGAATAGCGAAGCTAACTACTCAAGCAGACCAATACGCATGGGACCTCGCTCGCACCAATTGGCTAAAAAGGTGCGAATCCCTCAAAGGTCGCCTAGACAGCAAGACTACGTGGAACCTTCTCCGATGCCTAATTGATCCACCGAAATCGAAGAGTGAACAACGTAGAAATTTGCATCGAGCCTTACACAACTTTCAAGGCACGGATGATGAACTCATGGATGAACTCACGCGTCGCTATATCTGCACTTCGAGAGACGCAGAACCCTCAAATCCAGAATACCGGGGGGAACCGAACGAAGACCTAGATAAAGACTTCACTTTAGAAGAAATCATAGCAGCACTAGCAGATATGCGCCGAGGTACAGCCCCGGGACAAGACAAAATTACGGTCGGACTTCTAACCAACCTCGGCACGGAGGCACTGCAGCAACTTACGGATTACGTTAACGAATGCTGGCGCATCGGCACCATTCCACAGGCATGGAAAACAGCCAATGTACACTTTATCCCCAAACCCGGCAAGAAAATCAGCATTGAAAACCTACGCCCCATATCCCTCACGTCGTGCGCAGGCAAACTCATGGAAAAGGCAGTCCACGCACGTCTCTCCAACTATCTAGAAAACAACGAGCTACTGCCACACACGATGTTTGGATTCAGAGCACATCTGTCCACCCATGATGTGCTTCTGCAACTCAAACGCGAAGTCATTGATCCAGCACGCAGAAACAGTGACCGAGCACTTCTATCCCTCGACCTCAAAGGAGCGTTTGACAATGTCAAACATTCCACAATCCTCCAAAATCTCCAGACCACCAACTGTGGCCAGCGAGTCTACTCATACATCTATGATTTCCTTAAAGACAGAACAGTCAACATCAGCATCGGCACTAAACAAACAAAGCAAGTGAAGATGGGCACGAGAGGCACTCCGCAAGGGGCAGTATTATCCCCACTTCTGTTCAATATTGCACTCCGCAATCTTCCACCTCTTCTAAATCAGATACAGGGCATACGACACGCCCTGTACGCTGACGATATAACCATCTGGACAACTAGGGGTAGTATGGGAATGATGGAAGAACAACTACAAACAGCGGCAACAACAGTTCAGAATTATGCACGAGCGTGTGGACTAACCTGCTCTCCCGAAAAATGTGAACTCCTAGTCTTCCGCCAGCACAAAAATCAGGCCACGATCGACATCCACGTTGACAACTCACCCATAAAGGAAGTTCAGACCGTTAAGATACTGGGTCTATGCATCAATAACAAGGGCAACAACCACCTCGCCATCCAGAAACTCCGCCTCGTGAGCGAGCAAGTCGGCAGGATGATCGCCAGAATAACGACGCGGAAATCAGGGATGCGCGAAGAAGATACTCTCCGACTGGTGCAGGCCTTCGTCGTGAGCCGCATCGTCTATGCGGCACCCTACCTTCGTCTCAAGAAGTTTGACATCAAGAACCTCGACGTCATAATCAGAACAGCCTACAAGAAGGCCCTGGGCCTCCCTCTTACGACATCGACGGACCGGCTTTTACGACTGGGCGTCCACAACACGGTAGACGAGCTGATTGAGGCACACCTCACGGCGCAGGTGGTACGACTCTCCACGACTCTGACTGGCCGACAAGTCTTGAACGATTTGAACATCAATTGCCCCGAACAGCTAGACCCTAAAAGCGACATCCCAGCCTCATGGAGAGGACAATTCAAGGGAACTCCATTACCGAGGAATATGCACCCCGACTTTCACCAGCCAAGAAGACAAGCACGAGCGGAAGCTATAAAAAGGCACTACGGCGGGCGCGAGGGCGTGTTCTATGTCGATGCTGCGGGTCCTGAACAGGGAATGGCGGCCGTTGCGGTAGTACACCAAGATAAAACAGTGGATGGACTAATATTACACAGCCATGACACACTGGCCGCGGAGGAAGTGGCAATTGCCCTAGCTGCGACACACACTACCTCAGAATACATTCTTACAGATTCACAGACAGCATATCGCAATTACCTCAGGGGCAGGATTGCACCGCTAGCAGCTAAAATCCTGCAAGATAGTTACACCCGTGGCTACCAACCCATGGATAAACACTTAGTATGGGTACCAGGTCACCAGGGCATCCCAGGGAACGAGAGCGCACACGCCTCAGCCCGAGCATTTCTCCCCCGGGCACCCAATACGGATCTCGTGGAACCTCCTATCCCATTGCTAACTTACACCGAAATACTTCAGCACTTAAGATTATCTCGCCGGGTCTACCCTCCACCGGCAAAGACACTAGACAAAGGGGAGGAGATACACCTCCGCAAGCCACAGACCAACACTTTTAACAATCCACGCAGACTACACGCAATAGATCCAGAGTCATTTGACTCACAATGCAAATTCTGCGGGGAGAAGGCGGACCTATACCATATGGTGTGGGCATGCCAGCGAAATCAGACTGTCACTATTAATAACCAGCCAACGCAGGAGGGGTGGGAGGCAGCTCTGACCAGCTCGGACGCAAGGGTTCAAAAAGAACTCATCGGAAGAGCGCGGACAGCAGCCTACGCCAATGGGGTTCCGGACTGAGGACTCCAACCGCCGCTACAACCTCCTAATCATTTTCATTAAAATATTTTTACCACCACCAGGCGTGATTGAACGTGAACCCCACAGTACGTGAACGTGAAACCCCACCGCACTGAAAACGTTCAAGTTCAGTCTCTCCATGTCGTCGGCAGCCGGCGAACTGCGATCTTTTGCTTCGCCGGATCCTTGGAGCGTAGTGGGGTCTCCCAGTATTCCCAAGTCCGGAGTGGCACCGATACGCTGGGGGGAGGAGGCGACGGGCAGATTAGTAGAATATGGGTCAGTGTCGCTTTAGGGGCTTGGCAGAGGGG
Organism: Amblyomma maculatum; assembly: GCF_055883805.1. Classification (NCBI taxonomy): domain Eukaryota; kingdom Metazoa; phylum Arthropoda; class Arachnida; order Ixodida; family Ixodidae; genus Amblyomma; species Amblyomma maculatum. The sequence continues at coordinate 63,416,311 of NC_139351.1, read as the reverse complement.
GCAGGTTGGCGGGATTGAATGACACTGAGATAATGGGGAGGGAGTGGGGGGCGGGGGTCCTCGTTTGCAATATTCGCCAGAGAGGCTGTTCCATGGTGAAAAGCCCCGGCGGGGTGGGGAAGTGGTAAGACGCCCGTCTACTGTGCCGGAGTTTCCGGGTTCGAACCCGACCTCGGCGGCTGCGTTTCGATGGCGTCCGTGTTCTGTGCGATGTCAGCGCACGTTAAAGAAATTACTCCGTAGCCCTCCACTACGGCTCCTCTTTCTCTCTTTTCACTTTCACTCCCATCTTCCAAACTTCCCTTATGGCGCGGTTGAGGTGTCCACAGAAAACAAGTGAGACCCTGGTGGTAAGGGAGGAGTGTGGTGGTGGGTATTGTTGCCGTTCTGCGCAGAAGTGCGCGGTGAGCTCAGTGAAGGTATGCATGCGCTCCTTCGAGAAATCCCCCCCGAGTTCCGCCTGTGCCCGGTTTCTTGAATCTCGGGCTAAGGAGTCGGTGGCCTCGATGCAGGGTTTTCCCGAGTGCGCTGGCATCCAGATGAGCTCAACGCGTTAGGACCTTGACGAGTTCCGTTCAAGTCAGAAAACAAGGAGTCTACCCGTACATCCCGAAATAATTGAGAGCCCATATCAATGTAGAGCTGCCCCTTTCTCCACTCCACAGGGAAATAGCTCTGATGGGTTTATTGATTGATTACCCCGAGCTCTTATACTTGCACACTAATACCATCTTCTAAAAGGCAGAGGTGACCGAACGAAGCGCCTGCGTTGGACTCCTCAAAACACATAACTCTGGTTGGTGTATTGATTGATTACCCTGAGCTCTTCTGCTTTCACACTAAAAACACCGTCTAATAGGCGGAGAAGCAGAACGGAGAGCATAAGTCTACCCATACGTCCAGAAATTATTGATTACCGTAAGTCTTTAAAAAAAAAAGAAAAAAACCGGAAGCAGTAATACCGAGCGCTTGTGGTGAGCAACACTACTTCAAAACGCCAGGACGACACTCCTGAAAACACGCAATGGTTATAAGACCTAGCAAGGAAACGGCTGCGTAAATAAGGAGATGGTTTGAATGCAGATCTTCCTGTAAAATTATTAACTCTTTTTTTGTCTCCCTCCGTGTTGGTGTTTATTCTTGTCATTCGTATAACCCTTAGATTTTACAAAATGAAATGGAAGAATGGGTATTCTTTCGTGTTTGCTTGGTTGTGTTCGGGAATTGTTCGCCACGTCTCCGGCGAGTGCAGTTTCCTTGCTGTGCGATGTCGGCGCACGTTAAAAATCCCCAGGTGTTAGAAATCACTCCATAGCCTCCACAACGACTCCTCTTTCTCTCTTTCTCCTTTCATTCCAACCTTCCTCCCTTTCTTTAGGACGCGGTTCAGGTGTCCACAGAACAAGTGTGGCAGATACAGCGCCTTTCTTTCCTGAGAACCAATTATTATTATTATTATTATTATTATTATTATTATTATTATTATTATTATTATTATTACTATTATTATTATTATTATTATTATTATTATTATTATTATTATTATTATTATTATTATTATTATTATTATTGTTATTATTATTATTATTATTATTATTATTATTATTATTATATTACAGTGCTCCTCAGTATATGGCTGTTATTTCCAGATGCAATATACTTTAAGGCGAGTTTGAAAGACATCCGCAAAAAATTTCATAGGGCGCACTTTGGACCACTAAAGTGCGATGAGGCGAAAGCCATTATATCGCGGTGGACCGTAGCCTCCCACTAATGCACCTCTATCTCCCTCCCTTCTTTCTCTCCCACCTTCCTCCCTTCCTTTACGGCGTGGTACATGTGTCTGCGAAGAATTGTGATAGATACTGCGCCTTTTCTATCCTTTAAATCAATTTTCAACGCCGCTGATGCCTGCTGTACTAACGCCTCCTAGACAAATAGGTCTGCTTCTGTTTGCTGAGTGGTTTGCTATGAGGATCATACCTTCGCATACCTTAGCTCACTTGTTTTCTGTGGACTGAAAAAAAAACTGATTTATTTACAGGAAGGGAAAGTCGCGGTAACTGTCTCACTTGTTTTCTGTGGACACCGTAACCGCGCCGTTTGGGAAGGGAGGAAGATGGGAGTGAAAGTGGATAGAGAGAAAGAGGAGCCGTAGTGGAGGTCTACGGAGTAATTTCGACCACCTGGGGATCTTTAACGTGCGCTGACATCGCACAGCACACGACGCCTCTTCGTTTCGCCTCCATCGAAACGCAGCCGCCGAGGTCGGGTTCGAACCCGGGCACTCCGGCACAGTAGTCGGGCGTCTTACCACTGCACCTCCCCGGCGGGGCTTTTCTGTGGACACCTGAACCGCACCCCAAGGGAAGAGAGGAAGGTGGGATTGAAAGGGGGAATAGAGAAAGAAGAGCCGTAGTGGAGGTCTACGGTGTAATTTCGACCGCCTGTTCATTTTTAACGTGCGCTGACATCGCACAGCACACGGACGCCACTTCGTTTCGCCTCCATCGAAACACAGCCGCCGTGGTCGGGATCGAACCCGGGAACTCCGGCACAGTAGTCGGGCGTCTTACCACTGCACCACTGCACCACCTTTTTTTTTTCGTTATTGCCACTACGGCGGAGAACATTTTTAAAGATTACCGTAGTGTAATAATCATCGTGGCAAAAAGAAACAACGTCGAATAATAGTTTGATGTTTGGGGCAGCAGCAAGAACAACTACTTGTTTGCTATTCAGGGCAGTGGTTGCTGGTGGTAACGTTATTGCGCTTGGAACGTTATGGAAATGTGCTTATTTACAGAGAAAACAAATTCATGTCTTGTGTGTCCTGAAAGCCAATGTCCAATGGTCTTGGAGATTGCTAAGGCCCGATTGCGCATGCCAGGATGCCTTCAACTTGATAAAAACGCCTATTGCTCCGTATTGAAGATTAGATTGACAAAAGTATGTAAGCTTTATGCTATAGAATGTTAGAACATGGAAGGGGATAGGATTTAAAAGGCAGCTATTCGTGAGGCGTATCATAGAGACCTTCAAACTTTTGCAAACTCAATGATCTTGATATTTTTTTTTTTTTTTTTTATGATTTGCCTGCGAGATTTAGTCACGCCAAGCTGTTTCTGAAATAAAAATACGCTACTTGCCGGCGAAGCTTTCCGCATTCCTGGCAAATGGCGCTGAAAGGTTTAAGCTCCAGTTGTCTGTCTAGTTTCGATTAGTCCAGCCTCTTTTGCTATTGACAAACAAGGCTTCTATCCGTTTGTTTACGACTTTCTGCTTGCGGCAGGCTTTTGTTATGTTCACAGTCCTTCCTATCCTACATTGCATTGGTATCAGAACAGGCATGATTGCAGTTGGTATGCTTTGTTTCTCCCGGGAATAGTTTCCTCGAAGGTAAGTTCCACAACGAGTAAGAATGGTCTTTAATGGGAGATTCTTTGTTTATTAGGAGGTTTAGAGAATCGAGGAGCCCCTCGATTCTCTAAACCTCCTAATAGCAGTACATAGCAGTAAATGGTAAATACCGCGCACGCTCTTGCGTTGTTCTGTTTTCAAGTTTCTTTTTCCGGCAGACCATTTAGCTATGGGGCAGCTGTGGGATATTACGAGGCACTGCTGTCTACGTGCAAAAGAGAGTGGCATAAGCTTGCGATCCGTGCCAGAGAGAGAGAGAGAGAGACAAACATTTATTATGAGCAGGCGTGAAATATTCAGCCCTAGGTGGGCAGCCTCCTCAGTCCAGGAAGCCGTGCACCCGAGCCATCTTTCGAGTCCGGCTAACCAGACTACGCTGATCCTCCAGGCTGGGGCTTGACAGATGAGTCTCCCACTGCTCTTTGGTTATGGCCATGGTGGTTATAGTGCCAAATTTTTTTCTCTTTTGGTTATACGACATTGAAGAGTTAAATCTGACATCGACAACAAGAGCACTGGTTTTCTAAGCATTGTGACGCCACATCTTATAAGTCGGCCCACGTCATCTTTGCAATACGATATGGTTGTCATCTTAAGCGTTTTGGCCTGGAATAGCATACACCATCCGGAAAAGCCTTTTGCGTGGCTAACAATAATGTTGTATTCCGGTAAAAACGGCTTGAGAGTGGCTGTCTCTTCATCGGACGACAACATTGTTTCCTGGAGTGGTGCTACAGATACGCCCCAAAATGATTATATCCACTGAGAATGAATAGGTAAATCTGACATCGAATACAAAAGGATTGGTTTTCTAAATATTTGCGAGGCAGCTGTGTCATATTGTAAGATCTTTCACGAATATAATAATAAAAATGCTTTAAGTTCCCTACCCGCACCAACTAATAGATTCTGCAGTTTGCCCTGCGCATATTTAATACGAATAATGATGAATGCCACAGGAAACCAAAGGGAAGCGTTTTACCACATTCGTGATGCAGCTGTGCAATGTCTTTAGCCAATGTTCTTAGCATATGGATATGAGTCACGAGCCATAGCAATGCGTTTCTAACTTTTGCTTCCTAAGTCGTGCCTGGGCTCAGAATTAGTAAGTAATTTTGACCACCTAGGGATCTTTAACGTGCGTTGACATCGCACAGCACAGGGACGCCTCCTCTTTTCTCCTCCATCGAAACACAGCCGCCGCGCTCGGGATCATTGAACATATTTGCTCCCAGTTTAACCAAGCACACACGGAAAAAGGAATAACCTTCAATGCCATTGTTCAATCTTTCGAGAATAAACCTATATCCTGATAAAGAAATTACCAAGAATTAATCTAAAGAAAAAGGTTGCATTCAAACAAGCTGCTTTATTTCCGCACCAGTTCTTTGCCGGATTCTTCAATCATGGCATGTTATGAGGAATGACGTCCTAGCGTAAAGAATTATTGTTCGGCTGTTTTGCTCAAGGTTTTGGCTTCAACAAAGCACGCCCTTTCTGACACAGCGCGTCTCAACCTCGTCCTCGATGCAAAAGTTAGTGTCGTCAAGGCACGAGCGTGCGTTTCCACCTTTTATGTGGCGCGTATCGCGACAATCCCGCGCCGGGTGGTGAACAGACTCGCATTCCTTAAAGGGGAGGCCTGGGCGTTCGTTGCATCCCGATAGTGGCTCGAGTACTCACGTTAAGGCTGGTAGAAAGTCGCTCATCCGGTACTGGATGAGCACGGCGCGTCGAGTGCTTACACCCGAACAATACCTCGGTCCACAGGCGGTCAGACCTCTGCCTTTTTACCGCGAGGTTGCCGACATAAAGTCGACTCTAGATTCAGACATGTAAGATGTTAATGCAGGTGACCTACCAGCCATACGCATCAGCGAATTAGCAGCCGTTCGCAAGCTTTCAGCTGATGAGCAACGAGAGACCGATGTACGCAAATGGCCAGCGTGGGCAGCTTGTCGGCTGCCAAATGAAGTGCGAGATTTTGACTGGCTTAGGCGCTGGGGCGTCCTCCCCACGAGACAGCGCCTTGCCAGATGGGATATTGTACCCACTGACCAGTGTGCCAACTGTGGTGCTCCGGAGAGCCTCGCGCATGTTTTTTTTTTTCGAATGTATAGTTGCGAGACCAATGTGGCGGCTCGCATATAGGATGTTTAACGTCCGCATGAACCCCGGCGTCAGGTGCCGGCGCAACCCTTTTGAACACCTTGCGTTCAGTGTGGTTCTTTTGGTGTTGTGGCATCGCAGGTGCCTCGCTGAGGCGCGCCGAACTCCAGCCCGAGCAATGTACCCAGCCTTGCAGAGGCGGCACCTCGTCATCTGGAAGTATCTGTCTGGACAGTTAGAAACGGACGGCGAGACGCGGTTTCTGCGGCGCTGGCACACGCGCTTCTATGCTGTACGAGGCAGTAGACTTGAGATGCCCGTCGTCCTTTATTACAACCCTCCACGTTTATACTGTTTTCCCCTCTCTGGGGAATCATGTTATTTTCAGTTTATTATGCATATGTAACTTATAGTGTTTTGTATAGTGCTTTGATTTGCGAGTAATGTGCGATTTTGTATGAATGTCTATATGTACCCAACAAATTCTCTTTATGTCTGATTGTAATGTGTGTATGCTGTATGTGTCGTGTGGTGTTTGCTTCTGAACGCCCCCCCCCCCCTCCTTCTTTTCCCTTTTTTTCGGTGCATAATGTGTGCTTTCTAGCTTCTCATTAGTGGCGACCCTCTTCAAGAGCGCGAGGGTTTGCATCGCGTAACTTCCTCATTTTTTCAGGACCTCTCCGTTATGGCCGTGAGATTGGATGACCATCCCCAGAATCCTGATCTGATCTACCTTAGGCACCGGTTTGCCCTCAACCTTAATATGACACTCCCCGCTATTCTTGCAGCAAAGGTACTCTGGGTTATATACTAACAACTCCGATTTTTGCGGGCGCACGAAAGTTCCCTTTCAGCCGCGTAATCTACAGTGATGTCGGTCGCTGCCTGCAAGCGTTCCTCCGCACTCGCATCGCTCTCCTGGTTAATCCAGAGGTTAATATCGTCCGCATACATGCTAAAATTTAGCCCCTTGATTTGGTTATGTTTACCCAGGAGGCCTCTCATCGCCATGTTGAATAGGAAAGACGATAGCACTGAGCCCTGCGGAGTGCCTTTGTTTCCTAACTCTATCGTAGGAGATTCTAAATTTTGAAATTTCATGCAGGCTTTTCTGCCCGATAAAAAGTCTTTTGTGTAATTGTAGATTCGCTCCCCTACTCCGAGCACTTCGAGCCCTTCGAGAATAGCCTCGTGCCTTCCATTGTCAGAGGCCTTGGTGAGGTCTAGGCCCAGGACCAATTTGGCGTCTTTCGATCGGGAGTCTATGATATCATGTTTAGTCGGAGCATTACGTCTTGCGTGCACAAGTGTGGTCGGAAATCCGTTTTGCTCCATGAAGCCCGTTAATCTCGTCTGGACTACGTGCTTGTCCAGCAAATATCGTACGCATGAGGTAAGGGAAATCGGTCTTAAATTTTCGAATTGCGAGGGTTTGCCCGGTTTGGGTAATAGTACTATGTTTGCAGTTTTCCATTGATCTGGCAACTGGGTTGTTTCCCAAACTTTTCCAAGGATCTCCGTTAGAAGACTAATGAAGTCATCATCCAGATTTCTTAGCATTTTATTGGTGATCCCATCGAGGCCTAGCTTGGATTGATTTAGTTTTCAGTCTTACAATTTCTACCCTCACCTCTACCTCCTCGTTTTGCGCCTCGTTTTGCGCGCCACCGTAGGTCGGGAAGGGGAACGCTGGTTGTCTGCTACTTACATTTTTACTAACTTATAAACACCGCGTCGTCTCCTTCGAAGGGGTGTTTCACTTTAGCCAATCTTATTCCCGATTGAGTTTTTGAATTTATTGGGTCCAGCAAATACCGTAGCATGCCCCACGTCTTGGAGAGATTCATGCCTCCCTCCATTTCGTCGCATCTGCTGAACCAGTTTTGCTCGCACAATTTGATCGCGTAGCTTTCGCCAACCAATTGACCAAGCGGAAAGCCAGCGGAGGCCGGAAAAACGCAAGCTTCAAAAGCGGGCCTTCCAGGCTAAACCTAAAAAAGATAAGAAAGACAAGAAAGTCGAAATTCTTAAAAAACATTTTGAGAGTTCAAGGGGGTGATTAAAAAGCTGACGCAAAATCAAAATTCGGAAAGCAGATGTAAAGCAAGGGCCTCCCACTCCCGCGAAGCAGCTGCCCTTGCATGCTCACCCACCAAATCTGAACTTTTGGTCCTTCACCCGCTTAGAGCGAGAATCGACAAAGCTCCCCCACCTAGAATCGAGGTCACTATTCGCGCCGTCCGAATCCCGGAGGTGGAGAGAGTTCGCATCCTGGGGATGATTCTTCAGAACAATGGCAAGAACACTGCCACGATCACCAAGCTCAGTGTTACCGCTCAACAAACAGTCCGCCTGATTAGACGAATCGCTAATAAACAGAGTGGCATGCGGGAACACGACCTCCGTCGCCTGATCCAGGCTTTCGTTCTTAGTCGGGTAGTCTATTCATTACCATACCTCTTCCTCTCTCGAGTAGAGGAGAACAAGGTCAATTGCCTTATCCGCCAGGCGTACAAGACGGCCCTCAACCTTCCCCGCCACACGTCGAATGAACGTCTTCTTAAGATGGGCGTACACAATACCCTCGCCGAACTCATCGAGGCTCATCGGTCTGCTCAACTTGATCGGCTCTCCTCCACCTTAGCCGGCTGTCACATTCTTGACGCTATCGGTCTACGTCCCCCTGGATATTACGCCCACACCTTCTCCCTCCCACGCCACACACGAGAACTCCTTACCATTCACCCCCTACCCAAGAACATGCACCCCGAACATCACGTGGCTCGTCGTGCTGCTCGGGCTGCCGCCCTACACAAACACTATGGCACAGAGCCGGAGACCGTCTACGTCGATGCTGCCTCTTACACAGCTTCTCCCGCCTTCGCCCTAGCTGTAGTGTCAAACTCCTCCACCCTTCTTACCGCAGGTACTGTCATCGCTTCCACTTCCGCGGAAGCGGAGGAGGCGGCAGTAGCCTTAGCAATCTCTACTACATCGGCGACCCTCATTTTTACTGATTCGAAGACAGCCATCCGAAACTTTGCGAAAGACGTGTTTCCGAACCCGCGTTCCGGCTTCTCAGCCAATCTCCCGTTCCTATCCGACCTATTCAGCTTCTCTGGGTCCCAGCCCATGCCGGCCACCCAGGTAACGAGGCGGCTCATTCTTTTGCTCGAGGTTTCGTCAGTCGAGCAGGAGCCGCCGACGCCTGGGGTGACGCTCGAGATCGTATGGTCACATACCACGAGATCACTGTGCACTACCGCGAACAACGTCTTGCCTATCCACCTCCACACAAGTCTCTCACTAAATTGCAGCAGGTGACGTGGCGCCAGCTACAATCCCGCACTTTCCTCTCCCCTGCCTACATCGCCCTTGTTCACCCGGGACTGTTCACGCCAGAATACACCCTCTGTGGTGCTCCAAAAGCGGATTTTGCTCACATTCTTTATTCTTGCCCTGAGCATCTTCCACCTGCCGAATGGCAACTCACAAACCTCCAGCGATGGGAGGCTGCGGTGTCCAGTTCTGAGCCGGTTGCCCGACGGCAGCAGGTGGACTGGGCTTTGGAAGTCGCCGGGAAACGTCACCTTCACGCCAGGACACGCACCCAAGAGCCATTCCATCCCTAGGATGTCACAGCTAAGGCTCATCTTAATAAAGTTTTTCACCACCACCACCCCGTCATTAGCGGCGCCACAGGCTAAAGGGGACAGACTTTAAAGGAGACGAGCAAATGATGACTGAGGCATCTTGCCCATCCCTGGTGAAACGCAAAATTAATGAGGCGACCCGTTCCAAGCACTCGAAAGTAGGCTTTGACGAAAAACTGAATTCATTCATGAGCCAAATGACCAAATTCATGAACCAGATTCAGAGCCAGGTACAGGCACTTGCAGGGGAAGTGCAGAGAGGTCAAACCGAGCTCATAGCCGTCAAGACGTGGCAGCAGAATGTCGAGCAAACCCTAGCGCACCTGCAAAATGGCCAGGCGCGTAAATGAAAACCAAACTTGGCAGTGGAACTGTAACTGCTTCCAGCGCAAGAGAGCGCTGCTGCAGCAATACCTTCCACTCATAACTGAGACCCGTCTTGCAATCGCCCTTCAGGAAACAGGGAAAGGAGCATAACTAATTGGATACCAGGTTTTCAATAACAATAGAGGCGAGATATCGACGCTGGCGACCTTTCTCAAGTGCAACGTGGCGGTGATCGGAAACGAGTTGAATTCGAGCGATATCGAGAACGTACTTCTCGAAATACTAACGGCAGAAAGAAGGATGCCAGTCTATTCCTTCTTAACATATATAGCTAAATCAGGCAAAAGAAAATTAGATGTAAGGCCTGTTGCACAAAGCCATCAAGGCGGCCGGGAATAATCCGTTGCTGATCGTCGGTGGCTTTTTAATTTTCTGTCGACGTGTTGCGCGATAGTCGCAGCGCTGTCATAGGCTTTGCGTAGCAGAGCATCCGCTTGTTGCATAAAGGCGAAAGCCTTGAATGCCTCATCGTAGTCGACAGGAGGTTCTCATCAGAGGTGTCACACATTCGAGAGCCAGAGTAAAAAAAATTCATTAAAACTTGCTCCATCGAGAATCAAACCTCCATCCCTTGGATCCATTAGCCAAGCGCTTTAACACTAGCGCCACATCCAGGATTGAGAAGCGCTTTTCATATTCTTCTCGTCTACCGTGAGGATGATAACGGGATTTTACAAATGACAGATACTGCGCCTTTCCTTTCCTGTACACCGATTATAGAGCGCCGGTGTGTTCGACAAGGAGCGCGCAATGTGCCGTCACGACAGGTCGAGGCGTCCGATCCAGGCGTCCGTGCGGCGCCTTTCATTTCCTGCTTCATCGAACGCGGCACCACTCAGCAAACAGATGCAGATCCATATGTCTAGGAGGCGTTAGTACAGCACGCATCAGCGGCGTTGAAAATTGATTTAAAGGATAGAAAAGGCGCAGTATCTATCACAATTCTTCGCAGACACCTGATTTATTTATAGGAAGGGAAAGGCATGGTAACTGTCTCACTTGTTTTTTGTGGACACCGCAACAGCACCATAAGGGAAGGGAGGAAGATGGGAGTGAAAGTGGAAGGAGAAAAAGAGGAGCCGTAGTGGAGGGCTACGGAGTAATTTCGACCACCTGGGGATCTTTAACGTGCGCTGACATCGCACAGCACACAGACGCCTCTTCGTTTCGCCTCCATCGAAACGCAGCCTTTGTACCACGCCGTAAAGGAAGGGAGGAAGGTGGGAGAGATAGAAGAGAGGGAGATAGAGGTGCATTAGTGGAGGGCTACGGTCCACCGCGATATAATGGCTTTTGTCTCATCGCACTATAGTGGTGTAAAGTGTCCTGTGAAATTTTTTGCGGATGTCTCTCACGTTCGCCTTAAAATAAATTGCATTTGGAAGTAACAGCCATTTACTGAGGAGCACTGCAATAATAATAATAATAATAATAAAAATAATTGCTTTTCAATAAAGAAAGGCGCTGTATATGCCACACTTGTTCTGTGGATACCTGTACCGCGTCCTCAAGAAATATACGAAGGTTGGAATGAAAGAAGCAACAGAGAAAGAGGAGTCGTAGTGGAGGGCTAGGGAGTAATTTTGACCACCTGGGGATTTTTAACGTGCGTCGATATCGCACAGCACGGCAACTGCACGCGCGGGAGACGTGACGAACAATGCTCGAACATAACCAAGCAAACACGAAAAAAATCCCATTCTTCAATTCCATTTTGTTAAATCTACGGGTTATAAGGATGACAAGAGTTAACCCCAATGCGGATGGAGACAAAGAAAGCGAAATTAATTTTACAGAGAGTCTGCATTTAAACCATCTCCTTATTTACGCAGCCGATTCCTTGCTAGATCTTACAATCGTTGCGTGTTTTCAGCAGTGTAGTACTGGTGTTTCGAAGTGATGCAGCGCTACACTGGCACTGCATTTGGCGATGTATATTTGTTTGAAGGCATAAAGGCTCAATGAAGATTTGCCTCCAAGAGTGGGGGAAGAAGATGGCGCGGGAAGAGAGAGAAGAAATCCGAATAGTCTCGGATGCCATCATCGCGCTATCGGCCCCATTTTCTCAGGAACCAAGCATCCTCGCGGCGTTGGCCACCCTGCGTAAGGAGTTCCATCGTCTTCTAAATCGGCGCTGGGACAGACTTCGCGCAACAGCACGCACTGAACGATGGGAAACAGAGGCATGGTGTTCGCGTCATCTGCTACGCCGTCGCCTTGCCAGAAAGAACGAAACCCTCTCTGCAGTCGAATATCCACTCACCGGCCATATTGTTACGAACCCTGACAGGTATTGAGTTTAGCACGCGATTTCTACATCGAACTTTATGCTGCTGAGCCCTGCACCCCCCCATCATTCCAGCTGGAGGTAGCAACTGACGCACCTAACCTAGACGACTCATGGCTGTCGTCTGAAGAACTACACACAGCCCTAAAACAGATGAAGCCAAAAAGAAGCCCGGGTATGGATGGACTCCCGCCAGCTTTTTACATAAAGTTTTGGCCGTCGCTAAAGACCGCTTTCACCAACTTAGCAAACGACGCCCTAGAGCGAGGGGAACTAACTCCAAGTATGAACGAAGGCCTCATCACACTCCTGTGCAAGGACACTTCCAGGAGCAGTGACCTTAAAGCTTGGAGGCCAATAACCCTTCTAAATACGGACTACAAGGCAATTGCCAAATGTCTCTCCTTACGCCTGACGCCTGCTCTATCGTCAATAGTAGGCCCGCAACAGGTTTGCTGTGTCCCAGGCCGTTCGGTAGAACTCCATGGCATGGCTCTGAGAGACCTTTCGACATGGATGGAATCGCGCAGCATCAATGGCTTTCTTTGCTCCCTGGACCAAGAGAAGGCATTCGACCGCCTGAGTCACGAGTACCTGTTTAGGACACTTGAGCTCGCGCGCATTCCCGTGCAATACATAAATCTGTGCAAGGCGCTTTATGCCGCACCACAAGCAGCAGTCATTGTACAGGGGCGCATCTCAATGCCATTCCCCGTGGAAAGGGGTGTCCGTCAAGGTTGCCCCCTCTCCCCGTTGCTCTATGTCATAGCGATTGAACCCCTCCTGCAAAAGATTGTTAGAGATGGCGGCATCCACAAAACACCTTTGCCAGCTGGCCCTCCCTGCACTCCAGTGTTCGCCTACGCGGATGACGTTTCTGTGGTGGTGCCAGACACAACATCACTGGAGAGACTACTTGAATTAACTACGGAGTACTGCCAAGCGAGTGGGGCTCGCCTCAATCACAAGAAATCCACTGTTATGGCCTTGAACACGACCCCCTCCCCTACCACTACCCAATCGATCTCTGTTACTCGCGAGACACGAATCCTCGGATATTTCTTCGGTTCCGCAGGACTAGCGCCCAGAAATTGGAATAGGGCTGAAGAGCAACTAAGTATCAAAACCCACAATCTTGGGGCTCTAAAATGTCCCCTACTGCGCAGGCCACCATCATCAAGACAATGCTGATTTCTACCCTCAGCTTTGTGGCCAGCATTCTTGTCATCCCTCCAGACAAGAAAAAACAGCTCCAGAAACACATATACCGCTTTTTGTGGCAGGGAGCCCCCGATAAGGTAAAACGAGCCATTGTCTGCCTGCCCAGATTCAAAGGCGGCCTGCTGCCCGATCTGGATATTCTCGCAAGGGCTCTGCACATCAAATGGACATTCAGAGCCGTCGAATGCGACATGCCGCTAACAAAAACGATTGCTTCGTACTATCTGTCGACACGGCTGCGAACATTCACTGAGAAGGCCCTACACCACAACACCCCGCATGCAGGGTCGCCCCTATCATTTTACCGAACCGCAGCCACAGACTTAGAGTACCTGAAAGAAAATTCGTCTGACGTTGACCCACGAACCATGCACCTGAAAGATATTATCAATATGATCACCCCTCCGCTCCCTGCCCGCCTATCAAGATACATGCTATGTGCAGAAAGACCCAGTTGGCAGTACCTCACCACCCACTTCCTCGATGCACGCCGAGCCTCCCTGATGTGGAGGTTCGCAAGAGGCATCTTACCTATCAGAAGGCATGCCTTCGTCCCTGCGACGTCAGGAATGATTGACCTGTGTCCCTTCTGCTTGGCCCGAGAGACAGCGGAGCACATCTTCCTTGACTGCCTAATTCCCGCAGCACTCCTAGAGCGTCTGAGAGATATGTTCGGCCTCCCCGGGATCCCATACCCCACCGTGCGCTACTTCAACCCGCTTCCAAAGGAAGGGCGCAAACAGTTTGTCTTGACACTGGCAGAGGTCAACTATCAGGTGTGGTTGGCCCGCTGCAAAGCGGCCTACTCGAACAAGACTCCGAGCCTCCATGAAGTGAAGGCCAAAATCAGAAAAGAACTATGGTTCCACCTAGAGAGAGAGAGACGCCACTTAGGGAGAAAGCAATTTTTTGAAGAATGGGGACACCCCATGGTGATCTTCAAAGGTGAAAACGGAAAACTCGAAGTGAGATATTAGAAGACCTGCTCGCGTCAGGCTTCGACCCACCGGGGTGGTGCGGACGTGGTGCATATGCACAGCGACCCCGCCCCGGTGGGAACAGGCCGGATTGCATGAGCCCCTTGGCTGGGAAAAGCCCGCTCCCCGAAACAAAAAACCCCCAAACCTTATGGTGCGGGAGGCCTTGCCTGGGGTAGCCGTAGGATGATGATGGTCGCAGGTTGAGGTCTGTACCCTCACAGGAGGATCGCACCTAGTGCATCCTTCCTTCCATCTGACAAGACAATGCTCAATGTAATAGATTAACCCATCAGAGGTATTTAAAAGGTGCATCGGCTGACCACTTGCTCCGGACGCACGGGCAGAATCATGCACTCTGTTCGGCTTCTCCGCCCCTTAGACGATGAAGAGCTCGGGGTATAATCAAAAAATCGTTAAGGGCCCCGCGTCGCAGAAAAGTCGGTGTCGTCGTCGGCGGCCGCCGTCCCGCCCCGCCCGGCGCCGGCCGTGAGCGAAAAATCCCAGAAGCATTAATAAATAAAAACGAGTAGGAAACATCGCCGACCTGAGGAATCGAATGTGGGCCTCCGGGATGCGCGACGAGCATGCAACCACTCCGCCACGCCAGCTAGATGGCTTGAAATGGACAAAGGCGCGTCTATTGATTGCGGTGATGTCTCAGAAATATCCCTTAGAGAAGCTTATTGTGGCGTATAATAATGATTATGAGCATGTAAATTACAGAATTACACAACACGCAGTTAAGCGAGTGGCCAATTACTTTTCCGCTGTATTTCCTCTTCGCTTGGCGTGCACGTAGCGTCATCATGCGTGTGGCACACGGAATAAGATAGACAGGGCATGGCCTCCGAGATCTTCTGCTTGAAATGGACAAAGGCGCGTCTATTGATTGCGGTGTTGTCTCAGAAATATCCCTTAGAGAAGCTTATTGTGGCGTATAATAATAATTATGAGCATGTAAATTACAGAATTACAGAACACGCAGTTAAGCGTGTGGCAAATTACTTTTCCGCTGTATTTCCTCTTTGCTTTGCGTGCACGTAGCGTCATCATGCGTGTGGCGCACGGAATAAGATAGACAGGGCACGGCCTCCGAGATCATCGCGCCGGCTCGGATCGGCAACCACGTTGCCGACGAACCACGACTGTAACTAGAGGCCCGCGCGCTTCGGCAAGGTGGCTGGCAGCGCTTCTACGTCCCAGAATCACGTTTCAGAACAAGTAATAACCAAACAGTCATGCTTTGGACAAGTTAACGAGTGTTGTATCATGTGAACTACGTCTTTGTGTCACTCAAAACCGCGACAAGCAAATGAGTAGACGGTGCGAACGGGGCGCGATAAAGCTGTCGCGTTCCATTCAAAAGGCGAAGCTCAAGCGTCCTCCAATTGTTTTCAGGAGTGTCGTCCTGTCGTTTAGAACTAGTGCTGGGCACCGCAGGCACTCCCGTCCGCTATTTCCGCCTTTTAAATGCATACGGGCTCAGGGGTAATCAACGAACCCATCAGAGTTATTTCAAAGGTGCATCGGCTGACTATTTGCTCTACATTAATGATATGGGCTATCAATAATTTCCAGACGTGTGGGCAGACTCATGCACTCCGTTCAGTTTCTCCGCCGTTAAGACGGTGTTCTTAAAGCGAAAGTAAAAGAGCTCGGGGTAATCAATAAAGCGACCAGAGTTATGTGTTTTCAGGAGTGTCGTCTTGGCGTTTAGAAGTAGTGCTGCGCACCGCAGGCACTCCGTTTGGCTACCTCCTCCTTTTGATTAACGGTATTTATTGCCCCAGGGCATCAGTAGGGTATGAAATGCAGGATGAATAAATGAATGGAAAAAGGTTGGCTGACTTTAGGAACTCCAGGAGTGAGCAACGATCAGGTCCCTGCATCCGCGATATATAGGCAGGATTGGTTGCTGAAAGGCCAGCTATCGTCAGGTGCCGGATTCGTGTCGGTTTAAGTGCTTGGCAGTCCCACAAGTGGTGATTGTTGGCTTCCACATTTTCGTGTTTACAGATCGGGCACACTGGGCGGGGATAGGTGTCGGAAGTGGGACCACGTGCTAGTGACAGCCGGTATGAGGGCAACACTGACCCAGATTCTCCTAAGCGCAACCTCCTCTGCACGGGTGAGACCTTGGGGAAGGATACTTTACTTGGAGGGATAAGTGCATGTGTGCGGCGCCGGTGGTGTTCCTTTCTTGATAAAAGAAAGTAGCGTCATCTACTTGAAGGTGGTGGTGGTGGTAAAAATAAATAATGAAAATGGTCAAGAGGTTGTAGTGGCGGTCGGAGTCCTTAGTCCGGAACCCCATTGGCACAGGCTGCTGTCCACACTCTTTCGACGAGTTCTTTTTGACCCATTGCGTCCGAGCTGGATAGAGCTGCCTCCCACCCCTCGTGCGTTGGCTGGTTATTAACAGTGATAGTCCACTTCAAGGAGCCGTGGAATTGATGCGTCTTGGTTCACGAGGCGGGTCGCTAAATCTGCTTGACTTTGGGAAGGCAGCAGGTCCCGTGGGCCACACTCAATCCGTACTGACTGCGGGATGCGTGCCGCAAGCTCGTGGATGTCTTGACATATTTTTGGGCAATGACTGAGACGTCGAAGCAAACGAACTGCCTGAAGTGCGTCAGTGCGGATGAAAAGATGGGCTTCAGGGAGCATGGTTTTGCTAGCCACGGAGTAAAGTGCCTCTTGAACTGCTAAGAGCTCAGCACAGAAAGATGTGAGTGCTTCCGAAACTTGAAACGTAGTGGTCTGATTCAGGCTGTCTCCATGGCAATTAGACTGATGTTTTTGTATCACAGCATTGTAGGCTTGCATCCATGTACCCTACAATGGACCCTTGAGGCAGGTGATTATCGTGCTCTTCAAATCTCTGGCGAAGCGACGATGCTGAGTTGGCAGACGTTGGTCTATGGATATTAGTTGACTTGTTATCTCCTTACTATACTAAGGCCCAAGGAGGGCGAACTGGCGCAGGTGGCTGAACAATAACGTGTGACGTTACATACGACCTCAGCGTTTGCGTGGAATGTGATAAAGTGGCCTTACGTCTGCGAGAATCACGGCGCTGCTGCACCAGCTCATCGATGGTGTTGAGCTGCGCAATCTCCTGTAAAGCTACGGCCGGTGTGAGTCGTTGAAGGCATGTTATAATCCTCATAGCGTCTCGGTTTACGGCTTCAAGGCGATCACATTGTGCTCTTGTAAGATGCTGGAACTGAGCTTGATAAACAGTACGTGGCTATATAACCGCCCTCACTAACTGGTATGTAACAGACGAGCCAGCGCCACCCGTTTCAGGCGCAATTATTATCAAACTAATAGTCTTAATTGCTTGCTTTTTTACCTGAGAAACCTAAGCAGTCGCTGATCCTGATTGGTGAATTGTTAGGCCCACAATTTTCATGTTGGAACTTTCTTGTAGTGGGGTGCCTGACAGAGAGACACGAATTTGATTTGAAACACATCTACGGCGTCCCCAGCGGTTGGCGACATATTTGTATGTTCATTGACACCCAGAAAGCTGAAGACCAATGGAGGAAGCGCAATCAGAAGTTATGTATAATGCTCATTTAAGGGCAGCCTCCTGAGTGAACAGATCATGGTGAGTGTTCCATACCGTGATGTTATCTACGTATTGCAAAAACTTGATTTCAATGATATCATATAAGCGCCATGCCAATAGCATTGAAGATAATATTGAACAACATCGGAGAGATTACTGTTCCCTGGGGCACGCCGCGTAGTGAAACGTATGAACCAACTGTGTCACCCCTGAGGCGTATTGCAAAGTTTCTTCCTCCAAAAATTATGAGACAAAACTGCGTACTCTCGGAGGGTTGGCTTGGTTGGTTTGTGGGGTTTAACGTCCCAAAGCGACTCAGGCTATGAGAAACGCCGTAGTGGAGGACTCCGGAAATTTCGACTACCTGGGGTTCTTTAACGTGCACTGACATCGTTAAAGAACCCCAGAGATGAAACATGTCAATGACATTCAGGATTGCAGCATGACTGATGTTGTCATACACTTTTTCAACGTCCATTGCTAATATGGTACGTAAATTGCGGCTGTGGGTAGATGATAGAACTGCGGATGCCAAGACCATCAACCCGTCGTCTCTACCTATGTATGGACAAAATCCAAGCGAGGGGATAAAAACGATGCTGTTCAAACCACCAAGAAAGCGGTATTACTAGCATTTTTTCTGAAAGCTTGCAAAGCGTTGATGTTAAGGAGATTGGTCGTATGTTGGCGAGGTCTGTTGGAGGCTTTAATGGTTTGGAAATAGGGATCACGACTGCGGTTTTCCAGCTCTCAGGTACGACACCATCCAGCCATACTTTGTTTATGGTGTCTAGTAGTTGAAAGAGTGCAGCAGTACTGAGGTTTTTGTAAAGTTCATACTCAATTTTGTCCTGGCCGGGCGCTGTTTTCAGTTTTGCATCGTCAATTGCAGCCAGCAACTCAGGCATCGAAAAGTGGCTCTCAATTCCATCTGCGTCGGCAGCAGAGGGTAGTTTCCATGCATCGTCAGGGATACCTGCCAAATTAAAATTTGCAGCTGAAGGAGGCAATGTATCGTATTTTGGGAAATATTTTCGTTCTGCTTCTTTGACGAAATCGCCCGGCGACAAATTAGCCGCAAAGCATGGTGTTGCCGCTGCGTCAGTAGAACGATTACCGCGTTCCATTGCACGAAGCGTTCGCCAGGGCATTCGAGGATTTAGCAGATAATTGTTCACACCATGCATGCCACTTCGGTCGCGAGAGATCGCGTTCGTATCTCCAAGCCTTTGCTATAAGATAATGCAGTCGTTTACGTGCCTGGACTGAAGTAGGATATCGCGTAGCAGCCAGCTTAGTTTTTCAGCTGGCAACCCACAAGTCAAGCAAGCCGAGATCTGGTGCCGGTCGACCCACATCAATCCAGGTAGTATTCCTAGCGCTGTTTAGTGCTCTTTGTATGTGGTCAGCAAGGAGTGACGACGAATCTGAAGACATACTGTCGAGACATGTGCGAAAGCTGTCCCAGATGACCACAAAACATTTGCGGCGTAAAGGGCGGAGCCGGAAAGGAAGGAACCTGATGATGATAGGGTGGTGGTCACTTCCACATCAGTCTGACTCCGTCCGCCATGAAGGAGTTTCCGCGCCCAACCACCATGTCAAGTCTGGAGCATAGGCAGCACTACGTATGGGTTGCACGGGCAGTGTTGCTGTTCCAGGGAGATTAAGCAGAACAAAAAGGGCATCAGTGAAGGCGTCCCGCACACGCCTACAGCGAGAGCTTGCACTGGGATACTCCCAATCCGACTGAGGGGCGTTGAATTTCCCACAATTACCAATTTGGTGCATGTTTTGTGTCCTTAAGAAAAGGATGGCAAGATTACATTATTGTTTACTCCACCCTCCACTGTGGTTTCAATGCATTGGTTGATGTGAAAAAATTGATTTAATTTGTTTTCAATGGGTACCAGAAGGAGCGTTCACTGACATGAAATAACATCAAATACCGTGGAAAATCTTTTGAACATGCCAGCAACAGGCATGTTCTAGTACAGATTACTGTCGAGCGTGACGCTTAGTATTCTCTGCGAGCCTACTATTGTAACGTTTTGGCCCTCATTGGTGACAGCACGATTAAACGTTTTTTTCCTGGGAAAATAATTAGTGTTTTCGGCGAGGAATTCATATTAAGTTCGTTTGATTGCAATCACAACAATAATATGAACAGGAAGGCTTCACGAAGCGATCCTGATGGCCGATGTAACATCTTTTGCGGTATTGTCAATCTTCGTTGGCGCTTTTAAAAGGTACGGGAGCTTCTTAAGATACAGCGAAACCAAATCCATGCCAACTCGAATACCTATTTTCTTTAGATCGTTAGATACATGTTGTATGTAGGGGGCAGAAAAAAACTTTTTTTTTGAGAGTTATAGTTTTGACGGAAGTTCTATAGGCCAAGTTAAGCAAGGGTGTAAGGCACCTTGCTTCAGACACCAAGACCGACAGGATACCCAGCACAGGATAAACCATTTATTTTTTGAGTAAAACTGGAAGTAATGGCATGTGCAAATGCTTTGACAAAATGTCAAATCCTGGGTGAATTGGCCGAACTAAGGAAAAGCATCAGCCAAAAGCATCAGGTACACCAAAACCGGTATGAAACTGATATAGTATTTTCCAATAAAGAAATGCTTCGCTGTACGTACTCTTAATAAAAAATAAATTCGAGGGTCGGCGGTATCCCGCCTGGCGAGGCAAGTTCATACCAACGTATCAAAAGTACCCTCACCAAATGGTTAAAAAGGTGAAGAAAAAGAAAGCAAAAACATTGAGATTTCGCGCCCGTACGCGCGCCGTGATTACAGCGAGTCGAAAGACCGGTACGTTATCTATTTAGGGGCGCGTTTTTAAAGGAATCCATGTATATCTCCCGGAAGATTGCCCCGTTTCCGCTTTATAATAAGTGACTTGTTTATAGCCTCCCATACAACTGCCTGTTAAAACGCGTGAAAGGTACATAACGAATGATAATGAGGAAGTGGTGTTCGTAACACAATGCGGAATGTTTGCGGAAAATGTGCTCGGACTGGTACAGTTTCACTTGCATTTCACTTTCGTCGGTTGGGAAGCCAAATTATAAACGCTGAGATCAGGAGTGTGCATAGGGTCGCTCCGTTCTTAAGAAATATTTCTCTGTTGTACGTTAACACAGATTTGGGAAACCTGTCTGGCCAACATCTTAAGACTCGAAGATAGATCGATGACTATATAATTTTTTGCAGAACGTGGGCACATTCAAACTTGATTGGTTCACTTTCTAAAAGTGCTCAGGGAGTGCGGTCGGTCAAGAGACCACCTTTGAAAAGCCAGTTAACGAGCAACTGCAGTTTTTTGGACCGGCAGCTACATTTCGAGCTAAACCATGTATGCTGGAAATACAGTCCGAGATCTTCACACTTCGTTGTTCTTAGTAAGGTCATTTAAAATTGGTAAAAAAACTATAGCATAATCATCTCCTGTTTGCGAAGTGATCTGACTAAATCATGCCAGCATGTCATTGAAGATAGCTTCCAGGCCCAATTATCTAGAGTTGATTTGCTGAAATCAAGACCAAGTGATAGCCGGGGCATGTTTGAGATCCTTCAGTCCTTAAAGCGTAAGACCCCTTCCCGTGCGAAAAAAGTTCAGCCTAAACAGAAGAAAGTCGCGGTTTTACCATATGTGCACCGCGCCTCTATTGGAATAAAGAACGTAGGAAGCAGATATAATGTTGACGTGTTTTCTTCTTTTTTTCAGCCCTCGTCAAGCTCATCAGCCGTGCCCTTCTATTGAAAGAAGGAGATTGTTGCCTGTTGGCTATGAAACAGGTGTTGTTTACAGTGTTCGCATTTCCCGCGAAGCCGTTTACATTAGTCATGCCGAGAGTTGCCATAACAAGCGCTTACAGGAACACAGGAAGAATTTAAATATTGGGATGACCTTTCACATTTTGTTAAACATTGTCTGGAGTGTAAAGTGATGAAAAAGAAAAAAGTACACTGCATTGTTTAATCACACACGTCTACTGTACAAATGCAGAGATCAGACCACATGGGAGGTTGTCCAATCTGCCCATAACGCAAAGGACCAGCAGAATTCTGTCAGTCAGCAAACCGACCGTTTTCCGTTGTGATAGGGAGGTGGCGTTTCTCGGTAGTTCTTGATGGCGGTACGAGCATATTTGTAAAGAGTTTATAGTGTTGTGTTTTTCATTGTTTTTGTGTTCTTTCCTTTGATTGTTTCTTTATAATCATATGAAGGTTGTAGTGATTAATCATTTAGTAGCGAGTCAGTGCTCGTCCTGTGTCCTTTCTTTTGTTGTCCCTTGTAGTTTCCGCTGATTTTCTTATACATAGCTAACAACTCGCCAAATTTAGTGCTTTGCATTAATTGATATTAGTGGAGTAGGCGATTAGGGGCAAGAGAAAAGCTCCGTATAGTAGGCGCGCGGCTCAGACGGGCGCATGCGAGCGCGCCAGAGTGGGCTCCGCATACAACTCTGCGCTGAGCACAGGGAGCTGACTTAACAAGAGAGGAAGGCGCGAAGCGTTGCATGCGAGCGTAAAAACAAAACCGCTCTCCTTGAAGGTCGAAGGCGAATTCCCAACTAGCCAATTCGCAGGGTCACAGTCAAGTAAGGTCGTCTAGAGATCAGAACTGCGTGGCCTCGCCTGGGTAATTCAAACTAATTCCCGTAAGCGGCTGCAATACGCGACAACACAGGCAGGGGATAGAATGTAGGAATGTCCATGATTTTGTTTAGTGCTTTCAAACTAGAAAAATAAATTGAGGGTCGCTGAGATGTTTTAATAGAAGAACGGCGAAAGCCTACCCTTCATCTCCTATCACTTGCTCTAATAGCTAAGCATTTTAACTCATTTGTAGTCAGTGGCGGTCAAACCAGTCATTATTTGACATATTGGTCATTGCGTAGCCCCGCTGAGTCTTGTCTAGGCTTTTCAGACACAATCACTCGTAGCTGAGAATTTTATTCATTTGCGATCAGTCGTTGGCACTTCAAGATGTCTTTTGACATCATTCTCATTTTGTAGTCATCAGCAGTCATGCCATGTAATTGTAGTCAATAAAATTAATACCTAAATATTTTAATCATTTTTCAACCAGAGTTGGTCATTGCAAGTCGTCGTTTGACATACTGGGCGTTTCGTAGCCATACCAGCCATGATGAGTCATGCTTAGTCATTGTACTCATGTCCAATCAGTTGCAGTCATTTCATTGGTCATTTGACATATTGCTCTTTCATTAGTCATGATGAGTTATGCCTAGGCATTTTAGCCAGTACCACTCATAGCTAAGCATTTTTATTTCTAATCAGTTGCGGTCATTATAAGAGTTTGCGATTATTCCTTACAATTTATTTTAGTCATTACAAATCGTCATTGTTAATCATTACCTCTATCCATGTGTGTAAATTTTATTCATTGCCTATAACCATCAATCGTTTCCGTTCATAATCTGACTCTTCAACCATTCACTATTTGCGAGCGACACATCAGTGCACCGATCCGACTCAGTGGTCACACGCACAGTTGCATTGCGCAGATTTAAGCTTCATGAGCCTTGACAGGCTCTCACCTTAACATAAGAGGGGATAAGGAGCAGTTTGATTCAAGACCTGGTACTCGGCTTCAGTAGCCTAGCTTCTTAGGTACTGAGCTAGTGCGGCCGATGTTTTGCGCGTTATAAGCGACTTTTTAGTAAAATCTTCGCCATTTGATGCTGTAGCTTCCTGGTGGTAGCTCTCGGGTGGCCTCAGTGATTGGGCGCGTCTTTGCAGCAGAGCTGACCGCGGAGACCGCGAGTGTGCCTCCGCCATTGAGCGCGGCGGATCCCAGATAATATCTCGCGCAGACCTGGAACTTCAGAGCACAAGGGCTATAGCCGAATAAAATTTGTGAAACCCCGCTTTTGTACGATAAATAAAATTGGGCAAACATTTTCTGCATTCGAAGTGTGCACTAAAAGACACATTATTGCCCTCCGATTCTGTTATATTTGTAAACTTTCCAGCAGTTAAAAACATACATCTCCAAATAAAAGCTATGCACTACTGAGGAACGAAGAAAGATTAGAAGCAGCGTGGGGAGACGGAAACAGATATGCTTTACTGTTTACCGCTGAAACTCTAAGGTTTCTGCCCGCATGAAGAGTGTTTTCTAGCACTGCGTTTTAAGTGCCAGCGTTTAGCTCGACAATTTCAATAGCTATGCTTTCCTAAACAGTCTCAGAATAGTGTTTGCATAGTGCTTCGGTCTGTGAGTAATGTGCGTTTTTGTATGTATGTACCCAATAAATTCTCTTTATATGGTGAGCACAGACTTCACTTCACGGATATTTATTGTGGTCTTAGGTGTTCATGTACAAGAATTTGAAATTCAAGGGACTTTGAGGGATAGTTAATGGCCTATAAACTAAGGTAAATTTGAAGCTAAAGCTTCCCTACAGTAGCACTGAACGTCACTTTCTAGTTACCTGAAACTTATTAAGCGTGACTGGGAGCAGTTCCATAGTGTGCACTAAAAAACATAATTTACCATCAGTTCTCCAAAACGAAACTTAAACTGAGAAACAGGGCCACGCCGCAGTCGTACAGTGATTAAGTTGCCCGACTACTGTGCCGGAGTACCCGGGTTCGGTCCCGACTGCCGGCGGCTGCGTTTCCATGGAGGCGGAACGAGGAGGCGTCCGTGTGATGTGAGACGTCTGTGCTGGTGGTAGCATTGAAAAACTTTTATTTTGAAGGCCGAAAAACCAAAATAAATAGCAGCGTTACGAGCAGCCTTCTGGCTGCCGGTCGTGGCGTCCAGGGCTTGCCTAGCCGCGACTTCCTCCGCCCTCGTCACTAGCCAAACTTGAACTTCCGGCTTGGAGTTAGACCAAGGAGCTTCCCAATACGACGGACTCGTAAGATGCCAAGAGGCAGGGGGCAAGTGTGCAGGAAAATAGAATATAAGTGGTGGTGGTGGTTTGGTGTAATCGGTGCTAGAGCTGTCGCATAAACGGCAGGTCGGCGAGTACCAACGTTGGGCGAGTACGTCCCGGGGTGGAGGAGGACAAGACGAGCTGAAGTAAAAAAGGTGTGGGCCTGAAGGTGGCGCCACATGTTGGTTGTGCTGGGAAAGAGATTTCTGCGGAGGCGGTAAGGTGAGACGAGAAGGGCGGTAGTGCAAGTTTATATCGTGGTACGTGTGGAGCGCGTCCCTCGTATCCATTCCCGACGGGGGCGGACTTGCTCGGTCACTTCTTCAACAAACGGACGGCGATGCGCTGTTTCTTCGTCGCTGGCACACACGTTGCTATGTTGTACGGGAGAGTTGTGTTGTTATGCCTGTGGGAAGACGGAGAAAAAAATGCACGGGCCTGCTACTGGTTCTGTAGCTGAGCCACCTCCGCTTCCTCGTGCAGGCAGAAGAGAAAATAGATAAAAAAAGAAAAGGAATAGGGAGAGCAAGACGCGCGCCGCAACAACAGCTGTCGTCCACCACCGAAACGGTGGCGGGTGCAATGACGGCCAACAGACAAATATTCTGTGGCGGTTCTTGTGGTCGACGAAGCTAGCAGTAACAGGCAGGCCCCTACTTGGAAGTTGTAAAAAGAGCTATGTGCTCATGTTGTTTTTATCATACCAGCTCGTGGAGCTGCGCTTAATTTTCGTTCAGTCAAAAATTTGTCAAGTGTAGTTGCTTCTCTGTCTTTTGTAAATACGTTTTCTGTACGTCGTTCTTTTGTCATATAAAGTTTATTTTCTTGTTACTGCAAGTTCGTCGTCCTTCTTCTCAGTGTGTCTGTGTGTGTGTGTGTGCGTGTGTGTGTGTGTGTGTGTGTGTGTGTGTGTGTGTGTGTGTGTGTGTGTGTGTGTGTGTGTGTGTGTGTGTGTGTGTGTGTGTGTGTGTGTGTGTGTGTGTGTGTGTGTGTGTGTGTGTGTGTGTGTGTGTGTGTGTGTGTGTGTGTGTGTGTGTGTGTGTGTGTGTGTGTGTGTGTGTGTGTGTGTGTGTGTGTGTGTGTGTGTGCGTGCGTGCGTGTGTGTGTGTGTGTGTGTGTGCGTGCGTGCGTGCGCGCGCGCGCGTGTGCGTGCGTGCGTGCGCGTGTGTGTGTGTGTGTGTGTGTGTGTGTGTGTGTGTGTGTGTGTGTGTGTGTGTGTGTGTGTGTGTGTGTGTGTGTGTGTGTGTGTGTGTGTGTGTGTGTGTGTGTGTGTGTGTGCGTGCGTGCGTGCGTGCGTGCGTGCGTGCGTGCGTGCGTGTGTGAACTACACCAAATCGACGAGCACCTTGGAGAAGTGTAGATGAATTGAAGATTAACAACGAACCTCACCTTTACTGTCATCGTGCTGAGTACTAATTTGGTGATGCCCTCTGAAAGCCAGCCATTGCAAGGTTAACAAAGTGCTTGGAGCTCTTAAATTTCGACAGCCCCCTTATCTAATATAATACTGTCATATATTATGCGGTAGCCGGAGGTAGCCTTTCTGAATGCATTTTAAGATAGGTTCCGCATATGAAGAAATATTCTACCTAAATGGGCTTAAACCCTCTTTGGGCAAGACGTCCTCTATTTTGGCCCTCTTTTTTGCACATATTCTAAGCGGTGCCATGATGCTTTACACAGAGGTAGCAGAGGTCGCTAGTCCATATATAAATAACTTTTTTTTACAAACAATCGTCTTAAGTTTAGTTTAAATGAAGTGAAATATAACCGAAGCACTGGAGGGCACATTTTTTTATCCACAGGCTGGAAACGTTTTCACATACGCGTTCAGAAGCTTCGAGTTACATTTTTTTTCGATTGCACTTGAAGGACGGCATGTCAGTCCTAATACAGAACCTTCAGGTGCTGTTCACGGGAGAGTGTCGCTTTTAAGTTCGCGTTCACGATAGGCGGAAGAAGTGAAGCGTATCGGTTCTTGCCTCTACAGAACACACTGTGTGACGCGGAGCACAGCTTTCAACCCTGAAACTGCAACAACGTTGAAAAATGTTTGCTTTTGTCTCTCCTGGACCAAAACATCACCTGAGCACTCCTCCCCCCCCCCCCCCCCCAAAAAAAAAAAGCGATAAATGGCGCGTGCAATACGCGGTATTTCTGCGTATAAAAAGGTCTCAGAGTGTCGGTTTCTCACTCACAGCATCGGACTTTGAGGCGCAGTGAGCGAGAAGGTAAGTTATACTGTGTTAAAAGTCGCTCGCTCTGTCGTTAGTGCAGCCAGATTTGGCCATGTTTTCAATAACCGCCATTCGCCACGGGATTCCAGCAAGTTCTCTGTGTTTTAAAGTGAGAATCCACCTGATAATCATGCAAACTTCTAACAATATTCCGCTACGCCTTCGCACGTCTCTTGGGTTGATAGCGACCTCTATGATTACGTTTAAAAGAAGTCCGTGTACATTGCTGATGACCGCGTTAGGTCATGTCATTGAATATGTCTGTGCGAATACTTCACACTCTAATTTATAGCTTCAAGCTATTGTAAAGTTTCAGCTTAAAATACTCCTAATTTGATCCTCCCACTTGCTTTGAAAGCAGGCAGTGTTACTCCATATTATGAAAATGATGATGATGATTAGCAATGTTTATTGGGGCAAAGGCGTCTGAAACCAAAGAGCGCCAGAGACTGACACTGGACTGTTAGTATATGAAACGCACGAAAGTTGTGAGATGCTGTGAATGTAAATAAAAGGAATTAGTCCACTGTAATTGTGTGGAAATATAATCGGAAATCTTATGACATGAACCCATGCGATCGCCCGGTGAAGAAAAAGGTACATGTTTAAACACAAGAAAATTGCTGGTTTGCCATGAGCAAAATGGTGGAGAAATTCTCACCATGCTTGGCTACGGAGCCCTCTTGTCTATGCCAAGAAACCATTTAACCTTGCCTACAAGGGTGTCGAACAGGCTATATTATAGGCTCATCATAAAGTGCCTGCAATGTAAAATTTATAAATTAGCATTGTGTATATAGTATAAAAAAACGGGCTCTGCCAGTTCACTTAAAAGATAGGGATTGTATAAAATGAATTTTCTTAAAAAAATGAGGGGTTCGTGTCAAAGCAAATAATGAATCGAGTGCTAAGAAGAGTTTCGGTTTAAGTGAAATGCACTGCTTGTATATTTCTTGAAAACAAGCCCTTGGTTCCTTCCCACAGCGGGTGAACTCGATGAGTTCATGCACAACAGAGTCATGCTGCCCACAATTATTGCACAGAGGGCGAGGGTTGGACGTGAGTAGATAGAAGTGGGTGTGGTGAGAGTGGTTTATCCGTAATGTTGTTAACGCCACTTCTACGAAGCAATTTTTCCCTACACGCGGCTTGATATTATGCAGTTTGTTATTGCTTTCTATATTCCATTCGATCTGTCACATTTGAATTAGTCTGCGCTTGAGAGAATGTCGGTAGCCTTGAAAGGGGATGTTGGTAATATCCATCGGTCATACCTTTATTAATGTCGACGCTGCCACCTTATCAGCTTATTCTTTTCCATGTATTTCACATTGGTTAAGAACCCAACAAAACGTTATTTGCAGAGCTCGGTTTAATGCCTCCATTATGCGTTTTTGTAGCGTGTTAAAAATGGCATTCATGTTTCTCCGTTCACCCGAGAGTGCTGAGACAACACTAAGCGAGTCAGTGCGTATGACAGATTTTGCTATTCTTTTTTCGCAAAACCCTTTTTCTACAGCCATGAAGATAACAACCGTCACAGCTGTGAAGATGGGGCATCCTTGTTTATGTTTTGGTTGCCGAGGACGTCTTCTCATCCTACAAGCAGCAGAAACAGCCCTTTTTTATCCATCATTGAAGGACTCTTCACACCTATATTTTTCTTGAAGCGCCATAAAATTTTGTTGCACAGCTGAAGGCAGGGCTGTGCTTTTTGGAAATAGCCAAAATCGGTTTATCGCATTCAAATAGTTCAGTTGGCCAATGAGCTCGTGCTTCATTCAAGCACTCAGTTAGGCAGCCATCGAGACGCAATTCGAATTCTCCGCCAACTTTCTCACACGTTTGAGGAAAGGCTGCTGGTAAAGTGATTTGCTAACGTACAAGCTTGGTTCTGAGGCTTCAATCAATGAATTTCGACATGGGTGATACCCACGTTATTTGACTTCCAAGGCGTAATTCATCGATAATATGTTCGCTGCTTGGATAGACTCTACACATTGGTTGCAATATATTGAAGCGATAGCTTCTCTATACGCCAAGTTGTGAGCCATCAGCGTGGCTGCGCATCAGTCGTGTCGGTGTCGGAGAGCATAGCCGTTGTCATGGCAACCGCTGCAACTGGGATGGGGCCTCGCTTTTCCTGGCACTTCGTGCGCTTAGCGTGGCTGCCGCGGCCGTGTCGGTGCCGGCGCTGCGCCAGTTTCGCATACGCGTGATGTCACGACACATCGTGGAGCCGGTCTACTGATAAAAAGAAACATCTCCACAGGGAATCGAACCTCCATCCCTCGGATCCCCAGCCGAGCGCTTTACCAACCGCGCCACGCCCGGGATTTTTTTCAGCATGGTATTTATTACATGCCCTCACTGCTTAAAAAATTGTATGAGGCAATAACCTCACATTTTCTCACACAATCTCACTGAATTCGCATAAGAAATTACATAATAGTCGCATATAATTGCATAAGGTTTCATAGTTTCTTGAACATTATCATAAATTATGTACGATATTTTATGATAATGATGTGCATCGTATGAGAGTCTATGCGATTAGATCAAATTTTAAGAGGTTATAGCCCCGTAGAACTTTTGGTTTTTCAGTTGGGTTTAAATGCAGGAAAGAGCTATATACATTATTTTAAAAGTAATCAGCCTGTACTCGAAAAGTCCAATTAGAAACGTACAACACAAAAATATGACTCAGCACAAATTCACTGATACGGTGGCATGGAAAGGGAAGACATCAATAATGCCAGCCAGCCTGTTTCATAGTCGCTGTCTTCGTGTCACTTGGCTGGCGCACTATCTGGCCGAAATGAGTAGTTGGGGAAACTAGATGATCATCAATCCGATCCAACATACGCGTTTTTCACCGGTTGTGCAGTCCAAGGAAGAAAATCATCTCATAGGGTTCACGTTCATGTTGGGTATTCATTAAGTAACTCACACTGTGAGATTTCAAAAAGATTTTGTTCAGTGTTCTTTGTAAAACGTTACAAAATAATATCGCGCCTTTGCAGGCAATAAAACAATGTCCGATGGTTTCAGTGTATGACATAGCCCAAAATTAACAGAAGAAACAAAAATATGTTTTGTGAAGCCACATCATAACAGGTGGAACTTCGGCATGAAGTTTAAAAAAAAAGGTTTAGTAGAAGACAAGATCGCAATTTCGCGCACTCTTTTTAACACATTATGCAACATACAGTTAGAAAAGAGTTAACGATAAAAGGGAGGCGGGAACAATATAGATATCAATTCTTTGTATACAGTTTTCCGTGACACAAAGAATATGTACTCGTAAGAAAAGAAACTACCAAAAATGCACTGAATTGTGAACTTCTTGCATGAAACCAAATAATAAGGCCCAATCGGTAAACTTGGAAGAGACCACTAAATTGGGAAGGAGGTCACAAAGTTAGTTTGGAGGGATACTCTGATAATTGGATGGGAGCTATTGCGGAAAAAGAAGAAACAAGCAAGTAGCTGTCTGACATAGAGGTGTGTCCAACTTTTATGTGTAACTGCGTCTATAATATGGGCCCCAAGCAGCACAAAGTTGTCTGTTGTAGACCGCCCTGCTCTAAAGCCAGAATGAAAGGGGTCTTTATGGCATTTCTTTTTAAGAAATATACCAGGCGGTGCATTTAGTATTTATTCAAGTAGCTTCTACAGGGAACTGGTCAAGGAAATTGACCTATAATTTATAGCAATAGACGAATCTTTCCCTTGCCCTAGAATAGGAATAACTACAGCCTTATTCCAAGCTGAAGGTAGCGGTCCAGTAGTGTAGTTTGTTGTAAAGAGCCAGTATGCCTTCAAGCGCTTCTTCGGACTAGTTTTTGATCATTTCGTATGTAATTTCATCTGCATCAAGTTCGTGCATACGTATTGGTCTGTAGTAGCATGCTTCACAACATCGCCACCCTGTATTGTCATTGCTTCCAATGAATTCTTTTGAACTACAAACTAATGCGAATAATGTTTTGACCTGGATAGAGCACTTTGCGTTTATATACAACGCAAAGTGCTCTCCAATAGCGTCTGCTTGGTTTAAGATTGTGCCCGAGGCAGTTTACTGAGTTAGTGGTACTGGTGGTGTCGGGTTTATATTTTTTCCTTCTACATTCCTTATTCTGTCGTAAACCTCCCTTGTATCCGCGTATCCCTTGTATGCGTCTTCCGTTCGATTTGTAGCGCTTGAATGCAATCCAGTTTTCTCTTGTTGGGTAATGTGAGAACATTCTTCAGGCTTTAGTTTTTTTTTTTTTTTTTGCTTATTCACATTTCTGATTCCACCATGGCTTCGCCGCAGTGACAGTCCCTGTGGACTGTGGTATGGATTGTCGTGCAGTATTAAGTATGCGCTGTGTAATGTATGCGCACAGTTCTCCTACTTCTAGGTGATTAACAGAGTCATAAGATACGATCGAGAGCTCTTTAAAATTTTTCCCACTCGGCACGTGACGACTGCCACCGTTTGTGATACGACGATTCCTTTTCTGCTTGCAGTACTGTGGAGATGAACAGACAAACTGGTCGTCGGGTCTCCACAAATATATTTTGGCAGGAAAGTGATCACTGGAATCACTATTGAAAAATCATGACTGCCATACGGATTTTTTATAAATTACCAAGCCAAGCATGACATAAAAATAGGTAAGCCTATAGTTAGGTCAGTTGACGAATATGTTATATGTGCGGAGCTACAGTAGGTAGGTTCGTGTTCGTTAAACAAACAAGCGCCAGAAGATAAGAGGAACCGTTCTATTTGTCGGCCTCGCTTATTGCAATGGGATTCAGCCCAAACTTCTGTTGCGAGCGTTAAAATCTCCTAGCATTCCTGGGAGTTCGTCTAGCTTTCAAACTCTGAGATACTGAAATGTTAGTAATGGGGGAACATATAGAGAACTCGCCTACCAAAAAGTAAAACAAGAATAAACAAAGCTTCAAGGGTTGTTTTGAGCTGTAGGAGTCGACATGCAACTGACCTATCTGCTATTATTAACACACCGCATGACGAAGTTCGTCCGTCGCAGCGGTCTTTGCGGAATGCACCATATTGCTTCAAAACGTCTTTATTCGAAGCCTTCAGGGTGTCCCGTTCAGTGACCAGCGTCAGTTGCACATCATAGATTAATTCTACTATATCATCGAGGTTATCTAGCAGGTCTCTGACATTATATTGCACAACTTGCGCAGCTATCACTTCCAAGATATAACCTCTATATACAAGAAAGCCTCAAGGGCCTAAGGTGACGAATCTTTGCCACAACTTCGTTTTTCTTTTTTTAGCACTCTCAATATAGAGCAGTGCCTTTATTTTTTGGCTGAGAACGTCGGAGTGCCTACACTCTTGCGGTCCATTATTAGCAATCCGATTTGCGTGCACTGTTGTGTCAACGCCCAATTTTCTGTAATTCATCTTTTTGCCTCTTTTGTTTACTATAGTTGATTTTACTACATATGTTTATTTTCTGATGCCTTGCTACATAGTTATATGTATTTTGTGTACACTGTTTCGGTTTCCTGACTTTTCTTCTTCACTTAACGTTTGTTTTTGTTTGTTTGTTTCTTTTTTCAAAGTTGTCAATGTTAATCATTTTTGTATTTTTTTTCTCTGTTTTTATGCCAATGTATGACACTTTCTCACCGTTCTCTCCCCCCCCCCCGCCATTATGTAATGTCCTTGATAGGGATCTTTAAGGGAATATTAAATGATGATGATGACTCCTATTCATCACCTCTATGGAGCTGCTGCATACACGTGCAGGTGGCGCCGGAGCACGCGTCAGCGGCCTTCCTTCTCGAGGAGAGGCTTTAGATCCCTGTGACCCAGGGGTCTGGGGGTCCTTCTGTGCTGATGCAGGAGTAGCGATGGTTACATCCGCCGAGGTGGCTGATGGCCCAGCCGCGGATCCATTGTTTATATTGCGAGTAGGAGCCGTGAACTGAAGTGGCGTTGCCTCCTTTTTCATCACTTCAGTGTAGCTCGGTCAGGAGACATACACCAATTTTACCTTAATAGTTATAATCTCATTTTCATTCTTCCAGACCGGGCACGTACGTGAGTATGCTGCGCGTTCTCTCTCGCAGTTTGCTCAGCTTGCAGTTGCGTTGCAGTTGTCAGTCCGATGGTCTTTCACGGAACACCGAGCCCCTACAATTCTCAAAGCCATGTCCAAATCTGACAATTAAAGCAGCGGCGTGGATTAGGGATATAGTGTCGGACCCCAAATTTCACATAATCAGCTTCCAGAGAATCGTGCAAGGTGCAAGAGGCAAATGTGATGATCACATGTTTATTCGGATCATTTATCAGATTTTGATTTTTCGAACAGCAGTGACATTCTGTGCTTTGAGCCCTTGAAATATGTCTGCTGCTGTCAGGCGTTGTAGGTCTACTACGGATATAACTCCTCTTACGATGTTCGTACTACGATGTGCAGGTATAGATATGTTTTTACGTTTGTCGTTCACTTTCAGCAGCAAGTCGCCGCTAGACATTTTGGCTGCCTTGTAGCCATGTCCAAGAATTCAGTGAGGCACTTTGCTACCAAGAAGAGAGAAACGTTGCGTGCTGTGACTTGTTCACTTCCACAGTGTATTACATGATACTTTATAAAGAATTCAAGTTAGCTGGAGCCATAAAATTGAAATACTTCTTCGGTGCATATTCTTTTAAGGTGACAATCAGTCTTTTGTGGGCAGTAAGGGTGCTAGATATGTTTCGGCGGTGATGCCAGCCACCCACCATCAAGACCGACTAGGGGGCGTAGCATGACATAAATTAGTCATCACGCCAACTATGCAGTCTGGGTCGCCCTTTTGTAGAGCGTTCAATCGGCGTACTTGCCTTCGTAAAATTCGACACCTCGTCGCAGCGTCTACATTCTAGAGGCAGCGCTTGTACCGAAATAGAGGCGCACACACATGCAAAGAAGGTGAGCATGAGCTCTTTTCTAACTTCAATTTTTACGGTTTGATGTGGACGACCCGAGTGCTCTACACAAGGTGGACGCTGACTGTACATCACCACATTTGCCAAATATGCAGCAACCAAGTTTAACCTACCGAAGTTAACATTGGTTAGTAATAATATAAGAATGCGTTCGAAGCAATGTGCCCTTCAGGTAGCTTACGCGGGCTTGCATAAATTGTACTGCAGATAGAAAACGGAACAGTATTTTGACAGAAATGCTGCATTCAAACTAGATTCTTTATTTCACCAGCAGTGCTTTATTATATGAATCAAGCGTGCGCGTTTTCAGGAATGTCGTCCTGGCATACCAGGGCAATATTCTGGGCGAACTGCAATACTCTGCCTTTGTAGATCTCATGGCAGGAGCCGAGGGGTTAATGCATTCTGTTTTTTGCGTTTCTTCATCGCTGGTTTTCGTGACAGGGTGGTGTGAGCCCACTCGTGCTAATCCATGCTAGGGGTGCAGCGTGGGCGCCTGGGTATGCGTTGAGGAGAAAGTCGATGCGCACGTGGGCACTGCATGCTGGGTTTGGCGCTTTGCGAGTTGACGAAATGCTTGCTGTGTTTCTTCGAGCGTCCGGCTGAGAACCTCACGTTTCTTAGCGAATTTCTACATTGGGCTTCTCACGGATACTCATCTCAAAAACAATTGTGAAGTGAAGATGCGTCTATTACTGGCTATGGTGAACTCTTGTGTGCCGTTCTATCAGTAGCGGTCCGGAAAGATTCCCGATGCGTCGTTTCGCAAGTTTCCAGTTGACAAGGAGCTGTGTTCTAAATGGCAAAAAACATTTCCGGGAAAAATCTCTTCATAAATGACGAATCGCCTGGACTACAGCATGCGGCCAGCATTTTTTGAAGAGTGACTACGTCAGTGATCGCAAAATATTGATACGTTAGATAAGAAGGTTAGTCCATGATGACACAGCCCACAGCACACAGAAGCACAGCAGCGTCAACCTTCTCCTAGCCTCAACCGTTGCTATCACTTCGTCTTCTTCTGTGTCACTGTTGCTGATCGTTATATTCTTCAACGTCCAGTGACGAAGGGCGTATAGTCACATTACCCCCCCCTCCCCACACACACACGAAAATCACAGTCCCAGTACGAACTAGGTCGAACTACTGCAGTTGTAGTACAGCTTCATTCGGGCGACATGAGCAATCTCGGTGCGTGGCATAGCGGACTGTTGCTGCGGATGCAGAGAGCTGATCTCGTACGTCACAGGAGTGACTGGCCGTAAAACATGGTAAGGTCCTGCGTAGCGTGACTAGAGCTTCTCACACAGCCCCACTTTACGAGCGGGAGTCCAGAGCAAGACGAGAGAGCCCGGTAAGTAGTGGACATCCCGGTGACGAGAATCATGGCGCCATTTTAGAGAATTTCGGCAGGAATCCAGTCGGCGGCGAGCAATAGCACGGGTGGCATCAGCTCGAGATATGGCGTCACGAACATAGCAACTGGCATTAACGGTGGGAGGCAGTACGCTGTCAAACGGAAGGGGAGGGTCGTGGCCGTATAGGAGATAGAAGGGTCAGTAGCCCATTGTGTCGTGACGGGTGGGATTATATTCGAACGTTACATATCATAGTGTCATATCATAAGCGGAGGATCCAGGTGACCTTATTTATTATAAGGGTCATGTAATTCAGGAATGCCCGCGCCTGCCCCAGCCCACCTGGTTCGAGCATGTGGGTTATGGTAGATAGTCAAGAGCAGAAGTGAGTGCTGTGCCAAAAGGCTGTTAATATGGCGAGGGTGCAGTGAATTAGCACTGAGAGTGAAGGGAAAGTTTGAAGCATATTTTCCGGCCAGTGTCATTCTGAAGCATCTACTGTCATTGGAAACCTCATGCATTTTGGGCAAACAATCACACATAATGCCTGCATGGGATCGGGAGAACACAGTGGGAAG
Source organism: Amblyomma maculatum (assembly GCF_055883805.1). Lineage (NCBI taxonomy): Eukaryota > Metazoa > Arthropoda > Arachnida > Ixodida > Ixodidae > Amblyomma > Amblyomma maculatum. The sequence continues at coordinate 63,380,618 of NC_139351.1, read as the reverse complement.
TCAGAACCAGAAAGTCCGCAGACATACCTAAAGCAAAAGTACTGGAGCTGATGTTTGAGAACTTGTTCAGAGATAACTTTTTATATTTATATCAGAGCAATGCCATTCAGATGGTGCCATAATGATAACCTTGTTGGCGAGACCCTTTTGACTCAAAGGGCAACTGCCGCTTAAGTTTCTTTTTTAAACCTTTGTGCTTCTATGTACAAAGTTCAGCAAAACCAAAAACACTCACTGACAACCATACTAAATGGAAGTTCTCAACCTTAGCACATTTTCTCTACAGTTTATGGCAATCTAAACCATGTAAAAGTCATAAATACATTTTTATTCCCCGTGCAACTGCTTGTGCTTAGATACCGGAATGTGATAGGCCAGTGCCTAGCTTTCTGAGTGCTACACTCAAGTTGGGGCTAGCTGACATGAAATTTTAAACCGCGCTCTTCATATGGGGTGTTTAACGCTTCTTTTTTATATTAACCAAGCTGTTATAGTGTGGTGAAACAAACAGCAGTTTCTAAACGAATTGTGTGTGACAGGTACGTTGTATCCGACAGTACTAACAATTCTGTTGGCGACTCCTGGTGTATTAAGTCAGTGGGGTACCGTAGGTAGTGCCTGGATCGCCTTCAGGGAATCCCAAAGCTCTGAATATCATCAAATGTTTTTTTGCATCAAATGTTGCTTCATTTTCTCTTAGCATCCGTTCAAAATATTATTGATGGTTTTCATTCAACGATTTCGAAGGCGTATTTCTGTAAGTGGTATTAAGGCTCGCTTGCCATGTATTCTCAATAAGAAAAGTTGGCTCAGAAAAGTGCACGGCATTTTAGGCATTATTAGATGCAGCTTTGCCGAGAACTGTACAACCTGGGTTTGGTGCGTATCATAGGAATGTTTACAGGAGTCCAGACATATAAATTTGTAACTTACCACCCATTGACGCCAATGTGAAGTTTTCTGTACCTAACGCTTTGTGCTCATTAAAGAGCCTGAACAAGGTCGTGGAAGTGTCAGTTTTTTCTTGCACTTGCATTCATAACAATTTCACTCACATTCTTCTATGACTAGCCGTGGTGTTGCAGTCGTTAAGGTGCTCGACTACCTTGCGCAAGGATGCCGGATCGAATCTCGGCCGCTTTTCGATGGAGGCGAACAGCAAGACACGCGTGAGTTGTGAGATGTCAGTGCACAGTAAAGAACTCCAGGTGGTCTATATTTCCGCAGCCCTCCACTACGTCGTCTTTCATGGCCTGAGCCTCTTTGGGACGTAAAGACCACACACCAAACGTTCTTCTACATCTACGTCATGTGCCGAGATGTAATCCCCTCATCCTTTCTCCTCTGTCACATCATTCAACAATGTAGTTTGCCCCACCGTGGTTGGCTCCATACATTTGCGCATGTTTTTGTTGTGGCGGGGGCTAGCCTGCCACCGATTTTTTATCTGTTGTAGGCTGTCATTGCACCCGCCACCGCTTCGGTCGTGGACATCGGCTGTTGCAGTGCGCATCTGTCTCCCCCTTTTCTTTTGAAGCGAAAAGCTTGCTAGTCAACTCAGAGTCTCGCGTGTGTTCCGTCATTAGAAAAAGCCACAGCTGCGCATGCGCAAACCACGTGACGTCAAAGGAAAGGCGCAGGTGTTTGGAGCAAACACGAAGGCGAAAACGAAGAAGAAGAACTCTCGGTCACCCGCAGCTAATGCTTTCGCTCTACATTCGGTTCAGCAGCGTTGAACACTTCTATTTTTAAACGGAAGCTTCACTACTCCAGCCAGCTGGAGCCTTCAGCGTCAGTTTCCGTGGTGCCGGAAAGAGCGCAGACTCGGCCTTCTCCTTTAATGTGGGATGGGGGTATTATATTAAGCATGCCACGAGATGTGAATTCACGTTACTCCTGTGCCACTGGCAGGAGCTGACAACTCGAGTCGCTCCTTTCATACGGAGGAGTGATATCAGAATCAGCCTGCCAGCACGCTTTGCATTCACATTACCCATAGAACACGCAGGCACGTCCATACGGCTTAGTGAAAGCGGGACTTTATATGTCGGCTGGTAGCTTACGCTCTCTCGTCATACCCTGAAAGGCTAAGGTTAAGTGTCCTCAATAATGTAACGCCCTGCACTGATAAGGTGGGATAGGGGAAAAATATAGCAGGCAAAAGAACTTTTCGCTTCCATCAGGGTTTAACCAGAGCTAAATCACAGCTAATTTTTTCTTTCTTCTCTATTTTCTCTTCTCTCCCCACGAGGCAGAGGAGGTGACTCAGCTACAGAGTCAGTAGCAGGCCCGTGCATTTCCTTTTCCTTCTTCCTAAGTCACAACAACAAGATGGCAACATCACGAGTAAAATAAATATAAAGAGCACTGCAGAATCTGCAATCGAGTAATGCGAAAGCACGGATACTGCTCGTGGTTGCTCCTGGTTGCTTCTAGTTTCTTAATTCACTTCATGTTTGCCCATTTTGGTCTTTGGTATTTTCAAATTGCGCGCCAATCCGTTCTTATGACCTTTTTTCCGCTCTACTTCTGGTTGCGTGATGTGACATCCTTGACGTCATATCCACTACGGCATCCCTTTCTCTCTTTCCACTTTCATTTCCCCCTTTCTCGCTTCCCTTACAAACGGTTCAGGTGTCCAGAGAAGATGTCAGCGCATGTTAAAATCCCCAGGTGGTCGAAATTACCCCGTAGCCCTCAACTACGGCCCCACTTTCTCTCTTTCCACTTTCACTCCCACATTCCTCCATTCCCTTACGGCGCGGTTGTGGTGTCCACATAAAACAAGTGAGACAGTTACCGCGCCTTTACATTCCTATAAATCAATCAATCAATCCAGAGAAGTGTGGCAGATACGGCGCCTATTATTTTCTGCGACCCAGTGATTCTAATTATTTATTATAATTACCTTTGGGCCTAATTATTTTACAGCAACATTACGTCACCCTCTATCGATTTACACCACTCATTAACCTCTACCACCGCTGCGGACGCGATCTGCGGACACAGCCTGCTGAGACGGTCTGCGGATAGAAATCTGCGAACATAGCGAAGTAATGCTTTCGCATTAATAAGGACCGGAGGAGGTGAAGGGTAGCTTCTCCTGGCCCTGACGGGGGTGGGACAGGTAGGTCAACGCCGCTTGCGGCGGGGGCTAATACTAATAATTATTGATTCACAGGAAGGAAGGAGCAGTATCTGTCTCACTAGCTTTCTGTGGACACCTGAACCGCGCCGTAAAGGAGGGAGGGGGGGAGGGAGTGAAAGTGGAAAGAAAGAAAGGGGAGCCGTAGTGGAGAGCTGTGGAGTAATTTCGACCACCTGGGAATCTATAACGTGCGCTGATATCGCACCGCACACGGACGCCTCTTCGTTTCGCCTTCATCGAAACGCAGCCGCCGCGGTCGGGACCGAACCCGGGAACTCCGGCACAGTAGTTGGGCATCTTACCATTGCGCCACCGCGGCGGGGCCTGCCACGGATTGTTTTTTGTTGTAGGCCGTCATTGCAGCTGCCACTGCTTCGGTGGTGGATGACGGCTGTTGTTCTGGCCGCGTCTTTCTCCCTCCTCTTCTTTTTCTTTCTTCTCTATTTTCTCTTCTCTCCGCAACGAGGCAGCGGAGATGGCTCAGCTACAGAGCCAGTAGCAGGCCCGTGCATTTTTTTAGAGCGCAGCTCTTTGGCGTCCGTTCCTGGGTTTCGCGTTGGCGTCGGCGTCGTCCTCGTAACCAGCTCCGCCCCCCTTTAATCCCCACAGCGCTAGCAGCGACCGACTGATATCGCTGGATGCCGCTGACGCCGCTAGAGAGTCAAGGTAACGTGACTGCAAGAACACCGTCGCCGCCATGCAGAAAGAGGAGGGGAGGGTCCCCCCCTCCCTGTTCCTGTGTGGCGGATAGGGTGCTCTACAGTTGTCGACGTGCCGGTTATTTCACGTAGGCCCCGGCACGTCGACGAATACGTGACCACCTTCCCACGGCTAGACCTGGTTCTTAGCGCTGCGGAAGCGAGGGTATCATATTGTTTGCGTCGGCATCGGCGGCGTTGTCCCTGAAACCAACTCCGCAGCTGGGGTTGACTCACTATCAGCGTCAGCAGCATCAGTCAGTCGCTGCTATCTCTTCCCTCCTCCCTTTATCGCGTTGTCCGCTTGCTGCGCGCGCTTCTGCCCCCATCGTTTGCCGCTGGGTGTACAGGCCGCCCCCCTCCCCCCTCTTCCTGCGAGTCTCCGGTTGTCAAAGCGCCGGCTCGAACTTAATTCCTTTCTTTCTTCGCTCCTCCTCCAATGCAACCCCTGTGCGGTGGCTGGAAGTCCTCCGTCTGCTGCTGCTGCTGCTGCTGCTGCCGCTGCCGCTGCCGCTGCCGCTGCCGCTGCTGCTGCTGCTGCTGCTGCTGCTGCTGCTGCTGCTGCTGCTGCTGCTGCTGCTGCTGCTGCTGCTGCTGCTGCTGCTGCTGCTGCTGCTGCTGCTGCTGCTGCTGCTGCTGCTGCTGCTGCTGCTGCTGCTGCTGCTGCTGCTGCTGCTGCTGCTGCTGCTGCTGCTGCTGCTGCTGCTGCTGCTGCTGCTGCTGCTGCTGCTGCTGCTGCTGCTGCTGCTGCTGCTGCTGCTGCTGCTGCTGCTGCTGCTGCTGCTGCTGCTGCTGCTGCTGCTGCTGCTGCTGCTGCTGCTGCTGCTGCTGCTGCTGCTGCTGCTGCTGCTGCTGCTGCTGCTGCTGCTGCTGCTGCTGCTGCTGCTGCTGCTGCTGCTGCTGCTGCTGCTGCTGCTGCTGCTGCTGCTGCTGCTGCTGCTGCTGCTGCTGCTGCTGCTGCTGCTGCTGCTGCTGCTGCTGCTGCTGCTGCTGCTGCTGCTGCTGCTGCTGCTGCTGCTGCTGCTGCTGCTGCTGCTGCTGCTGCTGCTGCTGCTGCTGCTGCTGCTGCTGCTGCTGCTGCTGCTGCTGCTGCTGCTGCTGCTGCTGCTGCTGCTGCTGCTGCTGCTGCTGCTGCTGCTGCTGCTGCTGCTGCTGCTGCTGCTGCTGCTGCTGCTGCTGCTGCTGCTGCTGCTGCTGCTGCTGCTGCTGCTGCTGCTGCTGCTGCTGCTGCTGCTGCTGCTGCTGCTGCTGCTGCTGCTGCTGCTGCTGCTGCTGCTGCTGCTGCTGCTGCTGCTGCTGCTGCTGCTGCTGCTGCTGCTGCTGCTGCTGCTGCTGCTGCTGCTGCTGCTGCTGCTGCTGCTGCTGCTGCTGCTGCTGCTGCTGCTGCTGCTGCTGCTGCTGCTGCTGCTGCTGCTGCTGCTGCTGCTGCTGCTGCTGCTGCTGCTGCTGCTGCTGCTGCTGCTGCTGCTGCTGCTGCTGCTGCCGCCGCCGCCGCCGCCGCCGCCGCCGCCGCCGCCGCCGCCGCCGCCGCCGCCAGGGCAGAGGCCCAGCGCCGTCGCCGCCAGAATCCAGAGCAGTAAGCGAGGCTGAAGCAGAAGCTCATCGCCGCCGTCGAGAAGACCCTGCCGTTCGCACCGCCGAAGCGGAGGCTCATCGCCACCGTCGAGAGCAACCAGGTGTAAGCGAGGCGGAAGCAGAAGCTCATCGCCGCCGCCGAGAAGGGAATCTTTGTTAAAGGAATACGTGTGAAAAATAAAAAAAAAATCTGTGATAGCGCATACATTTATTGCTCGATTTCTTTGCCTCAATCTATCGAAAAGGTGAAACAGCTTATTTGCTGCGCTCAAATTTCGCATTAGGAAGTAACGTAATCGTCGCTAATTTTTTCCTTCTTCCTACAGCCACAACAACAAATAATAATTTGTTCACAGGAAGGGAAAACCGCAGTATCTATCACACTTGTTTCTGTGAACACCTGAACCGCACCGTAAGGGAGCGGAGGAAGGTGGGACTGAGAGTGGATAGAGAGAAAGAGGAGCAGCAGTGGAGGGCTACGGAGTAATTTTGACTACTTGGGGATCTTTAACGTGCTTTGACATGGCACAGCGCAGGAACGCCTCTTCGTTTCGCCTCCATCGAAACGAAGCCGCCGCGGTCGGGATCGTTGAAAATCTTTCCACGCAGTTTAACCAAGCACACACGAAAAAACGAAAAAGCTTTAATGCCATTGTTCAATCTTTTGAGAATAAATGTACACGCAGATACAGAAATTACCAAGAATTATTCTGAAGAAAAAAAGTTGCATTCAAACAAGCTCCTTTATTTCCGCACCAGTTCTTTGCCCGATCTTTCAATCATGACATGTTTTGAGGAATGGCGACCTAGCGTAAAGGACCATGGCTCGCCGGTTCTTACGGTTTTGACTGCTGTAGATTTTTATTCCTGTACTGGATAAGTACGGCGCGTCGTGTTCTTACACCAGAAAATTATCTCGGTTCAGAAGCGGACAGACCTCTGCCTTTTTACCGCGAGGTTGCTGAGACAAAGTCTGCTTTTGATGCAGACCTGTCAAATGCAAATGTAGGCAGCCTACCAGCCATACGCATCAGCGAACTAGTTGCCGCTCGCAGGCTTTCAGCTGATGAGCAACGTGAGACCGTTGTCCCCAAATGGCGAGCGTGGGGAGCTTGTCGGCTGCCAAATGAAGTGCGAGATTTTGACTGCCTTAGGCGCTGGGGCGTGCTCCCCACGAGACAGCGCCTTGCCAAATGAGGTATTTTACCCAATGACCAGTGTGCTAACTGTGGTGCACCCGAGAGCCTCTGGCATGTTTTTTTTTTTTCGAATCTGTAGTTGCTAGAACACTGTGGCGGCCCGCATATAAGATATTTAATGTCCGCATGAACCCCGGCGCAAGGCTCCGGCACATCCCTTTTGAACATCTTATGTTCACTGTGGTTCTGTTTGTGTTGTGGAGTCGCAGGGGCCTCGCTGAGGCGCGCTGCACTACCGCCCGAGCAATGTCCCCAGCCTTGCAGAGGCTGCATCTCGTCGTCTGGAAGCCTCTGTCTGGACAGTTAGAAATGGACAGCGAGACGCGGTTTCTGCGGCGCTGGCACAAGCGCTCTTATGGTTACGGGGGAGCGCAATTGAGATCTCTATTGTCCTTTAATAAACCCCCCCCCCCCCCCGTCTATTCTTTTCCCCTCTCTGGGGAATCATATTTTTCAGTTTCCTATGTATCCGTACCATACAGTGTTTTCTACAGTGCTTTGACCTGTGAGTGATGTGCGTTTTTGTATGTTTTTGTTTTGTATAAATTCTCTTTACTGTACTGTACTCTTTACTTTTTGCCCCTTTTTTTAGGAGGGATGTCGAAGTCTTAACACGTGCATAATGTGTGCTTTCTAGCTTGGCATTAGTGCAATGGTCGTAGTGCAGGACGGGTCTGCAGCTTGTATATCATTGTTTTATATAGTGTTGGACAGTGTGTATTGTATATAGTGTGTATATGAGCATGTATCATCAGTTTTTGGAGTTGCAATAAACTTTTCAGTACTTGTGGCTAAAGCACGAGTGGCGCTCGCCTCAATCACAAGAAGTCCACTGTTATGGCCTTAAACACGACCGCCTCACCTACGGCTATCCAATCAATATCTGTTACTCGCGAGACACGTATCGTCGGATATTTCTTCGATTCCGCTGGAACAGCGCTCAGAAATTGGAATAGGACTGAAGAGCAACTAAGCATCAAACCCACAAGCTAGGTGCTCTAAAATGTCCCCTGACTGCGCAGGCCACCAGCATCAAGACAATGCAGATTTCCACCCGCAGCTTTGTTGCCAGCATCCTTGACATCCCCCCGACAAGAAAAACATATATACCGCTATTTGTGGCAGTGTGCTCTCGATAATATATAGCGACCAACACTGCTTCCCAGTTTCAAAAGGTATCCTGAGGCTGCCCGATCTCTATATTCTCGCAAAGGGCTCTGCACATTCAATGTCCCATCGAATGCGACATGTCGCTAACAAAATTGATGGCTTCGTACTATCTATCGGTATGGCTGCGAACATTCACTGAGAAGGCCCTACACCACAACACCCCGCATGCAGGGTCAACCCTATCATTTACCGAGCCGCAGCAACGGACTAGAGTACCTGAAAGAAAACTCGTCTGGCGTTGACCCACGAACCATGCCCCTGAAAGCTATTATCAATACACGCCTATCAAGATACATGCTATGTGCAGAAAGACCCAGTTGGCAGTACATAACCGCCCACTTCCTCGATGCACGCCTAGCCTGTCTGATGTGGAGTTTCGCAAGAGGCATCTTACCAAACAGAAGGCGTGCCTTCGTCCCTGCGACGCCGGGAAATATTGACCTATGTCCTTTCTGCTTGGCCCGAGAGACAGCGGAGCACATCTTTCTGGACTGCCTTATTCCCGCAGCACTCCTAGAGCGTCTGAGAGATATGTTCGGCCTCCCCGGGATCCCATACCCCACCATGCGCTACTTCAACCCGCTTCCAAAGTAAAGGCGCAAGCAGTTTATCTTGATACTGGCAGAGGTCAACTATCAGGTATGGTTGGCCCGCTGGAAAGCGGCCTACTCGAACAAGACTCCGAGCCTCCATGAAGTGAAGGCCAAAAATCAGAAAAGAACTATAGTTCCACCTAGAGAGAGAGAGAGACGCCAACTTAGGGGCAAGAAGATTTTTGAAGAAAGGGGACCCCCTATGGTGATCTTCAAAGAAGAAAACGGAAAACTAGAAGTTAGATATTAGAAGATTTGCTCGCGTCAAGCTTCCACCCACCGAAGTGGTGCGGACGTGGTGTATATGCACCACGTCCGGTGGAAACAGGTCGGATTTCATGAGCCCTTGGCTGGAAGAAGCCCGCTCCCCGAAACAAAACATCCCCCAAACCTTATGGTGCGGGAGGCCTTGCCTAGGGTAGCCGTAGGATGATGATGGTAGCCGGTTGAGGTCTGTACCCTCACAGGAGTATCGCACCTAGTGCATCCTTCCTTCCATCTTCTCTATTATTTCGGCTAACATCTGGTGGGGGTACCAGTCTACGTCCCAATTTATAATGGTTGATGATTTACCAGTAAATTTGCAGACGCTCGTCGTATGCCTAGTGTTCGGGGGCTCGACGGCTACCCAGAAGTAGAGAGCTCGGGCTAGCTCGTGAGCCGCCTCGTTACCAGGAACGGCAGCGTGAGCGGGTGTCCAAATTAACTGAATTTTAATACTTGGCGTCCTTTGGGAGAGAATTTTGGCCGCCACCGGCGATATCCTCTCCTTTCCAAAATTTTGGATGGCAGTTTTGCTGTCGCTAATTATGAACTTTGCTTCCGTTCTTACACAAGCTAGCGCTATCGCAACTTCCTCCACAGTTTCTATGTTGCGGCCTCTGATGGCTGCCGCGGATACTGGCGCCCCTCGGTCATCGACTACCGAGACTACCACCGCACCTGTTCTGCTACTTGCCGCAACAACATAGACTACTTCCTTCGCTCCCATGTTATCGAACTGTTGCTCTAGAGTTTCGGCTCATTTGGCCCCTCTTTCGACAAGAAATTCTGGATGAATGTGTTTAGGGAAGGGGGGACTACCAAGGCGTTCCTACTTTCGGAATTAATTGTGACTTTTTTTTAATTCCTCTGCCTGGGTTAAGACCTACTTTTGCAAGAATCACCCTGCCCGTCTCGGTTGTGCAGTCTCCCTAACTGGGAGACTCGCACTGCTTCCGCCTATTCTGCTCAGGTGTTATGCACCCTGAGTTAAAGCAGTCGTTCGTTCGAGGAACCTGTGGGCAGTCGTAGCGCCTTCTTAACGCATCTTCTGATCAGGCAGTCTAATTTCTCCTTTTCTCCTGCCTTTGATGTGCAGGTAGGGTGTGGCGTAACTGGTTCTGTTTATTGCGTACGCCTGCATTTTTTTTAGTACATTTCTCTCACGAGCCCTCTTCATTTAGTGGTGACCCTCCTCAAGAGCCCGAGACATTGCATTGCGCAACCAGGACCTCTCCGTTATGGCCGTGAGATTGGATGACCATCTCCAAAGTACTGATCTGATCTACTTTAGGCACCGGTTTGCCCTCCACCTGAATATGACACTCCCCGCGATTCTTGCAGCGAAGGTACTTTGGGTTTTATACTAACAACTCCGATTTTTGCGAGGAGCACGAAAGTCCAATTTCAGCCGCGTAATCGAGAATGATGTCGGTCGCTGCCTGCAGGCGTTCCTCCGTACTCGCATCGCTCCCCTGGTTAATCCAGAGGTTGATATCGTCCGCACAGATGCTAACATTTGGCCCCTAATTTGGTTACGTTTACCCGGGAGGCCTCTAATCACCATCTTGAATAGGAAAGACGATAGCACTGAGCCCTGCGGCGTGCCTTTGCTTCCTAACTCTATCGTGGGAGATTCTAAAGTTTGAAATTTCATGCAGGCTTTTCTGCCGGATAAAAACTCTTTTATGTAGTTGTACATTCGCTCCCCTACTCCGAGCACTTCGAGCCCTTCGAGGATAGCCTCGTGCCTTACATTGTCCAAGGCCTTGGGGAGGTCTCTGCCCAGGATCACTTTGGCGTCTTTCGATCGTGAGTCTATGATATCATGTTTTAGTCGGAGCATTACGTAATGCGTGCACAAATGTGGTCGGAAACCGACCATCTCGTGCGGCCACAGGTCGTTTTGCTCCATGAAGCCCGTTAACCTCGTCTGGACTACGTGCTCCAGCAAATATCTTATGCATGATGTTAGAGAAATTGGTCTTAAATTTTCCAATTGCGGGGGTTTGCCCGGTTTGGGTAATAGTACTGTTCGCCGTTTTCCATTGATCTGGCAACTGGCTCGTTTCCGAAACGTTTCCAAGGAATTCTGTTAGAAGACTAATATAGTCATCATCCAGATTTCTTGGCATTTTCTTGGTGATCCCATCGAGGCCTAGCTGAGGCTGATTTAGTTTTGAGTCTTACAATTTCTGCCCACACCTCTACCTCCATGATGGGGGCGCCAAACGCCTCGTTGGGCGCGCCACCGTAGGTTGGGAAGGGGACGCTGGTTGTCTGCAACGTACATTCTTACTAACTTATAAACACCGCGTCGTCTCCTTCGAAGGGGTGTTTCACTTTTGCCGATCTTATTCCCGATTGAGTTTTTGAATTTATTGGGTCCAGCAAATACCGGAGCATGCCCCACGTCTTGGAGAGATTCATGCCTTCCTCCATTTCGTCGCATCTGCTGAACCAGTTTTGTTCGCACAATTTGATCGCGTAGCTTTCGCCAACCCATGGACCTAGCGGAAAGCTAGCTGAGACCGGAAAAACGCAAGCTTCAAAAGCGGGCCTTCCAGGCTAAACCTAAAAAAGATAACAAAGACAAGGAAGTCGAAATTCTTAAAAAAGATTTTGGGAGTTTAAGGGGGTGATTAAAAAAGCTAACGCAAAATCAAAATTCGAAAAGCAGATGTAAAGCAAGGGCCTCCCACTCCCGCGAAGCAGCTGCCGCCAGCTCAGCCAGTCGCCCCGTCATTCGCGGCGCCACCGGCTAAAAGGGACGAGCAAATGATGACTGAGGCATCTTGCCCACCCCTGGTGAGACGCAAAATTAATGGGGTGACCCGTTCCAAGCACTCGAAAATAGGCTTTGACGAAAAACTGAATTCATTCATGAGCCAAATCACCAAATTCAGGAACCAAATTCACAGCCAGGTACAGGCACTTGCAGGTGAAGTGCAAAGAAGTCAAACCGAGCTCATAGCCGTCAAGACGTGGCAGCAGAATGTCGAGCAAACCCTAGAGCACATGCAAAATGGCCAGGCGCGTAAATGAAAACCAAAATTGGCAGTGGAACTGTAGCTGCTTCCAGCGCGAGAGCACTGCTGCAGCAATACCTTCCACTCATAACTGAGACCCGTCTTGCAATCGCCTTTCAGGAAACAGGGAAAGGGGCCAAACTAATTGGATACCTGGCATTCAATAACGACTGAGGCGAGATATCGACGCTGGCGAACTTTGTCAAGTGCAATGTAGCGGTGATAGGAAACGATTTGAATTCGAGAAACATCGAGAACATACTTCCCGAAATACTGAAATCAGAAAGAAGGATGCCAGTCTATTCCTTCTTAACATATATAGCTAAATCAGGCAAAAGAAAATTAGATGTAAGGCCTGTTGCACAAAGCCATCAAGGCGGCCGGGAATAATCCTTTGCTGATCGTCGGCGGCTTTTTTAATTTTCTGTCGACGTGTTGCGTGGCAGTCGTAGCGCTGTCATACGCTTTGCGTAGCAGAGCATCCGCGTGTTGCATTAAGGCGACAGCATTTAATCCCTCATCATTGTCGACAGGAGGTTGTCATCAGATGTGTCACGCCTTCGAGAGCCAGAGTTAAAAAAAAAACTCATTAAAACTTGCTCCATTGAGAATCGACTCTCACTCCCTTGGAGGTGCTTTACTACTAGCGCCACATCCAGGATTGTGAAACGCTTTTCATAATTCCCCTTGTCTACCGTGAGGATGATAACGGGATTTTGCAAATGGCAGATACTGCGCCTTTGTTTTACTATAAATGAATTATAGAGCGCCGCTGAACTTTGATATGTTCAATCAAATGCTGGTTGTGTTCGACAAGGAGTGCGCAATGTACCGTCACAACATATCATGACGTTCGATCCAGGCGTCCGTGTGGCGCATTTCATTTGCCGCTTCCTCGAACGCCGCACCACACAGCAATCAGAAGCAGACCCATATGTCTAGGAGGGGTTAGTACACCAGGCGTCAGCGGCGTTGAAAATTGATTAAAGGATAGAAAAGGCGCAGTATCTGTCACAATTCTCCGCAGACACATGTACCACGCCGTAAAGGAAGGGAGGAAGGTGGGAGAGAAAGAAGAGAGGGAGATAGAGGTGCATTAGTGAAGGGCTACGATCCACCGCGATATAATGGCTTTCATCTCATAGCACTTTAGTGGTCTAAAGTGCCCTATGAAATTTTTTGCGGATGTCTCTTGCGCTCGCCTTAAAATATATTGCATTTGGAAGTAATAGCCATTTACGGAGGAGCACTGTATTATTAATATAATAATAATAATTTGTTCACTGGAAAGAAAGGCGCAATATCTTCCACACTACTTCTGTCGACGCCTGTACCGCGTCCTAAAGAAATAGAGTTGGAATTAAAGAAGTAAGAGTGAAAGAGGAGTCGTATAGGAGGGCTAGGGAGTAATTTCGACCACCTGGGGTTTTTTAACGTGCGCCGACATCGCACAGCACGGCAACTGCACGCGCGGGCGACGTGAAGAACGAGGCCCGAACACAACCAAGCAAAAACGAAAAAAAGCCCATTCTTCAATTCCATTTTGTAAAATCTAAAGGTTTTAAGGATGACAAGAATAAACCCCAACGCGGATGGAGACAAAAAAAGTGGAATTAATTTCACAAGACATCTGCATTCTAACGGCGTCCTTATTTACGCAGTAGATTCCTTGCTAGGTCTTACAACCGTTGCGTGTTTTGAGCAGTGTCGTACTGGCGTTTCGAAGTAGTGTAGCGCAACACAGGTACTGCATTTGCCTAATTGCTTTTCGTTCAAGGCCTAAAGGCTCAGGCTAATCAATGAACCCCATCAGAGGTACTTCGAAGGTGCATCGGCTGACCATTTGCTCCGGACGCCCGGGTAAACTACGGCCTCCCTGCCCCTTAGATGGTGCTAGTGTGAAAGCACGAGAGCTCGGGGCAATCACTAGACCATACATGCTTTAACGTGCCAGCGTTGTTGTTGTCCAAATAACTTATGGCACATACCCACAGAGGGGGATCGGCCAAGAATTGGGTAGCAAAGAATTTTTTTTTTAATATACTTGCATAAAAAAAATGATTTGAGGGGTAGAGGAAAGGAAACAAAACGGGAAATAAGTGAAATATAAAATGAAAAGTGGTAACACTCACGGGAGATTGACACTATAATTGTAGAACAAGTGATGATTAAATATTTAGCAAGGCCAGCGTTAAGGGCCCCGTGTCGCAGAAAAGTCGGTGTCGTCGGCGGCGGCCGTCGTCCCGCGTCGTCCGGTGCTGGCCGTGAGCGAAAAATCCCAGGAGCATTAATCATTATAAACGAGCAGGGAAAATTGCCGACCTGAGGAAGTGAGTGAGTGAGTGAAAAACTTTATTAAGTATATTTAAGGGAGGGGGATGTGTAGGTGGGGTCCCTAATCCGGGACTCCAGCGGCTGCCGCTGCTACCCGCGCACGTGTCACGAGGGCCCGTTGGGCCTCTAGTCCAGAGCTGGATAGGGTAGCCTCCCACCCCTCAATTGTTGGCACTGCATTCGGATCATCTGGAGGATTGTGTGGGCAGGTCCACACCATGTGGCGCAGGCCTGCCTTTTCCCCGCAATATTTGCATTTGGGGTCGCAGAACCGGGGGTGTATTGTGCTTAAACGGGCTGGTGTGTTATGTACCTGTGTGTAGGCGTCGCCATCTAACTTCCTCCGCTTCCTCGGCAACGCCAGCTAGATGGCATGAAATGGACAAAGGCGCGTCTATAGATTGCGGTGTTGTCTCAGAAATTTTCTTAGAGAAGTGTATTGTGGCGCATAATAATAATTATGAGCATGTAAATTATAGAATTACAGAACACGCAGTTATGCGAGTGGCAAATTACTTTTCCGTTGTACTTCCTCTTCGCTTGGCGTGCACGTAGCGACATCATGCGCGTGGCGCACAGAATAAGATAGACAGGGCATGGCCTCCGATATCTTCATCGCGCCGGCTGAGATCGGCAACAAGGTTGCCGACGAACTACGACTGCAACTTGAGGCCCGCGCGTTTCGGCAAGGTGGCTGGCAGCGCTTCTACGTCCCAGAATCACGTTTCAGAACAAGTAATTACCAAACAGTAATGCTTTGGAGACGTTAACGAGTGTTGTATCATGTAAACTACGTCTTTGTGTCACTCAAAAGCGCGACAAGCAAATGAGTGGACGGTGCGAACGGGGCGCAATAACGCTATCGCGATCCATTCTTTAAGACGAAGCTCAAGCGTCCTCCAATTGTTTTCAGGAATGTCGTCCTGGCGTTTAGAAGAAGTGCTGCGCACCGCAGGCACTCCCGTCCGCTATTCCCGCTCTTTGAAGGCATACGGGCTCAGGGGTAATCAATGAACCCATCAGATATATTTCAAAGGTGCATCGGCTGACTATTTGCTCTACATTAATAATATGGGCTCTCAATAATTTCCTGACGTACGGGCAGACTCATGCACCCCGTTCGGTTTCTCCGCCCTTTAGACGGTATTCTTAAAGCGCAAGTAGAAGAGCTCCGGGTAATCAATA
Organism: Amblyomma maculatum; assembly: GCF_055883805.1. Classification (NCBI taxonomy): domain Eukaryota; kingdom Metazoa; phylum Arthropoda; class Arachnida; order Ixodida; family Ixodidae; genus Amblyomma; species Amblyomma maculatum. Next base: position 63,365,426 of record NC_139351.1, on the reverse strand, counting down.
AAGCGTCCAGAGTTATGTGTTTTCAGGAGTGTCGTCCTGACGTTTAGAAGTAGTGCTGCTTACCGCAAGCACTCCGTTTGGCTACCTCCTCCTTAAGTTTAACGATATTTATTGCCTCAGGGCATCAGTAGGGTATGAGATGCAGGATGAATAAATGAATGGAAAAAAGTTGGCTGACTTTACGAAGTCCAGGAGTGAGCAACGATCAGGTCCCTGCGTCCGCGATATATAGGCAGGATTGGTTGCTGAAAGGCCAGCTATCGTCAAGTGCCGGATTTGTGTCGGTTTAAGTGCTTTTCAGTCCCACAAGTGGTGAATGTTAGCTTCAAGATTTTCGTGTTTGCAGATCGGGAACAATGGGCGGGGATATGTGTCGGAGGTGAGCCCACGTCTTAGTGACAGCTGGTATAAGGGCAACACTAACCCGGGTCCTCCTAAGCGCAACCTACTCTGCACGGGTGAGGAAAAGTATCTAGTAACGTTGGGTGAGACCTTGGGGAAGGATACCGCACTTGGAGGGATAAGTGCATGTGTGCGGCGCCGGAGGTGTTCCTTTCTTGATAAAAGGAGGGTCGCGTCGTTCACTTCAATTTGGTGGTGGTAAAAATAAATAATGAAAATGGTCAAGAGGTTGTAGTGGTGGTCGGAGTCCTCAGTCCGGAACCCCATTGGCACAGGCTGCTGTCCACACTCTTTCGACGAGTTCTTTTTGACCCACTGCGTCCGAGCTGGATAGAGCTGCCTGCCACCCCTCGTGCGTTGGCAGGTTATTAACAGTGATAGTCCACTTCAAGGAGCCGTGGAATTGATGCGTCTTGGTTCACGAGGCGGGTCGCTAAATCTGCTTGACTTTGGGAAGGCAGCAGGTCCCGTGGGACCCACTCAATGCGTACTCACTGCGGGATGGGCACCGCAAGCTCGTGGATGTCTTGGCATATTTTTGGGCAATGACTGACACGTCGAAGCAAACGAACTGCCTGAAGTGCGTCAGTGCGGATGAAAAGATGGGCTTCAGGGAGCATGGTTATGCTAGCCACGGAGCAAAGTGCCTCTTGAACTGCTAAGTGCTCAGCACAGAAAGATGTTAGTGCTTACGAAACTTGAAACGTAGTGGTCTGATTCAGGCTATGTCTCCATGGCAATTGAACTGATGTTTTTGTATCACAGCATTGTAGGCTTGCGTCCATGTACCCTACAATGGACCCTTGAGGCAGGTGATTATCTTGCTCTTCAAATCTCTGGCGAAGCGACGATGATGAGTTGGCAGACGTTGGTCTACGGATATCAGTTGACTTGCTATCTCCTAACTGTACGAATGGCCAGGGAGGGCGAACTGCCGCAGGTGGCTGAACAATAACGTGTGACGTTACATACGCCCTCAGCGCTTGCGTGGAATGTGATAAAGTGGCCTTACGCCTGCGAGAATCACGGCGCTGCTGCACCAGCTCATCGATGGTGTTGAGCTGCGCATTCTCCTGTAACGCTACGGCCGCCGTGAATCGTTGAAGGCATGTTATGATCCTCATAGCTTCTCAGCTTACGGCTTCAAGGCGATCACATGCATTGTGCTCTTGTAAGATGCTGGAACTGGGCTTTATAAACAGTACGTGGCTGCAGAACAGCCATCACTAACTGGCATGCAACAGAAGAGCCAGCGCCACCCGTTTCAGGCGCAATTGTTATTATTAAACTAATAGTCTGAATTGCTTGCTATTTTACCCGAGAAACCTAAGCAGTCGCTGATCCTGACTGGTGAATTGTTAGGCCCAGAATTTTCATGTTGAACTTTCTTTTAGTGGGGTACCTCATAGAGAGAGACGAATTTGATTTGAAATAGATTTACGGCATCCCCAGCGGTTGGCGAAAGATTTGTATGTTCTTTGACACCCAGAAAGCTGAAGACCAATGAAGGAAGCGCAATCAGAGGTTATGTATAATGCTCAATTAAGGGCAGCCTCCTGAGTGAACAGTTTATGGTGAGTGTTCCATACCGTGATCTTATCTATGTATTGCAAAAACTTGATTTCAAGGATATCATATAAGCGCCATGCCAATAGCATTGAAGGTAATATGGAACAACATCGGAGAGATTACTGCTCCCTGGGGCACGCCGTGTAGTGAAACGTATGAACCAACTGTGCCACCACTGAGGCGTATTGCAAAGTTTCTTCCTCCAAAAAATTATGAGACAAAACTGCGTACTCTCGGAGGGTTGGTTTGGTTGGTTTGTGGGGTTTAACGTCTCTAAGCGAACCAGGCTATCAGAGATGCCGTAGTGGAGGACTCCGGAAATATCGACCACCTGGGGTTCTTTAACGTGCACTGACATTGTTAAAGAACCCCAGAGATGAAACATGTCAATGACATTCAGGATTGCAGCATGACTGATGTTGTCATATACTTTTTCAACGTCCATTGCTAATATGGTACGTAAATTACGGCTGCGGGTAGGTGATAGAATTGCTGATGCCAAGACCACCAACCCGTCGTCTCTACCTATGTATGGACGAAATCCAATTTGAGCGGGATGACAAAAACCATGCTGTTCAAGTCACCAAGAAAGCCGTATGACTAGCATTTTTTCTGAAAGCTTGCAAAGCGTTGATGTTAAGGAGATTGGTCGTAAGTTGGCGAGGTCTGTTGGAGGATTTAATGGTTTGGGAATAGGGGTCATGACAGCGGTTTTCCAGTTCTCAGGTACGACACCATCCAGCCATACTTTGTTTATGGTGTCTAGTAGTTGAAGGGGTGCAGCAGTACTGCGGTTTTTGTAAACTTCATACTCAATTTTGTCCAGGCCGGGCGCTGTTTTCAGTTTTGCATCGTCAATTGCAGCCAGAAGCTCAGGCATCGAAAGGGGCTCACAATTCCATCTGCGTCGGCAGCAGATGGTAGTTTCCACGCATAGTCAGAGATACCTGCCAAATTAAAATTTGCAGCTGAAGGAGGCAATGCGTCGTATTTTGGGAAATAATTTTTGTGCTGCTTCTTCGAAGAAATCACCCGGCGACAAATTAGCCGCAAAGCATGCTGGAACTGCTGCGCCAGTAGGGCGATTACCGCGTTCCATTGCACCAAAATGTTCACCAGAGTGAGGCATTCGAGGATTTAGCAGAAACTTTTTCACACCATGCATGTCACTGCCGTCGCGATAAATCGCGTTCGTATCTCCAAGCCTTTGCAGTAAGCTAATGCAGTCTTGTACGTGCCTGCACCGAAGTAGGGTCTCACATAGCAGCCAGCTCTGTTTGACAGAGGGCAACCTACAAGTTAAGCACGCAAAGATCTGGTGCCGGTCGACCTAAATCACTCCAGGTAGTATTCGAAGCTCTGTTTAGTGCTCTTTGTATGTGGCCGACAAGGAGTGAAGACGAATCCGAAGACATACTGTCGATACTTGTGCGAAAGCTGTCCGAGTTGATCGCAAAATATTTGCGGCGTAAAGGGCGGAGCCGGAAAGGAAGGAAACTGATGATGATAGGGTGGTGGACATTTGCTCAGCAGTCTGGCTCCATCTGCCATGAAGGAGTTACCGCGCCCAACCACCATTTCAAGTCTGGAGCATAGGCATCACTACGTATGGGATGCACAGGCAGTGTTGCTGTTCCAGGGTGATTAAGCAGAACAAAAAGGGCATCAGTAAAGGCTTCGCGCATACACCTACAGTGAGGGCTTGCTGTGGGATACCCCCAGTCCGATTGAGGGGCGTTGAATTACCCACAATTACCCATTTGGTGCATGTTATTTGTCTTTAAGAAAAGGATGGAAAAATTATATTATTGCTTACTCCACTTTCGACTGTGGTCATGATGCATTGGTTGATGTGAAAAACATGATTCAATTTGTTTTCATCGTGCATCAGAAGGAGCGTTCGCTGACATGAAATAACATCAAACACCATGGAAAACCTTTTGCACATGCCAGCAACAGGCAAGTCTCAGTATAGATTGCTGTTGAGCGTGACGCTTAGTATTCTTGGCGAGTCTACAATTGTAACGTTTTGGCCCTTATTGATGACAGCACGATTAAACATTTTTTTGCTGGAAATATTTTTAGCGTTTTCTGCGAGAAATTTATATTAAGTTCGTTTGATTGCAACCGCAACAATAATGTGAACAGGAGGGCTTTGCATTGCTTTGTCAAAGTGTCTGCATCTGTTCCCGGCATAATATAACAGTCATCTGCATGTGGTGGCGGTAAAACTTTAATAAGTATCCAACACGTACAAGATAGGCGTCAACTTATCCGCAAAGATGGTGGCCTGCAGTCATTGGAATATCGTGCCTTTCATGCAGGCACATCATTTATTGTAGGCTGATGGCCTATGGCGAGAATTTTCTGTCAGCAAGCTGAATAACACGTGATGATACATGTGTTTATATCACTTTTCGTTCCATACACCTTCTAGTGTTCAGACTGAATGACAAAACAAAAAATTGATCGGGAAGCCTTTACGACAGTGAAGTCTTTTCTCAATGAGCGGTACAGAGTGTAATCTAATACAATAATTCTGATTTCTTACGATTTCAGCGGCCCCGATGATCTCACACACCGTGTTATTCTGCGCCTCGGTAGTTCAGCGCAGCGTGTAAATTCAGGTTCACAGAGCTCGGGTTGTGGCAATCGAAAGCAATCCCGACAAGGAGTCTTCGAATTCCCGCCGACAGCTTTGTGCACAGAGTGATGGTCCTGTTGTAGCATTTGATTGGTGCACCGGCCATTTCAGCGAGAGTAAGCATACTCACAATTAAAACGGATCGACGACACTATGGTTTCTACGCAGTTTACGACGCTATCCTGATGGCCGATGTAACATCTTTTGCGGTATTTTCAATCTTTTATGACGCTCTTACAAAGGTACGGAAGGTTCTTGAGATACAGAGAAACCAAATCTATGCCAACTCGAATACCCATTTTCTTTAGCCGGAGTGAAACATGTTGTATGTAGGGAGCAGAAAAACTTTTTTTTGAGAGTTATGGTTTTGACGGAAGTTCTATAGGCCAAGTTAAGCATGGGAGTAAGGCACTTTGCTTCAAACATCAAGACAGACAGGATAACCAGCGCAGGATAAGCCGTTTGTTTTTTGAATAAAACTGGAAGTAATGGCATGTGCAAATACCATGACAAAATTTTGTCAATTCCTGGGTGAAATGGCCTAAGTAAGGAAAAGCATCAGCGAATCGCGTCGACTAATGCGCTTTCATTTTTCATTTAAGAAGTGACACCATACTTTCGGTTTTTCAATGCCTGTAGAAATTCGCAAGTGACATTGTTGGGTTGAAAAGCTACGTATTGAAATTCTTTTTTGCAGTAGATATTATCTTGAAGACTGAAATAAATTTGTTACAGTTACAAATTTCTGCTTGGATTCGTGTATACATTTTCGAATGTTTTCTAGGAGTCCGGCAATGCGCTGAGCGATTCCTCGATATTTATAAACTTAAATGATCTCCGCTGTATGCGGAGTAACCGTAGTGAAAAATCCCGTATCTCGCTAAACCGGTGTTTCCCGATAAAATCCGGTGGGTCCAGTTCTGTGTGAAGGATTACCATACTCATACAGGACATGCATAAGACTCGAAGCGGACGGACAAGTCTGGTATGAAGCTTATACCGTGCAGACAATGTCAGATCTATTCTGAATCTCAAATCCGGATGGACAGGTTTGGTATAAAGCTAACACCGAATAATCAATTTCATGTATGGATCTCAAACCGAACATTGCGGTCCTGTGTTTCTATAAAACCGGATGGACCGGACAAAACCTGTCCACTTCAAATAAAACCAGACGAACCCACCATTTATGGAACAGATGCCGCCCAGAGAATCTCCTATTCTCAAGTCATATCGGGCTATCGACGAAGCTCGACCAGAATGACCATGCAGGAGCATACAAGCATGATAAATAAGCATAAAATATGAAGAATATACGTTACAGCTTTTCTGTTGTAGGTTATGGGGTGTACGCATTGTTTTACAAATACCTTGAAGATATGAAGCCATGGAAGTGCATGCCAGCAAGTACGTACGCGCATCGCATCGCTTTGTACGTAAAAGAATCACTGCAGCTCATCCTATCTTGCTGTGCACTTCATATACGTGCCTGAAGGAAAGCCTTCAACAAGAAAGTGAAACGGGGAACGTAGCACTGTGCCATCGACGACAAATATATGTTCGAGCATAAATGGAACACATCGCTGACCATTGAAATATCAACAAATAAAGCGCATATCGGGTCACGATTCTGTGAATGTGGACATACACAAAACTCTAGTCGCATTTTATTCGGTGGTGTCGCTGCTCTGCTGGGAGCACGTACGTGAAGCTAAATCATGTATTATGACAAGCATTATTGCGCCGGACATCTATGTATGCAGTAATATCTACATGCGATTGAAGATGGCGACAGATCACGTAGCACTAGTAAATTACGATATTCTCAGATTCGCATGGAAAACTTCCATGCATTATAAAAATGGCAGACTTTGGGAATCCCTGTGAGGCAGGAAAGAGTTTCAACATCCTTAAAGAGTGGTCGGGGAATTGCGACCATAACGTCATCGAAGACCACTGGTAGTAGAGCGGCAGCGAACTAGGCAGGGCCTGCACATCAACGTTACATCTTCGGTTTCCCTGCCTATACGAGGCACGCTCTCGCGATCAGCGTAGAGCAAAGACAATGATTGAACCATTTCAATACACATCGGGAAATAGCAAAGTTCGCTGAAAGGAATATAACCGCCGCGAACGTCCACATGTGCAGGCTGCGCATAAAAGTTTATTGAGGTTTTGAAATCTGAAACATGTACTCCGGACTTGTTGCCAAGGTTAGGGCCCTTGGTAGTGCTTACAGAATTTTAGTGTCAAATCCATGCTCGTAAAAATTGACGGATTTTATTACTCTATGTATTTTGGTATCTGTTAAAGCCTGGCACTAAGTTAAACAAATTACAAGCGATGCAACCAAAATTGGTTCCACAGTGCTGAGACGTCGTGTGTGAGGAAGAAAACATTTTCGAGTCCCAGCTTGTTCTCGGAATTTTTGTCTTCTCTTCCTTTTTCGCACTTCTTAATGCAATCATATAGTATTATAGCTCTGCATATTTTTCCAGCCAGGCGCGGATTTTGTGCCCGAAAAGAGGGCCACTGACCCGGTTGCATGCGGTTCAGCCTGTACAATAAACCGGTATACGAAACCGGTACGAACGGTATGAAACTCATACACTATTTTCCAATGAAAAAATGTTAGGCTGTACGTGCTCTTAATAAAAACATTAATTCAAGGGTCGGCGGAATGCTGTCTGGCGAGGGACGTTCATAACGATGTAAAAAAAGTACCCTCGCCAAATAGATAAAAGATGAAGAAAAAGAAAACAAAAGGGTTGAGATTTCGGCACCCATAAGCGTACCGTGATTACAGTGAGTCGAAACACGGGTAGGCTATTTAGGGGCGCGTTTTTAAAGGAATCCATATATATCTCCCGGGAGATTGCCCCGTGTCCGCTTTATTGTATGTGAATTGTATTATATCCTCCCATACGACTGCCTGTTAAAGCGCGTGAAAAGGTACAGCCTTTGTCAAAAGTGTTGAGCCCAGGGGGTTTGCTTCTGAGCCGTGTAGTGGCGCTCATTTAGCATTAGTGGAAATCATTCCAATTGGATAGGGTAGGACAAAAAATCTTCTTACTGTCAAAGTATTCGGAACGCTGGAAATCCATTACAAGCAGCACAAAGTGGCTCAGAAGAACACCCCCTGGGCTCTACACTTATGACAAAGACTGTACATCACGAATGATAATGACGAAGTGGTATTCATAACACAATGCGGAATGTGTGTGGAAACTTTTGCTAGAACTGGTGCAGTTTCACTTGCATTCCACTTTCGTAGGGTGGCAAGGCAAGCTATTTGCGTAGAAATCAATAGTGTGCATAGGGTCGCTCCAGTCTCAAGGGATATTTCTCTGGTGTACGTTGACACAGATTTGGGAAACTTGTCTGGCCTACATCTTAAGACTTTCGGATAGGTTGATGACTATATAATTTTGCAGAACGTGGGCACATTCAAACTCGATTGGTTCACTTTCTCAAAAGTTCTCAGGGAATGCGGTCGGTCGGGACTCTTCACCTTTGAAAGGCCAGGTAACGAGTTAAGTTAAATTGGTTAAATTGGTTCACAGGAAGGGAAAGGCGCAGTAACTGTCACACTTGCTCTGTGGACACCCGAACCGCGCCGTAAGGGAAGGGAGGAGGGTGGGAATGAAAGTGGAAAGAGAGAAAGAGGAGCCGTAGTGGAGGGCTACGGAGTAATTTCGACCACCTGGGGATCTTTAACGTGCGCTGACATCGCACAGCACACGACGCCTCTTCGTTTCGCCTCCATCGAAACGCAGCCGCCGCGGTCGGGTTCGAACCCGGGAACTCCGGCACAGTAGTCGGGCGTCTTACCACTGCACCACCCCGGCGGGGCAGACTAAAGAACGTAGGAAGCAGATTTAATGTTGGCGTGTTTTTTTCAGCCCTCGTCAAGCTCATCAGCCGTGCCCTTCTATAGAAAGAAAGAGACCAAGGAAAAAGAAGGATGAGGTGTTGAGCACACGGATAAGATTGTTGGCTGTGAAACAGGTGTTTACAGTATTTCCATTTCCTGCGAAGCCGTTTACATTAGTCAGACCAGGAGTTACCATAACAAGCACTTACAGGAACATAGGAATAATTTAAATATTGCGATGACCATTCGCATTTTGTTAAACATTGTCTGGAGTGTAAAGTGAAGCAAAAGAAAAAGCGCTCTGCATTGTTTAATCACACACGTCTACTGTACACCCGCAGAGATCAGACCACATGGGAGGTTGTCGAATCTTCCCATATCGCAAAGGACCAACAGAATTGTGTCAGCAAACCGACCGTTTTCATTTCAGATATGGAGATTGCGTTTCTCGGGAGTTCTTGGCGGCGGTACGAGCATACTTGTAAGGAGTTTACAGTGTTTTATGTTTTGTTATTTTTGTGTTCTTTGCTTTGATTGTTTTTTTATAATCATATGAAGGTTGTAGTGAATAGGCATTTAGTTGCGAATCAGTGATCGTCCTGTGTCCTTTCTTTTGTTGTCCCTTTTATTTTCCGCTGTTTTCGTTATAAATATCTAACAATTCGCCTAATTTAACTTTTTGCAATAACTGATATTAGTGGAGTAGGCGATTAGAGGCAAGAGAACAACTCCGTATAGTAGGCGCTCGGCACAGCCGGGCGCATGCGAGCGCGCCAGAGTGGCCTCCGCATACAACTCTGCACTGGGTACAGGGAGGCGACTTAACGAGAGAGGAAGGCGCGGAGCATTGCATGAGAGCGAAAAAACAAATCTGCTGTCCACGAAGGTCGAAGGCGAATTCCCAACTAACCAATTCGCAGGGTCAGAGTCAAGTATGATCGTCTAGAGATCAGAACTGCGTGGCCTCGTCTGGGTAATTCATACTAATTCCCGTAAGTGGCTGCAACGCGAGACAACACATGCAGGGGATAGAATGTAGGAATGAGCATGATTTTGTTTAGTGCTTTCAAACAAGAAGAATAAATTTAGGGATGCTTAAATGTTTTATTTGAAGAATGGCGAAAGCCTACCCTTCCTCTCCTATCACTTGCTCTAATCGCTAAGCCTTTTCACTCATTTGTAGTCAGTGGCGGTCATTCAAGTCATTCTTTGACATATTGGTCATTGCGTAGTCATGATGAGTCTTGTCTAACTTTTAGACAATACTACTCATAGCTGAGAATTTTATTCATTTGCGATTAGTCGTTGGCACTTCAAGATGGCTTTTCAAGTGTCGTCCGGACGTTTAGAAGTAGTGCTGCGCACCGCATGCACTCCGTTTGGCTTCCTCCTCCTTAAGTTTAACGATATTTATTGCCTCAGGGCATCAGTAGGGTATGAGATGCAGGATGAAGAAATGAATGGAAAAAGTTGGCTGACTTTACGAAGTCCAGGAGTGAGCAACGATAGGTCGCTTCGTCCGCGATATATAGGCAGGATTGGTTGCTGAAAGGCCAGCTATCGTCAAGTTCCGGATTTGTGTCGGTTTAAGTGCTTTTCAGTCCCACAAGTGGTGAATGTTGGCTTCAAGATTTTCGTGTTTGCAGATCGGGAACTCTGGGCGGGGATATGTGTCGGAGGTGAGACCACGTCTTAGTGACAGCTGGTATAAGGGCAACACTAACCCGGGTCCTCCTAAGCGCAACCTACTCTGCACGGGTGAGGAAAAGTATCTAGTAACGTTGGGTGAGACCTTGGGGAAGGATACTGCACTTGGAGGGATAAGTGCATGTGTGCGGCGCGGGAGGTGTTCCTTTCTTGATAAAAGGAGGGTCGCGTCATTCACTTCAAGGTGGTGGTGGTAAAAATAAATAATGAAAATGGTCAAGAGGTTGTAGTGGCGGTCGGAGTCCTCAGCCCGGAACCCCATTGGCACAGGCTGCTGTCCACACTCTTTCGACGAGTTCTTTTTGACCCACTGCGTCCGAGCTGGATAGAGCTGCCTGCCACCCCTCGTGCGTTGGCAGGTTATTAACAGTGATAGTCCACTTCAAGGAGCCGTGGAATTGATGCGTCTTGGTTCACGAGGCGGGTCGCTAAATCTGCTTGACTTTGGGAAGGCAGCAGGTCCCGTGGGTCCCACTCAATCCGTACTCATTGCGGTATGCGTGCCGAGAGCTCGTGGATGTCTTGGCATATTTTTGGGCAATGACTGACACGTCGAAGCAAACGAACTGCCTGAAGTGCGTCAGTGGGGATGAAAAGATGGGCTTCAGGGAGCATGGTTATGTTAGCCACGGAGCAAAGTGCCTCTTGAACTGCTAAGTGCTCAGCACAGAAAGATGTTAGTGCTTCCGAAACTTGAAACATAGTGGTCTGATTCAGACTATGTCTCCATGGCAATTAAACTGATGTTTTTGTATCAAAGCATTGTAGGCTTACGTCCATGTACCCTACAATGGACCCTTGAGGCAGGTGATTATCTTGCTCTTCAAATCTCTGGCGAAGCGACGATGATGAGTTGGCAGACGTTGGTCTACGGATATCAGTTGACTTGCTATCTCCTAACTATACGAATGGCCAGGGAGGGCGAACTGCCGCAGGTGGCTGAACAATAACGTGTGACGTTACATACGCCCTCAGCGCTTGCGTGGAATGTGATAAAGTGGCCTTACGCCTGCGAGAATCACGGCGCTGCTGCACCAGCTCATCGATGGTGTTGAGCTGCGCATTCTCCTGTAACGCTACGGCCGCCGTGAATCGTCGAAGGCATGTTATGATCCTCAAAGCTCCTCAGCTTACGGCTTCAAGGCGATCACATGCATTGTGCTCTTGTAAGATGCTGGAACTGGGCTTGATAAACAGTACGTGGCTGCAGAACCGCCATCACTAACTGGCATGCAACAGAAGAGCCAGCGCCACCCGTTTCAGGCGCAATTGTTATTATTAAACTAATAGTCTGAATTGCTTGCTATTTTACCCGAGAAACCTAAGCAGTCGCTGATCCTGACTGGTGAATTGTTAGGCCCAGAATTTTCATGTTGAACTTTCTTTTAGTGGGGTACCTCATAGAGAGAGACTAATTTGATTTGAAATAGATTTACGGCGTCCCCAGCGGTTGGCGAAAGATTTGTATGTTCTTTGACACCCAGAAAGCTGAAGACCAATGAAGGAAGCGCAATCAGAGGTTATGTATAATGCTCAATTAAGGGCAGCCTCCTGAGTGAACAGTTTATGGTGAGTGTTCCATACCGTGATCTTATCTATGTATTGCAAAAACTTGATTTCAAGGATATCATATAAGCGCCATGCCAATAGCATTGAAGGTAATATGGAACAACATCGGAGAGATTACTGCTCCCTGGGGAACGCCGCGTAGTGAAACGTATGAACCAACTGTGTCACCACTGAGGCGTATTGCAAAGTTTCTTCCTCCAAAAAATTATGCGACAAAACTGCGTACTCTCGGAGGGTTGGTTTGGTTGGTTTGTGGGGTTTAACGTCCCAAAGCGAACCAGGCTATCAGAGATGCCGTAGTGGAGGACTCCGGAAATATCGACCACCTGGGGTTCTTTAACGTGCACTGACATCGTTAAAGAACACCAGAGATGAAACACGTCAATGACATTCAGGATTGCAGCATGATGATGTTGTCATATACTTTTTCAACGTCCATTGCTAATATGGTACGTAAATTGCGGCTGCGGGTAGGTGATAGAATTGCTGATGCCAAGACCACCAACCCGTCGTCTCTACCTATGTATGGACGAAATCCAATTTGAGCGGGGTGATAAAAACCATGCTGTTCAAGTCACCAAGAAAGCCGTATGACTAGCATTTTTTCTGAAAGCTTGCAAAGCGTTGATCTTAAGGAGAGTGGTCGTAAGTTGGCGAGGTCTGTTGGAGGATTTAATGGTTTGGGAATAGGGATCATGACAGCGGTTTTCCAGTTCTAAGGTACGACACCAGCCAGCCATACTTTGTTTATGGTGTCTACTAGTTGAATGAGTGCAGCAGTACTGAGGTTTTTGTAAACTTCATACTCAATTTTGTCCAGGCCGGGCGCTGTTTTCAGTTTAGAATCGTCAATTGCAGCCAGCAGCTCAGGCATCGAAAAGGGGCTCACAATTCCATCTGCGTCGGCAGCAGATGGTAGTTTCCATGCATCGTCAGAGATACCTGCCAAATTAAAATTTGCAGCTGAAGGAGGCACTCCGTCGTATTTTGGGAAATATTTTTTGTGCTGCTTCTTTGACGAAATCACCCGGCGACAAATTAGCCGCAAAGTATGCTGTTGCTGTTGCGTCAGTAGAACGAATACCGCGTTCCATTGCACGAAACGTTCGATAGAGGCATTCGAGGATTTAGCAGAACATTGTTCACACCATGCATGCCACTGCCGTCGCGAGAGATCGCGTTCGTATCTCCAAGCCTTTGCAGTAAGCTAATGCAGTCGTATACGTGCCTGCACCGAAGTAGGGTCTCACGTAGCAACCAGCTCAGCTTGACAGCGGGCAGCCCACAAGTTAAGCACGCAAAGATCTGGTGCCGGTCGACCTAAATCACTCCAGGTAGTATTCGTAGTTCTGTTTAGTGCTCTTTGTATGTGGCCGACAAGGAGTGAAGACGAATCCGAAGACATACTGTCGAGACTTGTGCGAAAGCTGTCCGAGTTGATCGCAAAATATTTGCGGCGTAAAGGGCGGAGCCGGAAAGGAAGGAAACGGATGATGATAGGGCGGTGGACATTTGCTCAGCAGTCTGGCTCCATCTGCCATGAAGGAGTTCCCGCGCCCAACCACCATTTCAAGTCAGGAGCATAGGCAGCACTACGTATGGGATGCACAGGCAGTGTTGCTGTTCCAGGGTGATTAAGCAGAACAAAAAGGGCATCAGTAAAGGCTTCGCGCATACACCTACAGTGAGGGCTTGCAGTGGGATACCCCCAATCCGATTGAGGGGCGTTGAATTACCCACAATTACCCATTTGGTGCATGTTATTTGTCTTCAAGAAAAGGATGGAAAAATTATATTATTGCTTACTCCACTTTCGACTGTGGTCATGATGCATTGGTTGATGTGAAAAACATGATTCAATTTGTTTTCATCGTGCATCAGAAGGAGCGTTCGCTGACATGAAATAACGTCAAACACCATGGAAAACCTTTTGCACATGCCAGCAACAGGCAAGTCTCAGTATAGATTGCTGTTGAGCGTGACGCTTAGTATTCTTGGCGAGCCTACAATTGTAACGTTTTGGCTCTTATTGATGACAGCACGATTAAACATTTTTTGGTGGAAATATTTTTAGCGTTTTCTTCGAGAAATTTATATTAAGTTCGTTTGATTGCAACCACAACAATAATGTGAACAGGAGGGCTTTGCATTGCTTTGTCAAAGTGTCTGCATCTGTTCCCGGCATAATATAACAGTCGTCTGCATGTGGTGGTGGTAAAACTTTAATAAATATCCAACACGTACAAGGTAGGCGTCAACTTATCCGCAAAGATGGTGGCCTGCAGTCATTGGAATATCGTGCCTTTCATGCAGGCACATCATTTATTGCAGGCTGATGGCCTATGGCGAGAATTTTCTGTCAGGAAGCTGAATAACACGTGATGATACATGTGTTTATATCACTTTTCGTGTCATACACCTTCTAGTATTCAGACTGAATGACAAAACAAAAAATTGATCGGGAAGCCTTTACGACAGTGAAGTCTTTTCTCAATGAGCGGTACAGAGTGTAATCTAATACAATAATTCTGATTTCTTACGATTTCAGCGGCCCCGATGATCTCACACACCGTGTTATTCTGCGCCTCGGTAGTTCAGCGCAGAGCGTAAATTCAGGTTCACAGAGCTCCGGTTGTGGCAATCGAAGGCAATCCCGACAATGAGTCTTCGAATTCCCGCCGACAGCTTTGTGCACAGAGTGATGGTCCTGTTGTAACATTTGATTGGTGCACCGGCCATTTCAGCGAGAGTAAGCATACTCACAATTAAAACGGATCGACGACACTACGGTTTCTACGCAGTTTACGAAGCTGTCCTGATGGCCGATGTAACATCTTTTGCGGTATTTTCAATCTTTTTTGACGCTCTTAAAAGGTACGGAAGCTTCTTGAGATACAGAGAAACCAAATCTATGCCAACTCGAATACCCATTTTCTTTAGCCGGAGTGAAACACGTTGTATGTAGGGAGCAGAAAAACTTTTTTTTGAGAGTTATGGTTTTGACGGAAGTTCTATAGGCCAAGTTAAGCATGGGAGTAAGGCACTTTGCTTCAAACATCAAGACAGACAGGATAACCAGCGCAGGATAAGCCGTTTGTTTTTTGAATAAAACTGGAAGTAATGGCATGTGCAAATACCATGACAAAATTTTGTCAAATCCTGGGTGAAATGGCCTAAGTAAGGAAAAGCATCAGCCAATCGCGTCGACTAATGCGCTTTCATTTTTTATTTAAGAAGTGACACCATACTTTCGGTTTTTCAATGCCTGTAGAAATTCGCAAGTGACATTGTTGGGTTGAAAAGCTACGTATTGAAATTTTTTTTTGCAGTAGATATTATCTTGACGACTGAAATAAATTAGTCACAGTTACAAATTCCTGCTTAGATTCGTGTATAAATTTTAGAATGTTTTCTAGGAGTCCGGCAATGCGCTGAGCGATTCTTCGATATTTATAAACTTAAGTGATATCCGCTGTATGCGGAGTAACCGTAGTGAAAAATCCCGTATCTCGCTAAACCGGTGGTTTCCGATAAAATCCGGTGGGTCCAGTTCTGTGTGAAGAATTACCATACTCATACAGGACATGCTTAAGACTCGAAGCGGATGGACAAGTCTGGTATGAAGCTTATACCGTGCAGACAATGTCAGATCTATTCTGAATCTCAAATCCGGATGGACAGGTTTGGTATAAAGCTAACACCGAATAATCAATTTCATGTATGGATCTCAAACCGAACATTGCGGTCCTGTGTTTCTATAAAACCGGACGGACCGGACAAAACCTGTCCACTTCAAATAAAACCAGACGAACCCACCATTTATGGAACAGATGCCGCCCAGAGAATCTCCTATTCTCAAGTCATATCGGGCCTATTGACGAAGCTCGACCAGAATGACCATGCAGGAGCATACAAGCATGATAAATAAGCATAAAATATGAAGAATATACGTTACAGCTTTTCTGTTGTAGGTTATGGGGGGTACGCATTGTTTTACAAATACCTCGAAGATATGAAGCCATGGAAGTGCATGCCAGCAAGTATGTACGCGCATCGCATCGCTTTGTACGTAAAAGAATCACTGCAGCTCATCCTATCTTGCTGTGCACTTCATATACGTGCCTGAAGGAAAGCCTTCAACAAGAAAGTGAAACGGAGAACGTAGCACTGTGCCATCGACGACAAATATATGTTCGAGCATAAATGGAACACATCGCTGACCGTTGAAATATCAACAGATAAAGCGCATATCGGGTCACGATTCTGTGAATGTGTACATACACAAAACTCTAGTCGCATTTTATTCGGTGGTGTCGCTGCTCCGCTGGTAGCACGTACGTGAAGCTAAATCATGCAATATGACAAGCATTATTGCGCCGGACATCTATGTATGCAGTAATAGCTACATGCGATTAAAGATGGCGACAGATCACGTAGCACTAGTAAATTACGATATTATCAGATTCGCGTGGAATATTTCGATGCATTATAAAGATGGCAGACTTTGGGAATCACTGTGAGGCAGGAAAGAGTTTCAACATCCTTAAAGAGTGGTCGGGGAATTGCGACCACAACGTCATCGAAGACCACTGGTAGTAGAGCGACAGCGAACTAGGCAGGGCCTGCACATCAACGTTACATCTTCGGTTTCCCTGCCTATACGAGGCACGCACTCGCGATCAGCGTAGAGCAAAGACAATGATTGAACCATTTCAATACACATCGGGAAATAGCAAAGTTCGCTGAAAGGAATATAACCGCCGCGAACGTCCACATGTGCAGGCTGCGCATAAAAGTTTATTGAGGTTTTGAAATCTGAAACATGTACTCCGGACTAGTTGCCAAGGTTAGGGCCCTTGGTTGTGCTTACAGAATTTTAGTGTCAAATCCATGCTCGTAAAAATTGACGGATTTTATTACTCTATGTATTTTGGTATCTGTTAAAGCCTGGCACTAAGTTAAACAAATTACAAGCGATGCAACCAAAATTGGTTCCACAGTGCTGAGACGTCGTGTGTGAGGAAGAAAACATTTTCGAGTCCCCGCTTGTTCTCGGAATTTTTGTCTTCTCTTCCTTTTGCGCACTTCTAATTGCAATCATATAATATTATGGCTCTGCATATCTTTCCAGCCAGGCGCGGCTTTTGTGCCCGAAAAGAGGGCCACTGACCATACAGGAAATTCCTAATCAGAGCTTCACCCGGCTGCATGCGGTTCAGCCTGTACA
Organism: Amblyomma maculatum; assembly: GCF_055883805.1. NCBI lineage: Eukaryota > Metazoa > Arthropoda > Arachnida > Ixodida > Ixodidae > Amblyomma > Amblyomma maculatum. The sequence goes on along the minus strand of NC_139351.1, from coordinate 63,348,434 downwards.
ATAAACCGGTATACGAAACCGGTACGAACGGTATGACACTGATACACTATTTTCCAGTGAAAAAATGGTGGGCTGTACGTGCTCTTAATAAAAACATTAACTCAAGGGTCGGCGGAATCCTGTCTGGCGAGGGACGTTCATAACGACGTAACAAAAGTACCCTCGCCAAACAGATAAAAGATGAAGAAAAAGTAAACAAAAGGGTTGAGATTTCGGCACCCATAAGCGTACCGTGATTACAGTGAGTCGAAACACGGGTAGGTTATTTAGGGCGCGTTTTTAAAGGAATCCATATATATCTGCCGGGAGATTGCCCCGTTTCCGCTTTATTGTATAGGGATTGTATTATATCCTCCCATACGACTGCCTGTTAAAGCGCGTGAATAGGTACAGCCTTTGTCAAAAGTGTAGAGCCCAGGGGGTTCGCTTTCGAGCCGTGTAGTGGCGCTGATTTAGTATTACTGGAAGTCATTCCAATTGGATAGGGTACGACAAAGTATCTTCTTACTGTCAAAATATTCGGAACGCTGGAAATCCAATACAAGCAGCACAAAGTGGCTCAGAAGCAGACCCTCTGGGCTCTACACTTATGACAAAGACTGTACATCACGAATGATAATGACGAAGTGGTATTGATAACACAATGCGGACTGTGTGTGGAAACTTTGCTAGAACTGGTGCAGTTTCACTTGCATTCTACTTTCGTAGGGTGAAAGGCAAGCTATTTGCGCAGAAATCAATAAGTGCATAGGGTCGCTCCGGTCTTAAGGAATATTTCTCTGGTTTACGTTAACACAGATTTGGGAAACTTGTCTGGCCTACATCTTAAGACTCTCGGATAGGTCGATGACTACATGCTTTTTGCAGAACGTGGGCACATTCAAACTCGATTGATCCACTTTCTAAAAGTGCTCAGGGAGTGCGGCCGGTCGAGAGACTTCACCTTTGGAAAGCCAGTTAACGAGCCACTGCAGTTTTTTGGTCCGGCAGCTACATTTCGAGCGAAACCATGTATGCTGGAAATACAGCCCGAGATCGTCACACTTAGTAGTTCTTAGTAAGGTCAATCCAATTTGGTAAAAAAGAACCCTAATCAGCCCCTGTTTGCTAAGTGCTCTGACCAAATCATGCCAACATGTCATTTTAGATAGCTTTCAGGCCCAATTATCTCGAGTTAATTAGCTGAAATCAAGACCAAGTGATAGCCGGGGCATGCTCTGAGTTCCTTCAGTCCTTAAAGCGTGAGGCCATTCCGCGTGCGACAGATGTTCAGCCTAAAAAGAAGGAAGTCGCGATTTTACCATATGTGCACTGCGCTTCCATTAGACTAAAGAACGTAGGAAGCAGATTTAATGTTGGCGTGTTTTTTTCAGCCCTCGTCAAGCTCATCAGCTGTGCCCTGCTATTGAAAGAAAGAGACCAAGGAAAAAGAAGTATGGGATGTTGAGCACAGGGATAAGATTGTTGGCTGTGAAAGAGGTATTGTTTACAGTATTCCCATTTCCTGCGAAGCCGTTTACATTAGTCAGACCAGGAGCTGCCATAACAAGCGCTTACAGGAACATAGGAATATTTTAAATATTGCGACGTCCTTTCACATTTTGGTAAACATTGCCTGGAGTGTAAAGTGATGCAAAAGAAAAAGCGCACTGCATTGTTTAATCACACACGTGTATTGTACACCCACAGAGATCAGACCACATGGGAGGTTGTCGAATCTTCACATATCACAAAGGACCGACAGAATTGTGTCAACAAATCGACTGTTTTCATTTGAGATATGGAGATTGCGTTTCTCGGGAGTTCTTGGCGGCGGTACGAGCATACTTGTAAACAGTTTAGAGTGTTGTATGTTTTATTATTTTTGTGTTCTTTGCTTTGATTGTTTCTTTATAATCATATGAAGGTTGTAGTGAATAGCCATTTAGTTGCGAGTCAGTGCTCGTCCTGTGTCGTTTCTTTTGTTGTCCTTTTTAGTTTCCGCTGTTTTTCTTATAAATAGCTAACCATTCGCCTAATTTAACTTTTTGCAATAACTGATATTAGTGGAGTAGGCGATTAGAGGCAAGAGAACAACTCCGTATAGTAGGCGCTCGGCACAGCCGGACGCATGCAAGCGCGCCAGAGTGGGCTCCGCATACAACTCTGCACTGGGTACAGGGAAGCGACTTAACGAGAGAAGAAGGCGCGGAGCGTTGCATGAGAGCGAAAAAACAAATCTGCTATCCACGAAGGTCGAAGGAGAATTCCCAACTAACTCATTCGCAGGGTCACAGTCAAGTATGATCGTCTAGAGATTAGAACTGCGTGGCCTTGTGTGGGTAATTCATACTAATTCCCTAAATGGCTGCAACGCGAGACAACACATGCAGGGGATAGAATGTAGGAATGTGCATGGTTTTGTTTAGTGCTTTCAAACTACAAAAATAACTTTAGGGTCGCTTATATGTTTTAATAGAAGAACGGCGAAAGCCTACCCTTCATCTCTTATCACTTTCTCTATTCGATAAGCATTTTCACTCATTTGTAGTCAGTGGCGGTCATTCAAATCATTCTTTGTCATATTGGTCATTACGTAGTCATGATGAGTCTTGTCTAGTCTTTTTAAACATTACCACACATAGCTGAGAATTTTATTCATTTGAAATTAGTCGTTGGCACTTCAAGATGTCTTTTGACATGATTCTCATTTTGTAGTCATCAGCAATCATGCCATGTCATTGTAGTCATTACTGTTCATAACTAAATATTTTACTCACTTCCAACCAGTTGTGGTTATTGCAAGTCGTCGTTTGACGTACTGGTCGTATCGTAGTCATAGCAGCCATGATGAGTCATGCCTAATCATTGTACTCATGTCCAATCAGTTGCAGTCATTTCATTGGTCATTTGACATATTGCTTATTTATTAGTCATGATGAATTATGCCTAGGCATTTTAGCCAATACCGCTCATAGCTAAGCATTTTTATTTCTAGTCATTTGGGGTAATTATAATAGTTTGCCATTGATCCTTACAAGTTATTTTAGTCATTACAAATCATTATTGTTAATTATTACCTCTATCCATGTCTGTAAATTTTATTCATTGTCTATAACCATCAACTGTTTCCGTTTTAACCTGCCTCCTCAACCATTCACTATTTGCAAACGACACGTCAGTGCACCGATTCGACTCAGTGATCACGCGCACAGTTTCTGTGTGCAGATTTAAGCTCCATGAGCCTAGACGGGCTCTCACCTTAAACTCAGAATGGATTAGGAGCAGTTTGATTCAAGACCTGGTACTCGGCTTCAGTAGCCAAGCTTCTTAGGTACTGGGCTAGTGCGGCGGATGTTTTGAGCGTTTTAGGCAACTTAGAGTAAAATCTTCACCATTTGATGCTGTAGCTTCATGGTGGTAGCTATCGGGTGGCCTCAGTGATTGGGCGCGCCTCTGCAGTGGAGCTGAACGCGGAGACAAAGAGTATGCCTCCGCCATTCAGCACGGAAGATCCCAGATAACATCTCGCGTAGACCTAGAACTGTAGAGCACAAGGTCTCTAGCCACATGAAATTTGTTGAACCCCGCTATTGTTCGATAAGTAAAATTGGGCAGACATTTTCTGCATTCTGTGCACTAATAAGACACATTATTGCCCTCCGATTCTATTATATTTGTAAACTTTCCAGCAGTTAAAAACATAAATCTCCAAATAAAAGCTATGCACTACTGAGGAACGAAGAAAGATTAGAAGTAGCGTGTGGAGACGGGAAAAGATATGCTTTATGGTTTACATCATTATCATCATCTTTATCAGCCTGATTATACCCACTGCAGGGCGAAGACCTCTCCCATATTTCTCCACTTAACCCGGTTCTGTGCTGGCTGCATCCACTTGACCCCTGCGAACTTCTTAATCTCATCCGCCCACCTAACTTTCTGCCGCCCCCTGCTACGCTTTCCTTCCCTTGGAATCCAGTTTGTTACCCTCAGCGACCATCGGTTATCCTCTCTTCGCACTGCATGTCCTGCCCATGTCCATATGGTTTACAGCAGACACTCTAATCTTTCTGGCCGCATGAAGAGTGTTTTCTAGCACTGCGTTTTAAGTGCCAGCATTTTGCTCGACAATTTCAATAGATATGCTTCCCTTTAACTTTGCCCAGCCGGGGTGGTGTAGTGGTAAGACGCCCGACTACTGTGCCGGAGCACCCGGGTTCGAGCCCGACCTCGGCGGCTGCGTTTCGATGGAGGCGAAACGAAACGAAGAGGCGTCCGTGTGCTGTGCGATGTCAGCGTACGTTAAAGATCACCAGGTGGTCGAAATTACTCCGTAGACCTCCACTACGGCTCCTCTTTTTCTCTCTCTTTCCACTTTCACTCCCACCTTCCTCCCTTCCCATACCACGCGGTTGCGGTGTCCACAGAAAAACAAGTGAGATAGTTACCGGGCCTTTCCCTTCCTAAAAATAAATAAATAAATCAGCCCCTTTAACATTGGTGTAGTGAGCAAATTTTTGTATGAGAATTGCTTTGTCAGAACGTTTCTGGCGCTAGCACGTCTTTGTTGTCTTTGCTGAGGAGGCTGCTGCACACTGAAGTATTCCTAAACTCCCCCCGGAGGATCCGCCTGTCTGGAGCCGCGTTCCTGTCACGGCTGCCTGGGCCCTGGAACGAGTCATAGAACGACCAACCCCGGCACTGCGCCCGTCCAAGGCGCAGTGCTTCACATTCACGGTGCCGGAACCTGTTACGGCGGACAGCCTCATCGACACTATTGAGGAGGTTGTCGGAGTAGGAAGGCTGCAGTACCTGCAGCACCTTGGAGGTCTTCGTTTCCTGGCCGCCGTGTCCTTCATGGCGCAATTGACCAAAATGGTGGCGAGAGGTGTCCTGCATCTCGCCGGAAAAGAAGTGCCGCTGGGGCAGATGGGAGCTCCGGTGCTCTATGTGACGGTTTACCGTCTTCCCCCGTGCGTCAGCGACGAGGCTCTCGCTGCGGCGCTTTCCCCGTACTGAAAGGTCGGATCCGTCTCAGAAGTAGCGTTCCAGTCTAGGAGCCATGTCCGGAACGGGACGCGGCTGGTAAAGTTGGAAATGACGCGGTCACCCCCCAGCTTTCTGATCGTAACTTGGACCCGCGTGATGCTGGATGCCAATTTAAGCTCCATGAGCCCAGATGGGCTCTCAGCTTGAAATCAGAGGGGATTAGGAGAACTTGGATTCAAAACCTGGTACTCGGCTTCAGTAGCCTAGTTTCTTAGGTACTGAGCTAGTGCGGCGGATGTCGTGCGCGTTATAAGTGACTTCAAGTAAAATCTTCGCCATTTGATGCTGTAGCTTCCTGGTGGTAGCTCTCGGGTGGCCTCAGTGGTTGGGCGCGCATTTGCAGCGGAGCTGAACGCGGAGACCAGCAATATGCCTCCGCCATTCGGATTCGGCGGATCCCAGATAACATCTCGCGTAAACCTGGAACTGCAGAGCACAAGGTCTCTAGCCACATAAAATTTGTGGAACCCCGCTTTTGCCAGATAAATAAAATTGGGCAAACATTTTCTGCATTCCAAGTGTGCACTAACAAGACACATTATTGCCCTCCGATTCTATTTGTAAACTTCCCAGCAGTTAAAAACATGAATCTCCAAAGAAAAGTTATGCACTACTGAGGAACAAAGAACGATTAGAAGTAGGTGTGGAGACGGGAACAGATATGCTTTATTGTTTACAGCAGAAACTCTAAGGTTCCTGCCCACGTGAAGAGTGTTTTCTAGCACGCGTTGTAGGTGCCAGCGTTTTGGTCGACAATTTCAATAGCTATCTTCCCGTTTAGTAAGCTCAGTTTTACTGTTTTGTGTAGTGTTTTGGTATGTGAGTGATGTGTGTTCTTGTATCTACCCAATAAATTCGCTTTATATGGTGAGCACAGATTTTGATTCACGGACATTTATAGTGGTCTTCATCATCCTTCCACATCTCATTGAAGCGATAGCTTCAATACGCGGTGTAAAGCCAGAGTTTTCATGCACAGGAATTTGAAATTCAAAGTGCCTTGAGAGATAGTTTATGGCTTATAAACTAAGTTAAATTTTAAGCTAAAGCTTCCCTACAATAGAGCCGATCTTCGCGTAGCGCTAAATGTCACTTTCTAGTTACCTGGACCTAATTAAGCGTGACTGGCAGCAGATAGTGTCCACTAAGAAACATAATATACCATCAGTTCCCCAAAACGAAACTTAAACTGAGAAGCAGTGCCACGCCGCAGTCGTACAGTGATTAAGTTGCCCGACCACTGTGCAGAGAAGTACCCGGGTTCGGTCCCGTCTTCCGGCGGCTGCGTTTCCATGGAGGCGGAACGAAGAGGCGTCCGTGTGATATGAGATGTCAGTTCTGGTGGTGGTATTGAAAAACTTTTATTTTGAAGACCGAGAAACCAAAATATAATAGCAGCGTTGCGGGCGGCCTTCTGGCTGCCGGTCGTGGCGTCCAGGGCGTGCCTAGCCGCGACTTCCTGCGCCTACGTTATCAGCCAAAGTTGGACTTTCGGCTTGGTGCTGGACAAAGCAGCCCCCCACTGCTGCGGACTGGTAAGGTGCCAAGAGGCAGGGGGCAAATGTGCCGGGCAGGAAAATAGAATATAAGGGTAATAGGCGCGGGAGCTGTCGCATAAATGGCAGGCCGGCGATTACGTTCCGGGGTGGAGTTGTTGTTGTCATACATGGCAAACTTACTTTTGAAAAGGAATTAAATTACATTACTAATTACTTTGCTGAAAATCGAAGAAAAGTAAATTAATTACATTACAATTACAATTACTTCTACTGAGTAATTAAATTACTTTTAAATTACTTTCTATTTTCCATCCATGCAAAAACTAAGCAAAGCTAGTAAGCGGAACAACTTGTTCTCCAGACGCGAAGCACCCACATTCTTTCGTCTTCCCGCCAAATTCCGTCCAGAGAGCTATTCCTTCTCTCTCTCCTACAGTACGTGCGATTACAAAAACAAGACTACCGCAAAAAGAAACAAAAAAAAAAGACATGGTCTAACGGTCCTGAAATATGACCGGCGAACCCAGCGTCTTGCTGGCCCGAAGCTGTCTCCGCCATTTGAAGGGCCCGAGAAGCTAGGTTATTTATTGCTTCCGCAGTCCCAAGAATCGATGTCGGCACATATGTGCTCAGTGCTCAGTAATGCTCAAGCCACGGTGCCTCACGTCATGGACCCTTCTGCCTATCTCCCCCAACCCCAATATGCCTTCGCCCCGTGGTGTTGAGTGTAACCAGGCACCACTGTGCCCTAGCCGACGCAACAGGAAGTGTCACTGCGACGCGCTCCAAACTAGTTTTCAGCTGCAGCCTTCTGGCACCATCTCTCCCTTCAGCATTCCCTTGACGCCTTGTATCCTGCTGCTTGGAGAATGGTTGAGGCCTCAGACGCACTGTTCTGCTCAACTCTGTCCCCCTTTGCCGATCCGTTACGCTGGCTTTGCTTGCCGCACGCCGTTCCTGCTTTCGCGGCACTCTACTTCGTCGTCTATTGAAAGAGTAGTGACGCATTTAAGAAAAATAATTTCAGAAGGAATTAATTCCTAGGGAGCCGGTTTATAAAAACTTCCTATGCAAAATCTTCTACCCCATTCGAGCTGAAATAACGTTCACAAAGTAGCAAAAAATGGTCTACGTTATCTGATAAGTGATTCAACATCGGTACTTGCCAAGATTTTCCGGAATCGACGGAAAACGGCTCTTGGCGGCGTCAATCAGCGAGACAAGCGCGTCAACGGCCGGGATAGCGCTTTCCTCACTGCTTTACAGATGTTGCACCATGTCAAAGCAGCTTTTCGACTCTCTTCTGCGAAAATTGTGCACGCCGCAGAGAGCAATTTTCCGTCGATTCCGGAAAATCTAGGCAAGTACCGATGTGGAATCACCTATCAGATAAAGACCATATTTCGCTACTTTGTGGAAGTTATTCCAGCTCGAGTGGGGTAGTAGATTTTGCATAGATATTTTTTAAAACCCGGCTCCCAAATATTCAAGACCCTGTATATATATATATGTATATATATATATATATATATATATATATATATATATATATATATATATATATATATATATATATATATATATATATATATATATATATATATATATATATATATATATATATATATATATATATATATATATATATGGATGAAAGAAGCCAACAGTCGTCGAGGCCAAGGAAAGCGTTGAGAATGGCACTTTTATGACTTTTTTTTTTAAATGTTTGCTTAGATAATCTATATATATATATATATAAAGTACCATCCCCAACGCTTTCCTTGGTCTCGCCGACTGTTGGCTTCTTTTCTTCATGTATTATAACGAGCACCCTCATTTCCCCTTAACTGATCTGCTTGTAGCTTACGGGGGTCTCGGTTCTGGCAGTCTTGAAGCCATAGGTAGCGTAAGAGGGTTCTAGCACAGCTTTCGCCCTCGCTCTTGATCACGTTCTACGTTACGCTGGCGGTAACAAAGGACGTTCCACGTCCGCCGCTATGGCTGAGGGTGACGCTGGTGAACACTCTCAAGGTTCGTATACAGACAACACAAACACCCAAGCAAGTAGCAGGGGGGACAGCGGCCGATGTAGCTCAGTTGGAAGAGCACCGGACGCGATATTCGGAGGTCGTGGGTTCGGATCCCACCATCGGCACGTAGTTTTTTCTTCTACTTTGTGTTTAATTATCTTACCCCTGAAGAAATTTCATTACTAATTTGTTTTCCAAATTTGTTTTTGGTTATACGGCCACTGACATTGAAGAGTTAAGTCTGACATCGACAACAAGTGCACTGGTTTTCTAAGTATTGTGAGGCCACATCATATAAGACGCCCCTCGTAATCTATGCAATAATACATGGCTGTCATCTCTAGCGGTTTGGCCAGGAATAGCGTACACACTCCGGATAAGCCTTTTGCGTGGCTAACAATAATGTGTTATTCCGGCAAAAACGGCTCGAAAGCAGCTGTCTCTTTATCAGAGGACAACTTTGTTTCCTAGAGTGGTGCTACGGAAACGCTCCAAATGGTTATATATCCACTGACAGTCGGTAAATCTAACATCGAATACAAAAGGATTGGTTTTCTAAATATTTGTGAGGCAGCTGTGCCATATTGTAAGATCCTTCACGAATATAATAATAAAAATGCTATAGGTTCCCGACCCGCACCAACTAATTGATTCTGCAGTTTGCCCTGCGCATATTTAATACGAATAATGATGAATGCCACAGGAAACCAAAGGGAAGCGTTTTAACACATTCGTGAGGCAGCTGTGCTGTCTTTAGCCAATGTTCTTAGCATATGGATATGAATCACGAGCCATAGCAATGCGTTTCTAACTTTTGCTTCCTAAGTCGTGCCTTGGCTCAGAATTAGTAATTTTGACCACCTGGGGATCTTTAACCTACGTTGACATCGCACAGCACAGAGACGCCTCCTCTTTTCTCCTCCATCGAAACTAAACCGCCGCGGTCGGGATCGTTGAATATCTTTGCTCGCAGTTTAAACAAGCACAAACGAAAAAAGGAACAACCTTCTATGTCATTGTTCAATCTTTCGAGAATAAACCTATATGCAGATAGAGGAACTATCAAGAACTAATCTGAAGAAAGAAGTTGGATTCAAACAAGCTCCTTTATTTCCGCACCAGTTCTTTGCCGGATCCTTCAATCATGGCATACTTTGAGGAATGGCGTCCTAGTGTAAAGGAATAATATTCGGCTGTTTTGCTCACGGTTTTGGCTTCCACAAAGCACGCCCTTTCTGACGCAGCGCGTTTCAACCTCGCGCTCGATGCTAAAGTTAGTGTCCTCAAGACACGAGCGTGCGCTTTCGCCTTTTATGTGGCGCTTATCGCGACAATCCCGCGCCGGGTGGTGAAGAGACTCGCGTCCCTTATAGGGACTGCTGTTTCGGATGGCAGGACAGCGCTAGTCGCCCGTCACATCCTACACCTTCCGAGGAGCAGGGGAGGCCTGGCCCTTCCATGCATGCCGACAGTGGCTCGAGTACTCGCGTTAAGGCTGGTAGAGAGGCTATTAGCTGACGAGTCTTGCCCTGGTCGCTCGCTCACCAGGTACTGGATGAGCACGGCGCGTCGTGTGCTTACAGCCGAACAATGCCTCGGTCCACAAGCGGACAGACCTCTGCCTTTCTACCGCGAGGTTGCCGAGATAAAGTTGACTCTCGATGTAGACCTGTCAGATGTTAATGTAGGCAACCTACCAGCCATACGCATCAGCGAATTAGTAGCCGTTCGCAGGCTTTCAGCTGATGAGCAACGAGAGACCGCTGTACCCAAATGGCGAGTGTGGGCAGCTTCCCAGGCAGCACATTTCATCGGCCCAATAATGGGGATTGATTGGGGATTACTGGCCCACAAGTGGCCCAATGGTGCCATTGAGCTACCAATAATGTGCAGCCACGCTATACCATAATCATTATTGGCCCAGTGAACTTCACCCATATCCGTTATTGGCATTCAACCGGCTAAGAGCGGTCAATAATGCCCATTCATATTGAACAGTTTGCCATTATTGTATACACAATGAGGCAGCCTGGTCATTATTGGCCAACCAGCTGCAATTGTTTGCCGATATCTTCCACACCATGGTATAACCTGGTAAATATTGTCCGGTCAATAACAACGGCTTCTCAATATTGAATATATCTAGGCATACAGTGGTCAATAATGTCCAACCAACTTTGGCGGCTTCCTAACATTGTAATATCTTGGTTTCTAGTGGTCGATATTGTCTAATGAGCCTTGATGGCTGACCAGCATTGCACATATCATGGCATAGCTTGGCTAATATTGTCCGGCCGTTATGGTTGCTTCGTCAACATTGAATATATCTTGGCATACATTGGTCAATATTGCCCCACCAGCTTTGGTGGCATCCTAACATTGTATATATCTTGTATTATAGCGGTCAATATTGCCTAATGAGGTCTGATGGCTGGCCAGCATTGCACATATAATGGCATAAATAGGTTAATATTGTCCGGCCATTATGGTTGTCTTGTCAGCAATAATTAAATAATGGCATATATTGGTCAATAGTGACCCTCCTGTCATGGCGGCCTGCCAACAATGTATACATATGCATTATATTGTTCAATATTGTTCGATGGACTGTGATGGCTAGCCAGCATTGCACCCTAATGGCATAGGTTGGGCAATAATGTTCTGCCAATATGGATGGCTTGTCAACATTGCATATATCTTGACATAGATTGGTCAATATTGTCCCATCAGCTTTGATGGCATCCCAACATTGTATATATCATGGTTTCTAGTGGTCGATATTGTCTAACGAGCTTTGATGGCTGGCCACCTTTGCACATTTCAGGCTGCGGCGGCGCTAAAAAAACAGTAGAAGCAGCTCTGGTCGACAGAGACATTTCTAATACTTGCATCTCAATATGACAGTGTGTTGGGGCTAATTTCGTCGCAACTAAATTTTTCGCTGTCCCGGACGTCAGTTTACGTTGAACTGTAGAAGATATTCATATGCCATACGTAATTTGGGCCACCATATATATAATGTTTATTGGGATTAATGTATAGATTGTCCTAAAATTGTTTGATTGAGTTGACCAGACAAAATGAACAGAAGTGCCCATCACGAAAAATGTAGAATATATTTTTCTGAGTACATTTTTCGTGATTCGCTAATTGTTGTGGATGATCTGCGATTATACTTGACAATTTTGGTAGAGAACTCTTTTATTTACGACTTTAGGCACGATTAATTGTTATGTAAAATTCTGCATATAATATCTTCAAGACAATTCCTGCAGACTAGAGGCCCGGATGTCGATCACGCGTGGACGTAGCTAACACAGATAGCGTTCCAAACTTTAGCCAAGTGTTGAAAAAATTCTCACAGCACGTGGAATCTACACTGCAGAAATTAGCGAAGGCGAGATTAATGCTACTGCATACGGTGCATTACGTATCATTATCGTTATCAACTAAACGCAGCGTCATTACCATTGATTCGGTCATCATTGTCATTTTCACTAATTGCAGCGTCATTCTCGTCGCTATCCTCACGGTAGACAATGAGAATTACGTATGGTGCTAGTTTCGCGATCCAGGGTTTAGCGCAGTTGGTTAAAGCGTTAACTAGGCTAGGAATTCGATTCCCGGTGGAGACGATTTGTTTTTCTGATCTCGTCAAATCAGGATGATTGAAAGTGATTGACACATCAATGCACAGATCCGATGAACAGATATATCCATGCACACATCTCGAACACATCTCGCGCACAACTCTCGCGCACGGGATTTCTTTCCATGGGCCTATTTATACGCATACGAGTACAAGCATATGCGCGCGCTCGAGCACACATCTGATCTGACAAGCAAATGTTTAATAGATGCGTGTCCGCGAAAAAAATCCTGCGCAGTCAAGAAACGCAAGGTACTCAAATGCAAAGAACGCACCAGAACGTGTGTGTCGCTTGAACAAACACCAGGGGTTACGTTTGGATAGTAAACGCAGAAACGATCGAATATATCCGGTGAATCCAGATCCTATAAACGTTTGTCCATGATTGGAAACACGCACGCGTAGCATCATTATTTCCGCCTTTTTTTTACGTGATGGAAAGAAACCCAACATGTTCAAGCTAAGCAGAGGTGGGAGAGATCGATCGCGCTAGCCAATCAAACACGCACTGCATGATTCGCCATTACCCTAGCTGTTTCCGGCATTCAGCATAAGCACCGACTATATCACGCCTCAGTACTAGCTGTTCTTATAGACAGATATGTTGGGCTTATTTCAGGGCCTTCGAGTTCTAATATCTACTAAACACAAATTTGTACTGTACTCTTTTGCGCTCTGCTGCAGGCTTCAGCAACAAAGCCTGAACGACTTTGGCCATCGGTGCAGCAGCGCATAAAATATTTCAGCTCAAAGAAAAAATACAAGCAACATATATTCTACGTTATGTCTAGCTAATTCACTTGACAAGAAAACAAATCTGAACTGTCCTGGAATGGTTCGTATTCTAATGCGACGTAAATCGCACACTGCCAAGAAGTAGTGTACATGTAAAAGATAATAAAAAAAAACCAACAGCACTGCATGGGGCAAGGCAAAGGAAAAAAAATAAAAATTTAAAACAATTACCTACAGTGTAATGAATGCGCGCACATGTGTCGCCAGCATATATGGTAACAAAATTGAAATTGCATAATAACGATGTTCTTTACGGAAGTTATTTTTGTTCGAAAGCTGTAATATATGGCTCATAATGATGCATTTGACCCCAGCGTTTGACAGCGCTCTCCTAAACATTGTTCAGAAACTATTCTTCAAACATTCATTGCCTTATTATCCAACCATATAATCACTGCACCGAAGGCGTTTCTCTTCAGAGAACTAAATAATTCTATCCCATCATGTCAACCAGGCAGCTAATTGCAATTCATATATATTAAAAGTAATGCGAGTGCGTTACTTTAGCAGTTTTGAGGCATTTTTAGAGAACACCACTCTCGAAGAATTTAACACATGATTGAGAATTAGGGTTCCTTTGTGAAATATTCTGCCGCTTTTACAAGTACTGCTTCCGTGGGCTGAAAGATGATTATACCGCGCTTCTTTCTGAGGACAACCTTGTCCCAAGTTCGTAGATATAGTTTCAATGTTGACCCTTGCTTTCTTTCTATTTTTTCTTTACTGCAAATTTAGTTCTTCAGATCTTAGCTCTTCGAGTATTTTGTATTTCTTGATATGCCCACGGTTAGTTCTACGCGGATTTTTTCTTGCTCTAAATGTCCACCTGATTTGAAAAAAAAAATGAATAACATGGGAATTTTTAACCTTGAAGTGCTCGTAGTTATGGTCTTTTTCGCTTTTCTTTTCCTTAATAGGAATACAGCAAGTATACGGGCTGTTGAATCGCTCAGTTGCGCGTGATGACGTTTCAAGAGCACTCCGTCATGAACAGCGACCTGTGTGCCATCTTTAATAAAAAAAGATATGTCCATTTGTTCGAACCGAGGACGATCCGTGAAAACTGAAGATTGTTTTACGTATGTGATTATTATTTGAAACTATGAGGTAAAACGTATTTTGCATTAACAAAAAAAAATATAGCGAAATTATCATTCCACTGAAAATGTTACCGAGCCAACAGTCGAGGCGACCAATGAGTTCCGAACGCACTCCTCGTTGTTTTAGCGAATCCAAGGGTAAAACTGCGCATTCATCCTCGCACGCTTGGCGCAAAGAACATATGCTTTTCATTCTCTCGTCCTTTTGTCGCCTCTCCGCCCGAGGGCCTTGACTAAAGCAATTCTCAAACCGTTTCAACTTCCCGTCTTGTAGCCTTTTCTCCCCGTAAAGCAGTCATGGCGGAGGGGCAGCGACCTTCACTGCCCTCTCTTTCCTCCCGGCTAGGCAGGCGTTGCTCACAATGCCCCCCATTCTACTCCTCCTCACTCTTCCCTTCCTTCCCGCCAACTTTCCTGGCCGGCAGCCTTCTGGGCTCACGTGGTCCTGCGGGACCTGTTTCATTTCTCTCACCCCCTTTCGAGCTTTATGCCTACTCTTTCGACAGATCTCAAGCAAAAAAAAAAAAAGAGGGAGAGAAAACACAACCATCTTCTGCCCTCTTCGAACCGTGCCTCAAAACTCGACACAAGCCGCTGATTCAGAGGCGTCTGGTCGGCCACACAGTCCCCACCCGCTCGAGCTCCCGCAGCTTTGGACAGCAGAACCGAAAAACCAAGCCTTGTGAAAGTTCCGATTCGTCTTAATGGCCATGCCTGAAAGAGGATATTTCGATTCGTCTTAATGGCCATGCCTGAAAGAGGATATTTGTGAGTACCACCAGCATTTTAAGTTGTTTGTTCACAACTGAGCTCTCTGAGATTATTTCTTGCTTTGTCTCCTTGTAAGATCGCTACTTTTTCTTACCAGGTGTATAAAGCATCAGATCCCTGGGATGTAATTTGCGTGGCAGCATTCATTTTGGATTGTTGCAACTGAGGTCTGCAAATCTGCGCTAGCCGTATGGTAAGATACTTTTTTTTGCATTATTTGGTGCAGTATGTTGTCAGCCTTGATCATCATGTCAATAACCGATATGCTTGCGAGAACGGAAAGTCATTTATTTCGACCGCACCACGCCAGTCAGTTCTGAACTGTATTTTCAGCGCACTATTTAGTATGCATAAACTCTGGTCACAATGACAAAATTTACGGCGCAGAGGTGGCCAATTTGTATTGCAAAAGAAAAACGTGGTCCTGTAAAACATGACGCGTGTTTTGTGTGATTTTCAGGTTACAACTTCATCGCTCGTGTGTTGTGTGTCTGAAGTGGTCAGTTTCTTTTACAAACTGTATACAAAACTCAGAGTTAAGTCTAGCTTTCTGGGACATGATTTTTAGTTGCGAGCGAATATTTAATATTGTAATTTGCCGTTATGAATGCGCTATTGGAATGGTCTAAACGACGCGTAGCTTATTCACGTGTTTGATCTTTCTCTTGCGCTAATTCCGAGTAGTAGAAGTGTCATAAAATAGCCGCTTAAAATAGGTTATTTACAGTTGCTACCATAGTTCTTATACTTTACCACACGTACAAAGTTGTTCCCACAACAAACGTGATGCTAAGTTACGGATTTCTTTATTTTTTTTCAGTTCGAGTGTATCATACAAACCCCAAAGCATCTGTGTCGTACGTTGTTTTGGCTGCAGCTTTGACAACTTTTAAAACGATCTGTTTGCAGTAATGATGCGGTGCACACTAAATTTAGTAGCCGCGGTCGGAGTGCGACTGCCATTTTTTGTGTCTGTTTTTTCCTTTGTAGTTACTTTTTAGTTCTTGCGGCAATCTACTCAAAGGAAAGCTATTGATTTGACGCTTCCAGTTATGACGACGTCTTTCTTCTACAGGTGTTCGATCACAAAGGCACTACAAGTATAAGGGGGCAAGCACTGACTACCGTTTAACGAATAGATAACGGCAAATGTCATTTTGTTTTATGTTTCCAGCATCAACAACGCATCCACGTGGGAAGCCGTGCACTGTCAGATGTCGCAACCAATCTAACCAAGTTAATATGGCCGGCCTCACTGAGCATGCAGCTTATTTCAACCTGAGTAAATCAGACAAGAAAGTTGCCTGAGGGCCAACAGGTAGTGCTTTATTTTGCATTTTTACTCCACGGTCTAGCTGCACTTCCACTTTCCAAAAGTTTTCTGTCTTAATGGGATTTATGAATGTTGCTTTTATTTCCAGGTGCCATCTGCGAAAGGAAATACATTGTTATGCACGCTGCTCAAGTCCATATCTTTCAAGGCTGCATGGAGCTGCTGCCCCTACAACCGACCACAAAAGAAGCTGCGATGAACGCAGCGCCTTCCTCCAACCTGGGACCTGAGAACACCTTGCCAAGGGACGCAAAGACAGGAGGAGCACTGAAGTCTAAGAGTTCTGCCTAAATGTTTCCATGCCCTGTAACACGTGCACACCTAATAAATCACCATGCAGTGAACCTTTCAGCTGTATTATTTTCTGTGCATGGATATTCTCAGCATGCTTTATTTAAATGAAAAGCTGCATGAAAAATATCTTCACTGCATAATTAGGGTATGGCTTTGCAGGTGCCTATTAGTCATAGCACGAAAAAGCAACTAGCCGGATTGCCAATTGCTCTGGCTGGATGCCAATAATGCAAAACCACTGGGCAAGATTGGATTGGAAATATTGGGTAGCCGATAAATCTGGCTGGATGCCAGTTGTGAATATCCAGTGAATAAGCATGGATACAAGATATTGGATGGCCAGTGAGCTTGGCGGGATGGCCGTGATATAACAACCAGTGAGTGAGCTTGGGTGGAAGATATTGAGTAGCCATTGAGTGCCGTTGAATGCCAGTAAACAAGGTAGTATGCCAATACTGGTTTTGATAGGAGAGCCGATCAAATTGGTTGGCATATATCTTGGCTCTTTGTGCGCCCCAATCAGACGCCAATATTGACCAATATTGGGACCAATATATCCCAATATTGGACCATTGGCGGTCCATTGACGGCGTGCTGCTTGGGTTGTCGGCTGCCAAATGAAGTGCGAGATTTTGACTGGCTTAGGCGCTGGGGCGTCCTCCCCACGAGACAGCGCCTTGCCAGATGGGGTATTGTACCCAATGACCAGTGTGCCAACTATGGTGCTCCCGAGAGCCTTTCGCATCTTTTTTTTCGAATGTGTAGTTCCGAGAACAATTTGGCGGCTCGCATATAGGATGTTTAACATCCGCATGAGGCCCGGCGTCAGGCGGCGGCGCAATCCTTTTGAACACCTTGTGTTCAGTGTGGTTCTTTTTGTGTTGTGGCATCGCAGGTACCTCGCTAAGGTGCGCCGAACTCCAGCCCGAGCAATGTACCCAGCCTTGAAGAGGCTGCGCCTCGTCATCTGGAAGTATCTGTCTGGACAGTTAGAAACGGTCAGCGAGACGTAGTTTCTGCGCCGCTGGCACACGCGCTTCTATGTTGTACGAGGCAGCAGACTTGAGATGACAGTCGTCTTTTATTAGAACCCTCCTGGTTTACACTCTTTTCCCCTCTCTGGGGAATCATGTTATCTTTAGTTTATTATGCATATGTAACCTATAGTGTTTTGTATAGTGCTTTGTTTTGCGAGTAATGTGCGTTTTTTTTTGTATGGATGTATGTATCCAATAGATTCTCTTTATGTCTGAGTATTGTAGTGTGTGTATGCTCTATTGAGTGTTATCAAGTGTCGTGTGGTGTTTGCTTCTGAACGTCTCCCACCCCCTCCTTTTTTTTTCCTTTTTTCAGTGCGATATTGAAGTCTTGGCACTAGCATAATGTGTGCTTTCTAGCTTCTCATTAGTGGCGACCCTCCTCAAGAGCCCGAGGGTTTGCATCGCGTAACTTTCTCATTTTTTCAGGACCTCTCCTTTATGGCCGTGAGCACGGTGTAAGAAATATTTCTTACACCGTGGGCCGTGAGATTGGATGACCATCCCCAGAATCCTGATCTGATCTACTTTAGGCACCGGTTTCCCTTAAACCTGAATATGACACTCTCCGCTATTCTTGCAGCGAAGTTACTTTGGGTTGGATACTAACTCCGATTTTTGCGGGGAGCATTAATCGAGAATGATGTCGGTCGCTGCCTGCAGGCGTTCCTACGTGCTCGCATCGCTCCCCTGGTTAATCCAGAGGTTGATATCGTCCGCATACATGCTAAGATTTAGCCTCTTGATTTGGTTAAGTTTACCCAGGAGGCCTCTCATCGCCATGTTGAATAGGAAAGACGATAGCACTGAGCCCTGCGGCGTGCCTTTGCTTTCTAACTCTATCGTGGGAGATTCCATTGGATTGGAAAACATTCATTGTCAGCAATGAGCGATTTGTGGGCGCTACACTTAGATGGCCTCAAGACCGTTGCTCTCGGCGACCTTTTGAGCCTGCTCAGTAGCCCGAACTTGCGTTAACGGGTCTGAGCTGGCCAGTATAGCCTCCCACCGCTCAAAAGAAGGGACTGGTAGTAGGTCCGCTGGTGGCGGCGCTTTTTTGCAGCTCCATAATATGTGATCATATACTGCTATTCGGCTACAGTGTTTACAATTTGGATTGTATTGTGCTATGTTCATATGCGCTAATTTAGAAGGGCTGAAGAAGGCACGCGTCTGAAGCCGACGCCAGATTACTTCTTGCCTTTTGTCTAGTTCCTTGTCTGGGGGAGGATATATCCGCCTTTCTAGTTTAAAGTCATTTGTGTGGTCATGAAATGAGATTAGTGCATCTCTCGAGAAATTGGGGGAATCAACCTGGCTCACTGCTCGGCTGACATAACCTCGAGCTATACTGTTAGCCAACTCGTTTCCTTTGTTCCCCGAGTGTTCCGGCACCCATATTAATTCCACCGCTTTTTGGTTCCAGTCCTTATAGCTTAAAATTCGCTCTGTCTCTTTGGAGATCGTGCCCTTCGCAAAATTGTTTATAGCAGATTTGGAGTCGCTAATTATGGTAACCGATTTGAGGCTGACCATCGCCATGGCGATAGCCGCCTCCTCCGCTGTCCCTGAGTAGTTTGTTTTTATTGAACCTGCCAATAATGTTTTACCCGAGTCATTCACGCCCACGATAGCAAAAGAGTTGCCTCCTTTGTATTCCGCCGCGTCTACATAAACAGTGTATTTAGAGCCTTCTAACTTGGCCTCAAGGTCCTTTGCTCTTGCTTTTCTCCTGCCTTCATGAAAAGCAGGGTGCATGTTTTTTGGTAGCGGTTTAATAGTAAGTGCGTTCCTGACTTCAGTCGGCAGTTTTACTTGTGTATTTCTTTCCGGAATTCTATCTTGTAGTCCTAATTTACCCAGGATTTTCCACCCCGTGGATTTGGTGGCGAGCCTCTTTAGCTGTGTTTATGTGCCTCGCATAGTTCCATGGTGTTATTGTAGACCCCCAGTTTAAGAAGTCTTTCAGTAAGGGTGCAGTGGGGTAGCCCCAGTGCTGCTTTATATGCCTGCCTTATGATCGTTTCAATTTTGTTCTTCAATTTTGCCACCCCTAGCTTGAGGTAGGGGATGGTGTACACTAATCTGCTTATCACAAAAGCCTGAACAATTCGGCACAAATCTTTATCTTTGACCCCACGTCTTTTGTTGGCTATTCGCCTTATCAACCTGGTTGTCATGTTAATTGTTAACTTAAGTCAATTTATTATTTCTGTGTTATTTCCTTTGTCTTGTATTATCAGTCCCAAGACCCTAATTTTGTCCACTCTGGTTATCCGTGTGCCATTTAATTACACCAAAATGTCTTCAGCGTTGATATTGCGTTTTTTTGTTCCTCGGATCACCAGAAGTTCCGATTTGCTTGGTGGACATTTCAGCCCTGCCCATTCCGCATATTCTTCAACAATGTCGATGGCTTGTTGAAGATTTTCTTCTATTTCCCCATCATTGCCTGTGCATGTCCATAACGTGAAATCATCAGCATATAGCGAATGTTTCACCCCTTTCACAGTTTTGAGTAATGGTGGGAGGTGCTTTAACGCTAGGTTGAAGAAGAAAGGGGAAAGAACTGTCCTGTGGGGTGCCCTTGTCTCCTAGCTTAATTGTTCCAGACCTGATGTCTCCAAGGCTTATTTCTGCTGTTCTTTCGGTTAGAAAATTCCTGGTGTAATCATAAATCCTCTTGCCAGGGGCAACTTCCTCCAGATTATTTAATATAGCTTCGTGTTTGACATTATCAAAGGCTTTCTGTAGATCAAGGCCAAGTACAGTTTTTGTGCCCCCTTTATTGGGCGCGTCAATTATGTCTGCTTTGAGTTGAATCATTACATCCTGAGTGGACAGCTTGCTCCTGAAACCTAGCATTGTTTCGGAAAATACCTACCTTTCCTCTGCATACTCCTGAAGTCGGTTTAGTATTACATGCTCCATCAGCTTCCCTAGCCACGATGTTAGCGATATCGGCCTGAGGTTGCCTACTTCAAGTTTCTTCCCAGGCTTCTAAATTTTGAAATTTCATGCAGGTTTTTCTGCCCAATAAAACGTCTTTTATGTAGTTGTACATTCGCTAACCTACTCCGAGCACTTCGAGCCCTTCGAGGATAGCCTCGTGTATTACATTGTCGAAGGCCCTGGTGAGGGCTCTGCACAGGATCACTTTGGCGTCTTTCGATCGCGAGTCTATAATGTCATGTTTTATTCAGAGCATTACGTCATGCATGCACAAATGTCGGAAACCGACCATCTCGTGCGACCACAGGTCGTTTTGCTCCATGAAGCCCGTTAATGTCGTCTGGACTACGTGCTCCAGCAAATATCTTATACATGACGTTAAGGAAATTGGTCTTAAATTTTCCAATTGCGAGGATTTGCCCGGTTTGGTTAATAGTATTATGTTTGCTGTTTCCATTGATCTGGCAACTGGGTCGTTTCCCAAAATTTTTCAAGGAGTTCTGTTAGAAGACTAATGGAGTCATCGTCCAGATTTTTTAGCATTTTATTGGTGATCCCATCGAGGCCTGAGGCTGATTTAGTTTTCAGCCTTACAATTTCTTCCCTCACCTCTACCTCCGTGATGGGGGCGCCAAGCGCCTCGTTGTGCGTGCCCCCGTAGGCCGGGAAGGGGGAACGCTGGTTATCTGCAACGTACATTTTTACTAACTTATTCATAAACACCACGTCGTCTCCTTCGAAGGGGTGTCTCACTTTTGCCAATCTTATTCCCGATTGAGTTTTTGAATTTATTGGGTGCTGCAAATGCCGGAGCATGCCCCACGTCTTCGAGAGATCCATGCCTTCCTCCACTTCGTCGAATCTGCTGAACCAGTTATGTTCGCAAAATTTGATCGCGTAGCTTTTGCCAACCCATGGACCAGGCGAAAAGTCAGCGGAGGCTGGAAAAACGTAAGCTGCAAAAGCGGGCCTTCCAGGTTAAACCTAAAAAACATAAGAACGACAAGGAAGTCTAAATTCTTAAAAATGGGTTTGGGAGCATAAGGGGATAATTAAAAAGCTAACGCAAAATCAAAATTCGAAACAGCAGATGCAAAGCAAGGGCCTCCCACTCCCGCGAAGCCGCTGCCGCCAGCTCAGCCAGTCGCCCCGCCACTAGCGGTGCCACCGGATAAAGGCGACGAGCAAATGATGACTGAGGCATCTTGCCTACCCCTGTGAAACGCAAACTTAATGAGGCAGACCCGTTCCAAGCACTCGAAAATAGGCTTTGACGAAAAACTGAATTCATTCATGAGCCAAATGACCCAGATCCTGAACCAAATTCAAAGCCAGGTGCAGGCACTTACAGGAGAAGTGCAGAGAGGTCGAACCGAGCTCATAGCCGTCAACACGTGGCAGCAAAATGTCGAGCAAACCCTAACTCAGCTGCAAAATGGCCAGGCGCGTAAATGAAAACTAGGCACTATAATGAAAACCAAACTTGGCAATGGAACTGTCGCGGCTTCCAGCGCAAAAGAGCGCTGCTGCAGCAATACCTTCCACTCATAACTGAGACCCCTCTAGCAATCGCCCTTCAGGAGACAGGGAAAGGAGCCTAACTAATTGGATACCAGGCATTCAATAGCGATAGAAGCCAGATATCGACGGTGGCGACCTTTGTCAAGCGCAACGTAGCGGTGATAGGAAACGATTTGAATTCGAGCGATATCGAGAACGAATTTCTCGAATTACGGCAGAAAAAACGATCTCAGTCTATTCTTTCTTAACATTTATAGCTCAATCAAGCAAAAGAAAATTAGATATAAGGCCCTGTTGCGCAAAGCCATCAAGGCGGCCGGGAATAATTCCTTGCTGATCGACGGTGACGTTTTCATTTTCTGTCGACGTGTTGCGCGGTAGTCAGAGCGCTGTCATACGCTTTGAGTAGCAGAGCATCCGCTTGTTGCATTAAAGCGAAAGCATGATTCATTTATAGGAAGGGAAAGGCACGGTAACTGTCTCACTTGTGTTCTGTGGGCACCTTAACCGCGCCGTAAGGGAAGGGAGGAAGGTAGGAGTGAAAGCGGAAAGAAAGGCGAGCCGTAGTGAAGGACTACGGAGCAATTTTTACCACCTGGGGATCTTCGTGCTCTGACATCGCACAGCGCACGGACGCCTCTTCGTTTCGCCTCCATCGAAACGCAGCCACCGAGTTCGGGTTCGACCCCGGGTACTCCGGCACAGTAGTCGGGCGTCTTACCACATTAGGCCGAAAGCCTTGAATGCCTTATCGTAGTCCAAAGGAGGTCGTCATCAGAGGTGCCACGCTTTCGAGAGTGAGAGTTAAAAAATCAATAAATCTTGCTCCACCGAGAATGGAACCTCCATCCCTTGGATCCATTAGCCCAGCGCTTTACCAACAGCGCCACATCCAGGATTGTGAAACGCTTTTCATAATTCCCCTTGTCTACCGCGAGGATGATAACGGGATTTCGCAAATGACAGATACTGCGTCTTTCCTTTCCTGTAAACGAATTATACAACGCCGGTAAACTTTGATATGTTCAATCAAATGCTGGTTGTGTTCGACAAGGAGCGCACAAAGTACCGTCACGGCATGTCATGACGTTCGATCCAGGCGCCCGTGTGGCGCCTTTCATTTGTCGCTTCCTCGAACGCCGCACCACGCAGCAAACAGAAGCAGATCCTATGTCTAGGAGGGGTTAGTACAGCAGGCATCAGCGGTGTGGAAAATTGATTTAAAAAATAGAAAAGGCGCAGTATCTATGACAATTCTACGCGGACTGATTTATTTATAGGAAGGGAAACTGTCTGACTTTTCTGTGAGACAGTTTCCCTTCCTATAAATAAATCAGTCCGCGGAGATTTTTTTTAATGATTTATTTATAGGAAGGGAAAGGCGAAGTAACTGTCTCACTTGTTTTCTGTGGACACCGCAACCGCGCCGTAAGGGAAGGGAGGAAGGTGGGAATGAAAGTAGAAAGAGAGAAAGAGGAGCCGTAGTGGAGGGCTACGGAGTAATTTCGACCACCTGGGGATCTTTAACGTGCGCTGACAACGCACAGCACACGGACGCCTCTTCGTTTCGCCTCCATCGAAACGCAGCCGCCGAGGTCGGGTTCGAACCCGGGTACTCCGGCACAGTAGTCGGGCGTCTTACCACTGTACCACCCCGACGGGGCAGTCCGCGGAGAACATGTACCATGCCGTAAAGGGAGGAAGGTGGGAACGAAAGAGAAGGAGATGTGCATTAGTGGAGGGCTACGATGGCTTACGCCTCATCGCACTTTAGTGGTCCAAAGTGCCCTGTGTAATTTTTTGCGGATGCCTCTCACGCTCGCATTAAAATATATTGCATTTGGAAATAACAGCCACTTATCTAGCCCCGCCGGGGGGGTACAGTGGTAAGACGCCCGACAACTGTGCCTGAGTACCCGGATTCGAACCCGACCTCAGCGGCTGCGTTTCGATGGAGGCGAAACGAAGAGGCGTCCGTGTGCTGTGCGATGTCAGCGTTGTTGTTGTGGCTGTAAGAAGAAGGAAAAGAAAATGCCCGGGCCTGCTACTGGCTCTGTAGCTGAGCCACCTCCTCTGCCTCGTGCAGAAAGAAGAGAAAATGGACAAGAAAGAAAAAAGAAGAGAGAGAGAGAGAAAACTTTAATTGTTTAACGGAATAGCGTGGGTGGTTTCCTCAGTCCAGGATACCATTGGCCTGGGCTGTCTCCCGGGCCCTGGTGAGCAGGCTGCGCTGCTCAGAGAGACCCGTGTGGGCCAGCTCGAGCTTTATAAATATAAAGCTCGAGCGCTCGAGCTTTATATTTTTCTAATTGCTCTTTGCAGTTCCATATCATGTGAAGAAGAGGGAGAGAAAGACGCGCGCCTCAACAACAGCCGTCGTCCACCACCACCTTAGAGGCGGCGGGTGCAATGACGGCCTACAACACACGAAAAATGCCGACGATTACGTTACTTCCTAATGCGAAATTTGAGCGCAGCAAATAAGCTGTTTCACCTTTTCGATAGATTGAGGCAAAGAAATCGAGCAACACATGTATGCGCTATCACAGAATTTTTTTTTTATTTTTCACACGTATTCCTTTAACAAAGACTCCCTTCTCGGCGGCGGCGATGAGCTTCTGCTTCAGCCTCGCTTACTGCTCTGGATTCTGGCGGCGACGGCGCTGGGCCTCTGATCTGGCAGCTCGTTTAGCAGCAGCAGCAGCAGCAGCAGCAGCAGCAGCAGCAGCAGCAGCAGCAGCAGCAGCAGCAGCAGCAGCAGCAGCAGCAGCAGCAGACGGAGGACTTCCACCAGTCGTCTCGCTCATGGCTCAGAAAGAACTGGCAGATAATTTCGCAGTGGCGAACGGCAGCGGCAATTTCGGCTCGGGCGGTGCACATATACAGACCCGCCGCCACCGATCTGGCTCTCTGATTGCCACCGCACAGGGGTTGCATTGGAGGAGGAGCGAAGAAAGGAATTAAGTTCGAGCCGGCGCTTTGACAACCGGAGACTCGCAGGAAGAGGGGGGAGGGGGGCGGCGTGTACACCCAGCGGCAAACGAGGGGGGCAGAAGCGCGCGCAGCAAGCGGACAACGCGATAAAGGGAGGAGGGAAGAGATAGCAGTGACTGACTGATGCTGCTGACGCCGATAGTGAGTCAACCCCACTGCGGAGTTGGTTTCAGGGACAACGCCGCCGATGCCGACGCAAACAATATGATACCCTCGCTTCCACAGCGCCAAGAACCAGGTCTAGCCGTGGGAAGGTGGTGGCGTATTCGTCGACATGCCCGGGCCTACGTGAAATAACCGGCGCGTCGGCAACTGAAGAGCACCCTATCCGCCACACAGGAGCAGGGGGGGGGGGGGGGGGGACCCTCCCCTCCTCTTTCTGCATGGCGGCGACGGTGTTCTATGCAGTCACGTTATCTTGACTGTCTAGCGGCGTCAGCGGCATCCAGCGATATCAGTCGGTCGCTGCTGGCGCTGGGGGGATGAAAGGGGGGCGGAGCTGGTTACGAGGCCGACGACGACGCCGACGCGAAACCCAGGAACGGACGCCAAAGAGCTGCGCTCTAAAAATCAGTAGCAGGCCATTCCCCGCGGCAAGCAGCGGTGACCTACCTGTCCCAGCCCCATCAGGGAAGCGATGTTAAAGATCCCCAGTGGTCGAAATTACTCCGTAGCCCTTGACTACGGCTCCTTTTTCTCTCTTTCCATCTTCACTCCCGCCTTCCTCCCTTCCCTTACGGCGCGGTGGAAGTGCCCGCAGAAAACAAGTGAGACAGTTACCGCGCCTTTTCCTTCCTATAATTCAATCAATCAAAATTTGAACCCGACCTCGGCGGCTGCGTTTTGATGGAGGCGAAACGAAGAGGCGTCCGTGTGCTCTGCGATGTCAGCGCACGTTAAAGATCCCCAGGTGGTCGAAATTACTCCGTAGCCCTCCACTACGGCTCCTCTTTCTCTCTTTCCCTTGCCTTACGGCTCCCTTGCCTTACGGCGCGGTGGAGGTGTCCACAGAAAAGAAATGAGACAGTTACCGCGCCTTCTCCTTCCTATGAATCAATCAATCAGCCATTTATCGAGGAGCACTGTAATAATAATAATAATACTTGGTTCTCAGGAGAGAAACGAGCAGTATCTGTCACACTTGTTCTGTGGACACCTGTACCGCGTCCCAA
This sequence comes from Amblyomma maculatum, assembly GCF_055883805.1. NCBI lineage: Eukaryota > Metazoa > Arthropoda > Arachnida > Ixodida > Ixodidae > Amblyomma > Amblyomma maculatum. Next base: position 63,322,256 of record NC_139351.1, on the reverse strand, counting down.
AGAAAAGGGGGAAGGTTGGAAAGAAAGGGGAAAGAGAGAAAGAGGAGTCGTAGGGGAGGGCTATGGAATAATTTCGACATCCTGGGGATTTTTAACGTGCGCTGACATTAGAGGACTATACCGAGATCGCACAGCACGGCAACTGCACGCGCATGAGACGTGAGGAACAATGCCGGAACACAAGAAAGCAAACACGAAAACAAGCCCATTCTTCCATTTGATTTTGTAAAATCTAAGGGTTATACGAATGACAAGAATAAACCCCAACGCGGATTGAGAAAAAAAAAGAATTAATTTCACAGAAAGTCTGCGTTCAAACCATCTCCTTATTAAACGCGGCCGATTCCTTGCTAGGTCTTATAATCGTTGCGTGTTTTCAGGAGTGTCGTCCTGGCGTTTCGAAGTAGGGCAGCGTACCACAGGCGCTCGGAATCGTTGTTTATTCAAAAGTAGATCGGCCGAGTTCGCGCAGACATACCACAGGCACTCCGTACTGCTATTTCCGCTTTTTGAAAGCAGAAGGGCTTACGGTAATCAATTTACCCATCAGTTAATTCAAAAGTACATCGCCCTAGTATCTCGGAATCGTTGTTTCTGACTTAGGGTAATCAATTAACCCATCAGAGTTCGCGCAGACATACACAGGCACTCCGTACTGCTATTTCAGGCGCTCGGAATCGTTTCTGACTTAGGGTAATCAATTAACCCATCAGAGTTATTTCAAAAGTAGATCGGCCGAGTTCGCGCAGACATACCACAGGCACTCCGTACTGCTATTTCCGCTTTTTGAAAGCAGAAGGGCTTACGGTAATCAATTTACCCATCAGTTAATTCAAAAGTACATCGCCCTAGTATCTCGGAATCGTTGTTTCTGACTTAGGGTAATCAATTAACCCATCAGAGTTCGCGCAGACATACCACAGGCACTCCGTACTGCTATTTCCGCTTTTTGAAAGCAGAAGGGCTTACGGTAATCAATTTACCCATCAGTTATTTCAAAAGTACATCGCCCTAGTATTTACGCACACACTCCGTTCGTCTATTTCCGCTTTTTGAAAGCATAAGGGCTAAGGATAATCAATGAACCCATCCGACTTATTTCAAAGTCAATTAACCCATCAGAGTTATTTCAAAAGTAGATCGGCCGAGTTCGCGCAGACATACCACAGGCACTTCGTACTGCTATTTCCGCTTTTTGAAAGCAGAAGGGCTTACGGTAATCAATTTACCCATCAGTTATTTGAAAAGTACATCGCCCTAGTATTTACGCACACACTCCGTTCGTCTATTGCCGCTTTTTGAAAGCATAAGGGCTAAGGATAATCAATGAACCCATCCGACTTATTTCAAAGGTGCATCGGCTGGCTATTTGCTCTACATCAATGATATGAGCTCTCAAGAATCATTCATTCCGTTCGGTTTCTCCGCCCTTTAGACGGTGTTCCTAGTGTGAAAGCAGAAGAGCTCGGGGTAATCAATCAATAACCCGACCAGCTATGCTTTATCAGGAGTGTCGTCCTGGCGTTTAGTAGTGCTGCACACCGCAGGCACTCCGTTCAGTTATTTCCGCTTTTTGAAGATATAAGGGCTCAGAGTAATCAATGAACCCATCAGAGTTATTTCACACGTGCATCGGCTGAGTATTTGCGCAGGCACTCCGTTCCGCTATTTCCGTTTTTTGAAGGCATCAGGGCTCGGGGTAATCAATGAACTTATTAGAGGTATTTGAACAGGCCTTTCCTGCAGGTACCAGCCGACACTGCTCGAAAGTCGTCGTTGTCTTCGCCAAAAATCCCGAAAGTTTTCTTTTTTCTTCTTATGCGCATATGAGTGCATGCACCGCCTAACGTAACAATATATTTCGGCGCTAATGCTAGCGCACGCTTTCTTTCAGCTCGAATGACATCTTATTCCTCTCACTCAACATATAAATGTTGCATTGTTAACACAAGGAAAAAGGTACCAGCCGCTGCTTCAAACAATCCTGTGCCCGTTTTTTCGCATGACAACAGTCTTTGAGCGCTCACATGCTTGTACAAGTGAGTTGCATCGAACAATTTGCCCCAATTACCCAAATACATCCAGCCCATATGCATCGCAATTTATGAGCTGTCCATGCGCATGCATTGTTTGCAAAATGAGGCTAACATTGATAGAAGAATATCTGCAAGATAATCGTTCAAAAAATTTGGAGGACACTTATGCTTCGCCTTTAAGAATGAAACGCGATAGCGTTATCGCGCCCCGTTCGCACCTTCTACTCATTTGCTTGTCGGGCTTCTGAATGACACAAAGACGTAGTTCACATGATACAACAATCGTTAACTTTTCCAAAGCATGAATGTTTGGTAATTCAGTCAGTCAGTCAGTTCAGGCGTTCAATCGTGTCCGACTCTTCGTGACCCTATGGACCATGTCATGCCACGCTTTCCGGTCTCTCACTATCTTCTTAACATCACATAGCTTCATCTGCAATGCCTCGAGAATGCCATCTAACCATCGCGTTCGCTGCCTACCCCTTCTCCGGCGACCCTCAACCTTTCCCAACATCAAATCTTTCTCCAGCGACTCCTCTCTTCTCATCAGATGACCAAAGTAGCTGAGCTTTAACTTTAGAATTTGACCCTCCAATGAGCAGTCAGGGTTTATGGTCGACAATATCGACTGATTTGATCTTCTGGCAGTCCAAGGAACTCTTAAGAGTCTTCGCCAGCACCACAATTCAAACGCGTCAATTCTTCGGCGGTCAGCCTTTTTCACAGTCCAACTCTCGCATCCATACATCACAACTGGAAAGACCATAGCACGGGTTATACGGATCTTGGTTGGTAGACTAATGTCTCTGCTCTTTACTAGGCGGTCAAGGCTAACCATTGCTCTCTTTCCCAGAAGCAGGCGTCTCCTAATTTCATGGCTGCAGTCTCCTTCCGAGGTAATCTTGGCGCCCAAGAACAGAAAATCTGTCACAGCTTCCACTTCTTGTCCATTGATGCTCCAGGACTTGATAAGGCAAGACGCCATGATCTTCGTCTTTTTAATGTTCAGTTTAAGCCCAAACTTCTCACTCTCTTCTTGTACGCGCATCAGAAGTCTCTTGAGTTCCACTTCACTTTCTGCCATTAAAGTGGTATCGTCCGCATATCTAAGGTTGTTGATACGTTTTCCAGCAATCTTCACTCCAGCTGAAGACTCGTCCAGACCGGCCTTCCTCATGATGCACTCTGCATATAGGTTAAATAGGCAGGGCGACAGTATGCAGCCTTGCTTCACCCCTTTCTCAATCGGAAACCAAACAGTAAGACCATGCCCAGTTCTGACTGTGGCCTCTTGCCCTTCATAAAGGTTCCTGAGGAGACAGATGAGGTGAATTGGAACTCCCATCTCTTGGAGAGCTTGCCACAATCTGCTGTGATCTACGCAGTCAAACGCTTTCGCATAATCAATAAAGCAGAAGTAAATGGGTTTCTGGAACTCTCTTGCTTTTTCCATGATCCAGCGAAGGTTTGCAATTTGGTCTCTAGTTCCTCTGCCCTTGCGAAACCCAGCTTGCACGTCCGGAAGCTCCCGATCCACATACTGCTGCAGCCTACCTTGCAGGATTTTTAACATCACCTTGCTAGCATGCGAAATAAGCGCGATCGTGCGGTAGTTGGAACAATCTTTGGCACTGCCTTTCTTTGGAATGAGGATGTAAACTGACCTCCTCCAATCCTGTGGCCACTGCAGGGTTGTCCAAATCTTTTGACATAATGTATGCAGTGTGTTAACAGCGTCGTGGTTGAGGTTTTGAAGCAACTCAGCTGGAATACCATCAATTCCGCTAGCTTTGTTCTTAGCAAGGCTGGTTAAGGCCCATTCAACTTCACTCTTCAGGATGCCCGGCTCGAGATCAGTAATCACAACCGTCCTATGTTGGGTTTGCACATCCGGGTCCTTCTTGTACAGTTCTTCTGTGTATTCCTGCCACCTCTTCTTTATCTCTGAGGCTTCAGTGAGGTCCTTGCCTCGTTTGTCCTTTATCACTCCCAGCTTAGCACAGAAGCTTCCTTTGATATCTTTGATTGTCTTATACAGAGCTCTTGTGTTCCTTAATTGGCTGTTGTCCTCAACTGCTTGACACTGTATGCTCAGGAAGGCATTCTTATCTCTCCTTGCTATTTTCTGAAAATCCGCATTGAGAACCTTGTATCTTTCTCTTTCCCCCATACCTTTTGCCATCCTCCTTTCCTCAGCTATTTGCAAAGCCTCTTCAGATAACCAGTTTGCTTTTTTGCATTTCTTTTGCTTTGGAACTACTTTAGTAGCAACTTCTTGTATTATATCACGAACATCAGTCCACATCTCTTCGGGCTCTTTGTCTTCTAGATCTAATTCTTGAAATCGATTCCTCACTTCCACAGCATATTCTAATGGAATCTGATCCAGATCATACCTGAAAGGCCTTCTAGTTTTCTGCGCTTTCCTCAATCGAAGCTTAATTTTGGCAACAAGAAGCTGATGATCGGTGCCACAATCGGCCCCAGGCCTTGTTTTTACTGCTTGTATAGCGCTTCTCCATCTCTGACGGCAAAGAATATAATCGATCTGATTCCTGTACAGACCGTCCGGTGAAATCCATGTGTACAGGCGCCTCTTGTGCTGTTGAAAATGAGTATTCGCTATGGTCAGGTTGTTTTCTTGACAGAACTCTACTAGCCTCTGCCCAGCTTCATTTGGCTCACCAAGACCGAATTTTCCTGTAATTCCGGATATTTCTTCACTCCCGACCTTAGCATTCCAGTCTCCTATGAGAAAAACGACGTCTGATGATGGGGTGCCGTCTAAAAGGCATTGTAGGTCCGCATAAAATCTCTCAACGTCAGCTTCTTTAGCAGCAGTGGTCGGTGCATAGACTTGGATAACTGTTATGTTGAAAGGGTGACCTTGGATCTGAAGTGAAATCATTCGGTCGTTTTGGGGGTTGTACCCTAGCACTGCTTTGTCCATTCTTCTGTTTACTATGAGGGCGACCCCATTCCTTCTCTTGGATTCGTGCCCACTATAAAAGACATAATGGTCGCCGGAGTTAAATTCTCCCATTCCGGTCCACTTGAGCTCGCTAATACCCAAGATATCAATGTTCAATATGTCCATTTCTCGCTTGACGATATCCAGTTTACCTTGCGTCATAGATCTTACATTCCATGTTGCTATGTGATATATCTCCTTGCAACATCGGACTTTCCGGTCGCTTCCCGACACATCCACAACTGAGCGTCCTTTTGGCTTTAGCCCAGCCGCTTCATTCGTCCTGGAGCTACTAGGAATCGCCCTTTGTTCATCCCCAGTAACACGTGGGACGCCTTCCAACCTGGGGGGCTCATCTTCCGGCGCCATATCGATAATGGTATTGTGACTGGCCATAGGGTTTTCTTGGCAGGAAATACTGGAGTGGGTTGCCATTACCTTGTCCAGTGAATCACATTTTGTCAGAACTCTCTGCCGTGACCTGTCTATCTTGGGTGGCCCTACACAGCAGAGCTCACGACTTCATCGAGTTTCGCAAGCCCCTCCGCCACGACAAGGCAGTGATCCATGAAGGGGGTTTGGTAATTACTTGTTCCGAAAAGTGAATCTGGGACGTAGAAGCGCTGCCAGCCACCTTGCCGAAACGCGCGGGCCTCAAGTTGCAGTCGTAGTTTTTTTTCCGTTTTTTTTTTTCGTCGGCAACATCTTTGCCGATCCGAGCCGGCGCGATGAAGATCTCGGAGGCCATTACCTGTGTATCTTATGCCGTGAGCCACACGCATGATGGCGCTACGTGCACGCCAAGCGAGGAGGAAGTACAGCGGAAAAGCAATTTACCACTCGCTTAACTGCGTGTTCTGTAATTTTGCAATTCACATGCTTATAATTATTATTTAAAGGACAAGTCTGAGACAAAACCGCAATCAATAGACGCACCTTTGTCCATTTCAAGCCATCCAGCTGGCATGGTGGAGTGATGGAGTGGTTATCTTGCTCGTCTCGCACCCCGGAGGCCCACGTTCTATTCCTCAGGTCGGCGAATTTTCCTACTCGTTTTTCTTTTTATTAATGCTTCTGAGATTTTTCGCTCACCGCCAACGTCGGACGACGCGGGACGGCGGCCGCCGCCGACGACGACACCGACTTTTCTGCGACACGGGGCCCTTAACGCTTCGGCGTTAATAAATGCAAAGCTGCTTGTAGCTTTACTTGCTTATTTAACGGGTACTTTATTCTTACGTGCACGCGAACTGAATATTTGGTTTGTTTACGGGGGTTTTATTCCAAAGCAACTCCAGCCATGACAGAGAGCGAAGTAGAGCGCTCCGAAAATTTCGATAGTCTGGGTTTTTTTACCGCGCATTGCCATCGCCAGTGCATGTGCGCCTTGCTTTTCCCCTTCATCGAAATGCGGCCAGGGTTAGATCCCGTATTCCTAGGTGCAGAAGTCGAGCGCCCAGTACTGCCCTGATTGGACTGGGACAGGTAGGTCACCGCCGCTTGCGGCGGTTGGTAGCCTTCCTCACAATTTTAGAGCGCAGCTCTTTGGCGCTCGTTCCTGGGTTTCGCGTCGGCGTCGGCCTCGTAACCAGCGCCTCCCCACTTTCCTCCCCCCAGTTCGAGCCGGCGCTTGGCAACCGAAGCCTCGCAGGAAGCGCGGAGCAGCCGGAGAACACAAGGAATGGAAGGGTGTTTGGGGGGGGGGGGGGGGGGAGCGGTCGCCGGAGGAAGCGCTAGCAGCGACTGTCTGATGCCGCTGCCGCCGCTAGCGAGTGAAGACAACGTGACCGCGTAGATGATGATAATAATTGGTTCACAGGAAGGGAAAGGCGCAGTATCTGTCACACAAGTTTGTGGACACCTGAACCGCGCCGTAAGGGAAGGGAGGAAGGTGGGAGTTAAAGTGTAAAGAGAGAAAGAGGAGCCGTAGTGGAGGGCTACGGAGTAATTTCGACCACTTGGGGATCTTTAACGTGCGCTGACATCGCAGAGCACACGGACGCCTCTTCGTTTCGCCTCCATCGAAACGCAGCCGCCGAGGTCGGGTTCGAGCCCCGGTATTCCGGACAGTAGTCGGGCGTCTTACCACTGTACCACCCCGGCGGGGCATGACCGCGTAGAAAAACTGATTTATTTTTTATAGGAAGGGAAAGGCGCGGTAACTGTCTCACTTGTTTTCTGTGGACACCGCAACCAAGCCGTAAGGGAAGGGAGGAAGGCGAGAGTGAAAGTGGAAAGAGAGAAAGAGGAGTCGCAGTGGAGGGCTACGGAGTAATTTCGACCACCTGGGGATCTTTAACGTGCGCTGACATCGCACAGCACACGGACGCCTCTTCGTATCCCGTTCCTGTCGCTCGTAACGCGTCCCAGGGCTGTGACAACCTCGCGAGGCACTTGTATAGATCTCGTCTTTGAGAATCAAGCATTGGTGTACCAAGTCGAACATATATCAGTCTATTTCTCCGACCACAAAGCTTCCTTCATGACTGTCAAGAACTGTTAGTGGAGTCTTTGTTAAGGGAACAGGGTAGGTCCTATTCTTGCCATGCATTTTAGGCTATGTTCGTGACCCTTTTTCTCATGATCTGCTGGGGTTAGAACATTAACAATGGTGGCATTGTAATGAGTAATGTTAGGTAGTGTTACTGAACTAGGATAATTTCTTTTTTAAGGTTAGGTTTTTTGTTATCGTTTTTTTACTGGACCCACCAAATTTTAGAGCCATAATCTGCATTAAATAGCCTGTAAATAAAAATCGCCTGCAATAATATTTATAATCCTAGTTCAGTAGACTATCTGTAATGTTTGCTCAATGTCTGGAAAATTTTATCTCCCTAGCGCCTGTAGTTTCTTAAAAAAAGGGTCAAATGCAGGAAAATTTGGTGTTTTGAGATAATTGGCTTTGAAGTGGAAGAAAGAGCTTTATTGCAATATAGGACTATAGAAACAAATTCTCACGCATTTTTTTCAATAGCCACCAGCCTGGTAGTCCCCTCCATCATCAACACTTCTTTTCTGCGCTAGCTGCCTTGTTTTCCGGGCCTCCTTAGTGACCAGTCGTGTAACCCTTTCTGCAAAGTACAGTCGCCGCCGGTCAGCTTCGCGCGACCATTGGACTGTAAACCGTCCTGGAGAAACTCTGAATTACCTCAGAATCTCGGCTCGAGCAATGCTGCCACCATTGAAAGTTAGCACAGCATCCATTGTCGCTATTTTCAGCGCCTTGAGACCATGAAAGAGATTTTTCGGAGCACGCGCTCCCATACAACGTTGTTGAACGCCTCATTCGCGTTCTGTGTTTTTCCATGGAGACATTTCCGGAGAAGCTCAGGCTTTGATAGTTGCTGAAACACCGGCTTCACTGCTTCAAGGACCGCTGCAGACGCGCAGACGCAGACGCGCACGTGGTGCAGACGCAGATGTGGTGGCCGCGGCGCCCACTCCTGGGTTGTGTTGCGGAGAATTGGCGTCATTGGAGATCGACTTATGCCGGTTTCCGTAGAAGAGACGTTATTTAAAGCACTTCTTTGGCTTTGTCATTGCATTACCGCTAAATAACCAGCACAAAGGTATAAACAAACTCGTATGTCCGCGAAAACACGCCGAAACACGAGCAAAATGCCGCGCGTTGCGAGTAATCCAGCTGCGTCATAGGATTCGTTTGGCTAAGTGAAGTATGCTAGCTAGGTTTTCACTGTTGCCAGATGAGTGACTGCCATTCCGCTAAAAGTGACAAAAAATAGGCGTTAAAAAATTTTTTTTTTTAGCTTAGGAAAGGCACAGATCCCGAGCATGTGTGAAAGGGGGTGTGGCTGGATGCTGCCTAGGTTTCGAAAAATGTTGATTTTGAGGTAAATATTTCGCATGCGCACAAATGAAAGACTGGGCTATGTTAAGGAAAGATTAGAGATTTTAAATTACACAAAAACGAAAATTCGATTTTTTTCGGAAATTTTGCCTACCCTGTTCCCAGGAATACGTGTGAAAAATAAAAAAAAAACCTGTGATAGCGCATACATGTGTTGCTCGATTTCTTTGCCTCAATCTATCGAAAAGGTGAAACAGCTTATTTTCTGCGCTCAAATTTCGCATTAGGAAGTGACGTAATCGTCGGTAATTTTTTATCTGTTGCAGGCCGTCATTGCACCCGCCACCATTTCAGTGGTGGACGACGGCTGTTGTTGCGGCGCGCGTCTTTCTCTCCCTCTTCCTTTTCTTTCTTCTCTATTAACGCGGTAGCGTTAAGGAGCTCGTGTCGCAGAAAAGCCGGTGTCGTCGGCGGCGTTGGCCGTGAGCGATAAATCCCGGCATGCACTCTGGCATGAACTTCATAAATAAAAAGCAACTTCCAAGATGGGCTGGGTAGGATTCGAACCAGGGTCTCCGGAGTGTGAGACGGAGGCGCTACCACTCAGCCACGAGTTCGATGCTTGAAAGCGATACAAAAGCGCTTCTAGTGAATGCGGTGTTGCCTTAGAAAGTGCCGTAGCACGTTGTACTGCAGTGTATAGTCAAAAATGACTTAAACTACGATGAGTGAAAATGCCAGTTTGGTGTCTGTGTATGTGTGTGCTGACTGACCGACATACTCAGTGCGTGTGAACGCTAAAGGAACACGGGAGCAAGAAACATTGTAGTGTGCACAACACAGTGCGATAATGTAGATTGTGAGAAGCACTTGTTCGAACAAATAGTTAGAAAAAAGTTGTACAGAGCACTTAGAAGTGTTGAGTATGAATAACGCTATCGCGTTCCACTCTTGAAGGCGAAGCTTAAGCGTCCTCCAAATTTTATTTTCTCTTCTGTCTCCGTAGCCCTCCACTACGGGGACAGAAGAGAAAATAGAGAAGAAAGAAAAGGCTTTCCCTTCCTATAAATAAATCAGGTAAATCTCTTCTGTCTGCACGAGGAAACGAAGTGGCGTCCGTGTGCTGTGCGATGTCAGCGCACGTTAAAGATCCCCAGGTGGTCGAAATTGCTCCGTAGCCCTTCACTACGGCTCCTCTTTCTTTTTCCACTTTCACTCGCACCTTCATCCCTTCCCTTACGGCGCAGTTGAGGTGTCCACAGAACAGGAGTTAGACAGTTACCGCGCCTTTCCCTTCCTATAAATCAATCAATCAGGCAGCGGAGGTGGCTCAGCTACAAAGCCAGTAGCAGGCCCGTGCATTTTTTTTTCCTTCTTCCTACAGCCACAACAACAACAACTAATTTCTGCTAATATTAGCTCGAGGTAAAGAGTCTGCACAAAACTTTTAGATCATTCAGAAATCTTCTAGTTGCGCTGTTTGCGTCAAGGTACGATTTGCATAGATTTCTTTTATGCGATGCATATTAACGTAGGTTTCGGGCCTTCGCGCGACGCCCGGCGGTGGCCACCATTGACCCTGAAGTGGGGTCACGTGATATGACGTCACGTGATGACGTCACACCGGCTGCAGATGGTGCCTCATATCGCGCCGTCAGTCGCCTCCCGGCGGTGGCCACCATTGACCTTGAAGTGAGATCGCATGATTTGACATCACGTGATGACGTCACATCGGCTGCAGATGGGGCCTCATATCGCGCCGTCGGACGTCGCCCGGCGGAGGCCTCCACGCTTTGGTTCGCGCCGTCGCGCGCGACGCGGCGGCGGCGCCACCATCGCTGCATCACGTGATATGTGACGTCACGCCAGGGATGAAGCGGCGCGCGCCCGCCGTCGCGTCAGTCTGTGCCCGCAACCGCGCCAGCGTCTTTTCGCCGGGCGTGTATGCGTAAGTGACGTGCAAACCGAGTCATGCATTTACGGACCAGAAGAGTGTGTTTGTCGGGCTGCAAAGAATAAAGTACGACGATTAACCTAAAACCACGTCTCCGTTACTTAGCCCCATCCACACTGAGGCAGCTGCTTAACATGCTTCGCATCCACTGGGCTTAACCTTGATAAGCCTCCAATTTTATTAGCCTTAAAAGGAATCTGTCATGTGACTAGCGGCACAACCCAAATCCCTCGCCCACTATGAGCGCAAAGCTATTTCGGTAAGCGCGTTCCATAAGAAGGCAAATTTTGTTCCTGGTGAGCGTCTCCAGACGCTACATTGACGCCGGTCTAAAGTGTGAGCTTGTTTAGATCGCCAGTTGCTTAAGGCCGATAAGCGCACTAATTTGCGTGAACCGTAGCGTGCTGTAATATTTCAATCAGCTATTGTTCAAAAAAATCTACATATTTGTAATGAAACCCTGCTACTCAAGTCTAATTAAAAATTGATTATTTTTACTTATTAATAATGTTTGAAGATAGCAAGGAACCGCAGACTAGGTTTTGTGATTCTCAACAGCCTTCGGCTGGTTCCGCGACTACGGCCGCAGAGGAGGTCAACTCATTGACATTGGCAGAAATTGCCATCTCTATAAGATAAATAGCCACTATAGTTAGTGACTCCTCAATAAGAGCAATCTCCAAATATAACAAGGGCTCCATGACAATCGGACAGCTATAAGCCTGAAAAGTTGGTCTAGAGTTTATTCAAGTGACGTCATTGTATCTTTACTGCCAACCATGGCACCCACAATAATATTAATTAGTTCACCGGAAGGGGAAGGCGCAGTATCTGTCAAACTTGTTTCTGTGGATACCTGAACCGTGCCGTAAGGGAAGGGAGGAGGTTGGGAGTGAAAGTGGATAGAGAGAAAGAGTAGCAGCATCAGAGATGGAGAAATAAAAAATCATAGGGTCTCTTATGTTGAATTCCAATGGCAGATCGCGAGCGCTCGGCCGGTGGTGGTGGTGAATACATTTATTATATGTACAGAGCGGTATATACACTAGGTCGGATGCCTCATTGGCGTTTAACGCAGCCCGGGCGCGCTGCGTTAAGACCTTTTGGGCCTCTAGGGTGCAGCAGCCTGACAGGGTCGCCACCCAGTTTTCTCGGGTGGGGTTAGGGATTGGGGGCAAAGATGGGTTTTTCTGGCAGGCCCACACCATGTGGTAGGTGTGAGACACCTCCCCACAGTGCGAGCACAGCCCGCCAAATAGTGATCAAAACGCTTTAGAGTAGCCGGTGTTACATTTCGCCACCGACAAGTGGGGCAGCTTACGCGGCCACCGCATAGCAACAGGCAGAACCGCGAGCGGATCGGCCATTTCGGCGCCGTTTATCGGCCGCCCAACGCTTCCTCCCGCGGGCAAGTCTCGACGTGATCCTGCCACGCGCCAAATGTGTGTGCGTGCGTGTGTGTGCAAACGCCGGCCAAGCCTGGAGCTCGAGGGAGAGTGAATCGCCCTCGCCCGTCTGCAGGAGGAGGAGGAGATGCGGTCAGACCACCTGCCATTGAGTCATCCCGTCTTGCCCGGACTAGTCGGGCTCTCCCTTCCCTGTAAGAATTCCCCCTTTCCCTGTGAACTGGCAAGCCTATAAAAAGCAGCGGCCGACTCCGCTCAGCTCTCTGCCCTGATGGGGCTGGTGCAGGTGGGTCACCGCTGCTTGCGGCGGGGGCTGGCCTGGCACCGAATTTTTATCTGTTGTAGGCCGTCATTGCACACGCCACCGCTGGTGGTAGAGGACGGCTGTTGTTGCGGCGCGCGCCTTTCTTTCCCTCTTGCTTTTCTTTCTTCTCTATATCCTCTTCTATCTGCACGAGGCAGCGGAGGTGGATCAGCTACAGAGCCAGTAGCAGGCCCGTGCATTTTCTTTTCATTCTTCCTACAGCCACAACAACAACAACAACAACGCTGAGATAGAGACTGCTTTGACGCGCCGTTGACACAACGCTAGACACCAGCTGTGTGAGAGTGTCTGTATTATCGCCGGGTCAGCTTCTCTGCCCGTTTCTTCATGATGTTGTAGTAAAGGTTCTTTCATTAGAAGACGCCTCGTCTTTGCTGGGACCGTTGTTGCCGTCCGCCGAGCCACGGAGCCGCGAGCCGCATGTATAACTGGTGGAGCGGTACGATACATGGCGCGCGACCCGTACGTAATACCGAGTACAACATTGTATTGGTGAGCAGGCGCTGGAGCGCACCCGCTCGTTATCCTTCCCTGGCCTTTTGCACGGGGTGGGAAGAGTTTGATGCGTCGATCTGTAATGTCCACGCACCAAACTCTTCCTCCAAACACGGCCGGGGCACCAACGGGGCCTTGTTCCAATACTACTACAGTGTTCTCACCACCTATAATAGACTAGGTGGTGTTGCGTAGGGCCAGGAATAGCAACACTTCACCCTATACTATTCTGTTGTCTATCGGGTGCACGGAAACCTTGAACCGTAAAAGACAGCAACCGAAAGGCATGTGAAAAAGTGAAATAACTACTAGGCACTTTAGCGTCGAAAGTTTTATTGAAAGGCGAAAGCCTGAGAACTCTCATCTTGTCTACGTTCCTGGCATCTGCAATCACGCACTTGAACGAGCGCGAAGGAACGCCACGCGATAGCTGCCGCAAAAGTGGGACACTGACCACGTCAGTATGAGCTATTAATGGCTTTCGCCTTAATAATTGATTCACAGAAAAGGAAAGGCGCAGTATCCGTCAAACGTTTTCCTGTGGACACCTGAACCACGCAATACGGGAAGAGAGAAAAGTAGGGGTAAAAGCCGAAAGAAATGGGTGCCGTAGTGGAGGGCTACGGAGTATATTCGACCACCTGGGGATCTTTTACGTCCGCTGACATCGCACAGAACACGGACGCCACGTTATTTCGCCTCCATAGAAATCCAGCCGCCGGCGGTCGAGAAAGAACTCGGGAACAATACCAGGAACAAAAACGCAAATAATAAAAACATTTTGAGGACGCTTAAGCTTCGCCTTCAAGAGTGGAACGCGATAGCGTTATTGCACCTCGTTCGCACCGCCCAGCGCTACCGGCACTGGTAGATGGCGCCGCTTCCATCACACGCGTCTCAAGAGCGATACAGCAAGACCCTGCAATAAACCACCCGTCGACCTGCCAAGGAGTGTAAGACAATGCGCTACGGCGCAGCAATCACTGATGAGGCGCCCCGCGTCGGACTTTGCACTCACGAATCACGCGGTGAGCGCCGAGCAACGCAGCGTTCGCAACGAAACGTGCGCCTGAGCAAGCGGAACGAACCAAAAAACTCGTGTCTCGGAGGGAGAAAGCCGGGCAGCGACGCGCCATGAAGGCGGACGCGATCATGGGGCTGACGCCTTGATGGGATCGTCCTCCATCTCGCTTGGCAGCACTAAGCAGAAGCATGATTCCTCGGAAGCAGCTCGGCACACATCGCAGGGGACGCTTTCCCAGCAGAAGCGCTACGGCGCAGCGACACGTCACAGGCGTCCGGCATCAGACGCTGCGCCTAGCAATCGCGCTGTGAGCGGAAAGAGGAGCCGCGTCGCCTAAACACCACTGTTGTGACGCACGCTGGATGTTGGAAGGGAAGAGAGCGAGAAAACTTATTAAACGCAAGGGTATTGGGGCATCCTCGCACCGGTACCCGCGCAGCCCAAAGGGGAGAAGCGGGTGAGCGAAGATAGTGATCTAAAGAAAGGAAAGACGCTTGATTCTACAACCCGTGAGGGTGCACGGCGAAACGTCAGGGGCGAGTTGCGCGCCACGTGTCGGGGCAGCGCCGCACATTGCGAGGAGGGATTCTTCTGTGTTTGCCGCAAGATGGCTCTGCATGTGCGCAGAGCGCAGAAGAAATGTAGCGGAAACGTACTTCGCTACTCGTGTAACTGCGACTTCTGTAACATGCTCATAATTACCGATATACACCACAGTATAACGTTCTACGGCACGTTTCTAAGGCAACACCGCATTCACTAGAAGCGCTTTTGTACCGCTTTTAAGCATCGAACTCGTGGCTGAGTGGCATCGTCTCCGTCTCACACTCCGGAGACCCTGGTTCGATTCCCACCCAGCCCATCTTGGAAGTTGCTTTTTATTTATGAAGTGCATGCCGGCATTTATCGCTCACGGCCAACGCCGCAGACAACACCGGCTATTCTGCGACACGAGCTCCTAAACACTACCGCGTTAAAACAGGTGTAACCCCGCCGGGGTGGTACAGTGGTAAGACGCCCGACTACTGTCCGGAATACCTGGGTTTGAATCCGACCTCGGAGGCTGCGTTTCGATGGAAGCGAAACGAAGAGGCGTCCGTGTGCTGTGCGATGTCAGCGCAAACATCTCCAGGTGGTCGAAATTACTCGGCAGGCTCCTCTTTCTCTCTTTCCTCTTTAACTCCCGCCTTCCTCCCTTCCCTTACGGCGCGGTTCAGGTATCCACAGACATGTGTGTGGCAGATACTGCGCCTTTCCCTTCCTGTGAACCAATTATTTATTATTAAACAGGTGTACAAAGCAACCGCTGAGCTATTCACAGTAATATTCTGCGGGAACAGTCTGCTGGTGCGTCACACGCGGCCATAGGAGTGGCGCTTGGAGAGGGAAAGCGACACGGATCATCCCAACGTTACTAGATCCTAGTAACGTTGGATCATCCATCATTCTGGCTTGCAGCCCCGCGATGCCGAGACAAGGACGCCAACTAATGCAAATGGCCTATTTGCGAAGACCCCTGCTACACATTTTCACAAACAGACCAACAGGAATCGCAGCAGGGCACTGTCCTTGATAGTGCAGACTCGATGAGGAGATAACGGCGCCCAGCGCTGTAATCGCGTCTCCGAGGCTACTGATAGGGAGGAATTAAGATTTGTGTCCACAAAGGCCCTGAACCTTGCCAGGGTACTCCGTGATGTCTATTCGTTGGTTTGCGGGACGTCCATGTAGATGTCCGCCATTTTAGGCATCCCTTCATGCCCCGAAGGAGACGCTGTCGTTGCTTTGCCATCAGAAGAGCAAATCCGGCGCTTTGCGCCTTTTACTTGCGCTATCTGAACCGCCTTCCGCACAAATACTAGCATTGGCTTCGTGTTGCGTTCGCGCTGAGGAGCCAGGACAACCGTGATTTGTCTTGACGGTTTGCATGAGGTTTTACCGGCGTGTGCAGCAAAGCGGCGGATGATTGTGTAGCGGCTGGCGCTGTGTCAACTCAGAATGTTGTTGCTACCCTAACGTTGGTACGCCGATGAGGACTCATCTAGACAAAGATGGTCTGAAAAGGGGCCTGTAGCAGATACCCGTTCAGATTTCTTGTTTAGAGCTATCAAAAGATCGATCTCTGCCCCTTTGCGCTTTTGGAAGGGGGGGGGGGGGGGGCTAAGCTCATGCATTCTGATTCCTCTGATTTGGTATCGGGTGAAGGTAGGTGGATGGTTTTTACTCCTTCATTTGGGTTGTACTGAGTTACCAGTGGATTTTTTTACCGCGGGTTTTTCGATGATTTTAAATTTGAGGTCCTCAATCTCGCGATTCATTTTCCTGATCATGTCCCTGAGTTCTTCATTCTCCCCTCTAAGTTTTTCATTTTTTCGCTTACCTTTTTGTTTCTGACGTTTTCGGTTGCCCCATGGGTTCTTGGGTTCCCCGGCTGGTATGTCAGCTCCTCGTCCCTGGGACCGGGTCCCCGTTTCTCTACGTCTCCGTCTGCGGAGTTCACGTCCGCGGGGTTCCCGTACCGAGGGGGGGAAGGGGGCTTCCTTGCCGTCTTGAGGTTATTGTTGTGTCTGTTGCTCTAGTTTCTTCTCTCACATCTTTTTGGAGAGGTATGGCATTCTTTAAAATTCATGGTATTTGTGGTCGCCCAGGACGTCGTCCTTGCCGCGAAGTTGGCACTTTGGTTCATATTTGTGGTCGTTTCCTAGATTTTCTAAGCCAAAGCTGCGACATTTTACGTTAGTTGGGTCTGAACAGACATCTCTATGTCCTAGTCTTCCGCACGTTTTGCACACTTCGTATTTTTTCTTGTTTAGGTAGCACCTCATGTTGATGCCTTGAAAGCTGAGCCATTTCGACACATAGCAATCTTGAAATAGGATCAGGATGGTCTTGGATTCCAACCCGAGCCTTCTTATTCCTGAGCCTTGCGGGTTGGGTACACTCCACACCACGATTTGTTTAAGTTCTTCAGTTGAGTATTCGAGCAGTACGTCGTGGAAGACTCCCTTGCCTCCGTCTACCGGCATGGCGATGTAGGTTTTAGCTTCCGACTCGTCAATTGCAGAAGGCGCCTCCTCTTCGCTGCTTTTGAAGGAGCGGTCATCTTAGGATGTGGCCTACCCAGTGGCTACGTAGGAATCATCCTACTGATACAATATCCACACAGAGGTATTTGGCTTTATTTGTATTCGATGGAAGGGAAAGCGGTGCTGTAGGCCAGGTCCTTGTCTTCTGTGGGAGGAACACTAGCGTTGAAGTTAGGACGTCCTCTGTTCTCGATTGGAGGGACTGACATGTGAAGTGTATGCCGCGTCTACCTCATTGGGAGGGACCAGGATAGAATTGGGCACACTAACAGGCTCACTGGAGGCTGTCACAACACCGTCTACAGCTTTGCTGACACCCGAAGCTGCTGCTGCGGCGGCAGAAAGGTAGGCAAGGGGCGGCAAGCAGTCTGAGGTCACATGCTGACCACCACAGGGTCTGCCTGCTACACTGCATGCCTCAGCATCGTACTCGAAGGTGGAACACTGACCGCACTTTCCCGTAATGCCCACTGCTCCAAGCGACTTCCCTGACCACAGTATGATGAGAACATCTTCATATCATAGCATTCGAACGTGACGTGGAGGCCCACAAAAGTTGGATGGCACACGCTGCATCTCCTGCTTCACCAGGCGACAGCAAATAGTTACATTGTTCTGGTCCATAAAGACATGCTTTGTCACTGGCCGGACCTTCCCGTAGGGGCTGACCCGCAGCCAGGATATTAACCCGCTGAAGGAGGCAACAGAAAATCATAACATGAACCACAGATGCAGCCATCTGCATCAGTGATACTTTTTTGCCTGCGATCAACATGCTGCCCGCCGTAGTCACGTTGTTACCTTCATTTATAGAGCTCGCTGAAGTAATAAATCGAGTTCTGCAAAGTGCTGCATGTAATGCAGCCCTTCGGCATCAACGGCCCTCTCAAGGCATCTCAGGGTCGTCTGTCAGAGCGGGCTCCGGCAAAATAAAGGTGAAAAATTAGACCTTTGTAGGCCGCGCTACAGGTGGAGTATATTCATATTCAGGACCTTGGACGCCATTGCAAGGTGGCCTGGCGCTAGTATAGTATCACAGGCACTTTCGAAGACGCTTCGTGCAGAACTTCGCAAAATTCGTGAGTCCCTTCCACAAGTAGAGGAGCCCAGGAAACCAGACAGCAGGCCTTGTACCAGGGCGCTTAGGTACAGTGCACTTGAGAACACTTGAGCTACTGTGGGTAGATGAGTAGGTGTGCCGATGGGCAAAGCATGAAAGCATAGTTCTTTACTCCTGCGCTTCATGACGAAAGGACTGGTGCTGCTGTTCTCCGCCTGGTGCTCGACGGCGAATCGTCTGCTACTAGTCGATATTACACCGCGCGTATTACTAACATCAATTTTGTTTAATAACAAATTTTGTTGCACGCCCAGCCAGACGAAATATTATTTGAAACTTATGCTTTTGTGGTCTTGCATTCAAACAATACATATACGTCAGTTACCTTTTTTGCCGTCTGTTTGCCCTCTTGCATAGTTTGTTTGAAAGCGCCGCAGCAAAGCAGGCGCTGCACTTTCTCTGAAGATTGATCACACTGAAGACATAAAAAGATGCACCATTCTGCTAATCTGGCTACCAGTCAACGGGGAAGCGACTGAAAGTTTGTGTTTGCTTGGCAGCGAAGTCCGGAATTGTTATAAAGCTGGGAGCTCGCTGTTCATAGTGTCGCCAAATGACTGCTGCCGCAATCCGCTGGGAGCGAGAGCCATTTTTGCGAACAGTTTACCGAACGCGACTACAAATGTGTCCTAAGGGTACGTGTTTTTGTACACTTTAATGGCAAGCGACTTGACGATTGACTCAAGATTCCGTGCCCTCTGTTCCGCCGCCATTCATGCTTACCTGTGAATAAAGGTGCCCGCTAAACGAGAGATAATGAACTCAACAGACTGCATTCGATGTAATTAAGGCCGCCAGAAAGAACAACCGCGCGACCTGCATGCCCAATGCCGGACGAGGTAGTGGCTTCAATCTCAAGTGAACGTGTATGGTATGAGGTGTCCCGCACGTACGTACCTACGTCCATTTGACGGCGTCGGCCTTCGGTTGTCCTACAAGTGACACACGATTCAATTCACGCTGTCTGTGCGTTTTCGAATACAGAAAAAAATGGACAGCTTATTGTTTTTGTAAAACTAATACTCGTGGCGCACTGATTGCGTCAGAAATCCAGACACCGTGTCTGTGCAAAGACTGGCTCAATAAGACACCGCAAGAGATATGGAATTTCACCATTGAGAATGCGCAAAAATAAGAAAAATCTGAGTTGACATGCCTGCTTTGAACGACGCACGGGCGCTTTTTCTTCGATGTGTCACTTTGATGACTCAAAATTATTATTGTACTGCCCTTTCTGTATCACTAACTCGCGATAATGGCATGCAAAATTTAAAATGACAATGTGAATACACAAAGATAATTTATTGTGTACTTACCTACATACAAAAACGCACATTATTCACAGAACAATGGTACTATACAAAACACTATGAGGTACTTATACAAAATAAACTCAAATCCAAAGAAGGGAAAGAGTAAAAGGTTACACGGATAAGATGTCGAAAATAACATTATTTTACTGCCAGTATTCAAATTGTTCGTCGGGTGCGCTCTAATAAAGCACGACAGGCATCCGAAGTCTGCTCTCCCATACAACATAGAAGCGCGTGAGCCAGTGCCGTAGAAACCGCGCCTCGCCATCCATTTCTGACGCCCGACTACTGTGCCGGAGTTCCCGGGATCGAATCCCGGCCTCGGCGGCTGCGTTTCGATGGAGGCGAAACGAAGTGGCGTCCGTGTGCTGTGCGATGTCAGCGCACGTTAAAGATCCCCAGGTGGTCGAAATTACTCCGTAGCCCTCCACTACGGCCCCCCTTTCTCTCTATCCACCTTCACTCCCACCTTCATCCCTTCCCTTACGGCGCGGTTCAGGTGTCCACAGAGCAAGTGTGACAGATACTGCGCCTTTCCCTTCCTATGAACCAACCAACCAACCATCCATTTCTAACTGGCCACACAGATACTTCCAGATGACAACGCGAAGTCTGCAAGGCTGCCGGGTCAGAACAGGACACCGCAGCCTCCCATCGCTCGAGGTCTGTGAGTTGCCATTCGGCTGGTGGAAGATGCTCAAAGCAATAACAAAGAATGTGTGCGAAATCCGGTTTGGGAGCACCACAGAGTGCCCCGCCGGGGTAGTGCAGTGGTAAGACGCCCGACTACTGTGCCGGAGTTCCCGGGTTCGAACCCGACCACGGCGGCTGCGTTTCGATGGAGGCGAAACGAAGAGGCGTCCGTGTGCTGTGCGATTTCAGCGCACGTTAAAGATCCCCAGGTGGTCGAAATTACTCCGTAGCCCTCCACTACGGCTCCCCTTTCTCTCTATCCACTTTCACTCCCACCCTCATCCCTTCCCTTACGGCGCGGTTCAGGTGTCCACAGAGCAAGTGTGACAGATACTGCGCCTTTCCCTTCCTATGAACCAACCAACCGGTTTGGGAGCACCACAGAGGGTGCATTCCGGCGTGAACCGTCCTGGGTGAACAAGGGCTAAGTAGGCAGGGAAGAGGAAGGTGCGGGATTGTAGCTGGGGCCACGTCACCTGCTGCTATTTAGTGAGAGGCTTGTGATAGGCAAGACGTTGTCCACGATAGTGCACAGTGATTTCGTGGTAAGCGACCATACGATCTCGAGCGTCTCCCCAGGTGTCGGCAGCTCCTGCTCGGCTGACGAAACCTCGAGCTAAAGAATGAGCCGCCTCGTTACCTGGGTGGCCGGCGTGGACCGGAACCCAGAGAGGCTGAATAGGTCGGATAGGGACGGGAGACCGGCTAAGAAACCGGAAACTGGGTTCGGATACACGGCTCTTCGCAAACTTTCGTACCGCTGTCTTCGAATTGATAAACATGAGGGTCGCCGATGTAGTAGCGATTGCTAAGGCGACCCAGCTACAACGGCAGCTGGTGGACTGGGCTTTGGAAGTCGCCGGGAAGCATATGCTGCCGGCCACTACACGCATCCAAGAGCAATCCCATCTCTAGGATGTTACAACTAAGGCTCGCCTTAATAAAGTTTGTCACAACATGCAAGGCTGGTTAAATTGCGCGGGCGGAACTGCGGCGCGCCTCAGCGAGGCACCTGCGACGCCACAACACAGAACCACGGGGAACACAAGATGTTCGAAAGGGTTGCGTTGGTGTCTGACGCCGGTGTTCATACCGACTTTAACATCCTATATGCGAGCCTCCCCATTGTTCTCGCAACTACACACTAGAACAATAACATACGAGAGGCTCTCAGAAGCACCGCAGTTGCACGCTGGTCATTGGACACGATATCCCACCTGACAAGGCGCTGTCTCGTAGAGAAGACGCCCTAGTGCCTAAGCCAGTCAAAATCTCGCACTATATTTGGCAGCCGACAAGCTGTCCACGCTTGCCATTTGGGGACAGCGGTCTCTCGTTGCTCATCAGCTGAAAGCTTGCGAACGGCAACTAGCTAGTTCATGACGTCAGCTCATGCAAACATAAGTCTCCCATCTGTAAAAGTAGTCAGACTATTTTGTAGGTGTGCAATGGAAAAAGGACACACAAGTTCAACCATAACAAGGTAGGGCGCCTAAATTACCATCTGACAAGTCTGCATCGAGAGTCAACTTTATCTCGGCAACCTCGCGGTAAAAAGGCAGAGGTCTGTTCGCCTGTGGACCGAGGTATTGTTCGGGTGTAGGCACGCGACGCGCCGTGCTCATCCAGTATATCATTAGCGAGCGTCAGTTAACAGCCTCTCTTTTAATAGACCTTTATTTTCCATCTCATTCAACAAAACTAGAGTACATTTCTTCTGGACACTTTTTGGTCTGACAAGCACTCGGTCACGTGCACGCACTGAATACATCTCATACAGGTTGTTTGAAACAACTCTTGTGTAACAATTCAGGCATGCTAATCCAAAACACTTCCCTATGACAGCATGGATAACAACTGCATTGTAATCGGAACCCATCTTACACTTGGCATACCAGAATGTCATTCCTGAATGCACGCAACGCCATCTCATTCAACAAAACTAGAGTACATTTCTTCTGGACACTTTTTGGTCTGACAAGCACTCGGTCACGCGCACGCACTGAATTCATATCTCATACAGGTTGTTTGAAACAACTCTTGTGTAACAATTCAGGCATGCTAATCCAAAACACTTCCCTATGACAGCATGGATAACAACTGCATTGTAATCGGAACCCATCTTACACTTGGCATACCAGAATGTCATTCCTGAATGCACGCAACGCCATCTCATTCAACAAAACTAGAGTACATTTCTTCTGGACACTTTTTGGTCTGACAAGCACTCGGTCACGCGCACGCACTGAATACATATCTCATACAGGTTGTTTGAAACAACTCTTGTGTAACAATTCAGGCATGCTAATCCAAAACACTTCCCTATGACAGCATGGATAACAACTGCATTGTAATCGGAACCCATATTACACTTGGCATACCAGAATGTCATTCCTGAATGCACGCAACGCCATCTCATTCAACAAAACTAGAGTAAATTTCTTCTGGACACTTTTTGGTCTGACAAGCACTCGGTCACGCGCACGCACTGAATACATATCTCATACAGGTTGTTTGAAACAACTCTTGTGTAACAATCAGACATGCTAATCCAAAACACTTCCCTATCACAGCATGGATAACAACTGCATTGTAATCGGAACCCATCTTACACTTGGCATACCAGAATGTCATTCCTGAATGCACGCAGCGCCATCTCATTCAACAAAACTAGAGTACATTTCTTCTGGACACTTTTTGGTCTGACAAGCACTCGGTCATGTGCACGCACTGAATACATATCTCATACAGGTTGTTTGAAACAACTCTTAAGTAACAATTCAGACATGCTAATCCAAAACACTTCCCTATCACAGCATGGATAACAACTGCATTGTAATCGGAACCCATCTTACACTTGGCATACCAGAATGTCATTCCTGAATGCACGCAACGCCATCTCATTCAACAAAACTAGAGTACATTTCTTCTGGACACTTTTTGGTCTGACAAGCACTCGGTCACGTGCACGCACTGAATACATATCTCATACAGGTTGTTTGAAACAACTCTTGTGTAACAATTCAGACATGCTAATCCAAAACACTTCCCTATCACAGCATGGATAACAACTGCATTGTAATCGGAACCCATCTTACACTCGGTCATGTGCACGCACTGAATACATATCTCAAACAGGTTGTTTGAAGCAACTCTTGTGTAACAATTCAGACATGCTAATCCAAAACACTTCCCTATCACAGCATGGATAACAACTGCATTGTAATCAAAACCCATCTTACACTCGGTCATGTGCACGCACTGAATACATATCTCATACAGGTTGTTTGAAGCAACTCTTGTGTAACAATTCAGACATGCTAATCCAAAACACTTCCCTATCACAGCATGGATAACAACTGCATTGTAATCGGAACCCATCTTACACTCGGTCATGTGCACGCACTGAATACATATCTCATACAGGTTGTTTGAAGCAACTCTTGTGTAACAATTCAGACATGCTAATCCAAAACACTTCCCTATCACAGCATGGATAACAACTGCATTGTAATCGGAACCCATCTTACACTCGGTCATGTGCACGCACTGAATACATATCTCATACAGGTTGTTTGAAGCAACTCTTGTGTAACAATTCAGACATGCTAATCCAAAACACCTCCCTATCACAGCATGGATAACAACTGCATTGTAATCGGAACCCATCTTACACTCGGTCATGTGCACGCACTGAATACATATCTCATACAGATTGTTTGAAGCAACTATTGTGTAACAATTCAGACATGCTAATCCAAAACACTTCCCTATCACAGCATGGATAACAACTGCATTGTAATCGGAACCCATCTTACACTCGGTCATGTGCACGCACTGAATACATATCTCATACAGGTTGTTTGAAGCAACTCTTGTGTAACAATTCAGACATGCTAATCCAAAACACTTCCCTATCACAGCATGGATAACAACTGCATTGTAATCGGAACCCATCTTACACTCGGTCATGTGCACGCACTGAATACATATCTCATACAGGTTGTTTGAAGCAACTCTTGTGTAACAATTCAGACATGCTAATCCAAAACACTTCCCTATCACAGCATGGATAACAACTGCGTTGTAATCGGAACCCATCTTACACTCGGTCATGTGCACGCACTGAATACATATCTCATACTGGTTGTTTGAAGCAACTCTTGTGTAACAATTCAGACATGCTAATCCAAAACACTTCCCTATCACAGCATGGATGACAACTGCATTGTAATCGGAACCCATCTTACACTTGGCATACCAGAATGTCATTCCTGAATGCACGCAACGCCATCTCATTCAACAAAACTAGAGTACATTTCTTCTGGACACTTTTTGGTCTGACAAGCACTCGGTCACGCGCACGCACTGAATACATATCTCATACAGGTTGTTTGAAACAACTCTTGTGTAACAATTCAGGCATGCTAATCCAAAACACTTCCCTATGACAGCATGGATAACAACTGCATTGTAATCGGAACACATCTTACACTTGGCATACCAGAATGTCATTCCTGAATGCACGCAACGCCATCTCATTCAACAAAACTAGAGTACATTTCTTCTGGACACTTTTTGGTCTGACAAGCACTCGGTCACGTGCACGCACTGAATACATATCTCATACAGGTTGTTTGAAACAACTCTTGTGTAACAATTCAGACATGCTAATCCAAAACACTTCCCTATCACAGCATGGATAACAACTGCATTGTAATCGGAACCCATCTTACACTCGGTCATGTGCACGCACTGAATACATATCTCATACAGGTTGTTTGAAGCAACTCTTGTGTAACAATTCAGACATGCTAATCCAAAACACTTCCCTATCACAGCATGGATAACAACTGCATTGTAATCGGAATCCATCTTACACTCGGTCATGTGCACGCACTGAATACATATCTCATACAGGTTGTTTGAAGCAACTCTTGTGTAACAATTCAGACATGCTAATCCAAAACACTTCCCTATCACAGCATGGATAACAACTGCATTGTAATCGGAACCCATCTTACACTCGGTCATGTGCACGCACTGAATACATATCTCATACAGGTTGTTTGAAGCAACTCTTGTGTAACAATTCAGACATGCTAATCCAAAACACTTCCCTATCACAGCATGGATAACAACTGCATTGTAATCGGAACCCATCTTACACTCGGTCATGTGCACGCACTGAATACATATCTCATACAGGTTGTTTGAAGCAACTCTTGTGTAACAATTCAGACATGCTAATCCAAAACACTTCCCATTCACAGCATGGATAACAACTGCATTGTAATCGGAACCCATCTTACACTCAGTCATGTGCACGCACTGAATACATATCTCCTACAGGTTGTTTGAAGCAACTCTTGTGTAACAATTCAGACATGCTAATCCAAAACACTTCCCTATCACAGCATGGATAACAACTGCATTGTAATCGGAAACCCATCTTACACTCGGTCATGTGCACGCACTGAATACATATCTCATACAGGTTGTTTGAAGCAACTCTTGTGTAACAATTCAGACATGCTAATCCAAAACACTTCCCTATCACAGCATGGATAACAACTGCGTTGTAATCGAAACCCATCTTACACTCGGTCATGTGCACGCACTGAATACATATCTCATACAGGTTGTTTGAAGCAACTCTTGTGTAACAATTCAGACATGCTAATCCAAAACACTTCCCTATCACAGCATGGATAACAACTGCATTGTAATCGGAACCCATCTTACACTCGGTCATGTGCACGCACTGAATACATATCTCATACAGGTTGTTTGAAACAACTCTTGTGTAACAATTCAGACATGCTAATCCAAAACACTTCCCTATCACAGCATGGATAACAACTGCATTGTAATCGGAACCCATCTTACACTCGGTCATGTGCACGCACTGAATACATATCTCAAACAGGTTGTTTGAAGCAACTCTTGTGTAACAATTCAGACATGCTAATCCAAAACACTTCCCTATCACAGCATGGATAACAACTGCATTGTAATCGGAACCCATCTTACACTCGGTCATGTGCACGCACTGAATACATATCTCATACAGGTTGTTTGAAGCAACTCTTGTGTAACAATTCAGACATGCTAATCCAAAACACTTCCCTATCACAGCATGGATAACAACTGCATTGTAATCGGAACCCATCTTACACTCGGTCATGTGCACGCACTGAATACATATCTCATACAGGTTGTTTGAAGCAACTCTTGTGTAACAATTCAGACATGCTAATCCAAAACACTTCCCTATCACAGCATGGATAACAACTGCATTGTAATCGGAACCCATCTTACACTCGGTCATGTGCACGCACTGAATACATATCTCATACAGGTTGTTTGAAGCAACTCTTGTGTAACAATTCAGACATGCTAATCCAAAACACCTCCCTATCACAGCATGGATAACAACTGCATTGTAATCGGAACCCATCTTACACTCGGTCATGTGCACGCACTGAATACATATCTCATACAGGTTGTTTGAAGCAACTCTTGTGTAACAATTCAGACATGCTAATCCAAAACACTTCCCTATCACAGCATGGATAACAACTGCATTGTAATCGGAACCCATCTTACACTCGGTCATGTGCACGCACTGAATACATATCTCATACAGGTTGTTTGAAGCAACTCTTGTGTAACAATTCAGACATGCTAATCCAAAACACTTCCCTATCACAGCATGGATAACAACTGCATTGTAATCGGAACCCATCTTACACTCGGTCATGTGCACGCACTGAATACATATCTCATACAGGTTGTTTGAAGCAACTCTTGTGTAACAATTCAGACATGCTAATCCAAAACACTTCCCTATCACAGCATGGATAACAACTGCGTTGTAATCGGAACCCATCTTACACTCGGTCATGTGCACGCACTGAATACATATCTCATACAGGTTGTTTGAAGCAACTCTTGTGTAACAATTCAGACATGCTAATCCAAAACACTTCCCTATCACAGCATGGATAACAACTGCATTGTAATCGGAACCCATCTTACACTTGGCATACCAGAATGTCATTCCTGAATGCACGCAACGCCATCTCATTCAACAAAACTAGAGTACATTTCTTCTGGACACTTTTTGGTCTGACAAGCACTCGGTCACGTGCACGCACTGAATACATATCTCATACAGGTTGTTTGAAACAACTCTTGTGTAACAATTCAGACATGCTAATCCAAAACACTTCCCTATCACAGCATGGATAACAACTGCATTGTAATCGGAACCCATCTTACACTCGGTCATGTGCACGCACTGAATACATATCTCATACAGGTTGTTTGAAGCAACTCTTGTGTAACAATTCAGACATGCTAATCCAAAACACTTCCCTATCACAGCATGGATAACAACTGCATTGTAATCGGAACCCATCTTACACTCGGTCATGTGCACGCACTGAATACATATCTCATACAGGTTGTTTGAAGCAACTCTTGTGTAACAATTCAGACATGCTAATCCAAAACACTTCCCTATCACAGCATGGATAACAACTGCATTGTAATCGGAACCCATCTTACACTC
Organism: Amblyomma maculatum; assembly: GCF_055883805.1. Taxonomy (NCBI): domain Eukaryota; kingdom Metazoa; phylum Arthropoda; class Arachnida; order Ixodida; family Ixodidae; genus Amblyomma; species Amblyomma maculatum. Next base: position 63,294,449 of record NC_139351.1, on the reverse strand, counting down.
GGTCATGTGCACGCACTGAATACATATCTCATACAGGTTGTTTGAAGCAACTCTTGTGTAACAATTCAGACATGCTAATCCAAAACACTTCCCTATCACAGCATGGATAACAACTGCATTGTAATCGGAACCCATCTTACACTCGGTCATGTGCACGCACTGAATACATATCTCATACAGGTTGTTTGAAGCAACTCTTGTGTAACAATTCAGACATGCTAATCCAAAACACTTCCCATTCACAGCATGGATAACAACTGCATTGTAATCGGAACCCATCTTACACTCGGTCATGTGCACGCACTGAATACATATCTCATACAGGTTGTTTGAAGCAACTCTTGTGTAACAATTCAGACATGCTAATCCAAAACACTTCCCTATCACAGCATGGATAACAACTGCGTTGTAATCGGAACCCATCTTACACTCGGTCATGTGCACGCACTGAATACATATCTCATACAGGTTGTTTGAAGCAACTCTTGTGTAACAATTCAGACATGCTAATCCAAAACACTTCCCTATCACAGCATGGATAACAACTGCATTGTAATCGGAACCCATCTTACACATGGCATACAAGAATTTCATTCCTGAATGCACGCAACGCCATCTCATTCAACAAAACTAGAGTACATTTCTTCTGGACACTTTTTGGTCTGACAAGCACTCGGTCACGCGCACGCACTGAATACATATCTCATACAGGTTGTTTGAAACAACTCTTGTGTAACAATTCAGGCATGCTAATCCAAAACACTTCCCTATGACAGCATGGATAACAACTGCATTGTAATCGGAACCCATCTTACGCTTGGCATACCAGAATGTCATTCCTGAATGCACGCAACGCCATCTCATTCAACAAAACTAGAGTACATTTCTTCTGGACACTTTTTGGTCTGACAAGCACTCGGTCACGTGCACGCACTGAATACATATCTCATACAGGTTGTTTGAAACAACTCTTGTGTAACAATTCAGGCATGCTAATCCAAAACACTTCCCTATGACAGCATGGATAACAACTGCATTGTAATCGGAACCCATCTTACACTTGGCATACCAGAATGTCATTCCTGAATGCACGCAACGCCATCTCATTCAACAAAACTAGAGTACATTTCTTCTGGACACTTTTTGGTCTGACAAGCACTCGGTCACGCGCACGCACTGAATACATATCTCATACAGGTTGTTTGAAGCAACTCTTGTGTAACAATTCAGACATGCTAATCCAAAACATTTCCCTATCACAGCTTGGATAACAACTGCATTGTAATCGGAACCCATCTTACACTCGGTCATGTGCACGCACTGAATACATATCTCATACAGGTTGTTTGAAGCAACTCTTGTGTAACAATTCAGACATGCTAATCCAAAACACTTCCCTATCACAGCATGGATAACAACTGCATTGTAATCGGAACCCATCTTACACTCGGTCATGTGCACGCACTGAATACATATCTCATACAGGTTGTTTGAAGCAACTCTTGTGTAACAATTCAGACATGCTAATCCAAAACACTTCCCTATCACAGCATGGATAACAACTGCATTGTAATCGGAACCCATCTTACACTCGGTCATGTGCACGCACTGAATACATATCTCATACAGGTTGTTTGAAGCAACTCTTGTGTAACAATTCAGACATGCTAATCCAAAACACTTCCCTATCACAGCATGGATAACAACTGCATTGTAATCGGAACCCATCTTACACTCGGTCATGTGCACGCACTGAATACATATCTCATACAGGTTGTTTGAAGCAACTCTTGTGTAACAATTCAGACATGCTAATCCAAAACACTTCCCTATCACAGCATGGATAACAACTGCATTGTAATCGGAACCCAACACTCGGTCATGTGCACGCACTGAATACATATCTCATACAGGTTGTTTGAAGCAACTCTTGTGTAACAATTCATACATGCTAATCCAAAACACTTGCCTATCACAGCATGGATAACAACTGCATTGTAATCGGAACCCATCTTACACTCGGTCATGTGCACGCACTGAATACATATCTCATACAGGTTGTTTGAAGCAACTCTTGTGTAACAATTCAGACATGCTAATCCAAAACACTTCCCTATCACAGCATGGATAACAACTGCATTGTAATCGGAACCCATCTTACACTCGGTCATGTGCACGCACTGAATACATATCTCATACAGGTTGTTTGAAGCAACTCTTGTGTAACAATTCAGACATGCTAATCCAAAACACCTCCCTATCACAGCATGGATAACAACTGCATTGTAATCGGAACCCATCTTACACTCGGTCATGTGCACGCACTGAATACATATCTCATACAGGTTGTTTGAAGCAACTCTTGTGTAACAATTCAGACATGCTAATCCAAAACACTTCCCTATCACAGCATGGATAACAACTGCATTGTAATCGGAACCCATCTTACACTCGGTCATGTGCACGCACTGAATACATATCTCATACAGGTTGTTTGAAGCAACTCTTGTGTAACAATTCAGACATGCTAATCCAAAACACTTCCCTATCACAGCATGGATAACAACAGCATTGTAATCGGAACCCATCTTACACTCGGTCATGTGCACGCACTGAATACATATCTCATACAGGTTGTTTGAAGCAACTCTTGTGTAACAATTCAGACATGCTAATCCAAAACACTTCCCTATCACAGCATGGATAACAACTGCGTTGTAATCGGAACCCATCTTACACTCGGTCATGTGCACGCACTGAATACATATCTCATACTGGTTGTTTGAAGCAACTCTTGTGTAACAATTCAGACATGCTAATCCAAAACACTTCCCTATCACAGCATGGATAACAACTCCATTGTAATCGGAACCCATCTTACTCTTGGCATACCAGAATGTCATTCCTGAATGCACGCAACGCCATCTCATTCAACAAAACTAGAGTACATTTCTTCTGGACACTTTTTGGACTGACAAGCACTCGGTCACGCGCACGCACTGAATACATATCTCATACAGGTTGTTTGAAACAACTCTTGTGTAACAATTCAGGCATGCTAATCCAAAACACTTCCCTATGACAGCATGGATAACAACTGCATTGTAATCGGAACACATCTTACACTTGGCATACCAGAATGTCATTCCTGAATGCACGCAACGCCATCTCATTCAACAAAACTAGAGTACATTTCTTCTGGACACTTTTTGGTCTGACAAGCACTCGGTCACGTGCACGCACTGAATACATATCTCATACAGGTTGTTTGAAACAACTCTTGTGTAACAATTCAGACATGCTAATCCAAAACACTTCCCTATCACAGCATGGATAACAACTGCATTGTAATCGGAACCCATCTTACACTCGGTCATGTGCACGCACTGAATACATATCTCATACAGGTTGTTTGAAGCAACTCTTGTGTAACAATTCAGACATGCTAATCCAAAACACTTCCCTATCACAGCATGGATAACAACTGCATTGTAATCGGAACCCATCTTACACTCGGTCATGTGCACGCACTGAATACATATCTCATACAGGTTGTTTGAAGCAACTCTTGTGTAACAATTCAGACATGCTAATCCAAAACACTTCCCTATCACAGCATGGATAACAACTGCATTGTAATCGGAACCCATCTTACACTCGGTCATGTGCACGCACTGAATACATATCTCATACAGGTTGTTTGAAGCAACTCTTGTGTAACAATTCAGACATGCTAATCCAAAACACTTCCCTATCACAGCATGGATAACAACTGCATTGTAATCGGAACCCATCTTACACTCGGTCATGTGCACGCACTGAATACATATCTCATACAGGTTGTTTGAAGCAACTCTTGTGTAACAATTCAGACATGCTAATCCAAAACACTTCCCATTCACAGCATGGATAACAACTGCATTGTAATCGGAACCCATCTTACACTCAGTCATGTGCACGCACTGAATACATATCTCATACAGGTTGTTTGAAGCAACTCTTGTGTAACAATTCAGACATGCTAATCCAAAACACTTCCCTATCACAGCATGGATAACAACTGCATTGTAATCGGAACCCATCTTACACTCGGTCATGTGCACGCACTGAATACATATCTCATACAGGTTGTTTGAAACAACTCTTGTGTAACAATTCAGACATGCTAATCCAAAACACTTCCCTATCACAGCATGGATAACAACTGCATTGTAATCGGAACCCATCTTACACTCGGTCATGTGCACGCACTGAATACATATCTCAAACAGGTTGTTTGAAGCAACTCTTGTGTAACAATTCAGACATGCTAATCCAAAACACTTCCCTATCACAGCATGGATAACAACTGCATTGTAATCGGAACCCATCTTACACTCGGTCATGTGCACGCACTGAATACATATCTCATACAGGTTGTTTGAAGCAACTCTTGTGTAACAATTCAGACATGCTAATCCAAAACACTTCCCTATCACAGCATGGATAACAACTGCATTGTAATCGGAACCCATCTTACACTCGGTCATGTGCACGCACTGAATACATATCTCATACAGGTTGTTTGAAGCAACTCTTGTGTAACAATTCAGACATGCTAATCCAAAACACTTCCCTATCACAGCATGGATAACAACTGCGTTGTAATCGGAACCCATCTTACACTCGGTCATGTGCACGCACTGAATACATATCTCATACTGGTTGTTTGAAGCAACTCTTGTGTAACAATTCAGACATGCTAATCCAAAACACTTCCCTATCACAGCATGGATAACAACTGCATTGTAATCGGAACCCATCTTACTCTTGGCATACCAGAATGTCATTCCTGAATGCACGCAACGCCATCTCATTCAACAAAACTAGAGTACATTTCTTCTGGACACTTTTTGGTCTGACAAGCACTCGGTCACGCGCACGCACTGAATACATATCTCATACAGGTTGTTTGAAACAACTCTTGTGTAACAATTCAGGCATGCTAATCCAAAACACTTCCCTATGACAGCATGGATAACAACTGCATTGTAATCGGAACACATCTTACACTTGGCATACCAGAATGTCATTCCTGAATGCACGCAACGCCATCTCATTCAACAAAACTAGAGTACATTTCTTCTGGACACTTTTTGGTCTGACAAGCACTCGGTCACGTGCACGCACTGAATACATATCTCATACAGGTTGTTTGAAACAACTCTTGTGTAACAATTCAGACATGCTAATCCAAAACACTTCCCTATCACAGCATGGATAACAACTGCATTGTAATCGGAACCCATCTTACACTCGGTCATGTGCACGCACTGAATACATATCTCATACAGGTTGTTTGAAGCAACTCTTGTGTAACAATTCAGACATGCTAATCCAAAACACTTCCCTATCACAGCATGGATAACAACTGCATTGTAATCGGAACCCATCTTACACTCGGTCATGTGCACGCACTGAATACATATCTCATACAGGTTGTTTGAAGCAACTCTTGTGTAACAATTCAGACATGCTAATCCAAAACACTTCCCTATCACAGCATGGATAACAACTGCATTGTAATCGGAACCCATCTTACACTCGGTCATGTGCACGCACTGAATACATATCTCATACAGGTTGTTTGAAGCAACTCTTGTGTAACAATTCAGACATGCTAATCCAAAACACTTCCCTATCACAGCATGGATAACAACTGCATTGTAATCGGAACCCATCTTACACTCGGTCATGTGCACGCACTGAATACATATCTCATACAGGTTGTTTGAAGCAACTCTTGTGTAACAATTCAGACATGCTAATCCAAAACACTTCCCATTCACAGCATGGATAACAACTGCATTGTAATCGGAACCCATCTTACACTCAGTCATGTGCACGCACTGAATACATATCTCATACAGGTTGTTTGAAGCAACTCTTGTGTAACAATTCAGACATGCTAATCCAAAACACTTCCCTATCACAGCATGGATAACAACTGCATTGTAATCGGAACCCATCTTATACTCGGTCATGTGCACGCACTGAATACATATCTCATACAGGTTGTTTGAAGCAACTCTTGTGTAACAATTCAGACATGCTAATCCAAAACACTTCCCTATCACAGCATGGATAACAACTGCGTTGTAATCGGAACCCATCTTACACTCGGTCATGTGCACGCACTGAATACATATCTCATACAGGTTGTTTGAAGCAACTCTTGTGTAACAATTCAGACATGCTAATCCAAAACACTTCCCTATCACAGCATGGATAACAACTGCATTGTAATCGGAACCCATCTTACACTCGGTCATGTGCACGCACTGAATACATATCTCATACAGGTTGTTTGAAACAACTCTTGTGTAACAATTCAGACATGCTAATCCAAAACACTTCCCTATCACAGCATGGATAACAACTGCATTGTAATCGGAACCCATCTTACACTCGGTCATGTGCACGCACTGAATACATATCTCAAACAGGTTGTTTGAAGCAACTCTTGTGTAACAATTCAGACATGCTAATCCAAAACACTTCCCTATCACAGCATGGATAACAACTGCATTGTAATCGGAACCCATCTTACACTCGGTCATGTGCACGCACTGAATACATATCTCATACAGGTTGTTTGAAGCAACTCTTGTGTAACAATTCAGACATGCTAATCCAAAACACTTCCCTATCACAGCATGGATAACAACTGCATTGTAATCGGAACCCATCTTACACTCGGTCATGTGCACGCACTGAATACATATCTCATACAGGTTGTTTGAAGCAACTCTTGTGTAACAATTCAGACATGCTAATCCAAAACACTTCCCTATCACAGCATGGATAACAACTGCATTGTAATCGGAACCCATCTTACACTCGGTCATGTGCACGCACTGAATACATATCTCATACAGGTTGTTTGAAGCAACTCTTGTGTAACAATTCAGACATGCTAATCCAAAACACTTCCCTATCACAGCATGGATAACAACTGCATTGTAATCGGAACCCATCTTACACTCGGTCATGTGCACGCACTGAATACATATCTCATACAGGTTGTTTGAAGCAACTCTTGTGTAACAATTCAGACATGCTAATCCAAAACACTTCCCATTCACAGCATGGATAACAACTGCATTGTAATCGGAACCCATCTTACACTCAGTCATGTGCACGCACTGAATACATATCTCATACAGGTTGTTTGAAGCAACTCTTGTGTAACAATTCAGACATGCTAATCCAAAACACTTCCCTATCACAGCATGGATAACAACTGCATTGTAATCGGAACCCATCTTATACTCGGTCATGTGCACGCACTGAATACATATCTCATACAGGTTGTTTGAAGCAACTCTTGTGTAACAATTCAGACATGCTAATCCAAAACACTTCCCTATCACAGCATGGATAACAACTGCGTTGTAATCGGAACCCATCTTACACTCGGTCATGTGCACGCACTGAATACATATCTCATACAGGTTGTTTGAAGCAACTCTTGTGTAACAATTCAGACATGCTAATCCAAAACACTTCCCTATCACAGCATGGATAACAACTGCATTGTAATCGGAACCCATCTTACACTCGGTCATGTGCACGCACTGAATACATATCTCATACAGGTTGTTTGAAACAACTCTTGTGTAACAATTCAGACATGCTAATCCAAAACACTTCCCTATCACAGCATGGATAACAACTGCATTGTAATCGGAACCCATCTTACACTCGGTCATGTGCACGCACTGAATACATATCTCAAACAGGTTGTTTGAAGCAACTCTTGTGTAACAATTCAGACATGCTAATCCAAAACACTTCCCTATCACAGCATGGATAACAACTGCATTGTAATCGGAACCCATCTTACACTCGGTCATGTGCACGCACTGAATACATATCTCATACAGGTTGTTTGAAGCAACTCTTGTGTAACAATTCAGACATGCTAATTCAAAACACTTCCCTATCACAGCATGGATAACAACTGCATTGTAATCGGAACCCATCTTACACTCGGTCATGTGCACGCACTGAATACATATCTCATACAGGTTGTTTGAAGCAACTCTTGTGTAACAATTCAGACATGCTAATCCAAAACACTTCCCTATCACAGCATGGATAACAACTGCATTGTAATCGGAACCCATCTTACACTCGGTCATGTGCACGCACTGAATACATATCTCATACAGGTTGTTTGAAGCAACTCTTGTGTAACAATTCAGACATGCTAATCCAAAACACCTCCCTATCACAGCATGGATAACAACTGCATTGTAATCGGAACCCATCTTACACTCGGTCATGTGCACGCACTGAATACATATCTCATACAGGTTGTTTGAAGCAACTCTTGTGTAACAATTCAGACATGCTAATCCAAAACACTTCCCTATCACAGCATGGATAACAACTGCATTGTAATCGGAACCCATCTTACACTCGGTCATGTGCACGCACAGAATACATATCTCATACAGGTTGTTTGAAGCAACTCTTGTGTAACAATTCAGACATGCTAATCCAAAACACTTCCCTATCACAGCATGGATAACAACTGCATTGTAATCGGAACCCATCTTACACTCGGTCATGTGCACGCACTGAATACATATCTCATACAGGTTGTTTGAAGCAACTCTTGTGTAACAATTCAGACATGCTAATCCAAAACACTTCCCTATCACAGCATGGATAACAACTGCATTGTAATCGGAACCCATCTTACACTCGGTCATGTGCACGCACTGAAAACATATCTCATACAGGTTGTTTGAAGCAACTCTTGTGTAACAATTCAGACATGCTAATCCAAAACACTTCCCTATCACAGCATGGATAACAACTGCATTGTAATCGGAACCCATCTTACACTTGGCAAGAATGTCATTCCTGAATGCACGCAACGCCATCTCATTCAACAAAACTAGAGTACATTTCTTCTGGACACTTTTTGGTCTGACAAGCACTCGGTCACGCGCACGCACTGAATACATATCTCATACAGGTTGTTTGAAACAACCCTTGTGTAACAATTCAGGCATGCTAATCCAAAACACTTCCCTATGACAGCATGGATAACAACTGCATTGTAATCGGAACCCATCTTACACTTGGCATACCAGAATGTCATTCCTGAATGCACGCAACGCCATCTCATTCAACAAAACTAGAGTACATTTCTTCTGGACACTTTTTGGTCTGACAAGCACTCGGTCACGTGCACGCACTGAATACATATCTCATACAGGTTGTTTGAAACAACTCTTGTGTAACAATTCAGACATGCTAATCCAAAACACTTCCCTATCACAGCATGGATAATAACTGCATTGTAATCGGAACCCATCTTACACTCGGTCATGTGCACGCACTGAATACATATCTCATACAGGTTGTTTGAAGCAACTCTTGTGTAACAATTCAGACATGCTAATCCAAAACACTTCCCTATCACAGCATGGATAACAACTGCATTGTAATCGGAACCCATCTTACACTCGGTCATGTGCACGCACTGAATACATATCTCATACAGGTTGTTTGAAGCAACTCTTGTGTAACAATTCAGACATGCTAATCCAAAACACTTCCCTATCACAGCATGGATAACAACTGCATTGTAATCGGAACCCATCTTACACTCGGTCATGTGCACGCACTGAATACATATCTCATACAGGTTGTTTGAAGCAACTCTTGTGTAACAATTCAGACATGCTAATCCAAAACACTTCCCTATCACAGCATGGATAACAACTGCGTTGTAATCGGAACCCATCTTACACTCAGTCATGTGCACGCACTGAATACATATCTCTTACAGGTTGTTTGAAGCAACTCTTGTGTAACAATTCAGACATGCTAATCCAAAACACTTCCCTATCACAGCATGGATAACAACTGCATTGTAATCGGAACCCATCTTACACTCGGTCATGTGCACGCACTGAATACATATCTCATACAGGTTGTTTGAAGCAACTCTTGTGTAACAATTCAGACATGCTAATCCAAAACACTTCCCTATCACAGCATGGATAACAACTGCGTTGTAATCGGAACCCATCTTACACTCGGTCATGTGCACGCACTGAATACATATCTCATACAGGTTGTTTGAAGCAACTCTTGTGTAACAATTCAGACATGCTAATCCAAAACACTTCCCTATCACAGCATGGATAACAACTGCATTGTAATCGGAACCCATCTTACACTCGGTCATGTGCACGCACTGAATACATATCTCATACAGGTTGTTTGAAGCAACTCTTGTGTAACAATTCAGACATGCTAATCCAAAACACTTCCCTATCACAGCATGGATAACAACTGCGTTGTAATCGGAACCCATCTTACACTCGGTCATGTGCACGCACTGAATACATATCTCATACAGGTTGTTTGAAGCAACTCTTGTGTAACAATTCAGACATGCTAATCCAAAACACTTCCCTATCACAGCATGGATAACAACTGCATTGTAATCGGAACCCATCTTACACTTGGCATACAAGAATTTCATTCCTGAATGCACGCAACGCCATCTCATTCAACAAAACTAGAGTACATTTCTTCTGGACACTTTTTGGTCTGACAAGCACTCGGTCACGCGCACGCACTGAATACATATCTCATACAGGTTGTTTGAAACAACTCTTGTGTAACAATTCAGGCATGCTAATCCAAAACACTTCCCTATGACAGCATGGATAACAACTGCATTGTAATCGGAACCCATCTTACGCTTGGCATACCAGAATGTCATTCCTGAATGCACGCAACGCCATCTCATTCAACAAAACTAGAGTACATTTCTTCTGGACACTTTTTGGTCTGACAAGCACTCGGTCACGTGCACGCACAGAATACATATCTCATACAGGTTGTTTGAAACAACTCTTGTGTAACAATTCAGGCATGCTAATCCAAAACACTTCCCTATGACAGCATGGATAACAACTGCATTGTAATCGGAACCCATCTTACACTTGGCATACCAGAATGTCATTCCTGAATGCACGCAACGCCATCTCATTCAACAAAACTAGAGTACATTTCTTCTGGACACTTTTTGGTCTGACAAGCACTCGGTCACGCGCACGCACTGAATACATATCTCATACAGGTTGTTTGAAACAACTCTTGTGTAACAATTCAGGCATGCTAATCCAAAACACTTCCCTATGACAGCATGGATAACAACTGCATTGTAATCGGAACCCATCTTACACTTGGCATACCAGAATGTCATTCCTGAATGCACGCAACGCCATCTCATTCAACAAAACTAGAGTACATTTCTTCTGGACACTTTTTGGTCTGACAAGCACTCGGTCACGCGCACGCACTGAATACATATCTCATACAGGTTGTTTGAAGCAACTCTTGTGTAACAATTCAGACATGCTAATCCAAAACACTTCCCTATCACAGCTTGGATAACAACTGCATTGTAATCGGAACCCATCTTACACTCGGTCATGTGCACGCACTGAATACATATCTCATACAGGTTGTTTGAAGCAACTCTTGTGTAACAATTCAGACATGCTAATCCAAAACACTTCCCTATCACAGCATGGATAACAACTGCATTGTAATCGGAACCCATCTTACACTCGGTCATGTGCACGCACTGAATACATATCTCATACAGGTTGTTTGAAGCAACTCTTGTGTAACAATTCAGACATGCTAATCCAAAACACTTCCCTATCACAGCATGGATAACAACTGCATTGTAATCGGAACCCATCTTACACTCGGTCATGTGCACGCACTGAATACATATCTCATACAGGTTGTTTGAAGCAACTCTTGTGTAACAATTCAGACATGCTAATCCAAAACACTTCCCTATCACAGCATGGATAACAACTGCATTGTAATCGGAACCCATCTTACACTCGGTCATGTGCACGCACTGAATACATATCTCATACAGGTTGTTTGAAGCAACTCTTGTGTAACAATTCAGACATGCTAATCCAAAACACTTCCCTATCACAGCATGGATAACAACTGCATTGTAATCGGAACCCATCTTACACTCGGTCATGTGCACGCACTGAATACATATCTCATACAGGTTGTTTGAAGCAACTCTTGTGTAACAATTCAGACATGCTAATCCAAAACACCTCCCTATCACAGCATGGATAACAACTGCATTGTAATCGGAACCCATCTTACACTCGGTCATGTGCACGCACTGAATACATATCTCATACAGGTTGTTTGAAGCAACTCTTGTGTAACAATTCAGACATGCTAATCCAAAACACTTCCCTATCACAGCATGGATAACAACTGCATTGTAATCGGAACCCATCTTACACTCGGTCATGTGCACGCACTGAATACATATCTCATACAGGTTGTTTGAAGCAACTCTTGTGTAACAATTCAGACATGCTAATCCAAAACACTTCCCTATCACAGCATGGATAACAACTGCATTGTAATCGGAACCCAACACTCGGTCATGTGCACGCACTGAATACATATCTCATACAGGTTGTTTGAAGCAACTCTTGTGTAACAATTCATACATGCTAATCCAAAACACTTGCCTATCACAGCATGGATTACAACTGCATTGTAATCGGAACCCATCTTACACTCGGTCATGTGCACGCACTGAATACATATCTCATACAGGTTGTTTGAAGCAACTCTTGTGTAACAATTCAGACATGCTAATCCAAAACACTTGCCTATCACAGCATGGATAACAACTGCATTGTAATCGGAACCCATCTTACACTCGGTCATGTGCACGCACTGAATACATATCTCATACAGGTTGTTTGAAGCAACTCTTGTGTAACAATTCAGACATGCTAATCCAAAACACTTCCCTATCACAGCATGGATAACAACTGCGTTGTAATCGGAACCCATCTTACACTCGGTCATGTGCACGCACTGAATACATATCTCATACAGGTTGTTTGAAGCAACTCTTGTGTAACAATTCAGACATGCTAATCCAAAACACTTCCCTATCACAGCATGGATAACAACTGCATTGTACATATCTCATACAGGTTGTTTGAAGCAACTCTTGTGTAACAATTCAGACATGCTAATCCAAAACACTTCCCTATCACAGCATTGATAACAACTGCATTGTAATCGGAACCCATCTTACACTTGGCATACCAGAATGTCATTCCTGAATGCACGCAACGCCTTGTCGATTTAAAAGCGAGCAGTTGCATAAATGAGAGGCCGAGTTAGAATGCAGTTTCTTTATTTCAAATTAATTCCACGTATTTTCCCCATCCATCTATATGTTTATTCACATCATTTTCACAGCAGCAGTAACGGGAAAAAAATGAAATAGCCTTCCCTTTTTGTCGTATATACTTGTTGCACTCGTGTAGAAATAAATAATGGTTGGTTGGTTCACAGGAAGGGAAAGGCGCAGTATCTGTCACACTTGTAGCTGTGGACACCTGAACCGCGCCGTAAGGGAAGGGAGGGAGGTGGGAGTGAAAGTGGAAAGAGAGAAGGGGGAGCCGTAATGGAGGGCTACGGAGTAATTTCGACCACCTGGGGATCTTTAACGTGGGCTGACATCGCACAGCACACGGACGCCACTTCGTTTCGCCTCCATCGAAGGCAAATTGATTTATAGGAAAGGAAATGCGCTGTATGTCGCATTTCAGAAAAACTGATTGATTTATAGAAAGGGAAAGGCGCGGTAACTGTCTCACTTGTTTTCTGTGGACACCTCAACCATGCCGTAAGGGAAGGGAGGAAGGTGGGAGTGAAAGTGGAGAGAGAGAAAGAGGAGCCGTAGTGGAGGGCTACGGAGTAATTTCGACCACCTGGGGATTTTTAACATGCACTGACATCACACAGCACACGGACGCCTCTTTTTCGATCGCCAGGTATCGAAAATGGTACCTGCTGAATGCGAGGCGGATGCTATATATGCCACAAGTACATCGCTCTTTTATGGCCGTCGAATGTTCAAAATGCAGCCGCTAAACGTGCTATTTAAAACTAGCTATGTAAAACCAAATGCACATACCCCGCCGGGGTGATGCAGTGGTTACGGCGCTCGACTACTGCGCCCAAGGTCGCGGGATCAAATCCCGTCTCGGTGGCCGCTTTTCGGTGGAGGCGAAAAGCAAGGCGCCCGTGTACGGTGCGATGTCAGTGCACGTTAAAGAACCCCAGGTGGTCGAAATTATTCCGTAGCCCTCCACTACGGCGTCTCTCATAGTCTGAGTCGCTTTGGGACGTTAGACCCCACAAACCAAACCAAATGCACATAGAGCACCCGTTTGCTCGCGTATATATTGTTCGTCCTTTCTCAACCAGAATATGCATCTGCCATCTAGGCACCACATAGGAACATCTAATCAAATTCTAAATCGTGCAGCATGCTTTATATTTCATGATTACGCACACCATTCCAGGGCAACCCACACCAAGTTGTCCCAAGTTTATCAACGTTTGTCAAGTTTGTCAAGTTTATCACATCAAGGCTCCCAATTTTATCACGAATAGGATATTGCGCTTATTTCCTTACTACGGTCATAAAGCATCAACAGTGCCAATTACAAGACCGACTCGCACGCACCTCCCATCGCCTAAACACTAATCTACATTTTCAACGTCTATTCGGCCAACCACTTGCATTTAACCTTTTCTCCTTGCCACAGGATATAAAGGGTGTTCCAGAACGCATAGCGAACATATCTGGCCCACTAAGATTAAAAAAGAATTAGGTACCTTTTTGCAGTCAGAATACCTATTTATATTGCATTCACTGTGTGAAAGTTGATTTCTCCCAATGCAGCTATTCTTTCTTCCGATAATTTTGCTTATTATTTGCAATGCACGCTTAGATAATTATTTGCAGCTCAAACTGTATCTCACAATTCACTTTTGTATTTTTGTTTTATTTTTGAACACTATAAGGTTTTTTTTTTTTTTTGAACACTGCCAGCCTTCAAAAAAACCTTAGGCAGCAGTGGGACATACAGCTTAAAAGAGATACACAGAAGAAAGAAGCGCATCACAAGATGTGAATCAAGCATGCAGTCAGACCTAAACAGCGGATTTGCACCGTCAGCCACCATCAATATGATGTACCTAATGATCTAAACATTTCCACACTGTACAAAAGCAAATCCGAAGACCAGGCGAAACATGACTGCCAGAAGAACACAAAGAATGATGACAAAAAGCGGATATCTGAAAAACCCGTACGCAAACCTCTCTATAGATGATAAACAGTAGCAATTCGCACCAAATTTCGCAGTTTCGACAAAAACTGTCTTCTACTCGTTAACTGCTCTGAGAAAAAAAAAGAGTTCTTAAAGGCACCGGTCTTCCATGATAGTCTGAATTTTTTTAAATGTTTCTGCGCGTCATCTGCCGAGTAACTGGTTCAATATATTGATTGT
Organism: Amblyomma maculatum; assembly: GCF_055883805.1. NCBI lineage: Eukaryota > Metazoa > Arthropoda > Arachnida > Ixodida > Ixodidae > Amblyomma > Amblyomma maculatum. Next base: position 63,278,997 of record NC_139351.1, on the reverse strand, counting down.
TGTCTAGGCCAAGCTTACTGTGATAAGATGCGTGCAATCGAGTATTCGGAATGCGTCGTACCTGCAGTGAATCTAGCTTAACCTTTTTCAGTGATGCTGTTGCTAAGGTTTATCAGCTGATGAGTCATGCACAAATTTAGCTGATTTTCCTTAAAATATTCTCGAGTTTGTTAATAGTTTCAGTACGTGACTACCGTACAGCCGAAGCATATTCGAGAATCGGCTTTATAAATCTTTATTACGCTAAGAGCTTTAGATCTTGAGTCGAATGCAGTAAGTTCCTTCTCAAGTAATCAAGTTTCAACCTTTTCAGCGCACTTCAGATGCTCATTCTTGTTCTTCTTCTCCCTCGTTACAATGGCACATACCCATAGCGGGGGGTTGGCCAGAATTCATTGTGACATAATATAATTGATAATGTCGATTTGACTGTATCCCTAGTGAAAAACACTGTATGAGTCACAATAACCTCATACAGATTTCTCATACTAAACCCATACAAATCTCATATTCTCATATATTTCTCATATGATGAATGAGTCTAGTATGAGATTATATAAGATTTGTATGAGATTAGCATCAGTTAAGTATGAGAATTAATGAGTCTAGTATGAGATTATATGAGATTTGTATGGGTTTAGTATGAAAATTTGTATGAGGTTATTGTGACTCATAGGGTTTTTTCACTAGGGGTGATAAATAACCTAATAATCAGGAGTCATTGTTGCGGAAATAATTTGAAATCTTGAGGCGGTAGTAATAGCAAACAATGAAAAAAGGATTAAAATTGTAAAATAATAAAGATAATAATAAAAAGAAAAAAGAGTACAATTCAGACAGAGCAGTGCTAACTCACAAATCTTCCAGTAGCAATATTATAATTGTGAAGTAACTCCCACACCGATTTTTATGGCATACTGATTCGGCAGGTACAGATTTGTCTAACTTCGTTCCCTTTTTTGTGACAACATCAAGTCACTGACACATTTTCTGCGATAAAACAATTTCTAATGCAGTTTCCTGTTGTCGACCAGACAAATAATTTTCCTTGAGTTTCAGGGACTAAAGTCAAAATTTTGGCAAGGTGAGTGGCTTCTCTAAGGACAAAATACATCGACACATTTGTAATTTATTATGGAAGCACGACAAGAAGAGGAAGCGGGGCCTCGTACACTCGGCCAGGTTCGAAGAGAACGAAAGAAGAAGAACGTGCCGTCTCTTGGTAGGGCAACACAGCGGCAACGACAGCGGCCAATTGCTTTCGTGGGTGTAGTGCAAGTCTTCGAGAGCACCAAAACGACGGCGGGACTTGTTCGGAGCTGCGTACTCCCGATTCCCTTCAGAAGTCACCTTCAAAAGCACCAAGCAGCCACAACTAGACCAACGAAATGCAAAAGTCACAACACAAGAAAGTACGTGTATGCGACGGAGTTGCTCCGGAATTTTCTACAGAAGTGTCCGCGGCTACGAAACCAGCCGGTATAGTAGCGTATATGTTTCTATTGTAGCACGCAAGCGTCTCATTTTACCCTCACCTTCCCCTGAGCTGCGTAGAGGATAACTGTAAACTCAAGCATACTTATCCGTCGTTGTATAAACCCTAGCCCTATAGCTCTCTCTGGCTATAGTTGAACGCGATGCTAGATACTACGAGGGCCTCAGCCTAGTAACGGTGCTGAGGAATAAAGATTCGCTGCCCCCACTGTATCCAGCGGCGGAACCGGGGAGAAATATAAGCGAACAGAGACAGGGTTGTGAGGAAAACACTGTGGACAGTTAATTACCAACCTTTAATGGCACGACGCTATAGCATTATAGCCTCGTGACGTCAGCTTCGCTTACGGATCCTCCGATGGCTGCCTGCCATTTGCCACTCACTCACTCACTCACTAGTTCTCTAAATAATCCATGACTGTAATATCACGCAAACGCATTAGCACACAGTTTAAAGGTACTACATTATGGGAAAGACTTCCCTATATAGATGTAATACGATACCTAATTTACCATGGCGCAGGAAGGCGACTGCTTTGCTAAGGGACATTGTGTGTCTCTAAAGATCCGATGGTACTGGAAGCTTCCAATCTCATCCTCCCAGTTCAAACGAACTACCCGAGTTCGCAGCGCATTCCAATTATGACATACCACGAGGGCTCATGACGTCATACAAGGCGACCATTTAGCATCCTTCTAAAGCCTGCCTGACAGCGCCAACGCGAGCTGCGCTCGACGCCGCAGTTTTAGACAACTGGGTTCTCGATGCTAAAGCGCCCACCCAAGCAGCGGAAACCATAAGAACAATATTGAAATTTGTTGCCAATGAAATGGTCCTACTTGGGTCGGTCGTTGCCAAAATATGCAAATATAGAGCCCATGCTATGTTCTGGATGAGAAACTGGGCCGCCAGGAAACTCCTATGCCTCCCCCTCTCACTTCTCTGGCAAGCCGGGAGAAATTCGAGCGATACGAATACACTTGAAACTAATATTGAGCGTACTTGGGCTCATATTGTATACGTGTTCCTCCTACCTGCCCAGTAGTCCTCGTCGGCAGCTGGTGGCAGGTTAGCAACTAACTGACAGCCTCATTTGATCAGAGAAGAGTTGGAACTACTTACATTTACCTTGCTGCTTTCGTTATTGGTTTTGGCATGTTCACCAAAAAGCTGCCCAAGGACATGCCACAAATCACTGTACCTGTTTGTTTGTTTTCAAGCATTTCGAAACGCGATCGAGCTCTGAGGCAGGCCGTGTTCGTGAGATCTAATGTGCGGTCGTCCTGCAAGTTACAGCTTTTGAATTTTAAGGCATATGGGGACATTACATGCACTCACAGCATGAATAGGGTACAGTATTACAAAAAGCGTAGGAAAGCGGTTTGCTTATTTGGTTCGTCATAGACACGTTAGATCAATTTAATTTTGCTAGGACGCATCTATCTAACAAAATAAGAGTGGGAAAGATCGCATTTGGCAAATGCTCGCAGAATATGACTACCAATTAATTACAGGTACTGCTCGAAAGAAAATATAGTTGCGCCTTACTAGTACTCACCTTTGGGCTGAAATGTGGAGCCTAACGAAAAGTTTCAACATAGGTTCAGGACAATTCAGAGGACTCTAACATAAAATAGTCGGCTAATTTTAATATAGGACGCGTACACAGCGGGTAAGAGGAGTAACTTGAGACAAATGGAATTCCAAGGAAGGAAACGGTCGCGAAGAGCAGCGGAAAGTAAGCTGAGCGGATGAGCTAAAACTTTTGTATAGATCGAGTGGATGGAGATAGGACAGGTCCGAGTTAGTTGGAGGAGAATAGGAGAGCGGAAATGGTAGGCTTGGTTTACTCATAGTGCCACATGAATACCGGCTGCCGCAGGAAAATCTAACCAAGTTCCTTAGCCCGAAGAAAACAAATTAGGATTACTGAGAGTCTCTTGTTCAAGTCTGCTGTACGTTTTTGTGGTCTGAAATCCATACACTAATTATTTCGCACGTTATTTGGGGCTCTGAACCTAGTCAGGTGCAAGTACGCACCTTTTGTTCGGGTTCCTTTAGTTTCTGTATAAGGAAACTAGGATAAGAATAAACTTCAAACTTCAACTTCAGATGCCGTAGTGGAGGGCTATGATCCACCGCGCTATAACGGCTTTCGCTTCATCGCACTTTAGTGGTCCAAAGTGCTCTCTAGAAATTTATTGTGTCAATGGCTTGTGCTGTATGGGGCATGACCAGTATTCGGGTAGTGCACGTCATAACACTACTTCAGCTAGCACGAGAAATCGTCCCAGCTTTGGATTATATTGCTAGCGCACTGGTCCAACGTATTGCCGGTACCACTGCCAACATAGTTCTAATATTTGACCCATGGTTTGCGGTTCCTGGGACAAGACTTTCTCGTTTAGCAGGAGCTGATAACAATGGCTTCGCCTTTGAGTTTGCATAGGCGAGATCGTAATGCAGCCATATTTTACTCTCGTAACTCAAGAAAGAAGCCAACAGTCGGCGACGCCAAGGAAAGCATTGGGGATGGTACTTTGTCTTTTTTTTTTACTTAGGTAATCACTTAAACTAGTAATGTAATCTGTTTAAGGGAAAGATAAACGCAAAGTAGAAGGAAAACAAACGTGCCGATGGTGGGAACCGAACCCACGCCTCCGAATATCGCGTCCGGTGCTCTTCCAACTGAGCTACATGCTCTTGATCACGTTCTACGTGACGCTGGCGGTAACAGAAGGACGTTCCACGTCCACCGCTATGGTTGAGGGCGGCGCTGGTGAACACTCTCAAGGTTCGTAAGTTAATACCCAAAAAAATAACAGGTGGGACAGCGGCCGATGTAGCTCAGTTGGAAGAGCACCGGACGCGATATTCGGAGGTCGTGGTTTCGTTTCCCACCATCGGCACGTTTGTTTTTCCATCTACTTTGTGTTTATCTTTCCCCTAAACAGATTACATTACTAGTTTAAGTGATTACCGAAGGAAAAAAATAGACAAAGTACAACCCCCAATGCTTTCCTAGGCCTCGCCGACTGTTGGCTTCCTTACTTCATGTATTATATCGAGTACCCGATATAATACATATAATACAGCAAGTAGCAACTGGAGGCACATATACAGGGCCGTCATTTCTTACGCGAGGAATAAGCCACTCTCTTAAATACACAATTTTGTCGATACGGCATCATGTCACAGAAAAGCGGCGCAGGCAAGTAGGTGTCTGGAGGTGAGACTCCAAATGGGCCATCATTTTGTTCCAGTGCGTCATCGGGTGGGGCGCACTGGTGCTCCTAAGCCGGTGACCATGTACTTGTGTGCATTCAACTTAAGGGTAGACGACCCTATAAGTGAAAGGGGTCTACAATGGGAGCTGGCAAACAGGAGCGATTGACTCGGTGGTGTCATAGTCTTTAGCGAGTGGGAGTTTAAGTGTCCTTCGCATTTGCTTACTGGCCCTAAAACACAGCTGCCCTGCGACCAGCGGCTGGTACATGTGTCGCGTCTAGTGCACATATAAAGCGCCATTAAAAAGGGGGGAGGGGCTCCAGAGGAAGCAACTTTGTTTATTTTAGAAGCATTTCGGCTCGCTTAAATAACATCACTTTCATTGAAGCCTTTTTATTGTGCCCGTTATGACTTAAGACCACTGCAAAAGCTACCTGAACATTCAGTTAGCTATTTTTCAAGGCATTCAACTACTGTGCTGACATCTTGAGGTTAATTCCACAATTTAAAAAGCCAATTAGTTGCGACGAATAACTGAATATTGAAGAGAAAGAAGACTATAGAGGACACTTAACCTCCACCTTTAAAGCTAGGAGGTCATCTTGAAGGCTAGCATCCTACACATAAATTCCCACTTTATACAAGCCATATAAGCGTGCCGGCGTATCCTAGTCATGTGCGCCATATTCGGCACAGAACTGCATGGTTAAATCTTTCCACCTTCCCACCTCTAATGAGCCACACGAGTTAACAGCGTCTCCCAATTTTGTAATATTAGGTGGTATCGTGAACGCACCCGGCTATGCCAGCTACCAGCTAGCACCTGCCAGCACGACGGACGTTATAGTTCGGTCACAACGCCTATGCCGACGCTAGATCTTCAGCGTAACGGCACCTTTACGTCTGTCCCTTTAAAAAAACTGCTGCCTGGGCCACAGGAATGTCGAGAGCTCTCGGCTGGCTTCACTGAATAAGATATAGTACATTTTTTAAAGCGAAGGCTACTGCTGCATGTGCACAACTGAGAGTTCCGCCTCACCACGATTCAATGTACTTGAGACCACACCAAGGTCGAAACTAGCACATCTCTCAAGACTAACAACGTATGCCATGTATGAACATATATCGTAAATAGAAAGAGCAGCATGTGTATTACTTCTCGGTGGATATCTGAAATGCATCGTAAGGGAAGAGAGGTCAATTGATTGAAGTAAGTTGATCCGTTTTATATCTCAGGAAAAGAAGTGTAGGCTGTAGTGAAAGCAGGGAGACAGGAGAAGTAGAAAGGGTCTCCGAAAAAAATTAAAGAGCACTGCAGATTCTACATTGGAGTAATGCGAAAGCAAGGATACTGCTGCTGGTTGCTTCTGGTTGCTTCTAGTTGCTTAATTCACATCTTGTTTGGAGGAGGAGGAGGAGGAGGAGGAGGAAACTTTATTGAGGAGAATTTCGAAAGTTCTTTCTTCGTGGGAGTTCGCTTCTCCTCAAGCCGCCCCAGGGGTGGTCATCGCTCGATGGCGCTCGACGACCTCCTTGGCCCAAGTCGTGATTGCGTTTTGCCGGCTTGGATCAGAGCTAAGCAATGCGGCCTCCCACTGTTCCGAATCGGTAATCTGCAGGCCCTCCGGCGGATGCATGCTTTCACATTTAAACATGATGTGTTCGAGATCTGCCCTCTGGTCACCGCAAAGGGAACATGAGGGGCTGTATTCGCCTGGATACCATTTTGCTAGCTTATACGGATTAAAGCACGTATTTGTTTGAAGTTTTCTAAGTAGTGTTTGTTGTGATTTGCTGAGTGTATAGTGGGGCTCCGGATATTTCAGTCTGTTGCTTTTATACCAAGTCGTAATTCCTCTGTACGTAGGGTCTCTCTCGCGAGCAGATCTTAGTTCGGGGTAACGCACCTCCCGGCCTACGACGAATCCTCGGGCGTACTGGTGCGCCGCCTCGTTTCCAGGATGACCCGCGTGTGCGGGGACCCACAAAATTTTAATCGAACGTGCGTTTTTAGAGTAATCAAAAAAATTCAAAATTTTGGCTGCTGGTTGATGGATTCTACCTTTTGCGAAGTTTCTAATGGCTGTTTTTGAGTCGCTAAAAATGTATTTAGAGTCCGTCGCGACAATCGCCAGAGCTACAGCCGCCTCTTCTGCCTCCTCTGGCGTTCGTACTTCGTTTATCGTCGCTGAATTTTGTAAGCGATACTTGTGATCGACTAGTGCCAGGGCATAGGCTCTCTTATTCCCGTATTCTGCTGCGTCCACATATGTCGTATTTGGTAGACTGGAATAGTATTTCTCTAATGATTGGGCTCTTGCTACCCGACGCTGCAGGTGAAACTCCGGGTGCATGTTCTTAGGTAGTGGAGGGACTACCAGTATTTTGTGTATTGGACGGGGAACCGACGTTACCTGTGAGTGTCTGCCCTCGTAGTGTATGTCGGTCTTTTGCAGTATCTGTCTTCCGGTCGATGTTGCGGTCAACCGCTCGTACTGCGCCGTGAGGTGTGCTTCGATCATTTCTTCTAGTGTGTTATGTATCCCCAATTGCATGAGTTTCTCGGTGGCCGTACAAATGGGAAGACCGAGTGCTGTTTTGAAGGACTGCCGAATAATGGAATCGATCGCTTCTCTTTCCTTGGCCTGTAGGAATAAGTAGGGCGTGGAATATATAATGCGGCTGAGAACGAATGCTTGCACAAGTTTTAGTGTCTCTTTTTCTTTCATCCCTCTTTCTTTGTTTGATATCCTCCGAATAAGGCGAGATGTTTGATTACTTATCGTTCGGAGTTTTTGGATTAAATCCGTGTTTTTGCCATTTGATTGAATGTGCATACCCAGTATGCGTAACTTTTCTACTCTCGGGATAGTGAAACCATCCATGTATATATTGATGTTTGTGTTAATGTTTTTTGTATGTCGTTTTGGTTTAATGACTAAAAGTTCCGATTTTTGAGATGAGCATTCCAAGCCAATTTTCTCCGTCTCCTCCACTACCGCATCTGCTGCTTGCTGCAGCGTGTCCTCAATTGTGCCGGCGTGACCCTTCGTTGTCCATAGAGTAATATCGTCGGCATAGAAAGAGTGTTCTAGATCTGGGATTTGTTCCAATTTGCGTGCCAAATTTATTAAAGTGATATTAAAGAGAAATGGGGACAGTACTGAGCCTTGCGGCGTGCCCCTGTCCCCTAGTTGGAATTTGTTGGAATGTATAGATCCTAATTGAATTTCTGCTGTCCTACCTGTTAAGGCCTTGATATAATTATACATCCTGGCGCCCACCTGCAGCTCGGATAGGGCACCCATAATAGCTTTGTGGTTCACATTATCGAAGGCTTTTGTAAGGTCAAGAGCTAATATGGCTCTTAACCTGTTATTCATCTCAGGTGCCAAGATTTCGTGCTTAATCCTTAACATTGTGTCCTGTGTGGATAAAAGGGGTCTGAATCCCAACATAGTATGAGGGTACAGATCCCACTCGTCCATGTACGACTGAAGCCTTGCCAGGGCTACGTGCTCGAATAATTTACCTAGGCACGAGGTGAGAGATATCGGTCTCAGGTTTTCTATTGAAAGTTTTTTCCCTGGTTTCGGAATAAAGGTTACCTTGGCGTGCTTCCAAGTTTCCGGTAAGGATCCTTTATTCCAACATTCGTTGGCGAAGCTGGTAAGTTGGGAAATGGAGTTTTCATCTAGGTTTCTCAGCATAGTATTTGTGACCCCATCCGCGCCGGGTGCCGAGGGCGTGCGGATTTTATGAATAGCCGCTCGAACTTCCGCTTCCGTTATGTTGGAGTCTATTTGAGGGTTCGGGTTGCCTTTATATTCCGGAAGGGGTTCTTTGTCACGAGAGATGTTGAAATAGCGAGCCTTAAGAGCGTTAAGGATTCTTTGTATTTCCTGCTTCTTAACTCCTTTGCTGGATTCGGGATCGAGAAGATGTCGCAGTAAATTCCACGCATCTCGCGTACCCATGTTTCCATTAAAGTTGTCGCATATTTGATGCCACTGTTGCTGAGCCAACTGGGACGCGTGATCTTGAATTTCCTTGTTTAGGTTGGCGATTTTGACCCTAAGCCTTTTGTTGTGTTTTTGTATAGCCCATCTCTTTTCCATACTGTGCCTAGCTTCCCACATGTGAAGTAAGCGATTGTCAATGTTGCTTACTTCGAGTTCATTTTCTATTTCTGTCGTGGCCGTACCTACATCCTTTAGGAGATTGGATGTCCATTCCTGGATGTCGCTTATAGAATCAGAATCGTAGTTATTCCTATGCTCTCTGAATTTGTCCCAATCTGTGATTTTATGCTTTTTAGGTCGACCTTTGAAATTTCCAATCTGAATTTCGGATTCGATGATGTAGTGGTCACTTCCTAAATTTTGCCTAGTGTTAGACCATCTAACATTCGGTAGGTTTTTTCCGGCCGTAATGTCCGGACACGTGTCTCTGTTGACGCTGTTTCCAATCCTAGTAGGCTGTAGGGGATCTGTATATTGTGTGAAACCTCGTTGCTGGAGGAGGTTCATTAAGGATCTCCCTTTAGATGTGGTCTTCGCATGCCCCCATTCTACATGGGGATCATTAAAGTCTCCCACCACGATTAAGGGGTTGTGTTTGGCTATGTTTAGGGCTTGAACGATGACTCTCTGAATTGGTGGATAGCCAGCTCTTGGGTTACTGTATAGATTAAGCACGAATAACGGCGCCTTGTTCCTTTTCGAAGGAATAATTTCTAGCAGTATGCAGTCAATATCAACGTTTTCGAGCTCGTGGTTTATGACCGTTAAATTTCTGTGGACTAGCGTGGCAGTATACGGGTCCTTTTGGACGTGGAGAGGCTTGAAGACCCTAAAGCCCGGCAACTTCGGTCGATCGCACCTGCATTCCTGTAGTGCGATAATATCTGGCGTTTTCTCTGTCTTTTGCATGTGAAGAAGTAACTCGCCTTTCTTTTTGAGAAATGATCGGCAGTTCCACTGCCATACCCTTATACAGTTAGGCGGGGCCATGAGGTTGTTGTAGCTCTGGTGTTTGGCCCTGAACTTTTGGGGGAATTCTTAGGAGAATATCTTGCAGGATGTTGTCTATAATGGCGAATTTTTGGTTGAAGTCTTTTTGCGTGGTTATTATGGACTCGAGTATTACTTCTAACTTTTCAAAGCGGTTATTTGTTACTGCCTCTAGTTTCTCAGAGCGCTGACTGCTCTGAAGTGTGGGTTGTTCAACAGTTTCCGCGAGAGTGGGCTGGTGACCAGCTACTGCTCGTTTCTTTCTAGGGTTTGGACCCTCTTGTTCCGTAGTGGGAACTGGAGTGATAGTTTCCTCTGACGCGTTTGTGTTTTGAGACGCCTTTCCTTTTTGTTGCATAGCGTTCCTAAGATCGTCATTTTCTTTTTTGAGTCGTTTATTTTCTTTTTCAATTATGCTCATTTTCTTTGAAAGTTCATTAAATTTAGAATGGAGGACCTGCAGCTCTTGCGCTAGGTTTTGGTTTGACTGACTGTGGGAGGCCGTATTTGCCCAGCTCACCTGTTTGAGGATGCTTGCCCCCGGGCTAGGCGTCCTTTCGCGGTGGCTGCTGCTGCTGCTGTTGCTGCGGCCTCTGTTGCTAGTTGATCCGTTTCGGTCCAGAGGTGGGAACGAATCTGAACGGTCCCTCGGTGACTTCGTGTCGCTCTTGGCAGTGGATCTGGATTGCCTTTCTTTCCTGTTCCAGTAGTGTCTCGGATTCCTTTCGAATCTTTTCTTACACTCGCGATCTCCGGTTTGATGTTTTCCGCCGCAGATGATGCAGACCGGGATGCATTTTGTTTCCATCGAATGCGGTTCTCCGCAATAGGGGCAGATATTCTTCCAGGGCTCCGGGCATACGTCTCTACGGTGTCCGACCCTTCTGCAGTTAGTACATGCTTCGACTTTGGGTACAAACGGAATCACTGGGAACAGTATTCCGAAGTAAATGATGCTTTCGGGTAATTCTTCTGAGTCAAAATGGATTAAGATGGATTTCGATGTTTTACCCATGTTTCTGGCTTGAACTATGGGTACGTTCGGGTTTCTTTTCCTCAGTTCTTCGATCATTTCTCGCGGAGATTCGTTCTCGTAGGCTCTGTATATTATGCCCTGCACCGCACGATCAGGTGGGGCGATGTACGAGGACATGTTGATTTCTTTGTCTTCGATCTGGATTTTCTTTACTTGCACGTACTTCAGTGCGTTGTCCTGACTCGGGGTGGAGATCGTGAAGATGTTCTTGACTTGATGCGTTCTTGCCGAATCTTTGTCAATATCTTGCATAGGTATGCCTGCAGTTGTGATGATTGCATGCTTGATAGTCCTTTCGGAGTATTTGCCAATGTCGACGCCTCCCATTGGCCTATAGATAATTTTATAATCGTTCTCCGGTAGTCGTGGGAGAGGACGTCTGGGGTACAGAGAAAGGGGACGCTGCGTCTTCATGTCCGCCGTCTCCTGTTGTTGTCCTGGATCCGCGTTCTTCGTGGTTTGATTTTGGACGCCAGCGTTTTTCGACTTCCGGTAACGAATTACTTCTGTCCAGTCCGGTTCTTCGAAAATAGCCTTGCTAACGGCTTCTCCTTGCACACTGTATGCCATGATGGGGGCTCTATTCTTCGACTACGCCGAGCTAGGCCTGATGGTAGATTTAGCGCGGCCGCCTCACGGCGCCGGCTTGTTGCTGCTTTTGTGAGACTACTTCTGCTCTGATGGCGATGAACTATGGCTCAGAGTGAAGCCGAAACACTCACGTTGCTTGCCTGGTGACAGGAATTGTGCAGAGCGGTGGAGAAATGGCACAAGAAGGGGCAGAAAGCGGAGCCCCATGCGAGTCGTGACCGGCTCGGTTGGCCCCCTAGCGGGCAATCTCCATCTTGTTTGGCCATTTTAGTGTTTGACACTTTCAAAATGCGCGCCAATCCCTTCCTATGCACTTTTTTGGCTCTACTTCCGGTTGCGTGACGTCACATCATCTACCTCACACTAATTTACTTGTTTACACATTTTAGTGTTTGGTATACTTTCAAATTTCGTGAAAATTCCTTCCTATGCCCTTTTTTTCGGCTCTACTTCCGGTTGCGTGACGTCAAATCCTTGATGTCATATGTACTACGTCACTCCTTTCTCTCTTTCCGCTTTAACTCCTACCTTCCTTCCTTCGCTTGCACGCGGTTCAGGTGTCCAAAGAACAAGTGTGGCAGATACTGCGCCTTTCTTTTCCGGTGAACCAGTTATTCTAATCAGTTACCTAATTAACTTATTGGCCTAATTTTTTCAGCAACAACATTACGTCACCTTCAATCGACTGACACCACTCATTTACCTCTACCACTTCTCAAATACTCACAACTGCTGCGGACACGATTTCGCGGACACATTCTGCGGACACGGCCTGCGGACACGATCTGCTGGCACGGTCTGCGGACAGAAATCTGTGAACATAGTGAAGCAATTAATGCTTTCGAATTAGTAAATTGAACCACCTGTGCACCCTTAACATGCACTGACATCACAAAGCACACACAGGACATCACAACCATGCAACTTATAACCTTGTTTAGGAAGGGTTTAATAATACCCTTGTTTATTAATACCCTTTAATATTCGGGTATTATTGCAAAAGTAATACTGTTAGCACTTCGAGCCTTTGGCGTGTCGTGGCACCTCCCTACATGACCTTTCACGTGACCGTGTGACGTCACGCCAGACCGAGAGACGGGGCCCCAGCTCGCGCCATCGGATGGTGGCGGAGAGTCCATACACGGCGCTGTGTCGCATTCGAGAGAGGGCGCTCGCTGTTTGTGACGTCACGCTAAGAGGATAAATGGGGCTGTTGTTCGGCTCCTCGCAGTAGTCGAGGCGCAGCCTTACGGTATGTCGGATGATGCGTATAAGGCGTATAAGGTCCATTTAAATAGGTAAACAAGAAGTGAATTAAGCTACTAGAAGCAACCAACGGCTTTCGCATTACTCCAATATAGATTCTGCAGTGCTCTAATTTTTTTTTTAATGAACGTTTCACTCAATCATGTATCAGCGAAAGTCAATCCGCCCAGTCGCATGACTTTCAAAAATGGGGTGTGGGCTTGACTGATTAAGTGTACGTGTCTACTCAAAAGCATACTGCGTATTCATTTCTCAGATGCCATACTTCCAGAAAACATATGAAAAAAAGATCCTTGTTGAAAGGCGATGTTGAGGTGCTATAGCGGCTACACTCAAGGCGAATATTGCGCGTTCCCCTAATTCAAAGTGTTAAAGCACGCACAGTCGTGCTTAAAGTGCGTTTCGCTCGTATCACTACGTTCCAACTGTGTTAAACCCACTTTTTTTAAACGCTTTCTTGCGATTCCTTGGGACTCCTGATATATTTATGAAATGCAGGAGGACCGTTTATTCACTGGAAGGTCTTGCATATTTCTCCTGTTAGTGTTCCTGTCTATCTTTTCACGCACCATCATCGTTAAACAACATTACTGTAACTAAAACCTAAATACTAAGCATTTAGTTACTGCACATCAGTACAAATGGAACGCATTAGAACTTCAACACAGCCGTCCTCACGGCATCAAATCATCCATTTAAAATTAAATCAGATCATGTCGTTTTGCTGCTACCTTTTCAGTGGCTTTCGCAGAGTTCCATTTGACGCCAGGAATAATCTGTCACATCTATTACACTCTGCTTACATCTTACGGCAGCGTTGAGTGATATATTCCTGACCGACGGTGCAGTCTCGCCAGCCTGGAACGCTGTCTTACCTTAGCCCTTCGCGATCTGGGATCAAGGGCACGCACCACGATGCCAGGACGGCTGCGTCGAAGTGCACCACGTCACGGCCGACCGCCGCTGCCATCACAGCCACCTCCCAGGCGGCCGCAGCTCGCATGCTAGCTGCCGCCGGTGGAAAGGTGAGTTCAGGTTGATCGCGTGGTAGGGCGGCGCGGTTGGAGAACTAGGTCGAAACTTGAGTGGCATGCTTATGGACGATGAATGTAGGTATGGTAAGAGTAGTACGATTATCTATTTTGGAGGGGGTGAAAATGGATGCCGCTATTTTACAAGTTGATGTGCTTTTTTGTTTTTTACTCAAACATTGTGTGTGTGTGTGTGTGTGTGTGTGTGTGTGTGTGTGTGTGTGTGTGTGTGTGTGTGTGTGTGTGTGTGTGTGTGTGTGTGTGTGTGTGTGTGTGTGTGTGTGTGTGTGTGTGTGTGTGTGTGTGTGTGTGTGTGTGTGTGTGTGTGTGTGTGTGTGTGTGTGTGTGTGTGTGTGTGTGTGTGTGTGTGTGTGTGTGTGTGTGTGTGTGTGTGTGTGTGTGTGTGTGTGTGTGTGTGTGTGTGTGTGTGTGTGTGTGTGTGTGTGTGTGTGTGCCGTGCGTGCGTGCGTGCGTGTGTGTGTGTGTGTGTGTGCCGTGCGTGCGTGCGTGCGTGCGTGAAGCCCCATACATGCTAGGCCAAAAGAGTACAGACATCAGAACGTCGGTCCAAAGTAGATGCACACAAGTAGCGAAGGCTCCATAGATGTCCATATGTTCAAAACACTCCTTTTCATGTGCTCTCCAGTACCCGCTGAAGTCTGGGAGGGGGGGGGGAGCAACAGACGTTAGTGACGTTGCATGACGTCAGGATTACGTATAAAATTGGCGCCAATTATAAAGTGTCATTTTTCTGGACGCACCCTACCGTTTTTTCGAGTCCGACAAGTTGACGGGCGCCTTCCAGCGCTCGCCAACTGCCATTCTACTGGTCTCGAATCTTACTTTGAGTGCAGTTGACAATCAAACCGAGCAATTAAAAGATGGCAGAGGAAAGGAGCATAACAGCACTTTTTTCAAAGGGACAAGCTCAGCATACTTGTAGAGCATGACCTCTAAAGAGCTGGGGCTAGCGCAGAATTAGCAATAAAGTGTCGAAGTGCTGTAGTTTAAAAGTGTTCGTGCTTTATTATATTAAGCCCACAAATACAATGATAAAGCATACCGGCGAAATGCGCAGCAAAGGCAGCACTGACCAACATATGTAAGTTCGCAATGCGCGCAAGTAAGGCAGTCCACACATGCATTCGGAAGCTCACCTGTGAAAGTCTTGCAGGAGTAAATTGCAGCCTAACGCCGATGTAATAGAGTCATCGCTGTTGCACGGTGCGTCAGTCTTTCCCACGCCGCGACCTCAGTTCCACAAACAGCAGATGCTATGGAAGGAACGAAAAGCGTGCCACAAGGACGCAGCAAGGCTTAGCGCTGGCTGCACGTAAGCCAGAAAAGATGGACTTACAAAATTCAAAAGAATCCAGCCTAATAGCACTGAGAGGGAAGAAACTTGCATGCTAGAAGACTTCGGAAACAGCACATTTTTAGATAAGCGAGCTAACCTCGTACAATTCCATTGAGCCACTTCGCATACAGCGTGACGCAGCGATAAGAAACTGCTTCGTTGCCTCCTTCGCAGGCACGCAGCAAGGCCTGCAAAGTCTCACCAATGGCGGTACAACATTTAAAGGGGACGCAACAAGCGCGCTGAGAAATTAAGTAAACGAAGTGTGTTATTAAAATAGCTTATCTCTTTCATAAAACAGGATATCCTTTATTTGAGTTTTTGGCTCTCTGACCTGTAGCTTTGCAGCAGTCGCGCTAAAACAACCATCCTTGCCCCCCTTTATTTCCACCATGGTCTGTCTAAAGCACTTGAAATGGCTGTTTTTATATGCACGCGCGACTTCTAATGATAGCACGTGGTTTCAGATAGCCTACATCTGAGCATGTGCAGCCATACTGATTACACTACCAGCCGGTTTATTGCCGAGCCAGTTCCCAGCCGTGACCGTCAATGACCTCCTGGAAGGCGCCGCAGGTCGCGAAGAAAAAGCCAACTTAGCACGTCTCAGCATGTAACGATGCTAAGATCATTCACAATGACATGCTCGCTTAGCAAAACGCAAATGTATATCTGCGCACATGCAATAGCCAGCAATCTCTTTATATTATAGTTTCGAAAATGCGGATGGCATATTCCAAACATTTGTGTAAGAATTACTTTAAAAACAACAATAGGAGCCCTCCATTGCAAACATTGCTGAAAACTTTGAAGCTTGTGCATGAAACACTGAGAGGCGGTAGCCATATACTGTTCAAGGATGGCTATATCCATGCAGATAATAAATTTGATGCTTTGGAAAATAACTGACTGCGACTTTTAGTGGGTGGAGCTCCAAGCATTGTGGTCACCAGAGAGCGAGTACTTTAGCGGACCAGTGGTACGGGCCACACCTCGGCCCTTCATGTCCCATTTGTCGTTGCGTAACTGGGTGCAAAGATTGCTGTTTTTATTGGTTCAGATGAGAAGCATACACGTGCACTAACATTGGACATCGATTGATGCTCACTTGGTAACGCATTAGAAAACTATGGACACTTAACAGTGGTCCATTATATATCATGCCCACGACTTGACGTACAAATGGCATCGTGCAGCAGATATTAGCATTGATAATCAGAGGCAGTGTGTAAAGCCTTAGGCTTTGAGCGCGCACGCTGTTCAAGAATTTATACTGGACTCGTTTGGCATGTGCTCATTACTGGAAATTTGTAGCATTATTATAAGCGTACGCAGTTCTTTACCGTTGTAAAATTCGTCTTATGACATGTTCGGAAAATACCGCTTTCATTTTTAGACGATATTCATCATGCCATTCCATCATTGCCATTCAAAGTTTCCATTCTCTGCCACCTATGCCTCAGTATATTATATACACTGACTCTAACGCTGCTATCTGTGCCATTCAATCTAAAAGTATAACTCATCATCTGACCACGGAGCTCGAGGCTGCACTTGTGCTTCACCAATCGCAGTTCTCCTTATCTGGCCAAAGAATGATAGTAGCTATGATAATGACAATGCATAATAGTCATAGCGATGATGGAGATAACGGTAATAGTGATGTGGCAGTTAGTGAAAATGATGTTATTAGCGATAACAATAATAGCGCATTTATTTGGTAACGATGGGAGTAGATATTGATGAAATGGCAACGGCGATTTAGTTAGTGAGGATAGTCCTATAATGGTGGCTTTCGCAATTTTTACTCTTAAGACTTCAGCGCATTCCTGCAAGTCTCTATTGTAGGTAACGAATTTCAGCGCAAATTTAGCGCTAATCTTTAGTAGAGGGAGAAAAAGGGGAACATCTTTTTTATTTCGGATACCTTCCACGTTATAGAAGTTACCTTAAAATTTTCTGCGCTGCAGAGAGGGCGCTTGGTATACGGATTGTTGTGTCGTGTTTTCTAGTGTCTGTAATTTGCTTTTTATTGTCTATTTAAAGAAGAGGAGATAACACAGGGAGTTTATTTCTTCCACTCTTTATCAGCTGTAATTTATAGTCGCCCCAAAACCATGTTTTCCAGGATCCGATCTCTCCAACCGGGCGCAGCACCTCGCCTAGAGGCAGTCCGTACAGCCCCCACACTCTCCGCACACGTTTCAACATCCACACCTTCGCCATTGGTGCGGTCGCCGCAGTTGTGGCACTCGCCATCGTCAGCATGGGCGCCATTTTGTTCACGAGGCGAAAGACCCGCGACGACTCTGTCCTGTGCACGACTACCGGTTGCCGGTCGTACGCCACTGCGCTGACACAGAGCATGCTTCTAGACGAGCAGCCGTGCGTCGACTTCAGCAAGTACGTGTGCGGACGATACAGCGACCCGCGCAAGATGTCCGTACGAGAGGCGGCTTTCGAGTCCTTCAGGCAGGACCTGGTGCGGCCGTCTCGCAACGAGTCCATCATGACGGCCGTCGCCAAGAACATGCTTCAGAAGGCATGGGCCTTTTACCGGGGCTGCGAGGACGTTGCCGAGGCCAACACCGACAACGTGCAGAGCATCGTGCTCATGTTGAAGGAAGCCAAGCTCGACTGGCCGAAAAGGAACCAGGATGTGGACGCCATCTACAGCATAGTATACTTACAGGTACGCTAAAATAACAGCTTGAGGGGTTAGTTGGTGCTGCATAATACCCAGAAATGTGGCGCAACAAACACAAACACATGCGAAGAGACACAACACACGCGCACACTACCAACTGCAGAAGAGGATGATGAGAAGATGTACTTGGGTGTAGAAGAAGAGGAGTGGTGAAGAGGAAGTGTGTTCAGATCCATATTACAGTTGGTAGTGTGCGCGTGTGTTGTGTCTCTTCGCATGTGTTTATGTTTGTAGCGCCACATTTCTGGGTATTACAGGTAAGCATCTGTTCTAGATTAAGGTTATGTGGACGTAGCATAGATGTCCTCGTCCCGCAGTGGTCGTGGTTATGATGATGGTGAAGACGTAGGCTGCTATTTTCCGACTCCTGTTCGTGATGACGTGTAGAGTGAAGCTTAGCTATTGTAACGAAGTGCTCGAGTGTGGGATAGTTGTAGCATGTTCTCAAGCATGTAAATGCGCTTAACTTTCTGTATTGTTTTGTAACCCTTTCTTCGTCATTATAAGCTGTGCACGCTTACATAAGAATTATTGGTAGTTGCTCGTAGCTTGGCATCAGGCCCTAAATTATCGTATTGAATGTCGCCAGTGAGAAGGTTTATTTTTTAGCGTACATGCATGTTAAGCGGCTGTCGAAGCGATGGTATTGGGGCTTTTTGTGTCACACTGAAGCATTAAAGAAACATTGTTATTTATCAGAGCATATACCGACATTGTGAAATGTCAAGACACGAAACGTTATATCGATAGGCGTCGTTAGTTTGGATTATGGCAGTGTTGTTTTACTTCTTACCACACTTAAACTGTGAGGTTTCCGTGTCCGGTCTTTTTGTATCTGGGCTTCCTTGTCTGCCAATTTTAGATCTTCGACGATGCTTGATGGCGTAGCCGAACGTTGGCGTACCAGAGACCAAAAAACTTTTAGGACAACTCTTCCCTGCCGTGGTTCCTGCAAAAAGCAGCACTTATTTTGATAGGCGAAGCACTGCAGTCAAGTCCTTAAGTCGTGGAATTAAAACGCTAGCTGTCGAAAGACGCGAAAACTTTTTGTGTATCTGGGGCATAAAGCCATTACATTTCCTCCCCAACATATCTATAACACGCCCAAGAAAAAGTATTATTTTCTTGTGATACCTAGCGTGCACTGTCTGTCAAGTGCATATAAATAAAAAGGACCAAATTTATTCATGGCTTCGCGTTTAGAATGCTGATTAGATCTTCTGGATCTCCTTCTTCCCTGCCTTATCACGCAGTGCGTGCATGTGATCATTACTCATGGCACCACTCTAATAAACCACACTACAGCGATCAACTATGATACGAGGCGTCTAAGCGGGCCCTCTTCGCGACACTATGGCCGCAAAGACGACCGAACGCCCTACCCGACATTCGTGCCAGATATTCGAAAACTTCCGAGTGAATTCCATTCATATCAAATTTGGACTCTCACACTGCATTCGTTCGCCTAACCTTGATTCGCTATTAGAACACTTTGTATATTCCTATGCGGCTACTCACAGGTGCAGCCGTAGGGGTTGCAGAAATATATTTTCGGCCATCCACTTATTTATTTTACGACAGGCCCATGAGGGAATTCCATGTGTGGAGCTTAGAGAAAGTTTAGGAATAGAGTAAAAAAAATTACCAGCCGAAGAAAACATCCGTTAGAATAGTGAGTAGTTAGGAAAAAGTGTAGCATCAGAGAAGGCAACATATGGCATAAGAGATCTGCCGCGACGGCTGAGCTGAGAGGCCGGTTATTTCAATTAGTTCAACTCAATTAGGGTAGTAGGGCTGCTACTATCGTTTCTTGATGCAGGGAAGAAGCGCCTATGTATGTCCGATATCTGGGCACCATAAAAAATCCATGTGGTTGACATTTTCAGATTCTTCCTGAGTCGCTCTGGGACATACACCGCATGAACCAAACTGAACACGGGAATCGAAAGCAATGTGAAATATTCAGATCAACATGAATGATAACAATATCAGTTCAACACCTCATTCGATGGGTCACATAAAGTAGCGTGTGTTACCTTTGCCGGCTCCAGTGGTTTCCACGCATTGGCAGAAGGTTCATCGATTCAACTGATCCCTGCAAAGTGCTTGCATTGGATTTGATGTCACCGAATTTTATGTAGACGACAATTAGCAATAGCTAAGATGTACATGGTCATATGCAAGTATGTCTATTTAGGATATGTAATAACGCTACCCAGACCATGAAAGGGAAATAAATAGGAGAATAAGATAGGGATGAAGCGCATTTGGCAAGTACTCGCAGATTATGACTAGCCGCTTACCGATACCGTTCCTGTACTCACCCATAGGGATAAAACGTGGAGGCTAACGAAGAGAGTTCTGCTTAAGCTGAGGACAACGCAGAGGGCTATGAAAAGAAAAATTATAAGCCTAACGCTCAGAGATAGGAAGCGTGCAGAGTGGGTCAGAGAAATTACTCGAGTTAATTACATTCTATTAGAAATCAATGAGAAATGGGCATGGGCAGGGCATGTAGTGAGAGGAGAGAATACCGATGGGTTAAGAAGTTTGCAGAATGAAATGTATGCAGCTTGTACAGGACCGGGTTAGTTGGAGAAATATTGGAGAGGCCTTCGCCCTGCACTAGGCATAATCCGGCTGCAGCTGGTGATGATGATGATAATGATGCACGGAACTCATATTCATTAGAAGGCACCGTTGTATCATAAAATTAGCGAACTTGACAGTGATCGAAGCATGGCTTATTCGATAGTGAAAGTAATATATTTCGGACTTTTGTGGGAAGTGGGAAAAGCTACACAAAATATTTCTTCTGTCATTAAAAATAAATTCTGAGCTGATCTCTATTGAGCGTGCATAAAATGTGCCAAAAGGATAGAAAATAGGATTTCGAAAATGGTCAACCTATCAACTGATACCAATTACCAACATGTGATACGAAACCCAGAGGTCATAATAACATCTTGAAAGTTAGCTGTTAACTTGAAAATAACTGACGATGGTGACAACAAAATTGTAGTGCGTTTTTAAAACATTTTGCTTTTCATAACATTGTCGCGTTCTCTGCACATAAATCTCTGCATTTAAATATAGTTATCTATTGAGAGAAGCCGGCATTTTTTATTTGTCAGCAATATGCCTTTCATGTCCAGCAGCTATAGCTGTGTTTCAAGAATACTTAAATCAGCTTCACTATTTATTGGCCCGGGAGGTGCAGGGAGAACGGTGTTTCTCTAATCCACCTGCGGTTAAAAATGGCATTCTTGGAAGTAATTTTTAGGGATAAAGCCTTTCTTGGCACATGAGTGCCATCCGCAGAGGTGTATCAAAGGAGACGTATCCAAAGCCACTCTAACACAAGGCATATCAATCCAGACCAGAATTTAACGTTTAAGAAAATGAATCGTCCTGCACTGGCAATCGAGCTCCAACCCCACTGGTCTCTAGCCACGCCGGGCACATGAAAAAGTATCCTAATTCTTCTTGTCTAGCGTTCCTTCCGTTTCCATAGCAACGTAGAGGCGTGACGACATCGGATTCACCCCCATCTTTAGCGAGAGAGTGACTGTTTGCAGCCGCGCGTCGAACACCGCTGCATGCCATCTGCCGGGAGCCCAGCGCAGCGAAAGCGCACCATCTTCACTGAAGCCGAGGAAAGGCTCTCGCCTTACCACGTGTAAAGGAAATTGGGTGCCTTCTTAATTTTTTTAATTCGAAATGCCGCAAATAGTCACTATTGAAATAGTGTGGATGGCGCATGCTGAACGCGAGCAAAATTTCCTAATTAAGTCAGATAAGAGAAGAATTATTTTCTTTGCAGGAAAAGCTTGCCTGGCCATCCCCGATCCAGTTCTCTGTCAACCATATCAGTTCTAAAGTGATGGAGGTGATATTCTCTCCTTCAGAGAGCCTTCGGAACTACAAGAACCTTCGGTCTTCGAGACTCACCAACAAAAAAAGGCACGCCGAATTCTTCACTGCGCTGCTGAGTGCCTTCGGCAATACTTCAGCTCCCGTGGAAGGTTTCGAGACCACGATGTGGATCGAGGACGAGCACCTCCGAGGGCTCGGAGGGGAAGCCACTGTGTTGGTCGACGTTGACCACACCTTCTCCAAGCACTGGCAGAGCAAAGCTGAGAACTGGCAAAATACTGTAACGGAGATGCTTGTCATGCTCAGCGAAGTTCGTCCCACGATTAAATTTTACACGAAAAACAAGGCGGAGTTGGAGCGTCTGCACGAACAGATCGCGGCCAACGAGTCCAACTTAGTGCTGATGATGGGATGGCGAGCCGTGCAGGAGATGTCGCAGTACGCCAACCGGGACTTCGCCATATCTTACTACTCCTACAGCGAAAGGCCCTTGGATCAATTCCTGCGTCACTGCTTCGACCTCTTCTCTAGCCTCATGGGTCTCGCGTCCATCACAAACTACGTGGAAGCTCACTTCGACAAGGTGATCCACTGTGAGAGTGTTTGCAAATGCGAGCATGTACACAGCTGGTTGTACCACGCAACTTGCTCCGGAGTGTTAAATGCTAAGGTTTAATCCGGCTAACCCTCGCTAGGCGAAGCAAAAACGCGTTGGCTTTTTATTTTGATTAGGTTTAGATTTAAAATCAACGGAAATGTTTGTGCAGGATTAATTTACCAAATGGTCAAAGGTCAAATCGTTACACCATAGGAGGTACAATGGTTAAGCTACATAGATACACTGCGACATCTGCCTCATGAATGATGAAGCGGACTGCCAGGTTCACGTTGGCTGATACATGCATAGTGAAGCTTTCTCAAATCTCAAACAATGCTCAGGTGGTCTTACACTATAGGAAGTACCATGGTTAAGCTATAATAGTACAGTGTGACCTCTGGCTTGCTGAAGGTCAAGTGGCCTCCAAGGTTGACTTTCGCTCAGACTTGACTTGGCGAAGCTTTCGCTTCAAAATGAAAGACCACTCGGACGCCAATGGAACAATATGCATAGTGTTGCTGGTAAGGTGCAGGTACTCAAGGCTATGTTTTCATGTTTAACTAATTGATTATTTATTTTCGATTATTAAAATTTCCAAGTATTGTTTGCAGACCCCAACTGTGATAAGCAAAATTGTAATGCACTTTCACAATCATTTAAATCAATTATTTAGCGATAGGTCATATTGCTCGTTAGGTTGAAAATCCATCAGCGTAGTGGTAGTCGTAGTGGCCAGCACCGGATGTCGGAAATAACAAGTGCTGCATTAAAAAAACGTATAGTGGCAATTTGTGGATCTAGTATTTGATTCGTTGCTGTGCGATAGGCGATGACGGCTTAATGAAATTATTGTAACGTATTTATTTAGGGAAATAAGGAACTTAAGAAGCTGACAAAATTGGGAAAGGGGGTTAAATGTGGCACAATGCTCAGAAGGAAAGCCAATGGTTTACATGCTAATGAAAAAATTTAGAGTGTGTAATTGGTGAATTAAATAATTGAAGTAATTGAAAAATCGCGTTCATAGGTGTCGAACTGTACAGGATAGAAAGCCCATGATTGCTGGTTTTAAGTATCAAGGTATTAACAAAATCAAAAGTTAGAAAAGTACAAATGAAAAAGGAAAAAATTATTGCATAAGCATAAAACATTTCAAATAAAAAAGAAAACGGAAAATATCAAATTTAAAATTAAAGAAAAACTTGGTTTGGAGTTTTTTTTTCGGGGGGGGGGGGGGGGGGGGGGGGCTGCTCCTGGCCCTACGGGGCTGGGACTGGTAAGTCAACGCCGCTTGCGGCGGGGGCTAGCCTGCCACCGAATTTTTATCTGTTGTAGGCCGTCATTGCACCCGCCACCACTTCGGTGGTGGACGACGGCTGTTGCGACACGCGTCTTTTTCTCTCTCTTCCTTTTCTTTCTTTTCTATCTTCTCTTCTGTCCGCACGAGGCGGCGTAGGTGGCTCAGCTACAGAGCCAGTAGCAGGCCCGTGCATTTGCTTTTCCTTCCTACAGTCGCAACAATAACTGTTGGTGTGGTTGTAGGAAGAAGGAAAACAGAATGCACGGGCCTGTTACTGGCTCTGCAGCTGAGCCACCTCCGCTGCCTCGTGCAGACAGAAGAGAAAATAGAGAAGAAAGAAAAGTAAGAGGGAGAGAAATACGCGCGCCGCAACAACAGCCGTCCACCACCGAAACGGTGGCGGGTGCAATGACGACCTACAGTCAGTCAGTTCAGTCGTTCAGTCGTGTCCGACTCTTCGTGCCCTTATGGACCATGTCACGCCACGCTTTCCGGTCTCTCACTATCTTCCTAACATCACATAACTTCATCTGCAGTGCCTCGAGGATGCCATCTAACCATCGCGTTCGCTGCCTACCCCTTCTCCGGCGACCCTCAACCTTTCCCAACATCAAATCTTTCTCCAGCGACTCCATTCTTCTCATCAGATGACCAAAGTAGCTGAGCTTTAACTTTAGAATTTGACCCTCCAATGAGCAGTCAGGGTTTATGGTCGACAATATCGACTGATTTGATCTTCTGGCAGCCCAAGGAACTCTCAACAGTCTTCGCCAGCACCACAATTCAAACGCGTCAATTCTTCGGCGGTCAGTCTTTTTCACAGTCCAACTCTCGCATCCATACATCACAACTGGAAAGACCATAGCACGAGCTATACGGATCTTGGTTGGCAGACTAATCTCTCTGCTCTTTACTAGGCGGTCAAGGCTAACCATTGCTCTCTTTCCCAGGAGCAGGCCTACAACGACGACCTACAATGACGACCTACAACAGATAAAAATTCTGTGGCAGGCTAGGCCACGCCACAAGCGGCGGGGGCTAGGCGTCAAACGTTCGATTTATTATATTTGGTAAATTTAGTTACATTTTACCTTATGCACTATCCAAAGCCTTCTTAATGCTTATAAAGCTGTTTTCTGCTTGTTGGCAGTACTGATGACTACTTAAAGTGGAATAAATTCGCTATTCCTGCCACTTTCAAGGGAGAACGCAAGGGACGGTTGAACTTTTTCTCTGTACTGTAATCTCTTTTTTTTTGCGGAGTGCAGTGGTATTCAATTCAGTTATTATAATATTATTTAATTTGGTTTGGTTTGTGGGGTTTAACGTCCCAAAGCAACTCAGGCTATGAGAGACGCCGTTAGTGGAGGACTCCGGAAATTTCAATTTATTGATTATGAAGAAAATTAAGAACACTGTTTTTGAAGACCATTTTTCTAATGTGCGCAAATTACAATCATAAGCAAAACGCTTTGCAGCATGATAGTTTAAGCGGAGCTTTATATTTCTTTATAGGAGCAGTCCGAATGATCAGAGATGATGAGCATTCTTGTCGACAGAGCCATCTAGCCCAGAAAAAAAAGGTGAGCCAACACGGACCGATCCCGCTGCACACCTAACATGCAAAGCGTACGTAACCTGCAGTTTAGGAAGAGGGCGGGTTCGCTCCGTGTTGGCTCCCGTTTTCTACATTTCTGATGAGAGAACACTACTTCACACCGTCAAACCAAACCAGAAATGTTAGCATTTCGCCTTCCTAGCTCGGGCAAGAACAAATCATCGGAACGGAACGAATACGAGCCCAAATTCTCTCCTGGTAAGTGAGTTTAGTGACATGGCGGGAGGGGTGTTGTCGATGCGGCGACTCGCCGCGGAGAGAGAGAAGGGAGAAAAAACTTTAATTGGTTGAAGGAATTGCGTGAGTTCCAATAGCTTGAGCTGCTTCGCGGGCCTTGAGTAACTTACGCGAGTAACTTACGCGGATCAGAGACTCGTGTGAGGCAGCTTCGCTTCCTATTCCGATTCAATGAGTGCTGAAGTTTTATATTTCTCTAATTCTTATGAAGGAGTAATTACTTATTGCCATCCACCCAAGCACAGCCTGGTTTTAAGTATCAAGGTATTAACAAAATAAAAAGTTAGAAAAGTACAAATGAAAAAGGAAAAAATTATTGCATAAGCATAAAACATTTCAAATAAAAAAGAGAACGAAAAATTGCAAATTTAAAATGTTAAAAAAACTTGGTTTGGCAAAATGCTCAGAAGCTGCTAATTGTTTGCAATTCCATATCCTCTGATTGATGTCAGACACTTCTCCGTATGAGGCGCATGTGTTGTTTATGAATTTTTCTGGACTAATTTTGTGGCACTTTGCGAGATTTGAGAAGGTCTTAGTTTGTACGTCCCTCCAGGCTATTGTCTCCTGTCTACCAAGATTGTGTGTGGTTCTGCGTATCGTTATGGGGAACTAATGGAATACTTCAAAAAAAGGACGAGAATTCGCTGCTGAAAAGCGTTTGTACGAACTGTATTCAAGTGTGTCGGTCTTGTTCTTCACACTGTAGTCACTCGCTGTATTCTCGCTGTGCAGAAGACGCGCTCCGACGTGTCCAGGATGGCTCGGGCTATCCGCGTGACCTTCTTCCAGACGCTGACCCAGGGCACTTTCGACTGGAGCAACACAAGTGGTCTCTTCGAGTTTCTGGACGGGTCGCAGTCCATCGAAATGACCAACAAGTTTTTCCAGATGCCTGACATCGAACTCAGGTTCCCCGAGGACTTGCGGAAGGTGAAAGTGTTCCTGCTGGACAACGCAGACTTTGCTGAAATGGTCAAGGCCCACAAGCTGTCCGCGCATCTCTACGAGTCCAGTCTATACTACTCCCGCATACAGAATCAGACAGGCACCATGGAGTACTCGATGCTTCCGCTGGCTCTCAACTTCCCCTTCTACGAGCCCGACGTGCCGATGTCCATCAGGTGTGTCTCGAAAGATGTGACGAAACTATTTCCTTCTCCGCGAATACCAGAGAATATATTTAGGGGTGTCATAAGCTGGACGGTTTGGTATCGGCTCATTATGGTAAACAGCGCCTGAAGGCGAAGGACTGCGAATTAAAAATTTCACAGCGTAAGCGCATTCACATGGTATCAAGGTTTTCACAGAACGTTTTGTTTAAACGGGGAAAAGAAAACTGGCTTGGTAAACGACAAGGAGGGTGCAAAAATGCGAAGTGTAACATACCTTCTCATGTGGTGAATCTTTATGATACCTGCAAGCGCGTCTGGTATAATTACACATAAGTACTGCATATGCGTAGCATTAAGAACAATCCGGATATGATTTATGCATACCATATGACGCACGAACCTTGAAAATATCGTCCTAAACGCTCAGAAGCATTGTTCGAACAAACTTTCCTTCCTGGTAGCTTCTTGGTGGCGGCGCACAAGCTTCTAACTTTTCCTTTGTGCGTGGTCAATTGTCACACCATAATCGCGTTTTTTTCCCATTTAGCCTAAACATTTTCTTAATACTGCATTTTAGGCTCGCAACTTGTGTGTACTTTCATTTTTCCTTCTTCTTGTGCGCTGTTTGCCACAATGAAGAGCCTACAAGATGTGAAAAATTGTTGCAGCTTCTCGGAATTTTATGCTAGGTATCATCAAATTCTTTCCGCTTACTCAGGGTGAAGTTATCTTCCGTTAATCTTAATTTATACGCTGTCTTGGGCCAGTTACGATGACCTCGTTCACAAGAATTTCCTGTTCTTTGCCACTCTGATTCTCACAAACATCTGCATTTCTGCCTGAGGTGTTCTCCGCTAGTGTAGCATGCCACAATAATTATGTAATTTCCTCGGTACGTGTCTCATCCTATCTACTGACGTCTCTATTAACGAGGCAATTGTAGGTAAAGTACCAGGTGCACATCGTTTGCGACTGGGTTGCTACTGGGCATAGTCGTAGGTTTTTACGTAAGTTGATCACAGCGAGCGTGCTAAGGAACGTAAATTGGTAGGTCTAACGTTAAAAGTTATGAAGCATGCCGAGGGGGTCATAGAAGTTGAGTTAATTTCATCCTTCTCGAAATCAAGAACACGAAATTGCCATGGGCAGAACATGTAATGGGAAAAGGGGCTAACCGATCACCTCTAAGGGCAACAAATTGGATTCTAACGGCAGAAAGCATAGCAAAGTTGGCATAACATATAGGTTGGCGGATAAGGTTAAACATTTTGCACGGGTGCAAGTCTGTGAAGCTAGCATGAACAAGGTTAATTCGAGGATTATGAGATGCCTTCGCCCTGCAGCCGGTATAGTCCGCCCAATGATGACAATGACGATAGTCATGACCCAGAGTGCAGGCTGATGTGGAAAGATGAATACGTTCTTTGGTGTCATACGTCGGACAGAGGTACGAACGATATATGACGAAACAGATAAACAGAGCGCTACCAAGTGAATTTATTTCGTCCCGTCAGGTACATATTCGTACAGGACCAAGGAGTTGCAGCATATGCTTACCGTATAAGAGGGCGAATACCTAAAGGCTGAGGAGAATAAGAAATAATAAAATTCCCCCGAATGTGACAGCTCTTTATAGCAATGGTACGGAAGGAGTGCTGACCAATGCAATCCGCCTTTTGCGCGAGTTTGCTGCGCATGCGCGAAGTCGTAGCGGCGACCGATGGAAACACATTGAGCGGCGTCGACGGCGTTTCTCGGCGCCGCCAGTGCACGGGGGCTGGCGGCACCGGGCGGCACGGTGGCCGTCACAGGCTTGGCAAAGCGATGCCAACCACATCTGCCGCGTACGGTTGCCACTCTCTAAGCGCGCCAAGATGCAAGACGCGGTTTTTCAGGTTTCCTTCGCCGAGCCGCGGCCAACAACGACGTGAAGCTACAATTAGGGCCACCAAGCGTCAAGATGTGAATGGCCGACCTTAGCTACCTACTGCGTACTCTCGACTGTGAGATAAACACTTCGTTACAGGTATGTATGCATCTAAAGGAAATGTACATAATGAAAAGTACCGGAGTTTGCACCAAGCCTGTAACCCACCAGTGATAGCCGCAATGAGCATTTGTTCGGCGCGTCTGATGGCGATGTATTTTGTCGTTTGTTTTCTTTATGTGCGAAGTGGCCGGGTAGCGCAGATATCACAGGTGGCTGTGTGCGCTAGACCGTAATATTTAGCATGTTTTATCGCGACTGCCGCCTGACTAAAAAGAAAAGAAAAATTGGGCGTTTGTTGTGATGCACCGCCGTTTGCGAGCCGAGTGGTTGAGCTGGTCATGAGGCTCGCGAACGGCAGTGCATTAAAACGCCGTATTTTTTTTCTTGATAGGCAGTCACGATAAAACATGCTAAATACTACGGCCTAGCGCACAGAGCCGCCTGTGATATCTAAGCTACCTAGCCCTTTCGCGCATAAAGAAAATAAAGGACAAAATACATCGCCTTCAGGCCCCGGCGCAACTAAAGCAATCACGCACCGAAAAAATCCTCATTCCAGCTATCTCTGGTGCGCTACAGCCTGGGTGAAAACTGGGTAGGTAATCTTCATCATGCATATTTCGTTTAGATGCATACATACCTGTAGTATCTGTGTTTTTGCCGCTCGGAGCATATGACGCACTTGACACTCTTGCACAACGCACAGTATTTTTTTTTAAATTAAAGGCTCGCCTTCGTGCACGACAAAGCATCCGGATTTTGTTCCTTTGGTGTACGCAATCAGATGCACTTCGTTAGGGAGCTTGATAATCGTCGTCTACGTCCAACCGTTTGCAACGGCAAGGAAACCGCCCGGCACAATAAATGAGTCTCCTGGAGGGTTCATGCTCGTTCACTTGCAGAGTGGATCGCTCTGGACGTAGAACAGGGTTGGTTCCTGACCGAGATGCGCATCCGATATGTAGGAGATTCACATGTGTCACCAAGTTGTTGATTCCGCAGAAATCGCGGCGGAGGCAGAAATGAACGTTGGAGATTCTTTCACTACAGAATGACCATTGTCTGCGCACCGAGAACCTTTTCACCACTGCGACCACATCCGTTCTGACTCCTGAGGCCAGAAACCGGCTACAGCTCTGAATCATCCATTGCCAGAAAAATGCAGCGCGTTTCCTGCAGGTGTGCATTCCGGCCGGGACAATGCGCCCTTTTCACGGGGTGTGTATATGTGCCTCTCTGCCGATCTTCGTGCATGAAATCCTATAGCTGCACGGTTGTAGTTGACGCGAGGAGGAAGCGACGCCCATTGCACCTTGCCGGCGCCGCGGTGACCGCATTGTGCTCGGTAACTCAAGACACCCCGCGCATATGCGCCGCTCAAAGTCACAGGAGACGATTCCACCTAGCTCTGCAGCATCAACAAACCCCTGGCTGCTTTGCCCTTTGAGATCCCTCTCTTTCTCTGCCCCCACGCTCTCCTGTCTGCCGAAAACCTGCACGCTGAGAGCGTCTCATTCTGTCACATCGAACACGGCCCGCTCTACACGCTCTTACAATACGAAGATAGTATATGCGTACGTGCGTTATGAGTGGATTGTGAAAACGCTCTACCTTCCCCCATACTGCGTGAAGATGATATGCTGCAATCACTGTCACTACTTTCCGCTCCGAGGCCAAAAAAGGGGGTAAGCTTTCGCTTTCTACCAGCGTTGGCGTGGCCATTTCGTATGGTGCGCTTTCGCGTCGTCTGCTACACTGCCGCTCAATGTGTTTCCCGCCCGCTCCCGCATGATGGCGCCACATCCTCGCGCAAAAGGCGGATTCCCTGCTTCATTATGTGTAATGCGTGGATTATTTCATTGGCCGTCTTGCCCCTTTTTTTTTCGATAAGAGTCACTTCTAAACGGCATTTCCTCTGTTTTCAATTTTTCTGCTTTCATAACCCTAACAGGGAATTCTCAAGTGTCAAGATACGACTCTTGAATATTTATATCAATGTTCCTTTTTTCCTTTATTACTCCAGCGTGCAGTCAATCATACGCGTTACCCATCGCAGAGCAGAGGGATCGTACAAACAACCCCTTTGTCACAAGCGAAGATGGACTTCTAGTTCTTTGTTGTAAACTTAGCTGACATGCAATTTTCTGTACTACCACCTCAGCACAAGCTAGTAAGACACCAAGGCACAGAAAATACAGACACCAACATTTCTACCATCTTTCCTCTGGGAGTGTGAGATTCCTTCAGGAAGGGGATCGAAGCGACTTGCTTGCGTCCAGGACGTCGAGTGTGAATAAGCTTGATATTCTTTTTTTAGGGAAGACAAAGCCAATGACACCAGAAGCTGAAGTAGATAACCAGCTAGTAGCTGCCTTTCCACCCGTTCTAAGAATCTCGAGAAAAGCATTGCATTGCACTACTATTCCTTTTTTTTTTTTCTCGGCCTTAATATGGTATCACCCATAATGGAGAAGAAGCTCATTATCGCAGGGATCGAAGGCTCAGCAAACATGTGCAGCAATGAGGCACAGGCCAGGAGTCTAGAAACGTAATGCGGTTCTCGGCAGGAGCATCGTGACCACAAGGGGGCGAGACAGAAACACATAAAATGGTGACATCATCAGATGTTTCTTCGGCTGTTGTTGTTTAAAGTCAATCATTCAGAAAACTGCTATATTATTAACCCGCCGGGGTGGTGCAGTGGTAAGACGCCCGACTACTGTGCCGGAGTTCCCGGGTTCGAACCCTACCACGGCGGCTGCGTTTCGATGGAGGCGAAACGAAGAGGCGTCGTGTGCTGTGCGTTGTCAGCGCACGTTAAAGATCCCCAGGTGGTCGAAATTACTCCGTAGCCCTCCACTACGGCTCCTCTTTCTCTCTTTCCACTTTCATTCCCACCTTCCTCCCTTCCCTTACGGCGCGGTTCGGGTGTCCACAGAGCAAGTGTGACAGTTACTGCGCCTTTCCCTTCCTGTGAACCAATTTAACTTTTTTTTATATTATTAAATAAATGCCATTGAATGTGGAGCCAATACGGGAGCTTATGTATAAACTTTTTTATTGGATTGCCCCACTTCGGTGGTGCAGTGCTTTGAGCGCTCGACCTCTGTGGCCAAGGATGCGGGGTCGAATTCCGGCTGCAGTGGCCGCTTTTCGATTGAGGCGAAAACAAGGTGCCCATGTACTGTGCAATGCCAGGGCATGTTAAAGAACCCCAGGTGGCCGAAATTTTCGGAGCCCTCCATTGAGCCTGAGCTGCTTTGGGGCGCGAACCCCACAAACCAACCAACCAAACTTTTTTGGATGCAAATATGCGTTCCTCTTTTTGATGACGGTTGTAGGTGAATTGAGAGCACGTGTAAGAACTTTGTAGATACGGATGCGATTTAAAACAGAAGGCTATGTGGATCAATACATTCACTACCACCCGTTGTCTGTTCGAAATAGGGCATCGAATACTATAAATGCTATTTATTTATTTATTTATTTATTTATTTATTTATTTATTTATTTATTTATTTATTTATTTATTTATTTATTTATTTATTTATTTATTTATTTATTACAGATTCCTGCAGCGCCCGAAGGCATTATTGCAGGGAGGGAGATGACAAATAACATTGCTAGAAACGCCAGTAGTACAATAAAAATACTTAAAAATGAAGAAAATAACACGACACAAGTGATAATTCAGAATGAGAAGCATGCATCTAAAGGGGGAAACTGCGCGACGAACAAAGTGATGAAAACATTCAAAAACAAATTGATGAAGGAAACACACGCAAGAGAACTGGGCGCTACGTCACACATCTGATAAAAAAGCCCGAAATAAATTTTCCGTGCAGCACTCAGTGATGCCAGCTGGCAGTCGGTTCCACTCATTGATCGTCAGTGGAAAAAACGAGGTTCTATATACATCTGTCCGGCATTTTATTTCTCGGATCTTCCACTGATGATCAAGTCGTCTAGATAAAAAGTGAGGTTGAAGCAAGTACCGGCCTTTATCAATGCTGAGCTTTTCAAAATAAATGCGATACATGATCTGCAATCTGAAATGTTTTCGGCGGTGAGCTAAAGATTCCCAACCAAGATGATGTTTAATAGACCTGACACTAGATGAAAAGTTGTAATTGTTAGACACAAATCTGGCAGCATTATTTTGGACGCGTTCGAGCATGTCAGATAAGTAAATAAACTGGGGATCCCATACAGGGCATGCATATTCAAGAATTGGCCTTATGTAAGTGAAATACAGGAGCTGCTTGACATTTGACTGCGCTTTGTTGAAATTACGCTTTAAAAAATTAATCATTCTGCAGGCTTTCTGTGTAATATGCTCAACTTGTCTCGTCCACGTAAGGTTAGATGTGAAATATACGCCGAGATACTTATATTCAGAAACGTTTTGCAGGAGAACATTATTTAATGAGTAAGAGGTCTGTAGAGGGGAACGCTTACGCGTGAAAGTTGTTGGTTGGTTCATAGGAAGGGAAAGGCGCAGTATCTGTCACACTTGCTCTGTGGACACCTGAACGGGAGTGAAAGTGAATAGAGAGAAAGGGGAGCCGTAGTGGAGGGCTACGGAGTAATTTCGACCACCTGGGGATCTTTAACGTGCGCTGACATCGCACAGCACACGGACGCCTCTTCGTTTCGCCCCGCCGGGGTGGTGCAGTGGTAAGACGCCCGACTACTGTGCCGGAGTTCCCGGGTTCGAACCCGACCACGGCGGCTGCGTTTCGATGGACGCGTGAAAGAGACAAGTTTGAATTTTGAAATGTTCAAATACATTTGCCATTTTGAGCACCAGTACTGGATAAAATTTAAGTCTTGCTGAAGTTTTAATGCGTCATAAGAACTTTCCACAACATGGTAAAGCACACAGTCGTCAGCATATAGCCGAACTTGGCAGGTGAGGTCAAGAACAATATCATTAATAAATGAGAAAAAGAAGGGGTCCAAGGACAGACCACTAGGGCACACCTGAGGAGACGTTTTCAAATCAATTCAAAACGTAAATGTTCTTCAGAATTGTGTCTCAGTTTTTTAGTTACTCTCTTAGCAGGGTTTTCCTTAAGAAGGATTTAACCCAGGCACTTATGCCAACTGCCTCTTTCTGGCCCATTTACGCACAATGGACATTCAGTCTTGTGTATCGTCGTAAAGAAGGCCTTGTTGAGGCTAAGGTTATCGTCATTCGCATCGTTTGCATCAAGCTCAGTGAGATTGTAATCATTGGACAGAAGCTGCTAAGGACGTTTTCCGTCACGTGTTCTAGTCAAGAAACGCCCTTTAGCTGTTTCCTTCGTTATTTGAATATAAAAGAGAAAAGGGCGTGCTGCAGGCAAAGTAACCTTACTGAGTAAGGTTATCGCAATTCCTATTGTCAGCAGGTTTATTGCAATTGTAAACTCTGCTGAAATTTTTTGCACGCAGTTTTGTATTCTATGAATAATCTGCTAAGGACGCCTTTCATCACCTGATTTTATCACGAAACGCTCTTTAGCTATTACAGCCATCGATCCTTCCTAAATACCTGCTGCAGGGCGAAGGCCTCTCCCATATTCTTCCAATTAACCCGGTCCTGTGCTAGCTGCATCCACTTAACCCCTGCGAACTTAACCTCATCCGCCCACCTAACTTTCTGCCGCCCCCTGCTACGCTTGCCTTCCCTTGGAATCCAGTTTGTTACCCTAAGCGACCATCGGTTATCCTCTCTTCGCACTACATGTCCTGCCCATGCCCATTTCTTCTTTTTAATTTCCACTAGAAAGTCAGTAACTTGAGTTATTTCTCTGAACCACTCTGCACGTTTCCTATCTCTTTCCATAGCCCTCTGCGCTGTCCTCAACTTAAGTATAAACATCTTTGATAGCCTCCACGTTTTAGCCCCATAGGTGAGTACAGGCAAGATGCAACTGTTGTATACTTTCCTCTTGAGTGACACCGGTAAGCTGCTAGTCATAATCTGCGAGTGCTTGCCAGATGCGCAATTTAAGCAGCGATGCGATGTATGTATGTAAAGCATAAGAAGTATTTAAGCAGTAGGACCACCACAGGAAGTTAGAACTCGACTAATTTTGCTGCTGCATTCTGCGAAGAAACGAAAACATTCTCATAAACCGTTTACAGAAAAAAAAGTTCGACTTCACCAACTCGACAAGGCTATACTAAGAGCCGATGTTACAACGTGTGCACAAAGTGCTTCTTATTCCACAGCGTAGCTCTTTCGTGGGCTTGGTGGCAGCACCGACCCCGTAACTAGCAAAGTTAGCGAAAATTACGATGGGTGAGGAACGAGAGAAAAGGTGGACAATGAAAGCGCACCAATGTGAATGCAGTGTGAGGGTGGAGGAAAGCGCAGAAGAGGAGCCACCAAAATGTTTAACTGGTGTGCCTGACGGCAGCATTTTCTGTCCAGAGCGTTGCAGTGGAGCTCACCTCCGAAAAGTCCAAGTATAAGCAAGGCATTACTAAGCCCTTGCTCAATCTTGACCTTCGGGCAAGTTTTATCCGCCCTAAGGCACAGAAGGGCGGGCATCGCCCACGCCAGTTACCGATTTGGCCGGCTGTAAAAAGGAACTGGGGAAAGGAAAGAGGAAGAGGAAGTTATAGCAGGGGCAAAGCAGAGCAGAAACAGGCGAGTGATTGAGGGTACGAAAAAAATTTTGGTTTGGCTTGGTTTGAGGGGTTTAAGTCCCAAAGCGACTCAGGCTATGAGAGTTGCCATAGTGGAGGACTCAGGAAATTTCGACCACCTGAGGTTCTTTAACGTGCACTGATGTCGCACAGCACACGGGCGCCTTGCTTTTCGCCTCCACCGAAAGCGGCCGCCGAGGCCGGGATTCGATCCCGCGTCCTTGGAGAAATCTATCATGCATGTTGCGTGGCAGTGGCTGACTACGTCGAGCAGACCATTTCGCGTAGTGCCAGACCACCGCTTGCTGTCGCGGGCTTCCAAGCTCGCTGACGATAGAATGCTGAATGTCATAATCCTGAAAAATTTAGGCACAACGCTCACTGTAGTCCCCAAACTATCGAGCCATCCGAGAAACGCGTAAAAAATAAAAATGCGAATTCCCGAGTCTACCCGGCCGGCTCTGTTAGTCACATACTTTCATGCCTGTAGAATGAGTTCTGATCAGGTCTGGCCTTTTGGGCAGTCCTCATAGTCAGCTGCATGGTTTGCTTGTTTGTTACTATGTTACCTATTAATTCTTTATGCTCCTTGCCCCCCAGGCAAGAGTCTCTATTATTGGAGAGTTGCTCCACTAATAGTATGATGTTTATTGATGTCGTTTTATTGTTGTGAACTGAAAAGATGCACATCTTCGAGTGGATCGTTACTATCTGCGAGTAGTTGCTGAAAACGAAAAAGCGAAGCATTGATAATATGTGCATATGCTACTAAATACCCCACCTGTACTTCATCTGTAATGACCATTACTAGCTTTGGGAAGTGTGGTAACCCATAGTCAAGCTCTGGCAAAATGCTTCAGACGTTACAAATCAAAGGAGCCTCCGCGACTTCCTTTGAGCCCTAAATATCTGTAACCCAGGAATATTAAGACATGCACAGAGTGTGAACTTTAGTTCAGTTGTGAGAATGTTATTCTAAGCATTGGAGACATATTTCCGACCGAAGAATTGCAGCTAAAGTGGAAACTGAATACTTGCCATGCGGCAGGTACGGCGCCCTGGGGTCGTCGGTTGCGGTCCTCACTGCGCAGGCTTTCTTCCACGTGGTCAACACGAGCGCGGATGCGCCCCCAGCTGCTGAGAAGTTCCGAAACTGTGTGACTAACACCGTCGGCAAGGAGCACGTGGATGAAGTGGCCGGAATGGAGGCCTCATACAAGGCCTTCTTCAGCCTGCATGGCTTGGATCCCGAGCAGCACCTCAACGGCCTGGAGAATCTGCGCTCTCGGCAACTATTCTACGTGGCCGCTATGTACCGCCACTGCGGTTCCTACTACCAGCGCAAAGGTCATGAAATCCTGCGGGTGCAGCCGCACTTCAGTGATGCATTCTCCTGTCCAGACGGCAGCCCAATGCGTGCCAGCCAGCTCTGTGAACTTCTCCCGTGAACGGAGTCATGCCCGTCGAAGGGAAATAATTGGCCTCGTTGGGAGATGTGGTTCTTGAGAAGTGTTGCGCTATTACATTATCGTCAAATCGTATTTTTAATTAAATTTCAGCGTTCTTTATAATTGGGCAATACAGTCCGGAATGTCCGGCAGCCGTTGTGCTTAAAGCATTTTACTATACATTCGAGAGTTTGATTGAGGCGATGTTTTTTCATGATTTTTGAAATCTGAGTCATTTATATATTGATATGTACAATATGTCACATTTATTCGAATGCCATTCCTTTCTACCATAACTTTTGTCCGCTTTAGACAGTCCGTGCTTTTGTGAATACCGTGTCTTAGAAGCAACGAAGACCTGTGCAGTTTGATAAGTGATAACGTTTCCTATGAATATATTTGTTGGACTATGAGAACAATGCCGCGATGCTTAATCATGCTCGCAAGCAATGTGAATTGTCTGAACATTCATCTGAGATCTCTTATTCGCCCCAGGTGAAGTTTTGGTCTAAGTATATTGGCCAACTAAATACGTATTCCACTCGCTTGGCTCCTTGGTATCCCTGTACACCCATGCACATATGTACTAGTGAGGCATGTCACACCCAATTTAAGACTTTTATCCACCACAAAAGTCCCTGGCTTCAGTGCTTATACCACTTTAAAGGCTGTATGTCGGTTTTGTGAAGTGTAACATAATCTCGCTGGAAAGTTTGTCATGCCGTGCATAGGGGCTGCGTTCTGCCAAAATCTTCCTAATAAGTTTGCATTATCAGTTGACACAATTGCCCGGTATGATATTAATCTGTAATGATTGAGAATATTGTGGTGTGTTTTCAACTCTTCGCTCGGAAGAAGCTCTCTGCATGACGAGACCGCACTGGTAGCCCGGTGTGTAAGTCCCCGGGCCAGTGAGTGCGCTGTCTCGTTTCCTTGTGGGCCGGAGTCCAGACGAGGTTAATCAGCTCTGCCGGTGGCGGTCCGGCAGCCAGATTTTAACCGCTTTGGCAGATATCCTGTCTGCGTTGTAGTTTCGGACAGCCGATTGGGAATCGGTTACAATCACCCTTACATTCTGTTGTATTAGGGCCAGCGCAATGGCCACCTCCTGACCCTGATGGGGCTGGGACAGGTAAGTCACTGCCACTTGCGTCGGGGGCTGGCCTGCCACCAAATTTTTATCTGTTGTAAGCCGTCGTTGCACCCGCCAACGCTTCGGGGGTGGACAGCGGCTGTTGCGGAGCGTCTTTCTCTCCCCCTCTTTTTTCTCTCTACTTTCTCTCTTCTGTCCGCACGAGGCAGCGGAGGTGGCTCAGCTACAGAGCCAATTCTCTAAGTCCCACCATCTCAAATCAAATCTCAAATCAGCCTCGCAACTGCGACCGCCAACTTTTTTAGGCAAGTCGCCCTAACGAGCACTAACCCGCAATAACAGCGACGTCTGATCAAGCATCGCGCCAGCAATTTGGGCCTTGGCTGGGGTCTCCACTCTCGAAAGGAATACCTACATTTAATATGCCCACAAACACTTTCCTTGTCCTCCCCCGGCATGAAGCAACTATTCATTCGTCGCAGTAACAGTGCTACTAAACGTGGAATCACGGGCGCGGAGGTTCTATCTACCTCTTCCTTTTGCCCCTCTCAAAGGTAGATCACCAGGGTACTTCGTTTTTCATGCGTATTTCTAACCGCATAAAGAAAATTGGAGGCAGGACACACACCGTTGAATGTATACAGATTTATTTGCAGATGTTTGCTTATTTTGATGCGTGACAGACGGAAACAAGGATGCACTCGCAAACCAGAAATTGATGCCGATGACCTTTTCTACATGTTAGCAAATACGCTAGCTCTTTGTCCGTTAAGACCAGGGAAGGAGGAAATAAGATTAAAGATCTGGGGAACGCCGCGTCACCACGCTTCGTTAGTAATGTGCTAGTTAAAACTAATGCCACTGGTCATGAAAATTATTCATTGTAACTAGGTAAGATTGGTAGTAACAGCGACTGCATTCGTTTAATTATTACAAAGGAATAAAGATATGCGGACCTCTGTGTGGGCACCCCTTCGGTTGTGATAGCTGGTTGTGATATATATTAAACAGAAATATTTAACTGTACCAAACGCCTATTCAGCATTAGTTGTAATAGCATCAACACTAACACAGACTGGAATAGTTATTAACCAAAAATAACATGCTTAACACTACATAACACAAACATATTTACACAACTAAAATGACAAAGTTCACGTAGGCCAAGAATAATAAAGCAAATAACATTACTTAATTTCGCAATAAACGACAACACTTGTCAAAGAATGCTTTAGCCTTATTCGCTCATAAGTTCATGTCTTCTTCCCTGTTTTTTCTCCGAGCCATTGCAAAAACTCCAAATGCCAACAAATTCACATGTATTGGGCATATAAGACTGCCACTCCAATACGTCAACGGATGCAGCTGAACATGCGGAACTCTGGGCTTGTGAATCGCACTTTGCGTAGAACGGATACGTCGTACTGCTCCAGTGGCGAGTACAGCTTGATCTGACGCAGGTGCGTGTCTCGTCCGCTCTGGTGATTGGAGAGCACCGCAATCTGCAGGAAAAACGTGCGCACGGGTTGGCCAGCCTCGTCCACGCTTGGAATGCGTACCCATCCCGTAGGCTCTTCTAGGGTGTAGCCCACCAGCTCGCGCAAATCGCCGAACGGGCTGCCTACGCGCACGGAGATGCTGAAACAAAAATGGCGGGGGAGGGGGGGGGGGGTGACAAACTTAAAGTTCCGAATTTAAGAGTATGACATCAGAGCGCTAATTATTCCATCATCACTGTCCTAGGGAACTCTCATCCCACGCAGGTATTGACTACTGGCTTAATAATTAATCCCTTAATTAGTGTGTCTAACATGTCACACATCTCATTAGCATAAAGTCGTAAACTGTCACATTATGTCAAAGACAACCCGACTCAAATTCGCGCTAGAACATGGCCTTACAGACCGACCAGAGTGGACTATCCGAATGGGGACGCAAGAGTGCCGGCGTGTCCGATTCCCACCTCAAAAGAGTTACTCGCGCAGGCGACACCAGCCATTTTATGTACACTCATGGTGTCACAAAACCCGCCGATCAATCAGTGC
This sequence comes from Amblyomma maculatum, assembly GCF_055883805.1. Lineage (NCBI taxonomy): Eukaryota > Metazoa > Arthropoda > Arachnida > Ixodida > Ixodidae > Amblyomma > Amblyomma maculatum. Next base: position 63,239,315 of record NC_139351.1, on the reverse strand, counting down.
ATGGCCAAGTTAACTACCAACCCACACCTGCTAGTGTCACGTTCGTCATTTTCAGCTCACATCTCGGGGTTTCCGGAGATCAGAGCAGTAAACACCCTCGCGATGGAGCGTGCTGTTCAATAATTCATGGTTGTTAGGCTAGTCGATTTATGGAGTTCAATATGTCAAAGCGAGTCGGGCTTTAGTAGAGGGTTCTGTAAAGTTTCGAGCACCTCGGGTTCTTTAACGTACACTGACATCAAACGGTATAAGCGGGAACCTTATGCATTAAGCCTACATCGAAGCGCGTGCTTTATAAAGCACACCCTTCGACATGATTGTGTGCTTGTTAGTGGGGAAGTGTTTTGTGCGATTTATTCCTGTTTCACTTCTTTCTTGCCAACACTCATCAGGAGTAACAAGCCAGGATAACTCCCCGGCAAACATATCCTGCATGCTTTCATTAAAATTCTCTCTCTCTCTCTTTCAAGTAAAACTGCCGAGGTATGCCTTGACACCCTTAACAATCACGGGTACATCGCTTGAAAACATTACGAGGGACTTAGCGACTAAAGTAGTAAAGGCGATAGCCTAAGTGGCGCATTCTGCTACGCAACTGGCGCTAATTAGTAAATAATTAGCTAGTCAGTCAATAATTAGTTATTGAATTAAATAATTAATAATTTCTTCAATTAAAAAGATTGAATAATGAGCACCACCACAATGCGCATTCGCGCGTATTGTGGTGGTGCTCAGTGATTGGTCGAGACCTCTATGACGTCATCCTGCCTCGGCCAATCAGAGCCGCAGCAAAAGCGGGACATATTTTGTCCACGACCGCATGAGCCATTAAAGACTTTCGCCTTAAAATTGCAGGATTGCACTTAGCCTTGCTTAAGAGCTTAATAGCGAAAGCTTTTCCTCCTTCCTAATTTCTTCCTCTTCTGTCTACATCTTCTATTCTTCCTCTAGCTCATTGACACATCTCGCGGAATCTCGTGGACACATCTCATAGACACGAGATATTAACAATTAGCCCAGAACGGCTTTCGCCTTATTATCTGCCTTATGGGCTACTTCCACATGCAGACAAAGGGGAGACAGCAATTATAGATAGAGCCAGATTTGTGGAGCGTGGTAGAGCAGTACGGGTCAATCATTGAACACTTAGATCGCACATCAGCCGACAGTTCCTATTTCGTATTTAGGTCCTTGCGGATAATCTTCCGCAGAGGTTGCTGAAGACACAACAGCTGCGGCGAGGAGTTACTTTGTTTGACTTATAAGCGTTATTCGAACTTTTTGCACTAGGGTGACGTATACTGTACGCGTGAGAGCACATGCGCTGTGCTGCCTACAGGGCTACATCCTTATCAAAGGTCTATGATCAGGATGCTGACTAACTACCAGTTACCGTGAACGTGTGAATCTGTCGGTGTTACTAGCGTGCATTAATACTGAAAGGGTTCTGCAACTGCGCGTCCATGAAGAGGCGTGTTCGCGTGAAATGTCTCCTTCAGAGCTAAACGACCGCACTGAATTTTATAAGACGACAGAACTATTTTGCGGTTTCCGCTATCGTTGAGTAGTTAGGCGACCCGCTGGGGTGGTGCAGTGGGAAGACGCCCGACTACTGTGCCGGAGTACCCGGGTTCGATCCCGACCTCGGCGGCTGCGTTTCGATGGAGGCGAAACGAAGAGGCGTCCGAATGCTATACGATGTCAGCGCACGTTAAAGATCCACAGGTGGTCGAAATTACTCCACGGCCCTCCACTACGGTTCCCCTATCTCTCCACTTTCACTCCCACCTTCCTTCCCTTACGGCGCGGTTCAGGTGTTCACAGAGCAAGTGTGACAGATAACGCGCCTTTCCCTTCCTATGAACCAATTACAATTACAATTACGCTTCTTCGAACGCCGCACCACACAGAAAACAGAAGCAGACCCAGATGTCTAGGAGGCGTTAGTACAGCAGGCATCAGCGGCGTTTGAAATCGATTTACAAGTTAAAAGAGGCGCAGTATCTCTCACCATTTCCCGTGGATTGATTTATAGGAAGGGAAAGGCGCGGTAACTGTTTCACTTGCTTTCTGTGAACACCTCAACCGCGCAGTAAGGGAAGGGAGGAAAGTCAGCGCACGTTAAAAATCCCTAGGTGGCCGAAATTACTCCGTAGCCCTCCACTACGGCTCCTCTTTCTCTTTCCACTTTTACTCCCACCATTCCCCGTGGACACATGTGCCACGCCATAAAGGAAGGGAAGAAGGTAGTAGAGAAAGAAGAGACGGAGCTATAGGTGGCCGTGGTGGAGGGCTACGATCCACCACGCCATAATGGCTTTCGCCTCATGGCACTTTAGTGGTCCAAAGTGCACTCTAGAATTTTTTTTCATTTTAGTCATTTCAATTAGTTGTCAATACACTTTAAATTTTCTTAATTACATGATGACGTCGTCCTTTTCATTCTTAGTATTTTGAACACTTTGGACTTCCTTTTTGCAATTTTCCTGTCTTTTTTAACGATTTCCATTATTAATTAATCAGTTAAACACAATTTTCTTCATTAGCGCTCTTAAGCATTGCCGTTCATTCTGAGCATTTTAACACCTTTGAAACATCCTTTTTCAACTTTTAATTTTTAATTATTTCAGTTAATTATGTCAATTACACAATCTCAATTTTTAGCATTGGTTTTTATTTCTGAGCATTCTTACACCTTTGAACCGACCTTTTTCCTGTTTCATTTTTTCATTTCTTTAATTAATCAACTATATACAATGATTTCATTAACTCTTCATCACCTATCACACACCAGTCAATCATCAATCACTAGAGCCACAAATTGCCATGATTCGAATTTTTTTACACAGGCCCTTCTTATTTACGAGGCGCGGTGCCAACTCTCACTACTAATACTGCGACATCGACAGGTGGTCGAAATTAATACAAAGCCGTCCATTAAGGCTCCTCTTTCCTTTTTCATTCCCACCTTCCTCTGTTCCCTTACAGCACACTTCAGGTGTCCACAGAACAAGTATTACAGGTACAGCGCTTTCCTTTCCTGTAAACCAATTATTATTATTATTATTATTATTATTATTATTATTATTATTAGGTTTTGCCCCGAGAGGCGTCCATGTACTGTAATCAGTGCATGTTAAACATCTCCGGACGGTCGAAATTACTCCAAAGCCCTGCACTACGGCTCCTCTTTCTCTCTTTCACACTCCCTTGCCGCCCACCCTTCCCTTACGGCACGGTTCAGGCGCCCACAAAACAGGCGTGACAGCCACCGCGCCTTTTTTTTTTTCCTGTGAACCAATTTATAATTTCATTAGCCCTCCGCTACGGCCCTTCTTTCAACCCACCTTCTTTCCTCCCCTTACAGCGCGGTTCAGGTGTCCACAGAGATACGTGACAGCGCTTTCCTTTCCTATAAACCAATTTACACTTACGGTTCCGGATACACGCGCTAGAACAAACTATATTGAGTCTTTACAGTGTCGTTATTGTGGTTAGCGATTTAAAATCCGTTCCCAGTTAGTACTGCTTCCCTTGACAAAATTTTTGAAACGATATTTACCATCGGAAAATTTTGGCAACTCCTTTGTGCCTCTTTAGGGCATCGCACCCGGGCTACCATAGACACCAGTCACCGTAAATTGGTGAGTCATGATTGGTCATAACATAAAATGATGATCACCTAACTCAAATCATGTCACGCGTAACCACACACCTTATTCTAAACACACATGTCATGATCTCTGCCACAAACACACAACACAGCAAGTACCAATCGAGTGTGACCGTAGCACTCCAACAACGCCGGCAAACCTCAAACGGGAGCCTTATGCGTTTGAATAATTAGCCTTACAAGTACCTCTCTGGGCAGTAGCTTGCGTCTCGTTTGCAGTCCAGGTAAATGTAAATCGTCTCGATGGTCATCTTCCTCTCGAACTGAACGTTCACATGATGAGGCTGGGTTCCGTCCGATTGCCAGAAAGTGTCTAGATCGTCGTCTCGTAAGTTACCGACGCCGAAGTCTGCGAAAAAAATGTGTCGGAGACACCAGTAGTCACAACCGCATGTCGCTTAGAGCCATGGGCCTAATACCATACCATGCTTGAAGGAAGAAACCGTCCACACAGCTTCTTCGCCCACTTCCCTGACTTTTCCAAATCTCTCCAAGCGACCGGGTGCGGAGGCGTCGTCCGGGTTCAAGACAACAGCGGCATGAAGCGTACCCGAATCGTTCCATGCACCTGGAAGCAAGTGAAATGCGCAGAGCCAGAACTTCCATGCATTGAGATTCAGCTTTATAGCGACTTGTCTTACCTGCCATTCTCAAAATCTTGTATTCGGGGTTATTGCCCGCTACTTTTGAGGCACACTAGGAAGCGGAAATGGGCAGCAGTCCGAGAATTCGAAAGCGCTCGAACCGCAGCCGAATAATCGGACACACGTAGACTTCGTCAGCTTCTTCAACATTAAGTTATGGCAAGGAATATCAACAAGATAGAACGTGCAGATAAATTTGGACGCAGTGCAGCTACAGTGGAAAGGTAAGGTAGCAGATGCCAGGCACTTAATGTGTGAGTCTGCTCCCGCTACTGTGAACGAAACGCCGGTGCTGAAGCTGTTCAGTCCAAAACGCGTTTACCGAATTCCTCAGCAAATAGAATTTCTAACTATTTGTGCCGCGCGCCAGGCGCATAAAAAGACAATGAATATTTTATTCTGTTGCGCAAGCAAAGGGCTGAGGTGATTTAGATAAGGCGGGTCCCCGCGTATGAATGGTATTCGGACGCACTGAGGTATATTGGTGGCGCTGCGATCGAAAACTAGCGCAGACCAAATGTGTCTGCAAGCCGTCGTCTGCTCATGGAATTTCTGAATACGCAGCAAGCGTCTGAGACGCGCGTCTGCCATCACCGTAGCATCTGCAGAAATTGTGCTGATTATTGTGACCTATGACACCTACAGTAAGGACAGCAATAGCGATGACCGTGGCTGTGGACTGATATCCACGACTGATGACAACAGTGAACAGTACCGCTCTGGCAAGGCTGTGGTTTCTTCGTCGGCCCCAAAGAAGCAGATTCAGCCGGTACATCGCGCGCCTCTTGTCGAACACAACCAGTGTTCCGTTGAACGCATCAAACTTCACCGGCGTTTTCTAATTATTTTACAGGAAAGGAAAGGCGCAGAATCTGGCACTGTTGTTCTGTGGGCAACCGAAGTCACGTCAAAGTTCAAATCGGTCTGAGACATAGGGTTTTTGCAAGAATGCGGGTAGTTGTGCTGCAGCATAACCGAGATCAACGCAGAATCTGCTGTGGAGAAATGCGAAAGCCTGAGCGTTGCTGCTAAACACATTACATCAAGCACCCTTTGTCGAACACAACCAGCGTTCTGTTGAGCGCGCATCAAGGAGGAAGTGTGGCTGTTCCTGGTCGTACCGGGCTGGTGGTAGTGGTGAAAACATTCATTAAAATACATAGAGGTATATACACCCCGCCGGAGTGGCGCAGTGGTTACGGCGCTCGACTACTGTTCCCAAGGGCGCGGGATCGAATCCCGGCCTCGGCGGCAGCTTTTCGATGCAGGCGAAAAGCAAGACGCCCGTGTGCTGTGCGATGTCAGTGCACGTTAAAGAACCCCAGGTGGTCGAAATTTTCGGAGCCCTCCACTACGCGTCTCTCATAGCCTGAGTTGCTTTGGGACGTTGGTTGGTTGGTTGGTTCATAGGAAGGGAAAGGCGCAGTATCTGTTAAACCCCACAAACCAAACCAACCAACTAGGTGGGATGCCTAGACAGGCACTCCATTGGCGTTTGCCGCAGCCCAGGCGCGCTGCGTTAAGACCTTTTGGGCCTCTAGGATGCAGCAGCCGAACAGGGTCGCCTCCCAGTTCTCTCAGGTGGGGTTGGGGATATGAGGCAAAGATGGGTTTTTCTGGCAGGCCCACAGTTCCTGGGCCTACGGGGCTATGACGGTAGGTCAACGCCGCTTGCGGCGGTGGCTAGCCTGCCACAGAATTTTTATTTGTTGTAGGCCGTCATTGCACCCGCCACCGCTTCGGTGGTGGACGACGTTGCGGCGCGCATCTTTCTCTCCCTCTTCTTTTTCTTTCTTCTCTACTTTCTCTCTTCTGTCCGCCCCGCCGGGGTGGTGCTGTGGTAAGACGCCCGACTACTGTGCCGGAGTACACGGGTTCGAACCCGACCTCGGCGGCTGCGTTTCGATGGAGGCGAAACGAAGAGGCGTCGCGTGCTGTGCGATGTCAGCGCACGTTAAAGATTCCCAGGCGGTCGAAATTCCTCCGTAGCCCTCCACTACCCTCCTCTTTCTCTCTTTCCACTTTCCCTCCCATCTTCCTCCCTTCCGTTACGGCGCTGTTGCGGCGTCCACAGAAATCAAGTGAGACAGTTACCGCGCCTTTTCCCTTATAAATCGGGGCAGCGGAGGTGGCTCAGCTCAGTTCCGGGTTCGAACCCGACCTCGGCGGCTGCATTTCGATGGAGGCGAAACGAAGAGGCGTCCGTGTGCTGTGCGATGTCAGCGCACGTTAAAGATCCCCAGGTGGTCGAAATTACTCAGCCCTCCACTACGGCTCCTCTTTCTCTCTTTACACTTTCACTCCCACCTTCATCCCTTCCCTTACGGCGTGGTTGAGGTGTCCACAAAAAACAAGTGAGACAGCTACCGCGCCTTTCCCTTCCTATAAATCAATCAGTAAATCAATCAGGTGGCTCAGCTACAGAGCCAGTAGCAGGCCCGTGCATTTTAACGCGATAGCGTTAAGGAGCTCGTGTCGCAGAAAAGCCGGTGTCATCGGCGCCGTTGGCGGTGAGCGATAAATCCCGGCATGCACTTCATAAAAAAGCCGGTGTCGTCGGCGGCGTTGGCCGTGAGCGATAAATCCCGGCATGCACTTCATAAATAAGAAGCAACTTCCAAGATGGGCTGGGTGGGAATCGAACCAGGGTCTCCGGAGTGTGAGACGGAGACGCTACCACACAGCCACGAGTTCGATGCTTCAAAGCGGTACAAAAGCGCTTCTAGTGAATGCGGTGTTGCCTTATAAACGTGCCTTAGAACGTTACACTGCGGTGTATATCGGTATTCTTTTCCTTCTTCCTACAGCCACGACAACAACATCAAAGTTAACCGGCGTACTATAATTGGTTTGCAGGAAAGGAAAGGCATAGTATCTGTCACTCGCGGAATCACGCTGACGTACCTCGCGGACGTATCTCTCCAAGCAATTTCCACCATAGTCTATAAATGCTTTCGACAAAATAATTGGTTGACAGGAATAATAATTGGTTCACAGGAAAGAAAAGGCGCAGTATCTGTCAAACTTGTTATGTGGACACCTGAACCGCGCCGTAAGGGATAGGAAGAAGGTGGGAGTGAAATTGAAAAGAGGAAGAGGTGCCTTAGTGGAGAGCTCTGAAATAATTTCGACTACCTGAGGATCTTTAACGTACACAGTGATGGACACCACTTCGTTTCGCCTCCATCCAAACGCAGCCGTCGGTTGTCAGGGTCGAAACCGGGTACTCCGGCACACGGGCATGTTACCACTGCACCACCGCGGCTGGTGGACACACAGTAAGGGAAAGGCGCAGTAGTTGTCACACTACTTTCTATGGACGCTTTGGACCGTATTGCGAGTTTGCGTCATTATCTCCCCGACCTCGAGTCATCTGATTGGTGGAAGCGCCGGAACCAGAAATGGTGGTGGAAATCCGGTTCTGGTGCGTCTCCGTCGAGAACGTTTAGAGCGATGTGATGCGTCGTGGAAGGCATGGAGTTGTGCGTCGAGATCTTTACCAGATTTGAGCGAACTTCGATGATCGTTCGATGCTCGTTCAGAAAATCCATGCCCAAAATCACGTCGCGGGAACACTGCTGTCTGACCACGAATCTCTTCGGTTAAGTACTCCCGTTTACGGTTACTCTTGCAGTGCATCGCCCTGGCGGAGTAATGGGGTTACCACCAGCGGTGCGAATCAGCGGGCCATCCCAAGTGGTCGTTACTTTCCTGAGCTGGGCGGCGAAAGCTCCACTGATTACAGAATAGTCTGCTCCTGTGCCCACAAATGCGGTAACCGTGCAACCGTCAATAGCAACTTCGAGGTCACTTATTCGTGTCCTCATGTTGGCTTCGGTGTTCGATCTCTGCTTCGTCTTGTGCTGAGGTCGCGGCCGGGGCACACCGTCGTCACTTCACAGGGCGGCGGTATCAGCTTGGAGTCTGGTCGCGTCGTCGTGGATGTTCACATCGTGCGTAGCGGCCGGCGGTGTCCCTTTGAAGTCTGGGCGCGTCAGGGTGTCTTCATTAGGCGTGTCGGTGTAATAGTAACGTCGTCGTTACTTGTCGACGGCGGCGGAGGATCTTCGTTAGTTCGCCGTGAAGCAACCTCACCTCCAAAAGTTGCTACCTTTAGTTTCCCTTACGGGGGCTAGGAGACCTTCCTTGGATGTAACTGCGGCCCGGTGACGCAAATCTGGCGCTGTACGGCGATGTGGAGCGATACCGACAATTTTAGGTGACTGCCTTGCGCAAGTAGTGTTCGCTTTCTCCTGTTTGTTTGTCAGGGCGTGGTCGTGGGGGCGTCGATGGCGAAGCCACGCCGGCTGATGCGCCTGCATGGGCAGAGGTGTAAAATGTTACCTGAACAGCGTGGTCAGTTTTTAGAAGTCGTCCAGGCATCGCATTCCCTGGGGATTGAGGGTTGTTCGCAGACTTGGCGGGAGGGGGCCAAGTGACGGCGTTTTGGTAGAGCTTGCCCGCGTCGGGGGGAGGGGGTGGGGGGAGGTGCTTGGAAGGTCTGGTCGCAGCGCAGGACGGCTTAAGGTGGCAGCGTAGTTGTCAGTTGGCTGTAGCGTCGGAGCCGTCGCCTGAGGAACGCCCAGTGCCTGCTCAACCTCTTCTCTGACGACGTCCGCAAGTGTCGCTACCTGAGGTTGTTGGGATGATGGAAGCAGCCGGCGCATCTGCTCCCGAACGTCCTCGCGAATAAGGTCTCGCAGGCTTGTAGGTGATACGTCGTAGGGTCTTCCATAAACAGCTTCAAATGGTCGACTGTATTGGCGCATGCAGGCTTCAGTTGGTCTCGAGATTGAGTGGAGTCGCCACTTAGCGTCACAGTGGCGAACCCTACTAGGGATGCGTGTTCGCATCGTGTCCCAGCCCGCAGGGAATTACGTGCGTGCGTGCGTAGCTTTTTGTTTGTTTCGCGGTTCCTGCGCGCTTTTGCTTATTTATCTGCCTCTTGCAAAAGCAATATGAACAGGCTATTACACCACGCTCCATTTATAATAATAATAATTATAATAATAATAATAATAATAATTGGTTCACAGGAAGAGAAAGGCGCAGTATCTGTCACACTTGCTCTGTGGTTACCAGAAACTGATTGATTTATAGGAAGGGAAAAGGCGTGGTAACTGTCTCACCAGTTTTCTGTGGACACCTCAACCGCGTCGTCAGGAAGGAAGGAAGGTGGGAGTGAAAGTTCAAGGAGAGAAAGGGGAGCCGTGGTGGAGGGTTTGGAATAATTTCGACCACCTGGGGATCTTAAACGTGCGCTGACATCGCACAGCACACGGACGCCTCTTCGTTTCGCCTCCCTCAAAACGCAGCCGCCGAGGTCGGGTTCGAGCAACTCCCTCTGTACAGCGACATATGATTGATTGATTTATAGGAAGGGAAAGGCGCGGTAACTGTCTAATAATAATAATAATAATAATAATAATGTCTCATTTGTTTTCTGCGGACAGCGCCATATGTGAAGGAAGGTGGTATTCAAAAAGAAAGAGGTGCCGCAGTGGAGGGCTCCGGTATGACGTCGACCAGTCTTCTTTTTTTTTGTATGCAAACTTTTGCCATAAGGCATATTATAGAAACTCATGTAAATGGTTTTCTGGGAGGAACCGGAGCAGGCTCCCGCTCTTAGCATTGTCGGTGAGCCATTTAGAAAAGTCCTCTTCCCTTGTTGTGGTTAGTCCCACTTCGCGCAGAATCTGTGTCCTTGATGCCCTTGTCCCTGCACAAGTCCATAGCAGGTGGCGAACATCCACTTCTGCAGCTGGTGTGGAACACTTCGGGCATGTGGTTGGTCCGATGTCTGCTTCTGATTCCCATTAGCATTTTACCGACGCGGTAAAGGCCGCCCCCGACTTCGACCAGTCGCAAAGCACATTTACGTCTTTACGCTCGCCTCAGGAGGGTGGCTGATCCTGGCCCTGATGGGGCTGGTACAGGTAGGTCACTGCCGCTTGCGGCGGGTGCTAGCCTGTCACCGAATTTTTAGCTGTTGTAGGCCGTCATTGCACCCGCCACCGCTTCAGTGGTGGACGACGGCAGTTCTTGCGGCGCGCGTTTTCCTCTTCCTCTTCTTTTTCTTCTCTATTTTCTCATCTGTCCGCACGAGGCAGCGGAGGTGGCTCAGCTACAGAGCCAGTAGCAGGCCCGGGCATTTTCTTTTCCTTCTTCCCACAGCCACACAACACAACCTCCGCTGCCTCTGATTTATTTTTTTTAGGTCGTGCGGACAGAAGAGAAAATAGAGAAGAAAGGAAAAAAATTGGAGGACGCTTAAGCTTCGCCTTCAAGAGTGGAACGCGATAGCGTTATTGCACCTCGTTCGCACCGCCCACTCATTCGCTCGGTATGCTCTTGAGTCACACAAAGACATAGTTTTCATACTCAACACTTCTAAGTGCACTGTACAACTTTTTTCTAATTATTTGTTCAAACGAGTGCTTCTCACAATCTACATTATCGCACTGTGTTGTGCACACTACAGCGTTCCTTGCACCCGTGTTCCTTTAGCGTTCACACGCACTGAGTATGTCGGTCAGTCAGCACACACATACACACACACCAAACTGGCATTTTCACTCATCGTAGTGTAAGTCATTTCGGACTCCTCCAAATCGCTCTTCTGGCATGACACACCTGGATGAATGTCGTTCGTTGTCTTCAAGAGCACTGTCATCACGCTATAACCCGTGAGGGTGCACGGCGAAACGTTGGATGGATGGATGGATGGAATATAGGAGCGTCCCCTTTGAAACGGGGTGGTAGCAGTAGCTATCATGCTCATTTTTCTCCCTATATCTTAATTATTGATTTAGAATGGTTAGCTAAACCATCATAATATTTAGTAAATTTTGTTCCTACATTACTAACATTATGTCACTTCTCTGCTTTTAAGCCACCAATCTTCCAGTCGTTCCAGAAGTCAGGGGCGAGTGGCGCTGCCACGTGTCGGGGCAGCGCCGCACAATGCTGCCGCAAGATGGCTCTGCATGTGCGCAGAGCGCAGAAGAAATGTAGCGGAAACGTACTTCGCTACTCGTGTAACTGCGACTTCTGTAAGTAACATGCTCCTAATTACCGATATACACCGCAGAATAACGGTCTACGGCACGTTTCCAAGGCAACACCGCATTCACTAGAAGCGCTTTTGTACCGCTTTCAAGCATCGAACTCGTGGCTGAGTGGCTGCAATCAAATGCTCACAGCAGAGTTTTTGTTGCTTTTGTTGTGTGTTGGTGATGACCGGCAATAAAGAAAAAAAAAAAACTCGTGGCTGAGTGGTATGCGTCTCCGTATCACACTCCGGAGACCCTGGTTCGATTACCACCCAGCCCATCTTGGAAATTGCTTTTTATTTATGAAGTGCATGCCGGGATTTATCGCTCACGGCCAACGCCGCCGGCGCCGACGACACCGGCTTTTCTGCGACACGAGCGCTTGTGGTTCCTACGTGGGCATAGGCCACCAACCACCGCGGGTTCGAGCGTCGCGCGAGCCGAAGCCCCGATCAGCCGTCACTGCGTGTACACTGAAATACCGCAGCGCGCACTCATTCTCCACCGGGAGGAGAGCACTGAGCTGCAAGGACACAAACCTCCAAGTTCACAAAGGAGACGTTTATTGAAACGCTATCCTCCAGCGGCACACACACACACACACACACGCACACATATATACAAAACGCACATACACACACATACTCCGTCACCGTGTCCCTGGAGCGCGCGAGCAGCAAGGCTCCCCTGAGCGCACGAAGTGACACGGAGTGCGCGCCGCAAGCACGCAAGGGCGTGCTGTGATCTCTCTCTCGCAGTGACCAAAGGGTTCCTTTGAGAGAGAGCTAGTGGGCAACCACCGCAAAGTACGCCTGTCGCGGATCGTTGGATCACGATCGACAGGCTCGAGCTGCGCTCTCAGGTACGACCCGGAGTGGACGAACTCGAGTACACACTGGTCTGCGCGGACAAAGGCCGGCAGACAAGAACAGCTGCGTACGCACCTTGCGATGTCTCGGGTCTTTCCCTGAGCCCAGCTCAGAGGGTCGCGCGAGTGCGGCCGTCGAAGCGGTGCCGTGTTCCCGCCAAAAGGCGCCAATGGGAACAGCCACTGGGACGCCAGGGCGGAGCTGTGGCCCGAACGACAGTGACAAGTCGTCCGAGCCTCTCTCTCCGCCGCCTCAGGCGGGAGAAAGGGAACGAGGAGAACAACTGGGAAGCAGGCGGCGGCCGCGCAAAGGGCAGCCGCAGCAAGCCCGAATCCCACACGCTATCGCGTTAAAAGAAAAGGGAGAGAAAGACGCGCGCCGCAACAACAGCCATCGTCCACCACCGAAGCAGTGGCGGGTGCAATGACGGCCCACAAAAATCGGTGGCTGGCTAGCCCCCGCCGCAAGCGGCGTTGACCCACCCACCGTCCTAGCCCCGTAGGGCCAGGAACTGCCACCCCCACTGGTTACGAGGAACAACGCCGACGGTGACGCGAAACTCAGGAACGGGAGCCAAAAAGCTGCGCTCTAAAGTAAATAAATCTTGTCCCCACACGGGATCGAACCTTCATCCCTTGGATCTCTAACAGAGCGCCTCACCAACTGCGCCACGCCTCGGATTTTTTGTTTCTTTATTGTGTGGAAGTACTTCGAGCAATTTAACCAGCTCGCATTCCACAACCTGTCAATACACAGTTACATCAGCATAGAGCTCTCACTTTGATCACACATATAAAATTCCGGGAGACATACACATGCATTAAGTTTATGTAACCAGGCAGGAGGTCGGTCCTGCGCAGCCTGTACCCCCCGCACCATTGCACATTGTTCTCTGAACAGAGACTGATGAACGTGGTGGCTCTGCGTGGCGATCGGTCATGCGGCTCTTCCACAGGCTTTTTAAAGTCCCATCAGCACAAAAAGGTGACATGGCGCCTCAGAAGCTTCTTCAGAAGCGCCACGCCCCGGATCGTGAAACGTTCATCATAATTACCCTTGTCTATCTTAAGGATTGCGGTATTCCGCGAGTGACAGATTTAATTTCCTCTAAACGAATTATAGAACGCCGGTGAACATTGATGATTTCAATGGAATGCTGGTTGTGTTCGATAAGGGGCGTACCATCACGAGTCATGACGTCACCAGGCGATTCATGCATAGACGAAGCTGACCCCGCCGGGCGTCCAATCCAGGCGTTCGTGCGGCCCCTTTCATTTGGCACTTCCTCTAACGCCGCAATAGCAAACAGAAGCAGACCCAGATTTCTAGGAGGTGTTAGTACAACAGGCATCAGCGGAGTTTGAAATTGATTTATAGGTTAAAAAAGGCGCAGTATCTGTCACCATTCTCCGTGGACACATGTACCTCGCCGTAAAGGAAGGAAAGAAGGTGGTAGAGAAAGAAGAGAGGGAGATATAGGTGCCGTAGTGGAGGGCTACGATCCACCGCGCCATAATGGTTTTCGCCTCATGGCACTTTAGGGGTCCAAAGTGCACTCTAGAATTTTTTCTATTTTAGCCATTTCAATTAGTTGTCTACACACTTTAAATTTTCTTAATTACACGATGACGTAATCCTTTTCATTCGTAGTATTTTGAACACTTTGAACTTTCTTTTTGTAAGTTTCCTTGCTTTTTAATGATTTCCATTATTAATTTATCAGTTAAACACACTAAATTTTCTTAATTAGCAATGTTAAGTATTGCCTTTCATTCTGAGCATTTTAACACCTTGAAACACCCTTTTTTCAACTTATCATTTTTAATTAATTCAGTTATGTCAATTACACAATCTCAATTTTTAGCATTGGCTTTTATTTCTGAGCATTCTTACACCTTTGAACCGACCTTTTTCCTGTTTCATTTTTTCATTTCTTTAATTAATCAACTATATACAATGATTTCATTACCTCTTCATCACCTATCACACACCAGTCAATCATCAATCACTAGAGCCGCAAATTGCCATGATAGATTTTTTACGCAGGTCCTTATTTACGAGGCGCGGTGCCAACTCTCACTACTAATACTGCGACATCGACAGGTGGTCGAAATTATTCCAAAGCCCTCCACTAAGGCTCCTCTTTCCTTTTTCATTCCCACCTTCCTCCATTCCCTTACTGCACACTTCAGGTACAAGTGTGACAGGTACAGCGCTTTACTTTCCTGTGAACCAATTATTATTATTATTATTATTATTGTTATTATTATTAGGGACTATTCCAGTCACCCCGGCAGAGACCCTTGCCAGACCCAAAACTGAATAAAAAAGAAGCTGCTGCATGGAGGCGCTTGCGAACACGTATATAAATCCAGTCTTGGCGTACCATGTCATCGCCTCCTTTATCCACCCCGAGACGAGACAGCATGTTAGACGTAGTTATTGTGGGGCGAGAGAGACCATCGACCACATATGATGCCCACACTAGTGCTCTAGAAGCCTTCTCGAACACTGTACTCACAATCTTTTGGGGTGGGACAAAACAAACTAGTAAAGAGGACTGCGAGACCCTGTCGCAAAGCCCGGACCCCGAGCTCTAGCAGATTATCGTCCACCTAACGGAGGAGGATGGGTTGCTGCCAGCCAGCTTTTATAGCAGCGGCCCCCCCGTCTCCTAGGTCTGCGTGCCGGTGGTGACCGGCTTTTTAATTTAGTGGCAAATAAAGTTGTCTTCAATCAATCTACTGCAAAACCCGCCTCAAGTTCCCGAGACAAAATACGAGTCCTCCCTTGGAGCACTATAGAGCCATATACGTCGTTCTTGGCTGTTACTGAGCTGGAGGAATCAATGTCACCTCTCCCCAATCAGTACCGGCCGGGAACTCGACTTGCAAGGTCGTTTCCAGCGCGGGCTCCGCATCCCGTTATAGGGACGAAGCCTCGATAGACCTATACTGCGATCCCGTCCAGTCCGGCCTCGAGCTGAATATACCCTGCCTTAGCGTGGGTAACATTCGCTCGCAACCCAGCTGGCAAGCCGAACGACTTCTCTTAACGTTAGGTACCTTTGGTTTAGGCCTACATGTCGTTTCTTTGTTTTCATCACGACCTGCCGTATGTGGCTGGCGTGCGCTTGGCAATAGTCGCGACCTTGGAGTTCCAGTTTAAGCTGTCAGCTGCGAAGAAGCAGGGAAAACGTATTTGTTTTATTTCTACACCATAATGCCACTAAGGATCGAAAACCGGAAGCATGAATCATGCACCATGTTTTGCAATAGTATATGCACTTGGTTTTATTTCCTCTTTGCATTCAACAATTCCTCATAGAAACAGTGCGGCTCGACCAAACAGAAGGGAAAGCACCGATAGGGCGCCGCGTAAATCGCCTTCCCATGGAAAAGGCGTGGGGAATAACAGGAAGGAAATGCGACACTTCCGCCGCCATAGCGCCCCAAGCGGCGAGCGTGAACAGCGCACGCAGTTCACCGTAAGCATGAAAAAGATATGCACGCACAACGCCGTAAAGAGTTACGTCAAAACGGTAACCATAAAGTCAACTTGGTCCGACAAAAAAAAAAAAGCAAATTAACTTGGGACAGATCAATGATGCAAATGACTCGCCTTTTGTCGTTAACTTTTAAGGGTATACCCTTGCTAATTCTTTAGCTGCAAGTGAAAAATGTGCGAGGCAGCAGATATGCAACACCCGCCTCTGAGAAGTAATAGCTCTTAATGTAAAAAGAAAATATGGGCCACAAGCCACGATGCGAAACTTGCACGCTTCCCGAGCATATGCTTTATATTAAAGTGTGTCGTACGAACATCATACTTCAGAGTTAGAAATCAGCACTACAGACTGTGTGTAGTGAAATGCAGAGTAATAAGAAACTCCTTCAGCTCTTATCAATTAGCGGGTAACCACAGTTGGTAAAACGCAACTCGCTATACCTCGTCACATGTGCATGTACGTGCTCTCCCTCGAGAAGCTTAGCAAACATCTGTACACAATTTTAGTTTTCTTTCAGCTCTTAAAGCAGCAAAAAAAAAAAAAAAAAAACTTAATTAAAAACAGCTACAAAACGTGACCAATACTACACTTGAACACTTAACTGCTAGCATTAATACTCTTGTAGTACTCATTGCTGGCACCGGGTTCAGTTCGGCAAGTTACTCCAGTAGGTGTAGCAGTTCATACTGTTTTCAGTTGGAAAGGTACCTGAAACAGTACGAGCACCGGACAGTACAGAGAAAGATAGAACCTGGTGTCTAGCTACGGTGAAGTGCAGAAACATCGAGGCAAAAAACAGGCTGTCATGAAGAAAGCAAAACAGTAACCGAGAGGCATTGTTCCTGTGACTCATACCTCAAAGCCACATATGTAATGCAGGCATATGTAATGAGTGCCCATAAAAGAACATCCAATAGTGCCTCTTGCATCTACAACCTGATTGTTACTGCACACTACACATGGGTTTTTATAATAAGCCTTATGGCAAAATGCGGAAAAAAAAAAGGTGTGACTATAGTCATTTTTTTTGCCAACTTCTTGCCAATTTTCCATCCGTGGCCTTTATTCTTCTTTCTATACTTGCTTAGAAAAGGTTCAACTGGTACCAGCTGAAGCTTACCCAGTTTATTTTTTTCAGTCTGGCAGGCTGTCATCACATTCTGGTGAGTGCTACAGAGAACCAGCATTAAGATTCCGATGGTCGGCTAAACAACTAGTATGAGCTCTTCCGGTTCCAGGCGGCCATAGCATAAAATAGCAGCATTAGCATGTTCCCCTGAGTGTATATAGATGTTGTAACAGCAGAGTGTGCTTAGTTATTAGTGGCATGTGTGATTGCAAAAGGAAATGTGTCGATGACTGCTCGGCTGTATACTATACTTCAGAAGAACAAAAAAAACCGTAATGCAACACAACTATATACTTCTAAATTAAGTGCTGCCAAGAAGATGCTATATCTAGAGTTCTCAATGCACATAACAAAATTAGATAGCATTGATAGCTAAAATGTGCAAGGCCATTATAAAATTGGGTTATTTTTTTTATAGCACTATGTTAAATTGCCACTCAGAGTTTTAGAAAACTTTTTAAATAAATTTTTCCTAATTACAAATCATAAGCACATTTATAAAAGGAAGCACACAATCTTCGAGAACTGCTACATGCCACAGGGTAGGAAACATTCTATTTTTTTGCATAAAACATCTTTTAGGGAAATTCCTAACAGCGAAGAGGATTGAACTAAAGGTATCCTTTAATTAAAATGTGGCGAGTGTGTATTTTGTGAATGCACATTGTACTGATTGAAGAAAAGTACAGCAGTTGAAACAGCACACCTGAACCGTGCAAACATGACACCATGAAACCAAACAACAGGGATCATGGCAAAATGAAACTGTTGGTTAAATTTGTATTCTCCTCGTATCGTGAACACAGCAGAGAAGAGGGCATTGCACACATAGGCTGCCAGAGAGCATCCTCTTGAGATTTAATGAGCACAGGAGAAAATGAAGCTAGCACAACTGTGGCACGGGCAGCAACCACCGTCTCTACTGACACATGTATAAGAAGCGAAACAGCTTGGACGAGCTACAAGTAAAAGTAAAAGCAGTGGGTGGTTCTCAGGGGATAAACTCTCGAACATCAAACATGGGGCCTTCTTTAAAAATGGTGATAGTCTGACTGCTACTATTACGCTGGCTCCCCGCACGGAACTATCTGTGCAGATTTCCCTCCTTTGTGTGGACATGAGGCGGAAATTACCTGTGGCGAATCTTTGCTTTTCAACATAGTGGAAATACTCTCGAAGTCAACTCATATAATCAGTGAATGGGATGTAACAAAACACAGTCAGTGATTCCCATGGTATAGATTCCATGCTGATGAAAGTAGTGTAAAAGAGCTCAACAGGACCTTTCCTGAGATTACACGAATATTCTGAGAATGCATCTGACCTGCTCATCCTTACAAGACACAGGTAAACCTATCAGGCATTGCACATTAGGTACATATACCTTATCTAGAATAAAAAGCAGTAAACAAGATGATAAAAAACAAAGCAGGAGAGCAACTAAGGCTTTGTTATGCAGCATTACATCCACAGCTTTGGATTGCTGCCACCGACTATGAGGCCTACGACGAATAAAAAAAAAAAAAAAAGAAAGAAAGCAGTGCGCTGTTTTAGCAACACAACAAGCTTCTGACTGGCTCCTCGAAAGAGACATGTACATGATAAGCTAGATTTTTTTCATAACACCGTCTTTCCTGGGCTTCTTGAATGGCAGATACGATATGCAACGTCTACATATACTTGGTCCTTGACTGCTTCCGAGAAAACAAGAGAAAAAAAAATATATACATCACACATATGCACCTCCATTTCATGTGCTCCCATCAGAGTTGCACAAATGGGTCCGATTCTGGCTCTTGACTGAGCTTTTTCCAACCTGCGAATCCTGCTAAAAATATGAAGACGCGTGAAAGGGGGGATCTCCGGGCTGTTTCAAGACAGCATGAACCATTGCCCAATATTGGCCATATGTTGGCAACACACTGGTATAGGCTGCCAAGATATTGTCAACCTAGTGCCAACATTAGGCCAATGCATTGTGCTGCCTGGCTGGTAAATGGACAGTCATTTCTAAATTCGATGAATTCAGGGGGCAGGACCTGGTGCTTTTTATCTTCTCCACTCTCCCCCTGCCCTTCTGGCGTGGGTGCACTTTCAGAGTGCCTCCCATGTGTCTGCGTGTGGTGTCGCGTTTCGGCATGTGCAACTTGGTTTTGGTCCCATCGAGTGCGAAGCTGCAAGATGATGGCCTGAAGAGTGGTGCTGCTCTGCTAGGTCACAGAGTGCTCCAAAATCCCTCTCTTACCTTTTCCTCCTCCCCGACCATCTCTCCTGCCTGTGCGACTCTTTTCTAACGACAAACTTTCTTCTTGAGGGGAGTACAAACGATACTGTGATCTAGAGAAGTGTAATAATGAGCCGTATGCTTTGGATAGGCCTGTTCACCCACCAACTCGGGAAATGCCACAACAACGTATTCATCGATGGTGGAGGGACTGACTGACTCAACTGCAATGGTCCCACGCGGCGACTCTAACAAACAAACAAAAAGTATCCATAGTTCACATTTCTGCAGACAAAAAATGCTAGTCACATATGGGTGCAAGTACTCTCTCGCAAGTTGACAAGTAGTTAAATCTCTTGGTTATGGTAATAACATGCCTCAGGCTTTGCGCATAGTTTCTTGTTCATTTCTCTCCGAGAACTAGTACACCTGCTCGGAGTACAGTTAGCGTTGGTTGTGTCGGCAAAGGAACTCGAGACTGCTAATGCTGAAACTTCGTTCCCGTTGCTGGCACAAGGATTTTGTATAGCTTCTATGCAATGAGGATCCTTGCATACGTCTGAAAGTAGTAGCTGCCCTAGCAGTGCCAAAGTAGAGGAGGAGGGAGTAAAAGCGAGAACAGTCGAGAAGTAACACAGGAGAGGCACGTGGCCTGTAACAAGAGAAACATTTTCTCAAAAACTCGGAAACAATGCGAGGGCCACTCCTCTGCAGTCCTCCGTTTTGCAGCGGCGCTGGTTTCTAGATGATGCAACAGTACACGGTGATGATGCCTTGACTAAAACAGGATTTACGAGGTTTAAAAGAAAGCACATGCAAGGTACCTACAATGACGACAATGAGACAAAGGAAAAAAAAAAAATGAAGGAAAGAAAATGCTGAACGGGGGAAATGACACAACTGCGATGGCACCCTCAAAGCCATGGCTTCCGCACAGACCGGGAACCTGCCCGGAGAAAGAGAGAGAAAGAAGAAAAGAAAAAAGAAAGCTCACGCACTCGCATGCGTCACATACACATCATGAAGTGACGCACTGTTTTCATCCCGGTCCATATGGATAAAGGCACACTTGACACAGCTGCATGGGTTGTGTTTGTAGGAGTGTGAGAGAAGATCAAATGAGGATGAGGGGAATAGACCAGAAAGGAAAAAAGCAAGCTGTACCCTTGAAAATGTATGCACCACAGGCAGGCCTGTTTGCTGAGGAAGGGAAAAAAAAAAAACACTTCCCAAGTGCATTGGGAGGGCAGTGGCTTCTCTTTGCTTCTTCTTTCCCCCTGCAGTCTTTTTTGCCCGTCAACAGGAGTCTGCGTAATAGCCTCGCGAGCGGCGAACGAACACCACTGCCGTCACGTGCTGTCATCTAGTGGCAACTGCTGCACACAGTCACACTTCACCACTTGGCACAGTGCAAACGAAACAACTAAAATGCGCGTCCTTGCCGCCGTCACGACAAAGGATCGGCCGTGGTGAAAAGGGATGTCGGCGGTGTTGTTGTCGTCGGGCTCTGCGCTGGGCTCGGGGCTGCCGTCTCCAAGACCGAAGTGTCGAGAACAACAAGTTCGACGGCTCCGCGGGCATCGCGGAGCAGTTCAACGGCCTCCTGGTGCGAAAGTCCTTCAAGCGAGTGGCCGTTGACGGAGAGAATGGCGTGCCCGCGACGCAGGCGGCCGTCGCGAGCTGCGGCGCCTTCTTCGAAGACCGTCTTCACATAAATGGGGAGGTCGCCATGTGGTGACCCTGCACCGCCCACGATGCTGAACCCCAGGCCTTCTGAGCCCCGCTCCAGGGTCACAGTCATGGGTCCGTTAGCAGTGCTAGAGAAAGAAAAGTGGCCACGTGCAAAACATGAGATGGGTTGCTGAGATCCATCATGTGAGCTTATACATCTTTTATTGAAGTGTAACTGTCGAGTTAGACTTGCATGCTGGGTTTACTACGCTTTGGTTCCAAGAAGGGATTTTTATCTCCATAAATAGGCTATTTGAAAGGCACTACAGAGCTGGGAAATTAAAGCAGATAAGTTCCACATAAAGTTCTCTGCCATAATGAGTATGAAATACAGCTTACCTTGAGATTCCTTGGCAGCAAGAAAGAGAGATTCAAAACAGCTCTATCAATATTGTTCTTCATTTACGTTTTTAACAAGACGTTTTTAATAAGACGGAATCTGAACCTTACATGAGGAACAGCTTAAACCCATCAAAAGTGAAGTGCTTCTGACCGTAACCTAACCTAGCGAAGAGTCTTGATAAAACAACATCCTTCTCCAAGTTTTCCTTCAACAGTTGCATTTAGTTAAAAATAGGCCGAATGCACACTACTCTTTACTGTGCGCATATTCCCACCACAGACCACATAGGCTCCATCAATGCCTGGGAAATAGGTTCCTACGGAATAATGCTATGAGCATATGTAAAGACCAGTTCTAAATATTTAGCTCCTTTAAGAGGTGCCGGAGTCTGACACGAGTCCCAGTAGAAGTGGGCACAGTGGCATTACCATCACGAAAGGAAACTCATCCAAAACAAGCATGCTGCAAGAGTGTTAGCAGCCCACCACAGCAGCAGCACACGACATCAACTACATAATCCTTGGTCCACACAGAGGCAGGGACCCTTGAAATTCTTCATCATCACCATCATCATCGCCCTGACTACAACCACTGCAGGGCGAAGGCCTCTCCCATATTTCTCCACTTAAACCGGTTCTGTGCTAGCTGCATCCACTTGACCCCTGCGAACTTCTTAACCTCACCCGCCCATCTAACTTTCTTCCACCCCCTGCTAAAGCTTTCCTTCCCTTGGAATCCAGTTACCTAAGCAACCATCGGTTATCCTCTCTTCGCACTACATGTCCTGCCCATGCCTATTTCTTCTTCTTGATTTCCACTAGAACATCATTAACTCGAGTTATTTCTTTGACCCACTCTCCACACTTCCTACCTCTTAACGTTACCCCTACCATTTTTCGTTCCATAGACCTCTGTGTTGTCCTCAATTTAAGTAGAACCCTCTTCCATGTTACAGCCCCATAGGTGAGTACAGGTAAGATGCAACTGCAAGCTGAAGGTAAAATTCTTCTTAATGATATTCAACCACAGTCTTACATAGGACAGGTGCCGGAGGGTACCCGAGTGCTCAGTACAGGTACAGCTAAGAGGACGTCACTTTCATGTAGCCACCAGGCACCTCTCAGTACATTCAAACTAGGCTATTTTGGTCAAGACATTTTTTGGATCACTTGTTAAACCCCTGTGCAGAGTTCAGGAGTTTCCAAAAGGTAAGTGAAGTGAGATTCTCTCCTTTACCACTTCACTAAGCTGCTATGCCCAGATGGCTGACATTTTTTTTTTCTTTTGTAACGAAGTGCTTTCCATTTGCTCCACTACCACTAAAATGAGTACGATAGAACCCCACTGATATGTTTTCATAAAATTGAAGAAAAAAAAATGCAAGAGCCAGGAAATGTAAGAGCCAGGAAATACGGCAAATTGAAAACTGATATCAGAGGAAAACTGAACACATGTTTATGGCTGAGCTAACACTTGGAGAAACTGTGGTACAATATCTGCTGCATTTTCTTGAGCCTGGCAAGCACAACGTGCCCCTCCAGAACTTGCAGTGCCATGCACCTGTTGCGGTCATCACTTGAGAGAACATAATTTCTGAGAATGTCTGATGTCACAACACAAACATGTTTCCTCATATCACTTCGATTTGGGGTTAGCGTGAACGCAATCTTGTTCATGCGAACAGCAAAGCGAAGAAATACAACGAAGCACAAAGTGAAGCAAAGCTCATGTCAACAAAATCAGCAGCACAAAGATAAGCTAAGATAAGCAAAGGGGCATAAGAGAGGTTCAACCACCGCAGCTGATGATGATGGTAAAGCCTGCCCCGATGCCCTTGCTGTAATGCAACACACAATGCCCTCACTGCATCATGCTAGCGAATCTTAAGTCAGTCAAGGCCACCCCAAGCCAAGCACCTTAAAAGTGAATATGGCCATCGGCACTTGTCACTCGGGCTGGCTTTAGGTGCCCATTCCTGACGTATCATGTGGGAATGTCCCCTAAATTACGAAGTAACAGCTGGGTTTCTACAGTGCAGTTCACATATGACGATATATCCCTTATAACGATCAGATTCTTGGGATTTATCAGCTTTCCCATTGCCCCTACGTAAAAGTAAACCAGATATAACGAACGATTATTGGCGGTATATCGGACACACCGATAGCTTCATCATCACCCACTAGATGTTAAATACGAGGATGTCTAAATGTTTGATAAAAAAATAAAATACTAAGAAGAGAATAACGCGAAAACCAGACATATGTGGCGAAAACGAACTAGAGTGAAGAAATCTGTGAGGGTCATTGCACGCGGAGTGCTATTATCATTGCTATCGCTTGCTGTCACCGCGCAACAGGTGCGGCAGTATTGTCATTGCCGATCGTGCATTCATAGAAGATGGCACCATTGCCGATCGTGCGTTCATAGAAGATGGCACCGACCATGACGATGACAGATAGTTCTCAAGATGAAACAGCAGGGTATCAAAGTTGGAAGCCTCGCGAATAAATACGGGAATTTATACTTTACGATTTTAACGATCATCAAGGCTGGGGATGCCCTGCAGTTCATCCAGTCGCTAATCGGTTTCGTGCACGCAAAAAGTACTGCCACCCCCGTATGCGCTATTGGAAGCGATGCTCACAGCGGTTGTCAAGCGAGTGCGAATTTCCGACTTTTAAGTACGCCTAAGTTATTTTGTGGCTATTGATGCATCCTGTAATAAATTGTTTAGTGCTCTTTACAGTGATTAGCGTTGTTCAACCCGATTTACTCATTGCTGGTAAGTAGGCAAGCCTACATACATGAAAAAAATATTTTGGTGCGTGATTTTTGCTTGTTTTTTTTTCTTTTGCCAGTCTAGATATAACGATAACCAATTATAATAATCAAATTTTCCAGTTTGCTCAATATCCTTATAAGTGGATGGCACTGTACTGTATGCCGGGACTTGCTGGTAACACAGCTGCAAAGAAAGTGCAGCACCTGAAAATGCAACAGAGAAGTCCTGCTGTACTCAGAAGAAATAAATAGAAGAGAGAAAAATTTTATTGGTGAGAGCATGAGCAGAGGAGCCCATAGCGTTGTGCAGAGGAAAGGAGAAACAGAGATTGAAGTAGTGAAAACCTATTTCGACTATGGGGACACTTTTAGAATCTTGCTGAAGTACAAGACTGGAAGCCAACCAAGCAGCAAAATCAGTACACTTAAGCTCTGCCTTTAAGTGCACGATGTGGCTGTGTTTATGGCTCCCCATTTACCGGCTTTTCTCATGGATTCTCATTCACATCACTAATCATATACAGTACAACCTCGATAATTCGAACTCGGTTAATTCGAAATCCCGGATAATTCGAAGGTTTTCTGCGGTCCTGTATTTTCCGATGTAAATTTGGCCGGATAATTCGAACAGGCGGCCTGCGCCAGCCCGGTTAATTCGAAAATTTGGACTGCTATGCGGCAATGCCTGATCCATGTTTCGCCGCAAACCCGGCGAAACGACCGCCCTACGGAGCCGCGAGGCAAAGCCACATAGTAATGGTGATGATTTATAGGCGAAGCATCCCAGCCGGAGCACTCTCTGCACAAAAATCGGTCCACAGTGCGCCTCGCGCACCGCCGAAACACGCGCCTGCGGAGGAGAAGACGTGCTTCACTGCAACACGGCGGGCATACCGGTTTTTATCATGTGACCTCGCCCCCACTCCATCCCTTGGTGTGCTTCGCCTACTCTTCCCCCGTGCCTCCGACGCTGCAAGTACGCCACCACCACC
The DNA here is from genome assembly GCF_055883805.1 of Amblyomma maculatum. Lineage (NCBI taxonomy): Eukaryota > Metazoa > Arthropoda > Arachnida > Ixodida > Ixodidae > Amblyomma > Amblyomma maculatum. The sequence continues at coordinate 63,214,366 of NC_139351.1, read as the reverse complement.
GCTGCGCCGGTCTCGCCTGCGCCATTTCTTTGTGTTGTGCGCTGTGGTTAGGGGTCGGCTACTGTGCCGGTTTTTTGGGCGGGACTGTGCAGAAGTGCTAGCTTTGTGACCGTAGCAGTGCAGAAATGCCAAAGTACAAGACTTTAACGCTGCTTGATTCAGAAAGCAGGCAAGAGCGCTTGTTCGAAGACCGAGTTGGCCAAAAGGCATGGCGTGCCCCTCTCGACGTTGTCCACAATATTGAGCAACAAGTCAAAAATACTAGAAGCTTACGGCAAGACCTATTCTTCGAAGCGGTCACGATTGCAGGCTCCCACGTATCAAGATGTGGAAGCTGCTCTGCTTCGCTGGCTGCAGAAAGCAAATGCTGCCCACCTTCCCGTCAATGGAACGCTACTGCGGGAGAAGGCCAACGACCTAGCTCTACAACTTGGGCACGAGGAATTTAAGTGCAGCAATGGATGGTTTTGCTGTTTTAAAGAACGCTGGTACGAACATGCGCGATGACAGCGACGATAGCGACGACGACACCGACGAGCCTCCCCGAGCACCTGCTCTTGGTGAAGTTATCGGATCGCTGAACGTTATCCGCAGTTTTGTTGAGTGCCGCGGTGGAAGTTCAGAGATGTTTCGTCTATTTGACCAACTTGAGAGCATGACCTTAGGAGCCGCAAACTACCGGACGCGGCAAACCAGCATCTCTGATTACTTTCAGTAGTAATTCAAAATATGCCGAATAAAGGTAACACGTTCCTGCAACGAATTTTTTTGCCTAAGTCTTATTTCTTGGTGTGTTCGGTTAATTCGAAAACCCGCTTAATTCGAAGATTTCTCGCGGTCCCGATGACTTCGAATTAACGAGGTTGTACTGTATTTTTTTTTCCCTCTATTATCCGACACATAAGCATATACAGTCCTTGAACTCCCCATTATGTGAAAGACCACGCTACAAGAGTATAAATACTCGCTTTAACCAATGGGGCAGCTTATCTAACTCAGGTTCCAAGTGCCCTGGAAGGCTGGTTAGGATGTCACCCATCCATCTCAAATGCAAAGCCCGAGTTGACAGCGCTTGTCACGTGGTGTTGTGACGTTGGACAGCCCACAGAGCAGCCAGTGCGCGGTCATGTCACCGAGCAGCTAACGCCTGCCACAGCAACGGCCGCCACTTCTTGTTCACAAGGTCGACAATGACGAAGCTTGATTTTATGTTGAACAGGGCCTTTACCGCTTTGGTTAATTGACTAATTAGCTGGTAAGCAGGTTGGTTAGCTGACTTAAATGCAGAAAAAGGTTTTCATTGATTGACTACCGATTAATTGATCTGTGGATTGGCCGATCGACAGATAGATTGGAGTAAAAGAGCGCCACTTACGAGTCTGAGCGCGAGACGGGCACCTGGGTGGCTCGCTGGGAGGGTGCACGGCGCAGCCGCCCCACCCGCAGGCAGATGCGGCCCATAGTGGTCTTGAGCAGGGCAGCCGCCTCCTCCTGGCTGGCGCCCACCAGGCTGTGACCGTTCACCTCCAGGATCTGGTCCCCCTGGCAGAGACGGCCGTCCAGCTGGGCCACCCCACCACGCACAACCTGCACGGCACGCACCCCTCCAGTTATTCCACTGCTGCAATGCATGCAATGTCTGTCTCAGCAGCCCCCAAAGCATGCGGCTCAGAATATCACCAGCGTTCCAGGTTGAACAATGCCAGAACGTGTTATGCGTTGTTTGTGCAACGTTTTCGTCTTCAGTTGATGGGAGTTTCCTCAGCTGGGTGACCCCAGAAGATGCGGCACACAGCATGTGCAGTGTCTCTGGCTGAGTGATCTCTCCTCTCATCACGCAACAATGAGCGTGTACGATGTCCATGGTAGATGGGAATTGAGGAATTGTGTAACTTTAAACTTTCTATACTTCACAGCCCAAACTGAAACTCCCAATCAAGACTGTACAGACAGAAATCATTTAAAGCATGTAGATGACGCTAAGTATGCCCACCATTACTGTCCTCTAGTCTCAGCACAGTGAACTAACAGGAAAAAATGAAACTTACAGTAGCTCCCTGGCTTCTGCATCAGCCATCACAGTGTGCAACCAAAAGCCACTTGGTTAGCAAAGTTTTGGCTTCAGTAATCCCAAAACAGAATGAACAATTTTCGCCTTCAGACTGAAGCTGAACCAGAGAACAAGCCGGCTGCTTCTCCCCTGTGACTTTTCTAACTGTTTTGCAGCGGAACCAGTGAGGCTCAGTTTCATATACAAAAAAAAGGATGAAAATGAAACAACAATAGTTCGCCAGAGATTTACAGATTGTACAATGTATCTCACATGTAACAACATGGCCATACATGATGAAAGTGCTACAAGCTTCCTGACTCTGTGAAGGACATGCTTCCCCCTATGTTGTGTCTGTGTACACCTTAATGTCTTTGTCCTTTTCACACATCCTGGTCATGGTGGCCACATTTCGATAAAGGCGAAAACCAAGGTAATTATGTACTATGTGATGTCCCAAACGGCACAAACCTTCTGCCCAATATTGGTATTATGTCAGCAATGCACCAGTTTTTTGTTGGGCAGGACAATGCCAACACTGTACCAATATTGCGGAAATGTTTTGTGTTACCTGGGGTCAGTGCATGCTAAAGAACCCCACACTCAAGAGGATGAAGGTTAGGAGCAGTGGGAGAGAGAGAGAGAGAGAGATAGAGAGACGATGCACCTCGGAGATGAAGACACCCGGAGCGTTGCGTCTGCCGACAATGCTCAGGCCAAGACCACGTCCAGCCTTCTTGTGCAGCTCCACGCTTAGGATGTCCTGCTGTGTCTCTTCCTCGCGTAGTACCAGCATGCGGACCACCGACGAGGTCTGCCGCAGTGCCCCGATGGCCGCTTCGTGGCATGCCTCCCGCAAGTCCTCGCCATTCACCTGCATGAATGCGTCTCACCATTGCTGCTCTGTTCGTTCACTGTCATAAGACCAAAGGTTTCTACTTTCTAGGATCATCAATCACTGCCAGCCATGAGCCAACTCTGGCTGTGCTCTTTCTCTATACACAGGGCACTCTGTATTTATCTGTCCGGGTTGTAAAAAATTATCACGTGCGAACTATTGGACTATGTAGGCCCAAAGGCCAACCACAAGGTAGCTCTTTACGGTGCACGCTTTTTGATAAGTAATTTAACATTAGAACTTGCCTAAATTCTTCAGAATCGTCAAAAAACTGGATTCAGCTGTGGTACAACTCTTCTTCAAAACAAAACCGACTTAACAGGCCGCGCCATCTGGCGAGCTACAAGGCAACCACTGTCCTGAACAGAGTGAGGGCAGGCCGCGTTGTCCTCCAGATGGCACAGCCTGTCTAACCTGCTCTGCTTGTTTTGACGAAAAGTTCTGTCAAGGCAGACTGCTGTTTTTAATCGATTTAGAAAAAATTCAGCCAAGTTCTAATGCTAAATTATTTATAAAAGACATAGACCATTACAAGCTACTCTGTGGTTATTGTTTGGAGCCTTGCTTCATTCTTCCTTGCTTCCTTGCATTGCTTCATTCAGTAGTTTCCACAAGAGAATTTTTTACTACCCGGACAGGCAAATACAGAACGCCCTGTATATACACAATAACTGTATGTGGAGACATTATGTAGTCTCAAAGGCATATGAGCCGACGCCAAAGCGTCAAAAAAGTAACTACTCATTAAGACTTCACCTTGGGATCTGCCACAAGCTTTTTCTGCCACGGTGAGCACTAGCAAGATTCTCCTTCAATACTGGCACTAGAGCTCCCTGCTGCTGGCACATGTATTGAAATGCAAGGATACGTTTATGAAGACATTTCACCTGTAGATAGGAAGTCAATATAGGTCATAGGTCATAGGTCATAGTTCACCTATGACAACGATCAAAAAAGGTTCACCTGCAGCTGCCACCAAGTATAATCTCAGAGACTACCTTATACTGCCACATGTAAGGTGATGCTCTTTCTCTAAAACCGGGCATCTGAAATTTGGGGGTCGACCCATTTTCGGGGCTTGGCATAGTTTTGGCTGAGCCAGTTATTATGTACAGGGTCATCTCCTTCTAGCTACAACATGGTCATGGACTTCAAAGCAACAGTGCGTTGAACGCAGAAGCATAACAAAAGCAAAGCGATACATGTGCAGAGGGACTCAGAGGTGGTGCTTTGTATGGGCTGTCACTTGGCTTTCTTTCTTGGAGTCGGATGCGATGGCGCTTTAAAAGCAGTGACCGTGTTGTAGCTAGAAGTTGACGACCCTGTACTTCAAGCTGGTGCCCGTTAACGGCAGGACTGGCTCTTCTGGTGACCTCTGCAGTGCAGGTCACGCTGGAATCCAACACTAAAAAATTAATGGTAGCTCAATTTGCCGCCAGTGAGCCAGCTGCACGTTAGTATGTATGGCGGGACACAGTGCCATTTTATCAGCCCTTTATCTGCACCTGCCTCTAACAGCTCACCTTGTGAAGGCATAGATACGTGTTTGTTTTTGTTTACTTTCCGCTGTGCATTGCAGTGATATCATGTGGAGCGTCGGCAGGTATGCAACGAATCACGTTTGGAGTATTTTTTTTATTCACTCAGTGAGGGCTGCGGTAAACATAATTTGAAGAAGACTTTTAGGTGACAGTATATATGGTAACTTTTACCATTGCATCAAATCCTGACATTAAGTGTAGTTAATCTGTTGTCACTACAGGTTAGAGAGTCGGTGGCATGAGCCCGTCTTACTGTGGACAGGTGCTGATAATAATACAACCTTCAGTGTGAAATTCAATACAGTGGAGGCCAAATTATATATTTCTCACCTGAAATGTTTATTTTTTGTTTCTTAAACATATGGGCGGACCCAGACATGCAACTAAATATAAATAAATGCAACAATATGGCAATTTATCGTACTAACACAGAGTGTCCTAACTACTATTATCTCAACAACAATGCTTTAGAATTTGCCACTTCATACTGTTACCTCGGTATTACTATATTAGAAAAACCTGTTGTGGAAAAAACACATTGAAAACTTAATTCTCAAAGCTAACAGAAACATTAGAATATCTAAGGAGAAACTTTTCCTTTGCACCATCATCATCCTTAAAGCTAGTTTTATTTGCAACCTATGTCAATTCGCAGTTGGAATGGGCATCATCAGTTTGGGATCCATACGACACCAAACTAATCGATAAACTTGAAGCTGCAAAAATTCGTTCAGTTCGTTTGATTCTCAACAACTACCACAGAATCGCCAGTGTAAAACAAATGGAAACAGCTTCAAGCTTATGGCCAGTATCAAAGCGCAGAAAGATATCTTGTTTGTTCACTTATTTCATTAAATTTATTATCATAACCCCGCTCTTTGCTCTATATTCGGATCCAGCCAGCTCGGTTTATTTCCTCTCGTCCCGATCACATGCATGAAGTCAGCATACCATACTGTTAAACATCAACACGATTGCACTCATTTTTTATTCTGACAAGTAACGGCTAGAAAAATCTACAGTCAACTTGAGCATCCACAAAAGACACAGAACCATAAAAGACACAAAACATTTCAAGAATGTGATAACTAACATATTACTGTACAGTCTACCTCCCTTTTCTTTGAGTTTAAGATTTATATAATCTTTCTGTTCATTGTTTTTACATGACCTCTCTGTTCGTTGTCTGATTTCGTTCTGTTGTAAATGTTTGCCCCTCCCATCTGAAATATCTAAAAGTATGCATGCCCTGACGGTAAAATAAATAAATAAATAATAAATAAAGTCCTGGTTTATCCACTTGTGAGGCTCGCTGAAAGGGTTGACATGCAACAGGAGCAGATCCATATTTGACAGGATACAGCAGTATTGATCTCTGGACAATTCACTTGAAGATTTCCCGCATATTTCCCCCTGGAGTGTACGACGCAGAGTCTCACCTCAAGTATCTGATCACCTGGTCGTAGGCGACCATCCATTGCGGCAGCACCATCGGGGTACACTTCATGAATGATGACCGCACCCTGTTCCATGGAAAAGGTATGCGGCTGAGTTGATTTCATGTTTACTCTCAGCACTCACAAGAGAGCAACATGATGTATGCCACCGTAGTGGCCACAGGGAAAAAAACATAGAAGCCACAAGCAGTTTGCAAAACACCCAGAATCAATTTACCCAGATCTGATATACAAGATGTTTCAAGGCATCTTGAAGAAGAGGCCTCTTAGCATTGCAACGCAATAGTAGGGGAGGTAGCATATAAGACGCAGCCACCACAGCACAGCACAAAACAGGTTGTTTCAAAGTAAGCGATGTGTATGTCAAGTCTACTAAAACTGCTGCGCTCGCCCTGGCTGAAATTTAATAAAAGCCAATTTGGCTTAAATTTGTGCGGTCTTTAAAATCGAATTTTTGATCACTGACGAACCACATGCTCCTGTGGCTCTTATACAACGCAAAGCAAGCAACTCTTCTACATGGCTGGCTGCATGGCATAACTCGGGTAGATGCTAATGAGTAATTATTTTCTTATCACAAATCTATTCCACCTTGGGGGACTCGCCTAGAAAGCAAAATAAGACTACGGTGAAGCAGGCCATAAAGTGGCATGCCAACTTGACAAGTGACTGCTGAGTGAATCAGTGAGTGGGCCAAATCCCAAATTGGACTGCCAGTGACTATCTCCAAGCTGAGGAAGTGTTGCTAGGGCATGTGCAAAGTTCAGCAACACAGAAAGCACTGCACGTGTGGCATGGGATAAACAACACGAACAGTTCCAGACTGTAATAGAAGAAACATCTGGGCGAGTTGGTATGGTGACATGATGAATAAACAGCGCTGCAGACTAGAACGAAGATCAAGAAGATCAAGCTTCTTGATCTTCGTCCTAGTCTGTAGTGCTGTTTATTCATCATGTCCAGACTGTACTGGGCCGACTAAATAATCTGGCCTTCTTGTAGCTGCATAAGAAATAAAGTAATGTCAACGGACACAGTGTGTTGGGCTGTGGCGCTGTACTCTTTTTTATTCTGGGACTACTGTACATTTCTTTTGTACTTAGTCGCTCCCACAAAACCACTAATTTTTCACGCTTTCTGCCCCAAACTATAACAAACATAACATACTGCACAACAGTATGAAACAGGAAGGCATCCAGGTCATAATATGTATCGGAGCACTACAATAGAACATGGCTGACATGGTATAAAAAATGCAACAGTATATGAAAATAGTGAGATTCACTAGCATCATGCAGTAATGTCGCCTTGATTGGAACAATTAGGTTCGTGGTATTACAGGACTTTCTATGAGAGCTAGAGCAAACTCGCTCATGAAAATGAAGCAGCTAGGAAAAGGCTGCACTAGTCTAGATTAACATGCCTCATATGCCTTGTTATTAGAGTTGCAGATAGAATTACAGAGAGCCCTTATAACACAGTTCATGCTGAATGGATCAAGGCACCATTTCAAACAAATTGCAGGAGTTCAAAAGAACTGCTTCCTTCTGTAGATACATTAAAAAATGAATCGGGTGCTGTCACCATCCGGACAAAGGAATAGGCACTCCTATCCTTACCAGGGGTGTGTCCGAGCCACCAACGATGCTGAGTCCAAGCCCAAGCTTCTCCTTGGTGATCTCAATCGCTGTTGGGCGGCCGGGCCGGATGACGTCCGACGCCGGCGAGGTGGCACCGCTGTCCGGTTTCTGGGGTGCCTGGTCTGGTGTGCGTTCGCCCGTCGATTCGGCCCGCATTGGGGACAGCAGTGGCGAAGGCAGGCGGCCGTCAGGAGATGACGGGGAGGGCCGGCATTTCGACGAGCAGTGCGATAGTGCCAGGGAACCCACCGTGCCTACCGTGGATGCACAAGTTATTGTGAGCGGTGAAAACAAAGGAGCCGGACAGGGAAAAAAAAAATATGGCACCATAAGCACTAATGATGTGCTGGAAAAGTGGTCTAGAACAGCATGTAATACAGTACAATCTCGTTACAAAAGACATGGTTACAAGAGACACTCTGCTACTAAGGGCAACTTTTGCAGGTCCCTAAAGAAACTTTTTCACTATTTAGAAGAGATGCAATTAACCTAGGTGCGCTCATGCAACGCAGCTGACTCGTACGAACTCGTATGTGTGGCAGTTTAGGTCTCCTTATCCAAATTCTGTTTCATACCAGTGTCCTGTTTTGCTGCAATACTATGTCAGGAACCAAGAAGGAGCGCCTCCTCTTGAATGGGAAGTCAAAATGTCCCTGCTCTTTCAGTCACACAGGAATATGATGACAGTGGCTGAAACAATGGGGAGATTTTGACTTCGCTTCCTGACATATTGCAACGAAACAGGACACTGATATGAAACATTTCGATAAGGAAATCTAAACTGCCACACACACAAGTTGGTAAGAATTTTTCGGTACAAGAGACATCTTTTTTATGTCCCTTGAGTGTCTCTTGTAAATAGGTTTTACTGTATTGTTTGTCAAAAAGCACACAAAAGCACTAAAGTAGAAAAAGTCACTGCTGTGTGTAAGCTATCGTTGTAGCACTCGTGGAAGTCTTAAGCTTGGAAAGGGTAAAGACAAGGCTTCCCTTCGCATTCAAAAAACGTGCAACACTGGCAGCGAAAAATAACCCCCCCCCCCCTCTCCTCTTTGTATTGCTCAGAGACAAATCTCGGTAGGCAGTACATATTTGGCAAAGGGTGTATAGTACTTGGCCTGCAGTTCCTTTTGCGAAGGAATGACAACAACTGTTCGCACAGTTACAACCTTCGTTGCCATTTATGTGACAGAGCATGAAGATGTAGAGATGAAGTGAATACAGCCTATTGTGGCATCTTAAATGCACTTGTGCGATGTTTTTTGAGACTTGGGAGCTACGTTACATGCATGTGCGAGGGAGTCACTGACACAGTCTCGACTGAACATGTAATGACTTTCAATTTTTGCTCAGACTTGTACGAACAGAGTTAAGTGCTGGTATTATGCCCATTAATTTCTGTATCCTCCTTCAATGGTCAGCATTTCCTCTACCAAGAAACAGACCAATCCACGTGCTGTGTTCTGCACGTACCATGTGTGATGTGACACTAAGTGGAAATTGCGGGCATGGCTCTCACTGGAGACAAGCTGTCCTTGCTATTCTGCCACATCATCTCTTGCACAAACTGATCCCTTAGTTACTGTCCCTCTCTAACAACCCACAACAATCTGTGAGCATTTTGTTTCTGAAGGTGGAAGTGCTCGCCAAAATTGTGGCAGGTGGCCAAATCCCTTTTTCACTCGATGAGAAATATGTGGTTTATGCCTGGGCGGTCTACTGAAGAAACGTGGTTCAGAACAAAGCAAGTGAAGTAACCACTCGAAAGCAATTTCCTTATGGCACGGTTAAAGTGTACGCGGAGAACTGTGACAGATACAGCGCTTTTCCTTTTCTGTAAACCAATTTGAAATGCTCAATGAGGAAGCCCTTAGATAAGATGGCAGACATTCTGAACAAGAACTCCTCAAAATGAGCAATGTACTGAGATGAAAACTTCCATGAAACAAATATTTAGGCCTTGCTAAATGCAACGGACACGTGCGGCTACCACCCGAAGTAGCAGTATGTAAAGATTTAAAACTTGGTTCTACCTGGAGCTTCCAGTTTATTGTGAAGGCTGAAGAATGGTACTCTGATGATACTATAGCACAACGCTCCTTTGTTACTCAAATATTCCTGGCTTATCCCCTACAATCAAAGTGCAGCCAGTAACAGAGAAAGCCTTGTCACATCATAAGTCCATGGCTCTGGCAAAGTGCTTCACACTAAAAGGCAGTCATGCAAAGAGATGTACTACTCTACCACCACCTGGATCAGCGCTGCTGTTGCTGCTAGCCAGATTCACAAAATGCACTGTCAGAGCATGCAACGAATGGGGAGGCGCACATACAAACACACATGCACATACATGCTCGTGCACACTGCGTATAAGTTGCAAGCTGCTGAACCTTTGCACAGTCCTGTGGCACAAGAACTTTTCGCTTGCTGTGCGATGTCGCTTAGGTTAGGTTAGGCTAGGTTAGGTTAGCTTAGGTTAGATTTTAAAGATCCCCAGGTGGTTAAAATTACTCCGGGGCCCTCCACTAGCCCCCCCTTCTTTCTTTCCGCTTTCACTTCCACTTTCTTCCCTTCCCTTACAGCGCAGTTCAGGTGTCCACAGAACAAGTGTGACAGATCCTGCATTTTTCCTTTCCTGTGAACCAATTATCATTATTATTATTACATAGGCATATAGACTTGAAGTGAAGGTCATGAAGTCTGCGCCTACTGTGCTTCAATGTAACTGAAGTGACGATGAGCCCACAAGCCCTAGTGCAGTCTTCTACTTTTATGGGCACAAGACAACAGGTGAAGTGCACGGCAACAACTGGATCAAAATCACAGAAGCAAGTGACAGGCTATAATTTCCCGCAGCACATAACGCTTGAAGGCAACCAGTTTCGCAAAGACCTTTTACTACACTGCGAATGCATTCATGCATGCCTCAATAAAGGTATGAGCTCAGTAAGCGTGCGCTTTAACATGTGTTGTTTAGGCTGAATTCACGCGCGCGTGCACACACGCACGCACGCACGTACGCACGCACACACGCACACACGCACACACGCACACACACACACACACACACACACACACACACACACACACACACACACACACACACACACACACACACACACACACACACACACACAGTCTCCTCCAATTCAATACAAGGAAACATTTTGGGGAGGATGCTCCCACCTGGTTACTCAGCATTTAAATGGTCGGTCTTGCAGGTAGCATTTTGCGTGTTGCTGATGACGATGGTGTCAAGCAAAAAAGCTAACACATAAAGGCTCAACAAATCACTCACTATCTCAACTGTAATTAGTAAGAAATGAGTCGGGCAAAGCCCAGTGCTCTCCACGCTCAAGCAACAACGCAAGATGCTGGCTGGATGCTGCTGGTGCCATGCAAACAGTCTACATATCAGAAGAGTGCTGCACGACACTGCAATGCCAAGTTTCGTCTCGTTGCAACAACTTTTTCTCCGTAATGCTTTATTAATGCGGTAGAATAAGCTAGGCCTAAAGAATGCATGCAGGCATGATGGAGCTTTTTTCTTCGCTGTGACTGCGGCGTCACTTGTACAGGTGTGGACAAAAGTAAGTGGAGCACGCAATTTCCTTCTAAACTTTTTCACGCATCGCTTAATGGTAACTGGCAGTAGTGGTATATGCAAACGGGCAGTGGACACCAGCGCGTTTTCACTAGGTCAAACTATGTTTTCTTATCTTTGGTACAGATAGAAAGAAAATGTGGCAAAGCTGCATAATCTGAAACACATAATCAGAGCAGAGAAGCACGTACAGCTACAGATCTGTCGTACGAACTGTACAGCACAACCCAATGAAAGAATTTGGTGCTTTGTCTTGAAAGTTTGCATGTCACATCTTCAGTGCTACTGTCAGATGCCCTTCAGAATAGGTTCTCCATCCAATTGTGCAGTCTGATTGTCACGACGCCACAGTTAATACCCTTGCACCAGCTACAGTACAGCATCAGAGAAGGCTGGAAAGTGCAAGAGACTTAAACGCAGATTTGTCAAACCAGCCATGGCGTTACGGCAATTGGGTGACGTCATTTGCTGACAGGCCTCTTCTCAGGGGCATCTGCCACTACTTTTTCGGATTACATCTGACCACAGCAGACTCCCTTTAAGATGAACTCGGAATAACAAGGAAAACTGTTCTGCCTTATCAGAAGTTTGTGTCAACAAAACTGTATATAAAATGATTTGTGAGCATGTTGTTATCTTCTTTTTTTCTCAAAACAACGAATGAAACAACCTTTCAAAGACAGCATAGCTGTTGCTTGAGCTGTTATCACTTCATGTACTTCACTACATGGGGGCGCGAGCTTTTTCTCTTGCCCCCTCATGTGCTTTCAGTATGTGAAATAAACGAAATGAAATGAAATGTAAAAAGTCAGCTAAAGAAAAAATGCAAAACTGGTTCACACTGTTCTAGTTGCAATGGTCTAGCTTTAGCCTTTTATCTCTATTTTTCTCACTGTATCCCACAGCAGCAGCTGCTTGTGTGCGTGCATTTCTTTTTCTTTTCAATTTTGCTTTCCACCCTGCTCGGAGGCTTTGGAGGTGTCCAGTAAAGCAGCTGTGAGTGAGTCTCTCTCCTATCTCACTCGTTCTGCTATGCAGCACAGCTAATATCGTCACAGGCAAGCACACCACGTGCCCTTCTGTACGATACGGGCAACGAATGCCGTACGTGCTTCATTCAGCATTTACAAGAGAGCACATATAAAACGCTTCTGCACCAGAAAGTGCAGCCCAAGAAGATGGCTTCCTCCCACCTTTGCACAAAGCTTCAAGACACATCTGCTTTGACATAATACTGCTCAGACGCCTCATGGGTGCAGTTCTGCGCAGTGCCGTGGTTCATGATCGCTGCACAAGTTCGCCTTGTCAATAGTGAGCAGTGGTGAAAAAGTGATTATGCATGTCCTGATGAAGCCTCTAGCGCAGGTGGTAGTTGACAGTTGAGATGTCTCCAACACTGATTGGTCAGCAGGTTGTGTGATGTCGCGAGGCCACATGAGATCACTAATTGAGTGAGTAGCAAAATACATGTTCACAAGGTGAACTGCAGACGCAAAAGATAAACAAATCTAAACCGACAGAAAAAAAGCTAAACAAGGCCAAATGTGCTAACATGCACCTAAGTCGCAGTCAGCTCAATGACGCGAATTGGAAGTTTCCCATTGAATCTTGTAAGAAATCAACCAAACGGTCTCACATTTTTCTTCTCACCTCATTTTAAGGCGAAAGCCTTTATTGACTCATCGTTGTCGTGAGCAAAAGTGTCACGCCTTTGCGGCGGCTCTGATTGGTTGAGACAGGATGACGCCATGGAGGTCTTGACCAATCACAGAACACCACCAGAGTAAGTGCGAATGCGTGCCTTATATGGCCATATGCCAATCAATGATCAATTACTAATTAATGACTAGTTAATTACTAACTGACGAGTATTATTTACTAATACTTATTCACTAATTTCTAATTACTAATTATGACTAATTATTTAACACTTACTAATTAGTGCTAGTTGCATGATTAATTAATTAATTACCAATTAATGCCGCACACCTGGTAAAATCAACCACACAACAGTAAATGTAGACTAACTGCGAAGATGCAAGGAGCGCGATTTCATCGCTGCCAAGCAGAATTCACTGAATAAATCCACTCGCAGAATATGAAAGAGCTACATGCGCAACAGTCACAAAGCAGAATGCAGCACTCAGGCTTTCGCCTTTCATCACTTTAGCCGCCAAAGTGCCCTCAAATTTTTTATTAACCGAGTTCACCTGAATGGCAGTCTACTGTAGAACAAATCTCAACTTCAACGCGCAAATCTGCCACCTGCAGGCAACACAACTGGCCTGGCAGAAGCGCAGCTGCTTTCTGCACAATACTTACAAGCATGTTTTCCGCAGAGGGCAGCAGCAGCAAGCAGATAAGCAGCATGCACGCACGCAGCAGGCAACGAGAAGAAGGGCATTCATGAAGCGTAGGCCACGCAGCATGCGGGCACGCACGGTTTCCCAGAAACGAGGTGGCAGGCAGCACAGGAGAAGGGCAGAAAAGACAAGACAAAGAGAGAAAGAAGGCGCCCGCACGCAAGAGAGAGAGAGTTTGGGTTGTGTTGCAGAAGCTGCCTCCCTCCGCTTATCCGCTACTGGCTTGCTCACTGAGCAAGCACGGCAGCTAGCAAATACACGTGACATGCAAGAAATACGTATTTTTCTACGCTTGTCTCTAAGCGCCTCTTCACAGAGGGCCGGCCACCACATGCTATCATGCCCGGAGCAGAGGCAAACATTGCACAGGCTGGAGATGTTAAAAAAAACCATACACACAATCAGGTCATGCTTGAATGTGTATGTACATATAATATAACTGTAATTAAACTCAATAGCAGCTGCCATACACCTGAATGTGCCTATAACAGCGAGATATGCACATTTTTTAAAAGCATTGTAGTGGTCCTGGCAAGAAGATCAAACCCGGGACCAACTCCTTTCAGGTTGAACCTTCCTTTAACTATTAAGTTGAATTTATGTGAACACTAGATTTCCTATCGACTGATGCTAATGAGTGATTACTGCCTCAATACAAATATAACTCCACTGGCAAACTGAACTGTATGTCTCTTGAATCTGTGCAGCATAGCTTCGCTCCAAGCATGAATGCCAAGTAACGAAACTAAACGCAGGCTTGAAGTCTTCTACACATGACGCATAAAATGAGCCTATGCTCACACAGCCACACCTTGTGGCGTTATTCTGACTAAACTGTGGGAAGCAGGTAGGGGTCAAGATGCACGTTACCAAATGAGATTGCATGCACAAAGAGCAGTTGTTTAACAGAAAGCATGCCAAAGCATCCCAATTAAATTCGAATGAGCTTTGAAAATTAAACTCAAAGTCTGATGCCATCCTGGCACTTCACAGACAAGTGAATGTGGAAAAGGCATTTGCTAGCACCTCAGCCACGAGTTTCATTTTTCGGTGCGCAACACTGCTGCTGATCACGTGACACTTTTTTTCTTTTTCAATTAGCGCACGTTAAGTAAACGTCCTGGCCATACATGATGTCATAGTTAAAAACGAAATAAGGGGCACCACCAAGTGCTGAGTCTGTGCTAAGCTTCTGCTTAATTGAGTCGTGTGTTTTTGAAGTTTTTAAACCGCAGGCACTGTGTCTACCAGCATCGACAGGGCGGAAGGCACTGGCATTTGATTTTTCCCCAGCACAGCATTTTAGGGGAAGTTATGCTTCTGCCTCCCCAGCTGTGCAGTTTACTGCAGTTTCATCTTCTGCTCATACTTAGCCCCTCCTCCCACGAGGCTACATTTAGAATTTCGTCTGCATTGCCGACGTGCTGTAGGAATGTCGGGATAGAGGTTGACCCGTGTGTGCAAAGGGTATGGCTGTGCTACTGCGTCCAGGGGCGTGCTATAGATAACCCTGGCTATCGTCTGTTGAGCTTCGCCGAAGCAGGTCGTGGAGCCAGCGTATTGTCCCCAACCCTAGACAGGGCAACAGGCAAGACGAACAATATGAATTCACTACAGTGGTCTCCCGTTTTTGGAGTTAATGAAATAGAACTAGGGGGCATGACACTCTAAAGGGGTGGGTTCCAGATGGAGCTGGCTTATAACTGCCAGCTTTTGTCGAAAAAAGGAAACAATATGCAATTAAAATTGTTTCAAAGCAACAGCTTTCCAGACATCCGCCTGACTAAATGGCTCAAAGAATGTCATACTTTTGGAACTCCATTCCCTGTTCGATCATAATTTGAGTAACACTTCCCATATGCCTCTTGCTAAGTGTGACAGTGCAGCTTCTTGATCAAAAAGGACAAGTTGTAGAACCTCTTTTTTTTTTTTTTTGCAAAAGGTAAAATATGTCGAGATATCCGAATACTTGTGATACAGGGCAATGCTATCCTTTCATGTCATTATTTCAATGCAGGCAATGCGTTCTCATGGGCAGCGTCAAAGGCGATTTGAAACATTGTTTTACCTCTTTTCTTTAAGACCTCAATTCAATTCGATGCATTTGACCAACAACACGTAATCGGTAATAACCTTCAGGGCACAACTGTGGCCATTTGTCAACACACAGCCCTACCAGTGTGCTATAAAGAACTTTCTGACTTTCTCTTTCTGACTTTATCTTTTCTTTAAGTCAGCAAACTCTTGCCTGAAAATCTGGCAACAAGTAGTAAGAGTAGCGAGCACAGCAGCAAAAGGCGGTGCCCTTGTCTCACACGTAACCTTTTATACAAAAGCAGATTCTGCAGCATTGACACTTGACTCAGAAGGTGCAAGACAGTGATGCATGAAAAGATAATGTCCATTTGGTAAATTTTAACCTGGAGTACTCCACCCTGCCCAGACTGTTAACAAGTATGCAATCGTAATTCTTGTTTTCACCGCTTCTGAGGAGGGATTACGCGGGGTCTATAGTAATTCGAGCTCCTCTGAAGGCGCAGGACATGTTCTGAAGAATATTACTATTAGTGACCAAAAGTAAAGTGGATTTAGTTTTTCCACGGCAAATTGGGCTTGACTTGGGCACTGTACTGCAAATTGATTAACTTTTTATGACCAATATTGCTATACTAATGCATAAAACACTTCCAATATTTATTTGTAAATGATTCAAGTTTTCTAATCAAACAATACAGAGTGCCACAAAAGACATGACAAAGTGGACTGATCAGTAGCCAGAAATCTCAGTTGGATTGTGTCATGCCTGTCTCGTTAAGTCTGCTACGAAATACGGCTCAATAAAGCAGGAATCTTAAATTGATGGCTGAATAAATTGTTTAAACAGACAGCCCCGAAATTTCTCACAGTACAAACAGAGTTAGCAGGATCAGTTATGGAAGAAAGAGAAAAATCCCTTCTCTTGAAGACCACCGCTAATTATATCTTTTTGTTGCTGGGCCCTCACCCACAGTCATTGCCAACGCAAGGAGCATGTAATGTCAGCAGCTGATTGCGGGAGTTTTTAGTTGCAAACGACTATGATCCTATTTGCTGCAGAAAAATTGCTCTGTGAAATTACTGCCCCAGAAACAAATCATGCTCACAGCTACTCTCACATGCTAGTCAGGAAAAGAAGCACGCAAGAGGTCCCCAACGGAGCACTCACTCTTGCGGTTGGAGGGAACAGTCCGAGAGGGCTCCTGGGTTTCGATGGAAGCGGACTTCTTCTTGAGCAGCGGCACCACGTTGCCCATAGGCCGCGCCACGATTAGCGTCAGCACCCCTTCCGCCTGCTTCAGCAGCTGCGCCACCTACATGTGCACAGGTTGACGAAGTGAAGGCACCAGCATGAGTCAGGCTCAGCCAAGGAAGGAGTGAAATGACTTTCACAGAGCATACACAGAAGGGGTGAGCTAACAACGCAATTATTTAAGTAAAGAACACAATATAAAGCTCAGCAAGGCCGATTCTTGGTCTGTTTGGTAGAGTTTGCTCAATTTGGTGAAGCCTGAAGTGCTAAAAGAGAAAGGGACATGACAGAGAGGGGCATGGAAGTACAGCTGCGTCCTGCGTCTCTCTCACGTCCCCGTCTATTCCCCCCCCCCCGCTTCCCCGTCTAGGCTTCAACAACAGAAAAATTTGCTGAATTATAACCATATACGTACTTGGGTTTTGCGCTGTGGCGCTTTACATGTAAACACAAGGCAGTGATATTTACTAAATTACGACTGCGAAGAAAGCAGACCATGTTTCCACTAACATCCTTTCCATTCTGAAGAAGCTTATTGCTTTCCAATGAACAACAAAATTCAACCGGCTTACTCAAGAATCATACCACAAAGTCCAAAAAAAAAAACAAGGCATGCTACTTAATGTTCCTGGTGATAGCTGTTCCGCACTCGTCTTCTATGATCCAGTGCCCTTGTAATACCATCCTACTTCAGAGATTCTGCCCTCAGTATTTCAGAAAAAATACTAAGCCAATTTTGAACCGAACCAAGCAAACCGTGCTTCCTGACCAGACCGCTCGGCTGAAGCTGCATTGCAAGCGATACAAAAGCGGCGTGCCCACCGTCTCGTAGTCGGCACCGGAGACATCAGTGCCGTTGACGTCGAGGATCATGTCGCCCACTCCCAGACCAGCCTGGTGGGCGGGGCTCCCCTCCTGGATATCCGAGACGAAGATGCCCAGGCCAGCCTCGGCATGCCGACCCTCCAGGATCATAATGCCCAGGCCATGCGTCCCCTGATGCAATACAGTCATGATGTCATTACGTGAACGGGAGGAGGCCTATATCTGCAGAGCACTTACACTTAAAATGTCCACAAATTATCGCCACACCTCGCTGCACACGAAAAGTCAAGCAAGCCAAAAATACAGATTAGGTAAAACAAACCATTGTTGATAAGCTCCGAACTTTTTTATTTATTTGTAGCACTGTGACAGCTAGACCAGCCTAATTAACTTCAATCCATCTGGTGATAATCTCTGAAATGAGATTAATGAAACTGCTGCATGCTGAACTAACTGGTTTGGTTTGGCTTCCTTCATGGGATTTAATGTTCCAAAGCGATTCAGGCTAATAGAGAAGCCGTAGTGGAGGACTCCGGAAATTTCGACCACCTGGGGTTCTTTAACATGCACTGACATCGCGCAACACACAGGAGCCTTGCTTTTCACCTCCATCAAAAAGCTGCTGGCGCGGCCGGTATTCGATCCCGTATGCATGGGTTCACCAGTACAACGCGTTAACCACTTCGCCACTGTTGTGGGAAACACACAAATAGCTGTTCCACAGGTAAAGTTGCTATGATAGAAGGTCAATAGACTGTCCGAGCTTCTTTTTGTTTATGGGCTTCCAAACATGATGACATCTGAAACTAACAACATGTGCTACTGCGTTAGGAGCAAAGTCATCATGCCAGTGCGTTTTTTCCTAATCAATGAGATTTGAAAGGCAGGAAATAAACTTGCTCTTCAGACCCCTTATGTTGAAGCAACAAGGTCTATGGACTATGAAACCTGGCAACCCGATCAGCACTGAGCATATGAAATCCACACAACTCACAAGTGATACGATCACGCACACCCAATCTATCAAACAAAGACTAACTCTAAGCTTCGAACTAATTTCAACATGCCAATTTAAAGCTTAAATGCTGCAATGCTAACGACATATGAAGCTAGAATTAAAAAAAATGCTATTCAGGCATTTCGTCAAGCAGCATAAGCACGAGTTTCATTTAATTTTATTTAATTTATTTGTCCATCAAAGATCCCAAGGCATTACATAATGGAGGCATGCATACAAGTTATGGTAATGTCAGAATAAATGAAAGAAATAAAGCAACACCATAAACAAACAACCAAAAGCAAAATAAATAGAATCAAGCAATCAAGTTCAAGAGACAGTACAGCTGACATCTCAACATCATAATACGGTTAACAAAGCTCAAAATTAAGTAACGCTCAGTGCCGGGAAACCGGTTGGCGAAACTACGAAAAGCGGCTAGCAAGTTTATCACAGAATGGTTGGTGACCAGAGCATGTCGTTATGTACCGGGTAGGTTATTCCAAAGTGTTACAGTGTCTGAGAAAAAATGAACTACTCATGGCAAAGGTGCAGGCAGTAATGATGGGATTGCTGCGATTATCTCTGTCGTTTAAGCGAGATGAAGTTCTAGGAGTTGGTTTAAGCGAAGAATGTTTCAGTGAACGATGAAAAAAAGAATGGAAAAGGCATAGACGTGAGGTTAGGCAGTGACAATATAGAACTTGGAATATATGAAATATGAAGGGCAAGCAATGCATTTTCTCAATCAAAAATAAAAAGCGATGTGCACTGTTATGCATAACAAAGAAATAAGGTGCCTGTTGCACTGACCTTTTTCACAGTTACAGTCCTAACCCCTCGGTAGTTTGCATATTTTATTTCATGGCCCTGTGGAAAAAGCATATGCATGAAATTAGTTAGTTCTCTGAACACATAATGGTAACGAAAAACTTGGCCAGATGAAGTGCTACAATAATGTTCACTAACGTGTTTCATCTAGAAAGCATCGATTTAAAAAGAAGACACCTATTAAAAAGTGACAAATTTTCCACTAGAAAAGCTGCAGTAACCAACTTTTTTTAAAAACATGAACTATGAATAAAAGACCCATGCAAATGACATGGCATGCATGCCAATTGATAAGCACGCATAACATCTATGCCCCAAACATTCCAAGCCCACTTCAAGTGTGTTAGGGTGTAGTGCATTGACTCCTACAACTAAAATAGGTGACAAATTTTTAAACCTAACCGCAACGAAGAAACAGAGGCACAGAAATTACGCATATGCAGGACACCTCCAGGTGATTGCTTCCTGTTTCCATGCTGGTAAAGTTGGTGGAGTGTCAAGCTTATTGCATCAAACAGCCTAGGCTACACAGTTCCTCTTGATTCGATACTTAATCATTTTTGAAGCGAGACCTGCTCAACTGCTTGAGTGGATAACCAGATTCACAACACTGCTATAATAATTGGTGCCTGATGCAGCGTAACATGACAGGCAAAAATTGCTCTATGCATATGCGTGCTGGCAGACGACTGCTAGGAAAATTTCCGGAAAACCTCCAAAAATGCCAAAGCCAGATGGGTGGCAGAAATGGAGGAAATAGGAAATTAATGACACTGACACAGGAGTAAAAACACTGTCCCAATCTACAGCATGTTACATCCCTCCATGCCATGTCAAGGTGTTCGAAGCAATGAAAATAGACACAGATAAAAAAATTCTCCTTTCAGTAGGAAGACAAAAGGCCATTTATAGCAGATGACTACCTTCATATTCCTCGGGAACGCCTGCAAAAGATTCTAGACAGTACATAAGCCCCTTTCCAACTCTTGAAATGATTATGAAATGGAATGTTCCTTTACGTGGGTTAATGAGGAAACGTACGCTCCCAACAATTCTGCAAGTGAGAGAGATTTTGTTACAAAACCATGTCCCAAGGGCTCCTGACACCGTGAAGATGAATGCAGGCACCCTCTGCTCTCTCCCACAGATGCTGCCAGTGAATCTACCCGCCACCAGTGACAGCGCAGCCAGGAAAACAGCAAGACTGATCGCCCGTTTTTTTTTTTTTTTCTCACCTGCTCATCCAGTTGCATGGGGTACTGGGTGAGGGGCTTGACCGCCATGTCCTCCACTGCGTCCTCTCTCCTGCCATAGGGAAGAGGAGGAAGATTAGGGGAAAAGGAATGGCAAACCACTGGAGACAACGCCCTGTCCCCACAGCTGCACAGCAGCATCCTTGTAATCTGAGGAAGGTGAGTGCAAACATGACGAGAAAACCTCAAAATAAAATTACTATACAGACAAGTTGTCGCCATCCACAGAAATCATATCTCCAGAAAAAGAAAAAAAAAAAAAGGAGCGAGGATATATGTTGCTTAGACTGTCTTTAAATATGTATTTCCCAAACAAACCTGAATGCCGATGACTGTCTCAGTGAAGGGATCTGGATCAATCCTGACCACCTGGTGTTCTAAATGCCTTGAAATCTCAGTACATACAGTAGCAGCCATAATAATATGAAGCACGCCTCGGCGGTCAAATATTTTCTCAAGCGTAGCCTAGTGAATTGTATTCAGCCCCTCAAGCCGTTATTTTGAGGTAGCCTAGTGAATATCACGAAAACCTCACACATATGTATGTACAGGGTAGTCCACTTCTAGCTAGAACACGGTCACTGCTTTTAAAGCAACATTGTATCTTATGCAGGCAGATATCGATGCAAAGCGATGCAAGCACACAGAGACACGGATGTGCTGCTTCACATGGCCAGCCACTTTAGATTACTGCGTGGCTGGGTCGGATGCAATGACACCTTGAAAGCAGTGACCGTGTTACAGCTAGAAGTGGACGAGGCTGTACATGTCACTGATCTGTTCCCGTAGGGATCCGAGTAAACATCGTATCATCTTTACAAAAGGTGTGCAAGTGCTCCGTAATATAATGGCCGCACCTGTACAGTATGGTTCACTGTTAAAGGGAATATGAGATCGCATTGCTGCAGCGCATTACAAAGCACTCCCGAGAAAGCCAGTGACAAACGACTGTACAAGGTGCATGCACAGTAAGCACAGCTGACTGCTCTACCCGAGCATGCACTTGGTGCCGTCCATTCTTGTCAGTGGTCGGCGGCAGCACTTTGCAAAGCCACGCCACAGGATCTCATGTTCCCTTTAACAGTGGACCGTACTGTACACGGCCACGTTGAGGTATTGGCACTATCAAAACAGCATACTTGAACAATGTGAAACACAATGAAAATTTTTGCCCTAAATAAAAGGAACAAGACATGAGAATACGCCGCAAAGATGCACAAAACGGAATTACAGTGGGATATGCCAAAGCAAGCAGCTGAAACAGATGCAGGCAGCCACTATGCAAGGTAATTATGCTAGAGATTCTGAGCAGTTCTTCTCACCTGTGAAGGACAAACTTGTACGTGGGACCAGGAAGACTCTTGATGATGGCTGAGGCATTGAGGTGACAACGGCCATACATGACGACCCCATTCACCTGTGTGAGTTAAGCAGCATGCCTGATATGAGCTGATAAAATAATCATACAAGCATGCACTGCATGCCCAGCACAGGAAAATATACAGACATCTCAAACTAGCAGTATACTCTAACCAGCTCACTATCTTCATGAGATCAAAAAAACCATTTTGAAGAAGCATCGTGCACACAATTTTTTTGGAGTTCTTGATTCTCAAGCTGCGAGAAGAACGTGCCAGTGTCCAAACCGAAACAGTTAGGGTGGCAATCACGACCGTGCAATCACACTTTATCTGCACACGTGTTCAACTTATCACTGCAACTAACAGTTACAGTGTGATTAGAGCAAAACTACAGTAGGTAAATAAAAGTTGGAGATTAAGGTATTCATTTACTTGCAGGTCCATGGGAAAGCCAAAAAGCCTTCCGAGGAACCTTGTGGTTCTGCGGAACCCAGTCACAGAACCCCTGCTTTACAATAAGTCATTTTAATGGAACAGCAACACACACTGAATGTTACAGTGCCTTCTGCCCTGAAACAGACCGCTGCACATTGCCTCACGAATGGGCATGCAGAATCCAACCCAATCATAGCCTATACAAATTAGGTGTCAACTAGGCAAGGAAAACGCCAGCCAGATCCGTAGATATATCAGTCAGGAACGCACTACGTAGAGGTTCGTGGCAGTCATCCATATCCTCTAAAGCCTTGCACTTTATCAATACTACTAAATTTATGCCACATGGACTTTGAGGGTGGGTTGCGACAGCATCTAAAAAAAATGATATTGCCCTCATTCAGAAGAATGAATGATTCAGCAGCTGTGCTCGGGCCAGACTGCTCCTATCAGTAAGCTGCGTGATGTGAATACCCTTACTGTTTATTACAGCGACATGCAATGCCTGTTTCCTCAATATCTGTATTATTTCGCAGCACCCTCATGCTTTGCAGACTGAAAAGCTTTAATTGCAGTCGTCTGCTATGTATACTGTCAGTCCAGTGCTGTATCCTCGAAGTGGCACAGATCTGCATTAAAGACCTGGACAAGACTGTATTTTTCTTCAACTGTGGGTCACCAGAAAGGTTTCCTAGCTCTTCATCATAGCCATATAGCTGAAGGGAGATGATGATAACTACTCGGTTGATAGCTATGAACACCACCATATAAGTAATGAAAACATGCTAGTCACAACACAAGGTGAGAAAGAAAATGAGCATCTAAGTGAATGTCATGAATGGAGGTAGGAGCTGGCATTCTGCATGCATAAACAAAATATGTGAAGGGCTAGAAAAAAAATCCACAACTCAAGATGAAGATGAGAGCTTATCCACTATAGGTAAACATAAATCATGATCTCACTGTTTAATGACATGATGCTAGAATGGTCATCTATCATTAAACTGTGAGAATTTCCATCCATCAGCTTGAGCAACAGAGTTGCTTAAGATCACTTTTAATGTCTCGTAACACTATATTCTGAAATGGTGCTTACGTCTCAGTTCTTCAAAATTTTTTCTATTCATCTCAATACATATAACCTTCACATTACACTCCGCATGCAAATGAAAGAAAACAATGCCACAACTTGAAAACTT
This sequence comes from Amblyomma maculatum, assembly GCF_055883805.1. Classification (NCBI taxonomy): domain Eukaryota; kingdom Metazoa; phylum Arthropoda; class Arachnida; order Ixodida; family Ixodidae; genus Amblyomma; species Amblyomma maculatum. Next base: position 63,190,623 of record NC_139351.1, on the reverse strand, counting down.
GAACAGCATCTGGCATGCATTGCCACATAGCAGTGATGGCCTCCTGAAAACAAAGCTGCTTACTGAGACGAACAACTTGTGCTCTCGGAAGAACTCAGCTCAGTGAAAGGCATAGAGATCTACATGGGCCAGTTTTCAAGGTCACAGTGACCATAGTTCCTGGCAGTGCTAGACTCAAAGCTGACTGCAAACTTCGAGTGTAACATACCTACAACACAGTATGGTCTGCAACAGAGCTTAACCTGTCACACAATTTTTCCAGAGTAACCCGATTGCATTTATCAAAAAATATACTAACTTGTTATATAATGAGTTTCGGTCCTTGTTTCAGTTTCATGGATTGGCTATGTGCTCGTTTGTGTGTATGTGTACTTGTTTATAGGCTGCCTTGAGTCGCATGTGCCAACATCATAAATATGTGTGCTTATTCAATAAACATCAGTTGCTCTGCTCATGGTCACGCTCAACTGAGTCTCGGTTCCCTTCGTTACGACCACCCCAGCCAATACAGCATAACTCATAGCATGTCTTGCTTAGCAAACAGAATGAGAAACCACACATTGGGTGTGCTAAGCAAGGCACATTTTAAAAACAAGTTTAACAAACCTTAGTGTCGATATATAGTACACACATTGTGAGAAGCAAGCATATAAGTTGTTCTAAATAACTGCTAACTAGACCAGTCATTCAGGGTGAAAAAAAAAATGAGAGGTGAAGGGTGGCAGGGGTTGTAAAAATAAGGTGTACCTCGAGGAGCTCGTCGGCCACCCGTATACGGCCGTCACGGGCGGCCTGGCCATTAGGGTGGAGGCCGCAGACGAAGACACTCATTCGACTGCGGTTCTTGTTGCCCGCCAGCGAGAGGCCCAGGCCGCTGGGGCCCTTCTGCAACTCCACCAGGAGCAGCTCACCCCCGGCCAGCTTCAGCTCCTGGTACTTGCGCTCTATCTTCTCTGCACAAGGGAACGAGAGGGAAAAAAGAAAGAAACAATTGCATTCAAAAAGAGGGTCGACTTTACAATCCGCTTGGCTGCCAAAGGCTCACGTGCCATGGTAGAGAATGAAGAAGAGAAATAGCACGCTTCAGTTTTCAGAACAAGAAAAAACAAGAGCACTAGAATGCTGATTCTCATTTCAACTTCCTACTTTAAATGCCTTCTGACTTGCCTGCCTTGTAAGGACAGCAAGACACCTGGAGAAAGTGTGCCAAACAACAAAGATGGATGACAAAAAGAGAGAGGCATGATGCCTCTTTAGGTTCCTTCTTATATTTCTGACTGTTCTTGCTGTCTGCCACAACATACACACACCAGTTAGACCAACCTTGCTATTCTATTAGGTTGCAAGTTTAGATCTTTTTCTTCCACCAACCAATTGCGATAAAAATAAAATGGAATATATGTGAGGTTTTATGTCCTAAACCTGCACTTGAGCTATGTACGAGAGATATCATAACAAAAGGGTTCCAGATAAATCATAAATTGAGCAATACTAAAGCTTCTGCACAATTGTTGCAGGTTAACCGTGAAGCTGCTAAATTACACTTCACATCATGAGTCAACTGACACTATTGAAAAGCTCCATCAAACATTCACTCACTCACTCGTGTGTGTACCGTGCATATATATGCACAGTACAACGGTTAAGAAATGAAGGGTCCTAAATAGCCTCTGAGTATACATTTGCATCAATACATCAGACCTGATGACCCATATTTACTCATACATGACAGCTGACATATGTACTGTAGTGTTGTCTACTGTAAATATGTTGAAGCAGCCTGACATTCTCACACAAGCGACACACAAAAAGGTAGCAGTTGCGCAGTGATATACAGGCTGAGTACGAACTGGCATAGAAAGACTGAAATGAAATGCTTGCTCTGTAAGGTACTGTGCATCTGTTAATGAATGTCTTATTGCCAGCAATGGTACTTTTGTTGTCCATACCACCAAATAAGACAGATAAAGCTCACTTGACAAGGAGTCAGTATTGACTGTTGATCAACCTTTAAAGCCGAGTTGCACAGAAAAAATAGAACACGTTAGCGTCCAGAGAAAACACACCGGACAGAGTTATGTCCTGGAGGTAGTATTGTAAAGATTCAAAGCAAATTGATGTGATTAATTTATGTACTGTGAAAAAGAAATCACAAAGCAATTCTTCACAAAGAAAGTGGAAATTTCCAGCTCACCCCAAGAGGCACGCGGCATTGTGACGTGTTTCAAAATGACTACACTGCCCCGGCTGACTGCCGGTGCTATCAGGAACACAAAGACAGCAGAGATAAAACTCTGCTAGCAGCCCCACATATGCTTCTTTCCGCAGTCCAATTATCTGTGTGACAGACTGAAAATTCGCTGATGCCAATACATTTACTTCTACGGCCATCAGCTAGGAGGGATATTACGACCACTTTATCGGAGTAGGCCGGAATAGCAAACAATAAGTTTTTGAGACTTGCATTAGAGGGGTTCTTATACATATGGGGCAAATTTTATTTTTTGTAGTGCGTGCCTAGATGTGTATGGCTTCCTTTCCTTGTCTTTGCTCCATTTTAATTTTGCAAATGAAAATAGGCTACAACTCTTAACAGATTGCTAGACGCATAAAAATGATAAAAAATTATCCCATAGCTTCCGGGCTCACACCCAACACTAATGACATAAAAAAAAATTATATAAATGTTTGATGAAGCACACATATTACGCTCAAAACAGAGACTAAATGGATCCCTTTACTTTCTTTGTAAACAAATGGAAAATAGGGAGTGAAGTTCATCTCAGGTTTTGTATTCCACATGTTCCGAATCAGATACAAGAAGAGATATGAACAAATATATCGGCGTGAAGTCCTTCAACTCGAGCAGTGCATCGAAACTGAACAGTTAACCAAAAAATAATAATGTTAAGCAACAAAGTCATACAGTTACTAAAAAGCATAGTGTTTGACGTAGAGTGCTTTGCACAAACAAAGCTCCTCACCACCCAAAGCTGTGCTTCAAGTTACGGGAGGGGTGTCTAATTAATTCATCATTAGAGTTGCCATAAGCCAGGCTATAAGCCGTGTGGGACAGTTCTCATCTATCTTCTACTAACCCTAACCTGCGCTAGCTCCAGCCTTTTATCCCCCCAAATCTGCATATGCTATCAATCTAACTGACTCTCTACAGAACCCGCTACAGTTTCCTTTACTTGACTTCAACTCATTTAAGCTAATGGCTGATCGGTTATCTTCTCTTTTCCTTAAGAGTGCCATCCAAGCTTATCCCTTTTATAATTCAATAAATTACCATTACTAATGCTACTCCCTCCAACCCCACTGCTCTCTTCTTGTTACAGAATTTCAACTCTATCATTTTGATTTTCACCGCCTACTGTGCTGTTCTAATAGAACCCCAGCCTTTGTTGGTCTCAAGATTTCAGCATCAGGTGGAGTTGTGTATAAACACGCTAAGGTGTGTTTATACACAACTCTTCCCAATGCAACACTCCGTTACTTTGGTAAATATGAAGTAAATAACAGTGCACAGCTCATGTCACTTTGCCCGGCACACTTCTCAACTAGCATTGCATCACTTCTGTGCCAAGATTATGGTCATTGTGCATTCACTGCATACAAATTTTTCACTACGCTTACAAGTGGTCCTTCCTGATCTCTGCTGTACAAAAAAATGGCCTAACACAGCTCCTGATCTATTTAGACATTTGTGAAGTAGATCTCGGTGCTGCATAGAGCCTTACTGGATTCGCTGCTACATTAGCACTAGCAGAAACAACAGAACACATTTATCTGTGAGGCATCAGCGTCCTAGCTATGAAATTAAGCTAAGCTGCTAAGGGAAGCTATCATGCTATGTTTTATGTTAGACCAGAGTTAAACAGCACCTTCCCACATTAACCCTTCATCCTGATACTGAGTGCAGAAAGCCAGCCAGTAAAGAGCCCTTTAAAGCTGCAGCTGACGTGAACATGTCAGCTCAACTCACGTGTATGATAAAAGGGCATACTTGAAACAATTAGTTACGCATGTTTGGTAGAAATTTCTGCAGTTATTCTTTTACACTGTTATTAGCCAAATAAACCGACCTCACCCTGTAATAGAACCTTGCTAATAAATCCAAGAATGACAAATAAGTGTGTTTGAGTTCATATAACCAGTCAAGTAAGTTATCACTCTGCCACATTCGAGACACTGGACACAGGAAAATATGTTTTACATGATGTCCTCCATTCTGGACGAAGGACGCCACGTTGCTAACAGAAATTTGTCGGATATAGTTTGCTTTCTACCAGTGCTCAGTAACACAATGAAGAATTAAAGAGATTTATATTTTACACATTAGAGAGCAGAGATTCGAATCACAACACTGTAATATGTGTGGAATGGTAGACTCCTGAATGGAACTCGGTAAGGACAAATATTCGTTGCAACCTGAGAAAGCTCAAAATGAGAGAGTTGTAGCCGAGAGCCACAGCAGTAAACCTAACGTTACCACAGCAGCACTAGTTAAGTATCATGAGGGGTGCTACACAAACATGGGAGTCACTCAAGCAGCCAAACAAAATTGTTGCCCTTAACAACAATGTTTCAGGTACAATGCTAGAAAAATAGCTAGCTCTGCTTTTTCTCTTCATATACACAAAAATACTCTAATGTTCCCTGTTCCCCTTGTGACAGACAATAGGACAGCAATCCTGCCCTCATTCCCTCTACCCGTGAGAGCAAACTGCTGGTGCTTATTACTTGGGCTAGATCCAGTGTCACTCGGGAGAAATAAAACGGCAACGCAGCTGCTCTCGAAAACAAGTGCTCACGTCTGCACGACCGATGAAACTCGACGATGCAGTACGCTTGTGAACTGAGCGTGCCACACACAAGCATACCGAGCAATTAGCAGCCTGACGCGGAGCCCTCACCCTCGACACACGACAGACACCTACGATCAAACGACTGCTGTCACTAGAACACGCACAACTGAGACCGAAAAGAGGCTGTCGATTTCCCAACCTTTCCTGTCCGGCTTGCTACTCAGAAACTTCAGGGATCCAAAGTTAGGCCTAAACCAGAATGCATAGACCGCCTTCATTGCACTTTGTGGAGGGAGTGCGGAAAAAAGAAAGACGCGTCTGTCACGAGGCCCCCTCCTCCCTCCCCACCTCTCTTTTTTTCCAGCAGATTTTGCGCGCGACACGCGCGCCCTTTGTTGAAAGCAGGTGTTGCAGTGGCGAGAAAGAAACAGAGACACGCAAATATGAAAAATGCCAGACAGATTAGAGACGGAGAGAAAAATAACACAGCTGGTTTGCAATGAGCAAAAGAAAGAAGAGCTCATCACAAAAAAAAAAAGAACAAAAAAGTAACAGCCTCGCACAAAAGGCACAGGAAAGAAAAAACAATGAAGCTGGAGACTGTCAAAATGCAATGTGATGCCATTGGGATGCCAGCAAAGGAAAGAGGAGAACAAAAGAAGCGCTGAATGCGCATGTCCGCAAAGTTAAAGGTGAGGGAACAAAAAGCAGTGCCGTCCTGCGCTCCGCTCGTCGCTCACATTTCATGAAAAAAAAAAGAGCCACAAAGGCTATTTTCCACTAACTTTGCTATTGTATATGCCCATCGAGCAAGCGACAATGCTGCGCTTTAGCGAGAGTGCCTCGCTGTAAAAGAAATTAAAAAATACGCTCGGTACAGTTTCCTTTCTCTGCTCCATCAAACACTTGTTCAAAGACTATGCCGCGCATATAAAAATGTGTACAGTAGATACTAGGATGTCTTGAAACGGCCCCTTCATTTTTCAGTATGTGTCATATAATACAAGGGCTGGACAATATGTCGTGGGATTTGATCTTGCTCAGAAACTCGTAATGCAAGCAAAAATCTTAGATGGGTGGCAGCGAGTATGGCATTATGGCAAAACTACCTAGCTAACCGCTGCTGGAACAACTACCTATCAATTTTCGCAAGCTGAAAACTATAACTACAACAAACGAGTATGATCCCACTAAAATAGCGCCCTTTTCCATTTCTTTCCCTGTGTTACATTGAAATATTCAAAGAAGCTTCCCCTATAAATTGCCATGCGCTATTCCGATGCCAACAATAACAAACAACATAAGCAGCAATTTGTATTTGCAAAATATACTCTTGTTCGAGAAATAACAATCTCACATGTAATTTTCCTATTTGTGTATGTTGCACAATGACAGAAAGTTAGTCCTAACTGTAGTGTCACGTGCCTTGACACTTGATCTTCCACTAAGCCAAGACCAGAAAACACAATCAAGTCAAGATAATAAGAGCAACTGAAGGCGTAGTCCATCTATCATTTCAGTTTTTAGCCTTTTGTCAAACCCTGTTCAGAAAAAAAGAAAGGAAACAATAGTGAATGGATTACAGTCCAGCTTCTAATGTCTCCCATTTTTTATATTTTTTGCTGCTCTGCATCTGATGATCTGGTGTTTTATGTCCATTTGCATAAAGAGACACCAGAAACCACAGCCTATATGATGATGATAATTCTATTTCTTACTTTGTAATTTCGTACTGCTCACATTTCATGCACATGGGACAAGCGACCTAGCACAGGCCATGTTCACACTGTAGAGAGTACACTAGGTGCCTAGTTATTCAGGCGTCATACTTGCAGCAGGTACCTCTGATAGTTGCAGCATAAAATGATGTGTGTGCTCCCTTCATTTCTCTACCTGGCCAGTCTTTCTCACATTTTTATTAACATTTTGCAGTTTCTTCTGATGCTTTTCCCTTGTTACTAATGGTACGACCAACAGCAATAGAAGCAGTATTACTATATAGTAGTTGTAGTATTAGCAGCAGTAGTCAAGAGGTGAATGGTCCGGTAGAAACTCATACTTCGACATGCAAAACATGCGACACTTGTCTATTCAGATGTTACGGCCCTTGTCTGCTGTGCCCAAGGAAGCAGGATCGAATCCCAGCCGCGGCGGCTGCTTTTTGACGGAGGCTAAAAGCAAAGCGACCATGTGCTGTGCGATGTCAGTGCACATTAAAGAACCACAGGTGGTCGATATTTCCGGAGCCCTACACTGCGGCGTCCCTCATAGCCTGAGTCGCTTTGGGAAGTTAAACTCAATAAACTAAGCCATCAACTTGTCTGCTGTGATTATAGAAATAAGCAAATGTTTACAACTAAACTTCCCAATAAGCTATACACACTTTTAATGTACCACAAACAAAAATGTGACAGTACACTATGCAAATACAAGCCTCTGCATGCCCCTGAGACCAATTGAAACATAAAAATGTTCTTCCACTCTGTTTAGTACGTTCATTCACAGGGACACATTCGGTGCTTACAACGTAGAAGCACTCAAGGGGAACAACACGCTCCCCCCCCCCCACCAAAGTGAATGACACACTAAGGACAACTGTCAGAAGCACATCACTCTTTTGTGCGCATGGGTGTATGGCCCATTTGCTTTGAAAAAAAAAAAATGAAAAGCAAACAGACAATAGTCTCAACGTGTTATGGTTGGCCACACAAGACAATCAGGAAAAAAAAAGAAAATCAAGAAGTCTAGAAAAAGCAACAACTGAAGTCAACTGTGAGCTGTTTGTGAAATTCGTATCAACACCAGAATGTAGCATAAAATATTTCCCCAGCAAAGGATGAAAAAAGTTAAAGACCAGTCGCTTAACCACAATGCACCCCAACCTTCACCCAAAACACACCACTCCGTTACATGATTCCCCAGCTTTCAACATCTAATAGAATGTGATGGGGGCCTTAATTGGTAAGGCATTATTGAAAAACAGAACTGCACTCGTCGTGTGTTCTTCTGTCGTCTTGTGCTTTTTGCACAGTTCCGTCTTTTAATAACAGCTTTCAACAACCTTTTTGATGGTTTCCAAGCAAGTTATCACACCAGAAACTGTACCTACTTTTTGTACTTTATCCATGCAAAGATAAGTGTGAGTCCTCTTTCTCACTGTGAGCTGCCTATGCGATTCCACTTGGTTATCACTTCAACTTTTGCTTGGGTAACTGCTTGTCTCTAGTGCACAGATCATGAGCCATTCAACATGCCTTAGTGGAAGGCGCAGCCTGAAGAAGCTGCCAGCTTGTCAAATATGCCAGTGCCTCTAAGCACTTATTCCAGAATGCACAAACTTCAAAAGCCCAAAATGTGTGCTCAACATAAATGCCAAGAGAAATAAAAGAATGAACGTAAATGCCACTGAGAATGAAAATAGGCAGCAGCAACGACTAATGCCAGTTTAATTTTTTAGCTGCTAACCTTAGTGAGCCAAGTGCCAAATCATTTTCTGCATCCTACTGAGCTTAATCCCCCCAGTTCAGCCAAAGACTAAGCTATAAAAGGCATTACCTTGAGTATGACCTTCCCCAATATCTCAAAGCAAAGAGGAAAAAGAAAAAGTGTAAAGAGAGTGTGGGAAAGAAAACTGCAAAGGCTCAGAGAGTGCGCTTTTTTCCTGTTCTTGCATGGTCACATACCAGGCCAGGCGTACCCTGCCATCCTTCTGCGACTGCCGCAGACCGCCAAGGAAAGCCTTTCACCTCACCTCCTCCCAGAAACAACAAACAGGCCAGGCAGAGGCTATAAAAGCATCAGCCCTGCCCTCAAATCATCCCAGCTGCACCCCGCCCTAGAGCACCGCCACCACCACCCGCAGTGACTGTTTTAAATTCCAATAAACGAAATGCCGCCACCGCCTAGGTCTGCTGGGTCACTCTTTATACACGGCCCGCAAACGGCAATAAACACCTTGGCGCCCCCCTTCCCGGCTTCCTCTTTTAGTGAGGTAGAGAGAAAGGCACCGCAGTCAAAAGCCTCCCCGAACAAGTGCCAACTGATGCATCTGCCTTGCTGGTTTATGAGCATTGTGTACGCCCTGACCGAGGTTGTGCAATTCTTTTCTCCTCTTCGCATGTGGACAGTTTACGCTGTCTCATGCGCAAATTGTCCGCAATCCAGCTTTAACAGAGGCAGCATCCCTCGAGAAAAAAAAAGTGCCATTCCTCATTTTTCAAACGGAAACAGACGCGCCAGACTGTTTGTGGGAAAAATTGCTATAATGTACAGCAAAACCCTCAAATCTGCAGCAGACATGACTAACCAGGGGGCTTCCTGTTGTAAGTTTGCTTGCGGTGCAAGCATTTAGGACAGGAAAGAGGATGCTGCCGGGCATCACCCAGCCCTTTTTGTGCAAGTCAAATTCAGGAAGGCTTCTTGACGTGTTGCAATGCGTTATGAATGAACCAGAAGATTCGCAGACTCGGTGATTTTCAAATTTACTTCCAACGAAGTGCTTAACTCGTTTTATATCCACTTATCACAGGTTAAGGAAAATCCAGAAAGCGAAGAAAAGGCAAATGTTCTTTGGCATTAAAGGTAGCCCTCTAGCAGTCCCAAAACAGGCCTAACTCTTCTCAGACCAAATTTAATGACACATTTGCAGTAAAAGAGCCCACAAGCTTCCATGTCAGATATCAGCATTCAAATACTGCATAGTAACACCATTCTGAATTGCCATAAATTGGGCCCTTTCCTAATTATTTCAATGAACTTAGTCTGTACTGCTGCTAATTAGATATACGGGACTGTGCATAATGAAGTGAAGCAAGAATGATGAAGCGGATATGCTCTCAGCATTTGCTTTCTCATCAACTGGTGCACAAAGTCTTGAGAATGCAACAGGATACGCAGATGGAAAAAAAAATTAGCTGTGGTTTAACTACGGTTAAGCCTAATGGTGTAGCAAAAGCTATGGCCTCCTGGCTACGCCAAGGTTCCGCTTATAGTGGAGTTTCTGTCTTCTTCCTCTTTTTCTTCTTTCCTTCTTCTTCTTCTTTTTTTCCTTCTTCTTTATCTTTTTCTTCCTCTTTTGTTCTTCTTCTACGGCCAGCATACGGCACACGGTGCCATGTCAACGGCTTGAAAACCTAGCACAGTGTAGCTTTCGCTACAAAATGGGAATTTTGGTGTAATTACAGGAACCACCCTAAAGGCCTGAACTAGCATATACCATCATGTTGCATATGACCATATAGCTTCGAATGAGCTCTGGCTGATGACCTTCGCAGTATTTCAGAGCCCTCCAGCTATCTTGGGACCTAATGCTTACACTGAAATGGGTAGATTTAAGACACCTACCCCAACACGCAAATTGCTAGACTAGCTAAAGAGAAAATGAAAGGTAAACAAATTCTGACTTACAAGCTTTCAGAGAGAATAGATCGTAGCAGTGGAATCTGATTTTTTTTTCCTGAGTGACAATTAATGGAAGGTTTGCCAAAAACAAGTAACAACAATTTGCATATCATAAAGATTCCAACCGTGGATTCACCTCAGTAAGCATATGTTCAAAAACAAGCCATTCTCATAAGAAAGCACAGAACAAGAGCAAACAATAAAAGGGGACTTGATAAAAAAAAAAAACAGAAATATCCAAAAGCAACTAACTGTCTTGATGTGCTGAATGGTTTAAAAAAAACAATAAAAAATGTCAGCGTGAAAACAGGCGTGTGTTCCTTAATAACTGGGAGATTATAAAATGCAAAAATAGACTTTGTTGCAACTTCAACTATGTTCAAATTTTTTTATTTTATTTTTCTTATAGAATTCCAGAATGGCCTATAAATCTTGCACACTTTTTAAGTAACTGTACATTAAAAAAAGAAAACGGGTGCGCAACCAAAAGTCTACATTTCATCTTTTGCGTGCATGTAACTCTAGCCAGCAGCACACATTAAGTATAAAAAGCACTGCAGAGCACAGAAGCAAAAGAACATAAGAGATAAGATAATGCTCATAGCATGTTTCCAGCCATTTTTCTGATTGTGCCCCAGAGTTCCACCCACTCGCAACAGCAGCAATCAATGGACAAGCAAGCCAGCACCAATTCAAGTAAAAGTGCAAACCCCTCCAACAAGCCAGACCCCATTTTGCCGACCTGCTGACTAAGCACTGAGTGTGCACTATCTGAGCTTGATTGACTGTCCCAGTGCTGCTCCAATCAATCAAAGGGGGCACAATTGTACCAGGATTGTCGCTCGAGAGATTGCAAGCACTGCTGTCTATGTAAGGGATCGAAGAAGGAATGCTGCCCCTTTTCTTTCCCGGCGTCCTTGCAACACGCTGTACGTACTTGTCTCATGACACTAGGCTTTATGGTTACTATAGCTAATCATAAATACACTTGTAACCATTAAATCCAGCAGATGCCGTCAAACCTAGTTGAATTTCAGCGTGAGTAAATGTCTCGTAGTTTAACTGCAGCTACTGACTTTCCATCTTTATTGCTTGTGCTTTTGGCAGGCTGTGCTCTATCCATGTTTTTAGGAACCTTGATGCCATGCTGATTTTGACTGCTTAATTCAGTAACTTGGACCTGACCTGTTTCCTTCTTCTTCTCCTGCTTAATGTGTAAGGAAGGTATAGAAAATGAATAATATATTAATTGTCTAATTAGACCTATGCAGCTGCCTGTGCAGGGTTGTATCTTTGCAGAACATAAATGTGCACATTAAATTTTTAAAAAATTCGGAATTCAATAAAATGTGGCCTGACCAAACTGGTTTCTTGGCCTGTAACCGGTTCTTTCAAGTCTCAGTAAACTGTGCTCCCAAACAGTGTCATAACTTTGAAAATTGCTTACTGCGATGGCAACATACTTTGTTACAGGATAAGGAGAAGAAAAATTTTAAAGAAACACAGACACAATTCTGCATCAGTCTTGTTTGCTTATTCTTCTTCTCTTCCTTGTCCTGTAATAACATGTTTTCAGCACAGTAAGTAACCTTCAAAGTCTTGAATATCCTTAAGCTTCAAACTTTTGCATCCAATACACAATTATTATGACCCGACTTGTACACCCCTCCCCCCCCCCCCCCCCCATAAATAGAAAAAAAAAAAAAGAATAGAACCCAGCTAAACTCTGAAATAGTAAAAACTCATATAATAAAACTAAACTGAGGTCCCAGTTCATCTCCCATTGAAAGCTGTACATTTATTCCCCTTTATAATAAAGACATTCTTGTTAAGCCGCGGCGACGTACGTTTTGTGAAATGACATCGCCGCATGCAGGCTATCTAGGATTGCGAGGCAAATTTTTCGTTTTGGAAAAAGAAAACAATAATAACTCCGTTTTTTTTTAAGTAGCTTTACCATCAGGCTCGCTAGCTCTGAGGAGAAGCCAACTTTACATAGACCTTGGAGTCGTGAGGGAAAGCGTGCGCCGCGTAGCGAGGAACAAAAAAAAAAAAACACTAAAGCTGGTAATGAACGTGGAAGGAAGGCGGCGCGGTCCATTCAGAAAGTAAAAGAGAATAAAAGTGCGGAAAAAGGGAAGGGAAAAAACAACCAAACTTTCGCAGCATTGAGCAACGCGAAGCACGGGGCAGCGGTGGCAAAGAGTGGAGGCGCGGCATGTGCAGCTTTGCCGCGCTTGGGTCTTGCGGTCATTTCGGTCAGTTACAGTCTACTGCCTCTTAAAAGACAGAAACAGCGAAAGAAAACGCCGTGTTTATGCAAGGCTTTCGTTTTTACATGAAATCAAACTCAGTTGTGTTCGTAGCCATATGTTGCATTCATGCCGAACAAGTACTTCTGCAAGATGCAAACGAAAAATTTTATAACTGCAAAAAAGAAAAAAAGAAATGTACAAAGAGATGATCAGAGAGGGGTGGAGGGTATTATAGGGTGTTTTATTATATATTTTTTTGTCACAGAGCAACAAGACGCGTTCGGTTGGCAGCCATTTAATTAGCAGACAGAACCTTAGGGGCCTTGTCATGACGAAAAACTAATATAGTAGAGACCCTGATATAGTGAAGATTTTTGCCGGTCCAAAGGACTTCACTATAAAGGGGTTCTACTGACGAAACTGTGAGATAAAGATGGCGTATATATACAAGTACAGAATTGAGTTAATAAATTTTGGTGGCTGGTTGGTTAGTTTGGTTTTGGGGTTTAACGTCCCAAAGCAACTCGGCTATGAGAGACGCTGTAGTGGAGGACTCCGGAAGTTTCGACCCCCTGGGGTTCTTTAATGTGCACTGACATCGCACAGCACGCGGACGCCACCCTGTTTCGCCTCCATCGAAACGCAGACGCCGAGGCCGGGATTCAAATTCTGGTGACTGTCTCCGGTCGCATCTTGATGAGTGACCGACAGCGCAAGTGCCTCACCTTGTACTGTTGCTAGGCAACTAACACTGTAACGTCAGATGAGCAAAGCAAGATGGAGATGATAGTCCAGTAATGGTACACGTTCCTAAGTCTTTTATTACCTGACACTGAATGACTGACACTGAAGCGATGTTCTAGTGCTGGCACATTTGTATAAGACCTATGTTTGTTGATTTCAGGTTTCAAATGAACCAGTATTACAGTGATATCAACAAGCAACTGTCCCCAACCAGGTAAAAAAAATTGTTAATGGGAATCTACATGCTTGTACTGGTTTCTGCTGGAACCAGCAAGAAGTCTGCTGGTTGCCCGGCCAAAGCAAGGTGTTTACCGATTTTCTGCTGGTCCCAGTAAACAACTATAGTGTTTTGTTTGTTGCACTTATTCCAGCAATGCACTTACTAGTGCTTTTTGTGTAATGATCTGCTGGTTGTGAACAGGTTCCCGGTAAAGAACATTTTGCTGCTCATTTTATAACGTTTTTTTCATTGTTTTTGCAGTGGTTTTTTTTTTTCAACAAACAGCTAGAATATTTCACCTAAATCTCTTGACCTGCGCTGCTATAAACTGTGACGGGACTGAAATTAAATGAGAGAGCTTTGCTTATTAACCATGCCAAGCTAACATTGTGGGGCACCATTAATGAGCCGGGGGAATACATGAACATAACATTTTAGAATATGTCATATTAGAACATGTCAGTGTATTAATTCTGCATGTAAGTTGTTTAAATGCTTTGTCGCTGCTTAAATTGCAGCTTTCCGAGTGGGTTTTAAAGGGCCACTGTCCAGGGAAGGCCCTTTTAAGCAAAGGAGCCCAGTGATTCGATCAGGTACCGGAGATAGTCTGTGCAAAATGCTACAGTGACACGCGCGCCGCAAAGCATCGAAAATACAATTCAAAGCTCTCTCATGCTCTCCTTTGGGAAGCCAGCTTCCCCGTTTCCTGCGCTGGACCGACGGCCCACAATAATGACGTACGTACCGCGAACGACGTCCATTGGTCCGTCTCGCTGACTGACGGGAGAAGGGTGGGTGTCTACCGCTCGCAGCGCGCTTTTCCCTCGCCACGGCCAGACTGAATCCAGCGGCGCGCGCTCCCTCGACCGTTTTTTTTTTTTTTTTTTTTTTTTTTTTTTTTCTCGCGCTCGCGGAGAGCCACGCCCCACCTCCCGCCAAACGCGGAGGAGGAAGGGGAATTTGTATTGCGGAGGCTAGACGACCTCGGGCAGGAGAGTGAAAAACCTTTGCGAGGGAACGGAAGGAGAGAGGCATGACAGAATCGGGTGATTGCGGTGGCTGTAACTGCGTTATTAGTTACTCTTTTCAAAAACATTTTGCGGCCTTGCGTTCTAGGGGCGAAGTCTCACAGCCACCGGGGAAGAAAATATTTTCGACCGGAGGGTGGACAGTGGGCCTTTAAAGCTGTGCGCACGCTTCTACTGTGAGCAACACTGCATGGCTTAGAAAGGATGACTACGACTTACCGTAACTTGACCATGAGCATTTTATTTTTATTTCCAATTTGTTTTGTGCGCAAAAACAGTCACAAACAGTTACTTTAACATTTGTTTACAATCTTTCAGGAAGTTATTTACAAATCAAAGGACATTTTGCATTTGGTTTATCCAAACAGAATTATATGTGATGGTTTGGTTTGGTGGTACCAGGGAAGCTATGGTCTTAGCAGCCGCCGGGGATGTGCTAGTGAACCAGCACTGCTGGAACCAGCAGATTTCCAGCACAAAACTTTCACCCACTGGGCCTCAGAATGAAACTTCTCATGCTGCAACTGACCCGAGGCACACATCTTATACACACACATCGGATCTGGGCAACGGCCAGGTCAGCGGGCAGCAAGACGGAGGCCCACACACCACCGGTAATCCCTTACCGAGCTTTCTCCCACTGCTTATCGAATCACGTCCGGGCAAAATGTGCACGACGTGGCCTTCTTGCGCGTACGCACTTTCTGTCCGCCGGCGTCCGGCAAAAAAAGGGGCGGAAACGCCGGGAAGGGCGGTGAGGGAGATCGTGCTGGCAACGGTGCCTAAAAGAAGAGCAGCGCAGTCGTCTTCCAGTCGATGCGGTGGGGTTGTGGCAAAGGGGGGTTGAAGGGGGGTGGGGAGGGTTACGCTCTATGGCAGTTGGTGTGCTCCCCTGTTGTGGTCCCCCCCGCGCCCTTCTCTAGCGCGTCGGCTCGGCGCCGCAAGGAAGTCCAATGACGCGGCAGCGTCGTCGTCGTCACCACGGAGCTGCATCGAGCGGTGGCGACCAATCGAATTCGGCAAGAAGTGGGCCCGCGTGGCTATGGCTGTACACTTCTCAGCCGCCCCCTCCCCTTCCTTTCCCGCCCTTCATTTACCGGCCGCACCAGCGTATCTTTTTAGCCGAGACCAAGGACGATCGACGCGCAGCAGCGGGATGGAATGACGACGCGTGCGGAGTAGCGTATTTACTCGGTCTTAATAGGCACTTTTTGTTTGTTTTTTTTTTTTCATCGCGAGAATTCAGCCGCTAAACGGTGCGCGCATTAATACGATCAGCATCGGCGTCATTATTGCTAGTTAGTGGATTATTAGAAGACGTCAGCCGATATAACCAATGCCCCCTCCCTCCCCACCTAAGAATAATTAGCCCCGCCGGAGTGGCGCAGTGGTTACGGCGCTCGACTACTGTTCCCAAGAACGCGGTATCGAATCCCGGTTTCGGCGGCCGCTTTTCGATGGAGGCGAAAAGTAAGGCGCCCGTGTGCTGTGCGATGTCAGTGCACGTTAAAGAACCCCGGGTGGTCGAAATTTCCGGAGTCCTCCAGTACGGCGTCTCTCATAGCCTGAGTTGCTTTGGGACGTTAAAGCCTGCAAACCAAACCAAACCTAAGAATAATTAGTGCATTCCAAAATGAGGCGCACCTACCAAGGGACAGAAAAGGCTCAGGCGGGCGTATATGATTAAAAAGCATGTGGGAGCAGATGATAAGGCGATGGCGGCTGGCCTAAGCCACCGTTGATTGGCCGCGCATTGTTGGCATGATGATGATGATGACGACTAAGAGGCTACACGGCCAGTTAATATTTGCAGTGCTTTTAACGTGCAGAGATGGTCATCGTTGCGGCGGCACGGACCGGAAACGCTGCATGATGAGAAGACCGAAAAAAAAAGAAAAAAAAAGAAAAAATATCAAAGCCATACGACTAGGTCTATATCCGAAGCAGATACATTTGCCTTCTCCTGAAGTTTCGTTTTCAAAATTTCGCGAGCGCGAAAATGGGGCGCGCGTTAAATGAAGAAATGACGGTATATATACTGCCCCCGCGGAGACTTGGTGCCAGAAGCGTAAGTGAACACGTACCATGACCGAGTTTCTCGAGCCCAGTTGGCTAGCACTGTTAAGAGAGGTCGATCGCACAATATTACGCGCGAGAAGGGAAAAAAAAGAGTCTGGTCGCGATACAATCATCTGGCTGGTTGACCGCCATGCCGCACAGACGCATACAGTGCAGCGTATCAGTAATGTTGCCATAAGATTCGGAAGGCGGTGTCGCATTACTGCTGTTTAGTGGCAGCTCATTAAGCGGACAGTTTAATTGGTTGGACATGGATGTCATGTCCATGTGGTTTTTGCAGATAGGGCGCGAATTAGGCGCAGTCACTAAGTGTGGATATACCGGGTGTCCAAGCTAACTTTAGCCCAAGGGTTAAAAAATATAACATTTGAGGTATACATCAGGGAAACCACTTGCATACAGCTGCCAGCCGTCCGGCGCTCCAGAGGTAACTTTATATTTTGAAATTAACTAATTAGTAATTAACATATTTTTCGTTTACTAACCGTTGCCTTCGGACAATAAACGTGATTTCCAAACTGAAGCACACTCTGAAAACCCCATTCCATTTATGGAGTCTCCTCGCCGTATACGGCACGGCAAGCTGGCCGCGGCACTGACGTCGACAGTGCATGAAATGCATTAGTGTATCGCGTACACTAGACCCCGTAGACTAATTAGCGAATCATCCACACTATCGAACACCCCGAAAAGTTACTGTAGTGTGGGAGGCGCAACTCATGCGCATACTAGAGAGATTTAGCTTACCGTGATCCGCGATCCGCCACCGTGACTCTCTACCGCGCGTGGGCGGGGCGTACAAGCTGATTGGTTCCGATGCGGCAGGTCTATGTGCCGACATTAAGTATGTGGCGCCATCTATCGGCATCAAAGTGATCTGGGCATGCGCAATGGAACGCGCGGTGGCGAATCACGGTAGCGGATCGCGGATCATGGTGTGCTAAGTCTCTCTACTGACTCCACCACGACGGCTCTACATTCCAAGGATCCGGGTTCTATCCTGGCCGCGATGGCCGATTTTCGATGGAGCCGCGCGGAAAGCAAGGCGCTCGTGTGCTGTGAGATGTCAACGTACGTTAAAGATCCTCAGGTGGTCAAAATTTTGGAACGGCATAAACCAATAATACGCACACCAAACACTGAATATACCGGACTCTCCGGCGTATACTACCATCTCCTGAATGAGCTTGCTTACATTAACCCGCGGCGGCAAGCGTGGCTTCGTCGGAATACCTGGTCGCATTCGCAGTTGCAGAGTTCACAACGTGTGTGCAACTACTTGGGAAAGGAGGAGTAAGCTAAACTCGACTGACAGATTACCCTAAAAAAACATTCCGTTTTCTTTCTTTTTTTTTTTTTCAGCGCTAACAAGAAACACTGCTTGCCGAAGAAAACAGCGAACTGGCGACTGGCTACCGCAGACTGAGATAGCAGAAGGATAGTCCAAGCACTCTCTATCTTGTTGCTGCCTTTGGTGTAGTTCAGCAATGCACGGAAGGAGAGAGAATGCACCAGCAGTCCAGCGCTGCTTTGACGCGTTCCACCTGAACACATCAGCGTACGACAAGAATGGAACAGAAAAGAAGAAGAAAAAAAAATCGTTCAATCCTATACTAGCGCCATTACACTTGGCTTCCTTGTCCATCTGTGCTTCCTCTGAGTTCCACAGACCCATGCCTCGTAATACTTTCTGTGATGGGAAGGAGGGGAGGGGGGGCCCTTTCACGCTGCCGGGAACTGCTTCGAATTTCTTTCGTGTAATTTCGTTTTCTCCCCACCGGCAACTGTGTCGAGGAAAAGAGAAGTGAAATCACGCACGCACGGCGAGTAGCAAGACGGGAAAGGGGGCGTGCGTGGAAAGACACGTAGGACGTGCCGGAGGAGAACTGATCGATGCGCGAAGCTTGTTTCGCGACCAGCGGCCACACGGCATGGACGCGTTTTGCAGGCGCCGACCACCGCCGAAGGAAGCGAAGCACATCACCACAAACACCGTGCCCGGTAAAGAGACAGCCTCGCCACACAGACCTACATCCTGGACGCACGCAGCGGAGCAGGAGAAGACGCGGTGCGTTATACAAGGCGCCTTTTACGCCTCGCCGGCGTCTGGAAAGAAAGTTTCTTGCCTTCCTCTTTTTATTTTTAATTTTTTTTTTTTTTACCGTCGAATTACGTATACACAGAACCAGAAAAGGCTAAAGCGGAGGAGAAAAAAAAATACATTTCGAAATAACTTCCGGGGTAGCACGCGAGTTCTCTTTATACTCGGCGCCGAAACACGAAGGCTCGTTTTATGTGCTACGCTTTGGTCAGTTGTTGGGTATGGTGCGTACCCGCGTGCGTATTCAGGGGCCCACTAGCACCTTTGGCTATGCACACCCCCCCCCCCCCCCCCCCCGGCCTCGCCTTCCAATTCGGAATATTTTTTTTTATATTAGTTTTCACCCTTCTTCTACCGGGTTCGTTTCATCGATAAGAGAAATTCGTAAAAGTGAACGCCTAAAACGCCCCGCCAGTCGACCGCGCATAGAAACGAGCCGCGCAGCTACTGCGCCAAGTATAAAGAAATCGCGCGGCGCGCCGTAAACGGTATACACACATCCGGTGCAAGTACACACGTCGCTATAACATATACGCGCAAGCTGAACGCATTCGCGCACGGGTGGTGTACGGGAACCGACAAAGAAAAGAACTGGCGAGCCTTTTCATTCGATACGTGGCTGCTCCTGTTTTACCGGAAACGCTGGAAGAAGTAAAAAAAATTGTAAGCGAGGGCGACACAAGCACGTTGGGTGATTTCCTTTCATTTTATCTTCCCAATTAGCCTGCACGTCGGCCCACAAACGAGATACAATATCGCAGCCGCCTGCTGTGCACGTAACGGGCACCACTGTTTGTCACGGTCCGATCTCCACCATGACACCAAACCAAGAACACCTAAAAACTGTTTATACCAACCGTAGGCACACCGGAAAACTATAGGTTTCGTGACCGCAAACGGCACGTTGTCATTCGTTATCCAAGTGATCACGCGATCTTGGAGGGCAGTGACACATCACTGTGTCCGTCATCGCCTGTTGCTGCGGACGAAATCGTGGCTGCTACGACGCAGCCACGAATCGGAACACACCCATAGTGTATAGATTACCAGTTCCACAGCTTTACAACCTTATTAATCTTAATACGCTCAGAAAGCACGATCATTTGATACCCATGATTATAAGGTTAAAGAAAAAGCAAATTATCGCACATGCCAAGAGAAATCATGTTACAGTGTCATGTAACTCAGCAAAATCGTTTTACTGCTATATTCGCCTTATTGAGCTCGAAAAGCCCTTACATTTGACGCCCATGATGATACAGTTGAAAAATGGGCGCATTATTGCGCATGTCACACCAAATCACATTACGCTGTCACATGACTCGCCAAAATCGCTTGACAACATTATTCATATTATTACGCTCAGAAAGCCCAATTATTTGATACGCATGATTATAGGGTTGATGAAATAGATCTAATGGTCTTGGCTGTCCAGGAACTGTTGGAGTGCGACCAGATTAAAATCAGTGGCGGCAGGATTAAATGTTTTGGCGCTTGGATTATTTTCTGTGGCGCCTAGATTAAATTCTATGGCGCAATGATTAAATAGTCTGGCGTTTGGATTAAATTGAGCGGGAAATACGTAGTACACAATACATGGCAGGTGGCTCAGCCGATAGGGCGCTTTAATGGCTTTAATGCTGAATCCAAGGACGAGGGTTCGATTCCGGACGTCTTTAGATGGAAGCGGTAGGCGAGGATCACGTGTACACTACAATGGCAGCGCACGTTGAAGAACGCCACGTCGTCGAAATACGACGACCACGTAGAAACGAAGCGCGTACAAGTGAGAGTCGTTGGAGAAGGGAAGTTCGCGCCCTTCAACTGCATGCGTGCCCACACGCAACCAGGAAAACCTGCTCGATTCCGCAGGAGTAAAGAAAACATAATGGAGGAAACAACTTTTTCTGCCATCATCGCCGTTAAGGGCGACCGGTGTACCGATAGAGGCCTTCGCCAGTTGGTGGATGAAAGCCTCGCATCGGGGAAGAGGACACCTCGAAGCAAATAACACACCGGGTGCTTATAAACGTACACCGACTTGGAAATAAAAAGGCCCCAGAAAAGAACTGCCGCCGCGGTGGACGTAGGCTGGTAGAAAAGTAATCTAATTATACAGAAAAAAACTACAGGCAACTAACTAACTTTATAATCGACACAGTATAGTGGTTAGTGCCATTGATGTTCGTGCGCTGTGTTGAGTTTGAAGGCACACGATGAGGCCACGATGCTGCGAAACCAGGGTTTAATAAGTTCGCTTAATTCGAAAGAAATAAAGCAATATATTTAAGATAGTAAGACTAGTTCGGCATCCTTGATTCGACCACTTATGAGGAAATTAAAACATCAAATTTCAAACAAATGACCTCCTAAGAGCAAGCTATAGGGTAAAGAGAGGTGAGTTCATGAAGTGCAGGACTTTTTCTTAGCGAAGGTTTGCTATTGAAAGCCCTTCCTTCATAAATAGCAGTTCAATTCACCGCCAGCATTAGGCCTAAGGGAAGTTAATTGAACGTCACTTGGCGGGACATTTCTATTGCAGTGGATGTGGCGTGTCTGATAGTGATAATACAACCCCTTGGAGGCAACGAGTGTCTAGTGCCACATCGGACACGACTCAAGAACAGAGCGGCGATTGCCCTTTAAAGTCTTCCAGCTATTAAATAAAAAAGAAAAATGAACCGTATTTGAATGCTGTGGCGATGAGCTCACAGTAAATCACAATTTAATCGCATTCATAAATCTCAAAGACCCGAGGAAAATAATATTTTACACCATTTTACAGTAAACGCTTCGCATTGCATTCAGCACTGCTTTTAGGAGAACATATGCACATTTTCATTTTTCACAAGCTTTAACGTTTTTCAAAAAATCCAAGCTTTTACGCCAGTCATCTAGACATCTAACCCTGTGTTTGGCGCATGATAGCCGTAGTTGCCTGTGCGCCGAAAACCCCATGTGACTATCTTCTAGCTATTAGCGCCGCGATCTGGCTACGCTGTCGTACCATGTCATGCACATTATTTCGTTTCGCCGCTCTTGGTAAGGGAGAGGATAGTCTTTCACAATTTTGACGTATTTCCACAATCTCGACGTCCGTGGCTGTTTTGACGTGTCACACTATATCGACGTCCTAAGCTATTTTGACGTCTAATTGACTTTTCTTTTGCTTTAATTAATGAACTAATTACTCGTCATCAACGAAAATTTACGCACAGGCACATTTTTTCACACTCTACCTCATACTAAAATTCTCTTGTCAATTTCTCCACAATGACGGTGTGATGCCATCCGCGGACGCACGAATCCTGTCCACAATCATGAGCCTGTAAAGATTTTCGCCTTAAAAGGTATGCACTGGGGTAATGAAGGCAGACGCGATTTAAATTTGGCGCCGTATCATATTGCAAAGCGTCGCCAGCGGATGCCGCGTTTCCAGCGCGCTTTGTGTGCTTTAAGTTTAGTTCTTGTGTGAGAAAGAAGCACTCATATTTACCCGTGCTGCAGGGCAGTCCAGGAATATTTTTCTTTGTTTAAAAACTGTTAGTTGCATCGTCTTGTCTACGAATGCCAAAAAATAGAGAACTGCTCAGATCGTCCATAAATACAGTCCCAAATACCAACGTAAACACAACTCAATTGAATATTTGCGCAATTGAGCCCTTACAGACAAAAGCACGTCAGACGAAGTTATCAAGAGCGTAAATTGTTGGGCTAGTTGGTTTATAATGCTTACAAATATCAGTTGTAAGTCCATCGTCACTTTTTTTAGTACTAACAGTCGGTATTCATCTGATATTTCTGCTTGGTGGCTAAGGCATTCGACTGCGAATCTCGAGCCCGCGTATTCGATCTCAGCCATGGTGGCCGCGTTTCGATGAGGGCGAAAAGCAAGGCACCAGTGTACTGTGCGATGCAGGTGCACGTTAAAGTGTGCACATTAAGGGCAGGTGGTTAAAATTTCCGGAGCGGCGCCCCTTACAGCATGAGTCACTTTGGGACGCTAAACCCCATCAGTTCAGTTCAGTCCAGTCGTTCAGTCGTGTCCGACTCTTCGTGACCCTATAGACCATGTCACGCCACGCTTTCCGGTCTCTATCTTCCTAACATCACATAACTTCATCTGCACCCCATAAGCCCATACACCAAACCAAATGAGAGACGAAGCAAAACTCTATACTGTCGCGTGGCGGTGATAATGCCGTGATCATGCATAACACCCAGACGTACGTAGAAGCACCGAAATTCTTTGTTGAGCTGACGTCCGCCCTCAAAATAACTGAATAACTGAACAAACGCTCAATTTATAGGGGGCGAGGACACATCTATAGATAAAGCCGCAAACGATGACTGGCACAACCTAGAACACTGCAGAAACATACTCGAGTGACCGGAATCTTGAAGACACATCTCGGCGAATCTCGCGCGAAAAAGAAACTCATAAAGCTGCGTCACACGACAACGAGCATTAACAAACAAAAAATACAGAAGTGATACGCGTGCCAGAATCACAGTGATAAGAAAGCATGGCGGCGGCTGTCGAAAAAAAAAAAACAGATTTGAACGGCTTCCGGAAACACCCAACGCTTTCGGGAAATGCAGAGAATTCGTGATGCGGGTTTCGAAACAGCGAACCACATCGCTACCCGGAATCAGCGATTTCCCGCGAGTTTGCGACGCTGAGTGAAAAAAAAAAAGAGAGAGACCAGGATCGCCACAACACAAAGAAGAAACCAGAGGTTATTTTCTGCATAATGTTGCCCGCTACAGAAAACGGTGGCGTGCAGCCATGACCTCCATGTTGCACTACCCGCCATATATGTGAACATAAGCGCTCGTGCAGGGGTCAATTCGACGAAGAGACAGCCATACGAGAAAAGCCAACAGAGGGTCCTTGTCAGATGGGGTATACAGGATCCCCCTCAGATGTGACACCAAAGTTTACGCAGGGCAGACAGGGAGGTGCATCAACGACCGCGCATGCGGGCGCAGAAAAAGGCGATAACAAAAAGACATGTTTCCACCTACATGTCAACTTAAACACTACAAATATTGCATGGCCAGGCTTTCAGAAACGAAGTCTTTAGGCAATACCCCAGAATAATGTCATGCGCGAACTCCTAAGGGCACTATGCACGCAAATACGCAAAAAAGAAAATGATGCAATGCGTGACACATCCGTATTGCATCCGTTTTTGTCCTGGCAGCTCTGCGCATGCGCTGATGACTTTGGTTTGCACTATGAAACAAACCAGCTCTGCATGCACATGGCACGTACCATCTCCCCCTTCACGTCCTCGTCTTACATCGAGCCCAACCTTTCTTTCCGACCACCAAAGTATATATACACTGAACCGGAAAGGGTTTACAAACGACATGCGCACAACTTTCACACAGCGACATGATGAATAAACAGCGCTACAGACTAGGACGAAGGTCAAGAACAAACAGGACGGGCGCTGTTTGTCCTTGACCTTTGTCCTAGTCTGTAGCGCTGTTTATTCATCATGTCACCGTACCAACTCGCCCAGATGTCTCTTCTGTGACACAGCGCTGCTAGTGGTTAAACCTCTCGACGGTATAAGCATTATGAAGAAAAAATTACGAGGGACTTTAGCGACTAAAGCAGTGAAAGGCGAAGGCCTGAGTGCTGCATTCTACTACGCAACACACTAATTAGTAATTATATATTAATCAATCATTAATTATTTAAGTAGTTAAGTAGGTGAGTTATTAATAATTGTTTATTTAATTAAACATTTATTCATTAATTAGTAATTGGTCATTGAGTGACATATGGCCATATAAGGCACGCATTCGCGCATACTGTGGTGGTGCCCTGTGATTGGTCGAGACCTCTATGACGTCATCCCGACTCGGCCAATCAGAGCCGCCGCAAAAGCGGGACACCTTTTGACCACGACAGCATGAGCCAATAAAGACCTTCGCCTTAAAAAGCTCCGTTCCCAGAGGACGCCGCAGCCTGGGTCAGTCGCAGGCACAGAGCATGTGACGCCGGCGCAGTGACGTGACGATGTGTCGCCATCATCCGAGGCGTACTATCCTCACCAACAGATGCCAAAGGGAATTCTGTGAAACTCGCGCCACCATGCTTTTGCGAGGAATCGCACAAAACATCATGGCGCCTTTCTCCCGGGAGCAGCTATAGACCTAGAAAACCTGGAGAACCGCTTTTAGTTCACGCAGCTGCCACCACGTGCCGCACGATCCGTTGAATATCTAACATTAACAATATCTAACCTAGACTAATTTAGAAGGTTTCCTCTACCTCAGTAATTTTCTACGCACGTTAAAAGCAGTCGATGACGACACGATAACCATTTTACCAGTCAGGTTTTCCAGCACCGCGTTGTGAAAGCGGGCTGCGATCACCAACACGTTCGCGCAACAACTAACTGCACTGCACCCTTTTCTTAGAGTTGCGAGTCAGAGTTATCACTACTGGTTTAAGCGGTGGTGTTCGTTACTGGAGGTCGACAGATGGCGCTAGTTGGCGATTTGTCCAAGAAAGCTGCGCTTGGATGCCAGCAGCAGGCGCCAAAATGTTGCACCAGAAGCAAAATTCGGTTCACCATTCGTCGAGCGGCAGTGCGGAAACGGGAGCCGTCCACGCTCGAGCCTCCCACAACTCGAGCAAAGCGGAGCAGCTAGCACGGCGGCCGCGGTAATAAGCGCTTTCCGCGGCGAGCGCGCGAAGGGAACGTTATCTGCTCCGCCAAGGTTAGCGGACTTATTAAACTAAGTGACGCACCGCGGTGGTCCCCGCACCGCGGCACGGCGGCAGCAGCGGCGGTTGGGTGCAGCAACCCTCGAAGCTAAGCGCTGACGTCAAAGCGGAAGGCACCCAGCATAGAGTTGACGTAATGACTTCATATAGAGCAGATGTCTTAAACAAGCAGTCTGCGGGCGACGCGCTGCATGCGGAGTCCTGACGCCAGGCCCACTGAGCCCGAAGACTGTAATAACCTCTGTTCTCGTGACACGTCGGCCCTCGTCCTTTTTTTCACCGTTTGATGACCTGCATAACCGAGAATAACCCTTCTTCGACGTGCGGTGATCATCAATATGGTAATGTTCAATGACTAAGGTAATGTTCAACAGCCTCGGGAAGGAACAGCAGTTTACATTAGGTAGGGAAATACAGGAAGTAGCAGGCGAATATGTCTACTTAGGACAGGTAGTAACCGCAGATCCGGACCACGAAAAGGAAATAACAAGAAGAATACGATTGGGATGGAGCGCATTTGGCAAGCACTCGCAGATTATGACTAGCAGCTTACCGGTATCGCTCAAGAGGAAAGTATACAACAGTTGCATCTTGCCTGTACTCACCTATGGGGCTGAAACGTGGAGGCTAACCAAGAGAGTTCTACTTAAGTTGAGGACAACCCAGAGGGCTATGGAACGAAAAATGGTAGGGGTAACATTAAGAGATAGAAAGCGGGCAGAGTGGGTCAGAGAAATAACTCAAGTTACCGACATTCTAGTAGAAATTAAGAAGAAGAAATGGACATGGGCAGGACATGTAGTGCGAAGAGAGGATAACCGATGGTCGCTGAGGGTAACAAACTGGATTCCAAGGGAAGGAAAGCGTAGCAGGGGGCGGCAGAAAGTTAGGTGGGCGGATGAGATTAAGAAGTTCGCAGGGGTCAAGTGGATGCAGCTAGCACAGAACCGGGTTAAGTGGAGAAATATGGGAGAGGCCTTCGCCCTGCAGTGGGTATAATCAGGCTGATGATGATGATGATCATCATCAAGACAACGAATACAAAAAAAGAGGGGAAAAACGGAGAAAATGTGTTTGTGTGTGTGTGTGCGTGCGTGCGTGCATGCGTTCACGAGTGCCTGATTTAGTCGGAGTTTTCCGTTCATGCACCTTGAAATGTCAAGTTCAGCTTGAATTTAAGTCGACATATTGATCCTTAATATTTCATTCCATTACTTTACCCTCGGAGCCCTTCCTTCTTTTCTCATTCCCGCCTACTGGTGATTTGGAAATAAACAAAAAATGCGTCCGAAGAGCGAAAGCGCGGGCGTCACGCTATCACGTGTTCATCCCCCTTTCCATATTACACCGCACCAACTTTGCACGAGAGACCTCATCGTCACGTGAGCAGGCCATGTGTGATTAAATGCACAAATCACATCATGCAAAGGCTTGGTCATTTCCCGTATATGACAATGTACCCATTTTATGAACGACACATCGAATAGCCACTGCTGAAACTCGTGAGACAGTGTCCAAAATAACATCTTGGCGTGCTTTCAAGAGCTAAATCACTATTTCCCGAGCTAATCCTGAATTCAGGTTTGTTCAGTGTCGCCCGCGGCTTCCGGACAGTTTTCGTCTCGGTCTTACGAAGGCACCTCCACTTCTCTCTCTTTGCAGACGCGGGTGTCGACGATGCTTGGGCCCACTTGCACTCGCTCGTCTCATTCTTTTACCCTCGGCTGACAGATGTTGATTGACGTCGCATACGCGTTATGTGACGTCAATTGCTTATGTGCGCTTTCGTGCGAATATTTGGTTTTAACAACGTCAATGCCCGCGCCTGAAGACGTTTCGTGGCAACGTCTCTTCACAGTCAGCCCCGCGCACCAACTATGGCCGCGAGATGCGTACTCATCTGGCAACAACGATCTTCTCGTCGGATCACGTGATTCTGACTGGCCCCATGAAGACGGCCGCTGCCACGAAACGCTTCTATGACCAGGATGACGCATGAAAGTACTCTCGCTGAACAGATTTCCGCGCTTACGATACATAGTCTGTTACTGCACGTCTTCGTTTGTTTGTGTATGTGTTGCGTGCGAATACTCTCGATGACACCGTAGAGGGTTAGCGCAATTTCCTATTCGTGCTTAGCCCCTGCGTAGGAGCGTATACAGTTCGCACTCTGGCGTCGTCGAGCCGGCGCTAGCGATCGACAAAACACCTGCGGCCGCGTTTACCGCGAACTCCAGCCTGAGAGGCCGCCGGCGCGTGTCCTTTATAGACATTTTGTCTGCCACCAAAAGACATGCGAGCTGCCACAGCTGATGGGCCTATATATACCGGCAGAGCACCGGTCTTATATAAGGCAGGTGATGAGTTCGAATACTACTTTCGCTGGGAAATTTCATAAGTATTTTTTCTTCTAAAGGATAAATGCGTCTCGAAACAGAATTAGTGCAGTCTATAAATGCTGCCGAGAGAAATGATTACGGCGAGGTGGTAATCGAGCAGAATTTGGCGCCGTTTCTGTGCTGGATACGAAGGGGGGCGCGTCTTTACAGGTGTGTACTACATAAATGTGGCTAACAATTAGGCAGGGCAGAAATTGCTTTGAAACCCGCGTCTGATAAACTTTCATCCTTGGCTGCAAGTATTTGTGCCTCAAGATAATACGACGCTCGTGGGGTTCGCTGTCCAAAAGCTTCACGCAGATTGGGGGAGGACACTGTAGTGGAGGGCTGTGCCATATTACCGACCACCTGGGGATTTTTGACCACACAGGGAAATTTTCGTACCTCTTCTCCATCGAAGTAAATTAGACCGTTACGAGGAAAGGAACAAACGGAATTGAAATTTCACAACAAGGCGCGATATCAACGCCCCGAAACATTCTGCTAAGTCAGCAACGACGCTCGCGTTTCTTCCCTCGACCAGAACGTTCCGACTGTGCGCGTTATACCACCCATCCTTGCTCTCTACCACAATGCGTCATCAACGCCCCACAATGCGTGCAAACAAGCACCTGGTTTCAAAAGCAGCGCCGACGCCTTCTGGCGGCAGTGACAACGCAGAGTACCTCAATAGCGCAAAGCGCGCAACATTGCTAGAAAAAGCAGTGACGCGCAGCACAGCATGCGTGCTTCCCTACAGGAGCGCCGAAGCAGGGAATCACAGTCCCTGCTTTCACGCAA
Source organism: Amblyomma maculatum (assembly GCF_055883805.1). Lineage (NCBI taxonomy): Eukaryota > Metazoa > Arthropoda > Arachnida > Ixodida > Ixodidae > Amblyomma > Amblyomma maculatum. The sequence continues at coordinate 63,162,058 of NC_139351.1, read as the reverse complement.
CCGTACGGCAAGCCTGAGGGCATACGATTCAAAATACCGCTAAGCCTACTCCCCATCAGCAGTGAGGCAGCACTGCGCATGCTCCCAAGCAGCAGTGAGGCAGCGCAGAACATGCCCCCTAATAGCAGCATCGCTACAGAGCGCCGACCTTCTAAAAGCAGGGCCAGAGGAGAGAACCTGGTTCTCAACAGAGTTCAGCCTGCTGATTACGGAGCAGAGCCGATTTTATCAAACAGCACGCAGAATGCCCTCCCAACAGCCAGATGAGAGAACGTTGTTCTCAACAGAGTTCAGGCTGCAGATGATGGAACACAGAAGATTTTATCAAACAGCGCGCCCTCCCAGCAGCAGCGCTGCAGCGAGGTAGCTGATCCCTAACTGCGCTGCCGCAGAACAGCACCTAAACTACGCCTAGCTATATATGTAGTGTAGGAAACATCGGACGGCGCAATGCAGCAGGAGACAAGAAGCAACCCATGTCCACCCGAGAGGGAACGTAAGGCGACACCCGCCGGGGTGGCAGTGGGCATTAACGTAGCGGGGACGCCGCGTGTATATCGACCACTCGGGCTGCGCTGCTCGAGCACACATCTGGTCCGAGGAAAGCTACGCGCCCACGCCGGGTAAACACAGCGACTCACCCCTTCGCGACTCCCAGCCGCATCACGCGCAAGGCGACGAGAGGAACGTGAAAGACGCACTGCTGTCAGTAAACGGACCAGTCCTCTCATTACTCTCCAACTTGCGAAACTGCGTCAGAACATCGCCGCTCCAGTTTCGCACCGTGACCACGCGTGGTGACTCCTAGCAGATACCTGCCGAAGACGTCATCACTCATCAAGAAATTAGAAAAAAAAAAAAAATGTACAGATGCCCTCCTAAGCATGTGACTTTACAACTGCTGGAACAAAGTTCTATTCTCCTTTTCACGCAAGTTCATGCATGAATATGACTGCTTTACACAAAATAAGTTTAGGCACTGGTTCCGTGACCTAGTTAAATCATTCACGTGACCTTGCTGTCCGTGGTGACTGTCCGTGGTAGGTTTGAATAACCACGCTGAGAGCAAGCCGCATGTTTGCCGAATCTATATGACTTTCTTTTTAGTTATTGCTCACCGGACATCCTAGAGCCGAACGACTGTCACCCAGCTGTCTTAAACGCTGAAAACTGACGTACAAGCTCAGAATGGGCGACTGCGAGAAGGTCAAGCCACGGTGAAAGGCACTGAAGCAGTCCCGACATAAGGATATGTCACGGGGATGGGGGTCCCTGGCAGAGGCTTCACATAAGCGAACTTTGACGGGCGAGCAGGTGTGCTCCGACACACACACACACACACACACACACACACACACACACACACACACACACACACACACACACACACACACACACACACACACACACACACACACACACACACACACACACACACACACACACACACACACACACACACACACACACACACACACACACACACACACACACACACACACACACACACACACACACACGCACGCACACACACACACACACACACGCACGCACGCACGCACGCACGCACGCACGCACGCACGCACGCACGCACGCACGCACGCACGCACGCACGCACGCACGCACGCACGCACGCACGCACGCACGCACGCACGCACGCACGCACGCACACACACACACACACACACACACACACACACACACACACACACACACACACACACACACACACACACACACACACACACACACACACACACACATCTATTTTCAAGTCGGGTAGAGGCGCAGGATTCGCTTGTTGATTAACCGCTCTTCCTCAAAGGAAGGTTTGCGGACGCCGTAAATTTGGCCCAGCCCACCCGCTAGACACGTGTGTCGATAGGGATGAGAAGACGTTCACAAAAAAAAAAAAATCCTGTTTTGAGATGTGAAACAATAAATAATTAATGGGGAACACTAAAGCTCCGCCGTTAAAGCTCGCGATAGTTTCACAGGCAGGACATGTTTTTCACTTAACTTTTTTTAACGTTTATATTTTCATACTTTGTAATTTTTTATACACCGATACTTAGCATCAGCAAACATTGGCTTTCAAGCAGCTGGACTGGACACCTTTGAATGCATTTTCATTTCTTCAATGATTTCAATTATTTGATCAATTACGCTCTATGTTTAATTAGCATCATCGAGTATTAGCTTTTCATTCTGATCATTTTGACACCTTTGAACCGCTGTCTCCAATTTTTTTCATTTTTTTTGTCAGTTATATAATTCCTCCCTTATTAAATTACAGTGATTTCATTAACACACTAAATCATAAATCACCAAAACCCCAAATTACCATGACACATCATAAATCACCAGAACCCCAAATTACCATGACACGTTTTTTTACGCAGCCCTGATTATTTCCGACACGCGGTGCCGACTAAGTACTGTATACGCCGAAGGCTTTTATTGAACTATCGCTTAATATTTATTATAGGTTGACCGACACAACAGTAACCAGACGAACGAGACTGAAGCAAAACACGGAAGAGCGAAGCATTCCGCAACAATGCGGGATCACGATATATTGCCACGTTGTGGTGACAAGGCCGACGACACAAATGAAGTCAGGCAGCGCACTGAAATTACCTCTTTATTGGGGCTGACTTGCGCCCGCAAAAGAACTAAGCGATTCGGCGGCGGTAACAGCAAATGTGCTCGTCGGTCGTCGATCTAAGGATGCCCGTCGAACGCGCCAATGCTCAATTTAAAGGCCGCGAAGAAATACATAGATAAAGCCGCTTGCCGTGACTAGCAGAGCCTCGAACATATCAGAAACCCACGCGAGTGGTCGGAATCTCCGAGACACACCTCGGCGCATCTTGCGCGGCAAAGAAGCTGATAAAGCTGCGCCTCGCGACAACGAGCATGAACAAACAAAGATGAATACAGAATTGATCTGCGCGCCAGAATCGGAGTGATAAGGCCGCATGCCGGCGGGTGTCGAAAAAAGAACAAATAAATATTTGAATGATTTGCGGCAAAACAAACAAGAAAAGAGGAAAATGAAGAAATTGGCATTACAAAACTTGGCGACTAATATACATATATAGAGCGAGTACAAGCAGGAAATTACAACTGGCTACAATGGGCGTTTACATGAATGTAACCCAAGAGAGGTGGATTGATTTAGATATTCTTATAGGCAGGCAACTGCAAAACCTGATTAGACAGAGATCATCCGAGGATGAGGGCGACAAGGATCGGGGCAGATGGTGCAGAGGGCTACGAGACACATCAGACTTTAGTGCAGCGCTACCGTTTAGCGCTACCGCGCGAGCGTCAGTACGCATGCGCAGATTAACTCGGGGGCGACAGATGGCGTCATATTCCTGCCAAATTTCGGCGGACTCCGCACGCAGGAACTATCAGCGCGTGTTGTGCTGACGGTGCGCGGTAGCGGTAGACGGCCGCGGTAAGTGGCAGCGATAAACAAAGTCTATATTCAACAGACTGAACGTATCTGAAGCGCGATTCTGTTGAACGCGGGAGACGCGAAGGACTGAACCTTTCCAATGAGCCCTCCCAGCCACAATCAAATCTATGGCCCTTTTTTTACTTATGGGGATCGTCGCCCTTGCTGGCGCCCTCGTGCGCGTCGAGTCGCCCGCCTCGCGTCTATTACTCTCATCCGTGGAGCGAATGCTTTCCAGCGAACAGGTATAGAAGCTGGCTTGAGGTGATATCGCGGATTTGCCCATGAGGTCGTTTGTACCACCGATCACCCCTTTATTAACGTGCACCTCAGCTAACCCTAGTTGCAAAACCTAATCGCACGCAAAGCGTCCGAGGGCCGATCGATGTTTCGGCACGAGCGTTTCGTGACGAGCTGCAAATAGTGACTTTCGTATCCACGCCTTCACTCCGCAATTATTCGTTCCGCGAACGGTAAATAGGTAACAGTCCGGAGCGGATTAACTTTGGGAACTGAGTGGCACGGCAACTCCTACCCATCATTCGCCACCGACTCTGGTAATGAATTGATCGACTGTGTACTGCGGGGAGCACTTTGGCTGTTCGGCTAAACAAGAGCCGCGGTACCGCGGTTCGAGACATATGCAGCCACTATTGACTAGATCTTAGATGCATTAGATGCACGATGACTAGGAGACAAGCAGGTTCATTAGGCTGAAGAAATTGCTCCCAAATAGGGCAGGGGGGGGGGGGGCACCGAATCTTTTATTACGTGTGATATCGTATTTGCTCAGTATACAGAGCCGTACTGTGGCCTGATATCATACAGACACCCATGAACTGGTTGTCGGTTCAACTCCGACCGATCGAATCCCGGCCTCGGCGGCCGCTGTGCGCTGTCAGTGCACGTTAAAGAACCCCAGGTGGTCGAAATTTCCGGAGTCCTCCACTACGGCGTCTCTCATAGCCTGAGTCGCTTTGGGACGTTAAACCCCACAAACCAACAAACCAACCAACCGATGAGTGGCGCAACTTGCTGCTAAGCAGTCCAGATTGGTCTCATGCATACTTTAACGCAATCAGTCCGCAATTGTGCGAGGATTCGGGGGTCCGCGACATTTTTGTAGCGAAAGCTACCCTGCGTAGGTTTTCGAGCCGTCGGCGCGTCACCATGAAAGAAAAAGAAAAGAAGGGGGAGGAGGAGAAGAAGAAGAAGAACGCTCGGTCACCCGCAGCTAATGCTTTTAGACTGGGCTTTTTCAGTCCGTCTTCCGGATTTTACTCCAATTTTCCAGGCGGAGTTGCTGGCGGTGGTGCTTGCTCTGCGCAAACTAGACACAACATACTCAACAGTGGCTGTAATTACAGACTCTTATTCTTTGTGCTTGTCGCTTTCTTCGAATATGGACTCGCAAATTTTAAACACCTTTCTTTCATTGCTCCCCTCACATTTGAGGCTCATACATATAGTGTGGGTACCAGGACACAGCAATGTGACACCCAATGAGATTGCAGACAGACTAGCCAAAGATTCTCTGAACGGCCCTGTATTGCCCATCCTCCCGGCAACAGCGTACATAACAGCAGCAAGATTTCGGCGGCGTGCCTTATTAAGCACGCAGTCTGGATCTATTTTATCCTCGGATGACTACCTGCACCTCAAGTATTCGTGGAATAGGAAATCATGTCAATCAAGGCAGACTGAGATCTCTCTAACAATGCTACGCTGTCGTATTCCGCCCCTAAATTTCTATATGCACAGGTCTGGTTTGGCGCTTTCTCCTGTCTGCGCATTCTGCGGGGAACCGGAAACAATAGACCATTTCTTGATATTTTGCCGCCGTTTTACCATGATGAGAAAACGGTACTTAGAGAAGCCGTTACAACAGCTGGGTCTTAATTTGAGCAGCCAAATTTTATTATCGTTCGGTGCCACCATGCTTGGGTACAGCCACAGGTATGTTTTCAACGCCATTCAAAACTTCTTAATAGAAACAAAACGTCTACCTGGCTAATATGCTTTGAAGTTTTATTCTGTACATATAAATCTTACTATTCTCTTACTGCGTGCGTTAGTATTTACTATTATATATTTTGGTTTATCATATCTACATTTCCTTTTCTATTCCCTAGCATTTATTATTATTTTTTTTTTCCGATGTAGTTATACATCTCAAAATCTAATATCTCTGCACCCCAATTCTTGGCCGATCCCCCTGTGTGGGTATGTGCCATCACATTAGAGGAGAACAACAACAACAACAACAGCTTTGCTCCACATTCGGTTCAGCAGCGTTGAACCTTTCTCATTTTTTCCCCCAGAACAGACCGAGTGCGAGAGCGACACAGCGCCGGACGAGTGTACAAAAGGCGCCCGCTTTCTGCCCCATAGCTCCTGATAGGAACATACGCCGACTACGAATGCTGCCCGGCTGCCGAAATGGCGCAGAGAAGAGCGAACAGTGCCTCGATCGAAAACTAACCGCATAGTTATCAAGTGTCACAGTCAAGCTTATCAAGACATTCGAATAGAAAGGAAAGAGGCGAAGGTACCCGCGTCTTTATAACCCCTGGAATTCAGCTGTCTTGTATGTGCTGAGAGTTGTAATAAATATATAAAAAAAAAACGAGAAAGTCATTGCTATCGTTTCGCTACACCCACCGTTTTGATATCTGCATTTTTCCATCACTCTTCCATTCACTACGTGCTATCCAGTGATCATCATCAGTCTAGCTACGTCGAAAGAGTAGAGACCTTCGTACGGCGCTCTTACCTACGCCTCCTTTGGAACGAAAAATATAAGAAATGACGGGCCGCGTTACATAAAGGAACACAGACGAGCGCCATCGGACTAATCTCTGGGCGCCACTCTCGGGCGAACGACACATGTACAACGCGGCGAACGCGCATTCCGGAGCCACCTGCGCGACTTGGCGTCAGGTGTCACCGAAGGCCGACCGCGCAACGCCCGTGTCACACGATGCCACAGCGGGACCCAACCATCGCGTGTCTGTTCGCGGAATGAGTGCGGTTCCACCGATAACTGAGCAAACCGCGGTTCGAGCGCTGCGCCGCGAACGACGCATGACGGCCCTGTTGCTAGGTTATCAAATGACAGCGCCAAACGAAGGCATGCGGATAAAGAGAACAACGCGCTGTTGCGCGATTATATAGAACCTCAATATTCTCTTCCCCCACTTTCTATTTTTACCTGTTAAGCGAAAGAATGAGCACAGCTAGGAGCCGAACAAAAGCACTTCTCGCATTTGAAGTTGCACGGAACGGACTTGTTCGTTGGGCACTCTCGTTCTTTAAAAATCAACTCCGGTGGTTTTTCCATCATTCTGTGTTTTTGGTTGAATTACATTCCTCGGCACGTCCTGACTTGAACACAAAATCCGTTTTTCGAAATTCCAATTAGAAGTATTTTTAAAAAGAAAAAACAGCAAATCGAAACCGAAACTGCTTTCACGGCCAGAAACGACGTCCCAGGTGACGAAATGGTGACGTCACACTCAGTATTAGAGAAACACTCGTACGTGCGTTAGATGGTGAAAACAAAGTATGGAAATCATGAAGCATTGCATAAAATGTCTGAGGTAGTTCAATATAAACCTCACAATTTCATAATCACGCGGGAAGTGGACAGTAACGCCGGCATACTGTTTGTGACGTCAGAAACTCAGTGTTGCCGGCAGAAATAGTCTCAACTTAAGCCATGAAAACAGCATATTTTAAAGTCGTGTTGCGCGCGAACGGATTATCGTACACCGCCCAAAGTTTGTAGAATGCGTCAGGACGGAGAGGAGAATCTACAGTAAAATTTTTATTAGAATATTCGAATGTCAAAAAGCCCCCGGAGTTGCCCTTTAAGGCGTAAGCCTTCCTAGGGTCTGCGAGATATGCCCGCGAGGTGTGTTCGAGAGATTTTGCGAGGTTCCACGAGATGTGTCAGCGAGACGTCGCAATATATTCTGACGACGAAGCCAAAGAAAAGAAAGTAATGAAATCATAACGCGTACACAAACACGCAAGGAGAGGAAGAGAAGAGGAAGAAGAGAGGAAGGAGGAAAAGCTTTCGCCATTAAGCTCTTAAGCCAAGCTAAGGGCAATCCTGCAATTGTTCTTTTTGTTCTCATTTGCCGCAGCGCGTGAATACAATAGTTGCCACGAATACACACATGTCATTCGGGGACATATAAGATCGATAATTTGATTGTGAGTCTCTTCGCGCATGTAACAGGCTCACGTTATCTTGCAGCAGCCAGCCGGCACATGATGTGTAACATAAAATTAAGGCTGAAGTCATGTTAGGCACACAAAAATTGCGAGATAAGAGCTGTTTGTACATTCGCCCCTTTCCGGTTTCAGGTACAGTCTATATATAGCGCAACGTTGGTAGCAATGAAAACCATTGAACTAGAAAAACAAATAAAATGCTACTAGGATGCAGTGAAGAATTTGAGCAAAACGACGATCGAGGCAGAGTTGAGAAAGAATGCGGCCCGGCGTGTCCACCAACCCTCTGGTCCTGGAGGACACCGGTAGCTTAAATCCCGTCTTACACTACGAAGCAGCTTTCACACTGAAGCTGTAAAGTCACACCGAAGGCTTTTCAAAGTCCCGCAGCTATAAAAATCAGCGCTTCGTTTAAAAGTAAACAAAACCCCGTACGAATATTCTATGAATGCCGCTTGCGATGTACTTTTAAAAATGTTAAGGTGTTCGCTATTTAACAGCAATTATACGAGCACAATTAAACGTTGGTAATAAAAACGTTTCGCGACTGACTCGCGTAGCAGATGCACCGCTCACGCGGAAGGTGGGCAAGCTGCGTAGCCAATAAAGAGGCGACTGAGCAAATCGAGGCCTGGGCAAGGATTACAGCGCTCAGCCTACTGGTAGGGCTGAGGATAAGATTGCGATAGAATCGATAGAAAAGTCCTGTTATGTAACATTACACCAACCCTAATGGGGACTATAAGCGAAATATAAGCGCGATGTGAAACTAAAACTATAAAGAAAACATGGTATGGGTTCTGGTTGTTCCAGGATTTTTTTTTTTTTTTCTGAACATGCGGGGCCTTATACACCGCTCCCGTTACAGTTGAAAGCACTATAAGTGGCACGCGCGCGCTAATGAATGAAACGGAGCTCGAAAATAACTATAAATTCCACCGCATTCGCAGGCCTGTCCGCGGGCAAAACAAACGGTTTTAGCGCCATATTAATTGGAGCGCTTTCTTTCCGCGGGTATAATAATAATAATAATAATTGGTTCAGTGGAATGGAAAGGCGCAGTATCTGTCACACTTGTTTCTGCGGACACCTGAACCGCGCCGTAACGGAAGGGAGGAAGATGGGAGTGAAAGTGGAAAAAGAGAAAGAGGAGCCATAGTGGAGGGCTACGGAGTAATTTCGACCACCCGGGGATCTTTAACGTGCGCTGACATCGCACAGCACACGGAGGCCTCTTCATTTCAGCTCCATCGAAACGCAACCGCCACGGTCGGAATCGAACCCGGGTACTCCGGCACAGTGGTTGGGCGTCTTACCACCACTGCAACACGGCGGCGGGACATAAAATTATTTTTACGCATCACTCATCGCAGATGAGCGTGCCAGAGTTACGTCTGAATGACTTCTCCATAAACATCATCTTGCCGCTCTTTCAATGGGCACTCCCCTCCAAGTGCTTCCAGGGCGGCATTCGGTGCATAGGGCGGGTGGATGACACAGAAAAGGGCATATCCCCATGAGTCCCCCCCCCCCCCCCCCCCCTCGCTTCATCGATCTACAGCGCCTGCCGATGATCAAGTTTTCGATGTCCACGAAGCGATAGGCAGCTTCTGTCTGGATTCGCATTCTCATCGTGTTTCTCAAAATAGAAGCCTGGGCGAGTTGGTATGTATACATCCTAAAACAGCGCAAAAGAACAGGGACGAGAGAACGAAACGTACAACACGAGCGCTGTGTGTACGTTCGTGTGTTGTACGTTCGTTTCGCGCTCGTGTTGTACGTTTCGTTCTCTCGTCCCTGTTCTTTTGCGCTGTTTTAGAGTGTTTCTCAAGATGTTAAGTACACACGATTCTGATTCTGCGTTTTGATTGGACCACAGCTGTGTGGTAACTAAAGTCTCTGAAGTGTGTAGATGCTTGGCTCTTTTGCAGATTCGGAGTGCTCCTCTGGCAGAGTCAAGCGTTCGCGGCGTCCATCACTATTCTCCCGCGCAAGGTCTCCAGTTCCCCGAAGGCAAAGCCATATGCGCTCCTTCAACCACTCTTGTTCACTCGAAAGCGGACTCGCGAACACGCTCGGCGCGAAAACGCCGCGCAAGCGCAAGCGGTATTCTGTGGCCGGCATGCCGCACAGTCGCCCTCGTTACAGAAAAAGCGCTGCGACGAACGGACTCATTTCGAAGAAAAGCCTTTCCAGAGACTGCGCGACCCGCTTCGTGCGCTCCGCGCGGTACTGCAACACGCTCCCGTCGCGTGTCGCATATCTCTCCTCCGCCCTCACTACTCGTGGAGACAGACTACACGCGGGAGTCTTGTTTTTATACGCCAAGAAAACCCGCTCGGTCGCGCTCCGTCCAGCCAAGGAACTGAACTTTCCCTCTTGTATATTCGGCACGCGTTGTCCCTTTTCCAATGTATACAGGCCGACCAACTGCGCATTACCTGGGCAACCTCCTGACCTTTCCTTTAATTTTTTTTTGTCTGTGCATTAAGCGCAGCTCCGAACGGTGAATTAAGGTTCCGACACCCGGCTGCAAGTCGGCCAAAATTCCGCGCAAAGGAAACGCGGGAAAATCCAACCGGCCCAGGTATCAACGCAAGGCGAGGTGGAGCCCCACGTATAGCTCAAATGAATCCGGAGAAACACGCGGGCGCCGCACCAGGTTCGTGCGCGTATAAGCTTCTACATACGGCGAGAGGGCTTTGGGAGGCAAATTCGGTAATCCCTATACTCGCCAATATATGCCCCGACCCTTCACGAAGGCAGAGAACTGCTGCAGCGTGTGTGTATATATATATATATATATATATATATATATATATATATATATATATATATATATATATATATATATATATATATATATATATATATACGGAGGGAACGGAGAAGCCGCTCGCGGGGAGCGAACACTCCGCGTCTTTTTCTCATGTAAATGCGGCCGAAAACTCGTCCATATGCACCGAAGACGGCGCTGGACGGAGCCTGGTCACGAATATATCCCCAGGGCCGGGAGGACAGAATTAAGGAATCAAACCGACCGAAGTAAGACCCCCCCCTCGTCGTCGGCTAATCTTCTCCCTCGTCGCGGATATATATAGTGTACCTATACTGAGCCACACAGGTAACCAATCGCGCTACGTGTCGAGTCAGAGACGTAATCTGCAGGCAGCCGCGCATGCGTGCAGCGGAGAGATGCCTGCATAGACAAGCGGCTCCTGAAGTGAAATTTGGAAGGGGAGAGCTTAGCGCTACGATTCAAGCGACACTGCCAATTGGAAAAATAGAAAACCCGAAACATGAAGCCCCGAAATCCCCTCAATATTACTAAATTTAATATTTGTAATCTAAAGGTATAGTTTTTACGTGTCTATTCTGTTATTTAGCCTTCAAATGAATAGAAGAGATATATTTAAACATATTAAAAAGAACTTCTTGGTTTACAACTAGAATAATAATAATAATAATAATAATAATAATAATAATAATAATAATAATAATAATAATAATAATAATAATAATAATAATAATAATAATAATAATAATCAATCAATCAATCAATCTTTATTTAATGTGCGCAGGAACAACCATGTGGTCTTTGTGCTGCAGCACAAAAAAAAATGAAAAAGCACAAACATGTTTACACACACAGAGAGAACACAAAAAAAAGAAATAAATAACACATGAAATGAAACTGAGACGAAAAGTATCACGGAAATTAAGCAAACAATGAGTATCATCACTTATATACACAGTGAGAGAATTTTTTAGCACACCAGGAAATAAAGAAAAAAAAAAAAGAACGGTAGGTAGAAGAGAGAAAAAAAAAAAAAAAACAGATGACTGACATTGATTATAGTAATATAGAAATATACATAAAATAAACAACCATTCCAGGCGCAACAAGTGCATGGTACTTAAAACACAGGCTAGAAATACAGAATAATACAATAAAGAAGTAAAATTGAACAAGGGACAGTAAGATTCGAATATAAAGTTTAAAGTTGAAATATAAGCAAGAAACGGATAAAAAGTAGTTCAAGATACAGACAGCATTGAACAGGAGAAAAAGCAAAAAGTGAAGTAAATACAATTTAAGGCTAGAAAGTGGGAGTTATATGTGATAAAGTACTATTTAGAATACAACGCTACGAACATCCAATGTAAATGAACAGAGCGAGTTTTGGAAGATGTCAAGGTGAGGACAAAAAGAGTTAAATAACCACTGCATCCTGTCCAGAGGGGAGTGGGAATGAAGAGGAGAAACCTGAAATGGTCTGAATTCCCTCATGCTCTTTCGCGGAACGCGCAGTAGGATGTACTCTAAGAGCTGAGGGCACATAATGTGGCCATGAAGGAGTTTGTACAGAAATATGATATCAAGTCTGATACGACGGCAGTGAAGGGAAGGAAGATTCAGTTGGGCGCTCCTGGTGGAGCGAGAGGGGGAAGTTGCGAAAGGAAAGCGATAATGAAATATCCGTAAAATTTTTTTTTTGTACTCTGTCAACCTTGTCCAAGTTCGATTTGCAAGTGCCATTCCAAACAACCGACGCATACTCCAAGACCGGGAGGCATATGGACAGGTACAGTTTTAGGAACGGAAGTGGAGTATGGAACTCTCTCGAAAGTCTGCAAACGAATCCGAGTGTGCGCATAGCCCGCTGAGCAATGCGTTTAGTGTGAGAGGAGAAGCTGAGGGTGCGGTCAAAAAGTACACCAAGGTCATTAATTTCATCAACCCTATCCAACAGCACAGAATTGACAGAATAATGGTAGAGAAAGCTATGTGTTTTACGAGTAAAGGACACAACCCTAGTTTTGGAAGAATTGAGGGTAAGTCGATTCATCGCACACCAATCAGAAAAAGCAGATATGTCCGATTGCAACAACACGCAATCTTGAAAAGAATGTATTACCTTGAATATTTTCATATCATCAGCATAAAGAAGAAACGAGGAGTTCTTTATCGCCGAGGAAACATCATTAATAAAAACGGAGAAGAGAAGCGGGCCTAGTACTGAACCTTGAGGAACTCCACTCGTTGCAGGGTAAACGAAAGAAGTCTGTCCATTGACACTGACAAAGCAGAAGCGATCAAGGAGATAGTTGCGTAGGAGGGCTACGAGAGAGACTTCAACGCCAGAGAGTAGAAGTTTTTCAAGAAGTAGTGAGTGAGTAACAACGTCGAAAGCTTTGCTCATATCACAGTACACAGTGTCAACCTGACCCCTCTGAAGGACTGCTGCAGAGGCATACGTCATAAACGTGACTAGGTTGGTGGAAGTAGAGCGACCCGACATGAAGCCATGTTGATTCGGTACTATGATATGTTTGAGATGGAAGGAAAGTACGCTGTGCAAAGCTAATTCGAAAAGCTTAGAGGTTGCACATAGGACGATAATTGGAAACATCAGTTTTGTTTCCAGACTTGAAGACAGGAAACACGCGTGCCATTTTCCACACGCGAGGAAAGGCAGCATTTTTTAAACAGTTATTAAATATGGCAGTCAGTACTGGTACGAAGATATAACTGAAGGCTTTTATTATGGCAGCTGGAATGCCATCAGGTCCAGGAGACAAAGATGGTCTCAGACGCTTAAGACTCTCAGTTATCAACTCCTCGTCAAAGAGAATGGAATTAGATAGTGCACCAGATGGGAGGCAAACGGAATCACAATGTGGATGTTTGTAAACGGAGGAAAAATGTTGTGCAAAACTGTCGGCAACATCCCGAATTTCCGAACCCTGAGAGTCAACTAAGCTGATACTTAAATCTGATTTAATGGAACGCTTGCGAACGTAACGCCAGAACTGACTAGGACGATTTGAGGCATACCTCTCTAAAGACTCAAGATAGGAGTCGTAGTCCCGCTTGTATAAGCGTTTGCAAAGAGAACGCACACGGCGAAACTCATCTGCCCAATTGTGAAACCCAGGGCGTTTCGCTTTACGATGGGCCCGTTCCTTGAGCTTTAACGCCGTTATTAGTTCCCTTGAAAACCAGGAAGGGAACTTCCTACGCGTAGGAGTATGCAAAGGTATGTACCGACGCATACCATCAAGAACTATTTCTGTAAAGCGACTGACTTGTCCATCTGAATCATTAATGTCATTTAAAAGGGACCAGTCGACGGAAGAGAAGAAATTGAAAAGACCGACATAATCACCACGTGCATACGCGAAACGGGGCGAATCCCCCACCCGATCTGAGTTAGTAGAAGGTGAGGCAGAGACAGCAGTAGTAACTAGAAGCGGAGGGTGAAATTTGTCACAGCGAGTCAGCGGTATGTCCGAACTCGAGACTCGAACACTTTCAAAATTCGATAGACAGATGTCAAGAATATTACCGCAACAACAGTTTTCAATGAAATTGTGTTGCTGCAAAGAGTTAAAGGCTATGAAATCAAGTAGAGCGTTACACTTACTTAATATGTAATGATTGTTGTGAGAAGAAATAAGTGAGTTCCAGTTGATACCAGGAGTATTAAAATCACCTAAAATAAGAAGTTTGTGTTTGCTATGACGGGTTATAACATGTTCGATTGAGAGCAGAACATCATCATAGGCTGAAGGAGGTAGATTCGGAGGAATGTAGAAAGCTGCAAGTAAAAGTTTTTCATGTCGATTTAAAGTGAGCTCGAGCCACACACATTCTTCAACAGTTTCCAGATCGGAACGTCGAACACACTTCACAAAACTGTCAATAGCAATGAGCACTCCACCTCCTCTTGATTTGGGACCTGTTTCAGGGCGGTCGCTACGAAAAACAGAGTAATTATTTGGAAAGAAATCATTGGAAGGAATATCACTTGACAGCCAGGTTTCGGTAACCACAACAGCGGTATAACAAGAGGACAAGACGCTAGAAAAAAATTCTGATCCCTTAGTCCGAAGACCTCGGGCGTTTTGATAATAGATATCCAAATTAGGGGCCACTGCAATTTTGCGTCAGTTCAGAGGGATGAAGCATATCGTCGTAAAGCTTCCCACGAAAGTCCTTGTATATGCAACCCATCGGCCACATCGAAGGCTCAACAAGCTTACTGTAGGATTCTTCATCAACTTCAATATGGAAGGACGAGTAGGAGTCGTACCTTGTTTTCAGCTGCCGGCAGGAAATGAGAGTAATATTCACTGATTTTAGATGGTTGGTAAGGTCTACCGATGTAGTATCGGGACTGAGTTTAGAGACGAAAATAGTCTTCGGACGCTTCTTTTGGTAAATGGCAACGTTCAGGACAGATGAGCTAATAATAATAATAATAATAATAATAATAATAATAATAATAATAATAATAATAATAATAATAATAATAATAATAATAATAATAATAATTCAATCACAGGAAGGAAAAGGCGCCGTATCTGTCCCACATGTTTCTGTGGACCCCTGAACCACGGTGCCCTGAACCGCGCCGTAAGGGAAGGGGGGAAGGTGGAGTGAAAGAAAGAAAGAAAGAAAGAAAGAAAGAAAGAAAGAAAGAAAGAAAGAAAGAAAGAAAGAAAGAAAGAAAGAAAGAAAGAAAGGAAGAAAGGAAGAGGAGTCGTAGTGGAGGGCTACAGAGTAATTTCACCACCTGGGGATCTTTAACGTGCGCTGAGATCGCACAGCATATGGAAGCCTCAAACCAGAAATACTTTCATTCTCCGTAACATATACGGCCTGCTTTCTGTATAGTTTTGACCCCGCCGGGGTGGCGCAATGGTTACGGCGCTTGACTACTGTTCCCAAGGATGCGGGATCGAATCTTGGCCTCGGCGGCTGCTTTTCGATGGAGGCGAAAAGAAAGGCGCCCGTGTGCTGTGCGATGTCAGTGCACGTTAAAGAACCCCCATGTGTGTGAGATTACTCCGCAGCCCTCCACTACGGCACCCCTTTCTCTCCACTTTCACTCCCACCTTTAACCCTTCCCTACGGCGCGGTTCAGGTGTCCACATAGCAAGTGCGACAGATACTGCGCATTTCCCTTCCTGTGAACCAATTTATTATTATTATTATTATTATTATTATTATTATTATTATTATTATTATTATTATTATTATTATTATTATTATTATTATTATTATTATTATTATGCTGCTTCCTGCTTACAACACCGCTGCCATTTTAAATCGAAAAAGGACGTCGTCTGCTTCATCATGATTTTGTGAGCCCACTGCGGGCAACTGTGAGCTCGTACCGCCGGTTAAATACGAGATTCCAGCATAGTTCAGCCAACATACACATCCATATCGTGCCTGTCATTCGGATTACATTTGCGGGCGGTTTGTATAGTTCGAGCAACATTTACTCTGCCTTCGCAGTCCGGTTTGAATAATCAAGATGAAATTCGCCATCTCTGTCCACATACAGGATCGCTGTTTGCAAACTATCGATAATGTTCGGGTGGCTGGACACGTGCGTTCCACCACAGCAGCATCCACATGAAGATAGCAAACCCGGTCAGCTCGAAGAGGGGATTTTTGTCGAAAGCATATCCCTGTATCTACAAGTTCATTTCATCCCAGAATGCAGCTGTTTTCCCACGGTTGTTCAAGCTGACGAGAGTGGGCTTCTTCCAAGGCAGTTGAATGGCAGCGATTTTCTTCTCGAAACCTATATATAGGGTCCTGCAGCCACCCTTTCCTAAACCTAGGCGCAACCTTAAAATTAACTTGGCGCAACTTTAAGCACTTATTTTTCTTGGCGCACTCCCAAAACTAACGTCATATCACTGGCAAACCGATCTCTTAGAGTTCCGATACGTTATCTATACGGCATGCACCACGGCACGTGAAATTACTCGCTCATAGATAACTCATCCGGTCTAGCCTAGAATATGCGTCTCCTATCTGCCGTCCACATCAAACTTAACGAGTTATACGTTCTTCAAGCTTTGCAGAACCACGCCGTAAGATTCATTCTCTCTGACTGCTCTTTCAAACTCCAGCGTAACAGCGTTAAAACGCGAATGCGAACTTCAGAATCTAATTACGCACTCACCGTCGCATAGCTATGGTTTTTTATTGTTTCGTAACATATTCGACAGTTCGTTCAATCTTCCCCCGTGATAAACATCACCTTCAAGTTATCCCCCCGCACTGGGCATCCATTTCATGTTGCTCGACCGCTCACTAGAACCGCTACGTTTTCTAGGCTATTTTTTTTTCCCGAACAGCAATCGAATGGCACGGTTTTTCCCATTGCCGCCAACGCCTGCCCATTGACGCTTGCGACGAATGTTCCTCCTCACGTTCAAAGATTGTAGCCTTCACCATGATATGTAATATTCCATCCCTTACGTAGTATCCCGAAAAGGGTCTTCAAGGCAATATTTTAGGCAATAAAGCAAAAGGAAACGAAAAATACCGCAGAAATATTCATGGCGTATTGAGCGTGTTCGATTACTCGCCACATTGAGATCCCAGTGACTTCATGCGCTCACAACGACGCTGTTTCGTAGCTTTTAATGTGAATTAAAAAAAAAAAGCTTGCACCGTTCTAAATAAAATCTGCAGCAGCACCGCAAAGCCCGACAATAAATAAGGCCAACAAGTTTTAAACACCGTTAAAAATCTCGCCTCCTGCATAATAGTTGCACACTAAAGCGTGTAAAAACCCGGTAGGTTTCACGGGAAAACAGCTAATTTGCCAATACTGGCGCCAAACAAGGACAAAAGAGCGCGCTCCAAACATATGTCACACCAGCTATAGCCCAAACTTGCACTTTACAGCGCAAGCATACTTTGTCTGGCTCGCAAGCAGAGTCGTCGGCCATCGACACCGTCGACCGGACCACCTCCGCTGACCAGCAGGAGTGGCAACATTTCTCGTTCATCCTCCACAATGTTATACTACCTTCCGGCTGGTGCGCGCTCGAACAAACCACCGGCCATATACGCAGTTATGTGCGTGATACACGTGCATGGTGCTAGTCCACTTATTCCTCTTACCGAACGCAATCAACTCATGTCCCTTCACAAACCATTGGCTGCTTTCAGAAAAAAAAAATGTCAACGTCATACACTCAGACAGAGAATGAAGAAGAACTGAACAAGGGTAAATGGGGTACGCCTCAGTACGCAGATGAGCCGACGTTTCGACAAGTGGACTTGTCTTCGTCTCGAACTGAGGCGTACCCCATTTACCTTTGTTCAGTTCTTCATACCGTGCAAACCATCTTCTTCCTTTCATTTTACCTGGATTCGGACAGAGAGGTATAGGTACGTCACGGTGATTCCTAGGTGGTGCTGGCTAGATGCGCACGGTTGATCGAACGTGCCACGCTCGCAGATGTCCGAGTGTAATTCGCGATATTCCGACAATTTGCACCGCGCTGTTGGCTGCGTCGTGAGGCACGAGAAAGGGAACAGCCTCAGTTTCCTCCGCAAGTTTCTTCCGGTAAGATAGAGGTGGAAGGTTAGCGGTCATAAAGAACGGCAATTAAGTAGACCCCTTGGTCAACGGATCGGCTTCGCGGGTTGCATTCATGCATAAAAACTTCACCGGTTCGATTGTGGTTCTTTAATACGCGACGTTGCCCCTCGGCCACGAACAGTGCAAGCATGAACGCCTGCAGCTCAATCACAATTTGTCGTGCTCTCAACATCATACAAGACGCTGGTGCCCCCACCAACAAGACGAGATTTTCTGTGCGCTTATCTCGTCTTAAGTGGAACACCCTGGGCGTTTCCGGGTACCTTGACTGCACACACCGATCCACTAAGCACGACTCTGCAAAAGAAGAGGCCGAGAGATGGTCCCCCCAAAAATGACGTGCAACAGCCGTCACCTAGCGCACTGAAACGGCAAGGGCGACGACAGCACACACGACGGATACACCAGTTTCGAAGGCAGCGTCGCTTACTCCAAGCGCAAAATGCAACATGCCCAAGACGTAACATGGCCGCACCATAGTGCGGACATGTTACGTCTCGACCATCGAGTCGCTGCCGACAGCATCGCCATCTGTGTTAACAAATATGACGCTTGCGCCCAAAACATACCTGCCACCGAGTTCGCTTCTGCTCTGTGCGGTGTGCACGGCTTATTTCGCGTCGCCGGCGCTGTAAATATATCTCGGAGGGGAGGGGAAACTCGTGCCATCCCTGTCCCGAGACCTTGGAACGGAAGAGATGATTCAAGATATGGGGCGGCCTTGCCAATGCATGCTCCGTGGGGGTCGTCTACTCTTCGTTGGGCTGTTTCTGTATGCGAGTTCGATCCCTCTTCTGTTCGCAACACTTGAAATGGGAGATACATATAAATTTCACCGTTGTATGCACCAGTTATACACCATCCCAAATTAATAATGACTTCAAGTGTTGCATCGCTAAATACAACGTATATAATGTGTCTGTCGGCTACACCGCTCGCTGATTCGTGCTGTAATTTAACGCACGAATTGGTATTTAACCGTCCCTGTTTTTCTAATAATATGCTACCTGCCTGATTCAGTCTGACATTACCTAAAATCCGCATCGTCCGGCGCGATCTAAAGCCAAACAAGCAGCATACACCGCAATGGTTCTTGCGGCGCATCACCCGTAAAATAACTTACCAAAATAAATTCGCAGGCACTTGCGGTTTAGGCCGATCATTTACCCAAATGAAGTGAAATGTATGACAACCACTGATGCGTATGTTGCTTGAGCTCTTTGTCGCAGCAAAGGATGGTGATGTTTAGTTAATTTTGAAGAATACAGCAAACCTGCCATCTTAACATATTATTATAGTAAAGGGACCATTCATTACCACGTCATGCGTTAAATTTCTGTACGAATGAGCAACCTGCAAGGCGAAGTGGAGCACTTTACACGTCGCAGTTAGAGACTCAACACTTGATATTGATAATATATACATATATTTACAATGGGCGAGTGTACATGCAACAGTCCGGCGTGCAACATGGCGGCGCCCAGGAATCACCCGTCGGAGACTAGCAATGAGCCGGCAGCGGCGCCGGTGACCCGTACATCTTTGACAAAAGGAGATGTGCCGTCCTTCGTCGCCGCTCGCGATGCCCGTGCAGCGTGCACAAGCGAGGCCGTGAAAGTCGGCGCCTTGAGGACCCACGCTGCGCCGACGACGCCGCCGCTTTCCTCCGCGGCAGCTGGCGCGATGCCCGACGGAGCGTGTCTGCGCAGTAAGAGACCGCTGGGGGACACCGGGGCACCCGTGCGCTCCTCCTCGAATGCTTCGGGCGACGACGACGGAGAATTGTTTTTCGGTAACAAGCAGGGGCACAGGGGACGTTCGTTCGTGCTCGAGCAAATGACCGCGTTCGACCGCCCCATGGCCAAGAACACTTGCTTCAATTCATTCACGTACAACGTACGAACGGGGGTGAACAAACAACCGGCTGCAGTGAAACAACGCCTTCCACACATCATTCACGCCTCTGGTTGAGATAGGCACGACTCCGTGCTTCGATGGGAAGGTATGCGTTGCGTATAAATGACAATCGCAAGTGACAGGACGGGATTTGCACTATGGTCCAGTCCTGTCTTGTGATTGTCTTCTTCTTCTTTTTTTTTTTCTTTTTCTTTCTTTTTTTTTTTTCGCGGATCATACTTTCCACCGTTCTAAACCAACGTGCCTGAACAGCGTATCCTGATCAGTCTTTCGCTGACTTTCGCCTCGTTCCTTTCTTTATCTTTTGCCGCGAACGTGGGCGCACCATCTCTCAACTATAGCTGCCCGCGCCTTTGCGATGATGATGATGATGATGACGACGATGATGATGAATCACATTTATTGATACAAAAGTGCCGCCACCGAAGTCTGCTGATCCGTCACGTGTTTCCCGCAAAGCAAGATGCCGACAAGCGAGAAGTAAAAAAAAACACGCAATATGGAGAGGCGTGCCCATGTCATGGATGTTTGACCAACTCTGCGAGTTCCTGGGATAGACGAACTATGCGCGAATATTCGAAAATTTCGAATACCGAATCGCATATGTCCTCCTATGCGAACATTCGAGACCAACATAATAGCGTATGCTGAAACCCATTCGAAATGAATTCGAATTCGAGCAGGCTTCGAATAATTGTCGCTGTTCCAGAAACGGCATCCATACCGACGAGCCGCGTGTCTTTCTGCCGCGATCAGTATACGAGAGGGATGGAGGCGTCAGCGTATCGACACGCCCTTATAAAAATGGCGCATAGAGTGTTTAGAGATATTTATGGACTCTACGGCCACCCTTTACACCGACTTCTTTTATCTGCAGGCAATCTGTAGAATATGTTAGACATGTATTACTCTCATTTCATTTCGTCTGTATACAATCTGTATAGGCTAATCTTTATAACATTTTATTTCGGCTATATAGACAGTGTCAAATTTGTCTAAGAGTGCCTACAGAGAAAAGTCTAAAAAACCTGTATGACCAAAGATTTATATAAGACCTTAAATCTACATGTCGACACTAAATGGCCTAACAATCTTTTGTAAGGGTGGTCCATGCGCGTAGTCACATCATAATGCTCGTACACGGCCTCTAAAGACCACTTCACGACAGGGCTCAGGAAAGTTCAGCCAATTCTACATTCAACTTCGACCTATTAAGAATCAGGCTCTTAGGTGTCTTTCTCCTGTCTCATGTCCTGAGGTGTGCCCCTTTCGCCGCTAATGAGAACATATATGTATAACTTTAAGGTCATTGAGTTAATATAGTGGTTTCGTCTCGCGTCCGTGTAATATTTTAACAGCCATAGCTTTAATCACCCATTAGCAGCAACGGTGCAAAACTGGATCAGCTTAAGGAATGATTCTATTTTTTTTTTTTTTACGAATATTCGCGTATATAGCGAATATCAGCGAATATTAATGTGAATAAATATTCCATTCATATTCGACTCCAGTTCTAACTACATTACTCGTATTCGATTCAGAGCATTTCTTTCTCCGTACATCAATTGTTTCTTCAGTCTTTAAGGATTAAAAAATACTATTTTGAAATTTACCCTATTCAGTTACAGAAGATCCCGCCGACTTCAATACCATGCAAATTTGGGATCCGAAGTCTGCATCTCATTAGGCCAGTACACTCTTTCTGTTTTCCTGCCGATAACTACCGCACACACGAGTCTGCGTTTGCATCATACTCCCTGAACCCAACAGAGTCTCAGAAATATCGGCCGTATACTCGCCTCCACGTCTGGGCGGATACCACTGCAGCTCAGCAACGCGTGCTTAAAGGGAAACATAAAACAATTGTATTCAATTATTCTTAGCAAAAATTTTATCTCCAGGTTTTTACGTATATCTTTTACGCTTGCCCGGTAGCAAGAGGCGCGTTTATATGGCTTAGAAAATTTAATATATTTTTTTCCCGCAACACTACTCAAACTCGCGACGTCCTCAGCGAAAAGAATTGATTTCCGCCGATGTGGAGTGAGTGACGGTGAAGAACAGACTCCGTTAACCGCAAAAGAAAATGCGGTGTCGATGCACCAATAATAACTAGCGAAATGAGGCAGTGATAACACATAAAAGCTACAGTTTATGTGAAAGAGGTTCATACAGAGGTTCATAGAGGTTCATAAAGAGCTGTTCATACAGATTTCTCGAAGTACAAGCCGTCGTACCGGGTACACTTCTTTTCATATAGTTACGCGTTCTAAGACATCCCGATTTCGCTTCCTAACATTAGGACACAATAATTTGTAGCCTGTCGTAGCCTCATTTTAATGGAGAAAAAAAAAAAAAACTACCAATAAAAATTGGTAGTTCCTTTTTTTAAAAAATAACACCTTTTTTTTTTTTTTATATGACACTTTGCTGCGGACAACAGGCGCAACGGCGACAGAAATTCGTGCTTGCACTAGGACAGCCGCTCAGTAATTTGCGACGGGGTTTTTTATAGGAGTTCTTCCCTCTCCATATTATAGGCGCCATAAGCATACAGGCGAAAGGTGCCAGGAAGTCGAGTGGCGGTTGAAAACAGCGTCGGGAGAGCGAGTATTAATAATCGCCGAGAGGAGCGATTAACACGCAGGGAACGCACCAGCCCCGCCAAGCATAGTGGAGCCGAAAGACCACGCGACATTCGCCGGTACAAGGTCACGCGACTCCGGCGCTGTTCAGGTTCTTCCTTTACTTGCGCGAGTCTTCTTTGTTCAAGTTTTCCTACTGGGGCCTCAACCAGAGATTAAACTGGGATCAAGACGGAGATTACCGTTCTTTGTGGTTCCACATGAATAAGTCCCCCCCTCCCCCCTTTCTCTCTATTGTGGTTCCTGCGCAGGTGGCCCTCCGCCATCTGGGGCAGATCGAGTGTCTATACCAATCTAGAGCGGGGAAGCCCGCGATTCAGTAACGCTTCTAAAAAAAGAATTCTACAGCCGCGACATATTTCTATTACGAAACTCCGAAGAAATTGTCGACTTCTACGCCGCCGTCACAGCGCAACCATTTACAAGTGTCCCCTCCCCTCCACCGCTAAATAATAAAAAGAAAAAAAAAAGAAAAACCTTATATGTTCCGATTTCAGCAATGGGCCAGCGGGACTTTCACAGCTGGCGTAGACTATTACGCGGATTGCGCAATCCAAGCCACTGCGCATTGTCCTCCATTTCTGCTGCGCCCGCTACTCCTTCCCTCAAAATTAAAAAGCTTATTTTCTTAAGTAGCGTGTTGCTCCTTTAATTGCTCGTTCCGTGATTGCCAGCAAGAAATACGCTTGCTTTTATTCCAAACTGGACACAAAGACTATGTTCTGTTTGTCTAACTGCGGCGTGTTTAAGCGCATGTGTATTTTTCTTTTATGTTAACTCGACGTTCGCGTAAACTATTTGTTGGAAGTTAACTTCTCTTTATGTTCGTCCTAACGTCCGCTCAATTTCTTTGATCTTAATAGTATTTTTTTTTTCGTTCTTACGGCGGTTCCGCTCTGCATTGCGATCTTTAAACTATACATTTTCACATTTGCTGGTACATAAACTGCTCTTGATGGCGAACAAGCCACGATAAACTATACGTGACTCTTGGACACATACGGATATCCGTATACCACTGAAAAAAAAAAATAATAATAAAAGATAGACCACTGATTTTACCCTGAGAAATATTATTTGCAAAAAAAAAATTAAAAAAATTTCCGATCTGGAATAAGCACCACGGATAAAAAAAAAAAAATAACCGGCCAATTTTCCTAAAATAACAAGAAGCTTAATGTCTGACGTTTAGTCAACCCATCGTGGTGGCGCAGTGGTTAGGGCGCTCGGCTACTGTACCCAAGGATGCGGGATCGAATCCCGGCCGCGGCGGCCGCTTTACGATGGAGGCGAAAAGTGAGGCGCTCGTGTTTTGTGCGATGTCATTGCACGTTAAACAACCCCAGGTGGTCGAAATTTCCGGAGCCTTCCACTACGGCGTCTCTCGTAGCCTGAGTTGCTTTGGAAAGTCAAAGCCCCATGAACCAAACCAAACCATCAAACTATTAGTCGCTTACTCATTTTACATACTTATCCTGCTGTCGTCAGCCCCATTAGTTCGAGTTACCATGACTTTCATTCACTGCAAGAGAGGCTTCCAAATCAGTTACTGACTGGCCCTCTCCTGCCCTGAGACATATGTTATCCGACCTTGTATATATTTCCTATTACCTCCTCCACTCAGCAACCACTTTGCTGTCACCCTCAGCTGTATTCATGAGTTCCCATGGAATCCACTCCCGCGTTACCCAAGGCGATCACGGAGGGCTTCCAGACAAGCCCTCTTACTTTTATGTTACGACACCATTACCACAATTGTGTTCTCTAATCAAAAATGCTTTCTTCTATCCCTTCACGTTACCCCAAAATGCTTAAGGCTTAAGCATTTCGTCGGCCCCAGGTTTCAACCCCGTACGAGAGAACTGTGCAAGGCAGAACAGCCGTGGTCGGTCGTTTAGACAGTTTTAGTTTCACGTACGTGGGAGCTTAGCGTACGTGAAGCGCCTACGTGTGACCAGTGCGCATGCGCAGAACGTGAAGAGCCCACGGGACGTTTACGGACGTACGTGAGATTCGGATTTTCACGTTGGCGTCTTTACGTTGCTGGCGTACGTAGAGTTGACAACATGGCGACGCCCTGCCCGCCCGCTTCACAGCAATAACAGCTTCGCCGCTAATTCCTCGGCGCGATATCATGTTCTAAACTGTTGTATTCGCTTACAGCTTACCCTCGCGTAAAGTTTCAAGTGACAAACAGCCTTTTTTTTTTGATAGAAGGACGATTTTTCAGCTGTTAAGCCTGACGCAGAAGCGTTTGTCGTCATCATAGCAACGATCTCGCGAGATCACGCCAAACCAGAGTTGAGCGAGAAGCGGCTAGAGTGCCAGATGCAAGCCGGCAGCCAACCAGAGCCAATCCGTTGTAGGGGGAAGGTTGTGAAGTTGTAAGCATGAGTTCTGTTGGTGTTGCCCAGCGAATTCGCTTCTCCAAAAGCGACGATCTGGATATGCTTCGCGACGTGAGAGAATGTAATCCATTCGAAAACTGCATGCGACACGCAGTGCGGTGGACGCATATAGGTATGCGCCTGTCGGAGGCAAAAAACGAAGCCTCGAAGGCATAGCGCGAACTGCTAATTGTTCACTGTAGAGCAACGACGTTGAGAACAGCAATTTCCAATCCGACCGACTCTTGGCTACGGCCGCAGCGTGGCTCGGCTCAAGGCAGCTCGACTAAACAAAATTAGTTTTGTTCATCTGTACTAGATGGCGCGGCATAACACGTACGCAGTTTTTCGAGGCTTGTATGAAAGGTCCATACATTTTGCTTCACGTACACTTAGACACGTACGTGAAACTAAAAGTAGTCCTGGCGTAATGCGCGTAGCGCACGTAGACTTCTCACGTTTGCGTGCGTAACTCTGTACGTACGTGAAACTAAAACTGTCTAATATATGGCCCCTTTTATTACGGACGACTCGAAACTGCGGACAGCTTTACTGAGGACGAATCTTCAAATTTACTTTAGTGCCTCTTCTAATCAGTAGTGGAAATGACAACATGCCCTTGCGTAGCGGTAGATTCGTATTTTGGGGTCTGGGGTTTAACGTCCGAAAGCGACTCAGGCTGCTATGAGAGACGCCGTATTGGAGGACTCCGTAAATTTCGACCACCTGGGAGGCAATACAGCATTCTGTGCCACATAATCCAGCTTTCAAAGGGACCGAAGAGGCGAAAACGAAACAATGCCGCAAGACAGCGCGCGTGCGCCATCCATTAGCATATGGACCCCAGGTTCCGATGTTTTTTCTTGTCCAATGTGGTTCGAAACACGCAGGCTCTAATAGTTCTGATTGCAAGTTGTTTGGACTCTACTGCTCAGAATCTAAGCGGTCGCCGCAAAACATACAAGTGTATACGCGTGTGGTACATTTATCCTCTAGCCCCACTACTACCGAATCTCCACTTGCAATGCGTACCTCTGTAGATGTTGATCATGCCAATCGCTCACATGCGGCACAGCACAACGTGGTGACATGTATAGAGGAATGCTGCACTTCGGGGTCATGGGGCAACCATGAATCAGCGAAAATCGAGCACCGCCAGCACTTTCCTTTTGTTATGAGGGTTGCTGCGTTTTTCGGCAAGCACTGGAAATCGTCCTGCGAGGTTGCCGTCCACGAGGTATTCGAAATTTAAAATATACCCGTACCCTGTACTCCATGTAGCACCTTACATCCCAATATGTTCGCAGTCGACGTCTCGAAAAATTCCCGGGGCAGTTAAGGTTATGTGAGGCAATGCGAAGCATTTCTCCACTGTTTTGCTGGTACGGCTGTGCGCCTGCGTCTAAACTTGTGTTGTACACAGAGTTGCAACAAATACTGGCGCGTTCAGACATATCTGGGCACGAGTGGCGTCATCTACACTGTGCTGTTAAGACATCACAAACTGTAACCATGACCGAATAGTCGTGACTATATGACTAACACGACTATCCATGCCTATGACCAAACATGCATATCACTAATCAAATCAAAAGTATCATGATTAAATATTAGTGATTTATTTCACTGTTATCGATCTCCGGATGATTGACAGGTGCGAAGGACGTTTTCTGGTCACACTTTCTAGTCACACGAAGCATGAAGCAAGAAAAGTTTCAGCCTTAAAAGAGCTGGCGTCTGACAGCGTGGGAACCGGGCCACACACCGCCTGAAGCCGACGGCACATCTTTCTTCCACAACAATGCCAGGGAAAGACTCCTTCGGAATTATGTAAAAACGCATATCCGGAGCTCAAAGATTTGACAGCGAAACTGCTGCTCTTTCACTCCTTATGTTCGCCGGAAAAAGTCTATCGGCAATTTCCATTTTCTGTACCAAAATGGCGGCCGCGAGCCTTCTTTCTTGCCAAAAGCTTTTCAGCGACCCTCTGGCGCAGACAAGGCGCAGAAGTAATCAAGGACTGCATTTTGTAGCAGCATGGGCAGCAGAAATTGCCACTTCTCGCTGCTAGACGAAATTACGCGGAAGTTCCACCACTATCTTTAATATGCATGAAACTCGCGCAGTACGGACAAAGGACAGGGTGAAACTGCACCGAGGTCGGTGGGGCAAACACATTCTAGTCGCGCTAATGCGGACAGGGAACAGAACATCAGCAAAAGCCAGTGTGCCGGAGCGACGACATCATTTTTTTTTTTTACGCAAAACTTTCGTCAATTAGAGTTAGACATGCATAAGTACATGCATCTTTCGGTTTGGTTTGGTTTGTGGGGTTTAACGTCCCAAAGCGACTCAGGCTATGAGAGACGCCGTAGTGGAGGACTCGGGAAATTTCGACCCCCTGGGGTTCTTTAACGTGCACTGACATCGCACAGCACACGGGCGCCTTGCTTTTCTTGCTCTGTCCATACTCTATGAATGACTGTGAATGAATTAAGCCAGTTGAAAACTGCGTTCATTAGCTGTCGATGGACGAGGCACAGGTACAGGATCCTCCACTCTTAGGGGGAACACGTGAGGAGGTTGACCGCTGTCTTCGAAAGCGCCTATGTGTACTACACGGCCGCTAATAGAGGCAAAGTGGCGCAGTTACAGTTAGACCTGAAGATGCTTAAGCATGGGTTGAGAATTTCGCTTCGATGAGCAGTCGGCCTCGGCGCACTGACGCTCTGAAGAAAGCGGTCACGTGCTCTCCTGTTCACCTTAAGAGCTGACGACCCTGTAAAAGTTAGCAGAATGCGAAGGCAGGAAGTAGGGCATCATGATACGGGACTGGCCACTGTGCACTCAGTGGACGGTACAAAAAAAAAATGATTTATTTATTTATAGGAAGGGAAAGGTGCGGTAACTGTCTCACTTGTTTTCTGTGGACACCTCAACCGCGCCGTAAGGAAAGAGAGGAAGGTGGGAGTGAAACTGGAAAGAGAGAAAGAGGAGCCGTAGTGAAGGGCTACGGAGTAGTTTTGACCACCTGGGGATCTTTAATGTGCGCTGACATCGCACAGCACACGGACGCCTCTTCGTTTCGCCTCCATCGAAACGCAGCCGCCGAGGTCTCAGTGGACGGTAAGGCGCTTCTATAACCGCATGGAATTTCTGTGGGTATAATGGGAATCAGCATAATGCGTCTGCAACTCCGAAGGTTGTCTAATTCTCAGTTCACATGCATGCAGGTATGGAGAGATGCAGGCTTTAAACACCAAGGGCCTGTTCTGAACATTATTGTTATTCTCCATGATTCGTTATTACGGGCGACTTGGTTTACGCACACTTTAGAACCGCTGGAACCAAAGCGTCCACATTAGCGAGACGACCATATATATATGTAGTTACACAGAAATGGTTAATCTGATTGATTGATTGATTTATAGGAAGAGAAAGGCGCGGTAACTGTCTCACTTGTTCTCTGTGGACACCTCAACCGCGCCGTAAGGGAAGGAAGGTGGGAGTGAAAGTAGAAAGAGAGAAATAGGAGCCGTAGTGGAGGGCTACGGAGTAATTTCGACCACCTGGGGATCTTTAACGTGCGCTGACATCGCACAGCACACGGACGCCTCTTCGTTTCGTGTGCTGTACGACTTGCCACATCTGAGTGCGCAATTGAAAAAGTGGGAAGGGGACATGACAACAGAGAAGGAAATTCTGGGTTGGCTATAACAAACGCCTCTTAACAAAGTTTTCCTCATATACGGCTGCCTTACTGCACGAGCTTAATATCGGAGTTGGCATGTGCGCCCGTGCAGCTCGCTGTTTCTGCCTCACCAGTTAAGCTGAAATTTTGACAATTCCTCAGTGCATTCGCACCGAATCGCCAAGTTCGTCTTAGTCAATTACTTTACACCTTGCTCGGCCTAACGCACTTTCCAACTGTTTCCCTTGGAGCAAGGACTCGCCTCAACTCGCCAGTATATAAACAGGGCTAATTGGTCCACGATCCGCACGGGCCCGCCTCCTGAGCAGTACATATGCCTGGCACTCTCGCCAGATATATTAGAAACTCCCCGCTACAAGAGGCTCAAAAGCAGGCGCTACGGCCTGATCACTTTTGAACAATTCTGCACGTCCACGAAAAGAGCAATATCGCCGACGCATGCTCAGTGCACGCGTAGACAGCTCTGCGTTCCAACCGCGGAGAGCGTCCTCGATCGCTCCAGCAACGCCGGAACAAACAGAACGATCCGCGCTCGGCGCCGGTTAGAGATGAGCAGCTGATAAGGGCCCTCTCCAATCTGCGATTACACTGGAGGGGGTGTAGTCGACCGAAACAGACCGCACTGGAGAGTGACGGCCATCATTAAGGCGGCCGCTTTACGCACCGGTAGTAGACGGTACGTCCACCACGCGGCGTTTCATGGCTTTTTCTTTTTTCTTTTCTTTTTTCGAGCACTGCCGTCGTCCTCTCCGCGACACAGGATCTTGAAATACGTTTGACGATGCACCACGAGCATTGTGGAGCCCTCCGCCTCCGCAACGTCATTCTAAACTATAAGATATTACTATAGAGTGCTTGTGTACGCTGTTAATGACAACGACCACCATTGTAATGCTTTGCGTATGTACTACAGTGGCCACTTATTAGCCGCATCCTGGCAGTTTAAAAAATAACCATAAAACGCTCTGTAAAAGAAAAAAAAAAAGAAAAAGTGGAAAAAACGAGATGAAAACAGTAAACACTATAGTATGGACGTGCTTATTCTCGGCTGTTTTAACACTTCACTCCGCAATAGGCCACTGGAGGGCCACTTGTTCGATTTTATACGGTGATACTGCTAAAACGTGGCCGACTGTATCTTTGCATTTTCATTATAATTAGTGAAACGTCAACCCTATATAGCGTACGGCCTTAACCTCGGTTCCATAACAACTTGGCTGGTTGCATATGCCCGGTCCATTTGAACACACTTCCACATGATTTACCGCGGACAACGCTAGTCTAGGTGCAAAACTTAGCAGGTATTATTATCTGGAACACGGTTCCAGTTGTTCCCCTCAAACGGTCAAACCTTTTAAAATACCTGTAGCTCCGCTAATATTAGTTACTACCTGGAACCTATGTGGAATACGACTAACTATATAGTCATAAGAGCAAATATCAGTTGCACCGTGAAATTCACAATGCAAAGAAAAAGTGGGGAAAAGGAGTACTGGTTAAGACCGGTCGAGCTATCGCTTCCGGTTAGCTTGCTTTTACGCTACACGCACAGAACAGTTCAGAGGGAAGTATGGCTGCGCCCAGGGCCGGTATATTATAAACAATACTGAAATCCTTCCCATTCCATTTTTCTTAAATATTTGCGCCTTTGGTCATTGGCAGACGTCGTCATGTGCCCTGTACTTGAGCCAATAACGAACAGCGAAAGCGGGCCATGGCGTCGCTTCAAAACGAGAATATAGTCTCGCTTCCGCAATCATTACACCGAACGAGGGAACGCTTATTAAAAAAGCTCTATACACGGGCGTTTTTTCATTACTGCTGGTGGGCCATTTCGGCAAGGTTAGGGTGTGGTCTACCATTTCCTTTACTCTAGTAGTGAGAACATGCACACAGGGTTTCTTTTTTCTTTTTTTTTTTTTGCGAGAAAAAAATCTGTATAGATGACCTCCACGCGTCCACTGACGGGCGTTCAGTGTGATGGAACGAAGCACGACGTAATAAGCCCCAAAGTTCCCCAAATTGAATGGCTTCGTACAGAAGAGAAAGAGAGCGCGACTAACGAGGTGTGACGCATTTGAAGGGGATCCCCGCGCTGCTCCTGTATAGTTCACGCATTCGTGCGTCTCTTTTCAGTTTCAATCTCGGGATCGACATCCATCTTCGCGTCTCTACGCCGAGTCAAAGAGGAAGCTATAGACTGTGCACGCAACGGCTAGGAATAAAGAGCCCGCTTTTTAAGGCGAAGGCCTTTAATGGCTCATGCTGTCGTGGACAAAATGTGTCCCGCTTTTGCGGCGGCTCCGATTGGCTGAGGCGGGATGACGTCATAGAGGTCTCGACCAGCCAAAGACCACCACCACAGTATGCGCGAATGTGTGCCTTATATGGCCATATGCCAATGATCAATTACCAATTAATTACTCATTAAGTAATTGGTAATTGATCATTGGCATATGGCCATAATTAATTAATTGGTAATTGATCATTGGCATATGGCCATATAAGGCACGCATTCGCGCATACTGTGGTGGTGGTCTTTGGCTGGTCGAGACCTCTATGACGTCATCTCGCCTCGGCCAATCGGAGCCGCCGTAAAAGCGGGACACATTTTGTCCACGACAGCATGAGCCATTAAAGGCTTTCGCCTTAAAAAGCAGGCTCTTTATTCCTAGCCGTTGCGTGCACAGTCTATAGCTTACTAATTAAATACTAATTAATGTAGTAATTATTAGATACCTAATTAGTCATTCATTAAATAACACAGTAATGCTTAATTATACAATTAATTATCCACTTAATGACTAGTCAATTAATCAATTACTAATTCGTACCAGTTGCATAACAGAATGCGGCACTGAGGCTTTCATTTCGCCTTTCACTACTTTAGTCGCTAAAGTTCCTCGTAATTATTATAAAAGTACACAGGTCTTCGAGGTTCCTTTTTTTTTTCGGAAAGAAAAGCAGGAACGCACGTCTTACACGCCAAAAGGACGTGTGACACAGGACTTGTGCGGATATATATGTTGAAACGCAAGTAAAACACGGAAGAAACGGCGCAACATTATCACCCCAGATCATCAAAAATGCCCCGCGTTTTGGGAGACCGTATACCACGCTTCTATATTGATACGTGGCAGAAGGTATAGTTCAGGAAAACCACAACAGCTGATGACAGACGTAAGTGATCTGGCAAGCAACAACCCTGGCTTCGGCTTCGTCGTCCCTCACTGTTTGCCATCGTCGTTCTCTTCGGTGGCATATACGTAACAATATTTGCGTACCTTCGTACAGCTCTGCCCCCCAACCAGAACCAGCAGAGACACTCCCCACAGGGTGCATGTGTCGAAACCATGGGACTGTGAATGGGGCGAGTATTAGACCTCGACTAGCTATAACGAACTGGTCGCTGGTAACAGCGACACTGGTTTAGAGTTTCCTAACAGCTAGGATTAAATATTTCTACTGAACATACCAGCGCAGGCGCTGCGCTGGACTTCCCGGACCTTGTTCTGAGATGAGAGTCCTGGTTGATACGAGTTTAACGCGATGTTTCGAAAGAGAAAAGTAGAGGGTGGCGTCGGATATATGTTCGTGCCCACCTGGGCGTAATTTGTTCCGAACTGGCCAAGACGACGGATAGAACAAAGTGAGAGAGAGAGAGAGAGAGAGAGAGAGAGAAGGAAAGCTTCGCGTCTGCGAAAGAGACCTGTTGTAGGAAAGTGAAGAAGGCAGATTATTTTTCTTGTTTTTGTTTTCAAAGCCTCACTATATTTATACTGCCTGCGAAGGAGATGCGCGGCGCACAAACATGGCGGCCATGCATATATGAGCCCCGCTACACTTTCAAACCGACATTTAACGTTACAGAGTAGAACCGCTCCTAACCCATTTAAACCACGACACCATATGAATACTCGACACGAACCAAACTTCCCTCAAGCTGCTGACACTGTGAGGGCCATAGGCTTATCGTTCGTTGGCGTTACAGGAGCATATTTTGTTCCGGCACGTGAAAGGGACAATGACAATAGGCACCGGGAACACCCATGATCTATACAGAAAGCAACCGTCGGCTGATGTAACTTAAAGAAAACAATGTTCAGAAACTAAAGCCACCATAATATAACTATTTTGGCTCAATTTCGTTCCGTTTCCATCCGTTTCGTTCGCCGTCACTGCACAAAGCGACGATATACCTCCACCACATCTAGAACCTTCGTACGTATAAAAAAACAACAACAACAAAATGCAGAACTGCAGTAAACGATATGCTCACAATGGAGCGGATTACAAAACGCACCTTCTCAAACGCCCACACGTACCCGCTGTTGAAAAACAGCGCGGCGACCAAGTTCCAAAGAGAACACCATCAATAAAGGAATTTTCATGAAACTCGGCACACCAGAAGTTCTATCCTAAAGGATTCATCCTCATGACCAGCCTGTCTTATATCATCCACTGATGAACTTTCTCCAGCACGTTTCTCTCCCCTTTCTGCCACCCCTACCACATGTGTATCCTTATCTCGGCATCGAATCCCTTACTCCCTGGGACCATTGGTTATATCTCGCCTACGCATTATACGCCAGGTCCATTTCTCCTTGTAGAAAAGCGCACAAAGTGTAAGCGCGTCGCACTCACCAGCACAAAACCAACGCTACCTACAGAAAAAAACATACAACTACACGCAGTCCGTTTCCCGTGCGGCTCTTCCTTATTAATAAGGCGGTGGGTCTTCCCTCTCGAGCAGGCTTACGCGAGGCGATCGGGAAGGTCTAGCAACCTTGATAGCAAAAAATACACGACCTACGCCGTTTGCTGCCAAGAAGTGCAACCGGGCTCTCTAATAGATCTGGGAGCCTGAAACATCGTGGATGCGAGGACCAGAGTTGCACGCGATCACCTTAGAGAGATTCGGAATCCCCACGATGCAAAACAATAAGCCCCTGCAGCTGCGTGGTCTACAGAAGCGAACGCTGGGGTAGGCAGTGGCTTCTTGGTCAAAGGTATCCCGTTACTTGAACGGTTTCCGAAGCCGCGCAAGGTTACTACGCCACTGCGCAGCTTGGGATCAGTCCGAATCTTTCCTTTCAAAAGGATGCTGGGGACACGACCATGGAGGTGGTCGGATGCATCAGCCTGGAAACAAAACAGTTCCAAAAAAACAAAACCGAACGGAGTTTTTTTCTTTCCTTTTAGCACACACGATATCGACGGCAAAATTATGTCACTCATATAAGGCTTTCCATCCATGCAAACGCACCGAAGACGATACGGTCGCGCCGCCCGTCTTGTGGAGTGACCTTGCCTCAGTGAGCATCGCGCATCCTTCCAGAGGCTACGCGCGAAAGAGAATTGTACGAAACGTGTATAACGCACACAGGCGTCGTTGCTTTCGGAATGCTCAAAGCGATTGATTACGAGACCACAAATATGGCTGCGGTTCGTCGATACAGAGCGAGATATACGAGTATGCTATTCCAGAACGCAGAGTCCCGCGGAAAGGCGGGGTAGTCAGCCTACAGATGCTTCGATACGGCGGAAGTGCTCGCGCCGAAAAGCCCCTCGACGTTTCTTCCAAACCTAAGCGTTGTTCAGCGCGCTTAGGTATGTGCATATATACAAGACTCGAGGTGATCTAGAAGGCAGTACCAGGACACATTGCCCAGTTTTTGCTACGTTCGAAACCGAGTCCTGGGACAGCGAAGTACGAGTGCTTTGGTGGCACTAGAGTGCGAAGTCCGCATACTACTGCTACTACTACTACTACTACTAGCACACAGCAGAGAGAGGATCCCAACAGAACCCGAAGTGAGCATACGCACCGAGCAGCGGGTCGGGCACCTTGACCGTCGCCGACTCCATGGGATGCCGGTCACCCGCGGCGTCTATCGTCGCGAGCACAGCGCACATTCCAGCTGCATGGCGCGCGACACTACTGGCCGCCTAACCTAGTGAGCCACGGCACGACCAGTCGGCGAAGACGGTAGTGGAGCTGTAGCACTTTATCGCGGCACCGACGAGGCTTCTCCAAGACAGAGCACGCGCCCTCTCCTGTCTCGGCAACGGCACTTCACGAGGTTTCTTCCTATCCGCGTGGAGGGGCACAAGCACGGCCAACTAGCGAACACAGTGGCCAGAAGAAGAGGCACGGAACGGCACGAGCAACCAACCAACCCGGCGGGAAGAGAGCAGTCGACGGCAACGGACCGTGGGGGCACGTACAACGAAGGAGCTCTGTCGTCTCCCTCACGGTGACAGTGCACAACCGGCAAGTCCTGCAGCGCCGAATGCCGTAAACGTGTGTCCCCTCTACACCACCACGTAGGTCAGTACAAGCCCGGACGACGACTTCTGCACCAGCCAAACGGAACAAGGGACGGTCGGTCTCCCCCTGGTACCCCACTTGCGAAGGGGTGTCGGACTGTGCCGGCGTCGTCGAATGGAAAAGTGGCCCCGACAGAACTGCCGGCAAGGGCACCCAGTTCCCCGCTAGGACTTCGCGCCCAGCCTCAGGGGCACACGGTCGGCCGCGCAGCAAGCAAGCACCGGGCCGCGACGGTGACTCGGACTCCGGTTGCCGGCCGCCATGGAACGAACGACCACCGGCAGCGGCGGTTCCCGCCCTCGCGCCAGACTCCGGGGCGCGCGCACCCCTGCTGACCGTCCTCCTCTGTCTCCTCAGGCGGCGACGAGAGCGTCCGCCCACCACCGCAAACCACGACGACGATCACGACGACCGCGATTCGAGCACGGCACACAGCACGACACGAAGAGGGACTCCTTCCTCGACGACCACCACCGACCGGACGATGCAACGAAGGCGCCGCGCAGCAAGTGCGGGGGAAAAAGAAGACGACGACGACGACGACGACGCTGAAAACGAGCGAAGCGCGCGCGCGCAAGGCACACGGGTCGGGCTGCGGAGCGAGATGCGGCGGTCCCGAGAGAGCGCGCAGCCGGCGCGCGCAAGGGTGATTTTTTTTTCCCTCGCGGAGATGGCACAGGAGGCGCTGCAGGCCGCCGGCGTTCTTCAGACGCCGGCAGCAAGCGCCCCGCTGCGTCGCAGCCGCAAGCGTGACTCTCCGGGGTTCGGGCTCTGCGTAACAGCTCGGGGTCCGCTCGGCTCCGCAACTACCACCGTTCAGACTGCCGGGAGAGAAGCGCGCGCGTTACTACGAGACGGGAAGAGCTCTCCAACGAACGACTGGGTGGAGAGATGGAGCTCTCACTCATATCGGTCGCCCAGTGCTGCGCGAACGTGCCAAAGCCACCGGGGAACGAAATGAGCGAAATAAGAAATAAATAACGACGAAAAAGAAAAACAAAGAACGAAAAGCACTCGGGGGAAAGAATTACGGGCGCGGCGAGGCCATGCATTCGCGCGGAACGGAAGGAAATAATTTCCTCCCGGTGTCAAAAGAACTCGACAGATATAATAGGTCAGGGCCACTTTGAGCAGCATATTCCTTACGTGGAGTCCCAGAGAGGACCCGGGACAAATTCATCAGCGTTCGATTCGCCGTGCGCACGTGGTTTGCCATTTTTAAACCGCGCCATAAAATGATCATATGAGGTGCTCGATTTTCCCACTAAATTCTCGCGAAAGAGAATAAATTTACCCCGAAGTTTCTCACCAGAAAGTTAACTAAGCCGCCAGTGTTTCCCGGACGAGCAGCTGTTAGCAAGTTTCTTTTTTCTGCTCGGGTGAAAGCCTTCATTTATTTTCACTAACATCATGAGCCTAATCATTAGTAATCATTAGACATCGTCGAAAACATCTATTGTCTCGTCCGTTATTCCCGCTGCCCCCTGCTAAGCTTGCATTCTCTTGTTTTGGCCTGATACATATCCTGCGCCTACTATACTTCGTCTCGATTTCGACTAGAATGTTTTTAAGTTGCGGTTTTTCCTTGACATGCTTCTATAAATTTGCTCATAATCCTTGCTGCGCTGTCCACAATTTACTTTAAAACATTTTTGTTCGCCTTCAATTTTCGTTGTGCCCAAGGTGAGTACTGAAAAGGCAGCTTATATATCATTAAATTTCCACTTGAGATGCGCTATTAATGACTCGAGTGTCTGCCAAATACACTGTGCCTAATTTTTAACATTTTAGTTCACTTCTGCGGCAGGGATCGGCGATCACCATCCAAAACCCGTCCCGAGTCTCCAAAAGTAGCATTACATTTCCCTAACCAACGTACACATTGATGACCATTACACACTGATGGCCTGTTCTTCAAACGCAAAGAGCGTACAATGAGACGTTCCGCCCATATAAAATTCACTGCAGGAATACGCAGACCGCATA
The DNA here is from genome assembly GCF_055883805.1 of Amblyomma maculatum. Lineage (NCBI taxonomy): Eukaryota > Metazoa > Arthropoda > Arachnida > Ixodida > Ixodidae > Amblyomma > Amblyomma maculatum. The sequence goes on along the minus strand of NC_139351.1, from coordinate 63,124,954 downwards.
TAAAAGCGAAAATATACGAAAATCCTCATGATTTCCATCCGTTTTCCCCCGTGGTTACCGTATCTTTTCCGCATGGTTTTCATAGGGCGCTAAAATTTTTCCTTGACGCCACGTGTGAGCGTATATTATCCCCATGCGCTATCAAAATAAGTTGGTTTCGGTTTGTGGCGTTTAACGTCCCAAAGCGACTCAGGCTATGAGAGACGCCGTAGTGGAGGACTCCGGAAATTTCGACCACCTGCGGTTCTTTAACCTGCAGTGATACCAAACAGCACGCGGCTGCGTTTATTTTCGCCTCGACCGAAAAGCGGCCGTCGAGGCCGGGATTCGATCTCGCATTCTTGGGCTTAGTGGCCGAGAGCGCTAACCACTTCGCTACCTCGGCTTTTTTTTCTTTATTGCATGAATTGGTACAAATACATCAGTAAAAAATCGTGGTTGCCATTCCCCTTGGCTGACAACCGTGTCTAATGAACTTTCATTACCACAAGTTCGCCCATCAGACTCAAGACCTCCTCTGCAGCGTCTTGCTGCTTCAAAATTTCTTTTAGTTTATACACTTGTTCAACAAAATAATCACATACAGATCGTGCATCGACATCACAGTGTCTATAAGCCATATCCTACTCCTCCAAATACTGTGAAGGCCCAATAGCATGATGAGGTCATACTTGAAAATCATCATTAACAGTTGTCAAGTACCGAATTCCACGTGGCGTCAATGGCCGGTCTTTTTTAAGTGTCCTTTGTAACACATCCCAGTAACACACCGCATCCCAACAATCCAGGAACACGTGCTCAACTGTTTCAGGTTTGCTACATAGCAGAAAGTTTGAGCCCCAAGGTACAAAAAGGCCCTTTTCTTCCATCCATGTTTTGACTGGGAGGGTTCCTGTATGCAATTTAAAAAAGAATGTTTTTACGCCCGGTGCAACAGTCATGTTTTTAACTCGTTTGAGCACATCTTTCCATGGGCCTTCACAGTATAATGTTCTGTACAGTGGAGCTGGGTACAATTATGAAATAAGATCCTTGTACAGTTGCTTAGGTGGTACCGTCGCTAAATACTCTACAGAGTACCTCACGCGCAAAAACTTGAACGACCACACCACTTCTCGCAGGAAGCGTGATCCCCGAGCAGAGCATGATGAGACTATAAACTCTGGAATTGCACTGGATAGCATGATTTGCATAAAGGTTCTCAGGAATGCATCTTTTTGGTCACGTAGGAAACAAAACCTTAAAACCATCTGCCGCACATATAGATGCATTAGAGACAACCCTCCGTCTTTAACTCGCCGAAAGAAATTATCTCTGCTAATTCGTTCCCAGTTAGACGACCAAATGAAGACCGCAAATACACGATGGAACCTTTGTATATTGCACTGCGCTACCTCGGCGGGGCGTTATCAATATAGTCTATATACCTGTTTACTTCGTAGAGTTTATCGCCCCAAAGCGATTCAGGCTAGAACATAGTGGAGGGCTCCAGAAATTTCGACCACACGTCGCGCAGTACACGGGCGCCTCGCTTTTCTCCAACACCGAAAAGCTGCCGCTCCCGGCCGCGATTTGGTACCGCGTCCTTAAGTTCAGCTATCGTAATCAGCGAGCCACTGCGGCGGGATATAGTATATATACTTGCAATGGCTCCTTGTGCTCTATATTCATTTCTTGAAAATACTTAAGAGGTGAATCACCACGCCGGCAAGTGGTACGGACCGGCCGTACTAATCGTAATTTGGCATCTTAGTTTGATGGCAACCAAATGACTCATCACGGCGGCAACTGGTCTTGTGACACGCACAAACGAAACGCAATGTGGATCGCCGTATACTAAGCGCAATTTGGCATCTGTTTCATGGCGACCAAATGACTCATCATGGCAGCAACTGGTACCATGACATGCACAAGGAAAATGCAATGTGGACCCTTGCCTACTAAGCGCAATTCGGCCATGTTAGTTTGATGGCGACCAAATGAGTCATGTCGGCGACTGGTGTGGTGGCATGTATGCGGAAAACGCTATGCGGACGCGCCGCATTCGATGGCGACCAGATGAAGTGGTTTGTGAGGTTTAACGTCGCAAAGAGACACAGGCTATGAGAGACGCCGGAAATTTCGACCACCTGGGGTTCTTTAACGTGCACTGACATCGCACAGCAAACGGGCGCCTTGCTTACCGCATCCATCGAAAAGCCGTCGCCACACAGCCGGGATTCGATCCCGCATCCGCAGCACCGTAACCACTGCGCCCCCCTCCCCCCCCCCCCCCCTCCCCTCCCCTCCCCCCCCCCTCCCCCCCCCCCCCCCCCCCCCGGTGGGGTCCAGATACACTCATCGTGGCGGTGACTGGCGCCATGAAATACTGACGAAAACGCTTTGCGGACACGCCTTACCAGATTGCGACAAGATGACTCGTCATGGAAGCGACAAACGCTATGACATACATATTGAAAGCGCAAAATTTGGCACCTTACTCGGCGGCCACCACATGTCTCTTCATAGCGGTCACTGGTGCCGACATCCATACGAAAAACGCTAGGCGGATCAACAGTGCTCGTGACTTTGTATTTGTTGTGGGTGTCATAGCGCGAGAACATATGGGCAAAATGATGAAGACCACATACCCCAGCGCTGAGTTAGTCATCTGCCCTTCGCCTGTTTTAGCGCCGTACCATTGCCAACTTTTCCAGATATTCATTCTTAAAGTTGTTTTGCACCTTACTTCGATAGCAACCAAATGATTTGTCATGGCATCGGCCAGTGCCGTGATATGCACAGGTAAAACTTAATGCAGATTCGCGTACTAGATGGCGATCATCATGGCGGCGACTGCTGCCATGACATGCACACGGAAGATACTATGTGGCCGCACTGTGCTATGCGTGAATTTGAATGATACATTCATGGCGACCAAATGACTCGTTATGGCGGCGACTGGTGAGATGACACGCAAACGGAATAGGTTGCGGGTACCCAAGTGACATCTGCATGTTAGCTTGATGGCGATCAGATGACCCATCATGTCATCGACCGATTGCATGACTAGAACGCGTAAAACGCTAAGTGCGCACTGTACTAGGCGTGATTTCGCATCTTAGTTTGATGGCGACCAGATGTCTCGTCATGGCGGCGCCTTGTGCTATGATACGAAAAGCAAGAGCACTTGCGACTTCGAATACATCCGAGCTTCGATTCAGCTGCCCACCAGTGTCGACAGTGAAGCGTTTAGGAAGTTGAAGGTACATGATACACATTAACGCAAACTGTATACCTGGAACGCATGGAGAATAAAATGCACACTTTTTTGCTTTTCGTGTAAAATAGTGCACAATTACAGAAGCCGCGCATGCTTAGCGTCAAGCTGCGGAGTACGGACGCTGATTCGTGGTGCTTCCAAGAAAACCACCGCCACGACCCCGACAAAAAAGTTGTCCGCACAACTGGCACAGGCGGCTTGATGAAGCTCTGCGGGCCTCGGAGAGACACAACAATGGGCAAACAGGGGGAAAGATTTATAAACGACCGTTAGCGGAGTACGGCTCCCTCGATCCCCTTTCTTTTTCATTCGCCCTTACATCCGCCTCCAAGGAAAATGGTGCGCGCCCCTCTCGGCGTCCAGGTATAGCGGAAAAGCCTATAAGGATGGTCCCCGCGTCGGCAAAAAGCCCATCGCTTCCTCTCGCCGAGATCGGCCCGCAATTGACGCCAGGTGGCGTTCATTACCTCACCCTCGCTCCACTGCTCCCAAGCACGAACACAAAAATGCACGGCGTTGTGCGGGCAACCTTGTAGGGCGAGACCCCCAAGGAAACGAAAAGCCCCGTCGGAGCCACGCTGGAAACTTAATCAGAAACTCGAGGCGTCGAAAGTAGAAATCGAAAAAAACAAAAACGCACAGTGCAGCAACAGCGACAACTCTGACCCAGTCCCTCGCAAATTCTTCACTGATTGCTGGGAGGAGTTCTATCCCCGTCGCTATATTTGTTGGCGTACGCGAGAGCAGACCCGTGGCGGTAACCTTCGCTCCATTACGGGGCGAGACGGCAAGCAGCAAATGAAGGGAAGGAAAGCGCGGCTGGGCGCGATCTATCTACGTCTGACCCCTCCACCCTATCTTTCCTCCACGTCGATACGGCCCCACAACGGCGCAGTGAAGAGAGAAAAAAAAATAAAATAATCAGGGAGAACCACGAGCGCGGTCACAATCGACAACGCAGCGCTATACCAAGCGACAGAACCCCAGCAGGAGAGCGCACCGCGGCTTAGCCGAAAGGCAAACAAAACACAATCGGACAACGCGGCCAGCGCTGGCGACGCCATCGCCCGCTGGCGGACGGATGAAGAGTCACAGGCGCGGCTTGGTTGGCGAGTGTTTCTCTTCAGTGCTGTTGTCGGTCTTTTCCGAAATGGAGCATCAGCTACGCTGGGCGGATGGTCAGGGTTCGGTGATTGGAGGAACGAAAATGATTGTAGGGCTATAACGGTAAAGAAAGCTTGTGTGCTGATATATGCAACATAACAAAAATTGTTGAAGATGTAATTAGAAATCGGGTTTTGGTTTTGTTTGTCGGGTTTAACATCCCAAAGCGACTCAGGGTATTAGAGATGCCGTAGTGGAGGACTCCGGAAATTTCAACCACCTGGGGGCGTTCACTTACATCACAGAGGCAGGTCGTCCACCATATTCTTTCGTTGTGAACGCAGGGCGTAAGAGCAAACAAAACATTAGTTCCCGACGATATCGTACGTTGTCACTGACGTGACTTGAGATTTGTAGAAGTGCCGGCGAAATCAAGCCTAACGACTACGGCAAATGATCCGACAACGAACTGGAGACTGCGATCGTACTTGTTCTCTTTTCATCATCTTTATTTCTGCATGGGCAAACCTCTGTCATCTGTAAACAGAGTGTCCTCCATCTATCGCTTGCTTGCAGTGAAAGTATTGATCACACGGCACTTAGCAAGACGCCACCACGCCACAAGGCAGTCGGCCCCCAGACTCTCACAGAAAGATACCTACACATAATTTCTGGCAGAAAAATTTAAATAATCTACTCAGTACTGAAATAATTGCAGTTTATACACCGACGATTGATGTTCCTACAAGAAGTCTAGTGACAGCCAATCGATTGGCTTCGGTGAAATTTTATGAGACGGCTTATAACCTATAAAAAGTTTCCTTCATCGGTACATGTAGTATATATGGTGAGGCTTCCCAAAAATAATAAAAACAATATGCTTCTGTCCGTGCAGCGAAGTATACAGGCTATGCGACACCATTTGAGCACAAGTTTTAAAAATGAAAGTGCGGCGCAGTGGCCCAATTTTTTCCCCTTAACTAAATAATTAGTTGCGTTTAATTACTCAACTATTCACTTATTGACTGCGGACCTGAAGTACGTGCAATACGCAAAGTTGCAGAGCACCTTCAAAAACCTCTCTACACATTGTTCCCTAGAGCATGTATCTCACCTGGTCCTTTATTTCGCGTTCCAAAGAGAACCGTAAAATACAAAAAAAATAACAACACGAGTGCGGCTACAAGGTCATGTGAGTCAGCTATGCAGGATATAATTCTTTCCAGTTTCTCTCCCACCTCCATTCCTTCCCTTACGGCGTGGTTCAGGTGTCCACAGAAACAAGTGTGAGAGATACTGCGCCTTACCCTTTCTGTGAACCAATTAATAATAATAATAATAATAATAATAATAATAATAATAATAATAATAATAATAATAATAATAATAATAATAATAATAATAATAATAATAACCTCTGCCATCTGTAAACTCTGTCCTCCATCTATCGCTTGCTTGCAGTGAAAGTATTGATCACATGGCACTTAGAAAGACTATTATTATTATTATTATTATTATTATTATTATTATTATTATTATTATTATTATTATTATTATTATTATTATTATTATTATTATTATTATTATTATTATTATTATTATTAAGACTGGCAAACATTTCATGGCCTGTCAGCCTTCTAGGAGCAGAGCTGAAGTTTAAAGGTTGAGACAAGTAATCTTGAAGAAAATAGACTTATGACTTCCTTTAAGTTAAAAGACAGCCTCAGTCTATGCCACATGGCAAGTCTTCGAATTAAAAAAAAAAAGAAAGAAAAGTAATCTATACGGCATACTAAGAAGCTCAGACACACGATACGCACTGCAATGGTCTCTCGCGTGAAACCTTTCTGTGCCCGGTAACGCAATTCCGGCCTGTCGGGACCTTTCTGTGCCTGGTCCCGCAGCTTCGAACTGTTCGTTTAATTTTTAAACATTGCTAGCCAACATGCGCCACCAATACACGGCTCTGCTACATATTACACGCCGTCAAAACAAGACACGCAAGTGTACGATTTGCATCGCTCAGACACACCAACCTCTTAACTGCGAGGCAAGAATGCCGACAAGGATTTTATAAGCCAGATTACTGCGTCCTACGCATTTCCTCGCCAAAGCTATCGCGGCCATTATTAACCTCTGCAGCGTGTACCCCCAGAGCGAATGCATTTCTTAGAAGGCGGAGGTCCGGGCAAGTTGATACATCATTTTGAAGAAAGGTAAACGAGCGCGAAAGTCAGGGCGCTGAGTGTCGTGTTCTTCAACTCGCATTCCATGTTGGTGCATACTTTTCTCCACTGCCTCGCTGTCCCCGCGCACGCTCGAGCGGCTTTCTTCAGCGGCGCCCGCAATCAGGGGAAGAAAGCAAGCTGGATACCATGAATGGTTTATCGTTGTACGTAAGTCGGCCGTGCGTACGCCAGTGGTCTTTATCGCTATGCGCATTACCGTCCGCATTACGCGCTGTCGCGGAGTACACGAACACAAAAGTGACTGGAAGTCTGAACTGCGAAACCTCGGAAGAAATTGCGCGCCAAAGAAGCAACGAATCTAATTAAGGACGGACGCAACACCACGGAAGCCCTGCAGCAGATCGGCGCCGTGAAGAGGATGAAGGCAGCGTCCGCCAGCGCGCCGGTCGTCGTCCTCTCGGAAGCAGCGTCGACGAGAAGCAGAAACAAACCGGGGAAGAGTCGAAGCGCCCGGGCGAACACCGCCACCGCTCCGGTCGCCGCGGGCGTCCTTTGCCCTTTCGCCGGGGCCCGGACCCCGGCCGCGGCGAAAGGGCACCCGGTCAGTGTGCCGCAGACTCTCCCCTCATCTCTCACTCGCCCCTTCGCTCTCCTACGTTCAACCTCCCTCGCTTCCGTGAGAAGCAAGACGGAGGAGAGGAACGCGCGCTGGGTAGGCGGGCCAAGAGACATCAGACGCGTCTCGGAGGCCCACTAATTTCGCGTGCGTTTCGCGTTCCATTTGTATCTTCCGCGGTGATGGAACAGCAGCCATGGCGTTCGAAGCCGAGCCTGAGGTTGTGGTGCCGGCTTCCGACCGCAGATGTACCAGGCGGAACAACTATCTGTGCCGATGTCAGTACTATAAGAGAACACCAGGGGGTCAAAGTTAACGCACCCTCCCCCCCCTTGCCACGCACGCACGCACGCACGCACGCACGCACGCACGTACGCACGCACACACACACACACACACACACACACACACACACACACACACACACACACACACACACACACACACACACACACACACACACACACACACACACACACACACACACACACACACACACACACACGCACGCGCGCGCGCGCGCGCTCGAATCTCGATGCCCTTCCTTTCACTGGTTGGTTGGCTTGGTTGGTTTGTGGGGTTTAACTTCCCAAAGTGACTCGGGCTATGAGAGACACCATCGTAGAGGACTCAGGAAATTTCGACCACCTGGGGTTCTTTAACGTGCACTGACATCGCACTGCACACGGGCGCATCATTGCTTCTCGCCTCCATCGAAAAGCGGTCACCGAGGCCGGGATTCGATCCCGCGTCCTTAACCACTGCGCCACCCCGGCGGGGCCTTCCTTTCACTACCTTTTTCATTCGTCTTAGCCGCTGTTCACGTGTCTACCCGTAAAGCAGTCTTGCTTCCCATGTCCCGTTTGTGGGTTTATTTCTTCGACAACAATCCCTGAAATATAACCAACATTCATTCCGGAGGAACTTCTATTCATTCCGCTGCATAAGGTCCCGCATAACAGAACTCTCACCACAGTATGGGCGTTAACCGGTCATTTCCTTATTTCTTGCGAACTGAAACAGCAGAGCTGTTGAGGCGCGCCATCGATGCTAGCCTCCGCAATTATTCCTAGCACGTGTGCTTTTATATAAGTAAAGAACAAAGCATCGAGCCATCATAGATCTACTGTCACCATCATGTTAGTGCCACGGCCAGCCATACCGGAGTCAAAAGACACAACCAGTGACTCACCATCACGCTTGTGTATAAAGCAATGACCAATTCAGACTGTGCTTTTTGTACTGTCACCACAGCTACTGTGCAATTAAGGATTCCTTGAACGAACTTAGGGTGCCTAAAGGACATGGGCACATTTATGAGTCACTCTTGGAAGCAGCGGTGTCATTTAAATAATTATGTTTTAGCCTCCCCCCATCAAAAATAAATAGAATAAATAAAACAGTTTCCTCATAGTATTCCTATGTAATTTTTTTCCCTAGGTGTTGATCACTTCCACCCCTGCCTGTAAATCCACTCTTCGTCAAGGAAACATTCTGCTGAAACAAATATTACCATCGATCATATGAGCAAGCAGATGCTTATGACTTATATTAGTAATTTGAATGAGAGCACAAATCCACATAAGTGGAATAAATGAATTTACTACGCATAAGCACATCAGATATTTTGCAGTAATTTCGTGCTTTGTAATTTTTTATAACCACCATGGTAATCTGAGTAGGCTGGTATATGGTAATCACACACTCGCTCTTGAAGGGAAGTGCGCTGGGCTACAAATGCTTAACGTTTCTCCAGGATGGAGCAAGGTGTAGAAGATGGGTACACAAATTGAAAGGAGACCGAACAAGGTTTGAGGGGGAGCATCAATCCGCAAGGCAACATCTCGACAAGTAGACTTATCTTCGTGATACAAGTCGTTTCTGAAACCTTGGCTAGCGAAGTGAGGCTCTCTCTCAACCCCTTCTGCGTTTTCCATGGTTTCAACTAATCCGGACACATCCGCGCTCCTCCTTTCTGAAATTTACCCGAATGGAGCTACGACAAGGCCAAAACAAGTCCGCTTGCCAAAACGCGCCCCACGTTTGCCAGAAATAACCATGGCAACCGTGTCTGCTTTTAAGATCTCCAGTAGAGCACTTACAGTGGTCCCGAAGATGTAGCAAGATGTGATGAAAGGTGAGGACAGTCTTTTCCTTGCCTTACGCAGGCTTAGTGCTGAAACGTGCCTTAAGAACTAAGTTATATACACCGAAGAAATAAACCCAGTTACCTGGAAACATTTGGCAAAGACGATACACGCGGGTAATGCTGCACGAGCTATAACGCTGCCATCCCTAGCCTTATACCAACAGGTATGAACAGCTTTGCGAGCGGAAACGGCACTGGCAAAGGTGCTCAGTTTCGGAAACGTTCAGTCCGCACTCTCGCAAATAATAATAATAATAATAATAATAATAATAATAATAATAATAATAATAATAATAATAATAATAATAATAATAATAATAATTGGTTCACAGGAAAGGCGCAGTATCTGTCACACTTGTTCCGTGGACCTGAACCGGAGTTCCCGGGTTTGAACTCGACCTCGGCGGCTGCGTTTCGATGGAGGCGAAATGAAGAGGCGTCCATGTGCTGTGCGATGTCAGTGCACGTTAAATATCCCCAGGTGATCAAAATTACTCCGTAACCCTCCACTACCGGCTTCCCTTTCTCTCTTTCCACTTTCATTCCCACCTTCCTCCCTTCTCTTCCGGCGCGGTTCAGGTGTCCACAGAGCAAGTGTGACAGCTACTACGCCTTTATTTTCCTGTCAACCAATTTATTATTATTATTAGGTACACTCCGGTGAAATCGAACACACATACATACATACATACATACATACATACATACATACATACATACATACATACATACATATATATATATATATATATATATATATATATATATTACAAGTCAGAAGAACATCGCGTATGTGCAGCACGGCTACAAGTGGCACTGATACCACAACTCGCTTATATAATATATTTGGTACCTTATTAGCCTCAAAAAAAGCCGAAAGAAAATGTTATTACGTGACCATCACGAAGAGGGTACGGATTTCCGCGGTAAGATGCGACGTTAGCTGGCGGGTAAAGTTTGAGTTTGCGGGTTCTTGGCTGGATCACCGGTGTGCGTGTGCTTTGCGCCCGCGCATGCCTGTACCTTGAAATAACGAATGGTCCCACGACGCTAGCTTGAGGCCTCGCGCCTGTGCTCGTGCCAAACACAGAGCAAACGTGGGGACGGTGGGGATGCCGGACCGTCGTGAATAGATAAACGCTTCCTAATAGAGAGAGCACTGCAAAAAAAAAAAAAAAAAAAATCTGGTATTGTGCATGTGGGTTATGGTTTGAAACATTCGGCGAGAACCGTTACGCCCCTACAACGTTTCCGCAACCTTCCCTTCCCTGTCTTCTTTTTTGGGGCTTGGCTATTGGCTTATCTTTATCTTTCTTCTCAGGTGCGTCTCCTTATCGGCGTCTCGTGCCGCCCTCGAGCCAGTCTCTTCCGGGACAGTGACGTTTCTCTCGGCGCACTCCGCACACAGAAGCGGTGCCGAGTCCTCCTCATCCACCAGGAGCCGCAACGCGGGGGTGGACGGCGGTCGCGGTGCCAGCGCGCATTCCCGGGCGATTAATTTTAACGCGAGCCCGCGGCCACACACTCGCAGACCCCGTGAAGTGGCGGGGCGAGATGGAGAGGAGGAAGCTGCGACGGTGAGGCAAGCGGATTACGCGCGGGCGCGCTCTAAACAGGATTTCGGCTCGGAGCCAATTGGAGAAGGCGCTGTCCGCCCCCACTCCTTCCCAATTTTAAGTTTCTCTCTCCACACCACGGCATTCTGCCGGGCATCTATAGACCCAGGAAGAGACGAACATCTCAGACACGGCGAAAAAACAACAAATCCAAAAGAATTAAGGAGAGGAATCGAGCAGTATAGTGGGATGCGGCGTAACGTACTGCGCACGCATTTCCTTATTCTCCCGTTTGTTTTGCTCAGCAATCGCAGTGCGCCCAAATGCTGCTGCAATCGCAGTGCGCTGCTGTGCATGGTTCACTTTACAGGGGGCGAAACGAAAAGGCGACGCTCGCGTGCGTAGCCGTAAAGATGCGTGAATCGCTCTCGACAGCGTGCGTGCTGAGTAGGAGCGCGCGGGATGCTGTCACGCCACTGCTTCTCCGCACACGGAGACAGATTAGGGACGCGTGTCGACCGACCGATCGCGGTACCGGAGCACTCAAAACGCGCGATGAGGTTGTTGTTTTTTTGTTTTTTGAGGATTCATATACGCAAATGCGTTCCCGACTCAAAACGCGCGATGAGGTTGTTTTTTTGAGGATTCATCTACGCAAATGCGTTTCCGCGGCAAGCACGTCCTCCCACCCGAAAACTTGCGTGTTACGCTTGTGGAGTATTTCTGGGTCGGCAGGAAGTTCGTCGCCACTCCGATACTGGCACGGAATACCATAGCGCGGATCAAGATGGCCGCTTCGAATAACGGCGTATAGTATATGGTTTGGTTTGTGACGTTTAACATCCCAAAGCAACTCAGGCTATGAGAAACGCCGTAGTGGAGGGCTACGGAGTAATTTCGACCACCTGGGGTTCCTCAATGTGCACTGACATCGCACAGCACACAGGCGCCTTACTTTTAGCCTTCACCGAAAAGCGGCCGCCGCGGCCGGGATTCGATCTCGCCGCCTAGGGTTCAGCAGTCAGGCACCCTGACCACTGCGCCATCACAGCGGAGTACAAATGAATGATTTCGAAAGGTCTAGCTGAACGCTTAGGTTTTTCTATTTTCTCCTGTCTCTCGCTATTTGAAATTATCTCAAGTCGCACTTCGGTATTATTGGAACTAGGAGGCGATGCATGAAAGTTCGTTCCCATAATAATAATAATAATAATAATAATAATAATAATAATAATAATAATAATAATAATAATAATAATAATAATAATAATAATTGGTTCATTTCGGAGCTCAAATTAAGCAAAGCCCCTGTGATACGTGGGAGGTACAAGCGAGACGAAAACGTCAGATCGAACTGGAAGAGCGCGAATCTAACTAATTCGAATGAAGGTCATTTCGTTGTATCTGAAAACACATATGCCCGGATCGAGTTGCAGGGTTCGATCCCGACCACGGCGGCTGCGTTTCCATGGAGGCGAAACGAAGTGGCGTCCGTGTGCTGTGCGATGTCAGCGCACGTTAAAAATCAACAGGCGGTCGAAATTACTCCGTAGCCCTCCACTACGGCTCTTCTTTCTTTCCACTTTCACCTTCATCCCTTCACTTATGGCGCGGTTCAGGCGTCCGCAGAGCAAGTGTGACCGATACTGCGCCTTTCCCTTCCTGCGAACCAATAATTATTAATTCGCGGATTTCGAAAGCCATGAGGAATCCAGCGGTTGTTTTAGTGAGCAAGGAAAACAGTTATCAGCTCAAATCGTTAGGCGCAGAAACAACGCATTTTGGGGAAAGGAAACAAAAACATCTCATTAACTGTCTCATTGGTCGCTGGACGCCTCGATCGGGCCTTGAGGGAAGGTATGGAGGAGCGAGTGGACGAAAGGAACACCGCTAAGAGGTGCTCATTTAGACCACGTGGGAACATTTCACGTGCACTGCAGAGTTCGCATATTCGCATACGTCGCATATTCGCATACGTCGCATATTCGCATACGTCGCATATTCGCGGACGGACGGCCTGGGCAGAACCTTGTTTTCCGGCTGTCGAGTTCATCGCAGCTTCAATAAACTGGCAAGGAATACCATGCCGCGGATATGAACGCCTGCTTGAACAACGGAAGCGATCTGCAGATGTATGTTTGAATTTGGGAAATCTGAGCATTTAGATATGTTTTTCTTTTACTTCTCTTTATTTCACATCTCCTTATCAGGATATCTTCGCCCTGCACTGGATATAATCCGGCTGATGGTGATGTTTCAAAATCGCTTAATTCGAAGTTCGGTTTTATTCGAAGTTTCTGGTGCATCGTATACGTCGCGATTGATGAGCGATCCCAGAAAGTGTGTTCCTGAAAATGTTGCTAACGAAACCACTGCCTCGAGTAGCAGAGCGTCATCTCGCGGTGAGCGCCGCAGTTCTGGACGGTATACGCCACGCTAAAATACCAGCGTAGCAGAAACCATTTGCGTGGGAATTGGCCGCTTCGTATTGCTGACGCTTTCGAGCACGTAGCCGCCCCAGTGCAATCACGCACTGGTATACCGTCACGCACGAATTGCAGTTGAACAGTACAGTTAGAGTAGTGGCGAAATCCTTTGACGAGCGGTCAGGTGACCGCTCGTCAACGCTCCGGAAACAGTGTAACCACCAAAACGGGCTCATCCAAACAACACCGCCAGCTACGTTGGCGACAGTGTTGCTTCCCCCCCCCCCCCCCCCCCTCGTCTTGGCACTCACGTCGTCGGTGCGCGTTCGAAACGTGGCCAGCGCTAAAAATTCTACCCCGATGCGCTGGCGCAACCCGACTCCGCAGCTGCCTTGCCGGCTCCCATCGCAACGACCACCTGAAATATTCACCCCAATCAGCCCGCGCCGGTGTTCGCTTTCGGGTCGGAGGCGAGGTTATAAACTTTTCACGGGCATTTGGACGGACGGGTCGGGATACGGGGCCGGAAGGAGGAGGAAGAGGAGAAGAGAATGGCGAAAGGGGTTCGGCGCAGACGTGTGCACCGCGCGGTATTGAAACGTGCTGCGCGCGCTGCGGGCTTGCGCATATTCCGCCGCGTCTCCCTCTTTCTATATATACACGTGTATAATAGAAAGAGTATAGAGGTCTGGCGCGCTCGCGTCTTTTGTTTCGTCTCTTTGGCTTCAAAGCGCAAGCGTCATTGTGAATATTTATGAGCTAATTACGCAAGCTTCCCGGAGGAGCGGACGGACACACAATCGCGGTTTCATGCTCTGCACTGCGCTTTCGCCGTTCGTGGAATCTGAGCGTGAGCGAAAGAGAAAAAAAGAAAGAACGAAATAAAGAAAGCGACAGCCGAAAGAAACGAGTGTACGAACGTAAGAGGAGTGGAATGAAAAAAGACCGAAGGGGGGGAGGGGGCAGCTGGAACAGTTTGAAGAGCGCTGATTTCGGGAACCCCACCGCATAAAGGCCCTTTCACAAGTGAGTGGTGGTGACATGCATCCGCAATTTACTGGCTTGGGCAGTGCGCAGCGGCTTCTGCCGAGCACGATGATTCGTGCTGACATTAAAGGGCACAGGCGAACAATAAGGATAGCTTCATCCAATTATTTTTTTATAATTATTAGTCGCCTGAAGTCTGCAGACGTCCGTTCGGCAGCAAAAGAATTCCTGCGCAATTAAGAGCTGGGTCGCATTTAAACTCCGCTTTTAAAATGCGTGACGTCACTGCGTTGTTACAGTCAGCGGTTCCAGTTTACCATTAAGACACACAGTTCTGCCTTCCCCGGCCTCGGCGGCCGCTTTTCGATTGACGAGCAACGCAAAGGCTCCCGTGTGCTGTGCGATGTCAGTGCACGTTAAAGAACCCCAGGTGGTCCAAATTTCCGGAGCCCTCCACTACGGCGTCTCTCATAGCCTAGACGTTAAACGCCCTAAAAAAACCTTTAGAAAAATCCAGTACGAAAATAACGCACGAAATGCATATATAGCGCATCAGTGCGAATGTTGCAGCAGGCGTTGGATCTGCTGTAGCTCCAATGTCAACGGAGGGACTGTCACGATCCCGCACGGTCGACCCATGGCTGCCGACTGCCGCCTATCCCACCGCGAAGCCGCCCTATTCTCCGGATCACGTGGCGCGAGACTAATTCACACCTCGCGCAGCATATTCAGCGGTCTCCGCTCGAATCGGTGCATCGTGGGATTTCTCGGTCACGAACGACGCCACGTACGCGGACGACTCCGAAGACGCTGAGTTTTCTGCGACACAGGCTCAAGTTACCACGTAAAATTCGATTTGTTTCCCGCCCTTCGGTACAAATTCGTGACGTCGAGGATGACGTCGACAGCATGGATGACTCCGCGATCGCTAGCGAGAAGTGCGAGCTAAATCTAAATCTCTCTAATAGAGAGATTTAGCTTACCGTGATCCGCGACCCGCCACCGTGACCCTCTACCGCGCGTGGGCGGGGCGCACAAGCTGATTGGTCCCGACGCGGCAGGTCTATGTGCCGACATCAAGTATGTGGCGCCATCTACCGGCGTCGAGGGGATCTGGGCATGCGCAGTGGAACGCGCGGTGGCGGATCACGGTATGCTAAATCTCTTTTGATTCGATGCCCATTTTGAAAAGTACGTCTCCTCTCGGGCCTCGTTGTATCTGTGGCTGAGAGGTGACGGGGATAAACGTGCGCTCCCCTCTTCTCCTCCTCTCGTATTATTCCGCGAGAGATGAGTACCATTTATAACCATCGCTATAAAAACAATGATGCCGCACAAACACATCAAAACCACTCGTCTTCACCCATCGTACAAACCAGAGAGTCGAAGGCGGCGCCGCGCAAATGTGTCAGCCTTCGGGATGAAATATCGCGTTTTAAAATCCATCACACGGCCCCGCACATATCCTAGAATAAACGCGTCCCACATTGCCTCTAGTTCATTTGCGGGGTGAATCCTGCTCTATTCGCGCACAAGACCAGAGGCAATGCACAACGTAAAAGTTTGGAATTAAGTAGGCGGGCCGAGGGGGCGGCCTTGCTCCTTTCGACGCCAGGAAACACCTCCGCACGCCGCTTTTTACGTCCCCTCGCCAGAGTGGGCGGCAGGTGCGACCGATGCATAGCGCTGGGAGCTTTCCCACTCAAGATGCGCGTCCGGTCTCGAGCAGCTGTTCGCTGCTTGAAGGAAGTGAAAAGCAACAGTGAAATTAGAAGCATCAGCATGTCTACGGACGACGCTCAGGCGAAAAGGAAATATGGGGCTCAATTTCTCCGAGGCTGTTCAGTGGAGAATTCAAGTTTTCCGCGTCACGGACGTCGCTACACTATCGACACTATCAAAGAAAGGCCGAACTCTTGTATCGGCCCTGAAGAGCAGGACGGAAAACCAGTGCCACCACTACGCTAGCAAAGTCCGGTCGCAAGACAACGTCCCGCGTGTGCTATGCGATATGCGATGCACAACGCATAGCACGATTTGACGCACCAGAACAAACAGACGTCTGCAGGGCTGTTCGTTTCGTCTGATCACCCACAGTAACTGTAGTGTGCGATGATTTAAACAGCGCAAGTCTTGTCGACTCGTCTCCATCTACTGTTTTACACCTCTACCGCCGCGCTCTACGGGTGAGTCGGAAAACACAGGCATATCACACGCCCTCATTCACAGCGCCGTTCGCTTTGTTATAAGAGCAGAGAAGGTCCTCAAAAGTATGTCTACTTACGCCACGTACTTCTCTATGGCCTAGCCCCACCGAAGGCTGCCGACGGAGATGACAACCGACCAATGTTTATGTGATACCACATCCAAGCAGCACTTCAGGTATACGTCATCGTCATCATCATCATCACTGGCCTGATCTACACACACTCCAGCGCAAATATCTCTCCACCATCTCTCCAATTAATCCAGTCCATTGCCAATTGTTCTTCAAGTATACGAAAGTGAAAAAACATCGGAAGTCAGCCAACTGGGTACGCTAGGGTTAGGCGGCAAACGGTCGTTAATGAACGTGCCTGCCTTGTTCCCTCACACTCAACAAAACAGACAGGAACCACTCAGTTGCACGAGGTACAGTGCGCACTTCTCTCCATCGCCAGAAGAAAGAGAGAGAGAGAAAAAAAAGAAAACAGCAAGCCTAAAAATAAAATCTTGAAATGCTCTGCCGCCAAAGTAGGAAAGAGATAGGTCGAAAGGTACAAAATGAGCGTTTATTGTTTTTCAACGCTTAAGAAAATATGCCGTTATCGTACCAACTCGAATCTACTTTTTTTTTTTTTTTTTCCATCTCGGGAGCTTGCACCCTAAGCACAGGCACGTCCGCTATGCGCACGAAGCATTTGATGCCGGGCAACCGACCGGGGAGCGCGAACGGCAATGATACTTCCCCGCATAGCGCCTACGTGAGCGGGGAAGCCGACTTGTTGCCAGCGTGGGCAGGCCAGGCCCGCGTGCTTTTCACTCGGATGCTTTTCATCCGTGACTCTCTCGGTGACAAACATCGCCAGCGATAATGACGATGGAAATAATAATAATAATAATAATAATAATAATAATAATAATAATAATAATAAAAAAAACCACATTGCACTCTGAAACCATAAAAAAAATTGCTGTGGTTTAGTTATGGTTAAACCTGGAGTTACACGAGAGTAACCTGCATGGTTACGCTTAGGTTCGCCTTGAAAGTAAAGACATGGCTAGTTCCAGCTCTACTTATGCCATAGGGTGCACTTCGGCCACTAAAGTGCGATGAGGCGAAAGCCTTTGTTGTGCAGTGGTTTGAAGCCCTCCACTACAGCACCTCTTTCTCTCTATATTCACTCCCCACTTCCTCCTTTTCTTAAGGTGTCCACGGTGAATTGTGACAATAATAAATAACTGGTTCACAGGAAGGGAAAAGCGCAGTATCTGTCACACTTGTTTTTGTGGACACCTGAACCGCCCCGTAAGGGAGGGGAGGAATTTGGGAGTGAAAGTAGATAGAAAGAGGAGCCGCAGTGGAGGGCTACGGAGTAATTTCGACCACCTGGGGATCTTTAACTGCGCTGACATTGCACAGCACACGGACGCCTCTTCGTTTCGCCTCCATCGAAACGAAACGCAGCCGCAGTGGTCGGGATCGAACCCCGGTACTCCAGCACACTGCGCTTTTTCTTTCCTGTAAACCAATTTGAAATGCCGCTCATGCCTGCTGCACTGTCTGCTTCTATATGCTGCGAGGTGCTTGGCCTGGTGACGTCATCACAAGTTGTGACGTCATGACCGGATGTGACGTATTATGACATCACTCCTGGCTATTAGACATGAGCGGATGACATCCGGACATGACATCATAGCCAGTCATTGTCATTACTCATGACTATTTAGTCATGACTAATGACTACTTAGTACTAGGTAGTCATTACGTCATTGCAGGTAGTCATTACCTGCAGCTCCGCCAGCTGTGCTACTATCATCTTCGCACTAGAGAAGGAGAATTAGGATGCGCTACTCACGATCCCACGTGTGGCACAGTTGATAAAACGCTCGACTGGGGATCCGAGGGATGGAGGTTTGATTTCTGGGGGAGACATTTTTTTCATGTGGAGACGCAGCCAGGCAGCAAGCTTGCCAGAACAATTCTGATGCCCTGCTGGGGTGGCGCGGTGGCTCGCACGAAGCTAAAAAGCGGGTGTTTCACACATGACTAATTATGAATTATTCCATAAATATTATGTCTAACGTACCTACGTTTATAGAACTGCAAGAGCCCAAGCTTACTAAGGAGTATGGTAGCTGGTAAACAACCTAGTAGCTTATAAAAGCGCTCACTGCATGGACAAGAACAAGACGGCTGAAACGGACAGGATGCCATGCCTGATACATATTAGAAGCAAAAGGATGCCATGCCAGTGTGTATGGACTATGTGTTGGGCACTCATGTTACCATCAAAATTCATAGCAGATTGCTGTGCTATAATTTCAGACTATCTTTCTCTCCCTGACTTGGCCACATTTCTGATAATATCCCTGACATTTCCCCAATTTTCCCAGGCATACAAAATTTCTGCTGACTTGCAGGTTTTAGCCACTAGATACCTTGTCAACTGAAACCCTGCTGCTCTTATCTTTATACCTCAACCCTCGTCGTGCCTGAACCCTTAGCCCTCCCTTGAAATCCTGGGTGCATGCGCAAAGCCCAAACACTGAGCAACAGCACAGTTCGCTGTGATCCCGTGATCCCTGTGATGTGAAATGTGTTTATTCTTCAGCGTTACCCTAAATTCAACCAGCTGCAAGCTCAGTGCCTTGCTCGCAATTTCTTTCCTATGCTCTGCTGCTGTCTGTACTGCACAACCTTTTTTGTGATTTTGACATGAACGCATTTCGAAACGAGTAGCGACAAATGGACATTAGTTACTTGCGTTTACTGCAGGATATTTATATAGTTTTCGTGGCAACCTGAAAACAAAAATGTGTGAGCTTGAGCTAAAGCTGATTTTCAATGCAAATTAAACCGTGGTTTTTTAACTTTCTTTGCACAGCAGGGAAACGGTGATGTCTTCATCCCTGGTGAGACATTCAGCTCCAAAAATGCTCAATTAAGGTGAAGGTGCAGAAATGTAACAGCAATTTTCAGAAGCTTGTGCTTCAACTAATTAGTGGGAAAGCACTCATATGATTGTCAGGCCGAGCAAAATACTTGCTTGTGCCTTACTGGTTGCCATAGCAACTGTTCAGGGCTGTTTGGGGCAATTTGAATAAAGTAGCACCTTAATGATAAGATCATGGCTAGTGCAAATTTCGGGATGATACGAATTTGCACAATTTCTCAGCCATAGTGCATTGTGTACAATTTGCAGAATTTTCAACATTCTGAAAGTTCACCTGCCTCACTGTAGACAACAACAGTGCATAAACTGTGATTGCATCATCAAGAAATAAACACTGCCACATTGCTGATGCTGCAAAAGCCAGTTCAGTTGCATGGCAAGCATTGCAAGCAGTGAGGGGTCGCACGTGGCCATAAATAAATCCTGATAGCCATGGACAGGTTCGCGTGAACACGTTCCCCACGCTTCTACATATTAACTTTGCTACCTTTGGACGATACAAAAGTTTACGAAATTCCGTGAGGTGCACATCATCAAGATTCTAATGTATTTGGGCATGTTCTGGGTCCCACTGGGTCTGAAATATCAGTCGGCAGCTATAAATCATGGGTCTCAACAATCCTTTATTTGTGGAAAAAAAGAAAAAAAAAAACAAAGAACAAAATTAATATGGGCGTGTTCAGAGAATGCAGAATTCTGCCTTCGAAGAAAGACCCCTATACTTTCTGACTTACTGTAAAAACCCAGGTATAATACGAGTTTTTTTTTTTTTACATACTTCTGCCCAAATTCACAGTTCCAGCCTCGTTATTAATCACCGCTATCAGCATCAGACTTTCTCCACCCATGCTGGCCTCACCCTACAGCCAAATCATGGACGCTTAATTCCCAAGGAGTGTGTGTCGCGCTTTGAAGAAATTTGGGATATCAAATGCGTTTAGAGGTACTGAAGAGAAAGGTGTCTTTAGCAAGGGACTCTTGACAAATAATATACCGGATGACAACGATGATGAAAACCCTAAATCCGAGAACACTTCCTGGGCGCATAAGCTGCGTGCCTGTGCGCAGTGCTATACATAGAAGCGAAGAGGCGTTAGCGTGGTGCGGTGCATGCTAGCCGACAGTTCTTGCGCTGCCGTCCCGCATCCGAGCTGGAAGCGGCCTGCTAGTTTTCGAATACACTGAGGAACATGTGGCTTCAGCGATTGCTGATGCGAATATGTGCTACTCTGCTCTACTCACGGTGCATAAAATTCTTCGGCCTAGCGTGTCGGCGCGAGAAGGGGAGCAAACCACCACCGGTATGAAGGTTTGTGGAACTATTCGATGCCTGGTGCGAGGTGGCATTTTTTACTGACCTCTCCTCGCTTGCATTATATGCAGATCAGAAAGATTTTTTTTTTTTTCGTTCTTGCTATCTCAAAATTAAATCTCCTATTATATGTGGGTTTTTACGGAATATCTTCTCTAGCTGCTTCGGGGAAAGGATGACAGTAAGGCATACTCCGAAGAGATTCATTAGTGTAGGCTGAAGCAAACCAGAGAGAAATAATGCCATCCTGCCATCACTGCTGATTTGGAAGACATAGCCTCAAGTCCATTAAGACAGCGTGGTGCTACTGCTAGCTTTTATGCACGCCCCTTATACGATACTTCCGCGTGCTTGTAAAAGTTGTCTTCACTGATGTAAAGTTAGGTGGGCAATGAATGTTTGAAAAAGCATAACTATAATACAATTTGTGCTACTTTGGTGCTATACACTACAAAAATAAGTCAAGCAGATATTATACACGGCCCAGGAGAGCAATCGACCTAACAGGATAGCAGAAACCAAGGTAAACACAGGTAGCACTTGGCAAACCATTGAGGACAAGAAAAAATATACAAGGATTATTGCCAGGAGTTTTATTTTCTCAAACTAGTGGCACTGAATGCGCACCTTTATTGCACCTACAGTCAAATCCCTAGACACAGTGTGATTTACAACAATTTTCTGCAATCCTTACCCAGACTGCCTTCTCGCTTACCTAGGGAGGGGCCCATTAAAAACGACTCGACACTGGAAAAAGCAGAAGGGCGAACTGAGAACAATGTATACAAGATAAATGTTTGGGGATAACATAATTACTTACAAAGCCCTCATGCAAACCAAAGCAATAGATTTGCTGCATTCAACAAAAAAATTTGGGGGACACTTAATGCCTTTTACAACATGACGCGGCAGCGTTGACGGCTCTAGTCCGGATCTTCGTTCTACTACATGTGCTTTGCTATTTGCTTAATTGCTAACCAATTAATTTGTGCCCCTGTATCTCAAGGAAACTCGTTAGCATACAGTCACAAGCTATCACATTATGCAAAGGACATCTCAACATGCAGATAAAGTCCCGCTTTCACCAAGCCGTATAAACGCGCCTGCGTAATCCACTATTAGCATGTTGGACCTAGGAGCCAAAGGTCTCAATGAACCTCGGCTGAAAAGGGATGCCAAAGTTGGCAGCTTCTGCTAGCTTGCATATGTCATGTGACCTTGTGACGTCACACAACCCAACAGTCAATCAATGCCTGGCCATGCTGCCTGCCAACTACAACGTGCCTGAGACTGTGATTTTTTTCTCATGATGCCGGCTGCACCGATGCCAATGCCAAGTGCAATCAATGCTAATGCCGAATTTTCTGGTGAACGAGGCCTTTAACACTACAGCATTGAAACACTGCGACAAATAAAACGGCTTTCTTTCTTTCCTTTCTGTGCTGGCTGGCCTTACAAAACTTAATCACATATAACTGTTGCTGAAAAGTCTGATGTCTCTTTTTTTCTATTATTCGATGCCCACTACACCTGTTACCAGGCTGCAGGAGTTAAACATCATTTTTGGATAGAAAACAGCGCAAAAGGATGAAGGACAGAGAAACAAAGAGAGCACACAGATGAGCGCTGCCTTGGTTCCTTCCTCTCTACTTCATGCTTGTGCACTGTTTTCCACCCAAATACGAATTGTTACTAACCTAATCAAGTGGCCATCCTGCTACAGTTGAACATCATTCATACGCAATCAGTAATAATGAGACTAACATCTATCAAAACTAAACTTTTCCTTTCCATCCTGCTACAGTTAAACATCATTCATACGCAATCAGTAATAATGAGACTAACATCTATCAAAGCTAAACTTTTCCTTTGAATTACGAGTAAAGTTGGTACCGCAAAATGTAGCAGAACAGTTTGAAGAAGAGATGAAGAGCGGCAAGTTCGGTTACAGCATGAATGGGATGCAGTTTATGTTCCACCCGCATATTTGTCAGAGTGCAAGAAATATAGAGTACAGACTGCCATAGCAAGCACATTCTTTATGGGCTGCTGTACGCTTAGCTTACATGTCACCGTGTGAACATGATCGAGTGCGGTCACAGCGAGAAGTCCGTGGAAGCAGGTCTTTCGCACACAGCAGTAGTTTTGCCCAGTGCATTGTCACTGACCATGCGTGCGGAACCTCGCGCATTCAATTAAGACGACCTAAAACGAAATTAGGTGCAGAGAACCACACTTGCATAAGCGTGCCTTCTTTGTTGGTGATTTCTTCATGGTGCAGTCAATGCTTTGATGCTCAAATGAACGGCATGACAGGTGTCATGCTGTGCTTCGTTTTAGTTGCATCAAGTTGGCAGCAGTTCGTGACAGCTGTCAACCAATTTCTGCTCACTGATCCAGTGAGGTTTAGGAGATGCAAAGTGGCACATGCAGATATAAAATGCCTGGCATTACTGTCCATGCATTTAAAAAGGCCATGCTGTAAATGTTGAGAGAGAGAGAGCTGCACTGTAAGCTCATGATTCTAGACCAGGTCCAAGTCCAATTGATTGGGAAGGTTTGATTTCCCGGAATTCACAATTTTTGAATTTGAAAAAAACTTGAATATCCAAATCAGTGATTATGTGCTGTGAATATCAAGCAACAAGCACTATTTGCAAACTATTCAAGATTTCAAGCATTTGCATGCTCTCACTTATATGGTTACAAATACTGAAAAGTATACATGCATGCACGATATGGATGCCAGTAGGCTAACCTGCTGCTCCGAAATGTGATAGCCTGAGAACTGGTTGTACGAGAAGTTGTTCCTTTAATTGCGTATCAAAATGCAGTAATACGATGCAGTGCTACTACAAAGGGTCAAAATTAAGCTTCCTTTTTCCATACAACGTGACAGGTTGTGAATGATTATATCAGTCTCCTCATAAAATTAGCTGCAAAAGACGATCATGAGTACTTAACACAAATGTTCAGTGTTAGAAAACACTGAGGTGTGTGTGTGTGTGTAGGGGGGGGGGGGGGGGGGGATAGAAGCAGGAAGGCCTCCGGATGGCTACCCTACACTGGGGAAAAGGGATAAGGGAATTAAACAGGGGGAGAGAAAATGGACTTGGAGCACAGTCAGATAGAAGGAGATAAAACAAAGTCTAGATGAAAGGAGATAAAGCTAGACTTTGAGAGAGGTGTGGGAAGTTAGCGGTGAATGTTTTCGTGTTCATTGTACTTGAACAATGCTCTTAAATACTCCTAATGTTGAGATTCTGTTTTCTAGGCTTTAGGAAGCCAAGGGTACACATTCAAAGAGCAACTGTGCACTATCCTATGGCATATTCGGTGAAACGCTGCTCTTTTGAATGGTGGGAAAGTTTTTGGCCTCACACCTGTGTCAAGGTGGCTATGACAACTTGGCATATAGTCTGATTATATGCAGCTTTTTGAAGCCATTTACAGGAGGAATGAAGTTAGAAGATTCAAAGGAGGGGAAGGGGGAAATCTAATTATTTTTGGGTGCCCAAGACTAGCAAAACAAGGTAACATCTATCAACAACTGACACGGTAAAAGTTAAAAATACTCTACAGTGTTGTCGACATCAGATGACGTAATATTTCTTTTTATCATTACACGCTGAAAAAACAAGATATGTGACAGTATGACTAGGACGTTTGACATTTCCTTTCAGACTGCTCAAAGGCAGCGTACCATACGGTACTTGCTGACATAATTTTAAACTTAAACAGTGTCAGCCACAGTTTCCAGACCAACCTCTGCTATGCTTCCTTGCAAAAAGAATGCCGCTTAGGATTCATTTCCTCCTCTCCCTTTTCCTTGCGGTCAGTAAAATCAAGCAAATAGTCAGAAAGTGGAACATCTATTGCTCTCGATTCTTTTTTATGTTCACTTCTAAACTTGCGTATGGCAACAAAAGTGAATGTAACCCGCTCCCATCTAATTGCAGTTGTTTCGACCCCAGCTGCCAGCAAGATAAATGAAAACAGGATGAACTGAGCTCGTCGCTGAGTACACCAGAACACCCGCTCATGGCAACAAAATGGCACAATGGCACACCTCAGTGGCCTTGTGACGCTCGAAAGAAAAGCCCTTACGCCAGTGAAACCAACTCAAAGAAGGCTGCGTAAACCTTCTGTCACCTGTAGAGTTTCAAGACAATTCCTGGCCGGACTGTTCTTTGAGAGTATTTTTCACATTTAGAGGAATTAGAGCGAAAGTCCAATGTGGCAGACTGAAAGCTGGTGCAAGCCGTCAGAATGATACTACTAGGATACTTTTGATGCCACCTGTCTTGCGTTGTTTTCCCTGCACCATTCACGTTGAGTACATGCACCAATGTGCCCAGAGTACCCTGGTGCTGTCTTGCACTCTCTGCACCTCCACGCTGAGTATGCTGCAAATACCAGGATGCCTACGGCCCAATTCAAAATTTTGATGAGCCTGGCTCCTCAGGAAGGTCGTTACAACAAAGGAGCAAGCCCTAGCGTGGTGACCAAGATTCTCACACTCACTCATGGTGTAGCCGAACACGTCCTCCTCCTCTTCTTCCTCCTCGCCTTCGGAGAGCTCCTCGCGGCTGATGCTGCCCGCGCTGTTCATGTCGATCTGCAGACAGTCAAAGAAGTACACGGCAAGTCAATACAGGCCTCAATAACAATGAATGATGCGAGAACAAAAGCCAGCCAGCACTATGACGGCCCATAGTTGCTCAGCAGTCATCACCCACCACTATACGTACAGTTGATCCCAGATATATGTTAATCGAAGGGGATTGCGAAATAGTTCAATATATCAATAAAGCCTCCCTTGCGACACCTCCCGAAAGCCCTCAGTCAGCTAGGCTGGCTTCGCTGCCGCGTCAAAACAAACACACCAGAGTGAAGACCATTTTCGAGTGGACTCGATGTTCCGGTCATCCCGCGGTTATAGAGGGTTGGCACTAGGCAGTGTACAGACAATCTGCCTCCATGAACAAAATGTGACTGCAGGAGAGTCATTAGATAAGCACCCTTTGCAAGCCACAGCGCAGATTAGTTCAATATATTGAACGTTGAATGGGAATTCGATAAAAGTGAACGCCACTAGTTTTATACTTTTGCATGCTATTTTTACAAGGATATTCTGAGAGTTCGATATAAGCAACAATTCAATATAATCGGGATAGACTGCAGACTGCACTACCCTGGAACACTACCCTGGAAGGTACAAACCAGTAGGTTCAATGTGAAAGGTAGGTTGGGGAAACAGACACCAGCACTGGCACCAGCTACTAGTGGTAGTACATGCTTCCCTTACCCAGCTTTCATCCTGGCCACACTGGTTTGCTTCCATCATGAACTTCCAGAAACTATCCTAACCGGCAATTTTAGTACGACTATTTTTACCTCAGGGATATCAGTGTTACTACATACATGCATACATGCGAATGCAAGTAGTGATGTGACATTACATCACATGGCCATGAAGGCGACACAGAGCCTGTGCTCAAATGGTATCAAAATGCAGACATAATAACTAACTGTGCTATTACGCCAACTATAAAAGATCCAGTGGCGATGATCAACCGAAAGGTGCATTTGAAAACGAAGCACTACGAATATAAGATGGTGACCTACCAACGTGTACACTTGAAAAGGAAGCATGAAAAACAAAAGAGGGTCACCTCCACACCGTGCTTGGAGAGCACCTTCCTGGTGGGCTCTGGTGCCGGCTCAACACCCTCCTGGCTGCCCTGGCTGGCACTGCGGCTCAGTTGTGACGCCACACTGAGGCGAGACTCCCGTGATAGCGATTTGGTCACGGCCAGTGGGCTGCGTTGAGGGCTCACGGCCTCCAGAGAGGGCTGCACGAGCAATGGGCAACGAAGGTCAATTACGTGCCTCCATCATTTCCTTTGACATCGGCCTCAACATGTACCTCAGCTTAGCAGTTGACCTGGCAAACATGTAGTCCTTGTCAACAGTTAAACAATTCACAAAGGTTGCTACTGGGCGGTGCTAAGCAGCCTCGCCCCTCCGAAACCTAAGAATTTCACAAATGCTACACGAGGCCTGCTACACGACTCGGACAAAAAGAAAATTGCTTAGGCTATTTATTTTTGAAATTTAGGAAGAGAGGATTCAGCATTACAGGCAGGGCCTGTAAACTTGCCCAACAAAGAGAATATTGCACAAGTGACAGAAGAGAACTGATGCAGAAAAACAGTAAAATCAGTTCAACAAAAGACCCCTAACACAAAAAACAAGGCAAAAAACTGGCATAACGAAGAGCTGTTCCTGGGCCAAACAACTTAAAAACTGCCCACAGGAAGAAAAACAGATGCATGAGCCAAGCGTCCACTCTCACACGAGAAAGATGTGACATCGTACTGAAAACTGCCAGTCAATCTGGATTATACCAAACTGCTGCCAAGAAGTAGGTGCTAGAAATGTTACCTCAACAAAAAATTAAAAATAAATAAAAAATAAAAAGAAAATAAAAGGCCCAATGGTGAAATACATGCCTGTGGTGAAAGTAGCCTTGGTGATGGCTCCTGGCTCGCATCATCTATGCTGTCCTTTGGCTGCATAAAAACGAGAAGCAAGTAACGTGGTTCAAATACGCCAAGCTCACCAGTGAACCCACTTTACAGCTGCACAGCGTTACAAGTCCACTGTTGCATTAACTCTGGTTACCATCTGGTTAAACTGCACTTCCACAAGAACGTCTTGCTTCACAAGAGCATGCAGACAGCTGAATCATGCTGACCTTGCCTGACAACGGTGTGCAAATTAAGGCAGTTCACAATGATTTAGGAAACATTCACCAGTTTAGGAACTCCCAAATCCTTCTGCCTGGTGCTAACCTGTTTAGTATAGCACATGTTCTAAACAGCTATAGGTGGTCGGAGCTACCCGCGCAATCTCGGCCATGTTCAGGGCTGCAGCCATAGTTGGAAACACCAAAAGCACTAAGCTCTATGTGTTCTTCTAAATAAGAGATCTCTATAACACTTTTGGTTTCTGAAAAAAAAAAAAAAAAAATACAGGAAAACCTCGTTACAAGAGACACTCAAGGGACCCCAAAAGGATGTCTCTTGTAACCAAAAATTCTTACCAACTCGTATGTGCAGCAGTTTAGATTCCCTTAACTAAATTCTGTTCCATATCAGTGTCCTGTGTTGTTGCAATATGTCAGGAACCAAGAAGGAGTCCCAGTCAAGAGGAGGCACTCCTTCTTGCTTCCTGACATATTGCAACAACACAGGAAGGACACTGATATGAAACAGAATTTGGTTAAGGGAATATAAACTGCCGCGCATACGAGTTGGTACGAGTCGGCTGCATTGCATGAGTGTACTTGGGTTGTGTCTCTTATACATAGTAAAGAATTTACTTTAGGGATCTGCAAAAGTTGCCCTCAGTAACAGAGCGTCTCTTATAATCATGTCTCTTGTATGCAATGTTGTTAACATGGCAAACATAGAAAAACCATCCAAACCATTTTCAAGTGCCTTTTATAACCGAGTGTCTCTTGTAACGAGATTGAGTTTCACTAAGACACTAACCGTAGGCAGCAAAGACTGAAGTCGAAACTTGACATGAGACCCAGTATTTCGAATCACTTCCACTGCTCGATCGTGCGTTGCATCTCGGAGGTCGATGCCATCCACCTGTTGACAAAAAGAAGGGAAAGAGAAGGACAGACACATTGGGACGAGCCCAAAAACAGAAGGCTGTGCGAACTAGCTCAGAAAGCAAATTGCCACACAGGACGCTGCAAACATCCCTTTTTACTAGGTATGCAAGGCAGATGTGCAGCTAATAGAATTTGCTGTTCAGAAGAGCTCCCAACATCAGCATCTTACCCACAATATGCACCAAAATTGAAATAAAAATGCTCACTAATGAAAATCACTTCTAAATGAAAACACCTTAAAAAATACTGCCCCATTTGCACTTGAAACAAAGATGGCAGCAGCATTCTCTTTTGATAGCGTGACAAAGATTTGTCTACTCGATTGAATGTAGTGCGAATCAGTTTGGTTCGCTGAAAATGTCTATAATGAAATGCGGTTGTTCGTATCTTCTAAACAAAGTATTACTCTGTGAAGAATACAATCGAAACCGGATATATCAAACCCGGATAATTCGAATTTTAGTTGTGTCGAACTCACAAAATATCCCCTTAAAAATCCCATGTAAAAGTATAGGAAAGCTGCATTGTATATCGAACTCAATTTCACGGTCGTTTGATATATCGAACTCCGCACCACGCATTGGACGATGCGCCTTCCCCAAAGACGATCGCATCAACCTCGGCTGTTTGCTGTGTGAGACGTTTTCAAGCCATACGCGGAAGGAATGAGAGCGCCACAGTTCGGCGACGACTGGTCTGGGCAGCGGCGCGCCCTTTCCCAAAGGTGCGCGCATCTTGCTGTGATCGTTTGCCGCACGCCATCACGTGACGTTTGCAAGCCATGTGCCTGAAGGAACAAGACGGAACCAATGCAGTCGTGGTGTTCGAGAGATGGGAAAAACGCGATAGAGCGAAGCGCCAGGGTGTGCCCACTCTTCTGCCGAACTTTATCTCTCCCTTTCCTCTCTTTCTCCCAGTCTTCATTCGCAGCAGCACGTACTACACATGCGTGAACAAGCGACTCAGCTGGCTCTGCCCGCGGATACCGTAGCAGATGCTTTCTTCAGTCCATGTTGTGAACGCTCTGAGCGCGGCGGCTGACGTGCGATGCGCATCTCGTGTCGTCATGCTGAATGTGTGTAAGCTACAGCGGCCGCGGAGGCTAAGAAGCGGTAATTTTTTCTTTTTTTGCTGGAGTCATTCATCCATGCCGTCGTGCTGAATGTGCAGCCTAGCTACAGTGTTCTAGAATGCTATAGCCTAGTGTATGCTATGGTAACTGCTGACTTAAAACGCGGCAGTTTTTTCAGGTTTTTTTGCGAGTCATCCATTCTTGCATCTATGAAACAACAAAAGCCCGCGGTCAGCTGCAATTATGACACCGGCTTTTAGCATTGTTCGCTTCAAACGGCATTTGCACCTATCACGCTTTCCAATAATTTCGTGGCAGGGACTCTGCTCGCCCCAATCGCGGCGTGATAGATCAAACCAGACTTGTGCAATCAAGCCATCATGGGCACTCTGCCAAGTTCACTCCCCGCCACCGCAGAAGCTATCAGAAGTAGTCAAAAGATAGATATGCTGTGACGTTACCGCTGCGCAGCATCTTGGCGCACTACCAATAAATGAGCTGTGGATGGGACAGTCGAAACAAAGGGACGCGGCACCAAACGTTTTTTTTTTAATTATTATTCTTGGGGGCAAAAGTGGGGGGGGGGGGGGGGGTTTCATTATGCGAGTGGGTTGACTACCGTATCTACTCCCATAATGCTCACACTTTTTTTCACGGAAAATTGATGCTAAGTTGGGGGGTGCGATAATTATGCGGGGAAAATTTTAGAGCAAATGTTTTGGAGCGCTAAAAACAAATTTAAATTGGTGCGAATCGAGATACTTAGGTCAGCTATTGTAAATATAATCAAAACAAAAGAACTTACCCTTGTTATAGAAAAGTACAGGGTTGCCAAAAGCACGAACTGCTAAAGCACTTTATTTACCGCACGCAGCCTCATCATCACTCCCCGCGTTCCATGGTATAATGCTCACAGCAGACCATACAGTTCTATTCTTGATCAGAGACTTGATCTGAGTCTGTATCGACACTGCAATCGCTGTATCCAGTAGCGCACTACGCAGAACTCGTTGACGCCGAAGTGCGTGCTGGCAGCGCGGTTGCTATGCTGTAGCTCGTACTTGAAAGCTTTCAGCTTAAAAGCAGCTGTATAACTTGCATACCGCCCCACTGCGATGCGACACCAAGAACACGGTAGACGGTGGAATAAAGCAAGTAACACGGACGGAATGAAGAAACAATGACAACGAGACGCGGACACCTCGTAAAATGACGACAGCTACGAGCGTCGTAGGTAAACAAAAAAAAAAGAAGACGAGCATAACCGATGATGATCTACCCGAGCACGCTATAGCTGCCTGGTAGCGCGTGCACACAACGAGGCCCGCTAGGTTCTGTTGTTCTCCAAAGATGGCGCTTGTTACTACTAGCAGACTCTCGCGGTGGTAATATTGGTGGTGCGATGATTATGCGAGGAAAAAAAAATCCAGATTTTTGATTGCCCAATGTTGGGGGTGTGAGCATTACGCGAGTGCAAGCATTATGCAAGTAAATAAGGTATGTGACAAATACAGTATCATTTTTCACGATTGCAAATGACATCTCAAGCCGATTTCTGTATATCAAACCATTTCGCGATCCCCTTCGAGTTCGATATATCCGGGTTCGACTGTATTAATTTCGACAAACAACAATGGCAAAAGCAAGTCATGCTTCAAAAAGCAGAGACCGAATACAACGAATACACCTATCTCCGCACCTATACCTGCTCCTTCATTTTTCTTTGCAGGGTAGCTAAATGGAGAATTTACAAGATTGAGTCAGCTTTTCCAAAAACACTACAATAATTGTCGACTTGAACTTGGATACCATGAAACTGAAAAAATTTTGTAATTCTTTGTTACAAGGAGGTTTTGTTCTATGAAGGTTTTATATGACAACTCGGAAAAAACGTGCAAAACTGAAGTCAAAATGAAAACAAGAGAATAGATAAAATTAGCCCTACCAGCAGTTTACAATAAACCCTTGTTGCTCGAAGTTGTAAACATGGTGAAACATTTTGCTATGACGTTACGGCATGATAGCAGCACGCCCTCTTCTGCATGTAACCTTTTCGGTGTGCACAGTGCACTGTGTTGCATGTAAAATGCATACATTTGTTACAACGGAAGACCTTCTGATCGCAAGCATTCGTGTTTCATGATCATTAAAATTTTATGCAGTTCAACTAAATTTCAAAAGATGTGCCGCTAGTAAAAAATGTGCAGTTGGTGTGGTGAGTTCATTATAGCACTGCTCTTAGCTAACCCCCCTAGTAACTAACAGCAACTCAACTTCCCTACATAAAGGCCACCATGACACCTCTGTAACAAGGAGTTTACAAATAAGTATGTATGTATGGGGATGGCATCCAAACCCAGAACAAACCCTTCCAAGGACGCTGAGCCCGAACATTCCGAATACAAGACATATGTGAATGCTTCAACTATAGTTTAGTTGACAGCAGATTCCAAGTGTTATGTTCTTCAAGGAAAAAAGAAGTGCACTGGTCATGAAAACTATAGTGGCCAAAAGCATACTGAAGAGGAAATATAGCAGTGAAGTAAAGGCAAGTTTTCAGTCAGTCTTAGCGGAAGTACATTTAACACATCATTCTCTGCCCCTTCAATATTTTTCTTTTTCCTGTAAGTGCGACGCATGCTTCACAAT
Organism: Amblyomma maculatum; assembly: GCF_055883805.1. Classification (NCBI taxonomy): domain Eukaryota; kingdom Metazoa; phylum Arthropoda; class Arachnida; order Ixodida; family Ixodidae; genus Amblyomma; species Amblyomma maculatum. Next base: position 63,092,786 of record NC_139351.1, on the reverse strand, counting down.
ATGCAAGCCCTTATGGCTCACACCACAGTCACTCATGACTGTTTTGCATGCACAGAAATTCATATATAAAATAGCTCTCTGTGAGCTGTTGGTCGACCCAGACTGCACAGACGTCCTAATGGCTGCTATATATGTATTTGGGAGTGAAAAGTTCAGTAAAAAGAGGGGAATTTTTAATTTGCTTTTTACTTTTAAGCAGGTTAAAGATCCCCAGGTGGTCAAAATTAATCCCTAGCCCTCCACTATGGCTCCTCTTTCTCCCTTTCCCCTTCCTCTCTCACTTCCCTCTTTCCTTATGGAGAACCATGCAGAAACAAGTCTGACAGACACTCTGCCTTTCTCTTCCTGTGAATAAATTATTAATTCAATTATTATTTGCCACTACTCAGGTGCACAATGGGTGAGCAAGTCTCTGTGCACAAAGATGGCAACCGTGATGTCATGTGCAAACTGTCTAAAGACCAGAATACAATACTCTCGCACAAAGACAACTTCGTGCATGTTGTCAAACCCAGACACGAGGAGCCATCTATCCCTGGAGTACCAAAATGCTACGGATCACCTTTGTGTCCCATACAAGCAGGCGCAGTAACCGCATCCTCCTGCAAGTCTAAAAAGTTGTTCGGACACAGCTGCAGTGTCTACGAATGCAGTAGCCACCACAGGAAGAAGTGGCTGGACTGAGTACTGTTTGCGATGTGCATCGCATGTGTTGAGAGCTCTGTGATTGTCCAGCGCTCAGCCTGTATCACTTACCGTAAGGCATTAAGAAATGACAGCCTACAACAAGGATGGACTGCACCGATACACAGAAAGAGTTACGAGCAAAGTAGGAATGCACGAATAAGTAGTTTGCTTGAAATCGTCAGCTTAACTATGTGGTCATAGCATTGTGTTTAGCATTCAGTGACCACATTATGGGGAAGGTAGGTATGCTCGAAGCATTTTCTCAACCAAATGTCGACTGAGCGAAAACCCCATACCTGTGCTGGTCCTTGCCTACACGAGAAAAACAAGCGCAGTCCGCAGCTGCAGCACTGGGCTGATGCACTGCACGTTAGCGATATTAATCTAAGTGCCCAGCAATATGACCAAAAGGACCAATGAATTTGGTTAAGTGGGGCGATCTGCCATGGGCCCGTTTTGGTCACAGGGCCACATCACTTCCATTTGCAGCTGGAGAGCTCGAGTGTTATAAAAATGGGTAAAGCTTCACCAGGGTTCCCTGCAGTATCGCACACCCTGAATTCTGTGACCGCATACCTGTGCACATTCGTAATTTGCGACACACAACCACCGTGGGCCATTCAACATAGCCACTTAGCCACCGCAGCCCATCTGGGGTAAGCTTCCTTGCCACTAACCTCAAGAATGCGGTCGCCACGTCCAAAGGCACCTAAGCGACCTGCGGGGCTGTCTGGCAGCACGTTCTTGACAAAAATGCCCGAGACGCCCGGAGCAGGGCCACCCCCCTCGCCCCCTCTCGAATGCCGGAAGAGGTCGACATGGCCACCGACAATGCTGATGCCCAGGTTCCTCTGCTGGGGTAGCTCACGCACCAGCTCCACTTCCCGCTCGGGGCCCCACTGTTGGTGGAGGGGAGAGGCCGGCAGCAGTGGCTGGCCGGAGCCAGCTGGGGACAGCAACGGGGATGGTGTCCTCGCCGGCCATGAGGGCAACGGAGACGTGCTCGGGCTGGGCGTCGAGGTCAGGCTCCGGCTGGGGACTAGCAGCTCTGCAAACACCGCAACAACATGAGACTGGTGTTCTCGTGCCATTTTCCTATGCTGCTTTTCACAGGTGTCAAAACACCTGGCCACTTAAGCCTTTTATCATTCATCTGCGCGTAGTGGTCGAGTGGTTACAGTGCTTGACTACTGAGCTCAAGGGTGCGGAATCGAATCCCGGCCGTGGCGGCCGCTTTTCGATGGAGATGAAAAGCAAGGCGCCCATGTACTTTGCGATGTCAGTGTACGTTGAAGAGCCCGAGGTAGTCAAAATTTCTGGAGCCCTCCACTACGGCGTCTCTGCTTTGAGACATTAAGCCCTGTAAACAAAACCAAACCAAACCATTCATTTGGTTCTGGTTAACAGGGCATATCCTCAAACCTTGGCCTCGAAATTTAGGTGCCCTACATCGCAACGAACATAAATGTGAGATGAATGCGGCTTCTTATAGAGATGATAACAACAAAGGCGAACCCTGTTACAGTAAAACCCAGTTAGAACCTTCCCAAATATTGTGGGTGAATGAACACCTAGCAAGAAATTAAAACAGGCATCTGCACTGTTGCCAGCACTGCAGGCAGAGGCGTGATTTGAAATAGCATTAACATGACCAAGCTTAATCCTTTGCAGTCCGACATTTTCCCTTATACTCTTTTGCCAGTTTGGGGCAATGTTAAAGAAAACAACTGATTGAAAGGTATTTTGGAGAAATTTCTTTATGTGTCCCAAGTCTGAGTAATATTTGTGCAGCCTATAGTAGTGCTGAAAGGGCTCTCCTGGGTGCTGACCTGAATTACGATTATTATATTATGGATTATTATTATTATTATCATTATTATCAATTATGACCATTTGATCAGGTGGCAGCAGTACTGTAGGTGCCATTGATACCTTAGTCCCTGTTTCAGCTGCTGCTGCATTCTTATAAAATAAAAAATCCTGATGACAGTTTTTTTCAGAAAGCCAGCAAGAGTGCTTTCTACAACAAAACACGTAGATCCTGCAATATTTATCGAGTCCCGTATCACCACAGCTGCCGTCTGTAGCGCCATCGTCTTCATTGCTACTACCATAATCTAGTGAAGGAAAAATGTTCTCTTCCTTGCTAAAATCCTCTTCTCTACTGCTAAAAGCTCGCAAATTCTCGCGCTAGCAAGAAAGCCGCTAATACCACCAAGGCACCAAAGATGAAAAAAAAATAGATAACAAGAGGTGCTCTTTAGTGCAAAAATTAGGGGCGTGCGAATATTTGAAATTTCTAACACGAATCGAACATGTTCATTATTTGATTCGTATTTGATTCGAAAAATGCATGTTCTAAGTTTTTTGCACATTCGAAAAATTACCGAATATGTACACCAATAATTTTCGGATATTTGAACACTACCAAATATCCTAATTTCTTTGGATACAGTAATGAATTGTTATTTCGGCCCCCAGGAAGCCATAAAGAACGTTCGAATTATCGAATGGATTTCATCCTGCCCCGGTGGTGCAGAGGTTAAGATGCCTGAATGTTTCAGTGTACCCTAGTTCGAACTCGATCCCTGGGGGCTGCGTTTCAACGGAGGCGAAATGGAGAGGCATCCATGTGTTGTGGATTAAAGGTACACAGGTGGTCAAAATTACTTCCTAGCCCTCCACTATGGCACCTCTTTCCTCTTTCACTCCCACCTTCCTTGCTTTGCTTAGGGCACAGTTCAGGTGTCCACACAACAAGCTCAACAGATACTGTGCCTTTTCTTCCCTGCGAATCAATCATTATAATTATTATCGAGCGTAATTGAAAAAAAGTAACGCCTGATTTTCATAGTTAATCAAATGCGAAGTAGGTGCGTATCACTGCTTATCCCTGCTATACCTTTTCATCGCTTGCAGTCACGCAGCCCCATTGTCCTGGAGTTTCTACTGCACATTCGTTCCTCTTTGCTTTCATATCCGTTTCACGGTGACGCTCAGTGTCTTGAGCAGTTTCCTGAGCATGCTCGGCACGTTTCCTCATTCTTTGTGCTTCTAGATTCTTGCACCGTTTGGCTGCAATATCAGAATCAGTAGACTCGCAATCTCCCTGCCTTCGTAACCATTGTACTTCAGCACGTCGAGCACGGCGAACCTGCGCCGCAGTGCCAGACGGGACCGCTTTAACCATTGCGATACGAAGCAAACGCACGGCGCAGCCGCGTCCTCAATTCAGGGAATTAGTAGAATGTACCAAGCAATGGGCATACAGAAAATGTGATGCATACAAGTATAGGGCTGGGTACTTTTAGACAAAATAAAGTTGGAAGACGTCTGTGCTCCTTCTTGCTTCTACTGCGATGGCCGCAGTAGCAAACCTCACTACTAAGCGCAGTAAGGCTCGCTACAAACGATATTGCTCTGTGGATAATGTCAAATGGTTCACAGTTTCAATCCCTGCCTCATTACACTGTTTTCATGGCCCGTAATGAAGGTTAAATGAAGAAACGGCCGGCATTATTTAGCGATATGGATGGGAGAAAAAAAAACTGGCATGGTCCAAATTAAGGCTTAACTCCTTATCGTAATTCCTTTTCTAAGCACCTCACACAACTTGCAGAAAAAGAATCTCGCACTAAAAAAAAAAGCAAACAGAGCGGTGATCGCCATCACTATAGCAACAACAATCATGCAAACTCGTGGTAGACGAGAGCAGCTAAACGGTAGAGGCAGTTGCTGCCACGTATATACTCTGAGTCATTTCTTTTGCAAGTCGTGTTCTGGAGGCACATCTTAGCAACTGAAGCCTGGACGTAGCCGACTATTATTCAATTCATCGATGAATCGAATGCGTAAAGACGTTAGAATATTGCGCTGGAATTTAAGAGAGCAGTCTGGCGCCCTTGAAGTGCCGAAACCTGTTCTATCTGGATACCTGGACCTATACATACGGGCGAAATGTGTTGACATCCTGTATGCATGAAACCTTAAAAGCTGAGATGAATTGGCGCAACAAGGAAAGCAGTAACAACACACTTGTGTATCTTTTATGTGAAAAGGCGATGCACCCAGTCCGTCTACAGGCAAATTTAACACACCCTGGACGATATATTTCGTCTGCCTTAGCACCGGGTACTGATTTGCAATCTTCCAATACATGCTAAATAAGATATTTTACAATTCAGGTGCGCCGTTGATCGAAAGTGCGCCTAGCGCGACAACCACGCGAGAGCAGGTTAACACAAGCCTCAATTAAAAAAAAAAAAAAGCTCAAGGGATGTAACTTGCTGCTTCTTTTCTTCTACACCCTTATTTTAATTTTGCGTACAAGGGACACAACAGTATATAGATATTATCGGCAACAACGAGCATTAACGCAGCCGCTCCTCAATGCGGCTACCCTTGAACATGGCGGAAACATGCGCGGCGGCCGATAGATGGCAGCAATTTTGCATAAGGTCTATTGAAAAACTTCGTAATATCGAGGAATTCGCTATATGGAGGTTCATTACGTAGAGGTTTAACTGTAGTTACTTGGTTTTCATCACAAATCTAGACAGTTATTGTCCGGGTGTCCAGCAAATAAGTTTAGTGGGGTGTAAGCAGTTCTTATTCTTTTTAGGGCCATTCAATACATCACACTTTCGGATATTTCAAACTTTTTTCTGCTCGTCTGAAGGCCGAATTAACGAGATCTTACTGCAGCAGTAAATATCCTCCATTGTAGATGCTCTGATTCACACCGACGACATAAATATGAAGTCTAGAAAGGTAACTCATATGCAAGCATGCCCAAAATGACACTGGATCATCATCATCATCAGCCGGACTATGCCCACTGCAGGGCGAAGGCCTCTCCCATTTTCCTCCAATTAACCCGGTCCTGTGCTAGCTGCATCCACTTTACCCCCGAGAATTTCTTAATCTCATCCACCCCCTAATTTTCTATCGCCCCCTGCTACGCTTACCTTCCCTTGGAATCCAATTGGTTACTCTTCGAGACCATCGGTTATCCTCTCTTCAAACTATATGCCCTGCCCATGCCCATTTCTGCTTCTTAATTTCAACTAGAATGTCAGTAACTTGAGTTATCCAACAATTTTTTGTTCCATGACCTCTGCGTTGTCCTCAACTTAAGCAGAAACCTTTTCGTTAACTTCCATGTTTCAGCCCCATAGGTCAGTACCGGTAGGATGCAACTGTCTTACATTTTTCTTTTCAGTGATACCGGTAAGCTGCTAGTCATAATGTTTGAGTGCCTTCCAAATGCACTCTGTGCCAATCTTATTCTCCTAGTTATTTCCCTTTCATGGTCTGGATCTGCAGTCACTACCTGTCCAAAGCAGACATGTTCGCCTACCACTCCTAACGTTTCGCTACCTATCACAGGCCCACATACAAAACAAGTGCCAGCAGTCTTTCCTGTTTCATGTCGTTGTTTCCCACAAGATGATGAATTCAACAAATTTATTTTAAAAAATATTCCTACAGCCATCGGCTCCGGAGATGAAATAAGAGTGCAGCGTTGGTGAGAAAGTATAGGGGGCGTAAAACTGCACGAGCCATTCATATAAGCTGCCGAGAGCAGGCCACCTAGGTTCAAACTCAAGTGACCAGCATTCAAAGCACATGCCTTAGTTATGCAACAAATCAAATCTTTTCACACTCCTCTGATGACTGTTGGAATCATGGAAAAAAAAGAACGCATATCGCCAAGTGGCCAATGCTCAGCTAAACTTGTACCCCTGACTGTTTAGGTAGCAGTGTACTCAAAGATAAGGTAAGCTAGAAGCACGTTTCACAAATGTAGATCTAATTGAAGCATCTACCCCACACATTTAGTGAATAATTCTCAGCATTAGGTTCTGCAAAAGCCTTAGTTGTTCCTTTGAGCACTTGTTGGATTCATCAGGTGCCCAAAAGCAAAGATACTTCATTATCCGCCAGCCACTTCATGCTAGGACAAACCACACTGCAACTGCCTGAGCCTGCAGCAGACTGTTTCTTCACTTTATGCGCAGTAATTATCAAGGCTCCAAACTTTCTGTAGCAAAACAATTTTCAGTTCCATGAAGCGAGAACAAAAATCTGCAACATCCCACAGGAGGCATCGAAGAATATAGAGCAAACTTTTTTCTTTTTCTTCGAGATGTTGCAGGTAGCTGAAGCGACCTTCGCCACTAGCCTTGCAAGCCACTAAGAGAAGTCAGTTTTTCAACAGCCCCTAGGACGATGGATGTGAATCCAAAGCACTGCAGATGGTTCAGGAAGAGAAGGAATTGAAAGAGCTGCATTGAAAGCAAACAAAGGAAAACCAGTGTCAAACTTGGGATCCCAAAACACCGAGTAATGGAGCATCTGAAATGCTGCCTTTTCATCACCATCAAAGTATCTGATTAATCTGTATTCTAGCATGTCAGGCGCGGTTCTGTCAGGACGGCCTTGACTGCAGTTAACCTCAGCAGTCTCATGAAACTCTGTTACATAAACATTTCAATAACATTTCTTTTTTGTTTTCTTGCCGTTTCAGTCTCTTTCCTCGTGTCATGTCTTTTTCCCATCACTGTGTCGCTCCTACTGACGCTCATAACAGCAGCAGCAATCCAAAAATGAGAACATGCCGGTCGAATTCCACCAAAAGTGCTCAATTCCCCGTTTACTTTTCTTTTTTTGCAGAATTATGAAAAATTGAATATCTAAGCGGTTATTAACCAAATTAAACGCTTTCCGAGAGGTCGTGCACCTCCATGCTAAATTTTACACAAATGAAAGCCAGGAACAGATAAAAAGCCAAACCATGTAAAGTTCTTTTACATTCTGCACATTAAAGTACTGCAGTTCCCTAGAAGCCTACTGTGCAAAAGCCCAAAAATGCACAAGTAGAATGCTGCACCTCATCATACTGTCCTCCGGCATATCAACCATATCCTATTATACATTATACAAGCCGAAGTGCTTTTCACTTTTTTTAAATGCTCTAGCTGAAGTGATTAGGTAGATGTGATTAGACATAACAGAAAGGCAAGAATGAAGCTTCGAGAGTTTTTTTAGAAACAATTCCCGGTCCGCACTCACCTTTGGATGACGACATGGAATCCCTGAGAGAAGGCACGTAAGAGGAGGCAATGTTGTGCACTGCCGCGACCATGGTCTCCATGTCAGGAGCTGTTGAGTGCCGCCGAGGAAGCGCCAGGCTCAGCGGTCCAGTCGATGGCACGAGCAAGGAGGTTCGCCGTGAGCCTGGCTCCGCCGGCTTTGGGCCCCTGCACCACCACCACCCCCAACCCAAACGGGAACATACAGCAAAACGAGATAAGCAAAGGGAGACGGCACGCTCGGATCTGGAGCTGGGATTACCCCACTGCTTATAACGAGATTAGGAGGCAAAGGCGTTTCATGGCTTCCCCCTCCTCCCCGTCCCCCCCCCCCCTCTCCCCCCCTCCCCCTCGGCCTCTGTGCATCAGAGCTCAGCAGGTCAAGAAAGAAAACAAAGAGAAGGCGCTGTCACTCTTAAAAAAGAAGGAAGTCTAATGCCACACACTCACACACACTAAAAAAGACAAGCGACCTTGTTTAGAAGACAGTATAAAGCAAGACCAAGGCTATGCTCACGAAAAGGAGAATACAAAAAAATGCAAACAAAATTTACGTAAAATAATTAAATATGCACAGCTGTCTGCAGAGCTTCATGCTATTGACGTGCAGGCTTTTTGGTCTCGGATGAAGCTTGTTTGTGAAATTCTGCTAGTGTAGATTCCTGATAGCATGATACATATTTTGAAAGATGAAAAGGCATGAAAAATAGGAAAAACATACATACCGTATTTACTCGCATAATGCTCGCACCCCCAACGTTGGGCATCGAAAATTGGAATTTCTTTTACTCGTATAATCATCGCACCACCAATATTACCACTGCGAGAGTCATCTGCTAGCAGTAACAAGCGCCATCTTTGGAGCGCTACTGAACCTAGCTGGCCTCGTTGTGTGCATGCGCTACCAGGCGACGATAGCATGCTCGAGTAGATCATCATCATCAGTTATGCTCGGCTTTTTTTTTTGCGTTTTTTTCCATGATGCTGGTTGTTGTCGCCATTTTGCGAGGTGTCTCCGCGTCCCACCATTGTTCCTTCCTTCAGTCTGTGTACTTGCTTTGTTCCAATGTCTACCGTGTTCTTGGTGCCGCATCGCGGTGGGACGGTACGCAAGTTATACAGCTGCTTTTAAGCTGAAAGCTTTCGAGTATGGGCTACAGCATAGCAACCGCGCTGCCAGCACGCACTTCGACGTCAACGAGTTCTGCGTAGTGCGCTACTGGAGACAGTGACTGCAGTGCCGATACGGACTCTGATCAAGTCTGATCAAGAGTAGAACTATATGGTCTGCTGTGAGCATTATACCACGGAACACAGGGAGTGATGATGAGGCTGCGCGCGGTAAATAAAGTGCTTTAGCAATTTGTGCTTTTGGCGACCCTGTACTTTTATAACAAGGTAAGTTCTGCTTGAAAGTAATGTTTTGGTTACATTTACAATAGCTAACCTAAGAATCCTGATTTGCACCTATTTAAATTTGCTTTTAGCGCTCCAAAACATTTGTTCTAAAATTTTCCCTGCATAATTATCGCACCCCCCAACTTAGCATCAATTTTCCGTGAAAAAAAGTGCGAGCATTATGCGAGTAAATACGGTAGTATATACAAGGAGAATAAACATGCTACTCCTAAGCACATATTGCAGAATTCAATATGGTGTGAACCAATAAATGTTCGTCTTATCTTTTTGTTGTCCTGTCTTTTTATGTTTAAAGATACGCTTGTGAAAACCAACAGTTTTGCGAGTAGACTGAAATGCTCCACACAGAAGCTTCGATGGTAAGTACCTGCACACATCCAAAGAAAGCACAACCCAAAGCAGACCAGTAGACACCTGAATAACTTATTCAAGACTGAACTATGCAGAGTACTATAGTTGGGATTTTGAGACTAACAGGCCAAAATAAGACCAGACAGAATTAGTGTGCTTATCGTTGGTCTTGCTTCTCCAACACTTACTGCGCTACCTTTCTTCCACGTCTGTTGGGTAAATTACCAGACAACATCTTCAGGACCATGTCATCAACAACAACTGATATAGTAAAGATTTTTGCTGGTCCCAGTGACTTTACTATAAAGGGGTTCTACTAATATGAAATCGTGAAAATTCCCCAGCCAGAGTGTATTGTCTACAATGTGCAGAATTTCACGTTTCAAACACCCTCTTGCGGCACTACGGAGAGCAAGAACATGTGAGCTGTGACTGCAGCCTGGACCGCAGCCCCACATTGATTTTTTTCCATTTTGATGACATGAGTTTTCTGATATAAAATTTTTCGCGGCCCGATAATGCGCAATTACTCCCTTATTAAGGGGCCTATAAAATTTGTATCACCGATGTTCTACTGTATGTTACATGAATACAAATAATAAAAAAGCCTTCCAGAGAGAGAGTAATCGCAAAAAAAAAGTATTTAGAGACCTATGCATAAAACGAGCCATAGACAAAGCATGCAACAAGCTCACATCGTCCTACTTTGAAATGACATTGGCGTAATTTTTCGTTTTTTTTTCTACAGTCTCTTTTTTCCTCCCCGTATGTATACCATATTGGCCGTTAACTGCCCATGCGCTTTCCTGATGCGCTCTCCTGATTCACAGTAGTTAATAATAATTAATATTTGCTTTACAGGAAAGGAAGGGCGCAGTATCTCACACTTTTTTCAGTGGACACTACAAGCTGCAAAATTTGTTTAATTAAAGGACCTAAAAGTAGATTTCTTTTCATTTTTTTTTATACTGAGTCTCATGGGACCCCACAATTTTAATCTTATCCGAGAACTCGTCTTACCCAAAGTCTACTGCACTTAAATAAAATACCTTAGTGTAAACTAAATGTAATAATAATATTAATTGGTTTACAGGAAAGGAAAGGCTCAGTATCTGTCACATTTGTTCTGTGGACACCTGAACCACGCAGTAAGGGAAATACTCCTTTTTGTGGCTGTTTGCCCGAACAATATTGTTTCAGTTTCAACACAGCTACTCTTGAACGGCTTCTCTGGCACTAATTGAGATACCACATATGTACTTCCCCCAACATGAACTTAGCCAAGGTTAAACTTTTTGAACCCTAAAAAACCACTCACATTTTGACAACCTCTTCCTTGATCCCGTTCACTTTCCGAAGCTTGACTTTTTCAACTGATGGGCTTGGTGGCAGTTCGACAACATCCTCCTCCACTTCCCTGAGGTAGTTGATGCTGCACGAAAGATCATAAACTTCAGTACTTTCAACAGTGCACAACTTTCGCACAAACTGGAACGATTTCTTTCAAACACATGTGATTGTAGACCATATGCATATTGATTGCATATTGATTGCATATTGATTGCATATTGATTGCATATTGATTACTGGCTGTGGCAGAGAGATGAAGGCACACAGGTATGATTTAATCAAAGGGTACCAACAAGTCTTTGTTGGTAAGGCTTTCTTTGTTTGAGATCATGTAGACACCCGATGATTCACAATGTTAGCCGGGAAAGAGGAGAAAAAGTTACACCTCTATGAAAGAGGCTGCCTGTCAGTAGGCGAGAGCCTCCGGTGATATGCGCTGATAAAATCACCACTATAAGGCCAAAAACTACACAGGGGCCTTGCAAGTTTCGTTCGATACAATACTGCTGCAGATTAGAACTCCTAAGTTGTTATAATGGGGAGGGGGGGCTTACCTTTCATAAACTCGCAAAACAGCCAGTCTGTAGGTAATGCAGTTTTCAAGCCATGAAAAGTACTATATAAAACACTGCGAAAGATGGGGATTGGCTGGGATGAGAGCCATGAGAGAACCGACATGCTATGGTGAACTAGCATTGAAGGGATGGACTTGGAAGCACTAGAACTATTCTTGCAAACGTTAACTCTCGATATGGGTGCCTAATTGATTTGCTTCTCATCAATATTCAGTGCCCAGCTACCCCAATCAGTGTTTCATGCATACTCAAATGCTTCCAATAAATCGACCAAGAAATAGGTTCTTTAAAGAAACTCATGTATTAAAACCTTTTCCTCTGCATGACTATAAAACCTCTATTTCAGTAAAAAGGAATAAAGCAACTATCTCCTCCTGTTGAGCTTATCTGTTCAGCCTATTTGAAACACGACATGCTTCTAATGGTAACTTTAATCTTCCAAGTCATAGCAATGCCTACGTCAACATATTGACCGAATTCTTTGGCAGGAAGGTCTCAAATACACTATCAATAGAATTAAAAGTGGCACGAAATTTTAACCTGTCTTCGAAGCTATTTTTTTTCTTTGTAGTTTGACTGTTTTCATTTCGTCTGAACACACGACTTTGCTTTGTTGAAATGCTGGTTTGTACATTTCTAATGTGGTTGCCCTAATGCTTTCTTTTGTCGGCATACCGGACTACTTGGTTGTCTTACATCGCTTTTTGCACTTTATCTTTATTTATGTGTTGACAGCTTGTTCAAATTTCCATTCACACCTTGCTTACCTATGCGGTTGCCTAAATGCTATATTTTGTATTAGACAGGATACTAGCCATATAAGGCTATAGGCCCAGATATTTTGCAGAAATTTTTCTTGAAATAGAAAAACAAAACTTCTTGATCCGGATCTTGAAAACGAAAACCTCATCCGTTACACTATAACAGTGTTTCTGTAGTCATTGCTTTTGAGTACGGGAGCATGAAAGAAACGCGATAGCCTTCTGCCCTTGGTTCATTCAATATGATATGTTGATGCTTTATTAGGCCACAGCGTCTACCAGCTTAACTTGTGTAAATTCCGCACATGCAAAAGTCGCAGTGCCTTCGGTAAATGTCAATTTGTTTGGTCCATTTATGAACCAATATGAGAAGGAGCCTGCACTGCGGACTGTTGGTAGCTACTGGACCAGCAAAACTCACAACACAACGCTGAGATCCTGTGTCAGGGCAAGGATGGCGGCCACTTCGCCCTGCGTCTTCTCCGAGAGGACGTGGTCATTGATGGAGAGCACAATATCGCCCACGCGGAGCTCCCCGTGCCGCTCCGCGGCTGAACCGGGCTCCACATCCGAGATGGTCCAGATGCCATGCTGCCAGCGAAGCTTCAGACCTGCTCCCACCACCACCGAGAGAAATCGTAGCTGTTGCAGATTCCATAAGAACAGCGAAGGAAGGAAGCAAGAAACAGAACAGGAAACAAAGCATGCAGAGTACAGAATGCTGCATTCCTATGAAACACGGGAGTCAAGCATCTAGAAAGAAGCCTAAGAAAAAAAAAAATTCTACCGCATTTGGAGGCTAACTAAAAGGATTCTACTTGAGTTGAGGATGATGCAGAGCGCTATGGAACTCAAAATGGTAAGTGTAATGTAAGAGATAGGAAGCGCGCAGAGTGGGCCAAAGAAACAACTCCAGTTGCCGACATTCTAGTGCAAATGAAGAAGAACAAATGGGAATGGGCAGGGCATGTGGTGCGAAGAAAGGATAACCTCTGGTCGCTTAGGGTAACAAATTGGATTACAAAGGAAGGCATGCCTAGCAGGGAGCAACAAAAGTCAGGTGGGTGGATGAGGTTCAAAAGTTCGCAGGGGTCAAACGGAAGCAGCTAGCACAGGACAGGGTTAATTGGCGAAATATGGGAAAGGCCTTAGCCCTGCAGGAGGTATGGCCCAGTTGATGATGAGTGTGTTAGAGTTATGCTGGAAGGGCTTTTTAATTTCACTGAAGTTGTTGATAGAGTGACCACATGTGCTTCTCCATTGTGATCAAAACATTGTGCCCCTGTTATCTCCTAACTAACTTTGTTGTGGCTCCTTTAACCTCAGGCCAATTCCTTTTTAAGCCAGAATTTACTATAGGCGAAAGACTACGTGGCCATCGCTGAGTGCTCTTTGGGGATGATGATAATAATGTAATAATTGGTTCACAGCAAAAGGAAAGCCACAGTATCTGTCACACTTGTTCTGTGAACACATGAACTGCACTGTAAGGGAAGGGCGGAAGGTGGGAGTGAAAGTGGAAAGAGAGAAAAAGGAGCTGTAGTGGAGGGCTTTGGAGTAATTTTGACCACCTGGGGATCTTTAACCTGCAATGACATCCCACAGCACTCAATCGCCTCTCCATTTCGCCTCCATCAAAACACAGTCACCGGCAGTCGGGTTCGGTCTGCTCCAGAAATCTATTATTAATACACCGGCCATTCAGGCTAATGGAGCAATGACCCGCACAAGAAAGAGATTGGTAGATAATGTCACCCGGAAGTGGGGGGCGCACAATGATGCACAGCAGCAATCATGATTATGACAAGCATGACACGACCTCATTTGGCACCTACTACTACATGCATGCAGTTGTTCTTCTGAAGACAATTTTTTATCTGCATCATCTTGCATGTGTTTTTTCCTTGCCTCAGTTCTTTCTACTCTGACAGCCAGTAGGGGGCACGCTTCTTGTTTCCGCAGTGTTAGAGTACCATAAAGCAGCGCGAGGAGGAAATCAGAAGCAGGAATCGCGTATTTTAACACATCAAAACTTTGTGGCACCCTCTGTTGCAGTAGTACAAACTTATGCTCGGCCATTAGTGCATGGTGCTGTCTTAGCAGTAATACCACGATCCACATTTTGTAATTTAAGCAAAATAAAATTCCAAATCTACCCCTCAGACAACTGTACCAGAAAGTTCATTATGCAGGTGTGCGTGATGCAATTAAGCAATTTTTTTCTCCATGCTTAGTAAATATGGCCAGTCAATCGTTTCCAGCACATTTCAAGATACCATGCACTTATATAACCATGCATAATGAAGACCCACCCACCTAAGGATCCGCCACTGTTGTGGAGAACCACAGTTCCCGACGATGCTTTCCACAGCTCGTCCGGAGGCTGGATGGCACTGATTTCGTCCGAGTCGGCCGATATGGAATTCTCGGGTCGCTCAGGCTGCGAGAAACGAGAAAGGAACAGCCTGGTCTTGAAGGAGCGATGAGACACATTGAAGTTGGGGCATATTACCTGACATTTTGTACAGAGAAAAGGCTACTTACATAGACAATAAAGCATGACAATGAAGAATGTCCACAAGTACTTCACTATGTAGAGACTAACAGTGGCCTTAGTGAAGCTAAATGCATTAAAGTTGACTGAAAAATTGCTAAAGGACTTAAAATCAGCCCCGTAATACTTCATAGACCGACAGTTTTTATTCTTTTTGCATCGTGGCAATGCCATAACGCCTGTAAGAGCGTCAAATGCTTATTCTAAGCGGATGGTATTAGTGACTTGTAGCTATAGTTTTGAAGTTCTTGCTTAGTGACTTCATAACAAGGAAAAACATCAGAATAAATTGAAAACGGTTAGAAAATAGTAGTACTGCTTATCACTTGAAACAATTCTGTCAGTGCTGTACAATCTGTGGACCTCGGAAGACAAATCCTCAAGACAATACTTTTAAGAATGACTGTTCCAGAATAAAACATTAATCTGCTCCCCCCAACACCCTTATCGTGACCCTCTCAAAAACTTTCGACCTGTATAAAGCAAAGCAATCAGAAAAAGTAGGAAGGTATTGCTTCCACCATGTGCAAGGCTGGCAGTACGATGTGCTTATTGAGCTTACTGGTCAAGGGTTAAGCCTCGGCCATGTTAGTAACATTGTGAACATGCGGACATGCTCGTGCAAACATGCTCCTGTGCTCAGGTTGCGCTGCACCCTTTAATGGGCCTCAAATGGGTGAAATAAATTTGAAATTTGCTATTGTGCCCATTGTGGCCCTCCAGCCACAGCCTTAGTGTATGAAGATTCATCACTTAATAATTTGCTTTGAATTCTTGCACAAAAAACAGCAAAGAGTGTCACATCATCCCAACCACTATGCACCTACCAGTAGACGCTACGAGGTCACGAGGTGTAATTAGAAAGTGTGCACAAGCAGGAGCTTGTGCACACTTTCTAATTGCACCATTGTTTACATTATGTAACACATTATTTACATGCACAATGAATGCACCTTTAAAAAAAAGCACCTTCGAAAATCCAGTGGTGCATTCAGAAAGAATACAATATTCAGAAAGAATTTTAAGGAGTAAAATAAGAGAAAAAGTACACCGGTGGAATAAAAACTAGATCTAGTACAACTCAACTTGTAAACCTTCTGAACACGCTCGACAGCATGGTTTCAAGCATTTTTATCTTAAAGCGGTATGTATGACCTGCAGATATGTCCAAGGAGAGCGACATCTGAGTTCACTCATTTGCAACGCAATGTCACGCCAGAAATTCTTGCCAAAATCAAACTGAGAAACCTTTGCGACCAGGTATTTTCATTTTTGATTTTTTTGCTTCTTGCATCTGTCACAGAACCTTTTTGCTGGCTAGGTTGAGCTGCAGTAGCCTTGACTTCCCACAGGTGGCCTTTTCTTATGTTACGGTGCAGTTGTTTCCATGTTCAAAAAGGGGCACCTGCTCAAATTATTCACCATTACCACGAGACTATGAACCAAAAATAGAGGTATGTCCAGCAGACAAGGGAAAAAAAACTGTACTTTCAGATGGCCAAAGTTGTGGGTGCGTTCTTTTACAAGCACAGTCTTTGTCAAGAGCTTTTGGAATACCTAAGCTAAAGAAGGGTGAAGATGAGGGGTGAAGAAGAGATTTGACGTCGCTTGCAAGACTGCGAATGCAGGAGATGCACAAGCCCCGTTAGAGGGCCCAGATGCAAACTCCTTGGACTGCATATTTATGACAGAGACTGCACATATGATATTAAAAGTAATTCCACCCTGATTTCAAAAGTGTCCAACCACCTCCACAGTGATTGCTCTGCCACACAATACAGAAGCAGTAAATGCAAGGCTGACCAAAACAATGACATCTGGACAGACGGGGACCGTCTCATAGCTGCTATAGCTATGAGACGGTAGACCTCGTACAATTCTAGCTGCCGTCTAGTGGCCCCTCTGCCCATATTGGTGACATAGAAAGCATCGCCCTGAATACTTGGTGCTGCTCCAAGACTTTGTTTTCAGGCTAATAAGTATTTACTTTATGTCCTGTCATGTGTTATATTTATAAAATAAGCAGAAATGAAAATGATTCACATGGAGGCTGCTTGGTGCTTTTGCTTCTCATAGAATGCAGTGTATTAGGCGGTTTATGTTTTGGCCAAAATTTATTTCAAAGAGATTTGCTTAATTCATGCCGCACCGTGGTGATGCAATGGTTAAGATGCTCGACTACTGTGTCGGAGAACCCGGGTTAAAACCCGGGCAGTCTCGGTAGAGGCGAAAGTGAAAGGTGGCCATGTGCTGTGTGCTATCCTGCAGGCCATCGTTCAGGTGCCCACAGAATAAGTGTGACAGATACTGCGCCTTTCCTTTCCTGCATGCCACTTATTTTTATTATTATGAAGTCATGCAATAAATACAAACACCAACAAGAAAACTGGCCAGAGCGGCTACTCAGTGGCAAAAAAAGATTATCATCTCAGCCTAACCACTTATTTGTCCAGGCTTAAATTTCAAAGAGGTGACATTTGGCGGTAATTTTTGTTTCTTAATACGTTTCAAGAGATACTTGCCTGATTCAGTTAGAATTAATCATTCCATTTACGTCCTCACTGTCCGAAGCGACGACTGCTTCTGCAGCACCATAATTAGAAAGTAGTTAACCAGCTTACAATATCATTATCCACCTTCATTCGCGTGGCCACCAACATAGTACCGCTGTGGTGCAGGAGCCCTCTTTATACCTCAAAAAGCCTATTTTTAAAAAGTCTATGGCCGGCATCCCTGAAGCAATTGGTATACACAGGGGAAAACAGGACACACAAAGGAGCACAACACTCTGTGGCGTCTCCTTCTTTTCATTCCTTTGTACTCTTTTGCCTGCAGTCATTATGTTCCAATCATTTAACAGCCCGTTCATGTATTCAACGGAAGCTACCAAGTCATTGCTGATGCAAACGAAAAAGGAGCAGTCTTTGTACTGTTTCTACCATCATAATGATGAAGAACAATAAAGACAGTGAAGTTTCCAAGTTTAAACTTTCGCCCTTGCCTAAATTGCCTCTAGAGCTTGTATGGATCTTCTCCCCTACAAAAAGGGCTTTTATGTTATTGTCCTCTCTGTTTAAAAAGATTGAAGACACTATACACAAAGTTCAAAGCAGTAATGCCCAAATATGTAGCACTTCCCTGTACCGATACTGTAGAACCTGATGTCCGTGGGATATTTTAAAGATAACATCTCATATCTCGCTTAAGATCTTACACTTACATTCGACTGAATTGCAAGTTCCAAAACAACAAACAAGGTGCATACAGAGTATGAATCTAGTTACATAGGGTCTAGAGAACTGCTGTATAAAACTATATAAAACTGCAGCAAACACAGCCAACAAGGAAATAACTGAAATTATCAAAATTACCCACTGATATATAGCCCCAGCTATACAGAAGGCTGAACCAATTTCGCCTCTATACAGTTCCACTATTTTTTTTTCCAGCTGTAAGTACATTATGCGTGAACAAACAATGGTACCTGTAATTATAACCCATAAAAGGCCTAGTACCGCTCATGAAGCTCTCTTTCACACTGCGCTAATAAGCTGTAGCCAGATGTTACCTACATTAGTTGTTAACTGTAAGCCATAAGGTTTTCCCCACTTATCGAATGTAACGAAAGGTTTTGTGGCACTTTTGATGGCAGAGAATGTGAACGTTTGAGTTCCACTAATGATACTTACTCCAAACTGACAAATACTACGGCAACTTTGAGAGCTAGAAATTCGCTGTTCAAAGAGACAATTGCAAGGAGTAGCAAGTTACCCGTTGTGCACGAGAGATCGGCCACTCTGCTGCCACCGAGAACATATTCCATTGTTCCTGAGCAGCAACCTGCAGCAACATTCTCAACCTTTCCACTCTGTACTAGTACCTAGAATGTCTCTCCTATTTTAGACTTTACTTCCCAACATAACACGTTTCTGCGGACACGTCCCAATGAACACAACATGTGTAGCAGAATAAAATGCTTACATCAAGTTTCAGCGTATTGCAGAGCGTTCCCCTGACACTGCAAATGAGTGCCATTCTTCTCACTAGTGTTCAGACGCATGCACTTTCCCATCTCTAGGGGGGGGAAGGGGGGGGGGGGGGGCCTCAAAAGGTAACTATTGTCATTATTTAATGTGACAGATCTGTAGAGGTTGTCCTTGGAAGTATAAGAGCCAAATTTAAAAGCTTTGAGTCCACTCTACGATTTACAAGACAAATTTACAATATGTTCCAGACATCGAAATGCACCCTCTGCCCAAGTGATGCAGGCGGCCTTAGGCATGAGAGTTGAAGGGAGAGAGAGGTGAGGCATTATTTTTTTAACACCTGTATATTCAGTGTTTGCACTCCGAAGATGAGTGATGGCATACTGATCCTGCTCAAGACTTCATAAATATCTTTTCATGGTCCCTTCATGAAAGGCTTAGGAGTTTTAGATAAAATTGCAAAAGGCTCGTGTTGTCTTCAATGCACAGCCTGGGACCGAAACAATTATGTGCTGTAAAACTGACGCCGCAGGAAGGTTTCGACACCGTCGTCACCCTAGCTGTGCTTGACACAAGACAGAAGGTCGTTTTCAATAGCCTCCACTTACTCCTACCTTGAACAGTTGCGTTCACACTCCCTCAACAGATTTACTTTGGTAAGTGCAACGTTAAGACATAGAAAGCGTGACGTGTGAGTCAGAGAAGTAACTGAAGTTACTGACATTCTAGTGGAAATCAAGAAGAAATGGGCATGGGCAGGGCATGTATTGTGAAGAGAAGATAACCAATGGTCGCTTAGGGTAACAAACTAGATTCAAAGCAAAAAAAGTGTAGCAGGAGGCGGCAGAAAATTAGGTGGACGGGCAAAGTTAGGAAGCTTGCAGGGGTCAAGCGGATGCAGCTAGAACAGGACCGGGCTAATTGGAGAAAAATGAAGAAGTCTTCACCCTGCAGCGGATGTAGTCTACCTGGTGATGATGATGTACAAACTTCATTCTTTTGAATTGATCATGTAAAAATTTAAAAGCTCTTCCACTGAATTTTTCTATATCATTATCAGAGCAGCAGGTAAGACGAGGATGAAACGAGTGCACAGACATGTTGCTGAAGTCGGCGTCGTGTTGGTGCACTCGTTTCGTCTTATACGTGGTTCCGATGTCAAACCCTATCCAAGCTTCCACCTTTTCTATATCACATTCTAGAAGGAAAAACTCGCAATAGGAAATACTGTCTGATCATCCTGTCTGCTTGCACCTGCCTATGTGTCCACGTTCCTCTCCACAGTAGCTGTATGACTGCCTCAAGGTTGGCTGTACGGTTTCTTCAGGTGAAAAATTCATGTTTTTTTTTCTCATTAGGTGGGTCAAAAAAAAAAGTGACTGCAAGAGCTAAACCATACACCAACACCCTGCTTCAATTAAAATGACCCATCGCCAGAGATAACACCTTTCCGGCAGTGTCACAACGCTCAGGTGTTAGAGGTTGGATGCGAGCAAAGCTCCCAAACGCAAAAACACAGTTCCATTTGAAGTGGACAGCCTATTCCACTGGCATGAGAGTATGTGAAGTAGCCAGATAGGCATGGCCTAGTTAATCCCCCTGCACTTTTCCTTTTGTGTATGCCTTAAAAGGTAAAGGAACAAGTACAGCCTTCTTGTATTCATACTGGCCAGCACAAAGTCATTGGCATTTCCACCAGGAGAATCAGATTACGAACTTATTTGTCCAATATTTGTTCTCCAAGGTGGAAAAAATTTATAACTAGTAAGAGGATGATTTCTTATCATGCACCCAAACGCAGCCATTGGGCTACCGAGAGAACAGCTTTCACTATCTTTGTAGAAAAATTCACCTTAGTCCAAACTGGTTTGTCGTTGAAATATTAGCTGAAATATTAGTGAATGGTGGAATACATTCAGAATGTGCGAGTGAATATACCATTAAATATCTGGCCTACATGACTACCATTCTCTTTTGCACGCACAAAAATGCCGGAATTTACAGTTAGGACAAACTGGGCCTAAAAAAGTACTGCCTACCGGACCTTCTATAGAGAGCCCTGTTTTTCACATAGCTTTCACTAAGGAGCAATTCTGCCTTTCATTTCCTGGCAACATTTCCTTTCCAACGACTTACCTTGTGCACAGTCCGGGCAATACGCACTCCGCGACTGGAGAAAGAGGCAACGAATGTGCCATCGATGACGGGCACGGTGAATTGCACGTTATACGTACTTCGTGACAGGTAAGGCAACAAATTTCCTGGACAAAGTGGATACGAACCTGTTGCTCTCAGCACATATTAGGGCTTGCTATACGGATGTTGCCTAGTGTTCATGCTTTTTAATGCGAAAGCTTGTAATGGCTCATGCTGTCGTGGACAAAATATGTCCCGCTTTTGCGGCGGCTGATTGGCCAAGGCGGAATAACGTCATAGAGGTCTCACCATCACAGAGCACCACCACAGTATGCGCGAATGCGTGGCTTATATGACCATATGGCAATCAACGATAAATTACTAATTAATGAGTAATTGGTTAATACAGTATTACTAATTACTGACTAATTAAGAAATTTATTATTAGTTATAAAAACTATTTGGGCAATTATTAAGTTACCCACTTGATGTCTAAATAATTGAAGTAATGACCACATAATTAATCACTAATTAGTGCCAGTTGCATAGCAGAATGCGGCACACAGGCTTTCGCCTTTCACTACTTTAGTCGCTAAAGTCCCTCGTAATTTTTTTGTTCTGGTCCTAGGTTTTTTCCTCTTCAAACTAGCCCCTAGCCCCCTACCTTTGTTTGACCCACTTAGTGAGTCCGTGTGTCATCAGACTGAATCAAGACCCTTTTATTTTTTTGCAGCTAAAGCTTTTGCGCAGAATGCTGGCATTTGGCAAGAGACTTAGCATTCATCCCAAGCTGTTTCAGACCTACTACTCATCATCCCTCAACCTGAAAAATGCAAGTTGGAACCACTTCTGACAATCTGCTTTTTACGCCAAATAAAATGTCCCAAACAGACATCCCATAACACCTTATTATGCAACTTGCTGACCTTAGAGAGACTTATGTCATGCCGTTTCGGGGCGTCTTCTGACAGCTCCAGTCTTCTCATTAAGTACTGGATCATAATTACAGTCATTACTATGGCCAACCACTAGGCTGAAGATATCCTGACCCAGTTGCCTCAAAATCTGTTTCCTCTCAGGTTTGTGCCCTAAGTTCATTGGGTCCTATAGCAGCCACACTAACTGCTTCTCCCGTCTCCAAAGTTGGCCCACGCAGGTCCCACTTAAATTATTTATGCATCTGGTCATACAAACTGACCTTCACAGCACTGTCTCTGCTACTTGGAGATTACATCCGATGGACCATCCTGGGAATAATAAGGTGGGTTTCGAAGTGCCCACGGGTGCCAAGAGTTTGAATCATTGTTTCAAAGAACAACATGATTGGGCCACATGAGGGACCCACTTCCCCTGAACAGTCAGCCACAGACAAAGTAAATGGTCAACAATGCCGAGATACTGCAGGCTGAACCCCAGTAAACCTGTGTTCGCATAGCATGCGGATGTTCCTCGTAGAAGAGACAAAGCCATCTTGGTTGCTTGAGAGCTTCCGCATAAGGAAGTCAGTGTCTCTGAGCAGCAGCTTCTCAGTGGGTCAATCAATGCATAACCGTTTTCGGAGGCAGCATTGGCCTCTAGATAAACAAGACACCTACTCCTCCAAAGGACCTCAGGCAAAGAATGCCACTGTCGAAGGAAAGAACTCCAGGCCAGGCATTGTGAGAATGCAGATCATATCTCCTATTGTCATATACTCTTCACCTATCGGTCAAAGCTCGGCTAACGAAGTGGTAAGCAAAGTGGTACGGCGGGTTTGCTAACCACTCTTTTTACAGTTAGTGGCCCATGGAGACAAATTTGTGTTTGAGGATGGATCCCGTGACTAGGTCAGCTTAAGCCCCCTGGTGCTCCATTATCCCCAAAAGGTTACACAAAGCAGTTTCCTGTCTTCCCTTAACATGATTTGGGCATGCAACGGCGTAAAAAAAAAAAAGAAAAAAACACTCAAATAAGGCCAATGCCAGTGTGCCTGCTGCTGAACCTGCATTACTAAAAATGCCGGTTTCGAAGTAACCAGTGGCATCAGTTACTGCAGTGTCTCTTATTTCCCACGTAAAATATGTGCACGAGTACGAGAGAAGAAGACACACGATAACCTGTTTCTGCCCCCAACCCTATGCTCACCATCCATTTCTGCTAAGAGTGCCTTTCTATAAAGCTCTGCAAAGTTCTAACCAGTACGGACTGGTGCACGTCCAGCAAAAGCAGCTGAAAATACACATTTTTGACTTCCGAGCTCATTTGGACTTCGATATGAATTAATTCTGAACTGTGAGTAATGCCAAGTTTGAAGAGCGTACTTGCCTCACAAATGTTGCAAAATAAGCAAATGTCTCCTCGCAGGTTCACAGTCCAGCTCAGCATGAGCGAGAACTCAGTATTTGCATTGAAGAGCTAACATCATTTTGTGTCCCATGTCAAGATTGTAACAAGACTTCTTTCAGGTGCAACGTGCTTAAAGCAGTATCACCATCATCATCATCAGCCTGACTATACCCACTGCAGGGCGAAGGCCTCTCCCATATTTCTCCAATTAACCTGGTTCTGTGCTAGCTGCATCAACTTGACCCCTGCAAACTTCTTAACCTCCTCTGCCCACCTTCTTTCTGCCGGCACCTGCTACGCTTTCCTTCCCTTGGAATCCAGTTTGTTACCCTTGTTGTTAAAGCAGTATATACTAGTGTAAATAATTCATAGATAAGTATAGTTATGAAAGCCAGTAAAGTTATGAAATATAAAGTAAAAATTAGCATGCTCTGGCACTATTAACTATATTTTTACAATGAAATACCTGAATTTTGACATAGTATTTAGGAGTCAATTCTAACACTTCCAAAGCAAATTAAAATGCTCTGTAGTAAACTGCACTTGATAGCAATAATGTGTCTTGTCCATTTCTTTGCTCTGTCCTCTGCCTCTTGGTAGGCTTTCACTGGCCTATGTACCGTTGTGGACAAAAGTAAACAGAGCACACATTTTTCCTCCTGCCATTTTTCATACGTCGCATAATTGAAACTGCAAGTAGTGGTGCATGCAAACCAGTACTAGACGCCAGTGATAATTCACTCGGACAAATCTTGTTTTCGTATCTCTAGCGCAGAAGGTGTGATTTTAATTTGAACGGAAAAGCACGCTCCGTTTACATATGTCTGCACCTGTACATAACAGGCATGAGAATCTGAGCCTGTAGGTTTTCTTTGCAGGATAATAGTTGCCTGTGTACCAATTAGATTCTACATCTTATGTTGGAGTCCAGTACAGGAGCTAAATTTAAATTTTAACACCAGATGAAACCACTGCAAAGCCATTACAACCATTTCACCTCAAAGGGTGAAACACTCCAAAATAGCTTTGCAAAGAAAATTTTGACAAGGAGATGCGAACATTCAAAATTTTAAATCCCAAATCAAATATCCTATTACTCCATCGACTGAGCGAAAACGTCTAATAGTAGTTTTCAAATGAATCACACAAAAAAATATGCCAGCTGTTTTCCAATTAGTGCTTCAAATTAGAGCTGCATAGCATGTTGTCAAACAGGAACGTGGATTTAGCACAGTGGTGTATTGTATATGTCTGACATCCCTCATAACCCTCACATGGCCTCCAAGACTCGGCAACATCATAGGGTTGAGTCAGACTTGGCAAAACTGATTCAATAACAAATCTACGACGCCAGGGCTTACAGATCATGCCCTGCTCCTCAAATGATATGTGGGGCTGTTTATTCACTGCCATCATTAGCAGCAAAAGTGAACTTTTCTCTGTGCAGGAGGTGACATTCGTAGAACTCCATGTTGAGTCTCCCTAGCGAGGACCAGCAATGCAACTTTTGACAGCTATAGCTCCGTAATTAATCGTACTATATACAGCATTGCTGATAATGCACCACAGTTCTCACTTGCATGCCATAAGCAGCAAGTATTCAAATACCCAACATGTAATTCATCCCGTTTTCACCATCTCTTTCATATTCGGTCCAGATTAGAAGTACTACTTGCGTGCCGCTGCCCTTAGCTCTCCAGGAACTTTGCCCCACTCTGCTACCACTGAGTTACAGGATCCCACCTCCCTGCTCCAACATAGGACACGGATGAAGCATTGTTTTAGTTACCTCATAAAAGGCAAATCTACAATCAAACTTGGCATTACATAAAATCTACTACCAAAGTGCATACAGATGCTTTGGTGAGCTTTACCCAGCTGGTTTGGAAGCAGCATCATGAAGCACAATGCGAATGGAGAGACACAAGAAGAGGGATGAAGAAACAAGTCCCGTGTATCCCCAAGTTGCTTCGTCCTTTTCAGTGCATTTTCAACTGTACTGCACACTTCATGACACCGCCAGAATACACTGGAGTGTACAATCCCAAGAACAAAAAGCCAGCCATTAAAAAAAAGCAAAGCATTTACAGCTACCTCCACTAGCAACAACTTCGCAATTACACTGTCCCGGTTGCATGTGATGAAAATGGAGGGGGCAGAGCTGAAAGAAGTGCAGGCATGAAGGAGAAGAAAACTTAAAAGTGCTAAAAAAACAGTGATGAATGGTGGCGTGAGGAGTGCTGTGCGTGCCATGGGAAAAAGGGAGCACTGTACATCCATGCCTCGTGTGAGCCCCCTAGTCAGAGCAATCGGGACACCCTGCCTCCTTGCCAATGACTCTTGTTTGATTGCCCGCAGATAGCAAGACTGCGCTTGACTGCCCATAGAAGGCAAGACCTGCCTTGACTACCCGTAGAAGGCAAGAGCGGCCTTGACTGCCCAAGGCAAGAACGGCCTTGACTGCCCATAGAAGGTAAGGGCGGCCTTGACTGCCTTTAGAAGGCAAGACCCCCCTTGGCTGCCTGTAGAAGGCAAGAGCAAGCTCCCCAGCATCCAATGCAAGTGGGCACGACAGCAAAAGGCATGCTTAGGTGTGAGACCAAGTCAGTAGCACAGGAGTGCACATCAAAAAAACAATTTCCCGATTTCAAACAAGAAAAATATATGAAGTGAAAAAGCTGCTCAGAAGTGATGCATTCAGCAACACGAGACTCCATGTCCATGAAGGTAGTTCTGCTAGCAAGCTTTCCAGCAGAATCAATAGCTGCTGAGCTCTACAAAAATGACAGAGCAGCTTTTAATGTTCTCATCTTAAAAACTGCGGAATGTGTTTGCCCTAGACTCAGCCTAGCCTAGCCTAATGCGGGCAATCTCCCGAGAGGCAATGGCAGCGTCCACACGGAACAGCAGAAAGAAACGTTGTGCTCCAGAGCATGCGGCAGCCAAGGCATGCCGATCGGGGCGACAAGGCCACAAAGAAAACGGCCGACGCGAATCAAGAGTCGAGGCCATGTCTCAAACTTGTCTCTTTATTTGCTTCGACTAGGTCTCTTACAAGGGTTGGGAACACTTGCACGAGGACAAGGTATATGTATATTTATAATATGGCGCAAGCTTAACGAACAAACTTCAAAAACAAAGCTAGACATGAACTGGTAGTACCAAGAGTTACAGTGCAAACTACACAAGCTTCTGTATTATCTCTTCTTTCTGTAATTCAATTTTATTTTCTGTTGGTTTCACGAAACACATGGCCTACAAACTACTCATGAAACTTTCGCAGAAAAAAAAAGAAAGACAACTTTTCACAGCATGAGCGTTTGTTCCCATATTTCTTTTTTTA
This sequence comes from Amblyomma maculatum, assembly GCF_055883805.1. Taxonomy (NCBI): domain Eukaryota; kingdom Metazoa; phylum Arthropoda; class Arachnida; order Ixodida; family Ixodidae; genus Amblyomma; species Amblyomma maculatum. The sequence continues at coordinate 63,066,205 of NC_139351.1, read as the reverse complement.
TCTATGTTGACATCAATGTTCTCTGCTCTTCATTTTTTTTATCACCTGACTTTGTCTGCACGAGTTAGCTTTTCCCGCATGCAATAAAGCACAATGTTTCCTGTCTGCTGCCTGGGCACCTCATACAGTCACCGAGCAAAAATCTTGCCAGCCAGAACAAGCCTGTACTAATTAATCTGGGTTTTAAAGGATGCGTTAAAAGCATGTGGTTGAAACCGATTAAAGCTTATGTAATTAAAGCCACGCAGTGCTTTTGTAGAACAAGTTAAAGAAATTGAAAATTTTTTCTTTCGGTGATAAAGAAGGCTCCTATTTAGCACCAAATTGCTGCAAGAAGCAGCATACACGAGCTCTGACACCCATGACAATAAAAAATGCTATTTCATCGATCCTGGAGATGATGCAACAAACAGTGTACATTACATCATCTCTAAATGCAATGCAACAATGTCCATTGCATCCTCCCTAAAGGCGATGCAATGAAAGACTTCCTTCAGCCTCAAAAACAGTGACTGTGAGCAAGCACTTTAAGCAGCAGCAGTAAGAGACCTGCCAGCCAAAGTCCCCTGATGCCCAGCGCAATGTGCCATTCATAATGGGTTAGCTGCTAGATGCCTCAATCAGTAAACAAACTGCACTTCCATATTCAGTACGGAGCTAGATCAAGATAAGCCGAGACAACCAGGCGAGTGATCCAAAAGAAACTGCAAAGCCCATGGAGGGACAGGACAGGGATACATAGTGGCGGCAAAACACAAATCCGCACAGTAGCAGCAGCAGCAGCAGCAGCAGTAGCAGCACAAGTGCAATGAGCGTGAAATAAAAAAAAATGCAAGTTTTGTGGCAAAACACAGCGAAAGCATCTTGGGGACATGCTTAAGTTTTCCTTTTGAGCACAAAGCATGCTTACTGCAGATGTCTATTCACCCACTCTCTCACAACCCAAGTAGGCTTGTATCGACTTTTCCAAACTCCAAGCAAGCAATAGCGAAGCTATGCATGCAAGCCAAAGAGAGAAGCAGATAGCCTCCAGGCCCCGAATGGTCAGACGCCAGCAGCCTGGCAGCCTCTCAATCCTTTCCACAAATGACCAAGACAAAAGCAAGAAGACCAAAAGTGAAACTACAGCCCGCCATTTTTTTGTCCTCAATAACATGCTTAGCCAATGGTCGATGAAGTGTGTTGAAAAATGTTTCTTCATGTAAGATGAAGGCTGACAGCCCGACAGACCAGCGGCAAGCTGCAATGTGGAATGAACGAGAGGTGAGGACAGAAGAACGAGAGCAGCAGAAAGAGCAGTGTAGCAACACACACGCAGAAAGTTATTACACACACTCTCAAGTGCATGTCACAAACGTGTAACCATTGCAGCTCATTCGTATCTTCACCAGATTTTACGCCGACTGCAAAAGCCACAAGCAAAGAAGAGGGAAAGCATCACTTTTGGCCATGAATGCATGCATGCATGCACTTCAAACTCTGCACTCTCAGTAGAGATTGCAAGGTTCAAGTCGAACTAAGTAAAACCTGGTCCTCGCAAGCGTGTGCCCACAACCTATGGGTGCATTCAGACCTTTCAGGGGCTAGGTTGAGACAAAAATGGGCCCTTCAGTAGAAGAAATGGCACCAACCTCATGACAAAGAAGTTGGGAAAAGCCTACAGAGTGCCTAGTGAACATCAAGCTTGAAGGTTGCCTGCACCTGACTGCAGTGCAAAAGAAAAAGAAAGGCTCCCACTTTGCAATGTGGAGCAGTCTCGAACTGCTGCGGGCGCCTCAAAATCGGGGAAATATTTTCCAAACCATAGGGTGGTGAACGTGGTAGCGGCCTCCAACCCCCAGGGTAGGGGGGGGGGGGGGGGGGGTGGAAGAAGAGGGGATTGTGAAAGGGCGAGAGGCAGCCAAGCTGTGCACGGGGGGTAATGGTGGTGGCGGTGAATGAATAGGCCGTAGTGAGGGAACAAATGCACATGCTGCAAACACGCTGCCTGCTCTCAATCAAGCAGCCGGCACAACAGCCAGTGCCTGGAAAACAACGCAAATCAAACAGAAAAGTCTGGGCGCTTTCGTTTGAGAAAAAAAGAACATCACCAGCGAGTGGTGACAAGAGGAAAGTGCACTCCGACAAGAAAGATTCGCACATCAGTGGAGAAAGGCAAGAGACTGTCGGCAAGAGCATGCTCCTCGTACGACTTGAATGCGGAATTTCCAATATACCACTGGCGGCCTCTTCACTGTGCAAGAGTTTCTCCCCAACAATGCAGAGACAGTTCTGCTCCCCCTCCTTGCATTCCCTTCAATTTGAGATGAACACGATAGAATTTTCTCTCACACAACTGCTCAGTATTGCAAGGAGAGCATATAGAGCCCAATGATGGCTGGTAGTGCTCAAAATACTGCTTCAAGGCAGCCATATGGGTTCAGGGAGGCTGCCCATGGGAGAGGGCTGCAGAATAGAACATTTAGCCTGATCATACAAAAGAAACAGGCGAGCAGGGAAATAAAACGAAAATTCCAGTTCCACAAGATGGGTACCACATGCTCTTGCCAAGCCCCTTTGCCAACACCACCGGGAAAAGAAAAAAAGGAGGGGAAAGGTTCCGAAGATTCACCATGACTGTCACCAGCTCACAAATGATGTCAGAGTGCTTCCACTAACACCAGAAAGCTTCGCACTGAGCATGGGCATGTGCGAGAGCATTATCTACGGCTGCATATGAAATATGCAGCAAGCAGCAGCAGTGTACGCAAGCCTGCAGTGGGTAGAGGCAATGCACACCGCCACGAAAATGACACCTGTCACCGCACCGCACATCAAAGACATACACACACCAAGACTCGTCATCTCCAAAGTGGCCCAGTGCTACCACGGCTACTACGATGGGCCATCGGACACTATAAAAGTTTTGCCGCACATGTCGACGAGGCAGGCAGACTATGCTACTAGCGACGGCTAAAAATCTTGCGGCACCTATGTCATGGCAGCCGTTGTGGCGCCGGCATTTCTCAAAACAGGGAGGGCTCTAGAAATTTATAAATTTTTCAAGGTTAGGCCACGCATTATGGCGACTCAGCCAACCTCGAGCACAGGTCTCACTGATGCGAGATGCATTCCAGGAAGCAAGTGCAGCCAAAACAAGCTTTCCCAAGCAAGACAGGCTAGGTTCAAAGCGTACGCAGTGGTGGACATAGAGCACGCCAGTCTGTTACGCCACTGCACCAAGCTCTGCGGAAACTACAGCTCAGCATTCCTCAAGAACACACATGACAGGACGTGTCCTGTCGCATCTACCTGAAGAAGATATGTGCAAAAAAGACGACACAAAAAAGTTAGACACAACAGAACATGTTCTGTCGTGTGTCCTGTCGTGTCTACCTTCTTTGTGTCGTCTTTGTTGCACATAAACTCTCATGGTCTGGTTCTACTTGCATATCACCTTTTTGCATTAGCCCTTTGGGGCCACCGAGTTTCGCCAATACTACAGCTGTTCTGGGCATGAACTGTACTAAGTTGCAGGTTCCAGACACTAAGGGACACTTAGCTGACATGTACGGACATTCATTGAAAGCTTAATTTGTGCCGTGAACCACCAATTGTTGTTCTTAAGCTATGATTTAACTCTACACGGAAACATGCGAGGTTTTCTCCTAGAAATCACCACGGTGAAGAACACATGAAACAAGGAATAAAAAATTAAAACAAAATCTGGTTTTGAACTGAACCGCACAATTTTCAATAGTTTAGAATACAGATACATGCAGTTTAAACTAAAAATAAAACATAACTATTAAAAGAAACAGGTGTAAGACCATTGTTTCATCGTTTTCTGCTTTCTACTTTGTTACATCAATACCTTGATGCCAGAAAGAATGGTGGTTTAGACTGCTTGCAAGTGAAAATGCGATGGGTGGAAATGCATTGAACTTTTTTCTAGCCACATCAAAATGCACCCCATGAAAACTAGCACAACATATTACCGCTTGAAATGCAGCTCAGCAACGTAAAGAGAGACGTGCTGCTTATCATGTATGTAATTCTCACGTGCAGTAAGCGTGCTTAACGCGCTGCAATCGCCGTTTTTGGGGCAAACTGTGGAAAGCGGAAACAGGAGTAAGTGAGCCTGCTCATACATGCCTCAGCAGGACCTCAGCATCATCGCACAGTAAAATATGTTAGTAAACCTAACGCTCATGTGTATATCAGCCACAGCTTCACTGTCAAGTTAGTGAGACCGAGCGCCATCTCTTACGAACTGGATCTAAAGGACAGCGAGATATGTCCCTGGATATCCGAGGCTGCCAATGAAAAATATGCGAAAAAATGTACTTCAAAAGCAGCTGTCTGTTTGGCACATGCACTGACTAGAATGCTTATCTTTGCTTCAAACATGGGCTCATATCACTGTTATCTCCCTAGCAGAAAATGTTCCAAGAAATGCACGGTTGCACTAACAGCAAAGCTTCAACCATGTGCTGATTATGAGAATCTGTTGTCGTACTCGTACAGCATTCTATATTTTTTTCTTTTTTACTATACTTGCCAAGTTAATTTAGGTATTCTGCAAGTTTACGCACTTCCACCCTTGACGACCAAGTGTTTTGCAAAAAGAATGCAGAACCAAAGACCATAGGACCAAATAGTTAAATAATTTCTTCTTCGACTTATCTGACACAGCAAAAACAAGCTCCCGTTAAAAGAAACCTATGTGAAATAAGCCGCTTCCGCTTCATTGCTTGCTTCAGTATGAGCTGACAACAGCCTCACACAGATGTTGAACCCTCTTCTAGCGGCGTGGCACTGAACAATCCAGTTACTTCAACAATCAGCTAATCCCAGCCTTCAAACCGAACAACCTAGTAGCCACAAAATGATCTACTTCTCAGCTGGGAACAGTTGTGCACTAGACTACAAAATATCACACCTCTGTATAAATGTATGTATATAATATGCGAAAGATGGTGTGCTCAGTCACTCTCTGAAAGGGACACTGCCTCAAACTTGTGCATCGTTACACTCTGACGACCCCAGATCAGGGAAAAAAAAGCAAAAAAACATTTCAATACGAGTTAATGTGCTACTGAGACATGTTGAGGCATGTCAGTGAAGGCTGCAACATGCTCCCTGGAATGTGAAAACCCCAAGCGACCCAACTACTCCCGAATTACAAAACAGGCCACAACCTTCGCCTAGACACCCGGGTTTACGTTTGTACTTGCTTCTATGACAGCGGCGATATCCATAGTACTGAGTATGGGAGGCAAGCCCTCCACAACAAGACTCTGGATGCACGCAGAGCTGTTTGGAGACAGGGGAGACATTCTCACCTGGAACAAGAGGCACACCCCTCCTAGGGAATAAGGTGGCCAAGCTGCTTATGGGCACAGTAGAAAACGCTGCTGCTTAGCTTTGCTATCGCTTAAAGATGAAAACTTGCACAAAACTACTGAAACCACAGTGGACAGGTGCAGCCATCTCGAAAGTGCTGGTCAGTTGGCGTTTGTTCCCTCATCGCAGTGCACGGTTGCAAAAAAATTCACATCTCCATGTGCGTGGCAAGAGAGTCTTGCCAACTGTGGGCTGAACCCAATAGACCTCGGTCTTATAAGCAGAGCGACAACAAGTCACACTGACACCCCAACATGGCTGCACCCATCTGCCCAAACCAAAACAGTGTTGTACATCTCCAAAGACTATTTTCGATTCTGCTGCATTATCTTAGATAAGACTGGAAAGAAGTTTGACTGCCACCAGCACACATTCTAATCAGAAACTTTCAACAGCAGAGAGCGAAATGCGAGAGGGCAATGACAAAGAACAAATAAGATACGAATAGCTGCACTAGTATCTGTGGTACCATCACAAATGCCTGAAGGCCACGGGCAAGAAAAGCCATGCAAGAAAGGAGGCTACCCAAATGTCGGGAGAAAATAAAAGACACAATACGATGGATGCACAGCATGAGTGCACTGGCAACCCTCGACGGTAACCGTTACACAGAATAATGAACGACCGCAAGCGGCGGGCTATCTCTACCGTGACAGACAAGCGCAGGCCCTCGGAGTACAGGAGAGTTAGAGTGGTAGCACCTCAAAAATTCTGACCCTGTCATGCCCCCTCCGAGCCAGGTCCCAGCTAAGGACGGCACACGTCTACTCGACAACGCCTGTAATTGTCTCTCTAGAAATCTACTGAGCTGCCTTTTGACGTTCTTGGCTTAATTTCAACCACCCCACCATTGATACGAAGGTACTGTCTCGCATGCTAGTGATGTACAGTGGCCACAAGGACAAACGTGCCAACACATTAACTGTACTACATAGCATTGGCCTACAGCCGACGTCTTAAGCATGCACACACTTTTGAATCATGTTTAGAAACTTGTTTCGAAGTTGATTTTAGTTTCTGCAGCAAATTTTCATTTTGAGCCACAAGATGGCGCTACTATGCGCACCTCAAGTGCAGTCTCTCTAGTTAGTGTGGCATTATCTGCCTATATAGACAGATGTTTTCGTTCCCGCTCAGAGAGTAGCAGAAGCTATTCGCTTCAACTTCCTGATTTGAAAAGCTTTCTAGCATTTTACTGGAGCATCGCAAAACGAATGTCTCGGTGCACAAATCCACAGCCGAAAGGCAAACCCGAGGGCCTCTGGCTCAAGCTACGAAAATCTAATTTCCGTTCCAAATAAGATGTATTTAATCTGGTACTTCATATAAGCTTACTCAACTTCCATTTAGGACGCAGCACGTTACGCACAGCCAAGAACGTCGGTCTGTCATCGCTGACTATGTCCTGGAATGTATGCCTGCTTGCAACCTGATGAAGCAGGGCCCACCTCCACCAAAAAACCTTCAAAGGCCAAAACAGTCAGAGCAGCCGAAAAAAGCTGCCAAGTGCTCGACATACATGATGGAGAGACGATTCTCAGATGCTTCAGCTCAAAGTCCCAAAGGGCGCATCAAAAGATGGTGTCATGGAAAATGAGTAAAAGCTGCCTGCTGCAACTGGCTGGCTGCATCAGCCATCACTGTCTTGAGGGAACGCACTAGCACCATAATGCTCAAAAGTTTGTCCACTCCAAACAGCTGTACTTGTTGGTAGAAAAATCCTGACACTCTCGATGCTGCTGCGAACCACAGCTAACTCACAAGTTGGCTGTTCCAGCTTTCGAACCTCTCTTGAACAACTTTCGAACCAGCTTTCAAACAGCAGAGAATTCCAAACCATTCCTTTTACGAACTAGACCAACAAGCGTGGCTTGCGCACTTTGAACAATGACCATTGTGCGTGCTATTCTTCGAAAGTGCTTGCAACATTGGACCTGCTTCTTGTGACCACTCCGTGCAAAGTTACACAGCAAACCGTGCAAAATTGAAGGTTCCCCTGCATGTCGAAAACCTGTTCGATCCAGACTTTTTTTTTTCTTTTTTTTCGAGCCGACAGTGGCGAATGAGAAGAGGGCAGGCCATCGCCGGGGCGCTCAGAAGCTCTCGGCCTTGAGGAGGGGTGGCCGTCGGAGGTGGTGGCTGCCACCAGTGCCACCCACCTGGGTGCAGGAAGCGGAGGAGACGCCCATGGTGGTCGAGGAGTCCGGCGGTGGTGGCAGGGGCAGAGGTTTGGCAACGCCGATGCGCACGATGCCCCGCGGCGCACCCTTGAGGGCCTGCACGGCGGCGTCAAGACCGGCATGCTGCAGTGGCACGTCGTTGACAAAGAGGAGCCGGTCGCCCGGGATGAGCCGGCCGTCCTGCTGCGCCACTCCACCCGGCACGAGGCTGCGGATGACGATCACCGTCTCGCTTGGGTTCATTGGGTCCTGCAAATGGGAGAGAAGGGCCGAGGCGTAAGCAAGCAAGGTGACTGTGTGCCGACTTGGCAAGAATACAAACTTTTTGGTAGTAATGTGGATATGAATACGATTAAATCATCATAAAATTGTGGCTGATGCAAATTTTGAGATGGTACCAATATCAGAAATTCAGGCGAGACTAGCACTGCTTGGAAAATAAGGTAGGCCCACTAACGTAAAGGAATGCTCGTGCTAAAGATGCGAAAGAGTTTAGCAGGGCTCAAGTGAAGTTTTATGGCTTCGTCATCGGCTATCGTCTACAGGTCAAATGTGAGCGACTCTGTGGTAGTCAGGTGCCCCATTGGGGAAGCTTATTTGATTTTTCTTTCTAACTTTTTTCTTTTCTTCTTAGTCTCACACACCAACAAATAAGCGACAGCCATATGCACGTGCCATACTGTGAGCCTTATTTTAAGAAGACAGGGGGCTACTTTTGCTACCTACGCACCCCCCCGTCTTCCACTGTCACATCTGTCCTTTGTCCTCTACGCCAATGCTGTAGCAAAGCAGCAAGTTACCTTAAGCAACAATTGCAAGCTATAATTGTCTAGAAATTATTGCAATGCTTTGCTGCTAGTTTAGAGAACTAGAAATTTACAACTTCTCAACATTTATGAGGTACTACTACAGTCGAACCTGGATATATTGAAACCGGAGAATTCGAATTTTGGTTATATCGAACTCACGGATTATCCCCTAGAAACTCCCATGTGAAAGTATAGGAAAGCTGCGTATATCGAATTCAATTTCATCGGTCGTTCGATATACTGAACTCCACGCCATGCACTGGAAGGTGCGCCTTGTCCGAAGACGATCGCATCACCCTCGGCCATTTGCCACGTGACGTTTTCAAGCCACACGCAGAGGGGATGAAAAGGAACAATTTGGCGACAGCACATGACGTTTGCAAGCCAAGTGCGTTTACGAACAAGAGGGAATTAGTTTGGTAACGACCGGTACACAGTGGATGCAGTCAATGCAGCCATGATGTTCGGGGGGAAAACGCGATTGAGCGAAGTGCAAGGGTGTGCCCATTCTTCTGCTGAGCTTTCTCTCTCCTTCCTCCCTTTTTCCCGGTCTTCGTGCACAGCAGCACGCGCTGCGCATGGGCCTAGCCATCTCAGCCCATGGCAGATGTAATGTCAGATGCTTCCTCCAACGTGTGTTGTGGACCCTCTGCACGCGGTGGATGACGTGCGATGAGCGTCTCGTGTCGTCGTGCTGAATGTGCGTAAACTAGGGCGGCTGAAGTCATTAAGAAGCCGCAGATCTTTTTTCATCTTTCACGGGTGGAAAAGTGGATGAATGGTTTATTATGCAAGTGAGTTAATTACGCGACAAATACAGTATCATTTTTCACGATTGCAAGCGGTGTCTCAAGCCGGTTTCTGTATATCAAATTATCGATATCTCGAACTATTTTGTGATCCCCTTTGAGTTCGATATATCCGGGTTCGACTGTATTCGAAAGTTTCGAACATTTTGTCTCGTTTCTCCTCTTTGTCTCGTCCTTGTTGCGCACTTATATTACTGTCCATCATAGCTGGCCTCGTTGTGTGCACGCGCTACCAGGCAGCGATAGCGTGCTCGGGTAATCATCATAGGTTATGCTCGTCTTTTTTTTTTTTTTTTTTTACCTCCATGATGCTCATAGTCGCCATTTTGTGAGGTGTCTCCACGTCTCGTTGTCACTGTTCCTTCGTTCAATCCGTGTTACTTGCTTTGTTCCACCGTCTACCATGTTTTTGGTGCCGCATCGCGGTGGGGCGGTACGCAAGTTGTACAGCTGCTTTTAAGCTGAAAGCTTTCGAGTACGGGCTACAGCATAGCAACCATGCTGCCAGCGGGCACTTTGGCGTCAAAGAGTTTTGCATAGTGCGCTACTGGAGACAGCAATCGCAGCGTCGATACGGACTCGGATCAAGTCTCTGATCATGAGTAGAACTGCTGTGAGCATTATACCACAAAACGCGGGGAGTGATGATGAGGCTGCGTGCGGTAAATAAAGTGCTTTAGCAATTTGTGCTTTTGGCGACCCTGTTCTTATAACAAGGGTAAGTTCTGCTTGAAAGTAATGCTTTGGTCATACAGTGTTCTGCAAGTTTATCGGAACAGTCTTGGAAAATTTTCCCGCCTCGTCCAGTGGGAAAATTTTCCAAGACTGTTCCGATAAAGTTGCAAAACACTGTATATACAACAGCTGACCTAAGAATCCCGATTCACACCTATTTAAATTTGCTTTTAGCGCTCCAACACATCTGCTCGAAAATTTTCCCCGCATAATTATCATACCCCCCAACTTAGCATCCATTTTCCGTGAAAAAAAATGCGAGCATTATGCGAGTAAATACGGTATTTCATATCTCTCAGCAATAAGACATTTGCACAGCAATTCCACAATAATGAAATTTGCAGTGCCACCATCAGGTGGCAACACACTCCATGCTTCCGTATCGTGTGTTTCGTGCATGTGTGTGTGTGTGTGTGCATGTGTGCGTGTGCGTGTTTGTCTGCATGTAGGGGGAAATGAGCACATTCCATTGAAAAAATTCCTCCACCAGCCAAAAAGCATAAATTTTTGTCACTGCAAGATAAGGCTGCCATTATTATTGCCCAAGTGGAAAAAAGCAGGTAGACGATGGATATCACCGAAGAGTTTAGACTTCCGTGCAGCTTGCTCTCTACCATTCTGAAAAGTAAGGCCGCTATTCTTCCGAGTGCTCGAGAATGATGCTCGTGCGCAGAACAAAACAGTGACGGCTACCGCCTTCCCGGTTGTCGACAAGGCGGTGTTCGCCTGGTTTTGCAAATGGTGTGCGAGCAAAGTGGTACTGCCTGTCAAAGTGCTTCAGCAGAAAGCACTGGACTTCGTTTGCATCCTCGAGCATGACCAGTAGCTAACGCGGGCTGGTCGAGCCGCTTTAAAGCCCATCATTGTGACTAAGGTAATTTCCGGGGAAGCAGCAGGCGTTGAGCTGATGTCAACGCCGATGTGGCTGCTGACTAACAAAGAAACACTAGCTCAGTACAAGCTCTCTGACATCTACAATGCGGATGAGACGGGCTTGTTTTATCAAATGCTTCCTTCAAGAACCCTGGACTTGAAAGGCCACAAATAACATGAAGGAAAGCACAGTAAGCAGCGAGTGACAATTTTGCTGTGCTCAAACATGAACGGCACTGACAAATGGCCAGAGGGAGAAGCCCTGTAGCTTCAAGGGTGACCGTACGATATGTGTCCAGTACATTGCAAACCAGAAGGCTTGGACAACCCAGTCTATATTTTCCGGCTGGCTCGATGCCTTCGAGGAGCGGCTGCTTCGTGTGACTTTTATGCATGACGCGGCCACCAGGGGCAGCACCAGCACAGTGCAGTTCACTTATAGCGATATTGAGAAAACTTGAAAATCCGATTGTTATAACAGATTATAGTCATATCTGGACCGACGAAAAAAAAGCGCACCCACGTATTTTTCCATGCATGTAGGCTTGCCTACTTACTGGCAATGAGTAAATCGGGTTGAACAACACTAATCATCGTAAAGAGCACTAAACACTTCATTACAGTATACATCAATAGCCATAAAACAACTTAAGGCTACTTAAAGAAGTCAGAAATTCGCGCTCGCTTGAGCAGCAGCTGAAGCTTGACAATCGCTGTGAGAATCACTGGCGGCAGTCCTTTTTGCGTGCATGAAACTGATTAGCGACTGGATGAGCTGAAGGATATCCCCAGCCTTGATGATCGTTAAAATCGAAGAGTGCAAATGTCTATTTTTTACCCGAGGCTTTCAACCTTGAAACCCTGCCAAAAATCCCGAAGAATCTGCCGTTTCATCTCGTGAGCTATCGCATCGTCCGTCAATATGGTTGCCGCCATCTTCCACGGACACAAAATCGGCAATGGCGATGACGATATGACCGCAGCAGAACCTATAGGAGCGTCAATGTGTTCGCTTTTCTTTTTTTATCACGTAGTAAAACATTATGGCCCAAAGGTTGCTACAATCGATTGTTTAACTTGCATACTGAATGCGTAACCAGAGAAAGCTTCGTACTCCATTTTTATTTACAAAAAAAGGCGTAACGTATGTGTGAGGCATATAAGCAGTTAGCTGATATCGTTTAATGCATCCAGCACCATTCCACTTGAATGCTTAGACAAAACTTACAGTGCATAAAAACTAATATCAAAACAAATAACCACAACCAGCACTGCATGTCGTTCTCGATCGACGCACATACACATGGCGACCAGCTTGGGCCGTATCAAATATCGGCGAGCACACTCCTTGGGCTCAAAGTTACTCCGCAGCTGTTTGGATTCGCGTTACTGAACAGTGCTGGACATATGAAGCCACGCAGCAACCGTGGTACATATGCTGTCATTTGATTGTTCGATAGCCAGCTAGCTGTTTGTAACAGGTGGATTTTTTTTTCAGCTACCACAATAGCGTAGAGAGGCTTATGCAGGCTTTCTCTAATTGCAAGACTTTTTTTTTCGACCGTCTTTGCCTGCTGAACTGTCGCAACCTCACTGAAACATAGTAGTTTAGGGGATGTGGCGTGATATTTACTTTATGGTCAGCACATGGAAATACAACGCGATACGTAAATGATGAGGTAAGCATAAAGTTTGCAGCATATATTCGGGAAACTGCCTCTACCCTCTCCAGCATTTTAAAAATACGAGCAGCCAGGTCGAGCAGCTGGCCCTCTCGCTTGAGATGTACAACAGCGCTTCCAGGTGGCGAAATGGACGAAAGGTAGATATCGGGTCAGAGCACGTGCGTCTATGCAGTTGCAATCTAAGAGACTGCACAAGATGTCTCGCATATGGCCCCCAGAACATGCGCTGCCCCTAGCGGCTGCCCTCTCTTCCGGTCACACTAAGTGGCTGCTCTCTCGCTGCAGCGCGGTCGCGCCGTTGAAGCACCTCTCTTTCTTCCACTGCGCAGGTGAGCTTCCTATCAGCCGCTTCTGTTTCTTGGTCTAGTGTTTGTCCAGTCGCTTGATGTGTGCTTAAATCATGGTGTCATGGCTTAAATAAGCCCGTAAAAAATTGAATGCGTGCAGCATACAGCGACTGGCTTTGTGAGCAGGCCCTCACGCGGTCTCAAGAGAGCGACGTGCGGGGACATTGAGAGATGGATTCACGGCGCGTGGAAGGCCCTCCTGCTAGCAATGATCATGCGTGCATTTATTGTGCAATTTCCAGGCAGTTAGATGGTACTGAAAATGACTTTTTGTGGCCGATGAACAGCGAGAAAGAGCTGTCTTCCAACTTTGACAGCGAGTAGCCTATGACGTCCAGGTCTTGCGGTTGTGTTTGTGTGTGCCGGTTTTGTTCCACTAAATATTGTTCACTGCATTATTTCTTGTGTGCGGTAGAATCAGCACAAAGTTATTTTCATGGTTTTTCGGTGTTAACTATTGCTGCGTGTTACAATCAGGGGCGCGTTAGAATCGTGCAAATACAGTACTCTCTGCATTACATGCCCTGCTCCATGCCCATTTTATTTTGTCTTCTAGGTTTCAGCCTGCTTGCCCCCCTACCCACTGTGGTCTTTTCGCACTAAATCGCAAGTAAATATTTTCCTCACGAGGGCTTGTGCTCCGCTTAATCTATAAGCCCTTCCCTAATTTTCCCGATTTCTGCCCCAAGCAGCTCCAACGGTGTCCTGGCCGTCAAGAGACAAACAAGGCCGGGTGCTGACCTGGTAGTCTAGGATGCTGAATCCCAGGCCCCTCTCGCCCTTGAGCAGCTCCACGACGTGTGGCTCACTGCTCCACATGGCCAGGCCCGTGAGGGGTTCCAGGGAGCGCGACCGCAGCTTGACCAGGGGACCCGGCAGGCCCTCCTCCCAATCCGACTGGGCCAGCGACCCGTCTGACTTGGCTTTGACCAGGGCTGGCAGCGAACCACCCAGGCCCCCACCCGACAGCAGAGGTGGCGGCGGAGACGCTGATGAGGACGATGAGGGCCGAGCCAGGCCCGTGGGGCTTTGTGCCAAGCCTGCACCAAGTTCGTAAAGACTATGTAAATCAAATTCAGCTGTGAGGTTCTCAAAAATGAGCCAACGCTGTTCGTCCCGAGCTTTCTTCCACTCGGCCGACATCTTTGCGTGTTGGTGCACCCTCATATGACCACCCTCGCCCAAGATAAATGCACACTTTTCAGAGAGAGAGCACTGTTGGGTGAGACCATTAGGTCTCAGCAGTGGAGTGGCAGAACGAATACTCCAGACTTAACAAACCAGTTTTCTTTTTTTTTTTCTCTTTAGTTCATTACAGCATTTGGAGCCCCAGCTTCTCGGGTGTCCTAAACCCTCAACAGAGCACACACAACAGCACTTAGTCAAACTTCTACACCACCTAAACTTTCAGAGTCTTTTCTGAAACTGACACAGCATGAACTAAAATTACACTACCTAGATATAGCAAAGCCTTACTGATATGTTTCATAGAAGTGAGGAAAAACATTATTCAGAAAAATGCACGCCACAAAAAAAGACATATGATCCAAAACGCCTAATTTTGAAGAATGCAAGTGCTAAACAGGGTACACATTTTTAAAACTGATCCTTAAAGTTTCATAAAAATTTTAGTAGGCACTCCTTGGTTCCTGACATGTTGCAACAAAACAAGACACTGATATGGAACAGAATTTAGATAAGGAAATCTAAACTGCCACACATACGAGTTGGTAGAAATATTTGGTTACAAGAGACAACTTTTTCGGATCCCTTGAGTGTCTCTTGTAACGAGGTTTTACTTAGAGAGCACAGTGGCCATCTTGCCATAGGCAAGACAGAGTACCTAGCACACTTGTATATGGTCTTTCCGTGCTCATATTTTCAGATCAGGAGCGGATTTATGCATGACACTCAGAGGGGATGGGTAAAGAGGAGGTTTATAGTTCAAGAAATGATTTTTAGCACTTTTTTAGAAAACATGCGAGGGGGGAGGGGAAGGGGAGGGAGGGGTGTTCGTGGTTTTTCAATGCAATGTTTTGCTGAGAAGAGTGGTTGGTCTTCTAAATAAGCCACTGTATTGCATTTACAGCTTAAACTAAATAAAATGGGGCAACTGTAAAGCTCGTCCTGAAAAGTGTTGAAAAAATAAATTGATATATAATTACAGCGCAAAGCAGGCGAGGACGGAAAACGGAAAATAGACAAACGCGCACTCAGCACTGTATTTATTTTATTGATTTTAAACTAAGCGAACAAGTCTTTTTTAACTATTTCCCAAAAACAAGCTTTTCATGATTTTCAGCTCTGTTAGTGAGCGTCACCTTCAACTGTGTCAATAATAATATCCGAGTCAAATTTTAGCAACACAAGTGTTATACAGTTGTGTAGCTTACGTCGAGTATAATTGCAGCACAAGTGTTATATAATTTGACAGCTTACATAAAGTTTTAAAAGACTTCCGATTACTATGCATCACAATTATTGCAGCTTATTTGTTAATTGTGATTAAAAATAAACTCTACACTACATATCATATCATTGGAGAGCTTGTGTCATACACTGGACTGAAAACAAATTTTAACTAATTAACATTATATATTTATTTAAATTAAAAATAGAACTTAATTGTTTGCTAAAGCATCACATCCTTCAAATATCTCAATAATAATAACCCAAAAACCAACATTAGACCATGCAAAACCGATTGCTATTGATCTTATAACTGGGTTCAACTATTAACCACTGCCAATTTTTCACTCATCAACTGGTGCATCCAGACTTCTTAGTCCAGTTCCACTATATCTTCTTGCACCAGCTGAAGACTTGGCTGTCCAGCACGGGTAGTCGCTTTCTTTTCAAATGCAATAAAAAAAGTGCAAGCTGGTGTTTTTGAAAGTACTGCGGAAGCACAGGACGCAAATTGTCTCTCTCTTAGTTTTCAGAATTCTCTTCTAACAGTTCACTTCCATAAGCTTCACATTTCCTCATTTTTTTGAAAACCTGTCAACAAAACTGAGCATAATTGCTGTCCGAACACGAGGTGACAGCAAGCATTGTTTTTATTTATTTTAGCATACTTACAGATGGAATATAATCCTTCAACCTTTCTTCAGTCCATGCGTGAATTCATATGCAATGCATGACGCCACCATTCTCACAGATAAGCATCCGCGAGTGTAAAATCAAGCGAACGAACCGAC
Organism: Amblyomma maculatum; assembly: GCF_055883805.1. Lineage (NCBI taxonomy): Eukaryota > Metazoa > Arthropoda > Arachnida > Ixodida > Ixodidae > Amblyomma > Amblyomma maculatum. Next base: position 63,050,182 of record NC_139351.1, on the reverse strand, counting down.
CGCGCCAAACAAAACTGGCGCATTTTCTGCCTATGGCGAGATGGCGGCATGCAGCTTCAGCACGCCGGGCGCCTCCTCCACTCCAGCAATTCTATTAAAACTTCCTTGGATATAACGAACTCGGGGCGCCGACTGGCTCTTAGCTAGCGCTGAATTACTGGAAGTTTGGCAGAACCTCACCAAGCTTCATGACGATACAACACGAAAGAAAAAAATACACAGGTCAAGCTGTGCACAGCTGCTTGCAAGATTTCGGTACCCATTACAATTTCGTTAGAACCAGGTTTGACTGCATACCCTTTAAGCTACGCAAAGTGAGTCACCTGGATACTGCAGCTGGCACTGCAACAGGTATGGTCAAAACCAAACGAGGCAACGCACCTCCCGTGTAGCTGCTGCTGTCGTCCGCAAAAGGGTCAGGCTCATCGGCCGGCCGAGAGGGTGAGCGCCGGGTGATGCTGCCCAAAGCTGGTGGTCCGTGCAGGGGCAACGGAGGAGGCAGGGGCCGGGCGCACACCAGCCGCACGTGCAGCGGCAGCTGCTTCAGGGCACCCACCACCTCCCGATGGTGCAGCCCCAGCAGCTGACGCCCATTCACCTGCAGAAGGAAGGAAGACACTCTACTACCCTGCACAGCAACCACACCTGGGAACTAAACTCTAATGAGAATACCAACGAGAGGAAGCCAGTTCTGCATTTCCTAGCTGCTTCAACTTTTGCTTTGGCTTGGCTTCGGTTGACTGCCTACCTAATGATGGCAATGGCACCAGTGCAGCGGTTAATGTTGATGACTGTGATTACATTGAGGCAAAAGGTTCCGCGACAAGTTCTTTTTTCACCAAAACTAATTTTGTCCGGGCTGAAGAAGCTATCTGAATGATATAGGGCAGTGCTTATACAAGTTCAGGCAAACTCAGAGAGTACCCTGAGCAATTTGAGAGAGTTGGAAGGTATACACATCCTACATCAGTGGCACAGCCTGCTCTGAGCTTGTCAACCGGCACTCCATCACAGTACAACATCACTGGCGAATCCGGTTTTTATTCTACCTGCTACAGCCTCAACACCACCACTCAGAACCTTTTCTAGTAGGGCGGTGCCAATATTCGAACGCTGTATTAAAATGTTTTGAATATTGAACCAAATAAGGCAGTGTTCAATTTGGGCTGCAAAGCGACCAGCAGCAGCATTCGGAAACTTCCAACATTATGGAGTTCCAGAATTCGGGAAAATAGACAGTCAGAAGACACGGTGGATGTATCTACATCCCCTTTAACAACCTCGCATGATTGAATCACTTCTGATGACACTACACAATGTCAGAGGAAATCAATCTTGATGCAGACACACATTCTTCACATTTGCTTCACATTCACTTTCTTTCACATTCACATTTGTCGACAGTTTAAATTACGGGTGAAATGCACTACCAATTATTTCAACTACCACAATTAGAAATTTGGCTCTATGAAGTGTTTTAATGCGACTGCACAGTCTTCACAATGAAAAGGACTGCCATTTCTTTGCGTTCACCATCTTGGCATAGGGACGAGTCTCCCCAACACTTCTCGGCTACCTTTTCGTGTGTTTAAATGGAAGTAGTGAAAGCTCATTAATTCGAATCTCAATAATTCGAACTATATTACAGTGAAAGCTCATTAACTTCGAACAATCATCACTAGCTGACTGCATATTCCTAGATTTTAGTAACGCTTTTGACAAGGTATCACACAGACTCCTATTATTAAAACTAAGTAACCTAAACCTTGACCCTGGTCCACTGAGATAGATTGGGTGCTTTCTTCTTAATCGATCGCAGTTTGTTACCGCCAATGGTTTTAATTCAGATTTTACAGAAGTGCATTCAGGCGTTCCTCAAGGTTCAGTCCTTGGGCCCCTTTTGTTCTTAATCTACATCAATGATTTTCCTTCCCTTGTTAACTCTCATATTCTCCTTATCGCGGATGATTGCGTTTATTTTTAGGGAAATGACAGATACTAACGATAGTTGTCTTCTTCAGTCTGATCTTACCACTATAGCTAACTGGTGCAAGGAATGGCCTTTGCAACTAAATATTAACAAATGCAAACTAATGCGTGTTTCAAGAAAATTTACTGCCCTGCTTGCGTACCAAATTGACAACATGTCTTTGGAATCTGTAACATCATATAAATATCTTGGGGTTTACATCACTGCTAACCTAAACTGGTCTCTGCATATTGAGCACATAATCAACAACGCTAATCGCATGCTAGGTTATTTACGTCGCAACTTTTTAAACGTTCCTTCTTTGAAACTTCTGCTCTATAAAACACTAATTCGCTCCAGGCTGGAGTATGCAACTCCAGTCTGGGATCCTTCTTATGACAGTCATATTACTGCTCTTGAGATAGTCCAGAATAACTCTGTATGTTTCATTCTAACTAATTATAACCGCACAGCAAGCATAAGTAGTATGAAATCTAGTCTTTCTCTTCCATAGTGTCACTTCGTCGAAAAGCATCTCGTATCGCATTGTTTCACGAGTTGTACCATCATTCCTTACAGCGCAATCGCCTTATCCCTTAACCATTTTACGTATTCCATCGTATTGACCATCCTCATAAAGTAGGTTTTGATTCATGTAACATTAATCATTTTTTTTCAGTCATTCGTGCCACGTACCTCCAGTGACTGGAATCACCTTCCAGCAGATAATGCCATCATTAATAATTATGAGATTTTTCGCGAAGCTACAGCTAGCATTGTATACTCAGGTGTTATTTAAATTTGACTGTGCTGTATTTCCCAATTTTGTATTTTTGTGTTTTTTTTCTACTCTCCCTCTGTAATGCCTCTGGCCCTGAGGGGTACCATAAATAAATAAATAAATAAACTCTAACCCCGATAATTCGAATTTTCGGATAATTGAAGCTACACTACTTGGTCTGGCAAAGCTCCATAGAGATCTGTTTAAAAAGCCCGTTAATTGGAACGGTAATCGGTTCCGCTACGGATAATTCGAACTACGCACCACCGCGTCGGGCGGCTTGGTGCTCATCGCGCGGCAAAAAAAGTAAAGAAACACCTCCAGGATAGGAAGGCATAATTAGAGGCTGCGCGCGTCTAAAACGGGGGCAGAAGATGGAACCAGGTAAAACCATGAATGAGTGGGTAAAACTCAAATGGCGCCAAGACCGGCGTGGCTGTGTTGGAGGGGGGGAAAGGCAGCCGCAGCAAGGTCAATGCATGGCCGCGGCGGTGGCTGCCTGCTCTCTCTTCTGCACAAACCTCCCATAGCTCGCAAACTAAATACTCATTAATTCCAGCTCTGTTGAAATACGGATAAGTACTGTCGGCGCGGTCCCAGGCAACGCCCATGAAAGGCTATGATCTCGGATGGGCACTATGGACTAAAAGTTTTTTTTGTTGTTGTTGTTTTTTTTCGACAGCCATCCATCCTTTCACCCATCAGTCGTCAACAGAAGCACGCGAGTCAGCCGCAATCATGACGCTGACTTTAGCATTTAGCATCGGCCGCTTCAAAAGCCCCTTGCTGCTGTCGCGCGTTTCAATGATTGGAGTGGCAGTAGACGGCGCCGGCCCCAGCCGCTCGTAGCATGACAAAGCAAACGCACTGAAAAGGAGGCTTGCTCAACCGGACAAGCGCTAGCACTTTGCCAAGTTTGCTTCCCCCCCCATCCCCCTCTGCTGAGCTAGTCAAATAAACAGGCTGTTATCGCTGCGCAGCATCTTGCACACTGCCAAGAAATTTGCTGCGGACGGTGACGGCGCAAAGCGGAGAGATGCGCTAACGACTGACAGCTTTTTTTTTTTCAGATTCGTAGGTACGAATCAGGGCTGGGTAGGTTCATTATGCGAGCGAGTTCATTACGCGACTAAATACGATACATTTGCTATAATACAAATGGTTCTTGCCAGTTTTTTCGAGGCCATTCGATTATTCGAACATAGAATAATTCGAACTTCTTTCCGGTCCCGTGAAGTTCGAATTAACAAGCTTTTACTGTATTTGATCCAGCCAAGCTCCCATACAGATCTCCATACAAAAAAGCCCGTTAATCCAATGAGAGTCCGGATAATTAGAACTACATGCCACCGCGTCTGGGCGACTTGGCACACAGCACGTGGCCCAAAAACATTTACTCTGTGAAAGGGCAGCTTAGTTAGAGGCTGTGCATGTCCAAAACGGGAACAGAAGATGAAACAAGGTAAAACCATGAAAGAGTGAGCAAAGCCTAAATGGCGCCATGACCGCCGTGGCGGCCGGCGACACCAAAAGGTAGAGGTTGAGGCCGCGGCTGCCTGCTCTCTCTTTCGCGCAACATCTGAATCTCACAACTAAATACTCGTTAATTCGAGCCCCGTTAGTTCAGAAATATGTATAAGTACTGTTGGTGTGGTCCCAGCCAACGCCCATTTATTTATTTATTTGTTTATTCCTCAAAGGTCCGGGGACATTACACGAAGGGTGGGCTGTGAAATTTAATATGAATACAAAATATCTTCGATGGCGGTTTTGTACTGGCTGAAGGATGGAAGGCCATTCCAGTCTCGAGCTGTTTTCAAGAAAAAGAATGATAATATGTATGACTATGACTTGGGATGGGAGCTACAGCTTACACGTTTTTTCGTTTTTTTTTGCAAGAGTTGTTCATCCTTCCACCCATCAGTCGTCAACGAAAGCACCTGCTCAGCCACGATCACGCAGCTGGCTTTTAGCATGGTTAGCTTCAAAAGGAGTTTGCTGCTGTTGCAAGGCATGATAAAGCGAACATACTGAAAAAGAGGCTTGTACAATTGGACAAGCACTGGCACTCTGCCAAGTCTCCCCCCCCCCCCCCCCCTCCAACCCTTCCCTGCTAGAGCTAACCTCAAAAGGTAAACACACCCTGATGTTATCACTGCGCAGGATCTTGGTGCACTGCCAAGAAATGCGTTGTGGACCATGATGGCGAGAAACAGAGGGACGTGCTAACGACTGATGCCTTCTTTTTTTTTGTCAAATTCTTAAACTAAACGCGGGTAGGTGGGTTCATTATACGAGTGAGTTCATTACGCGAGTAAATATGGTAAATGTACCGTAACGCAAATGGTTCTTGTCTGTTTTTTCGAGGCCATTCGATAATTCGAACTTTTTCCTTGGTCCCATGAAGTTCGAATTAATGAACCTTTACTGTATCCTTTTCCCATAAGAATACCATTTTAGTCTGCTCTCAAGAAATAGGCGAACCCTTCATCTTTGTGCTGAGCCATGTTTGACAGCGTGAGAGGGTATGCAAGGCATCTCCTCATGCTGCCGCATGGCAGAAATTGTTTCACACTGCATCCTCTAACGAGTATTTTGTGACGCGACGGGGGCCGTGTGCCCCTTCAATGTGCATGTGGTGCCTTTGCTGACATCTATCTTTCAACTTCCGGGTACTGGACAGCTCAGGCCAAAGCCTCCCCCTGACAACAGTGCTAAACTGCAATAACTAGGAGTGCGCAAATATTGAAATTTTCAAATACGAATCAAATATCGAATATCTGAACAGTGAACAAAAATATATATAAAATATAGCAAACACTGTTCACTTTGTTTCTTTAAGAATTCACATGGTATTTGGGAAAAAAAAATTTAACTTGAACTACACAGAAGTGAACTGAAAAATCCCGCATAAATTTTATACGGAGGAATTTCCGTATGCCAGTTCTTTGTATAGGAAAAACTTGCATGAAATCGGGTGGAGCTGTCATATGGCTGATGAATGCAGTAAACTCAATTTGGCCTTCAAGGGACCAGGAAAAATGTCTTAACTAAAAGCTCAAATTATCAAACGGGCCCGAAAAAAACTAAAAAACCGCTTGCATCATAGTAATTTAACCTTATGAACACCCATGATGGATGTCTTCATTTGAGACTAAACCAAAGTGAAAACGGCATTTTTCGCAAGGCTTCGTCCACTGCTTTGCTTTGCACACACTGTGTGGAAGGCACTCTTCACAAAAGGAACTGCCGTCGCGTTTTGAGGATGCTTCACTGCACAGCCCACAAGATCAAACATTGCGCTGAAGGACGCAGTGCAGAGAAACTGTGGTGACCTCGAAAATTTTCGGTGTATTCGGTAATTTTTCAAACTATCGGTAATCCAACAGTTTTTCAAATACAGATATGAATCGAACAACATCAATATTCGATTCATATTCAAAATTTCGGACGTTCACACACCTCTAGTGATAATGCGTCCACATGCGGTCGTGCGATTATGTGCAAAGCAAATTAAGCCCGAGAAATGTCAGATGCGACCCATCCGAAATTTCAGTCACGCTTGCGCACTTGACTCAATAGAATAAATATGCGACTGAGTGGCACGAAAGTTTAGATCATAAATCGTGTTCAAAAAGTATGTTAGCGTCTTTTTATATCTGAAATCGGCACCATGAAAACAATCTCATGGTAAAGACAAAACTATGATGCTTTGTCCACTTTGCTTTGCTGCTGTTTACCCATTGCCTAATGCAAGTTTCAAGATACAGTAAAGCCTCGATGATAAGAGTCTCACGTGGTCACGAAAAAATTTGTATCATCAGAACATTCGTATCATCAAAATGAAAGAAAATCCAAACATTTGTAACACCAAAATGAAAGAAAATAAGTATGCAGATGCATGGGAAAGGCAGTTGCGCAGATCGGTTTCCGACTGAGAAGGTTTATTATGGTCCCGTGGTCACAGCTCGCCACTCTCGCAGCACATAGTGCGAAAGGTGATTGCAACGTGTGGGCCACGTGTCTCCGCAGACTTCCCGTGGCGCTGTTAAGAGATGGCGACGTGCCGGCAGCGCAGCGCAGCAGCCCATGCGTGCCTGCTGCATGCACCGCCGACTACTACTCACAGCCGCGGCGCGTACAGCACGACAGATGACGACATGTGGGCCGCACGGCGCCGCAAATTGCTCGCGGATCGCGACTGCAGAGTCAATGATATGTGATCTGTGCACACCTGCCATGTACGCTGCCACCAACTGCTGTGATTGCGGCGCCTGCGGTTTGTGGGCCGCGTGCCGCTGAAAACTTTTCGCGGCATAAGCCCGACAACTGCTTATGATGTGTGCATACAGCGTGGCTGGCGATTCTGCAGTCAATGATGTGCAGGCAGTGCATACTGCTCAAGGTCACGGTTGCAGTTCACGCGCTTGTATCATCTGTAGTGGCGTGGGACAGTGTTCGTAACATCCGAAATTTTGAACATTGTATACAATGCCCCCCGGCTAGGGAATTTCGCGAATATGTACCAATGAGATTTGACTGCATCTATTTTGTTTCATTTTTATTTCAACTGCCTTAAGGAATTTCGCCAACATATTTTTACATGGCAGGGAACTGCCTCAATACAGAAATATATCCCTTTCCTTCAAAACTACTCGAAAGAAATTCTTATTTGCTTTCTATTCGCTTTGAACTGAAAATTTACTCCATTATATAACATGCCTACTTTCTGGCTTTGAGGAAATTTCCCAGAAAAAAGATTAATGCCCAACTTTCACCTCTAAATAAAATCAACCCTTCAAACTATTACAAACAGAACAATTTATTTTAAAATATTAAAATGAAATTAATAAAAATGAGAAATTAAGCTATTTTGTTTATTTAGGTAACTTAAATACCATAAACTGATAGTCGAGCTAGTTGAATATAATTATATAACCATTTACTTTAAGTAAATTCCCTACAGATACCTTCACTAGAAAAATATTCAGTGTGTATCACTAAGAGCCATCCTTGATATGAACAAAGACGCGTGCGTGCCAGCAAACCCTCATCCCCGCCTCAACTTGACAGACAAGAACAGAAAGCAGTACAAGGAAGGGCACACCCTGATATGGCTATCAACTGTACCTGCAGCAGCTCATCTCCTGGACGCAGGCGGCCATTCAGCCCCACTGGGCCGTCGGGAAGCACCGAGCGGATGTAGTGGTGCGGACGCACTTCCCGGCCATCCTCCACGTCCACTGTGCCTTCGAGCGAGATGCCCAGGCCCCCACCAGGCTCAAACTTGCTCAACTGTGCTACCTGCAGCCAGAGAGAGCAACGAGATACAGTGGCGGACAGATGAAGGTCACACAACTTGACCGTCAATGTGCCTTTCCCCCTGAAGTTCAGTTGTCGTGCCAAACAGTGCACCACTCTGGGCAGCACAAGCCAACAGCACAATATTGGAACTGTGCAAGTAATGTATGGCCAACATAGGACCCATACATTGCCAATCCATTCCAATACTGGCCCGAGCTGGTCCTATGTTGGCCAACCCATTTCAATATTGGGCCTAGCAGCACGAACCATTGACCCAATAACGAAACTGTACCAGCAATGTCCGGCCAGCATAGGACCAGTACACTGCCAACCCGTTTCAATATTGGGCCGAGCAGCGCAAACCACCAACCTAATATCCGAACTGCACCAGAAATGTCCAGCCAACATACGATCAGTGCATTGCTCAACCCATTCCAATATTCGGCCAATTATTTGTGCTCCATGATCACCTAGCACAAAGCTCAAGAACAAAAAGGAGCTTATGGACTGCTACACAAGCATTTCTGCTGACACTGAGTATTTCACCCAACATACATTGACATGAAACAAAATGGCTGTCCTTGGCATCTCATTTCAGCAGCATACAATTTGTCCTGAAAAAAAAACAAATTTGCCGCGAGGTTGAGCACACATGCAGTAACAACATGCAAAAGTAGGAGAAGAGCCAGTGCATGGATGACACATTTAATTATGATCAGGTGAGCACTGCAGATGGCTTTGAAATGGTTGTCCTAAGAAAGCAGTGAATGAGGAAAAAAATAGCGCTGTTGGTGATCTCATGTAACAAGGAAGGAACACCATGTTTGATGAAACAGAGAGAATATCGTATTTCCTCGAATCTAGGCCGGGACTTTTTTTTAAAAGAATCGTTTACGAAAGTTAGGGGGTCGGTTTAGATTCGAGGATGCGGTTCGCCTACAACCGCTAGACATGTAACGCCACATCACAGCTATGCCAGCTACACACTTGCAGCTGCTTGCAGGTTTGCAGGCTCCATTTTGCTTTTCCGAACGCTGCGACGATGACAGCTGTGAAAAAAAAAAGGTTTCGTCGTTCCATGCTTGCTTCAAGAAGCGGTCGTATTCACGGGGTGCCCATCAAGTACTGCCATTACACCGCATTTTTAAACAGAAGGTAGTTTTGGAAGCAGAGCAAACTTCAAGCCAACAAACCCCTCGCGACTTTGGTGTGGACAAAAAGAATGTGTGCCGGTGACGGAAGCAGTGGAACAAACTTTTTAACAGCACCGCAAAGCGAATGGCCTTCATTGGACCCAAGAGCAGGTCACACTACGAAGTGGAGAAGGATGTTGTCACTAGGTGGAGAACGATTTTATCAGAAAGCAAAGAGAAGGTCCGATGCCCCTGACAACAGAAATAATAGAGGTAAAGGCAGGGAGACCGCAAATATTAGAAGCGTTGCGCAGAACAAATTTAAGGCCAGCAGGGGCTGGGTCACTCCATGAAGCGTTTTAGATTCAGCCTACGACGCCGGGTTTCCGTATGCCAAAACCTACTCTTAACTTGGAGAAGCTTGTAGCGTTCAGGCCGTTTGTTATCAAGGATCAGCTGAAAAAGGAGTACAGACTGGACCAAATTGGTAATGCCGAACAGATCCCAGTGTGTTTCGACTTTCCAATAGCGTACAGAGTCAATGAGAAGGGCGCAAAACATGTGAAATTATGAGCTGCTGGGTACGAGAACCAACATTTCACTATGGCGTTATGTTGCCCAGCTGAAAGGCGAAAACTGCCGCCCTACATCATATCTAAGCGGAAGATGCTTCCAGCTGGAAGTTTTCCCTAAAACGTCTTCGTGCGAGCTCATGAGAATGGATGGATGAGCGGCGCCTTTGTCGAAGACTGGGTGAAGACCATTTGGCAATGCCATCCTCCCGGAGCTCTGTTGTTCAAGGAGTCACTCCTGGTTCTTTACTCCTACCGCGGCTATTTGACAGACGCTGTAAATTCCCTGCTTTCGGATGGTGGTACGGACATTAGGGAGATACCAGGAGGTATGATGAGCCAACTACAACTGCTCGACGTTGCCAGCAACAAGCCATTTAAAGGATAGGCTACGGAAGCATTAAAATGACTGGCTGACACTGTAAGACCACCAGTTCACACAAACGAGGCATATTAAGCGTGCCAAGTGGCAAACTGGGTTGCTGCAGCATGGAACAAAATTCCGGCTCAACTGATTGTATAAGTGCAAAATCTCAAATGCGCTCAACTTAAGAGAGGACAGTGTGCTGTGGGATGAAGCCAGCGACAAAGAGGGCAGTGATGCGACGAAGACGACGACGAGTGAGCATGGGACGTGAGCATCGCAAGCACAATAAGATGCATTCTAGACCCAGTCAATGCCTTTTTCTTACTCGGCTTACGCCCGAGTAAAGTTTTCTTTTTCTAACCTTTTCAATTCTGTGGGTCGGCCTAGATTTTAGTAAATATATTAACTGAAATTAGACACAGCACAGTCCAGAAGATGACCGAAAGCTCATGTTATCAAAAAATTATGTCCCATCTAGGCTCTGCCCTTGCTCACTCCAGAGCACTGAGCTTAGTATGAAACCATCACTGATGAGTGTTGTGTCAAAGAATGTAAAAATAAAGAAAGAGGTGACAAAGTTATGAATCAGCACATAATGACAAAAATCGTGCTCTGATACAGGGGCTAAAAAAAGGCAAAAGCAAACAAATTTGACTTACTTCCTACAATAAACATTATTTTCGCTCTACCTATTCGTATCTTTTTCTCGTTCAAGTTAATTTCACAACAACGAAGTTTCAACTTCGACTAAACTTTTCGAATGAGCCATGGCTCTTATGACTACACAATGTGCTCTGTTTGTACAGCTCAATAAAGTGGTTATGTGTGGATGTAGCAAAAGCAATCAATCAGACGGTATTAAATTACAAACCAGAAAAATGTATGTGCTTGAATAAGAACTAAACATTGTAAAGTAAAAAGTAATTAATTCAAACTACAAAGCACCAGCATCACAGAAAAAGCTGGAATTAGCTGAAGCTCCATCTATTAAACGACCCACCAAAAAACTGGCAAGACCCACTTGCATCACAGCGAATTTATTTGGTCACCTGCTTCCTAGTTTCTCTCCTCATTCTCCTCCCTTTCTTGAGCTGACTCACATTCAAATTAACAAGCTTTTCATAACCATAAGCTTCTACAGAGCTTGCCTGGGCCAAGTTGTACAGTTTGAATCATCCTAAAATTCGAACTACTCAAGATCAAATTAGACAGCCTTCCCTATATCCAAGGGTTGTGAAAATGCGTAACATCCTGCATTGAAAACTAGCAGTGCAGCATGCATTCCTGATCACTGGGGTTACATTTCACATGTGCCAAAGGTAGAAGATGCTTACCACAATCTCAAATTCCGGTCCTACCACTTTGCTCCAGTGGGCCACGATTGAAGCCTCTGTTTTCAGATCCAGCTCACCAGCTAGAAATCAAGAAGCAGCAATGATAAGCTAACTGCAAGCCAGACCAGAAAAGACACACTGCCATGCATATGCACGCCTGGTTCGGGAGGCTTACTCCTAGCCAAAAGCCAGGCAAACGTTCATCAAAAATAAAATAAAAATTACTCTTTTGGGCCTTCCACTCTCTTGTTAGGACATTCCATGCTACTCCAGGCTTAGTGAATTATTCAGCACAAGTACAATCCACAACAGACCTCCTTCAATTTCTTTCTCTCGAAGCAACCTTCCAGCCTCCCGCCTCCTGTCCCTCTAACCTTATAAAATGCAACTTCAATTCAAATCAACTGATTCGATTAAGAATTCAGTAAGTTTGCCCATGTTTCTTTACTCTACCAAATTTTTGTTCTCGTGCAAATGTTGCCGGTTTTTGTCAATTCTTTAACACATATCTATGAGTGCGATGTGTTGTTGAATGTACCTTTATTTTTCTTGTACATTGCCGTCGCTACACTGTCCTGTCTCTCTATCAAGCTAATTGCGTGGCCTTTTCTCCCTGCCTCACCTATCAACATGATGGAAAAATAAAAGCATTTTATGATTATTGTTATATAAGATCTAACGGCTGACGCGGCAGGTCTATATGACTACACACATTCTACAATAACTTTTCCTGTAAAACCAATGGTTGAGGAGTCCCGGCTGTTCATCCTGGAGGGAGAAGAAGGTGCTGCAGGAGATCCCTTACCATACGTTCCATCCTCCTCTTCAAGTGTGGCATATGGACTGACTCCATCCACCACAGAACTGGTGACGATGCTGTCTTCCACGGCAGCCCGCAGTGACGGCAACGGCTGCTCTGGCGTCACTGGAGAGCTCCCCGGCAGTGACACTGGCGTCACGGCTCCCGGCGTCAGCGTAGGTGTAGTGGGCAGAGGTGGCAGTCCTCCGCCGGCATCCGAGAGCGCGACGGCATGCTGCAGCTGGAGGTAGCGGGCACCACGCAGGTGGCGTGCCAGGCGCAACTTGACGCACTTGCCCGTTGAGCGGAGCACCTCGACGGCCTGGTGGTTGGTGTAGCCCTGGAGTGACCGGCCGTCCACCTCGATGATCTGGTCGTTGACACGGATGCAGCCGCTGGCATCGGCGGCGCTCCCCTTGGCCACACTCTTCACGAAAATTCCCGAAATCTCGTCTGCAGGTGCACAGAAACGAGAAAACACGGCACAGTGTTTTGAAGGTTCGAAAGCAAGAAAAGAGCAGAGTGCAAATACTTAACAGATACTTAAGACTCAAGATAAAAGAATATGCCTGGAAGGAACAGCAAGCATATGCAACCAGAAAACTCGGATGTGCCTGAAAACCGGGCCACTGTCTTCCAGGTACAGCGGACCTCCTTAATTCTAAAACCTATTGACCGCAAAAGACACTCAAATTGAACAAGCTCTCAAATGACACAAATTTGGGGCAAAGCACAATATCTGAAGGAACACTTAAATTCCGCCTTTAAGGGCATGAAGCGACTGCATTCATGGCTCTCGTCGGCGTTTCCCCCCCGTAGATTCTCATTCACATACATTGCATTTTGCTACCCGCTTAGTCAAAATATACCTGAATTTCTGCCTCTTCTATCTCGCAGCACTCCTGACCGTACCGTTGTAAGCTAGCATATTATTGGAAAAACCACCCTAAAATTGGCAGCTTCTGCCCACTTGACCATGTGGTGTAGTCTCGTGACCTCCCACAGACCGACGGCGAGTCAGTGTCCAGCCATGACATTTGCCAGAGGCAAGCTTCCGGTTTTATGCCCACAACACCAATGGAGGTGCTGGATTTTTTGAAGAAAGATGCCTTTAACGTTACCGCGTCAAAAAGAAACACCTACATACATACCTTGTGTTCCTTTCTCGCAGACATAGCCAGCGATAGTGATGCCCAAACCTTGCTGGTCCTTCACCAGCTCCACCTCAAAAGTCTCCGTCTCGGGAAGGTCGTCCAGTATCTGGTAGAGAAGCGGGATGGACCACACGGTGTTAGAGGACGATCCCAATGCGACACAAGGACAGATCTCTGGGCCCACATCCCTCCGAAAACCACTGCGTTTGGCCACACGGTATTGATCGAAGGGTCAGAAGTGGGACAGTTCGGTTGCAACCGAGAGTGGTGGCGGGGGATGTAACTGCATTCCGGTTGCCACAGCAAAACGCCTTACGAGAAACGGAACAAAAGGAAAGAATTCAGCCTCAGATGCCACCGCAAAGGGGCAATCAAAAGCTTCTCCTTTCACCAAGTGGGCTGCAATAAATAAGAACAAGGCCACAGGTGCATTTATAGATAAAGATTGATGCACGCAACTACACCGATCTGCAATGAGGAATGATGGCAACTGCAGCTGCCAGCAGTCGAAGGTAAATAATAAACAACTAGCTTGTGCACGCAATATGGCCTTTCGTTTTTAGCTTGACACAGAAAAGGAACGGAAAGAAAATGTAACATGCACCCATTCGCTCGAAAGACCCAAAACACTGTCACGACTTGCCATCTGCAACAGTGGTAAATGCCAATTGATACTCTCACCTCTATGCGGAGAGTAATTTAAGTTTTGCACGCCTTTCAACACTTTCCTGTTCACGCCTATATCGATGGTTTCACAAATAGAATTTTCTCAATTTCGAAACACTCCTTGACAAATGACGTCATCCAGCAGAGAATAGAGGAACCCTTCTTTCAGTTTCACTTGCGGTTTTATTTTTTCCGCCGTGCCGCGCCTGTCCCGATGGCCTCCGGAGTCCAGTGATCGGCACTCCTTATTTATATCATACAGTTAACATCACGCGCTGCTGCCGCGCGGAAATGGCACATTTCCACGAAAGTTGACACATCTGAGAGCTAGTCTTTGGATGTGAACAGCAGCAATGATGACTTGGAAGACGAATTCAGTTTTTCAATCTTCAGCACCGACAGTGAAACTGTCCCCCAAACTGACCCGGAACGTCAACAGCTATGCCCCGATAAGTTTCGCTTTCGCCCTCAAAACGTTCGGCTTTCAATTGTTATCTGCAGGGTGTCAACGTTTTTCGGGCGGGATTACTTGCTGCCGGCAATGACAGAGAATTGTGTTTTCCGCTAGAAGACAGCCAGGGGTCAACCTCGGCGTAGTCGACCTCGAGTACTATTTTCTTTCCTAACTCAGCAAATACCGTATACAGAAAGCTAGACTTTGCTGCAATGTTGCATTGGTCCCTGTTGTAAAGAACGTAATATTGGAACTTTTCCATTTTATTTGTGTCAAGAAACTTAGATGCTTTTGTGAGTTTGTTTTTTTAACTACAATTTTTTTACTGTTTCTTTTTTTTTTTTTTTCATCACTTACTCAATAAATATGTTGATTGTCACTAATACCATCGTGAAGAGGAACCCCTTCTCTATAATTTGATACTAGACACTCTTGTACCAAGTAAGTTTTGTTAAAGAAGAAAAAGAGTCGAAAAAGATTAATGACACCACCCAAAAACCACCACTTTTCCCGCAGGCAGGAAAGTGTTAGGTAAGCACCGAGAGAACTGCAAGACACACTATGAGAAATTTTTCTTTTTTTCTGCGGTAGATTATTAAGAGGGATGATCAGCAAAACTTCTCTGCTCCTCTTCATGCACGCATTGGGAGACTCCACAGGCAAAGTTTCGAAAGAAAGGTTCACCCCTGTACAAATTCGCCCACTGACGTCTAAGAACTAGGGGCATGCAAAAATTCGAAGTTTTGAACATGAATCAAATATACGCTTGTTATTTGACTCGCATTCGAAAAACTCGTTCGAAGTTTTCAAATACTCAGGAATATTCAACTCCCGCAGTTGCCCCATACTGCGCGCCTCACTGCAATGCCTTTGACGCTGCAGTGAAGCATCCTCAAAACATGAAGGGGCTGTTTTGGTGAAAGGGGACCTTCCCTTTAGAGAATAATAATTATAATTATTATTATTCCCTTTAGAGCAGAAGGTTTTCCAACAGCGTGCACAAAGAGAAGTACTTGACGATACCAGAAAAAAATGCCGTTCTCACTTTGGTTTCATGTCAAATGCAGACAAGTATCATGCAGGTGTTCATGGAGATGAATTACTGTTATGCAAATGGTTTTTGGCAGTCTTTTCAGGCCTCTTTGATAATTCTAACCTTCAGTTAATTCGGACATTTTCTCTGGTCCCTTGAAGGCCGAATTGACGAGTTCACTGTATACAGCCGCAAGTAGAACCCCTTTATAGTAAAGTCACTGAGACCAGCAAAAATCTTTACTATATCAGGGTCTCTACTATATCAGATGCTGGTGATGGCACGGTCCTAAGATGCTGTCTGGTAGCTAAATGGGCACTTACTGAACACGTATTGTTGCTTATTGAAAAAAAAAAAGCTCTGAAATGCCTTCCACCTCTCTTCTATCATCTCTTAGCTCAATTTTTTTCAGTTAGATAAATTTTTTACGTCTTGTGGAAGTACAGCCTTTGTCAAAAGTGCAGAGCCTGGGGGGGGGGGGGTCTGCTTTTGAGCCGTGTAGCAGCGCTGATTTAGCGTTAGTGGAGGTTCTTCCAAATGGAGAGGGTAGGACAAAAAAATCTTCTTACCATCATGAGCTTCGGAACACTGAACATACATTACAAGCCGCACGAAGCAGCTCAGAAGCAGACCCCCTGGGCTCTACATGTTTGACAAAGACTGTACCTCTTAAGCACGCGGACAACATGGCTACGAATACAACCAAGTTTGATTTCATGTGAAAACCAAAGCCTTGCTTGAACACCTGTCACTTTTTGCTGTTTCTGTCTTTTAAAAGGCAATAAATAATAAATGCGCGTGGCAGTCAAGTGCTGCAAGACCACACACGCTGCATCTACACTTCTTGCCTCCACTACCTCATGCTTCGTGCTGCAAATGTTTGCCCGTTTAATTTCCCATCCCTATTCTTTGCTGCACTTTACCACGGATGGCGCCACCTCCTTTCCATGTTTGTAGACAGCTTTACTTTTTTTTTTCTTACACGCTGCATGCTTTCCCTCACGACTTCGAGGCCTCCGTAAAGCAGGCTTCGCCTTAGTGCTGTTAAGCCTAATGGTAAAGCCATTAAAAAAAAAAAAAAAACGCTGTGTTAATATAAGTACAAAAAATCTTTGCCTCAAGATTCTAGATAGTGCGCGGGCGGCAATGTCATGTCGTGGGAGTCGTCACCGTGGCCAAGCGAACTCTCCTATAACCGATTTTTACCAAAAATATCTTTACTATAAAGGCATGAAAATGTACAGTTGTCTATGGAAGATGATCTGGGACTTCAGTTTCCCTTTACTATATAAGAGTTCTTACTATATCAGAGTCTACTATAGCGGGGTTCTACTGTATGACAGCTCAACCCGCTTTCATGCGCAGGTCCATCCTAGCCAAAAAACCAGTAGAGAGAATTCTGTGTAAAATGTAAACTGAATTTTTCAGTAGTGTATATGCTTCTATGAAATCCTTGTTTTTTTTTTTTACATTTGAAAATACCATCCGAATTTTGAAACAAACAAGATTTAAAAAGTTTGCAATGTTTTATTTTGACAATCTTTCTTGACTGATCAGATATTCGAAGGAATTTTCTACCATATTCGTATTTTAAAATTTCAACATTCACAGACCCCCACAGAAAACAAATGCTGAACTCTAATCGCAGATAATGAGTGCTCAGCCGCATGACAAATGGAGTGCATACCTCTCGCAGAGATCACTTACTCCAAATTTTTGAAATTTAAACACATTCGCTCCTGCAGAAGCCCGCCGCTCAGCAAGAGTTTGCAGGGCTCAGCTTGCTTCGCAGTGAAGACAATGCTTTGTAACCAGCGGGTGCCTGGTCATGTCTGATCATGTTACTGGTGCGCTGTATGTGCAACTATCTTTCCTTGGCATGAAGTTAGTTTATTTTTGCAGCTCTTTCAGCAAAAAGGAGAGCCCTGCAGGCCGCTAAGCTTCGGTCAGCTAGGTTAGCTTTACTGCATGGCATAGTTGTACCGAACGTTGGCTTCTCCGCATGGCAGCAGTGTTGTGTGAAAAGATGCTCTGCCAGACGGAAGGATACAGCCAATCACGTGCTACGTTATCCATGTGCGAAAAGCGATCTAAAGGCGCCGTTAGCAGAGCCTCCGCTTGCATGGGTGTGGCGTGCCATTTGGTAAACATATTTGGTAACAATATATGTTTGCATGAAACTTTCAAGGAAATTGTTCGATTATTCGACTGTTTGGCAATAAGCAGCAATTCAATATATCCGGGATCAACTAAATCTTGACTGCCCATTCTCATCTGGCAATTTCCTGGTCCTATTTCACAACAATAAAGTTTCAGCTTTGGCTAAATTTTTCACTGATCTCGTGAATTCCTTTGATACAGGGTTTACAAAGATTCACAAGGGACGCCTCTACAGACTTGTTGGATTACAATATGACCATCTAAATCATTTCACGGTCCTGACAGACTTAAATCGGCGTCAGCTGGGAATGTGCTGGCTGTTGAAGTCAACTGGATTCCAGATTTATAACCATCAAATTTATGACGCTCTACTGTACATGAAGTCTGTGAATCTCGATTAGCCACCTGCCATTTTTGCTCAGCCATGCTTACTTCGGTCAGAAGTGGAGAGCCTGGCGTCCCCCCTGCGGCAGTTGCCATGGCGACCGTGGCACTGTGGATCTGCAGCCGCCTCTCCAGCTCGTCAGCATCGGCCAGCAGCCGGGTGGGCAGTACCAGCGGTGGTGGCAGTGATGACGGCCGAGGCGCTGGCAGGTCGCCAGACTCCGAAGGCCGCGCCACCACAAGTCGCACTCGAGCGCCCGCCTGCCGCAGCACCGAGGCCACCTGCTCCGAGCCCAGGCCCCGGAGGTTGACATCACCAATCTGAAGGATGTGGTCGCCACTCTGGAGCCGGCCATCCTGATGAAAGGAGGGAAGTCCCAAAAAGGAAAACATGAGCCGTCTTCTTTGCAGAGCATGGATAGATTTGGATTTGCGCACCCCGTACAAAGTCAGGTTGTGCTTACGTGCTGACTCCCTTTCTCTGTTCCAAATAATCTACCCAATTGAACCACATATGTTACTTCAGCACTAAGGATCAACCAAGGCGGGTTATGCCTGATTTCACTGCTACAATGCCACTTGTGTTTCAACAAATGCTGAATAGACAGGCAGCCTTCTGAAGTTTGCCACAACGCTGAGTAGTATTCCTACCAACCTACCCAAGGCCCCTCTCTAGATGCAACTCTCAGAACCCTAATCACACCTTACTGGGTTGTTCGCTTGGGTTTCAAATAAATTCATTCACCAGAAGCCTGCAGAAAACTGCCTCTGCGCATTTAATAACAAAAGCCTCGTCTCACGTCCCCTAATACAACTCACCCGATCAGCAACACCACCGGGCAGAACGGTCTTCACGACGACGCCCGTACTGCGGCCACCAATGATGCCGAAGCCCAAACCCGAGCCATCGTTGAGCAGCTCCACGGCTTCCACTTCGGCCCACTCCGTGCCCAGCACCATGGCTTCCTCACGCTCTGCAGCTGACTTCGTCACAGCGGTCACGGACCCAGTAAGGGAACCTGATGGTAATGCAGGCACAGGGGTACCTGCAGAAGGTATGGGCACAAATAGCACACTTAAAGCTGCCCTACAATGGAATAAATATCTCCTAAACGATGAAGAGGATGTAGCCAAGACAGAGACGTGCACTGTCACAGTCTTCAAAAGCAATGGGCTCCTAAGCAGATAAACACCTCCACCATCTACACCCTTTCATTACAGTTTGTTCAGAGAATAGGGCCCTAGAAGTAATTTACTATTAGGAAATTGATTGCTCAAACATGTTTAGAGCACCTCTTACACACAGGTCTATGTACACAGGCGATAGATGCCACAACGACATCGCTAAACAAAAGCCATTTGCCCTTGCCTACCAAAGACTATTAGTGATAAAGAACTGCGCTTCTTAAATTAACTTCATTCGCTGCTCAAGCCATAAGAAAACCTCTCCAAGGCTGTTTTTTCTAGTAACTTTGCTGGCCCCTCATCTATGGGGAGAATACAATAAAAAGTTCAGAAAGTACTTTCTAACGGCGCACCAAAAAACTCTGCAACTTATGGCTCTCTCTGGCCTCATTAACAGTGAATACCATTACTGCACGTCACAACTGCCATTAAGTCCTGAAAGCAGGAATTCGTTTTGCTTGCGTCATGATGTGCTACGCTATGCCTACCTGCACATTAACGGGGTGCAACCGTTTCTGCTATTTCTCCTTCCCCTCTGCCACTGTGTAAAGTAAGAGCCCAGACAGACACTAGCCTGAGACCCCTCTCCACCCTTGTTCATAACAATTATTCCTCCCTCTGTCAGAGCCATGTTAATTCACATGACTGAAGTGGCCAAGCAGACAGAAAATGAGCTCCGGAAAATACGGTGCAAGCTGCTAATTTGAGCGTACCCATTTTGTTAGTGTCTCTATCAACTCACAGCATGCATACATAAGTGGTTCGTGCAACATGGCAATGAAAGTGCACAGCTCTATTTGCAACTAGCATGGCGTCACAGATGCAGCCAGCCTATTCAAAAAAATGAAAAATAGGTACGCTACTGCAGTTCTTCCTTCCCTGATGTCACAGGAAAAACAACATGCACACAGGCGATGTAGTGCATACGAGTTTGAAATGGAGGCCAAACAAGTGGTTTTCAAAGGACTGACCCCCATCCCCACTGTAGACTGCTGCAAGCCACTGTTTCCACGAGCTTACACACTTACATATTCATACAGGTGACAAAGCCCTGCTCAGCATTGCACCAAGGTCGCATACTGCTGTTATCTTGTGCATGCAACTATGGTTTCAGTAACACACCAACAGGAAGAGATGCTCTTCAATGATTGCCGAGACATTATGCTGGCTGCCTACAGGAGAAATACATCTTCACTTCAAACTCTCTCGCACACAATAAACACACAAGATTTCACCTGCTGTAAAAGACCCATGTCCATGAGAAACTTAATAAGGCTTATGTTTGCATGAAACTCCAAGACTCTATTGCACTGGAGTCAAAGTACAGTCCTTTGCAAAAATATGCAGCCCAAGGGGTTTGCGTCTAAGCACTGTAGCGGGGTTTTCTGCGCACATCCAGTGTTCACAATCCCACAGGTGACAAGAAATTTTATCTTCACCCTTCTCAAGCTTCCCTTATAGGATTTAGAAGCAAATACCTCGGGCCGCATATTTTTGACGAAGACTGTACAAATTCCAGACAACAAGACCGATGGAAGGATACAGACACAGTGAAGAACATAAGACAATGCAGACTTCCAAGTGACTGTTCTTCAGCGATAATTTCATACATACAGCATGCTATCACTAAAGCCAGCTGGAAGTCTCAATTCCTTGTGAGCAAGTACCTAGTATGAATTTGTGTTGTGTGTGTGACCATGTCTCAGCTGGCCTAGTCTTCCACTTCTGAATCACATCTTTTGGGTGGAGGAAAGAATAAGTATTCTGACACGGACTTAACGCCTCTTTCAATGCTTCAACCGTGTCCCACAACAGCACAGCACTAGCAATGAAAACCTGCGCCCAGTGTAGAGTCCAAAAATGACAAATTGTACACGTTCTCAGGCATGCAAAAATCATGTGCCTCCTCTGACCAATAGCATAACCCAGTGTCATACCCTGAGCGGTGGTCGGTGGTGTGGTGGGGGGTGGTCCCCTCGCAAGGACCAGCTGCACTGTTCCTCTGGCTTGCTGGAGGATGCCAATCGCCTGCTGGTGTGAGATGTTGCTGTCCAGAGGCTGCCCGTCTATGGCCAGGATCTGGTCTCCTTCTTCCAGACGTCCATCCCTACAGCACCGAACAGCAGCAAGGTTCAGGAGAGATCCCCTAAGACGTCAAGAGCCCTACTGGTCCCCCCAGCACACCATATTGAAAAGAATAAGAAAAAATGTTAGTTGACATTGTGACAGTGAAAATGCTGGTTTTAAATGCTTGCAGTCTGTGGCACACTGCATCAGACCAATGCAAATCTTAGTGAAGTTTGGTTTTGTGGGGTTTAACGTCCCAAAGCGACTCAGGCTATGAGAGACGCCGTAGTGGAGGACTCCGGAAATTTCGACCACCTGGGGTTCTTTAACGTGCACTGACATCGCACAGCACACGGGCGCCTTGCTTTTCGCCTCCACCGAAAAGCGGCCGCCGAGGCCGGGATTCGATCCCGCGTCCTTGGGAACAGTAGTCGAGCGCCGTAACCACTGCGCCACCTCGGCGGGGGTAAATCTTAGTGAAGTACCCTATCCAGTCTTTATTCAGCATCACTGAAGCCTCAGCACCAGCACCAGCTTCATTGAAAACTAACCCGATTCACTTTTAAATACACAGAGTTCCTTCCCAAACAGGTAATGCAACTGACCTCTTGGAGCTTATCTAGCTGCAATTTCAACAGTAGTCAGATGGTCAGGCTGGAATTTCACTGCGAAGTTAGCATCGATTCAGTTAGTTACTCGCAGAGAGCAGCCAACAGCGACTAACCATCACGCATTCTGTTTTTTTTGCGCAAAAAAACAGAATGCTTAGGCACCAACTAGCCTGCAAAAGCGTACTCGCAACCATCACGCATTTAAAGGCTAGAGGGCAGGAACATTGTAAACTGAGATATTGAAAAACATGGGTCACTTACAAGTCTTCTAATTGTAGGAGGTTGATGCCAAACCATAAATGCTGAAATAATCAAAACTTTAATAATTTTTCATTTTGTACTGGAACAAATGCCAGGAGGAGAGGCAGCTGCTGACAGAATGTTTTCGAACAGCCTTTAAACGAACAACTCCCGACTGTGCAGTTAGATGCTTAAAGCGGTAAGAATGCCACACAGTGTGAAAACAATATAAAAAGAGGATGCAAGCGGTCGACAAAATGAGACATAGCAAAAGCGAGAATGCAAAAGTAATACCTGCTAAGAAATGCAGTTTGGGTTTATTATCTCTAAATACTTGAACATAAGAGTCCAGTGTGCTGCAGAAGCGAATATCAAGTACGCTGTTATTCAGCCTTCCTTCAGTAAAGTTGTCTCACTCAGCTGCCCCCTCTGATGTCAACCCTAACGAAGTTACTGCCCCGACATCAATAGCTGTGCAACCACAGTGCAAGAAAAGCATGGAAAATGGCATGTTGCCCAGCCTACAGGCCCAATGTTTCTGCTTTTTGTCTAATCTAAACGCTCCAATAAAGACAACAGAACCTTGCAGGTGCAAATTGCAAAGCTGAAAACAGCAATTCAATGCCTTTTGTTTCCTCTTTGCCTGCAATTTTGTAAGCTGAAAGCAACAGCATATGTGGATGCAGTGAATCATTCATTGTCTAGTGTGCCTAAATGGCTAACAGCTACACATGAAAAGAACTGCGGAGTAGAACAGCACTTCAGATAACTACCTTCATATCAAGGCAAAGCAAATTAACTTCTTTTCTTTACCATCACTGAAGGAAAGGAAAACAAGAGTATGGGAAGAAAGCTGCACAACTGCAGTTTGGAGAGGACTGGCCTGTACATTTGCCCCTTTCAAAACATTTACAAGCGCTCCTACATCATCTTGTACATCTTATATGTATTTACATGTTTTAAATGATGGTACTACATCGCTAAATGTTTTACCGTGCAGACCACCACTACAAGGTAATGTGTCCCCACTAAATGCAATCAGCTACTATCAGGTACTACCATTAACAATATTCAAGAACTTCCACCGAATGCAACAGCCTGCAAACCCCATTATTTGCTATCACAGACAGAGCGCTTTCAAAAGCATTGCAACAATGACCTCATGTCTGGAAACTGAATGTGTTTCAAATATGTAGTACATACCTACCCCTTCCTGAACAGGCAAACCAGCAAAACATTAATAACTCAAACCACTGGCAGAGAAACTAATAGCTATTTAACATAATGAGTTTATGGCTACATTATATTCCTCGGAGTTTGTTCTCTACATTGCTACAGCATTCATTGTTTTCTCTTCTCTCAGCAGCAGTTCAAGTATGCATACTGCAAGACAAAGGACTCATCCCTATCACTCCACTTAACCCTGCCCTCTGCTAGCTGCAGCCACCTTGTTCCAACAAACATCATGATCTCATATTCCCACCTGACTTTCTGCTGTCCTTGCAGCACTTGCCCTTTCTTTGCATTACATGCCCAGACGCATTTTTTCTTGATTTAATTCTCATTTCTAACCCTACCCACCCTACTCCCTTCCTGTTGATTAATATTGCACTAATCATTTCTCTCTACATCGCTCCCTGCACAAAGCCCACTTTTATTATAAGTCCTACCCTTGCTTTTTTAGCATAACCTTTTGTACGCCACAAGTAACCATCAGCAAAATGTAGCTGTTGTACACTTTCCTCTAGAGATACACTGGTAATTAAACTGCTACTCAACCTGCCAAATGTACGCCATCCCATTCTTGTTCTCCTAGCTACTTCGTGTCCTGGATCTGCATAACACCTGCTCCAAGTGGTGTTCTCTTGCCACTTCAAACACTTTGCTGTCGCAAACTGCTCTACCCTCCAGAGGCTGCTCAACAGCAGCAGAATAACCACTTAGCACAATGCGCTACACGCCTTAAAGCAGCAAGAAGCCAGAAACTAAATGTGGCGATGGCATCCATAATACAGATAATGATGCCACAAATTTCAGCAGTCAAATCCTTGTGCATGCTTTTTCTTTTCCCTAGTAAATCCCACAGCATAATTAACACAAAAAAAAATAATAATAATAAAGCGAAAGGCCAATTTCTTTAACAAACTAGAGCATAACCCTGCAGTCATGCGTACATATAAATTGTGCATGCTTTGAAAAATTAAAATGCTGACTGTAAACGACAACCACTTTCACTAAGCCTCAAATGACAAAGCCTTTTTTTTTTCTTGTCAAGCAACTGCCCGGCAAGCATCGGTGAGCAGAGTATGCGACTCCACAGCAACAATTTGACCGACGAGAATTCCTCAAACTGAGCTCACAAAATGGCAAGCAACAGAAAAAAATCTTCCGTAAACATGAGCGGATGCTATCACAGACACAGAGATGAACAGCTGCAAAATTTGGACTAAATGATTACAACAGTAATGAGAACTTCAAACAAAGCTTTCGTTGAAGCATGTAAACCTTAGATAAACCTCTGGGCAACCATATAAGCTACAATTGCTTCAATGTAAAAAAGATGCATTTCATTAAAACAGAACTAAAAGCAGACCAACCAATCCCATAAGAGCCCAATTATGTGTACATGTATAATGAGTCATATAGAATGAAGTAACAATTAGAAGAGGAAACTGCCACAACTGACCAGAACAGCCTAGTATGTTAAATTTATGGCTTGTACCACTTCTTGCATGCATACAAAACCACAACTTAGCACTTCATCAAAATATACAAGTGCAACAATTAAAGTCAATCATTAAAGATACCCATCGAAAAGTCTCTTTAATAACTGCTGTTATTCAACATGTTCACATTAAAACAGAAGTCATCTATTAAAGATTAAAGAACAGGTCATGACATGCACTGGCTCAAAGACAAAGAGAGGCTAGCCTGATGCAACAAGCTCAGGTCAGCCACAGAGCAACTGCCATGGACGAAGTTAAAGAAGCGCACCGCTGCAACTACCTACCTATTTCGACGCTCTCTTGAACTCCGAGGGCCTCTTGCGCTTGTCACACTAACTACACTTATACCATCACGACACAGAAACAGAAGGCACTAGGACAAGGAAAAAACAAAAGAACACGCCCATACTGACGACTTCATTCGCGAAAACGGAAAGCGGAGCTGAAGCAGCAGCTACGCGGTAACGCTACTACGAAGGCAGTCGCACTCATCCCGAGTCGAGTTTGGTGGCGTGCCCTGCGATCAGGCGGCGCGCAGGGTTCGAATCCCGTCGCTAACGGCGCCGCCACGCACGTGGTCGCACCGTCGCTACTTCGTCCAGAGTCGTCGGAGCGGCTGTGCGTCATAGCAGCCCCGCCGTTGTTGGGTGCACCGCAGAACGTCCACATCACGGCACGGGGATCAAAGTCATCGGACGATCCAGCCCCACCACCGCTTTTTGGGCCGCAGGTTTGACGCCCGAGTTCAAGCGCCGCGCAGAGCGCGGAAACGTCCCAAGGACCACACGAGCACGCCCACAATCTGACTAGGCGAACAGTCTCTTAATTTGCGCTACCCATTCCACCTGCGGCGGCAAGCAGACGACGCCCTCTCGTACAGACGGCAGCTGTTCGAAAGCGATTGACAAAAAAAAAAAAAACGATATGTTGCGTCCTTCCTTCCTCCTTGATCGGTGCCCCGAGATAAGATAGGGCAGCCCTATGAGCGGGCAGCGACGTGCGGTAGTTGGTGCGGATATGTTTTCAAAGTAATGTAAGAATGACTGCAACGGCTGCAAAACTGGACGCCGTTTGCTGTCAGGCCCCGTGGTTCGTGTTAGTATGCTTATTGAGGTTGATTTTCCTTTTTTTTTTTTTTTTTAATATGTACGGTAAAGCAGGTTCAGTATGAATTGCGGCGCTTCCGTCTTCAAGCCTTGAAGTCCATTTTCCTGAAGTCCACGGTGCCGAAGTCTGTGCATGCGAAGATAGCGATTTTGTTCCCTACCGCAATGAAGGAGCGTGTTTCAAAACACTCTTGAAATACAATATGTGCGCACTTCCTTTTTTTTTTTTTCTAGGGTAGTAATCGGGCGGGATGGGACACGTCGTCTGCTGGGTCCCGTGATATCTGACGAATGAAAACAAAATGCGGTACGGATGTATAGCGCCGTCAGTCCAGCCGTGAGGTCACAGTGAAAAGGGTGCGCGCACTGTCCAAGAAATGAGTGACAACTCTCCACCAGTCTCCAGGCTACCAACCACACACCCTCGGAGACTAGCACACACGAAAATGGACTTTTCGTCAAAAGGAAAGCTTCTGCGAGCTGAAGTCGCCGTGGCAAATCACCACCGACGGGCGCCGTGCCGAGCCGTCGGCTGTGAGGACGCGTCCACCGCCGCAGTCGGCAGAAGATGGACGGAGCAGTCGACGGTCGCGGACGTAGCAGGCAGCAGGGGCGCCCGTAGAGACGGCGAGCGGCTGCAGGCCCCGAACACGGCGCCCAGCGCTTCGGGCGCGCCACCGCGCTTTCCGTGGATGCGCCGCAGCGGCTGTGGCGATGTTGACGTTCGGCAGTGGCGGCTGTGCCTATTTGCGGGCGTCGGCCCGGCGGCGTAGCGGCGAAGGCCTTCGGCGCGGCTCTTGCTGCTGCTGCTTCGCACGCGTCGGCTCACGCGCTCCGAGCCGGCCCGGCTCTTACGACACCCGACGACCGGCCGCCGCACACTCATAGCGCGCGCGGCGACTGTGGCTTGGAGGTGGTGGTGGCCGGACCTCGGCAGACGCGCCGTTACTCGAACACAGCGTGAGAGCGCCACATAGGTCGTGAAAGCGGCGTCGCGAGCACAGGGCATACGAAGGTAGGGTGGCCGTGAGGCGACCGCCGTCGATGGGCCGGTCCTACCACGGGGCCCATTCCCGCGCCTTGCGAGCACAGCCGAACGTCGTCTCCAGAGTCCGCTCCTCCGCCGCCTCTCTGCACGCCGCACCTGCCCGCGCCGTACCTCAACCTGTATCAAGCCTTAGTCATAGCGGTGCCGGTGTCAGCTCAGCAGCTGCTGGAGACACAAATACGTCGCTCGGCGACGGCTGGGACCTTCCGCCGGGATGGACGATGTCGGGAGCCGTCAACAGCAGCCACGGCTGGACACGGCACACCACCGCTCTCCTCAGTGAACGGAAGGGGTGCGACGCGCGGGCGTTGGCGCCCTCATCGTCGAGCGGCGCGCGAACCTGGGCAAAGGTTTACGTATACGGGCCAACGCAAATAACAGCACAACACCAGCCGCCCTCGACCGCTGCGTGGAGGCGCGGCAGTCGCTCGAAGGCGGTGGGCGACGGGACTCCTCTCTCTCTCCAAGGGAAAAACACAGCGTCCAAGAGGAAGCGATTTGGGGCGAAAAAAAAAATAGTGCGGATAAAGAAAACGGGGGAAAAAATGCGCGCGCGAAACGGGAGACTCGGCCACTCGGGCTTGTCCTATCCAATTTCCTTCCCGCTCGTCCCCGAGACGACGCCGGTATTTTCCCTTGAATGTGGCTTTCCCCTCAGCCCCACTTCCCGAATCGAGGTTTCCTTTCCCCCGGGTCCTCCTCCGCCGAGAACCCTCAAGCGCCGGCGGTCAGCTGCGCGCGGCGCCCGCGTGGGTTATTGCAGGCTTCCCCAAAACGGGAACTCGCAGTGCGAGGCGCCTTCATATCGATACAAAATGTGAGATTGGGGACGCCGGGAAGTCGAGCAGAGTGGCCACACCGGGCGCTAACTGAAGGGTAAATAAGCGAAAGAAAGCAAACGGGAAAGAAAAGGGGGGAACAGCGGCAAACGTTGCTTGACATCGTCCCTTCGGCCGAAAGGGCGGGGACGCTGCTTCGATCCCGTTTCCTTCCCCTCCTCCTCTAGGCAACTACCTGCGCCACGGGGTCCGAATTGCGCGCCATCTCGGGTGCGGCCAGCGAAATTCAAGCGCGCTGAAAACAACGGCTGCCAGTATGCGGAACTCCATCAGGAAGCCGCAATTTAGGCGAGGTGGGGGGAGAATTACGCAGGTGCGAACGGATCTGGCCGCTTTTGAAGCACACTGCGGCGGGTATGGCGCTAATTTTCTTTACTATACAACGAGGTAGACATAAGACAGAAAGGCAATTCAAAAACAAAATTACATAATGTGTTCTCTGGTGTAATATATATATATATATATATATATATATATATATCTTCACAACCGGTAAAAAAGCTGAGCACACATATAAGCCACTGTGAAAATTGGTGGGTGAATGACGCTTTGAATGCGAGCGCCAGAACTCGTTCTCTTTTAAAACCTTTTTATCTTTTCCGGCAGCAGCGATTCCTTGTGAGCATGATTGTTTAACTTTCCACTACAGGCGCGTTAAAGACTGTGTAAACAGGACTATGTAAACAGGTGACCAGCGGTCGCGTTAGCACGGAGAGGTCCCCAAGAATAGCTGCTCATACTCATTTTTGCTCCTACGCTAACGAAGAGGCGTCCGTGTGCTGTGCGATGTCAGCGCACGTTAAAGATCCCCAGGTGGTCGAAATTACTCCGCAGCCCTCCACTACGGCTCCTCTTTCTCTCTTTCCACTTTCACTCCAAACTTCCTCCCGTCCCTTACGGCGCGGTTGAGGTGTCCACAGAAAACAAGTGAGACAGTTTCCGCGCCTTTCCCTTTCTATAAATCAATTGGTTAGAGGTGATGCGTTTTGCTTCTGACATATTTACACTAAAAGCTGCGACCGTAAGGTAAGGCAAATTAGGAAGTACCGCATGAAGGAGAATTCATGCCAGATAGACACCTGCCCTAACAATATATTCGAGTCACGCGGAGAGAAAAGGCATACAGCTCTATACATACGGAGACACGCCGTACATCTAAAACTGCAACGCGGGTTTGGGGGGTCATCAGTATGACTGCAACACGCGCCTAATCTGTTACAGTCATTTGTATCCTTACGCGCACGCGGCAGACACTGGGCCCACCTCGATTTCAAAAAGCCTGTGCTTTCTGTTCATCTTCCTGCAGATACCAGTACCATCTGAAACACTATCATCTACTCGAAATGCGGCAACGACCGAGGAAGGAAAGGCAGATACGAAGAACTGATACGGAAACGCAACAGCGGCCCGCGGAAATCGAACGGCACGGCGCTAGCGTCGAAAAAGAAAAAGGGGGGTGGGGGTGGGGGGGATTCTGCGGGAAAAGGATGCGGGTGGCAATTTCAGAGAGAAGCAATTTCAGTAAATCTCCTTTAGTTGCAGCTCGGTGTTTGTGTTAGACGATCAGTGCGTACACTGACAGTCAATACAAACGGCTCCTTCTCAAGAAGCGATGGATCACATGCACTGAAGGTTATTCCGGACGGTGTCCCATAAACAGCATTACGCGGTGACTAAAGCGTGAGAAAACAGCGATATCTAGACGCGGGAATTCGGTCTAAGTCGCGGCGAACCTGCTCAGCGACACGGCGCACTCCTGTCAGTTTCATGTAGGCGTATACAGTAGTAAACTGCAATGAACATCGTGTTTCAAGCGATCCCACCACTAATATTAAAAATGGACTTTCTGGGCTGGCTTCTGCGGCGCAATTGCATCAGTGTTGCCAGGAGACAGGTGGATAATGCTAGCTTAAGCTAATTAATAGATGACAATTAGTATTTTAACTATTACAGTTCCGCGTCTATAGTTGCAATCGGAGATTTGTAGTCGGCCCTTGTTACTAGAGGTATCAGTTCTTAGAATTTAGAAAACGCGACTACCCTCGGTTATGTAAAATATAAAAGTTAATTATCAGAAATTAGTTACCCACAATAGTATACCATTATTGCCGTTTTTCTGTCCGCCAAGAATGGTATACAATATAGTGGCTCTAAAGAAGTCTTCACATTTCAGAAAGCCTTTTTTTTTTTTTTTAATCAGAATTAGTGGCGAGTTCTAAAGTAAACGTAATCTGCCTTAATTGGAAAAAGAATGGGGGCACCTTAAGCTCTGCTTTTAAGACTTAAGTATGATGCGACGGATTCAACGGCTCCCCTTGCGAACCATCATTCGCTTACATGCACTTTGCTACTCTCTAATCACTAACCTTTAATCCGTGCGTCTATAACCTCAAGCACATTTATTAGCAAATTGTCGTAGCAACCCCCTTATTAGAAGAACACGCGATACAGCCAAGGAACCGCTTTAACTAAGCAGAACGACAACGCCAGCGTGGCCTAAAGGCCCGTCCACACTTGCGACTCGCAGCGGTCGCGCGACCGTTTTGGTCGAAAAGCGACAGTCGCAAATGGTCGCATCGGTCGAAAAGCGACGCGGGCCGTTCGGGCACTGCTCGATTTCCAGTCGCGCGACTGCTGGTCGCAAACCGTTAAACCAATCAGCGGCTCAGCTGACGTGAACGTAAGTTAGCTTCACTCTATGTGGTGAACAGTCAAAGTAGACACGATGTGGAAAGCAACCCGCAAGTCGCATTCGCAAGTGTGAACATCGGTTGCTCTCTGGTCGCATGTGACTGCCGGTCGCGTGTCCTTCGCGAGTCGCAAGTGTGAATAGACCTTTAGGCGTATATAGCGTACCCGACTTCAGACACAAGGGTGCGAGGAATCTAGGTGCTCCAACTATAGGGCAGCACGTCTGAGATAAAAGGGTGGGGTTGGATTATTTTCCCTCCGGGAACCCTTGGATCGCGACAGATACGCCTTGATCACACAAGCACATCCGTAAGGCTTGGTTAAAGCGGGTCTTTACGTGTTACGTGTTAGCTTACACTGCACGTGTTACTGTACTTTACGTGCTAGCTTATACTGTATGCCAATGACCACGTGTTAGACAACGGAGACACAAGTCACGGGGTTAGTGATTAAGCCAGTAGCAAAATGCATGCATGCGAACGAAAATCCGCAAGGGGGCCCACAGGCGGAAGCCGCCAACGCTGTCGCGTCATACGTTTGAAGCCGGCCGCTTAAATGGCGACTCCGGTGGTTTTTCATCATTTTGAGTTATCCTTTGCATTCGGTATGTCCTGACTCCGACATACACACACACACACACAAAACGTTTTATTGCATTCATTTTTCAGTATGTCCTGACTCCGACACGCACACACACACACACACACAGTTTTTTTCAAAATTCCAAGTGGAACTATCTATAAAATGAAAGAACAGAAGATCGAAACCGAAACTGCGTGGTTTTATGGCCAGAAAAAGACTTTCCTCTAGGCGGAATGGTGACGTCACATACAGTATTCGAAAAACCTTCGCTCGCTCGTTGGATGTTGCAAGTGAAGCCTGGAAATTATGATGCAGTGCATAAAATGCCTGAGATAGCCTAATACAGGCCGGAAAGTCGCGCGGGAAGCGGGAAATAACGCAGGTATAACTGTGACGTCACAAACGCAGTGTTGTCCGCACAAATCGTCAGAACTGAGGCATGAAAACTGGACAGTTTAAAATCGAGTTCCGCACGAAAGAATTATCAAATACTGCCCAAATTTCGTAGAATGCGTCAGAGCGCAGAGAAAAACGTACGGTAAAAAATTTACTAGAATATGCGGATGTGCGCCATGTAAAGCCAAGGTCGCTGTGCGGAGCTGGGGCCGCTACTGCGCATGCGCCGTAACCATGGCAACTAGCTGCGCCATTCCACAGGTATAGTGCCTAGAAGTGTATTCTAGGCACTATACCGCCTAGTGCGCGGAGGGTAGTTCCCGTAATGCGCCCGCTGCCGCGGAGCTGACCAAATGGAGCAAGAAAGCATCTGCCGGCGTCCGATTCAGCAGTGTTGAACCTCACTACTTCTTTTTTTTTTTTTTTTTGCGAAAGAGTTCGGAGCAACTAGCTTTTGGGCAGTAGGGAGAGCGTGGGGGCCTTTACTCCTCAATTATGCCTTGTTCTGCAAAACAGCTCAGACGACAAACATGGTGGCGCCTTTCGATCTATGTTTGAAAACAAAAGCCGCGCAAACAGATAAGCAGCAAATTCTTGCGGTGCAAGCTACGGTAACAGCCTGCTTGCCAAAACTAGGTTGTAACAGCTCTATAGTTCGCTGCCACAGTGCACATGTCGATGGTTCCGATGGTCCAGTTGCACCCGCAGACCACTCTCAACTGGCCACCCTAACCTAGATTGTTGGCGCCGTCTGAGCATGAGCAACTGGCGGTTACCGGAAACGATCTGATAAGCTGTTCACAGTAGAAGCATGCTAAAATTGATATAATTTTTGCATAATTTGCGCCAGTGCGTTTTCTGTCCTGTGCTGTGTTATCTGTGCATTGGCGGCACAGATGGCGGCCAGCGCCCAGTGGCCCATGCGTAAGCTAGCTACTGGGCGCCCAGGCCATTTGCGCATGCGCGTGTGGTGCATATAGCACACGTCAAATGGATACAGTAAGCAGTGCTAAAACTAAAACTAACTATGCTAAAACTCCCCAAAATTTCTCTCAGCGACCTCATGAAGTGAGCAAGGCGCAGGCCACGTCCACGAGCGCCAACTAGCACATGACTGTGCGTGTACAGGGAGCAAGAAACCGACGACAGCGCCGTGTGCGGCGGCCTGCGGTCGGAGAGCGGAAATCTTCGCCGGCGGAAATGAGAAACCTCTCGAGAGTTTTTCCTTCCTCCATGGCCACGAGTACCCGGCGGAGAGAAAACATAAAGCGTTACAGCGGAAAGGGTAGAGAGGGAAGTTCTCGCGGCACTGCGCACCAAGATGACGCCCGGCCGCCGCGAACGCAGACGACAGCGAACCGGGGAAACGTACCCGGGAGAGCGGAAAGGGTTCGACGAAGCAGAAAAAAAAATGGGGACGACGATAACGAAGGCCGAGCGGCTCGAAAGACGAGGCAAGAAGACCATAAAACGAATGCGCGGCAATAGGTGCCCAGTTTCCGCACCAATAAGAAGAACGTTAACAAGCGTCTTCTTCCCAGTGCGCGCCCAGCAGTCAAGCAGACGACCGCGACGCGGATAATTATGCGTTCGTTCAGGAAGGTTGGCGGCGCTTACAACAAGGGAATACGAAAAATCTGGGAGCAAGAAAAAGAGGCTGTCGTAGGTAGCTAACAGCTATATAACTGCAATCATTAAGCGAGCCACACCGCGTTATTCCCGGCCATCGGGGACGTCAGCTAAATGAGAACTGACAGCTCGCTAATGATGCCATTGCGAAGCCACCGGTGTTCCGCGTGGCCAGGTCGATATATACCGTACCGACGGAAACGAGAGACAGGATGAAAGCGCGACAGCCCGGTACTGGCGGCGCGCGCAGCGCAAATGAGCATTTCGAGACTGCCAAACCAGGTGAGGCTCGCAAAACAAATACACACAGCGAACGTCTCCCTGCGAGAAAAAAAAATCGAAACCGCGCAATAAACAGCAAAGAAAAAAAAAAGATCGTCCTATTTTTTATTGCCACCCAACTATATAAATCGATCCTTTTAATGCAAATTCGAGTCCATTTGCGCGGTGCTCTTTTCATTAAGGGAGAAATAGGGTACAATGGGTTCGAAGGAAAATGAAGGAAAAGCGATCATTCGTTCCTTTCCTTATATCTGCCAAGCGAAACTCAACGTCGCCCTAATTTTCTGACGTGATCAACGTTTCGGAAGGAAAATGAACTGCCTTTTATTGAAGAATGGGAGCTTTTCTCTCTATTGCAAGAATAAGGAGAGTATTTTGGCAGATATGCTACGGCTGAATGCTTTATATGCGCCACCGCCGACGACTTCTATTACTATACTCGAAGGTTTGACAGACGATCAGCCTGCCCGAGCAACTTCAAACCCTGCGATTTTGCCAAGCTGCACTAATTGATGGCTTAAAACAACGCAGAGGGACCGGCGTTATGACATAAATACATTAAGGAATCGAAAGAGAGGGGAAGTTTTTCTTCAAACGGGGGACGCGGAGGGAGAAGGGGCAGCTATGGCGTCGTCGGCCGGCAGAAGCGGCTGTCGCGCCCCCGCGGCCGAACGGCAAGGACGCGCCAACTTGGCAATTAACGCCTCATCTAGGTTCAATTAGCGTATCTATCCTCATCGCTTTATTCATCCCCAAGCGACTGACTTTCTGCCCGTGGAGGCAGGGAGCATTTTGGCGGGCCGAGCAAATCGTCACCACCGAGAACAAGGCCGGTGCATAACCCACTTTCCAAGCTGCGAACGTCACGACCGAAAACGTTGTCTTTTGGATCAGGACGCTTCTAGCGGGGGGTCGAGAACCTCCACGGTTGGGCATCAAAGTGTGCTACTGGGCGAGTTGGTGACTGAACATCTTAAATTTAGTGTAGAGGGGGCAATCATGAGTCGACTCAGCTCCGCGCTCGCAGCATCATTACAGAGATTTAGCATAGCGCGATTCGCGATCCGTCACCGCGTGACCCGCTACTGCGCGCCGACAGTGCGTATACGCTTATTCGTCCCGACACGGCAGGTATGTTCCAATTCTAGCACGTGGCGCCATCTAGCGCCGTCAAGGTGATCTGGGCATGCGCAGTAGGATCCGCGGTGGCGGATAACGGTAACTAATCGCGGATCGCGATATACTAAATTTGTATATTTGATGGCCCTTCATGGCGCCTCCCGCAGTCATAACGTGGGCTTCTGATTGTCAAGTTCTTGGTGGTGACACTCAACCCCCGTGGAAGGAGGGGGGTGTTGATTGCGACAAGCTGGCCGATAAAGCATACCTTCCAAAAAGCCCGTGCGAACCCTTCTTGCTACTGAGAAAAAATAACTTGCGACACGCATTCAAGTTCGTGTTTCGCAAACAACCCGAGCAAAGAGTGTCTTCCTCCGATCTGTACGCCTTTTAGAGCGCGAGCTTTATCACGACAGGTTTCGCCAAGGTCACCGGGTGGGACAATTTGACCTTGAAGCCAGAAACTCTGATTTGAGGTTAATAAGGCCGCTTAACTTTGCGTTAAACAAATACCCAAACGGACTTGACGTTTGACATGGAAGCCTAACAACAAGAGTAACCAAGCCAAATAGAGCTCTCGATCATTCTGCATCTATAGGTTTCGAAGAATTAAACCTCCATAATTTCTCCATACAACACACTAGTCCATCCAGCGGGACGTCCCCACTTTTGTCACCTGCTGCCTTACTGCTCGAGCTCTTTCGATAATCTCCGCGACGTCTGCCACCGGCGAAGGCAGAAGGCGAATCCATTTCGGCGCGTCTATTTCACGACATTTCACGCGGCAACTTCTGAAATTAGACCTGTAAAACCCGACGTGTTACGAAGCATATTTTGTCTGCATTGGCATATTTCACTATGAAAGCAAGAGCAGTTGCACGCGGCGAAAAATGCCGGCGTTTTTTACGCGCACACGTGCAGCCCCACCACACGCAAGTGATCCGCTAGGGCAGCGTTTCTCATATGGGGGTACCGCGAAACCGACGCCCACAAAAAGAAGAAGAAATAACCAGTAAGGTCGCGCATAGATCTGGCCTGGCAGACAGTTTTACAAGGTGTTAAAACCACAGAGATTCAAAGCCGACTTCCTCAAGGTGAAAGAAACGCGAGATGAGTGTGGAAACGGAGGGCGCGCGAGGTAGAGAAAGAGAGAGCGTCTACGGCATTTGTTGATGCCAGCATCAGTGAAATTCTAGTTCTGGCTGGATCTTCTGCTGAACGGGGGCTACAATGCAAAGCCTCTCGGGTGTCCGACGAGCGGCGCAATGTTAGGATCGAGGAGTCGAATCCCTGCACACCGGTGACGATGCATCGCCTCCTCCCCACGTCTTCTACAGGCCATGGCGCGCTGGCTTTTTAAGTGCGCGTTTCTTTGAGGCCAGGCAAGTTTAGCTTTCACTCAATCCCAATTCCATGACCTGCTTCGGGAGCTGCGACAGCGATCCGCACAAGATCGCCACACAAGATCCCCGGTTCGTGAGTTTTGACGCCAGTGTATCGCTCGACGTCAGTGCAGAGCCCCAGGCGATCGAAATTACTGAAGCGCCGTGTCTCTCGTGGTTGTCGCCCCCTACGGACATTAAACCCGAAGGTAGCCTGTGGCCACCCTATTTCTATAAATCGGCAACACCCGACATGGTTTCGCCGACTTCAGCAGTCAAAGAATTTGCTCCCCCTTCGCCGGGAAAGCAGATCTGAATCTGTCAGAAGCAGTTGCGCAGCTTCGTTTTTGACATGATTCCATGACCTACACCACACAGACGAGCGCCTAGGAGGTAGTTTTTAAGCACGAAATGCTTTTAGCGCTCGCTGACGGCGCCTCAGAGAGAAGCACACGGCTCCGAACGGCAGCACACGAAGGCGAACCAAAACGAAATTCCGTTGGTTACCTCCTGGAGCCTAAATGCTGTGCTGCCGCTCGAGCAGCGCACACGTCAACAAGTGTCTCCCAGGTCCAACGGTGAGGACGAAGCCAGCACGTGACGCGAGGGAGTCTACGCTCTGTCGTGAAGCCCGAGTGGCGCATGCGCATTCCTGGCGAAACGTGACGAGCGACAGAAATGGCGCGTGAATTGCTGTCGTTAGCGGCCCTGCGTCGTTAGAGGATGCGTGTGCCGCCCGAAGATTAACGCCACAGGTCTTGTGGCACCATCCATCGGCCAAGGCAGCAACTAGCTCTAATTTGATCACCCAGTCACCCCTGTGCAAGACGGAAACGCAGCGAAGTGTTTTTGAGCGCGCCGGTAATAAGCCTGTTTCGTGCTTACATACACTCTTATTTGTGGGAGCAGCAGCGTTTTTTTTATTGCTATAGCAATACTGCGCCAGGATTCGAGCCGTCGCGTATCCCCGGCGGACGCCACGCTTGACCTTGAACAGCCGAGGAGGAGGAGGAGGAAGAGCTTTTGCGGCGATGGTACTTAAAAAATAAATTATAAACCTTGTCTCTCACCGGGAATCGAACCTCCGTTCCTTGGATCCCCAGCCCAGTGCTTCACCACTGCGCCATGCCCCGGATCGTAAAACTCTCTTCATAATTCCCCTTGTCTACAGTGAGAATGATAGCGAGATTCCACGAGTGACAAATACTGCGCCTTTCCTTTTCTGTAGATGAATTATAGAATGTCGGTGAACTTTAATGCGTTCAATGAAATGCTAATTGTGTTCGACAAGGGGCGCACGATGTACTGTCACGACTGGTCATGACGTTACAAGGCGACTAAAAAGAAGAAGAAAATGAAGAAAAAAAAAAAAAGGCTGGTAACTTACGCTCTCGCGTCATACTCTTAAAGGATGAGCTTAAGTGTCCCCAATAATGTAGCAGCTTACACTGATAGGGCGTGATAGGGAAATAATGTAGCAGGCAAAAGAAGCTTCCGCCGTTGGGTTAACAAGGGTTAAACCACACCTAATTTTATTTAGGTCTCTTCCATTTCTCGGGCTCTTTATCAGACATTTTCCATAACTAGCCTTTACCTCACAGGTTACCCCTTGGCCCAAGAGATCGAAGCACCGACACAGCGCTCGGCCAACAACCAACAGAAAGCGAAGCTCATATCGCTGGAACTGCAGCAATCGGCAGGGCTGTTGTCTATGAAAAAGCACACTTGGTCTTCCAGGTCAGGCCAGATCTTTGTATACCAGGCCACTTGGCAAAAAGTTTTAAGGTCATCCGTACTTTTCGATTGGACCCGTATAGGTCACTGGAATCGAAATTAGAGTGTCCTGCAAGCATTGCACAAGCAAATGCTACTTCCTATCATGAGCAGTCAAAGGTTTGCTGGTTCATTTATGTTAGTGGTGAGCAACACTGACATTCTATCCTTGCTCTTTTCCCACTACCAGACGTTTCACGACACGCCAGCGTCTTCACTGGAAGCATATGTAACAAAATAACACAGTTTACGCTGAAAATATCCCACCCCCTTGCTGTGATGTCACCCCAAGTTTCCTCAATCCACTTTTTCGCAGTATCCACGGCACGAATCAACCAGTGATCGCCTCGTCGAAAGCTTTGCAGTATTCTTTAAGGCACTGTAACCAACCGGAGCCACCGTAGAAATCAGGTCTGCTAAGAACAAAAACAAAGTGCTTTAGTTTTTTGCTCAAGCATTGGGCTCAAAATGGGAACGTTTCGTGACTTAATGTCGAGAAACCGTTTGCACACAGCTACGTCAACATCTGACACACAGCTGTGCATACTCGTCTGATGCCTCGAGTGGCAGGTGCCCTTCGCTTTAGCCCGCACATCAGCGTCGTCTTCAAAATGGTGCAAAAAAGTGCTTATTGAAACCTTTTGTGCTGTGGCACCTTCGGAGTTCTGCTCACTTCTCTTGACTCCTTTCATGATTTCTCGTTTCATAGAAAAAAAGGAGGGGGCCTCACTGCTTTGCTCTGGTAGGTCACATTTTCTCAACATCACTGATGCCACCGAACATCTACTATTTGCAGCATTTTTGATGCACTAAAGTATACAGTGAGGAGCTGCTCTAACAGTGGACTGCCAATTCATGACTGCATAAGAGCACTACGATTTCTTATATATGTGTAGCACTTTGAAGAAACAAAACATTGATTTTAAAATACTCTGGGGCACATAACTTTATTTTCCTGAACCCCCAGCAGCACAAATGAAAAATGGAGTTCAGTTTTCAAATGCTTTACTCTGGACAAACAGAAAGAAAACTGGGTGCGATGCAAAAGTGCAAGAGAGCCTTGTCAATCTCTGTCCTTCACAAGCTCGTGGCTAAGCCATATAAAAGTGATGGCTAAACCAAATTTCAAAATGAAACAGGAAACCTACAAAAGTTAAAAGCAAAAGCCCAGTGCTGTTGCAAATTCGCCCCTTCAGTGCATACATACGGTTGCGTTTCAGACCTCATTCACATTCACTACTTATAATATAGACAGCTTCTTTCAGTGAAGGGGCTGATACGCTCTATGGATTGAAGCTTTACATGCGCATATTCGTGAGCTCATATCTATGACAGACACTTTATGCAGCCCAAACTTGAAAAGTAGCCATAGGATGCTAATTCTCTGCATCTCAGCAGTGTTTTCTAGGCCAAAATTAGCAGAGGTATGGTATGGCATAGTATACATGGCTTAATGTCTCCCAACAACATGGGCAATGGAGTGGAGGACTCCATATCAATTACAACTGTCTGGGACTCTTTTAAAAACCTTTTAAAGGGGGCAAGCTTCAGAACAAAGCATTTTTGCTAACCCTTTCACTGTTTTTGCCGTACAGGCACTGCAGCCGCATTCCGTCCCACGTTTTTGCTTAAGGGTACTGCACTAAACGCATACCGTTTAAAAAAAATCTGACACTAGGGGTGAATTTTTTTCAGAATATTTGACAGTCAAAGTGTTAATACTAGAGCAAGATGGCTGAAAATTCCACATTTGGTCAATTTTTAGAAGCTGTTTTCAAGCATGGTGCTAATTTCTGTCTATCTAGCTTAGTTGAATTTTTGCAAGTTATGCATTTGAAATATAAAGGCAATTTGTTTTGTGCACCTGTTTGATGTCAGTCGTTTGGAGATAACAGCAATGTGTGCTGTGTCACTCAAAATGCTTGGAGAGCCTCATTGATGGTTTTGGGCAAGAGGGAAGTAATCTATTTGTGCTTGGATTGACACTCGTCTGGTGCTTCTCAGCGAGTTTTCAAACATGACATTCTGTCACTTTGAGGTGGCTATTCCTGGCCCTACGGGGCTGGGACGGTAGGTCAACGCTACTTCCAGCGGGGCTAGTCAGCCCCCAATTTTTTTTCTGTTGTAGGCCGGACGAAGGCTGTTGCGGCGCGTGTCTTTCTCTCCCTCTTCTTTTTCTTTCTTCTCTACTTTTTCTTGTCCGGACGAGAGCGGAGGTGGCTCAGCTACAGAGCCAGTAGCAGGCCCGTGCATTTTCTTTTCCTTCTTCCTACAGCCACAAGAACACAACAGAAACTTGTCTCCTCTCCCTGTTTGACTGTCATAATGTAAATGGTTTCCATTGAGTGCCACTGATATAGCATGGTTTTCCCACAGCACGCACTGTGCTTGCATGTGCAGGCAGCTACCACATGGCTTGTCACGATTGTCATGCCTACAGTGCCATCCTGCTGACTCCGATATCTAGTCAACTTACAGTGCTTCATGATAACATTGAGTAAATTCCTTTGCCATACGTGAGTAATAACTCAAACTGAGATACAAGAAATTTTAACAGATGCAACTGCTACAAAGAGAAATGTGAGTGAGTGTGTAGTCTTTAATAATAAATGGTTCAATAAATAATAAAGCAATGGTTAGCCTTGACCGCCTAGTAAAGAGCAGAGACATTAGTCTGCCAACCAAGATCCGTATAACTCGTGCTATGGTCTTTCCAGTTGTGATGTATGGATGCGAGAGTTGGACTGTGAAAAAGGCTGACCGCCGAAGAATTGACGCGTTTGAATTGTGGTACTGGCGAAGACTCTTGAGAGTTCCTTGGACTGCCAGAAGATCAAATCAGTCGATATTGTCGACCATAAACCCTGACTGCTCATTGGAGGGTCAAATTTTAAAGTTAAAGCTCAGCTACTTTGGTCATCTGATGAGAAGAGAGGAGTCGCTGGAGAAAGATTTGATGTTGGGAAAGGTTGAGGGTCGCCGGAGAAGGGGTAGGCAGCGAACGCGTTGGTTAGATGGCATCCTCGAGGCACTGCAGATGAAGTTATGTGATGTTAGGAAGATAGTGAGAGACCGGAAAGCGTGGCGTGATACGGTCCATAGGGTCACGAAGAGTCGGACACGACTGAACGACTAAACTGAACTGGAGCTGGAAGGAAGGCCTATTCAAGCGATCAATCTGCATTACAAAA
The DNA here is from genome assembly GCF_055883805.1 of Amblyomma maculatum. NCBI lineage: Eukaryota > Metazoa > Arthropoda > Arachnida > Ixodida > Ixodidae > Amblyomma > Amblyomma maculatum. Next base: position 63,009,205 of record NC_139351.1, on the reverse strand, counting down.
TAATGTTTGGTGATATTATTGCGACTTGATTCTGCCTTTCTTATTTACTGCCTCGTATGCTTAAACATAGTTAAAATATTCTGAACAAAATTATTTTGAAATTATACAGGGTCTGTCCTGAAAGTATTGAGACAAATGGCCGCATTCAGCATGTATGAGTGCAATCGGGAAAGTCCTTTTGGTGCATGGTGAGGGAACATTCAGCTGAGTTCAGATGGCTTCGAACAGGCAAAGCAAGTGAATGTGCTTGGGTGCGTACCCATGTTTCGTCAATGCATCTATTCGTCAGGTCATCTGCTCGAAGCCAACTGAACTCACTGCATTATGAAGCTCAATGTACCCCCACGATCCCCTGAAACCATTTTCCAATTGCGCGCATCCCCATGCTTGTTTCATTACTTTCAGGACAGATCCTGTACAGCTAAATCTCGTGAGTACAAACACCACATTAACGAATTTTTAAAAAAATCCCAGACATATTTCTAATATCTTCAATGTAAAAAAATATTTCATATTTCCGAATTTCAATATTTGCCGCGAGATTGACCTAGAGGTGGCGCCACTGTCGCTCCGCTAGTGGGGATTGGCAGCCGGCGGCGCTCACAGAAGCGCATGCGGCGTATGTCTGCTTCCAAGTTTACGGCGGGTTTGTTGGCGCTGAAAACGTGCCTGATACAATGCATTAGCGATTTACTGTTTAGAATGTTCCAATATTGCAGAAAAAGATACGTGGATTTCGCCGATGCAGCAAAAAAAAAAACGCGAAAATTTTTGGACACGGCAATACAACCACCCGTCTTATAGATTTACTGGCATCGCTTTGCACGCTTTTGCGTTGTATGGCGTTCACTGGCATGATACTTGGGCCTGAACATAGCATACCTTATCGCCTTTTCAATGGCGTGCGCGTCTTATAAAAGTAAGACAAGCAAATTTAGTGTCAAGCCCACGCAGATACAAGGTTTGTGCTCTGACCTGCAGTACTTTAGAATGAATCAAGGCAGCCTGGTATATCATACTTGACTCGAGGATTACGCAGGTTAGATGTAGCTCTGGCAGTGTACTGCCCAATGGGTTGCCGTAGACTGAGTGGAGATCAACTTTGGCTAGACAATCAGGCACAAGTATTCCCCAAAATTAGATTACGCTGACACTGTACAGGAAACCTCGCCGCACAGGAAAACTGACTGCTCATGTGTAGAGTGGTGAGTGGATTAAGTTCGCCGAGATGTTGCGCATGAAAGCACTAGACACTGCACGCAGCAAGGGGATTGCGGCTACCATGTTTAAAGCCAGCAATGGGTGGATTTCGCGCTTCATGAAGCGAAAAAACCTGTCCATTCGCCGTCGCATGACGATGTGTCAACAAGTGATGTTTTGGACACGGGACGAGCCTGAAATCCCGACGAGTTTAGCGGAGGAGGACGAGGAGTTTTTTGACAATAATAAAGGCAGGTACCACCGCAAATAATTTTTTTCACTTTCTTTTTTCTCATGTAATCGCCGCACCCCCTGATTTTCACCCCAATCTCGGAAAAAAAGTGCGGCCGTTACACGCGTGTATACGGTATATCCTGAAAGGAATTTAGTTCATCTTATCATGTGACTATGAATATATATTTATTCCCGAAATAAACACCAATGGTTAAGCCGGTATGAAGCTGTTTTACTCCACTTGTCAGAAACAACCAGTTTGCTCGAAAGACAGCACAGACGGAAAAGGGTTCTAATGATTCTAATGGGCTACCAGTGTACACTGATCTATGTGTATGATGTAATACAGTAAAACCTCGCTACAAGAGACACTCAGGGGACCTGAGAAAGCTGTCTTGTAACCAAAAATTCTTCCCAACTCTCGTATGTGCAGCAGTTTAGATTTGCTTATCTAAATTCTGTGCTATATGAGTGTTCTTTCTGTTTCAATACGTCAGGAACCGAGAAGGAGTGCCTCCTCTTGACTGGGAAGTCAAAATGTCCCCGTTATTTCAACCACTGTCATCACATTCCTGTGTGACTGAAACAATGGGGACATTTTGACTTCCCAGTTAAGAGGAGGTATTCCTTGGTTCCTGACATATTGAAACAGAAAGAACCCTCATATGGAACAGAATTTAGATAAGGAAATCTAAACTGCCACACATACGAGTTGGTATGAGTCAGCCGCGTTGCATGAGCGTACCCGGGTTGTGCCTTTTCTAAATAGTGAAGAATTTACTTTAGGGACCTGCAAGAGGTTTTACTTTTAGTGTAATTGGTGTTGCAAAGATTTGTTTCTCAAACGTTCAAGCATTTCTCTAAAGCAAAATGTGCTCATTACCCCTATTACGAATAAGCAGAATCCTTGAACAAAAAAAATAAGAAATGAAAAGCATATATGGGTTTAACGTGCCATGCGACATCGGCTACATGACAGCTGATGTAGGGGCGGGCCTCAGTGTCGTTGACCACATGGGATTGTTTAATGCCAGTTGTTTGAGAATTACGTCTGCAGGTTGGACAGGAAGTTTGAACTTCAGAACAGACGTGCCATGCTCTTCGTTAACAACTGCGCCGCTCGTGGTCACATCAAGAACTTGAAGGCTGTCCAGCTGGAATTCATGCCACCCAACACGACTGCAATTCTCCAACCGATGGACCCAGGCGTCATCCGCAATCTGAAACTTTTGTACCATTCACGGGTACTAAACCGCATGGTGCTGTGTGCGGAAGGCGATAAAGGCTACAACGTTGACCTTTGGTCTGCCGTCGAAATGCTTGCGGACGCATGGAAGGCAGTGAGGGAAGACACGATACACAACTGTGGTGAGGCAAGTCTGCTGCCTCACCACAGAAGCAGCAGACTTGCCTGAATGTGACGTGATTGACATTTGCCCGCCCATGGACAACGTGATCAACGATCTCCGCTCTGCTGGGATTTCCATACCGACGGAAATAACTTTTGAACAGTTCGTCGACGCTGACAAGCTTGACTTCTGTGCAGAACTAACCAACGAGGAAGTAGTCCATCAGGTTTTGACGGATTCGGAAGAATCCGAATTTGAAAATGAGGAGCCAATGCCTGTGCCGCCTACGAGTGCAGAGTTGACACGAGCATTGTTTACGCTTTCATTCGTGTGCAGTGCTGACATGACCCTTGCTCAGATCGAGGCGAATATGATCGCATGCAAGTGGAATGCCGTCCAAACAATGATGGACAAGTTCTTCAAGACACTGCAGCAATAACGCCGGCTGCCCTGACGACACATACATAATAAACCGGCTGTCGGCTGCATACAGTTTTTGAACAACCCTTTTTTATGCTTTGGCGTTTTGGAAGCCTGACACTTTGTCCTTGACCTATTTGATCCCAGAAATATTCGTAAAATGGCAAGTCTTTTTCATGCATTCATTTTTCAGACTGCCTGAATTTTCGGACGTTTTAGCATTCCCTAGAGGGTCGGAAAAATCGGTCGTTGACTGTACTCATTCGAACTCCATTTCATTGTAGCAATTCTCTCTGCAATTTATTATAGCCCCATGCCTTTGCTGCAACTGTACACATACAAGAGGGGCATATATAGCAAGAATCGAACAGAATCAGTCAGAATCGGCCCTGAACCACAGGAACCTTAGATTCACTGCATGATTTGCACCCACTGCTTGCAAACAGACAGCACACCTCTCTCTCCCCCCCCCCCTCCCCCAGGTACAATTGCTCTAAATAAATAGAGCACAGGGAAGGCAGTCTCACGTTGCTCACCCTGTGCACCTGTACACATGACTAAAGATGTATATTTGTTTACAATGTAGCACGTAACCATTTGAATTAATGAGCTAAAGAAAAATGCGAAGTGGGGACTGTTTTAGCAGCTGTTTAAAAACAGCTGCAACAATGAGGATGTTTCAAACTTGTTCGCTGCAAAAACTGCACGACAGTCATGGAGTCTCGTTCACCTACACTGTTAAATGCAAAAAGCTATGCTTCTAGTTCACCCCTTTCAGATGGCTCCATTGTTAATGCTGTCAATCTTAAATTACTTCTACTTAGCGTTCACCACTCTGCATTCACGCCAGCTGTTGTAAAGCGCCAAACACCGATTTCTTCCTTGTTTACTGTTTAGTTGTTTTTGCACCATTAGGCAGCAAAGCAGCAGTTCACACAAGGTCACCACGGGTCGCCAACATCGACAAAGAGCCTGAGGTTACAGTAAGGGTGCATTAACTTGACCCACATTAATTGAGAAATCTGGATCATTCAAACTGCCGACTTGGTTTTGCTTTGGACAGCCCCTGCATCATGGAAGTCTGCAGTGCTGGATAGCCACTAAGCCAGGTGCTATTGGTCTCATATTGATTAGTTGAAACAGGTTTGGGGCTCTGTCCAAGTATAACCGGAGCAGGAAATTGCTGTGGAAATTGCCCATACTCAAGGCCGGAGTAGCATGATACAGAGTCACCACTTCACTTCTGACGTGAACATTTAGCAGCTGTGAAGGTAGATGGCCTAAAATCTGGCAGCAGTCCAACTACTAAGTCTTGGTTTCACTACCCTGAGCACCCCGCCAGCCCACAGCGATAGCGGCACAATCAACCCGCACCAACCAGCCAACCTAACTTAGCTGAGCAATACTTTGGAAGCTAATTAGCACAATGCTAATGGTTGTTTCCTTCTCAACCGTCCTTTTCACTTGCCACTTGAGTACCGCTTCCTTTACTTACATCTGCATGGTCTAAATCTTCCAGTACACCGAGACTGTGTGCTGTTCACATAGAATAAACTCCTATTAATTCGGCCACATGATGAACTAGAAAAAATGCTTAAACCAACCGAAAGTTTTAATTATCAATAGGGAGGTTAAAAAACTGGGGGGGGGTTTAAGCATGGCTTGAATCTAGTGATAAAGCAGAAGCTGTGAGTGCTGCAGCGAATTTTCCTGCAGACACCTGGATTTAATGTGCCACCGTCACAATGTTCGAACAAGCCTTCTGTCCTAACAACCCGCTGCTGTCGTTCACCTCTACCAACTACAGAGTTATCTGTCTTCTTCTTTTTCTTCTCCTTCTTCTTTTCCTTCTTCTTTCCTCCTCCAACTCCTGGCACAGCTCTCGGTCTATACCAAGTGACAGTTGCTAGGTAACGGTCACGTGGCACGGTGCCACGTCAACAGCTTTAAAACCTAGCGCAGTGTAGCTTGCGCTACAAAAGCGAAGGGAAACTGCTTGCATCAAGTCATTTTATCTATTGAACATTTGCACGATTGTTTTCTGCACTTGAAAGCTCAATTCAGAACAATGGTTCTTCCCTGCTTTGTCAAGTGCTCTGCTCTGCACACATTGTCAGCAACATACAGGAACTGCTCGTCTCCGCTACCCTTTTTGCAGTGCAACACAGTAATAGTGGTGCGTCCTCGCAAAGTGGCACCGTCCCATTTTGAGTATGCTTCACTGCACAGTGAAGCCCAGCAATGAAGAGAGTGCGCAGTGAAAACGCATGCGCTCTATGCGCTTTACGCCATCTGCAGCCACTGGATGGTGTAGAGTTAACCAAAGTGAAACCAAAACTATGCAACTGAGATTTATTTCAGAAGTGTGAGGCAAAGCCCTTCCAATGCAGCAAATGCAAAATACAGCCTTCGCAAACCCTTTCCAGAGGCACCTCACAAAAAGACTGCTTGGGTTATGCCAAAAAGTCGACTCGAAGACTGTTCCCCCTCCTCAAATTATGCAGGGATCTGACGCAAAGGGTTTGACGCAGAGGGATCTCCGCAAGCTGTCGCATTTAGATCTCATCAAGGTTGCCAATGCTTTCTCAAAGTTTTTCTTAAGACAACTCACCAAAGAAACAAAAGACCTTGATGCATGTTGGATGAAGTCCCATGCAGCCATCCCTCCTCAACTCCGATACCCCAGGCAAGTTCGTTTGTACTCACCGCTGGGCAATGCCATTAGGCTGCAGCTCCTGGACATAGATGCCAAGCTCGCCGCGAGATGGTGAGCGCAGCCCAACGACACTGAATCCAAGGCTGGCACCCGGAGGCCTGGCCAGCTCTACGCGGAGGATCTGGCGGCCCGCCGCGCCTCTGGCTATCGCCCGCTCAAACTCCTCCAGGTAGCCCGGTGTCGTCACTGCCCGCCCACCACAGTGCACCACGGATGACCCACTCAGCTGCACATGATACAGTAGCCACCGTCAGTGTTCACAATATACTACATCTTTCAGCAAAGCCAGTCAATTTTCGACACTCGTGCATTTTTGTCTCATTCTTCTAAATCACATCGTTTTCACTCTCTTTGCAGTCAGGGTGAGAAAGTCATATGTTTTACTACACATTTTATTGCCAAAGTTAAACAAACAGAGCTCTAAAGCCAAATCATGCCCAGTGCCATTGGGGTAAATAAATAATAAACATGGAATGGTTATACTAAGTTCAATTAACAGGGCTTGTTTACCTTGAAGCATCAGACCATTGCCATGAAGCCCTGAACAATTTACCGTAAAAACCCGCGTATAATACGAGTTTTTTTTCCAACTTTCAGCGTTCCAAATTTCCGCCTCGTATTATTTGCGGATCCCAACCAAAATGTCAAAGTTTTGCGAGAAGTTTTGGTTTCGTTGTTGCCGCGTGGCTACGGCTTGGCTTTGTTATCGATGTGCGGCTACGGCTTGGCTTCGCTGCCCTAACGTGGCCGCACCCCGCAGTGGCCACGACGTCGAGGTGTCGTCTCTTTGTTGTTGAGTCGTCGAGTGCGCACAGCATCAGCGCATGTGCTCTCGTGCAAACCACGGTTCGCGAAAAAGTGCACGCTTTTTTCTTTAAGTGAACGAGCAGGATGCCAGGGTCTCGGAAACAGTACTCGGCTGCTTTTAAGAGAAAGGTGATTTTAGTTGCTGAAAACATCGGCAACAGTGCGGCCGGGAGGCAGTTTGGCGTCACCGAGGGAAGCATTCGCGGATGGCGACGACAGAAAGAAGCCCTTTTCGCGTGCAAGGGAATGCGAAGAAGCTTTCGCGGGCCAAAGAATGGCGCATTCCCGGAAATTGAACTCGCTCTGACGGAGTTCGTACGAGAACAGCGAGCATCGCATCTAGCTGTGAGCGTAGAGCTTATGCAAGCAAAAGCTAGGGAGCTTGCAAGGGAAAAGGGAATTCCGAGCTCCGCCTTCAAAGCAAGCAAGCACTGGATACATCGCTATATGTGCCGTGCTGGATTCTCGCTACGCCGGCGAACCTCGATTTCACAAAAGCTGCCCGAATCCTTCGAAGAGCTGCTGGTGGCTTTTCAGCGCCACGTGATTTCTTTGCGAAAGACCAAAAACTTTCAGCTGGGGCAAATAGGCAATGCTGACCAGACGCCGGTTTACCTGGACATGCCATCGCCCCTCACCGTCCATGAGAAAGGCTCTAAACAAGTTTGTATCCGGTCTACTGGAAACGAGAAGACGCGGGTTACAGTCATGCTATCGTGCACGGCAGACGGCCGCAAGCTCCCGCCCTATGTCATCTTCAAGCGCAAGACAATGCCGAAAGGTGAGGAGCTGCCGAAGAATGTCATCGTGAGATGCCACGAAAAAGGTTGGATGAACGAGGATCTTGTCCTCGACTGGGTGAAGTCAGTGTGGTGCAAACGGCCCGGTGCACTGTTGTCCTTTCCATCCATCCTCGTGCTGGACGCATTTCGTTGCCATTTGGCCGACTCGGTGAAAAGGCTGCTAAGCGACTGCCGCACAGAACTTGTTGTGATTCCGGGTGGGATGACCTCACAACTTCAGCCTCTCGACGTTTGTGTCAACAAACCCTTCAAGGACGCAGTCAAGCGATGCTACGCGGAATGGATGCGGTCAGGTGAGCCTGCAGTGACGCCGGCCGGGCGGCTGAAGCGAGCATCGCCAGCCACGCTGTGCAAATGGATTGTGGACGCGTGGGCAAGCATCCCAGAGGAGCTTGTGCGCCGTTCGTTTAAGAAGTGCGGCATCTCAAACGCCCTCGATGGCACAGAAGATGAGTACCTGTGGGATGATTTGTCCGACAAAGAAATTTCCGAGGAAAGCGCTGCTGAAGATGAAAGTGATTGAAGTGTGAGGTCCGATTTCAATAAATGTCTTGTTTTTTCTCTCTCGTATTATATGCGGTAAAAACTTTTTTTTTCCATTTCGCGTCTCCAGAATTTCACCTCGTATTATATTCGGGTTCGTATTATACGCGGGTTTTTACGGTAGTTCCACTAATCTGACCTATGTATTCTGTCAGGAAGAATAAATTCAAACTGACTGCAATTGACACAAGAAGGACACACGAAAATGGCAGGGAATTAAGCTCATGTACGGTTAAACCTGGATACAAGTACACTGAAAAAAGTAAGCGATTTTTCGCTACATGCGGGTTTTCATTACAAGGAGATTTCGCATGAAGGCTCCAAAGGGCAATGCATAATGGAAACCAAGATTAAAAAAAAATGCAGGTGAAAACCCCTCTGGAAATGTTCGAGTAAACTCTGTTGACTCAAAGTCATAAACATGGCGCAACCTTTTGCGATGGCATCTGTAGTCCGACCACAGCAGATGCTACAATCATCTCTGCTATGACTTGCAAGACGAGCGACGTAAGGAGAGTGGAATAGCCAGAGGCATCAAACGACCATATTCAGGAAGAGTGCAAAGCACTGCGCCAAAGAATGGCTACGGAGGCACCTGAATCTAACACAGCGGTGGAAGCTGGCTTGAGCATTTATTCTAGAGCAGCTGCAGAGGCAGTAATACAATCGAACCTCGTTACAACAAAGTGGTACAGGGTGTGAAAATTTGTTCGTTATATCCTATATTCGTTATAGAAGTGCATGTCCAAATTCCTGTAAATAAGTTTGCTAATAAAATGAACCAAATGCGCACTAATATGGACAGCACAAAGGTGCGAAAATGCACATTTCTTTAAAATTAAAAGCTTGGTATAAGGATGAAATCTCGCCTTTTATTCCGAGTTGGAGAGCAAAAATGAATACTAAGAATAGATGTTGCCTCCGCGCACAATTTGCGCGACGGAACCAATGGACTCTGGGAGTGTAGCACGCGCAAACGGGTCGGTCACAGTGGCAGAGGCACTGTAGGGGCTTACGCCATGATAAGGCAATGGTGATGGCATGCCGGTCACATGCCTGTCAGTCGTTGCATAGTCGGACTCGAGCAGCGGTGGCGGCGGCGACGCTCGAGTCTGCCCATGCCCGCTCAAGGCCTTCGAGATCCTCGCGTGCGGAGGGGTGATCTCGGAGGCCATAGGCCGTTGGTGCAAGTTTTTGTCGCCGCCGCTAGATGGAGCGGCATGTGAATGCATGGGCAATTTAAACACACTTCTGCGACGGCAGATTCGATTGAGTAAAAAAATTTTGTTTCTTGTTTTTTCCGGCTCCTTCATGCATCGTTTACACTTTTAATGCAAAAGAACTGCTTTGTTATAACCGATCTAGCGTAAAATTTTGATATTTATGTTTCATTATAAAGAAAGAACTCCCATAGAAATAAACCACAGACCAACCAAACTTTAATTTCAGTTCGCTTTATCCGATAATTCCCTATACCCTTGTTGGTTATAGCGAGGTTCGACAGTAAAGTTATTTTGGAGCAGCTTTGGAGCAATAGAACGAGTTTTGAAGCATTCTAATCATGTTATGAAACATGTTTCTAGGGTCAGAAGCCTTTAATAATTGCGACTGCTGAATTCCCAACATGAAAAAAAAAAAAAAAAGAAAGACACCGATCGATTCCTTCTTATTCAACCACGCACCCATCTCTGACAAAGCAAGGCAAACGGGAAAAAAACGTGCAAGTATTTAAAGTATCACGGCTGACCTGACCAACAATTCAGAAAATAAGACTAGCAGATAATAAAATGCTAGCTTATGTACTTCATAACTAAACATGAAGCTTGACTAAAAGCATTTGCTTGTTATGAGTTAACAGATTCAAAGGCGGAGTCTACCACTATGATGTGCTCAAGCATTGTCACCAGTTTAAGTTAGAGTTTACACTGATGAGAAGTACACTGCTGTTCTCCACTTTGTTCATGTTATTTGGTTTTACGCCCGTAAGTACTGATATGTTCTCAAGCACTGCTCAGTAGTCCATTCAGGGAGGATAGACAGCCCGGAAGGGTAGCCTTTTTGTTCCTTCAGCTTCTTTACTTCACTGCCTTCAGCCAGTGGCTCCTCATGTTTTTGCTTCAGCGATGCTGGAGCTTCGTCCATATCAACACATTGGCAACAGGCCGTGTACTGCTTTTAAACACCCTTGACAAAGTACTCTAGTGATTGTTGCCTTCATGACATCACCTTTATAATGGTTCAAGTATGATTTTGCCTGATTGAAGCTTGACATGTTTGTTATTGATAAAGAAGTGCGATAGTGATGTACCTGCTTGTTTTCACAGTAAGACTTGCAGTTCTTAGTAGCTGAACAAGTTTTCTGTGTCTGCTTCGCTTGCTACTCTTGCTTCCCTGTCCAGCAGCGATTCAAAAGGAGGTGCTATGCAAAGTGCACAGAACAATCAATTTTTTGCAATTAATTCCCTCCGATCCCCTGTGGATCACTTTAAATTCACTTGGGAATGAATATTTATTATGCTCCATGCTCTAGTTTATGAAAATTTATATGCACTACACGCAGCGTCTAAGCATATCCGGCCAACTAGCCTGCCAGAACATTCTAAACAAGCTTCAGTTTGCATACTGCATATGTAGGAAGGCTCGCATGTTATTGGCTAGAATGTACCCTTACGTTACAAGCCCACGTACCTGTGTTAAGAGTCCCCTGACCACCCCAGTGCACTGTGTTGTTGTTGAGGGTTTATGATTGGAGAAAAGGACAGCAGCGTACAACAGGCAGCCAAGTAATAGTCATCACCACACAAAAAAAGATGAGAAGCATAGACAACACAGAAGGAAGAGGTCATCATCCTTCTTCCTGCTGTGTTGTGTTGCACATGTTCTTTTTTTGAGACCATGCAACAACTAGTCCCTCAGAGTGTATTTAACAGTCATCATGATCAGCCTGGCTACACCCACTGCAGGGCGAAGGCCTCTCCCATATTCCCCCAATTATCCCGGTCCTCTGCTAGCTGCATCCAGACCCCTACGAACTTCTTAACTCATCCGCCCACATAACTTTCTGCCGCCCCCTGCGATCATGGGTTATCCTCTCTTCATGCCGCATGCCCTGCCCATGCCTATTGCTATCCAATGGAGTAATAGCAGCTGTGGTCAAACTATGTCTAAGGAAAATTATGCAGGCCAAAAGAATGGAATAGCTAAAAGAATATGGATAGACAGGACAGCAATTGGCACATAATCTCAGCTGATGCACGCTAGACTGCCAATAGCAGTTTCCTTCCGTTACAAAGTAATGCATGGCACACTCTGAGAACTTGGAATCAGAGGCCACGTATGACCCGAAACAGATGAAAACAGATAAATCGCACAGTACTGACCTCGGGTGAGTACTGCAGCACACCTCCGGCAGAGGAAGCCGCATGCGAGAGGCTCTGGTCAGCTTCCGAGCTCGGCTCGCACGAATCAGAGTTGTTGTTGTTATTGTTGTTGTCGTCCTCTTCTTCCTCCTCCTCTTCCTCCTCATCCCTGGCCTCATGGTCGATCTCATCCTCGCCCAGTTGCACAGCGCCCGCCCCCAAGGTGAGTGCGCCAGTCTGCGGACAGAAGTCAAAGTCGTTGGGCAAAAGCGATGGGTGCCTCTGGAGATGCCGCCGCAACTGAGAGAGTGAGTCCTGCAAATGCAAATGAGAAAACAAAGAACCATTACACTACACGCGACCATAACACGAAAACTTGTGGAGTGCACAGCACAGAGAGATCAACGAGTGAACTCGGTTTTGGACTCAGTTCTATTAACGCAGTGCATGATGCGATTTTTGAGACGTGCTCGAAGGGCACTTTGTTAGTGCATACCACTGCAGGATACAAACCTCATCGAATACCATTTGAGTATGCAGGGCATACAAAAGAAAAGGTCAATAATGTGGAGACAAGAAACTACTAAAATGGTGGCGTCTCGGTTTTTATTCAATACTTGGAACAACGGGCCTTAATAAAGACGAGTCTTGAGCAAAATGTTTGATGCCAGACCGTGATATGCCAACTTCAGCCCTTCGGATTAGTCTGAATCAAGTCTGCAAGCATACCATGATCCAGCACGCTCCTCTTCCATATAGACAAGTGAATTCAGGCCAACGTTGCAAAGGAAGTGAATTTTAGTTTGTGAAAACGGGGCACCAGAAGCGAAATGGCCACCAATGCGGTCGCTACCAAGATCACACTCAACCCTACACAAACATCATGCTCCAGGGATTACTTCATGAACAACATCAAGAGCTCTGCTGCGTTCACAGCAGTACACAAAGGCCTCCCCCAGTGGCCTCTAATCAGGAAGATGCTGGCTTCAGGTTGCCCCCTTTCTCCCCCTCCTGACTGACTAACCTAGTCTGCTGCCAACCCCTGCTACATTTACTTCACCTTGAACTGTTAGCCTGTGATAACTACTGGTCATTTGTTCTTTTGGTAACATGCTATGCTCATGCTAATCTCCTTTTCTTGATTTCAGCTTGGACATCATTAACTCCCGTTGTTTTCTAGCAGACTCCCCACCCCCCTAGCACACTCTTTCAATGAGCTTCCAAAGCATATAAGGGATGAAAGCAAGGCTATCAAGAAAGGACACTTGCCTGTAGTGCCAAGACTCGCCCGAGGACGGGGTCTGCGGCAAGCACTCCAAGCAGGGCATTGATGTCCTCTTCGTGCTCGGCAGCGGCAGCAGGACTCAGGGACTCTCGGAAACGCTCGAGGGCACTCACTGCCTCAGCAACTGCCGCTGCAAATTGCAAGCACCACTGTTATGCGGGTAGAGAGAGAGTTATACCCGCTTTACAAAAGCAGTTTCAGCTGCTGCTTAGTTGAATGACACTTCAGCTTCTCAAGCGACGCTGAACTGAACGGCAGTACACTGCAGTGACACCAAACATCTCGCAAAGGTTAGCTTAATCTCTGCATCATGTGATCCGGCCATGTGCACAGCTTAGTCATTTTTTTTGTGGTGCAGCTTGCAAAGTTGACTGTTGACATTCATTTGATTAGTTAAGGTTAGAGGCTGGGGCTTATACAAGCTAGGACAACAACCTTCCAAGTGAATTTAGAACACACAGCGGTTGGAAATGCCGCCAACTCGGCCGATGCAGCGCGTTCGCTGACAGCCATCTTGTCAGTTGACTGGTGCAACTGTGACCCCCGACCTCAGTTGAACTGAACTGCTCTTTAGACCTAAACTGCAGTTTGCACTGCAGTGTAACATCGCTAACTGCTGTTCAGTTCGACTGACTGTCAGCTAAACTGCCACTGAAATCGCCTGCATAATAAGGCAATTAGATGCACATAAAGTGACACCAAAGAAAGCAAGTAGAATGCTATGGTACATAATGGTTAACAACCGAAACCTCCACATAGGCAACTTGGATTAACTTGAACCACCTGGGTTTCATTAACATGCACTGACATCCCACAGAACATAAGAAATTTTTGCTTTTCCACCCTACCAATTCATGCCTCACTGAACCCAAGAGGAAATATGGCAAAAGGAACATGGTGCATTTGGGAATGCAACAGTGACACTAATTATGCTGACGCTGGCAAGGAGTGACAAGCCACGAGCTTCCGACAGTGGGCATAGTCGCGTGGGATATTGAATTAAAAAAGCCCGCTGCATTGTAAGCAGCCGAATTAAGAACACAGCAAAACTTGTGATAGAATGCCAAAATCGAAGCACCGAGTGTGGGAAAGAATAAATTGCTCCATGAAAAATGGAGCCTTTAATACACCATACAGAACGAGTCGTCACTTAAGGCTCCAAAGACAAAAACCAAGCTAAAAAAGCCAAGTGAATTCCTGCTTACCTGTTGCCTCCTTGGTGATCATGCTGAGGTGGCCTCCACCTGCAAACAGGTGTAAAGTGGTCAGGCCTACACAACTCAACGACTGTCAAATTACTTAATCATTCAAACCATCGAATACCCCTACTGAGGGATCTACAAAAGTGCATTAGCATATTGTGGCCCACATAATCGTGGCATTTTGTTAATCCAGGCTTTCTGTTAATCACACGACTGGCAGATTAATCAGGTAGTGCAGTGTATTCGGAGACGAGACTTCGTCAGGAGTTCATTAAATGCCTTTTGCCTCGTCAACCATGGCAGAACACTGTAAATATTTTGTGACTTCAGTGTGTCTTGCATAATCATCTCTGTCAAAATAAAGCAAATGCCACGCACCACAATTAATAATGCTAAACACATGCTTGGCTCCTCACGCCAGAATTTCTCTAATGTAAGGGTTCTCAAACTGAGTTAACTCTTTAAGTTATTGCAACATTTTGTGGGCTCCCTAAAGCCTAAACTCATGAATGACTAAAGCTGAACTTTTCCCCTAATTTAGTGTGAGAATAATCATACCTCATTCATTTATATCAGACTGCACTGCTAAACTGTCGGCCATAATTAATTAAACTCTGGCAGTTTTTGAGCAGCTGTGGAAGTGCATGATCTTTCCTGCATTGTTGTGAGGTAGGAAGCATCTTTTGAAATCCCTTGGTGTTTGCTAATGCTAAAGCAATTGCGAGCCATTAATCTAATTTGCACCCTTCCTTCAACCACTGCTTCGCAGAAACATTACTACATCAAAACAAATTCAAAAACACAGATTGGGGCCCTAGCCATAATAATTTATTATAAGCAGAAAATTATATATAATTCTGAAGTCTGTTAAATTCATTTTTTTAGTATGATAGCAGTAACAGCAGAGGTTCAGAGCCTGGCAAACTTATCTAACATATGTATACGTCCCCTTCGTGTAGGCGTTCACCAAGGTGAGAAGCAGATACTGCACTGTTTCAAGCAATGAGAGACGCCGTAGTGGAGGCCCCCAGAAATTCCGACCACCCGGTGTTCTTTAATGTGCACTAACGTCGCACATTACACCAGGGCCTGGCAAGCTCAGATTTAAGTTTCAAATTGGTACATAAAAAAGGAAAGGTGCTGTATCCTTCAGATATCTGTACACTTCAGCTGTGCTGTATAAGAAGGGAAGGCGGTGGAAGTGAAAGAGAGAAAGAGGCACCGCAGTCAAGGGCTACGGAATAATTTCCACAACCCAGGGACTTTTCCGAGCAATGACATTGCTATGTCACTATCTCAATGCTAAACCATCAAGCAAAAGCATGCTAAACAGCGCTTTCGCATGTCTTGATTGGTTTAGGTCGAGTTAACCTGCCTGACCTTTTCCTCCTTAACTCTTTGACTACTTTTGCCGTACAGATACTGCAGCCACATTCCGTCTCGCAGCGTTTTTGTCGTTCAGGTACTGCGCTAAACGCACAGCGTCTAAAAAAATTTTGCACTGGCAGCGAGTCTTTTTTCAGAACATTCAACAGTCAAAGGGTTAAAAGGTTGGTATATCAAGCTTGCAAACAAAACTTGCCCACTAGTCTTTGTCACTTCACGGTAAAATTTAGCGCTTTCTCTTTTAATATCGAAACCCATCATGGAGGAGGTGGAATGCTGCTTCGACACTTGCCTCATCATGCTGGGCAATGCTGTAGAGGTGAAACCTTTTTTTTCAGACATTATTGTCACGGAAATTCATAAAATATTACAGCTGTATTACTAAAGGAAATAATAACTATTAATTGTTTTGCTAAACTCTACGCGCAGGCAACTGAAGGAAAAATGAGGGGCTCGTTATTATAGAATTGAAAGGGGCCAACAGTCTACGAGTCCAAGGCAAACGTTGGGTATTTTTTTTATGTTTTGTTGCTGTCATTGACAAGAATTATGATGTTCAGAGATAAAAAATATTAAATGAAAAGCGGGAGGAAAAATAACGCACCGATGATGAGCGTTGTTTTTCGCATTGTTTTTCCTTCCGCTTTTTATTTAATATTCTTTACCCCTGAACATCCTAAGACTAATTCTTGTCAATGACAGCAACATAACATAAAAAAAAAAAAAACGTTTGCCTTGGACTCGTAGACTGTTTGCCTCTTTCAAAAATCTATGCGGCATCAGTAACACTGCGGAATGAGCTTTTCCCACGGTGAAATGATTTGCCTTTTACACTACTGTTTTTCTATAGTTACAACCATTACCTTTCCAGTGGTGCAGGCCCAAACGAATGATAAAAGAATGCAATACAGAAATCTACACGTAGCTACCTGTCAGAAACCTATTCTTGTTGACCCCTCCCGTAAAAAGTAAACGGTGACACTACATTCAGGGAACTTCATGCAAGCTGAAAAAAAAAGAAGGAAATTTAACAAAGCTTCATGAACAATAAATAAATAAAATTAAGGAAACAACACTGCCTCATTTTTTGCCTAACTGTCAGAGTTACCAAGCTGCTGTAGGAAAAAAAAAGAGCCTAAAATAGAAAATTTTGGGCCAAACTGAAAGAAGCTTTTGTTATGGCAGGAAAAGGGCCCAAAAATAAAGCGAGAAGGCTTCTATTAAGCCCCTAATTCAATTTCCTTCCTTTTAATACAACTTACATACACTCTCTTTTCATAAATGCAATGTTATTTCTAAATGACCTAAACCTTTAGAACATAAAATCCTGTCTCTGTCATGTCCCTGTCTTTCTTATGCTTCAGGCTTCTCTAGAACATAGATCAGCCGATAGCTATACAGCATCAACATGGTGCAGTGGATACAATGTGGATAATTTATTCTAAGTGTTTTCACTAAACAACCAATTTTGGTGGCATAAGCAAATTATGGTGTGCCCACAACTCTGCAATCACTTCGTTTTACACAAAAATGAAATAATTATTTTACTTCGTGAGCATAAAACGCTCAGCCAGAATACAAGTCAAGCAGCTCTCAACCAATACTTTCGATGCTTCTTGCACCCTAGCTCTCAATGCTCAGGTAGATGCTGAGGAGTATTTCTTCTTTAAGTAACAAGATTCACTCTACCGTGGGACTCTCCTTATTAAACTCCAGTGTAATTAAAGCCTCATTATGGATGCTTACGGTTTGAACCAAGTAAGAAGACAGAGAACAGAAAATAGGAGGTTTTGGGGGAACTGCTGCAGTAACATATAGGGGTTTGCACAGCTGTAACGAAGGACTGCAGTGTGAACATGTGCCCTTCTAACCCCCGCCCTTCACTTCGAGCAGTGCAAATTATGTAAGCAATGGCTGAAAGCGGATGTGTGCTCTTTTTTCTTGTGTCACATTTTGTACAAAAGGCACAGAATGATATGGTTGTCCACGCTGCAACAAGTGCTCTTCCTATAGCTCGCAGTTAGTGTAAGAAAAATTGTGTCAGACAAGCTTGTGTCAACCCCGGGTCCGACAAAAAGCACCCCAGTTCAGACGTGCGCAGTATCCTGGATATGCTTGTCAACAGATATACACTCAGCAATTCCAAGGAATTAGGAAGCAATTGTCAAGCAAATGAGTTAGTAGAAGACAGGAAGTTTAGAGAACACACTTCTCGGGACGGAATTCCGTTCTGTATGTTCTCTAAACTTCCGGTATTTCATCTCTTCGCCTACCAAGGCAGACTGCACGCAATAACATGTTAACGCAACATCTTTCAAGGCGTCTCGCACTCTGACAGCAACAACCTCTCGAGGATCGCATGAAGCAAGCTGCTCAAGGCTCGCGAAGGTAACTGTGAACGCGCAGCTCAGCCGAGGAAAAAAAAGAAAAAAGAAAACAAAACAAAAACGCGCGGAAAGAACGTGGTGGTCGCTCGCAGGGGAAAAGATTACTGCAGAAATACATTCTAGGTCGCCACAGCTCTCCGCCGAGGTCTGCAGCGGCTCCTCGATGACAGGAAAATTCGAAATCGAGGTGCCCTACTAGAACCGCGCGCTCGCAGGCCAGCGACGAGACAGGCCCGCCGGGTGCGGTGCCTCACGAGACGAGAGGAATTGTAAATGCGGAGATGGAGCGCCCATGGCAAGAAGAATGCACGTTTGAGAGCAGCGCAGCGGTATAACTATTACGTACCCCCAGGTCGAAAAGTCCGCCGCCCTTCCGCACATAAATGCCTGCCAAATGCATTATACACAAGTCCGGAATTCTCGGCTGCGCTTAGCCCATCGTTTCGATGAGCCTACAGAGCTGAAAAGTGCATGCTACGGAGTGTAAACAGGGAAGCCTGTACAACGCTCGACACGCCGGCGTGTGTCGGGACCGGTGACAGCCGCTGTTGCGCGCGCGGTACTTTTCGCTGGAACGGATGGCCGTCTCCACAGCCCCGCGATAATTAGCAGCGATCGCCAGAGCCGGGCAGTAAACAAAGAGCGTTCGGGGGTACACGCGTCTTTTCTTTCTTTTACTCCAAGCTCGTCCGGCTGGTTCGACGGACGGAATGGAGTCGCAACGAAGGCAGGTTCCTAGACGCCAAAGCAAGATCGGTAGCGGGGACCTGCCGAAGCTGTCGCTCGCTCGCCTCGGCGGGCGCTAGGAAGCAGGTATTCCACACGCTCTTTACAAAGGACATGAAGCAGTACTCACCGTTCCGAGCGCACGTACCGCCGACACCACCCGGCACCGCATAGCACAGGTGTCACAGCACACACACTGCATGCGAGAAGAGGCAACCAAAAGCAAAAAAGAAAACAAGAAGCCTCCACTTCCCTGGGGAAAGAAACCAAAAATAAATGGGCACAAAAAAGAATACGCGTAGAGCGAGTTCGATTTCCTTCAACAAGTGTCCAAACAGAAGCGCAAGAAAAGTCTAATGACGTAGACCGCGCTCTGGCGACGTCACATGAAAACGAAAATGTGCGTTGAACTTGGTCACGTAAAGGGCAAAAACATCCTTAGGTTAATATAGGCAAAATTGATATTTTATGTAGGTTCACAACTTTTAGTAATATTCCAGGATTTTAAAGCAACCAATTTTTGTAAATGAACAGGCTCAATCATTAATAATGTCTTACACAGTTACAAATGTTTTAACAAACTGGGTACCAATGCGCACTAAATAGTGTTATATTCTATGATTTTATACAAAGAGTTAATATACTGTATCTAATTTTTGTTTACAGTAAACTATTTCTAAATGCAATTTATGAAACGAAACCGAAACCAAGTTTAAACGTACGAATGGTATGGGATAATGAAGTAGTGGTTGCGTGCTTTATCGACTTGTGAAGAATGTCACTTGCTCCCTTCAATATATTAATATACTACGAATACATGCCACTGTTCTTTACCACTGTGGTTCTTTAGACCCATTCACGGTAGTCCCGTCCGTTGTGAAACATATTATTACTGGAAGAGATCGCCAGTGCGCACTCTGGACGGAACCGCCAGTGCGCAGCTTTTGTCAGCCATCCATGATGTCAGCACCATCCGAACCTAGTGTTTCTTCGTCACAAAACGGGACGTAGTCAAATTATAATAACTATATTAGCGGGAAGTATTATCCAAGAAGACGGAACCATGCTCCCAAATGCAAGTTGCATGTTACGCGGCGCGCAGGATTTGAACGATGCCGCCAAGACCATCGACCATGTAGGCCGGGTCTCAGCACACAGGATGTCAAGCTTCAGTTGAAACACAGCATCGTTGATAAGGGAGAACATGCTGGCACAAGAGTGATTCTCGGGTTGGACCTCATGAAGGCTTTCGATAATGTGGAACACAGGGCACTACTCGAAGGTCTGAACGATTCCAACATAGGAGTGAAATACTTCAGGTACATTAGGAACTTTCTTTCAGAGAGACAGATTACCATCAAATTCTGAAATTTCCACTCCGAATCTTTGGTGATGGGGGATAGAGGAACGCCACAAGGATCTGTTCTCTCCCCCATGTTGTTCAACTTTACTCTGCGGAAATTCTCCCCTCTTCGAAGACAAACAGAGGGGATCAAACATAGCATATACGCTGGCGATATCATTATTTTGATGAGTGGGAGCTCCAATGCCGATATCTCGCCTAGACTTCAGATAGCGGCGGAGACGGCAGAAAAATACATTCTCGCCAGAGGGAGGACTGTACTGCTCTCCGCATAAGTCTGAATTTTTTATACTCTCATCGAAGGAACCAAAAAGGAAAGGAAGACGCCTTACAAAACTCTACCTGCCGGTGGAGGTGTTGGAGGGGGGGGGGGGGCAATAGCTAGGGTACCTAGGGAGCCAGTAATCAAAATTAGAGGCTTCCTTATCCCAGAGATTGAAAAAAAAATCTCACTAAAAGATAAGGGTTTGCGGGAGCCCTGCCTCTTGCGTCTAACACGCACACGCGTTTATTATCAGCAGGATCGCGTATGCAACGCCGTTCCTGAATCTAAGCCCGAGCGAGGAACAAAAACTAGATATTGGGATTAGAGGGCATAAAAGAGCACTAAGAATTCCCACCAGCGTCTCAACTGAGAAGCTGTTGAAAACAGGTGTACCTAATACGTGGTGTGAAATCGCTACAGTGGTGAGGGAGGCGACTCTCCACGAGAGCAGGAAGAAAGATAGGGGAAAACCAGAGGGAGCTGTTATATTTGGCAGCAGAAAGAGATCTTCAGGTTCGAAAAAGACTGAGGATCGCTCCAACTCCGAAGAATGTGCACCCGACACACAACAAGGAGCTCAGGGTACATAGAGTTAAAGTTACAAGAAAAAAAAAAAAAGACTACAAGGGGTAGACTCTATATACTCAAATTGTGTACTGCGATGCAGCCTGCGGCCTAGATGGAGTGGCGGTAATGGCAGTAATCGATGAGGACTACTAGACGATGGTCACCGGAAACTCGCTTATAGCGGAAGAGGCTGCTCTGGTGCTAGCCTGCAGGAGCACCGAAGCCAAATTCATACTTTGCGATAGAAGATAGTAGTAAGAAACTTTAATAATGGAAGGGTTTCGAAATAAGCAGTTAAGTGCGGTATTGGAAAGAGAGATCACCATCATGTTGGTCCCGGCTCACGAGGGGATTCCAGGCAATGAGGCTGCTAACAGTCTCGCTCGAGATATCTACATCCGGGCAGCCGTGGAATCACCCTTACCCGGGTCGAAGGATCCGCTTATCACGTACACGCCAGCTGCACACAGGAATGAAAGACTAGGCCTCCCACCTCCAGATCGATCTCTCACATCTAAGTAGTGCAGAGACCGGCGAAAATTACAAACAAGCCGATTCTTTCCATCTTATATATCGGGGAGGGAGAGGAACCTCCAACGTTCTGCAGCAAATGCGAGATAATAGCCAATCAGAATCATCTCAATAGGGAATTCCCCGATTCTCCCGGGCATATTGATGGAATCAAAGAGCCTTGGTGTACGTCCGGCGGCGCAGCATATCCTCGTCCCGTACTCGTATCTAGCATCGTTTGCACGACGTATTAATTGTTGAGCAAAACGTCGAAAAACGTGCGCTCTCAGCTGCACCATGAACGAAGGCGACAAATTCGCAGCACATAGAGCAGCGCTTACGAAAGCGGCGCCGCACGCTGCCGCGACGGACGACTGCACTCTAAGGCTCCTCTATTTTTAGAGGAGCCTTACTGCACTCTCGCCGAGCGCTACCCCCTAGTCGTCGCTAGGCCTAAATTGTTTCACATAAAAGTCATATCCGACGGCGCTTTGTAATTACTCAGCGCTAGAGTAAACGGTCTTTCATGGAACTGCCTTACTACCGGTCCCATGTATTAGTAAAAGAAATATGTAAATTTCGGTGACGTCTTAGCACCGGAGCCAGCGTGCAGACGATGAGCCGCGCGCTGCACCAGCGGCTGCTGGCTGTGTTGAGAAACTTATTTGTATTGCAGTTATCAAAAACACGCTATGGGTAAGGAATCCGCATGAAATATATATATATATATATATATATATATATATATATATATATATATATATATATATATATATATATATATATTGCTGTCGGCTTATTAATTGTTTAAGTGAAGAATAGATTTTAGCACGCTCTTCTGGTGCTGGCGGAAGAGATTTACCGTATCGTTGGCAAAAAGGGCTTGCGGGATCGGCACGGCCTGCCGGCTGCCGCGTTTACTACAGCGGAGTTAGTAAAATGGGCATCTTATTGTGAGTCAGTCATTGGTACTAAGTCTGTCTGGCTTACACAAAACGTTCATAGGTGAATTAAATCAGGGTGAACTGGAAAGCGGTGAAGCAGAAACATATCACAGCTGCACTCGGACTGTCGTTGCATGCTTCCCGCATACGCTCGTGGCAATCATCTTGCGATTTCTTTGATTGTTTTGCAGTCCGCAAACATGCATTGCTATCCCCATGACATTACCACTAAAAGTGGCGCTAATAAAGGTGTATAAGGCTCTCACACGACAATATGCCGAGGTGCAAAGCCGCTCTGCTATGCACTAAGCGCGCGAATGCTTAGCCCAGTCGGTAGTGGCAACAATGGGCCGGCGCAATGAATCTGGTTAGAGAGTATTTTCCGCCTCTCCTGCTTGCTCTCGGTAAAACGGCCTATAGACCTCCTTCACTCCGGCTACGTCATGAAAATGCGGTGGCGCTGTCGTCGTTAGTGACTTTCGCGTGGTAGGCACAACAACGCTTCAGTCGCTTTGCCTACCGTGACTGTGCGATGGCTGCCGGGAAATGCAGAGCACCATGCCGCCTAATCGCGTCGCTATGACATGTGCTGAAAGGCACACAAGAGGATGTTTAGTAAGCTTGCACAGGTTTCTGGCCGACAATGGTCGCCGTAAACTGTTGTGGGCCGCCGCGGTGAAGCGCCAAGGCTGGATACCGCCGCCTGCTCATCAAATATGCGGCAAACACTTCGTCACGGCTAAACTGGAGCTTATTTACCTTTACGCCAGAGCGGTCTACCGGATGAAAGGTCGCGAATAACTCAAGTTTGGTTCTGTTTTAATACCGGCGCGGGCGTGGGTGCGCAGGTAACACATGTAGACGAGGCAGTCATATATATATGTTGTAATGCGTAGGCCTGTTTCTTTGTTGGAGCATGCATAGATGTTTATCTATGCAAACTATTCCTCAAGCCCGTTCTTTTTTTCACTTTGGTAATTGTATGTATATGTGCATGCAATGAGCTTCTACGCGAGAGATCTGTGTTGCATACCTCAATCCGTGACATATATGTTGCATGGCTAACCTTCGCCGCGTTCACGTCAAATTATTTTAATTTAGTTCCTGATGAAGATTCCCACTTCACGTTGGTAGCTACTGTTTTGGAATAGAGATGCATTTTTTTATTGATGCCGAGCGCGTTTATTTGTATTCAGAGCGGCTGATTGTGAATGCGAGTTGTGGGGTTTATCCTTCATTAGCGCGGCCACAGTGGCCGAGACCGAACTGGGCCGCCCTAACTACGGAACCACGGGTGAAGGTAAAAACGGCCCCAGAAAAGAGGTCCCCAGAAGATACAGCCCCGAAGAAAAGGTCCCTGGAATATACTGCCCCGGAAAAAACGCCCAGAGCGGTCCCCTCAGGAAGCGGTCCCTAGGAAAAAATGTCACCGTGAAATTGACTGAAAAACTGCCCGGAACTCACTTCGCAAAAAATTAAGCATCTTATTAGGTGCCTTTTTTTTAGAATAAATGTAATTATTGTTTGGGCACTGGGTCCTCTGGGTGCTTTACGCGTTTGCAGGAACTGGAGAAGGCTTGGCGAGAAAGCATTGCGAAAAAAAAAAAAAGAAGAAAGAACCCCACCACTATACAACATCCAGCGAGTATTATGCATGCAGTGCATAGTTCCCAGTTTCCAAGCTAGGAAATATCGCTCTTTTATAGCTCTAATCACCCGGCTAGTATTACAATTTTGAGAGACGTGCTTGTCCTCAACCGCACAAATTTCGGCACCATAATGTTCTTTTTTTTTTTTTGCGAACGCACGGCATCATTACCATTTTTTGCAAATTTCAAGCGGACGGGTAGAAGGAAGCACTGTAGCATACATTACTGCGGCTAGACACGAAGAAACTAAGTCTAAGCCTTTAGTAAAAGAACTACAGAACGTGAAAAAACAAATAAAACGGCGGGGATCAAAATATAAATAATGTTCAAGCTAAAACCATAGTAAGATAAAACACTAAAAGTTTATTACAATGAGCGCAATTCATCGCTAATAAGCCGAGCACCAGGCAAAGCGAAAGCTCGACTTAGCAGTACGTTTGATTACACCTGTTTAGGGACGTTTTATCCTGGGCCCTTTTTTCCGGGACCATTTTTTCCTGGGACGTTTTTACCGGAACCCACGTAACCACATTGGCCGCTGCTGCTCGTAATTGTAATGCAAGCTAACGGCGTGACTACCCGTGATAAAATTGCTACCATTAACGACGACTGCCGCCCACGAACAGAGCAGATATAACAGACGCGCAGCGTTGTGATTTCAACGAATAACGAAATGATACGCAAATTCGTGTGGTGTCAAGGCTACTGTTGCCGTGCTAACCTAAATCATCTTAACCATGCAGCCGCTCGATGCTAGCGAGGTGTTTCGTGGTTACCAAGAACGCTCATCTGCCTCCCATCCGATAACGCAATGATATGATTCGAGCGGACTACGTTTGCGGTTTGCGCGCGCTATTTATGAGCGAGAAAAATTACCGTCAGATTACTCGACTCAAAGTAGTTGTAGGCATCCGAAGCTTTGTAATCCTCAATGCGTTCCGCGCTTAATTTTTTTTTTTTTTTTTTGTGAGAAAACAGCAAATAGATGTCAACGTCGCTCATTTTCCCTGGCTGGCAGCAACGCTTCTCTTGTGCGCTTTGAACTCAATCTTCATCGGTACGGCGTGTGGGTCCGTACGCTGCACGCCGTGTACGATAGAGTTTCTCAATTTATCGCTTCAGTCCTCACCGCTGAGGCCCACGAAATACTAGTATGTGGTCTGCCAAGAAGGCGCCTACAAATCACAATAACATAGCCTTGACAAGCTTGGCCACAGTGCCGCGGTCGTGCTTTTTGCCTACCGTGGGATCGCTGACGAGAGCAGCGCCACCTCGATCGTCTTGTTTGTTTGCAAACATGAAGGAGGTCTATAGACTACATTGCACGTCATAATTAGGTGGCGCGTTACCGCCTCTGGTTATTTCTTTCAGCTGACAATGCGCATACGAATAGAGTGCGCTTACTTATTCTCCGTCCTCCACTTTCAATTTCTGTTGTTTCTTGCCAGATTGCGGTGGAACCGTACAGGCAGCTTACACTAATCTAATTTTTGTCTGCTTGCAAGTATCACAGCACCGCTGACCTGACTCGACCGCATGATACATGATACAAACACATTATTGTCTACCTGCGCCAAAATTGCCGTCCACAGCTATGATGGCATCATCTGTTTTTTACACGCACAAGCACAAAGAAGCGGCGAGACGTGCGACAATTTTGATTGCGTTTTCTTCTAAAGATGGCGCCACTGTCCCCATTATCCTCCTCCATCGGCAAAAAGCTGAATTAAGTTCTTTTAATTCTTCGATTTCGCCACAGTCGATTACGTGTCTGATCTTGTCTAGCCGAAATTAGGCAATATACAACGTTGTAAAACTTACCACAACGCATAACCTGCCGCAATTTCAAGCTGCGCACGTAATTCCACCGCAGATGGTTCAGAGGATGAGGCAGAAAAATGAGACATCATGTCAAAGGTGCACGTAATACAGATATATGTGTTTTAATGGAATTAACTTTTTACACCTAAAGTATCGCGCTGAAAGTGGTTTTTAATCGGCTTCTAGAAAAAGGATTATATGAATGTTACTAAGTTGGGTTCAAATGAAGTGACAATGGTAGAAAATGAATTTTGAATAACTCGCACATTTTTAGCACATATGCGCAATTCAATGCATGTGATGTCATGAGCCCTAATATGACCAAGCAACCCATATGCACTTTGGGACTTGCTTTCCTGCTTTCATTAATTTGAACGCGCGCGCTATAGTCTACAGGGCACTTAGCAAAACAGTTTGTTGTATCGATCGGAAAGACGTTCTACGCAAGTATTATGTGACGTGATAATTTCCTTAAAATGCTTCGAGCGCACTTGTATTTCTCCTGAAAGCATTATATGAGAGTTCCGTGAGAACGGCTGCTTCCTATGATCGACATATTTCCGGAGTAAAAACTTCTACTGTGTGCCTATTAGTCAGATGTTTCAGTTTTAAAATTTTCATCTTTAGAGATGCCGTTACATACCTTCCTCGGTCCCTAGGTACCCAATCAGTACCATGGTTCTACAGGGCCAGATTCGTTTAAAAACAAAATCTATGCGTTATGCCCACATTCATTCATTCATTCATTCATTAATCCTTTATTCATGAGGATGACCTGAGGCCTAGAGGGGAAGGGGGTGGATTAGGTGAGGTTGAGGGCGCCAGACTCCGACATGAAGTCTAGCAGGGCACTAAGCTTGTGCTTGGCGTTGGTATTGGGGGCTGTCCAATCTTCGTAACTCTGAATGTGGTGAGCAGATGTAGAGTACCTAGAAGTATTTGCTAGTCTGCCGTCCGAGCGGGGTTCCCTATGGAACCGGTTGGCCGCTTCCCGGATGAAAGCGCAGGGGGCGCTGTACGCATTCGGAGCGTGGTCGCGTTGTGTACGTGGTGCTGTGGCGGTTGTGCCGTACTGCGAATCTGCGCCGCGCTGATCCGTTTGTGCCGTGACAAGGCTCGTGCACCACGTGCACTTTTTTTCGCTCGCGGGCCGGAATGCGCGCAAATTAGCTAGCATGTGTGCAAGTGTGCCTTTTTTATGGATATGTGATCGCGTCATGTCCAGAAAACGGGGTAAGCGTGATAGCACATGTTTCTTGCCCGGGTGCAAGACCGGGTAGCGCTCGTGCAAGGTGAAATGTTCTCTTCAGCACACCGAAATACGCAGGGAAGAGGCAAGAGTGGGAGCGCAACATCAAGCGCGGCTGCAAAGGCAATAACATTGTTTATTGTCTCAGCTAGGGCATAAAGGAATATGCAAAACAAAAATTAAAAGGCGTAATAAATGAAAGAAAATAAATAGACTGGCTGTGTTCTAATAAAATTCAAGAGAGAACGATGATAAGGCCCTTGCGTGCAAGCAATGTACGAAGATGGGTTGCTCGGTGAAAGGCCCACTGCCGTCAGGTGCCGATATTGTCGGCTTCAGTGGCGGGCAAACCCACAAGTGGTGAATATCTTCCTCATTATTTTGTGAGTTGCAGACAGGAAATCCTGGACGTTGATATATATCGGATGATCCGGATCGGGGTTGCCCTCACATTACTGTAACACGAATAAGCTAGTGTCGACGTTTGTGAGCGACACTTCAAACCCTGCTTTATTGAGCGATGTTTTAAGACAGGTAAAGGTAATTGAGATTCCACGGGATGTTACGCAACTCACGAAGGATGCCATCTCAACGCTGTTTCCTGACACTCCGAAATACTCGTTGAAACCCCTGCCTCTCAAGAGAAAGGAGAGCAACTTGTACGAGCAAAAACAGTCAGCAGGGAGACCTGCAGAGAAAGAAAAAAAGTGCACTGATCCTGGAGCATCAGTGGAGCCAGTTGAAGAATACAGCGGTGGTGGATCGTGTGACGTGAGCCTGCTCCAGGAATGCAGAAAGCTGCATGCCACCGCCACTGGGGACAAATGTCGATCTTTCTGATGTTGAACAATGACCATTCGCATAGTGCCACTCAAGCGAGGACGAATCTCCGGAGGCAATTGCCATCGGCGAGTTCTGTTCCATCGCAGTGGTGAAGCTGCCATGAATGCTGCTGTGTGCATTCGAGGAAACAAAGTCAAGGAGATAGCTGTAAAGTCGACAGAAGAGGTAATTAATCTTATTCAGGACATTGCGAAACTCAGCTTATGTCCTGGCAGCGGATTGGAGCCTATTACCAAGACCTTTCCCACCTACAATGGGCGTTGCTTAATTTGCGACGAACTGTACCATTATTTCTGATGCAACATGCATATAGCCTGCAAATACTTGCGAAAGTTAACTCAGAACACCCTGTCAAGAAGAAGAAAAAATTAAGAAACAGACTTCTATGTCTCAAGCAGTTTGTCGTACGAAGGACAAGGTGGCAAAGCTGGTAAAAGCTCTCGGTGAAATGAGAAATGAAAATGAACACCTTCAAGAACAGTTTGAAAGAAGTGTTAGTGCCCTTCCTCTCAACTAACAGCTGGCTGTTAAAATATGTTTTAGAGGTTGCTAAACGCAAGTCAACAAAAGTGATGGCATACTCTGATGAGTGGCTACTAGGCTTCATAAGCAGCAAAGAATGCCTATCAGCAGTTTGCCTGAAGCGCGGTGCGATTTGAAGGGCTCGGGTTCCCATCTTGCGTGCTTTAATTGTGCATGCATCCGAAAGTTTCTAGTTCTACATACGTGTTATAACTTAGCTAAACGTCCGAAGAAGTTAAGATGAAACTATAGCGTGAATGAAAACGCCGGCGACAGCGCTCTGTTGCTCGCACACATGGTCCTTGGAGCCAAGAATGTGCGTCTAGTATGCAAGCGCAATTTGCACAAAATCCTCAGAAGTCTTTATTACAATACGGCACGGCGGTAGCTTCAGCAGGATAATAGGGTATAAAAAGCAGCTTCATTTCTACATCGGCTCAATGGCATGCGCGCAAAACTTCGCTCACGAAAAAAAAAAAAGTCGCATCCGTGGTTATGCCAACAACTAGGCTGCGAATTCAATATTACGACTAAACTGAAATCAAAGACTAAAGAGCGGCATCGCATGTACAAGGCACCTGACAATGAGCATGCAGCGAATGCATTTCGAAGCGCGCGGGCGCGCGCGTCGTCTGCTCCGTCAGCAGTGGCGCACTCCGGTTCACCGCAGCGCCACCGCGGCGATCATTCAGCGGCAGACCCCGCCGCCGCCGGCGGACGACAGACTAGCAATATTTCTAGGGACCCTAGCAGATGTGTAGCGTGCGTGTAGCGTGCCCACATTACTCAAACGGGTGCTTGTTTTCTCCACGTCCCAAGAGATGGCGCGAAGGGTCCAGCCAGCCTAGGGTGCCTCGATACCAGCGCCGCCGTACAGGGTGGTGACACCCTTTGGCATGCCCCGCGCCGCCGCATTCTCCGCGCTCGCCATCTTGGGGCAAGTCGCTTCGTGCAGTTGCTGCAGAGTGTCCGAAACGGTTGTGTTCGGCGCTGGGCGATTGTACTGGGTTCAGTCACGCAAACTAGCATGCCAGGCTGTTGGGTTCCATTCTGTGCTGGCTCAGCAAAAAAAAAAAAAAAAAAAGGAGCCAGATGATTTTGTTTTCCACGAGATAAGAGACGGAGAAATGTATGGGAGGCGAAAGTGAAGCGTGAAGACTGGACGGCGAATGGCAACGCGAAGATCTGCGAGGTAAGCCACAATACCTGTGCTGCTTTTATGCATCCATAAAATTTCTTTTGAGCAAATAGGTGCATTTCGATTGTGTAAAAAAGATCTAGCGCAGACACAGACCACTAGAAAGATGGCAAACACACACACAAGCGCCTGCGTATGTGCGCGTGTCGTCTTTCTTGCGGTCTGTATCTGTTCATACGAAAGCGTTTTACAAGATATTTTTGTACTTTTCTAATGCAGTTACCCACTCCTGTATGGAATAACATTATCTCACGCCGCTTCACCCATCTGCTTGTAAGCACGAGCTTTGTGCGGTTTTTGGCTTCCCAATCTAGCATTGTGCGCAACAGATTTTGGTCTGCCTTCTTAAACGTTGAAGCAGGTCGAAGCATCGCATTGCCTGGCATCGGGAGTAGCACGGAGTGTTTTTTAAGTCTAAATTTTGAATTTTCAGCGTACGTGATGGCTTCTAAGCTAAATATATGGACAATTGCGTCTATGTTGTAGTCACTCGGGAAAATTTAGTGTAACTTTCAGTGAGTGACACTCGACCTTAGTATCATTCGCGTAGTGTCACACAATAATATCTGTTGTTGAGGATCTCCCTTTCTGTGTTCATAGCCGCACCAAGAATATGCGGAGAAGGTCGAGCCTGGTATTTGTCAAAGGAATGCACCATTGCGCCCTTTCGATCGCTCCCCTTTACACTCGATCTTGAAAGCTAACGTCAACCACCGAGGCTTCAGATTCACACGGATTACATTCCCTCTCCCCTTCTCGGGAAATAATACAATGGAGAGCGACGGATGGCATCTCACCCGCGACAGAGTAGGAAGTGAAACGCAGTTTGTAACAATTACTTTGGTCGCAAAAAAAAAAAGAAAAAAAGAAACTTCCCGTGAGTGGGCCCGCTGGAATTTGGCAAGTGGGCTTATCGCTAGTACAACATTTCGCGAAACAGAGATAACAGGTCGTCTGAAGCTGCTTTTTTTTTTATATATATATACACAGGAGCAGATTTTCGCGAGGTTTGTGAGATTCGCAATAATATAAAAAGTTGGGTTCTCACGAAAATTAGTTCGTTTTAAGTATGTGATTGGCAGCTCGACAAGTCACAAAGAAACTGATCTCGTGAGCTGGAAGGTGTAGCGGCATCATCTTGTGAAAGCGGTCGTGAGGAAGCAAGGTGCTTGCGCAGTACAAAAGTTCATCCCGAATGCAGCTTTTCCTTCCCTGTGTAATTAATTACCCATGGCAAGGCGATGTACACACCCTGTTGTCCCCGCAAGCACTCGTCTGAGGTTAGGCCAAATTTAGGTGAAGCTAAATTTGACCGCCTGTCATCCGAATTGGTGCTGTCTCTTGCTTGGCATCCATAGAAAAATTGTGCTATCGCACATGTAAATATCGCATTGCTTCCATAATGTTTTTATTATTTCATTTATTTGCGTGCACACTACAAAAGACGCAAAATGCATGACTGTTTCGTCGCCTATCATTTCAGCGCCAGTTCGAGGGCAAACACAGTGTATGGACGGCGGCTCCTCAAGTCAACGGCTGTCTCGACATCGTTTGATTGCGTGTAAAACTTTATTGGAATAAAACGACATCTGCCATTTGAAGAGTCTAGTAAAATCCGTTAAATGCCTTATCGAACAAACCGTTCCGATTCCAGTGGTTAATTGCGCGGAACCCCCAAAGCTGATCAGCAGACTGTTAGAGCGGTTTGGGACGATGCGCTTGCACATTTACTTGAGTTGGCTAAGTCAGCCAGAAAAATCAAATGATGGGTACGGCAGCAAAACTGCAGCTGGCACCAACCTTGATTAAAAGATGTCTCCTAGGCGTGCATCCAAAATCAGCTTCGAAGTCTTGATGAGGGTTGTTTTGGAATAAAATGCTGTGTGCATCAGCATGCGACACGTGTCAAAGGTTGATTTACGCATTGTTTTTTGCTGTGTCTTTCTATGGTGTCTGCGATACAAATAATTTTCGATATGCGGCTGACTGAAACGTAGACATGGTTGTTGATCTATAGCAATAGACGCAACTGAATGTTATGCACCTCATAAACTCATTCATATCCGGCAGAGCAAAGTGCATTGCTTTATAAAACAGCCAGTCTTCAAAATAACCGCATTTGAGCATTCGAGACGGCGAACGAGTAAAGGCTTACTATCTGCAATTTGATCATTTCCTCTTAAAACTACGTCGCATGCTAGCAAGCAGTAGTTGCTTTCACATTTTTTTTTCGAGCAAGAAAGCGCTCAGGATTGCGAGTATGTGTGTAAAAACGTTAACCAGCTAAGCCTGGAAGCGGAAGCGCATGCTGAAAAAGAAATCGGGCTGACGCTCCATAGCCCGCCGTGTCTAAGCTTGCCCCAACATGGCGCCGTCGACGGCGGTGTCTCCACCCTGTACGGCGGCGCGCTACATCGAGGCACCCTAAGCCAGCCTAAAACCCCTTGATGTTTTGAAAGTAGCGACACTCTCCTCCTTCGCGGCGCATTCCTCCTCGTTTCTCCTCGCCCGCCAGCCGCCCGCGCTGCACACGGCACTCTTTTTCACCCAAGCGTCCGCCGGCCAGCCGCGCCTTTGAACGCTGGCGTGCTTTTTAAGCACCGTTTACAGCTTCGGTAGTGAAAGTAATTCTCATAAACGGTTACCCAAGCGATTAGAATGCTGAGAAAAAATTCTGTGGATTTTTTTTCTTTTTTTAAGGCACTTTATTTCTAAATATTTCCAAGAAGAAAACATTCTTCTGCGGGTGTCATTTACGAAAACCGTCTCTGAAAGGAGATGTGATGTTTTGCGGCGTGTAATCAACTAAGTAGTGCTCCAGGCATAAGTTAATGCGTATTAAGCTTATCAGTGCAAGACATCTAACGGTTTGCTAGTGTTTATGGCGGCGTACAATAAATTAGTTGTAAGTGCTGTGCAACACGATGTGTTTAGTTTCCTGATGTGAACGCAGGTGCATGCAGTGAGATGTGCGGCGCAGAAGTGATGGACTTAAAAAAACTTACGAAACTGACAGTTCAAAACACAACACAAAAAGCAAGCACAATTGTACAAAAGCAATATCACGCTATGAATGAATCGGTTTTAGTACGGCTGAAAAATGACCAACACGGTACCAAGCATGAACTGCTTACGATTTCCAGACATGTAATGAAGCCGATGCTACGTGGTGCAAGGGCCAGCACATTATTTGGAGCCGAAACTCTCCAGTAAAAGGAAGTTCAACGCACGGAACGCAGTTTTCTTTAACGTTTATTGTCTCTCCTTCACCCTTTGTGGACGTTCTGGAGTTTTTTTTTTCTTGGTGCACTTTACCATTGAGCCCCTTCAGTTTTATGTTACAGTAAATTGAAAGCGGATTGAAATAAAAAAAGTCTTTTCTGTTGTGAACAAAATTTATTTCGACATGAAAAGCGAAATTCTCACGTTAGATATTAACTACACAGTGGCTGTAAAATTTTAAAATTTATCCCAGGCAGTGGCTTGCTGCTTATGAAAGATATTTGTTTTAAAAGTATCACATAAAGGTCCTTTGCTTCGCAAGCAATGAAGCGTCTACACATCATTTAATGCTTGAAACAGCAACGCGCATGCCAATGCTTTTACTGGCACATCTGGAACTCTCAATAGAAGATCTTTTAGCCGCTTCACTTTTCACTAAAATTTCCATGCGCAGTTTGCCGAATATTTTAACAATATCTTCAAGTAAGTTATGGCAAGAAGGAAAGCATGTCTGCGAAGTTACG
Source organism: Amblyomma maculatum (assembly GCF_055883805.1). Classification (NCBI taxonomy): domain Eukaryota; kingdom Metazoa; phylum Arthropoda; class Arachnida; order Ixodida; family Ixodidae; genus Amblyomma; species Amblyomma maculatum. The sequence continues at coordinate 62,976,111 of NC_139351.1, read as the reverse complement.
CTTTGGGTAATGGCTTCACCTCCGACTCATGTATAGAATTACGGATTAGCTCTTCCTTATTAGTGCGGAAGTAGTTCTCTACTATTTTTATCACTTCAATCACCCCTTGCGATGGAGTGGTCAAAGACTGCTGGTGCTTTGAAAAGTTTTTGAGCTCTATCAGCGTCGTAGAGCTGTCTCGTTCAATCAGAGAATTATAGCAATTCTCACACTGTACTCGCTTCACAAGTTTTGAAGCAACGTAGCCTGCTAGGTACGTTAATGACTGCTCTATTTCAGGGCTCAGGTCAAGAATGTCATCGGGCGCTTGAATAGCATCTGTGTCGCTTCTTGCTTCACTTGTGTCGCGTAAATGTAATAGGAAATAATCTTCCTCCTCGGAGTAACTTCCTGATTTGCTAGGCTTCAAAAATTTACCTAGTGTTGCGTTCCTTAAGCTACATTTAAACTCATATAGTCTCGGGATGGGGTTTTTGGCGCGTAATGTAGAGAAAAAGTTTTCAAGCCCATCCTGGCCTAACCTGCTCAGGAACACATAATGAAAGTTGTACGTTGTGAGAAGGACGTCTTGTACTTCTAGTGCTGTTATTGTCGCTAGTATAATTCCCGATTGTACAGGCTTCCAGACAGCATTTTTTTCACGTCCAATTTGAATTTTAGAGAAGAGCTCGATTATCATTTCCAAAAATGCTACACTGGAGTCATACTCCTCTTGAACTGCGTGGCTAAAAGCTAGCTTTGTTGTCCGTGACGTGATCAGGCGAAACCACCTGAACACGGTTTCGATAAACCATGCAGTAGTAAGAGCGTTTCTCGGAATTTTTCCTCTGTCTTGAAGCAAGCGCTAGCCTGAAGCTGTGTCATTATGGAAAATGGAAAAAGCTGGGCCTACCTTCATTTTATCGTAGTGGCTTGGATCAAGACAGGAAGCATTTAGGTTCGGGGCAAGTTTTATATCATCCGTTTCATCGTGCCTTACAAGTGCTTTAATGAACTCAAAATTCACGACATTAGTTGGCAAGTTATGTTTTTGCACAACTTCTTCGGGAAGGTAGATGAGGTGCCCTTTAGTCAAATGATTTCTAAGATTTTTTAACAAGTGAGGTACATCGCAAAGAAAAACAACCTGCGCAAGGTCTCCTTTGCTTGAGTGGGTGAAAAATGGCGCGCGAAGAACGAAAAGCTTCACAAAGAATGCAAAAAGCGCGCGTGTAACCATGGCGACCCCGGGGACAGCCAGAGTGACCAATTAGCGCGAAGCGGAGCGCGCCGCGCGTCTGCGCGCGGCGTCGCGCAGAGGTGCCCGTCGCGCGGAGATCTGAATCCGAGTAGGTGGCGAGGAGGTGAGGAGAGGAGGTGATGCGGCGGCGGCAAAATACAAAGCGTGGCGGTACTTTCTCTTTATCGAGGGACTTTAAGCCAGCCATCTCCAAGCAGGAAGTAAACGAATATGGCGTCAGCCGGCTCGTGTGCTCTGCAGTGGGCTCGTTGTAAGTAAAACGCTTTTCCTTTATGATTGCATGATTTAACAGGTCTATTTGTCATTTGATCAACAATGGAAGCGCCCACGTGTATATTAAGAGCAATTTCAAACTGCTGCTTGTCTGACAAGACCTATAAGAGCTTCTCGCATTTTGAATACCCGATTGGGTACTTTGGGTCTTAACCAGTGGTCTCAACTGAGCATATACGATTTTAGCGAGGAGCATATTCATGCACTTTTGGAGGAAAGTGATGCAGACTTGTCCGACTCCGAAGATACGGACGCTGTCAACAACAACGTGCTAGGCGGGAGCGAAACTGACTCTTCAAGCGATGAAAAGTGACAGCTCAGTCATATTGCCGACAGCACTGCCATTGATGAGGACAGAACGCCGCAAAGAAGAGCATTGTGAAAGACAAAGACGTGCGCGCTTTCACTTTCTCTATTTCTTCCTTCCTATTTTTGTAATCCAGACGTGTATATGTGGTGCCATCTGTTAGCATGCAATGTTTAAAAATTCTTTTTATTACTTTCTGCTGCTACAGATTTGAAAGGCTTCAGTTTGATGAAGACCGGATGACTACAAACGTCGACGACACCACGAACTCCTTACCAGTACTCTTTAAAATACTGTAAAGACCAGTTCTGGGACGAACGCGCTTTTAAAACAAACCTTTACTCTCTACAACAACGGTCTGGGAGGTCAGTAAAAACTGACCCTGCTGAATTGAAATTTCGCTGGAATGCACATCTTGATGGGGATCCTGAAGTTATCAAGAGTTCGGCTCAATTGGTCACGCGTAATAAGCGTTGACACATCGCGGAGGTCTCTGCTCCCGTCCCTTAGGCCTGCGTGCCGGGGGCGGGAATTGAGGGCCTGCATATCTGGTGGAAAATAAAGTTATCATCATCATCATCATCATCACCATGATAAGTGCGATGACACGTAACAGGTCTTTTTAGTTGCCCAACAATCTTCACTTTGAGGACAAGAGTTTGCTGACAGAAGAGAAAAAGAAAGAAAACTGGCTGTATCTTGTAAACCCAATAGTTGATTTCTTCAGAGAAGCCTGCTTGGAGTTGCAACATTAGCAGCACGTTTGAAATGACGAGCAAATGATCCCGTTCTCGAAAAAGTGCTCCATGCGACTGTATCTCCCAAGCAAGCCTAACCCGGTTGGTTTGAAAAACTTTGTTATCTCATCGTCTGATGGCCCCGTTCTCGACTTTGTAATTTACGTCGGGAAAGAAACTGCCCCACAAGATGATATGATGCAACTTGGTCATGGAGGGAGTGTGGTGAAAAAACTCATGGAGACACTTGGAACGGCTAAACCAACGTTTGCTTTTACGAACAGGTATTTCACCGGTCAGAAGCTCGCCATCTACCTCTTGGAAAGGAGGATCTACCTGACAGGAACAATCATGGCTAATAGAACAGGTGGTGTGGCAACAACGATGCCTCCAGACAAGTTGATGCAGCGAGGAGAGTCCCACTTCAAAGTTCAGAATGATGACAAGATGAATGATGAGAAGATGTGCATAGTAAAATGGAAGGACACTAAATCAGTCCTTCTTCTCTCCACGTCATTTAAGTTAAATTGGTTGAATTGGTTCACAGGAAGGGAAAGGCGCAGTAACTGTCACACTTGCTCTGTGGACACCCGAACCGCGCCGTAAGGGAAGGGAGGAAGGTGGGAATGAAAGTGAAAAGACAGAAAGGGGAGCCGTAGTGGAGGGCTACGGAGTAATTTCGACCACCTGGGGATCTTTAACGTGCGCTGACATCGCACAGCACACGGACGCCACTTCGTTTCACCTCCATCGAAACGCAGCCGCCGCGGTCGGGTTCGAACCCGGGACCTCCGGCACAGTAGTCGGGCGTCTTACCACTGCACCACCCCGGCGGGGCAACCACGTCATTTGGTACTGAGCCGGAAGGAACGTGCAAGAAATGGTCGAAAGAAGAATAGAAAGAAGTTGATGTCTCACAGCCAAATATGTGGTGAACAAGTACAACGCTCACATGGGTGGCGTAGACGTCCCTCATCAATCATTATGTTTCATACTATCGGATCTCTCTGCGCTCTCGCAAATGGACAGTTCACGTTTTTGCTCATTATCTAGACCTCGCTTGTTGCAACAGCTGGGTTCAGTATCAAAGACTGTGAAAGGACAATAACTCCAAAGGATAGACTTGACCTCTTGGAGTTCAAGGTTATTATTGCCAATGTGCTTATCAAAGCCGAATAATAATAATAATAATAATAATAATAATAATAATAATAATAATAATAATAATAATAATTGGTTCATAGGAAGGGAAAGGCGCAGTAGTATGTCGCACTTGCTCTGTGGACACCGCAACCGCGCCGTAAGGGAGGGAGGAGGTGGGAGTGAAAGTGGAAAGAGAAAGAGAAGCTCTAGTGGAAGGCTAAGGAGTAATTTCGACCACCTAGGAATCTTTAACGTGCGCTGACATCGCACAGCACACTGACGCCTCTTCGTTTCGCCTCCATCGAAACGCAGCCGCCGAGGTCGGGTTCGAACCCGGGTACTACGGCACAGTAGCCGGGCGTCACTGCACCACCCCGGCGGGGTTTCTGGCAACCATGGAAGGTATAACGCAACATGAGAGAGGGAGAAAGAAAGAGAGAGAGAGGGCCTACGGCGAATCATGACACGGCGTCGGTGAAATCTGAGCTCTGGTTGGACGGCGTTCCAAACGGCATCTCAAGTATCCGACAAATGAGCGACGCGCAGCAAGGAGGACCCGCCCAACGTTATGGCATCTCCGCAATACATGGTTGCTACAACTGCCGCCCGCTAAACCTCATAGTGAATAGGGTCTATATGGTAAGGCCCAAAAGCATGCAGACCCTATGCATGGCAGCGTCCACATAAGGAGGAAATCATGGCTAAGCCATGTAGGGAACATACGTGAAGAAATAAAAAAAAAAGAGGTGGTAGGTGTACAGATTTTTGGGAATTTCCCATAATAAGCAGATCCACAATTGCCATAGTCTACCGAGAGTGAATTGTTGAAAATTTTCAAAAGCGATGAAAGGGCGATTCTTCAAGAACACAAATATAACTTCTATCGCAAAAAATACCTATCTGAGCAGGGTCTGGATGCTGAGGTGACGAAAGCATTGTGATGTTATACATATGCTTATATGTTTAAATAAACTGAAGACTCCGCAGGAGTGGTGCAGTCTGGTTGATTTATTTATAGGAAGGGAAAGGCGCGGTAACTGTCTCACTTGTTTCCTTCAGACACCTCAACCGCGCCGTATGGGAAGGGAAGGAGGTGGGAGTGAAAGTGGAAAGAGAGAAAGAGGAGCCGTAGTGGAGGGCTACGGAGTAATTTCGACCACCTGGTGATCTTTAAGTGCTATATATAATTATCATTGGTTTACAGGGAAGGAAAGGCGCAGTATCTGTCACAGACTCTCCGGCGAGTTGAACGGTAGCTCATCGCTTCTGCCGCCTGGTGTTCTTTGGCGCGCGTTCAAGTGGGCGACTGCAGATGCGCTGACATCGCACAGCACAGGGACGCCTCTTCGTTTCGCCTCCATCGAAACGCGCGCAGTGTTTAGGGCGCTCGACTACCGCTTCCAGGAATCCGAGATGGAATCCCGGCCTCGGCGGCAGCTTTTCTATGGAAGCAAAAAGCAAGGCGCCCGTGTGCTGTGCGATGTCAGGGCTCGTTAAAAAACCCCGGGCGGTCGAAATTTCCAGAGCCCTCCACTACGACGTCTCTCATAGCCCGAGTCACTTTGGGACGTTAAACCGCATAAACCAAGCCAAATCTATATAAACTTGACAACTCCATAGATATTCCTCATTGAGTAGAAACCGATTTTTAGTCTGTTTTTAGAAAACACCGATATTGTATTTCTCTCCCCGTATGTTTTCTTTTGCATTGAAATACACAATATCACTGAAACAAATTGATTTAAAAATCAAGAATATATTTCGTGGACGAACGGCTGGCGCTTGAGATGCCAAAGGCAAAATGGACTTCGTGATCCCTGCTTGTTAGCTTCAGGAATTCGCGCGAAATGAAAAATGTCTTCATGTTCTGTCTGTAGAAGGGTGGGATGCTTGCATTTTATTTCTCGTTTCTTAGCTAACTTTCAAATCTCGGGTTTCGCCACATGTTGGTCGTCATTTATTAGAATGCGCTTATGCATACATTCAGCCCAACTTCAATTTAATTTCGGTTCACCTTTGATGACCCGTTATAAGCATTTTTTGATAACTCTATGGCTAACCCTCAGTGTTAGCTAGAAACGCAGTTAACAAAGCTCTTTATATATTTTTTTTTGCAGTACCGTTCCAGAGCAGGCTGACTTGGCCGAACTGGAAGAGAGTTCGGATTGCACCGAGGTGTACGACGCTGGACAATGGACCGACAACGACACTCAACCCTCCGAGTCTCCCTTCGGTCTCAACTCCCAGGGCACGGGCTGGCAGACGTCGACATATCAGCCGTCGCCCTTCAGTCCAGAGCGCGGATTCGCTTCCCCGCATAGGTTCCTTATGCGCCTCTGCTCGCAGTCAAAGGACGGGAAAGACTGCGAGAAGCCACAACAGCAGCATCAGCATCAGAACACAGCATCCAAGGCCTACAAACGGACGCCGTCCGCAAGCAGTCTGAGAGGGGCCTTTTCCCCATCCTTTCCCGGTCTTTACGAAAGTGACCTGCAGCGCCTTCGAGCGTTCCTGCACAAGGTGGTGGTGGCGGTACAAACTTTATTCAGTGAAGGCCAAAAAAATTAAAAAAGTAAAATTATGTTGCCGCCGTTCCGTGGATGGCCTTCCGGCTGCTGGTCGTGGCCTCCAGGTCACGCCTGGCGGCGACTTCTGCTGCCCAGGTCGCAAGCCGCTGTTGAATATGCGGCTCCGAGCTGGCCAAAGCAGCCTCCCACAGCTGCGGGCTGATTATTTGCCAGGAGACGGGGGGAAAGTGCGCCGGACAAGAGTAAAGAATGTGAGCATAGCCTGCTCGGGGAGAGCTGCAAAGCGTGCATTGGGGCGACAAGGCACCGGTGTGAATTAGGGCAAGGCGTGCAGGGGAGAGGAAAGTGTGGGCCTGTAAATGGCGCCACGTATTCTGTTCGATTTTAGATAGGGACTTGTGAGGGGGAGGGAGGGATAATCGGGAGTTGCGGTAGTGGAGGGTGATGTCATGGAAGGTGAGGAGGGAGTCACGCGTGTCCATCCCGGGGTGGAGGGGGCCAGCTCGGTCGGTCATTTCGCGAGCGATAGAATTTGCCGCCTCATTTCCAGGGTGCCCCGCGTGAGCCGGAACCCAAAATAGTTGGATAGATCGGGAAGGGGGGGGGGGGGGAGGAGTGCTTAAGGAAGGGACAACACAGGGCCAACGAGGTACATACGGAGGTAAGCCTGGGTGTATCAAGAAAGCTGTCGATCGCGGCCGAAGCTTTCAAGCATGCTGGACTGATGCTTCAAAGAAATCTCAAGCAAGACGCGTCGATGAAGAGAGAGATGCCCAAGTTGCAGATGGATATTTTGCTTCTCAAGAGAGAGCAGCTCAAGTCAGCAATACATCGGAAAGCAAGGTGCAGGAACCACAAGTGTGCCGCGAGCTCGTCTGGCGCTTAGCACTTGAAGACAAAGCTGTGGAAGCTCACTTGATTTCTTTGTGAGAGCACGTTCTCTTTGAAGGCAATTGAATAAAGCCAAAAATGGCCCATATTAAGCATTTCCCACCGTTTAGTGTTGATTGTCTTTAATCTGAAAGGATTTAATGGACCATGGGTGGCGTGGACAAGATGTGTGACCACGAGATGTGTACAGGTGGTAACGACGGTAAGAAAAACAATAATGAATTATAAATATATAATTTACCGTAGATCATAAATGAAATGATATGCCATTGCAACCCAACATAAAGGTAACCAGATATTTGACATAGTATGCTAATGAGATTAGATAACGCTGATAAAGGAACAAAATAGGAATTTAGGCTAACATTAACGATAATCATATGACGCCATTACATTAGATATATTGCTATTGATATAAGGTACCTACAGCGGTTGGGATGGTGATATGATTATTATAATGACATAAGATAGATTATGCGAATAAAGAAACTGAAAAAACAAATTCGCTGAGGTTTGACCAATGGCCACCCTGAGATGATCGCATAAGGCGATTAGCCTCTGCTCGACTCAACTTCTCTATGACTGACTGCGCCGGTAAGTAAATTAGAGACGCGATAAAAAATGTATGTACATTACTGCATAAATGAGGACACTAAGCACTGCACCACAATTTCTAAGGAAAAACACACTAAGAGGGCAGATTCGTTTAGACAAATTATCCACTATTTGTTGCCTGGTGGCGCTGCTCAGAGGAATCCCGCGCCATTACGGCATAAATGAGGATACTAAGCACTGCATCACAATTTGTAAGGAAAAACACACTAAGTGGGCAGATTCACTGCATAAGCGAGGATACTAAGCACTGCACCACAATTTGTAAGGAAAAGCACACTAAGAGAAATTATCCACTATTTGTCGCCTGGTGGCGCTGCTCAGGGGAATCACGTAAAGCCCCTCTATCTCTGGAAAGTAGCGAAATTGTAAGATCTTTGCCGCCGTTTCCCTCTCCCGCCGCTTTCCTCCTCGCTCCTCTACGCTCCCCTCTCCAAAGAGAGAATGAGGGCGGGTTTTCTGGTTTGTCGTTGGCTGCCGGGCCCCCTGACGTGTCAAACACGTCACCATACGTCATCAGCGCGCGCAAAATCTTGTTTTGCTTGTTTTTTATTTTCTTGCTGCCGCCATTAAACTGCCTCGTCGTACCGTTCCTGTGGCTTGCGCGCGTGCAGTTTCGTGCACGCGATGCTGTGTTGCTGCGCGTTTCAGTGTTCAAGTAGAACAGAAACAGAACATAGAATAGTAGAACAGAACGACTGCCGTGCTTCGCTGATTACCAACACGGCACCGGCAAGGTTAATTGAGTTGAAGAACTTTTCACAGCCTCACATGTCACTGACGAACCCATCGCCAGCCGTAATCGAAACTGTAAAAATTGCTGAGAACTTTTTCCGCAGTAACAGAGAGGGTCTCCTCAAAAATTCAATCAGCACTGCACAACTGCAGGCCCGGATAAAAGATAGCATTTCATTGGTATCTTGCTTCCCAGCCTGCCACGATGTTGTAAAAGAGATTGTGAGTGTTTTCGTGGAAGTACGAATCCAGATTTTTGTCCGAGATGAAGCCTCCAAAATATCTCCAGTGACTAGTAGTAAATGCGGTAGCAAAAGCGTATGCATGCGGGTCGCTGCAGCTCAGATTAGGTGACAGTATGCATTCGTAATTTCATGTTTTATTAATTTGAAACATTTGTGAAAGTTGTGGTTTGAAAATCTGCATACAATTAATATTTTGCCTGTCGCCTGAATGAATCTGTAAATTGTTCAAAATTTCTGGTAACTGCTTGCATTTTTTAAAGATATTCTCGTGCATATCTGAAGCTTATAATCATCGAAATTAAAATTGGATTGTAGCGTGTGTGAAAAATGTTTCCACGAAAATTATTTGCTTGCACTTCGTTTTCATATCTTTTCATTTCGTTAAGGTTTCTCATCATCTTCCAATTGTCTAACAGTGTTTGTCTAACAGTCCCAGCCCCGTAGGGCCAGGAGCAAGCACCTCCCTATGCGAGTTGAGTGTCTCACCCTACGATGCTTTTCCTTTCCACCGCCACGTTTAAAATACCACCTCGTTTGCAGACAAGCGCACGTGATTGTGGTGTTTGCAGAAATACCGTGAGCAGACGACACGGTTTTGTGGAACGGGACCGGCAAGTTTTCGATTGCAGCGCCTCCTATGCATTCACAGCTTCCGAGTTGTATTTGCGCGAGTCCACATGTTTGCCTCACAAATCATCGTCAGCACTACCATTTTGCAGCGAAATAAAATACTTTGCTTGTTTATTTGTGCGCTAGACATGCAACACCAGTGCAAATACCAATTCTGATTGCAGACGAACTCGGCGAACGCGTTTTGGAGGGGACGGAGGCAGACGTAGTACGTGCGCTTCACTGTCTTTTAACTGTAGCCGCGCGCTCCCCAGTGATTTGGTAGGGCTAAAAGAGTCATCTTGCTGCGATTGCGTGCAGTCAGCTCTTCACTGGCGAAGCTGAAGTAGGCGACGCGGACCAGGCCATTCTGCAGTGGTTCGAAAGTTTTGTTGACATTTCTCGAACTGAGTCCAGTTTCCGCTTCTGTGTCCCTCAAAAGGTAACAACGGGCTCTAAAGATATAGCTTCTACAATGCCACGTGAGTCTTTGGTAGCTACACTTTGAAGAATGAAATAACTTTAGAATTTTTATTTGACATGCTTCTAGGTACATTGGAGCATTCGGACACGAGTTATTCCGTTATTCTCCTGAGCCCTGGTGACGACACCTCTCCCGAAGTCCTGGAGAGGAGTGGAAAAGTCCGTGAAGTGGGCGAGGAAGCTGTGTGGACGGTTTCATCTTGTGTGTATGGTAGGCTATAGTTAATGTATGATATCCCACTAATTGAGCGGCGATGAGTAAAACGACATGTCGTTCTTACTCATGCTGTCGCCAACACGTTTCTTCGCAGGGCACGGCGTCGATAACCTACGGGACGGCAATATCGAGACTTACTGGCAATCAGACGGAGCCCTGCCTCATTTTGTCGACATTCAGTTTAACCGGAAGACGGCTATCGAGGCGATCTACATTTACGTCGACTACAAGGAAGACCAAAGCTACTGCCCCAAAAGGTATGCATGTACATACTTACATACGTGCAGAGAATTAGCCGAGATGTTGAGGTCGAAGATCATTGCATATGGAGGTTAACTATAATATCTCCCAAAATAAGTTCGCACAATATATGTTTTCGCCCTGCACACTAACAATGGTTAACAGTAGCGGTGCATTCAAATCGGCGTGAAGCGTGTCCGGCTGGCGCCGTACAGAGAGAGAGAGAAGCGCTTGCGTTGCTAATATAATAATAATAATTGGTTCACAGGAAGGGAGAGGCGCAGTATTTGTCTCACTTGTTTCCTGTGGACGCCTTAACCGCGCCGCAAGGGAAGGGAGGAAGGTGGGAATGAAAGTGGAAAGGGAGAAAGAGAAGCCGTAGTTGAGGGCTACGGAGTAATTTCGACCACCTAGGGATCTTTAACGTGCGCTGACATCGCACAGCACACGGACGCCTCTTCGTTTCGCCTCCATCGAAGCGCAGCCGCCGAGGTCGGGTTCGAACCCGGGTACTCCGGCACAGTAGTCGGGCGTCTTGCCACTGCACCACCCGGGCGGGGGCAACCGGCGTTGCTGGCGTATTGGTTTCACGCTCGATTCTACATGGTATGATATGTGCCTGTTTTAGCAGTCATGTATATATGTCTTAGAGTACAATGAGATACATAATTACACGACACATAATATATGGTAGTAATCGTATTGTAACGTGGTGGTGACAAGGTCGATGACACAAATGAAGAGTCGGTGATTGCACTGAAAAAACTCTTTATTGGGCTGACTTGCGCCCGCAAAAGAACTAAGCAACTCAGCGGCGGCGATAGCAGCAAACGTGCTCGTCGATTGTCGAACAAAGAATGCTCATCACACTCGTCAACGCTCAATTTAAAGGCTACACAGAACAATCTAGATAACGTCGCAAACAGCTACCAGCACGGGCTGGAACATTGTGGAAAGACACACGAGTGGCCGGAACCTTCGAGACAGATCTCGGTGCATCTTGCGCTACAACGAAACTTATAAAGGTGTGACTCGCGACATCGAGCATTAACAAACAAAGATAACGGAACTGATACGCGATCCAGAATCAGAGTGATAAGCCTGTATGCCGGCGGCTGGTGAAAAACAACAAATACAGTTTTGAAGGTTTCGCGGCAGTATTATGTCTTGACTAACTATTTTTGACCCATTGATTGTGCGTATGGAACAGCGGGCATCTCGCATAGCGGTACATGTGTGCAACAAGGTGATAAATATGATTAAGCATGACGCGCGCTACGTGGTAACCCCAAGCGTGTCACACCATGACTCATCATGACTGTTTTCGCGGTGGCTTCAATTTTGGGAACCCGTGTAGATGAGATGCATGACTCACTTACACCCGCTATGATGATGACTAAAACTTATTGGTAACTGAGCCAATGTTCTCTGATAACTTCATGGTTATGATATCGTAAGGTCTGTCCGAAGCTGCACTGTTTCTCTACGTGAACTTGCAGTGGACAAAGACAAGGAGGCGACGTGCATCGCGCGGCTTAACAAACGCGACCGCCGGCGGCGGCGTTTCGATGGAGGTGAAAAGGAGAGGTGTCCGTGTGCTGTGCGATGTCAGTGCACGTTAAAGTTTCACAGGTGGTGGAAATTACTCTACAGTCCTCCACTACGACTGCTCTTTCTCTTTCCGCTTCAATTCCCATCTGCGCTCCTTCCCTTGCGGTGCTGTAGTGGTGTCACGAAGTGTGATCCTTTTTTTCCTATAAGCAAGTTTAGAATTTTACGCGCCCTTCACGCGTTTTAGCTGAGGAAACGGAGTGGCTATAGATGCTCCTAGTGAGAGAGTGCGGCCGTCAGTCGCGGACGCTGCGGCCCAGATCACAAAACTGTGTTCGTACATCTGCACTTTAAAGATCCCCGGGCGGTCTAACTTCGAAGCCCTCTTCTACGGCACTTCTTTCATTCCCACCTTCCTCTCAATACGTCGAGGTCCAGTTGCTAACGAAAAAAATTGAAAAAAAAAGCGGCGCCTTCCCTTTTGTATAAACCAATTGATTAGTCATCTGCATTAAAATCTAAATAAAAAAGAAAAAAATATATATATAAAAAAACATTTATTTATAGGAAGGGAAAGGCGCGGTAACTGTCCCACTTGTTTTTTTTCTGTGGACACCTCAACCGCGCCGTAAGGGAAGGGAGGAAGGTGGGAGTGAAAGTGGAAAGAGAGAAAGAGGAGCCGTAGTGGAGGGCTACGGAGTAATTTCGACCACCTGGGGATCTTTAACGTGCGCTCACATCGCACAGCACACGGACGCCTCTTCGTTTCGCCTCCATCGAAACGCAGCCGCTGAGGTCGGGTTCGAACCCGGGTACTCCGGCACAGTGGTCGGGCGTCTTACCACTGCACCACGCCGGCGGGGCAAAGAAAAAAAAGTATATATATATTTTGTTCCCATTAATTGGGCAGATCACCGAGAAGGAGGAAGAGAAAGTTGGTTGGTTGGTTTGTGGGGTTTAACGTCCCAAAGCAACTCAGGCTATGAGAGACGCCGTAGTGGAGGACTCCGGAAGAGAAAGTGATTTTGCGGACTAGCCGACTGCAAGTTAAGCCACCCCTGCTCCGGTCCTGCTCGCTACCAGTGCCCGCTACCAGTGTCTGGATCCCCGCTTAACACTTGGTGGAGGTCGCGGGATTTCTCTTCCATTTATTCGCTCTGGAGCTCCGCAGCCGCCGAATTCCTACCTCAATGACCGACTCCAGCTCTAACACCACCGGCCCCGCTACCTCGGCCCCTTCTATTCCATGCTCCGGGGTGCTTCGCCAGCGGGACCCGCCGGTCTTCAGCGGTACCGACGATCAGGACGTCGAGGACTGGCTTTCTTCGTATGAACGCGTAAGCACCCACAATAAGTGGGATGACGTCCTAAAACTTAACAACGTGATCTTCTACCTGACCCAAGTAGCAAAGTTATGGTTCACAAATCACGAGGCTGACATTCCAACTTGGGCCTCGCTCAAATCCCGATTTGTTGATGTCTTCGGTCGACCTGCGGTCCGCAAGCTTCGCGCCGAACACCGTTTGCGCGAGCGAAGGCAGCAGACAGGAGAAAACTTTACCAGCTACATCGAAGACGTTTTAGATTTGTGTCATCGTGTAAGCGCATCAATGACTGAAGCCGAGAAGATTCGCTACATCATGATGGGCATCCACGAAGGCGTATTCAACATTCTGATGGCAAAAGAGCCCCGTACTGTAAGTGAAGTTGTCACGATTTGTCAAAACTACGACGAATTTCGTTGGCAACGCATCGTCCCTCGACAACCTGAAGCCACGATCGCGGCTATGTCTGACGCCCCTGTCAGCTCCACACTAATTCAAGAAATTAAAAGACTTCGTACGGGAACAAGTTGCACGTCAATTATCGCTAATTTCAAACGTTCCGCATTCCAGCTCACACCTGGCTCCGACCATACGCCAGGTTATTCAGGAACAAGTTGCCGACGCACTTCCGCCCCATCGACAACCTACTCCTCATTCCACACCACTGACAGCTCCGCTCATTCATGCCGACGCTGTTCCGACGTCCGGACCTACACCACTGTCCTATGCTGAGGTTGCCGCAAGACTACCCCCTCCTACGCCTTTGCCATCGTATGGTCCGCCTCAGCGCGCATTTTTCACTCAGCGTCGTGCGCCACCTATTCTACGCCCTTGGCGCACATCTGACAATCGGCCAATTTGCTTTGCATGTGGTCTCCCTGGCCATGTTGCACGCCTGTGCCGCCGTCGTCCGACACCGTACGCTTTCGATCAGAGCCCGGCTGCCTACGCACAGCCGCCGTCCCCACCCCGTGCGCCACCTCAGCCCTCCTCTCACTTTGACCACTTCTCGCATGACAACCGCTCAACCTATGACAACCGCTCAACCTCTCCGCGCCGTCGCTCTCCGTCGCCGATGCGCCGCCGTTCTACCTCGCCAATGCCGGAAAACCACTAGACGCAGTTCCGCAGGCAAGAACTGCGCTTTCGTCGAACAGTGAAAGTCCTGCTTCGCCACCGAACAATTTAATAGAAGTTACCATTGAAAATGTTTGTACTCTTGCGCTTGTAGATACTGGGGCTGCTGTGTCGGTTATTGACGTTAGACTGTGCCGCTTGTTACGAAAAGTTGTTCTGCCATATTCTGGGGTTTCATTGCACACCGCCACTGCTCAGCACATCGAACCGATCGGTACCTGCACGGCTCGAGTCACCATTCAGAACGTTCTCTACGTCATCAGTTTTATCGTTCTCCGTGACTGCTCTCATGACATTATTTTAGGATGGGACTTCTTGTGTCGCAATCGCGCCGTAATTCATTGCGCTCGTGCCGAAGTATAGTTTTTTCCGCTGTGCACCGCACCGACTGCTGCTAACGTTCTTTAAGAAGCCAAATGCCATGTTGCGGATGCTACTGATATCCCGCCTTCATCTGCTGCGATTGTGCCTATCAACTGTCCCTCTCTTCAAGACTGTACAGTGCTCTTCACCCCATCTTCCCTTTTCGTCTCGCGACGCTGCCTTCCCCTGCCCTGCGCCGTCCTTAGTGTACGAAGCGGACGCACCGAACTAGCCATTACTAACGATTCGTTCTATCCACTCACGTTGCAACGTGGCGAGTGCGTTGGGCATGCTGAGCCTGTTCGGTCAGAAAATTTTGTGACCGTCCCACCGGTTCTCTCCACCTGTGCCGACACAATATCCCACAACGTCAGTGCCCTTAGCCCACCTCGTTCCTCGTCTCCTTCACCGCCTCTGGCTACCTTCGACAAAGCCATCGACAGTGCTCTCGCTCCAGATCAACGCGCCAAGCTCCTCGACTTACTGAACCGATTCCAAGCTTCCTTTGACATCCAGCAGCTATCCTTGGGTCGTACGTCAACTGTTTCTCACCACATCTATACTGGTACGCACGCCCCATTACGCCAACGCCCTTATCGTGTATCAGCCTCAGAGCGCCGCATTATTGATGAGCAAGTCGACGAGATGCTCAGTAGGGGTGTAATTCAGCCTTCCAGTATCCCTTGGGCGTCCCCGGTCGTTTTAGTGAAGAAGAAAGACGGGTCTATTCGGTTCTGTGTGGACTACCGACGCCTTAATGCAATCACACGAAAGGACGTCTATCCGCTACCACGCATAGACGACGCGCTGGACACTTTGCTTGGAGCGGAATTTTTCTCTTCTATCGATTTACGTTCTGGCTACTGGCAAGTTCCAATGGCTGAGGACGATCGCCCCAAGACAGCTTTTGTCACCCCCGACGGGCTCTATGAGTTCAACGTGATGCCATTTGGCCTGTGTAATGCGCCCGCCACATTTGAACGCATGATGGACGATATTCTCCGCGGTTTGAAGTGGCACATATGTCTCTGCTACTTGGATGATATTGTTGTATTTTCATCCGACTTCGCGACCCACCTAACTCGCCTTGAAACCGTCTTGCAATGCCTTAGCAACGCCGGTCTACAGCTCAATCTGAAAAAGGGCCATTTCGCCGCTCGCCAACTCACTATTTTAGGACATTTAGTGTCCAAAGAAGGCATCCTCCATGATCCATCTAAACTTCGAGCTGTCGCTGAGTTCCCGAAGCCAACATCTATCAAGCAATTACGCAGCTTTATAGGCTTATGCTCCTATTTTAGGCGTTTCGTTCGGAACTTTGCGACCATCATTGCCCCTCTGACGCGACTTCTCAGCGCTCACAAAGATCTTTCTGCCTGGTCGCCGGCTTGCGATGCTGCTTTTACGAAATTGCGCAAGATACTTACCTCACCCCCCGTATTGCGCCATTTCGATCCGGCTGCTCCTACCGAAGTACACACCGATGCCAGCGACGCCGGCCTCGGCGCTGTTCTTGCCCAACAAAAACCCGGTGTTGATGAATACGTTGTGGCGTACGCAAGTCGAACGCTGACCAAGGCCGAGACCAACTACTCGGTGACAGAAAAGGAATGCTTGGCAATTGTTTGGGCGCTTCAGAAATTTCGGCCATACTTGTATGGGCGCCCATTTGATGTTGTTACGGACCACCACGCTTTATGTTGGTTGTCTTCACTAAAAGATCCCAACGGCCGTCTCGCCCGCTGGTCGCTTAGACTACAAGAGTATGATATTCGAGTCATCTATCGTACAGGGCGTAAGCACTCCGACGCAGACGCTTTATCCCGCTCGCCAGTGTCGCCTGACGCTCCGTTGTCCCCTGCCTCCAGCTCCGCCTTGTCTTCTTTGTCCATCAACGACATGCCATCAGAACAGCGCAAGGATCCGTGGCTTACATCACTAATCGATCTTCTTACGAACTCGTCACTTTCACCGGCTCCTCGCGCCCTTCGTCGTCAAGCGCAGCATTTCGCCCTTCGTGACCATCTTCTCTATCGACGCAACTATATGCCAGATGGCCGTAAGTGGCTGCTCGTCGTACCTCGCCACCTCCGAAGTGATATCTGCGCATCTCACCACAACGATCCGCAGTGTGGCCATGTGGGTGTATTTAAGACTTATGAACGGTTGCGACAGCGCTTTTACTGGCGCGGTATGTATACCTTCGTCAGTAAGTATGTGCGTTCGTGCATCGATTGCCAACGTCGCAAGCCGCCTCCTCTCCATCAGCCGGCTCCACTACAGCACCTTCCGTGCCCATATCGACCATTCGATCGTGTTGGCATCGATTTGTATGAACCTCTACCGTACACACCTGCAGGAAATCGTTGGGTAATTGTGGCCGTCGATCACCTTACTCGCTATGCGGAGACAGCAGCACTTCAGGATGCCACGGGACCCACTATCGCGTCCTTTCTTCTTCATCATTTCATTCTGCGGCACGGTGCCCCCCGAGAACTTCTAAGTGATCGAGGCAAACCTTTCCTATCCGAGGTTGTCGAAGCGCTCCTACGCGAATGCCAAACCACCCACCGGACATCCAGCGCGTACCACCCTCAAACCAACGGACTGACAGAGCGCTTCAATCGCACACTAGGTGACATGATGTCCAAGTACATCGCCTCCAACCACTCCGATTGGGACAAGATTCTCCCATTTGTAACCTATGCCTATAACACCGCCGTTCAAGCAACTACCGGATTCTCACCATTTTTTCTGCTGTACGGGCGTGAACCTTCGTCTCCACTCGACACCATCCTCCCCTACCGTCCTGATATGTCAGAGTACACATCACTTTCAGCAGCTGCCAGGCACGCTGAAGAATGTCGCAAGCTGGCTCGCTCGCTTACTTCGGACGAGCAAGCCCAGAAGAAAACGCACAGTGACAGCAGCCACCCTGTGCATCAATTCTCTCCCGGTGCTCACGTATGGCTCTGGGTCCCATCGACACCACCCGGCCTGAGCAGCAAGTTTATTTCCAAGTACCACGGACCCTACCTAGTGCTCCAACAGACTTCTCCAGTGAATTACCTAATTGAACCGCTCGCCGCATCCACCGACCTTCGCCGCCGTGGGCGTGAGATTGTTCACGTCGACCGTTTGAAGCCTTACTACGATCCCGCATTCCTTTCGTCTCCTTGAGTCGCAAGGATGGCTCCTCTTTTCTGCGGGGGCAAGATGTAAAGAAGAGGTTCCCATTAATTGGGCAGATCACCGAGAAGGAGGAAGAGAAAGTGATTTTGCGGACTAGCTGACTGCAAGTTAAGCCACCCCTGCTCCGGTCCTGCTCGCTACCAGTGCCCGCTACCAGTGTCTGGATCCCCGCTTAACAATATATATATATATATATATATATATATATATATATATATATATATATATATATAAATGGTCTCTTAGATGTGTTTTAAGAGGAGAAGGACGAAAGCCTGCCCTTTCTCTTCTATCACTTGCCTCTTATCGGCTTTCGTTGCAGTGCTACATATTTGTTTACAGGAAAGAAAAGGCGCAGTATCTATCACACTTTTTCCGGCAGGTGGAGAGTTTGGACGGTACACCATCGCTCCTGTCACGTGGCGTTCCTTGGCGCGTGTTCAAGTATGACATATTGCAGATGTCAGGAACGCTAGACAAGAACTAATCTCGTGGAGTCTCTCGGATTATGATAGATGTCGCACAAATCTCGCGCACGGGATTTCGATCTGTGAGCAGCCTTTCTATGAACATAGAAAGAACGGCTTTCGCCTTAAAATTAGCAACGGCCCTACTGCGGTGGCGCGGTAAAGACCCCCGACTGCTGTGCCGGAGAACGCGGGTTCGAACCAGACAGCCGGTGGCTGCGTTTCGATCGAGACGATACGGAGAGGTGTCTGTGTGCTGTGCGATGTCAGTGCGCGTTAATGATCGCCAGGTGGTCGAAATTACTTTTAAGCCCTACACCTCAGCACCTCTTTTTCCTGCTTTCACTCCCACATTCCGCCTTTCCCGTACATCATTGTTCAGGTGTCCACGGAAAAAGTATGACAGATACTGCGCCTTTCGTTTTCTGTATAACAATTTAATGTAATTTAAATAAGCAATGTATTGAGTTGAATCATATGCATGAGAACATTTCTTATCAGAGAAAAATGCAAGCATAACAAACTGTATAATGCATAGGAAAGTATAAAAGGGGTAAGAAGCGCTGCACACATACCTCGAATTGGATTAAGTATGGAAATCGGGTGATTTTTTTTACTAGTTGCAAATGGCGTTCGAAGCGTGCAAAGCGCGTGTAGTTGTGCAAGCAAAGCAATATTTGGCGATTTCAATGGCTCTTGTTTATATTGCAAAAAGGCTAGCATTACCATGTTGTTGTGGCTGTAGGAAGAAGGAAAAGAAAATGCACGAGCCTGCTACTGGCTCTGTAGCTGAGCCACTTCCGCTGCCTCGTGCCAACAGAACAGAAAATAGAGAAGAAAAAGAGGGAGAAAAAAAACATTTATTTATAGGAAAGGAAAGGCGCGGTAGCTGTCTCGCTTGTTTTCTGTGGACACCGCAACCGCGCCGTAAGGGAAGGGAGGAAGGTGGGAGTGAAAGTGGAAAGAGGAGCCGTGGTGGAGGACTACGGAGTAATTTCGACCACCTGAGGATCTTTAACGTGCGCTGACATCGCACAGCACACAGACGCCTCTTCGTTTCGCCTCCATCAAAACGCAGCCGCCGAGGTCGGGTTCGAACCCGGGTACTCCGGCACAGTAGTCGGGCGTCTTACCACTGCACCACCCTGGCGGGGCGGAGGAAAAGACGCGCGCCGCAACAACAGCCGCCGTCCACTACTGAAGCCATGGCGGGTGCAATGACGGCCTACAACAGATAAAATTCGGTGGCAGGGTAAGCCTCCGCCGCAAGTGGCGGTGACCTACCTGTCCCAGCCCTATCAGGGCCAGGATTAGCCACCCTACATCACCTCCTCTCCTGGCGTTGCCATGGTGTCGGCTCCACGTCATGTCAGTGTAGATCCCCAAGTGGTCAAAATTACTCTGTAGACCTCCACAAGGGCTCTACTTTCCCCTCATTTTTACTCCTACGTTCCTCCCATCCCTTACGGATCGGGTCAGGCGCCCAGCATAAAAAAAGTGGGACAGATACTGCGCCTTTGCTTTCCTTTCTTGCAAGCCAATGATGTGTCCGAGGAAACATGGGACGATACTGCCCCTTTCCTTTCAATAAATCAATTTACATTTTACATGTACACGCGGTCCGAGTACGCCAACACTTCGGCGCAGACATGACTGATGGGTAGCCATGCTCAGACTTTACGCTCAGCTACTAGCAATAACTGGGCTATATCTCAGCAGTTGATTTCCCGAACCATAACAGCGCACCGTGCACACCAACTCTCCCAACAACTGGTATTGTTGATTTCCCGAAAAAAGTTTCGAAGACGCCGGAGATGTTGTCTACGGACAGCACAAGAACGCCTTTGCGTTTCGCCTCCACGAAACGCGGTCGCCGCGGTCGGGATCGATCCCGAGTACTCCGGTACAGTAGGTGAGCGCCTTAACCACTGAACAGCCGCTCTCTTGCATTTAAATGTGTTGGCTCTAGCTGCAGTTACCAAAATTGGGCGGTGCTTTACGTAATGTGGAAGCATATCACTGACGCCCGACTACTGTGCCGGAGCACCCGGGTTAGATCCCGACCGCAGCGTCTGCGTTTCGATGGAGGCGAAACGAAGAAGCGTCAGTGTGCTGTGCGATGTTAGCGCCCGTCAAAGATCCCCAGGTGGTCGAAATTACTCCGTAGCCTTCCACTACGGCTCCCCTTTCTCTCTTTCCACTTTTGCTCACACCTTCCTCCCTTCTCTTACGGTGCGGTTTAGGTGTCCACATAGCAAGTGTGACAGATACTGCGCCTTTCCCTTCTTGTGAACCAATAAATAAAAGCATACGGCTGTGTACTAATGAGCTGCGTGAGATCCGAGAGGCGAATATTGCGGTATCATTTACGCGACTAGCGAAATGCACGTAAGGAAGCGCTGATGAAACCATTAACAATCTCACGTCTGACGTCATACTCTTAAAAACGGAGCTTAACTGTGTCGCCTGCTTTCCTCGCCCCCTTATTTTGTTTCAGGATTTGTGCGCGCGCAGGCTGTCCGTTCGGCGAACTGCGCGATCTAGTGGCCTTCAACCTGCACCAGCCCACGGGCTGGATGCGCATTGCAACGACGGACGCGGCTTGTCGACCCGTGCGCACGTTTTCCCTGCAGATTGCGGTGCTCTCCAATCACCTGCACGGAATGAACACGCACGTGCGACAAATCAAGCTGTACTCGCCACTGGAGCAGTACGACGTATCCGTGCTACACAACGTGCGATTCACAAGCCCTGAGTTCCGCATGTTTAGTAGCATCCGTTGATGTACCAGAATGCAAATCTCATCCGTTGAATAAACATTTTTTTTATGTATGTATGTATGTATGTATGTATGTATGTATGTATGTATGTATGTATGTATGTATGTATGTATGTATGTATGTATGTATGTATGTATGTATGTATGTATGTATGTATGTATGTATGTATGTATGTATGTATGTATGTATGTATGTATGTATGTATGTATGTATGTATGTATGTATGTATGTATGTATGTATGTATGTATGTATGTATGTATGTATGTATGTATGTATGTATGAACTTTATTGAGATGCCAGCAAACGACGGTTTAAAGCATCGTGACGGTGGCCCAGCGTCGACCCGGGGTTATGCCCTACTCTACATTACCTAATTTTGGCCTGTTTGTGGTAGGTTGTGAGGCTTGTGCTTTTCGAGCGCACCTCGGGCCTGCTGGACGGCCCATAGTTAAATGTCCTTGTTTTTACTTTGCACAGCACTTCGAAGTTCTGGCGGGTATGTCTTGGATGCAGCTTCGGTCGGGAACCTGGCACAGTCCCACATGATGTGCCATTGGTCCGCCGGAGTGACCCGGTTTGTATCTGCCTTAGGATGCGCCTCCTCGAGACTAAGTGCCGGGTGAGGCGGCGGCATTTTCGTCGAGCTAGGCGGTAACACTTAGTCACTTCCTCGTAACTGGTCATTCCGAGTTTTGATGACTGTAACGAGAAACATTTGGTAGGAAAGGAATTAGGACGTCTTCTCCAGTTGGTGGCTCCCCGTGGGTTTATCCCTACTCACATTTGGATAGGCCGGTGGTAGCACTAGTCTTACAGTGAATGGTAATGAATTTGTATGCCAATCCCTTTGGCGATGCGTCTTCGAATTGGACAGATTGTTTATGGTTTTCGGATAACACGCCGGGCTAACACTTTATTCCGCTTATTTTTATAGCGGGAGCTCCCAGCAGTCAAGAATATGCTTTTATTTGGGAGGGTGGCGCCCTTGTTCTAACAGATTGCTAAGCGCTGAAATGAAGCCTGGTGAGAAGGTCCAAAATAATAAATAATAATAATAATAATTGGTTCACAGGAAAGGAAAGGCGTAGTATCTGTCACACCTGTTTCTGTGGACGCCTGAACCGCGCCGTAAGGGAAGGGAGGAAGATGGGAGTGAAAGTGGAAAGAGAAAAAGAGGAGCCGTAGTGGAGGGCTGCCAACTAATTTCGACCCCCTGGGGATCTTTAAGGTGCGCTGACATCACACAGCACCCGGACGCCTCTTTGTTTCGCCTCCATCGAAACTTAGCCGCTGCGGTCGGGATCGAACTCAGGTGGTCCGGCACAGTAGTCGGGCGTCTTACCACTGCACCACCCCGGCGGGGCTGATTGAGATTCTGGGACAACGCTTTGCGTAGTGTCCTGTGGGCTCCAACATATGGCAAGCGCTTAATGTCTGATTTGCTGATTATCGTGCGCTTGGTGGCTACCAACTTCTTATTTCCTTCCAATTATGGTACTGTCATCGTTGACTGTGCTAGGTATTGCACCCTGCCGATGCACAGGTCATTCGGCTTCACGCTGCATTTCAGAGGTAGCAATTCGTCCGCAGCCCTCCACTACGGCTCCCTTTTCTTTTCACTTTCACTCATGCGTTCCTCCCTTCCCTTACGGCGCGGTTCAGGTGTCTACAGAGCAAGTGTGACAGATACTGCGCCTTTCCCTTCTTGTGAACCAGTTATCATTATTTCTTTCGCGCTTCTCTTTGTCACCTGTGGTGGTGGTGGTAGAAACATTTATTGCCATTTGGAACAAATACTGCATGGACTTGGGTGCTCCCTTACTACATGGGAGGCACCCTCATAAGGAAAAAAGAAAGTCCTTGAAGAGCAATCCTCCTCATAGCACTGGAAATGATCTTCCGTTTGTCTTGACTTGAGGTGCTCTTCATGAGAGACTCCCAGTAGGACTTTGCTAAGTTCGGTGATGGGGGATGAGGAAAGGAGGGGCATGTAAGAAGGATGTGTAGGAAGTGTCCTGGTTTGCCACAGAGTCTGCATGATGAGGAAAACTGGTCTGGGTATCTGGTATCTAGTAGTGTAGGGTATGGAGCAGTCCGAGTCTGCAAGCTTCGCCAGTGTACGGCCTGCGCTATGGTGAGAGAGGGGGCTGGGGGTGTATATTCCCTTCGTTTGCTCCGGTAGTACGAGAGAATATCGCGGAAGGAGAGCAGGCGCTCCTCGGCCTGTAGAGGGGGCTCCATTCCTCTAGCCCGGAAAGTAAGACCTCGGGCTAGGGAATTAACCTCCTCGTTGCCAGGGAGGCCAGAATTTTCTGGCGTCCAGATGAGGGTTATGGGGTGCCGGGGCTGCCAGAAGCGTAGTATGCGAGCAGCGGTGCGGGATATACAGCCGTTGGCATAATTTAGAATCGCAGATTTGGAGTCAGAGATAATTTTTGTGGCAGAAGTAGAGATGAGAGCAAGCGCAATGGCTGCCTCCTCAGCCTCTGTGGTGGAATTGGTATTATGGAGCTGGAACTAAGTAGCTTTGCTTGATTGTCGGCTACAGCCAGGGCCATACGGGAGCCTGACGTATATTCCTCTGCGTCCACGTAGACCACCTCTTGGTCGTCGCTATATTGTCTGTGAAGGGCGTGAGCCCTGGCTATTCTGCGGCCCTGGTCTCGCTCAGGGTGCATGTTTTTAGGGATGGGAGGTACGATGAGGTTAGCGCGGAGTACATATACTAAAATTGTCACATGTGATGTTGCCGGGAAATTTGCTCGGGGAGAGCCCTACACTCTGCGCCTCCATGATATCCTCCATTGTATCATGGAAGCCCAGATTTATAACGCCCTTAGTCGATGTATACGGTGGAAACAATGTGACCATGACACCTGCAATTTGTAAGAGGACGTCAAGGCGCCAGTCACTGATATTTTGGTAAGAGATGCAGCACAGATTAGGGTTATGATGAGGACCTGCATGACTTGGAAAATGCAGTATTCCCGTATTCCAATGGGACGTTAGATCGGTTCTTCTGATCATGCGGATAATCTGTTATATGCTTCATTGGATCTGTTATATGCTTCATATGATTGGAGGTGCGGGGTACTTCATCATCACCCCCTCATCTTGGTCCGGAGCTTCGGCGCCCTGCGACGTCGTGCGCCGTCGGTTGAAGGTGAGGCACTGCATGGCTGTTCCCCAGCCTGCCGGACCCAGCAAGACCTTGCCGTTCCTCCGACCCGTCCCCCGCCCTGACCACGAGACACGACGGAGAGACTGACCCGAGACGCCACATATGACCACAAGACATAAGAAGAGACCGGAACGACCATATGTGATCCCACTGACGAGATGTGCCGACCAAAGACCCCACGACCCAAGACACCACTACACTGGATGACATCCTCCCCTTCCTATGCCATGCGGTGCGTGCCTTGGCCTCCGCCATGAAGTCGTGGCGCGAGTGTTCTGGGCCAAGGACCATCAGGAATCATCGTGCCGGCAAGCCGTTATATTCTTCCTTATACCTCTTCTTTTTCAAGCATCCAGACACGCCCATCATCATGCCATGGAATCAACATTGTACACTTCCTCGTCCACGATCGGGACGATCGCTCGGTGACCCCGGGCCATGTTACGGACGATATCAAGGAAGAATCAGGCAGTGGCGCGGGCTGGAGCGCTCGCGCTAGGCCCGCTAACAGACTCATTAAAGGTCATCTACCATCGCCATCGGTCATGTTCTGTCTCCTGTCTTCATCGGCTTGCCGCATCGTAATAATATGTACATTTTGTGTGCGGTCGTTTCGTTTGAGTGAAAATTGAGTAAAAGGAGACGAAGCGTTTTCTTCTTTGGGACCACCTCGCCTTAGATTCGAAATTGAACGTAAGAAAATAGTTCTGATCTGCAGTGCTTCCTGTACAGCAGCAGAATTTATGATTTCTCGGCTGCAAATTTGTCTTCCTGCCTTGGCGTCTTCCCGTTCAGTGTCAGCAGCCGCTTGCAATGAGCCCTGTGTTTTCTCATGAGGGCCTCTGTCAGAGTAAAATGCAATCTCATCTGGATAAACAGCTGAAATGTGTTGGGTATCTGATTGATGAGAGGCAGTAGTTTCAACATTTCTACACTGAAGAGTGTCGGGGGCTGCGCCTGCCCCTGTAGTGTGCCATTCTCTGTTAGCTGTATGGCATCGGGCATAATTCCTCCAAGGCCTATTGTGGTCGTTCTTTCTACAACGAAATCCTGGACCTATCTGCAAATCTTTAATGCGAAATATTTTTTTTTGCGTATTGAGAGCGTGTCACCAAACGTGTCCTCATGAACCAAAACTTAAAAAAAAAATTGTGTCCACGCCGGGCATCAATACACGATTTTTCCTTGCCCTGAGGACGTCATCAGAGGAGTTATTCATGGAGTGGATCCAAACACACCATCAGAGGAGCTTCTAACAAACATCCGACTACGCACACAAGGGGTCGAGCTCGTTCAAGCACGAATGTTGGGAAAGTCTCGCACGGCAGTGCTAACATTCATAGGCCCCATTCTCCCCCGCTACGTCATCTATTACGGGGGAGAGACGGCATGTTACCCATATCGACCAACCCAACAGATCTGCCAAGGCTGTCTCAAGGCAGGCCACAGAGCGGATGTCTGCCCAACACCCAACGCCAACGTATGTCGGAACTGCGGCCTTCATGAACCAGAGGAAAACCACACCTGTGAAGCCAAGTGCGTGGCCTGCCAGGGAAACCACCCAACGGGAGACAAGGCCTGCAAGCAGCGCCTCAGGGCACATATCGGACGTTACAACAACAAAGCTAAACAAAGCAATAACAATCAGCAACAGAAGCCCCCCAAGCAGCACGTCAGCCGGAGAGATCAGCAGATCAAGCCGATGGAGCGCCGCTGGTTTTCATCGGAGGAGGAGGAACAGCAGCTGGCAGAGAAACAGAGACCCCAATCCCGATCGAGATCCAAGGGACGGGACTTGACAGCCTACTATTCCCAACAGAAGACACAACAGATCAGGCCCAACCAGCAGGGACCACCAGAAGCGATAGGGGCGACGCCAGACAAGCTAGAGCACGACAGCAAAAGGGTAAGCTGGGCTCAGGTTGCCTCTCCCACTGCTCTAAATGGGTATGGTTCATGCCAGGATTGCACTAGGCTCGAGGAGCAAAATAGACAACTGAAAATAAAACTATCAGAACAACAGAAACGCCTTAATAAGGTGGAACAACAACTACAACAACTGCTACAAATGGGTCAGAAGCAAACTGCCCCCCAACCCTCATCAATAGTATCGATACAGCCACAATCGGTACAAAATGCTGTAAACACCTCCGCATCTCAACCTCAACAGGCGAGTGTACTCCAAACGCAACGGCAGAAAACGCTTACGCAAACTCTCGGACTTCACACTCAAGAAAACGCACCAAGCATTCTTACTCAAATGCAACAAATGATTATTCAAATGCAGCAGACCATGACACAACTAACCAAACAACTCCAAGACCAACAAATTGCCACGCAAACTCAATTTGCGGCAGTTCAAGAAGAATTCAATTCGAAAATCCAAATAATAACTCAGGGGGTGCGAAAACGCACGGGAATCCCCGATGACCCTCGACTAAAAACCCACCGAAGGTCCGCTGGCATGACAGATCTCAGCGACTGCGAGTCAGTGGCGAGTAACGCTGATGGCTGCCTCCCCTAACCGGCAACCAAACCACCTAGAGCTCTGGCAGTGGAACTGTCGCTCCTTCAAGAGGAAACGCAGCTCCCTGCAGATGTTTATTCAAAATCAACTGATACCTCCGGACGTCATCTGTCTCCACGAAACAGGATGCACAACATACCTCAAAGGATACCTCACATACACCCATGACACGGCACCTAAAATAGCTACACTAGTGGCCCCCACACTAACAGTCATACCGCACGACCTTCCCTTCAGTGAAATTAATCAAGTTCTCATCGAGATCATCTCTCAAAAAAGAAGAAAGCAGAGTGTGTTTGTTCTAAACCTTTACAGTCCTCCAAGTAACACGCAGGAAGATTTCAAGCCACTTTTACTGGAATGCACACGCATAGCGGGAACGAACCCCCTTATTATTATGGGGGACCTAAACGCTGTACATACGGCATGGGGCTACCACAAGGACACCCCGAAGGGAACCAAGTTGTTGGAAGCGGCTGAGCAGCTGGACCTCTGTCTTACGACGGACACCATGTCCCCCACTAGAATAGGAAACAGTGTAAGCAGAGACACCTGCCCAGACCTAGCTTTCACCAAAAACATAAGACATTGCACCTGGACCAATCTAGAAGAAACACTTGGCAGCGATCACAAAATCCTTAGCTTATCCCTAATGACAACCCGTATGAAAAGGAACATTGGCTCTACTAAAATAACAGACTGGGATAAGTTCAGACAAATTAGACGGCCACACGACGGCATCACAACAATTGAAGATTGGGTTCAAAGCCTGAAGGATGCTCATGCAAAAACGACCAAGACTATCAACACAACGACAAAAACCCCGGAAGTAGACAGACATCTCCTACATTTATGGGACGCCCGAAAAAGTCTATTAAAACGGTGGAAAATGCAAAAATTAAATAGAAAACTTAAAATGAAGATAGCACAGGTTACGGCTGAAGCACAAGAGTATGCTATAAAGCTCGCCAAGCAAAACTGGGCAGATTTCTGCAATTCACTGAAAGGTACCCTAAGCACGGCTAAAGCATGGTCAATATTAAGAAGCATGATAGACACATCAAAAACCAAAACGGCCACAAGAAGAACCCTCCACACCATAGCCCATATATACCCGGGCACAGATGCAGAGTTGATCACCGCCATGCACAAGAAATACATAGGAGACCCTACTCCGGCTTGCCAAACTTCATATGCGGGTCAACCAAACACCTCCCTTGACTCCCCCATAACACTGGCGGAGGTCTACTCAGCCGCCCGTACATTTACAAGAAACACTGCCCCTGGAGGAGACAAAGTCACCTACGCTATGATTAGGAACTTAAGCACCGAACATCTGCAAGACCTAACGAAGTACATCAACGAAGAACTGTGGGAGAAGGGACAGGTCCCATCAGCTTGGAGACACGTGGATATCATCACCATACCAAAGGCTGGAAAGCCACCGGCTGTGGAGAGTCTCCGTCCTATCTCCCTCACTTCTTGCCTGGGAAAACTCTATGAAAAAGTAGTCCACCTAAGGCTCCAAAATTACATCGACGAAAACAACATCTTTCCTTCCTGCATGCTGGGCTTCCGCAAGGGACTCTGCACGCAAGATGCTTTCCTCCGGATTAGGGAAGAAGTCATCAACGCCATACCCCGAAAAGGCGAAAATTTCATTCTGGCACTAGATCTCAAAGGAGCAATCGACAACATTGGCCACCAAACCATATTGCAAGAATTAAACAATATCAACTGCGGAGAGAAAATTTTCAAATACGTGAAGGCTTTCCTCTCAGATCGCACAGCCACCATAGGAATTGGAGAGATCCGATCATCAAAAGTACCCATGCCGAACAAAGGTACACCGCAGGGTTCTATAATCTCTCCAATGCTATTTAACATAGCAATGATAAATTTAGCAAAAAAACTGTTGACCCGCACTGATATTGGCTTCACTTTATACGCGGACGACATCACCATCTGGGCTACTCAGGGATCCTTGGCGCAAAAAGAAGAAGCTCTGCAAGCCGCTATAGACCTAGTCGAAGAATTTGCCGGGGAGAGTGGTCTTCAATGCTCCCCAGAAAAATCCGAACTTATCAGGCTACACAGAAGAAATTACAAGTCCCCAGGAGAAATTCAGCTCTATCTAGGAGACCAGATAATTCAAGAGAAGGACAAGATCAGAGTTTTGGGGCTGTGGTTGCAAAGCAATTTGAGAGTGGATTATACAATCAAAACACTCAAAACTACAGTCAACCAAATTTCCAGAATGATTAGAAGGGTGACCTGGCACCGGAAAGGGATGAGGGAGGAGGACACCCTACGCCTTGTACAGGCCCTAGTCGTTAGCAGGATTACCTACGGGCTCCCATATCACGAAATTAGATTCACTGATAAAAGGGCCATTGACACTATCATAAGAGGAGCCTATAAAACGGCCCTAAACCTCCCGCCAACAACATCAACGGAACGTCTTTGGGCACTCGGAGTGCACAACAACTTCGAGGAGCTCAAGGAGGCGGTTCTAGAGAGTCAGAAACAACGCCTAACAACAACGCAGGCGGGTAGGGAAATCCTGTCAAAACTAGGGCTATGGCAGGCACTAAGAACTTCTGAGATCAAATCACAAATTCCGGCATCCACAAGAAACAACATCTATGTGAACCCTATACCCAAGCACATGCACCATGAGTTACAAAAGGGTCGAAGGAAAGCCAGAGTCAAATCATTGGAAAAACAATTGTCTAAAGACGCGGAAGTTGTCTACGTGGACATAGGGGCTTACGGCGAACCTGGCAAGTTCACAATAGCTGCAGTTGACCACAAGAAGAGGCCAATTATTCAGGCTTCGATCTATGCAAAGGATCCTGCGGAAGCGGAATCACTGGCAATAGCCATCACCATAAAAACACAAGACAACCAAAATAAGTCATCACACGTAGTGACGGACTCCCAACCAGCCTGCAGGGACTACCTGGCCGGAAAACCTCACAAAAGAGCGTGTGCAATATTACGTTCCATCTCCCAGACGCACACAATAACATGGACACCTGGACACGAAGGCCTAGAAGGAAATGAGGTAGCGAATGATCTAGCCCGAGCTCTCACAAACCGGGCGGATCCCCATCCCTACCTCACCCCTCTCCTAGGACCCTACGGCGACAGGCTGGAACACCTACGGTTAGAAAGAAGACTTTTCTCACCACCACACAAACACCTTCCTTCCTCGGACGCTATAGACTGGAGAAAAATACAAACAAACACATTCCCTAATCTTCAAATTTTAAATAAGATAAGCCCAACAAAATACACGAGCTACTGTCCTTGGTGCGGCGCAAGCCCCACACTCTTTCACATCTCTTGGGAATGCCAGGACAAACCTGACCCAATGTTAATAGTGCCATGCCCGACACACGAGCAGTGGGAGGCGGCCCTGATCAGCGACAACCTGGACCAGCAAGCCTGGATTATCCAGCTAGTCCGCAAGTCAGCTGCTGCCAGCGGAGCCCTGGACTAGGGGCACCGACCACCCAGCTCCTGCGAATATTTACTGATTACATGCTCATTAAAAGTTTTCTCTCTCTCTCTCTCTCTCCTTGCCCCAGCCGACCGCGCCAACCAATATTCTACGGCGGCTGTCTGCGAACGTGTCCATATTTCTCCTTCTTAGGGCATTGATTGTAAGTGGGCTCGAAGGAAATAAACAAATAAAAAGATTAAAAAGCGAATACACATTGTAATAAAAGTAGAAAATAAAAATAATAAAGAGAGAAAACAAAAATTGCGACACGCGAAGTGTCGCAGCAGTAGCAGCAACAACGCTCACGCTTTCGCTTTTCTTCATTGGAGGTTGTGCAGTACTCTCAAAATATTCCAACCCCTAGATGGAGCGACATTATCAAACGCGTCTGTATGATCTCGCATCTCTCCTTGTTAGGGTTAATCCATAACTTGGCCACAAAACATTGACAAACCCACAGGTTATCTACGAGCTCTTTTTTTGTTCTTGAATGGAAAGTCTTAAGCGCAGAATTACGTACGATACCCGTATACTGCGTCCTGGAGAAAGCTCCAACAGACGGGTTCATGGCACTATCACCATTTTAAAACACGTCTACCATGTACACCTATAACTAACACACTCTCCGCTTATTTCTACTACACTTGAGCGAGGTCACACTTGTAGCCAGGTGAGCGTAACAGGTGAGTGGATATTCAGTTCATTTTGCGGGTATGGCGCTTAAAATCGCCGTTATATAGCTGGAGGTATTGTGTCTGCGGGCGCCTTTATTTCGGGGATTTGAATACCTTACGTAATATTAAAGGCACTCTTGAAGAACAACTGAAAATTCGAGAAAAACGTCTCAGGCGGCCCGTAAGCCTTCGAACACCTTCAAACCGTTGAGTGACACCATCGTTCCCGTGCACCTCTAAAGGGTGCGTAACAGATAAAATGTTTTGGCGAGTTTAGCGCACCCTCTTCTGGACAAAAACGAAAAAAGGATTAGGGGAGTGGAAAAGGTACCAAGGTTTGTGTTACACCCTTAATGGTGAAGTTTGACAGCGTATGCCTCTGTACGAATTTAGGGAAGCCATTTTAATTTGCGTTAATACAACTCCACTAAACATTGCAAAGCTAGAATAGCAGCTTGGGCATGTTGGTTATGCATCTTCAGCGCTCGTTGTGTTGTCTTCTAATCTTGTGCTCCCGTCCACGTTCCGCGCTGTTACCTCAAGATTGCTGGGCTACATCATCACAGTATCCGGGTCAGCAGAATACTCAGTTGAGTGAAGCTGTCATTACTTGCCCTTTCACTTGCAATAAATTTGGCATCCAACGCAGGTCAAGATCTATAAGCAGGGCAAGGGCCGTGGATGATATAACAACGCTATAGGTGCTGTAAAGTAGCCAATTGATCCTGATGAGTTCCATGTACCAAAATCCCGATTGTTTTGCTCATTTTTCACTTGTTCTGCGTGAGCTCTAGGGCGCTGGCGTCCATTTTGGACGTGATTTCCGCTTTGCGCTGTGATTCTTCTGTCACGTACATCTTGATATTATGCCTTTTCTCGCTTCACATAGATAGGAAATGTGCTTATCAAAGTCTAGGTTTGTTGGTTTGTTGGTTTGGCATTGATTGTCTTGGTGACATCCTAAGGTTCATTTTGTAGCTCTTGAATGCATTCTATGTCAGAAGGGGGACATCGGCCGACATGGCGAGCGTAAAGGTTGCGCTTGGCAGCGCAGAACATCGCAGAGCTGTATTTGCGTGAGCATCCTGTGCTAATTTAATCAGTGAATGGAAAAGTCGTTGTGGCTCGGAAAAGAAAACGCTAAACTACATTTAAATATACCACAATAATTGTTTAGGATGGGTAGAACGCGAGATGGCTACCCCGTTGGAAAAAGCACTTGAACATGGGTAGAGGGGTTAGCCTCAGCTCTCAAGTCGAGCCAACGTTTCGAGAAGTGGATTTGTCTTCAACTGGGCGACAAGTGGACAAAGACAAGTCCCCTTGTCGAAATGTTGGCTCGATTTGAGAGCTGAGGCTAACCCCTCTACCCTTGTTCAGTGCTCTTTCATGCAATAATTGTTTGAAAGGTAATAAAATGGCGCTAAAGTACTTGAGCAGTTCTTTCGTTTTTCTAATTGAAGGATATATATGTAGGCGCCACAGTGCGGCTACCTTTATACGTTTCCGTTCTAGCTACCTTTATAATGTTCCAGCAGCTTCCTTTCCTAGCTTTTTAGCTTTTCTATACTGTTGTACGCGTCATACTTATATATGTTTGAGGTTTCAGATGCAGCATCGTTCGTCTAGAACTGCTCTTTGTGAGTGTGCTAAACATAGCTGAATATAGTTACAAACGTAGTTGAGTGTTGAAGACATAAAAAAATAAATAATCAAAACTATATGCTACTGTGTCGCAGCTAGCGCAACATCTTCGCTACTTACAACTGCTGTACGGCTTGCACAAACAGTAGCTGCGGATGCCAATATTCGTAAAACGTCTCCGCTTGTATTTGAATCGGTTCTATGACAAATATCCGCATTTGTTTCGTTTCTTTCCTGCTTATATTTCTTCAATTCCGCATCAAGGCTGCTGAATTTGTGTTCGGTTTTGATGTTAAAAAGCAGCATTCGTCAAGTATTGCTTAGGGTTCACACAGACAGGTGGGTGAGCTCTGTGACGTAAGAATGGGCTAGCGCAGCTTCATTAGAAAGCGAATTCCCCTCAATAAAGTCTATGCGGTAGAAATAAGTATTTTAAACTCAAATGTTCTGACATGCATATGAGCTCATTGTTTTTATAGTTATTTGCATGCGTAGCGGGCCAAATGGTAGGTTTAATATAGATTATTGTGTCCATGTATACTTTTCTTTAGAAGAGCGCAAAAATGTATTTCTTCCACTCGCGACACCCTCGCAATAGAAAATAATTAGACTCAAATTTGAAAAGGATAATGATATACGTTGATAGCAATAGCACCTTAGTCCAAATAAAGCAATGAGGCCGGTTATTCTTTTTTTTTTTTGCTAAGGTTTGGCAGTCACTACTTTCTCCAGCATGTCGACCCCAGGCCAGCCGAGCAGGAGGCCACCGAAAAGCTTGGACTCATTGCATCGATGGTGGTTAACTGACGGTAGAGGGGATCGAGCCTGGTACCATCTCACATCGAGGCAGATGATCAACAACTAAGCACCGATGCGGTGCACTCAAGTCTCAATATAACGAGACCAATGGGCATGAAAAAGCCGATAAAACTATAAATGCTCATAACGTTGGTTTGGTTGGTTTGTAGGGTTTAACGTCCCAAAGCAACTCAGGCTATGAGAGACGCCGTAGTGGAGGACTCCGAAAATTTCGACCACCTGGGGTTCTTTAACGTGCACTGACATCGCACAGCACTCGGGCACTTTGCTTTTCGCCTCCACCGAAAAGCGGCCGGCGAGGCTGGGATTCGATCCCGCATCCTTGAGAACAATAGTCGAGCGCCGTAACCGCTGCGCCACCCCGGAGGGGTGCTCATTTCCCCTTGAAAGCTCCCGTAGACGCTCACTGGCCATTTCACGTATAGTGGGCTCATTTGTAACGGTGGTCTGGCAGCCTGTGCATGTGCTATGCACAAAAGTGAAACTACTGCCTATACTAACTTAATCTGTCGAGAAGCGGACAAACACGAGGGAAAAGGTAGGCCGCCTCGAGCAGACTCTGAATAGAGTGTTTGTTTGGTTAAATAATAAGCGTAGTAAGTTAGTCCTGGGTATTGTCTTCCTCATCGGAAATGGGACACTCGAGCCGCTGAACCACGCCACGCTGCATTGTGGACATGACCGACTATCATAAGCTTACTTCGTCGTAGTCACCCCTCCCTGAATCTCCTATCTGTACCGAATCCACATAGCGAGCACACTGATTTCCTGCAAGAAAATGAGGTCCAGTTTATGATTTGTCAGCACGTTCTCTCCATTAAAACGGCTTGACAGTGCGCCAGGTGTACCTGAATGCAGCGATCTGCCACTGTTTTTGCTGCGGCAGTTGGCGGCAAACGGAAGTGCAGATCACTTTCTGCCAACCGGAAGTGTACCGTCATCAAGGCCTTCGTTTTGGCGTACGCATTCGCCTCGAGAGATTCATATCATGCGAGCACGTGCTCTGCCCCGAGTGCTTCTGATTTGCTCACTAGGATCTCTTTGGAGCGGTGTGTGTGACTTGAGGAAATGCGAAATAGATCTCAATATTCTAAATAAGTATCTCGATACCTTCAAACATTTTACTTGACAAGGACGCACTTTTCAAGCACTCAAGCTCATTTGGCCGCGGAGGGATTTTCCATAACAGGTCTTAGCTCTTTATACGAAACAAAGTATTGGAAGAGGAGTTTCTCGTTGAGGCCATGTCGGCGAATACGAAACCAGACCCACACACGGTCTCAAGTACGACCCATCACGGCATCGTAGGTTGTAGCGTTGGGTATTTCGGCATTTTTGGTTCTTAATTCGCACCCGGGCCAGCTGATGGGTCTCTTCGCCGAGGTGCAGAAAGGTGCGAACATCAGCTTGTTGTTTGTAGTCGTACAGATGTAGTAACGCGGCATTATGCATCGTAGTCCCCTAGCGGCCATGGATTAGGCTGAAAAGTGATGATGTTCGTTGTGTCCAGCACCGCCATATTGTATGCGAAGGTGACGTATGGTAGCACTTCAACATGTTTTGTGTTCTACGTTGACATATTTTAAGAGCATGTCAGCGAGTGTTGTGCTCTGCCGTTCAGTGAAGAAGTTCGTTTTACGATGGCGTGGAGGCGTCTTCTTGCGTTCATTATGGCTGTGAAGCAAAATCTGCTGCAGGAATTCAGCTGTGAAGCGGTACCCCCTCCCTGTCGGTGATCGAAATATACGGTGCACCATGACTCAGAACAATGTAATGGATGAAAACTTTGGAATCTTTAGGGTTGTGTGATTGGGTAGAACGGAGGTTTCCGCCTGTCGCGTAAGGTAATCCATTGAAACTATTACCTACCTTTTACCCAGGATGTCAATGGCAATTTGCTGAAATGGCCTCGATGGCGGGTCGATTGGTTTCAAGAACGATGTCCTCACCGGAACCTTGCGATGCTGACAGCTGCCACTAGGTTTGACTACTTTGAAACGTCCGCGTTAAGACGAGTCCAGTAGTACTTTTCCTGGATCCTTGCAAGTGCATTGGTGACTCCCAAATGTCCAGAATGTGGTTCATCATGGGAAGCTTGTAACATTTCGTCACGGACTCATAAGTACAACAATCAGGTACCGTGTTTGGGGGCGGAAAGTTTTCCTTCACCAGAACACCGCAGCGTAAGTACAACAATCAGGTACCGTGTTTGGGGGCGGAAAGTTTTCCTTCACCAGAACACCGCAGCGCACATCTAACGATGGTAGAACACGCTTGAAAGTACTGGGGCAGCTGTATATGAATGGTTTAGATAGTCCATGATGTGATGAAGTTCAGAAACTGCAGATGGTCGTTCAGCGAGGCATTCTGCACGGATGGCAATGACGGCCTACAACAGATAAAAATTCGGTGGCAGGCAAGCCCCCGCCGCAAGCGGCGGTAACCTACCTGTCCCAGCCACCCCACCAACGCTTAGGCGGTGGATGACGATTGTTGTTGCAGCGCGCGTCTTTCTCTCCCCCTTCCTTTTCCTTTCTTCTCTATTTTCTCTTCTGTCTGCACGAGGCAGCGGAGGTGGCTCAGCTGCAGAGCCAGTAGCAGGCCCGTGCATTTTCTAAATTTTCTTTTCCTTCTTCCTACAGCCACAACAACAACAGCATGCGCCAACCGCTTCGGTGGTGGACGACGGCTGTTGTTGAGGCGCGCGTCTTCCTTTCCCTCTTTCTTTTCTTTCGTCTCTTCTGTCTGCACGAGGCAGCGGAGGTGGCTCAGCTGCAGAGCCAGTAGCAGGCTCGTGCATTTTCTTTTCCTTCTTCCTACAGCCACAACTACAACAACAATGACGGCCTACAACAGATAAAAAATCGATGGCTGGCTAGCCCCCGCCGCAATCGGCGTTGACCTACCGTCCCAGCCCCGTAGGGCCAGGAACTGCCACCCTTCACCACCTACTCATACCATCTTAGCAATGAGAGACAGACAGCTCTATTTACGCCATAGGGGGGAAATTGGAGCACTAAAGGCTGATGAGGCGAAAACGTCTGCTGCGCGGTGGTCTGAAGCCGTCCACTACAGCACCTCTTTCTCTCTATTTTCACTCTCACCATCCTTATTTTTTTTTACGGCTCGGTTAAGGCGTCCACTGAGGAATGTGACAGATGCTGTGCCTTGTCTTTCCTGTAAACCAATTTGAAACATTGATTTCTGCTTGACTGCGTCTGCTGCTATATGCTATGTGGTGTGGAGGCACCGGGACGGGGAAGGGCACACGTCGGCGCCGGCTGGACGTGACGACCTCACAAGGACTGCGCCATAACGCGAAGGCGCCAGCTACACTCAGCAATCGCGCGCAGAACGCACGGTGAGAATGATAGCGGGATTCCGCGAGTGACGGATACTGCGATTGGCGAGCAATATGAAGTACCCAATACTAAAATAGTCAAGTCACTCAATTAGGGTGATGTGAAGGATGTGACGTCACCCATCTGCCGTCAGCTGTGAGGATCAAGTGGGAACGAGGGCGCTCCAACACCGCCTGGCGGCGCTTCTTGCCTTCCGGGAGTGACAGATGCTGCGAGAAGTGTCCCGAAGAAAGGCGGAAATCGAGGACCGCCTTCAAGAGGCTGTAACCATCGTGCAAGCCTACGCCGCGAACTGCGGCCTTATTGCTCCCGAAATAATCGGAGTTGCTGGTACTACACACCTCCCGCCAACGCAGACCCACTGTTGAAGTAAACCTCAATGGAGACCCAATACCAGAAGGACACCATCAGGGTTCAGGCCTTTACATCAACGACAGGGGCAGAAACGGGTACGCCCTAACTCTGCTCAAAACACCATGTCTGCAGGTTTCGCGTATGATAGCCAAGGTCACTACTAACAACAAGGGTATGCTCGAACAAGACACCCTGCGCCTGGTTCAAGCATTCATCTTTAACAAACTTTGTATTCGACACCGTATTTGCACCTCAATACGGGAGATTATAAGAAAATCGACGTCATTATACGAAAGTAGGTGTGCGCAATACAGCTGAAGAGCTCCTGAGGGAGGCGGTGAAGGGTGGCTGTTCCTGGCCCTACGGGGCTGGGACGGTAGGTCAACGCCGCTTGCGGAGGGGCTACAGCCACAAAAACAGCAAGAGGATGAAGGAAATGAAAATGCACGGGCCTGCTACTGGCTCTGTAGCTGAGCCACCTCCGCTGCCTCGTGCAGACAGAAGAGAGAAAATAGAGAAGAAAGGCACTAGCCTATCTGATCTTTTAAAGAAAGTAATTACGCTAGCCAAAAGGGCGCAACTAATCGTGGTAGGAGATTTCAACGCTCGGCCCACGCAGATGGGGATACATAAAATCTAATAGAAAAGGAATTAGGGTATGGGAGGCCACGAGAGACTTAGGACTCCCTCTTCTAAATGACCCTCAAGCATACACGCGCATAGGAAATAGCGTAAGCAGAGATACAATGCCGGGCCGAGCCTTCACTAAAATCATAATAGCAGCGAAATTGCTGAACACAGGAAACCCAGCAGGCAGCGATCATTGCGTCATACAACTCACCTTCCGCACTACGTCACACAAATCAGCCAAATCCCGAATTACGGACTGGGACAGGTTTCGAAAATTAAGACAGGACACAGTCCCTAATAATATTGAAGATCTAGAAGCATGGGTTACACAAATCAATGAAGACACTACTATTGCCATCCAGGATATAGAAACACTGGAGGAACAGTCCCTCGCTGGTTCTAAACTCTTGCATCTCTGGGTGGCACACAAAACCATTCTAAACAGATGGAGCAAACAAAGGTGTAACAAGAAACTAAGATCCAAGCGAGCATCAATTGAACGACAGATCGAGTCCCACGCACAGGAACTAGGCAAACAACAATAGGGACAAATCTGCGATGGGTTAAACTGCCAACTTGGGACTAAAAGAGCCTGACTTCTGCTTAGATACCTCTTAGATCCCACGCTCACCAAAACAGCAATGAGATCCCACATTAATCAAATCATACACGAATATCCAGGTACACATGCATATCTGGTAAGCGAACTACGAAGCAGATATCTCAACACCGATAGCAACCCCAGTGCCACGTACAAGTACAAAGGGGTTCATAATGAAGACTTAGACAGAGAGATAGCGGAGGCGGAAATTTGGGCCGCGGTTGGCTATTTACGCACTACCTCGGTGCCAGGGCCAGATGGCGTAACCAATAAAATGCTAAGAAAAAATTTAGACCTAAAGTGACCCTCAACAATTAAGGACCTAATTAATGAATATTGGAACAAAAGTGAACTTCCGCAGGTATGGAAACACGCGAAGGTTGTCTTCATTCCTAATCCGAAAAAGAAACTAAGCATAGAGAACTTAAGGCCCATTTCTCTTACGTCGGGCTTAGGTAAACTTATGGAACATGCTATTATGTATAGGCTTCAGAACTACACAGAAGAGAATGACCTACTGCCCAGCTCAATGATTGGCTTCAGAAGTCAACTCTCTACTCAGGACATAATGCTTCAGTCGCGTGCAGAAGTAATAGATGCCCATAACAAACCGGAACCAAAGCCATTCTTGCCTTAGACCTGGAAAAAGCCTTCGACAATATCTCTCACGAAGCTATATTCTCCAAATCCTCTCCAACATCAACGCGGGGAATAACATCTGTAATTACATTCATTCCTTTCTCTTGGGAAGGACTGCGGATCTAAGTATCGCAGGACTTAGATCGGACAAAATAGCAATAGGAGACAGTGGAACCCGGCAAGGATCTGTCAACTCTCTCTTCTTATTCAATCTAGCACTGATAGGTCTGCCAAGATCTTCAACACTCCATGTATGCTGACTATGTCGCCTTGAGGGTAACAAAAGGTTCGGACACTCAAATAGAGGAAACGCTTCAAGAAGCAGTGAATATAGTCCAGTTATACGCTAACCAGATTGGGCTGAAATGCTCGCAACCTAAGTCTGAAACACTCGCAGTCAGAAGGAAAACGCAAGACGAAGGAGACATTAAAGTCTGCCTGCACGGACTACCCATACCTACAGTCGATACTACTAGAGTACTCGGGCTGCACATCCAGAGCAATAAGAAAAGCAATGTCCCTATCAACAGGCTGGAAATTACTGTGCAACAAATCACTAGACTTATACACAGAGTAACAGCAAGAAAGAGATGAATGAAAGAGGCTAAGTTGATTCACATATTCAGGCCCTTATCTCCGCCTGATTCAATCTGACAAGGAGAAATTGAGAGACTCATTAGAAGCACCTACAAGGCTGGATTAGGCCTACCCAGACACACTTCAACTGAAAAACCCTTCTCAATTGGGATACACAACCCTGTAGAGGAGCTGATCATAGCACATAAGACAGCACAGCTACAAAGACTAACAACTCTAAAGCAGTCAAGCAAATTCTCAACCGCATGGGAATTAATGCCGAACCACTAGCCAACCACCGAGGTCCACTACCAAGAGGAGTGAGCGACAAAATTGTCTCCAAACCTTTGACCCAAAACATGCATCCCTCCTTCCATGAAGGCAGGAGGAAAGCTAGAACTAGGGCCCTAAACAGAAAATACCTAGATCACTATGGGGTGGTGTACATAGACGCATCGGACTACAATATGGCTAAAAGTGTCTTTGCCATCTGTGTAATTAAGCAGTCTAGTAAAATCAGTAAATGCGTATCAGCCGCTTTGGTCAAAGTCCACTACTTGGAGCAGGCGGAAGAAGCCGCAATCGCTTTAGCCATCGCTACAACAGATGCAGACATAATTGTCAGCGATTAAAAAACTGCATACGTAACTTCTCGCGCGGCAGAATATCAAATACTGCCAAAAACATCCTCGCGGATATCAGACTCGACAGAGAGATAGAACTCGTATGGACACCCGCCCACCCAGGGAACCGAGGCAGTGAGGCTACACGTCAACATGCTCGAGGGATTTATCGGCCGAGCGGTCAGACCTAATGCCCAGGAACTTGAAATGGAAGGATTGCACGCATACAGCAATCTTACTCAACACTTCAAACTGTCTAGAAGAGTATACCCACCACCACACAAATCGCTAACAAGGCAACAAGAAATTGTTTGGAGGAAACTACAAATGAACTCCTTCCCAAACCCTGCGGTTTACGCACACGTATTTTCGGACAGCATAAGCTGATCATGCACTAAGTGCGGAAAGAAGGCCGACCTTAATCATATCCTGTGGGATTACTCAGAGGACCCGCCTCCCAAGTCTCTCATAGAAGCTCCCTCACTTGAATCCTGGGAGGAAGTGCTGCTTAGCGCGAGCCCCGATATACAATTGGGCGCCGTAAACAGCGCTGAAGAAGTCGCCGCAAGCCACCAGCTAACGGCCACTTGGCTCTTCCACTAAAGCCCAGTAACACTACTTACGTTAATAAAGTTTTCTCTGTCTCTCTCTCTCTCTCTCTTAGACACGCTCGATATGGAGGCCAAGGAGAGTTTGGCTGCAGGCAGGGGCCGCAGAAGGCTTGTAGCTACGTATATTTATACATAGCAGAGCTAAGCCATCTTTCATATTTTTTTTTCAATAGGTATGTCCAACGCA
The DNA here is from genome assembly GCF_055883805.1 of Amblyomma maculatum. Taxonomy (NCBI): domain Eukaryota; kingdom Metazoa; phylum Arthropoda; class Arachnida; order Ixodida; family Ixodidae; genus Amblyomma; species Amblyomma maculatum. The sequence goes on along the minus strand of NC_139351.1, from coordinate 62,935,099 downwards.
GTGGAAGGCCTTCGCCTGATTCAAGGGAACGACAGCTCCAGTGATAGAAAAGGGAAGAAACCGACATACAGACTACGGGGTTACATACATTTCCACATAGTCTCAATTATAAATCGCAAGCGCCCACCTGCCACTACGAATGGACCCAATTAATTCTATGAATCGCCATCACGGCATTCCTTAGAACACGCCACGCACTGCTGGTCTGCCAAAATAGAGCTGCATAAATAAATGGCCCGAATGGAATGTGTAGCTACGTATATCCATACATAGCAGAGCTAAGCCATCTTTCATATTTTTTTTTCAATAGGTATGTCCAACGCAGTGGAAGGCCTTCGCCTGATTCAAGGGAACGACAGCTCCAGTGATAGAAAAGGGAAGAAACCGACATACAGACTACGGGGTTACATACATTTCCACATAGTCTCAATTATAAATCGCAAGCGCCCACCTGCCACTACGAATGGACCCAATTAATTCTATGAATCGCCATCACGGCATTCCTTAGAACACGCCACGCACTGCTGGTCTGCCAAAATAGAGCTGCATAAATAAATGGCCCGAATGGAATGCAGTTTCTTCTGTGCAATTGTGCATTGATCATTTTTTTTATCTGCGTAGATGTTTATTGTCAAGACCCTTTAGCCCCTGAAATCTACGAAACCATTGTAACAATCTTTTCGTCATGTTTGCTTGATTGCTTATGGTGACAGGAGAAAAAGAAATTCTAGGGTGCACTTTATGCGAATAGGAAGACGGAAAAGAAAATACACGGGCCTGCTATTGGCTCTGTAGCTGAGCCACCTGAGAGTCTCTCCTGCGTACTTCCGAGCCAGCAGACCAACACTGGCTTATCCAGCGCGCGGTGGAGGACACGACATCCCAAAGGATCCCCGCCGACCTCCTCTAAGCCAGCGCAACCGGTCCTTTGACTGGTCCCCTGTTTTTGGGCGCAATAAAAAAGTTCACAACCACCACCTCCGCTGCCTCTGATTTATTTTATTTATAGGAAGGGAAAGGCGCGGTAACTGTCTCACTTGTTTTTCTGTGGACACCGAAACCGCGCCGTAAGGGAAGGAAGGAAGGTGGGAGTGAAAGTGGAAAGAGAGAAAGAGGAGCCGTAGTGGAGGGCTACGGGGTAATTTCGACCACCTGGGGATCTTTAACGTGCGCTGACATCGCACAGCACACGACGCCTCTTCGTTTCGCCTCCATCGAAACGCAGCCACCGAGGTTGGGTTCGAACCTGGGTACTCCGGCACATTAGTCGGGCGTCTTACCACTGAACCACCCCGGCGGGGCCCTCCGCTGCCTCGAGCGGACAGAAAAGAAATTATAGAAAGGAAAGAAAAAAAAGAGGGAGAGAGAAAGACGCGCCTCGTAACAGCCGTAATCAGCCACCGAAGCGGTGGCGGGTGCAATAACTGCCTACATTAGGTACAACCGCCGGTGGCAGGCAAGATCCCGCCATAGACGGCGGGCGCCTACCATTACTAACCTCTAGGGGTGGGAGCAGCCATCCGTCTTCCCCCATCCACCCTATACGAGTAAAGTGCGATGAGGAGAAAGCTTGTATTGCGTGGTGGCCCGGGCTCCAAAATAGCGCTTCGTTTTCTTTCACTCCCACTTTCCTCCTTTTTCTTACCAGATCCGACGCCTTTTCTTTTCTTTAAACCGATTTGAAACGCGGCTGATGGCTGCTGTACAGCGTCTGCTTCGGTATTCTGGGTGGCGTGGGGTTCGAGGAAGCACCAAATTAAGACGCCGCACGGACGCCTGGATCGAAAGCCTGGTGAGGTCAACTTAGTTTGTGTGTTGGTTGGTTGGTTGGACACCCGCGGATTGGAGGCTAGCAGGTAGCCCTTGGCTTGTTGCGGCCTCTTCCGACAGATGGATAGCAGGGTCAGCGCTTTGTAGCAGGGTATTCCAGGTTTCACCACTTTTTATATTTTCTCATATCTCTGGAGATTGTGGGCACTCCCAAATTATGTGGTCGAGGGTCCCTCTGGTAGTGCGTGAAAAGCCCAGACCGGGTTCATGAAGGTATTAGTTTGTATATGTCTCTACAAGACAGCTTCTCTATTATTTAGTCTAACATCTGGCGGGGCTACCAGTGTACGTCCCAATTTATAATGGTGGATTATTTCCCCATAAATTTGCAGACGCTCGTCGTATGCCCACTGTTCGGGGCGCTCGACGGCTACCCGGAAGTAGAGAGCTCGGGCTAGCTCGCGAGCCGCCTCGTTACCAGGGACGGCAGCGTGAGCGGGTGTCCAAATTAACTTAATTTTTCCATTCAGCTTTCTTTGGGTGAGGATTTTGGCTGCCTCCGGCAATATCCTCCCCTTTACAAAATTTAGATGCCAGTTTTGCTGTCGCTAATTATGAACTTGGCTTCAGTTCCTACGCAAGCTAGCGCTATCGCACCTTCCTCCGCAGTCTCTGTGTTGCGGCCTCTGATGGCTGCCGCGGATACCGGCGCCCCTCGGCCATCGACAACCGAGGCTACTGCCGCACCTGTTCTGCCACTCGCCGCATCAACATAGACTACTTCCTTCTCTCCCATATGCTTGAACCTACACTCTAGAACTTCGGCTCGTTTAGTCCTTCTTTCGACAAGAAATTCTGGATGCATGTTTCTAGGGAAGGGGGGACTACCAAGGCGTTCCTGCTTTCCCTACTAATTGTGACCTTTTTGTATTCCTCTTTCTCGGTTGAGTCTTACTTTTGCAAGGATCATCCTGCGCGTCTCAGTCGTCCCTTTAAGCGGGAGACTCGCACTGCCTACGCCAGTTCTACGCACATGTTATGCGCCCCGAGGTCGAGCAGTCATTCGCTCGAGGTACCCATGGGCAGTTCTAGCGCCTTCTTAAAGCATCTTCTGATCTGGCAGTCTAACTTCTCCTTTCTCCGGCCTTGATGTACAGGGCATGGCGTAACTGATTCTGTTTATTACGTACGTCTGGATTAGTTTTAGTAAGTTTCTCTCCTTGAGGCTTCTTGCTTTAGTGGCGACTCTTTAAGAACCTGAAGGTTTGCATCGCGTAACTTTCTAATTTCTTCAAGACTTCTCCGTTATGGCCGTGAGATTGGATGACCCTCCCCAGGATCGTGATCGGATCTACGTTTGGCACCTGCTTGCCCTTTAACTGAATATGAAGCTCCCCGATATTCTTGCAGCGTAGGTACTTTGGGTTATATGCGAACAACTCCAATTTTGCGGGGAGCACGAAAGCCCACTTTCAGCCGCGTAATCGATAACATGTCGGTCACTGCCTGCAGGCGTTCTTCCGCACTCGCATCGCTCCCCTGGTTAATCCAGAGGTTGATATCTTCCGCACACATGGTAAAATTTAGCCCTTTGATTTGGTTAAGTTCACCTGGGAGGCCTCTCATTGCCACGTTGAATAGGAAAGGTGATAGCACTGAGCCTCGCGGCGTGCCTCTGCTTCCTAACTCTATCGTGGGAAATTCTAAATTTTGAAATTTCATACAGGCTTTTCTGCCCGATAAAAAGTCTTTTATGTATTCAACGTTCGCTCCCCTACTCCGAGCGCTTCGAGCCCCTCGAGGATAGCCTCGTGCCTGATTTTGTCGAAGGCCTTAGTGGGGTCTACACTGTCGTAAGCCTTGGTCAGGTCTAGGGCCAGGGTCACTTTGGCGTCTTTCGATCGCGAGTCTATGATAGTAGTGACGTCATGACCGGATGTGAAGTCAATTTGTTATTAGTTTGCGTGTGAATCGCTTCGTGACTTCACGACCAGTAGTGACGTCATAACCGGATGTGACGTCAGTTCGTTATTAGACTTGCCCGGATGTGTCGTCGCCGAGGCGTCACATCTTGTCCTGACGTCAAGACTGGTCATAATATCAGGTGTTGACGTCATAGTCACAGTCATTTATGTCAGTATTGTCATCAATATCACTATCACTAATCGAAGTAGCACAAAATGTGTTATGAAGAAGAGGCCCCGCTGGGTCAGATGTAGGCCATGCCGGACAGCCCCGGCGGGCTCAATGTGGGTGCTGCAAGGGGGTCGACGTAGGGCTAAAGGGGGCTGTCGACGAAGCCTTGATGGGCCCCAGTTGGGACCGATGTAGGCAGCCCTTGCGGGGCTGCCCATATATTTCCCGCATTGCCAGAAGTGCCCATCCCGCCAACTCCCTCCGATGGTCCTACTTTGAACAGACTCGGGCAACCGCTCTGGATGAACATTTACTTTTTATTTCGGTCAGCCCCTCAGATAATGACGTAGGACCGATGAGGGATCTATAGCACAAGCTGCACTTGGGCTTGCCCGCATTATTCTCATAGCGGTCCGAAGGACACAATTGATGGGAAGCCCTAGTCGGTCAGCCCCTCAAATAATATGACATAAAACCGATGCGGGTTCAGCGCAAGCCTTACGTAGGCTTGCCCACATTATTCTCATAGAGGTCCGACGCACATAATTGCTGGGAAGTCCTAGTCGGTCCGCCCCTCAGATAGTGACATAGGACCGATGCGTGTTCTATTGCGCAAACCGCATTTGGGCTTGCCCACATTATTCTTATAGAGGTCTGACGCAGATAACTGATGGGAAGCCTTAGTCCAAGTTCTCCCAACGAATGTTTAAGGACATAATTAAGAAATTATTTTATACATGTCTGCTCTTTCTAAAAAGCCACAATAGTAAAGTTCACAATAATTCATATATAGCCTAAATGATTTAAAAGAGTGCGTTGTTGGGCGAGTCGGTCAGACATATCTTGAAGGTATACTGCGGACACGCAAAACAAGGACGAGAAAGGTACACAACAAGCGCTTGTTGTGTACCTTTCTCGTCCTTGTTTTGTGTGTGCGCAGTTACCTTGAAGATAGCCTAAATGACTTCGCAACCATCTTGTTCAGGCTGTGGGGATGTGTGTTCTGAACAGTAATATTATTGTTGTCGCGACTGAAGGAAGAAGGAAAAGAAAATGCACGGGCCTGCTACTGGCTCCGTAGCTGAGCCAGCTCCGCTGCCTCGTTCGGACAGAAGAAAAATAGAGAGAAAAAGGAAAAGAGAAAGACATGCGTAGCCGCAGCCATCGTCTACCACCGAAACGGTGGCGGGTGCAATGACGGCCTACAACAGATAAAAGTATGGTGGCAGATTAGCCCCCGCCGGAAGCGGCAGTGACCTACCAGTCCGAGCACCGTAGGGCCAGGAGCAGCCAGTGCTGAGAGTTGCAGACTGCACATGACAACCACATAAGGAGCAACCGCTAGCAATCAGGATGTTTCAGTATTCTTAGCGCAATTTGTATGAACGCGAGATTTAACGCCATGGAATATTTCTAATAAAGTAAAAATGCTAACTGTTATACAAATCATCTATAATAGTAATATATGGCAACGTTTAATACAAATAAAGGATGGACAGAATGCTTGTATAATAGTGTACGGAAACGCCGGTGTGTTCAGCCCCGCTACGGCCAATATAGGACCCACAGCGGAATTAATTCGGCAGCCCCATTTGGGATAGCGATTAGTGAGTTTTGAGGTTTAACGTCCCAAAGCGACTCAGACTATGAGAGACGCCGTAGTACAGGACTCCGGAAATTTCGACCACCTGGGGTACTTTAACGTGCACTGACATCGCACAGCACACGGGCGCCTTGCTTTTCGCCTCTATCGAAAAGCGGCCATCGAGGCCGGGATTCGATCCCGCATCCTTGGGAACAGTAGTGCTATTTTTTGCGACAAGAGCCCGCATATACGTTGCGTCAGCAATCATTGTTAACAAATGTGACGAACATACGGAAGCTCCATGTTTATATCCCTGCCAAGGCAAAATCTGCAGTGGTTTTGTGTGGGCAGCCCGCCAACTAGCCGTTGCACGTACTTTCAAATTGCTCAGAAGGGACCTATTGGGGTATCATACGGGCGTGCCCTCCTTCCAGCCTCATTACGGCCGATGAGGATCCTAAAGCAGTTTTGTGTGGGCAGCCCCAATAAGGCTTGGTGTTGGTTTTGAACATATAGAGCCCAGTTGCTTATTGCACGTGCCCTCAATTACCCATAAGGGACCGAGTTTGGTATTATGCAAGCACGCCCACCTTCTAGCTCCATTACGGTCGATGTGGGACCTACATCGGTTTTGTGCGGGCAGCTCCAATCCGCTTTTTGCGGGAGGATGTGGCGCCATCATACGGGAGTGGGCGAGAAACCGCCAAGCAAAATGATATCAAACCATGCCAAACAGGTTTTTGCGTACTAATTGGTTTAGGCGAAGTTAAAACCGGCTACTTTTTCGGCACCACGTGGCTGCCCAACGTTGTCTGCTAGAATTTGTGAGTGCAAATAGTAGTAGTAGTAGTAGCAGTAGTAGTAGAGGACTTTGTTAAAGGGCAGCGCTTAATCGCCTAATATATCGATGACCTACTGAACGAGCAGGCGCTGTTCTTACGAACCCTCTGCACGAATATGGAAGAGGTCGCAATTAAATCCGATTGCCATGAAACCCGGCAGGAAAATCGGCAGTGGAACAGGTTGGCATAAGGGGTAGAGCAGTTGGACGTGAATGATCGCGGCGGAACTGCTGCATATATAGTATTGCAGGCGTGATAAGTGCATTCAGCTGCACACGTCAAATCCTCCCATTCAGAAAAGACTAGAATGAGGGTCTTGGTTGAGTTTGTGATCTAAGTGGGTAGCATTGGAACATTCTTAGAGGGTATTCAGAAGATGCCGTCTGGCCCACCCTCGAAAGACATGGGCCGATGGGCGAAAGGTGCCCAGTCAAGTCTCACTGGCGATTTCGTTAGCCATCTTATTACTGTCGATCACCTAGGATCCAGGGATACGCCGTAAGTAGACGTGACAAGGCCGCAGCGCAGAAACTTCAGCCTCAGTCTATGTAGACAGATGAGGTGGGAGTTGTTTAGTTTGAATAGCTTGGATAGCTGTCTGGGAGCCAGTGTTAATGATATAATGAAGCACAGGCCAGAGAGAGTGGAAATATTTAATGCCATCAATAATGGAGAGGACTGTAAGCGAGATAATATCCGGAGGGGCTAGGAAGCGGGTTCTAGTGTGAGTGACAGGAGTTAAGAGACGATGAAAGAGGAGCTTGCTCCCAAAACTGCGAGGAGCCACATAAGAGGCATATCCGTGTAGACGAATCGATTAGTATTTAAAGGGCGGACTATGATAACAGGCACCAACATGTCGGCGCCCAGCGTGCATGTCTAGCAACTCTGTTCAAAGACAGAGGCACCTATCTATGAATTTGATTATTGTGTGGTGGAAAAAAGTGGGAAAGTTTTAAGCATTTTGTTGGAACCGGAAACATTGTGCTTTGTATTCCCCAGGTGTGATGGTACGGGAATCCTGGGGCCGGAGCAGCATGTATGCATCTTATGTAGTCGTCATTGTTTTGGCAATTGGAAATCGGAGGAAGCCAGTAGCCTAAGTTATAATGCCAGCATTGTCCTTCCAGTGCGCAAGAAAAGGCTGTCACAGAAAATGAAATAGCCGCCGCCAGCACCATTCGAGCCGCTTTATGCTCTTTAGTCATTGGCAGAAATCTTTGCACACCTTGTTTATTCTGCATAGTTATAGCGTATTTACTTTTAACTATTAACTGAAAGATCAGACAGGAGACATGAGCAACTGCTATTTCCACGAACGCCTTGTCTTCTGTCCTCTTTTCGTTTGTTACCTAAGGCCAACCTTCAACGGACTCTGCGTTGAGGCTGTTCTAATTTGTGTTTGTTCATCTTAATAAAAGCGCTCATTGCAGAGTGCATTCAGTGCTACGTGCATGGTGACAAAAGCTGCTATCAGTGCCATATAAAATGCGAAAAAACAAACAAACAAACAAAGTTTAACAATAGAAACGAGCATAATTGGTGTTTTTTCATTCGAAGGCACGCAGATCGCTGTATGGAATGTTAACAGTTTCGGATACAACACACACTTTTCTCGGGTAGAAATATTTCAGTGTTGTTTATTTCGCATTTGCGTTGCACGTGACAACGCTTTACGTATTTCCTCAGCTGCGCCCATTTGCTGGCTCACTTAAGCATGGTGTTTCTAATTTTCCTTTTAGTGAACGAGACTTCCTTAATAGGACATAGTAAGAGAAGGCTTGTTTACCTCGCAAAAATGCTCATAGGAATAACGCTGTAGAACATATTTGACGGCACTCCAACAAGACACAGCTTACGAGTGACACGCTATGTGGAAGGCTCCCTTTTCGATGGTCCGGGCGTCTTAATGTCCAAATGGAAAACTGCCGATATGGGCGCATACCATTACATTCGTCCAAATGCAGCTACCGCTGCTAGGTATCAAACCCGCAAATTTGTGGTATGCTGAGAATGCAGAACAGAGTAACTTAGCGAACGAGGCATCACATCTAGTGCTTTAGGAATAAAATGTTATCTTAGTTGTTTGCGCCCCATCTGACAATCCACCACGTCCTAATTTTATTCTATGGTATCTAACAGCTTTGGGAGTAACGGGATACTGCCTTCAAATGGCCTGGAGTTGTCGTCTCTCGCGATAAACGTCTGTGTTGAGAGAAGGCGTAAATGAACAAAACAAAAATATTCGCAGGAACGCATCTATCATAGCAGGTGTCCGAAACTACTTTCGCTTAGAGTAGGAAAATGAACTTTTCACAACCTGCACAGCATGTCGAGATAAACTGTCTGTCGCTTTCATTCTTCTCAAAAACCTGATTTTTTGCCATGGTGCCCCAAATGAACTGCTCCGCGACCGTGGACGCATTTTGCTGTCCGATGCTCTTGAGGTCCTCATGAAAGAATGCTGCATGATTCACCGCATCGTTGCTTCTTACTACCCTCAGACAAATGGCCTGACAGAAGGTTTCAACCGTACTCTGAGTGATGTGTTGGCCATGTACGTGAACGCCGCTCATTTCAACTGGGACCAGGTTCTTCCATTCGTCGCGCGTACAATACTACGACACAGACTACCACTAGATTCTCTCCCTTCTACCTTCTTTATGGATGTGGCCCAACCTGCACAATGGACGCACTTTCCTACTTTGCTGACGTTTCTAAATCGACGCCGCTCTCGGACACCGTTAAGTACGCAGAAGATTGCAATCAGCTCGCCCGCTCGCTTACGACGGAAAACCAGTGGCATCAGAAACACCACCATGATACCGGAGAGGCTCCTTCATACCCCTCCAACTCCTTGGTGTGGCTCTGGGTCCCTGTCACTACCCCTGGACTTTCAAAGAAGTTGCTTGCGCGGTATCACGGTCCATACCGGGCGCTTGAACAAACACCTACTGTCAACCACATACTTGAGCAAGCTGCGCCCTCTGCGGTTTTGTGGCGCCACGGCCGCAAAATAGTCCATGCCAGACAAATGAAGCCCTAAAACGACCCTTCTGTCTTTTCTGCACCATACGTTACCCGGGTGGCTCCGTCTCTACAGGAGGGATTTAGTGTGCTAATCGTCATCGCTACAGCTACCGGCATGGACCAGCACTTTGGTGCCCTCAAAGACGAAGAAGTACGTCGCTGTTTTAGTGCTTTGCTACGCTTGAGGGTCCGCTGCAAGTTTAACCTGAGTAGGACGATCCATCTGGGTCTCTTAAATAAACGCACCGCTACATTTGTATAGATGTGGCATGGCAAATGAAGAAAGCAGTATTTATTAACGTCGTTTGGTCTTTGGAGAAGCTTTAACTCACAACTGTCAGAAATATTATTTCACAAAGTCAAAAAGGATTGTGCGGCTCTGCCCCGCGGCCTAGCGCGTGCGCTGGTCAGTTTTACCAACTGGGGTTCTCTAATGTGCGCTATCACACAACATCTCCGCGTCTTTGGGATTCGCCTATATCGAAATGCATCCCATCTTTCGAGTTCGAAGTTCGTACTCTTGTTCAGGCGATCTGAGAACAATTCCCAACGCAATCGATGTCATATCCGCAGAACCGATCTTCTTCGCGCAGCTGGACAAAGGAGAAATGCCAGCCGTCTCTTCTCTACTACTGAGCGACGCTCAATATCCCCCAGAGCCCTCAATTACGGCAACCTCAAATGCCTGAATTACTATAAGCAAAAGGAAAATATCGACTACCCTCGTGTAAAACATCACTTTCGTTATTTCAAAATAGCATGCTTGTAATCTTGCAGGAATGAAATATAACGGATAAATATTTGTAGTCTCGTGATGTACAAAACTAAGCCGGGTCTTAACTTCAATTAAACCAATTAAAATACGCGAAAGCGCAAGTTGGCATGCTTTGGAATGATTTTGCTGAGCGGCTTAGCATTGAGGGACTTCTAGAGAGAGAGTTTTGAAATGTATTCGGCATTTTTTGTTTTGGCGCAACAAGATTTACAGTATCTGCCCAACTTGTCGGTGAACACATTTACTTACAATTACGGCATACAATGGGAGGTATATGTTGTAATAGTTTGAATCTCGTCACAAAGTAGCCTCCATCTTGACTCGTGGATGGAGGTAAATGGGACGCGAATTGATATGTCACCACCCTGAAAAATGCACAAATGACGGCTTCGTAGCATTTTTGATACAAATCAAGTTATCTCTACTAGTTAAGTTGGTTTGTGAATATATCTGAGCTGACAAAATATACGTCTCCACTTGGAAGTTTAGTTCTCCGCAGACAAGTGAGGCCGTAATATAATTTATTGCCCAATGATGCTGGATAGAATCTCGGCAGTGGCGGCCATCTTTAAAATGAGGTGAGAAGGAAGACACCCGTGTGCTGTGCGATGTCAGTGCACGTTCAAGAATCCCTGGTGATCAAAATTCCCAGAGCTCTCAATTATGGCGTCTCTCCACAGCTTGGGAAACATTGAGATGGTAAACCCCATAAATCTAGCCAAATCATATCTACTGGTTGCAGCTTCCTACGGGGGCATTCTGTGTTGCTACTCGTGAGCAAATGAGACTTTCCCATTAAAGGCTATTGCACACGGAGAGCAACGGGCACCGCACATGAGAGCATGGAAAAGTTAGGTGCTAGAAAAGTGAAGAACTTCCTTAACGCCACCACGTATACAAGCGAGAAGGAATATTCTTCTCATTTTTTTTTTTTGAGGACGTCAGATGCTATAAGGTTGGCGAGAATAAACATCTGCGTAGATGGAGAGAAAAGATACTAATTCGATGCAGAACATCTGAATTCTAACGCGTCCTTTATGTTTGCAGTAGATACTTGCTAGATAAGTAAAGGCTTTATGTTTTTGAGAAAGTCATCCTGGAGTACTGGTGGATAGGTCTAGCTCACTAAAAAAAAAAAATAAAAACATTTCTTTTCCCTCTGTTGTGTCTGCTGAAATTTTTACGTGTGTATTAATGCTTCATTGTATGACCTATAAGTGATGTTTTGCCCCCGTATGACGGTAATAAAATTTCTTTTATTGAGTTTCAACGTCAAGCGCTGAAATTCACATATGTGTCCTGAAAGATTGGGAATGGTAGGCGGCCCGGGTGGCCGCCTACCATTTGTACAAGTGATTTCATCAGATATCAGCCGCGTGCTGCGCACTGGCGTTCCAGGTTATATGCGAGAAGAGCAATTTATAAATTTTCTGTCAGCATGATGAAAGCGCATTGTTTTAAACGTGCCTCACTGCGCTTGTGTAAACTAGCGGATTTTTTATGTGGCTGCCCCCCCCCCCCCCCCCCCCCCCCCCCCCCCCCCCCCCCCCCCCCCCCCCCGGAATGTGCTTGCATATTCAATGTTCTGAGGTATCTTGCAGAGAGGCGGAGCGCATACACTGCTCTTCGCCAACGAGTGTTCTGAACTGCGATTGCGAATGAACATTCGTACAAATATTTATTACTTAATGAGTCAAATGTGCATAAAGATTGGTGTTGGCCAAAATGTTCCTACACTATTCGCTTTGGAATTCGCAATTTATCCTCGCGAAATCTAATGGGAAGCTCGGATATGATATTTCCTACCAATACAAGAAAACAAGGACAAATATTCGAACATATGTTATCTAAATCAGTTACGACTGTTCGTAAAGTTTAGAGTTTAGTGACCAAGTCAGCTTGCTAGGGTTGCAATACTTCGTCAAAAATATGTGTTCCTTATGCACCGCCCCTTATAACCAAATGCGAGTTATATGCGAAATTCACGACATTAGTGTAAGGCACGCCAGTAATCAAATAAATCTTAACATGTGATGCATTTGCACATGAATATTTAGTTCATGACAAAAGTAGGGCAGTATCAATTGTTCCTACGGCTTCGGAAGCTTTCTTCATCCTCTAAGTATATACAACCTTTAATACTTCTCTCATGTCTTGCTTGCATTTTCGAAAGACGTAGTCCGTGAAATTCAGCCACACTTTATCGATCAGCGTTTGGTTTTGCTTGAAAACACTAAAGTTACCGAACGGGGGAAGCGAAGTCGTCAGCACCTCAAATTCTGTAATGGCCACATGAGTCAGTACCAGCCTGGCGGTTGCTGTAATAAAAGAAAAGCCACTACTTTTTAATCTGATCTCTAGCCATGCGACATACCCGTATATACACGATCTATGTCTACTCATCTAAAATACTATTGTTATGGCTGTAGGAATAACGAAGGTAAATAAATGGGGGAGGAGGTAGGCTTAAAGCACAGCTTGTAAGAGTATGATGCGGCAGTGATAATTTCACCTGTTTTCTAGCCCTCGTTTCAAAACTCCTTATAATAGTGTACGTGCCGTCTATTACTCGCCTAATCAATATATTTTATTCTTGCGTCTATTGCTTCACGCATATTCATTAGCGTAAAATCGTACGGTACTACACTATATTGTCACGTAGTGATGACAAAGACGTAAACACCAAAAGAGGACACAGGCGTGATAGTACTGAAATTAACTCTTTTATGGGGGGGGCTGACTTGCGTCCGCAAAAGAACTGAGCAACTCGGCGGCGGCGATAGCAACAAACGTGCTCGTCGATCGCCGAACAAAGAATTGCCCGTCGCACTCGTCAATGCTCAATTTATAGGCTACTCACAAAAATCTAGATAACGTCGCAAACAGCTACCAGCACAAGCTGGAACATTGTAGAAAGACACACGAGTGGCCGGAATCTTCGGAACAGATCTCGGTGCATCTTGCGCTACAACGAAACTAATAAAGGTACGTCTCGCCACATCGAGCATTAACAAACAAAGAATACAGAATTGATATGCGTACTGGAATCGATGTGATGAGGCCGCATGTCGGCGGCTGCTAAAAAACAACAAATATAGTTTTGAAGGTTTCGCGGCGGTATGAAAGACCCATCAACACAGATGCATTTCCCTGCTTGAACGAAGCCATACGAACATACCTGCGTGTACAATGGGCGGCGAGTATAACCCTGATTCAATGATGCTGCAAAGCTTGCTTCCGATCATACGTTCCTATCTCAAAGACGAAGCCCTAGTTGGGACCACCTGCCAAGTCGACCATGTTATGCAATATTGTTACGTCACCCTACGCCATGACTAATCAGAGCATGACTATGTCAACTTCAAGCTACCAACTGCCACACCCATGCTCGTGATTTCGCGCTCACAACGTTGACGCTGCAATGTCTGAATAACCGAGCCTCTGACGCTACATTTTTACACTGCATCAGCATGTGTACTGGCTGGGCATGAGCCACAGTGATGCATCGCGGAAAAAGATTTGAAACACATGTGAGAGATGGTTGAAAGAGGAGACGCGTGGCGACACAGACATCGTTTGCGGGGGTGGCGAGTAGGGTGACGCCTATAACAACTGACATCTTTGTGGCCACAGAGCTTCCGCCGCTGACGCCAAACGCGCCTGTATAGGTACCATCCCCGGAGAGCCAGGAGGAGCCAGTTCCAGCTTTGACCCTTCTAGAATGCCTAAGCCTTTTCGAAGTTGGATGGCGTGTGTCATATAACAGATGCGTAAATGAAGCGGTCATAAACTAAGCGAGTTGTAAACTTTATGTACGCCAACCACAATTCTTAAGGGGAACAGTAGTCGGGACCTATAAACGCTGCGGCGTCAGAACCTTAAAAATGAAATTATGTGTGCACAAAACTTTTAAACATCAGTCAGTGACCCAGATGCTGACGCAGTAGTGTATTTAATGCTTATATGTTTGTCCGTCTATGCACATACAGCCATCCACGCTTCGAAGAAATGACATCTACACTGGGCAAGTTTCACTGGTGCAAGCTGAGTGAAGGCAGGCTAAAAATATGTGCTGAAGAGTATATAGGTTAAAAACCTCCCCCGGTGAATACGGTACTCGATAATACGAAATTTGAACGCAGCACTTTACGTTGCAGAAAACGCAACGCCTTCGTCGTTTGCGTCGAAGGAGTGCGAGGGTACGGCGCGCCTCGGTTTCGTAAATCCTGCGAGGAACGGAATTGGTATGCCGAGACTGTGAATGGCAAAGAGGAAAAAACCGTTAGCGGTATTCGAATTCTCTTGGTGGCTGCTGCCCCACGCCGGTGATTTCAGGTGTTTACATCTCTGCTCCAGTTGTCAAGAGGGCCCAGAGGTTGCGTGTACAACAGTTCAACAGTTTTAGCAGAAGATTCTTGTGTTTGTAACAAATCAGTGTATATCTAGGATCTCCAAAATGCCTGCGTTCCTTTGATATAGTGGCTTATAGTGTTGTTTGAATGTGGTGTCAACTTTTGTGGCTACCAAACGTTTCTTTGTTTGCTCTCGGCTTGAGCAGGCTATATATATATATATATATATATATATATATATATATATATATATATATATATATATGAAGGTAAGAAGCCAACAGTCGGCGAGGCCAAGGAAAGCGTTGGGGATGGTACTTTGTCTTTTTTTTTAAATGTTTACTTGGATAACCACAGAAATTAGTAATGTAATCTGTTTAGGGGAAAGGTAATTAAACACAAAGTAGAAGAAAAAACAACGTGCCGATGGTGGGAACCGAACCCACATTCAAACAACACTATAAGCCAATATATCAAAGGAACGCAGGCATTTTGGTCAGAGATCCTAGATATACACTGATTTGCTACAAACAAAAGAATCTCAAGGTTCGTATACAGACAACATAAATGCCCAAGCAAGTAGCAGGTGGGACAGCGGCCGATGTAGCTCAGTTGGAAGAGCACCGGACGCGATATTCGGAGGTCGTGGGTTCGGTTCCCACCATCGGCACGTTGTTTTTTCTTCTATTTTGTGTTTAACTATCTTTCCCCTAAACAGATTACATTACTAATTTCTGTGATTATCCAAGTAAAAATTAAAAAAAAAGACCTAAAGTACCATCCCCAACGCTTTCCTTGGCCTCGCCGACTGTTGACTTCTTTCCTTCATGTATTATAACGGTCACCCTCATTTCCCCTTAATTGATCTGCACACACACACACACACACACACACACACACACACACACACACACACACACACACACACACACACACACACACACACACACACACACACACACACACACACACACACACACACACACACACACACACACACACACACACACACACACACACACACACACACACACACACACACACACACACACACACACACACACACACACACACACACACACACACACACACACACACACACACACACACACACACACACACACACACACACACACACACACACACACACACACACACACACACACACACACACACACACACACACACACACACACACACACACACACACACACACACACACACACACACACACACACACACACACACACACACACACACACACACACACACACACACACACACACACACACACACACACACACACACACACACACACACACACACACACACACACACACACACACACACACACACATGTATATATTGTTTGTACAACTTGCGAAGTTCGGGTATTTCATTGCTAACGTCCTTGTAGAACCATGCTGATGGTGATGTATTAGTCATCGCCTGAGTCTTTCAAATAATTTCCCTGCAACTTGCAGGCATGGTACTATAACTATTCGTATGTTTCAGGTTTCTATTTTTGCGCTTCAAGCCGTGATGCAAATGCTTGCAATTTCTCCACACGTCTTGCTTTCCTATGTTTGCGTGTGCTTTTTAAGTTTTTGGCTTGTGTGGAGGTTAGCTGATGTATAGAAGTCTTTAAACCTATTTTATATCTTTTGTAATAGGTACCCCATATTTAAGCTTTGTATTCGCCATTTGCGGTGAAGCTAGTTGGACATGCTGGTTTGTGATCTGCTCTTGTATAAGAAGTAGTCGACGGCCGATTTTTATTCTAACATGTACCCCCATTTTGCCTTTGCGGCAGGGATCTATAATAATAATAATAATAATAATAATAATAATAATAATAATAATAATAATAATAATAATAATAATAATAATAATAATAATAATAATAATAATAATAATAATAATAATAATAATAATAATAATAATAATAATAATAATAATAATAATAATAATAATAATAATAATAATAATAATGTTTTATTTACACCCAATGTGTACATAGGATGAGGGAGCACAGCAGAAAAAGTTGTAATGACAACTTGACAAGGCCGCAGGCCCCCAAAACAATAACAATGACAGCTTCACATCGGCAGTGCAGAAAATATACAATCACAAAGTATAAACACTAAAATTAACATAACGTTGCAACAGACAACATTCTTCACATGGGGGGGGGGGATAGAATGAGAGAAAAAAAAAACTAATACAACACTAGTGCAGACTTCTAGCATATGAAAATAATAATGCACACCTCTAAACGGACAAAAAATGGTTTCTAAGCTCTTTATAAGTGATTGATTCAAGTTTAATGTGTTTTCTATCCAGATCGTTTAATGTTCGTGGCAGTATGTTGTGTAATGTTTGGAGACCATAGTTTGTTCTTTATGTGTGTACCTTCCATTGTTCATTTTTGCGTGTAGCGTACGCTCTGTCGTTTGCTTTCAGTTCAGCTAGTGACTGCAGAAATCTAGAATTATTTATGAAATCTCGTTTAAGTGACTTACATAGTCGATAGTCGTAAGCTTTAGTAACTGGCATAATATTGTATTTTTTAAAGAGATCTTGAATATGAAAATAACGTGGGACATTTTCTATAATCCGAAGAAACTGCTTTTGTTACACATAAACTTTTTGCGTGTTTTCTTTAGTGGTTGAACCCCAAACTAAGCCACAGTAGTTAAGCCGCGATGAAAATAGGGAGTTATATATTAGTGTCATAATATTACGTGGCAGAAAATTATTTCGATAAGCCAGTCCCACATACCTGCGCGAGTTTACTTGTAAAGAAATCTACATGCGCATTCCATGAAAGGGTTTCATTAAAGATTACACCTAACGTCTTGAATGTCGGCACGATTTCTACTGGTATGGTCTGCATTGATATTGTTTTCGTTATTATTATGCTCTTGTTTCTAGGGCAAAGCAGAACTGCTTTTGTTTTCGTTGTGTTTATTTTAAGCATGTTCACGCGCAACCATTCTTCTAACGCAGCAAGTGTTAAATTTGCATTATCAATGAGTTCATCGGCCAATCGTCCAGTTAGAAATACACTGGTGTCATCGGCATATATAATAAAGTTAGCTGCGGGACAGTTATTCACTATGTCGTTTATATATAAATTAAACAAAAAAGGTCCCAAAATGCTTCCTTGTGGTACTCCACAGCAAGCTTGTAAAGGGTCGGAGAAATGGCCATTAATTCCTACAATTTCGATTCTATTACATAGATAGCTGCTTGTCCACGAATGCCATAATGCTCCAATTTTCGTATTAGTAGATGATGATTTATGGAGTCGAACGCTTTAGTGAAATCAACGAAAAGGCCCAAGACCAGTCTGCTGTCTTCGAGTTGAGATAATATAAACTCCTTTTGGGCAAGCAGCGCAAATTCTGTGCTAAGACCTTTCCGGAAACCGAACTGACAGTCGACTAGGAGGTGATGTTTCTGTTCAAACTGAACTAATCGATTTAGAATAACCTTCTCGAAAGCCTTAGGAAGCACAGGAAGTATTGATATTGGGCGGTAATTCCCCATATCGTTTCGCTCGCCTTTCTTAAACAGCATAGTTATTCGTGCCACTTGCATCTTAGACGGAAATACGGCCTGAGAAAGGCACAGGTTAAAAATGTGCGTAGAGCAAGGCGCGAGAACATCAACATGCTTTATTGGTACAAGAGTGAACCCGCCAATATCTTTACTAGTGCTGTTGTTTGTGCTTCTAACTAATTTGATCACTTCCTCGTTTGTTACAGGATCAAGAAAAATGGAGGTCCCATTTCTATAGAAATTTTGAAGATCATTAAATACCACATTGCTCTCTACAGCGTTCATCAGATATTTGTTAAACGCATCAGCAAGCTGCTTCCCGGACAACTCTGAGCCATTGATTACCATTTTTTCAATTGTTTCAGTGCCGACGTTTCGCTTTAGCACAGAATTAAGCCTTTTCCACAATACATCCGTACTTCCTACAGCAGAGTTGAATAAGTTATTCATATAGGAACGCTTTGCCTTCTTCAGCTCACTGCCTAATTTATTACCGTATGTCTTAAATTCTTTGAGTATATTAATATCCTTAGACTTTATGAACTGATTGTATAAATTGTTCTTCTTGTTTATTCTGCTAATAAGCTCGCTGCTTATCCAAGGCTTAGGTATCTTTCGGCGGCGCTTGGTGCGTACGAAAGGAAAGCTTGCTGCGTAAATAGTCTTCAGTTTGCAAATGAATGCATCATAAGCGCAGTTTGCATCTGCTGTGCTGTAAATGAAATCCCAACTCGTGGACATTACCTTTTCGCGAAAAATTGAGAGGCTACCGCATGTTATAGGTTGAAGTACAAGGATATTCGAAGTGTGTTTTCGACGGGCATACCTCCTCGAGCAGAAAAATATTGGCAGGTGATCACTCAGATCAAATGCAAATACGCCAGCTTTAACTTCATCAGAACCTATATTGTGCAAAAAACATCAATTAGAGACGATGAAGTCTCAGTTATTCTGGTAGGGAGGCTAATGACGTTATAGCAGCCGTGGGATTTTAATAAAATATCAAGTTTATATTTTACAGAGTCATTCTGCAGCACATTGATATTGATGTCTCCACCACAAATAAAATCTAAATGATTTTCGCTAACGAACACCAGTATTGATTCAAAATGTTCTAGAAAAGCTACAACAGAACCATTTGGTGGACTATCTCGGAAGGACAGGTGGCTTTCACTAATCTGGGGAGTCCCGCCGTATTCTCTTTTCCTTCAACCCCTCGTATATGCAAATTGAAGCTGTCCAGGATCAAATAAGATATCCTAAATGTGTTTACTAAATATAATTGATGATACACTGAACAAATTCTATTCCATTTTTTTTATCAGAGGCTAAGGCTACCGCCATATTGAAATACTGCCCTCCTTCCGCAAAGTATGAAGTCATGTTTTCTTGGTCTAGCGGCATAATATCAGCCCCACTGAAATTATCACCATAGTTCGGCTAATTTTGTGACTCAGGCGGTCACAAAAATCGAACTCGCGACCTTCTGCTAAAGCGACGACGGCCCCACTTTGCCTGTCCGTTGATTAAGAAGAAAAAGCATTTCAGCACAATGCGTGGCGACAGTGCGAGCGAGAAAAATTAACCTCTTAGGCTTAGTGCATCGGTTTTCGAGTAGTGCCTGCCTTTCTTATAGCGGATCACGAATCCGTGTTGGAGTGGACGGGTGCATTTTAGTAGATGACCATTTCGGTCCGCCATGTTGTGTAGCAGGGCGAAAGAGCAATGGTCTGTTTCTGCGAAGAATCGGCACCCAGGCACGTCACAGTGCAATTTTCCAATACCGCTAAAAAGGCACGTGGACTCCTAATCGGATTTGTTACAAGTCTCCTGCCGGCTACTGAACGTGCGACTTAATTTTATGGTGAGGCAACCCCCCCCCCCCCAAAAAAAAAAAAAAAACATAAAATAATGTGCCTCTGCTCGTTATTTTTTTTTTTTTTTTGGGGGGGGGGGAGGTTGCCTCACCATAATATATGTCCGTTGATTAAGTCGCATGTTAAGTAGCCGGTAGGAGACTTGTAACAAATCCGATTAGGAGCCCACGTGCCTTTTTAGCGGCATTGGCAAATTGCACTGTGACGTGCCTGGGTGCCGATTCTTCGCAGAAACAAACCATTGCTCTTTCGCCCTGCTACACAACATGGCGGACCGAAATGGTCATCTACTAAAATTCACCCGTCCACTCCAACACGGATTCGTGATCCGCTATAAGAAAGGCAAGCACTACTCGAAAACCGATGCACTAAGCCTAAGAGGTTAATTTTTCTCGCTCGCACTGTCGCCACACATTGTGCTGAAATGCTTTTTCTTCTTAATCACTACTTTAGAGCATGTATTTTCGGCTCTTCTTCATTATGACGATCTAGTCCTCACGCTTTAACATTTTAAGCAATTGTCTTTGGAAGCTGCTTAAACCAAGCGCATTTATTGGGGCCAAAGAGACAGAATGGCGCGTTGTGACTCTATATGGGCCCATTTGGGTTTTTTCCGAGAAAAATTGAAATCCTGCTATGGGAAGAGCAGTCATCTGGTCTTGATAGTTGCCTTCAGATGAAGACATTGAGGCATATAGAGTATGTTACCACTTATACTACGAGCGTGGCTGAACATCCTGGAGAGGCCCAGATCTGAACTTGCTGGGCATGCGCTTGTGATTGGCAGAGTACGTATGCCCATTAAGGTTTGCGTAAACAATCGATCCAAATATATGTCGAAGTGTCAAATTATTCCTTTGAAGATGTGATGCAAATGTATAGGAAGTATATTATTGGTCTTCGCGTTTACTGACTTCCCGATAAGCGGAACATTCAATATATCGAATTACGCGCTATGCCCCTTCAGAATGCATTTCCGATAGTGGTGCCCCAACGATAATTTGTCGCTCACAGAGTCGAGCTGGCTGAGCAGCATTCGGCATCAGCTGTAAACGCAAACGTTGCAGAGGAATTTGACATGATGAACGCTTAGTAAGCTTGATAGTACCTTTTTTATGGCAAACCTGTTTGCAACACTACAGTGGTGTCATGCAAGGAAGCCATCGCTTCTGTACAGTTGTTCGGTGAAGAAGCCTTGGAGACCGAAGGCTTGCGACGGCTTTCCCGTCGGTTCCTTCACTGCTTAGGGAGACGAATATGCCAAATGTACTTCTTTACCTCAGGTCTTTTCGCTTTTAAACAGAATAGATAGTGCCGTTTTCAAAGCACCGTTCTCAGCAGCTTTGATATGGACCCCAACACCAACAGTAGCAAAAGTAGAGGACAAACGCCTGCTCGCCCAGCAGCCCATTGATCTGTTATTCCATGTCCTGGTGGACGAGCGGTGGCTGTCCTTTCGTACCCTCAGCACCAAGGCAGTCCAACCAAATTCCGATAACACGAGGAGTGTGGGAAAGAAAGCTGAATCAATGCGACCGGGCAGGACTATAGGCACAGGGAAAGGTTCTCATAAGGGGCAGAGCACTAGGGCGGGATTTTTGCCGTGCAGCCCTTACAAGTGCATTATGCTGTTTCAGTCGAAGTACACGTGAGTCTCCCATATAGAAAGACAACAGTGAGGGTTGGGGTAAAGCTTGATTTCTAGGCGGGAAGCACTGCAATATTCTTGCCCAACACGACAACAGTATACCCAACAGTACGTGTGCCAAGAGCTAACACTCTGATCTGTCCATACAAGATTTTTAGAGAGCGTGGTCTCGTGCACAGCATAGAACACTAAAACTGTATCAAGATCATATCAATTATTAGCAGGGTGGCCTTGGCCTCCCGTTCTTGTCAGACGGCCGAGATAGCTTCGCACTTGGCGGCTTCGAAGGCTTATCTGATGGTGGGTTTCTGCTCTTCGAGGTCCATGCTTTGTCCCAAAACCTTGCATGACTCCTTATTGTACACTGGAGTGATGAACTGAACACATGACAACATCCTATGGGCTGGAGTAGCCCCTTCTACACTGGCGCTATATTTTCCGTCCTTAAAACCCGTAGAAGTCTACTCAGTTTGGCCGTGTTCGGAAAGGTGTCTGCCTGCAATGGCCGGCATACTGCTTCTTGCTTGCTTAGCTTTTTATGTTGTTCTAGATATTTCCATATGATAATCTGTGGAACTGCGCTATATCGTGAAAACAGTATAGTTGCTAGTTTCGTATCTAATATAGCGGCATAAGTGCAGAAAAAGTAAGAAAAGAAGAGTGTCACTGTTAGGGCAGGTGGACAGGCAATCCTACGTGTTGACTGCATGCCCATAATGAGGCTACGCTGCAGTCCACAAGGGGTAACGCCCAAGCGTTGGAAAGAATGCAACAGAGAATGTTCGTGTGAACGGTGCGGCTGGTGAAGGAGCGCCGAGTGCACCTCTAATTTTGACCCCTGATGCGAGGTGACGCTCGGCGCTGGGGTGCGCTATGGAGCCTCGATGCAAACGCCCTGTTTTAGGGTGGTGCCAGCCTTTGTAAGAATCAATGCCGCTGCCCGCTAGATTGCCGCCAAAAACCAGTCGCCATTTCGACTCTCACGTCTCACAAGTCAGCTTCCCTGTGAGGCAGGAATTCATGCACAATAACGACAGAACCTTATTCAGGGATAATAGTTAAATGCAGTGCATGCATCTACTACAGTCCACGCAGCTTCGGATGCAGTTCCCGTTGCACAGGCCATTGTGAGAGAACAGGTTTTCGGGCATTCTTAACGCGGGAATAAAGGGGGGAGCACTGTCACCCTGGGGGTGAGGAAAGAAGATTTAGAATAGGGGATCTTAACCGGATAGGGTAATAGTGGGTCTGACAATGCGCATGCGCGGAATTGCGGCCCGCTAAATTTGGCTGGCTGGCTCACCAAATCTGGCGGCCACTCGTGCCGCTCTTATTAGAGTTGGCACCACCCTAAAAAAGGGCGTTTGATTTGAGGCTCCCTAGGTTGCGCGAGCGGGTAGCTAGCCACTATAAATGCGCTCAGCCAATTGCTGCGAGAAGCATGCCGCTAGCGTGAGCACACTGCTTTCACGCCTCTACGTTATAAAGCAGCTCTTTGGTTGGCATGTTTTGTCTATCAAATTGTAAATACATCGAAGTGTTTCGCGATTCTTTTTGGTTTCAATGCATCCTGATTAAACTGGATTCTTAGTTTTGCACGAAGTGTTCTGCATGGCGGGATGAGTGGGAGCATTTGGCACTTATTTTTGTTGGATGTGATTTCGAGCTTTTTCTGTCGGCTGGTCTCACAAATACATCGCACACCGAACAGCCTAGGCTGGTGACTAGAAGCCGTGTTTCAACGATAATACACAGTAGAAGAACGCAGCGTAGAAGCTATTTCGGCACTCCCTGTCAGCAGCGCTGCAAGGGAGCAGTTCATATTCGGGCGCATCGTCAGATGGTGGCGGCCGTGTTTGGGCTAGAAATGAGCCAGGAGTTCTCCCCATCTGTTATAGCGGAAGGAAATCTACTTTGGCGAGTCGGGTGGGGGGGGTTCAGTGTGGCCTGCTGCTGCCTTATGGTACAAATGGTGGAGATGAGCGGCCGACGTGAAGTGCTGCTTCGGTGCTTCGGAATCTACGGACACTGTTCCTACAGCCTTGGATGCCTGCCGCCTCCTGCTGGACAGTGACAAGGTCCTGTGTGGACGAAGCCGGCTGAGAGGACATCAACGCTTATCGGACATGAGCGTGTTGGCTTGAACGAGACAGTGCTCGAAAGTCTCCAAACATGGAGGGAGGTTTCAGTTCATCCCTTAAACTTCCTTGTTTCTCTACAATGTGTAAATAATTGTATAAACATATGTCAGTTCTCTTCGATCGCTCATTGAGATACATGAATACAATAATGCGTTTAAGAACTACGGGGAGGGCATGAAAAGTATCAATCTGCCTATATTGCATTCCTTGTTGCTATGGAGGCGGACACGAAATGGCGCATAATGTTTTGCAACTCCTCTGGTTAATGCAATCCAACTAAGCGGCCAAAATGTTTCAGACATTCTGCTTTTGCCTAAGAGGTTTGAGTTTACTTACCAATAGCAAAGTGCGCTGATATATCTGCAGGATTGTTCCATCCTCCATATGGCTGAGTATCCACGAGAACATCGAATTTGTTCTTGACAGGTTGTCCGTAAGACAGCGCGCCGTCGTACACAGCGTAGGAGCCAGGTATGGGAAGCCTGCAGATTGTGCTCTGCTACAACACCCGCGCAAAATTGCACACATTTATGTCAGCTATTCTCACTTGCGGGCCCCTCAAGATAAGCACTCCATCAGACAGGTTGAACCTGAATTGGGTGTCACTCTCGTTGAAAGGATTGCGAACTGAGAAGTAGTGATCCGGCAAGTTTACTGTAAAATTTTCAGAGAAGAGACTATGCAAAAAAGTGTGCATCAGTGCTTTCTTGTACTGTACAGCTGGAAGTAAGAGAAAAAGCAGCGCTGTTTTACCGGATAATAACCGCAAAACACAAAATAACTCTCCGCTCAGAGTTGTGCGCAAGTATAGCGCGGAAACTTTCAAAGTTAAGCTTTTTTACTTCCGAAACGAGTTATTTGACAATTAGTTATGAAATAATATAGACCGTATTAGGCCGAGTTGACACCGACACACCACAAAAATGGCCCAAAATGGCAAACGTTTAACCCTACTCAAACCTGGTTATAACAAATCGATAGCGCCTACCGTACTGACTGAGTGGTTAAGGTAGTCGACTACTGAACACGACTGGTACCCTAGTTCGAATGCAAGCGGTTAGATTCTGCTCCGATGGCTCTTGTTAGTGTTAAAGCATTACGAGCCGACTCACGACAGGCCATTTTTCCAGGCTTTGAACTTCCGGATTACTGGTTTCGCAATAATAAGTGTCCGATGTTTGCAAAGCAGTAAAAGATTATAGTATGCAAAAAAATTCTACTTTTATTGCAGTTAGGAAGTGTTGTATTCTTAAACCTTTTTTGAGAAATGAAAAGAAAATGTAGTTCCTACGTTTCGTTGAGATTATGATATTAGCAAAGAAATGACTCTCTGACGCGAAACTGGTTTTCCTATAAGATTTCGTTACGGTATGTAGGCGCTTGGCATTCTATGTGACGCTTTCACAAGAATTATCCTGCCCGTATTCGTCGCGCTGAGTCACTCTATATGAGAGACTTTTACCGCCTTTGCTCTGGAGGAAGTGGTGATCGATTTAGCTTCGGCAGGAACAAAAGTAAAACTCATAATAGGCGACAGTAAGACTGCCATTCAAAATTTTGGAAAAGGCAGGATCTCGTCACAGGCAGCGAAGGCCCTTAGCCAACAACCACTCAACAGGAAAATTCAGTAAATCTGGACACTCGCGTAAGCTACCGTCGCTGGCAACGAGGCGGCCCATGAGCTAGCTCGAGCACTCGACTTCCAGGGAGCCATGTTACCCCCGACAACAGGGGTAACGAAGAGCGGTTGCTAAATTATGGGGAAATAATAAACCATTGTCGATTGGCACGTAGACCGGTACCCCCACCAGACCCAAAATTGATTAACAAAGAAGCTGCTGCATGGAGCCGCTTGCGAACTAATAAGCACATGAATCCGGTCTTGGCGTAGAATGTGTACCCCGGGACGAGAGAGCATGTAGATGTAGTGATTTTGGGGCGAGAGGAACCCTCGACCTCATAGAACGGGAATGTTTTCCCGGGGTGGGAAAATATAGTCAGCTAGAATAGCAGCTTGGGCATGTTGGTTATGCAACTTGAGGTAACAGCGCGGAACGTGGACGGAAGCACACGATTAGAAGACGACACAACGAGCGCTGTGTGTCGTCTTCTAATCTTGTGCTTCCGTCCACGTTCCGCGCTGTTACCACAAGAGGGAAAATATAGTTGACAGAGAGAGAATTGGGATACGTTGCTGCAAAGCTCAGACTCTGAGCTCAGGCGGAACATCGTCCATCTGGCGAAGGAGGCTGCTTTGGGCCAAGGCCTTTCAGCCAGCCTTTCAAGTGGCGGCCCCGTCTCCCAGGACAGCGCGTTGGGGGCGGAGGTGATCGGCTTCTTCCGGTGGAAAATAAAGTTTTCAATCGAAATTGATCTATGTGATGCTGGTTTTCGGATGGCACTAAGCGCCTACCTAAAGGCACTTATAGTGACTGAATGCTATTAACCTTCCTGTAGAGTGATAGGAAGCACTGAGAGACAGAGATAGAACAATAACTGGAAGTATGTCGCTTAAGGCAATATGTATGTCGCTGGAAGTATGTCGCTAAAGGCAAGTTGTTTCCATTGCTCTGCGTGCTATTCTTGGTACACTTGGACTGATATGGATGCTTCTAGAGAACGTAGACCTAATGAAAAGCGCACTAAATTTCGTGTGCTGTAGACAAAACTGACTGAAAACAAATGGACGTTGAGGGTGATGCACCTGTGACTAGCGTAGTCAGCCTTAGCGAGGCGCCGAGAAGTGCCTCACGCGCAGGAGAGGAAATACCTGCGTCGCCTATATAGAGGATAGTGAAGGAAGGATATGCATCTTTATATTTATGTTATGATAACGAGCTGAGGGAAAAACCCAGATTTTTATGGAAGAAAAATGGTGAGGTTCATACCCCTATTAGTCTTCGCGGATCCATGTACGCCTGAAAAAGAAACGTTTTTGGATCTAAAAACATAATTCCACCGAGTTCGTGTACAACAAATATATTTCCATCGACTTGGAAAACTGAAAGGCGTTACGCAAATGCCAAAAAGTCTAGAAAATGTCCTGGGACAGAGTATTTGAACCGAATTTTGACATAATCTGTAATCACACCATATAACTTTGAGAATATTTGTATGTACTCTCTCGGCAGGCCTGTATGTCTAGCAGTTTATTTAAAGAAGCATAGACCTCTTTTATGCTGGAAGTCCTAGTTACTCGTTCTAAACCCTAGAAAGCTTCAAAGTCAAGCTTTTGTAAACCTTCAGAAGCTTTAACATTTTCTTTAAATATGTTCACAAAATCTCCTTACACTCAGAAAAGGAGCCCCAGAAAGGTGTCTTTGAGAACTATTTCCGTTTACAACTTCTAAAGAGACATTTCTCCTTCTTACAATGTGTTTTTTTCATGACAATATTCTTGGGAAATCGAATGATTCACTAAGGGGCCTTATGTCAGCTGTTGCCTATAATACCTTCACTACTACTCTTGAATACAAGGTTAAAAACGTATTTTCACCTTATGTCAGAAATGGCCAATCATGACGGCAATTTAGCTTACCTGTTAGGACAGCCGCGAAGATAAAAAATGGCAATTTGGCACCTGCAAAATGAAGTGCAGTTAAACCAAAGTTACGCTGGACTACCTTGTTCAAATAAAAAGACCACAAAAAAACTTTCACAATGCCTTTCAATGCGTCGGCTGCGGTTTGTCGTCTAGTTCATGTATACATCGGCCATATATGTGTAAAATGGCCCGATCAGATTCGATGCCTGAGCTGACCATTAGAATATTATTTATATTTACAGGTCTAGTATATATTAGTATCATAGACAAAAATACCGCAACGCTTATTCATGTTTCTGTCTTGAATCTAATTGATATAAAGCAACCTAACTATCGAAGAGTGTAAAGATATATGAATTCATGCGTATAGGCGCCGCCTTTAAAACAAGGATCTTGCTGAAAAATGCTTTATTTTACTTACAATTTCGATGTATCTTCGGCATGTATAAAACGACTAGAAAAATTGCAAGTCAATGACAACAGTTTTCCCTCTACAGGGGCAAAGGTTAGCTCACCAGCTCAAGGAGCACTGTGCTGACGGATACTGCGAAATGCTTGACGTGTAATGTAGACAAGCGTGAAGGAAAGTAATAGAATACAAGTGTGGCTCATTGCTTACTTCGTTTCGGGACGATTTCTCCATCGTTTGGAGAGCAAAATTATGTATTTGTTTTTGTTGCAATCGTAAGCGCCCTTTCTTCACGCACTGAAGATACAGGTGACATTTCTTTACCATTCTACAGGAAAGTTCACGCGCAAAAATTATTTTGTACAAACAATAGTCGTGGAGGGCTTATAACAAGAAAAATTAAATGCCTTCTTGTACACCGAGGTAAAGATCAGCAGCGCCAGTAGAAGTAACTACTGCTGTACGCCCTTTGGTAGCTGAACGTTGTCATCAATGGCATTTCTGACCCACGTCTAGAAGTAAACAGAGTAGCACGATTTAATGACATTTTGCTGAGACACTGTAAGAAGCTAATGAGAAGAGCCCAGCGTAGCGGCTGGTTCGCATTTTAAGATGAATGCAGCGCAGATGCAGCAGATTTGGCAAACGTGAATGAATCTTCTCTGGAGCTTAACAATAATTCATAGTTCGTGAAGTTGTCGCTGCTATGTTGAGTGAAAGTAGAAAACGAGTGCATACGGTGGAAGTTTGTAGTCGGCGCCATATCATCTTCTGAGGTTTGATCAAGGAATGGTCAGGAGGGGGTAGAACGGCGACAGTTGGCAAAATGCAGAGTAATATCGTGATATGTGAGGAGGTGGTTCCTCGCTATGCGGAACAATAGCTGTCCGGTTGAAGAAAGTTCGGACTGCCCCGTGTTCGGTGTGGAATACTAAAAATATAAAGAAAGCTTCACTACTAAAACGACACTAAATTTAAGGCCAAAGCCATTCTCACTTTTGGAATAGTCCAACTACCGGGAGAAAATATTCGAAACCTGGGTTCTGGAAAGAATAACAACCTACTTTTTGTATCGAGATCTTCACGATTGAAACATTTTATTTGAAGATATGATAAGTTGTGATATATCAGCTTTTGAAAACGCTCCTACAAAAATTTGTAAATTGTTATATTCATGATCTCAGTCAGCAATTTGTAGGCGTTACGCGACATCAACTTTTTCCATTTTAGTATCGCTTACGATTTGAGGGCTTCCTCTCCGCATTCATCGTTTCAGTCCGTGATTTAATGATGTCTCTAGCTTTTTTTTTTTCAGACGATGACACTGTGTACACAAGATATTCGAAGCTAGGGTTCTGGAAAGAATTAAGACCTACTTTTTGTATCGAGATCTTGACGACTGGAACATTTTATTCGATATCAGCTTTTGAAAAGGCTCCTCAAAAATTTGTACAGTGTTATATTCAAATTTTTAATGATGTATTGTTTACATGAGTTGCTCCTTACTATTTTTACCGCATCAGCAATAACTTTTCATGAAGGTTGCACGTTTTCTTCTGAATATTGTTCACGTGTAAAGTTTCGTGCATAGCTCCAATATCAGTTGTCACTGCTGTTATTGTTTCTTTGTCTTTTGTTACTGAAACTCCTGTCATGGCATCTGATGACTGCTCAAATAAATAAACTCAATCATCCCAATATGTAGCCTTTTTAGCACACATAAGATCACGTATTACCACAGATGTGGGCCCAGGCCCAAATTCTTAGCCCAAGCCCGACTTGGCCCTCGACTACAGACACAACAATTTCAGGAAATGATTTTATTCAACATTTATTTGAAACATTTTTTCAACACATTTTAGATGACTACTCTCTATAATATAGAGGCACAGCGAGTGCATAAAATTATTTTTTTTTTCGTGTTATTCTGCAAAAACAAGTTTTGTGCTGATGAACGCTTGGTGCATCTGCAGCACTTTTGGATCTTGAATCCGGCAGCGATAAAGTTTCCTTTGTTACACTAATTTGTGGCTTCAATGAATAATGCTTTCTTCGCAAGTAGCTTAAGTTCTGGATAGCCACTTCCTTGCTTCTCCAAAAGAGCGCTGGCGCTAACTATGAGCAAGGGGTTGATTCTGTGGCTAACTACTACGTGAGCTCGTCTCCCTCACTGTGTACCTTTCATGGCAAGGCGCAGCCGCTGCGTCCCCTGTGTGAGAGGCGACAGCATGGTGTGAATCCAGAAACGAACACATAGACATCCGCGCTTGTGTTACCGAGGAGAGAGACGCAAAACTCCACAGCCCACAAGCGGCACTTCTGCTCGGTTGCCCACAGCTTGAAAAGATCCGCTCACATCAAGGGCACGCGATGGAAAAGCGGATCGAAGTCTGGAGAGAACCTGGATGCACTCGCCTGGGGAATATGCTGCATAACACTTATCGTCGTGTATTACAGATGGCTAGCACACAAGACCACAAAAACTTACGTATGTACGGGATATGTGTGTCCGTCTCGGTCTACCCGAAGCAAATATACTCTGGACCGCTTCACGATGGAGCCCGAGCAAGATGATTTCCGACCGGTAACGAAGCCTGACTGGTATACCGCTTTTGAGATGATTCGAGTCCATGCACACCTCTAATTTACCCCACCATAGACTTATGTTATTTTGTTAAGATGCGCGTCGATCCTAATTCACGTTAGAAGTGCTAAGTTATTTTATGGTAAACAAAGACGCCTGACGTGGGTGTCGGGGTAAAACTAGGCCGTCTCCTTTCCCGCTGTGTGGAAGCTTTAAATTTCAAAATTTCAAATCGCATTTCTGCAGTGTGATTCACTGAAGGCTTTGTTTTACGCGTACTGGCCTCGTTGCATCGAAAAGCCGTCACAACATCCTGTTTAGGGAGTAAGCGTTCAAGGACGAGTCAAATTCTTTACGGCGCATATATCTGAGTGCCGCCATGAAGCCATGCGGTGGCAATCGTAACTAAAAATCTTATACGGGTTCGTAGATGTAGATGGCACCTCCGCACTCTAGTACATAGGGTGCCTCGATGCGCGCGTTTCCATGTTGAAAAGGCGGAGCAAAATGAGCGTATGAGGAAACTAGACTGTTGAAGTGAAGGCGTGATGCCGAGGTATGAATGTTCGTTACGAAAGCGAAGAGTCGTACGTGTGCCAAGAAATCAGAGCTGGAACATCTGTAAGCTGGCAACGATTGCAGACGTGGGGCTCAAGCTGAGTTGGTGCTTAAAGCCAAGGATGGGCAGTTTAAACGCAAAAGTCACATAATAATATAAAAAAAAAGTGGGTGAGATGAAAGTAGCATCAGAATAGCGACAAATGAGGAAGTGAGCACGCACGCCGTTTCGTCTGCCCTTAATGCAAAACCTTAATTAGCGCCCTACTAATTTTTCTTTGATGTGCTGGCATAAACACTGCTATGCTAAAATGATGAAAAAAATCGTGAAGCAGACACCCTAACTAGATTTATAAGCGATTTTCTTTCCATTTTTATTTCTTCAAGAAACAGATACGCCATAATCAATGCCAGATCGACTGCCTATTTATGGTGAAAACATACAGCACTCAATGGGTGGCTCCTTCGTGAAAACTTTCCGCAACTCCTTTCGAATACTCTAACAAGGACTCAAACAATGGGAACTGTTAGTCTTTCACAACTAGGAAAGTGTGTATGCAGCTAGTTTTTTCTGTAAATGTGTTTAACACAAGATATCGCAAGTCGTAGGTGAGCGATGAGAACGCGAAAGGGCTAGTAAAAATTATATTTATGTGACATGTTTTTCATTTGCAAGTTTTTCATTACTAATGATCGTGAAGCCTCCTGTGATTTAATGCATGTGAGAATAGACTGGACAAAGATGTAAAAAGGGCAACACATGATTCTTTTTCATAAACGCTTTCGTGCCGGCAGCTGGCTATTTGATGTCCTGTAGAAAAGGTCAAATTCTGTGCTCAGTTGAGCTTTCCGCGTTTGTACTGATAGGTTGAAAATAAATAACTTTATTATGACAGAAAATTTCCGGACAGCTTTAATTTGTTTTCATGAAATCGGCAGGCGGAGGAGCTTTTGGTACTACGAAGAAAAATAATGGGCGCGATGAAAGGTTCATTTTTATCAGGCCAAAAATGAAAAGGTTGAAAAATTAGTGAAATATTTTCGGCACCGTAATTTTCAAATGATCCTAGAACTTGGTGGGGACTCGATGCGGAAGACTTCGGAACGCTTATGATATGATAGTTATTGCAAGAATGAACAATTAGAGAACTTGCTCACTGGACACTAGTGACCGAAATATTGTATGGTTAGTAATGATGAAAATCTTTGGAGCGAGAACGTGAAGGCACGCATTCTTAGCTCTGGAACGTCTTGCCTTCACAACAACAGAAAAAGGGGCTGCGTCATCCGCTGGTTTCCCAGGCAGGCGATACAAAAGCCCGCGAAACAAAAAATAGTAACTAAAAAATAGACCCTGTCTTTATTATCGCGAGCTGACAGCCCAAGCTTTGGGGAGGCATTTTAGAAGAAACGGAAGAAAGCATGTTTCTCAATCGCTCGTGGACGTGTCCTGTTTTGCTTCAGTTCTCACGTCTCACCATCATTTCCTTTTGCCTTTATAGTCACCCGTTTCCTATTCCTTTTATTACATTTTAGAGGTAAGTATGCTCAATTTCATACCGGCCTACTGGCAGCTCCGCTCTTTGCATAGCTATTAGGTTATGGCATGCGAGCGCATAAACAGATTTTCTGGCTGCGATGTTGACAACTGCAGATTCATTGAAATTTAAGTAGCTATGCACAACAGTTGTGTCTTCCACCTGTACGCGCGCTGGACGCCACGTACTAACTGGGCAGCGAGCGCCGCACGCTGCAATCCATTTGTAGCTCACGGGAAACTCCTAGTTGAATAGAAGCGCTGCAGAACTCTGTTTTTACTTCTATAATTATGCGATGTTGTGTTCGGTTTAGCTTTCAAATAGTAGCGCTGCTTCTCCGTATTCATCGCGAGTTCGAAGGTGGCTAGGTACGTATTACTGAAGCATTTCTATTGTGTGACAACGTTCAGGTGTCAGGTCCCGTCCCTCAACAATCTTGCTCCTCGTGCAGAAATATGCCATTGGCCCATTTCGGTATATAAGCAGGATTTCTGCTCGGAAAAATGCGCTTCTAAGCTGGCCGATAGTGGAATTCTAATTCGCAAACCAGTGCCCGCGACATGATATGTAATTATTACTGTAATTTACTAAAGCTAACGCATTTAGTCAACCTCACTAAAGGAGATAAGACCTCGTGCTCATTGGGACAAGTGACCGCGTTGTCAACGCTCTGTTTTCTTGTACACTGCGCAACCTTGGCATAAATGTGCGAATACTGAAAAGCAATGAAAGCGTTGGTATTACGTGCTTTTTTACAACTGAACGTTTCGTATTTTTGCTCACTCCCATTTGATGTGAACGTATTTCCACTTGCCTTTGAATAATATGTAATAGTGCAATTGCATTAACATTGGTTTTGCTTTCACTCCGACCGCTTTGCAGAAAAGTGCCAATGACTTTAAAGCAAGTGGTCTGAAATGGAGCAACTCCGCTAGGCTTCCTGCGTTTGCTGCCTCTCTAACCGTCTGTGCGTGCCTGCCAAATCTCTTCCAAACTCAACCGACCTATTCCACGCATCAAGGCCTGCCGCTGTGGAAAAATGCAAACACCCGTCTGTGTACTAATGCTCGCCGCCCTCTTTCCAACGATGGTTTCGAAGGCATGGTGTGAACGTAAGACATTTTCCTCCTCATTTCAGGAGTCGCCTCGACGGCAACATATTTCCTTTAGACGCTCCCGAAATATGACCTAGGCGGTAAAGGCATCTTTGCAAAGCTCCTGAAGGCCCGTAACATGTTGCGTAGCGCAAAAAGATTAAAGACACAGAAGGGGTACACAACACAGCTGCTGTGTTGTGCCTGTGTTGCGTACCCATTCTGTGGCTTTCGTCTTTTTGCGCTACACTCTCTGGTCATGGAGCACCACTGCCGACTAGCCCAAGTTTCCATCCTCGTGAAGGTCTTTGCCTCATAATATGACATTAACTGACAGCGCATGAAGGTTCAATATGAAAACGAGAATGCATTATAAGCCTGGGTCCAATTATTGTGAAAATACATGCAAAATGTGAAAACAATTTTCTGTTTTTACAACGATCACCGATTGGACAGTAATTCAAAAGACGTTATCTATTTGAACGGTACAGTAACTGTCCCGAGGACAATTGGTTATAAACAGGTTGTTCCATTTTATAATAGTCTCACTCTACGGCTCTTCTTTCGCTCAAATGTTGCCTCCGCAAGCCGCGTAACTTGTGGAGGCACCTTTTACCGCACGAGTAGCTAAACTACCCTCGCACTCAGTGCATATTTTGCACTAACATCAATGGAACTATAGGTTCTCAATGAAGACGCCTACGTTATTTTCAAAGCAATAGACTACAGGGTCAATGCAACGCGAGTAAAAAAGTTAGGTTTGCATTGAAAATCTGGAAATACTTGCCTAAGAGAAATACTGGCCCGCCGAGCATATGTGTTTAGCTTAAGACACGCCTGACAAACGGAAATTTCATTTCCTCCGCTTAGCAGTGGGAACAGAGAACCTAGAAAAAACAAACCAATGAATTATCTCGGATAGTGTACAAAACAATGCTTCTATTGCAAAGATGCACACTAAAATGTAGTACCAGCCATTGATCTGGAAGTACTCACCTAGAGCGCTTATAAAGAATTTGTGGCGCAGAAGCATAATTGCTTGCTTGGTTTTTCCTATTTTAGAACAGACGTTTACATGACCCAAAATGCGATGTCCAAATAACAACGTTGAGATGTGCATTTCTACCTACCTATTAATGCTCTACGACAGAGCATGTACACCCATAGTTAATCGAAGGATGAAAGCCGGCACCGCTATGTGTCAAAAACTACGAGAAATGACTGAAACCTATCACGAAAATCTGAATGACACCTTTTGTTTATCGACAATCACCACGGTACTCGATTTTGCACACAGATCTTGCGATTGCTTGCAATCTCTGTCGTTCCGTCCTTACTTTCGCCTATGTTTCTCATCGAAAAGTATGCGTCATACAAATTGCAAGATCATAAATGGCAGAATATTTTAAACGAAGCTATTGTCTATTGCTCACATACAAAAAATGCAGACTGCGCGATGCGATTTTGTGAGAACAAGAACAGCAACAAACGAGGTGTCTGGCTGTTGCTGAAATCAGACTTTTGACTGGAATTTTTATTCCGAAACGTAATGTGCCTATTGACAGAATAAAGCAAGCACAGACTATCGACTCCACATATGACAAAACCGAAATTACTTTTCCTCCTAACGAAGCATCTTGGTTTGTTGGTTGGTTTGTGGTGTTTAACGACAACCTATGAGAGACGTCGTAGTGGAGGGCTCCGGAAATTTCTAACTTCTTTTTGTCCTTAAACTTGCACAGACATCGCACTAGAATACAAGCGGCTTTCTTTTTATTTTAATCGAAAAGTCGCCGCGAGTCGATCCCGCATGGTTGGGAACCGTGGCGGGACGAACAAACTAGCCGCTATTGTGTTCAGGCCTTGCGGAAAGATGGCGTCATACCGTCGGTTAACCACCGCGAGGCTAATCGCCCCCCGCTCTCTTCTATCGATGTATTCTAGCAATCATACGAGGACTGACACTTCTCTTCTTCAATTCGCCAACCAGCCGCCCACGCCTCCCACGAATTATTTGCCTTACATCTGTCGCATTCTGCCTGCCTCACCATGGCTTTTGAAAAAGTGGAATCGCTTTCGTTTTCTACCCCGCTTGCGATAACCTAGACTTCAGAAGAACCGAGAGAAAAATAGACAATTTATTCCACAATATGGAGTATAGTGCTGGCATATTGAAGACACCGGTGGGAAGATTCAAGCATATAGAATAAGTATTCGAGTATGATACTCTTATTTAAAACAATTCCGATATGCATTCAAGTTTTCCAATAATTTTTTGAGTGCTGCACCCTGTGCATAAATTCAGAGAAGGATTACGAAATTCTCTAGTGCGAAATCTCAGGGTAGCTATTTGGCTTTTTTTCGCAACACTTCGCCGCCTTGCTTCTTATTTTTTTTTTCTGAAACATTCTAGGACTCGTGAGACTCGAGCTTGTTATTGGTGGGAAAGTTTCATGGAATTCTCATCTGACGATAATGAGTGATTGCGGGTGAATATCTGTGCCAGACACTTTGTAATAATGGCCTTCTCCGGACGAGAAGCGCTTCAGAACAGTTTCTGAAAGAAAACGTATGCTGAATGAAAACGATGTTGGCCTAGACTTTCCATATCCCCCCCCCCCCCCGCAAAAAAAAAAGGACCAGTTAGAAGTGCTAGATATGCAGAAAATGCAAAATTCTGCGTCTTGTCGTCTTCAGCTGCCAATGCTGAAGAGCTTGTGCTAGAAATTGCCAGATGAGCACAAGATGCATGTGTGTAGAACATGCGGCACAGAAGCGACAGGAAAACAGTCGAATTTACCACACTGAAAATTCTCATCAGTGGATCAGATATCCAAAAGGACCGCTTCACTGTAATTATTGCATATATTGTTTTTGAATAGCAACAAGGTTTGTTTCTCAGCCACAGAGTGTATTCCTAATAACACCCCTAAAGAATACAATATCGTAAGATGTCAAAAAGGGTGTTCTTTGCCTTGTAAAGATGAACTATGTATGAGTAAAATGCCATATTTATTTCCTTGTCTGCGTGCTGTAAGTAGTTTTGCCGTTCATGTAAGCTACCCTGTAGAGCAACTAATATTCCGTACTTATGCTTTATGGTACATACTGGTGATATCTTCAATTCTTTCTTTTCCCAATACTCATTTGTAGCTTCACACAACTTAAATAATGTCACACTTGCTGCTGTTACCTAGTTGGCATCAAAAGGTGTAAACTGGAAAAGTGAGAAAGGTGCGAAAGCAATCCTGTTCAAGAAAACTGTGTAGATGCTGACACGTAACCTTGTACAGTATGTGGCTAGCATTTAGACACTGATGTAATAGAGATTTGTTAACACAAGCGTGCAAATTTACTGAAAGAAGTCTGTGATAACGTTTCTGAGTTAACAATTCCTGCGGGGTCTATGTGTTTATTATTTAGCGCTTAGCAGGATGCAACAGCATATATGGCTTGATGTAAATGTTTAAACTCTCTGCTGTGAAGAGAACAAGAAAATCTGACATCAGGTGCATTAGCTCAATAAAGCATGTTGCCGGGATAGTTGGTAGAACATCTTGGCATTCCGGGAGGACTATTTATGCTGGGGTTACTTTCCTTTAACTAGCAAGGAGTTGCTGCCTTTCAAAACGGCGCTCTCTAAAACTTAAGCGCGCCATCGCCTCTTTATGCATTGGGTCCTTGCTTTCAACTCCACTTCGCACCATATGCATTCTAGTCTAGAAAATAAGATTGGGCGCCTTTTGGCTGCTGGCTTCCCCTCGATGATGTTGACTGCCATAGCGGAAATTCTTCTCCAAAAAACAAAACGCTGCACCAATTCGACGAGTCCTGAAGGGCGAGGCCCCGCGGTAAAACCCGAAGTTATGCCCTCTGTGCAAAAAATGTCACATAATCTGAAGAAGGTCCATAAGAGGCACAGGGTACCACTGGGTGTTTCAGCCCCTAAGGAATTGAGCAAACTTGTACCCCGGAATTGTGGCGCTGAATGCCCAGAATGCACAATAGAACATCAACATACTTTCATCTCCTGTGTGGAAGAAGTGATATACGTGATACCCCTTGACCTGTGCAAGGTCCTATATAGGGCAAACGGGCAAGTGTATTAACAAACGCCTTAGGGAACATGGCGAAAAGGTAGATAGCAATGAAGATAAATATGCTAATTTGGTCAGACATGTCAATACGTGCAAGTGTGAGCGTCGACTAGAAGAGGCAAAGATTCTAGACAGGAGCTAGAAACAAAGAGGCCAGGTTATTATTGGAAGCCTTTCATATAAAGAAAAAGGCAGCCTTGTGCGTCAGTGATACATCAGTGAATTTATATGCGGCCGATTATGATTTTCTTTGTAAAGGTAGTGCGCGGTGATAAGTCACTACTTTGATAATGCTCGCTTTGTTAATGTGGGCGTAGCCTGACGGTACAAATGCATGTGCATGTCTTCTGCAATAAACAGTTGGAAGTTGACGCCTGTCTGTTTTCCTCTTGTCTCTCTCTCTCTCTTTTGTGTGCCTTAATGTTTGGCGCCGGGATGTTTCCCAGTTTTTAAAGGGTGCAGGCTTGTACCAGATGATGTACCTCTGACTTGGTATTTACCTGTGTAAAAATAGAGCATCATGAGAGCGACAGATAGTAGCGCCGGTCATCTAGTATAAAAGAAAGCATACAAATGTTTGGAGCCTCAGTTCGCCAGCAAACATTTCAACAAGAGGACTTGTCTTCGTCCCAGGTGAAGACATGTCCTCTTTATGAAATGTTTGCTTCCGAATGGAGCCCCACGGGTAATGCTTGCTTAGTTTTCGTTTATACCGTGTATATATCTTCCCGTCATTTTAGCCTGGTTATGTGGTGGGTGCTTATGCACACGTGCAATACCCACGCACAGTGGACATGCAGAATAAAAACATTCAAGAAGCCCTACTGAAAAATTGTATGAGGCAATAAACACATTTTCTCACAGTCTCACTCAATTGACTTAAGAAATAACATACGTCACATTTATTTGCGTAAGATCGCATAGTTTCTTGTACATTAACATAAATTATGGAAGATATTTTATGATAATTATGTGCACCGTATGAGAATCTATGTGATTTCATGAAATTGTGTGAGGTTCTTGCCCCGTAGAACTTTTCGTTTTTCAGTAGGGAGTTGCGGAAATTAAAATTAGCTGCTGTGCAGAAAGGCATCGCCTTTGTTAATACGTCATAGAACAAGAAAAACAGATGCGTGCGTTGTCTTTACCATAAAGCTGATGGGCCCCGTCTTATAATATTTTATTATTAGCTGTTATAGGCATCACAGCCTCTACACAGCCGCAAATTGTTTCTTGCAAAAAATTGCCAGGTGTCCAAGAAAGAGCAAACTGATTTCCGAAATATTGCAAAGGAGGCTGCGTGTATCAACTTCATACAGCCAATATGCATTCAGTATCACTTCGCAGGGTTAATTTGTGCTGTATCTCACAAGGTGATACGTAGATATATCTGTAAAATCATTCATTTGTTTTACTGATATCTTTTTCTTGTACAATGCTTAATTCCCTTTTACTTGAGCGTATATCAGATGTATGGAATAGTCTAAAACTAAACTTAATTGGCGCAATACGGGCAAAAGGGATGCGTGCAGGCCAATCACGTCTGGAGTTTATATTGTGAGCTCATCTGAGTTTAATCGCGAATACTGTCATAGACGAGGCGTTGACTTCAATATCTTCTTGACCTAATTCAACGACCGTTTAATTCTCTATAGTAATTAAGCTGTTCTGGATTCGACATGTGTATCTATACATGTATACCTACATTCACGGCTGTTTTGGTAATTGGTGAGGTGTCATCAGCATAAAAGCCCTTGACAAAATGAGCGCCTCGCAAGCGAGTTTCGTCACTGGCGAATTTCAGTTTTTAGATACATATACAAAAATGGTGCCAGCTCGATCAGTTTACCGCAGTACACTGTGGCAACAAACACTCTCTCGGCTCGCAGTACCTAGCTGACGTCTACTGCCGCCCCATCCATCATCGAGCGCCTTATCGGCGCTTCGAACCCACCCAATGCTAGGTTCTGCTGACAGCTCACAACTTGAAGCTCGAAGATGTCATCATACGCCGCTACCTGCATTGCCCTGAACGAACTAACTGACTGCCAGTCGTGCGGCGTGGGCTTCGACCACGTATCCTAGCAGCTCTCAACGATGACGCTATGCAAGTCCCTTAGGTTTTGACAAAACCTGCGGCCACGTGAGGAGACAATTCTTTTCGTTTGGTCTATATTCCAGTGTAGGCAAATACGTCGCTTCCTGTCCCTCTGCCAATGTCTCAAACAACCAACTTCTTCTCCCGCTGGCCTCCTACAACCCCATCGCTGTGCCGCCACGCCATTCGAAGTAGTCGGCAACGATTTATATGGTGCCCATGCCTCTCTCCGATCGGGGCAACCATTGTATCATCACAGCTGGTGCCCACCTTACGCGCTACACTGAGACAGCACCCGGACCGACTGGCTCGGCTTAAGGTGTAGCTAATTTCTTTTTGTGAGCTATTCTATTATGGCATGACTCTCCTCAGGGGCTCCTAATTGACCGCGGGACGACGTTCTTATCGACCGTCGTTGCTGAAGTTCACGCATCATCCACATTCCATAAGACAACCTCAAGCTCCCATCCCCAGACTACTTGTGAGGAGGGGGGGGGGTGGCAGTTTCTGGTCCTACGGGGCTGGGATGGTAGGTCAACGCTGCTTGCGGCGGAGGCTAGCCAACCACTTAATTATATCTGTTGTAGGCTGTCATTGCACCTGCCACCGCTTCAGGGGTGGTGGACTACGGCTGTTGTTGCGGCGCGCGTCTTTCTCTCCCACTTCTTTTTTCTTTCTTTTATATTTTCTCTTCTGTCCGCACGATGCAGTGGAGGTGGCTCAGCTACAGAGCCAGTAGCAGGGCCGTGCAGTTTCTTTTCTTTCTTTCTACAGCCACAACAACAACCGTATCTGTCACAAATCTCCGCGGACACTTGCCTAGCTTAAGGAAGAGGAAGAACCTCAGAGTGATACAAGAGAGAGAGGTGCATAGTAGGAAGTTGCCGTTTAAGTATGCACTTTCTGTTGTCAAATAACACCCCTGAAAGGTGTTTTGGGCAACCTGTTGACCCCGCCCATGAGGCATCCGTCCTTGTTTTTAGAATTGTTCTTCCTCCTTGGGCACTTAGATGCTCAGTCGCAAGAGCATGACCACAATAAAACGACCGTTGAGTAAGGGGCTTCTTGTGAAAGGAAATGTGCGTGTAGCCATCGAAATAGTTTCCGTAAAGTCGGAAGTTTTTATGAAAGTATTGCGTCACATATTAGCTTCTGGTCTTGGTGGAGGCGTGTCGTAGAGACGGAACCTGTAAACAAATATGCATTGTGCGTATCATCGATAGATTACAAAAAACAGCTTCCAGAGGTGTTTTCGACTGCAGAAAATGCACATTTGTCTAGTTTAGAAAACGTTTTATTAGACATTACATATTCACATTAGACATCCACATGAGCGGCGACCAATGACCAAAACAAAAAATGCACATGATTATGAACAAAAGAGAGGGACATAAAATACAGCCTAACGAACAAATACATCACAAATCAGTATTTACATAAGGAATAAAATTGAACTGTTCGTGATGATGATATATACAATTTTGAATGGCAATGTACACGACGATATAGAAAGTGCAATTTGCCAAATAAAAAATATATAAAAATATACAGCAATCGCATGCACAGTATGTATTGCACATGTGTGGTGTCATGTATACAGTAGTGAGTTGACATAAATATTTACATTATATTACAGGTACCAAGGTGAGTTAAAAACCACCCGGACACGTCCATCCGACACAGAAACAAAAGGGCAAGACCATTGACGAAGTAACTCTCGCTCCCCAAGGTAGAAAAGTTCCTCACCATAAAGCCTACGATCTCCTTTCGTTGACGCGCCAGGAGAGGGAAAAGGGCACGTCGGCGCCGGCTCGATGCGACAGCCTCACAACGATTGCGCCATAACGCGAAAGCGCCAGCTACAATCAGCAATCGTGCAAAGCGACCACGAGGACATCTACCATTTATTTGAAATCGGTTAATACCTAGACTTCTGAAACCGGCATGTACTGCCCTCCAAAACACACAAGCAAAGACGCATTGCTGGGCCATTTGATGATTGGATTCTTGAAGTGGGCAGTTGGGACAGTGCGCGGTCCGCCCAATGCCCCATCGTTGCAGCAGATCTCGTGTAGGCAAAGCCCCCCCCCCCCCCCCCCCCCTAAAAGCCACATAAAGTCACGTAAATGCCCTGGCAGAAAGGACGCTGTGAGTGGTAACCAACAAGTGGAATCCGCCCTTCGCCTGCATTCCGCTGGCACCAGTGGAAGTAGTAACGTTCCCATTGACGGCACTACTCTGTTCGCCGAGATGTCTATGTCCGGGCTCACATGGAGGTTGTGGCGACGAAATGCCACCATACACGAAAAGAAAACAGGCATCCAGAAAACCTGAGGTCTCCAATTGAGTGGTATGTCAGGGACTAGCTTCCTCACACTTGTGCCAAAAAATAGAAGGCAAGCACCCGTGCTGGGCACTCAAGGTAGCGCAGAGCCAGCAGCCGACAGCAGACAGACAAAGAAGGGAAGGCGAACCCACCCTTCGAAAGTGGCTGGCCGAGTGCCGCACGGCAGACTAGTTCCGTGCGACCTGCCCAATAAATGAACTTACAAGAGACTGAAGGGAAAGCAAAATTCTGAAAGGTGGATGCGTTACATGTGCGAGGCAGCATATTCGACCGCAGAAATCAGTGTGGACAAGGTAGCGTACTCCAACATGAGTAGTTCAAAGGCACTGGCTGTAGTCACCTTGGAGCGCACCTCGTTTAAGATGGAAGTCCACACCGAAGCTGCTATCCCACGTGCCTCATAATCAATGCGAAGTATGCGGTTGGTGTCGCTGTGCCTAACTGGTAGGGCGCCAGTAGGCGCGCTTCTGGCCTGCCAGTTAATAGATATTTGCTTTTTTCAAAATTGAAAGCAGCCCAAACACCTTGCCGTATATGTCAGAAAGATGAAGGCAGCGCAGCGAACTCGCTTCATCACACAGATACAACGTAATGTCATCCCAAGGAGGATATAAAAAATTGCTGGAGTGGAAGTCAATGGGCTGGGGTGAAGTCTGCAGCGGCCATCTTGTGGTGGGCAAGAAGTGGCCTGCCCGCGCTTGGAAGCGCTGTTCACTGGCGTTGCCAGTGTGTTTCAAGTGCTTAAAGAATTTTTAAGTTCTCATGCAATGCTTTGGGCTATTACGTGAGCCATATTGGATATCTCTAAATTGATTTTAACCACCCATCTTTTTAAAGATATTGATGATATTCGAGTACTGGTACTTGCATAATGGTGACTAAATATTAAAATACATGCTATAGCTACAAGTCGTATATTGTTGGATAGCTTATGCCAAGTCCAACAGCGCTAGACTAGCTGCACGTTTTAATTATTCAGTGCTATTTGTACTAATTACATTTAATTGCATAATTGTGAACAAATATTAAAATACATGCTATAGCTACAAGTCATACATCGTTGAATAGCTTATGCCAAGTCCAACAGCACTGGACTAGCTGCACATTTTAATTATCCAGCACTAATTATTACTTTATTGCATAATTGTGAATAAATAATAAAATACATGCTATAGCTACAAGTCGTACATCGTTGGATAGCTTATGCCAAGTCCAACAGCACTGGACAAGCTGCATGTTTTAATTATTTACCGCTAATTGCACTAATGAATTACTGCTAATTGCATAATTTTGTATATATATTAAAATACATGCTATAGCTACAAGTCGTATATCGGATAGCTTATGCTAAGTCCGACAGCACCAGACTAGCTGCACGTTTTAATTATTTACTGCTAATTACACAAATTAATTACTGCTAATTGCAATAATATTAATTTAGTACAACTGTACTCAATATAAGTTACACCACAATATATGACTTGAAAGGATAGCATTCAATTCAGGTTTAATCACAATTGACTAATTAGCAGTAATTAAGACATGCAGTTAGTCTAGAGCACTTTGGAATGGAATTTCGAAAGTAATAACTTTTACTGGGAAATTACCAGTCGAAAGTAATGCATTCCAATGATATGACTTGTAGCCAATGCATGTATTTTAACATTTATGGACAATTATCTAATTAGCATAATTATTTAGGAATTAAGTCAAGCCAGTGCACTTATACTCGACGTGCTATCTAACAACATATGACTCGATGATGTGTAAAATCTAAAGTTCATTAACAGTTAATTAACCATGCTTAATTAAGACTTGCTCAGCTGGTAGCTCACAACATTGCATCACAACTTAAAAATCCTTTGGGCACTTGAAACACACTAGTAACATCCGCGAACAGCGCGTCCAAGCGCTTGGCAGGCCACTTCTTGCCCACCACAAGATGGCCGCTGCAGGCTTCACCCCAGCCTATTGGCTGGCATATGGAACTTCCACTCCAGCAGTTTTTTATACCCTCCTTGTGTCATCCGCATGAGCAGTCACACGCAGCGTCTGACAACCT
This sequence comes from Amblyomma maculatum, assembly GCF_055883805.1. Lineage (NCBI taxonomy): Eukaryota > Metazoa > Arthropoda > Arachnida > Ixodida > Ixodidae > Amblyomma > Amblyomma maculatum. The sequence continues at coordinate 62,891,048 of NC_139351.1, read as the reverse complement.
GGGAGAGGGAGGCCACGGATACTTTGATCTGTAATTATCGCCTTCGAATAAGGCTCTAAGCCGAGGCCAAACAAAAGAGGCGAGAAGGGACAACCTTGCCGGACACCGCGAGTCACTGGGAAAGGACACTTTTCTACCTATCTATCGCCAGTGTGCTTTGAATGTCATCATACATGCTTTTAATTAAATGTATGAAATTTCGCGAAATCTGAAAAGCACCCAGAACGCCGAATATGTAGCCATGTTCTAGCCAGTCAGAAGCTTTTTCTTGATATAAAGAAACAAGGATGCCACCAGCTAAGCGTCTCTGTGTGTAATCAATAATGCATCGAGTGGCATACGACAACCTATGTATTTCCCTGCCAGGAACAGAGGTCACCTGATGCCAACCAATTAGGGGGGCCATCGCACCCCTCAAGAGCCGAACCATGATGGCTGCGCGAGCCTTGTAGTCTACGGTTAGAAAGGTAATCGTCCTCCACTTTTATGGACGATATGACCCAGGATCACGTTTTGGGATCACAATTATTCGCCCTCTCTGAAAACTGGCCGGAAAATCTAAATGCTCAAAGCACTGTCGAAGAACATTGGTCAGTGCTGGACCGACAACGTCCCTGAAACGCAAATACAATTCCACAGTGAGCCCATCAGGCCCAGGCGCTGACCCGCACTTCAGTGACTCTAAATCTTTGCCTCTTCTAAAGAGGGAAGTGCAAAATGCACGTCATGCATCTCCGGGCAGACCAGTGGCAACCCTGCAAACATTTGGTGCGTCTCTACAGCTCCTACATGAATCTTCACTGTTGTTATTGTGGCTGTAGGAAGAAAAAAAAACGAAAATGCACGGGCCTGATACTGGCTCTGTAGCTGAGCCACTTGCGCTGCCTCGTGCGAGTAGAAGCGAAAATAGAGAAGGAAGAAAAGAAGAGGGATGTCTGAACACGCCATGCCTTTGAAGTGCGTCAATAAACGCATCCATCCCTAGTTTGATGGGACGCAGAGTATGGCTCTCCGCTCAACGCTGAGCTATGGATGTAAGTTCTCCGCGCAAATCGAAGCACCTTAGGATGTGCAGATGGACTACGTCATCCACGCCAGGCAGCCGTCGAAAGGGACGAGGCTCCAATAAGTCACTGATACCGGTTATGTAACTCGTCGCACCAGGCGCGCATCAGAGGGGAATGCCAACCCGCTCTGTGTGTGATGCGGATCTTCGCAGCCGTGTCTACCAGCTCCTGAGACACGCGACGACATAGTGCACGACTCTCTACCGAACTGTGCATGCGCAAAAGTGATTTGAGCGTGTCCCATTCATTTTCAGCACTGTCAGAAAGCGAGACGCGTAAAGCTCGCGACAAGCTCTCATGGGAGCGCGAATCGTGTAGTACGCGCATATCAAAACGCCATGGACGAAATGAGCTAGCGCTAGCAAAGGAATATACTGAGCATGACTGACCGGTGGTCAGAAATATGAATGGGCGTCTGAGGCAAGGTCACAACATCCATAGCCGACACATACACACACATGTTGAAAGCACACAGAAGGAAGTTAAAACATAAACGCGACCCATGCATGAGTCCGTGCACATCAAGAAGCGCAAAATGCTACCTCGACGAGGGCAAGAGGAGTAGAGGGAATTGTCTTTCACACACATATGTACAGGGGGGGTCAAAAAATCCCAGGCCGCTCCGAACTGCCGCGGAGCAACTGCTCTCCGCTATCGCGGCGCTGTTATCGCACGCATGCCTCGCCGCGCTCGGGTTGCCAGGGTATGCTGTGAAAGGGGGTGAGGCCTCCCTCTTTTTCGCTCTCCTCGATAACGAAGATGGTAAAAAGATAGTGTGGCGTGCGCCTTTACGTTTCGCTCTTCGAGTACGGCTGTGATGCAGTGCTTCGCGGAGCAGGCGGCTGTTTGCCCAAAAGAAAGCTCAATGCTAGCGGCTATAAAATTTAGCGTCTGCTTCATCCTACTTTTCTGCTTACGATATCTTGCGTTTACTTTCAGATAAGCTCTTTTGCGGCTCATTGAGCCAATACTTGGGATTTTCATGGACTATAGGACTGGTATTGTTGTTTTATGTTCTTATTTTCTCGTTATTTACTACATTCAAATTGTACCGGAGGTCGCATAGTTGGATTGCATGTCCAACTGGTTTTAGTGCTCCGTTACTTCGAGGTTGCTGTCGCAAGTCTTGTATTATTGAATGAGTTAAGTGCTTCAGCGCAGGTAAAGCAAATGAATTCGCTTGTGTCTGCGCAGTTAGGACGTGTCGCGGATGGTTCTGTGGGCATTTCTTGCATTGCTATCCGGTTTATATGTCTGTCCCTAGCACTCATCCGCCCGTACTAAAATGCCGAGAAGAAGAGCATTTCACTATTATGCCAGAAATAAAGCGCTAACGTCTAGATTTAAAACAAGCCGTCATATAACCAGAAAAATTTGTTCAGGTTAACCGAGTTTCTCGTACGCCGTTCCCTCGAAATCAAGTGCCGCGCTTTTCTTAGAGCCACTGATATAAAGCGTTAACTCCGGAGAGGTATAAAGATAGAATGTGGGATTGCCTACTTGAGCCAGGATGTGTTTTCGGTTGGCGTTGCCCCAGGGTTGTCCCCATCTCGGCGTTCAAGCTTGTTGCATTCGGCTCAGCAATGGGAGTGACTCATATCGCAGTTTGACAGCAATACGTGTCTCTACAGTACACGCGCTGCTGCCCAGTCAGAGAACTTTAGTGGCGAGAGCTACATTGGCCACCGTCTCGCCATTTCGCCGGGCATGTCCGATGAGCGAAGAAAAAAGAATAAGACGTCGTGGAAGGGGGTAGGTGGCAGCTGACATGGCCAAGCGCTTGCTGGACGCAGACATTCCTGACATTACGTTAGGCAAAGGTGCCAACTCGGGCCTCTCCTTTCATACGGGAGAATGATATTACAATCAGCCTGCCAAGACCCCTTCATTCACATTATCCCTAGGCTACGCAGGCAACTTAATACGGCTTGGTTAAAGTGGGGCTGTATACGTTGATTGATAGCTTACGTTATCGCGCCATCGCGAAGGTGGGAGTGAAAAGGGAAAGAGGTGCCGTATTGGAGGGTTTCGGAGCACCGCGCGATAGAGGCTTTCGCCTCATCGCGCTTTAGTGGCAAAAAGTTCCCTCTGCAAAAAATAATGTCCTGTTAAAGTGCGGTGTGTCCCTCCAATTGCTAGAATGTATAACGATGTATAACGGTGCTTCTAAGAGAAACGCGGCACCTGATTTCGAGGGAAGGGCATACGAGCATTTCGTTTAAACTCAACAAATTTTACTGGTCATATGACGGCTTGTCCTGAAACCTAGACGTTAGCGCTTGTTTTCTGGCATAATAGTAGAATACTCCTATTCTCGGTATCTTCAGTATGGGCGGATGAGTGCTAGGGCCCGAGATGTAAACATGAAAGCTGCAGAATATTAATAGCAAAGCGTGAAGTACCCACAGAACCATCCGCGACACGTCCTAACTGCGCAGACACAAGCGAATTCATTTGCTTTACCTGCGCTGAAGCACTTAACTCATTCAATAATACAAGACTTGCGACAACAACCTCGAAGTAAGGAGCACTAAAAAACCAGTTGGACATGCAATCTAACTATGCATCCTCCGGTGCGATTTTAATGTAGTAAATTCCGAGAACATAAAGCAACAGTACCAGTCCTATATCCCATGGAAAGCCAAAGTACTGGCTCAGAGAGCCGCAAAAGAGCTTATGTGAAAGTAAACGCAAGATATCGTAAGCAGAAAAGTAGGATGAAGCAGACGCTAAATTTTATAGCCGCTAGCATTGGGCTTTCTTTTGGGCAAACAGCCGCCTGCTCCGCGAAGCGCTGCATCACAGCCGTGCTCGAAGAGCGAAACGTAAAGGCGCACGCAGCACTATCTATTTGTCATCTTCGTTATCGAGGAGAACGGAAAGGAGGGAGGCCTCACCCCCTCTCACAGTATACCCTGGCAACCCGAGCGCGGCGAGGCATGCGTGCGATAACAGCGCCGCGATAACGGCGAGCAGCTGCTCCACGACAGTTCGGAGCGGCCTGGGATTTTTTGACCCCCCCCTGTACTTGTATATACACACATACGCAGTGTAGTACATACATGGGAGGACAACTAAAGGTGCCATACTAGCAACAATCACATATTAATAGTTATTCCGTGTTCATCAATACCTACAGAACACAAGCTCAAAAGGAATTACAATGAGAAATTTAATGACAAATGATTAAATCTTATATGGCAATACACATCCGCATGATTCGAGGTACGTAACAAAGGGGGAGGGGGTTAGTATAGCAAAGCTGGCATAACAAGCCTGCCGTCCCGAATGACGAAGAACGAGAATGTCGAATGGTGATAGATTAAAGTGCTGTTGTTGTTGGCTGGATTGCGAGAGATAGAATAGAAAACGTAGCTTTTTGTACCGAACAGGTTTTGGTCATTACAAAAACGGTTGAAATACTTTTCCATTAAAGAAACAGCGTGAATTTATTTGCGCTTTGGCTCCTCAGACGCGTAGAACTGTTATACAAGAACTTAATTTGAGCAGATAAAACAAACCGACGAAATTGCCACATATATTCAGAATGGGAATACCTTACTTTGGTATTGAGAAAGGAAATGTGCGCAGTTTGTCGCACTAGCCGAAGGTAGGAAAGACGAGAGAGAGAGCAGGAGGTTAGAGTAGCAAAATGCTATTGAAAAATTGGGGACGCTTAAGTTCTGCCCTTGAAGGTATGAAGCGATAGCAAGACCTAGCTGGATTGGTGGTTCGGCCATCAGGCAGTTACCTGGCGCCCTGGACCCGACTGCGGGGGAGTGCCACCCCTATTCATCTAAACCTCTCCCATCACGAACCACAGCGCATCTATCGCCAATGCAGGGTGATTAAATGGGACGCGTTTCGAGCGTCGCTAGCAAAAGACATTAAGCCACACTACACCACACTTGACACCACACCCCGTTATACCATACCACACAAAACCACACGACACGCCACCGCACCATACCACGTCGTTCCACAACTCACAGCACCGCACCACTGCGCACGGACGTCATCCTTGAAGTTTCAGCTCTTGCAAAGTACATGGAAGATGGTTCTCTGACGGTTCGTGATTTTAGCGCGCCGCGACCACCGTGGCGCTATCAGCAAGTTATGGAAAATCGGCCACTGCCCCTCATACATGCAAGATCCATTGGTCACAACACTAAACCTGATGCGGTGGTTGATGGTGGATCAACGGCGACTGAAATCTCTACATCGACATGTGTCATATGTTGACGCTAGTGTGACCGAGGATTATGTGACTACGGCTGTTGCTTGTTCAGAAATTCGCTTGAATTGGAAACCTGCTCGTACGTCTGCTCCGCATCCTGGTCATTAACACCGGTGGAGCTACTGGCCATTCGAGGTGCAATATGTCTTCTCTATCCGGTCCTCATGCCCTTTAGCTTTCATATCGACATTATCACAGATTCCTCAGCCGCCATCCGCAGTCTGCGGCTTGTTCTGAATTCTGTATATTTAAACACACGATATTTAGACATACTTGAGGGATTTCTGATTACAGTCCGTGTGCACTGGATTTGAAGGGATGGCCACCACACTCAAGGGTTGGTGGACGACGCAAGCCGCAACTCAACTTCTCTTCATCCCATTGAAGTGACCCCGTCACCTCCGGCGAATACACACCTGGTCAAAAAAGAGAACCTTCGCCGCGCCACGCGAGTACTTCTCCCATCACATGGCACCGACCTCCCTGGCGGTCTTTTGTGCTGGGAAGAGGTCTTGCTTTGAAGGTTGCGCCTTCGTGTCGCCCTCACTCCTGCGGTAACCTGAATGTGGCCGGCACAAAGCCATGACACATTCGACGACAGCTGCCCCTTTCGTCCTGCTCCTGTTTCCGAGGCAAACATCACACATCTTCTACGGACGTGCCCCTCTCTACATGCAGCTTGGCGGAAACATCTGCTCAGATGCGGGCATCTCCCAGGTCGACCGTCGAATGTGGACGCCTGGATATTATGTCCACATTACCGGCCATTACTAGATTTTGTTAAGGGTAGAGGCCTGTACATCTATTTGCGAGAAAAACATTACGCTGTAAGGCATGTTATCGCAATAAAAAAAGCTGCTCACGCACCATACGTTTAGAGCGCAGCCCTTAGGCGCCCGTTCCTGCGTTTCGCGGTGCCATCGGTGGCGTTGTTCCTCTTAACCTGGTTATGCACTACGGATGCGCGCACCGCCTCAAAGGGCTGACTGATTGAAGCAGGAAAGCGTCTGCCGGCATCGAATGCTCCCAACATTTGACTGATAAACTTGATTGTGGAAAATGGGGGTTAGGGGAAGTGGGTTAGGAAAGAGCAACGGTCGGCATGCAGTCCTTGGTATAGGAGTCCGTTGGCCTCAGCAGCGGATCTGGCTCGCTGCACCAGCATGAGCTGATCCTCAGCGCCGGAGTCAGCTAGAAGGTCCTCTGACGTCTGAAGACTAGGGCTATCTATTTTAGGCATTATGGGGTTAGCCCTACATACCCATGTGTGGTAGTGTAGCAGTGTCTCCACACCATGCGCTGTGTGTGGAAGGCCGTACTTTTTATGCCCCTCCCTCCATGCTCGCATAGTGTTGTGAAATGCTCTACCAATGGTTCCGCCGCCTGGCTAATGAAACCTCGCACGACGGCATCTACTCCAGTGTTTCCCTCGACCCCAGCGTCAGGGACCGAAACAATCGTGTGCTGCCTATCTGAGTCTGTTCCTTCCTGCCGGTCGGCTAGGAGCTTGTTTGCTATGCGACTAAGCCTGTTGTTTTGGAAGGCTCGACAGGCTAATTTTGAGCCCAGGACTATGAATTACCTGTTTTCTTCAGTTTGCTTCCGAGATAACTAGGGCTATTTATTGCCTCTTCCACCATCCGGATGCATTTAGCTAAACATAGATTCTGCCTAGAACGCCGGTAACTTTGATGCATTTAACAGAACGCTGGTTGTGTTCGATGCAACTCTCGATAACCCGCATAGCTGCCGCCGTTCGCCACTGAGAACCGCCTGCCTACATAAATAGTTTATTCTCGGCTAGTTCTTTTTAAGCCATGAGAGAGGAAACCGGTGCAAGTCCTTCGGCTGCCGCTGCGTGCACAGTTACTCACACTTCCCTTAACCTCCTCTATCGTCTCATGCTCACTCCGCTGCCATGTGTCGCAAGTACCAACAGGATATGCCCTTCCATATAGTCCCGCCCGACAACCATGGGTGATGGATAAACATTTCATGCACATTCGCGTTCCCGGGATACTAAAGAAAGCAATGGTGCCACACAGTAGGCTCAAAAAACTTACTCTGGCGCACATATGGTCAGCATATCCTATTTATATTCACGCATACACTGACGGATCTGTGTCAGCACAGACATCCGCTGAAGCTGTGGCCACACCCGCTCAGAAAACGACTCTGCATTTCCCTTTGGGACATACTTATACGTCACCCGCTTCTGAACTTGTAGCCCTTTGGGAATCTATTCGCTGCATATGTGAGGAACCGCCTCAAAATGGTGTATATTCACAGATTCAAAGACAGAATTACAAAGTACGATATATTTATTATGCCACGTCGCCTACTAGTGTAAACATTATGAAGCTCCTAACATCTGACCAACCGCCAGGCCACAGGATAATGGTTCAGTGGATTTCTGGCCACTGCGGGCTCTATGGAAATGAAAAGGCAGATGTTGAAGAAAAAGGTTAAGTGCCTTCAGCATTGACTTCCAAGCCGCTGTTCCTTTTTTAAGAGCGGATATGACGTGTCTGCTAAATAAGTGTATGAAGAATGGTACGGCAGCTTACTGGGTTCGATCAGATGCCCGACACATTCGTCTAAGGCTCGATCAAACATTGGCAGTTTTTCCTCGTGGAATTCTGCGCCCCCATGCATGCCTGCTACATAAACTGCGTTTACACATGGCTTTCACGGGCAGGTACTTATATTTTATTGGACAGGTGGACCTGCCAGGATGTTCAACTTGTGGCATCCTCGAGAATCTGGACCATATATTAGTGGTGTGCCCCCTGTATGCGCGTGAAAGTAATGTGCTAGCCATTTCCTTGAAGCGTTTGGACAAGAGGCCTTTGTCGGGACCTGTTGCTGGGCGCTTGGCAGGACAAGGGGAAGGATTTCTAGGTAGTGCGGGCTCTTTGCCCACCGTTTTTGCTCTTTTGCTCTTTGCAATTTTTTGTGTGCCATTGGACTTGATTCGCAACTGTAAAACAAACCGCAATGCCTGTATATATTTTCATATGCCTTCCCTCACATCATCACCCATCATGATCCTCTCTTTTCTCCCCTTCTCCTTCCCCGGTGCAGAGTAGTAGCAGGCCAGATTTTAAACATTGCGGCCAACCTGTCTGCCTCTCATTTTCATAAATCCATCTATATATTTATCCATGCTCAATGTCAACCCCCTTTCCAAGAACATGCACCCTGAGCATCACACCGATCGCCGATCTGTCCTTGCCTCCACCTTCGGTCCTACAGTGTGTATGCTGAAGCGGCACTATACCTCTCGCACCCCTCCTATGCCCTGGCCACTGTTTCTAGTACACGACCTCCCCCCCCCCACCCTCCGCCATCGCCACTATCCTTGCTCTCGGTACCACTGCCGCAAAGGAAGCAGGTTTCGCCATTGCCAACACACCGACTCTTTTCATATTTAGCGACTGTAAAACTGAAGTCTGCAACTTTTCAAAGGGTAGAATCTCTTCCTCAGCGCTCAACCTTCTTCAGAACTCTTCCCACTTCCGGTTCTATCCAACTCTTCTGTGTTCTGGCTGCGCAAATGCCATCGCTCGCGAGATGACCGACCGAACTGGTCCCCTCCGCTCCGGGATGGACACGCGTGATTACCTCCTCACCTTCCTTGACATTACGCAACACTACCACGACTCCCTCTTATCCCTCTATCCCTCTCACAAGTCCCTATCTAAGATCGAACAGAATACGTGGCGCCATTCCAGGCCCACACTTTCCTCTCACTGCACGCCTTGCCCGTATTCAAATCCGTACATTCTCACCCGAATGCACGCTATTCCGCTCTGCCCGAGTGCTCACATCCTGTACTCATGTCCGGCGCACTTTTCCCCCGTCTCCTGGAGAATAAACAACCCGCAGCTGTGGGAAGCTGCTTCGGCCAGATCGGAAACGCATAATAAACGCAGCTTACGACCTGTGCAGCGGAAGTGACTACCGGGCGTAACCTAGAGGCCACGACCAGCAGTCGGAATGTCACCCACAGAATGGCGGCAAATCAATTTTTCTGTAGTTTTCATGAAATAAGGTTTTCACCAGCACCACCACAGTTACTCCACATACTGCCACCGCTGCCTTGTCTGTTGTAGCGCAGACCACATAGGCGTTTCGATCCAGAAGTGTGTGTGGAACGTTTCTTCAAGAAGTAATATGTGCTAAAAGAGAGAGAGAGAGTAAACCTTAATTGGTTAACGGAACTGTGTGGGGGATGTCCTCAGTCCAGGATACCATTGGCTTGGGTTGTATCCCAGGCCCTGGTGAGCAGGCGGCGCTGCTCAGAGAGATCCTCGTGGGCCAGCTCTGCCTCCCACTACGCTTGGCTGAGGGCTCGGGTTTTGTATTTCTCTAATTGCTCTTTGCAGCTCTATATCATTTGAAGGATGTCCGAGACTTCACCGCATGCAGTGCATGTGTTATTTTTGAATTTTTCGGGCCAGCTTTAGTGGTACTTTGCTAGGTTTGGGAATGTCCTGGCCTGTATGTTCCTCCAGGCTACTGCCTCCTGCCTGCTGAGGTCTTTTTGTGGTTCTGGGCATCGTTTTCTTCCTAATTTGAAGTATTGGGACGCCGTTGCTTGAAACTTGGTGGGCAGCAGTGTGCGTCAGCGGAACGTGCTGTTTGCGTTCGATAATAATGCAACGCTGGGAAACTCCACAATGAACGGTTTGATGCAATAGCGTTTCACACACAGGGGCAGTGCTTCTTCTCTTTTTATGCCTTCAAATCTTTGTATACCGATACTTACTCAGTGAAACAATGGCATTTTATTCTGAGCATTAGGACGCCTTTGATTCGTCCTTATTGCAATATTTTCGTTTTCATTATCTCAAGTATACCTTATGTGCTTTGGTTTGATTTAGAGGGTTTAACGTCACGAAGCGACTCAGGTATGAGATACGTCTCAGTAGAGAGCTCCGAAAATCTTGACCGCCTGGTCTTTAACATGCACTGATATCGCATAACATACATGCGCCTTGATTTCTTCCTCCACCGAAAAGCGGCGGCTGAGGCCGGAATTCGATTTTGCATCCTTGAGCATAGTAGTTGAGCGCCCTAATTACGGTGCCATCATGATTGGTTCTAATAATTAAAGCTAAAGCTTCACCGAGCCAGCTTTTCGCGCCGGCAGTATCACAGAGGTTTTACCCTTTAATATACTTGAGGTCCCCAAGCACAAATCTTTCTTCTCTCAAGTCTGACAAATACCGCGCCTTTCCTTTTAATTGTGGGGTGGGAAATACGAGGCGTACCAGCGGGGCCGTGGTCTGATAACGAGGAACTTTAATTAGGCATCATACTACATTTCGACCGGCGGGGGCGAGAACACACACATACACGCACACTCAAACAAATGAACCACTTGGCGTCGAGTGCATGCACACGTGAGCCATCTACCAACAGATGGAGCTACTACATACAGGCCTAGATGGCTGCCGAAAAGATAGATGACACAACCTGGTATGAAAGGGTCAAGGCCTGCAGTCCTCGCATCCCATCCTTTTTAAAGAAATTTCCCCCTCTAAAGCTACTCCTTGTCGTTGAGAGAGCACAGCACCAAGTACCAAAGCAGTGGCATCTGTTGTCACTGTGGTTGGTGCGGCAGGGTCGAAATGACTAAGTATGGGGGCTATGTTCATGCTTTTCGAAGAATTTCGTATGCAGAATCCCACGATCCAGTCCATTGGAAGGTTCCAGTTCTGTCAATTTCCCCTGACGGCGCCGAAACCATTTCTAGTGCTGAGATGCCAGCATGTTGGATGACTCGGCTGTCTTTTCATTGGCAACATTGTCCTGAAGTGTTATTTCATGGCATGCCAGTGAAAGCCACAGCGGCTTGTTGACATCTGGGAGGGGTTCGAGCTGTAAGCATCCAATGGTGAAGTGAGTTGGACTAAACGGGGACCGGGTTATTGTGGGTGGCAATGCGGCGTTCAACATCCTTGATAACACTGTCATTACAGAGCAGGATTGTGTTTGTGCTCGTCTGGTGGACTTCGCTGGCTTGGGTGGCTTCACGACGATTTCGGGTTGGGTACCCTAAAACCAGTCTTCACCGAGGATCAGAGGTAGCGGGTTAGTTGGGGTAACCTCGCACCGACACTTTGGAACTAGGTCAGATGAAAATAAAGGAAGATATACCTGCCGGTGTTACAGTACCACCAATGAAAATGAAGATGGGTGGCTTCGGCCAAAGCAAAAATGCAGATGATGTGACAAGGTCCTGGGACAGTATTGTGAGCTTGGAGCTGCTGTCTTTGGAGGCATCAACTTTTCCGACATCTGCAATAATTAGCTTCTACCTGACGTACTGCACAAGTGATCCCTGGAGGCAAGACATTGCAGGAGTATGGTGTTTGGCGCTACACGGAGGTTGCTGACGTGGAGCTCTCAGCCCAGTGCACTTGGAAGAGAGGTGTCCTGGTAGGCGGCAGTTGAAGCAATGGCCTGAGATTGTCTCCAGAGTGGTAGGCAGTGGTGTCGTGCTTAAAGGTGAACGTATTGTACCACGCATCCCGCTGGTCTGGCGGAAGGGTTGAAATGCATTGTGGCCGATCCTTTCTGTTCGAAGTTATCTGGGGTTTGTATGCTCTGGGTTGAGTAGTGGGGCTTGCACTCTGGACACTGAGAACATGGCAATCGAACCCTGCTCTGTGAGTCGAATTGATGAATGACTTATGATTTGGTTCACTTGTGTGACAATATGCATCTACGCAGAACCGGTTGTTGGGTGCAGGGCTGCAATGGTGGCGGCCAGATTTACGTCGGCAATTCCTTGAAGGCCGTACTCTATGCGCTGAGGGTCTCTGAGGGCAACTGGGCACCAACAAATAAGCTTCAGCTTAGCCAGCGAGAAATTCACGAGATTCTCTCCGTGTGCGTACACGTGACAGGTAACTGATTGTTGCCACTGTAACAGGGCGAGCTCGCTGAACTGATCGAGTAAGGCTTGCCTGAAGATTACCCATGTTGTGCATTGACGGTCGATGACGGCATTCCAGCCAGCCGCTGGTCCGCGCAGTTTCCTAAGGGCGACAGAGACAAGTTTTTGAAAGCTCCCACGAAGCCAGATCTCGAGTTCATTCGAGCTCGTCAATTCACTAAGCCCGCAAGGAACTCTGTGGTTCGAGCTGGATCCAGACTAACCGAAGGCAGTGCATGGTCAGGGCGCTGGGTGAGTGCTACGGAGTGAGGGAAATACGCAGACGGTGTCATTGGGTGTCTGTGGCAATATTGGCGAGCAGGCCATTTAGTATTTCTTCCTGAGACCAGGCAGCATCAACGTTTCGGTGAGAGAGCTCTTTGCGCAGGTAATCCACTTTAAATTCGGTAGGTGCACAGGCTTAGCTCGCTCCAGTTTGCGAGGGGCATGGCGGTCGACGGGGTAGCGCACGCGGAGGGACAGAACACACAGGTCGGCATAGAGAGGCAAACCAAGCGAACAGGCGAGCTGATTCAAGCGAAGTGGGTGAAAGGCTTCATCAGACGGAGAGCGAGAACATGGCGGTTACAAGTGAGGCACCATCGGAGAATCGAGCGAGGCAAACAGTTAGGCGGATTACTTCATCGGGCGGGCAGATATCGACATTCTCTTCATGATCTAAGATCGACTGCCCCAAATGTGAGGTGCGGGGGGGGGGGGGTGCAAGTCGTACCAGGGTGGCCGAAATTTGATAAGGAGGAACTCTAATTAGGCTTCGCACTACATTTCACCCGGCGGGGGCGAGAACACATGCCACACACAAACACACACACGCAGTCAAACAAAGGAACCACTTGGCCTCGACTGCCTGCGCATGCGAGCCATCTACCACCCGAACGAGCTGCTATATACAGACCTAGATGGTTACCGAAAGAATAGATGGGTGATAACATTGGCACTGGTCAAAGTGTGCAGTCCTCACATTATTAACTAAGTTGCAATTACGAGCAAAATATAGAAACATAATCTTCACATGGTTAAGGTGTAGCCAGAGGACGGACCACGGACTGGGCCGAGGACCGGTCACGTGGTGGCGACCACGCATTGTCCGGCTCGCGACAGCCTCCACACGGCGGGCCACAATAGCAGCTGACAAGCCGGACCGGGCCGGGCTGAATAGATACCCTATTTAGCTCCCTTTTTAAAGCACTATTTCAAAATGGAGAGCTGGGTGTGCATTAGGGAAGTATTCAGATACAGTACTGGGTTCGTCGAAACACGGGCGCACCCAGATCGCTAACAACGTACTTTCGTATCACAGCGCTGCACTTATTCCGTTCAATTCTTTCTGGACTCAAAGGCGAAGGCGATAGGACCACATTAACATAAGCTGCCGGGTTAAGCGGGGCTACGCTTGACCGAGGTTCCCGAACTTAGCTGCTGTTACGCGAATAGCAGCTCATGGTTGTTACACAGCTTGCAACTATTGCTCCTTGTACGATCGGCATAACGAAGGTTCACTTACAAATATCTTTGGTTCTATAACACCATGAGTGGAGTAGGTTTCGACTTGGGCGTCAATAGCGCGCTCAAGCATCGTTCGATGCATTGTGCCTACCGCCGCGCCGCGACGCCTACAGGCTGTCACCAACACTATGGCAGCGAGGAAGGTCCCTTTGCCAGCATGCCCAGTGAAATAGTTTTTCAGTAATATATTAAACCTGGCATAAGGCTTATGTGTTCTGACCGCGTCGTGGTTGGTATTGTGTGATAAGAAGCAATTTATGCTGACGAAAATAGCTCTGTGCAGCGCAGGCCTACCCGGTCTTGTATGCTAGCTTTGCTTCTAAGGGCTCGCCGAAATGACCATATCTTTCTTTTTTTTCGAGAAAATTGGTAGGCCTCTTTTTAAATGGGCATACCATTTACTATACCGCTGGTCAAGTACAAGCTCCATTCGCTGTGATCGCGATGCGAAATAATGTAGGCCTAATGACGACTATAAGGTAGTGCACGGGCACTCGTTGCCCGGCCGCGCTCGCTGCGGCCCCTTTCCGACAAGCTCGCAGCAATCTGTGTGATACATACATGTTCATTTGGGACCTTCTTTACTGTCTTACTGTAGCTGTACCCTATCTTTTTCGACATGCTTCGCTAAACATGCCGCTAAAAAGACTCTTGCGGGACGCGGCGGGGAAGAAGGCATGCACGTACCACCGGGCGATGTTAGAAGGCTGCATAAAACGCTGTCGGACGCCACTTTAGGCACTGCCTAAGTTACTTGGTGCTCTTAGAAACGTACTGAAAGTGCTGTTTGATGATGTGGGCTAGCTCATGCGCTTTATTCGGGCGCAAATACTTGGGTCTCGTAATTACATCTGACCTCAGATGGAACGAGCATATGTCATATATTTCAAAAAAAGCAATGCGTAAGCTTGGTTACTTGAGGAGGTCGCTTCGACAATCAACACAAGAAATCCGTCTTTTAGCGTACAAAACGTACATTAGATCAATTCTTGAGTACGCCTCAGTAGTATGGGACCCGTATACCCAGAAAAACATAACACAGTTAGAAAGCATTCAAAGAAAATCGGTTAGATTTATATTCAACTGTTATAGCTGGCAAGTATCTCCGACGGTTCTTCTAAACAACGCAAACTTAGAGCCATTAAAATTGAGACGGTATAGGGACAGACTGAAATATATGTACCTACTATATCATGATATGCTGGGAATAGATAAGGATGTGTACATTAATTTAGTTTCTAAGCGCCCAACACGTTCTAATCATTCGAAAAAAATTGAAGAATTTTCTTGCAGGACTAACGTGTTTAAAAACTCGTTTTTTCCACGGACAGTACGTGAGTGGAATGCGCTCACCTCGAGTACAGTGGAATGCCCGACGGTCCAGTCATTCTGCGGCATGCTTAACAGTATTGAAGCAAAATAGAATTACCATCGTGTCGTTGTGCGCAATGCCTTGAGTGCTTCATATGCATGATTGTTTTCATTGTTTGTACATTTCGTTTCTTGCTCAAGTGACTGAGCATGCGTGGTTGTGTCATGCTGCTGTGTACGCGCCTTGTTGTTTTTGTCGCGCTTTACTTTTCGTTACTATTATTATTGCTGGATTTCGTCTCTTCTTCTCACTTAAATTCTTGCGATGTTTTTCTCTATGTTCGTTTTCTTGATGTATTATTGATATGCCCACTCCTGCCTAAGGCCTCAAACTGAGGCCGGCAGTATCCTGTAAATAAAAATAAATAAATAAATGTGCCTCCTCCGTTCACACACGCTGCCAGGTCCGTCGTCCGCGGCCCGAGTTAAATGCCCAGCCATTTATCATCTGCTGCGGTACGCGGGCCTCATAAACCGGAAGTGGAACATTACGTGACGCTTGGTCTACGGAGCAAAACAGGTTCGTGGTCCGTCGTTTGGATACACCTTTAGGTCTATGTGTCCACAATTTCTTGACGTTCACTTTGAAGCGAAAGCTTCACTACGCCAGCTGTTCGATCCGTCAGCATCACGGAGGTTTTAACCTTAAACAAATATGAACGTGAAACTAGCATCTTCTCTCAAGTCTGACAGGTACTGCACCTTTCCTTTCTTATAAACCAGTATACAATATGCAAGAATTAATATGAAAACATGATGACCTGGTTAGGAGTAGGGGCCTAGAATTCCGTGACAACTGAAATTTATAACGCTCCTTCCTTTCCAAAACCTAATTTAAATAAAGATTATAAGAACTTCGGATTGAAAAGCGGGTGTTAAAAAGGCTGCCTCTGCAACACTGATATTTTCTCTATATAACTAGGTTCAAGCCATGCTTAGACCCTCACAATTATTTCATTCTTCACTTACATACCCAAAATACTCTTAATAGCATCGTGAATCTTTAAATTTAGCACCTTTGAAATATTTTAATTCCTTGGTATGTATGTAAAGACCCAGTATTTTGAGGGTCTGAACTTCCTTGATGAGTGATTTGTCAACGTGGATATCGATGTTTGCTTGAGTATTGGGCTGACGAAATTGTAGAGTTCGCATTTTTCGAGAGAGCAGGTTAGACCACACGCTTTTGCATAATTGGGAACTCTTGTTACCGCTGTTTAAAATTGTTCTTCAATTATTCCCATGCTTCTCGTTGTTGTCCAGATGGTTATAGCGTTAGCGTACAGGGTGTTGCGTATGCCCTGCATATGATTAAGAAAAGACGGGCGATTTTGGAGTGCAATGTTCATGAGGAGTGAGAATAATAGTGCCCCTCGCGGAGTGCCTCTCGTGCCCATCTTCACTTGCTTGGTTTGTTTTGTGCCGAGCTCGATGTTGACAGTTCCGTCTTTAAGGAAATCGTAAATGTGTGCATAGACTCGCTGACCACAGTTTGTGCTCTGTAGGTTGTTGAGGATTGTGGAGTGCTTGACTTTGTCAAACGCTTGTTTGTGTTCGAGGGCTAGAAGCTTCCGGTCACTGTTTCTCCGTGCTAGATCAATGACTTCGAGTTTGAGTTGCAGAGGTACATCATGGATGGACAGGTGTTCTTGAATCCAAACATCGTATGTGGCAGTAGCTCGTTGGTCTCTATATAGTTCGAGAGGCACTCGTGAACTGCCTTTTCCTGGAGGGTTACTGCTGACGACATGAGGGATATGTGGAGCAGGTTTTGAATGCCGATTTTCTTGCCAGGTTTGGGGATAAAGTGTATATTGGCTGTTTTTCATGCTGTTTTTCATCTCTATAAGGGGCTAGAATCATTAGTCTCCGCCTATAACTAGGGGAGCTGTTCGGGTTTCTCTTAATGATTTGAGAAATATCGCATCAAAGGCTACGTGACGCTGTTTGGGGCGACTATAATATGTTCAGTATATAGGTGCTCATGCTGTTTCTGTGTTGTGGTAGCAACGTTATGAAGGTATGTTCAATGGCGCTGTATAGACCAAGGTCTACAGTAGTTGCCGTGCATGATTTGTGGACAAATATGCATGTCGAGGGATTAGTTTTATGTGTTGAGTACAATCTGATCTTACCCTCCATATTCACTTCTTGCAGGGCTATTATTTGCGGCTTATGAGCATGCAAGTATATGTATTGTTGTAATGTTTTCCTCTTACAGTGTAGAACTCCACAGTTCAATTGTAGGATGGTGAGCTTAGGCCTTGGTTGTGGCGCACAGTTGTGGATTAGAAAGGTGCGTCTTATTCAGTGGCGCACCTTCAGGTTCTTGATCAAGTTGAGTGCTGACTAGATGATGAGTGCCTATTTTGCCATGTAGCTGTGTGCCTTTGCTGTGAGAATTAAACATCTGATAGTTCTGAATTTTGAAGTCAATTCTAATCTCTTGCGCTTGCATCGTGATTATAACTTTTTCAAGTTTTTCCATCAATAGCTTGATAACTGAGACTAACATGCTTTTGTTTTTCGTCTCAATCATAATTTCTAATTATTCTCCTTGAGCTCTTTGACTGGGTTTTCAAAGCGAGTGATGCAGTGCTGAGTTTGGGTGTTCTCTGTATATTGTGGCATGGGTGCCTGCGGTGGTGGTACTTGCGGTGTTGGTGCCTGCTGTGGTGCCTCTGGTGAAGCTTGCCTCTCGATGGGGCTAGTATTTAACTTGTGGGTATTGGAGGATGTACCTCTACTTTGTCCTCCTCCATCGGATATGCCTGTTGCGTCGATGGAGGTAATATATTTTTAAGTTTGGCTGCGATGCGTATTTACAATTTTAGTTTGTTATTTTCGGACTTTAGTTTCTCGATCTTTCCGTTAAGTTCCCAGGTAGCACAAAGTGGGCTATGAAGGGTGGGCCCCGGTGGGCCCGATGTAGGCAATGCAGGACAGCCCCGGTGGGCTCAATGTGGGTGCTGCAAGAGGGGCCGACGTAGGCCCGAAGCGGGCTGTCGACAAAGCCCCAATTGGCCCCACTAGGGGCTGATGCAGGCAGCCCTTGCGGGGCTGCCCACATTTTTCCGACATTGTTAAAAGGGCACATCCCGCCAACTCCCCGCGATGGTCCTACTTTGGACCGATTTGGGCAGCCGCTTTGGAGGAACATTTTTTTTTTTATTTCAGTTAGCCCCTCAGAAAATGACATAGGACCAATGCGGGTTCTATAGCGGTAGCCACACTTGGGCTTGCCCACATTATTCTCATAGGGGTCCGACGTAGGAAATTGATGGAAAGCCCTAGTCCAAGTTTTCCCAATCAATATTTAGGCACATAATTAAGTAATTACTTTATACATGTCTGCACTTTCTAAACAGCCGCAATATTTAATTTTACAATAATTCATAACATTCATCTAGCCGAAATGACTTCATGTACATCTTGTTCAGGCTATGGAGATGTGTGTTCTGAACAGTAATATTGTACTGCGCGTTGCAGGCTGTCCAAAGCAACCACATAAGAGGCAACAGTTAGCAATCAGTTTGTTTTAGTATTTGTAGCGCAATTTGCCCGAGCGCGAGAACTAAAGCCATGTAAATTTCTAATCGACTAAACATGGCCACAACTGTTATACAAATCATCTATAACGGTAATTTAGGGCAACATCTAATGCAAATAAAAGTTAGAAACAATGATTACGCAATTGCACGCACGCCTTCTAGCCCCATTACGGCCGATGTGGGACCTACAGCGGTTTTGTGTGGGCAGCCCCAATTGGGCTGGGTGTTGGTTTTGAACCTAAAGCCCACTTGCTGTTGCACGTGCCTTCAAATTCCCCACAAGGGACCAATTTTGGTATCATGCGGGCCCTCCCGCCTTCCAGCCCCATTACGGCCCATGTGGGATATAAAGCAGTTTTATGTGGGCAGCCCCAATTGGGCTGGACGTTGTTTTTGAACCTAGAGCCCACCTGCTGTTGCACGGGCCTTCAAAGCCCCCACAAAGGACCGATTTTGGTACTATGCGGGCACGCCCGCCTTCCAGCCCCATTACAGCCTATGTGGGACCTAAAGCGGTTTAGCTAAGGCTGCCTCATTTGGGCTTCACGAGGGCTTGCCCAAATTGAGCCCTTATTCATATTTCACCGGCCCTCAAGTAACCTACAAGGGGCCGATTTGGGCAGCATGTGGGTATGTCCGTTTTCTTGCCCCACTACGGCCGATGTTGGTCCCACAAAGATTTAATGGGGGCGGCCTCACTTCGGATCTATGAGGGCTCTCCCATAAAAAGCCCACATTTAGGTTGGATTGCCCTCAAATATCCGGCAAGGGACCCTTGTGGTCTGGATGCAGGAATGTGCTCTGCATTAGCCCAAGAAACGCCGCTATGTGACCCATGCAGGAGGAGCAGGGGTAAGCCCAAATGGGGCTTGCCCACATTTGCCCCATCGGGGACCGATGCAGGTTTTATGATGGTTGCCCCAGCCCCACTTGCCTACATCGGACCTACTGGGGCCCCACATTCTGTGCTACCTGGGTTGTTTTAAGCCAACGCTTCGGGGGAGGAGACAGCTACATCTACCCAGTTCGCCTTGCCGTCATTGCGCTGCACCTTGTAACGGGCTCCAGCTGGTTCTCAGCTCGACGATTGCGGGCGGTTTTCGACGCCTCTGCGGTAGTGCCAGGTTTTTTGCTTGATGACCGTAGTCGAGTGGTGCTGAGTTGCAGCTGTATGACTGGACCTGGCGCGTTAGTTGGTCACCGCTGCTCGATGGGCCTGTACGATTAGACCGGTTGCGAAACTTGGCCCTGGACTGGTGGCTGACTTGCTCTGCCTTGGGCTTAGTTGGTAGTGATTTTCGGTACTTATAATTGCATTGGTTGGATCTCATGGGATGTGCGCCTGCGGAGACCGTGCATATTGGTTAGCAGTCATGGATTTCTTGAATGTCTTGCTGACCGCACTGTTGACATTGTGACTGCGCAGGGTAGGGGGCCACATCCGCCCGGTGTCCAAGTTTCCCACACAGTATACAGGCTGGCGTAGGTTTCTTGTACAGGCCTAGGAAAAACTCCTCACCGTAGTAAAAGACGTGAAACGGGGCCTTTCTTACTTCGAATGTGACGGCCGCTTTCTTGGATGAACCCAGTTTTCTCACGCTCGCCACTGGTTCGTCCGAGGAGCGAAGCGCTTGCGTGATGTCTTCGTTGGAAACTCTAGGGTCCACCAGTATTAGTCTTTCACATTAGTCTTCAGACGGGCGGAGAGAGGCGTACACTGCGTGTACTGCATCCCCTAGTTTAAGTTTTTGAATTCCGAGAATCTTTCCGATTATTTTGGCCTCTCGCATCCCGACGATGATGTTTTGTTCCCGAATGGGCCAAATGTTGAGCTCTGCTGAGGCGATGTTCCTGCGTGCAGCCATGTACAAGGCACTTTCGAGCATGTTGCTTACCCTGAATTTGCTGAGAGCCCCCATTCCTTTAGGCTTGATTATGTTGACTGCGTCTTGCTCGTCGAGACGCGGTTGTGGAGGACGCTTCCAACGGTTGACGTGCATGCGTGGCGTCTGCTGTAAAGCGCTCGCTGTGGGATCCAAGGGATGGAGGTTCGCTTCCCGGTGGAGGCAGGATTTAATTATTTTAACCATCCACCTCACGTCATCACGGGCTGCGTGGTGACGTCAGAATTGTGCGGTATACATGGAATCGTGCGTGCCGGGGGCGGGAGATGAGGGGCTCCTTTTCGGTGGAAATAAAGTTTTCATTCATTCTGATAGAGTAGCACTTCTCGGTGCCGGACTGGCAGGGACATGTCCGCGAGTATCTGCCATTAAAGAACTTCGCCTTTAAAGAATTTGTAGAAGACATCTTAATTACATGCTTCTTAAAAGACCCCTGCAAATGCTCTACCTAACATAACATGTTGAGGAAAGCCACCTAAAAATGTCCAAATAAGCTCCAAAAACATCCCAAATATGTGCCATAAAAGAACTTGTTCAGACGTCCTAAAGAAGTTACTTGTTTCATTTGTAATGCTGTTGGGAAAGTTGTGGGACTTTTCCAGGCTTCCCTGCGACATCTCAGTATCCCATAATTGGAATACCTAAGATGTCTCTGGAACGCCTGTGTGTTGTGAATTTGCGGTCTTGGCGATAAGCCAAGACCACGCCATGAAGGCTTGGTCTTGGCTTATCGGAGCTGCGTGACTAGATTGATCGTAATAAATATTTAGGGGCCCCAAAAGTGTACAGCATTCCTTATGCCAGGGCTGCACCCTCAGCTCTCTTTTATTTCGTGCGTATATTGAGATGTATGTTTTTACAATACTAAACAATAATGCCGTTCAGGAATACCAGGAGAAGCAGCCGAAGTAAAGCTGTTAGCGTTTTAAGACGACATCGCTGTTTTTTTCTGAATCAAGATGGGGGCATATGCCAAGCTTTGAAGTGTGTGCGCGAATTTAGCCACTACATCGATGGTGTGGTTAACTAGTCGAAATGCCTCGGGCCATGGTATGGAAAGGTAACCATGTACGCCTGAACGGTTTGTCAGAGTGCCCTGGATTACAACACCAGATGAATACTTTTGCGTTCCGTTTATGGCTTACCGTAACAGAGAACAGTATTGGAGAGGGCAGGCTGAAGAGATAAAGGACAAAGCCAAGAAGTGGAAAGGGACCAACCTATTTTTGCCAGGGTCTCCGTTTGCAACTTGTTCTTTGTGAGCAAGCTTCGGTACGATACTTGTCCCTGTAGTTGTCTGGGCGTTTTAATGGGAGCGCTGCGACCGGACAAACGTGTTCCGGCGAGTAAAAGACAGTGAGCCCCGGTCATTTGGTTTTCCTGACGAATTCGTTCAGCTCCTACGCGGCCTTTACACAGATCTTAGCAGTGAACTAGTACTGAATGGCCAAATTTCCGGCAGCTTTCCGAATACGCGGGGAGTGCGTCAGGGGTGCCCGCTCTCGCCGGTACTCTTCATATTTTCACTCGACCTGCTGCTGCGTAGGGTCGCCGCGGACAGGCGTATTCGAGGTTTGCCATCAGTAGGACAGGAGACTGTCGTTGTATCTGCACACGCGGACGACATTTCGCTCTTCGTGCGTGACAATGACAGCTTCATCGTTTTTTTGAACATTTTTTCAGAATACAAGCTCTATCAGGAGCGCAGCTCAATCCGAAGGAAAGTAACGCTTTCCGCTCCGGTCAGTTCAGGGGCCCTTTAGCCGCAGCCGTACCGTTTTTGGACGCAGTGCGTGTACTTGGCGTGCTGTTAGAGCCAAGCGGAGTCCCCTCCCCGGACATGGGACGTAGTTCTCTCGCGAGCCACGCACGCCCTTTCTGACGCAGCGCGTTTAAACCTCGCGCTCGATGCTAAAGTTAGTGTCGTCAAGACACGAATGTGCGCTTTCACCTTTTATGTGGCGCGTATCGCGACAATTCCGCGCCGGGTGGTGAACAGACTCGCGTCCCTTATAGGGATTTTTGTTTGGGATGGCAGGACAGCGCTAGTCGCCCGTCACATCCTACACCTTCCGAGGAGCAGGGAAACCTTGGCCTTCCGGGCATCCCGACAGTGGCTCGAGTACTCGCGTTAAGGCTGATGGAGAGGCTATTAGCTAACGAGTCTTAACCTGGTCGCTCGCTCATCCTGTACTGGATGAGCACGGCACGTCGTGTGCTTACACCCGAACAATACCTCGGTCGACAGGCGGACAGATCTCTGCCTTTTTACCGCGAGGTTGCCGAGATAAAGTCAACCCTCGATGCAGACCTGTCAGATATTAATGTAGGCGACCTACCAGCCATACACATCAGCGAATTAGTAGCCGTTCGCAGGCTTTCAGCTGATGAGCAACGAGAGACCGCTGTACCCAAATGGCGAGCGTGGGCAGCTTGTCGGCTGCCAAATGAAGTGCGAGATTTTGACTGGCTCAGGCGCTAGGGCGTCCTCCCCACGAGACAGCGCCTTGCCAGATGGCGTATTGTACCCAATGACCAGCGTGCCAACTGCGGTGCTCCCGAGAGCCTCACGCATGTTTTTTTCCGAATGTGTAGTTGCGGGAACAATGTGGCGGCTCTCATATAGGATGTTTAATGTCCGCATGAACCCCGGCATCAGGCGCCGGCACAACCGTTTTGAACACCTTGTGTTCAGTGTGGTTCTGTTCGTGCTCGCTGAGGCGCACCGAAGTCCCGCCTGAGCAATGTACCCAGCCTTGCAGAGGCTGCGCCTC
This sequence comes from Amblyomma maculatum, assembly GCF_055883805.1. Taxonomy (NCBI): domain Eukaryota; kingdom Metazoa; phylum Arthropoda; class Arachnida; order Ixodida; family Ixodidae; genus Amblyomma; species Amblyomma maculatum. The sequence continues at coordinate 62,867,671 of NC_139351.1, read as the reverse complement.
GTCGTCTGGAAGTATCTGTCCGGACAGTTAGAAACGGATGGCGAGACGCGGTTTCTGCGGCGCTGGCACACGCGCTTCTTTGTTGTACGAGGCAGCAGACTTGAGATGCCTGTCGTCCTTTATTAGAACCCTCCTAGTTTATACTGTTTTCCCCTCTCTGAGGAATCATGGTATGTCTAGTTTATTATGCATATGGAACCTATAGCGTTTTGTATAGTGCTTTGATTTGTGAGTAATGTGCGTTTTTGTATGTATGTACACAATAAATTCTCTTATTCTTTTTTTGCGGCAGGTAGTCAGTATTTTTTGTTTTTTAGACAGCGGCAGACATGTTGTTGTGCGCCGCATCCCAAGTTAGGCTTAGGCGGCTGCTGCTGGTGTGCGTTTTTTCAATGAAATATTTTTCCGTAGAGATAAGTGACATTTAGTAGCAAGTTTGAGGTTTCTTTCGGCTTGGTTTTCAAGCGATTATTTGTCAACAGTAAAACGAAAGAAATTGTACTGTGTGCAGTGCAACATTGTGTTCCCAGTGCCCTTCTACAGGTTCTTGCACAGTGGAGGCCCAGGCGTAGATGTTTAAAGAGGGTAAAAAGAACACAGGTCCCGCCTGGAACAGAACCCTCGTTTTTAAATTGAACACTGGAATTCTGTCGGCAATCATATTGCAAGGGAAAGGAATTATTTATACTGTGGGGATAGCAATCTTTATGATGCAATAAGCCAGAAACAACATACCATGTTTTGCACTGTTAGGGTGGTATTGTTTGGGATGTATTACAATGAATGCTAATAAAAGGTTCTACTTTAGACCGGTATGATGACCGGAACATAAGCGTAGAAAGTGAGGATGGGGCATCATTTGATTTATTTATTCCCTTGGGCCTCCACTTTATATGGTGGTCAAGCATGGCTAGGTATCGCTTAGAGACGCCAGACCTGCCCGAATTTATTTATGGGAAAACGTAGAGAGGTTTTTGAAAATTAAGAAAGGTGCTGAGGAATCTCCCGAGTGGCTCCCAAGACTTGAGCTTTTGTTGTGTATGCGTGAATTTTAATTGGATGAAACAAGTCCCATGCTGATTTCGACGTGTTGTATGCAAATAGCGGTTTCTGTGCTTTTTGTTGATTTCTTTAGGTGAATACAATGTGCCAAATCAGACAATAAAGAAAAAAGGGCAGCCACGCAGTCTGGTTCAAACTCAAGTACTCCGCACAGTAGTCAGGCATCTTAAGCACTGCGCCACCCCGGTGAAGAGGCGGTATTGAACAACGTTTATTGCCACCTAATTGAAGCGATTATATGGGCTGAGGCGAGTCCGAAGTGGCCTCCAAACGAAGGTGACCTCTAGAGCCCGCGGTAGGAGAGCCAAATGCTTTGGTTTTCTTGAAGTAGTCAACAGCTTTTCTCATTCCTCCGAAGAGGGAGCGGGCAAGAGTGTCATTGGAGGGTGATCACCTGCGCATTCACATAGCATATGGTCTTGGATGGCGCGCTTCTTGTCACCGCAGCGTCGGCATGCAGGTTTGTATTCCCCATTTGTAATTAAACAATCAGTAGGGGCTAAGAATTGCCTTTGTTGATAGACGTCTGTGTGTTGTAGCTTGCCCCCTTACAGGTCGCCGGGAGGGGCGCGGTCGTGCATCTATTCTTGCGATTAAAGTTTGTAATCTCCGCGTATGATCGCGGAGCCCTGGCGGGAGCGTCCGTTCCCAATAGATCTCCCTTCCCCCAGGTGTTGAAGCCTCGGATCGATCCCCTCGTTTCCGTAGTTTCCCGCGTGAACCGAAACCCATACGAGATTAATGTCATCGAACATTCGGTTACGCAGAATTCTCGTTAAGAACACGCTTGCACATTTTTGACGAAAGTTTGAACGGCGCTCTTCGACTTCCTTACAATAAATTTGGGGAGGGAGTCCACGATGACCAGAGCTATAGCTACTTCCTCACCTAGAATATCGAGCCAGTCAGAAAGGTTATGGCGAGAATGAAGGCTGACTTTGAAGTGGCCATATATGCCACGTATGAGGCTGCTTGTATGCAGCATCTTCGTTTATGGGTTGAGCTGTATCCATGTACACTGCTTATGGTTCTTAATCGTACCGCTTCTCAAAGGTCAGCGCTCTTCTCGTATTGCCGGCGTCGTGTCTGCCTGGTAGCATGTTCGTCGCTTAACAACTAGTCTACTTGTAACGTCTACCAAATAACCCCCCTGGGGTGGCGCAGTGCGGTTACGGCGCTCGACTACTGTTCCTAAGGATGCGGGATCGAATCCCGGCCTCAGCGGCCGCTTTTCGATGGAGGCGAAAAGTAAGGCGCCCGTGTGCTGTGCGATGTCAGTGCACGTTAAAGAACCTCAGGGAGTCGAAATTTCCGGAGTCCTTCATTACGGTGTCTCTCATAGCCTGAGTCGCATTGGGACGTTAAACCCCACAAACCAAACCAAACCAAACCAGTAAATACCGTGTTGCACACACCTCATCAATGGGTTGCATGTGCAACATGTCAAGAATTACGTGTTCTTTCACCTTGCGCGACTTTCTGGTAACTTGTGCCGTTTTATGGGCGTCAGTTAGCTCAGGTAGCATGCTATAAACTGCCAACGTCTGCGGTCTACCTGATTTGACATATACCAACAGACCAAGGGCCGCTTTGTAAGCTGTTGTAACTATAGTATTAAGTGCCTCGTTGTCCCTGCGACGCTGATGATGGTACGGGAAGTCGTGCGCAATTGCACGTATCATGAAGACTTGCATGATCCTGCAGAGGGTGGCTTCTATTATGCCTCTGCGATGGCTGGCAAAGCGCCTCATCAGCCCATTTATTTGGTGTGCCGTGACGCGTAGCCAGCGTATATCGCTTCTGTTTTCTGCGTATTATTCTGAATCAACATATCGTAGTCCCTGTTTGTGGCTACCGGGGAAATCGGATGTTTGTCAATGTGTAATTGGATGTGTTCTCGAGAATCGTGTTCGACCTGTAAAGCTTGTCTGTCCCTGATAACTACGTGTTCAGCCGGTGAACATGTGACACCGTTCCCCTCCAAGAAAGAATGTAACGGCCGATAGCTGGTTGTAATGACTTTGTAGTCCCTCCATTGGAGCCAGAATTGGTCCATATGATGATTTGATCCGCTTATATAGAATGAAAGAGCTGTGAATAAAGGTAGATAGGGAAAGCCTAATTTCGCAGCCCGAGCCAATGTTTCGACAAGCGGACTTGTCGTCATCTGGGCAGCGATCATCACTGGTTTAATTATGATTTTGCTTTCGAAGAAGAAAAGCTAGGGATGGGGGAGGGTGGTTGAGAAAAACGTAGGTCAAGGAGTGGTGTAGAAGAGGGTGGAGGAGGAGAAAGTAGGTCAAGGAGTGAATAAAAAAACTTCTTTCGTCATTATGTATTTCTCAGTCTCGAACCTGTGATCCTGTGGCTTGAAAAAAATAAAAGCGGCAGTACCAGGAAAGACTACTATGCGGACCATTGTTCAGTGCTCTTTCATACCGTGTAGCCAAGTTCTCCCTCTCGGTCTACCCGGCTTATACAGAATGATGCATGCGCGGGATAGAATCTTACAGACTCGGGAGGCCGCTCATAGTAATGCTGAAGAAAAAAGGTGAAAGTATAACTTGGTGTCTTCCCCTCACATCTAATGCAATTGAGGCATATTATGACCCCGAAATGAAGCGTAGCAATGAGCTAGTTCAGAAAATGGCGATATTGTAGTATGTCTGTCTGCCTACGTTTATCAGTTAAATGTGAGTGAGGATAGAAGTCTGACGTACTGTCACAAGCCTTACTCACATAAATTCGCAGGATAATACATTTTGCTCTTATGCAATTTTTTTCTAGAATGTATGTCGAGTTTGACACATGATGTCCTGAGTCGAAAGACAATCGAAACCCAATCAGTAGAATACTGTTTAAGACCACGTGTTGTATTATCACGTCTTCTTCCCGGTTTAGGTATGAGAATAATTTAAGCGTGTTGCCATCCATCAGAGATGCTGCCTTCTCTCCAGAACCTGTGGAAGAGTTCCATAAAATTCTCTACTGACTTGTTCTCTAAGCTGCATTACATCGTATGGTTATGCGATGTTCCTTGTGCTCCGAGGTTTTGTTAACTTGGTCAAAAGTAGCCCTATGCTCTGCTACAGTAAAAACGTTATCCAAGTGAGGATTATTCAATCCTGAGTGACCATCTGGCATGAGTATATGCTGGAAAATGTTAACGTACTGATCTTATAATGCGTTCATGAGCTGTTTGTCAGTGCCCCAGAAAGCTTGCATGATCCCATATAGGTTCTTACGGGAATTGGAGCCTTAGTTCCCGTAGGATAGGTTATGCCTATGTAGAAACCGCGTATTCTTGCTGCCCAATTGCGCATTAAGGCGTTCGCAAGTCTGAAGTCACTGCTCTCGGCTCAGTTCCTCGTGCAAACCTCAATATCCTTTTCAAATCGAGTTAGTAGAATTTTTAAACGGTGGTTATGCTTCCTTTTACATGATAGAGAGTGTATACTTCATTTTTCTATCATGTGCACTAGCTTAGAGTCCGATCTGAGACCGTTTTCCTCCTGTGTTACAGTTTTCGAAGGGTTTGCGGCGTCTTGCAACGGACGCTCTACCCGTTGTCTTAAATCTACATTCCTATCTGCTGGTCTTCTCGAGCGGACCCATCTGAAGGTATCCCAATTCGTGTGCTTCACTTTCCAGCGACGCATTCTGTAATGCCTGGCTCGAAAAGTGCTACATATAGCACACAATGATCGCTTCCTATGCTAGTATTCAGATGTCGTATAAGGATATTTCTGGCAAAGGTAAGGTCAGGGCACATATTCATGGTTACACTGGTTACCAATGCGCTTAGGTTTATCAGGGTCGACAAGTAAGCTAGACCCTAGCGCCGTAACCGTCTCCCACAATTGAGTTCCTTTTATACTGTTGAGTATCCCCATTTTGCATGGGGAGCGTAAAAGTCTGCGACAGTCAGCAACATACATTTTTGCTCGCCTACAAGCGCCTTACGGAAGAGGGCAGCCATTTTTGCGCTGTTGTTTATTTATTTATTGCAGAAGTACTGCCATCCTCCACAGAAGGCCTTACAAGGAAGTGGGACACACATGCATTGGTTAAGGAAAAAAAAAAAAGCAGAGCAAAAAATGTAAACCAGCTTAACAAGAAGAAACCTGTGAAATCAAACATCATCTCGATTGGGACCTGCTACCAAAAAAGAATGATTCGAAAGACCTACACATGCACACGCTGTTCGTACAATGAAAGTGACTACCAGAAAAAAAAAAACATTAAAAGGAAAAAAATACATAAGAAGCAGACATATCAACCCTAAGAGCAATACAGGAGCACAATACCCGAACAGATACGATTAAGAACGGCAAATCACATGTACGAGAAACGCCAAGGTTAATAAAGGTGTACTACACGCGAAAATGTCAAGAACAATTTTTAAATTTTGATAGGAGAACCTCGGCAGTCAAGCATTCCGCAATATCAGTAGGAAGTGCTTTCCACTCGCTGACTGTTCTAGGGAAGAAATAATTTTTAAACGCGTTAATTTTGCAGGTGAGTTCTCTTTATCTTTTACAATGATTTAGACGCGTATTCCGCCGAATAACAGGTTGAATATATATTTTGTGGTTTATACCTAGTTTATATTGGTAAAGGAGATGCATGTGCTTCAGTCGCTCTTGAAAGCGACGTACCTGTAATTGATCTAAATTATCGTTTGCCCTAGATCAGTTGCTAAACTGGGCCAAGTGTATGAAGTATAAATAAATATAGCTAATGTTTGGATATTTTCAAAGTTTGTTATTATTAGTCTTGCTATATGAATTCTATACTGCTGAAGCATATATAAGAAGTGGCCTGATAAATGTTTTCTAAGCTAGGAGCTTTATTTCGTGGGTGGACTGGCGTAGGGTTAAGGTAACCAAGCTTTTGAATCGCCTTTTTTTTCAATGTAACGCACATGTTCATTCCACCTTAGCTCATAGGTTAGAATTACATATTAATATTTATAACTTTTAACGGATGGTTGGAGGTGACCATTAATACAGTAGGGAAATTTAGGCACTCCCTTTTACGTGTGATTGTCATTGTTCTGTTTTATTATTTATTTTGGTATTTCGGTTCCCATGTTGTGCACCAATTGTCTATTTTTATGAACAATAAATTTAACTCAGACTGGTGATTTGAATGTTTAATTTCATGTTAAATAATGCAGTCATCTGAAAAACGTTTCATTTTCACGAACACATTGATGATAATATCGTTAAAGAATATTATAAAGAAAAGAGGCCACAGAACAGACCCCCGCGGAACGCCCGAGCGGAGCGGCCCATAAATGAAATACATCTTCAATCGATACGCACTGGTGCCGCGAGGAAAGATACGCCGCTATCCAGGAATGCAATGTGTCATTTCTAAGTATTGATTGCAGTTTTAACTGCAGCCTTTCGTGGGAAACGCTGTCAAGCAGTTTCTCAATATCTAAAAGGATATTATCGATTCTCTCTGTCTATCAATAGCTGCTGCCAAGTCACGTGCTTCCTCAAGTAGTTGTGGGAGCGTTGATACATCCCTGCTGAGATCATGCTGCCAAGAATCTATGAAATCGTGTTTTTCAAGATAAGTGGATATGTGGGTAAAGCTATGTTCCATAACTTTGCCGCGTGTGCACAAAAGTGAAATTGGTCTGTAAGACGTAAGTGATTTTGCTTTCTGATTTGTGTATTGATGCAATATTAGCATGCTTCCAATCGTTACTAAGTGCTGCTTCTGGCAGAGATTTTCTTAATAGGAGAGATAGATACCTAATGCACCGTTCTGCATACCTGAGATGAAAGGCATTTGATATCCCATCAATTCCTTCCGATTTTTGGCATCAATATTAAGTAAGAGCTATAGAACGCCTTCTTCAGTTATACATATATTATTTATCAGAGGGTTCGTGCTTTTGACTAAAAACGGTGGTTTCTTGCCTTCGTCATTTGCATATATGGAGCAAAAAAACTGATTGAAAGAATTCGCTATTTGAAATTTGTCAGTGACAGTCACATCTGCAATGGATATAGCGGGGAATGCGTTTTTTCCAGATAAAAATGTAGCCAAAACTTAGCAGGGGATTAAAGAAGAAACGTTTTTCACCATTTTAATATCGTAGTTATATTTCGCTGTTTTCATCGATCTATTTCTTTACATTTTGCTTTTTATACGCTGAGAATATAGAGAGAATACAATGTGCATTTCCTCAGTAAGATTTTTAAAAAGGAATAAGTGACCTCGGGCGTTTCCAAATCTAGTTGGTTTGCTGTGAGATTGCAGTGGACATGTATAGCTGTGGTCGGCCGGAGCTCAGTTGACGCTGTCACATCGCATTTTTTATGTCCTGCTAGCTTCACTTCTGCATCCCTCTCTTGAAGTCTATGACTGCTGGTTTATTTGTTTGGGCCAGAGCTGCATAGTCGAGAGCCTTACATTTGGCTCTGAATCCCCAGCCATTAAATTACAAAATTATAACAAGGGCACTAGCCATCGCCTTTTTGGTAAGATTCTGCTCGCGCGGGTTGTAATAAGCTGAGTTTGAAAGCGCTGTGGGCGAACAGAGGCTAGGAAGCGCCATTGGATGGGCGGGTGAATGCAGTGTGGGTGGGCGAAAAAGCTTGCATTGAATGTTGCAGATGTCATAGTCAGTTAGCTAGGGCAGTTTAGTGCGTCAAACCTAATTGTGAGCATGTCGATATTAGATGAGACCGTTTAAAACTAGTTGGCAAATTTACCATTGCGTCCGGAACTTTTTAAGCTGTGGTACTAATTGTTTTTTACAGTTTCTCCAGTCTATTTTTGCGAACCTTTGTTCGTAATTATCTCAATGTCATCTGAATCTGGCCGAGGGAAAGAGGTACCTTTCGTTTCTTATGGCGGTTTTGATACACTTCATTTGTCCTCATGAGACAGTTGCAGCGCCTTTCCCTTCCTATAAATCAATAATTTGTCCTCATGCGGCTGTACTCAACCCAAGTGCAAGCCCCAGTCGACTGGTCATTTTGGATAGCTCATTTGCAGCTTCTAAGTGCGAATTATGCCTCGGGGTCACCTAACTTATTCCAGTTGTTGGACTAACTCTGCAAGCTCCCTCTGTGGGTAGGGTGCTCGGTGTTAAGTCTATGTCAAAACTTTGACAGGTCTGTCTTCTTCGCAGTTGGAGTTTGTCCACGAGCTGCTTCTCCGAGATGACGATCTGCTCCTACCTTTTCACCCAGTGCGTCCACTTAGAAGAGGAATAGTTCCTTGGTTCCTACGAGTTGAGTGGTTGGCTTGCGGCTATCAGAGGACAGAGAGGTGGCGGGAAGGAGTCATCCCTTGGGTGTGGTTTTAGGCGGCCGTGACCTCGGGGATGGGGCTTGCAGCTTCATGGCAAGGTGCTAGAGTCAGCAGCAGCGTCCGTGGGGGATTGTAAAGGTCTAGGCCGGTGGGTAGGCATGAAGCGATATTTGCAGCTGCTGTTGCTGGTGGGATGTGAGTCTTTGCCTTTGATGCGCGTGGCCTGATGGTGGTGGTTGGTGGGTCGTTTAAGAGCGGCGGCAAGTGGGTATTCGTAGTGGGGGCACACGTTTGCTCTGTGAACAAGCTTGCGAATGTTGAAGCAAGCCTCTATGCATGACTTCGAAAGAAAGACCCTAAAGATAAAGCCCAAGTAGTGCAAGCATACGGGCCACTCGGTGAACGTTATGAAAACGTGTCGGCGAACGTGATGAGAGGCAACGATGGGAAGAGATAGATTTCGCGATCGGAGCAGGGCCAGGTTCTGAGCATTATTTTCATATCTGTAGGCCCGGTACGAAATGCCTCGCCCGGAATTGTCCGGAGCTAGGGCGTAGGCGGCTACCGGGGCTACTGTTTTGTCGATGGTAATGGTGCTGATCTTAGCATAAGACATGGCACCAACACGGTCGGGCATACTCACTGTGAAAGTGTTAGTGGGGAAACGCAGCCGCCTGCGGTGGGATCAAACCCTTGTACCCTGGCACCGCAAAATGGTAGTGTTGAGCTCAGAAAACGCAAACTAGTAATATTTCTTATTCGAGGAGAGGGGCATCACCTTGTTGGTGAAATATCAGTACACGTGCTAACCATTTTAATCTCGCACAGTAGAGGGTATAGAAACAGAACACCACCACCATTTTAAGGGGGCATGAGCTGGTTATAGACGTGCTAGCGCCAGAAAAGTGCTGACAAAGCTGCCGAAGTTTTGACTAGCTTGCGAAAGGCATATTGAGAGACCCAAGACACTATGTCCTGCAGGTATTCGTCATTACCAGTGTCGCTAATGCACATTTAGATATAGGTAGCTAGGTCGATTTAAAATCGCTGCGGCAAGTGAAATACATACATTTGTTATACAAGCCATTTCCCGCTCTGATGAAAAAGAAATCTTTTTACGATCGGCCACAAATTTTCAGAAAATATTTATAACAGTAATTGGTAGACAGGAAGGGAAAAGTGACGCACCTGTCAAACTTGTGGCTGTAGGAAGAATGAAAAGCAAATGCACGGGCCTGCTACCGGCTCTGTAGCTGAGCCACCTCCGCTGCCGCGTGCGGACCGAAGAGAAAAATAGACAAGAAAGAAAAAAGAAGAGGGAGAGAAAGACGCGCGCCGCAACAACAGCCGTCGTCCACCACCATCGAAGCAGTGGCGGGTGCAATGACGGCCTACAATAGATAAAATTTAGAGGCTGGCTAGCCCCTTCCGCAAGCGGCGTTGACCTACCGTCCCAGCCCCGTAGGGCCAGGAACAGCCACCCTTCACTACGGACACCGAACCCCACTGTAAAGGGAGAGAGGAAGGCTGAAGTGAAAGTGGAAACAGGACGAGAGGCTGCAGCGGAAGGCTGCGGAGTAATTTCCACCTTGATGTCGTTTATGTGCGACTTAAGGTAGTGTTCCTGTATATGCTCCCGCAGGGAGCATATTAGGGAGCATATACAGGAACACTAACTTAAGGAAGAGGGAAAAGAAAATACACGGGACTGCTACTGGCTCTGTAGCTGAGCCACCTCCGCTGCCTCGTGCGAACAAGAGAAAATAGAGAAGACAAAACATTACGTGGGATTTTAGCGACTAATGTAGCGAAAGCCAAAAACACGAGCGCCGCATTTTGCTACGCAACTGGCACTAATAAGTAATTATTTGGTTTGGTTCGTGGGGTTTATCGTCCCAAGGCAACTCGGGCTAAGAGATGCTGTAGTGGAGGACTCCGAAAATTTAGACCACCTGGGTTTCTTTAACCTGTACTGACTAATTATTTGATCAATTAAGTAATCAATTATAGTTAGGTAGGTAATTATTTATTTACGCTTTAAATTAATAGTAAATTAACCAATTGACTAATTAGTCATCAATTGGCAATTATTAATTGTTTTTATTATCTATAATTAGTTATTGATCATTGATTGACATATGGCCATACAAGGCACGCATTCGCGCATACTGTGGTGGTAAAAAAATCATTTATTTATAGGAAGGGGAAGGCGCGGTAACTGTCTCAATTGTTTTCTGTGGACACCTCAACCACGCCGTAAGGGAAGGGAGGAAGGTGGGAGTGAAAGTGGAAAGAGAGAACGAGGAGCCGTAGTGGAGGGCTACAGAGTAATTTCGACCACCTGGGGATCTTTAACGTGCGCTGACATCGCACGGCACACGGACGCCTCTTCGTTTCGCCTCCATCGAAACGCAGCCGCCGAGGTCGGGATCGAACCCGGGTACTCCGGCACAGTAGTCGGGCGTCTTGCCACTGCACCGCCCCGGCGGGGCATACTGTGGTGGTACTTTGTGACTGTTCGAGAACTCTATTACGTCATCTCGCTTCGGCCAATCAACACGGCGTAAAACGGGACACATTTTGTCCACGACAGCAAAGGAGCTGGGACAGGTAGGTCACCGCCGCTTGAGGCGGGGGCTAGCCTGCCACAGAATTTTTATCTGTTATAGGCCGTCATTGCACCCGCCATCGTTTTGGTGGTGGACGACGGCTGTTGTTGCGCGCGTCTTTCGCTCCCTGTTCCTTTTCTTTCTACTCTATTTTCTCTTCTGTCTGCACGAGGTAGCGGAGGTGGCTCAGCTACAGAGCCAGTAGCTACGTGGAAGACGGCTGTTGCGGCGCGCGTCCTTCTCTTCCTCTTCTTTTTTCTCTACTTTCTCTCTTATTTATTATTTAAGCTAACGCCCGACTACTGTGCCGGAGTACCCGGGTCGAACCCGACCTCGGCGGCTGCGTTTCGATGGAGGCGAAACGAAGAGGCGTCCGTGTGCTGTGCCTCGGCCGCTCGTTGGAAGCGCACTAGGTGGCTGTGCGATGTCAGCGTACGTTAAAGATCCCCAGGTGGTCGAAATTACTCCGTAGCCCTCCACTACGGCTCCTCTTTCTCTCTTTCCACCTTCACTCCCACCTTCCTCCCTTCCCTTACGGCGCGGTTGCGGTGTCCACAGAAAACAAGTGAGACAGTTACCGTGCCTTTCCCTTCCTATAATAAATCAGTTTTATTATTTAAGCTAGGATCCGGTGGCGGCCTCAGAATGAAGAGGCCACGGCCTGGCGGCGATTACAAGCCGAAAATTTTCCAAACCCTGTCTGGTTGTTTCGCACTCAGATAGATGATAGAAAAAAATGATAAATGTAAAGCCTGCGAAACGAGGGGGACCCTTGACCATATACTTTGGGAATGCCCTAAGTCTCCGGGCACAAGGGATAACATTAAAAGTAGAGAAGCCTGTGTAACCTTGCTGCGAAGCCCCGTCCCCGCTGACGAGCAAAAAGCCTTCCGCCAGGCGGCTGAGGCCGCGAATAACCAATGTATATTCACCAATCTTTAGTCGCGGAGGTTCCAGCCCCCTTTCCTCAGGCCTGCGTGCCAGGAGCGGGGAGCAGGGTATCTCCTAAATAGGTGGAAATTAAAGGTTTAATCAATCAATCAGTCACGGGTGGTAGGCGCAGCCGCCGTCGAGCGCGGCTCCGCTGGTTCCCCTTCGCCGTCGCGCTTTGCACGTGTTTACCAATGATGATGACAAGTTTTTTATTTACTCCCAAAAAAGGGGAATCAGCCGAAAGACTGGTTGCACTGCATAGAGAAGGTCAGCAGGGATCCCTTGAGACTGTGCGGCCTCCCATGCGTGCCAAATGAGCTGGCGCTGTTGGGCGAGCACGGTGGTACGCAGGAGGGACCCCCCCCCCGCCTCCACTGTAGCTGAGTTGTCTGCGTTGTGTCGTGTACATGTCCACACCATGTGAATGAATATGGGCGGTTGTGAGCAGTGTTTGCACGTAGGTGCAATACGATTTGGGAAAATGCTATACAGCCATGGGTTCGGAAAGGTTCCTGTTTGTATTTTGCGCCAATGGACGGCCTCGCGCCGGGATAGTTCCCGGTGTGCAGGGTGGTATAGACACCGTTCGAGCCGATAATGCTGGAGGATGTCCGTATAAGTAACAAGGCGTAAATGAGTGCCTTGGGGAGTGTCAGAGGTAGCGGCAGGCTGAGGAGGGTGCTCCGCCCGGTAGCTGAGTTCTCGGGCTAGAGCATGCACCTGTGCGTTCCCGCTGAGCGCTTTATGGGCTGGGGCCCATATGAGAAGACGAGGTGTAGACGGTAAAGAGACAGATCGGAGGATAGTGTGGGCCTGTTGGGATATACGACCTGCATCGAAGTTACGAATTGCCTTTTGAGAATCGCTAACGATTACTTTGGTGGAGGGGTCGATCAGAGGTAAAGCGATGGCAACCTCTTCCGCTGTGGTAACAGGTTCGGCGTTGAGGGCGCTGCAGGCGTTGTGCCAGTTTCGGTCCGGTGACAATGCAACCGCAACCATAGCGGGGCGAAGGGGGTGGTGGGAGGCATCTGTGTATGTCACGTCAGGGCGACCGGCAAAACGTTTGTGGATATGCCGGGCTCTGTCGGCTCTGCGCTCTGTATGATACTCTGGATGCATGCGTTTGGGAAGTGGAGGTGTACGAAGACTGAGTTTCTCCTCAGGCTTGAGGTCCATATACGTAGACGTCGCCCTCAGAGGGGTGATTCCTACCTGGCTCAGTACTGCACGGCCCGCATGTGTCAGCGAGAGGCGCTCATATGGGGAAGTTAGAGTCGCTTCAATCAGCTCGTCGACTGTGTTGGAGATCCCGGGGTCATCAGTTTGGTGGTGGAAGCGGACATGGGTAGACCCAATGCTGTCTTGTTTGCCTTGCGTAGTGATGCATCCAATCGCTCCCGATCTGTTCGCGTGAGGCGAAGGTAAGGGGCAACGTAGGCAATGCGCGTACAAACGAAGGCTTGTACGATGCGCAAAAGGTTGGATTCGCGCATGCCCTTATGCCTGCTGGCGACTCTCTTGAGCAGGCGGCTTATCTGGATTACAGAGTGATCTATTACTGAAGAATAGTGGCGTTTCCTCCATTATCCTGTAGATGAAGGCCTAGCATACGGATTCGGTCGATGGGGGTATAAGGGTGCCCTGTACTTGCAGATTGAAGAAAGTCGGAGGTTATCTGGGGCGTCTACCCTGGGTCGGGACAATAATGTATTCAGACTTGGTGGCCGAGCAGGATAGGCAGACTGTGGCCAGGTAGGTACCAACGCGATCAATGGCTGTCTGCAGAGTCTCCTCGATCTGGCCATCACTGCCGTGTGTAATCCACAGAGTGACGTCGTCGGCGTATAGGCTGTGGTACAAGTGGGGGATATCTGCCCAAAGATTGGGTAGGCCAAGCAGCGCATTATTGAACAGGAGTGGGGAAAGTACCGAGCCTTGGGGTGTACCCTGGCTTCCAGAAAAGATGATGGAATGATCTCCTGGGCCGATGCTAAGTTGCACTGTGCGGTTCGTGAGAAAGTCGTGTATATATGCATACGTTGGTTGTCCCACCCTAAGGTCTGGAGGTTCTGCAGAATGACTTTGTGCCGGATATTGTCAAAGGCCTTTGCGACGTCTAGACCAACTGTGACTTTGGTGTCCAAAATGCTGTGTGTCAGCACCTGATGCTTGAGCAACCTACACTCCTACTACTACACTCTAAGTCTTATTCAACCGCAGAATGTGCCTAATGAAAACATTGTTTCATATTTCGAAAACAGTGACCTAAGATTGCTGCAAGGTGACAAGGACAGAACGCTTGTGATTATGCCTAAGAGACTTCACAACCTAAATACCATCCAAACCGCAGAAAAGCACGCTGTGTGTGTCAACATTTGCGTGAGTGCCACAAGAAATTTTGAAAATGTGAAAGCTGAAAATACAGCCTATGCATTTTGGTAGGTGCGATAATATTGTCCATCCTTCCCTTATCAGCAACTGCTTACATCTGTCACATGCAGTGAATTCAATAACACCATACCCTGCCACAATGCCAAAGCTATCAACGTTGATAGTATCAAAGTCCTATTGGAGTTTTACCTGAGTGCAATGTTTCTCGCTTCAGCGGCGACCCTACGCAGCAGCGGGTCGAACGAAAGTATGAAGAGTACCGACGAGAACGGCCACCCCTGACGCACTCCCCGCGTAATCGGAAAGCTGCCGGCAATTTAGCCATTCAGTACGAGTTCACTGCTGAGATCTGTGTAAAGGCCGCGTAGGAGCTGAACGAATTCGTCAGAAAAACCGAAAGAGCGGAGCACGGCGAACAAGTAACCATGTTCTACGCAGTCGAAGGCCTTTGCCTGGTCCAAGGAAACAAAACCTCCAGTGATCCGTTTGGCACAGGCGTGTGCGAAGACGTCTCCCGTCAGTGTCAGCGAAGCAAACACCGATCGTCCAGGTACCGAACAGGACAGGTATGGGCTAGCCAAGTCCTGAAGGTAGATTCGCACCCTACGGACCAGCAATGTGGCTACAAGTTTATAGTCGGTGTTAAGGAGGGTAATCGGTCGCCACGATGAGGGACTCGACGGAGTCATCCCCTCCTTCGGTATTAGAACGATACGGCCGACACTGAACGAGGGTGGCTTGGTGCCGCTCTCGAGGAAACAATATACGAGCTTAAGTAACGAAGGACTGAAGATGTCAAAGAAAGTAGAATAAAAACCGGTTACAAGTCCGTCAGGACAGGGAGCGATCGACTGGTTCATGGCGCCTAAGGCACAACGCACCTCCTCCGAAGTTGCCGGCTCCTTAAGTGCCGAACATGCGTCTTCTGGAAGTTGAGGAAGAGGCCCACAGAAGAAGCCGACAGTTTCTTGAAAATGTTCCTCCTGGTCGAGGCCTTGCATCGCGCCAGCGTTTTCAGCGCGTCCCAGGTAGCTGCTGTTATGTCACTAACTGCGGCCACAGACAAGCACAACTCTCGGCGTATATCAGTGAAGCACTGTTCATCGCGTAGTACCACTGCATCCATGCGCCACATCAGGGGCCTTTTTGCACGGCCCGGGGCTGCTCGCAGAGTAACCGCGACCGGGAAGTGATCACTTAGTTTAAGGCCTGGTGAGAAAGGCAATACCTCGCATAAAGAGAATTTATTGGGTACATACAACATACAAAAACGCTCAGTACTCACAAAACAAGGCACTATGCAAAATACTATAGGTTACATATGCATAATAAACTAAATATAAAATGAATCCCCAGAGAGGGGAAAACAGTATAAACTAGGAGAGCTCTACTAAAGTACGACATCCATCTCAAGCCTGCTGCCTCGTACAACATAGAAGCGCGTGTGCCAGCGCCGCAGAAACCGCGTCTCGCCGTCCGTTTCTAACTGTCCAGACAGATACTTCCAGATGACGAGGCGCAGCCTCTGTAAGGCTGGGTACATTGCTCAGGCGGGAGTTCGGCGCGCCATAGCGAGGCACCTGCGACGCCACAACACAATAAGAACCACACTGTACACAAGGTGTTCAATAGGGTTGCGCCGGCGCCTGATACCGGGGTTTATGCAGACGTTAAACATCCTATATGCGAGCCGCCGCATTGTTATCGCAACTACACTTTCGAAAAAAATTGGCAGTGGCTTAGCTGAAAGCATCCCTGGAGACTGCGTTGGTTCCACCTGCCGCTAGGCCACCTCCTATAGTATCCAACGTTGCACCCCCGGCGGTAGCTGTGGCGGCCGCCCCATAATTCTTAGCTTTAGGAGCATGTGGCCTAGCTGCAGCTCCGCGGTTGGTAGCTACCGCCTCGCGAGCCGACGGCGCGATTTAGGACCCCTGTTTTTGCCGCAGATGGGATGACGTCACTCCGGCTATAGCGCCCCTCGTGGAAGGAGCGGGAGTTAGGCCGCGGTCAGCAGCTACCGCCTCGCACGCTGACGGCACGAGTTGGGGCCTCTGCTTTTGCGGCAGATGAGATGACGTCACTCCGGCTGTAGCGCTCCCTCACAAATTGAGCGGGCTGGTAGCTACAGCCTCGCGAGCCTACGGCGCCAGTTGGGGCCCCTGTTTTTGCGGCAGATGGGATGACGTCACTCCGGCTGTAGCGCTCCCTCACGGAGGGAGCGGGAGTTAGGCCGCGGTTGGTAGCTAGCGTCTTGCGAGTTGACGGCGCAAGTTGGGGCCCGTGTTTTTGCGCAGCTGTGCCTGGCGGCGTGCCAAAGGCCACGCTAAAGGTCAATGGTAGCTACCGCCTCGCTATGCGAAGGGCTGAAAAGTGAAAGTAGTATTGCTTTCGCAATAAAAAAAAAACATGCGCGAGGCTCTCGGGAGCACCGCAGTTTGCACACTGGTCATTGGGTACAATACCCCATCTGGGAACGCACTGTATCGTGGGGAGGACGCCCCAGCGCCTGAGCCAGTCAAAATCTCGCACTTCATTTGGCAGCCGACATGCTGCCCACGCTCGCCACGTGGTCGATGAAACCTGGACATCGTTTAGCTCTGATGTAGGTGAACTTCTGACTAGCATGCGAAACTGATGTTGAGAAACCCAAGGTAGCATACAGGCATGTTCTGACGATTATGCGCTTGGTTAGAGCATTTTGAAATATATAAAGCTGAGCCGATTTAAAATCGCTTCAGGAGGTAAAATATGTGAATTTGTTATACAACACCTTTATTCTTTGCTTTGTTAGTGATAATTTCTGCATACAAATAGCCCAAAAATTTTCAGGAACAAGTTAGAGGTTAAAGGTAATTATTAGGAGGAGAATGGACTACCATCCTCTCCTATCATTTGTCTCTCATCGTTTGCCTCTTATTCCCGTTCGTTGCTGTGTTGAATATAACGTGTTTACAGGCAAGGAAAGGCGTAGTATCTGTTACACTTTCTCCGGTAAGTGTGAGTTTGTACGGTTATAATAATAATAATAATAATAATAATAATAATAATAATAATAATAATAATAATAATAATAATAATAATAATAATAATAATAATAATAATAATAATAATAATTATTATTATTATTATTATTATTATTATTATTATTATTATTATTATTATTATTATTATTTCACAGGAAGGGAAAGGCGCTGTATCTGTCATAGTTGTTTCTGTGGACACCTGACCGCACCGTAAGGGAAGGGAGGGAGGTAGGAGTTAAAGTGGAAAGAGAGAAAGAGGAGCCATAGTGGAGGGCTACGTAATAATTTCGAAGAACCTGAGGATCTATAACGTACGCTCACACCGCACTGCACACGGACGCCTCTTCGTTTCGCCTCCATCGAAACGCAGAAGCCGCGGTCGGGTTCGAGCCCGGGTTTTCCTGCACAGTAGACGGGCGTCTTACCCCTACACCACCCCGGCGGGGCAAATGGATGGTACACTATCGCTCCTGTCGTATGGCGTTCCTTGACGGGCATTCAAGTGTGAGATCAAATGGCAGGAAGACTAGACCAGAACAAAGCGCGCAGAATCTCGCGGAATATGACAGATCTCGCGCACAAATGTCGCGCACTTAATTTCATCAGATGACCTTAGAAAGGCATTCACCTTAATAATAATAATAATAATAATAATAATAATAATAATAATAATAATAATAATAATAATAATAATAATAATAATAATAATAATAATAATAATAATAATAATAATAATAACCACTTAACGAGAAAGGACAGGCACTGCATACGTAACATTTGTTGTTTTACACCTAACTTCACCTTAAGGAGAGTAAGGTGGGAGTGAAAGTGGAAGGAGGAGCTGTAGTGAATGGCTATCGAGTAATTTTTACCACCACTGATTGATTGATTTATAAAACTGATTGATTTATAGGAAGGGAAAGGCGCGGTAACTGTCTCACTCGTTTTCTGTGGACACCTCAACCGCACCATAAGGGAAGGAAAGAAGGTGGGAGTGAAAGTGGAAAGAGAGAAAGAGGAGCCATAGTGGAGGGCTGCGGAGTAATTTCGACAACCTGGGGATCTTTAACGTGCGCTGACATCGACTCCCCTGATGGGGCTGGGACAGGTAGGTCACCGCCGCGTGCGGCGGGGGCTAGCCTGCCACTGAATTTTTATCTGTTGTAGGCCGTCATTGACCCATCGCCGTATCGGTGATGGACGACGGCCGTTGTTGCGGAGCGCGTATTTCTCTCCCTCTTCCTTTTCTTCCTTCTCTATTTTCTCTTCTGTCTGCACGAAGCAGCGGAGGTGGCTCAGCTACAGAGCCAGTAGCAGGCCCGTGCATTTTCTTTTCCTTCTTCCTACAGCCACACCAACAACACAACAAGAATAAGCCCACGGAGGGTTCTCCGTGTCGCCTCCGTCGAAAGGTAGCCTCCGCCGGTCGGAATCAAGGCCGGTTTATCCAGGATTCAAACGGTTCAAATGTACCGAGCTCTCCGTTCTTAGCACCCCACCGCGAAGAGAATAAAGTGGCAGCTTTCGAGGTTTGGTTCACTAAATAGTCAAACCATCTTGCTGATTGCCTGCCAATAACATTAGAGCTTATGCTTGCAATGTGAAAAACATTTGATGTAGGGTATTAAGTGGAAACCACTCTCCCAGCAAGAAGTTGTGATGAAGGTAACCCGAACGCCAGACTCAAATTTCGCCAGTGAAAGTAGAAACATTTGTACTGGATTAAATAACTAAAAACAATCAGGGCAGATTTAGCTGTCTCTAACTGTATTCAGGTGGCTGCAGCTGGTCCCAGATCGTATTTAACTGGCATTAACTTATTCCAGGGTCCTACCCGATATCAAAAAGTGTCACCTTTGGAATATATTGCGGTATATTCTAAATAAGGAATAAATATAATTGGCTTTCAGGAATGACCTAACACGTATTAAAACAGGTTGATAATTTTCTTAGTCAATATTCCAAATGCATATTTAAACTATGTCAAAAATATCATTTGAAATTACACTTCGAGCATACTTTGAAAAGTGAGAAATACAGCTTTGCTTTTACATGTTGTTAATGTATTCGAGATGTACTAAAGTAAATATAACATTATTTCGTCTGAATAAAGTTTTAAGTATTGCTCGATATTTAAAATACTTTTTTAAAATATGTAGAAAGTGCTAGGCCTAAAAGTACGCTTCGAGCACACTCCGAATAACAGCTTGTGGGACTAGTTGGTGCGCCCCTGTTCCAGCTATACTCGTAATACGCAGAAAAAAATGTACTGCATGTGGGGAATGCATTCAATATATGCTTTTATAAATATAGAAATATTAGTTTTAAACTGCATTTCATGTCTAGCTTGATATGCAATGTGTATTTTTGAAATGTATAGAAAATTCATGACCTGAAAGTACGCTTCGATCATACTTTGAATACGTGAAAAATATACCTGTTTTTACCATATTGCACTTGCATTCAAAATGTACTTTTGTAAATGGGAAGTTAATTTGTGTGAAGTACACTTCCAGAATTGCTCGACATTGAACCTTAATGATGAGGAAGCACGCAGCTGAATAGATGAAAAAAACATAGAATAGACACACAAACACACACACACACACATATACACGTTCAGACAGACAGACAGACAGACAGACAGACAGACGGACGGACGGACGGACGGACGGACGGACGGACGGACGGACGGACGGACGGACGGACAGACAGACAGACAGACAGACAGACAGACAGACGGACGGACGGACGGACGGACGGACGGACGGACGGACGGACGGACGGACGGACGGACGGACGCACAGACAGACAGACAGACAGACAGACAGACAGACAGACAGACAGACAGACAGACAGACAGACAGACAGACAGACAGACAGACAGACAGACAGACAGACAGACAGACAGACAGACAGACGGACAGACCAGGGCGATGCTGCATTGACAGCTAATGAATTATACCCACACGCCTTCTTTCTCAACTTCTTGTACGTACACATCGCATCATCTATCACTGTCCTTCCAGTGATCTAAAAGTCTTTCTCTTTATTCAATACTACATAATCCTCACCAGCCACAAATATTGCCCAGACATCCAAAATTTCTCTCATCAGTTTATCCTTACCCTTTCAAGAAAGTGCTATGCTATTAAAATCTGCTGGGGACTTTTCTCTCCTACATAAGGCACAGTCTTTGCTGAGCAACGCAAGATTAGTTCCAGAACGGTTGCTTGGCGGGCTAGTTGGTTCATATCTAACTTGTATTGCAGTGCGAACCACAAGAAGGGACGACGACAGACAGAGTGAAAAGAGCGCTGACTTCCAACTGTTTATTATTCTGATATGCCACGCATTTATACACATTTGAAGCTTCAGCAGGAAAGAGCAGGAAAAGCAATCAGCATGAAAGGCAAAGGCGATAGGACAAGGCCCTAATCACCATCGATTCAGAAACTTCAGCTCTTTCTTGGTTAGTGCGACTGATGGCATGCTTACACACCTTTCCTCTGTACGAGCAATGTTCACCGCCTCAATTATCTCCCTGACACACTGATCATTGTGTCGAGCAACGATTGTGCTTTTTTGGAACTCGGGCACGCAAGGTTTTCTGCGGCGACGTGTAGACTCATCGCCACAATTACGACAGTGCGTGCTCAGATGGCCCTGGTCACCATCATTTACATTCTTGTTGTGTTCTTTCAATCTGGTATTTATACACCTGCCGGTTTGTCCAATGTATTCGCGTCCGCAGGACAACGGAACGCGATATACAACACCTTCGTCGCAAGTGACAAACTGATTCTGGTGTCTAATCATGCACGATTTTTTTCTTTTTGCTATAGCACGGGTTAATTTTCTTGCATAGAACTGATAGTTTGAGTGGGGCCGAAAACACAACATCAACGCCTGCGCGCTTTCCAATCTTCTTCAGGTTGTGGGAAGTCCGGTTGTGGGAAGTCCGGAATATATCATTCCGTATATCCACCAGAATCAGTTTGTCACTCTTTTTTGAACTCCCCTGTCTGGGTTGAGGCCTACTTTTGCAAAGATTATCCTACCCGTCTCGGTCGTGCTTAGCCTAATTGGGAGAATCGCACTGCCTCCGCCAATTCTGCCCACGTGTTATGCACCCAAGTTCGAGCAGTCGTTTGCTCGAGGTACCCATGGGCAGTCCTAGCGCCTTCTTAACGCATCTTCGAATCAGGCAGTCTAACTTCTCTTTTTCGCCGGCCTTGATGTCCAGGTAGGGCGCGGCGTAACCGATTCTGCTTATTACTTATTACATATGCCTAGATTAGCTTTAGTAAATTTCTCTCCTTGAGGCCTCTTCCTTTAGTGGCGACCCTCCTCAAGAGCACGAGGGTTTGCATCGCGTAACTTTCTAATTTTTTCAGGACCTCACCGTTATGGCGGTGGAATTGAATGACCATCCCCAAAATCCTGATCTGACCTACTTTTGGCACCGCTTTGCCCTCCACCTGAATATGGAGCTCCCCGATATATTCTTGCAGCGGAGGTACTCTGGGTTATAAACGAACAACTCAGATTTATGTGGGAGCACGAAAGTCCCCTTTTAGCCGCGTAATCGACAATGATGTCGGTCGCTGCTTGCAGGCGTTCCTCCGTACTCGCATCGCTCCCCTGGTTAATCCAGAGGTTAATATCGTCCGCATACGTGCTAACATTTAGCCCCTTGATTTGGTTAAGCTTACCCGGGAGGCCTCTCATTGCCACGTTGAATAGGAAAGGCGATAGCACTGAGCCCTGCGGTGTGCCTTTGCTTCCTAACTCTATCGTAGGAGATTCTAAATTTTGAAATATCATGCAGGCTTTACTGCCCGATAAGAAGTCTTTTATGTAGTTGTACGTTCTCTCCCCTGCTCTGAGCACTTCGAGCCCTTCGAGGATAGCCTCGTGCCTGACATTGTCGAAGGCCTTGGTGAGGTCTAGGCCCCGGATCACTTTGGTGCCTCTCGATCACGAGTCTATGATATCATGCTTTAGTCGGAGCATTACGTCCTGCGTGCACAAGTGTGGTCGGACCATTTCGTGCGGCCACAGGTTTTTTTGCTCCATGAAGCACATTAATCTCGCCTGTATTACGGGCTCCAGCAACTTCCCTACGCATGAGGTTAGGGAAATCGGTCTGAAATTTTCCAATTGCGGGGGTGGTGCAGTGGTAAGACGCCCGACTACTGTGCCGGAGTTCCCGGGATCGAATCCCGGCCTCGGCGGCTGCGTTTCGATGGAGGCGAAACGAAGTGGCGTCCGTGTGCTGTGCGATGTCAGCGCACGTTAAAGATCCCCAGGTGGTCGAAATTACTCCGTAGCCCTCCACTACGGCTCCTCTTTCTCTCTTTCCACTTTCATTCCCACCTTCCTCCCTTCCCTTCAGCGCGGTTCGGGTGTCCACAGAACAAGTGTGACAGTTACTGCGCCTTTCCCTTCCTGTGAACCAATTTATTTTATTTTCCCGGTTTGGGTATTAGTATTATGTTTGCCGTTTTCCACTGATCTGGCCACTGGCTCGTTTCCCAAACGTTTCCAATGAATTCCGTTAGTAGACTAATAGAGTCATCGTCCAGATTCCTTAGCATTTTATTGGTGATCTCATCGGGGCCCGGGGCTGATTCAGTTTTTAGTCTTACAATTTCCGCCTTTACCTCTGCTATGCCTCTGCTTCTGTGATGAGGGCGTCAAGCGCCTCATTGGGCGTGATACCGTAGCTCGGGAGTGGGGAATGCTGGTTGTCTGCAACATACGTTTTTACTAACTTATTCATAAACGCCGCATCGTAGGCTTTCGGACTGTAGAGTAAATGTATTGTCTTCTACACACATAGGTACATGTATATACACACACACACGCACTGTAGTACAAACATGGGAGGATAACGGAAGGTGCGATAATCTCCCTAACTAGCAACAATTACATATTAATAGTCATTCCGTGTTCATCAATACCCACAGAGCACAAGCTCAAAAGGACTTACAATGAGAAAATGAAGATGATTAAATCTTATATGGCAATACACTTCATGATTCGAGCTACGTAACAAAGGGGGGAGGGGTTAGTACGGCAAACCTGGCATAACAAGCCTGCCGTCGCGAACGACGAAGAAACACGTGTGCCGACGCTGCAGAAACCGCGCCTCTCCATCTTTGTCCAGTTGACCAGAGAGATACTTCGACAATAGAAGACGCAGTCTCTGCAGCGCTGGGTACATCAGGCGACTGCAGAAACGCAGTCCCGCACAGAAACACACGCACAGCAGTGCCCGTGCAGTCAATCGTTCAGTGCATACGGTGACGAGGCTAAAACGCTGAAATTCCTGCAGAGGTCAGCGGCGACCGGCGGGAGCTGCCCAGGTAGCTGTCGCGCTGCCGCTAGCCGTGGGGAAAGAGGAAGAGAGTGACCACAGGGGCCGGCGACGCTTGATGTTAGAGCTATGGTGGCTACGTGTCATCATCTGAGACATCCATTAATGTGCCGTCATCTTCCTTTCTCATTCGTTTCATGGGGGCAGTGGTTGCCGCGGATGGCGACATGCTGCCATCAGATGCCGATAGTTGACGCTTGGAGTCTTCTGTGAATCGCGCCTTTCCCGCACGACCCAGACCTGCACGTGTGGTACGCGCGGCTCCTGGGCGTCCAGTCTTCGTCAGCTCTGCAACAGCGCTGTTAGTAAGGGACGCCGCCTCCGCAGAAGAGTGTTGCCTCACGTGTGAAGCTGTGGCTGCCCCAGCTTCTCCTTGCATGTGCTGCGACTGGTACGCAGCGGCTTCCTCTTCTGATTCCTTAGAGTGGGCGGGGGAAGTGGCAGGTGACTCCCTGTCGTCGCCAGAAGAGGGCACTGCGCTGGACACCTCGTCTCCGGAAGACAGGCCCGAGGCCTCGTTCCCGCCAGCCGCCATGGTGGCAGTAGACGCCGTGTCCTCGTTTCCGCTTTCATGGGGCTCGGGGGACACACGGAGGGCGTCCTTTGCCTCGATGGAGGAGGCCACGTAAACCTGGGTGGGAGGCTCTGGCTCGCCCCGAGACTCCCGAAATGTGAAGCCTGCAGGTTTCCCGGACGCGGCTGTCACGGCAACATATGACCTGGGCAACACGCAGTCAGACGTCGCATGCTGGGCTCCGCAGCGTTTGCACGCAGCTCTGAAAGCGTCGGTGTCGCAGTCGAAGGCGGAGCAGCGTCCGCACTTGACCACCCTACACTCAGCACCGACGTGGCCCCCCTCTCCGCACCGGGAGCAGACCCGCTTCATGCCCCGGTACTCGAGCATTACGCGGTGGCCCGCGACGGAGAGGAAGTTGGGCGGCGCACGCAGCATGTCCAACTTCACAAGCCGGCATCCATTCCGGACGTGCCTCTTTCCCTTGTAGACCGGCTCTGTGACGGCTCCACCTTTTCCGTAAGGACTGAGCGCAGCGGCGAGGACGTCGTCCCCTACGCACGGGAGCAACCGGAAAACGGTAACAAAAACCACTGGTGTATCCATTTGCACCAACGGTACTTCCTTTCCTGCGACGAGCAGATTGCCCACTACAACCATCTTCGTGGCTTGAGCCATAGAACTGACTGTTGCAAAGAATTTGGTCCCGCCGAGGTGCTGCAAATATTGAAGCCTCCCGACACCGACGACTGTCTCGATGGCGACGATAAGGTCGTCCGCCGGAGCAGGCTCCGGCACGGTGCATTGGAAGCACTGGGCCTTGGAAGGCCGAGTGACCGGCGGTGGTTGATCCGTTGCTATGGCCCTGGACACCATGACAGCAGCCGCGACGCCGGGGCACATGAACGGACAACGAAAAGGCGAAAGAAAATGTTTTATTACACCCGAAGGTGACATGTCAAGTACAGCAGTACAAAACAGACCTGTGAACACCATGGCACGGGATCAATACAATCATGTGAAAACATGACAGGATACTGGATGACAACAAGAGGACGACACCCTCCAAAAAATTAACTGTAAGCATGAATGTTGTTAACAAATGACAATCAAAAGAGCATATGATCACTTTATACCCAAAAGTTACAACGGACAACAATAGGGACCTAACCATATAGGTTACACAGCTGCTAGTGTAGGTCCGAGCTGGCCGCTATGTTACATCACAGACCATCAAAAAATTAAAGACACTCTGTTTTTAGAAACAAGAAAATATCGTGTTGACCATTGACGGAGGAACTCTTGTTCCCCCGAAACAAACAGTCGTTCCTCCAAATGAGCATGTATAATTATACGCAATTTGCGCAACCTAGGAAACATTGCTCTGTTCCGTCTTCTCGACCTCTCGGACACATTACGGAAGTGCCACAGTACATACATCACTGTATAGTACACCAAGTATTCAAATTTATTCCGCTGTCTCGGGGCATGTGTAGGAAACACACCGAAAACCTTCCCAACAAACTTCCACATAGTAGACGCGATTACGCATTCTTTTATAAGATGATTATTGGTCTCTACTTGAGCAAAATTTATACATTTATTATTTGGCACCATGCCCCATCTATTCAGCCTGTCCCTGGTTGGCAAGATGCCTCATGAGTACTGCCAGTAGACATCTCTGACAGTCGATGGCAAGTCACGCGAAGAAACAGGTTTCCAATTGTGTGTCGGACTTGGCAAAGAGTTCAAAGGCGGGGCTGACATACACTTGGTTTCACACAGCCTGGATACTGGTGCTGAGCGCCACAACACATTTGGAAGCGCTTCAAGGTGTGTATACATACGTGCTGCTGCAGCATACTGGGGCGCAGGCACAACAGCTGTTGGCGCTAAGTTACCTAGACCTCGAGCACTAGAGTGCGCTTGTAATGACCTAATCAGTACAATAATAATACCCTTCCTTGGTAAGATTCGTCTTCTAGAAGATTACAAGTGCACTTTGTACAAAGAATTCTGCTGAACGTGACGACGAAAGGTAGGCTCCAGCCTCCCTTTCCCTTAGGAAGACGGAGGGATGTTTGCGTTTCGTACTGCGATTTCATAAGGCAGAGCCAAGAGAAGATAAGAGTGTTCACTGTGCGTACCGTTCATGACGGTGGTAGGGCCACTCGTGCTGCAAACCAAAGCTTGCTACACATTACGTTCTTAATTAGATAAGCTCTCACCTCCAAAGACAAGGATCCTGCCGACACATCTTCAGTCTGTCGTCGTATCCCGCTCACAATATCTTTCCACATGTGCGGGGAAACACCACTTGTGCAAAAAACAGCACCCAATATACGCTTGTGATCCACTTGTCTGATTCCACCTGGTAAAGCGATGTCGTTATTTCCCAAATTTAGTGCTTCGCACTTATCGATATTCACTCTGGCACCCGACAAAGTGGAGTAAACATTGTAAGTTGTAAAGACACCTGCAAGGCTGTCCACATCTTCTAGGAAAAGGGTAACATCATCCGCGTAAGCAGAGACTTTAACGCGGCTGGAACCTGGCATTGGGAGGCCCCTTATTGTTGTATTGTTGTGCCAACGCCTTAACAATGGGTCAATTGCCAACACGAACAGTACAGGAGAAAGAGGGCATCCTTGCCGGACCCCTCTTGTGACATTAAATGTTGGTGTTACAATCCCGTTCAACAACAATTCCCCAGTCATATTTGAATACATCAGTTCAAGAACTTGGATAAACTCTTTGGGAAAATTATAACAACGCAAAACTTCGAAAAGGTATTGATGTTCGAGGCGGTCAAAACTTTCGCTTGATCTAAAGCAACCAGAAGACCTGGTGCTGCCCGCGCTTTCGTGTATTGTATGATGTCTCGAGTGAGGTTGAGACAGGAAAATATGCTCCTCCCAGGAAGTGAACAGGTCTGGAGAGGACTAACTATTTTACTTAATAGTCCTTTAAGACGCTGGACGAGTAGGGCTGCAAATATTTTGTAATCTGCATTCAAAAGAGTTATTGGTATCCATGATGCTGGTTTTGCAGGATCTGCGCCGGGTTTAGGAAGGAGGGTTACACACCCTCTTGAAAAGGATCTATGTATCCCTTTGCATTCCAGCACTGCATTTAGTAGGGCTACTAAAGCGTCACTGACTTCTGACCAGCAGGCTCGGTAAATTCGACGGGTAGGCCGTCCGTTCCGGGAGCTGCTCCGCTGTTCACAGTCTTCAGGACAAGAAACGGTTCAAAATGCTGATATAGCCATGGTGCCCTAGACTAGCTTGCGAAAGCCATGCTGAGAAACGCAAGACTGTATAAAGGCACGTTGTCACAATTACGTGCGTAGTTACATCATTTCGAGCCTATAATTTAGCTGAGTCTATTTAAAACGCTTCAGGAGTTAAAATCGTGCAGTTGTTAAACAAGCTCTCTATTGCATGACCTGATAGCAATAAAATCTCAATAAACATAGCCCCCAAGTTTTCAGAAAGTAATAATAACAAATGCGTCGCAGGAAAGTCGCTGCACATG
Organism: Amblyomma maculatum; assembly: GCF_055883805.1. Taxonomy (NCBI): domain Eukaryota; kingdom Metazoa; phylum Arthropoda; class Arachnida; order Ixodida; family Ixodidae; genus Amblyomma; species Amblyomma maculatum. The sequence goes on along the minus strand of NC_139351.1, from coordinate 62,839,936 downwards.
ACACATTTGCTCTTGGACACCTTCGTGCGAACGCCACAGTGTCGTCGATGGCTTGGCGGTCAATAAAATGTTCTGCAAGTGTCATGAGGCATAACTGTGACAAAAAGGAAAAGTTAACCTTTGCAGCGTTACAAAATGGCATAACACCTTTGGTTCAAATTGGTTGCTCACTCTTACAGCGGAAATGCATTTCCGACAATATTTAGTCCATCGCCAAAATGAGAATGAGTAAGGTGGGAAGTTAAATTAGACGTAGTGCTGTAGGGGAGGGGGCTACGGAGTAATTTCGACCGTCTGGGGATATTTCACGTGCACTGACATTTAAAAGCACATGGACACCTCTCCGTGTCGCCTCTATCGAAACGTAGCCTACGACGGTCGGGATGAAGGCCGGTTTATCCTTCAAAAAGAATTTATTTTGTACATACATACATACATACATACATACATACATACATACATACATACATACATACATACATACATACATACATACATACATACATACATACATACATACATACATACATACATACATACATACATACATACATACATACATACATACATACATACATACATACATACATACATACATACATACATACATACATACATACATACATACATACATACATACATACATACATACATACATACATACATACATACATACATACATACATACATACATACATACATACATACACCCCGCCGGGGTGGCGCAGTGGTTACGGCACTCGACTACTGCTCCCAAGGATGCGGGATCGAATCCCGGCCTCAGCGGCCGCTTTTCGATGGCGGCGAAAAGCACGGCGCCTGTGTGCTATGCGATGTCAGTGCACGTTAAAGAACCCCAGGCGGTCAAGTTTCCGGAGTCCTCCACTACGGCGTCTCTTATAGCCTGAGTTGCTTTGGGACGTTAAACTCCACAGACCAGACATACTTACATACATACATACATACATACATACATACATACATACATACATACATACATACATACATACATACATACATACATACATACATACATACATACATACATACATACATACATAAATACAAAAACGCACAGGAGTCACACACCAAGACACTATACAAATCACTATAGGGTAATACTTCCGGTTCCGCCTCGCGTGGAGTGCGGACGCGCTTCACGTCGGCTCCGTGCGAAGACGGCGAAATTCGCCAGTCGCCCGAACCAGTGGCCTCTATTTCACCTACAAGAGCCCCGTGAAGGTGAGCGCCACGCGCAGACCAATGTTTGGCCCGATCTGCCCATTTTTCAGGCCCCCACGGCCCATTTCGCCTTGAGCCGCCGCGTCGCTCGAGCTAGGCTTCACTCCGCTGGGAGCTACACCTACTCCGAATGCGACCTCCAAGACCAAAGTCACCATGAAGGTGCAATTGCCAAGCGAAGCTATCGACTCTCGGGACTTCAATCCGTGGGACTGGACGCACATCCGTAGCGTTCCCGCACGCACCCAGGAGCGTCCACTACAGCAGAATCACCAGATCTCCGCCATGCAGACCGATGAGGCAGACAAGCCTACCACAGATGCTGGAGCTGCAGCACCTACCACCCAAAATACTATCAAGGCCCAGGCATCTGAGCAGCTGCGCGCCGCACGCGCTGTAGTATAAAGGTCACGACAGCAGCCGCCACTACCGACTGAAGACTACAAGGTGATTTTCCGGTTCCGTGGAGGACTTAACCTCGCCTCGGTACCGCCACGACAGCTCCGCGTCTCAATCTTAACGCCACCGCTTCCCTCCAGGAGCCCACCCGCACCCAGCTACGGATTCATCCCACTAATAACACGTGCACAATAAGCCCGCTACACCAAGCCGATGCACTTATGTTGGTGCAACTCACCAAAATCTATTACCAAGGCACCGACTATGCCGTAGCAGTCTACATCGCTCCCCCGGACGGTGCGGTGAGAGGGGTGATCTCGAATGCCTATTGGAATGAAACCCCCAGGGAGCTACTGGAAAATCTCGTGAACAACAATCCACGTGCTCCAATCATGGACTTTCAACGCATGGGTGGCACTCGATCAATATTAATTACCTTTAGAGAAGGACCGGTTCCTCGCACAGTTCTTTATGGCGGGAGACTCCACCGGTGCACCGCTTACAGAGGCCACATGGACGCTTGTATTAACTGCAGACAACCAGGCTACAGGACAGATGTGTGCACGCAGCCGCGTACGAATAACTGCCCGAGGTGCGGCAAACCGCATCCCAAGTAGACTATCCCTTCCTGCACTCCTGATTGTATATTATGCGGAGAAGCACACATGACGGGCACGGGGAGATGCAAGGCTAAAGGGCGAAGACCTACAACCAACCCTGCACCTCAGCACCACTTTCCTAAAGACAAGACGCCCGGAGACGCTACTCGGAAGGCAGAACTCAACGCCACTCGCTCCACGTTGCTTTGCAAAGGAGAACACACAAAGGACCTACAGAATATGTCATGGGACGACCGAGCAACTGGAGTCATCTCCAAACAAACCCCGCCACCCCAGCCCCCCAGGAAGATTCACGCGACAAAGAACTCAGGGCCCTGCGGGAAGAAGTAATCCGCCTGTCCTCCCTCATACAGACCCCACACCAACTCTCCTCATCCACCCTCCTTTCCCAAGCCGTACCTCCCGCCTTCTCTCCAACATCCCCAGCCACGCAACCGCCCACCAAAAAGAAACGTACATCAGAACACCGACCAGTCAGACATGATGGCCTTGAGAAAGTTGAGGCAAAATTTGAAGCAAAGCTAAAGGCTTTAGAAGCACGGATAGATTCCAAAATCGACTCCCTCTTCACCCAACTCGAGAACAAAATTGACTCGATGTTCTCACGCCTGTTTCATACGCTCGACATGAGAATGACCAACCTAGACACCCGCATTCAAACTTTACAGCACACGCAAACAGTTATCCTGAAGCACATCAATCTCAAACTACCTCCTATTCATTCGTCGCAACCACCACCCCCTTCAACGCCTAGCGTACTTGACTGCCAATCGCTCCACTATGGCGGGGCAGCAACTTAATTTACCTATTCTCCAGTGGAATTGCCGCGGCTTCCGTTGCAAGCGTGCGCCTTTCCAATTACCCGTTCCTACCCTCACCCCGCCACCCCAAATCATCCTTCTCCAGGTTACGGCCACTAGGGCATCACTGTCTAGTTTTATGCCCTACCCCTCAGATGCCACGGACAAACCCAGGGTGTCCACGCTTGTTCACCGTTCAATCACCCACCAAACGCACACCAGTACGTCAGACACGCCCTGCGTAATCACGGAAATAATTCATTACGCACACACAGTACCCTCCATCTTCATTGCGAATATATACCACCCCCTTTCCCATCCAATGTCTTTCCCGGAGATGCTCTTGCGGGACCTCCACCGACTCGCTGGCAGACACCCTCTCTTCATCGGAGGAGACTTCAACTGCCAGCACACCGACTGGGGCTACAGCTATACTACGGGCCGTGGTAGACGCCTCTGGTCCCTACTCTAAGAGCTGCGCCTCACTACACACAACAATTTCCACACACCCACGCGGATCGGCACCAGCGTCAGCATGGACACCAGTCCGGACTTGACGCTCAGTCGCTTCCTCGGTGGCGTCACCTGGACAAGACCACAACACACACTGGGAAGCGATCACTACATCATTAACATATCGCTCCCTTTTAAACAATCCCGCTACACACACATCGCCCAAAAATTGGTGAACTGGGAAGCCATCCGTGCATTGCGGAAGGACGACTCAAACACACCTATCACGGACATCGAAGAATGGGTAGAACTACTTATGACCGATGTCCAACACAATACCCGGCGAATTACAACCACGCAGGCCACCCCCACCCTAGATTTCCACCTCGCCCACCTCTGGGAGGCGTACCACAGCCTACTCGAGCGTTGTAAATGCAACAAGTTAAACAGAATGCTTACAAAGCGACTGGCCACACTGCAGATGCAGATACAACAGCATGCAGAGGAGGTCTGTCGCTCTAATTGGGGGCAAGTTTGCGACGGACTCGCCGGTAAACTGTCCACCAAGCGAGCTTGGCAACTTCTGAGACATCTCATAGATCCCACACAGTCCAAATCCGCTACACCACACCATGTTACACGCCTCGTACACACACATAACAGCGACCCGGATGCTCTCCTTGACACACTTCAGCGGACATACACCTCACCCTGCATATTCGACCCCATGCACCACTACTCAGGAAAACCTAACCCGGAACTAGATGCTGATATTTCGGAAGCGGAGGTAAGAGCGGCCCTCCTGACTCTCCGCACGAATTCAGCACCGGGACTTGACAAAATGTCCAATGCTATACTCCGCAACCTGGATGACAAATCAATCGCACAGATTACAGACTACTTCAACAAATGCTGGACGGAGGGCACCCTTCCCCAGTCCTGGCGATGCGCCAAAATAATATTTATGCCAAAACCTAACAAGCCCCTTAAACTAGAAAACCTGCGCCCAATCTTGCTCACCTCGTGTCTCGGGAAACTTTTCGAGCACGTGGCACTTGCGAGATTGACACTTCACATGGCGGACAACGACCTTTACCAACACAGCATGGTGGGCTTCCGCCCCCATCTCTCCGCTCAGGACGCCATGCTGCAGCTCACTCACGACATCTTCGACCCGGCTATTCCGGACCACAGAAAGGCAGTCCTGTCTTTGGATCTGTCCAAAGCCTTTGATCGCGTCGAACATCAGGCGATCATGACTGTCTTTTCTCCCCTGAACATGTGTACGGATGTGCGCTTACATTCCGGCTTTTTTAACGAACCGCATGGCGGAGGTTCATTTTGGGCCCCTCTCCTCCCCACCCTACACCCTCAGGAGCGTCGGTACTCCACAGGGGTCCGTCCTCTCTCCTTTATTATTCAACGCCACCCTCATTCCCCTCGCCCACAAACTGTCCACAATACCTCATCTCAGACACACCCTTTATGCGGACGACATGTGGACCACACACTGTGGACCACACACGGTAGCGATGGGGACATAGAGGATACCTTACAAAGCGCCACATCACTCATACAAGAACACGTCCAGAGAATCGGACTCTCATGCTCCCCAGAGAAGTCCGAGCTACTTATACTTCGCCCCACGACTCGCGGATGCCCCACCATACCCATTGTCATTGAACTCAATGGTCGTCTCATCCCAGAGGTGAATACACTCCGGGTTCTGAGACTTCACATCCAGAACAATGGCAATAACACCTTAACTCTCAAGAAACTAAAGCAGGTGACAGGCGCGATATCGCACTTCATCCGCCGAGTTTCGGGCCATCACAGAGGCATGAAGGAGAACGACCTATGTCATCTAATTCATGCCTTCGTCCTCAGCCATTTCTTATACACAGTTCCCTATCTCCGACTCAACAGGCAGGAAACCGACGCCTTGGACGTCATGTTGCACACGGCGTTCAAGACGGCCCTACATCTCCCAATCAACACTTCCACAGAACACCTTCTACAGCTTGGTCTCCACAACACAATTGGGGAGCTTGTGGAGGCTTATCGCCAAGCCGAATACTTGCGTCTCACCAAGACCTCCACCGGTCGCCATATCCTGGAAACTTTAGGCATTCGCGTCCCAGCGAATGACCCTACCCTCTTTCCTATAGCTCGCCCCCTCTACCGAGACCTTCTCATCAAGCCTCTCCATCGCAACATGCACCCCCACTATAACGAGCAACGCCGCCGAGCCCGAGCTAAGGCGCTCCACAAATACTATGGCTCCGAAACGAACGCCGTATGGGTGGACGCCTCATGCACGAATGAGGGAGCGGTACAATTCCTTCCTGCAGCATCTTGCTACTTTCTCTCTCCCCACGGTCACCTCCTCGGGGGCATACGAGGAAGCAGTCATCGCCTACGCGCTTGCACACATGGAAGAACGCTACATAATGTCTGCCTCTAAAACTGCGATACTACATTTTGCGCGTGGTAGAGTTCACGTTTCTGCGTTCAGCATACTGAACTCGCCCGCCGCCAACCCGCCCCGCTATGCGGAGCTGATATGGGTGCCTGCGCACTCCGGGAATGCCGTTAACGAGGCCGCCAATGCGTTAGCCCGAGGTTCTTTAAACCGGGCGGCGGCGGCCTCCGACCCGGGATTCACGCGTGATCGCATGCACTCCTTCAGTGAGCCGAGCGACTTCTCTATCCCCCACCTCACCCATCTCTAGATAACTACCACCAGATGCTCTGGCGACGACTCCAGACGCGCACCCTCCCGTCCCCTTATAGTTCGTCTCGGTACCACCACACCCTCACCGATCCCCCCTGCACCCTTTGCAACAACCCCACCGTCACCCTCACCCAAATGCCCGGCGGATCCTCCCCCGCGGGATCTAGAGCACCTTACTACCTGGGAGGATTGGGAGACCCTGCTGCACTCTGAGGACCCGGTTCGGCAGAAGATCGCCACAGACTGGGCTGCCGACGTCATGAACCATAGGAATATGAACGTTTGAGTGTAGTGGGGCCGTGCGGGGGCTCAGTGGCATGCATGCCACAAACTCCTCTGTTTAGTAATAAAGTTATTACTACTACTACTATAGGGTAATAATACATAATAAACTCCAGAAACCTAATTCTTCAGAGAGGGGAAACAATAGAAAAGGGCATGGCTTCTAATAAAGTACCACAGGCATCTCAAGTCTGGTCCCCTGTACAACATAGAAGTGCGTATGACAGCGGAGCAGAAACCGCGTAAAAGAAGCGAATCTAGATAGAGCCATGGATCCCTGCTGTTGTGGGTGTAGGAAGAAGGAAAAGAAAATGCACGGGCCTGCTACAGGCTCTGTAGCTGAGCCACCTCAGCTGCCTCGTGCGTAAAAAAGAGTAAATAGAGAATAAAGAAAAAGAACAGGGAGAAAAATAGGCGCACTGCAACAGCCGCCGTCCACCACCTAAGCGGTGGCGGGTGCAATGACGGCCTACAACAGAAACATTCGGTGGCTGGCTAGCCCTGAAAAAGTTCTATTAGACTTTAGACGTTCACATTAGACATTCACATGAGGGGCGACAAATGACCAAAACAGGAAATACACATGATTAACAACAAAGGAATGTGCACATAAGATACATCCTAAGGAACAAATACATCACAAATCAGTATTTACGTACAGGATAAAGTTTGTCAGTTAGTGATGATGATATATGCAATATTGAATGGCAATGTACAGGAAGGTAAAAACAGTGTAGAATAATTTCCCAAATAAATTAGATATAAACATATACAGCAATCGCATGTACAGTATGTATTGCACATGTGGGTTTTCGTTGTGAACATAAAAATTTACAATATATTGAGTTACCAAGGTGGGTTTAAAACCACCCAGGCATGTCCATCCGGCACGGAAACAAAAGGGCAAGACCATTGACGAAGGAACTCTCGCTCCCCAAGGTAGAAAAGTTCCTAACCAGAAAGCCTACGATCTCCTTTCGTTGACGCGCCAGGACAGGGAAAAGCGCACGTCGGCGCCGGCTCGATGCGACAGCCTCACAACGATTGCGCCATAACACGAAAACGCCAGCTACAATCAGCAATCGTGCAACGCGACCGCGAGGACATCTACCATTTGTCTGAAATCGGTTAATACCTAGACTTCTGAAACCGGCATGTACTGCCCTCCAAAACACACGAGCAACGACGCATTGCTGGGCCATGTGACGATTGGATTCTTGAAGTGGGTAGTTGGCACAGTGCGCGGTGCGCCCAATGCCCCATCGTTGCAGCCGATCTCGTGTAGGCAAAGCCCCCCACTCCAAAAGCCACATAAAGTCACGTAAATGCCCTGGCAGAAACGACGCTGTGAGTGATAACCAACAAGTGGAATTCGCCCTTCGCTTACGTTCCGCAGGCACCAGCTGAAGTAGTAGTAATAGTAAGTCCTACCATAAAGAGAATTTATTGAGTAAAAACATATACAAAAACGCACATTACTCACAAATCAAAGTACTATACAAAACACTACAGATTGCATATACATAATAAACTAAAAAAAACATGATTCCCAGAGAGGGGAAAAGAGTATAAACGAGGAGAGTTCTAATAAAGTACGACATCCATCTCAAGTCTGCTGCCTCGTACAACATAGAAGCGCGTGTGCTAGCGCCGCAGAAACCGCGTCTCGCCGTCCGTTTCTAACTGTCCAGACAGATACTTCCAGATGACGAGGCGCAGCCTCTGTAAGGCTGGGTACATTGCTCAGGCAAGAGTGGGGCGCGCCTCAACGAGGCACAAACAGAACCACAGTGAACACAAGGTGTTCAAAAGGGGTGCGCCGGCGCCTAACGCCGGGGTTCATGCGGTCGTTAAACATCCTATATGTGAGCCGCCGCATTGTTCTCGCAACTACGCATTCGAAAAAAAAAAAGAAAACATGTCTGGGGCTCTCGGGAGCACCGCAGTGGGCACACTGGTCATTGGGTACAACACCCCATCTGGCAAGGCGCTGTCTCGTGGGGAGGACGCCCCAGCGCCTAAGCCAGTCAAAATCTCGCACTTCATTTGGCAGCCGACAAGCTGCCCACGCTCGCCATTTGGGTACAGCGGTCTCTCGTTGCTCATCAGCTGAAAGCCTGCGAACGGCTGCTAATTCTCTCGTGCGTACGGCTGGCAGGTCGCCTACGTTAACATCTGGCAGGTCTGCATCAAGAGTCGACTTTATCTCGGCAACATCGCGGTAAAAAGGCAGAGATCTGTCTGCCTGTGGACCGAGGTATTGATCGGGTGCAAGCACACGACGCCCCGTGCTCATCCAGTACAAGATGAGCGAGCGACCAGGGTAAGACTCGTCAGCTAATAGCCTCTCCACCCCCCTTAACGCGAGTACTCGAACCACTGTCGGGATGCATGGCCGACCAAGACCTCCCGTGCTCCTCGGAAGATGTAGGATATAACGGGCGACTAGCGCTGACCTGCCATCCCAAACAAACTTCCCTATAAGGGACGCGAGTCTGTTCATCACACGGCGCGGGATTGTCGCGATACGCGCCACATAAACGTGCAGACACCACCCCGGACCTTACCCTAGGAAAAAACACGGGAGACGCAGTCTGGAAAAACACAGCTCAAAATTTAGGCAGCGACCACTTTGTTCTGGCTCTCACCCTCAGCTAGGCCGTCAAAACGCGTCGCCTCAAAAAGCCCAAAATCACCGATTGGGATAGGTTTAGGCAAATCAGAGAAAACTGCGAATCGGCAGATGAAATCCAAAACATAGAGCAATGGGCAGAGACGCTTAAGAAACAAGTAGAGAAGCAACCACGACCCCACGGGAGGACGATGCGCCGGTGACAATTGACAGCAAGCTCCTTCATATGTGGGAAGCGAAATTCAGCATGGAGAGGCTTCTCCGGTCGCAAAGATGGAACAGGAACCTTAGGCGAAGGATAGCAAGATATAACAAAGAGATTGAAGATTACGCAGTGAAACTTTGCGAACAAAACTGGTGTAGTAGGTGTGACGAGATGGAAGGGAACATGAGCCTTGCTAATACGTGGAGCCTACACAGACACCTACTTAATCCTGACAATTCGAAAACTCAATCGGGCATAAGACTGACGAAAGCCAGACACGCGTTCCGAGGGCACGGACGGGGAACTCATGGCGAAACTAATTAACATGTACGTAAGCGACACACAAACCTTACCCCTGCCGGATTACGAAGGACCTTTAAACGAGGACCTAGACGCGCCGATCACGGAGGCGGAGGTTCGCGCCGAAATATTAGGCCTAAAAACAAAATCGGCTCCCGGCCCAGACGGAATCACAAGCAAGGTTCTCCGAAATTTGGACGATAATTCCATCCGCACGCTTACCAAATACATAAGAATCGTATGGGACAGAGGCCGCCTCCCACAACAGTGGAAGACGGCAAATGTAATTTTGATACCGAAGCCAGGCAAACCCCCTAAACTAGAGAACTTACGACCAATCTCTCTAACATCCTGTATAGGGAAATTGATGGAGCGGTTAGTCCAAACGCGACTAACGCGTTTCATGGAGCTTAACGACCTGTGGCCGCACGAAATGGTTGGGTTCCGGCCCGGCCTGTGCACGCAGGACGTAATGCTCCGCTTGAGACACGACATCATAGAAAGCGAAACCAGGGACGTGAGGGTACTACTAGGTCTAGACCTGACAAAGGCGTTCGATTCTTTCTGACCTCCAAGAATTGGGGGTCGGAAAGAAAACGTACGACTACGTAAAAGACTTCCTGTCGGGTAGAACGATAAAGATAAAGTTTCAGGACATTGAATCCTCCACCGTCAAACTGGGAAGCAGGGGTACGCCACAGGGTTCGGTGCTGTCCCCGTTCCTCTTTAATGTTCCCATGCGAAACCTCCCGGCAGAACTGAGGAAAGTGGAAAACTTGAAATTCAGCATGTATGCGGACGACGTCAACCTGTGGGCCACCCAGGGGAGTGACGCGAGCATCGAGGAGCGCTTGCAAGCGGCGGCGGACACCGTGGTGTCCTACGCGGCCGAAAGGGGCCTCTCGTGCTCTTCACAAAAATCGGAACTGTTTATCTACAACCCGAAGGCGCTCAGGTGCAAACGCCAGATAAACATCAGCGTAACAGTAGACGGCCAAACAGTGCGAAAAGTCGAACAAATTAGGATCCTGGGGCTGTTTCTACAAGCAGATGGGTACAACGATACAACGGTAAAGAAACTGAACGCGTACGCCATGCAAGTCACGGGAATCATCATCAGGAGAATCGCACTCAAGGGTCGGGGCCTTAAGGAACGGAGCCTCCTGAAACTAATGCAGGCTTACATCACTAGCCGCGTATGTTACGCCACACCATTCCTAAACATCAGATCAGACGAAAAGCACAGAATAGATGCACTCATCAAACGATGCGCGAAGAGCGCTCTGGGACTACCCATATCGACCTCGACTGAACATCTCCTCAAAATGGAGGTGCACAACAATTGGACGGAACTAGCGGAGGCTGTGCGCATGGCGCAACTAGAAAGATTGAGCCGAACCACCACGGGCAGAACCATCCTCGGCTGGGTGGGGCTGCAGTCAGATAGAGGAACAAGCCACAAAGTAGACATTCCACGAAAGTGTCGCGAATATATAATAGTGCACCCCCTACCTAAAAACATGCACCCTACGTACAACAAGGAGAGGAGACAAAAGAGGGCCGAGACTCTCGCAAAGAAAGCGAGGAAAATGAAGCCGGGGAGGTCGCCTACGTGGACGCGGCTAGCGGGAAGTTGTCGGGGGCGGCGGTGGCTGCGGTCGTCAACGGCCGCGGCGTACCCGCCGCCGCCGCGTCCGTTAGAAGCCGAAATGTAGACACGGCTGAAGAAGTTGCAATAGCACTCGCTTGCGTTGGAACGGAAGCCAGCATAGTTATTAGTGACAGCAAAACAGCTGTCTGGAACTTTGGAAAAGGGAGGGTCTCGAAGGAGGCAGCCAAAATTTTAGAGAAAGGAAAACTTGAAAGAAGGATTCGAATTATTTGGACCCCCGCGCACGTGTCCGCCCCCGGCAACGAGGCGGCGCACGAGCTAGCCCGAGCTCTCTACTTCCGGGCAGCCGTAGAGCCGCCTGATTGCGATGGGAAGGACGAGAGGCTGCAAACTTATAAGGAAATTTTAACACTACAGACTTAGCAGAAGGTCCCTGCCACCACCGGACCGAACGCTAACAAGGAGGCCGTCGCTTGGCGGCGCATGCAAGCTGTGAATTTCACAAGTCCCGTCTGGCTTTTCCACAGGCAAGTGGAGGAAAAGGCGGACGATAAATGCGAAACCTGCGGAGAAAGGGGTACACTGGATCACATAATCTGGCAATGCCTTGATTCCCCTGGCGCCAAGGAAAACATAAATAGTAGAGAAGCCTGGGAACTGCTACTGCGGAGCGAGTTCCCCTCCAACCAGCAGCAAGCTATCCGCCTGGCGACTGAAGCCGCGAAGAAACACTGTCACTTCGCCTGTCTTTAGTTGCGGAGACCCCGGCCTCCGTCCCATAGGCCTGCGTGTCGGGGGCGGGGAGTAGGGGGCCTGCTACATCGATGGGAAAATAAAGTTCATAACAACAACAACAACAACATTGAGCATGAGGTTGAAACGCACTGCGTCAGAAAGGGCATGCGTGGCTCGCGAGAGAGCACCGCCGGGTGATGCAGTGGTAAGACGCCCGACTACTGTCCGGAGTGCCCGGGTACGAACCCGACCTCAGCGGCTGCGTTTCGATGGAGGCGAAACGAAGTGGCGTCCGTGTGCTGTGCGATGTCAGCGCACGTTAAAGATCCCAAGGTGGTCGAAATTACTCTGTAGCCCTTCACTACGGCACCTCTTTCTCTCTTTCCACTTTCACTCCCACCTTCCTCCCTACCCTTACGGCGCGGTTGCGGTGTCCACAGAAAACAAGTGAGACAGTTACCGTGCCTTTCCCTTCCTACAAATCAATCAGAAGGGGCTCAGCTGCAGAACCAGTAGAGACCCGTGCACTTTCTTTTCATTCTCTCTTTAGTTACAACAACAACCGTCGTCTGCCATTAGGCTTACATATGCGCACACATAGGTATGATTTATCGCCTAAAGCCCAGGGCTAGCAAGGCTATAGATCGAATTTTGCGTGAAAATGCACGTATTCTAAACTCGGGTAAACTTTTCAAACCTCGATAGCGAGGGGTATCAAACGGGAGACAATTAGTGATTCACAATAAAGGATATGTGCAATACCTACCGTTAATTGGTTCACTGGAAGGGAAAGGCGCAGTAACTGTCTCACTCGTTTTCTGTGGACACCTGAACCGCGCCGTGAGGAAAGGGAGGAAGGTGGGAGTTAAAGTGGAAAGAGAGAAATAGGAGCCATAGTGGAGGGCTACGGAGTAATTTCGACCACCTGAGGATCTTTAACGTGCGCTGACATCGCACAGCACACGGACGCCTCTTCGTTTCGCCTCCATCGAAACGCAGCCGCTGAGGCAACGCCTCCTATAACTTCCAGGCCTGCGCGTCACGTGACGTGACGTAGGCTACGTCACGACGCGGAGGCTGATGGCACTCCTACCGTTCGTGGCCGTGGCGTCGCCGGCGTAGTGCGGGCTGCGTCGCGCTGCGCTTGTAGCCCCCATCGTTTTTGTGGCAGGCGCGATGTCTGAAGGTGCGAGTTTCGTAAACGACGAAAGAATGTCCCATGCATTTATGGATGTCAGCTGGTTTCTATTTACCGCAACGAACATCGCGAAGCAAGCGGGTGGAGTAATTTTGCATGTGGCCTATTACTGCGTCATATGAATGCATCATGTATGCGCCTGTGCGCATTCTTGAGTAGTTTTATTTTGTTGACAAGAGCAGCCCATTAATGCGATCGGTCATGAATGGAGGATGCTGGTTATGGTCACATTTTTGTTTCGTGGAACTGGTACGTGATTTAGTGCCGTCTGTTAAGCACTGCTAATGTAACGCTATTTGTGAACTGTAAATCTTAAATGATTTTGAATCATATCAAGCACCATTACCACTTTATTTTGGTTCATTATATTGAACACGTACCATTAATATTGTTGTAGCTTTTGAGAGATTGACATATGCTTTTTCAGGCAGGAAAGATAGGCACGGGGGTCGAGGAGATGGTTGCAGGTGGAAAAAAAATGTTTATCACAGCTCTCGAAGGGCTAAATTGATGCTGAAGACTACGATACCCTTTTGCTATGAAACAACCAAACGTGGATAACAGGGTGACCCAAGCAATGTTTATTTACAGTTAATTTCGCTCACTGTCAATACAGTGTAGTACAATACAATTTCAAATGAACATGAACCAGGGTGTGAAAGTCTGCCAGGAATTTAAAACCGCTTTATGACTGTTCGTCCACAAAGATGCGTGTTTTTCTTTTCTTCGCACATTCTTCTTTCCCAACACGCTGAATATCGTTTCTCAGCTTGCATAAATTATTCAGCAATATATTCGTGGCACAGTTTGAAACAAGTGTAAGAAGGAGCTCATATGTGTGGCCATTTACGCATTCTGTTACTTCCTGAAGCTGGGGCAGAGACTGTAATGTCAGCTGCCTGACAATTGTCCTTTGATTTCCTGTCTGCAAAAATTGAGAACAATTGTACTCAGTCAGCTTCTTTACAATAACCTCAGTGTGCATGACAACTGTTACAACAAATGGTGATGGTAATTGCAAACCACCCCTATCTAAGCCAGCAATTAATGAATTCGGTTCGTTTTCCAGATCAACCTCCTCTCTAACAACTAAGGTGTCTCGGCAGCTTGCACATTTAAGGACTTTCAATGCAGCGTGGGCGCAATAACCGCCAACATATGCTATTACAGGCATATGTTCACTTAGTGCTTCAAGGTCGGAATCTGTGACGTTGATACAAAAATTGCTGTTGGTGCCACTGGCAGGGCTTGTGTCTTGAATGTCTCTCAGATCCTCTGAGCTCATTACAGGCAGAGTGTTTTGTAAACGAATCCTGCCCTCTGTCTCATAAAGTTGCCTAACTGATATGTGGTAATTTCCTCCTGCCATCTGCCGGTACTGGCCGAAGCGACTCTCCAGGCAGTCAGTTTGTACTTTGCCGAGGAGAACATATCTGTGGCCTAGTTCGGCAATACAGTACTTTGAAAGCTCCAATAGAGCGTGTGCAGACAGTTTCAGAGCTCTCAGCGTTTCTTTAGTGAGCTCGCCAGTGTCCTGTTTGTAGAACTCCCATACATCAAGCCATGTGATGAAGGCATCGAGGAATGTACATTTGGGGTCACCTGTTAGGCACGAGATAGGCTTCTCAAAGACATTGCGATGGTGTATGCCTTTGTTTGGTGTTTTCACATTTACAATGCTCCACCAACGTATGATTATTTTTAGAAAGTCTGAAGTTTGTTCTGCATGATAGATAGACGTTGACTCGCGGTGTACTACAAGGGCTTCAGCAACATATGGGCTAAAAACCTGCAATGCAAGTTTAACGTTCTGGCGTTCCAAGTTGCTTGGATTAAGGGCTTTAGATGTTAATCCATACCCACACTTCAAAAGTTGTGAAGATTCTATCTTGTACACTTCTCGCAAATCCTTGAATGAGGCAGTCCTAATGCTGTCTGGGTGTACACTGTTGTTAGAGAGCTCAAAGTGTGGATAGTAGAAGCTTGTGCCCGCATTTTTTTGGTTAATCCAGTTGTTTCGTATGCATTTCAGTAAGTGCACGGCATCAACTACATAAAAGAGCGGTCGGGATGGATCCGCAGGGTGCGGGTACAGAATACGGAGCTTGTTCGGTTCACTGAACATCATCATTGCTTTTCGGTTTAATGAATTATTATCGCAGACAACTGCTACAACCTTAAACCCTATTTCTTCTAAACGCAAAATAACTTTCTTCAGTATTACATGGAGATCATCACCAGTCAACGTTTTGACTGGAAAGATATATGCCACCTCTTTAAATGAACTTAAAAGACTTTGTACCATGAATACATGTGCTGATGTTGCTGCTTCGGTAGAAATTGCGGCAGCACCACTAATGCTGCCACCTTTATAGTCTAGAAAGGGTTTGATGTGGATTTCATCCAACATCAACGTGACACAAGTCTCGTGAGGCTGCAGCTGCTTAAATCTGTGTGCTACATACTGTAGGAAGGTGCCCCCTAACGACTCTTTTTGTGGAGCCAGCTGATAAGAAGAGCATACATTTCGTATTGTGCTTGGATGAGGCAGTGAGTCCACTCATCTTTCTTAAATACTTATACGCATGTGCTGATATGGTGTACAAAATGCATGAAAGCACCATTAGTTCAGGGCTGTACTGGACACGCCCTTTAGCAAGTGTTATCAGCTGTTCTTTCAAAAACGTAACAGTTTCTTTCTTTTTTGCATGGATATTGCGCTCAAGCTTTTCGAGGAGAACGCTGATTGCATCCATCAGGTGGCATGTTTGATCTTCAGAAGACAGCATAGAGAGACTGTCTAAAATTTGCAACAGGGATCTTACATCATTAACTGCGTCTGGAATAACAATATCTCTCAACTTTTTGATAGGGGCTACCTTATAGCAGGCACTTAATTTAAGACTGTCAAACACCATTAGGGAT
This sequence comes from Amblyomma maculatum, assembly GCF_055883805.1. Taxonomy (NCBI): domain Eukaryota; kingdom Metazoa; phylum Arthropoda; class Arachnida; order Ixodida; family Ixodidae; genus Amblyomma; species Amblyomma maculatum. The sequence goes on along the minus strand of NC_139351.1, from coordinate 62,823,799 downwards.
GAATTCAAATATGGTTCACTTTCATTTACAATGTTCAGAAACATTGTGCACCTGTCGTTGTGTATTACAGTCCACACATCTGAAACTGATGCAGCTTGAAGGCACGCTTTCATCTGCTGACGTGTTGAAAAATGGTGCCTTTCTTCTTCCGCTTCATATGACGCAACAGATTCTTGAAGAGCCCGAGCAAGTCCTGAGGACTCCTGTCGGCATCTCTTGATACCTGGCGGTACTCTTGAGCTTTGTTTTTTCTTCGTGAGATATGTAGGGCACCCAGGGAACACGCTAGGCACAGACCCAGGTCGCAGGCGTGGCACAGGCAATGACACCTCTATCACTTTTCCTGTCTTCCAGTCAGTATACGACGTTGTTCGTTCCAAGCACGAAGGGTCGAAGTGAACAGCACAGACCTACAGGAATGCAAAATATGCGTGTGAGGGACATAGTATCAGTGCAAGAAAATTGCTCTCGTAAATGGCAAATGCCCAAGCAAATAAATTAAACCAGCAATTTATGAATTTCTACCATTACATTCTTAGGTTCCCTTTTTCACTCATATAAAAAATTGGCAAGTTTACTACCACAAATGTGACCTTTGTGTAAAAAATAAGCAATTTACTGGTTCCTTATTGAAAGTAAACCTGGCAACATTTGCTCAAACAACGGCAATACATCGGTAGTAAAATCTAAAACTTTCCAACGGCGTGCTTTTTTCAACGTGCCGCATATTTAAAGTTTTACGCGAAAGTGTATACAACTCGTTCGCCCGAAAAGCCGCCGGCGTTGTAGTTCGCAGGATCCCGTCGGAAATAATCGGACGCTGCATGAAAGGCGCGATTGAGGCGTCCACCGAGATGCTGTGATGCGAGAGAGTTACTGCACCCATCCTTTCCTAAAAATGTCGGTTGAAATGTTCACCGATATGTCGAGATGTGAGAGGTACTGCGCCCTTACCTTTCTTGATAATAATTGTGGATATGGGAAAGGAAATGGCGCAGTATCTGACACATAGTTCGTTGGACACAAAACGCGTTTGTGGAATCGGCGTTCGGAGAAGCGTCTTCAGAGCGCAAGCAGCGTTCCGGTCGAACGCTCACGATGACACTGATGCTTTCGCGTTCGCAGCCTTAACTGCCCTCCGAGTTTGTGGAATGGGTGTGCGGAAACGCGTCTTGTGCGAAGCCAGCGTTGCGGTCGAACGCTCACGATGACACACTGATGCTTTCGCGTCCGTAGCTTTAACTGCCCTCTGATTTTGTGGAGTCGATGTGCACGAACGCGTCTTTTGCGCAACCAGCGTTCCGGTCGAACGCTCATGATGACATACCGATGCTTTCGCGTTAATAGCACGTAAGCAGCCTTAAGCCCTCTGAATTTTTTTCCCCTTCAGGTTACCTTCTGCACTGAGGAATTTTGCATCAAAAACTCCTGCACCTCTGAGAGCTTACATATTGACCACGCAATAAATAATGTAACGCGAAGGGAATATATTTACATAAACTTTACAAATGAGTCAACTGAGGCAGCGGCAACAGAGAAGGTTGTAGCCGTACTTCATACAGCGGACATTACGGCTAACAAAATTAATACTTTCTCTCAGCACACATGCCAACGCTTCATCGGACCATTCACACGCATGACATTCTTGGTGAAACGAAATTGTTTGAGAAAAATGAAAACTAAAGAATCAGTGAAAGCATTCTTACCTTGGTATATGAAGTTGGCACGAAATTCTTCCTCGGAATAGCGCGCAACCACTTCTCGAAGGTGTCTTTCTCCTTCGGAAAAGAAAACACTTGAACTTTCTTCTCAACATTATAGTTGCCGGAACAACCCGGCACGCAACACTTATTAGGCATTGCAGCCGTCGATAAACGCACATGGAAAACGCGCACAAACGCCGATGGCGAGCGATTTGGTCGAGCGCAACAGCGGCGTTCACATTGCTACCGGCGGCGAAGCACTCCAGGCACCGACTGCACGGCGCGGCAGCGGAGAGGAGCATGGCGAAGTGACCGCCGGCAGGATGTGACGTCATATTTTTGGGCGCAGGCCTGGAAGTTATAGGAGGCGTTGGCTGAGGTCGGGTTCGAACCCGGAAGTTCCGGACAGTAGTCGGGCGTCTTACCACTGTGCCGCCCCGGCGGGGCCAATATTTACCGTACTTGCCCTGATTGATTTATAGGAAGGGAAAGGCGTGGTAATTGTCACACTCGTTTTCTGTGGGCACCTTAACCGCGCCGTAACGAAAGGAGGGAAGGTGGGAGTGAAAGTGGAAAGAATGAGATAGGAGCAGTAGTGGAGGGGTTCGGAGTAATTTCGACCACCTGGGGATCTTTAACGTACACTGCGGACGCGTGAACAACGCCGTATAAGAAGAGAGAGGAAGGTGATAGTGAGAGCGGAAGGAGAGAAAGGGGTGCCATAGTGGAGGTCTCCGGGTTATTTGGAACACCTGGGGATCTATAACGTGCACTGACATCGCACAGCATGCAGACGCCCTCTTAGCTTCGCCTCCAGCTAAACACAGCCTCCAGCGGTCGCGATCCAGCTCGAGTGTTCAGGCAGAGTAGTCGGGCATCCTAACCACTTCACTACCGCGACAGGGAAAGAAAAAGGAGACAGAGTTCGGTTATTAGGAAATTGTTTCTTTTTAATCAGCTCTGATTTTATTTTCTTTGCAGAATAGGTGAGTATATTTATGGTACATATTTGGTATATTTTTTCTTTGCGGTTAGATAAGTGCTTGCTATTGCAGGTCCATTTGAAGTGTATTCGAAGCATGGTATAGTCTGTTTGTACATAGTTGTATACTTTCAGCTTGCATGAAAAAAATGGTCAAGAGTACATTAGTAGTGCTTTGAAAGTAGATTGTTAGTTTATTGTTGGAACTTCTTTATCCCTGTATAAGAAGTCCAACTATTTGAAGTACATTTTGAATATGCTACCAACCCAAAGCGGGCAAAACATGTGGTTTAGCATATTTCAAGATGTTGTGCCGCACGCCTATTATATTTATAATGTATTCATTCTACATTTTACCAATAAGGACGAAATAAAATTGGCAGTGGCTTAGCTCGGTAATGCCAGGATATACGTAGCAAGCTATACTTGGCTGAGCTTGTTGTGATCACTATATGCTTATCAATGAAAGACTTTGGTATACATATCTCTTTTTCATCAAAACTCTAAAACCAGGCGCTAAGGGTGGATACCGATTCCCATGGCCTACAATGTAGGTTGGAATTTCCTGCGTTAACAGAAATGCCTCAGACGCTCCAAAAATACCCTTCTCAGTATCATTAGACCATTCTGGAAATACCAAATGCAAAGGCTCATACATTTGAGTATTCCCTGGTGCCAAGTCGTTTTGGTGCCACAGGTCTCTCGTAAGCACTACACTTGCGTCGAAACGGATTGTTCAGCCTGATTTAAATTTCCGGATCCCAGATGCACTTTGGAAAACGCGAGCGGTGCGATCAGTCACCACGACGCGACGGGTTTTCATATCCTTTTTTGTTGGCGCCGCAACTGCGGCTCCTCTCGGGTTGCTATGGTAAAGGCGTATGTGCAAACCTGGCCTCTCCCGGCCACCGCGACATGATTGACTGGTAGCCCAGTGTAGCTCTCGCTACAAAAACAAAACAAATATGAAATAAATACGCACATTTGAAACACACTCTTAGCACATCTATGTTTCTCTAAAGAACCAGTTAGAAGGCAGCGGGTCCCCTTTGGGGGTCATGTGGAATCAGCCGGTTCGAGGTGTATTTCCGTTTTTAGTCAGCTTGCATCAGTTGGTAGGCCAACTGACCCCTATTATTACTACTTTATTGTCAGTTGTGTGCATTAATAATATGAGCATATAGGTAGTAAAATCTGTGACAAAATCCACGCTGACTGCCGCCGCATTAATTTGTCGCTGCTGTAATCAAAGATGTGAGATTCTCGAGCCAGGCAGTGTTGAAGATTTCATGAAGGCAGCCTCCCACTAAGCGGCTCGAAAACGCTTATACAAGCTTATACCTTTATTCACTTGCTTGAAAGTGTTGAAACAAAAACAGACATGTTGTAGGAGTACACGCGACTGTTCTGTGTGTTTGACACAGAATAAATTTTCTGTGCCATACTGCGCCGAAAGCAATAACTTGCCTGTAATTCCGCCAACTTGCGCCAAAAACGCATTCCTCACTTTTTTCGCCCCTCTTGTCGCGGTTTCCAAATGCGTCTGAGCATTTATAAATATTATTATTGGCCGGACGCTTCAGTACCGTCTTTAAGGTGGTACGCGATAGCGTTACTGGACCTACTCATTACACAGCACGCCGCCTAACCTTCATCACCTTTGCTCGCCTAGCCTCCGACTCCGCCTTTCCGGCTTCAGAATTATATGGCAGACCCCACCGCAGAGGACCAGACGTACGTACATCACCGTCGGCCCTCGCCGAAGCATTCAGAATAGAAGCAGACATAGATACGTCATCCGCGCTCGCAAAAGACGAAGACGACTCATACGTACGTCCAAACCTGTTAGTCGGCAGCTTATCAATCACCAATTTAGTTACAGAAACATGTCGTTCGCGTTCATTACAACTGCATGGCCAGGTTACAGTGCGGGTGCTTGTCCGGTCATCCTATTATAGGGTGAGCTGGTGGCGCCCGCTTAATTTATTTCATTTCGTAATAGTTCCTTCATATAACAATGTACGGAAAAGCTTACACAAAACACCCCTTTGCAAGAACGAAAAAGTGTGGGACACTGATTTATCAGTAGCGTGCTCATCTTACAATTAGAAGGCCAGGAGGTTGAATCCTGGAACGTCTGGAGGCCATTTTTTATATCTTTATGTCTTTCATTCTTTTGGACTTTCGCGTTACAAAGGACAAGAATAAAAATAAAACCAACACCAGCTTTTCTGCGACAAGGTGCCTGTATGCTATCGTGAAATATTCGGAAATTACAGTGTTGTTCGTGTTTATAAAATCTTAGCCGCTTTTGCCGAATCCAAGCAGCTTTCTCTGGTTGCAGCATCTTATAGAGGTCGCAACAGTCAACTGAGTCATTGTTCTATAAATCGACATGTATGTTACAGCTGGATAAGCAAGAGGCGATGCTTTTTAGAAACCAGGAGCCGGCGCGGCGACACAAGCAGAAAAGATGTGGAGCGTCGCTGCACATCACAGCATCATAATTCTCACCATCAGCCTGACTATACCCAGTGCATGGCGAAGGCCTCTCCCATATTTCTCCAATATACCCGGTTCTGTGCTAGCTGCATCCACTTGACCCCTGCGAACTTCTTAACTTCATCCGCCCACCTAACTTTCTGCCGCCCCCTGCTACGCTTTCCTTCCCTTGGAATCCAGTTTGTTACCCTAAGCGACCATCGGTCATCCTCTCTTCGCACTACATGTCCTGCCCATGCCCATTTCTTTTTGATTTCCACTACAATGTCAGTAACTTGAGTTATTTCCCTGACCCAATATGCACGCTCCCTATCTCTTAATGTCACCCCTACCATTTTTCGTTCCGTAGCCCTCCGAGTTGTCCTCAACTTAAGTAGAACCCTCTTTGTTAGCCTCCATGTTTCAGCCCCATAGGTGAGTACAGGTAAGAGGCAACTGTTGTATACTTTCTTCTGGAGCGATGCCGGTAAGCTGCTAGTTATAATCTGCGAGTGCTTACCAAATGCGCTCCATCCCAATCTTATTCTTCTTGTTACTTCCTTTTCATGGTCCAAATCAGCGGTTACTACCTGTTCTAAGTGGACATATTCGCCTACTACTTCTAGTGCTTCGCTACCTAACGTAAACTGCTGTTCCTTCCCGAGGCTGTTGAACATTACCTTAGTCTTCTGCATATTGGTTTTTAAGCCTACCTTTCTACTTTGCCTGTCTAGGTCATCAATCATTATTTGCAGTTGATCCTCCGAGTTACTTAGCAAGGCAATTTCATCAGCAAATCGCAACTTACTGAGGTATTCTCCATCTACCCTTATCAGTAACTGCTCCCATTCCAAGTCTGAATACTTCCTCTAAGCAAGCTGTGAATAGTATTGGGGAGATCATGTCTCCTTGTCCAACACCTTTCTTTATGGGAATTTTGTTACTTTCTTTATGCATCACAGAATACCCTTACAAAAATGTGTATGATTACTTTATGTGATGTCTTTAGACAATATGACCATAGAAGCTATCGACCGTCAAAATAATGTCTTTAGAACACATATGATCTATGTATGACCACCCTTCCGAGAATTCGTCACCGTAATTCAATAGAATGTATTTTCATAGAATGTATTTATACCTCCTATGATTGGTTTATTGACAATATATATAGACACTGTAGCGACTGTGTTCCGATAATTGGCCACCGCTATTCCGAAGAATCGTGTTCATACAAAGTACTAATATCTTATGTTATCATGCTAACCATATTTCAGGTGTCCAGTAATAATGTGGATTTTACTCACTCTTAACATGTGTGCCATTTTCATGAAAAGTGAGACTGGTCAAAGAAAGAAATGCACATTCATACCTTCATTTATTGCACAAACCCTTGACACAGAAGCGCTTGGCTTCCTACAGCAACAATGACATTGTGTTTTTGATGTAGCAGCCATATCAAAATTTATCATGGTGCCACCTAGAAAAGAAATATATATGCTTAAAGTTTTTCTGCCAATTTTACATACTTTGTTTCAGCATCTCACATATTTCTATTCACTCAGATGCCTCTTTTTTCTCATATATGTGCTAATTGGTTTACTACCACTTTCTGTACAAACTAGTACCTGCAAAACACCCTTAGGAGATAGAAACTACTGTTGTTTTTAGTTGTATTCCTTTCTTCCTCTGCATCATTCGACATTTGGTTAATCACAATACGGGCCCAGGAAACAAAGGAGTGAAATTTACATGCCAGTAGGCTTGGTCATCAGACTGGTAGCCAATAGTAAACTCTCTCCTCTGCAATTTGTTACATCAAGCAAAGAAACATGTTGAGCAGCAACTTTTCAGTATGCATACATACATTTTGGTGCATGCTACCAGCAAGTGATGCCACTATGCCTGTTTGCTCCCATTTTCCTTCTATGAGTGATGCCTATGTTTGCCGTAGCAGATAACACACACACCTAAGTAAATATTGAAGCAGACCAGTAACACCAAACGTCTAGGTGAATACAAGAGCAATAATAAGGAATTATGAAGTACATTACAGTTACCCTGGAATATGCAGTCACACATACGTTTCGCTACATATGCAGGTAATAACTTTCAATAATGTATTATCAATAGTAAGAAAATAAGGAAGTGCCACTCGTGTTCATCATTTCATTTCAAGAGCTTGTCACCAAGGTAAAATCTTGATCAAATATGAAAGTAAAATTTAGGAAACATACCTGTTTTTTATAGAAGTCCGCATGGATGCTGAAGAAACCACGCTGCTACGTCCCACTGCTACTTGTCCCGAAAGTCAGGTTGCCTCGTTTTTACTTGTCGGCACTGACCACGGCAACAGGGACTCTCCAGATATGGCTGAATGAAGCAACAGCAGGACTGCATATACATAGAAGAACACTAGTGAGAACAGCAGGAAGAAGGTTCTTTTGAATAATAAAAAAGGAAAAGCCAGATGCACAGTAAAGGAAACATGCGAGGAGTATTTCACGCGGTTGCTAAGTAACAGCATAAAAAGTAAAGCCCATAATTGGAAATGCAATGCTCCACTGAGGAAAAATTTATAATCATAAAATGCATAAATACATAATAATCTAGGTATTCTTAGTAATAGTGGCAAGTCTTATGTAGGCACTAGGCATTCTTAGGAATAGTGGCAAGTCTTATGTTGGCACTATTTTTTGGTGTGTACGCGGAAAGACAAGTCAGATGGATTGGTAAAAATGACTAGTTTGGTTTATGTGGTTAAACATCCCAAAGCAGCCAAGGCTATCAGCGACGCCGTAGGGGAGGCCTTCGAAAAGGTCGGCGAGTTGGGGCTCTTTAACGTGCACTGACATCGCACAGCACATGGATGCCTTGTTGATTCCATCGAATAGCAACCACCGAATACTTGGGCATATAAGTCGAGCGTATCCACGGCACCACTGTGGCAGGTAATAAAGAATGACTGCCTCTCCTGCATTCAGAATGAATGCAAGCATGAGCCTGTATAGACTATGTGGCGGTCATTCAATTTGGGAATGGCTGTATAATTAATGCATTGTTGGCCAGGGTGACCAGTCTTCTGCTTTGGCATGTAAATCACAAAGTGATCGCTTTCCACAACTTGCTTTTTTCTTCATGTGAGGAGGCTCAATAGCTGCATGCATGGGGATTCCATAAGCATGTTAAATCATGGGGTGACCCAACTAATTCGAAATCAATACTGATCTCGTCACACTCAATTCCAGTTTGATGCCAATTTTGTCAAATTTCTGAAGTCAAATTTTGAGCACCTGTTGGGGAATCTTTAGTGGTGGACAATTAAATTTGATGATTTTGCTTGGTGTATGAGGTTTAACTTTCCAAAGCAACTCAGGCTATGAGATGAAGTAGTGGGGGCTGAAATTTCGACCACCTAGGATTCTTTACGTGCACTGACATTGTACACCACATGGGCGCCATAGATTTTACTTCCCCTACCCCAAAACGCAGTCGCTGATGTCAGGATTCGATTCCGCATCCTTAACCACAGTAGTCGAGCATCCTAACCACGGCACCACCCCGATGGGACCCCCCTAAATTTGATAAGCATTGGTGAGTCGGCCTTAGAGAAATTGCAATGCACACTTGTTTTGGTCGAGTATGGATGAAGTCATATTTTGAGGGTCCAGGGATGAAATTTGAGAGATAGTGCATCTGAATATTGAAGTCACCACTGAATTGGTCATATTAAAATTAGGCAGGACACCAATTTTGGTCAAATTTAAATGAGCTCAAAATTCAAGGGTTCAGAAGGCCCAATTTTGGGGGTGGCCTACCTAAAACTAAATGCCACCGCTGAATTTGATGTAGTAAATTTTGGTGTTCGACACTAGTTTTAGGTAAATGAGGATGACATCAAATTTTTGGGAGTCAGAGTGCAATATTTTCGGGGTTACAAATCTAAATTTTGAGGTCACTGCTGAACTGGTCGTACTAAAAATAGGTTGGCACTGCTTTTGTTCAAATTTAGATGAGGTCATTTTGAAGATACCAGACTGGCATGTGTCCGAGATGCATTCTGGGAAACATGTTGGCCCTGTACGAAGGCCTAGAAGTGGAGAGCTTGTCTAATAAAACCCAGTCGTTCCTCGCATAATCACGTTTTGGTGCCTGGTTTTGCCTGATTTGGCTCGTCAATTCTAGGTTACCGACAATAGGAGCTAAAACATTTCATCCTTAAAAAATCATGCAGCTTACTGCTGGAATATGCAGTCGCACATACTTTTTGCTACATATGCAGGTAACAAGTCCTAATAGTGTATTACCGAGAATAAGAAAATAAGAAAAAGCCAGTCATGCCCATCTTTTCCTTTCAAGAGCTTGTCACCAAAGTAAAATCTTGATCACATTGAAAGTAAAATTTAGGAAAAATACCTGTCTTTTATAAGAAGTTCACATGGAAGCTGAAGAAACCACGCTGCTACGTCCCACTGCTACTTGTCCCGGAAATCAGGTTGCCTCGCTTTTACTTATCGGCAAGACCACGGCAACAGGGAGTCTCCAGATATGGCCGAATGAAGCAGCAAAAGGACTGCATATACATACGAGAACACTAGTCAGAACAGCAGGGAGAAAGTTCTTTTGAATAATAAAAAAAGGAAAAGTCAAATGCACAAGCAAAACAAACATACGAGGAGTATTTCTAATGGTTGCTAAGTAAAGGCATAAAAATAGAAGCCCAGAATTGGAAATGCAATGCTCCACTGAGGAAAACTACAGCAACATGCTTGTGCACAAAATTCGCTTCCATAGTGGAAGATTCAGTGATATATGCAAGGGGTTACGTTTATCTATTATGAATGCTTACGGTACTAAAGGAATACAATATTGTCTGGGAAGTCAACCTCCACGCCCCCAGGTATCAAACTAATTCAGAAGTTTCTCAAAGATTTTTATGCAATGACAGGAAGACCTTTCACTATCAAACACAGTAGCAAACAACACTAAAATCTAATGTGCCATTTATGTTTCTCGCAAAAATTTGCGGACACAGGAAATGTAGTTGCTGCTTCTTTTATTTATTTACTTGTAACTAATACTGTATCAATTCCAGCTATAGCAAGCGTGGTGAACACAATGCAAACACAAACATATAGAAGTGAGCGAGGTTTTCTAAGGCTTTAGAATGACTTTTATGTAATCAAAAGAACAGAAATTATTTAACTAGCCATGTACAGGAGCCACTGCATATACTAAAACATAGCTGTACAGATTTAAGAGCCTTAAAAGCCCTAGCAAAACACCCTTTTTGTCATTGTTGCCTTTTTCACAAACACTACAGGCTGGCGGAGAGCTAGTTTACATACAATACCTCTAGTTATCAAACATTCAAACTTATCACTTTTTAAAATACATTGATAAGCTCAGGTATGCATGACTGAACTTTCAAAACATCATCTGTTAGACAGAAGCCTCAATATACTCTTGGATAGGTGTGACAATAAAGATCAGCACGGCGAACAGTCATTTGGCGATTCCATGCGCTATGCAAGCTAAATAGCATTATAATATCGTACAGAACAGTGGCGTCATTTTCCACAGCTAAGAACCAAAGTTCATGGGGGTTTAAAGGAACATCTTTGAGCAATGTTCTCTGTAGGATATTTCGCCCAAAAAACCAATCACAGCAATCTATAAACACATTTACGACAGCCTTTGGCTTTCTGTACAAAATACAGTTCACACCCCATGGCAGAAAGATCTTTCTCACCCATCCATGTTTACCCAGGCACAACCCCAACATGCAATTTAAAAAAGAACATTTTCCCAGCAGGCTGTAAAGGGATTCGTTTTACACGCTACAATACATTATTATTTGATACCCATGAAAAGGCAGTCACACTAATACTTCACTTCGTCTTGCAGCCAGCCCACTCCTTCTTCAACAAGCCAACTCATGTTTGCAGAACTGAAAAGCCCACCTAAAAAGTTAAACAAAAAATGTTCTCCAAAAAAGATAAATATAGAAATATTACTTCGTGACCTTACGGCTAGTAACTGTTTGGCTCTAGGGTTAATGATGCATTTATTTAGGTTGTGAATAAAATGAATTGGGGAGTTATGTTGAAATCTTGGTGGCTAGCAAGAAAGTAAATAGTTGTGTGTATGCTGCTTTAAGCAAAGTAAATATTCTCGTTTAGTCACAGAAATACAGTAGAAGACCACTTGAACGAACGTCACTTAAACAAAGTATTCAGCTGTATGAACTTTAGTAGGTACTGCTGCAAAAAAAAAAAAAAAACGCTAAGTATATCTCCCGTTTTAAAGCACTGAAATTTCCATTAGTACAGACTACGAGCAAGATACACCAACAGGTCAGTCTTGAGCTAAACACCTAGAAATAATCATGTAACACAGAGCTGATTTCAAGCTTTGCTTTAATGATGCCTGTTATACATCCACCCTTTATGCTCTGAAAAGAAAACAATGCAAGACAGCATGAACCAGTCTTAAAGCAAACATAAGAAGGCAAAAAAATATCAGCATGTGATACCTACCATGCCAATGTCTCCTTTAAAGAAGGGTGATTTAGGGCAAGGCACCCATGGCTGATAGGTTAAATCGCCCCAACAGATTCATGACGCTGTCTGCCTCATATTCAGGCAGCACTCCCTCGATGGCAGATGAAATCTTGTGCAAAAGGAGTGTGACGATACAATTTGGTGTCAACTGGACTGCGAGCATTATTGACACACGAGCCATAAGTGCAGTAATATAAAGACTGCATTAAATCCATGCTTTTAAATATCCGTGATAACATACCATTACTTTCCCTATACATCTAAAGAAATTCTGTTTCAGAAAATAGGCTGCTAGCAGGTCAAGGCTACACATCTCATAAGCCACCAACAAACTGGATCCTATCATCAGTTTGAATTCTGACTCTTCTCAGCAATGCCAAATATTAACAAAATTAAGAACTTCCATAGTTGAAATTCTTTTCAAAGCTCGTTTCTCTGTGAAGCCTAAAGGTTCTTAGAAACTAAACAAAACAGGAGACTAAGTTTCAAAGCTCGAATCCTTGTGGGTCAGGCTAAAGCTTGACCCACAAACTTGCCGGATTTACGTTGCCACGCCTCCGCTAAAAAAAAAAAAAAAAACGTTGGGCCTGTACTACCGAAATAAACTATACGTACTGACCTACTGAGGGATATAAATAAAACGATTACTGCGTTCGAGCCTGCATCGCTGCTGATATACTATTCCAATAAACCTCGAATTACCCCCACACATGTGCAGTAAGACATGTCCATACAAAACACTTCATTTACTACACATGTGTGGCGCTTGTTTGCTAGTGTGTGTCTATGTGGTGGACTTTGTGCCTGTCCTGCTTGGATGATGGTTGCGGTAGACTAGGAAAATTGTGGGAATAGCTGCTGGGCAAAGAAGAAATGTGTGGAGATGTACTACTTGAGTGTAGAATTTGTATCTGTCATGCTTGCACGATGTTTGAGTTCTGCGGGGAAGAAAGTGCTACTATCTCCTAGGCAAAGAAGAGGTTTGTGAAGAAGATGCACTTGGGTGCAGAAGAGGATGATTAGTGAGGAGGAAGTGAGTGTTCAGAACCACAATATAGTTGGTAGTGTGCGCCTGAGTTGTGTTTCTTCTCATGTGATTGTGTTGGTCGCGCCACATTTCTGGGTACTGTGCAGCACCAACTTGACTCTCTAGCTTTGATTTTAAGACTCCTAAGTCTGGCGGAAATGACTGCTTCTGCAGAGTCAGTGTTCGCTGCACCAATTAACGGGGTCAAGGTACCCGTGCGTCGCTTTCCTGGCTTGGATGTCGGAGAGATGGCTGGGATTCCGAATCCATGTAACAATCACGGTGACACTGGTATATCGCTGCGTCACAGGGCGTGTTTCTTCACTGCGACGCTGGGGTTGCCCTGCGATAGATTTACTTCCCTATCATGTTGTTGTGGCTTGCCCTTGCTGTGAACGTCTTGATATATTTGGCATTATGCTGTGGTTTATTGTGTTTGTGCCTCCCGTCCAACACTCTGCTCCACGAGAGTTAGTGAATCGTGCTTAGCCTACGGCTGTGTAACTATTGGAGCATTTTTCTTTTGTGAGCGTCTTTTCCATGCAACTATCGAGCGACGCCATCGCTCTTCCCGTGTCTTCTGAAGTGTAAGTTTTTAAGTAGACCTTCTACGCATGCGCCGAGATTTGCCCCCGGAGGTCCGTTTCCCAGCGCTTCCAGCTCCATTTTTGCGCGGTAGGACCAGCAGGACGATCGCTTGAATGGTACTGACCCAGCAGGAGGATTAAGGCAGGTTGTGCGCTGGGCACTCTGATCAGAGGCTAAAAGCATTCATAGCGTGGGTGCATGCTCTCTGGCAGCCATCTCTGCTCGAGCGGGTGCTGCTCGTGAGAGTAAGGCATGCCCAAAACATCCAGTGTCGTCGGTTGCATAAGTGGAAAGCGTCAAGTTTTTCCGCTTCCCATCTCAAAGCTATCACGCACGTGGCTGAAAAAAATCGCTGCCGTTCGTCACAAATAAAATGCTGAGAGGGCGTGGCAGCCGGCGAAGCACGCTCGCATCTGCAGGGAGCATTTCTACACAGGTACAACGTTGGCCACTGCTTTTCTGGGGAAGGTGAAGCTGTTCATAAGCCATTAATAACCCTAAGTTTGTTGAAGAAGATTATTGTGCTACAATAATCTTTCAATAATCAATAATCTACAATGTTTCAATGGATCCCTGCCCACTGTGGCCTACATTGGAATGAGCAGGCCGATGTTGAAGCGAAAAGCGCACTCATCAATGGCTTCCAAACAGCTGTGCCTTTTTCAAGAGCGGATACGACGTGTCTTCTAAAGAGTTGTATGAATATTGCTACAGCAGCTTACTGGGCTCAACCAGACACCCGACACATCCGTCTAAGAAGGCTCGATCGAACATTTAAATTTAATGTTCCGCGTGATATTCCGCGTCATCAGGCATGCTTGATACATAGACTTCGTCTAAACGTGGCTTTCACGCGCAAGTACTTACATTTAATTGGACAGATGGACTCATCGGAATGTTCAACTTGTGGCATCCCAGAGACTGTGGAACATGTATTATTGCTGTGCCCAGAGTATGCGAACGAAAGAAATGTGCTAACTGCTTCCTTGAAGCGTTTAGACAAGAAGCCTCTGTCGGAGGAACTGCTGCTGGGCGCTTGGCAGGACAAGGGGAAGGGCGTCCAGGCAGTGCGTGCTCTTTGCCGTTATTTGAGCGCCAGCGGGCTTGATTCGCGCTTGTAAAGCAAGCTGCTGTGTCTGTATTTATATTTTATATGCCTTCTCCCACATCGTCACCCATTATGACCTTCTTTCTTCTCTCCTTCCCCTTCCCCAGTGCAGAGTAGCAGGCCAGATTTGAATTATTCGGGCCAACCTCTCTGCCTTTTCCTTTCAATAAATCCATCTATCTATCTATCTATCTATCTATCTATTGTGCTACAGATCATAACAGCTTGTAATAGTTACAACAGCACTTGGTTCAACTACGTTTTCTTTAGGCTGGTACGCATAACGACATGGATGCAGATTGCGCTGGCATTCGAAATGGCAGTGACAGCGTACCCGGGACGGTTTGAGCAGTATCCTGACTACATACCATCAATTTCGCTGACCGGCTGGCTCGTTCTGGCGTTGTTGAAAGGCAGCAGCGCTTTACGAAGAGAGCAGGTAACTGACTGTTTCATTCCAGCTTCATAGAGCTTCAAAGCTCTGTATTTCGATGCCGATGATGTGCATATGTTATGGTACATATATTTAACTGAATATCTAGTTAAGAAATGTAGAAAATGGTTGTCATACCTGCACTAGGGTGAAATTTCTACCCCATACAGCAAAACAATGTAAAGGTGCAACATCAGGAACATTGGAAAGCTTATAATTTTGCTGCCTTCCTAGACACATGACCAATATTTGGAAAACATGTTCATTTGCATGTGTGGGATTAACATGTAAATAAGTTGGCGTCTTTTGTACCATGTGAACAGTTTAGGGTGGCGGAATCACTCAGGGTCGACTCACTGAGGAAAACTAACATTAACATTCGGATCCTGATCTTAGTCATAAGCAAGCCCAGACTAACACTCAGATTATAATCTCCGCCGAGAGTGAGCTCAGACTCAAGGTCACATCTTGTTCTGTGGTTTGATGACGACAGTGTGCGCCGTTTTTACCATCAGAAAAGAGAAGTAAATATCTATATTGCCACAGCAAAGGGCTATTGCGGGTGCGATTGCTTGACTGTCTCGCGGTAACCGAAAGAGAGACTTCTGTGTGCTGCCTGTCTGTGTGTGCTGCTTGCTGTGTTTTGTATATTTGGTACTCGAATTGTTACCACTATTATACGTACAGCTTAAGGTGTATAGAAGGCCAGTCAAGCCCTTTCTGACCTTGTGTTTCCGTCTGCTGACAGTTTTTATTTCATAGCTCGGTTGTGTTTGATAATAAAGTAAAAATAGGTGGCGCTTCACCTACGTGAAAAACAATCAACCAAACCAAAACACGAAAAACAAACGCCTCTAATTTAAGATAACCTTGGTCTTTCTACGGGGGCAAAAGTTGTTCAGCACAATCAGCCCAAATGACCCCTGAGTCGAAAACAGTAGCAATGAGTGGTGAATCAAAATGAGCGAGGCCGGATGATATGTGAGTCGACAAAATGATTAAGTGAACCCTGATGAGTCGCGAGTAGGAAGTGAATCGTGAATCAAAATTTTTGGTTGATTCTGGTTGAGCCGTGAGTCGTAGTGAGTCTGAGTTATGAGTCTACACGACTGAAGCACAACCCTGAGCGAATCAGACTTTGAGTGATCCTGAGTACCACTTGTGATTTTGCTGATGTATGATGAGCAGTCAGTGTGAAATTTGTGGTTAATTGCATGTAGGTATAATTCTTGCCACCCTCCTTACAGCTCATCTACAACTAATGCAACCCACTACTACATCTTCAGCAGCTCGCAATGACAGTATGCTTTAGAGGTGATGGATTATTCCAAGTTCTATTTTTTATTCTTAAGTTTGGCAGCTACAAGCTATAAAAAATGATTAGTTTTTGCTTCTTTACGTGTTAAATATCTCTGAAAAAAAAAATATAATTGTGCAGCTCTATAGGGAATAAATATGTGCTGCACGTTTACGAGGTCCTGACCGACTGGTATTTGTCGCCACAGATTTCTTGTTATTAATTTAAAGACTAAGTTTTGAACTTAAAAGAGCATAAAGAAGATGAGCCTGTGCTCGAGCCGCGTGGTATTCGGCTCATTTCAAATAGTCTGGTGCAGATTTGGACATACGTGTGATGGAGGCTGTTCGTGGTGGAACAAAAGGAAGAGCAGTTAAGCAAATTCTACTCGAATGAAGCTCTTGAATTGCGGCAGGAGCGCAGACTGTTCACTTGCGTCTGTCAGGCTTGCAAGCGACTCAGTATGCGTAGTGTTCGCGCGAGTCAGGCCCTCTGCTTGCGTAGTTCATCAAAATTGACATAGTGTGACAACAGCGACAGTCCGGAGGTCGCGTTAGCAGCATCTGGAAGGGGTCATTATCAATTCCTTGCAGAATGTGCTCGGTCTTGACGGCCTCTCACATCTACGCGTTCTCGTATTTGCACAAGCCGATGACATCCTCGATATAACTGGTAAAATTATTGCCGACCTGTTGAGAACGCGCACGCAAGCGCTATGAGCGCGAAGGTTTCTGAGAGCCGGACGGTCGAAAACTTCAGAGAAGCTCGCTTTGCACACTGACCATGATGGAATGTCCGCTTCATGGTTCCAAAATTATAGGTTTTCAACGCCGATAAGCTAGAGAATCACGTTGCTTAGCTTGGCTTCCGTGTCCCATTTTTTATAAGCGCTCACCCACTCATAGGGTATGAGCCATTTTTTAATGCCATGGTCGCCAGTGCCGCCAAAGTTGGCGGGGTCTCGAGCGGAATGTGCCGGGACAAATGACGGCGGTGTCAACTCGTACGGCTTAGTGGTTGGCGCATCCAGGCATCGCAGGAGGTGGTAACGTGCGGCTGAGGAGTTACAGGTCGAGAGGATGGATCCTAACGGGCACCGGCACCAAGTGTAAGGTGGGAATTATTTTTATGAGAATGAAACTGAACTGAAGAAGGCGTAGCACAAGTCACCGATTATTGAGACCAGCCAAGCGCGCGAACAGGCGAAGACCACGCGGCTCGAGCACAAGTTCGTCTTCTTTACAATAGCAATAATTATAAAATAGTATAAACCATAACTAAGCTGGTAATAATTGTTCAGCATTTTTCAGGGCAGATGAACATTGAAAACTAATTTTAGTAAGTGTGTGCCATTTTACAGCTGCTGATTTAGTGGACCACAAAAGCAACAACTGTGATTTCGCTTTCTTTGAGGGTAAGCGATATAATGGACACCAGCTGTCCTTGTAGTGAACCTCATGTGTTCTAAAATCTAACTGACATCAACAAGTTGTAATTAAAGGGTGAGGTGTTTGCTGCTTTTATATGGCAAATAAAACATATTTGTAGAAGGTTCATTTCTAACGTCAGAGCATTTTCTGTGGGTGTTGACGGTTACAATTTTTTTTTGCCAAAAGCGAAAACACTAGAAGCAAATTACACTCAAAATTTAAGAAAATTCAAGCGAACGGTAATTAAAATTTTCTGTCTTTGTCAATGACAGATGGCCACCTAGAACAAATTTATGGAGATTAAACATGACATTTTTTTACAGCTGATGTTGAAGGGGTGCACAGCAAGCCTGATTCTGTTCTTGCTTTTGACAGAGGTTTGATATCAAGCGAAGATCGGCAGTAATTGCAATAATCTGCATTCTGTTCGGCTGCTTTACTTAAAGAATAATTTAAAAAATTTGTGGATATGTTGAGAGCGTACAAGTGCAGCTCTTGTGGCACCTCATCACATAACAGTATCATTTGTGGCCATTGACAACTCGTTCGTTAGCAACCATTAGGTTCAACGGAAAGCAGTAGCATTTGCGAATTCTTATATGCACTAAAAAGTAAATATGAAATCCTTAAATTAGTGGAAGCAGGATATTTTAGTTTGGTTTATAGGGCTTAGCGTCCTAAAGCAGGTCTGTGAGGGACGCCATACTTGATGCCGCCGGTAAAGACCACCTGGTCTTCTTTAACATGCACCGACATTGCACAGTACACGGGCGCCTCGCTTTTTGTCTCCCTTGACTTGTTCAGCGGCCGGGATTGCTGTAAATCGCATCCATCTAAATGAAGGAATTAAGGTAAACATATTTGAATGAAATGTGTGGCATGGTTTTTGCAGCTCCAAAATATGTGGTGCAAGATAAAGCTGCTGATGGTACCGTCTCATCACCGGTAGCCACCGATGCGTGTAAGTTTTCGACCAGCACATAATCAGTGCTTTATTTAATCAAAATTGATTCGGACCCTCTTGATACAGCACATTCAATAATGGAGACAACAATGGCTCATGGTAAGTTGGAAATGTCCTCCAACTCTTGGGTAAAAATGTCGAAGTTCCTTAAAACGTGCAAAGGGCAATCTGCTTTAGCTCTTGTCATTTCAGCGAGGTATGTAAAGTTAAGTTTGCAGTTAATGTGTTGCCATATTAATGCCAGTAATAATAAATGCGAGCAGTAATAATCACTATGAGCCTTATGTATTTACACATTATGGATTTACAGTAAGCAAGCAGTTTTAAAAATATTCAGTCTCGGTCAATGATAGCTGGTCACTTATGAAACATTTATGCAGATTGAACGTGCCACTTCTTTTAGAGCTCCCGATGAACCTTTCCACAGCGGGATCGAATCTGTTGTCTCTTTCTATTAAAACAATTTATGAATTCAAGACCAATAGTGAATACATCGTATTAAAGGTCCTGGATTCTCTGTATTGATAGGAATCACTAGTCTTTAACCTGCCAGTTGTTTGGCAGCTTGCCAAATATGTCTAACCAGTTTGTGTATCTTCGTGGTAACTGTGTGTGTATGCAGAACTTTTGGCATCTCATCACATGATACAATAATCTTTTTTTGGCCATTGACAACCATGAGTTTCCGACGAATATCAGCATATGCAAAACATTGGTATGCACTAACAAGTAGGCTTTACATCTTTAAGTTTGTGGTATCTGTACACACGATATCAGCCATCGAAGTTATGGAAAAGTGTCTGAACGAGAAGTGCGGAGTGATATTTGCCTCTCCGAGAAAAATGGTGCAAATCGATGTTGCTGAGGGTAGTGGCTTATCATCGATGACCCCCAATGATTGTAAGTTTTTGAGTACCACATAAGTGTTTCATTTTATTGTATTAGATGTTAACGTCCCAACATGACTCTAACTATGAGAGACGCCACAGTGAAGGTTGCGAGACATTTCAACCACGTGAGATTCTTTACCTGCACTGACATCAAATTGTACACAGCTATGTTGATTTCCACCTCCGCATCACGGATTCGATCCCTCATCTTTGAATTGCGTTTTAGAATACGATAACCTCCGCGCCAATTCATGCGGGGCAGACATTTGGTGCTTTTCGAGAGATGAAGCACGCCTGCTTCGTCACTGCTAAAATGTAGGTGTCACCTTTGTTCGACAACATTAACATCCTTTGAAGAGGTAGATGTAAAGATGAAAGGGAACTAGAGCCTGTTAGATTAGAATGCGTGGTAGTTACTGAATTAGTGTGCCGCCACTCTACCTGGTGGAAAAAGAATTTGAATTTTTTCATGGCTTAACTTCACATCTCCAATATTGTCTCCTGGTGAGTTTTGTCCTGCAGATGACCTGACAGTCTATACATCTGGAGGATGCAACTCTAACTAAATCACTATTATCATTCCAGTTTGTTGCTCTTGCTGGGTTTCCACGAGTGCCTTCCTAAAAATATTGCTTGGCCTCTCAGTTCGACCCTAATCAGTTCAGTTCAGTCGTTCAGTCGTGTCCGACTCTTCGTTGCCCTATGGACCATGGCACGCCACGCTTCCCGGTCTCTCACTATCTTCCTAACATCACATAACTTCATCTGCAGTGCCTCGAGGATGCCATCTAACCATCACGTTCGCTGCCTACCCCTTCTCCGGCGACCCTCAACCTTTCCCAACATCAAATCTTTCTCCAGCGACTCCTCTCTTCTCATTAGATGACCTAAGTAGCTGAGCTTTAACTTTAGAATTTGACCCTCCAATGAGCAGTCAGGGTTTATGGTCGACAATATCGACTGATTTGCTCTTCTGGCAGTCCAAGGAACTCTCAAGAGTCTTCGCCAGCACCACAATTCAAACGCGTCAATTCTTCGGCGGTCAGCCTTTTTCACAGTCCAACTCTCGCATCCATACATCACAACTGGAAAGACCATAGCACGAGTTATACGGATCGGCGGTCAAGGCTAACCATTGCTCTCTTTCCCAGAGGCAGGCGTCTCCAAATTTCATGGCTGCAATTTTTTTTAGCAAACATAGAGTGCGCATGGCACACGGAAAGCCTAGGTAAGTCACTTGTCCAATCAATCTACAATGTACCTTAGGTGGCATGTATGAATACTGCACATGTCCAAAGTAAATGCTTAGCAGGAAAGATTCTTCTCATACTCTAGACAATGTGTCGAAGGCTAGGCACACTAGCTAAATGTTTATGAGGATCAACCTAAAATAATCTTCCTTTGTATAGATTTTTTGCATATTATTAATTCAGGGAGAAGTCTCCATTGCCTCCTATATCAGACCAACATTGCCAAACCACTTTGCTCTGGGTGAGAATTGAGAGACACTATTTTGCTATCAACCCTACAAATAGCTTATTTCTTGTATGAAGACAATTTATCCATGCTTGCTGTGAAGAAGCTCGTACTTTTAGGGAGTTGATTAACGCAGGTGAATTGCTTAATGTGAATTTGAAGTCAACATCTGGGAAATCTGCAAATAGAAGCATGTAGTTTCTCGGTAGTAAAGCGTGTACCCATTTCCCCAGAAAATTCTGAGCAGTGGACATTTGAGGAGTGGTGGGAATTTGTAGAGGCTGTGTAAACCGAATAGTAATAATACACCAAATGTCTAAAAAAACAACACAGATGGCTGCGCAACTTTTCTTTTGGGAGCATCGCCTGCGCATGACACTCCACTGTACCACCTGCTGGCTTTTTATGAGTCAGTTCCACTCCAGCGCTCAAGAGTACAAGATTTGCGTTTTCCTGGCCTAAAATTGGTACGTTTAGTAACTCCATATTATAGTGAAACAGTTAACGTTTTGAAAGGGAAAATTTGCCACTTAAGTAGGGGCTGTGCTATGGTAGCATTGCATAAAAAGAAAATTGTTTCGTTTCTGAAGCAAGCAATAATGATATATTTACAAGAATGAAGGGGCTACACTTCAACGGTAGTAAAATCTCAATAATTACGCATTCACAGAAAATGATTGAATAATCTGAAATTTTGAATTATAGAATCATCCTAACTCACGGTTGAAAAGAGTTTGCATCGAATCCAATTTTTTGGTTAACACTCTAATCATGGTTGCCTATAAATGTGAGACAATAGATAGGTGACAACAACGATTTGTCTTGCTCTCAAGTGCCTTGCTTTGCACACATTATTGAGAGGGTTGAAGAAAAATTCCAAAAATGCCTGTTCCACCGCCGCCCTTTCTGCATTGTGACAAAGTAGCAGCGGTGCCTAGCTACAACAGTCCCGTTGTGTTGTGAAGATGCTTGAACTCGCGGTCTGTAGGCCGTGTGCTGATTACCCTCAAAACGCAATGGTTCCGCTAAACTTTGCGTATACTCGAAGAGCGTAGGAAGCAAGTGAATGGAAGAGATAAAAATATGAGTAGGCCTTAAAACGGCGAGACTGCCGTTCCAAAATAAAACAGAGAGGGCAGTGACGCGTCCTGCAGTATCTGAAACGGCGTGCCTGGTCACATCAGTCACAGAACGCTTCCTCGTGTGCAGCAGACTTGAAGGCTAATGGCGAGGAGTAGTGGGCAGATGGCTGGAGATGTCGGCCTAAAAATGGGTGGTGAAACCACTGTCACCCACCATTGGGAGAACTGCAGGTGAGACATACGGCTTGTATGTCATAGCTTTGGAGCAAAAAACACAACTGCTGCATTAAAATGCTGGTATTTATATGTTGGGAAAAAGGTAACTGTTGTGTAATCGCGGCTATAGCGATAGCGGTGGCGCGATTATCGCGAGAGTTGGATATAAGATAAGCCACGTCGTTCGGGCACCGGGCCTTCGTCTGCTGTTCCCCGACGAAACACGATATTGGTGACGAGGATGGGATCCTGATCAGCCGACAAGGCAACGGATGATCCGGCAGCGGCGGGTTCAGTGACGCAAGTCTTCGGTCGACTGGGACATATCGAGCCTTTCGACGAGTCTACGAGCGACTGGCCATCGTACGAGGAACGATTGACGTCGTTTCTTCTGGTCAACCGTATCCCCGAGGATGACAAGGTATACATGCTTTTTTGAGTCTCGTAGGCCCAAAGACACACAGTCTCCTCAAGTCGTTGACCGCACCTGATTTGCCGTCAGCTAAAAGTTTCGACGTGTTAAAGAAGCTTCTAGGTGACCACTTGTCACCAAAGCCGTCGGTAATTAGCGAACGCGCAAAGTTTCACAGAAGAGCGCAACTCGAGACTGAGTCCATTTCAGAATTTGTAGCTCAGTTGCGCAAGTTGGCGCAGACATGCGAATTTGAGGCGGCCCTAGATCAGTCTCTGCGGGACCGTTTCGTCTGCGGTTTGCGCAGAGAAGACATACAGCGTGTGTTATTCAGGGAGGATAACAAGCTAACTTTCCAGAAAGCTGTGGAACGAGCGCTTGCCACGGAAGCGGCTAAAAAGAGCGTGGTAGAAGCGCACGCCTCTGAAATGAGCATACCGGACGTTCACAAGGTCAAAACGGTTGGGGAAAGTGGTTTGACGCAGCGGAATTGCTCTCGCTGCGGGTCTGCGAAGCATGCAAGCGGTTCATACCCGCATATCGCAGACACCTGTTTCAAATGTGATAAAAAAGGACACATTCAAAGAGTGTGCTAAGCTAGTAAGCAGCGAAAGCCAAAGGGAGAGCGGCGAAGCTCGGTGAAGGTGTTAATTCCCGGTCAAGCGTCTGTTAACATGAAGGAAATTGTTTCGCCTGGCCTGGAACCGATAAAAGTTTTAACGTGCAAGGTGTACCTTTGGAAATGGAGCTGGATACTGGGGCTACTGTGTCCGTCATGTCTTTGCATCAGTTTCGTCAGATGTTTCCCTCGATTAAGGTCATGGCAACGACGCTCAAGCTAAAGACTTTCCAGGGAGCCATCGTTGACCCTGTCGGAGGTGCTCACGTTGCCGTGCAGTATGGAGAACAGAGGGCCCAGCTGTCTCTTTACATCATGAGAGAAAAGGGACTCCCTCTGCTTGGTCGACAATGGTTGCAAGCTATCAGACTCGACTGGAGCCGTATTTTGGAGCTCAACGCCATTTCAAGGTCAGATGTTTCTGCATGTTCAAGTCAAAGCGGTAGATTGTGCACGCTTCTAGACAGGTACCAGAGTTTGTTTAAGGACGAACTGGGGACGATTGCAGGAGAAAGAGCGGAATTGGCACTAAAGGAAGATAGTGTGCCGAAATTTCTAAAGGCAAGAAGTGTGCTCTTTGCATTGCAACCTGCAGTCGAGGTAGAGCTTATGAAGTTGGAAGGCATGGGAGTAATTTCACCAGTCGCGACGAGTGACTATGCCACACCGGTGGTACCAGTAGTAAAGAAAGACGGTAGCATAAGGCTATGCGGAGATTACAAGTCTACCCTAAATCCTTGTCTTGAAACTGACCGGTACCCACTCTCGAGAGTCGACGAGTTGTTTGCAGCGCTCGCAGGGGGCCAAGAGTTGTCTAAGATTGACCTCAACCGAGCGTATCAGCAGGTAGTAATGTCGGAGTCTTCAAGAAAATACTTGACTCTTAATACCCATAAAGGGCTTTTTGTCGTTAACAGGCTGCCGTTCGGAGTTTCATCGGCACCTTCCGTTTTTCAAAGAAATATGGACACAATGTTGAAAGACTTGAAAGGTGTCAGCTGCTATTTGGATGATGTTCTCATCACAGGCAGGACGCCGGATGAGCATTTTGGCAATCTCGAAGCGGTCCTAAAGCGGTTAATGGAGCGCGGGGTTCGAGTAAAAAAAGAAAAGTGTTCGTTCTTTCAAAAAGAACTGCGGTATCTGGGTCATGTTATCAGCGCAGCAGGAGTCAGAACAACGCCAGAGAAGATAGAAGCGCTAGTAAAAGCTTCTGCGCCCACTTGCAAGCAGCAGCTGCAGTCGTTTCTGGGCATCGTGAATTACTACGGAAAGTTTGTTCCACGATTGTCCACTCTTGCTAGCCCTCTTTACAAACTGCTGCGTTGCGGCGAGCCATGGCGTTGGGATGAATCGTGCCAAGTGGCTTTCGAGGAAATCAAGAACGCGTTGACGTCATCATCTGTGCTGGCGCATTACGACCCAGATAAACCTTTGCAAGTGGCATGTGACGCTTCCCAGTACGGCGTGGGGCAGTACTTTCTCATGTTGCAGAAAATGGAAGCTCCCGCCCGGTCGCTTATGCGTCGCGCACATTAACTGACGCCGAGAAAAAGTACAGTCAGCTAGAAAAGGAAGCGCTTGCCATTATTTTTGCCATCAAAAAATTTCATTTCTACATCTATGGAAGATGTTTCACGTTGATTACGGACCACAAGCCGTTACAAACTATACTGGGGCAAAAGGCAGGCATTCCACCGATTGCGACAGCACGTTTACAGCGATGGGTTGTCACTTTGTCTGCTTACAAATACTCGCTTGTGTACAAAAAGTCCAGTGACAACGCAGAAGCAGATTTTTTTTCAAGGTTCCCTCTTAACAGCCAGGAGGACGGCACGTCCGAAGGCGAGGAATCGTTCTATGCATTGCGCCTGGAGTCGATGCCTGTATCTGCCAAAGAGATCGCGCGAGCTACATCACGTGATCCGTTGCTTTTCAAAGTGATCCAGTATACAAGTATAGGCTGGCCACTGCACTTACGAGATGCGAGCCTAAAGCAATTTTTTGACACAGTTGCAGCTCAGTGTGCATCAAGGGTGCCCCATGTATGGAATGAGGGTTGTGATCCCGTCTTCCCTACGAGAGTCAGTGCTCGAAGAACTGCATCAAGGTCATCCCGGCATCGTGCGGAGCAAGGAATTGGCTCGCAGTTACGTATGGTGGCCGTCAATTGATGCAGACTTGGAAACAAAGGTACGAAGTTGTCAAGCGTGCCAGGAACAACGGAATGATCCATGTAAGGCACCTCTGCATCCTTGGGCATGGCCGACCACGCCGTGGAGGCGTATTCATCTGGACTTCGCGGGGCCTTTCAGAGGAACAATGTTTCTAGTGGTAGTAGATGCCCACTCAAAGTGGCCAGAAGTGTTTGTCATGCGGAGCACCACGTCCGAACTTACTGTTGCTTGCTTACGTGAACTTTTCTGCAGATTCGGAATACCGGAGACGGTAGTGTCTGACAATGGACCACAACTAGTTTCCGATGAGTTAAAGGCATTCATGCGGGACATCGGAGCCAGACATGTCGTGAGCGCCCCTTACCACCCAAGCACAAATGGTCTGGCAGAACGTTTCGCGCAAACGTTGAAGTCTGCACTACGCAAGGCATCTCCTGGTGAGTCTGTCGAAAAAAACACTTCATAACTTTTTGCTGGCGTACCGAAATACGCCCCATCCTACGACGGGAGAGGCTCCAGCTAACCTATTGATAGGTAGAAGATTGCGTACTAGGCTGGACGCAATCAAGACTACAGTGGAGGGAAAGGTGATGCACAAGCAGTTCACCCAGATGCAGCAGCGTAAAAGCAAGAGGGACTGTTTTGGCATTAATGAAAGTGTTTTAGTTCAAAATTAGAGGCTCGCCGAAGTGGGTTCGTGGGACTATATTAGAGAAGACTGGACCAGTCTCCTACAAAGTCATGGTGGCCACACCTCGAGGCAAGTTCATCTGGCGTCGGCACCTCGACCAGCTGCTGGATAATTCAAGCCCTACGGTGACAAGGTCTACCGACGCAGACTGCCTGGTTTTCCCTTCAAGCACGACGGGTGATCAGCCAGCTTCGGATGAGCCGGGGCCCGAACAGTCTCCTGGGGTCCTTCCGGGTCCCGCTCATACATCTGAGACGTCAGCTCCCGGGAGGCGCTACCCATTACGACAACGACGTCCACCCGAGCGATGCGAAGCTCGCTTTTAACTAGTGTATAAGGATACAATTGCACCCTTTAAATAAAAGGGGAGGAGTGTTGTGTAATCGCGGGTATAGCGATAGCGGTGGCGCGATTATCGCGAGAGTTTGCTATAAGATAAGCCACGTCGTTCGGGCACCGGGCCTTCGTCTGCTGTTCCCGGACGAAACAAGACAGTAACGTTTTTTTTTCACGAATGTAACAAGGCTCTCATAAAACTGGGTTTCAGAGGGGAAGAATGTAAGCGAAATGCGCTACAAAAATATTTCTTTGGACCAGTACAGTGAAACAGTATCTGAAAAAGAAGCGCGTTTATATATATATATATATATATATATATATATATATATATATATATATATATATATATATACGTGTGTGCGTATGTGTGTCCTGAAAAAAGTGTTCGTGTGGCAGAACTTCTGAACTGTCTTAGCACGCGTTTCTTTCAGTCTATATATATATATATATATATATATATATATATATATATATATATATATATATATATATAATGTGTGTGTGGGGGGGGGGGGGTGGGTGTGTTCTGAAAGAAAGATTTTGTGTGAAACAACTGGTGGCCTGTTGTAACACGCTTTTTTTCAGGGCTTTCTGTTGCTCTCCTTAGCAGGCCCATGTAACAGGAGCTTGCTGCCATGACAGCGGAATGTAATGAAGCAAACGCTGATCTGTCCTCAGCTAGGACAGCAATCAGTGTGGCGCAGGCAGCAGCCGCCTACTGGAAGAGGCAGTATGCCAATGCACAAAATGGGCTTATTCATCTTGATATATTTGGGAGCGAACGAAAGTAAACCGTGACCAAAAAGACAAGGTGTACCTGATTTACGATAAAATCAAGATAAATAAACGCTTGTACAGATGGGACGACGAGAGCAACGACGTTGTTGAAGTTAAAAAAAAAACGAAAGCCTGGACGTTGCTCCAACTCTAGTAACTCGAAGGCGCCGACGCCCTTGACTGTCATTAATGTTAATGCGCGTAGCCTCGCGAACAACGTTGAAGAGCTAGAGGCAGTTTTGATTGTTCTAAACCCTGATATAGTTTGCATTACGGAAACATGGCTGATGCTGACATCAAGAGCCATGAAATTCTTCCACCTGGCTACACCATGGTTCGGAAAGATAGACTAACTAGGGGCGGGGGCGTGGCTGTGCTCCTGAGACAAGCAATATGCTATTCGTTAATGCCAAACGTTCCAGGCGTAGAAGCAGTTTGGTGTAAGATTCAGCTATGTCCGAGCTCTGTCTACGTTGGTGCAGTATACAGACCCCCAAATGCAGAGGTCTCCTATCTTGAGCCGCTTCTTGAGTACATGCAAAAAGTCCTTCCTATGCGACATATTGAATGCCCGTTAGAGTGTTGCAGTGCGTATGTTTTCCATTTTTTTGTGTTTCTGATGTTTTTCATTTTGTATAACGGTCCCATCAGTTCACCCACTCCTGTAAGAGCCTACCAAGGCTTACAGTATGCTTAAATAAATAAATAAATAGATAAATAAATAAATAAATAAATAAATAAATAAATAAATAAATAAATAAATAAATAAATAAATAAATAAATAAATAAATAAATAAGATAAATATGCTTGGAAGCGCCATAATAATGGCAGGTGATTTTAACCTTCCAAACGTTAATTGGAACTTATTAAGGCCATCCATGGTAACAAAGAACATTCTGGTAAACTTTATGTTCATTTTAAATCTACTACGAATCATTTGCAAGGCTACTCGTGTGCAGGGTGCTTCAAGCTCTGTTTAAGGTCTTATTTTTGTAAGCGATCATTTTGTGAAGGAAAATGCTAGTGTAAATATTCTTGGTGGCTTATCTGATCATGATATGGTTTTTTGCACACTATCGTTTCCGGGAAGAATCGGCCAACGTGTCTGCAAAGAGTGTATATGCCTTTAACAAAGCAGATGCCGCTATCATGACTTACCTTGCGCATGAGTACCTTGACTTTCGTGAAATATGCACAGAGTGTTCCGCAGACATCAATGAAATATGGCTATAATTGGAGGCACATGCTATGCACTGCCTGAGGCAGTTTGTCCCACAAATAAAAAGAACACAAAAAGCCTCAATCCATGAATAACACGTGAACACTTAAAACGCAAAATTAAAAGGTTGAGAAAATCTAACAAATCAAGCCCGGTCTCAAACTTCTTCCAAAAGTTTAATACTTTAAACAAAGAGCTGAAAGAAAAGACAAAAGAAGCAAAGCAGCATTACTGCAGTACAACACTTAGTCATTTTATAAAAGAATTGCCCCACAAATTCTGGCGCTATATTAGCGACAATGAAAATCGTCCGGACCCTTTGCCCCCTCTTGAAGAGAAAAAGTAGGCAGAAGCGTTTAATGTATTTTTTCAATCCATATTTACACCTGACAATGGTATTATCCATCTTTTCCGGCAAAAAAAACAGAAACCAATACGGTGTGATAGGTGCCCCAGTCGTAACCGAAGATGGAGCATTATCAGTGTTGTTAAACCTAGAAGACAAGAAGTACAGCGGTCCTTACGGAATACCTAATGTCTTCTTCAAACGATATGCCGAAGCTATGAGCAAGTACTTATGCCTTGTGTTCAATAAGTCTATCCGCGAGCGCTGCCTCCCCATGGAATGTAAAGTTGCAAAAATAATACCAGTTCATAAATCAGATGATGTCTTGCCAATAAAATTACAAACCCATTTCTCTTACTTGTACTTCCTGTAAACTGTTAGAACACATTATACTTACATCAATTACAGAGTTCATTGAGTCAAACATTATTCTTCATCCTCACCAACACGGCTTCAGGCGCGGCCTGTCTACTGTCACACAACTTGTGGAGATTTTACACGATTTTGCTAAAGCAATAAATGACCATACACAAATAGATGCAATCTTTCTAGACTTCTCGAAGGCCTTCGATCGAGTGTGCCATGCTAAACTGTTACAGAAACTAAATTATATATTAGGAGGGGGGCCTATAGTACAATGGATCGCCAACTATTTAACTGACCGTCGCCAGTTTGTGCAACTCGGTGACCACATTTCAGATACTGTCCCGATCCTTTCTGGTGTACCGCAGGGCTCTGTTCTAGCAAAATTCTGTTCTTTCTCTTTATTAATGACATTGCCAACCAGACAAAATCCAAACTAAGGCTGTTCGCTGATGATTGCGACCTGTACAGAGAAATAAAAAGCCGAGAAGATCAAATAATCTTAAACAATGATATAGGAAAGATAGCTGAATGGTGTTCGGAATGGCAAATGCCCTTTAACTTTGACAAAACAGTTTCTATGACTGTAACGAAAAAGAAATCTAAACTGAATTTCCTTATGGCTATGGCAGCTCCACACTGAAGACCGTCACTGAACATAAATACTTAGGCGTCATTATTTCAGCCAACCAGGGGTGGACTGCTCACGTGGAGCACGTGGCAAATAAAGCAATGCGAAAGCTCATGCTTTTGAAACGAGCCCTGCGGCATTCCATAAAGGAAGCCAAACTTTTGGCCTACATAACAATCGTTCGCCCAATTCTAGAATACGCAAACGTTGCATGGTTCCCGCATATTCAAGATCACATAACCACGCTTGAGGCTGTCCAGCGAAAGGTGTGCGCTTTATCTACAACATATATAGGCGTACCGACTCACCGACGCAGATGCTGTCTGAAATCGGGCTTGATACGCTAGCTAGTCGTGAGACGTTTCACAGGCTGAAGTGTCTGTATATGCTCTTGCATAACAAGTTTAAAGTTGGTTTTGACACTTACATTACCGTCAACACTGCCGGAGAAGCGCGTCACGAGAATAAACTCGCACTAGAATATTTCTGTGCAAATAACACG
Source organism: Amblyomma maculatum (assembly GCF_055883805.1). Lineage (NCBI taxonomy): Eukaryota > Metazoa > Arthropoda > Arachnida > Ixodida > Ixodidae > Amblyomma > Amblyomma maculatum. The sequence continues at coordinate 62,793,482 of NC_139351.1, read as the reverse complement.
TTTATGTTTTCCATTTTTCCGCGAGCTGTACGAGAGTGGAACTCTCTAGACGGTACGGTGACTGCACAGCCAACAGTCGAGAAATTCCTAGAAATGGTTGGCAAATGTGGGTTGTCAGAAAACAAGACCTGATGTACTTTTTTTCCATTCCGGGAAATTTCTGTATTTTTGCAATCTCATGAACATGCACAATGTGATAGGGTGATGGTGCTTGATGCGTTTTTGTATTCTTTGTATTCCTTTTTCCAGTGCATTGTCACATTGTCTGAATATTTTCCAGTGTTCTTCTATTTTTTTTCCACAATGTTATGCCTTGTAGTCTACATGGCTGCAACAAGAAACAAACTCACTCCTGTAAAAATCCCTGAAGGGATTGGCAGTATCCTGAAATAAATATGAATCTTCAGGCAGACCATGGAATGTCAGTGTTACACTGGGCTGCATCATACTCTGCTTTTAGATGTCCTGCGCATAGCATATAATTCTGTCATGCCGCATACTGTACAATGACCATTACGTGTACTTAACAGGGCAGAATATTTCCTGGTGGCTCTTGTACGGCTGAGGATAGGGATGCCTGTGAAAGAAGTGGCATGGAACGTTAGTGTCACACCATATTTTAGCCTTTCCCAAAGTGGATTCTCTTCCTTCAGCGGGCATTGAAGCAAATGACTCGTTTTTCATCCCTACAGGATGTTCCGTGTAATCTGCCGAAACATTTAAAGTTTGCGGATCCACGTGCTGTATGTAATAAATCGTACTGACATCGGGTTGCAAACATCATGCAGTATGGAGGCACAAAACAAAAATTTTCGCTCTACAGGCACGGCAACATGCTGAAGTTTTAGTTGGCGCTACATCTGATGAGTACATCTTTTTTTATATACAAAGTATAGGGGGATAGGTGTCAGATAAAGAAATAGTCCTATAGAGTGATTTTTTTACCTACCTTGTAACAGGAGATTACATTACGGTTGATAAGGTCATCACAAATGCTGACCTCCTGCCACTTGACAAAGATTGGCATGCCTCCTTTCAGCAAGCTGTCACTAAGCCTAATGAGCGCTAGAGATGTCCTGAAGACAAGAAGGATAGCGCGGGACTGTCTTCACACTGAGAGGATCATACACTTAATTAAAGAATTCCACATCTTAGATGACGGCTTTCTGCTGAATATGACAGATGTCGTCAATGCAGTCATAAGACATGTTGCTACTTGAGCAACTTTAAGCACCCTGTAATAAATATGATAGCTGAATTTCAGTGCACAAGCGTAAGCCATTTATGATCTCAATATGACTTACTTAGCAATGAAGCCCGCATTTTAGTTCTTGCAATAACAGTACTAGATGTGTAAGGTTTAAGCTTGTAAATGTGCTTAATACCTCCTCATAGATGCCCTTGTTAGGCATTTGAAATTGATGTCTCTTGCTTCAAAGAAGGTTGACGCGGAGCTACACAGCAAACCTTGAGACCTCTGTGAAAAGGTCGGTTGCAGGAAAGGCGGGTGTCATCGGCCTTCAAGTTGCGCAAATGAGCAGCCCAAACATGACCATGAGTGAGCTCGAAAAACAAACCCTGACGTATTTAAAGATTGGATGTTATATTTAACCCTAATTCATTTTTGAGGTAACATTTACATTACAATAACCTTTAGAAATCTGTAGCGGGGAGAGAAGACTACGAACGTTTTCAGTAGCTACATCGTCGTACACGTGTATTTCTTTGCTACTTGTGCAGTGTTCTTTCTTTGTTGCTTTTTGTTCTGCACACATTTTTATTGGGCAGTGTTTGCTTGCTAATGTACTATTTATTACATATCGCCATACTTCAGTTGAACTGTATTATATATTTAAAAAGATTCTGCTGGTCCACAGCAGGTGTTAACAGAGGTTACCTGAATCCTCACCATCTATCTCTTTCGCACGCACGATGTAGATGTGCCGCTGCTCCTTTTGCAGTAAAGACCTTGCAGAAGTACCTCGTGACCGAGGTATAAGTGATTCTGAAGCACGGGGCTCTGGATTAATTTATGCCACCTTAGGAGCATTAACGTGTACTGATATTGCAAACGCATTTTGGCTCCATGAAGATGTATCAGCTACAGCCAGGATTCAGCACTGTGACCTGGTGCTCACGAGCCAAGCATCATAGCCACTCTAGAGGACAGCAACAATTGCAGCTTAGTTAGACTGGTTTTTAGGGCTCTATATTCCACAGGCTTGGGCTATGAGGCACGCCATAGTGGAAGGCTCCAGAATTTTCTGCCACCAGGAATGTTTGTGTGAGTTATTTGCTTCGTTGCCTACTGAAGGAAGAGCACCGAGATCGCACATTGCTCATGGACCTTGTTTTTCATCTCCGTCCTGAAGCAACCAGTACAGCTGCATTTGAACCCACATCATTGGATTCAACAGCTGATAGCCCTAACCACTGATCCAATGTGACGCACAATATGCCAGTCAGTTTCTCTTGTCAGCACCAATGCAACAGCTTTTGGGCATCCCTGAACATGGTAAGCTAGTGCATTGATGCCCTAATTCTTCACATGGTTTATAAAGGACGCCTTGGATAAATCCAGATTAATTTAGCTAACTTGGAAGTTTCTTAACTTTGTGAGGCATTGCAGAGCACATGGGCATTCTTGGATTGCTTATATCAGCACGTGGATGGGGTGCACCACACTTTTGAGGGCGACTTGTGAGATGGCTGTAGTTAGTGTATTTTCAGTAACCCCTTGTATACCTCAACTTGTCAGTTGACGATACGGAAAGCAGTGAATTACGCAATAACGTGGATCTCTGCCTATATAATTTCATCGATGAGCAGTGCATAGGTATTGTATTCTATGTGTGGCATGATTTAAGTTTGGGGCTGTGTTGCTTGTACCTGAATCACTTGAAACGTGTGGTCTGCTAACTTGTAGAAATGCATTTAACTATAAAACATGACACATGCTATTATTACGCTGCTGTAAAAGTGAACAAATATCCGGAATTATAGGCAAGTTCGGTCTTGGTGAGCCAAATGAAGCTGGGCAGAGGCTAGTTGAGTTTTGTCAAGAAAACAACCTGACCACAGCGAATACTCATTTTCAACAGCACAAGAGACGCCTGTACACATGGACTTCACCGGACGGTCTGTACAGGAATCAGATCGATTATATTCTTTGCCGGCAGAGATGGAGAAGCGCTATACAAGCAGTAAAAACAAGGCCTGGGGCCGATTGTGGCACCGATCATCCGCTTCTTGTTGCCAAAAATAGGCTTCGGTGGAGAAAAACGCAGAAAACTAGAAGGCCTTTCAGGTATGATCTGGATCAAATTCCATTAGAATATGCTGTGGAAGTGAGGAATCGATTTTAAGAATTAGATCTAGAAGACAAAAAGCCCGAAGAGATGTGGACTGATGTTCGTGATATAATACAAGAAGTTGCTACTAAGGTAGTTCCAAAGCAAACGAAATGCAAGAAAGCAAACTGGTTATCTGAAGAGGCTTTGCAATTAGCTGAGGAAAGAAGGATGCCAAAAGTTATGGGGAAAAGAGAAAGATACAAGGTTCGCAATGCGGATTTTCAGAAAATAGCAAGGAGAGATAAGAATGCCTTTCTGAACATACAGTGTCAATCAGTTGAGGACAACAGCCAGTTAAGGAACACAAGAGCTCTGTATAAGACAATCAAAGATATCAAAGGAAGCTTCTGTCCTAAGCTGGGCGTGATAAAAGACAAACGAGGCAAGGACCTCACTGAAGCCTCAGAGATAAAGAAGAGGTGGCAGGAATACATAGAAGAACTGCACAAGAAGGACCCGAATGTGCAAACCCAACATAAGACGGTTGTGATTACTGATCTCGAGCCGGGCATCCTGAAGAGTGAAGTTGAATGGGCCTTAGCCAGCCTTGCTAAGAACAAAGCTAGCGGAATTGATGGCATTCCAGCTGAGTTGCTTCAATACCTCAACCATGACGCTGTTAACATTCTGCATACATTATGTCAGAAGATTTGGACAACCCTGAAGTGGCCACAGGATTGGAGGAGATCAGTTTACATCCCCATTCCAAAGAAATGCACTGCCAAAGATTGTTTCAACTACCGCACGATCGCGCTTATTTCGCATGCTAGCAAGGTGATCTTGAAAATCCTCCAAGGTAGGCTGCAGCAGTATGTGGATCGGGAGCTTCCGGACGTGCAAGCTGGGTTTCGCAAGGGCAGAGGAACTAGACACCAAATCGCCAACCTTCGCTGGATCATGGAAAAAGCAAGAGAGTTCCAGAAACCCATCTATTTTTGCTTTATTGATTATGCGAAAGCGTTTGACTGCGTAGATCACAGCAGATTGTGGCAAGCTCTCCAAGAGATGGGAGTTCCAATTCACCTCATCTGTCTCCTCAGAAACCTGTATGAAGGGCAAGAGGCCGCAGTCAGAACTGGGCATGGTCTTACTGATTGGATTCCGATTGAGAAAGGAGTGAGGCAAGGCTGCATACTGTCGCCCTGCCTATTTAACCTATATGCAGAGTGCATCATGAGGAAGGCCGGTCTGGACGAGTCTTCAGCTGGAGTGAAGATTGCTGGAAAACCTATCAACAACCTTAGATATGCGGATAAAACCACTTTAATGGCAGAACGTGAAGTGGAACTCAAGAGACTTCTGATGCGCGTACAAGAAGAGAGTGAGAAGTTTGGGCTTAAACTGAACATTAAAAAGACAAAGATCATGGCGTCTTGCCCTATCAAGTCCTGGAGCATCAATGGACAAGACGTGGAAGCTGTGACAGAATTTTTCTTCTTTTGCTCTAAGATTACCTCGGAAGGAGACTGCAGCCATGAAATTAGGAGACGCCTGCTTCTGGGAAAGAGAGCACTGGTTAGCCTTGACCGCCTAGTAAAGAGCAGAGACATTAGTCTGCCAACCAAGATCCGCATAACTCGTGCTATGGTCTTTCCAGTTGTGATGTATGGATGCGAGAGTTGGACTGTGAAAAAGGCTGACCGCCGAAGAATTGACGCGTTTGAATTGTGGTGCTGGCGAAGACTCTTGAGAGTTCCTTGGACTGCCAGAAGATCAAATCAGTCGATATTGTCGACCATAAACCCTGACTGCTCATTGGAGGGTCAAATTCTAAAGTTAAAGCTCAGCTACTTCGGTCATCTGATGAGAAGAGAGGAGTCGCTGGAGAAAGATTTGATGTTGGGAAAGGTTGCGGGTCGCCGGAGAAGGGGTAGGTAGCGAACGCGATGGTTAGATGGCATCCTCGAGGCACTGCAGATGAAGGTATGTGATGTTAGGAAGATAGTGAGAGACCGGAAAGCGTGGCGTGACATGGTCCATATGGTCACGAAGAGTCGGACACGACTGAGCGACTGAACTGAACTGAATTGGTGAGAGTGATGAGGGATAACCCCTTCATGGATCACTGCCTTGTCGTGGCGGAGGGGCTTGCGAAACTCGATGAAGTCGTGAGCTCTGCTGTGTAGGGCCACCCAAGATAGACAGGTCACGGCAGAGAGTTCTGACAAAATGTGATTCACTGGAGAAGGTAATGGCAACCCACTCCAGTACTTCCTGCCAAGAAAACCCTATGGCCAGTCACAATACCATTATCGATATGGCGCCGGAAGATGAGCCCCCCAGGTTGGAAGGCGTCCCACATGTTACTGGGGATGAACAAAGGGCGATTCCTAGTAGCTCCAGGACGAATGAAGCGGCTGGGCTAAAGCCAAAAGGACGCTCAGTTGTGGATGTGTCGGGAAGCGACCGGAAAGTCCGATGTTGCAAGGAGATATATCACATAGCAACATGGAATGTAAGATCTATGACGCAAGGTAAACTGGATATCGTCAAGCGAGAAATGGACAGATTGAACATTGATATCTTGGGTATCAGCGAGCTCAAGTGGACCGGAATGGGAGAATTTAACTCCGGCGACCATTATGTCTTTTATTGTGGGCACGAATCCAAGAGAAGGAATGGGGTCGCTCTCATAGTAAACAGAAGAATGGGCAAAGCAGTGCTAGGGTACAACCCCAAAAACGACCGAATGATTTCACTTCGGATCCAAGGTCACCCTTTCAACATAACAGTTATCCAAGTCTATGCACCGACCACTGCTGCTGAAGAAGCTGACGTTGAGAGATTTTATGCGGACCTACAATGCCTTTTAGACCGCACCCCATCATCAGACGTCGTTTTTCTCATAGGAGACTGGAATGCTAAGGTCGGGAGTGAAGAAATATCCGGAATTACAGGCAAGTTCGGTCTTGGTGAGCCAAATGAAGCTGGGCAGAGGCTAGTAAAGTTCTGTCAAGAAAACAACCTGACCATAGCGAATACTCATTTTCAACAGCACAAGAGGCGCCTGTACACATGGATTTCACCGGACGGTCTGTACAGGAATCAGATCGATTATATTATTTGCCGGCAGAGATAGAGAAGCGCTATACAAGCAGTAAAAACAAGGCCTGGGGCCGATTGTGGCACCGATCATCAGCTTCTTGTTGCCAAAATTAAGCTTCGATTGAGGAAAACGCAGAAAACTAGAAGGCCTTTCAGGTATGATCTGGATCAGATTCCATTAGAATATGCTGTGGAAGTGAGGAATCGATTTCAAGAATTAGATCTAGAAGACAAAGAGCCCGAAGAGATGTGGACTGATGTTCGTGATATAATACAAGAAGTTGCTACTAAGGTAGTTCCAAAGCAAAAGAAATGCAAAAAAGCAAACTGGTTATCTGAAGAGGCTTTGCAAATAGCTGAGGAAAGGAGGATGGCAAAAGGTATGGGGGAAAGAGAAAGATACAATGTTCTCAATGCGGATTTTCAGAAAATAGCAAGGAGAGATAAGAATGCCTTCCTGAACATACAGTGTCAAGCAGTTGAGGACAACAGCCAATTAAGAAACACAAGAGCTCTGTATAAGACAATCAAAGATATCAAAGGAAGCTTCTGTGCTAAGCTGGGCGTGATAAAGGACAAACGAGGCAAGGACCTCACTGAAGCCTCAGAGATAAAGAAGAGGTGGCAGGAATACACAGAAGAACTGTACAATAAGGACCCGGATGTGCAATCCCAACATAGGACGGTTGTGATTACTGATCTCGAGCCGGGCATCCTGAAGAGTGAAGTTGAATGGGCCTTAGCCAGCCTTGCTAAGAACAAAGCAAGCGGAATTGATGGTATTCCAGCTGAGTTGCTTCAAAACCTCAACCACGACGCTGTTAACACACTGCATACATTATGTCAAAAGATTTGGACAACCCTGCAGTGGCCACAGGATTGGAGGAGGTCAGTTTACATCCCCATTCCAAAGAAAGGCAGTGCCAAAGATTGTTCCAACTACCGCACGATCGCGCTTATTTCGCATGCTAGCAAGGTGATGTTAAAAATCCTGCAAGGTAGGCTGCAGCAGTATGTGGATCGGGAGCTTCCGGACGTGCAAGCTGGGTTTCGCAAGGGCAGCGGAACTAGAGACCAAATTGCCAACCTTCGCTGGATCATGGAAAAAGCAAGAGAGTTCCAGAAACCCATTTACTTCTGCTTTATTGATTATGCGAAAGCGTTTGACTGCGTAGATCACAGCAGATTGTGGCAAGCTCTCCGAGAGATGGGAGTTCCAATTCACCTCATCTGTCTCCTCAGGAACCTGTATGAAGGGCAAGAGGCCACAGTCAGAACTGGACATGGTCTTACTGATTGGTTTCCGATTGAGAAAGGGGTGAGGCAAGGCTGCATACTGTCGCCCTGCCTATTTAACCTATATGCAGAGTGCATCATGAGGAAGGCCGGTCTGGACGAGTCTTCAGCTGGAGTGAAGATTGCTGGAAAACGTATCAACAACCTTAGATATGCGGATGATACCACTTTAATGGCAGAAAGTGAAGTGGAACTCAAGAGACTTCTGATGCGCGTACAAGAAGAGAGTGAGAAGTTTGGGCTTAAACTGAACATTAAAAAGACGAAGATCATGGCGTCTTGCCCTATCAAGTCCTGGAGCATCAATGGACAAGAAGTGGAAGCTGTGACAGATTTTCTGTTCTTGGGCGCCAAGATTACCTCGGAAGGAGACTGCAGCCATGAAATTAGGAGACGCCTGCTTCTGGGAAAGAGAGCAATGGTTAGCCTTGACCGCCTAGTAAAGAGCAGAGACATTAGTCTGCCAACCAAGATCCGTATAACCCGTGCTATGGTCTTTCCAGTTGTGATGTATGGATGCGAGAGTTGGACTGTGAAAAAGGCTGACCGCCGAAGAATTGACGCTTTTGAATTGTGGTGCTGGCGAAGACTCTTAAGAGTTCCTTGGACTGCCAGAAGATCAAATCAGTCGATATTGTCGACCATAAACCCTGACTGCTCTTTGGAGGGTCAAATTCTAAAGTTAAAGCTCAGCTACTTTGGTCATCTGATGAGAAGAGAGGAGTCGCTGGAGAAAGATTTGATGTTGGGAAAGGTTGAGGGTCGCCGGAGAAGGGGTAGGCAGCGAACGCGATGGTTAGATGGCATTCTCGAGGCATTGCAGATGAAGCTATGTGATGTTAGGAAGATAGTGAGAGACCGGAAAGCGTGGCGTGACATGGTCCATAGGGTCACGAAGAGTCGGACACGACTGAACGCCTGAACTGAACTGATGAGGGATAAGGTCATTGCTTATGGTGCATATTCGGCCAGGAGTGTGTAGTAAGGGCCTGTAAGGGCCTTTTGGAGTGATGGGTGCATAGTGAGCTGTAAAGTTCACGTTGTTGTCAGCAACAATACCAGTATCGCGTTGAAGGTTTACATGGTCGTAGAAGTGGCATGAGCAGGGCGCTGAATCTAAGGTGGTATATAATCAAGGATCTATTAGTGCACTGCAGTGCGTTCCCAGAGAACGCAAATGCAGAAAGATGAGACAAGAAGCTTGAGGTGTACGGTAGTTCAGCTGGTGCAGAACAGGGTTCACAGGAGGTCAGTGGTAGGGGCCTTAGCTTCGCAGTCAATTTAGCTGAGCTGCTGCTACCACGAGACGCCGATAGCCGATTACGGAAGTATTCTAGAGGCTCATGTGCTTAGCTCTTGCTGTTGTAAATGTTGCATTCACAAGAGCCACCGGCAAAGTGGTTTAATCCAGCTGTTGCACTTCTCATTTTTACTTCACCTCAGCACACAGCGCTCATACTTCACTACAGAGATTTGTCACGGCGTTGGTGACTGGGGCTAGATTAAGACAGCCGGTAAACGTGAAAGTCCATGGTCAAAGTTTTAGATACGTCCCTGCGAAGGCGGAGTCGATTCACTTCAACGTTTTTTTTACGAGCACTTCCTGGCATTCCTCCCTCCTTATGTGTGACGCACAGAAGCGAACACGCACGTGCACAGAAGCGAACAAAAGCAAACATAAAATGTTTGCAGATGCCAGTTTTCAGTTACTGCGCAATATACGGCTTTATTTGCAAGACATGGACTGTCTTTGGATGAGGTAGCCGACGACCTCTCTACTCTGAGATATCCGGGAGCACCTCGTAGTTGACGTCACGGAGGCGCCGCAAGATTTTATATGGTCTAAAGTAGCGGAAAATTATCTTTTCTGATAGGTCGCGACATCAAACAGGAGTCCGCACCCACACCTGGTCTCCAGTGTTATAGCAAGCTTGTCTGTGGCGGAGGTTGTACCGGCGTGAATCCTTGCCCTGTTCCTGGGCGATGTGGACGCGTGCTAGTTGGCGTGCTTGCTCAGCACCTTAGGCAAACTTCTCGGCGTCAGAAGAAAGCTTGCTATCTGTTTCGCAAGGGAGCATTGCGTCCAGCATCGTCTGGACTTCACTGCTGTAAACGAGGTGAAACGGCGGGAAACGTGTCGTCTCTTGGACTGCCGAATTGTGCACGAATGTCACGTAGGGTAGGATTGCATCCGAAGACTTGTGCTGGGCGTCGACATACATTGCCAGCATGTCCTCCATTATCTTATTAAGCCTTTCGGTCCGCCCGTTTGTCTGCGGATGGTAAGCACTAGCTTTTCGATGCGCCATACCGCCAAGATGAATAACTTCGGCCATCGTTTGGGAAGTAAAGGGAGTCCCTCTGTTAGTAATAACACAGGTTGGAGCACCGTGCCGCAGTATAATCTGGTGTCCAAAGAAATTGGCAACTTCAGATGCTGTACCACTATGTAGCGCTTTGGTCTCGGCATAGAGAGTCAGATAATCTGTGGCGATTATTATCCAACGGTTTCAACCGGAGGACCGAGGGAAAGGAACGAGAAGGTCCACGCCGACTTTATCAACGGTGCGTGTGGTGGTATTATGGACGTGAGGAGGCCTGCAGGCTTTGAAGGCGGAACCTTGCGATGCTGGCATTGCGGACAGCTCTTGATATAGCGCCTAGCTACAGTGGCAAGGTTGGGCCAGTAGAATATATTTCGTATTTTAGAAAGTGTGCGAGAATAGGCCAAGTGGCCAGAAATTTGTTCATCGTGGCACTCGGAAAGGATTTCCTCTCGCAGCACTGTAGGTACCACGAGGAGGTATGTGCTCGACTCGGATTTAGAGTTGAGCTTATAGAGCACACCACTTCTCAGGCAGAAAGTTTATAGGTCCCGAGAAAAGCACTTAGGTATGGAGGTTGGACGACCTTCTAAATACTCGATCAGCGCTCGCAACTCTGGATCGGCACGCTGTTGATTTGACATATCGGAAGCCTTAACAGCTCCGAGGAAGTTGCCAGCGTCATTCGTGTCTGGTGAAGCGAGCTCGACAGGCGCACGAGAGAGCGTGTCAGCGTCTTCATGTTTATGACCGGACTTATAGACTATAGTGAGGTCAAACGTCTGTAGGCGGAGGCTCCATCGCGTCAGGCGGCCGCATGGGTCACGCAGGTTGGCCAGCCAACACAAGAAATGGTGATCAGTGACCAGTTTAAATGGGCCACCATAAAGGTATGGGCGAAAGTTTGCAGCAGCCCAGATAATGGCGGGGCACTCCTTTTCAGTCGCTGAATAGCTCATCTCGGCACGCGACAAAGTACGCTTGGCATAGGCGATGACTCGTTCAACACCCTCTTGACGTTGCACGAGAACCGCTCCAAGGCCAATGTTACTGGCGTCGGTGTGTATTTCGGCCTCACCCTGCTCATCAAAATGGGCTAAAACAGGCAGCAATTGGAGACGGAGACGCAGCTCGGCAAAAGCAGCTTCTTGCTCGTGAGTCCAAACAAAAGAGGTGTCTCCCTGGGTGAGCCGAGTCAGCGGTTCAGCGGATCGCATTTATTCACCCTCTCCAAAAACTGGCCGGGAAACCTAAATGTTAAAGCACTGGTGAAGAACACTGATCAGTCCTGGACCGACAACGTCCGAGAAATCTAAATGAAATTGTGTAAGGAACCCATCAGGCCCAAGTGCTCACCCGCGTTTCATTGACTCTAAGGCTGTCGTGACCTCTTCTAAAGGGGGAAGTGTGCAAAGCACATCATGCATCTCAGGGCTCACCAGCGGTAGCCCAGCTAATATTGAATGCTGCTCTACAGCCCTTACATCAATAATGATATCCTGAGACGGCATGTTTTTGACTTGCGCCAAGAAACGCATGCAGTCACGAGTCTGATGGGATACAGATGGCAGCGCTCTGCTCAACGCTGACCTATGGATGTAAGTTCTCCGCGCAAATCAAAGCACTTCAGAATGTGCAGATGGAGTACGCCTCCAACGCCAGTCAGCCTCCGAAAGGGACGATGCTCCAGTAAGGCAATGATACCGGCAATGTAACCCATCACACGAGGCACGCATCAGAGGGGAATGCCAACTCGCCCTGTACGCAAATTGAGCTTAGCAGCTTATCTGCCAGCTCCAGAGACACGCGACGCCTTATTGCGCGACCCTCTACCAAACTGTGCATGCGCCAAATTGAACTGCGCGAATCCTACTCATTCTCAGCACTATCGCTGAGTGAAGCGCGCAAACCTTGTGACAAGGTCTGACGTGAACGCAAATCGTAAGTTACACGCACATCAAAACGTCACGAACGAAATGAGCCAGGTCTACGAACGGAGAGTTACCAATACTGGCCGGTGGTCAGAATTGTGAGTCGGAGTCTGAGGCAGCCCTGCCGGGGTGGTGCATAGTAAGCCCGACTACTATGCCGGAGTACCCGGGTTCGATCCCGACCGCGGCTACTGCCTTTCGATGGAGGCGAAACGAAGAGGCGTCCGTGTGCGGTGCGATCTCAGCGCACGTTAAAAACCCCAGGTGGTCGAAATTACTCTGTAGCCCTACACTATAGCTCCTTTTTACCTCTATCCACTTTCACTCCCTCGTTCCTCCCTTCCCTTACGGTGCATTTCAGGTGTCCACCGAAAGGAGTGTAGAAAATACGCTTTCCCTTTCTCCTGAGCTAATTGTCAGAGGCAAGGCCAGAATATCCATAGCCGTCACACATGTAGAAAGTGACTGGGGCACATACGCGCGGTCTAGCCTGCTCGCCGATGAACCACGACACAATGTCCAGCAGAAACGCAGCCCATGTGAGTTCGTGTGCATCAAGAAGCGCAAAGTTCTGAACCAGACGTTGCAGTTCACGTGCTCTCCAAGTCCGTCGCCCTAAACCATGGCCCTGAACATCTTAAGTGTGAGACTATGACACAGTTAAAATCGCCCACTATTATTACGTAGCGGCGATCCAGAAAGTAAACATCTAACCCTTTAAAGAAGTTATTTTCAAGGCTTGTCTCCTCCGACACATAAATTCAAAAATGGGCACCCTCACAGCAGAAATGAACAATCGAAAGCTTGTACACGCCTTAACATGTCATATGTCAAGTGATGGTTGTGCAGAAGGATCTGCTTAGCACCACAATTCCTACGCCACTCGAGTGCGAAGTAGCGTAGCGAACGAAAAGAAGCACTCCAACTAAAACTGGTTCTTGAATACCAATACATAGGAAAGAGTAATAAAATTTGCTTCCTGATGACACAAGAAAGCACACAGCGTTCTTAAAGCCAAATCTACTATTTCTGTCTGCTTCCGTTTGCTCCGAATCCCCTGGGCATTTAAAGAGAGAATTTTGAGTCTCAATGCCATATCGGGTATTGAGTTCAGGAAGCCAATAAGGCAGATGCGCGACATGACGTAGCACCACGAAGGTGCTTTGTACTCACATTAAGTGGGGTTTCCCGGTCCTCCAGATGAAGGACGGGAATTCTTGGGAGGATATTCCTCCGGGCGATCTTCTCGTGCCATATCCGATCCTTAGGGCGACGAAACACATCGCTTATTCCCAACTCGCTGGAGATCCATGTCCGCGTCACGTACGCTAAGTGTAGAAAGCGTCAGGGAGTGTCCGACAACAAGGCTGAAAGAACCGTTAAAATCGTCCATACCCGTTCCTCGTTCACAACCCCGGATGCCTCTTTAAGTCCTTTCGCAATGCCGGTAGCTTCTTCACACATTCCGTTTGCTTCTCTAAGGCTCCACGAATCTTTGAGGCGCCAACACGGGTGATCATCGCCGTAAGCTTCATGACACGAGTAGCCGGCGTTCCGAGGGCATTGTTGGTTTTTGGTGATGCTAAAGCCTTAGTCGCCGACTGAAGTTTCTTTCCCCAAACTCCATGCTTGGCCTGGACGCCGCAAACTTTAGTCGTGCACAGCGATTCTGGCGATGATGTGGAAGGAGCTACTTCGATAGCAGAAGGCTCACTCGAGAATCCGGGGCAACCAAGCATTAGCCGTGGCCGCGCGTGGAACCACAACCTCGGTTGCACCAGCTGTATGCTTATTATTCGCCATGTCACCACTGCTGGCCGTGTCGTCTGCCGGTGTAGTAGGAGTAGAACTCGGCAATGTTTCGGTCGTGGCACCCTCGACAGACTATACTTGTGCCTCCTGCTGGCCTTGAGCCGACTCAGCTGGCTTGGCAGAGGGGGTCGGCACTGTAGGCTCCTCGAGCGTAAGCGGAAGAAATGCATTTGTCGCCGCTTCCGAATAACAACGGCGCACAGGGCATGTCACCTTAGGGTAGTCATCACCGCAGCGTCAGCAGGGCAGGACACAATCTTCGCCTTGGTGACCATGCACACCACTGTGACCACAAAACGGCGCTCAGCATTCCGCCCGAAATTGGTCCGAGGAGCTACACCTCCGGCAAAAACGCTGCATACCACGGTAGTGCAAGGTAACGTGATGACCATCAACGCGTAGGTAGTTCGGTACTGGTCACGTGGCAGACATCTACATTCGCACATACCGCGTTCCAGTCAGGACATCCGTACACGAGTCCATCTGGTCCGCAGTGATGCACAGGTCCTTGCTATGTTGACTGAGGACCTGAGGACTGCAGGAACAGGCAGGCCATGGTGGTAACTTGTGGCTCAAATACAACAATTGGTATATGCTCGCTGCTGTTGACGAGGCAGCTGGCATCGAAGATTAGATTCATGGAAGCCATGCTCTTCACTGTCACTTGAAAGGACTGGGCGCCCACAAGCTCTAAACAGTATACTTCAGTAAACTCACTATTCTGGTCACCGCGTCAATGACGGTCTCGGGACTGGTCCCCGCAGGGACTATGTCGAAGGCCAGTCTTCGATGGACTCCATGGCATTGCAAGTGCAATGGCGCCAAAGTTACGGGGTGTTCCTAACGTGGGGCATGTAGGGACGCCCGCTCAATACACCTTATCGTCAGAAGTTTACATAACCTAATATCACACAAAGCTGAAACTAAGCCATCACACTGTAAATGTGGTCTGAAGTCTTTTCCTTGCTTCCAAAAGCCATGCTGAAAAGCGCACGACGTTACACAGGCAGGCGTTTGCCATTCTCAAGGCAATTACAACGTCCTTAATTGCTGGCTAGCTATGTAAATTAGAAATGCTGGGAGTAGCAAAATGCATAGAGCTGCCACACTAAATATTAGTTTGGTGCAGAAAACAAGGAAATGTGTAGAAAATTGGCCCAGATATTTTCAGAAATGGAGAAAGTCAATATTCCCTAATAAGGAAAGGGAAGGCACAGTATCTGTCAAAGCAGTTATGCAGACAGCAGAATGACACCGTATTGTGAAGGAAAGTGACAGCGAAACTGGAATAGAGAGAAAGACGAGCGATGGTGGAGTGCTTCGGATAATTTCAACCACCTGGGCATCTTTAATGCGCACTACCGTCGCTCAACGCATCGACTACTCTCCAATTAAAGAATGAGGGGAAAGATATGTCAAGGCTGAATTTGACGTTGAGGAAGGTAAAATGCAGTATTTGTTTCACTGGTCACCGGACCCTTGAACCGCACCCTGAGATAATAGTGGAATGTGGGCGTCAAGAGAAAAGATACAGGTTAAAGCTGCGACTCTTTATGGAATAATGTCGACTACCTGATGAGATTTAACAAGCCATGAACTTGTTGTTGTAGTGGTTATTTATTGTATGTACAAAAGGAACGAAAAGATGTTTGCCAGCCCCGGTATCTGCTATCTTATATCTGAAGCACCTGAACTGGGGCGGCGGAAATAAAGGGATAGCGAGGAGAAGGTAGAGGAAATCAAAGAGGTGAGTGATAGGGAGAAAGAAAAGGGTAGGTAAAAATAAAAGAAATATATACACTATGGTACAGTATACAGTAGTTTGCTTGAGGCCCACCCGCAAATGTCTTAAGTCACTGAGCACTCGGCCCATCGGGCGGGCCTCCGCAATAGCTCTGCGTCCAGGCAACTGTTCACAGCGCACGCACTGGCCAACTGTACAAAGCACTGACGGCTGTCGTGGACGATCGGCCATTATTGTGGGAAATAGCACACGTGGAGCGTTCAGTCCCAGCGCGCACTATCTGGCGAGGTGAAATAGGCGGGTCATCAAGCCCGCCTGTTCGATGTACTCACACAAGCTCACGTGAGCTCGCTCGCGGACGCGCGCACAGCCCGGCGGCCACAGGAGCACAGCTACGCTGTCCGGGATTACCCCCTGCGCTCTGTAAGCCGCCAGCAACTCACGTCGTGGTTCGGCTAGCGCGGTACAGCGCAGTAGAAGATGTTCGAGAGTTTCTACCGCGCCACAGCCGTCACACACGTCACTAGTGGCAAGTCCGTGGCGCATCCGTCGTCCCCCGGCCACACACATCCAATGCGTGCACAGAGGATCATTGCGCGTTGCAGCCGGGTCAGCGAGCGGCCGCTGACACTGTGAATGCGCTCACCTCTTGCGATGCGTGGGTCGGGGTGCTAAGGAAAAAAAAAACCGCAGGGAGCTGCTCCTAGGCTTACGGGGCTGGTAACCTAGGCGTATTCGACCTTTGGGGCGGTGAGTCCTTTGCAACTGGTGTTTTAGTCTCTTTTGCGTTGGTCGTCATTCAACTCGCTGCCGCTCGGTGGCATACAATGGCTGTTGCGACTAGAGTTACTGTATATGCTACCGAAGGTAGCAGAGTTCCCAGTTTGTTTTCAAAATGCCGCTCGCACCTTCATTGGTAGAACGCCTTCATGTGGTGGCCAGCAACTGTGCACTGTAGAAAAGGTGAAGCAGGGGACACCTTTTGTAATTCCTTGTGCCGCCGCTGCAGCGAACTGGATTGACGGACGGCCAAGTGCACTTCCAATCACTGTTTACGTTCGCTGCTGCTCACGCTACATTGGCGTGTATCGGTTGCATTGTAGCGGGCTGTTCAGCTTCAAGCGGCAGCAATCGTTCTGAAAGCGAAAACCGTTTTATTCTGTGCCATGTGGAAGAACTGTTATCCGCCGGCGACTGCAGTGGTTTTTACGTATACACCACGATAATCATACATCAAGAGGAGCAAGGATATGTGAGGTAAGGTTATATTTCGATCAACTTTTGGAAGTACTGTTGACATGAAGTAATCGACAGATGGAAGTTCGATGTCGTTCAAATGATTATGTTGTAAATATATGCGCTGTTTATAAGAGGAGTAACGGTATAAGCATGACGCCGTGCACAGCGCAGCCTCTAAAGCAAGCCATATAGGCGAGCAAGCCGATGGAACTAATAAAGCGTTTTAGTCCACGGGCCGCAAATTGCTGCGACTGCCTAGGTACCGCTTGGGCACGTGATACGAAAAGCGGCCATGTATGCTTCGCGATATCGCGCAGCATGGACAGTAAGCACGCTACGAGCGACAGTGTGGACAAGTTGTCATGTTTTTTCTTGCCTCGCTCCACGTGGTGGCGGGTAGCATATATGTGAAACTCGAGAGTAGTTTCATGGAAATGATAGTCATGGAGGGTACTTGCTAGCGATCATGCATTATCTCTGTTGTATAGCATGACTTGCTTGGACGTCTTCTCTCTTTAACATGGTAGCTTACAGGCTCCCACATAAAGCTCAAGAGATAACTGAGGTCCAATTAGCGTACTACTTTGATGTATGCGTTACGTACACAAAAACTGACTAAGTTAGTGAACAAAGGCTGTATGAAATCTAGCTGGCTGCGCTTTTCAAGTGCTCTTAAATCATTGGTTTACTTAGAGTTCTACAATAATAGCACGTATTATCACCATTTGCAATTTCCATCTAAGAGGTGTGCCCTTCACTTGTACTTCACTGTTCATTTGCATGAGGATCACTTTACACGTGATCAGTTTCTACAAGAAAAGGTGAATGAAAAAAAAAACAACGATTGAAGCTAGATGCAGTTCTAAGCATATTTTACTGTAAGTCAGAGGAGATTGTACTAATGCTTATGTTTTTAAAAGTGGGGTTGCTATACCTTGAGTGGATATTGCCCAATAACTTTCAGTTTTTTTGCCTGTAGATTCACCTTCGCAAGTAACACCTGGCGCAGCATCTCATAGTGGCACCTCGACAAGATTAGGTCTGACTGGAATTAAACCAGGCATTCTTACTACCTGTCTAGATTTTCTGGTTGAAGTAACATTTGTTTTCTCTGTTCTCTTGATTTGATGCTTTTTTATCATGCAGATTTCTCAGTGCTGGAAGTGTCACGAGAACCCTCTGACACCTTCTAAGCAGCTTTGATCCCTTTACGTGAAGTAGTACTCTTTCCGAGTACCTGAAGTCTTTCAGAGCGCCTGAGAGGCCATGCATTTGTGTTATCAGTCGCTTTTCTTTATTCATGCAACACTTACTTCCTTTTTGCCAATGTATGATGCAGGCTATTCAGTGGCTTAATTGCCAGAAGCAAATGCACCTGTTTGATTCAGGCTGCTACAGCCCACTCAGATGACATAGGGCTCTCTTAGTACCTAGGCCACACACAGGTTTTATGACTTCTCCAAACCTGAACTGTAGTTGTCATGTTTGGAGACAAATGCTTGTTAGCATTCCGATGGAAAAATGCAGCAGATATCCTGAACAAAAGTGACTTAGCAGATACTAGTTCAAGTGATGCTTGTTTTTTGTTTTCCTGATGAGTATTTCTTCTATCATAAAGAGATGCACAGTACTGGAGGTCCCACAAGAGACCCCTGGCACCATACAAGCGGCTTCAGCGCCCTTAGGTGAGATGATAATTATGGTCGACACCTTGCAGATCGTGGGCAGGTCTTGTCACTTTCCAAAGCCTGCGCTACAGTTGCCATGGGTGAAGACAAATGCTTGCCAATTTCAACATGCATAGCAAATGATGAAAGCAGCAGGCATTGCAATTATCATTGATGGTTTTTCGTTTTCTACTAAGCCTTGCTGTCCGTTCTTTTTTTGGGGTATATTCCTTTGTTAAGCAAACTGCACCATCCGCTAAGTGCCACAAGATCTGTTACCTTCAAGACTCCATCAACCCCATCAATCGAGTGTGAATGTATCACCTCTAGTGTTTCCATGTCACACTTTCTGATGTCATTTAGCTTGCATTTGTTTATCAGCTTTGCTATTTCCAAGAGTTGTGCTTCATATCTTGGGTTGAAAACCTTCATATTCTGATGGCTCCAGGTAAGGTCTCTCATATATTTTAAGTTTACTGAAAGCCCCTCCAAGTTGCTTCATCCCGTGAATATTGTGCAGATGGTCTGGTTTCTCTGCTGGAGTTCTGATTCATTGTCTCTGTTGTCTTCATTGACTACAGCTAGCTCATAAACATTTTACTGATACTTTTACCCATATTATGATTTGTATAACAGATGATGCATTTCGAAAAACCATTGTTTCTCTCTGAATGTATGTATGAATGTATATGTCTGGTGACTATATCACTTTTTGTCCTTTACTGTCTAAAATTGTTTTTAGTTTATTCCCACTCTTTGGTTTGATTTATGAGATTTAGTGTCCCAAACTCACTCAGGCAATCAGACACGCCACAGAGGATGACTTCAGAAATTTGGACCTCTTGGGGTTGTTTAACGTGCACTGACATCATGCAGTACACTGGCCCCTTGCTTCTCTCCTCCATCGAAAGGGTGCCGCCACAGCCGGGATTCAACCCTGCATCCTTGTCACAGAGGTCAAGCGGCCTAACCAGTGCACCGCTGAAGCTGGTCATTCATTAATAATGTCATTCCTTAAGCAGTTGGCCTATTTCAATGTACTTGTAGTTATTTGTCTCTTTTTTACTGATGTATAGTATTTTTATGTTACCTCACTGCCCCTATGTAATGCGCCTCGCCCCATAGGTTAAAATAAATAAATGGTCTGAGCTCCTGCTTTTGTAGCTAAACCAGGGCTGTTAACAGCATGTTGGTGTATGGCACTCTGTTCTTTCATGTACAAAACTGCGCGCATAGGTATACGAACTGATCGAGATTTTTAACAGTTTTTAGCGTCTATTTTGGCCTTCATCATGGCTATATAGAGCATATTTTTGGATCACTTGCCTCAGCTGTGGTGCACAACTAACGATGTTCCCCACCAGAGCAGTGTGCATGCAACCACTAAATTTCTCCAAACCCACTACACGCAGTAGGAGAAGCGCCATGTTTGGCTGGCCCTGATTTGGCTGGTATGAGCAGTAGTGTATAGGAATGATAGAAAATGGCCCCCTATGCGACAAAGCAAAAAGAAAATATTTTCTTTCTGTATCTGCTTGCCTTTTTAAGCGCCTTTTTCTAGGTACCTCACTGCAATATCTACTGTCTAGAAATTCACTCTAGTGATTGTGACAATATTATTAGCGATTTGCCAAGAAATGCCGGTTTAGGGTGCCAATCAAGACCAAATATGAAGCATGGTGAATGCAACAGGTGTTTTCCATAACAATGCAGCAGGTTTGAAGCAGCTGGTGTATATTCATTGCTGTGACCTACACCAGTGTACCCTACTCCTATACCAAGGGGCAGCAAAGCAACGTCGCCAGCTGCACTGTAGCCGTAGTTGACACCAAATGGCCTCCGTCTCGGACCGGCGATCCAGAAATTTGCTTCGTGCAAGATGAGTCCCAGATCGCTGTATGCTGGATCACATCCTACAGCACGAAATACCACCACGACGTGAGCAGCTTCCCACCAGCGACAGCCAGCGAGGTGCGGCACCTATTTCTTGCACCACCTGCGGAGAGTGACTGCCAAACCCTTAGAGAGACGCTCATTCGTCGTCTTGCGCCGTCAGAAACGGAGCGTCCCCAGCAGCTACCGCGGGACAACAAAGTGGGTGACCGCAGGCCTAGCTAACTATTCCGCTACATACAACTGGCCCGCAGCACGGCAAGTGTCGGCAGCTGCCTAGTGCGGGAGCTATTTCTGCAAAGACAGCCAGCAAACGCGGGGATAGACCTCCTGGCGTCAATCGAGACGGACGTTAACGAAATGGCTGAACTCCCCGACAAAATCATGGCCGTCGCCACACCGATAGTCGCGGCATGCATACAGACGCGTCGCCAGTGTCCGCCAAGTCCACGTAATGCGTTCTCCCATGGCACGTCGCGCTGTGATCCTGCTCGCTGTTAGCCGTTTGTAGCATTTGGGCTGTCCTTGCATAGAAACGCCGCTGAGTGCAACTAGCAGTAGCATCCCTCCCAATGCATCTCTGGCACACCGCAGTGCAGCCCTCAGTGGCATGGCCCAAGACAGCTCAGCATTCCCACCTCAAGCTCTTGCATCCTTCCCCATGTGCTCCATATTGTTGCATCCAACACAATATCTTTGCATCAGTCTGTACTCTAACGTGATCTTGTGCCCCTGGAATAACATAAATCTGGGTACTGGACTACGCATCTCAAGCCGTAGCACTCAAGGTTCAGTATATTTCACTGATTGTCTGCGATTGTCACGTGCTTGAAGCCGCCCACCTTCTCATAGGGGGCCAGCGCAGCGATCATGACATCGTCAGACAAGTAAGGATGCAGCCGACAGGTGGGGACGATTACAACAGGCGGGCCTACACAGGGTCACGTTCTTATCCGTGGTTGACAGCCCCCGACGTATATAACTGAGTGGTGTGCGCCTGCGATTGTATATACACTAAGTACTTGCTACCGCCTAGTGCTGCAGGTATACCACGCAATCGGCATCGTTGACATCCTCGACAGCATCAATTACGATATTATGATGACTTAGAGCGCCCTTGGGCGCTACGAGGAAGACACAGTGTGGCTTGGGAGGCGTCGGAGGCACATGCTAACCCATAGCCAATGAATTTCAGAACGCGACGGCTTGCGACACGGGCCCAGGACTACTACGGGAGGAAAATGTATGGGATCTTCCCGCTAAACGAAACTTATTCCTGCCTAAAAAAATTAATTTTCCGTAAGAGTCTACAAAAATGAGCAACGTTTTTTCTGGGACACTATTGGTCTAACAAGCACTCAATCACGCACATACACACAACATCCTTGTGATACACAATCTCAGTTTGCAATAAGAACCCTTATGTGTATCGTTTCTCTTTAGAGCAGCACATCATGACACTGAGGCAATCAAAACCACTTGCCTTCCTTCCTAGTACGGAAAGATAGGCGCGATTATTCTACCGTTCACAACAACAATGAACCTTGCTCCTCCAATGTGGTTAATTTTTCATTCATGTGTGTGCATCAATGTTCTCAGTTTGTACTGCTCTTTGTTGCGGGGACCTGCAACAAGTTTGCGGGGACCCGCAAAAAGGTCAGGTCCCTCCACTTCCGAAGTGTATACATGCCTGTGCACATAGCCAGCTTTATGAAAATGTCTCTGTGGCGACTCGGACAGTGCAGTCTGGCAGGCAATATGCGTGTCACCATGCACCAGAACATGCGCGCCGCACAACAGTCGTGCAATACATGATTTAGAGTTTCTGTTTGAACGCACTACCGTAATGAGGTGGAGGGTACCACACCCCACGATGCAAAGGTACCACACAACCACGCCGCTGTTGGTTGTGCCTGCCAATCTCTTAACCAAGTTAAATCGCCGACATCAGAGGGGAGGGAAGCAGTAACCATTCGCCTCCGCTTTCTTCTATAAGACTTCCTGCGCTGATCGTCGTCCAGACTTTGAAGTGCTATATGCATTCACATGTTGTCACGTAGTGATGACATGGCCGTAGACACCAAAAGAGGACACAGGCGTGACAGTACTGAAATTAACTCTTTATTGGACCGACTGCGCCCGGAAAAGAACAAAGCAACATGGCGCGGTGATAGCGACCAACGTGTTCGTCAATCTTCGAACTAAGAATGCCGGTTCCACGCGTCTGTGCTCGATTTAAAGGTTGCAAAGAAAGATAGAGTTAAAACCGCGAACGGTGACTAGCACAACCTAGAACTCTGCAGAAATATACGCGAGTGGCCGGAATCTTCGAGACACATCTCGGAGTATCTTGCGCGACACTGAAACGGATAACGCTGCGTCTCGCGACAACAAGTCTGATCAAAGAACACAGAATTGATACGCGTGCCAGAATTAGAGCGATAATATACCGCATGCCGGTGGCTGTCAAACAAAGAACAAATACCGATTTGAATGGTTTGCGGCAATATATCTGTTGGAGGCATTTTCGTAATGTCATAGTTTGGTAATGTGCTTTGCAGTAGATTCAGCGATTGCACAATGTAGACCATTGGTGGTTACTCAGCCGCCAAGCCCGTGCACACCGCCATTCCAAATTAACGGCTCTTGGGTCCCCATCAGAAGCTCAATAAGTTCTTTGTCATTGTGCGCTACCTCCGCGATGGTGTCCCATGTGGCTGTTAGGGCCAACACGCGGCAAATTATTTAAAATGTCGGGGTACTGAAACCACCCATTTTCGTTGACAAGCAGACAAAAGCCCTCCAAACACCCTGAGTCTTCTCCTTCCAAAGGAAAGACCCCCAAGCAGTAGCTAACCGCTGCATAAATCTACGAGGAGGACGGACCACTTTGTCTACGTAAAAAAGGAGCGAAACAATAGTGCTATTGATTATGTATGCCCGCTCAAGAAATGTAGGGGGAATGTCTTGGGTACTTAAATGTGTTTCTCAGCTTTGTATTCCTTTCCAGGTGGTGCGCGAGCCACCTAACTGGACAAAAGGAATATAACATCCAGTACGTTCACACCATAAACACTGACGGCACCATCAGCTTCCAAAACGCAGTGCCTTGAAGACGCAAAAATGCTTTATAACTTTGTAAATACAATTGAGAGACAGTCTCAAGAAGGTGGGCACCCGATAAGCTGTCTAAAGTTTGTCACTTGGTGAACTCCGGTAGCACAAGCAAGGGGGGCTGCGCAAAGAAGCATAAAACAAATTAGTAGATTTCATCAACAATTCCATGTACAGGCTTCCGCTTTCATGTGGTAAGCACTACATGAACCAGAGAGGTAGATATCTCAATGACCGATTACTGAAGCACAAGAACAAAGTAGAAAACACTGTTTCCGGTCATCTTGGCATTCACCGCAGTGACTGCACAGAAGAAAGAAGAAAAAGCAAAAACCATCTTTCCTCATTATCAACCCGTGCGAAGTCTTAACTGATAGCCGCCCTAAGATTACGAGAGAAATCATAGAGGCCTATGAAATTCTAAAACACACAAAAAATCCGTAAGCACCGCATCAATATCTCTATGTGAAAAGGAAATGCGTTTTCTGAGCCACCAATAAGGGATATCTCACTGCTTGCCACGTGCCATTGTCGTCACGTTCAGACTTCTGGTCGTGCTTTTTATGTCAATTTGTTTGTTCGTTTTCTTCCTTTGTTAAGATTGTCCGCAGCTGTACTTAAACAGAAACAAAGCCCCAATAAACGTCAGTTGTAAGTTCAGCGTTGTGTCTGTGTCTCTTCTCGCCCTCATAGTAAATGCGGTGCACGGATAATCGCTTAAGGCGGAACAACATACCGAAGATGTTATCCCACAAGAGTCATAATAAATGCAAAGGATGCGGATTATGCGCTGTGTGTAATTTGTAGGGCACCATTGAGGCATGCCTCTGGCCCGCCAATCAAAAGATTTACTATTGCCAAAATTCAGAGCGGCCCCAGACACCTTGCCATATCTGTCAAAAAGATGAAGGCAGCACTGCAGGATCGCTTCATAACACAGATACAACATAATGCCATCCGCGTAGGCAGTTACTCGCAGCGTCTGACACCTTGGGAGAGGGAGGCCACGGATACTCTGGTTTGTAATGATGGCCCTCAAATAAGGCTTGAAGCTGAGAGCAAACAAAAGAGGCGAGAGGAGACAACCTTGTCGGACACCACGGGTCGCAAGGAACAGGGCACTTTACCCTCCCTCTGTTGCCAGTGTACTTTGAATACCATCATAGATGCTTTCAATTAAACATATGAAAATTGGCGGGAACAGTTCCAGAACGCCGAATATGTAGCCGTGTCCTTGCCGATCAAAAGCGTTTTCTAGATCTAAAGAAACAAGGACACCAGTATTGTGTGTAATCAATAATGTCTCGAGTGGCATACGACAACCTATGTATTCCCTTGCCAGGAACAGAGCACACCTATGATAACCAATAAGGGAGGCCATAACAGCCCTTTAGCGCCGAACCACGATGGCTGCGAGAGCCTTGTAGTCTACGTTTAGAAGTGTGATCGCCACGCACTCCTCTGAGAGCGATAGCCCAGGATTATGTTTTGGGATGAAATTTATTCGCCCCCTTCGAAAACTTGCCGGAAGATCAAATTGGTCCAAACACAGGCGAAGTACATTGATCAGTACCGGACTGACAACATTCCAGAAACCTAAATAACAGCCTCAAGGGAGTCCATCAGGACCAGGAGCTGACCCGTGTTTCATTGACTCTAAGGCTTTCATGATGTTTTTCTGACGAGGCAAGTACGCAAAGCCCGTCATGCATCTCAGGGCTCAGCGGCCACCCAGCTAACATTGGGTGCGTCTCTACCGCCCATACATCAATCGTGATATGCGAAAACGCCATGTCTTTAAAGTTCGCCAAGAAACGCACGCAGTCACGAGTCTCTTTAGACGCGTGTCTAGAAAAAGTTTTATTAGACATTAAACATTCACATGAGCGGCGACAAATGATCAAAACAGCCTAAAGAGACTTTATCGGGTGTATACAAAAACGCACATTACTCATACACCAAGGCACCCTACAGAACACTACAGGTTACCCCCCCCCCCCCCCCATATACATGATAAACTAAAAAAACATGATCGCCCAGACAGGAGAAAACAGTATAACGGGGCGGGATTTTAATAAAGGACGACAGGCATCTCAACTCTGCTCCCCCGCACAACATAGAAGCGCGTGTGCCAGCGCCGCAGAAACCGCGTCTCGCCGTCAGTTTCTAACTGTCCAGACAGATATTTCCAGATGACGAGGCGCAGCCTCTGCAAGGCTGGGTACATTGCTCGGGCGGGAGTGCGGCGCACCCCAACAAGGCACCTTCGACGCCACAATACACAGAACCACAGTGAACTCAAGGTCATGAAAAGGGTTGCGCCAGCGCCTGACGCCGGGGTTCATGCGGACGTTAAACATTCTATATGCGAGCCGCCATACTGTTCTCGCAACTACACATTCGAAAAAAACATGCGCGAGGCTCTCGGGAGCACCACAGTTGGCACACTGGTCATTGGGTATAATACCCCATCTGGAAAGGCGCTGTCTCGTGGGGAGGACGCCCCAGCGCCTGAGTCAGTCAAAATCTCGCACTTCATTTGGGCGCCGACAAGCTGCCCACGCTCGCCATTTGGGCACAGCGGTCTCTCGTTGCTCATCGGCTGAAAGCCTGCGAACGGCTACTAATTCGCTGACGGGTATGGCTGGTAGGTCGCCTGCATTAACATCTGACAGGTCTGCATCGAGGGTTGACTTTATCTCGGCAACCTCGCGGTAAAAAGGCAGAGGTCTGTCCGCCTGTGGACCGAAGTATTGTTCGGGCGTAAGCACACGACACGACGTGCTCATCCAGTACAGGATGAGCGAGCGACCAGGGTAAGACTCGTCAGCTATAATAGCCTCTCCACCAGCCTTAACGCCAGTACTCGAGCCACAGTCGGGATGCACGGCAGGCCAAGGCCTCCTTTGCTGCTCGGAAGGTGTAGGATGTGACGGGCGACTCATAAAGGAGGAAAGCGCACGCTCGTTTCTTGAGGACACTAACTTCATTATTGAGTGTGAGGTTGTTGTGGCTGTAGGAAGAAGGAAAAGAAAATGCACGGGCCTGCTACTGGCTCCGTAGGTGAGCCACCTCCGTATCATTGAGCGTCAGGTTGAAACGCGCTGCGTCAGAAAGGGCGTGCGTTGGTCGCGAGAGAACTACGTACCATGTCCGGGGTGGGGCTTATTACCAAAACATATCCCGTAGGAGCACTCTAGCAGACGATGCTCTGGCGCGTGGATGGATGGATGGATGAATGGATGGATAGATGGATGGATGGAATGAATGGATGGATGTCCAGGCGACAAATAGAGGATATCTCGGTATCTCTAAACCCCAGAGCTTCGAAACAGTGACTGCGCCTGCATCAACTTCCGGATGGATACCATTGCATTCGAGTATAATATGGTCAATTGTTTCACTTTAGTTACCACATACAGCACATGCGCCGTCTTTATTGTTAAATTTCATTTTGTAGCTACGTGTTCTAAGGCACCTTGATCTAGCTTAAAAAAGTAGGGCACTGCCTCTTGAGTTATCGAAAAAAGCTTCCTTCCTGATCTGCATTTTCCATTTTCGGCATAATTCCACGCTCTGTTTCTTTTCCATCGAATTTATCCAACTTTTATCTTCTGTGTTTTATACCTGTTGCTTAATGCTCTTTATTTCTCCGTCCTTGTGACTAGCATACTTACTAGTTAGTTTCCTAGTTTTTTTTCCTCCAATGTGAGTCAGTGTTTTTAAGTACAGGTATTTAAATACTTTAGCTGCCCATCTGTTACTGTTTAATTTCCTCAAGCGTTCCTCATATAATCTTGCGGGTATTGCGTCAAACGTCCAGGCAATGCCCTGAGCCTAGAAGACTGCTAAAGTCCGAGAGCGGTCCGAGCAGCGGTCTGAGTGCGGTTCCAGGCAACCAACTTCGTCGTCTACGCCAACCAGCAACCACTTCATCGTCTACGTCAACTATCCACTGATTGTCTGCGCTTCGTCGTCGACTATAGCTTGTATCAATATTTTACTCTAAGCTTCCCGTACTTCGAAAGATGCCCAGCCCATATCTCCCCTGTACCGCCTCATTTGTGGTTTCGCCGTGTACGGAAGGATGGATGGATGGAATATAGGAGCGTCCCTTTTGAAACGGGGTGGTAGCAGTAGCTATCATGCTCATTTTTCTCCCTATATCTTATGATTGATTTAGGTTGGTTAACTAAACCATCATTCTATATATTAAATTTTTGTTTCTACATTACTAACATTATGTCACTTCTCTGCTTTTAAGCCACCAAACTTCCAGTCGTTTTTTGCTAGTTTCCACCGCCGGTTTATTCACCCGGCCACTGGTATCTCTACACCCCAGAGCTTCAGGAACAGTAATTGCGCCTGCATCAACTTCAGGATGGATACCATTACATTCGAGTATTATATGGTCAATTGTTTCACTGAAGTTACCACATACAGCACATGCGTCATCTCCATTGTTAAATTCCTTTTTGTAGCTGCGTGTTCTAAGACACCCTGATCTAGCTTCAAAAAGTAGGGCACTGTCTCTTGAGTTATCAAAGAAATCTTCCTTCCGTGATTCCTCTGTGCAACGCCACCTGGCGACATATTGTTGATATATTGTGTAAACCAATAATAACGCCTTTAAAGGCCACTGTTTCCGTCACTTTTGTAGCGCAATGGGCAAAAACTTTCTTTTTCAAACTCCATAGCAATACACTAGAAGTTAAGTCTTATTTAAAAATAAAAGGTTTTTTTGTACCTTAGGGAAATCACTGTTTCATATAGACCTACCCGTGGATGCATTCGGAATTCGATTTTTACCAATTCAAGCTGCTGATGGGCTACCGCTGGACATGAACATGTTATTGGGCCTGCACAGTATCTGGCGAAGCAGAATGGCTTTCAGGCATGCAAACGTAGATGCGAGAAAAATACGGCAGTATTTTCTCGAAGCCGTTGCGAGTGTTATTGAAGTTCTCAGGACACAAGACGAAGTGCCTGAGTGGCTTCCGAGAATGGAAGTGTTGCTGCAAATGACTGATTTGTAATGGATCACGCAGCCCAAATCGCGTGGTTTTAACCCATGTTGTGTATTTGTCGCGCAATATTCTCTGTGTGTGTTTGTGCGTGTGATGTTCTATATGTGTAAAATCTAATAATAAATTAGGCAATAAAGAAAAAAAATTCTTTTAGCGCAATGGGTTAACACCTAACATCTGCCCCGATGCCACTGAAACATCTGTTCGACTCCTGTGTTGTAATTATTGTTTCTGAATATTTTTTTCGCTTACCTTCACCGTAATTATTCCTGCCTTGAATGAGTGTATGCTACCTTTAGTTTGCGTTCACTGACACATTTCAGTAACAATAGGTATGAGAATGGTTACAATAAGCAGTTACCTTCACCATAATCATTTCCTGCCTTCAGTGAGTGTATGTTACCTTTAGGTTGCGTTCAGAGACACATTCAGCAACAATCGCCGTTTACAGTGAGTGTATGTTACCTTTAGGTTGCCTTCAGAGAGACCTTTGTGCAAAAATCGCCGTATAGCTCGCTGAAAGCGTCGTCTACTCAAGTGCGCCTACGGGATATAGTTTGGCAATACTGCGTGTTCCGAAAAGATGTTCAAAAAACAATGAAACTGTCATTGTCATGCAGGAAGAGTGATATATCGTCCGCGTATGGAGATAATATTTACTGTTGCTGCGCTGACCAACGGCTCGAGCGTGTCCGAGGTCAGCGGCATCTTTAAGCGGCACATTTAATGTTCCTGCGAATAGTGATGCGTGTGAACTGTTTTCGAGGATGCGGTGATAACGCTCGTGCAGCGTCTCGAGATATTCGCGCATCGGGAACGCAAGCGTTTCGCCGCCACGTACGATGCGTATACGGCGGAGAACGTCATTCAGCATGTTCGTAAAGCGGACATGCAACGCCTTCCCCGCACACACAAGAAAATCGCGCCAGCGTGTTTTCAGCGCGTCCCAGGTAACACGTGTTATGTCACTAACTGCGGCCACAGACAAGCACAACTCTCGGCGTATATCAGTGAAGCACTGTTCATCGCGTAGTACCGCTACATCCGTGCGCCACATCAGGGGGCTGCCCGCAGAATAACCATAACCAGGAAGTGATCACTTAGTTTAATGCCTTATGGGAAAGGCAATACCTCGCACTGTAGCAAGCCAGGTGCCATGGTGGAGGGAATGTAAACTCGATCTATTCGGCTCGTGCTCTGGCCCCAGGCTCGTGTAGCCTCGAAATGGTCTCTGTGAAGAGCGACCTACGCGTATTCTAAGCGTAATGATCGCACTAGCGTTCCAAGTTCTTTCGCGTGGTAATTGGAGGCGCCCTGACGAGGCCGCCTTATGGGGCGTATTATATCTAAACCACAATTTAAATCCCCAGCAGAAAGTGGGGTACATCGTCGAGAAAGTAGGTCACGATGGACCGAAAGAACTCGTTTGTCAGACTACGCATGACTGGCGCGTTCACGTTGACAAAACGAGTCCTACGGCCATCCAGAAAAATATCAATGACAATCACGACACGTGAAGACCACAATGGCCGGCGCCTGGCGCGGGCGGAAGCCCTGGACCGCCATTAAGGGTCGAAACCCGGCATTTATTACGTGGACGCCTCGGGCCCCCACCATGAGGAATGGTACACGGCCGCAGTGGTCCACCAGTCAAAAACTGTTACCGGGCTTACATCTCGCTCCCGTGACATACCTCACGCGGAGGAGGTCGCCATTGCGCTGGCAGCTACCCGATTCCAAAACAATTATCTCCGACTCGCGAGGGGCATGTCCGAACGTCGAGCAAGGCTGGGCGCCATGCTTAACCTACCGACTACTTCAAAATAGCACCTATACCGGGGACCCCGCTTACCGGAAGATAGTATGGGCTCCTGCTCATATGGGTCTCAAGGGGAAGGAGGCAGCGGACGCTGCCTGCGCGCTTTCCTTCCGGGCTTCCCATTTCGACCCCCAAGGTGAGGATCTCGAATTCGAACCCGCGCATTCTTTTAAAGTGATTGTTCTTTATTATCAATCTTGCCATAGCCTTTACGCTCGCCCGAGTAAAGGTCTATCTAAGACGGAGGAGCGGATTCTACTCCGTCTGTATACCAACACTCTGATGTGCCCAGCAGCACTAAAAAATTTTAATCCTTCCTTCACGGGCAGTTGTCCCCACTGTGCGGAGAAGTCTTCGGACATCAACCACATGATGTGGGCTTGCCCATCGAACCCAGCTCTTCCTTCTAACCCCAACCCCACTCGGGAGGACTTGGAGGCGACCCTGCTCGGCTGCTATGACCTGCAGGCCCTAAAGGCCTTGGTAGAGCGTGCGAGCAGTGGCCGACGCTACTGGGGTCCCGTACTATGAACCCCACCTAGTATCTGTAAGGGCTGGATCTTCAAAGATCCGGCTCCTGCATACCTCAACTCCTTTTAAATCATTAAACGTTTGGCGCCACCACCCCCACCATCCATCTATGCCATATGTACAATGAACACATGCCCTGTAGGCTGGTGAAAGAAAGATTCCCCCTACGCCACAACACCGTGAGTCCGTTAACGAAAAAAGGCTTCAGAATTACAACGAGAACGAAAGGAAAGGACGTCGGCGGGGGTGCGGAAGTTGCACTTTCGCAAAAACAAAACATCTACTCGATGCGAACGCGCAAGATGAAGCACCTACCTTTACTTGTCAGGTTGGCGAAAGCCTTGAGCGTTAAAGGAAGCAAAACGAAAAACAGCCATCATAAAAAGGAGGAGGAACAAAGACGACTATACATATCTCAGAAACAAAGGAACCGAAGAGAACATAAGAGACTTACGTAAAAGTTCGCCGGGCAGTCTGTAAACATGTCCGCACATTCTCACTAGGGAGGCGCTCGGGGATTTGATGGTCGGTGTTGAAGCCTCAGCTAATAGCTCTGCAGGCGCGGCCAGGATGCGACGAAGTGCTGATTGCTGCGGGCCCGGGCCACGACATGGTCCGTGTGGCGCGCGTGCCTGTGCAATCAAATCCACAGTGAAATACACATACTCCGCGGAATGCGCGCAGTTCACCGTTCGCAGGCCGCAGCGACGAAGCCGAGGCGATTATAGCCGGAAGCGAGAAGCGGTGGCCGCTGGTCGTAGCCGACTGACCCACTTCGAAGCCACCGCCAAGCAGGCGAAGAGGAGGATGAGGGTGCGATCGCAGAGGCTGTTGAGCCTGAGAGGCGGCGCCATGGTGGTTACCACTCGGCGTCCGAGAAGTCCATCTCAGAGCCGTCTGGTGCCTTCCGCATCTTCTTATGCGGCGCTGATGCGTTCTAAGTTGCACAGGTCTCTGTACCGGAAAAGTGACGCATGCCGTCGTCCGCCAAAGGCGCTTTCATAGCGCAGCTCGCACTCAGGCGTTGCGGCCTCGCGGAGCCAGAGCGTCTTGCCACCGTAACGCCAGACAGGGTGACCTTACTCGGGAGGATGGGGCGGAAGCCGCCGAGTGCAGGAGGCGCCGGGCATTCAGCAGAGCCTCCAGATCTGCCGACTTCACATGTGGAGCGGGTATCGTCAGCAGCTTGTCGCCTTGCGTGTGCTGGCCCAAATTTGTTGCCAACAATGTGCTCTACCTTGAAGCTGCCAGAATGGGGCACTCACCCTTCCTACTTTTCCAGGTCCCGCTACTGTGTAGCGCGTTCGCCTGGCTTGCTGAAGAACGACTTACTAGACCCACTTTCCTCGAGGAGCACACCTTGTGCTCGTCCAAGCCATGCATCACATGGTCAAGCCTGGCCTTCAACGAAACCTTCATCTGGCAACGCCGGCATTCAACGTCAGCAGCCACTATCGGATTACTCGGCATATAAACGCCCACCTGCACCGGCCTCGTTTGGGTACGACACCGCTGCCAGAATGGGGCACTCACCCTTCCTACTTTTCCAGGTTAGTTACTTGAATCATTGCACCTGTACTAAAAGCAGTAACTACTGTTTCGTAGCGGTGTCGTACCCAATAGAACTGTATGATATGACTAGAAGATACTTATTGTTGCTGACACAATTTCGCGCTTGTTTGCTTGAATTCTTACTGCTTCTGTGTGGCGATATTGAAGAGAACCCGGGCCCTGACGACAACACTCTTACATCTGTTCTTGATGCAGTGAAAAGACTTGAAGCAGGGCAGGCGGAGATACTAGGCGAACTGAGGGGCGTTAAAGAAAAACAAATAGCCACTGACAATGAAATCAAACTTCTAATGGATAGGGTATCTGCCCTTGAAACCGCTATTGCTTCTCCCAGCAGTGTTTCAACCAGTGTTTCTTCTAATAATGTGATGTCTGATATCACGAAAGAGCTGCATTCCATTCATTCTAGATGCGATAACGCCGAGGATCGATCTAGGCGTTCGAACTTGCTGTTCTTCGGCATCAGCGACGATGCTAAAGAAGACTGGCCAGCCTCCGAACAAAAATTAATAGACATTTGCTCAGAGCACCTGGATATCACAATTACTCCCTACTAAAAAAACTGTAAGGGGCAATAACCTCACATTTTCTCACACAATCTCACTCAATTCACATAAGAAATCACGTACAAGTCTCATATAATTGCATAAGTTCTCATAGTTTCTTGTACATTATCATAAATTATGTACGATATTTTATGATAATGATGTGCTCCGTATGAGATTCTATGCGACTAAATGAGATTTTATGAGGTTATTGCCCCGTAGAACTTTTGGTTTTTCAGTAGGGCTGGATCGCAATTTGAGCGCACCCACCGTATAGGCAAGTTTGCTTCCGACAAGCAACGACCAATAATCGCGAAATTCGCTTTTTTTAAGGACAAGCAAACAATCTTAGCTGCTGCTCGCAAATTAAAGAACTCAGGATTTTCTATCGGCGAGGATTTTTCTGCTGCCACCCGGGTGGCACGAAAAAAATTGATACAGCATGCCAAAGCAAAGGATAAGAAGTTCAGGTTGTCTGTAGACAAAATGCGCATGGGCGACAAGACCTACATTTACGACAGTGAAACAGATTCCGTCATCTCTTGCAGCTAGCTAGCTCGGAAATCAGGTCCTCATACACTTACATTCGCCGCAAAAAGTCAGTCGGTACCGTGTTTATCAGTAACTTTCGCTAATATTCGCAGCTTGCTTCCGAAGCGCGATCAGATATGTTCTTTCATTGATGATAACAATACTGATATTCTTATATTAACAGAAACCTGGCTGCACCCCGATATAAACAGCAGTGAAGTTCTACCAGACATAAATGCATACTGTATTTATCGTCATGACCGCTCGGAAAGGAAAGGCGGAGGCGTTTTGATAGCCATTAAAAAATCTCTCAGATCATTTGTAGTCGACACAGTTTCACCACTCGAAATTGTCTGGACAGCCTTCGTCTCGTCTTCGACTAAGGTACTTATTGGTGCCTGTTACCGACCACCGGACCAAAGTCACTGCTTTGTTGACAATCTACGCCAAAGTATTGATGCAGCTACCTTGCAATATCCATGCGACCACATATACCTTTTTGGTGACTTTAACTTTCCAGATATTAATTGGCCTAATTTAACTACCGCTAACACCACATCTCGAGACTTTCTAAATTTGACTTTGGACTTTAACCTATCCCAAATTGTTAGCCATCCGACACGTGGCCCGAATACTCTTGACCTAATTCTAAGCAGCGTTCCTGATACCATAGGCGATATTGCATTTTTTAATGACTTTAGTGATCACAAGTTAATGCAATTACCAATCAGAATCAATCATAGGTACTCTGGTCGCGAAAGTAAAAATATACGAGACTACAGTAAAGCCAATTTTTCGCTAATGAACGCGGATTTTGACATCTTTTTTCGCCACACATTCCTGCCACACTTTCCTTCTAGAACGGTACACGAAAACTGGGTTCTTTTCAGGGAAAAGATCTGCGAGTTGGTCGACTTATACGTCCCGTTAGTGCGTGTGAACAACGATAAGTCTAATCCTTGGTTTAACAAATCCCTCAGAAGGCTTAGAAATAAAAAGAAACGATTATACATGAAAGCTTCGTCTACTTGTAATCAGTCCGATTGGAAGAATTACAAGGAGTGTGTCAAATCATACTGTGCTGCCATACGTGACTCGAAAGTTAAATACTTTTCTTACGATCTCCCCGCTTTGCTAAAATCCACGCCTAAAAAGTTCTGGCAGGTGATTGCGCCACAGAGGGATGGCAATCGCATTTCTTTACGTAGGGACGCTCACGTGCCTGTTTCTGATGAAGAATGCCCGTCTGAGTTCAACAAATTCTTTTCATCTGTCTTCACGAAGGAAGATCATTCCAGCGTACCATTTGTCCCCGAATTCGACTGGCCGTATATGGAACCCATTACTATAACAGCTGAAGGCATATCTCTTCTAATCGACAATCTGAACCTTTCTACTTCGTCTGGCGTTGACAATATCAACTCGAAGGTACTGAAGAATTTAAAGCCCATTTGCAGCGAAATATTGTGCCGTATATTCCAGCAATCATTACAGACAGGTCAACTCCCTGCTGAGTGGAAAATGGCAAAAATAATTCCAGTTTTTAAAAGCGGAGATAGAAGTTCTCCTGACAGTTACAGGCCCATTTCGCTCACATGCATATGCTGTAAACTACTCGAGCACATTGTTTCTTCTAACGTCCGCCGTCATCTTGAGTCTAATAACTTTTTCTTTCCTAATCAGCACGGCTTTAGAAAAGGTTATTCGTGTGACACTCAGCTGCTCGAGCTAACAACTGATCTTAATTTGAATATGGATAAAAATGAACAGACTGCATATTTCTTGATTTTTCGAAGGCATTTGACCGAGTAGCCCATTGTCGTCTAATCTCCAAATTGTCAGCACTTCGTCTTGATTCCCTCACTTTATCATGGCTTCGAAACTTTCTTTTTCTTCGCGAACAGTTTACCTTCGTTAATAATTACTCCTCGTCATCTTCTTCTGTTACTTCGGGTGTTCCTCAAGGCAGCGTTCTCGGTCCTTTGTTCTTCCTTATTTATATTAATGATCTCCCAACAAATACATCGTCCACTGTCCGTATGTTTGCTGATGATTGTATAATTTACCGAGAAATAAAATCGACTAATGACCATCACCTTCTTCAGCAGGATCTTAATAATATTGCTAGGTGGTGTGAAAACTGGCTCATGACGCTTAACCCCTCCAAATGTAAAATAATGACTTTCAGCCGTAAACGTTCTCAATCCAAGTTCTGTTACTTCTTAAATAATGTGCCTCTGTCTGAGACACCGTCGTACAAGTACCTGGGCATTCTTTTAACACCGAACCTATCCTGGAACGAACATATCACTTCCATCTGTGCTAAAGCATCTCGCTCTCTTGGTTATCTCCGCCGTAACCTTAAAAAAGCGCCCGCTCATGTCCGAAAATTAGCTTACATAACCTATGTACGCTCCCAGCTTGAATTTGCGTCTTCGATATGGTCACCACACCAGAACTATCTGAACATAAAATTAGAATCGATACAAAACAGAGCTGCCAGATTTATTTCCAACAACTATATCCGCCAATCTAGTGTGTCTGAAATGAAAAAAGAACATGTTCTCCCGCCTCTAGAAAATCGCCGCCAAGTTTCGCTTCTGTGCTTGTTACACAAGTATGTGTATACGGATAGGCCTTCGCCGCTGCCACTAAGCAATCCACTGCGCACGTCTAGACGCTTGCACAATCATCTTAGTTTTTCTCGCATCTTTGGCCGTACGAAAGCTTTCAACTCATCTGCACTTCCTCGCGCCATTTCACTCTGGAATAATCTTCCTGATTCAATTGCATCGATAAATAGTCCTGCTTCATTCCGTGAGAAAGTGTTAAGTTTGTATTGCTAGTTCAATTGACCTATGTTATACTATTATCATGTTGCCTTTCTTTCTAAATGTTTTCTCTCATATTTTTATATGCATCTGTATGTACTCTATTCTGTAGCGACCATGTATAATTACGTTGGGAATTCTTTTATGTTTGAAATTATGTAATACCTAGTGTCTGCTCCTTGTTTACAGCCATTAACCTTGATATTGTAACCCCCCTTACACAATGCCCTTCGGGGCCTGTAAGGTTCAATAAATAAATAAATAAATAAATAAAAATAAATAAGCCCGGGTTCCACCCTTGATATATAGATTACAAATTCTAACCGTTCAGACGTACTTAAGGATATATGAATCAGAGTTTCACCGATCTATGTCTATTTTTTGCTGTCAACCGACCTCCTTTTTCGGTGTCCATTGGCCTAAATTTCACACCCCGCAGGTTGTTATGGTCAAAAATTTGCTGGACCCTTTAAATGGTTCTCTTCCTAGTATTCTACCCATACAAACCATCGGTTCATCTATTGAAATTGTCTTTGACGACATATTCCCGAATAATGCTAAAAACTTATCATCCGTTATTCTAAACGGATTATTAGAAGATCATTTAAGAAGCCTTTCTGCTAATTTAGTTGTAGCTACTGACGCATCTCAAAGTAATGAAAAGGCGGGTGTGGGTATATATTGTCCACATTTAGACTGGTCTTTTTCTGTCCGGCTTCCGGACTTCACCCCAATTTTTGAAGCGGAGTTTCAGGTGGTGGTACTCGCTTTACGGAAATTAGACTCCTCATTTTCTAAAGTGGCTGTAATTTTCGACTCTCTATCCTTGTGTATATCTCTCTCTTCGTCGGTGGATTCTGCAATAGTAAAAACCTTTGTCTGCCTGATCCCTAGACATTTGAAAATTGTACATATGGTATGGGTACCAGGCCACAGCAATGTGACTTTAAATGAATATGCTGACAATTTGGCAAAAGAGTCCCTTAATGGCCCCGTATTATCTATCCTTCCGGCGACCGCGTACATCACCGCAGCGAGGTTTCGAAGAAACGTTCTATTAAATATAAAAAATGGACATCTTTTAAGGTCTGATGACTTCCTGCATCTAAATTATTCTTGGAATAGAAAATTATGTAATTCACGGCAACTTGAGATTTCACTAACAAGGCTTCGATGCCGTATCCCACCTTTAAATTTCTATCTTTACAGGTCTGGTTTGGCACTGTCTCCCGTCTGCGCATTTTGCGGTGAACAAGAAACATTAGATCATTTTTTATTGTTTTGCCGCCGCTTTACTACGCTGAGAAAACAGTTGATGGAAACGCCATTGCAACAGCTTGGCCTTAGTTTAAGCAGCCCGACATTGTTATCATTTGGCGCCACCATCCTTGGGCACAGTCACAGGTCTGTTTTCACCGCCATGCAAATTTTTTTACTGGACTCAAACCGTTTGCCTTGCTAAATATTTAAACATCACTTGTTCTACAATTGTAGTGTCAATCTCCCGTGAGTGTTACCACTTTTCATTTTATATTTCACTTATTTCCCGTTATGTTTCCTTTCCTCTATCCCTCAAATCATCTTTTTTTATGCAAGTATATTTAAAAAATATTTTTTGCTACCCAACTCTTGGCCGATCCCCCTCTGTGGGTATGTGCCATAAGTTATTTGGACAACAACAACAACAACAGCAACAACAACAACAACAACCATCGATGTACCATCACACATCGCTACAGAAACTAACAAAAAAATTTCAAGAGCTACTTCGCTGTGACGGAAATGTGTGGAATATTTGGTGTTGTTTTTCTTTCCTCTTTTGATGTTATATAACGGTTCTTATTGTAATTGTTGCCAATTGCATCGTGTTTTTTTACAATTGTATCCCCCCCCCCTATGTAACACCCTCCTTTGGAGGGCCTTTAGGGGTGCCCTGAATAAATAAATAAATAAATAAATAAATAAATAAATAAATAAATAAATAAATAAATAAATAAATAAATAAATAAATAAATAAATAAATAAACAAACATCTGCTGCCTCGTTTACTTCTAGCCCAGAATGGGCCGGAGCCCAGACTATGAAGCGGCGGGATGAACTTTCCACGTACGAGCTGTTTTGCA
This sequence comes from Amblyomma maculatum, assembly GCF_055883805.1. Classification (NCBI taxonomy): domain Eukaryota; kingdom Metazoa; phylum Arthropoda; class Arachnida; order Ixodida; family Ixodidae; genus Amblyomma; species Amblyomma maculatum. Next base: position 62,755,085 of record NC_139351.1, on the reverse strand, counting down.
GTAATCGGTAGTCCAAGTCCGAGCTGTTTTTTAGTAGCCGGTAGGCCAGGTACGGGACCCAGCCCTGTTGAAAGAATGCATAGTGCTGCCTTACTAAAGATTAGCTTTGTACAGGGAAAAAGAAAATGTGTAAAGAATTAGCCCTCACATTTTCAGAAAAGGAAAAAGTAATAACAACAATTGGTTCAAGGAAAGGGAAGGCGCAGTATCTGTCACACTAAATATGTGGACTGCTAAAAGGCAGCGTACTGGAAGGGAGGAAAGTGAGAGTTAAACTAGAATAGAGTGGAAGACAAGCGATGGTGGAGGGTTTTGGATAATTTCAATCACCTGGGGATTTTTATTGCGCACTGTTGTCGCTCTGCGCATGGAATATTCTCCGATTTCAGATTATGGAAGAGGGGACAGATATTACAAGGCTCAATTTGACATTGAAGAAGTTAAAGTGCACTATTTGTCGCAGTGGTCACTGGACAGTCGAACAGCACCCTGTGGTAACGGTGGGAAGTGAGCGTTAGGAGGAAAGGTAGAGAGGGCTTAAAGCTGTGACTGTCTATGGAATAATGTCGAATACCTGGCGACATTTAACTGGCCATGATGTAACGTGGAACATGACACAGGACGCTGCTCCTGGGCCTACGGGGCTGGTAACCTAGTAGTATTGGCACTTTATGGCAGTGGGTCCTTACAACTGGTGTTTTCGTCTCTTTTGCGCTTGCCGTCATTGCACTCGCCGCCGCTCAGTGGCACAGAACGGCTATTGCGAAGCTAGTCCTTTAAACGCCCAAGTTTGGCAATTTTCCGTTGGTTTCTCTGCATAGCGCACTATCCCCGCCTCCAGACTACTTAAGACATTGTGTGTGCCTTTATTCCTGCGTAATATGTTCCGAACATATGAGCCTCTTCACAAATGAAGAGAGGCTCGTTGCTCTGATCTGTCCGATGCATTGAGGGATTTTCACAAATGAAGAGAGGCTCGTTGCTCTGATCTGTCCGATGCATTGAGGGATTTTTAAGAGCGTAAGCTTGTATTTCTCACACGTGGTGATCTCTGTCGGTTTGTTCGGGGCTCGAAATGACACCAAATCAGCAGTGCTTATCATGGTGGTGTGCCACCTTAGCAATCGAAGATAGCGTCTGCCCTACAATTGCACTTTTGGACTTGTACTAAATTATTCGCTGAGATAATGCGCACATAACTGCTAGTAGAGACGAGCTTTAATATGTGTAAGATTTTCTTACCGACGACCCTATATTCACTGAAAGCGTAAAGGACGTGTAACTGAGTCTGCTGCGGCGATAATAATAATAATAATAATAATAATAATAATAATAATAATAATAATAATAATAATAATAATAATAATAATAATAATAATAATAATAATAATGGTTTGTTTGGTTTGTGGGGTTTAACGTCCCAAAGCGACTCGGGCTATGAGAGACGCCGTAGTGGAGGACTCTGGAAGTTTAGACCACCTGGAGTCTTTACCGTGCACTGACATTGCACAGCACACGGGCGCCTTGCTTTTCGCCTCCATCGAAAAGCGGCCGCCGAGGTAGGGATTCGGCCTCGATAATAATAATAATAATAATAATAATAATAATAATAATAATAATAATAATAATAATAATAATAATAATAATAATAATAATAATAATAATAATAATAATAATAATAATAATAATAATAATTAATAATAATACAGGCTGCGGAGGAAGTGATGATTGCTTCAGCTTGCGCAGGAACAAAAGCAAGAATTCATCATAAGTGACAGTAAGATTGCCATTCAGAATTTTAGAAATATCAGGATCTCGCTTGAGGCGGAAGTAATGAAGGAAGGAAAAACTTTATTTAGCCCCATATTATTTTAGCGGTTCTTGGGACGAGGTCAACGGAGGACTCTTGTGTATGCAACAAGCAGCCGGAGGCAAAAAAAAAATCCTTAGCGAGCTACCCCTGAACAGGAAAATTCAGATAGGCTGGATAGCCACGTAAGCTGCCGTTCCTGGCAACAAGCCTGCTCATGAGCGAGCTCGAGCAGTCTGCTTCCAGGCAGCTGTGGGACCCCCGACGACTTGGGCAACGAGGAGCCGTCGCAAAATTATGTGGAAATAATCAACAGTTATCGATTGGTAGTTAGGCTGGTACCGCCACGAGACCCAAAATTGAATAACAAAGAAGCTGCTGCATGGATGCACTTGCAAACAATGCGTTCATGAATCCGGTCTTGGCGTACCATGTGTACCCCGAGACGAGAGACCATGATAGATGATTGCGGAGCGAGAGGGACCCTCGGCCACGCCGTGGTGGTGCAGTGGTAAGACGCCCGACTACTGTGCTGAAGTACCTGGGTTCGAACCCGACCGCGGCGGCTGCGTTTCGATTGAGGCGAAATGAAGAGGCATCCGTGTGCTGTGCGATGTCAGTGCACGTTAAAGATCCCCAGGTGGTCGAAATTACTCCGTAGCCCTCCAGTACGGCTCCTCTTTTTCTCTTTCCACTTTCACTTCCACTTTCCTCCCTTTCCTTACGGCGTATTTTAGGTGTCCACAGAAACAAGTGTGACCTACTGCGCCATAATTAGGAAATGCCTACAATTTTTAGGAAGCAGCGTTCGAGCTTACCTTTGACGGCTTTGCTCGGCAGGCCATTCATATCAGAAAATATAAAAAAAAAAAACAACTCAGAAGAAAACCGTAGCCTGGGTGAAACGCCATAACCTCTTACCCTTAATGGTGTAGCTTAAGTGTCTCCTAATGTTTTACATGTTCATGGCGGAGTTACCGATGTCGATAAGAGCAGTACGCAGCTGGCGAAATGGAAAGGTGATGATACACGGTTGCTATAAAAAGCAAATATGAGGCAGTTTGTACAGAAAAACGCTGAATGTTTGCTTGCACATCTGGATGCGTTTCTAATGATGACAACAGATGCATGCCGACGGACAGTGCTCCCCTACCCAGCGGTCGTCCAAATGTTTTTCTAACATTTACGCAATGCTCCGCTCCTACCCAGTAGCTCGAATGAGATTTAAGATTGTCAAACCACAGGTTCCACCCAGCGATCGCTCAAATATTTTGCTAGCATTTACGCAATGCTCCGCTCCTACCCAGCAGCTGGAATGAGATTCAGGATTGTCAAACCACAGGTTCGTGTGGATTCACATATCCTAGTTCGGCGCATACGTCTCACGTCACAGCCAAGTGTCCTGCCACCTGCCGCATCAACATAGACCAATTCCTTCGCTCCCATATTCTTCAACCATCGCTCTAGAGTTTCGGCTCGTATGGCCCCTCTTTCGACATCAAATTCTGGATGCATATTTCTAGGAGAGGGGGGGGGGGGGGGGATTACCAAAGCATTCCTGCTTTCCCTATTAATTGTGACTTTTTGTGAACTCCTCTGTCTGGGTTGAGCCCCACTGTTGCAAGGATTAGCATGCCTGTCGCGGTCGCTCTTAGTCTCTTTAATTGGGAGACCCGCACTGCCTCCGCCAATTCTGCCCACGTGTTATGCGCCTCGCGTTCGAGCACTCGTTCGCTCGAGGTACCCATGGGCAATCCTAGCGCCTTCTTAACGCATCTTCGAATCAGGCAGTCTCTCTTTTTCGCTGGCCTCGACATCTAGGTAGGGCGTGGCGTAACTGATTTTGCTTATTACGTACGCCTGGATTAGTAGTAAACATCTCTCCTTGAGGCCTCTTCCTTTAGTGGCGACCCTCCTCAAGTGCCGGTTTGCATCGCCTAACTTTTTAATTTTTTCAGGACCTCTCCGTTACGGCTGTGGGATTTATGACCATCCCAAGAATCTGATCTGATCTACTTTTGGCACCGGTTTGACCTCCACCTGAATATGAAACTCCCCGCTATTCTTGCAACGGAGGTACTTTGGGTTAGATTTATGCGGGGAACACGAAAGTCCCCTTTTAGCCGCGTAATCGACAATTCTGTCGGTCGCTGCCTGCAGGCGTTCCTCCGTACTCGCATCACTCCCATGGTTAATCCAAAGGTTAATATCGTCCGCATGCATGCTAAAATTTAGCCCCTTGATTTGGTTAAGTTTACCCGGGAGGCCTCTAATCGCCATCTTGAATAGGAAAGACGATAGCACTGAGCCCTGCGGTGTGCCTTCGCTTCCTAACTCTAACGTGGGAGATTCTGAATTTTGAAATTTTATTCAGGCCTTTCTGCCCGAAAAAAAGTCTTTTATGTAGTTGTACATTCGCTCCCATACGCCGAGCACTTCGAGCCCTTCAAAGATAGCCTAGTGCCTTACATTGTCGAAGGCCTTGGTGAGGTCTCTGCCCAGGATCCCTTTTGCGTCTTTCAATCGCGAGTGTATGATATGTTTTAGTCGGAGCATTACGTCCTGCGTGCACGTATGTGGTCGGAAACCGACCATTTCGTGCGGCCACAGGTTGTTTTACTCCATGAAGCACGTTAATCTCGTCGGTATTACGTGCTCCAGCAACTTCCCTACGCGTGAGGTTAGGGAAACTGGTCTCAAATTTTCCATTTGCGGGGGTTTTCCCGGTTTGCGTATTGGTATTATGTTTGCTGTTTTCCATTGATCTGGCAACTGACTCGTTTCCGAAACTTTTCCAATGAATTCCGTTAGAAGACTAATAGAGTCATCGTCCAGATTCCTTAGCATTTTATTGGTGATCCCATCGGTGCCCGGGGCTGATTTAGTTTTTAGTCTTACAATTTTCGCCCCTACCTTTGCCTCCGTGATGGGGGCGTCAAGCGCCTCGTTAGGCGTGCCACCGTAGCTCGGGAGGGGGAAACGCTGGTTGTCTGCAACGTACTTGTTTACTAACTTATTCATAGACGCCGCATCGTCTCCTTAAAAGGCGTGCCTGACTTTTGCCAATCTTGTTCCCGATTAAGTTTCGAATTTGAATTGATGGCCGAGGGGCGCCGGTATCCGCTGCAGCCATCAGAGGCCGCAACAAGAGACTCCGGAGGAAGTTGCGATAGCGCTAGCTTGCTTCGGAACGGAAGCCAAGTTTATAATTAGCGACAGCAAAACTGCCATTCAAAATTTCTGAAAGGGAAGAATATTGCCGGAGGCGGCCAAAAAAATCCTCACCCAAAGAACGCGGAATAGGAAAATTCAGGTAATTTGGACACCCGCTCACGCTGCCGTCCCTGGTAACGAGGCGGCTCACGAGCTAGCCCGAGCTCTCTACTTCCGGGTAGCCGTCGAGCCCCCCGAACACTGGGCATACGACGAGCGTCTGTAAAATTACGGGCAAATCGTCGACTATTATAAACTGGAACGTAGACTGGTGCCCCCGCCAGATGTTAGCCTAAATAATAGAGAAGCTGTCGCGTGGAGGCGGCTACAAACTAATACGTTCATGAACTCGGTCTGGGCGTCTCACGCGCTACCAGACCATAGGGACAATGATCTGTGCAAACACTGTGGGGCGAGAGGGACCCTCGACCACATAATTTGGGAGTGACCACAACTTACAGGGACAGGACAAAATATTACGAGTAGCCTGGGATACCCTGCTGCGAAGCACGGACCCTGCGATCCAGCACCGCACCATCCAACTGGCGGAAGAGGCCGCAACAAGCCAAGGGCTACCTGCCAGCCTCTAATCTGCGGGCGCACGATCCCCCGTCTTCCCCGGCACGCTTGCCTGGGGCGGGGAAGAAGGCGCCCATTTCCGATGGAATTAGAAGTTGTGCTACCAACTAACCGCTGCGCAGTCCCCTCGCCAAGCTCTGCCATGGCTCCGTAGCAAAGCTTAAAAGGTGTGTGACTTCTAATTAAAGAATATAATTAGTATCCACCGCAATCGAACCTCCATGCCTTGGATCCCCAGCCGAGCACTTTACCACTCTGCCACGCCCCGGATAGTGAAACGCTCTTCATAACTCCGCTTGTCTACCGTGATCCAATGGCTTAGCGCAATGTATAAAATACTAAGGATGGTTCTATCTGGCACCGACGCTAGCGGGCGCATTCTACATGCGTTCCGCGCCACCGACTACCCCAGAATTTGCGCAAGATCCTTCACTACCTATGCGGCATGGACTGTGCAAATTTCAACGACTTTAGGCGATTTTTGTTGTCTCTGCAATCAATTTCCTGCGGCCAAACCTGACCGAGGAAGATAGGCCTGCACGCTTAGGGCGCGCCCGCTCCTAGCTGTGGCGGCTGCGGCCGCCTCACTTCAACTCGCTTTCACACCCTCAAGCTCAGTTAAGTTAAAGTTAAATTGGTTCACAGGAAGGGAAAGGCGCAGTAACTGTCACACTTGCTCTGTGGATGCCCGAACCGCGCCGTAGGGGAAGGGAGGAAGGTGGGAATGAAAGTGGAAAGAGAGAAAGAGGAGCCGTAGTGGAGGGCTACGGAATAATTTCGACCACCTGGGGATCTTTAACGTGCGCTGACATCGCACAGCACACGGACGCCACTTCGTTTCGCCTCCATCGAAACGCAGCCGCCGCGGTCGGGTTCGAACCCGGAAACTCCGGCACAGTAGTCGGGCGTCTTACCACTGCACCACCCCGGCGGGGCACCCTCAAGCTCAGAGATGCCGTATTCCGTCACCGGCATGGACATTTCGCCTGTGGACTATCCGACTTTAAATGCAAACCCTCAAGCTCAGAGATGCAGTATTCCGTCACCGGCATGGACATTTCGCCTGTGGACTATCCGACTTTAAATGCAACGCCGATACCGCAGACCGACACCAACGGACACACCGCCGGCCAACACTCCGGCGTCTCATGCCAGTATACAACTCACTCAAGCCAGAGTTTCCGCAGCCACTCACCGCCACCTGCCAAGAAACGACCACTTCCTCGCCTGCCGACGGATGACTACAAAATCGTCATTCCCCCTCAAGATGCAGTCGACCTGAACGCGATTGGCCCCGTCAAACTGGCCTAATCTATTTATGACGCTGCTCAGATCGACGGCCGCGTAGCCATTCCCGCCGATCAAGTTAGAATTCACCTGAGCAACAACACCATCACGGTCAGTACTCCGGACAAGGGTCGCGCTCTCCTCTACGCTAAGGTCGAAACAATCACCCTTGGTACGGTCGCCATCCCGGCCGCCACGTACGCCCCAGACCCCGGCAACTCGGCGGAGAGTATAATCTATACAGCCCGCAGCCACGAGACCGACGCAGAGATTCAGGCTAAGCTCAAAGCCAGGATCCTGGACCTCACTGTCGTAGCCGCGCACCGCATGGGCCGCACACGCCACTTCGAGATCACTATCGCCGGTGCCAAGTTGCCTCGCTGCATGCGGCACCTTGGTTTTACTCTCGAGACTTTGAGTGGCGGCGGCGCTGGGGAGTTCTGCCCACGCGTCAGCGCCTAGCTTCATAGGGCATCGTGCCTAACGGCAGCTGTCCCAACTGCGGCGCGACGGAAACAATCTATCATGTAGTGTTTGACTGCTCAGTGGCGCGAGTCATGTGGTGCCTCGTGAGACGTATGTTTTTTAGTTTGTGGCGTCGCCGCTGCCTGGCGGAAGCACGCAGGCAATCGGCACACGCAATGTATTGAGCGCTTCGAAATCTCCATATCCTCCTCTGGAAGTACCTGTCCGAGCGTCTGGAAAGAGATGGGGAGGCGCGGTTCCGGCAGCGCTGGCATACACGTTTCTTTGTTGTTTGTCCGGACGTTCTCGTCATGCCGGCACTGCTTTATTCAGTGTTTTAAAGTGTCGTGTCGTGTTTCTTATAACATACCCCCTCCTTTTTTCCCCTTTTTTTTGGGAGGGATATTGAAGTCTTAACACGTGCATGTTGTGTTCTTTCTAGCTTGGTATTAGTGCAATGGTCATTATGCAGGACGGACCTGCAAATTGTATATCATTGTTTATTATAGTGTTTGACAGAGTATATAATATATTGTGTGTATATGAGCATGTATTCTCGGTGTTTGGAGTTGCAATAAACTTCTCTTCAGTGCTTGCATTTCTTTGTTGTATCCCGGTTTGATGCAAGTAGCATAGATGCGCAGGCGAAACCTGCTGGTGGTTTAGAATGTAAATATAGTGTATTTTGCATCATATATATGTTTTATGTGAATGGAAGTCAATAAATTTCTCTTTGTGTGTATATCATTGTTTGATATAGCGTTGGACACTGTGCATAGTACATAGTGTATACATGAGCATGTATCCTCAGTTTTGGGATTTGAAATCAACTTTTCTCGTATTAATTTCTCTCATATGAGCATAATTTCACGTTCACTTCAGTTGAATCACTTCACTGGCTCAAGCATCAAAAGAGCAAGAAGAAAGTGACGCTGACGAACCATGCAAGCCAACAGAGAGCACAGCTTTATGGTTGACTTTCCTGCAAGAAGAAATTGATGGTGACGAACCATGCAAGCCAACAGAGAGCACAGCTTTAAGCTTGACTTTCCTGTCTGCCATTTTAACAACTTTCTTACACTTTTTTTTAACTGTGTAGCTGAGTTGTAAGTACTTTGTCGACAGGTACACACAAGCCAGGCGGGCCGAGCAGCGTGTGAATGCGACACGGAATTTATACTAACAAGCTTCTCGAGCTCAGACTGTCTGAGGGAGCGAACATTTTTGAAGGCCTCACTAGAGAATGAGTTTATAATATCCGGTAGCCTAAATGTAAATAAACATGCGAAAGAGGTGACGCAGCACGCAAGCTTTCCAAGGCATCACTTATTACGCTTGCACTCTCGAGGAAAGCAAATGCATACGTGCACGTCACACAGACCGTCGGCGTAGTGACAAAACACGCAAACGCAAGACACCTGCGTGCTCAAATTGACACCGAGCAATGCAATTGGCACCATCAATCACGAAAGAATTGTTGCACTAGTTCAGTGAAATGGGCTGTTTATCTTAAACTTCACTATCGTGAACAAGCCAAATGTCATCCAAAACGACATTAGTTTAAAATAATCATGATGACCTTTCTTGACACGAATAGCTTGTTGGATTTTCTACGAGGCTGCAGCTCCGCTCTCAGAGCAAACAATGCTCCCGCAAGCTCAGACCAGAGTGGTGACCCCAATGAACAACACGAACATAGGACCAAAGGCTTAACCGTTTATTGGTCTTCCTCGGCCGCGCGCGCGATCAAGCAACGGCTGGGTTCACCTGAGCAGTCCGTCTGGCTTCGTGAACGCGTCCTATCTCTTGGCCAGTCCGGTCCGCACTGGTTTCGGTGCACACACAATACGCGCAACAACTCACTCCTTTTCCGAACGGCATCTGGCTGCTCGTGAACTGACCTGCCTAATACGAGTGACCTCACCCCTTTATCCATGCGACGCCGCTCCAGTGAACTTGGGTCTCGTCTCTGCTGAGCCGCTGAACTTTGAACCTGTGCTCAGCGCGCTTTGGCAGCGCTCTCACCTGCATTCTCCGCCGTACTGACTGCGCGGATTTGAGCCAACGGGCAAAACGGACTTACCGCATCGGCGGTTCTGGGCGGAGGTGGAAAATGGGCACTTTACCGTGAGGTGGACCAACGGGCCGGCTGTCCCGAGCGAGTGTAAAAGGCAGCATCGGCAACTGGCAGTAGCTTGCCGAGTAACTCAGGATGTCCTTGAGAATGACTCGTTCAGCGGACCATACCTACGGTTTCACTCGAGGCGAATTGGAATGGCGGCGGGAAGCCTCGGCCATCGGTCTAGGTTTCGCATACCGGCCAGGATCACCCAGCCGACTTCGGACGACTTACTGCGTGGAATGCCGCCATTCTTCGTGAACTAGCCACCCAAACTGGACTGCTAGTGGGGCTCCACGTTGGGCGCCATTTTGTGGCTGTTCTCACGGGGTTCCGGCTCCGCTCTGAGAACCGAAGCTACGCCGCTAGCTCTGACCAGAGCCGTGACCATGTAGAACGAGACACCGAGGCATATATAGCCAGCGGGCCAAGTTGTTTATTGAATCCTCGGTGTCGTAGCAGCATCCACGCGCTCCGGCTACGCGGCGTCGTCTCTCCGGATTCAGATGCTGTCCGTCGAGATGAGAGGGTAGGGGGAAGGTGGGGTCGCCTGGCAATGCTACGTCAATGCTTTCCACCTCACCTCTCCGCTACAGCTACGGAGGAAGGAGGCCGATAGGGGAAAAATGAGGGATCCTCGTGCACGAGGAGAGAGGGAGGGTGTTCCCCGCGTCGTGCGGACGAGGGGAATGTTGAATTCCCGCGACCTTCATATTGTTCTTGGAAACGGAAACATACCGCAGACTGGGGAAAAAAGTTTATAATGCTGATCGCTATCAAACAGCGGCGACAAGCTCGGCGACCGAAGGCTCGTTCACGCTGAATATTAATAACTATTCACGCTGAATAATTACAAAATCGTTGAGGTCCTTACCTGCAGTAATATGTAAACACAGTGCAGTGCCAATGTGCTTCCGTAGAAGCATCGGCGACGCCGTAACACGTACGTCGCGTTTTTCCACAGTAGATTTCATAAATACGTTTGTCAGCTGATTACTATTTCTTGAGAATCTCCAGTGATGCCGGCGCCTGAACCTCGGTCTGATAGTGCCTGGGACACTTGGGGCATGTCAGAATGAAGCGTGAACCGTCACAAACGGGACCACTCTTCAAAAACACCACAGATTTTGTCACAAGCTAGAAACAGCATTATATTTTAAAGGGGCGAGTTGCGCGCAGATTTCAATACTGCTGCCATCTTACCCAGTGTGACCAGATTTGCAGCGCCCCCTTTAGTTCATCAGAGTTGCAATTATCCCTCGACGACCCGGAGGGCCAGGTCAGCTGGCAGCGTTTGGGTGACTGAGTCTAAGATGGAAATCGTGAGCTTCCAGTGATAGTTGTCTGTGAGTGACAATGTTTCGGGCATTTTGCATTCTAGTAGAAATAAATATAATCTGCGAGAATTGAAGTGGGTTACGTTGTGGCCGGCGCCACCTCACCGGTGCATAGTTTCGATAGTGAGCATTAGAAAGAGCGATAGTGGTGTTATTAGTCTCCGTATTGCTGTATGAGTTTATTATATATGACTGTGCGGCCTCGGGTGCTGCCAAAGAGGCGATTTATTCCTTGCAGGAGGTTTAGCAACGCCGCTGGCTCCATGGTGATGATGATAATACTGCTAATTATTTTATACTAAAAAGCACCATTTATAATAGCCTGCCCTCTTCCTTCTTGGTTAGAATGGGTACTTGGTGAAGCTCTGTGATATACCCGTTTATTTTTAGGTCTCTTTCTTCCAAAAACGTTGGTACATTGCGGGTGTATTGCGTCACCGTAGAGAATAACATTATATTGCATTCTTTTCAGGCCAAAGCGTCCCTTTTGTCAAAAGGAGACAACCACCTAATAAAGAAATGTTCGAGAATTTCTCGGAAACATGAAAATAACATGCTGTGCTTTATAGCAGAAATCGTCACAGCAACTCATCCAGTACTGTTAAATACTAGTACCAGAAAATAGATCCCTGATCCCTGGAGCATAACATTTAATGGTAGCTCGAAATAACTATTTTATGATTCGTCAGCGAATGGTGCAGTTTGTCCTTGAGCAACGCGTTTTGCTAATATTCGTAGCGATGGATTTAGCTCCCTGTAAGGAACATATGGCAGGGCCTTTCCAGAATTAGCAATGAGATATTATCCAAGAGTAGAGATTACTAATATAAATTCTTCGCTCACATGACGAAGCTCAGTTGACAGACTTCTGCAGCTGTGATCAGGAGATCGATTCGTGTGCCAGCGCAGCATGCAGAAGGCCTTGATTTTCTTCCTTGTTCTCATTGCTTGCGTTGAAAGCAATTCATTTGATGACATTACTACAGAGACAGAAGAATATAAGGACTACTGTGGTAAGATTGGCTTCCCTAAGGCTTCGCAATATATTTATTTCCACTAATTTGTAAGCCACTCAAAATTGTACCGGACAAGTTGCGCTTAGAAGGGCGCAGGCATAAGTTTGAAAATGTGCGCCGACATTTGAAATTCTTAAGATATTTATTTGCCGTACCAAAATAATTTCATATATTATTACGATGAAATAAGAAAGGCGTCCGGACCAGGTGAAGCCTGCTAGCCCCCAGAGACCAACGCTTCTTCCTCTTCCTTCTTCCCTCCTCCGTGCTCTGTTTGAGACCAAGTCCGTAACACTGTAGATAGCACATTCTTTTTCATTAGTGATCATGGTATGAGAAAATTGTGTATATCCGTGAGTACTTTTAAGCCAGTCTCAAGTCAATAAAACAGAGTACCTGGCGCCACTGATAGATTTTGGAAAATGCTCCCCTCTGTGACTGATGTGTGCTCGACCGGATGGCCGACCTCCTGCCTGTTGTGTCAATGCGGAGCGCAGCAGCAAGTCCTAGTGCAGGCCTGTTTAGCCGAAGCGACGACCGGCATTGCTGTAGAGCCGAACCCTTGATTCATTTTCATATTCTCTCTCGCCTTCGCAGAATAACAGTATATTTCTTTTTGAAGTCCGTGGAGATGTTCTCAGTGCTAAAGGTCGTTTCTCTATTGAATTCGAGTTTTTGTCATCCCTTTCTTTTACTCTTTTTTGTGGACCGTTTTTATTGCTGCAGCTCATCCTTATTTATTTCACTATAATATGCTTTTTGATAATTAGCTTTTGAACGATTAGAGTTAAGCATCTGGATGCAATTAGATGTTTGCAGCCAGTCATTAGTGACAGCCATCTTCGTTTTTCGATAGTCGCCAACGCGATTACCCTCGGCCCTGTAGCTATGGGATTGAGCGCATTGTTTCAGCAGAACAACGCATTAGTACTGATGCGCGGTCTCTGCCGAGTGAAAAAGTAGTTCCTTTGTTTCACAGTGACGGCTGCGTAGTGTTTACACCCATTGCAATCGGCACTAAGCTGTCATATTTGACGTCTACGAACTAAAATGTGTAGCTCATAGCATACTTTGCAGCACTATGTCTGTCCAGTGGAGCTGTTTCATATGCTTTGTCATTGAAAGGCCATCAGTGAACATTTTGAAGCGTACATCCTAGGCGGACACTCCTGGAACACGCTTCGTCGACGTGGCAGTTGTCGGCATAGCCAGCCACCTGCTAGCAGTTGCAGATAGCAACAGAGTGAAGCGCCAGCTGCCACTGCTCGCAGCTGGCAGAGTGGAGAGGTGGAAATCTTCACCCAAGGTTAGGGGAGAGGGAGAGAGTGTGAGAGGCAGCGGCTGGCTTACTGGTTTAGCGAGTTAGCTAGAGCGGAGGGATGTGAAGCTGGACTATGGTTGAAGTGGGAAGCACCTAGAACATGACCACCTTAGAAGGCAATACCACTTTTTTATTGGGCGAAGTCACTATACAAGAGCTGTTCGCCGAAGCCGAGTTCAGAGCAGCCATAAATTGAACGGAAAGGCGGAATCTTCTTACCGCTTGGACGAAGCTTTCAATAACATCGAATTTCTGGCACTAGAGTGGCTAGTTGAGGCCTTGAACAGGATTCGGGCCTCCGAAAGTGTCCCAGCCTCGTGCAAGCATGCAGAGATGGTGCCGAGCCGTAACCCTGGAAATGAAACCTTCGCCTAATAGCCCATAACTAGGAGGGATGTTCGCCGTGAGGCTCCCATCACAGCTGTAACGGTGCCACTGTAACATCAACCTTAGACTGAATTTGTCCTCAGTTAGGTTCTGTCCACTGTGCACGGGTTGGCGCTTCTCTCAGGCCAGGGAGGCAGATTGCGAAGAATCATCGTGCTTTTATCAATATATGTTTACAAATCGTATGGCGTCCGTCACTCAGCGATCTTGACCATTCTTCATTACCTTCACCTCCAACCATGAATATGCAACTTTGTGATGTTCTTGCAAGATCATTTCCATTTTTCATTCGCGTCAGTAATGAATGCGTTTAACACATCACTGCTAAAAGGTATGTACATAAAAGAAGTGCACTGGCCCCAATGTTACTTAGCATGGAACATGAAATGTTAGCCATGTTTCAGCCACGAATATAGCTGCGATATCGAACATATTTTACCTAATACGTTAAGGTAGTGTATTGGTTTAGTCAGTGCGTTTTTGCCTTAGGTAACCCTGAAGGAGGAGGATGTGAAGGGTGCTAAATGAGGCAAAACCTGCAAGTGCAGTTACAAAGCAAAGTGTAGGGGTGACCACTGCAACAGAAGTTTATTGCGAGAGCAGAGGAATAAAGCTTGATGCTATAGTGAAATTCGAAAGAGGAGGATACAGCTGAACACTGACGAGAACAACGGAGGAAGGCGGAAATCTAAATGTGCAAGGGCAATATAGAGGAGGAGAAAAGAGGGGCAGAATAAAAAGTTCGCTATAAGTTTGTGCCCGCTTATGCGTAATGGGCAGTGCATGTAGTGTGTAATCAGGACAAGCGATGGTCGCTTAGGGTAACAAGTTGGATTCCAAAGGAAAGAAAGCGTAGCAGGGACGGAAGAACATGTGGGCGGATGAGATTAAGAAGTTCGAAGGGATCAAGTGGATGCAGCTAGCGCGGGACCGGGTAAATTGGCCGAATATGGGAGAGGTCTTCGCCCTGCAGTGGGTATAGCTTGGCTAATGATGATGATAATGATGGTGATGCAAAATGTGACGTGATGAAATAAGAGCGCGTAGAAGCGAAACACATCCGCCACGAGCCGCCGTGGACGAGGCCGAGGAGTTTTTACCCCTGTTTATGATGGTGCGTAATTAATGCATGACCTCATCTTTGTGAAGCAGGTGTTCGTCCAGAAGCTTACCAGATCTGGCACTTCTCAGACCGCAACGCCTGCTATGTACAACTGTATAAAAGCGCGGAAAAACCGCTCTAAAAGCTCTATAGCCATACATGCACAATACATGGCTCTCAAAAATTTAACATACATAGCAAAAATACCACACATTTCATACTTTGCGACACATAAAATGCGTGAGTGACACAAAGAAACTCTTCACACTTCCTATAAATTGATGACAGCAATTACTTGATAGCATTTTGATGGTAGTTGTCCATAGAAAAGGTTGAACAGTGACCCCGAAACGCCTCGTAAATTATGGTAGCCATAGCGGCGTAAATCGCTATGATATGTGACGACGCGGCTATATCGCATTCAAACATTTTTTGTGTTTATAAAAGCATTGTTTTGGCTAAGCATAACACAATTGGTATCTCGTTATTCTTCCTATAAGTCTGACCTGAATTACTATTGTGCTTTAGGTGTCTTTATAAAGCACAAGCCGGCTGTGTACCACAGCTGTGGCGACGTTACATGAGCGTGTCCAACAAGTTTAGAAAACGCTTGAGCACTATGGAGTAGAGCACGATTCAAGTTATTTCATCCACGTAGAATTATGCAACGTTCAGATCAACCACATAACTGGGTTCGGCCTAGAGCAAGCTAACGCGACATTTATAGTTCACTGCGTGCCCTAGCTTTCGCTTCGAGAGAAGGAGAGCGCAGTTAATTGAGCGTCAAGTGTTTACTATAACGAAAACAGCACTTCTTCAGAAGCGCCTCAAACTAGGCCGTTGTAGACGCGGGCGCTAATATAGACACAAACGTAGGCGCCAATGTTTAGGACGCTGGCGTGCCGCGGTGCAAACCAAAGTGGGTACGTCACGCGCACCATAACCCGAGATAGAACGCGGGATACGTGGCTCGAATATTTATGACACAGGTCGCACGTCAGTCCCCATCGGTCGTCAGCGTGGGACGGGGAGCCAGTCAAAAACCAAACAGGAATGAACAGGACTGAAATGACTATAGACACGAGAAAAGGAAAGACGAGAAACACAATCACTTGTGTCTTCTGTGTCTCCCAATTCTTTTTCATGTGTCCTCGCCCAATGCGCGCCGTTTCTTCCTTTCATACTACCCCAATGTGTCCAGACTGCCCCATCTGTCAGTGCAAAAAAGACCCTCCAGGCTCTGGAGCATCACCGCCGCACAGGCGGCAAATGTGGTTCATTGACTCTACGTGAAATAGCAATATTGTAAATTGTGAAATTATCAGTGAAAGTAAGAAAAAAATTAGAATTAGCAACCACAAATTAATAATCTTGTTTATAGCATACTTCACCTGAATGATTAAGCTTGTTTACTGTAAGCTTTATTTCAGCGCAATTGATGAAGCTACTCTTGATGCGCTCTCATAATATGGTCTGTCATTCTATCATATTTCAGAACTCTTTTGGCGTACCTCCAGTAACTTTCGCACTAAACTAAACAGAGTTTACCTGTTCTGCTTTGAACCCATCTTCATTTCTATAGCTGGAAGTTTTTAAGGACTAAGGCCGTTGATTTGCCTCCGAATTTGCTTCAGCGGTGACGATGTGTTGAAGTAACTCCTAGAAAAGCCTTCGTAACGTTTAGGAGTGCCCTCTCATTTGCTGTAGTCGGAGCGTAAAATCTGAGGATACATGCTTTGCGTTTGTTTAAAATGATTTATTAGTATATTTAAAACAAACGGTTGCCACGAAAGCAACTTAAAGATCGCAGTGAGTATCTAATACGTTTCATTTCTCTTTTCACAAATAGGCATCTATAGAAACGACCTATCTATATTCCTACAATGCGTCATGATGAAAGTTCCGGAGGTAAGCTTTGCTTCATATAGAATATTTTTCTCTCTTTTACATACACGTGCTTACTACAGGTATATTTGCGAAAAGAAAAGTTAGATGAAACAAGCCCCAATCAAACATGGGCATTGCCTGCACAGATATGCCGCCTGCAAAGCACATATATACAATGTCAAAACAGTGACGTGATACAAACATACCGGGCATCAATCATATGCATTCTCATTGCTGAAGGCGCTTCTGTCTAAATTTGGATTGAATTTAAGCTTTTCTCCCACTTTCAGTACCGAATGAAAACTCGCAAACACAATTGCTGCAGATTTCGAAACTTTACAGAGTGCAGTGAGGGCCGCGAAACATTTACCGCGCTTTTAGCCCTTTCCTCGCTCAAGAAATGATGCAAGAGAACACGTATTTCCAGAAAGTGTAAAAAGGCTGATTACTACGATACTCCGACATTGGAGATTTGGTTGAAACTTTTTGAGTATTTTAACTTTGCAGTATCTAAATGCAAAATAATTTCAGAGACGCGATTCTATATTTATATATAAGAAGTTTGAGCTTATACAGTATATTACCCCCATAATTATCCTTCGACAGACACTCAATTTCTCCCAAGTTCCTGACTGTTATAAACGAGCTCTTTCATGACACCTGCCAGCGAGCCCGTGAAGTTATGACGCGAGAGTTGCCCGTTTTGCTACTGCACATGTTTCACCACAGATGCTTTGATTCTGTGAGCCCTGCCTTTAATTACGTTCTCTTATTTCACACAGGTTCATTATTATGCAGTTGCAAGCTGCCCAAAAAATGAAAGACCATTTATTCATCTGGCACGCACTCGAGATAGATATAGCACACCGCGGAAACAAAGCTTTACAAGCGTGCCTACGTGACTCGATTCGGAATCCAACGACCCTAGAATCGAATTTTACCTCACTCTCCAATGTCGAAGGAGTTGTCCGATGTCCTGCAAACTCAGTGATGTCACGTGGTCTCGTGACGTCACTTTACCAGACGAACAATTGGGCTCGGCCGTAACACCTGCTACTACGCCCTGCATATAGTGCGAGTCATACATCTATGTTGCAGCATGAAGCAGCATATCTTAATTTTAAAGAAGACCTTCTGGAACAAACTGTGACAAGCGAAATGAAGCCATAGTAAAACAAAAAGCAAACCCCTTGCTGACAGAAATAGCGCTGTAGGTGGGAAGTGTATTGCTTCCACTTCGCCGAAGTTACGCTCCGGAAACTTTTCCCGACGCCCAGATCCCTCACCGATTCCACGGGTAGGAAGGCAATACAGAAAGGTGCGGTGCCCTCTCTCATTCTTCGAGTGTGCCTCTTCTCCCGAAACCAAGTCACAAAGCGGGGGTAAATGAAAGGGGCTCCTCCTATGTATTCAATCAAGCCCTCTCCCAGTTTCCTCTAACCCTTCTTCGTGCATCCTCTGACAACTAGATGACTGGCTGCCTGAGTCCGTACGGCCGCGCAGCCACTAGTTGGCGCATTGCTCAAACTTACATCACGGCTAGTGGTCGAAGACGTAGATGACGACAAATGAATAGAACACAAACATACAACTTCGCTGTACGTTATTGTCCTCGTTCTGCGTCTCCGTCTAGAGAACGCTGTCATTTTATCAAGATTGACAAAAAGTGACTGACACAGGGAAAGGTACTTTGTATTTAAAGCATAGTTAAGCGATAAGCATACGTGAAAGCGCCTGCGTCACAACGGACACATCAGTTTTCCTTCCTTGGAACAAATCTCAGCTTCAAAAAGACCCATCTCTCAACACAGCGTTAAATCGAGCTAGTTGGACTTGCATATACGTGCGCAATTTGAGTACCTCTACGCAATGAATTTTAATCAATCGTGTTGCCGCATCGGTTAGCGATGCGGCAGCACGGAGAGGATAACCGATGGTCGCTTAGGGTAACAAACTGGATTCCAAGGGAAGTAAAGCGTAGCAGGGGGCGACAGAAAGTTAGGTGGGCGGATGAGATTAAGAAGTTCGCAGGGGTCAAGTGGATGCAGCTAGCACAGAACAGGGCTAATCGGAGAAATTTGGGAGAGGCCTTCGCCCTGCAGTGGGTATAGTCAGAATGATGATGATTATGTGTTGCATCATATTGTAGCACGCCTTCTTAATTGCCACCTCCTGCCTGTGGCCACTGAGGAGGCAACCGGAGAGCGGGGATGAGACACCTGCCTTGTGGGCCCGAGAGGATCAGCAGTCGGTCGGATCTAGGATTTGAATCCGTCGACCGAACTCCTAAGTCGAGTCCAATTGGCAGCCATGCAGTGGATTCGGCTGCTTACGGCTTGCGAATTCAGAATCCCAGACAACATACGTACCGCACATCCCGCATATACCCTGCATTGCCATACACACAATGCATTAGTGCAGTTACAAAGGATAACTGCATGGTACTCTTAAATTGATTAGAACGTTTTACGTTCCTGTGGCAGCCGTTTTCTGTTATCTACGTGAGGAGGGGATGATTCCCTCTCCTTCTTTGCCAGCTATCCACAATGATAGTAGGAAGTCGCAGCTAACATCTCCTATGTATCAGCCAAGTGACACTGCTTTTTCTTGGCAGTCACCTTCAAGTCTCGTCCTCTTTCATACAGAAGAGACCCTTTTTTCACTTTGCATCATGTCAGGCTTTGTCGGTCCCAGCTGGCTGTTTTATGTACCAACATAAAACAGATGGTAGAAATAATGACAACGCCCGTGTTATCCTCGAATGGAGCATTTAGTACGTGTACAGTATCTAGAGAAGATACAACTCTTGCGTCGTAGCACCTTAAAGCGAAATGAGCGGAAAGATAAACTTTCCCGTGTGTTTTCTTTTCTCCAGGTGGACACTGTAGATGTGGACACTAACGAAAGGCTGTCTTTTATTTGTAATGGACGCACTGCAGTACAGGCTGCTTAAAACGAATACAAATACTTATAAACGCAAAGATAATCAAGATGACGATATTGCTATTGCAATGACATTCTTTCGAGGCGACATGACGTAGTGTATTTATGATGCGGATGCGGGTGATATATGGCACCTTAGATTTTGTAGTGAAATGTGTTTCATCAGAAAAAAAAGTACATTTGGCGCTCTTTTTTATCGAAGGTAGACATCCATGAATGCCTTGGGCGTATTTGAATGTCTGCTCGCTATCCCTTTATCTAACCGCATTATTTCCCACCGTTATTTGGCTATGCCTCCCTCCTGACACGTTGCACCACTTGTGGCTATTCACGCCATCGTTGCAAGGTGTTTATGCTCACCGTGTCGTAAAAGGATACAATGCGGTCGGAAATATCTGCGCGACCAATTTTAACCTAAACATCGCGTCGCCGCATGCCGTTACATAGCATAGTATATATGCTATCTAGAGGTCAGGTATCGTAACTGAAAGTTAAAAGAGATTAGTGAATTCTGTCCATGCCAGAACTGAAACCACTATCCTTCAGTTCCCCAGCTACGTGCGCAAAGCAATACTCTTGGACGATTTTTTGCGAACGTGTCCATAAATCCCTTCTAGTGTAAGAGCGCCGTTAGGCGCTGACTAAAGGGATAGCAGCGGTGGCAAGTAAGAAAAACATAAATAAGAATGAAATAAAATGACTAAAAAATTGTTTAAAATACTGTTAAAAAGTAAACAAAAGTAAAAGTAAAGGTTTGCAGCAAAGCAATGAAACGCAGAACGAGCTCGAAACGAAGCTGTGCAGGAAAGTCGCAGTTCTTCAGCCTTTTTCCAGCTTAAGAACACTTAAGTGTACAAATATTTTGTTTGCTTACAAATTCCGTGCCATTCACAGAGAAAGAGTCTGTAGGCGCTTTTTGATTTTGAACTCGGCGCGGGCGGAAAGCAGGCAAGAACACGAGGATTGTGTTTTATTGGAATAGGGCATTTCACAAATTATGTCGCAACTTAATCGGAGGCATTGGTATATAGGGCTATTGCCTCTGCACACTCCGTTCACCACTGCATTTAAGTTTGCACAAAGAGCGCCAACAGGTTTAAAGTAAAAAAACGTACGTCTCTTGGAGGAGGGTGGTAATGGTGAAGATGACAGTAAAAAAAAAAAAAAAAACAAGAACATGTAACTGAGCGATGACAAATGAAGGAAAGGAGTATCGAGAAATGGTCAAAGCGTTACTCGAACTTACCATCGTCGCCTTTTCTCCAGTACATAACGCTGGGAGCGAGTAGACAGTGGGGTCAATCTTGAACGGCGTGTGTCCTTGCCTTTGAGGAGTATAGGGTTAAAACCAGTGCGAGAGTTCACACTTTGCTTCCATAGTTGAATAACTTTGTTTCTTAGGCTTTTCTTTATTTATTCATTTTTCGCAGGCCGATAAAGTCGTAAAAAATAATGGCAAGAGCGTTGAAACCCTTTTAGATGACATCTGCGAAGATGGCGTAAGTATACCTTTTTACTATAAATTATGTTCCAGAAATTTTTATACCTGCAAAGCTGTTGTAAAACGCCTGATAGCGTTTTTCATTTAAAGCGAAACAACGTTCATAAAGCAGTAGGACAATCAAATTTCCGAAGCGACAAATGAATTACCATCAATGCAGTGTGAATGCCTAGGTACCTGTCGGCAGCTGCTGCGGATGCTGTTTTCTGGCAGAGCTGATTTTTCGAGGAATAGATAAAAACGCGAGATTGATTTCCACAAAAATGGCACCTTGTCATCTTTTTTTTCTAACACGCCAGGACCACTCCTGGCAGTACGCCGACACCGTCGCTGCCTGCAACCTGTATTATATGGGGAAACAACCAAATGCGCTCAGTGTTTGCTTGCCATTCTGACCTGGGGATGAACGGCTGGCGTTATTGGCGCACTATTGCCAAATGAGTTGAGATCTCTAGATAAAAGTTTAGGTTTCCGCAAAAGGCAGCCACCTAATCATTACTTGTGCGGTTAATTTCTGCAGTGATCGGATACGTATTTTCAAATACACTTATATGCAGGGCCACTGCTAGTTTAGAGCTAATTGTAAACATTTCTTTGGTTTCAGCTCGACGCATATTGCATATTGTAAAGTTGTGCACGCCGTGACGTTTTATTTTAGAAATTTCTTTTCAGTCAGTGTTGCAAGCCGTAATGGAATAATATAATTAGAGAGTGCCATATTTATATGCAAGGCGGCAACAAGGATAATGAACACCGAACAGCTTGTTTACACGGTGAACACAAAAGTCCCATATGGTGCCGATGCCTCCTAAATTAGAGCATGACGGCGGGTAGGGCTAAGAATGTATCTTGGTTAATTATCCGGAATATTGATTGTTCCATCTAGAGTTAAGTGGAAATTCTCGCCAATATGTTAAAATGTAAGTATGCGCTCAAGATAAGGTACTACTGTTTGCCACTTATGTTCTGCTCGTCCAAATCATTTTCGAACCATTTCATTTAAGATCATAAAAGAAAGGAACAAGCCTTATAGTAACTGCATCAGTATTGAAGTTATTAGCATATGTGCTTCAGGGAGACACTGGAAATAAAATCTCAGAGAACCGAGGCCAGTCTACCACTAAATAACCATGCAAAGGCTGTGTTTAGGTCGAAGTGTTAGATGGAATTACACTGCAAGTAGGAGTGCACACCAAGTGCTGAAGAGACGCTTCCAGCGGTTGCAAACTCTTTAGTACGTCTACAGCAGAGGTTTCTTTGCTAAGTGCTACTACTAGGCATATGGATGATGCAGAATTGCGATATCTTTGTGTTGCCTGTTAGAACAGGGTGGTAAGCTTTGAGCGGCCGAAAATTGTCAAGGGCTGTCTCTGCTGAACCGATTATTGGTCGAAATCAGCGCCTTTTTTTAGTCTTTACAGTTCTAATTCAGTGAAATTGCTGTTTTGTGATTGATATTCCTTGGCTGTGGGTTTGGAGCTCTGCAGTTTCAGTTGTTTATGTGGCGTTATCTGGAAGCCACTGCATCAAACAATGGAAGCTTAACTGTGGCCCCCACAAGCAGTTCCGATCCAATAACAAGGTTGATCGTGAAAGCCACGGGCTGAAACTTGGTGCTGCACCGTACGCGTCAAATGACGAGGTTTAATGCTATTAAAGCATGAATAAAATGAGCGAACGTACTCGCTGCGATGTCTCATTGGCAGCGATGCTCGGTTACTGCATCTTATTGACCGGGTTCAAACCTTACCAGATACAAACGACTGTGGTTGCTTTTCGTTAGTACGAAATCACTAAAAGAAGTCCTGATCAGTCATTGTGCAGTCATGGTGCCATCGCGATCTCCTTTGGCTAGCGAACTTGGAAAGTCCGCCGGGATAATCGCGTATAGGAGCCGCTACACGAGACTTGGTTGGAATTGCCCGCGCGAGGCCACGGGGTTGTGACTTCACGAAATCCTTTAGCCAATCAGAGCGATGGCACTAAACAAACGATCAGACAAGATCCATGATCGGTGGGGTGAGCGTGTTAGTGCATTCGCACTAAAGACAAATCTTTCTACTTGGACTTCTTAGCGTATATTTTCCTGCTGGTCTACACAAACGTTTATTTAAATAAATCACTGTGAGGTATTGCCGCAATCAGAGGCACATCACGTATGCTGAATCCAATCTAACGCGATATTACTGTCACGTTTCCTATTTATTTCAGTGGCCAAACTACCCAGAGTACTGGATCGCAGCTCTGGTGAGTAGTATTAGTAGTAAGTAGTGTTTTTATTCACAGAAACAAAAATGGAAGAAAAACGATGCTTGCCAGTCCAGATATCTGCTATCTAATCATAAGACGCACCTGAATTGGGGCGGTGGAAATAAAGGAATAATAAGTAAGAGAGTGAGACTTTTTAAAATGTCCTCACATCAAAACCTCATTGAGTGCCACGCTAGATGACCAGCCCAGCAGAAACACTATCAAGAAATGGGAATAATTTCAAGTGCTATCGGGGGCGTTATTAGGGCCAAAATGTTATTTAAGAGCAGACAGTGGTTATGCGCTACATGATAAAAACTTTTTCGAACGGTGAAACAAGCTGAAGCAGATTGTGAATAAAAACTATAGCTAGGAAAGTGCAGTGAATTCTATTTGTTTTAATTTGTAAGCTTGACGCTACACATCATATGAGTATGATGTCAAATTTGACAGTACTTTAAGCTCCGCATTTGACGGTGAGAGGTGCCGTTCATAATTAATCCATTTAGCCGGCTGTCTCTACGAATCATCTTTCGCGTACATCCCCTTGGTTACATGGTTAATTGCTGTTTTAAACCTCGGCCTCTAATATCCCACTTATACGTATTAGAAGTCATAAGCTTGAAGATTATATGAGCGGCCATCCGCGATGAATATATCCCCATTTCGGTGAACCCTTATCAATGTGCCTGCTTGGCCTTGGAGCAGCATGTCGAGTTCGAAATCCAATATTTCTGAGGGGGGGGTCTGGATACTCAACTCGCCGTCCCATTTCAAAGCTTAAGTACTGTTGACAATGACTGAACATGGGGCCATGTAAAGTGCATGGCATTTCAATGTCTCACAATCGGACGTCCATCAGTTAGTGAATGGTCATGTCACCTGTTAAGCCATGCCCGTAGTTTCCGGCTCCCAATGCCAGCGCGAGACTTTCTAGGTAACGATGCATTTAAGGTATGGCAATTAAAATTAAATGCAAATAATAGTTCTCGGTACAAACGAAAGGTCTTGAGCCACCTGAGGAAGAATGTGAAAGCGCGCTCCACGCACTGCCACAAGCACTACTACAAAAAATTGCAGGTGTTTAAGAATTGCTTGAATCAAGTGACCGAGTGGAAGCTGTGAGTGTTGCAGCGAAATTTTCTGCGGACGCCTAGAATTAATATGCCATCGTCACAACGTTCGAACGAACCTTATGTCCTAGCAACTCGCTGTTGTTGGTCGCCTTTACCAACTTCTTCTTCTTGTTCTCCCTCGTTATAATACCGATTTATTTGTCTTGCTGTTCTTCTCCGTTTTTCTCCTTTTTCTTCTGCTTCACGGTGCCAAAACTTACCGCAGTGTAGCTTTCCCTACAAAATCACGTGATCAACTTCTTAACGTCAATCAGAGGATCTGAAGTACAAACATCGCATACCAGCGTGGTGTTAAATGCTGAAATCGCTGAAAGATAGATAAGGTCAGAAACAAAACCCACACCGCTATTATTCTCACTTATGGTTATCACGCTTTTGATGCACCAAAGAACGTGACGTATTGGGTTGCAAAGAACGAGAAGAAATTCTGAGCTTCTCTACTCGGCATGTTTTATAACTTCGGCTTCTTGACACTGTCATTTACAACACTATATTCTTCGCAGATGATCTTACAGAAGGAAGTAAAGGTACTTGAAGAGGGCATAAATTACGCGTGATGTAACGCTCTCCCGGACTAGGCCAGCAATGAAATGCTTGACGTGGGGCCTACGTAGCGGCTAGCATGAGCAGCATTGAAGATACGTGCTCGTATACGCTATCATTTGATACATTTATGTATCGGTGATATGTGTCGCTCGCGAAGAAGGATGATATCGGAGTATTGGCATAAAAAATAATTTTCATAAAAGAGCAATACTATCGCGTCACATCCAGGAAATGTGAAAAACGTGGCGGAAAAACGGGCACGTGACTTTGTATCGAAACGGTGATCCACACCGTTCTTTGTTCCACATTCAAGGAAGTGTTGTACTATTTTGCTTTACACTTAGCATAGCAATTTATTGAAGGTGGAGGCCAGTGTACGATAAGTGTTAGAACCAATGAGACAAGTTCCGAAGGAGAAAAGGGGTAGAAGCTACTGGCCCCACGGGGCTGGGACGGTTGGCCAATGCCGCCTGAAGCGGGTGCTAGCCAGCCACCGAATTTTATCCATTGTAGACCGTCATTGCACCCGCCCCTGGTTCGGTGGTGGACAACGGCTGTTGTTGCGGCGCGCGTCTTTCTTTGCCTCTTCTTTTTCTTTTCTTTATTTTCTCTTCAGTCCGCACGAGGCAGCGGAGGTGGCTCAGCTACTGAGCCAGTAGCCGGCCCGTGCGTTTTCTTTTCCTTGATTGATTGATTGATTGATTCACAGGAAGGGAAAGGCGCAGTATCTGTCACACTTGTAGCTGTGGACACCTGAGCCGCGCCGTAAGGGAAGGGAGGAAGGTGGGAGAGAAAGTGGAAAGAGAGAAAGAGGAGCCGTAGTGGAGGGCTACGGAGTAATTTAGACCACCTGGGGATCTTTAACGTGCGCTGACATCGCACAGCACACGGACGCCTCTTCGTTTCGCCTCCATCGAAACGCAGCCGCCGAGGTCGGGATCGAACCCGGGTACTCCGGCACAGTAGTCGGGCGTCTTACCACTGCACCATCCCGGTGGGGCTTTCTTTTCCTTCTTCTTGTCGTTCATTGTAAGTGTCGGTGTCCACTGGGAAGTGTTAAAATTTAGAGGGCGATTAATTGCACGCTGCCTTAAATCAGACGCTATAGTGGTTTGAAGTGTCCTGTCTCTTTTAAAGCAACGTCCATGCATGCAAGCGAGGAACCACAAGGACAGCTGTAACGGCAGACGTTAACGGTGTCCCATTCCACACTTGGAAGAGGATCATACACGGGCACCCTATGTTAAAGCGAAAGCCTTGCATTCTTGGAAGAAGCAAACTGCATAACCGGAAGTCTTTCGCAGACTGCGTTGCAAGACGTCGGGGTCGCAAAAGGTCACCTGAGATCGTACGAAAGTGTATGCGTCTCCTAAGGCATATCAGTGATGGTAGAAAAGTAATAGCACTAATGTTTGCACCTATAATTTATATGATTCTTCTAATAAATACTGCTCCCCCTAAAATAGTTCCTTTTTGCATTTGCACATCGAAGGAGACGTCATTTCTTGCATTCTTGGCAGCTCTGCAAGGTTTCTGCTAGAATACATTTTCGCTCGCGTATACACTCTTCTCGATAGTGTCCAGAATACCTAAATGACGCTTTTAAAGTGAGTGTAGAGGCGAGTAAATGAAAGGAAGTAGCAACGACGGAGATCCGGTGAATAGAGGAACATGAAGAACAACAGCAATAATATTTCTTCTCAAATGTCACTGATAGGCATTATCATGTGACAGGCAGCTTTGTCATGGTGATGCAGATATATCCATGCAACGCCTTATTGTACACGTGTAATATTTTTGGCGCCTTTAGAGAACTTTCACAATAAAAAGTTTCAGAATTGTAACTGCAAGCACAAATTCTTTGTGGACGATCCCTCGATAATAACGAAATTATTGAGCATCCATTTACAATTAATGTGGGCACTCTAGGATTCCTTTGACGAAGGAGAGATTGCATGCTCTCAGTGGGCCACTTTCGACTTTATTGTTTTGTTTCGAGATCGCATTTAAACGTCCGCGGTCCATCACAGGCATATGTGACAGCAATTGTGGGCCCCATAATATATATTAAGGCATTTAAGAAGATTATGACATGTTTTTTATTCTTTGTTAATTACTAACAAAGCAGTTGGATTATTACTTGCCTTTATCTCTTTATCACACATCTCGCTGTATAAACGTTTTATGGACTCTACGAATAATGGCATAATGTCGGAGGTACATATGTCGTTGGTTCGAATCCCTGTCGCTAAGCAGCCTGCAACTTCGTTAACTGGAAGATGCAAAATGAGATGACACTACACTGAATGCTGCTCAAACTGCGGTCGCGCATTCTGACCACACCGCGGTCACGCTGTTTATAAGGAAAGCAAGGCTTTTGCAGTAAACAAGCAGCTCACTATTGGGCGAGGTGCTGAATTGATTAGGGTAAATCAGTCATTTATAGTAACCGTAGATGAATTTGAAGACATGCGGTTGTGGCCTTTGTATGCCGGCGGCTACGGTTCGATGGAGGCGAAACGAAGAGGCGTCCGTGTGCTGTGCGATGTCAGTGCACATTAAGGATCCCCTGGTGGTCGAACTTAGCAAACCACTACATCTGCATCTCCTGTTTTTCGTTCTTTCCACTTTTACCTCACCTTACTCCCAGCCCTTAGGGCGTGGTACAGGTGTGCATAAACTAGTGTGACAAATACAGCGTCTTTTGTTTCCTGCCAACCCCTCATTATTATTTAAATAAGCGCACAAGGAGAATTTATTGGGAACATACATACATACAAAAACGCACATTACTCGCAAAACAAAGCACTATACAAAACACTATAGGTTACATATGCATAATAAACTAAATATAACATGATTCCCCAGAGAGGGGAAAACGGTATAAACGAGGAGGGTTCTAATAAAGAACGACAGGCATATCATGTCTGTTGCTTCATACAACATAGAAACTGCGTCTCACCGCGCAAGAATGAACCTTATGAACGCTACACCAGTCTGTCAGCTCATGTACCCATTCAATCGAACTATATCGTGGAGACTAGCTACCGCTGCTTACTTTTCAGCTTTGAACGGTATTTACAGCAACAGTTGATAGGAGTCCCCTTCGGCTTCTCTCTAATTATCTCATGTCGAATCTTACTTAGCAAAATGCTTTTAGGGAAGCACTCGAATCTGACGGTGTTACGCTCAAATGTTTGTATGTATTTTCAAGCATTCTTTAGAGTACAACCTGTCGTGGTATCAGACAGTCGCTATTTGAAGCGACATATTCACACGCAATGTGGAGCCATGGTCTCCGTGCACAAAAATTTTACTACCCTCAAGTGACCTGGACCTATATCAGTGAGGCTGTCCATGATTACGTGGCGTCTACCCAAGCGTGTATCACACCTTCCTTTACTGACAATCTGAAAGATCCCTGCGTTGTGTGATGTCAGCGCACGGTAATGGCCCCAAGGTGGCCGAAAGTACTCCGTAGGCCTCCACTACGCGACCTCATTCGCCCTTTCCGCTTTCACACCCACCTTCGTCTTTTCCCTCTTAGCGTAGCCGACATATCTGCGAGAAGGCTGGCAGATACTGCGCCTTTCCGTTCCTATGAACCAATTTAATATTTACATCAAAAATACCGAAAATAATAAATTGACCTGGTTATGCGTAGGTGTCCTTGATTACGTGGTATCCTTCCAAAAGTGTACGGTGCCATAAAAAAAGGACTGATTTATTTATAGGAAGGGAAAGGCGCGGTAACTGTCTCACTTGATTTCTGTGAACACCGCAACTGTGCCGTAAGGGAAGGGAGGAAGATGGGAGTGAAAGTGGATAGAGAGAAATAGGAGCCGTAGTGGAGGGCTACGGAGTAATTTCGTCCACCTGGGGATCTTTACCGTGCGCTGACATCGCACAGCACACGACGCCTCTTCGTTTCGCCTCCATCGAAACGCAGCCGCCGAGATCGGGTTCGAACCTGGGTACTCCGACACAGTAGTCGGGCGTCTTACCACTGCATTTGTCTCCAAACCCTAACTTTAACTGCTTGAGTACGAGCAGCTCACCAATGCAACGTCCCTCTACGACCTCTTCTCGCCCTGGCTCGCTGCTACGGAGGTTCAGCGAGAGATTGTCGGAATCGCGGGGAAATGCACCACATTGCTCTGTGCAGTACAGCAGCTGACCAGAGCCGTCATCTACGAGGAACTCCAACACCACCTCCTCGTTTATACCGACGGCTCCGTGGCCAGAGATAGTTGCTCGCTAGCAGCGCCGGCTACCATCCCCGCCCTGCAATTGCACAGACAGCTGCACCTGTCATTTCTGGGTTCTTCCACCACGGCGGAGCTGCTGGGCCTACGCCTAGGCCTGGATCTACGGCTTGAACTGGCTCCGCCGCCACCCAGGTGTGCCGGGCTAAGTGACTCCCACGCTGCACTCAGCCGCCTTCGAACCACCGGCCGGGGAACTCCGTTGCTATGTCAGATTCGCGCGCGTCTCGAGGCTTGGCCGCGCTATACCGGCACAGTGGATCCCCGGGCACTGCGGCATAGAGGGCAACGATTGTGCCGACGAGCTCGCGACCGCAGCACATGAACTCCCTCCTAGCGACGAGCAACTCGCTGTGGAGGACGTGTGTGCGGTAATCGAAGGCCACCTTCGGACGCAGCACCCCGACCCACGACTCGCAAGAGGTGAGCGCATTCACAGTGTCAGCGGCCGCTCGCTGACTCGGCTGCACCGCGCAATGATCCTCCGTGCACGCATTGGATGTGTGTGGCCTGGGGAACGACGGATGCGGCACGGACTTGCCAATAGTGACGTGTGTGACGGCTGTGGCGAGGTAGAAACTCTCGAACATCTACTGCACTACGCCGCGCTAGCCGATCACGACGTGAGTTGCTGCCGGCTTACAGAGCGCAGGGGGTAATCCCAGATAGCGTAGCTGTGCTCCTGTGGCCGCCGGGCAGTGCGCGCGTCCGGGAGCGAACACACGTGAGCCTGTGTTAGTATATCAAACAGGCGGGCTTGATGACCCGCCTATTTCACCTCGCCAGATAGTGCATGCTGTGACTGAACACTCCAGGTGTGCTATTTCGCACAATAACGGCCGATCGCCCACGACAGCCGTCAGTGCTTTGTACAGTGTGCAAGTGCGTGCGTTGTGAACAGTTGCTTGGACGCAGAGCTATTGCGGAGGCCCTCCCGATGTGCCGAGTGCTCAGTGACCTAAGACATTTGCGGGTGGGCCTCAAGCAAACTACTGTATACTGTACCATAGTGTATATATTTCTTTTAATTTTACCTACCCTTTTCTTTCTCTCTATCGCTCACCTCTTTGATTTTTCTACCTTTTCCTCTATACCACTTTATTTGCGCCGCCCCAGTTCAGGTGCTTCAGATAGCAGATACCGGGGCTGGCAAACATCTTTTCTTTCCTTTTCTATATACAATAAATAACCACTACCACCACCACCACCACCACCACCAGAGATTCAGCCTGGTAGTAGGAAAGCGCCATCCCAAGTTTACAACACAGTGAAGATGTTGCATAGGCAATCTTCTGAAGAGGTCGCGCATTTCTCACTGCAAGTGCGCCAAGCTGAAACAAAGACGTTTCGGCACGAATCACTGCTGCCACGTGTTGCGAGGTACGGGCTGCAGATTCTATGGAGGGTTTTAAAACGGGGCTTTAATTACAGTTGCGACCCCAAAACAAAAGATGGTCCTGGGCCCTTAAGAGGTAGCGGGCTCCCTGTGCAGCCTTTCTCGTCCGCTGCTAGAGAACTTCTTCCTCGCTGCTGGGCGCGCTCCGCATAACGTGGTCACGCAACCCTGCCGTGGTACCAGGAAGCAATGGTTCTTAGGTGTTCGAGCCGGGGCCACACCCGAGTTCCAAAGCCGGAGTTGCATGCACGGATCCGAAAGTAACAGACTCCTTCCACCATTTGAAGTCCTTCGCCGAGGCTGCGTCCCATGATGCAGGGTTGGATCAAGGTGAACACAAGGCACAACACTCGCGCTCTCTGTGCACGCACACACACACATTCGCGGAAACCCATTGTCTGTGCTGCCAAAGTGACGAACGACCGCCAGATGTCGTCTACCGCCCCTCTGCCCCTTGCTGGTTCTCACTGATCGAGTATTCGGCTTCAGGAGGTCGTTGTTACTAGGGTGGTCTCTCGGTGAGGCGCCTTTCTTTTGCTGCCTTTCTTCCGTACAATTTCACGCGAAATGCTCTGGCTCCTTACACTTATAACATATCAAGGGCTTCCACATAGGTACTCCCGAATGGTTACTACTCTTCTTACTTCCCGACTCATCGGCTCTGCGTGAAGTATCGGGGCGCAGTGAACCATGGTCTTTGATGTGGAGATCTACACGAGGCTTCTGTTGCTCTCGAGGGTTGAGGTTTTGCCCCTGATACTTGTTTCTCAAATCTTGCCCAGCCCTAGCCAGCCTAAAGCTGCGGCTTCACACGTATTCATGACACGTAGCACGTGTCAGCTGCGGCTTGACACGTGCTACGACCTGTGGCGGTTCTCCACAGAGAGCAAAGCCATAAACTTTTCCGGCCACATGTCACGGCTAGTTGAGTGTCTTTCGCACATCCTCTCAAAATTGATGAGATAGAGAGGGATGTCATCTCCAACTTTGAATGGCTGAAGCAAGTTCGTCATCGTTATGGTACCTCCAAGATGCGTGGCAACACTTTCACCACGTTCTAACCTTGCCCGCTCGAGCCTTGTCTTTTTGATCTCGAGCTCAATCCTTTTGCTCGCTCTCAGCATCCAACTGAACTTCCCTGGTTTCCTTCCCCTTCTGCTTCTATTGCTCATCAGCTTTCTTTTTTTTCAGTTCGGCATATCTTTTCCCAAACATTATTTAGCTTGTCCTCTTCAAAGTCCACCTCTTCAATAGCGAGGCGAATTTCTGCCGTTATCTTCCTTTAGCTTACCTATAAGTTCACCTGCCAACAGC
The DNA here is from genome assembly GCF_055883805.1 of Amblyomma maculatum. Classification (NCBI taxonomy): domain Eukaryota; kingdom Metazoa; phylum Arthropoda; class Arachnida; order Ixodida; family Ixodidae; genus Amblyomma; species Amblyomma maculatum. The sequence continues at coordinate 62,723,211 of NC_139351.1, read as the reverse complement.
AGCACTTCATTTTTACTTAACTTCTTAATGTCCATGGTTGGTGAGAGCCAACCAAAAAGTCTTCAAGCTAATCACACACCCAGTGGTAATTTATGAAGTTCCCGAAGATAACCCAGTTCCTCGTCTGGCAGTATGTAGTCGCTCCAGCACTCACCTAAGAAAGAGTCTACGATGGCCGTTGTGCCTCTCGGAGTCACGAGCTAACAAGTCCGGCTATCCCAGATCATCGAGGTTGCCCCTTGAGCGGTTGCTTTCATGGCTTCACGTTACGCTGCAGCGAAGGTGACTGCTTGATCCACGTAGCGGACCTCCGTTGATCCCAGATCGTCGAAGACGCTCTCTCGTCAGCGGATTGTCCAACAGCCTTGTCCCTATCCCGCCGCTGCCAACCAGGTTGTTGCGAGGTACGGGCTGCAGACACCGTGAATGTTTTTAAAACGGGCCTTTATTTACAGTTGTGACCCAGAAGAAAAGAAGAGTGTCTCAGATCCTTAAAAGGTAGCGGGCTCCTCGTGCAGCCGTTGTCGTCTGCTGCTAGAGAAGAGCTTCCTCGCTGCTGGGCGCGCTCCGCACAACGTGGTCACGCGACCCATCCGCGGGGCCAGGAAGCGATGGTTGTTGGGTGTCAGAGCCGCGGCCCACCCACGTTCCAAAGCCTGAGTTCCACGCACAGATTGGAACGTAACACTCTTCATTAGCGCAGCCAAGGGAACCCTTTCGGCCTAACAAAGAGCTTTAGCACGTGTAACCAGGTGATTTAATGTGGTGGTTGTAAAACATTTATTGTGGGAACCAGGGTACATTACAAGGATTGAGGTGGTTCCTGATCCCGGCTGGTGTCTGTCAGGCCGCGCCTGGTCGCGACCGCTTCAGCCCAGTCAACCAGCATCTTTTGCGCTGCTGGGTCCGAGCTGGAGACCGCGATCTCCCAACCCTCTTGGTCCGTGAGGCCCCATTGGGGCGGTGGCTTCAAATCTTCGCAAAGAAATATTATGTGATTGAAGGTGGCTCTAGGTGCGCCACATAGAGAGCATGTGGGGTTGTACCGGCCCGAGTGTGCCAAGGCCAACCAAGCTGGGGAGGGAAAGGGTTTGGCTTGTAGCTGTCGTCAGATTATTTGTTGGGATTTTCAGAGAGAGGTGTGAGGTGGGGGCATAAGAGTCGTTGTTCTTGGTATTGAAGTGTTATGTCATGATAGGTAAGAAGTCTGTCCCACGTGCTTCCCCAGTCTTCGGTATGCCCCGCTCGGTTGACGTGCGCTCGAGCAGTTGAGTGGGCTGCCTCGTTATCGGGGTTGCCTGCATGGCCTGGTACCCAGACGCTGTGAATGGGTCGGGGAGCTGTGTGAATTAATGTGTCGCGTACACGCTAGGTTTAACCTTAGCTAAACCACTATCATTGTTTTCTTTTAGAGTGTTATGAATTATCCAAGTGTGAGGAGCATAATTCCCGGTTCTTCAGACCTCAGGCCATGAAATATGTCGCCTTTTTCCGCGGACTCCTCGTGTGAACTGGGGCACATATCAATTTTAATAAGTGTTGTGGATTGTGGAGGGCAATCTCGCAAAATGCTTTCTGCCGCTTTGCATAGCTCGCCTTTAGCTAAATTTGTAATTGCCTACTTGGAGTCACTTAAGACAGAACCCGTCGATTTATCCGTGATAAGTAGCGCAACAGCAGCTATTCGGCTTCTAAAGCTGACGCGTCCTTATCCACAGCCGTGTTAATTATTTTTCCTGTCCTGGTCACTCCACGTACTGTAATTTTATAATGGGTTCGCTTAATTGAATCTGTATATATAGCACGGGCGTTTTAGTCATACTTGACATTCAACACATCAGTTTGCGGTGTTCGTCTCCCATCGTGTCTGCCTGGAAGCACATTCCTAGATATCGGTTTCAGGGTTAATTGCAGAAGACTTCCGAAAGTATCGTTTGTCTTACCGAATTCATTACAGGAATAATCCTGCGTTCGCTTCGCCGGCGTCTCCCAGCTTTAGTTCGACAAAGCCTTTCAATTTCTGTTGTCTTGTGCGATGTCAATCAGTTCCTTTGGGGTATTCAATACTACTAACCCGGGACCCCTTTCAGTATTGGCGTGTTTTGGCAGTCAGAGAGCAGTTTTGTATGCCGTACGTATGGCACTGTTGACAAGTTGCTGATCGTTAAGACGAAGATAATAGTATGGGAAAAAGTAAGTCATTCGAATAATAAGAAAAGGTCCGGGTCAGCATACAAAAATTCTTCCTCCAGCAGGGCTTAACGCCCACTCTCCTAAGGAGCGCAGCAATTTGGCACATGGTCGTTTGTAGTCTTTTGATGGCTTCACCACTGTATGTGTAACGCTAGATTAACAAACCTAACAGGCTGATAAAATTGACTGCGTGCACAGGGTGCCCAGCCACACTGATTTTAATGCTCTCCGTGCTGTTGGTTTGTTAAGTTTTTTTAAGTCTTCCTCAATTATTAAAGAGCTCTGATTCTTTAGGCGAGTAGGTGAGACCGTTGTGTTGCAGAAATATATGAATGAGGTGTGTGCACTCTGCAGGAACTTTCACTTTTCGCTGTCTGTTCTGCCCTTTCCCGAGATTTATATATAATCCACAGAGATGGAGTGTTTAATATACGAATGCTATCGAATAACAGCGATAGATTTTGAATAGTGAGTGGTTAGAAAACAGAGATAAAATTACTTTTGTGGAGTGCTTCCTGTAACATGATTCATACTCCAGTGAGTTTTCCCAGCTGCATGCAAAATCTTATCTAAGACATGAGTCACGTCTAGTCCAAGAATATTTCAAGCAGCCTTAATTGGCTACTGGTGCCATATTGTGTTTGCCACATGATAACTTGTGCGAACAAACCCGGTCCAAAGCCGCCCATAGTATGACGCACAAGACTGTCCGTTTGCGCATGTGTTTACTCGCTTTAGGATTAAGCGCTCAAGTATTTATGCAGAGCTCAGGGAGATAGGGTGCAGGCCTCTCAGTTATAATCTCTTTTCAGGTATAGGAATACAAGAAGTCTAGTAAATTCGGTCCTTACTTGCTACATCGCTGTCGTCATTATGGTAAAATCAGCTTTTATTTCAGACTCTGTGATATCTTTGTCAAGGTCCATTTTCTCCTTCCCCTGATACTCGTCTGGCGAAGGAATGTCTACCCTGGTGTTCACGTATGCATGCCTGAGAGTAGCTCTCAAGGAGTCGCTGCCACATTCACATGCATGTATGATTCTTTGCATCTTCTTTTCAGATGCCGACCTATTTAGCTTTCGATCCACAAGATGCATAAGGAAATGTTAAGTGTTCTTGCATCTAGGCTGACCATTCAGGCAATCAAAAACCTGATATCGAAGATGGGATGTGAGGTTGATACTTCGAGATGATCTCCGAAGTTTCTCGGCTTCCCGCCGAAGTACGGAATAGAATGCACCCGGTTGAAAATGAAGAAATGGACGATTTATTTACATAGTAGTTACAGCGAGTTATGATCAAGATCGAGATCAAGATTATTCGAGGCTCCCCTAACGCCACCTTTTAAAAGCTCCCAATTCGCCAAGCAGCTATCTGGTGAAACGGTTGTCTCATGATCACCAATTGCAGTCATTCACGGAACACAACCACGATAAAGGGGTTCCTTCCTACTCTCGCCTGCGCTCCACCGCGGTGCTGGTCGGCTGATGTATAGCTCGCACATCATTCCTTGTAGTTGGAATATTTTTCGGCGCCAACGAATGTGATCTATGTCCGTGCCATGTCAACCCACTGTCATACATGCGTGAATGCGCGCGTCTCTGCCAACTGCTGATTTATGCTCCTCCGCTACCTGGTTCTGTCACCACGCTTGATTTGATGGAAGGGCTAACGGGTCGCCATCATGAACACATGCGCACGACCAAAACGCATATCAAAAATGGGATGACGGTGAGTAAACGCGGGCACCAAGACGCACACATCAATGAATCTTGCAGCATCCGCGTGCTTTATTCACAGAACTCTGTCAGTTTACCGACAACTATTCGGGTTGCCGACAAGTCGAGTCTAAGCCAATGCTCTCGACTCAGTTCTTGGATGTAAGTTTCTATTTCACTTTCTAAGTGACTCAAGGTTTACAGGGCTTGCGATTGTGCTTTTGCTAAAGCCATCACTTTTCAGGTTTTTGTATGCTTCCCATAAATATCAGTCTCGCTTCTGGAACTGGGCCTCCCTCTATCTTTTCAGCCTCAAAAGTAGCAGTTTCTGTGCCCTAAGCAGCTAATTAGCCCATTTGTCAAGATTTATTACTTTTGTTAATGGCGTTAATCTAGAAAAAATCATAAAACAACAATACAAGTGTTCTTAACCTTAGATATATTAGGCCTGTAATTCTTCACTGCGATTGAGGTACATATAATGTAATTCTCACTGCCAATGTTCATCGCCATACTTTCTCTCTGTGCGGATCTGATGTTTTTGGTTAATGTTAAAGCCGAAGTATCGTCAGTACGGTAATAAATTGGTCTTTCCGGATCAAGAAGTAGGGTGATAGTCCTTTGTTATGTTTCTGCCTGAATCTCTTTCTGCCTGAATTCCGACATCTCTTATACTCCAATGCTTAGTGTGATGTGTTGGAGTCTCCTTGCTATTACTACTAACATCTCATTCTTGGAAACAGCATTCGCCTTCATGACGAGGGCGCTGCCCGCGTATCTTATCTTTAAGGGTACTCTAAACGTTTATGACGAAAACTTAGGAGTCGGACCTTTTCTTAGATAAGATGTGCAGAAAAATCAGAGTCATGTATTCCAAATTATGACTTACTATCCAATTTTTGTATACCATATGGCAGTAGCCGAGCAAGGTTTATATTAATGATGTCTCTGTAGGCAGTAAAGCCCGTCAATATCGCCTTAGATGTTGTTTCTTCAAGTTTTGTAATGTCACGATAATCATGAAAACTTTTTAAATATACACTTTGCTTAGCTTTTGAAGCCCCTGAAGTTACATTGCCATCTTGTATGACGCTAGGCGTGCCAGAAAGCCACTGGTAATCTTCAAGGCTCCTTCTACGACTGGTCGTACTGCTGGTAATGTGTCCCCATAATGCGGAGCAGGTAGAGCAGTAGCTTGCATCGAAGCGTTCACAACTGTAGGTTTGGCTTCCAACTGAGCCATTTGTTCTCCAAGCGTGACATAACTGGGATAACCGTCGAGCTCAGCCTGTGATCCTCTCCACTGTGTTTTTGATTTCCTTACTAAGCAGTTGCTGTATAGCGTGTTCTATTTTCTCCAAACGGGACTCTTGTATTGCAATCTGGTCAAATATTGAGTAATAAACGTGACCTCTAGTATGCGCGGATGTGGGCTCTGATGCCTCATGCTTAACAGCATGCACACTGTGAACTTCTCTACTAACTGCTACTAATGAATCCTGCCTGACATAAGCCAAAATGTTTCTCGAATTTTCGGCATCGGGGCCTAGAGGTACAGTATTTCTCTAAGCTGCCGAATTTTGTTATTAGCAGCTATAACCTGCTACTGGAGTAATTTAACATGCTCCGCCAGCTCCTTTAGCTATGAATCTTGAGATGGCGCACCTGGCACATCCTTTGACTCTTGTGTAGGACCCATATCCATTGCTTTCTGTCAGATAATTGATTGGGTTTGGAGCAATACACTCCGACATTGGATGCTAACCGCGTTCCTAGGCTGGCGCCTCTGAGTTACATCGCTGGGAATTATTTGATCCTGGGCCTGGTTTCTCCTTGGTGCCACTTCTTTGCTCTCAACGGCCTCTGTGCGGACATCTTGCCATGTTTTCTCCCATGTTGGTTGGTTGGTTCATAGGAAGGGAAAGGCGCAGTATCTGTCACACTTGCTCTGTGGACACCTGAACCGCGCCGTAAGGGAAGGGATGAAGGTGGAGGTGAAAGTGGATAGAGAGAAAGGGGGCCGTAGTGGAGGGCTACAGAGTAATTTCGACCACCTGGGGATCTTTAACGTGCGCTGACATCGCACAGCACACGGACGCCACTTCGTTTCGCCTCCATCGAAACGCAGCCGCCGAGGCCGGGATTCGATCCCGGGAACTCCGGCACAGTAGTCGGGCGTCTTACCACTGCACCACCCCGGCGGGGCTCCCATGTGACGACGATTGTTAATTTCTGTTTGCAGCCTCACTTGTCATCATCTGTTCTGCAAGTATATCAATACTTGTATCTGCGGCTATAAGTCGGGTGTGAGCCCCCAGACAACGCAATGTGGCGCATAGGTTGGCATATACCCGTGGATAGCGGCTCGTGAACGTCACCGCATCTCCAGCACTCTAGTTGTCTCTGCCTGTGACCTATTTTAATGCTGTTGAAACATGCTTCAGGGATCTTTCCTTGTAAGGAAAGGCTACGAAGGTGATGCTCAGGTACTTGACAAATGTTGGGAGCGTGCCCGCAGCAAACGTGACAAAAAAGGTCGAGACCGTAACATCATGCTTCTTTCCACGTTTGGCGCATCTAAGTTCTTCTCAGTTCGCTAAAAATGCCTTCATTCGTTTCATAGATTTAAGCCCATAGAACACACCGCGAAAAGAGTCAGCGGATGCCGGTATGTATGCAGAGGCGTTCGCAGAAATTGTCAAGTTTTTCTTTGGCTTCAACGTAGGCGTCGCCAAGTGCTTGGTATGGGCGCTGACCGTAACCGAGTTGATAGTGTCGATTATTGATTGATCCACAAAGAGTGCTTCTGATACATTGACGCTGGCGGCTTGGCAAATAGCTGCTGATAGCTTGACTGGCCCGACTTCAACCAGGCGAACGGTGTCTTGCGGAAGAAGTGCAATCTTATCATCCTCTTTTAGAAAGCACGGTAGGTGCTGTTTCTCACCACAGTCTGTGGGCAGCCGCTTTTGCGTGACACTGACAGAGGCGGGTACGAAATGCAAGACAATGAGGCCTCTTGTTGGCGTTCTCCGGGGCGCCGAGCTACTGGGGCTCTGAGCGGCGTTGATGCTTTTCTGCACAGCGAGGGCGCTCCAGTTGCGGTCTGATAGGTTCGTTTCGGTAAATGTTATCACTTTTGACTTTGTATTCCATGCTGCGCTTGTTGCTGCGCCCCGCGCACCAACACAAGTGCGGGGCGGCAGCCTCTGAACCAAGGGGTAGAGCCGCGGTCAAGCCGCAACAGTAGCGTTAGCGTGGTGACCGGAATGGTCGGGTATGTATGTGCCTAAGTAAGCTATTTGCCGCTTCGAGTTGGCTCGCTTCCGCGCTTGGTGAGCTTCTCGACAATAGGATATGTAGCTTCGTGTGGTTCGATGACCTCGGCAGTCTCTCTGGCACGGCTGCTGTCTCTGTGTCTAGTGAGAGTGGCTTCCTCTATGCCATCTCTGAGAGTCTGAGACTGTCCAATAACTGTACCTACCGACCCGTCCAAGAAAATAGCGTGCCTCATGGGAAAGAGGTTCTTGACCAGCTGGCCGGAAAGAACAGACTAAGATTGGCAACAAAAGACTGTTTGCGTCCCGATGGCGGGCAGGAGGAGAACACTATTGTAGACACTGTCGTATGAGGACTCACTAACTGGGCGGCGGGGCCACCAGTAGAGTTCTTCACAACGCCATATAAAATTTCGCCCAACTACAGATACATACATTTTCTCACAAAATCCTAACTACCGACTCTCAACCACCTTGGCCCTTAGAGCCATTCTAGGTACCAGCCTAATGGAGCAAATCCGATTACGAAGCTGCTGTTCTGTTTCTAGAGCATACGTCAACCGAACGACAGTAGATACGCCGAAGACAGCTCCTGAGGTTGGCTCACCACTTGCAGCTACAGTACACGAGACTACCACTCTGAGTGACTTAAGTACCCTCCACGACATCCCACCCTATATAAATCCTAATATATAGGCACATTCAAGCCGGAACGTTTGCCTTTCCAGCCCTGCTGCCTGTATCCTCCTCGTCTAACTTTAACCCCACGTTTTCCTATGCGTAGCCCCTAGAATCACATTGGAACGTTCTATGTTCATGTGTACAGTTTCCACCATAGACCAAACGGGGCCTTACGGACAACAATGGTTAGAAGACCGCAGTCGGAAGCTCAGATCCGGCCTACTAGACACTATTAAACTGGGCTGAAACGGTCGCCGTCATGCACGGCCTGCCGGCCATCAGTCATGATCAGGAGCTGGCCCTTCTCTTGTAATAAGTAATTCATAGCTCCACAAATCAGCATTGTACCGCCACCGCGATACTTATCTGCATAGCACGAGAGGACTTGCAGTTGCAAGTTGATAAAGAGCATGATGACCTGCCGCATCAACTGGTGGCATCGGGCGGAGCTTTGCACGCGAGTGTGGTACCATAGCGCCACCCATAAGGAGGGCACGGAAGCCTTACAAAGCAAATTCGTCTCATTAAATCTCATTGGGTGCTGGGTGTGTTCACGATTTAGCGCCAGGACGAGTACAAATAGGTCCACAGATGTTGGCTCGCGGCATTATTTCAACGTCTGCTCAAGGTCGCCACCAAGGGTTATTAAACTATTTCATACATAAAAATTGAGGTTTAAGCACTGATTGTAGCCAGTGCTGTGGGCGAAGTATGTGCCTAGGATGGCTATGCAGGGTTTAGCAAGGTTGCATACGATTAAAAGGTTTGATTTACGGGTACATTGAAGCTTCTCCAGCAGCTTAGGGCATGAGCGCTCTGTCACAGCATTTAAATACTGCAAAATGTGTTGAATTGTCCTGTTTGAAGTCGTCGTTCTTATGCCCCGCACGATCAACTGTTTACTCACGTGCACCGCAAAGAGGAGAGAGCTGTTCTTAATAAATTTAATTTAGACGGAAATGAGATCACTGTAATTCAAAAGTGATCCGGTACATGAGAAAATTATTAAAACAGAAAAGCAATTCATTAAAATTTGACTGATTCGAGAAAATAGGTATTGTGAATTCGGTGAATCCGGCAGGGGGCACAGTCTAATTATCACCCCGCATTCATTTAATGCTAATGTAGCTAAACCAGCTACGCAAAAAACAGGTGAAAACAATGGTACCCAAATAAATGAGTGCTGCCGCATTTGTTTAAAACTTTTCAGGAACAGAGAACCACATGAAATGCAATAAGTATTTGTGAAATCACATACGTCCTAAGACAGATATTAGTGCTACCATGCGCCGTCATTATTTACCGCTGATTTCCGTGATTTATGGAAATATCAATCATATACAACTGGGGTTATGCATATCAAACCGATTCCGTTGGTATATATTGAATCAGTTCACAATCATTTTGAGGGTACCGGTATCGCAGGTATTCTAGCCATTGTGCAGGTCTGGCCGGGGGCAAGGGTGAGGGTAAGTTCTGTTTATTTTACAATATTAATACCAACGTTTTTTTTCAACCCTACGTTTCTTTCCAGAATCAATCATGGGAAGCCGTTAATGACTGCATGGCTTTGATACATATAAGCGACTGAGCCAGAAGTGTTTGCTAAGGAAATAAAGATACTTCCAGGGCTTAAAAGTTTTCGTCGGCCTGTGTTAATGTCTGATCGTCATCAGTTGCTAGAATAGACATTGCTGATAGTTCTGCTATTTCATGTGTTTTAATATGAACTCAGAGAATATAAAATTAACCCAGGAAATTTATAGGGCCTTTTAACCTCGGCCATTCATTCCGCCAATTTGTGGCATGGAAACAGAGACTTTAGGCTGGGCAAAGTATTAGCCATCCTAATTTTGTTTGGTCTTTGGGGCAAGGAATTTCGTAAGAGGAGGTTCTCTTCGCAAGCAAAAGGATACTGGAAACCTGTCAGAATGAGATAATAATCCCGTTAGTATGGGAACCAAACAAATCTCAGCTTCAGGGAAATGAGGTAAGCCCATGAGCTCGTCCGTGTTCTCACCTCCCGAGCAAGATACCCTCAATACACTCTGAAAAGGGACAGGTAAGTAAGCTTTCAAGAAATTACTGGCCACTCGCTCGTGTTGTACGCTTCGTTCTCTCGTCCCTGTTCTTTTGCGCTGTTTTAGAATGTATACTACGACACAACGGCGTAGCATAACCTCTAGCAGGTTGAAGGCCTCGCCTTCAAAAAAACGGGTCCGCGATCCATGGTCTCGACCGATGAGTGACAAATCCAGTCTCTTAACAACACCGGTTTATTCCGGATAAACAAAAAAAGCAAAACAGAGACACATAAGGCGCTACTGCGCTGAGAACAGGCTGTTCATGCGCGCGACAATAGAACACCAACGGAAAGCGGGAAGAATGTCAGGGCCTTACCGCGGCGAAACAACACACACTGCGGAGCGAATAAAACGAGCAATAGGACCAAAGCACTAACGGCGACACAAGAAAGATTGCTCCTCGCGGCCCAGCAACTCACAGAAATACGCCTAGGCTGTTCCTGCAGGCACTGCTTCCATCTTCGCGTCGGCGATCTTCTTTCGGTGGTCCGTGCACACCCTGCTGGCCCATGACGCTCGCCGGTTGCCCCGCGCCGGCCTTTCCGCCGGCGCCAAATAAGCCCTGCGCCTCGCTCCTGACGCGCTTATCTACCCTCGTCTGTCGCCGCTAACATCACGCCCCCCAAGATTATCTGCTTGCTCATGCGCACTCGCGCTGCCCGTGCAAACACAATACAAATGGAAAGACGCGCGTGCGGTTTAAAACACCTAAAGGGGCTGCGGAGCCCCACAAGGTAGGACACTAACTGCCTTGAAAGCGACCTGCTCATGATCCGAACAAGTTTTATAACACAGCTAACGTTAGCCGGTGGTACCAGGGCAATCCTCAAACAGGTGTAAACGGCATCGGTATGGTGAAGAGCTTGTGCATATAGTATGAATTTTCACAGAAATGCAAGATATGCATGAGGATACAAGAAGAAAGGAATTTCAGCGACTGATTGACAAAATAAAACCATCCTACAGAGCCAGGCATAATCCGTGTGGCCGAATACGCCATTTGGATTCAAGAACTCCATATCTCCGACCATGCGGATATGCTGAAATCCACCGTGTATCAGCTGGAAAATAATGTTTCACCATTATCGCCACACGTTTTTCCAGAACAAGTGCTCTAGAAATATTCTTGTATGTGGTCACGTACAAGATTATTTCCAACTATTTGCCGACGTTTCGCACTGCGCCTTTGAGAAGCTTCCCAAAGATTTTGTTGGGAAAGCAACACTACGTTAGTCGCTGAGCCATTTCGCGGAGCTCTGGAAAGGCCAAGCTGCGCATGCGCGAGGAGCGGGTGATGTCACACGGCGCACAGCTGACACGCCGGGGCCGCCGCCGCGCGCTCTCCATCGCCTCGCCGACAGAATCCCCCTCTTTCTTGATGCGCAGTAGCAATTGCGCATCGCCATCTGCGTGGTTTGTGGTGTATGTATAATGCTGGCGGCGCGCAGCAGTCAGTAAGCACTCATCCATGGAGAAGGATAGTAAGGCGGCTTCTGAAGGGCGTAGGAGAGCTGAAAAGTTTAACTCTTCAGATCCCAAAGTTGTTGCTTCGGAGAAGGCGATTGAGCAAACATAGTGCGACGAGATGAAAGCCAAACTTTCAGATGACCCCAGAGCAACCTGAAGAACGTGTGGCTAAACTGCGACGGAGACGAACTCTTGCTTAAAAGTGCACCATGACACTTCACTGACCACAGGGCTGTATTTTTATCGATTGTGCGCGACAACCAAGATGAAATCTGAAGAAAACGGTTCCATAATCATCATGTCTAGAATTTTCAATGACGCCATACGTTTCAACCGTAGCGAAACAAGTAGGCCAGGCATAGCAAAACAGCAAGCATAGCCATGCAGATGTTGCTTTCGCAATGCTCCAGGTTTAACGAAAGCTAAACCACAGCCAATTTTTTTTGGGGTGCGGGTGCGCAATCTTCAAAAGAGAAGTGTTCGGTTGCACGGCAGTCTGGCAGTCAGTGTCATTATTTTTGCGCACACACGTTCTTTAGTATTGTTATTTTCTCGAAGGAGTCCAAATTAGAATCATGGACGCGAACATTCATTGCATACCCTACCAAACACATGACAGTACTCGATTCTTGGATATTGGATCACCAAATACTCTGTATTGACATTTGACACCGTGTAATTAGGTCCTCCACATACTGATTTGGTCTTGTGGAATAGCATATCCGTTTATGTCATCGCGATGTGATCCATATTTAAGGTCATAATATTTGTTAGCTACGAAATACAACTGTACAAACAAAGTTGAGCAGGTAAAATTTCGCTGAGGCGGAAAGGTGTGACGGACTTTTGGAGCATAGATAGATCAAAATATTCACGCACGCCAAGAAAATATTTGTTTCATTTCGTCTTTCCCTTCTTCCGTCATGCTTGCCTTTAAAAGCTGTAAATTGCTGGAAATTGTGGGGTTAACATTATTATGCAACATTGCATCTAGTAAAGACGCTGTAGAGAAATTCTAAAAACAAGACTTTTGAGTTCCGTGGTGAGCGCTTATACCCAAAACACAAGGGCAGACTTGGTGTTCTGCCTGCTTTGAAGCACGTCCGATACGTTGTGATCTGTTTTAACTTTTATATATTTTTATCTTATTCCCTTCAAGTCAGGGAATAAACTTCTTCATGATTAACATAAGCACTTGAAAGCGACAGGAAAGCAAGGAAGACAATAGATTATTCTCTGTCAGAAAAGAATATTTTATGGAGACTGCATACTTATGCAGCAGAAAGCCAGAGGAAAACCCTTATTAACAAAATCGCTTAAAATCTCCTTACTAACTCAAAGCAGAAGACAGGATTGCGAGTAATAAAAAAAAAGGTGAAAAGAAGAAAAACAATACAAAACTAACTGTTGTGGGACACTGCTAGCCACGAAGTACAGTATCCTTTCACATGTCTTTATCAAGAGCTAGTTGATGAACGATGAGCCTTTCCTTTTCTTCCAAGTTCTTCAGTTATTCCAGCCTTTGGGTATCTAGTATCCCACACTCTCGACACACGTGTGTCTTACTCCACGTATACATTAGCGAGTGGAGATTGCACACAAATCAAAATCTTCTTAGCCAACACGTGCTATCAGAATACTGAAGGTCATTTTGTGCACTTGGTATGAACAAAAAACCTCGAAGGGGCTTTTGTTCATACCAAGGGGGCCTCGAACAAGTACTTGTTTAGCTTTCTCGAATGACTTTTGAGGGAAAGGCATAGAACTATACCTAGGATAAAAATCTTTGTTTTTCGTGGGCTTCCAAATTGACTTGCAGGATTCGACTAAATTTTAGGTGGCAGGCCCTGCAGCCTTCACTCAGCCGTTTAGCCGTTGTCTGTGGGAATACGTCTTTAAAAAAGTCTACATAATCGCCGCGCATTTTTTCCAACGGGGTATTTATGAGACTCGTTTATATACAGGAACGAGTAATATAAAAGGTTGCAGGCTAGCACCCTGCATGTATACCTGCCGCTCCCTTGAGCTCATCATTAAAAGTCGTCGTTATACATATATGGCTGCTCGCAGAATGCTGCTGTGAGCAGATGTGGTAAGAGGGGCGGGTCGCATACGTGAGACCATCAAAGGTGGCGTGCACTTGCTAGCGTTATAAAAATAATGCAAATGCCATCTCAAGTCAAACTCATTACCACAAGAATTGGTCTAGTAAGTTAAATGCCTTAAAGGCCAGCAAAACATAGCGAAGCACCAGCTTAAGGAGAGTAGCAAATGCTAGTGTATATAGTTTTCATGTTGGCAACTATGGTTAATAGGCTGTAGTATTTTAATCAGCTCCGACTATACTTGTTCAAATAGGACTTAAGCTAATTTTTTTGCGAATTTCCGGCATGCCTAGTTCTCTTATATGAGTGACGCTCGCCGCATTTAGATTTTGTGTTTGGAATTAAGATTCATAGGGTGAAGTAATTTTCATGTACTGAATTTTTTCTTTAATTCCTTCTTACTTATTGCTTGCTCAAGCAGGAAGAGTTCTGGTTTTGTCTGATGACATTTTCTTTTTTATTTAAAATAACAATTTCAGTTTTGAGTTGCTGTGAGGATTTTGTGTTTTGCAGTTAATTTCATTGCTTTTTGATGGGATGTTTGTTTCCGCGTGTGGCACTGCATACGTGATGTTTTCTCGTTTTGAACACCCCCACCAGTGTAATGACAGTTGGCTATGTGAATATAGTAACACTGAAGGCGTAAGGAGCATAAATTGCGCTACATCAGTCTAACCTTATTTATGGCCCTTCAAAAGGGGTCAGTACGGCTGAATATACATCATATATTGTACGGCTAATACAAAGTTCACGTTAAACTTGGAGCAAAAAGTAGAAATAATAAGAACACAAAAGGCTCCAGTACAACACTTTATTAGGACATAAAAACACATCTATCAGGTTCTATCCACGCCCACAATCATTACTTTCAGTGCTTCAGTTGCAGATACTTATCGAGCCACATTATCGTGTCTATCTCGAAAATAAATCTCAACCGCATCAAAAAAAGGCATTAAGCGTATGCAAGACTTTGTCTTTTGTTCGTACGCTTCCCACATCATCGTTATCATTTTTATTTTTTTCCTGTCAAGGATCTCTTTTTCTCGAGAAAAGACTCACACTTTGATGTGCGAAATTCATTACGGTATAGTAACAGTTATCTTAATTTTTAGAATTTTTCACGCGTTCCCTAAGTTGATACATTTACCTGCTTACTTTACACATCCCATTCCTTAGCCCGAGGTGGATTTTAAAATATTCAGCTAAAACAGCGAGCTGCAAGCTGATCTTACACCTTCCGTACTGCACTTTATTCCAAAGAATATTTTGCACACCACTTTAGCAGGCTGCTCATGTATGCCGCAAACTCGGTGCTTTTAGTGATCGTAATTTATCAGCGATGCGCCACCCGTTGGTGCGCTCACTCTCAGGCACCCTTACAGTGTAGGGGTAGCTGTTTTCGCGGTCTCGAAGAAGATTCCCTGAATCTGCATAACAAGCTCAGTCGGAGTGCAGCTACCTTTACTGACATAATCGGGTGCTGGTTAGTGCCCACCTTTCGCCTGTTTTGTCCACAGAAAGGGTCTGAGTCAGAGTTAAGTATCAAAACAAACTTTATACAGCAAGAGATGATACAGAAGATTTCGCTCTTACACTTAGAACACATGCATGAGGTTCACAAAAACAAATGCAAAGCATACAACTAAAAAGGCTTTATACAGATTCAACAGTAAGGCGTCCGAGGACGTCTCTTGAAGGAAGTCTAGGAGGGCCCGGAATGCCCGTGAAGACTGGTGGCAATGGGGGAAGAGATCTTCCGAGCTGCGAGAGGGAAGACCCACTTGCTGACCAAAGGCGAAGACGCTGGGTATTGAATGCAGATATCCTCGACACGGGAGCAGCAGTTGCATTCTCTGGAGGTGGGCTACGGCTCAGAAGCACCCCACTCAGTATTTTATGCTCCGCATTGTGATCAGCCCAGAGTAACAAATCGGGCACTGCTCACACGCCAGGCTGCCTGGCTCAGGGCTACAATTGCTGCAAATGTCAGGCCAATCATCACATATGAAATAAAACCAGCCATCCCGAAGAAGCTTGGCGTGGGCATATTGCCCGATGCCAAACCTATATTCAATTCGAGCCTTCATTCACGTGATTCGAAACAGATGTTATTTCTATTTTTAAGAAAGAAACTCGTGATATTTAACGTCATTGTAGAGTGTGAGGTTTGTTTCATGTTTACTTTGTTCACTTGCAGAAATTCAGAACAGCAATCTTTATTAGCGTTATTATCAAGCCTGTTTACCTCGCTTCCATAATAAATTAGCAGAGCAAATAACTAAAACAATTATACTCCAGTCGACGAAGCAATTGCCTAAACGTTGTTTAATTTGTAATGAATTTAGATGCAGCATGTCGATGGAGGAGAAAATCAAGGCGCCCGTGTGCTGTGCGATGTCAGTGCACGTTAAAGAACCCCAGGGGGTCGAAATTTCCAGAGTCCTCCACTACGGCGTCTCTCATAGCCTGAGTCGCTTTGGACGTTAAACCCCACCAAACCAAACCAAACTAAACCAAAAAGCAATGCTAAGTTAAGTGTTTGTGATGCAGGTTCGCATGCAAGAAGGCGAGCATGCGCTCTCCTGCCGGTAAAGCACGCATGCTCAGTATGTCCAGCATTCACGAGTTCGCCACTTTCTTTTGAGACATCGACGAAACGCCGACATGCATAACTTTGCAAGTGATTGAACACCTAATACTCCATTGGCTTATGGCGGCGAGAAGCAATGGAGCTTGCGAAAGACAATAAGATTGCTAATTTTCTTACTAACTATTTTACCCACGCTCGACACATTGCAATTCCTCTTTTAATTTTCTTGTTAGATATATTTCATTATACAATATTGATTATTGCTGATTACTTCTTATTTTATTAAATACTATCATGTTTGCAATGCTAAGTCTGCTGCTAGACAGTATGCGACTGAGCACCTCTTTAGAATTAGTATTGGCATGCGTAATTCTCCACGTAAGTCTGCTGCTAGACAGTATGCGACTAAGCACCTCTTTAGAATTAGTATTGGCATGCGTAATTCTCCACGTAAGAATAAAATCACGGTAAAGTTTACAGGCTGCAATTCAAGACGACTAAAACACCTATCACGTAGCGCTCGTCCATTTGGCAGCGTGACATCATGTCGCCAGGTGACAAACTTGAAACTTCAGCCATTCTCTCTTAAGCAAATATTCCACTGGGCCTTATTTCTTGTTTTAGCGCTGTGTTATGAGTCAAAAAATATTTCTTCGACTCCAATGTACCATAATTATTTTCTCTTCAGCTGCGTGCGTGCGGCATACTGTAAACATTTCACAACTTCCTACGCATGTTATCCTCGGCGGGAATTGTGTGATATATAGTATACATTTTAGCTAAGCACACTTTAAAGACAAAAGCTGGGCAAGTTGCCTATTATTATTTGTATTCAAACAGCACGTAAAAGACGAATATGAAATAAACACACGAACACGAGCGCTGACTTTCAACTGAGACTTAGCACGTAAAAATGAATATAAATTTTCCCTTAAAATTAACCGTACAGAAAAACCATGCAAAGCAACGCTGGCCCATCACTGCTTCATATCTTAATCCTCAGAAAACATTCCCTAGAGAAAGACAAATTCATGAATAACCAGTGACAACGAAGGTTTGCTAACGAATGCAGAATTCCTTTCTCCTTTTTATACGTTTCTACTAACTTTCTTATTTTGTTATCCTTATGCTTAAACATAACATACGTCTGATGAAGCAATGTAGTGCAGGTGGGTTCGTTTTATGTACAATTCTCAGCTACGTTCGAGCCGCCTGCTTCTCTTTAGAATTAAATTGTTCCCTCGGGCGGTATTTTAAAGGACTTCCTGCCTGACCAACATACCATGCGACGCACGACAAGGGATTCGGTATACAATGCATTTGACTCAGTCAATCCTTCATTCAGCGTAGTTAATAGAACAATTAACTTTTTTCTTCCTTTCTAATAAGGGCACAAGCCTTTGTTGCACAGAGGGACAAATATTGGCTAATTTCCTCCGAGAACAAAGCACAACGTTAACTTCAAAATTGCGCTCAAATTTGTTCACAATCAAGGAGGCAGATTTTCTATACTCCGTTTCATACATCAGGTGTACGCGGCGAAAGCAACACAAGTAGTCAGCAAGAAAAAAAGGATGCGTATCCCTACGCGCTCGTTTTGTGGCTGCGGCCACAAAGAAACCACTCGCGAGTGGTTTCTGTAGAAAGAGGCTCTATTACGAGCATAAACGTTTGCAATAACTTGCTTCGCGTGCCTAGATATCTTCCCAGTGCAGATCGTGCAGAACAAATCTGCAGCGAACAAGCACTCTAGGTCACTGCTTTGCGCAGCGCGGAGGGCACAGATGGCAGGGTTGCGGTGAGCAGCGAAAACGCGACACGAACGAAAACGACAAACAAAACATACAAATTCACCGAATCCGATCCTTTCTCCCTAAAATAGGTGCTTTTTATGAAGTTGATGGCAAATGTAAGATGTATTAAGCTTGCCGACAAAGCAACTGTTATTTCCTTTCGTAAAGAGCAGGCACTATTTTTCATCGCGGATGTGGGGAGCGCGAACAAGAGCTCTAGCTTTGGCAGTGTTGCACTTGATGCATGAAACGGAGTACAGGTGTGACGATTGGATGGTCGGGGGAAATGATTGTTTCTAAAATGAAATATAACAATAAGCGTGAAGCAGGACAGCACCTCAAGACCACAATTATTCTATCTATTCACTCGGTACATCATCGTCTGAAGAGAGTGGGGCGCAACTTTTAAGTTGACCTTGTGTTTTCTGCTCGCGGGAAAACAGGCATTATTTGTCCTCCCGTACAGCGAAGACGGGCTTCCCAATTAGGAAGGAAGACATAAGGTGAGTGTTCCATTAACCACGCTAAAAATTGGCTTGACTGCGTCGAATGCCTTTTATACCGAATTCCGCTGTCTGGATGCGCACGGTATGTTGGCAATGGTGAATTCCAATCGCAGAACCAGAGCGGTTCTCACACTCCGCAAATGAGGATCTGGATCCCGCGTTGGGCATGAGTCCCTACTTGCGTTTGGAACACTCGTGCTTCGGTCGGAACAAGTAGGTAGCGTTCACGAACTAACAGAGAAAAACCTTTCATTCCTTGCGGTTATCTAGCTGCGCTTCGTGTACGCGCGTGTCGTTTGTTTACAAACGTGCCACCGATAAACGTTGCTCCCACTGCTTCCTTGAATGATGCCATCAACATTTGGTAAGATGGAGTCCAAAGACAGACTCCTCCCGCTCTAGTAATGTATCGCGGGTAAGATACATCAAGAGAAAAGAAGTGGAGGCTTCCCTCCTCGCTCCTACACGTGTCGCCTGTTTACAAACCTGCAACCGATAAACGTTGCTCCCACTGCCTCCTGAATGAGGCCATTACCAGTCTATACGCGACTATTTCGTTCATGTTCACAGAGCCTAACGCAATCTCAACGGTGTTTGGCACTTTTTTGGAATCAAACATCGCCGCGGTGCACAGAATCAGAGCCGCAAATAAATTACCTCAGTGCTACGAAATATAAGCACGCAAAATGTTTTGCGGCATAGTTTTGCTGCCGCTTTCCGAGCTGAGGCTGCTCTCGATTTGCTGTCTCCACGGACGGGAATTTGCATCCCTACAGTGGAAAGTACTCATCGTCAGCTACAAAGAGCAGGCGGAGCCGACAAAGCTATGGGGAGAAAAGCGCGGCCCACTTCTGTCCCGGCTAATTCTAAGAACCTCCACGCCGTGGAGGTGCAAGTGTAGGAGATAAGAGGGAAGCCTCCACTTCGTTTCTCGTGATCGATATATCTCTTTACATTTCTTCGGTATATCCCTTTTGATTTTTCAACTGTAGCGCCACCGCCTCCCCATGCCCGTCGCACGTCCATGTGTGTGTGTGTGTGTGCGTGCGTGCGTGTGTGTGTGTGTGTGTGTGTGTGTGTGTGTGTGTGTGTGTGTGTGTGTGTGTGTGTGTGTGTGTGTGTGTGTGTGTGTGTGTGTGTGTGTGTGTGTGTGTGTGTGTGTGTGTGTGTGTGTGTGTGTGTGTGTGTGTGTGTGTGTGTGTGTGTGTGTGTGTGTGTGTGTGTGTGTGTGTGTGTGTGTGTGTGTGTGTGTGTGTGTGTGTGTGCGCGTGTCCGTGTGCGTGTGCGTGTGCGTGTGTTTCGGGAGCTCATGGCACACGCTTTGCCGATGTTGCCTTGAGTGACGAGACTTTGCGTATCTGTTCGCTTTGTCCTGTTTGTTTCTCAACGTACTCGTAATTTCATCATGTCAGTGCAACGTCAACTATGGCGGTGTTTGGTTTGAATCCGTGACGTTCGAAATCTGCCCCTATCTCGTGAAACCAGCCCAGCTCGGTTTCGCTTGTGCGACTTGCGCCAACCACCCAGCGTTTTGAATCCTTTGTGCCTCGACGCATTACATTCGCCATGGTGATTACCATTTTTGTTCGAGATCATCGTGTGCGAGGGGTTGGCTTGCCATTGGTTTGTTAGAGAATGAAAGTGAGATCCTGCCCGCACTTTTTAAGATTCCTAGGAGCCACTGAACTGCGCTGAGTGTCATCTCTTCTAAAACTTGTTCACATATACAACTCGAATAGACGAGCAGAAGAGCCCGTACGCCTTTGGATACAGTGGATGAGCACAGCAAAAACACTACATACACTGACCTTTCGCTCGTACGTGATAAATGTATTTATTTTATGTGTGGTGCGTTTTCACAAATATCACGCTATTCGTAGAACAGAGATTCAGCTCGCACCGAAATTTTGAATAAAAACGTCTAATTGTTGAGTAGTGTATTTCCGTATTTTCTTACAGTTTGGGTGAACGCTAGCTGTTCACGAGCGAGTTCGCATGCATTACATGCGTATACGCAAAAGCTAGCACTCTCAAGCTCTCTTTAGTGTACTTTTTTGCATAATTTGTTATTGCTTTTGCGAGGAGAGCCCGCTGAACGTAGTGTTTGGTTACTGTGTGCTTTCCGGAGATCGCACTCCGTGCACGCGCATGCGGGCAAACGAGCTGACTTTAAAACCCTTCGTCTGCATTGCCCTTGCTGCTGCGAGCTGGTCGTGTTTTAGACATGACACTGCGAGGAGCATCCAGCAGTAATGGCGAAATAGGCGAAAACGTGCAAAGGCGGCTCGCGCGTGCGCAAACGCGAGTATGGCGTGCGATCTCCGGAGAGCACCCATTAACTTTCTCCCCTTCCAGAGCGCGTTTGGAGGCGCTCGGCTATGCTATCAACCCCTCTCCCCGCACCAAAAATGGTTCGGTCCATAGTTGGGCCTCTAAAGCTGTAGGGCCTAACTGACAGAGGAATTGATGCTATCGCGGTAATCCGTGACTCCTGGGAGGTGTAGGAACTTTTTCCGCCTTACACAACGACGACGACACGCATTCGGAAACGAGACAGGCAATGAAGGAAAACTTTTCGCAAACGTCCGGCCGACTTCGCCGATTTCGGTGCAGCGGTCTAGGCTGCTCCACACTAACCTTGACTCGGGAATCGCTCCCCATCTTCGGTTGAAAGGAGCGATACGTGTTTTTGGATCTGCATTCGGAATACCGTTTCTCCGGAACAAGCAGAAAACGCTGCTCTGGAAGGCTCCAACTCTGCAATTGGAATTCGCCATCAGACAGAACATTGTCGAAACGACCGCCTGAGGACACACTTTAATTCTTTGGAAAAAGCAAGCAGCTAGAACCTAGCTCTGCACTGTAGACAAAACGAACACACGTGACCCTATTGCTTCACCATGCGTCTGTTATGTTCAAAAATGAGGATCAGACAGTAAGAGAATTAACTGAAGCGCATCACATTCTGAGGGCCGTTCGGCGTGCGTTAGCAAACCTTCGCTCTCACTAGTTAGCCGCGAATTAGCCCTTCTCCTGAGCATGTTTTTGAAGTTTAAGATATGAAGCAGGATCAGACAGCGCTGCTTTTTCTACATGGTGTTTTCTTGTCGTTTCATTTTGCTAAAAAATGTACGTACTCATGGGCACGTAATAAATGTTCAGTTCTAAAGTCAGCGCTCATATTGTGCGTGCTCTGCGTTCGTCTTTTTCGCACTGCTTGAATATAAAGCCCTCAAGGTCTTGCCTCCTTGCTGCCTGGAGATGAAACGATTAGCGAAAGCATGCAGTAAGTGCAGGAAAGACTAATTGTGTGTGTTGTGTAAAATGAAGTGCTGAGAGCACCTAGTATTTTATACCGAAACCGTTATCAAATCAAGAAAATTGCAGTCAAATGATCTTCGGAGATCGTTATTTGCGCGAATCATTTTATATATCGGAATTCCCTATTATCTAAATTTCCAAGTGCTTCTTTCAGAAACCGGGTAATTAGCACTGGCTTTTGGTGAAGTTTCATTCCCAGAATTGACACCCATAATCTTTATTATCTTCATATATTTCCTTGTTAAGGACTTAATTCACGCTGTATTGAGGATAGGTTTCGGTGCTACTGAAAGCTGTAAAATTTGATGGTATTAACTGGGACATGTTAACTAAAGTGTAAGAAGGTTTTCAGATGTCCAATTTAAAATGTACCCATTAATTTTGAATCCACCTGTTTAGTAATAAATTCTCGAAGTAAAAGTTTAAAATCTGCACTGTCATAACCATTTTATGTGACGACGAAAAACACAAGGAAAATATGCTCACAATTTCTGCCGGCATATTTCTTCATTTAATGCAGTAATGTAGTATACACAGTGGTAGTAGGCACCAGCTGACCCCGTTGCCTCGTTTCGTAGGGATTGTTTCTTACGCAATATATATGAACCTATCCCTTGCTCAGAAGAATATAAGTGGCTTTGAGAGAACTCGGCTCGCCATATTTACGCTTTACCACCTCTGACAGTGCTTGCTGTTTGTGACATTCCAGCATGCAGAAGGCTCTATTAATCGCTTTCTTGCTTACCATCGCACACGTTCGGTGCGTGCCAGTGGAGACTACGCAGGCGGCTACGGATTATGATTATGAGAATTTCTGCGGTAAGAATCACGATTGCGATTGAGAAGCAGTTATCACTACTTATTTGTTCTAAATACTATAAAAGAATTTTCAACGCAGTATCAGCCTGACTGCACTGACAGCAGGACGAAAGACCCCGCATTATACCTCGGAATAACGCCGTCCTGTGCCATATTAATTTACATTATTTCTGCAAACCTTCTAATCTCATCCACCCGCCTAATTGTCATCCATGCTATGTTTGCCATTTCTTGAAATACAGGATTTTTGCCCGTAAGTAACATTGATTGTTTTGCGTTTGCACACTTCCCAGCCCATGCCCATTCTTTATTTCGACTAGAATATTGTCAACTAGAGTTTTTCCACGGACCCATTGCATGGTTTCTGTCTGTAAGCGTGACAGCTGTATTTTTTGTTTCATAGGAGTGTGCTCTTTCCTCAATTAAGGAGAGCCATTTCATTAGTAGTAGTAATAGTAGTATTAACACTTATTGAACAGAGGTGTTTGGGACAAGCAGGTGCCTGGGTGCTCGCTGGGCCCCACTACATGTGCATGCTCCAATAAAGCATGACGTAAATGTTTGCGTTTCTACCCATAAATTATTACCGGTAATATGCAACTCACACAGATATGTGTGTACCGAATACGTCGACTTCTTTACCTCTAACATTTTTTACTAATAAAATATTTGTGACCACTAGTCTAGCACTATATAAAAGGTACGTAAAAGGAGAGTCCAAGGCGTTGCAGCTGTAACCGATGGACTCTGAGGAAGAAATTGTTTTGGTCATGTCTGACCGTCTTCGGAATGGGTCGTATTTCCCGAATAAAACGCGAATTGTGCGCTGCCTTTTACAACATTCGCCTTAACGAAGCATGCCAAATGTAAAGATTAGTAATATCAACTTTTTGGCACTGGACGACCGCAAAAAATTGTTATATTCAATGACAACTTGAACAGCCTGTCTAGTGCGTTCAACTCACCACTCTTAAAGCGTTGTTTGGAAAATCATAGTTTTAGAAGTATAGATGTGATTTATAAGACATATGACTAAAATGGAAGAAATAGGGTTAATACATATGAATTTGCTATTAGACATGTTTTTTTTTTTTTTTTCAAAAGAGAGATTCTGAAAAAAAATTGGCAGGTCCATGATTTTTGTTTTCAGTCTGAGATATGAACCGAGCTTCCTAAAGGTTCCTTTATACATCTTTACGAAGCAAATGAGGAATTGAATTTTCGTACTCAATGTAACACCTATCTTCCTACGGGTTTTATTTTCTTGCCTAAACAGATGTCGATAGAAGCCTGCAACTTTCTTTCCTACAATGCATCGAGGGAAATATTCCATTGGTAAGATGCATTAAGCAGGTTCTTTATGCATCTTTGTAGCCACGCGTAATAAATGCAAAACCCAAATTTAATTGCCTATAACCGTTCTTAACCTGAAGCTTTATAGACTAAAGCGTCGAGGACCTGATGTATAGATGAATAAAACCACATCAACAGGCAAGGTCCTTCAGAACTTCATTACCACCTGTTATCACGTGCCGTAAGCTGGCTTCGCCTAAATGTTCTTCATTAGAGAGGCTTACTAGACGAGTGGACTGGTCGGTGTTGCACAAGGCGCTTTTCATAAATCCGCGAGATTGCTTTAAATAACGAAGCTTTTTGTGTGGCAACCTCTTCGCACAGTAATGGTACATTAAGTGACGAAACACTCCAAGAGGCTTTCTGAATCACTTGCAAAGTATCCCTCTGTAATAATATTTGAAGATAGGTCTCTTCCAGCACGGTGAAGTGGCCGCAAAATATTCATTAGTGTTTTCTGTTGATTAGAGCTAGCAAAAAACTTTATTGGTTGCGGCTCTCTAGCATAGGGAAAAATGGAACTGAATGCTGAAATGTAAAGAAAGCCCGTTATGTTTAGAAATACCAAACTCCTGTCGATTACAATGATGTTCGCCCTCTAATTCACTTCTCAAGTGATTGCAAGTTATTAGGGGAGACGAAAAGAAAAGTAGCATCGTTTTTGCTGATGTCGTCTACTGGTGGCCACCGCCAAATGCAGCTACGACACTTTGTTTTGGAGCTGGTGCTTCGCGGTGCCTTTAGGCTGCGCATGTCGCTACATAACTACAGATGTGTGCATGACCTATCGGAACACTTTTTTCTGGATCCCAAATCCGCTGAGCACACAACAATGTATTCGTTAAACTCATATTTCAGTACAAGGCACTACTGGAGAAAAATGGCACAAATAGCGAGGCTCTACTGGACAAAATATGCAGTAGTCGAGTAAGTACATATTTTCGCACCATTAAGGCGAAAGCCTTCACAGTCTTGCGATCGAGTGTCCATCCGTGCGTGCATGCGTGCATGCGTCCGCGAGAAGTATCACACTGCGCGGGATTCGGCGGAGTCAATGATGTAATCACCTGCTCACGTCATAGGTCATGACCAGAATTTACATCAAAACTAGATGTGCACCACCATGACGTAATATTTGGTAATGACTAACAAGCGGAACTGACGTCATCATTACGTTACATCAGGCCATAATCGGTGACGTCGGACGATTCACGCATGCACGAAACTGACCCCTCCCTTCGGGTGTCCTATCCATGCGGCCGCGCTGTACCTTTCATTTGGCGCTTGCTCAAGCGCCAGAAGACACAGCATACAGAAGCAGATGCAGTAAAGCAGGAATAAGCGGCGTTTCAAATTTGTTTGCAGCAAAGAATAGGCGCTTTATCTGCCATACTTCTCGGACACCTAACCGCGCCTTAAGTGAAGGGAGAAAGGTACGAGTGAAAGAAGAAATAGACAAAGAGATGCCATAGTGGAGGGCTGCGGGCCACCGCGCAATAGAGGCTTTCCCCTCTTTGCACTTTAGGGATACAATGCGCCCCCTAGAATTTCTGTATTATCGTGCATATCAAAGTATCCATAAAACATGTATACATGCCTTGAATGGACGGATCTATACAAACCTATCAATGGCTTACAAGCTGGCAGGGTCGGAAGTACAGTACTTCGAGCCACCGAAACTTGCGTGTCTGCTATAAATAATGACATCTGATTTCATGTAAGGTTTTCTGCTGCATTTTTTTTGTAGGTCCGAAACCTTTTAAATATGGCAAATCAAATGCTCCTGGCTTCCAGCAAGTATTCCAGTGGTCTCTCTGCGCATTTTGCTATGGTGCCTGCGAGGACGAATATGGCATAAAGGACGTACACACTATGCACATGGCGTCCACTCTAAGTGCTAACACTCGAGCCGGTGGTTTTAAACCACCGTTGGATCCCACTTGGGACATGCGGAGCATCACGTGAGGTCCCTCTCGGCCCTGGGTCATTTGCTTCTATGTGCGACCCGGGCGGAAGCCATGGCGCTGTAAAGAGCGTGGCCACCAGCTGGCGTTGCTGGCATGTATGCTGGAGTACCTGTACAGGAGACATAGTAGAGACATTACGCTTACGGCGTAAGCAATTCTCTATATTCACAACTGCAGTGAAGATCTTTTAACCGTGAGGGCTCTTTGATCTGCGTCGGAGAGTGAATCGATTGCTCACTTGTGTTGCTAAGCAAAAGCAATTAGTAGGATTATAAAAAATGCCCCCTGAGGGTTTATGGTTGAGAGTAGTAGGCTTGCGCTTAATAAAACAAAGCATGCATTGAGAGAGACAGCCACATTAGGTTATTTTATAAATCTAACTTCTCAATCAGAAACTCAGCAGTTCCTTCTAATCAATCTGGGCTCCGAGCATGGCCAACGTGGCCGGTTTTGTGGGCTCAGCAGTCCCCAAGGTCAGTTGATACTTTGATACTTTTTCATCCCGAGAGCGCACTCAGCGTTTGTCACGGCTTTCAGTCTTCCACCAGCCATTTTATCGCTGGCTTCGCTTGCGATTGACCACTGTTGCTGTTTTCGTACCTTGGTGTGCTTGAATATCAAGCTGTAGTTAAAACGTCTAGGAGCTCAGTTATCCTTGAATCAACTTACAGGAGCGATAGTGATCGGTCGCAGCCGCGGTCGCTGCCGGCGCTTCAATCTTTCCTCAATGCTGCGCTTGGTAAGCTTCTCTGCTGCGGGTTTGTGTGACTTCTGTTTGTTCTATGGTCTCGGAATCATGCTTGGTGCGGCTGCGATCTCTGTCTTCAGCAAGATGGCGCATCTACTTAGATTAAAGGAAGTAGCGGTGTAGATGGAACTTCATGGAGACGACAATGTTCACTGTAAATAACGAGTCTTTTATCCTTGGAACTTGATAAAGGCGTTGACGTTTCCTTCATAGCTCGAGAGTGCGTTACAGTCTTACACGAGGCGTGATCAGATGCCGCTAAAACATAATGCTCTTGTGCCAGGACATGAAGACGACGATATTTGCTTAGAAGTGAGAGAAGTAACAGCGTGCGGGGCACTATTACATGGCGCCATCTGGGGAACACATGGCGTACTTGAGCGGAATAAAGCGAAACTCGCAAATGAACACAGCAGTGCTAACGCTCTAAAACAGTCTCTCCGGTAGCCCACAGTAAATAAAAGCATGTAGCAGCAACGGAACTATTACATTGGTTCTAATGGCACTAGCCACATTCTTGAAGCAGGTGTAGTACACAGGACAGCATACCAAATTTTTCTTCTTCCAACATGGCAGTGCGCTCAGTGATTTTCGTAGGTTTATCTTCTCACGCAGAAGCTATCTATAGCAGTTGTGCTGTCTCAGGCAGTTGCGGTCTATAGCAACTTGCCGCTTTCTTGAAGGGCCGCATGATCATGGCATTGTCTTCAAGGGGGAGCACTCTCCTTCCGTGGCGTATAATTCGCAAATGGATCGCTTTCCTCAAGACGCTTCCTATCTGTCGATTCATCCGGCATTATTGCTCCGGGTAAGCATCTGTGACGGTGTCGGCAATAAAGGTCTGAACAAAGTAGATGTGTACGCAATTACAACCTTGGTCAAGAGTTTTGAAGTCAAAGTATTTTCATCTCAGCTGCAAAATAGATTTGTAACGCAGACATCAAAAACCAACCGGCGTTTAATATGCCACAAAATGCTTTCATATGATAATAGAAAACTGTCTCATAGCATCTCACGGCGCTTCAGCCTTTAATGGCGCTCTGGTGGCTTCATTTTGCTGCTGAGAAAAAATTACTTTGGCTTCAGGACCATTAACTAAGGCTGTACGTAGTGAAGTTGACCGGATAAGAACGTGGGAGAAGCAGCGCCTACGCTCGAGTTCTTCTCCAGGCTGTATACGACCGTATGCTTAAAGGAAAAGTGCTACTCGCTGACGCCACAGAACAATGCAAGTCTCGATTCTAAAAGCCGAGTAACTGCGCCTCGACCAAAGGCGTAGCCAGGCTTTTGCGCGCAAGTCTGTTTGACGATAGTGCTACCCTTGATAAGGGCTCCGAAGCCTGAGAGAGCGATCTCGTCTCGTGAAATCTCTTTCTACGCACGGATGAATAGGTATCGGAGACCAGATGTTTACTCTTGGTTTTATTTCGGCGTCTCTGAAGGTCGCTAACAACTGGAGCTAAAAGCGCTTATTCCTTAAAGTCATAGGCTAGCCTCAGACCTCACTTTTTATGCAGCTACAAGTGTGTGCGCGCTGTGGTAGTACTGATTTCGGGCATCTGGGAGCGCACATCGAGGGGAAGAACAACGCGGAATTATTTGTACACTACAAACTCTGATCAATATCCAATTGTAAAGCGCAGTGTCGTCGACAGTGTCGATGGCCAAGTGGTCGGTGGTATCGTCGAAATGACGCTTTTGAATCTGCACCACAGGTAATTGTAACCCCTCGCAGGCTACGGAATAGTTTCGCTTATCCCAGATACTGCACTAAACTAAAATTGCGAGGCGGTTTCAAAATGTTGACCACATTCGGCCTCAAGTTCAGCGCATTTGTTCTGGCTGATATTCGCCCTCGGTTTGCATGGAATATGAATTGAGTGCATTTTGAGCATAATACTGGCGTTGTTCCCTTTGACCCTATCGGACGCCGACGAGAATAATCACAATGATTGAATTAAATAATGTTTGCCGGCTTTGTCATTGCGAATCATATGAGTGCGGCCAATAACTATGGTACGAATGATGAGTCCCCGTCACAGTTTTAAACAAAGTCTTCAGGCGATGGTTTATCGAAAACCGATAGCAGTGCACTGCGCTTACATGACGGTGGTGCGGCAAATGTCTGTCAACCATTATTAAAGTAAACTATATCGTAATTGCGTCTGGGAAAACGGACTCATGTTGGCCCTTTTTTGAAATCGGTGTACACGCATACCAACTAGGACTAGGCACTCATCTTATGAAACATATGTTTTAGAACAATATTTGTGTTTTCAAAATCAGTAACTAAGGAATGGAACGCGCGAAATTTTAAAGTTCCCATACACCCCACAGAGACACAATTCTGCTTTTTACAATCGAGAAAAACATTTCTGGGTGTGTATATTTCGAAATCTTTTTTTTACGAACAAAACTTTATAGGTTTGGATTTTTTTATATTACTGGGACACCACGCACTTCAAAAGTTCTACAGTTTTATAAATGATGCCTCTACAGCGATGACAACGCAGAAACCAAGTGTTTTAGCAATTGTTTGCAGTGCCTAAGAAAGGAAAATGTTACTGGATCTGGGAGGTAAATTAAAAGCCAGCTTAATCATACAGAAAAATAACTTCATGAAGAAGCAGCAACATTTACGAAGAGTGCCGAGGAGCTTAAAGAGGTCCATGTTTGGTCCTTTCAAGAAGCGATTTTTTTTTCCGAACCACAAAATATCCCGACATTAGAAAATGAAAACACGATCACTGACGTAAGAAAACTTAGCTAAACGCTTCCAACAAGATTTTATACGCTGCGTGCGCAGTTATATATGATGTTGAAAAACCCATACATTGTTGCACAATGTGCGATAGTATGAAGAAAATTTTAAACAATCATATGGAATGGGACTCATTGGAAAAAAAAAAAAAAAGAATTATATGGCCGCCTTCTTTTTGAAGTTTCTCCGTACGTTAGGAAGCTGATTTTATAAATATCGTCCTCCACACTTTCTTCCGTTCTTTAAACTGAGATAGACCAACTAAATATTTTATTACGAATGAGTGACCTTTTTGCAAACACTCAGCTTTCTTTTTACACCAAGTTATCGAACGTACACACACGGTGTACAAACAACTCAAATGCACTTTTATCGAACACTCTTGCTGTCTTGCTATCTTTTATTCGTCTTTTACGCCTCTGCCACGTCATGACCGTCGAAAACATTTTCTGTAGACGCATGTGTTACAGCGTTCAATTGCGTGCATTGTCTGAAACCTGACTTTACCCATGTGTTTCTTTCGTTGTTCTGCGCAGGATGCGGGTTATCCCCAAGACCTGATGGTGGGAATGGTCATATTTGCCTTCTTTTTCCCTAAATATGTACAGTATGTTATATAGCGAATGTATAAGATAGCGCTACGAGATTTAGTGAGATATTTTCAGGCTCACCGGACTGTAGTATTGAAGTTGGACGTCTTGTTAAAAGAAGTATTATATATGCGTATGTATAGCGGCAGCTATTCTCTAAATTAAATGTCTAAAGTTTTTCTGCGCTGACTTTAAATATGTCTTGAGCATTTGGCATTTTATGATCTGAATAACGCAAAACCGCCAGGCAGATGCTTTCAGGTTTATGTGGCTGGTAGCTTGATAAGCGTGTCTGAGAGTTTACTGAAGTGTGCCGTCTGGGGGATATCTACTTTCGCGTCACTTCCATCACTGCGTAACAAGTTTTTTCTTTGCAGGTGAGCCATTGGGAGCTTGTAGAAGAATGCATTATTTTAATAGAGTCTGGGAACGGGGC
Organism: Amblyomma maculatum; assembly: GCF_055883805.1. NCBI lineage: Eukaryota > Metazoa > Arthropoda > Arachnida > Ixodida > Ixodidae > Amblyomma > Amblyomma maculatum. The sequence continues at coordinate 62,692,801 of NC_139351.1, read as the reverse complement.
ATAGAACCACCAAAGTTGGAAAATAAACATACATGGAAAACTTTTCCTTATGTCTTTACTTTGTGTGGGAGAACTCTTTGATTAGCAAATAATAGTGAGTTATTAATGACGGTGAGGGAGAAAACTAGTGAGTGCACACTAGGCTTTTTAAAAAACAAAAACATTGCGCATGCGAGCCCCGTTTTCTTACGATTTCTGAAATGATGGCCATTTATAACTCTCGCGAGCGTTTGGATAAGTGCATTAATCGCGCTTCATCTAGTGCTGTCGACATAGCGGTGAGTCTCATTTTGGCAACTCAAAAACAGGTTTCAGCAAAACGAAACAGTGGAGCTATGCTTGCCAGCTAAGTGCAATTAAATGTGAAGCTAATTGGCATTAGCACCGCATGGGTCGGTAGTGATAGGCTCTTTTTGGCGTGCGTACGATAAAGAACTCGGCATAGTTCCGATTTCAATCTTCTGTTGGTTCGGGATCTCGGCTGATAAAGTTGGTCTGCGACATGCAAGGACGATGATGAAGTGCTGCAAGATTCACATTTTAAGACAATTTGCACATTGAAGAACCAACAAACAAATGATAACCCTCTCCGTGGATATTTCAGATCTTTGAGGAGCGATCGATGGTGTGTTTTCTTTTGCAGCGGCCCCATACTGCTTGCCACCTCGAGCCGCTTCTTGTTTATGCTTCGAGGCCTTGTCCGAAGTAGCAGCCTGAGCTTCCGCTGTTCATTGTTGCCTTAAATTCTTACATCTTTTCGGGGGAAAAAGCATGAATGACGCCAGGATACCACACCCAAAAACAATCTGCCGCGGTGTCGGTTTATCATTCTGCGCCAAAGCACCCCGATTACAATTTGTGAAAAATACGTGGAGTGGCCATTATGATGTGGCCACATTTGTTTGCTTAGCAACTGGCACGAGTTCCGCTTTTTCATTGAGGGCTCCAGTTCAGACTGGAGTTTATTGTTATCTGACTACATGCTTTTCTCTTTTCGCCGTCTTCCGGATGTGACAATAATCCGCCGTTGTCTGTCCTACATTTCTTTCTTCACCTAGGATAATAAGACCTTAACTTGAAGCAGTAACCTAATCTTACGTCTTATATTCGTTAAAAAGTAGCAAGAGTGGACGCTGGACCACGACGATGTCTCCGAAATGCCAAAAAAAGGCTTGTGAAGTGCGTGAGCTGGCATTCGTCTTGGATTTCTGTATGCAGCTGTATGCAGCTCGACCAGGACACCTTCTTTAATATGCGAAAGAGAGTTTGTGTAGCGCCCTCCCTCAATATGCCTATACGAAGCGTTCAAGAGGCTTGTGCCGAGACGAGTATATGAAAGGGCCAACCGCGTAGCCTCTTATGACCATGAAAGTATATTTAAAAATAAAATAAAATAGCGTACAGGAAATCCACATATGACACTTCGAACAGCGTGGGAAGTGTTTATCATACAAAAATGCTCTGGATGTAATACATGCTGTAGTACAGGGCTCCTGAATAATTTCCGCCACCTGGAGATCATTACCAAGCGCTGAGGGCAGGCGCAAAACTCTTCGAATTTATCGAGAGGGCCTTTCGTCGCATGAAATTGTAATTAATCATGCTGTCAGATAAATTACCACTTTAAAATCGCACCATGACTTGAACATCGATATGGCATGCGTGAATATAAACTAATGATTTGTGCTGGAGTGAAAAGTTAAGCACTTACACACAAACTGGAACTAAAATCGAGTGTCGTTTGTACCCCCTAGTCAAAGAGTGCTGTGAGTTAACTATAAATTAGAAATAAAACTATGAGGCCCCAAGGTGACAATAATTAAAGAACGTTTCTGGCCAATCATACCGCGACACCTTATAAAAATTATAGGGATGTGTTCTTGAATATGATTTTTCAGCTGTTATGAAACTTCACCATAAAGTGAATTTCTCTTCAGATTTTGTGCCAGCAGGTTTGTAGATTTTTAAGGCAATTTTCTCCAAAATGTACCTCATTAGAATCCTGTGTCAGTCCTGATTACTCATTCTGTGCACAGGAGAAATTTTGAGCCAAAATTTTACTACACATTGAAAACTTCTCAAGTTAGGTTCCTGATATGTGTTAAAATATTCCACACTTGTCCTAAACTAATTTTCTTACGCACCCTGTCTTTGTATATCGTATTTATCTATTCGATGGGAGTGCAGGAAGAATTTTAAGTTTGAATTATTTTTGTTATGCATCACAAGCGTATAACATTCCAATTAAAGTCTGCATAATAATATCGTGCAATATCTGACATTTGATGAATATTAGGAAGTGAGGTACAAGAAACCGTTGTAAAGTGGGGATTTTCGCATTTGTCATGCACGCGTAATATCGGAAGCTTCATCGACATCCGTCCACCGCAAAACAGAAGCGCGTTTATAGGGCAAGTGTTGAAGCCTGAGCATGTACTAGAACAAAAAGATTAATAAGGCACTCCAGTCGTCAATTTCCTCCATAATTTCAATACCAGCTTTTGTAAAAAAATAAGCGTTCTAAAAAATTACACTATCCAGCAGTAAAAGAACTTTTACTTCAGAGATGCTCCTTGTAAACTGTCAAATTACCGACCGAGCCGGACACTACTAATGTTAATTGGCTCATTGAAGTTTGCGGTCGTGCTTCCCGTTGTATTTGGGCTGGCAATATATCACTTAGCGTAGAAGCGTAGCGTTGTAGCTGAAAAAGACGATGTGTTACATGTAAGCAAAACAAAAGACGAGAAGACGATGAACAGATGATTGTTTTAGTGTGAACATGCAGCGCCTTATATGGGAGAGGCAAACAGGGTGATTAGATTATTACTAAAATGTATTTGTTATTCCTTGTTATCAATACTTTGTCCTACAAACAAATATGCAACCATACCTCACTTCGATTATGAGTGAGAACAAGAGATAACGCCTGGCTAATTGTGGATTTTAACTTGGATGTAATAGCAGCGCAGGCAGTGGCAGGAAATTGCCCTATATTACGTTTGAATTCCGCTCACTTGCTCCCGAAATTACTTTAGCCCATCGCAGTGCTGGCTTTTCGGTCAGCTATTATGCCTCGCATACAGGCAGTGCGGGGTTCTAGATTCTTAATCACGCTTTACTCACTGGCGATAAGTGTTGTAAACCTTACTGTTCGCCTGCTGTTTTTTATCTTTTCTATATGCTTCCATGCTTGGTACATTGGTGCAGTATTCTGCAATCTACAGACAAAAACATCTTGTTCCTTGGCTCTTTTTTAATCCGAAAGCCTTTATTAGCTAATATTGGAGTTCCTTCATCTGGTCACACTCCAGCTGTCAATAAAATGACGTCGAGATGACGTCATATGAAAAATAAAGGTCCTTTTTTCTCCCGCGAATCGAACCTCCAACCCTTGCATTCCCAGCCGGGAGCTTTAACCAAGTGCGCCACGCCCGAGATTGCGAAACGCTTTTTTTTTTCTTTATTGCCTGACTTCAGCAGGGACCACACTACACAAAACCACTTACAATGCACAATGAGCAATCATTAATACAACAATCAGCCAGGAGGGATGTGGCGTCGTCATGCTAAAAATTCTCTTAGGGTCACTAATGGCTCCAATCTTCCGAGCAACTCGGGAGCTTCAGGAGCTTCAGGAGCAAGTTTCTGAATTTCAATATATCTATTCATGCCTTCCCGAAAATAGATCCGTGCTGGCCGTGCGTCCGAGATTGCGAAACGCATACCATAATTCTCATTGTTAACCGTGAGGATAATAGTAGCGATGAAAAAACGCTGAATCTATTGATAATGAAAATGATGACATTAACAAAGATAATGACGGTGCATTAAGTTCATAATGAGCAAACTAGGCTTGCGCATTTCTGCAGTGTAGATTCCACGGTGTTATCAATTTTGTTTTTCAAAGCAGATCTTATGCCATAAAAATACATCCTCACCTAATGAAATACTTGGTGGCGTGGTAGCAGCAGCGCCACATGGTAGCGTAGAAAGTCAGAATTTACGTCGCTCTCATCCGCGTTGAATGAAAAGCTGCACAAACCTTCTTACGTGAGACAAAGATGGTACCTACAGCATTCTGGAACGTTGTGAAAGGCGGCTACAGCTCTTTGTTCATTGCGCAACCATTCCCCCATAAATGCTGAAACATGACCCCGTGTTAAGCAATTTTAACAGACAATACTTTTTAAATGAGAGTCTGCTTTTAGAGACTTTGTCAGCGCTGAGAACATCGCTGACAATATCAAAGGAGCGATGCAATAGTGAAATGCGCGTAAAAACAATCTGTGAGTGTTATGAAATTCAGAATAATTATTACAAACTAATACAGCCCGATATTTGAGAATTTTAGTACCAAAGACAGACAATAGTATGTAGCATGAAACAGAATCGATGAACATTATATAAATAAAACTAAAGTATGTAGCATCTTTTACTCCTTCCTCGAGATATCGCATTGATTGCTAGCATTTTTGAGCTCAACACAAAGTTCGCTTCTACTTTTGTTTGTTTCGTGTCGATGCTGTACGCGATGTTGTATTGCAGAGTCAAACTACTTTATGTACGCGATATTGGATCGCCGAGTCAATCTACGGAAAGTCAAAGGAAGGGAGGGCTTTTTCTATATCAGATAGAGAGCTTAAGGTGACAATATATTAACATTTTTGTCTAACAAGCTTTTAAATAATTAATTCAGGGCCACTTCACGACTTAGAAAAGTACCCTGCTAAACAAGGCAAACTTATCGTGAAACTTGCCCTTCAATTCAAAGATGAAATCGTTGTGAACTACTCGACTGCATGAAATTCATGATGAAAAACTACTTTGAAGAAATTTATCAATAACAAATGAGCCCCATTAGAGGTTAAATGCAGAGCTGGTTGATAACTGAAGTGTAAGGAAAGGTGTATTAATTCACCCAAATTATGCCTAACATAACCGGTGAAATCAAAAGAGGGCCATCGCTTGATAAAGATATCTCCGCAGCTCTCATTATCTTTGATATATTCCAAAACCGCTCCTGTATTGAATATGCGTCTTTGTATGGATGGTGCAAAGGACGAAAACGAATTTTCTGGCATATAAAACCATTAAATAAAGACATTTTAAGTCGGAATCATGCTTGAAATCACGGATTTATGTATTCAAATTGAGCATTTTGAAATATTCCAATGGACACACAATTATCTTCTTTGCTGCATGCTTTACTGACTAGCTTTATGATGTTATTTTGAATTATAAACCATAAAAAAGCTAGAGTGATAGGTAAAGAAGCTTTAAAGCAATTTAATGAAGCGCCAGTTTTTGTTTTACTGGGGAAAATTACCTTAATGTCACGAACGACACGTTTCGTACTCTCAAACAAACATACGAAGCCTCTAAAATGTTATGAAGCTGCAATTCCCCAACTAGGCGCCTACGCTTTGCCAACAATTAGTCGTGGCACCAGCTAAGGGGTCCTAAACGGAAGGTTACACTTCAACACCAAACAACTTTTCATAAGGATTGCACTGTTAGGTCGACTTGTGCTCGATTGTTTTGTTGTGAATCATTGCTGTAGCTTCCAAATTATTTCTTCTTCTGTTTGTGCATCGTGCTCTTTGTGCACAAGCAGCCACCATCAATAATTACCAACGCTTGTTCAAGATCTGCAATTAAGTCTGAAATTAAAGCGGGGCCAGACTACCTTGCAGCTGTTACAGGGATGGAGGACAGCTCCGGACCTGGATAAATAGGCACCAAATAATAGCATTAGTGTCCACGGAAATATTTTCGCATGCACCATAGTGAGCTAACTCTAGAAATGCAGCCATAGAAACAGAGCACGACAGCTTTGTGTTCACCGCCAGCTGGTTCGAGGTACCACTGATCGCCCACATAAGAGAAGGCAGTGAGCTGCTGCCGCTAGTTTCGGGCATAGCTTTGACTATCCGCCTGGCGGCTAAGGCCGCGAAAAATCAATGTATCCTTGCGCGCTTCCAGTCGCGGAGTCTCAGCCCCCTGTTCGGGTCTGCGTACCTGGGTTAGGGAGTAGGGGAACCTCCTGTATTGGCGGCAATAAAGTTTCAAATAATAATAATTAGCCTTGACAAATGAAATTTTTGAACCGGGTCTTATTTCCTCTTTTTTTTTTATTGTTATGAAGAGCCCTTCACCCCCTTGTCACTTTTGTTCTACCATGCTGTTGCACCCAGCAATTTGTCATATCCCGCGGTTTATGATTATTGTAATTCTTTGATCTCACACACAGGATGTTCACCTGGGTGAGTCGGGTGGTATGACTGCACAGAAAAAGGGAAAGGTAGCAGTAGCGCTGGACATAGAGCCCGCGCAAGGTCATCGGCTAAGAGATCCTGTCGTCCGTTTCTCTAACGACGTCTCATCACTCGTCTTTTTGCTACGTAACGGTGTGAACTGAAGTACATAATAATTAATCCTCTCCACATTACAATATCCCATTAAAAGAGTTGATGCTCACATCGTAGAGCTTACATTCGAATGTCAGGCAGCATCAATATTTAAAGCATCTATTGTTTTCAAGAAGGTTTTTTCCCCTGACAGTGTAGATATGGTTTTATGTTCAAAACTTCATTTAAATTCACGAGCTTTTCTTTGCGTTTAATAAAAGACATGATTTCCCTCAAGTAAAACCGCATCACGTGTACATGTCATCTCAGTTATTCCTATCATACGTTTGCATTCAAGAAGGCCCACAAAAGGAGCTTAATATTGGAAATTTCCGTGTGTATTTTGTGTAGTATATTTGCTATTTGCCTATACGGTAGGCAGAAAGACGGAAAGGAAAAAGAGGTGGCAATTTTTTTCTATGTGTGCAATGCAAGTTTTGGCGTAGAAAGTAATACCAATATTCACAGAATGTAAACTGAGGTCCCTATATTTGGGTTTCGCAGAGGCCAGGAAGAATAGTTGATACTAGGAATTGAAGAAGCTTTTTCAGTAAACCTCCGTCGGTAGTGTAAAATTATAGTTAAGGTGGCTTCATCTCCTGAATTGCAAATATATAGCACTCTATGAGTAGTACACTTGAAAATTTCGAGGGTTTTCGAAACTGGGATAGGTTCGGTGCTATGACACATGTATATCTGCCTTTCCTGGTATAGAAAGTAGAGAGAGAGCAGACATAACTATTATAGAACTATCAACATGAATAGGGGCCTAGTGTCATGCCCGATACGACAACATGTGTGTTTTGAACCCAGACCGGGACGAAAAAGTGTCATCATCATAAGCAGGGCTATGCTTATATCAAGGCCAAGGCCTCTTTCTTATTCCTTCAGTCAACCCAATGAAAACTCCTTAACCTATACGTCCACCTCACTTCTGTGGTTCATGTCCTTGGAATCCACTTTGTTATCTTTAGCGACCATCTGTTATCCTTTCTTCGCAGTAAATGTCCTACCCATGGCTATTTCTTCTTGATTTCGGCTAACATGTCATTAACTCGATCTATTTCTCTGACACACCCTGCACGCTTCCTATTTCTTAATATTACATATTTCATTTTTTTTTTCCATAGGTCTCTGCGTTGTACTCAACTAATTTACAACCCTTTTCATTAGCCTCTCCGTTTCCGCCCCTGAAGACTAGTAATTTGCAACTGTTACGTATTTTCCTCTTGAGCGACACTGGTAAAATGCTAATCATTATTTGCGAGTGCTTGTCAAATGCGCTTCATACAAATATTATTATCCCAGTTATTCTCCTTCTGTAGACGATATCGGTGGTTACAACTTTACAGCCCATGTGTGTGTGATCCCTAATTTCGCCTTGCGTTTCCACTTTGTTCATATCTTTCTGTGTCTCTGTTAACGACTTAGCAGCTTTGTGGTACGCACTCGGTGCTCAAAAGTGCAGCACCTCGTGTGTGCCTACTTACAATTGCCTCCTTCAGTTTTAAAGAAAGGGTATCTGGAAATGTGGTTGACACTGAGGGGCCGGGCATATGTAAGGAACTCACGTGGTACTACAAGCCGAGCTTGCTCAGGGTCTGTACAACCGTCTGAGCGAGCGCCGTCCTCCCGAACTCTCACAGCGGTTTCAATGTTTGAACTTTTCTTTAGTATCGGGTATATTTAAAATGCACGATACCTTAAAAATCTATGTTCGATACCGATACTCCGATACTTTCATTTTCAACGCACGATACCAAATACCGATACACAAAATATATCTAAAGATAGCATCGAAGATACATATATAGTGCCTAGAATATACTCGATACTGCCCATGACTGGCGCTCTGGAACTGAGCGACGCTTTCGTAACTGGTCTACTCATGAAACTACATTTGTGGATCCTAGTCTGCCATTGTAAAACAATAATATGATCAACTTTGACAAAGCATTAATCGCAGAGCTGGTAGGAGCAGGGCGGTTTAGCCCAATTTTCACCGGCAGCAGTTGGCTTGGCTTGAGCAGAAACTTGCTTGTGTAGCGGTTATCGCTCCTGCCAGCAATTTGCCGCTGCTCAGCGATTCTCAAGAGTCATTCATTCTTGACAATCTGCTCAGTATTCTAGACACCAACAAATTTCGCTCGCTTTATTTTTGACATCAGCGCTAGCTATATGCAGGGTGGTTCGCGTACGGTTTGCGGGAGGAGGGGCCACCGCGGCGGTGTTCACGGAGGTCGAGATTGTCCTGCCATCGTGCGGTGCTTTACTGTGCTGTGGACGCCTCGTCGGCCGACACTCCGGGAACTATTTATAAATAGCATATTTGTAAATGCAGCTTCGTTCCGCCAATCACCGCGTCGTTTTGGTTGTCGTACTTAATGGGCAATGGCCGCCGCAACCCAGAACGGCGGCGAGCTGTGTAACAACAGCGAACCGCGATTGGTGGTTAACCATGGTTAAGTTCCCTTACCTCGGTTAAGCGTAACCACGGTTAAGCCGGCCGTGTAAATAGGGTATAAGTATACATATTTGCCTATCACTCCTAGTGCTTCGCTACCTATTCTAAACTGCTATTTATTTCGAGCCAGTTAAACATTTAGTTATTCTTTTGAAAACAAGTTTTTAGGGCGAATTTACCATTGTCCTATTGAGATCTTTGATCCTCCTTAGCCAATTATCCCATGAGTAACTCAGCAAGATTATTTCACCAGTGAACTGCAGACTACTGACGTATTCTCGATCAACCCTTATCCTTAACTGCCCTCATTCCTAGTCTCTGAGCAAGCGGTGAATAGTACTGTTGAGATCATGTCCGCTTCCCTAACTATAACGCCTCTCTTAGTGGGAATTTATTTACTTTCTTTGTGAATGAATATGGTTACTGTAACTGAAGCAAGGCAACGAAAAGTCTTAGCCGTGATCAAGCTTGTCAGTAGTATGTCTGAATAATTTCATTACGTTTGAGAATAAATTATCCGGTGTTGCAATACAAATAATAATATTTGAGCTGTGGTCGTGAGATTAGCTTCATATCTGATGGTCCACAATTAAAGTGGTCACAGATTGATGTTAGTACAGTACAAGTGCGGTGAGTATTTCGACATCTGTGTAATTAAAACAACTGTCACAAGTAGCAGGATTTGAGGAAAAATTTCAAGAAGCCTAAAAACAAAACCACCTGCACTAACAGTCTCCTTTTATTTTCTTGTTGTGCATCATGGCAGAATATTCGATTTTGCTATGATGTATCTCGAACTGTTTCCCCTGAATGCTGATTTTGCATAAGCATTGCTTCCTTCGCTGTTCAGGCAAACATATTCTGGTTTATATCCCTCCTATTTAATAACCTAAAGAGTCTTCAAAGTTTTTCAATAATTAATAAAAAAAAAGAGATCATTTGTAAAGTCACAGAAACATAAATCAGTACTACTTCATCAAATCTGCTACTGTAGTAGTTACAAAGTTTAAAAGCATTTTCATTCACCCTTGAGTACGCGTAAAAGTTATAAACGCTCAACTGTCTTTTTTTTTTAATCGAAGATAAGGTGTTATGGCCATGCATAGGTTTATTGGCGCAAGTAGACTAAAGCCTTGGTTGCTTTATTTGCACCATTAAGTGAAACAAGATTTTCTAGGAATAAGTATACCGGAATAGGAGCCATTAAGAATTCAGAAGGCGGAGGGGCTGTAAAAACTTATCGGGGAGCTTCGCCCATGATACAAATTCCAGCCATAAGCGAGGGCCCCAGAAACACAGCTGCTGAAAAAGACATCACATATGGACAGAACGAACATTTATTTCCTAAATCCTGTTCCAAGCAAGCAACAGGAAATTGCTATATTACTACTAACAACCATAACGGGACACTACCACGCAGAGCATCTGCTACCAATCGTGAATTGCTTGTAATGATGCCTTTCGGTGCTTTTTCCGAATTGATGCCCGCCACAGTAATCCCATGCCGAAGCTAGATAAGAAGAATTATTAATATTGCTTCAATAAATTTTGTTAGCATTGTGTTTCGTCTTGATCGGTCGAAATCAGTGCTGTATACTGCAATGAGTAGGGCAGCTGTTCACACTACCAGCAGGCTTGTGTAAAGTTGTATGAAATAAGCTAATATTACCAGAAGAATATTGCATGCACACACCTAAGAGACTTGGTTGTGACATGGACAGATTTTTACAGTAGTACATAATTTTTTTTTTTTTTGCTGCGATCTACACCTATTTTAGGTTCAATCGATGCTCTCTTTATATTCGCGATTCACAAACGAACACTCAAACACCGCTTAGCTAGAGATTTACTTTAAAAGACAGAGAACCAGGCCAGGGATACTCCAAACAGTATAAAATCGCTGGGTTCTCGATAGCGCTGAGAATCAACCAGGGCATGTATCATGTGCGACGCAAATATTGCACCACAAGACCTTCGATGCTCTCGTCAATACAGCAACCGCAGCTGCGTGATGCAGATAACAAGAAAACTGTTGATGGATCTTGCTACATTTAGTTTCTGCATAATATTACGTAAAAAATTCTTAAATGCGTTAAAAACATTAGCGGCGCAGTATAACAGAAAATCTTGACTGACATTTTGAGTAACATGTTCTCGATCGGAGAAGTAAAAAGAATCCTATCCCGGAAGTGTGATATGCTCCAATTGTTCTAACCAAGAGCGAAGAGAATCAGCAAATAAGCACACACCAAGGAGCGGCACAGGAGTCATGCGATCATTTGCCTGCAATCAGCCACGAGTCTATTTACAGATGTTTAGAAACAGAACTCGTGACAATGATATATGTCTGACGCTAATTTTTGTTTTAGGCTAGTGTTGGGAATTAGATTTTTATTATTCAATTAACAATAAAAGTCAACACATGTTTGTGAGAAGGGGGCTTACAGTAGAGCTTTTACAGGAAACCTAAGCAGTTTTTACAGCAAACCACATGTTCACCAGCAACATATCACTACAATCTGGTGCGTGCAGGCGTGGTTTGCTATCTGATCCAAAGAGCAACTTTGTGCTGTGTGATCTCCTCACCAATTTAAAAGCAGTCTTGAAGCCCAAACATTTCTTCTGGGATAGGAGAACGTGTATTTTAATGAAGGAGATATGTCCCATTCGGATGAGCTGCGCAGACTGCTTCACATTACCTTTATACATATTGTTCACAGAAAGTCTGCACTGCATGATGCCAAGAACTTCTTGTGATAAGCTAGAATGTTTCGCTCACTGTTTATAAATGTAGATCGTTTTTCTTACGCTTCTAACATTACGTTTCTAAGCGCCTGATTTCGGTTTGCACATCTTGAAATTGGTAATAATAGTTTCTTCATAAGATTTAAAGTTGCGGGCTTGTATAAAGTGTTCGCAGTTTTTACTCTGCTCGAGTCATCTTCCGGAATGCGCACTTTTATCCTATGTAGTTCTTTGAAAATCTGGCTGTGCTCAAATAGATTTCTTCAGACCCAATATAGGAGCACATACAGCTTTAACTGATAGGACGCCAGTCAGACCAACGAAGTGACGTCACGTTGGTAGCGGTGAAATATTAACTTATTACCAATTCATTTTCAGTGAATAGACCAGATCTCGCGGTTCCCTTCTCTACTATACGATTTTAATAAACGCCAATCACTCACTTTCATCTTAGACGCGGCACCACTTGTGTCGCATGTTAATGCTGCGATGCGTTCTACTATGTCCTGCTTGCTTGCTTCTTGCAGATAAAATTCAGCAGGCTATGTACGAGTAAGATAGCGAGAAAACTGCTGCGTTATAACAAAAATAGCGGACTTAGTTATTATGCAGCCGAATCATGAATAAATAACAAGCAATGCGTCCTAAATAATCCATTGGTTCAGACAAAATTTTATGCATTGGAAATGTGAATATCTTTGGATTGCAAGATGTTTCGTCTACGCCCATATCATTTAACAAAACCTTGAAGCAATGTTTAATAGCGATGATTAACTCATACAGTCGCCGTCATTTTTATTTTCCTTACTTGTTATCGCTTAAAGTCGGCGTAGCCAAGAACACATTTTATTGCATCAAAATATATTATCAGATTTTAATATTATAGCTAGAAGGACATGTCATGTATATACACTTGCGGCCCTAGAATTTCTAACTGAAATTGCCTATCTGAAACTCAAATGAATACCACTTTGATATAATAGCGCAGGAATATCTCAAAACACAGCTTTCTAATAACATTTCGTGCAAGTGTGGAATATTGTGCTCAAATCATTTACCATTACTGACGCGATAATGACTCCGAGTAAACGGTACTTCGTGAATATAGAGCAGCAGCAGGCACATGCAGATGCCATTGTGTGTCGCAATGCAGGCTAGTTTCTTATGCATTATAAGTCATTAAATATCTTTCTTAGCAGTATATAAGTGCCTTGAGAGGCCTGGGGCTTCCAGATCTACGTTTGAGCAGTTCTGACTGTGCTATCTGCCTTCGAAACATCAACATGTACAAGGCGCTCGTCTTCACACTATTTATTTCAACCGCATACGTTCAGTGTGCGCCGCAGGAGATTGCGGAAGAGCACCAGGAAAAAGAATATCAAACATTCTGCGGTAAGCAAGCAATGCTGTTGAAAGCCGAGCGCATTTATTGGCGTTTATTTCACATCAGAGACAGTGAAAGTTCAATGTCTGATAGAATGCTTCCTGTTGTAGGCCTGAAGTTAAACTGTATCGGATTTCAAAGCTTTATGAAATAAAGAGGACGATGGCATTTTCTTCAGTAGGAGCGTGATTACTAAAACATTTATACATGCCCAGTAACGCGGAAAAGATCAGCTTTATCTAAGTGTGGAACTGAATTGTTTGGTATGAAAGTTATGGCTTAGACGAAAGTATCAGAATTACAGCACTATGTTTTTTTCTTTGCGTATGTACATCGCTCACGGTGACTAAAAACTAAACGCTTAAATTGCCCCTTTGATGTATCAATCTCAGAATCATTAAGTACCTTACATGCTTACATATCCCTTTAACGGTGTCAGATTGTGCTTCGTGGTTATGCTGATTCTTCAGTGTTCTGCGTATTTTTTGTGTAGGTTTTAACGCGTATGCGTTAAGTGCCTCGTGTTGCATAAAAGCCGGTGTCGGCGTTGTTGTCGTAGCGAGAAAACTAGAAAAAATAAACAAACAATAACTTTTATGAAAACTGGCGGAGCCCAAATCGGTTCGTACTCAGTGCGAGGCGATATACAACCACTCCGCAATACAACCTCAATGTTTCTCTCCGATAAAAAAGGTGGTCCTAGTGTATGCATTGCCTGAGTGTCAGCTATTGTTTAGGTGCACCATTAAAAATAAACTAATTACGGAAGGTATAGGTGAGCGAGTAGCAAAGACTATTTCCGCTTTGCTTACCTGCTATGCAGCGCTCACTGGAAAATTCCTTCCATTTTATGGTGGTGCCGCAAAGATGTCGCAAGCCGCAGCCCGATTCGAAGCCTTCTACATCCGTCAGTCATCTTCCAAGCACTGGATTTTGAGGACAGTGGAGAAACAGCAGACTACCGACATTAAGCGGGAAGAAATAACAAAACTGAGGCTATCTAATAGGTGGTTAAAATCAAGACAGGAGTGAAATTTTCTCCCGCACTAAATACCAAAAAGAGTGGTGTGTCATGAGAAGTATATATCTCCTTGCGAAGCTAAATATCATGAGAAGGCGATGCGAACAGGACCCGATAACGCTCTCGATTTGAACGCTTTTGAAGTTTGGACACATTTGAGCATCCTACGAGTTACTAGCCTCACCTTCAATGCAGTGAACTGGAATCATGAAATTTACTGGGAGTCTTATGCTCCTCCTTAGGTGTATAGCAAAAAAGAGGCCTGCGATCCTACCTATATTCACGCATGGTAATAGGAATGTAGTCGTAATATAAAACTAAGATATAAAGTTGAGGTTTGGACACTTTTGAGCATCCTACGAGTTAATAGCCTCACCTTCAATGCAGTGAACTGGAATCATGAAATTTACTGGGAGTCTTATGCTCCTCCTTAGATGTATAGCAAAAAAAGAGGCCTGAGATCCTACCTATATTCACGCATGGTAATAGGAATGTAGTCGTAATATAAAACTAAGATATAAAGTTGAGGTTTGGACACTTTTGAGCATCCTACGAGTTAATAGCCTCACCTTCAATGCAGTGAACTGGAATCATGAAATTTACTGGGAGTCTTATGCTCCTCTTTAGATGTATAGCAAAAAAAGAGGCCTGCGATCCTACCTATATTCACGCATGGTAATAGGAATGTAGTCGTAATATAAAACTAAGATATAAAGTTGAGGTTTGGACACTTTTGAGCATCCTACGAGTTAATAGCCTAACCTTCAATGCAGTGAACTGGAATCATGAAATTTACTGGGAGTCTTATGCTCCTCCTTAGATGTATAGCAAAAAAAGAGGCCTGCGATCCTACCTATATTCACGCATGGTAATAGGAATGTAGTCGTAATATAAAACTAAGATATAAAGTTGAGGTTTGGACACTTTTGAGCATCCTACGAGTTAATAGCCTCACCTTCAATGCAGTGAACTGGAATCATGAAATTTACTGGGAGTCTTATGCTCCTCCTTAGATGTATAGCAAAAAAAGAGGCCTGCGATCCTACCTATATTCACGCATGGTAATAGGAATGTAGTCGTAATATAAAACTAAGATATAAAGTTGAGGTTTGGACACTTTTGAGCATCCTACGAGTTAATAGCCTAACCTTCAATGCAGTGAACTGGAATCATGAAATTTACTGGGAGTCTTATGCTCCTCCTTAGATGTATAGCAAAAAAAGAGGCCTGCGATCCTACCTATATTCACGCATGGTAATAGGAATGTAGTCGTAATATAAAACTAAGATATAAAGTTGAGGTTTGGACACTTTTGAGCATCCTACGAGTTAATAGCCTAACCTTCAATGCAGTGAACTGGAATCATGAAATTTACTGGGAGTCTTATGCTCCTCCTTAGATGTATAGCAAAAAAAGAGGCCTGCGATCCTACCTATATTCACGCGTGTTAATAGGAATGTAGTCGTAATATAAAACTAAGATATAAAGTTGAGGTTTGGACACTTTTGAGCATCCTACGAGTTAATAGCCTAACCTTCAATGCAGTGAACTGGAATCATGAAATTTACTGGGAGTCTTATGCTCCTCCTTAGATTTATAGCAAAAAAAGAGGCCTGCGATCCTACCTATATTCACGCGTGTTAATAGGAATGTAGTCGTAATATAAAACTAAGATATAAAGTTGAAGCGCACAACCAGACGAGGACAGTCAAAGAGGCGAGAGACAAACGAGCGCTAACTTTCGACAGTTTATTGTGAGCTGCGAAGCAGCATATAAAGGCAAATTGTGGCCCACACATGCGCAGCCCGCAGCCATACAATGACGACACAAGTATTGTAATTCCTTGTGCCGAAGAACTGACGCGTTTGAATTGTGGTGCTGGCGAAGACTCTTAAGAGTTCCTTGGACTGCCAGAAGTTCAAATCAGTCGATATTGTCGACCATAAACCCTGACTGCTCATTGGAGGGTCAAATTCTAAAGTTAAAGCTCAGCTACTTTGGTCATCTGATGAGAAGAGAGGAGTCTCTGGAGAAAGATTTGATGTTGGGAAAGGTTGAGGGTCGCCGGAGAAGGGGTAGGCAGCGAAAGCGATGGTTAGATGGCATTCTCGAGGCATTGCAGATGAAGCTATGTGATGTTAAGAAGATAGTGAGAGACCGGAAAGCGTGGCGTGACATGGTCCATAGGGTCACGAAGAGTCGGACACGACTGAACGCCTGAACTGAACTGAACTGAACAGCTTGGACACGCATTTGACCTATCTATTACTCGTCTTTTTCACCGTCCTCGTCTGGTTGTGCGCTTCAACTTTATATCATGTCTCACCAAAACGCGCAAACAACCACATTGATAAAACTAAGGCGCACTACAACACGGCACACATACTAACTGTGGCTTGTTCACAGGCCGAAAAAGCACATTTTGCCTTGTACACTCTAGCGTGTCTTGCTCGATACCAGAGAGCCATAGGTTCTCTAACACCTAAAGCCTTAAATTCGGGTAATATTTCCGTGTAAATATTTATAAAGGTAAGTAATCCGAGAGAGGAGGTGATCGGGCCTTCGCATGAAATTTTTATTCCTCGCATTCCACACACGATCTCACGTATCTAGTGAGTGTTAGGGGGGGGGGGGGGGTTGGAAATTACTGGGCTAATTAATCTGGAAGCGAATTCACAACTTTCTCGAAAAAATGGAGGTTACTGTCACACAACAGCTGCGAAAGAAGCCACCACTTTTTATGCGGCACGGCACATTCAGGATATCCTGGAAAAAAATTCCCACCTGTGATTGATTTGGTGCGCGGTCTTGTTTTTCATTAAAGCAGTTTCAATTAATACTCTTCTGCAAGATACTTCCAGGATTCGTGTCTACATGTGAAAAACAGAGAGTTGAATTAAATATTCGAATATTCACTTTGCTTGTGTTCTATCGCCCTCGACTATTGTTAGCAGAATGTGTAGTTTATTTGCATTGGTTACATGACTAAATTATTAGGCGACTTTTTCCCTAAGGGAGATGACCCAGCGCCATATTTCTCGACGTATTGAGAACGAATGAATTTGTCGTTTACGTATGTTTGCTTCAGAAATGTATTGTTTAAAAAATGCAAAAAATATAGAATACGACTGAATTAACTGCCCAATTTTCAAATTCCGCCACATTTGACTTAAGAACATATCGGCGTCTCGATCCATTTCAGTCATTTAAGCGGCCACGCAGTATTCGAACGACGGTTTCTTATTCACGAAGTGCATTAAGAAACAATGCCCGCATTTCGACAGGTGCATCCAATCAGAACGCAGAAAGACTATTATCCGCATTTGTTCAAGCCGCCGTATGAATAATGTTCCTATTTTGAGCAATATTTAAATAATAAACTCTCCTCTTCACATTAGTTTGTTGGGAAATGCCTCAGGGAAAGAAATAATTGTTTTTTTTTTCTCTGCAAGGCCAACTGCGTGATTTTGATCACCTTTCAATTCCGTTGTCCCGATACCGAGGTTTCCAAAAAGAAAAAAATAAATTAAAAGATAGAGGTTATTTCTTGAACACTGTTTAAGCTTCGTGCAGTACTGCAGTGTTCTTGGTATAAAATTCGTAATTTACATTCCACATTATTTGCAAAGCATGCACGAGTAACATCACCCGACAGCTTCAACATCTTTTTCTTTCTCTACACCGGGAAGGAAGATGTTTACTAATGATGTCTTATGCATATTCCCGAATGTAAGCCAAACTTTGGTAATAAAATGCGCCTCCCATGGTTCCGTTTGTTTTTCTTTCCCACCCAGACCTCGACAGCAGCCGGCAAGTTTCATTCCTGAAGTGTGTCCAGGAAAAGAGTCTTTTGGTAAGGCACTCAGTTCCGTTCTTTTTATACCAGAACGCTGAAATGTCTTCACGGCAAAAAGATACAACCAGCAACTTGACAATAGCGGCTAACGGTGGCCTTTACACTTCTGTGAAAGAAGCGTTTCGTAAATAATTCCTTTTGAAGTAGCGTAAGTAGCTGATTCACCGCTAAACACTTGTGCTTGAGTTGAGGAACATATACGGATATAACAGTGTAATATGATTAAATCCGGAAGATTGACGTTTATACAGTTTCACCAATACGTTACCGTCGAGATTAAGTAGGAAAGTAAACTGTTAGCTAATTAGCCAGTAAGAGTTACCAGATGAGTGAAACAACTAGGTATGACCTAGCATGTCTTGTACGAGGCTTGTTTTACACTGTGATGTCCCTGAAATTACCTTACTACACTATGGGGCTTTCTGTGCTGTAGTTGTCTCTTTGTCCACTCACAGATGACGCAGTAAGATTTGCCCATGTCCCCTTAAACAAAGATACCAAAGAAGCACTCTCATTCTTTGTACTTTAGCGAAAGTTTGGAATATATGTATAGCGGCAATTGTGTTCAATACCGAAGGTGTTAACTAATTGCAGAAGTGTAATCCAATCCGATCACATTTCATACCACAAGCATTTCACTGATCTTACCTCAGTGATATGGACAGTCTCTGAGACCTACCTGACGTATGATCACGCTAATCCGTCGCATCGATTACGATGTTTTGGCTTTACAATAAACTGCCAACGTTTCTGAAAACGAAGCATCAAGCGCAAAGGTAACGGGTTGATTGAACTTGCTATAAATGTTATGCAATAAATGGCATTGATGTTGTTTTCAGTTTTTGGATATGTTGAAACATGGGGCTTTCATGTGAGCATGCATGTTATACTGGCGTCTTATTCGACACAGTTTTTTACCCTGAGTCAAAACGAGCATATAGCCATGAATTCATTATTTTCGTGCAGTTCAAGGAGTATCTGGAGAAAAAATCTACAACTGTCGATGATTTCCTGGCTGAAATATGCAAAGACGGTGTAAGTGCGCCCTTTCTCAATATTATATCAGCATGAGCACAAAACCTGCATGTACACAAGCATACCTTAAATGCAGCGATGTATTCGCAACGACTAAGATACAGTAGAGCTAGGAGCACCTCTAATACAACATTCGGTGCACTGTCAAGACATTCTTTCTCACTCTAAATGGTAATCTATCATAAGATACATCGGCTTGAATCAACTTGTTTTAGGAATAGCGTCTTTGTTAAAAACAAAATTATGTGATTTCTCCTTCCCATTCGTTTTTTCAACCCAAGTTGTAATACCGCCTACAAGTATGTGAATGAATATATGATTTTGGCAATATGATATGCCTTTTAGGGATGGTCAGCAAAATCATTAGGAAATTTTAAATCAACATAAGGCAATACAGGAGCAGATGCTCGACGCCTGTAATAAGGGCTCAGTAAGAACGTAGGACTGTGGCTGTGAACAGTCTTTCCTATATCGGCACTCAGTGAAAGACCCAATTGGTACTTCAAACACCGGCTTACTGAAAGTCGATAGCTCTGTATATTGCTCAATTATATTATAGTAGTTTGGAAACTATAAACCAACAACATTTCAGGTTACATTGAGTGTAATCATGTCTATCTCATGGTTGAATTGTTTTTAAAAACACTTTTCCTGGTTCTAACATATCTTTACTGCTAATTTTAGTTAAACATGATTAGCTCCAACTTAAAAAAAGAGAAATATTACTGGCAGCATTATCATTACAGGCTACTTGTGAAAGCAAAAATAATCAGTATTTTTTAAACACTATGGTTGGATCTCGAACTACTGGAATGTAGCCTTTGTGTTCGAGAATGAGCTATCACCCTTTGAAACTAGCTACCATCCGATACAGACTTAGAGGAGTCAGTGTAAATACAAGAGACATCGCACGCAGCCATAACGCCTCATTAGCAGGCATCAAAAGAACTCACCTGAAACTTTCTAAGATCGTTAGTAAGAACAAACAAAGAGCAATCCTAATTCAAGATCAACATTCGAAAACTCACAACACCTGATGAGCAAGAACAGCCAGTGAGCGTCTTTAATACATCAACGAAGAATAGCGCTAATAAAGATAGAATGAGCATTTCAGTTCTTTGCAGGAGATCGCCAATAACAAATTCAACATTTACGTGCTTCTATTTCGATCACGCGAAGGAGCCGAGACTACGAAAGCGCGTCCCAGTAAACCAGGCGACAAAATTAAGGCAAAAATCAGTCTTTTTCTCCACAACAGGCCAGCGAACCAGCTTTTTTGAAGCTTCTTTCAAGCACTAGGAGATGACAGTACCCATCAGCGAGTATTTTCTCTATAACGTTACTTTGTGCCTAGGGTTTTAAAAGATGTTGGTACGAACAAAAAGTAGCGCTGTGCTTAATGAATGAAAAAAAGAAAAAATAGGAAGTGATAATGGGAAGTGATAATGGGCCCCCTGCATTCCGGCAATATATGCTCACAGGTGGTTCTGTAGTAAGCTCGGTCCTTCCAGTTGCCATATTCTTGTTGGGTTCAGCACCCTAAACCCTACGCAGGTAGTGAACATTCACCTCAGTGTTTATGTACCGTCAGTAGGGCGGGAAATTTTAAATGCATGGCCAGTTCCGTACTGTAACGGCGAAACTGTACGCGATGCCATTCAATTACCGTAAGCGTGACGCAGGGCTAAGTAGCGAGTTTTAGAACAAGGGTCCCTATCAATTAAGGGATGGGGAAAGCGGAGCGTGAGTGCGCATATTCAGAGTGATTACAGCACCCCCGGATTTGGCATGGCAGCCTTCACGCGTGCGCATTGTCGCCGAGAAATTAGCCTACCCCCTAACCGATAGGGTCTTCCTATACTAAATCTCTCTTTTGAACCTTATACACCACAGCGTGTTGCTGCATTTCGCAGAAACAAACAGTATTCGCGATAAGGCGTTGCCTCCTGTGCTGCTTACAAATATAGAAAATACTGGCGTTTCAGAAACAAAAACTGAAGTGATAGATAAAATATTGGTCATGTTGAGCATTCCAGGATAGAGCTACAACAGACACATTTTTCTTTCGACAATGGAGGAAAAATTGAAAATATGCGTTCGTAAAAAAATTAAAACACCTTAACTGAAACATGACCAGATTGAGAACTTTAAATAATTAGGTGCGCCGCATACTTTCATCCTCAATAAATTTCAGTACGTGCTTCTATCCAGCGTTGCCATGTAGACAAGCTCTTCTTATTATTCGATGTTGTTTCTGCTAAAACGCTGATCCAGGTTAATGGTTAAAAATTTTCTGTGTTAGAGAAGAAATATAGGACAGGAGCCGACTTAACTCACGAGATGCATAATGGAACTTCTCGTCGCACAAATTAATTATTTCACTGATGTGATTATTTTTATTCACCGGAACTTCCTAGCCATACTTTTCTGCAGACAGCTGAAATCAGGTGCAATCACTGGCTGAACTAAATTTCAGCTAGTCGCTTTGAAAAAGAATTAAGGATTTGCGAACCGTAATCTGAAATACATTTTGAGGAGTTGATAAATTATGCACTACACTGGTAAATATGTGTGCTTTGCTAAGTACGCAGTGCAAATGCATATCTATGCACGGAATTAAAAAACAGACATAAAATACCATATAAAAATGCACTTTTCATGATTACAAGGGAATGGCTAATGGAGTATATTATATGAAATGTGTCAGTAAGTCTCTCTTGTGCTTTCTTACGTTTTTTTTTTTTTTTTTGAATGAATATAATCGAAAGCTTGCATTATTCATGTGCAATGAGCAACCTTCACACGACCAATAAGAGACGCTCTACGCTCACAACACAACGAGTTGAAATGCGCTTTCAAGTCTCGTGCTTACGGTTCTTCATTTCGTAACTTATTGTGAGCTGCACAACATATTGCAGACGCTCGCTCACAGCATTGAATACCACGCATGACCTGCTACACGACATTCGATTTATATTTTTTCTCTTGTTTTGCTCAGGAACTAGATTATCCCGAAGAATTGATGGCTGCGCTGGTAAGAATTGCTTTTTTTTTTCTTTGAATATGTATTTTATTTTACGAGAACGAATATATCTATTTTCGCATATTTTAATATTTTATATAGAGGGTTTCATGTCCCAAGGCGACACCTGTTATGTTCCGCGTCGCACTGGTGGGCCCGAAATTTCCGACAACATGGGGCTCTTCAACTTGCATTGACAATGCACATTACACGGGTGCCTTGCATCTGCGTCGAAACGCGGTTCTGCAAAATGTAGTGTAGTGATGACAAGGACTGTTGAGTTGGACCTAATGGCACGTCCGTGCCTCAAGAACCTGGTTTGTGTCTGCATAGTTCAAGCGATTCTAAACTATAGTGGTCTGCAATTTGTGTTATAGGCTTAGTTGGGCTTCGTAGGACGTACTTGACGAAGTATGATTTTGAGATGTCGATAATAGAGCACAGTCTAACAAGCACTTGACAAAGTTCGCTTGACCGCGCTGGCGTACTAAGCACGTCAGAGGAACTTATTGAAGCGTGACGTCAGTCTCATTTATTTTCACTGCCAAGTCATCTCTTATAATAAAATATATGTCTTTTTTTTGCAGGAGAGTGAGTGGGATAAAATAGAAGAATGTATCTTCTCAATGGAGGAACAGTCCGCGGCTTAAAACGTTTAAAGTTGACAAATAAACTTCCTTATGCGAAGTTCTCTCCACATGTCTGCATTGAGTATGAGAGCATTTTATTGTCAGTAGCATAGTGCGGGGCTGTTTACATCACTCGTGGACAAGGAGAGTGGGTACAACCGTTAAAAGCATGCATATTATTCTACCAGAAACCTCCCTTTTCATTGATGTTGCTCCTATAAACAAATTGATTATATTTCCTCATCTTTGCGGGCCTTGAAATCGGCGAATTCATCGTTCTTTGGCCAGCTCTGTCAACATAGTGGTGTGCTTCTGGTAGGCGATTTGCGCCGCCCGCAACAATTAACTCAATTCTCATGAAGCCACCATATGGTGAAACAACCAAGCCCGCACAGTACCCACCATATGAATACGCTGAACCCTGCCATGCGCAATACGCACTAATTCATGACTTGCCTGCGGAGCAATTTTCAGCATGATCCACTACACATGGTTTGACCTTCCCCGAGAAATCTGGAGCTTAATATTCCCTAAAAATCAGTCAGTAAGAGGACAAACTGGTTGTTTTTCAGTGTTGACAGATCGACCAAGAATGTCGAGCTGTGTTCATCAAGCGATTCTCGCCCCTTGGCGAACCGGCTTGCTATCGCCTTCAAAAGAAGGAAGTCTATTAACAAAACATAGTCTAGCCTTATGGCTTAGCTTATTTTAATTAAAGAGACAGTGGAAGCCGAAACGCAAAATTGTGATGCAAGGCATCCAAGATTGCAATTCCTTTTGAGATGGCAAAATGAGCTCGTGCCACAACTAATCGGGCCGCCTACTAAAGGACAAAAAGCGTGTTCGTGTGATGCTCTACAGGTCGATGCTCTACTCCAGCAAGATGGACTGTTGAACTCATGAGGTGGTCAATCGAGAGTTTGCCTCTGAGCAACGAGGTTTTAAAGAAAGAATAAAGAGATCACACAGCAATTTTCAAGATGAAAATTGGTATGACAGCTGAGCAACGACAGAAAGTACGTCGACGAACGCTACTGCAGAGATGAAGGCCGTTGAATTTTACACACCAGCAGATAAGCGACGCACTCTTCACTCTCCGCAAAAGCTTTAAATAAGCCATTTTTATCTAATCGGCCTCAATTTTTGATAGCGCCTGAAGCACTCAAAGATGGATACGCATTGCGCAAAACCATTTTGTGGCTGAATTTCTACAGCTTCATTGGCGATTCAGATTTTATTGTTTAACTTTGTTACAAAAATATTGACTACTTTTACGCATGCCATAAAGCACGCAGCCGCAAAGCGATATCATAAACGAAGAACTCGCGCCCCGAAGTCTTGCTGGCCTCTGCTGATGCTGCGTACCAAATACGTCCTGATGTCCTCCCAGGAGCGTTGAGGCAACATGACACGTCGGGTGTGCTACTTGTCGAATATTTGTTCAACGAGATGTAAAAGCTATATGATATAATACCATGCCTTACCCTCTGCCAGCAGCCCAATGAGAATAAAGCTTTTGCCACGTCTGATTGTCAAGCTTATTGTTAAGTCTGTCACAAGACGATGTTGTGCATTCGCTGCAATTTCAAGGAGAGAACTTGCTTCCCTGAAATTAATAATCGGTGTCTCTATAAATTTGTTCACATTTAATAATTATGACCACTCCATTTAGCAGCGGATTTATTGTAACACTAAGGCTGGATAAATTGGGCAGCCTACCTTATTTTTAGGAATATCGCTCAAGCATCAATAAATTTAGCCCTACTGCACCGGAAGAAGAAGCAAGAAGGAGAAAGCATTGCCACGAAAAGGGCATGCTTAGTAACCCTGTTGCTGAACGTCGTGTGATCTGGTAGGCTACTCGAATTCTAGCAAAGTAACCTGTATCCCTCATTGGCTAGTATGCATCAGACACCGTTCCGACCAATTGTACTTTGCCCTACATATAGAGCTGACGATACGGGAAAGAGCACGCATTTGCTACGAGCAATCTAGCTCGCCCAATAAATAATTAGCATTCGTAACATCCAAAACATCTCACGCTAAAGGATCCTCCGTATTGGAGCATTTATTCAGTTATAAGGTAGTGATTACTCATTAGCATCCACCCCAGCCGTTCCATGCAGCTGCAAATGAAATGTATACCCTCCTCACCGTCATTTAATAGTTCAATAGTTCAAAGGTTGTCTTCATGCGCCGTTCGAACCCGAGATCTCCGCTGAACCGGTGCAGTTCCATCAATTCAGCTAACTCAGAAAGCTTTCAGGTTAGATGGTACTGTGTATGCGAATGGACAAAGAATTTGATGTAGGAATAAAGTTGCAAAGTTTAGGGGGATGAATCAAGGTAGAATTCATTTATAATGAGGAAGTAACTACTTAATAATATTTAAAACGATAGATACTGCCCACGATCACCACCAGAGACTGTTGACTTATTTGCTTTATTACACCTTTTGACTGATCATATGAGCCATAAACACGCCGCACAATTAACAAAAAGCCACACTATCAGAATTGAGTGATAACTCTTGCTTCACGAAGATTGCTTTGGACGTAGCAGAACTGCAAGGCGAACGATGATTTTTTTTAATGCAGCATGCATTACCGAAAAGCATGCTGTTTTTATTTCTATATTTCCGCACGGCTCCATATAAACACAACTCTATCAAGAAATTGACACTCAGATGATATTGTTCAATCTCCAGAGCACTATACGTCGTCGTAATCAAACCTGATAGTCAAAATTTAGTGTTTTCTCTGGGTTCCATATTTAGCGCTCATGCAAATTTTTTTTTAACACATGCCATTTGATATAAGACATCCATTAAAGAGATTGGAGTAATGATGGACGAGCCTGATTTGGAAAGTAGAATCAAGTTGCCAAATAAAAAAAATATAGAGTGATGCCATAGTGTTGTGCTTCGAGGCGCTAGAAACTGCAGTATCACTCAGTCTTGGTTACGTTCGGCTCGCTCGCTCTTGCTCTCTCTGATAAGATGTTTATCAAAACGTAGTGTAATGCGATGGAATACGACGGGCAGCCAGCGTGAACATGCCTGAGAAGAGTAAGCATATACACTAATCACAATCGAGAAATTGCACTCCGCTCGCTTCAAGCCTAAAAATGGGATTATAATCAGGCAACTGCAAGAACAGAAGTCCACGGCTACTACTCGCGTTGTCTTGACGACGAAACCACGCCCTCAATTCGCAACGGAACTTTCAGATTTGAATGAACACTTCACTTCACTTTATTACCATATTTTACCCCATGGTGGGGTAGTACATAAGAGGTGGGAAAACAAAAATTATTGATTTTAGTGATCACGTGATATCATTGAAATGGTAACATTAATTGCTTAGAAAACTTCATGGGTAGAGGATGGCAGTTGTTCAGACGCAGTCGATAGGCGCTGTGCAGAGCTAAGGAAGCGAAAGATAGGAGAATGTCCTAAATTTCACGGTATCTGCTCCTGCTGAAGTATTAGGAAAAAAGTTCGTTGTGGTTTAACTTTGGTTAACCCTAGTTGAATTGCGATAGCAACGGCGGAAGCTTCTTTTGCCTGCTACATTATTCCCCTGCCACGACCTATCAGTGTAAGGTGCAGCATTATTGGGGACACTTAAGCTCATCCTTTAAGAGTATGAAGCGAGAGCGTAAGCTACCTGCCCACATATACGTGAGAAGGGTTTAATGCTGCTGAACCAAATGTGGAGTGAATGCATCAGCTGCGGTGACCGAGCGTTCTTCTTCTCCTCCTCATTCTTCTTCTCTTTCTTCTTCGTCTTCTCTTCTTCTCCTCCCTGTCCTTCTTCTCCTTCTTCGTCTTCTTCTTCTTCGCGGCGGTTCAAGGTCAACTTTGGCAACCGACCGCGAGCTACGCGACGGATCGAAGCCTGGAGCAGTATTGGTATCGCAATAATAGAAATAAAAGTAAGGAATGAGCAGATTGGATAAAAAGCTGCGCGCTAGACTTTGTACCACTGCACGCCGTTTCACGGCTTTAACTATATTGCCTTATTAATGTACACGCCTTGAATGAAGGACGTCACTTGCTCGACTAAAATGATGGTCGTAGAAAATTATATTAGGTTTCGACCTCCTCATTTCCAATACAAGCAGATTACGGCGAAAGCGATACCATTGCGTATGTTCTGACCTTTCAGCGTCCCGCAATTCTTTCGCAAAGCCGTGCTTGCCGATTACAAATCAGATATAACATGCTGCAACATGTTCGCCTTTTGCCAACCCTAATTACATGGTGCCCGACAGGGGTGGCTGAGCAGTTAGAACTCCCGACTGCTGAACCTAAGAAGGGGGGTTCGATCGGGGATGCTACGGCTATTTTCGATAGAGACAGAAAAGGTGACCGTGCACCAGATGCCGTGCACCGTGTACCGTGTGGTATGAGTGCACATTAACGAACCTCATCTGGTGGAAAGTTTCAAAGTCCCCCACTACGGCATCTCTGATAGCCTGAGTTGCTTCGGGACATTAATTCACATGAAGCATTATTGACATCCAGGATCACTAAACTATGGCTGCCTGGATATTGCTGTAAGCACTTTGAATGCGGCCAATAATTATCTGCGGTTTTTTTTTGCACCGCCGACATTTGCATAAAGATGCAGAAGACCTTCAGTTTCTCATCGGTTATTTGTGTTACCTAAACTAATACATAGCGTTTAAATACAAGACGCTCACCTTCAACAAAGAAGAAGGATTGAAATGTGCAATAAAGGCAGCTATTCTTGCGCCAAGGCGAACCGCAGATGTAGCCTGACTACAATGACCATATTGGTTCAACTACACACCCGTCTATTGCTCATGAAAACTGTTAATACCACACGGCGCCCACTGGGCGTTTGGCTCCGTCATACTTTCTGGATACTGCGGTGGCTCTCGCTGGCTTAATGGTCGTCTGAAATTAGGCGCATGTCGAACCCCACACCTAAGCGTTAGTATTCCTCAAGCGACGAACCCAAGCGCATTGCCGACTACTAGGTTCAGCATCTGAGTGACACTGAACACAAATATAGCATTTCCTCTAAATGTGTGCGTCCTAATCCTTGCTGCACCTAGTAACCCACTACACGAATTTGAGCGGACTGTTCATTGGATTGATGACATGTATGCTTAAAACATCTCAAAAGAATGGCTGTTAGCAAAGGAAGTATTAGGAGTACTTTTCATTACATCACTTGTGCGCACCCAGCTAATATGACCGATTAAGAATCGTGACGCTTACTAAGGAGCATCGCCATTACCAAAAATGCCGTTTATCAAAACCATCAATGAAGAAGAGAATTACCACGAACACTACAAACTTTTGAGGTTATGCCTGAGAACACGTGCAAGGGAGGTTAAAAACGTGCGCTCAAAAGCAAGGATGAAATCCCTCAAAACGTTACACTGTACGTTCTAAACAGGAAAAGGTGCAACCTCGACAAGTGGCTGAGCCTCACCTTAATTATGGCAAAATCTGTAATAACCTGAAAATGAAACTTGTCTTTTGTATAATGTCGTTTACAGGCATCTCTCTTGTAGACCCACTTACATTTCTCCCTGGAGCTCCGTTCAGGCCTTCGCTTGCGTCCGCGGTCCTGTGCTATGGATGAGGGCAACAGTGCTCGTTCACCCCCGGCGTCTCCTGCTTCTACTGCGGCTGCCCCTGCCTGGACAGTCACCAGCCGCCAGCGCGATCCCCAAATCTTTGCTGGCCTTCGCGGTGAAGATGTCGACGACTGGCTCGACAACTACGACAGGGTCAGTACGTTTAACCGCTGGGATGACGCTCATAAACTGCTCAACGTCGTCTTCTACTTGGCTGACGTCGCCAAAACCTGGTTCCTCAATCATGAGGATGACATCGCTGACTGGCCTACATTCACGGACCAGCTAAAGAAAATTTTCGGCACTCCGGCTGGTCGCTCAGAGCAGGCAAAGAAAAAACTTGAAGCTCATCTCCAGCAGCCCAGCGAGTCCTATACGTCGTATATCGAGGACGTTCTGGCCCTTTGTCGACGTGTCGACGTTGCTATGCCTGAATCTGAGCGTGTTCGCCACTTAATTAAGGACATCAACACTGCTGCTTTCAATGCATTCGTCGTTAAAAATCCGTCGTCCGTGTCTGACATCACATCCACATGTCAGCGTCTGGACCAGCTACAGTCGTGCCGCCTCATACAAGACCCCAGTGATGGCGGCTCCCTCATAGATGGAAATTTGTGGTCCCTAATACGCACCATGATCCGAGAGGAGCTCTAGGGCCTGACCAACCCCTCTGCTGTTTCTACAACTCTTCCGCCAGCAACGGTGAATTTACGCAGCATCATCAAGGATGAATTGACGAATTTCGACTGCACTGTGGCACTTGCCCCACCTCCCATTGCCTCCCAACCTCCCTCGCCGCCTCCCATCGCCTCCCAACATCCCTTGCCAACCTATGCCGATATTACTTCACGTCAACCCATCCCGCCTTCCCCGACTTGTTCGGCACCCGTGTGCGGTCACATCGCTGCCATGGCACCATATCCTACAGTGCACCGTCCTGTTACAGCCTGGCGCCCTTCCCGCCCGGTGTGCTACTATTGTGGGATACGTGGCCACATTGCCCGTGTCTGTCGCCGCCGCCAGCAAGACGAGCAACGGGGTTATGCTCCCTTTGAACGTCCCCGCGTGCGCCAGTCTGATGATTCTACACTGCCCTACTCAGCCTTTTACCGGCGTTCTTCCTCTCCTCCGAATTTCACCAATGTTTCACGGCCCTCGCGTTCTTCCCGACGCCGATCGCCTTCGCCTTTTCGCCGCGCATCACCGCTTCGTCCTGCCTCGCAACCCTTCCAACCTATAACGGAAAACTAACCGAAGCAGTTTTTGGAGGGAAAGCTGCTTCGAGTTCGAAATCTACAATTCCTCCTGGGCGACCGTCGAATATGTTAGTGGTGATTGTTGAAGGATTGTACGTTGAGGCCCTCATCGACACCGGCGCCACTTATTCCGTCATGTATTTCTCTCTATGTTCTCATCTGCGCAAAGTTCTAACGCCATACATCGGTCCGCCACTTCGTGGAGCTAATGGAACTCTTATGAAACCCACCGGCTAATACACAGCACGTGTCCTCATCAATACCCAGCGACATCATATTGAATTTATTGTGCTCCCCACGAGCGTTCATCTCATGATCTTGGGGTGGGATTTCTTATCGTCGGCGTCCGCCCTCATCCCTTGCCGTGAGCGCCTTATTCATCTTGCGGACCCCAATATATTACCGACTTCTGATTGTTCACCACCACACGTGTTCGCAGCAGTTGATTTCGTTTTGCCCCCAGGACGCGAGCAGCTGATCATCGTGGAATTGGACTACCCTCTCGACGGCGAGGCCTTCGTTATGCCCGCTCCTCGGTGGACCTCCGACGGCCTAGCTCTTGCCTCGTGCCTCACCTTGTTCACCCGTGGTTGCGCGGTGGTTGCGGCCCTCAATACAACTCTCCAGCCGTTCTTACTGCCCAGAGGAGCCACAGTTGGGTTTATTTTTGACTGCGATCCCGTTCCCCTCAACACACTTTCCAGCGCACCACCGCCTGCTGCCAAGCCTCCATTTCCGACATCCTCTGCGCTCGCAGCAGCCATCAGCCCTGACCTTACATCCGAGCAGTCCACAGCTCTGCTAGACGTCCTCATGCGGCACCGAGAGTCTTTTGATGTGTGCGCCTCAGCGTTAGGGAAGACCTCCGTCACCTCTCATCGCATAGAGACGACGGCTCTGCTATTGTTCGACGAAGGCCGTATCGCGTTTCAGCAGCAGAACGCAAAGTCATTGAGGAGCAAGTTGCTGACATGCTTGCTCGAAATGTAATCCGGCCATCCACAAGCTCTTGGTCCTTACCTGTGGTTCTCGTTCGAAAAAAAGATGGCTCAGTCCGCTTCTGCGTGGATTACCGGGCACTTGACAAGATCACGCGCAAGGATGTTTACCCTTTGCCTCGTATTGATGACGCATTAGACTGTCTCCAAGGCGCTGAGTATTTCTCCAGTCTCGACCTCCGCTCGGGATACTGGCAAATTCCTATGCACGATGCAGACAAGGACAAGACTGCCTTTTCTACCCCCGACGGTCTCTACGAATTTAACGTGATGCCTTTCGGACTCTGCATTGCGCCGGCCACCTTTGAGCGCATGTTTGATACCTTACTTCGCGGCATGAAATGGAAAACATGCCTATGTTATCTCGACGACATCATTGTCTTCTCGTAAAACGTCGCTCAGCACTTACAGCGTCTCGCTGAAGTCCTCACGTCCCTTGCCCAGGCGGGGCTTCAGCTGAATACCATTAAGAAATGCCACTTTGCCAGTAAGACCATCAAAGTTCTCGGCCATGTCGTCAGTAAGGCAGGAATCCAGCCTGATCCCGAAAAAATTGCGGCTGTCGTTAATTTTCCTCGGCCCCAACGTCAGAAAGATCTTCGCAGCTTCCTTGGCTTAGCCTCCTGCTTCCGCCGTTTTATTCGGAACTTTGCAACAATTGCGGCCCCGTTACACAAGATCGTGTCTTCCCAAGTGTTTTAAGCCTGGTCCACTGAATGTGAAGACGCCTTCAAAGCTCTCAAGCAGGCACTCATTTCCACTCCTGTGCTTCGCCATTTTGACGCTGACGCGCCCACCATACTTCACACAGACGCCAGTGGCCACGGTATTAGCGCGGTTCTCTTGCAACGCGACGCAGTGTCTGAAGAGCAAGTCGTCGCGTACGCCAGTCGTACGCTTACTGCAGCTGAGCGTAACCATACTATTACCGAGCAAGAGTGCCTCGCCGTTGTTTGGTCGGTTCAAAAATTTCGACCTTATTTGTATGGCCGCCACTTCACCATTGTCACAGACCATCACGCACTTTGTCGGCTGTCATCGCTGAAGAACTTATCGGGTCGACTGGGTCGCTGGGTACTACGTCTTCAAGAATACACCTTCACCATCCCTTATAAATCTGGGCGAAAACACCTCGACGCTGACGCTCTCTCTCGCTGCCCATTGATACCTACTGACGCGGCCCCACATACGGTCTCCTCTCCCTCCTGCCATACGAGTCAGCCTTCTGCGGGCCACCTGAATGTTGCCCCCATCGCTACAGCTCCACTCGACAACAATGGTGATTTCTCGTCCCTGCAGCTGACTGACCCTTACTGCCGCACAATCATCGCTCGCCTCCGTGGAGAATCAGTTGTCCCAAACAGTCGCTTGCGCCGTCAGCTTCGTCGGTTCCGATTTCACCATGGAACACTTTACCGCGACGTTTATCACCCTACGGGTCAACGCTGGGTACCCGTTGCCCCTCGCTCCCTTCGTTTTAAAATCATGGAGGCTTACCACGACGCCCCCACTGCTGGACATTTAGGCCACTTTAAAACTTACGACCGTATCAAGAGCCGCTATTTCTGGCCTGGGCTTTCTGCCAGCGTCGCCAAATATATTTCATATGTCCGTCTTGCCAGCATCGCAAGCGTTCAACATCCCCTCTTGCTGGCCTACTGCAACCTCTACCTTGCCCATCTGTGCCTTTTGACACGGTCGCCATTGACTTGTTTGGTCCTCTCCCTTTGACGTCAGACGGCAACCGTTTTGTTGTCACTGCCGTCTAACTCGGTACGCTGAAACCGCACCTCTTCGCTCCGGTGCCACCTCTGAAGTCGCCGATTTTTTCCTGCGTGCGATAGTTCTGCGTCATGGTGCTCCTCGTATTCTCATTAGCGACCGTGGAAAGACATTTCTTTCTCAAGTCCTTGAGGAAGTACTGCGCGCAGCCAACACCGTCCATACGACTTCTACCTACCACCCTCAGAACAACCGACTCATCGAGCGGTTTCATCACACTTTGTCCGACGTGATATCCATGCATATTGCTCCTAATCACCGGAACTGGGACAATGTTTTACCTTTCATCACCTACGCCTACAATTCCGCTGTTCAGCGCACTACTGGTTATAGCCCTTTCTTTTTAGTTTATGACCGTCAACCATCGACAGTATTCGACATTAATTTCTTCTCTGCTCCCTCTACGTCTGAATCTCTGGGCCAAGAATTTGCCACTCGTATGGCCCAGCGTCGCCAACTTGCCCGTTTGAACACTGAAGATGCTCAACAAGAACGCAAAACCCTGTATGATCAACGCCATCGAACTCCCTCCTTTTACCCCGGTGATGAAGTTCTCCTGTGGACACAAATCCGCATTCCTGGCCTGTGTGAGAAGTTTATCCATCGTTACATTGGCCCTTATACAGTACTCCAACAAACATCTCCGGTGAACTACCGCGTTACTCCCTCGCACACCGTCGCAGATCGACGTCGTCGCTCCGAAGAGATCGTCCACGTCTCGCGCATGAAGCCTTATGCCCGTCGTCCCTCATCCCTGTAATCAGCGACCAGGGTGGCCGCTCTCTTCTCGGGGGAATTTGTGTGAGCGCAGCGCGTGAACTTTCATCTCTTTCATCTGTATAGATCCATCATCATCATTATCATAATCATCGCTGACTGCTGCTCGGAGCATCGCACGGTGTGTGCCAGCTGGTTCTGAAAAAGAACAGACGTTTGTGCAAGTGCTGTCTCACAATATATATATATATTGTGAGACAGCACTTATATATATATATATATATATATATATATATATATATATATATATATATATATATATATATATATATATATATATATATATATGCAGCCTACCCTACCAGTGACTCAACAAGAGCAAAACCACGCAACACGTCAACAGAAAAACACATGGCACTTGGATTGCAGAACACCTTCGAAGAGCAACGCGGATTACATAGAAAGAGAAGAAGAAGTATCTTCCTGCTAAGGTGGCTTCATCGCTCCTCTGAAAATTCTTGCCGTTCCTGTAAGCACCTGTCCTGTCTCCAAAGAAGTAGATCTTCTATTGCCGAGGAAGCTCCAGACGTCCTCTCCGCGTCAGGTTGCGAGACCTCCGGCGCATGCTACTCATGCATGATTGCAGCTCAGGTCGGCACGGAGGCTAGGCCTAGTGCTGCCGCTGCCACGCTGGCAGAGGCAGCTTCGCCGGAGTTGCTCGCTGCAACTCCTGCCCTGCCGTCGACACCTCAACCTGACCATCGGCCTCAGGTCCAGCTTGGTGCTCCCGGTTCTTCAGCACCAGCGCCCATTCAGCCTTCCCAAAATGGACAACAGCCCGTAAGTGAACTGTTCTCTGGGCGGAGCACGGCTATGGCCACTCAGCTAACACGACGAGATGCACATCCAACAGTGCGTCCTGAGGAGACAAGCTCTTCAATGGACCTATCGGCTCCACCATCCGTATCAACGAGCACCCGTGCGCTTCACAAGCGTCCTTCGGAAGATAATCAACCGAATTCGTCCTCGGCAAGTGGTGGCTATCAAGGAAAGCGCTCCTGTTTAACTATCGAAAACCAGGTTGCACCTACACCGGGATCGTCATCTTATAAAGTGGCGATTAAATCTCTTGCCAACAAAAGCCTCACCGATATACCAAACAGGATCATCCAGGCCAACTTGGACGCGTGTCTCGGAACCAGAGGTTTTCGGGGCTTCACGGCAAGGAAGAAGTCAAACACTATAGCTGTGTGGCTCCCGACACTTACTGCGGTGGAACGTGTCCAAACGCTTAGTTACATTTCAGTCACAAGTGAGATCTCAGTGCCTGTGCAAGTGTATCTAGTTGAAGGCTCCGACTTGCAGCGTTGCGTTGTTTACAACGTCGACATAAACGAAGATCAAACCAACCTTCAACGTGAGCTGTACTGCCCAACGCACCGAGTCATACAGGCCCGACACATAGGAAAGGGGCGTTCCTGCATGATCACCTTGCAAGGCCCTCCGACACTCCCAGCTTGTCTGTACTACTACGGCTGCATATTAAGGCCACGGCCGTATAAACCGAGTGTGGTTTACTGTTATAACTGTTTTCGGGCAGGGCACATGCGCAAATCTTGCCCCTTTGCTACTGCCGATGAAGGTGCGTCTGAAGGAAAAGTTACGTACCGATGCGGCCTCTGCAAATCGGACGACCACGAGATAACATCTCCAAGTTGTCCGACAAAGCAAAAGGCAACGCAGAAGGCTCGTCTTCGGAACACTAAGCGTTGGCCAATAGAGGACATGACGCCGGTGCAGACATCCAATCGCTTTGCAGCTCTTCAGTGGAATGATGACGAGTGGCCAGAGCTTCCTGAGCCCGCTTCGAATGCACCTCCAGCTAAGACAAAGTCTAATGATACGGTGCTCAAGAAACGCCGTCGACAACAGCCAATACAGCAGTGTACTGATCTACCAGACGACGATATGGCTGTAGTGGATGAGCAAATCAATCGTCTCTTAGCAGAGGTCTCTAAGCTCCGACAACACCGCGAAATGCTTGCTCGACGTCGGCGAGTTGCAGAAGTAACCGCCAAATCTAGTAATTGCCCAACACAACCGCCTTCATTCCGCGCAACAGGGCCATTTGCTGCCTCTTCCCAGTGTAGCACAACGCCCAATGATAACTCTGCAACATCGCTGCTCCGCTATATGGTCAACCAGTTATCCAACCTGACATCTGTGATACTACAGCGCTTGGACTAGCACACAAAAATGGCGAAATCCGGTCGTCCTGGTGTACTACAGTGGAACTGTAGAGGCATTTCCACGAAGGTTGCCGAGCTCAGGACCCGACTGCGATTTAACAAGCTTCGGGTGTGGGCTATGTTACTTCAGGAAACGAACGCCTTGCCATCTATTCCTGGCTTCAGCGGCTACGTGTCCCCTTCAATGACCGACCGTCGCGTGCAGACTGCTTCTCCCCCGGGAAAGGCGGCGATATATGTCGAAACGAGTATTCCTCATGTACGCCTTTCTCTCGAAAACTGGTGCACATCATACCAAGAGGTAGTAGCAGTTGCTGCGAAATTTCTGAAAGGAACAGTTGTTCTTGTTTCTTACTACGTTCGACCAGCTGGAGGCGCCTCTTCCCGTATTAATCTTGGCTGGTTATTAAGTGTTCGTCAGCAATACCCCGGGTGTCCAATTTTAGTCGGAGGCGACTTTAACGCCCCTCACCCAGATTGGGGGTATCCGACTGCAAGCCCTCGTGGTAGGCGTGTGCGGGACGCCTTCACTGATGCCCTGTTTGTTCTGCTTAATCACCCTGGGACAGCAACACGGCCTGTGCGTCACATACATAGTGCTGCTTATGCTCCAGACTTGACGTGGTGGTTGGGCGCAGGAACTCCCTCATGGCACATGGAGCCGGACTGCTGGGGAAGTGATCACCACCCTATCCTCATCGGTCTCCATCCCTCCCGCCTCCGCCCTTTACGCCGCAAATGTTCTGTGATAAACTGGGACAGCTTTCGCTCATGTCTCGACAGTATGTCTTCAGATTCGCCGTCACTCCTTGTTGACCGTATACAAAGAGCACTAAACAGCGCTACGACTACTACCTGGATTGATGTAGGTCGACCGGCACCAGATCTCGGCCTGCTTAACCTGTGGGCAGCCCGCCGTCAAGCTGAGCTGGCTGCTACACGAGACCCTACTTCGGGGCAGGCACGTACACGACTGAATTATCTCACCGCGAAGGCTCGGAGATATGAACGCGATCTATCGCGACGCCAGTGGCATGCATGGTGTGAACAATTTTCTGATAAATCATCGAATGCCTCACTATGGCGAACGTTTCGTGCAATGGAACATGGTCGTCGTTCTACTGACGCAGCAGCAACAGCATGCTTTGCGGCTAATCTGTCGCCGGGTGATTTCGCCAAAGAAGCTGCTCGAAAATTTTTCCCAAAATACGATATACTGCCTCCTTCAGCTGTAAACCTTAATTTGGCAGGTATCCCTGCAGACGCATGGAAATTACCATCTGCTGCCGACGCAGATGGAATTGCGAGCCCCTTTTCGATGTGCGAGCTGCTGGCTGCAATTGACGATGCGAAACGGAAAACAGCGCCCGGCCTGGACAAAATTCAGTATGAGGTTTACAAGAACCTCAGTACTGCTGCACTTCCTCAACTACTAGACACCATAAACAAAGTGTGGCTTGATGGTGTCGTACCCGAGAGCTGGAAAACCGCTGTCGTGATCCCTATTCCCAAACCTGGGAAGCCTCCAACGGACCTCGCCAACTTGCGACCAATCTCCTTAACATCAACGCTTTGCAAGCTTGCAGAGAAAATGCTAGCCACACGACTTTCTTGGTGGCTTGAACAGCACGGTTTTTATCACCCTGCTCAAATTGGATTTCGTCCATACATAGGTACAGAGGACGGGTTGGCTGTCTTGGCCTCAGCAGTTCTGTCATCTACACGCAGCCGCGATGTACGTACCATATTAGCAATGGATGTTGAAAAGGCATATGACAACATCAGTCATGCTGCAATCCTGAATGCCATTGACATGCTCCATCTCCCTCCGAGAGTACGCACTTTTGTCGCATCATTTTTGGGTGGACGAAAATTTGCAATACGTCTCAGCGGTGACACTGTTGGTTCATTCGTTTCACTACGTGGCGTGCCCCAGGGATCAGTATTGTCTCCGACGTTATTCAATATTACTTTCATCCCATTGGCGTGGCGCTTACATGATATCCCTGAAATCAAGTTTTTGCAGTACGCAGATGATATCACGGTATGGAGCACTCACCATGATCTTCTCACTCAAGAGGCCGCCCTTCAGTCAGCATTAGACGTAACCTCTGATTACGCCTCCTCCATTGGCCTTCAACTTTCTGTGTGTAAAACGTCATACACGTCAGTCGCCAACCGCTGGGGACGCCGTAAACTTGCCTCAAATCCAATTCGTCTCTCTCTATCAGGCACCCCAATACAAGAAAGTTCGAGCCTGAAAATTCTGGGCTTAACAATTCACCAATCAGGATCAGCGACTGCTTGGCTCTCTCAGGCAAAAAAGCAAGCACTTCAAACTATAAGTTTAATAAGAAGAATTGCACCTAAAACGGGTGGCGCTGGCTCGTCTGTTGCACGCCAGTTAGTGAGGGCGGTTCTGCAGCCCCGTATTGTTTATCAGGCCCAGTTCCAGCATCTTACAAGGGCACAATGGGATCGCCTTGAAGCCTTAAATCGAGAAGCTATGAGGACCATAACATGCCTTCCACGAATCACACCGGTCGTAGCGTTACAGGAGAATGCGCAGCTCAACACGATCGATGAATTGGTGCAGCAGCGCCGAGATGCTCGCAGACTCAAGGCCACTTTGTCACATTCCACGCAAGCACTGAGGGCGTATGCAACGTCACACATTATTCTTCAGCCACCTACGCCAGTTCTCCCTCCCTGGAAATTTATACAGTTAGGAGACAACAAGCCAACTGACATCCGCAGACCGACGTCTGCCAACTCTGCATCGTTGCTACGCCAGAGATTCGAAGAGCAAGATGCTAACCTGCCTCAGGATTCCGTAGTAGTGTACGTAGATGGAAGCCTGCAAGGCTGTGAAGCCAAAACGGCAATCCACTGTCCACGGAGGCCTAGCCTGAATCAGACAACTACGTTTCAGCTTTCGGAACCACTTACATCTTTCTGCGTTGAGCTTGTGGCAGTTCAAGAGGCACTCTGCTCCGTGACTTCTATAACCATGCTCCCTACAGCCCACATTGTAATCCGCACTGACGCACTTCAAGCAGTACGTCTGCTCCGACGTGTCAGCCGCTGCCCTAAAATTTGCCAGGACATCCACCAGCTTGCGGCGCGCATCCCACAGTCAATACGCATTGAGTGGGTCCCACGGAATCTGCTGCCTTCCCAAAGTCAAGCTGATTTTGCAACCCGCCTCGTGAACCAAGACGCATCAATCCCACAGCTTCTCGAAGTCGACGACGCTACCCTCCTTTTGTCAAGAAAGGAGCACCTCCGGCGCCGCACACGTGCACTTATCCCTCCGTGTGCGATATCCCTTCCCCGCGGTCTCACCCGTGCAGAGGAGGTTGCGCTTAGGAGGATCCGGGTCGGTGTTGCCCTTACACCAGCTGTAACTAGGACGTGGTCATACTTCCAACACTTATATCCTCGCCCAGGATGCCCGATCTGTAACAACGAAGATGTCGAGGCCGACATCCACCACTTGCTGTGGGACTGCCCAGCACTCAAGCCAACACGATTCCGGCACCTGAGAATAGCTGGCCTTTCAGCAACCAATCCTGCCTCATACGTCACTTGGACGCAGGGACCTCATCATCGCTCACTTCTGGACTTCATAAAATCAGCCAACCTTTTTCCATTCATTTAATCATTTATTCATCCTTCATCTCATAACCTACTGATGCCCTGAGGCAATAAATATCGACTTAAAAAAAAAAAAAAAAAAAAAAAAAAAGAGCAACGCGAGGCGCAGCTTGAGTCGCAAAAACTCAGGCTGCTGCAGAGAACGACTGGAAGAGCGCTCTTACAGAGACTCGGATACCGCGAGCAGATGCGAGAAATAGCGAAGACGGAAACAACCCCCGACGAACTTTGCAAGTCCCTCAAGGTAGCTCCAATACCGAGAAACATGGACCCTAACCTCCACCAAGGTAGCAGAGAAGCAAGGCCGAATTCATTTAAAAAACATACGCTCCTCAAGATACGACCATGTTTGCAGATGCGTCCTCGAGAGGAGGACACAACAAAATTGCAGTGGCCACGGTGTTCAATTCATCTCTACGCGAAGTGACCAGCGCCTCTATGCGACACTGTATAGTAGCAGAGGCCGAGGAAGTAGCCGTTGCTCTAGCGGTGGTAGAGGGTTATAGAATCGGGCGGTCGCTAACGATACTCACGCACTCTCAAACAGCCTGTCGAAATTACATGAATTGTAGGATAGGTACTCACTCACTCTGTATACTCCTCGAAGCGAGCAAGTGAGCGAGAAAACAAGACCAGACACAACATTCTGTGGGTATAGTATACCGGGGCACATGAGAGTGGCAGGGAACCAAGAGGCCGACAGGATAGCTCGAGCACACTTACCATCCGATGAGTCCGACGAACATTTCCCAGTTCCCAAGGCATACTCGGCTATACTAGAAAACTATAGAGGCTGAAGAATGCGATGTTCCCCACCGCACAGTTCACTCAACAGAGGAAGCTGTCATTTTGAGACAATTAAAGACGGGTTCATACCAAACCTACACATACTAAACAAAATGCACTCTACCATATACGCGGACAGATGTCCGTGGTGCGATGAAAACCTCACACTACATCACATCACATGGGCCTGTCAAAACATCGACGTGGTCCCCAAAATTCGAAACACGACTGCGGAGCAATTGGAGACTGTTGTCCAGTGACCGCTGCGAAGACCAGCAAGGTCTGGTACAGCGAGCTCAACGGGTGGCAGTAGCCAGCAGAGCTCCTTCATTGAAACAGCGCCTAGGTTTGCCGATGTACACTCTTGTGCACGTTAAGGGGATGCTGTGTATGACTTTGGTCACGCATCTAGTCAACTTGTTATATGTTTAATTCTACATACCGCTTTCTATTCCCTTGCCATATTCGGGAAAAGTTTTAAAAATTAAAAAGCACTGCAAAATCTGCATTGGAGTAATGCGAAAGCACGGATGCTTCTAGTTGGTTAATTCACTTCTTGTTTGCCCATTTTAGTCTTTGGTACTTTCAAACTGTGCGCCAATCCTTTCCCATGCCCTTTTTCGGCTCTACTTTCATTTGCTTGACGTCACATCCTCTGCGTCACATTAATTCACTTCTTGTTTATTCATTTTATTTTTTGGTACTTTCAAATTGCGCGCTAATCTCTTCCTATGCCCTTTTTCGGCTCTACTTCCGGTTGCGTGACGTCACATATTTGACGTCACCCTAATTGACTTCCTTAATTAACTACTTTAGTCTTTGGTACTTTCAAATTGCGCTCCAATCTCTTCTTATGCCCTTTTTTGGTTCGACTTCAGGTTGCTTGACGTCAAAACTTTGACGTCACCCTAATTGACTGATTTATTTACTGTTTTTTAATTGGTACAATCAAATGTGGCGCCAAACCATTTGCTACTCATTCCTATTTCGCCTTTACTTTTTCGTTTTTGTCTGTAAATTATTATATTGACCTAATTTTTTTTTTCGCACAGAACGTTACATCACTCTCTATCGATTGGCACCACTCATTAGGCTCTACGACTTCTCAAATACTCACAACTGCTGCGGACACGATTTTGCGTGTCTTGCTTCTAATTAATTACCTAATTACCTTATTGGCCTAATTGTTATTTAGGAAACAACATTACGTCGCCATAATCGGTTGATACCACTCTATAACGCCTACTACTTCTCAATTACTCGCAACTGCTGCGGACAGAAATCTGTGAACTTAGCTGAGTAACAGTTCAGTTCAGTCGTTCAGTCGTGTCCGACTCTTCGTGACCCTATAGACAATATACCGCCACGCTTTCCGGTCTCTCACTATCTTCCTAACATCACGTAACTTCATCTGTAGCGCCTCGAGGATGCCATCTAACCATCGCGTTCGCTGCCTACCCCTTCTCCTGTGACCCTCAACCGAAGTAACACTTTCACATTAATAACTTGCATTCTCCGGAAAAACCGTCAACCTTGTAACGGCATCCTATTATCTTAAGGTTGTGGGCAATATTGAGGAAATAAGTAATTACTTTAGTGTTAAACTTCACGTAAAGAGCAATTATCGTATGTACAGGGGAATCCTTCTAATATGTAATTCATTAAGTGCAGCCACAGGCCGTCTAGTTTGTTCCTTGTGCTTGTGTGTACGTCTCATTATTGCTGCGAATATTTCAAGGTGGATTGCAATCATCTAATCCAAGCCAGATCGCTATTCGTAATTTTTGTTTGAAAAACATCAAGTCGCTGACAGTCAGTCAACTACCACGTCGTGTACACCTGCTAAACAACATTTGATTTGCCTTCACAACACTTGCAAGGGCGAAAAACTGCTCAACTTCCATTCAATTCCAAAATCATTCATAAGTAAACCGTTCTTCGCAACAATATATTTTGTGGCTTTTAGACGCTGATGTTCACAAATTTCTGCCGACACCTGCGATCACATCCTGGAACCGTTTTCTTACAAAACAGGTATCATATGGTGCAGGACTGAATAAAAATACAAATGATGAGGTTTTGTAGGATGTGTTTATTTTCCAATTTTAGAACATTCAACTCTTCAGCGCTGTCTCTAATGGAACGAGGCATTCTTCTATGGCGTCCCACTGCTCAAGCTGCAACGTGAAAAAATTGTATTATTTATTGTTAGAAGTTTCCAGCAATTAAACTGAATCACGCTTTGATAAATTCTCAGCAGCCGCTTATCACGCAAGTTGTTACACAAATTTTATAAAGTCCTGCTCAACGCTTCTCTGTTATTTGGGTCTGAAAATGTACTGCCAAAGCCATGTTCTTAAAATCCTTCTTTATAAAAGGAGCAAATTTGCACGCTCTATGAACTTAGAATGACTGGCACCACACACATATTCCACGTTCTTAATACAATAAATTTTCCGCACTAGCCCTATGGCTCTAAATTAGTGTCTGTCATGACTGGCTGTGGCTGTTACGAATTGAAAAATATTTTGGGTTGAAAATTTTCTCACCAATTCAGCCTTGAGTTCTTCGGGGTAGTCTGCTTCCTGAGAAAAAGAAAGAGGAAGAAAGAGCATGTAACGAAAGTCGTTTTCAATGTGGAGCGAACTATTCAGCACTGTCACTAACACGTCTGACGAACGGTCGTAAAGAACGTCAATAACGTTGCGGAGCGCCGAATCAAACGAGAGTACGTCCTTCATATCATAGACCACTTTCAATCTCTTGACCTTAAACGACTTGAGTCGCTTGCATCTTATGTGCAGGGATTTAATTTTTTAGCGACAACAGAAAGTTTCGTGTTTGTGCCAAGACCATGCTCGTAATAAATTCTTCAGGACTTTTATAATGCAAATTTAAAATTACGCAACAATGTCTAATAAAAGCCTACGAGGATATATTTTACTCACAATCATTTTTAGCCATCATGAGCTTTCATAAAGAATGTGCTCGAGTGATATCTCCTATTATCAATTCTTTCGTATTCGTTACACTTTTTTCAATTTTCATTATTACCTAGTACTGTAAACAGATTTAATAGGGTAATTGACAATGCACATAATTGGGGTAAGACATACATGACAGCTCAAGGGAAATTTTAAATACTTTTTCGGAGTGTGGAGAATTTCTTCCGCGACACAAATGAGGGCTGTAAATTTCAAATTTCTGGTAAGCAGAAATGAACAGGATTTCATGGCAACGAACACAAATTTCGGACGCCGAGGAAACTCGTCTGAATGTAGTTGAATCTGCGATTATGGTGCGAAAATAAGTGAAAATTCCAAAAATGTTTTATTGTGAATAAATGTGCTTCAGAGAAGAACACTCCTTCAAACGCGTGAGCGTGGTATTGCGTTGTGTGCCCAAAAGTTATAAGGTTCAGAAGCAGTCTTGTTTTCGAACAATAAAAAGTTTCAACTTATACACACTAAACAATTTCAAATGGTTTTGTCGTAAAGGAAACAACGTGTCTGAACGGGATACACTCATGATATTTAATACCTTTCCATTTGTAGTGCTGACTGCATTTTGTTGGATAGAGACATATCTACTGTTTCAAAGTATGTATCCGCCGTGGCAACCACACCAATAGCAGTTGCCATGTCTTGCTTACAGATGTACTCAAAAGGTAAAGGTGAATGACGTTTGTTTAGTCACTCGATTATTAGATTAGCCATACGATTACCGGACAAACGCGAATATATAGGGCTCTCCTTGAAGTAATAGCAGCGAGGAACTCTGAATGAGCGGTCAAGTTGTTATATCAGCGACTGATCATGGAGACCTTTCAACTTGCGATACCTTCCAGGGAGAAAACTTTTTGCTTCCCAACTTGACGAAAATGAGCTCGTGGATTGAGGAGTGGGTCAACCACTCACACTTCTGAAGTACATGAGAGCGGCTACCGCTATCCATGAGCTATCTCAAGATGCGGCTCATTATCCGGTCATTCATGCAGTTTATACTGAGCAAACGGCGGCTTTTATATACAAGACCTGTTGAGGTGTCTTTCAGGTTTTTCACATTATTTTATTATCTCGGTAAACAAAGCTGTGTAATTTTAGACTGTCCGTATGAGAAGCTGATCAA
The DNA here is from genome assembly GCF_055883805.1 of Amblyomma maculatum. NCBI lineage: Eukaryota > Metazoa > Arthropoda > Arachnida > Ixodida > Ixodidae > Amblyomma > Amblyomma maculatum. Next base: position 62,649,045 of record NC_139351.1, on the reverse strand, counting down.
GAAGTCCTGTAAACACGAAGAAATTCACCGGAAGACTGTATATAAATTAAAGCACATTCTAAGATACACGTTTCTTTGACCTCCACGCATAGCTGTGCGGATAGGAGGAGCAGGAAGATTAACTATTTGAATCGAAAATCTCATTCTACTAATTTCACCCACACTAGCTAAAAAAAACCATAAGGAAAGGCAATTTATATCCTCATAGGCAGCATGGCGTCAAGACACCGGCGGTGTAGTCACTGGCAGGGGTGAGAATATATTTATTAACCCAAGCTATTTTTAGATCTAGATAAACTGATAATAGAAGACATACAATCAGATTACAAGATATAAAAAGCACGTGGCCGCGAGTTTGGAACGCGAAGTTCTGTTTTGGGGGCGCTGCATTTTTGCTTTCCGATAGATTCTTGTATTTTAATGCATTCCACGCATATACCACGTCAATGGCATAGTGAGGAAGGGTGTACTCACTGCATCACTGCATATTTGGTCGAGGAGAGACTCCTTGGTCAAGCTTTCTTTCTCCAACACGTCCTTAAACTGCAAGATAAAGTTAATTATTGCCTTGCGGTGTACACAATCGATTTAGGAGTCGGGAACTGCATCGTATGATTTGTGCCGCAAAACAGTCTGGTAGTATAAAACCCTGTTTAAAGGTGAACGCGACAGGAACATTGAACAGTGCCATTTTTGAAGTGTTGTAGCGCCATCTATAGACCGCGGAGTAACGATGGCTCTGGACTGTGCAAAGAGGCGACCGTGGACATACCTAATGCTTGCCATTTTAAGTTCCTTTGAAGTTTCCTCTAATGAATGCGCGCAATATCATCGAGAGTGAATTTCAGCGTCATGATCAGACGTCGCGCTCATCACCCGTTATTATAAGCAAAACCAAGCGGTCTTGGAATTCCGTGGGACTGTCTGGTGTGGCTTATCATACCAACCGGAATCCCATGCCGACGATGGTCGCTAAAAAAAAAAAGCAGCACTTCCTCGCAGCGTTAGCTTGGCTGATCTGATCCCAATTTTTTCCTCTGCCTGCCGAAAGGAAAATGGAGACATCAGGGCGTGAGTCCCGATGCGAAGTGCTTACTCACACTTGCGGCACGCCGCCTGTTTTTGAGGACTGGGCTGCGACAGATTTTTGAACCGCCACGAAATGTTGAAATATATTGCGCAATACAGCAAGGATTTCAATGAGAATTGCATGTTATCGAGCGTGAAAATCAGATTGGAGAAAGTCATACACATATAACCTTTACTACGATGGCTTTAAAAGCCCCGTTAACCGCAAATCCGGCTTCGGCAGCCGTCCGCCGTCGTCGGTCTTGCGAGCGAAAAATTACGAGCATGCACTGGCAGGCGGTAGCTGGCAGCTGAGATTAGAGACTTTTAGTTTATTGCTACCGCTTACCGCTACCGTCTACCGTAACCCCGCGAGCGTCAGTACGAATGCGCAGATCATCCCGAGGGCGACAGATGGCGCCACGTTCCTGTCAAATTTCGACGGACGCCGCACGCGGGGTCCAAACAGCACGTGCTGTGCTGACGGTGTGCGGTAACGGTAGACGGCTGCGGTAAGCGGCAGCGCTAAACTAAGTCTCTATTCTCGAGCACTAACAGGACGTAGGGTTGTCTGACATTAGTTTTAGAAGGAGCTGCTAACAAAGGGCTTTCATATGTGAGGGTGATATTAGAATAACCTTGCCATGACCGTTGTATTGACGTTATCCCTAGGCCACGCTGACACGTTCATATGGCTTAGTTAGAGCGAGGCTTTACATGCGGCTGGTAGCCTGCGCTGACGCATCATACCCTTAATGGCGGAGAGCTGGTGTGCACCATAACGCCTTCCGTACAAAGGTGCCATGGATTTAGAACAACCATTCGCTCCACTTCTGGAAGCTGTGCTTGCTTCTGCCGCGTCGCCAGAAATGCGGACCATTCCTGCTGTAGTGCCTAAATTAACTTTACGCAATTGTACTAGCCGCCTGTCATGAAAGCTTCAAAGAAGCCTAATGGTGCAAGCGCTACACACACTCGTGTCAGCCCCGTTTGGCAGTCCACAGCCATGAAATGGTCACACGATGGCGGGATCTCATTTTATTTCTTTGTTTTGTTCTATACGCCGTAGGCATCAGCTATCAGTTCCTAAAAATAAAGTATCTGAACAACATTTATGGGTTCTTCAAATGGTTTGCTTCTCAAAGAAAACATTAATTTAATTTCGGAAATAATAGCCGAGTAAATAATAAGCTGTAGATAATGGCAATCGATGAGCTTCGTCACTCGTGAGCAGTTATAAAAAAATAGATCTTTTTGCCTTAGAAAATGCAGCGTGATTATAATATATCTTAGAAGTTGGTCCTAGGTTCTTATATGCTTGGGTGCGGCGGCCGTAAAACGCTTTTTCATCTCTTCACAAGGTGTGAATAGCAATGAAGACTCCGAGAAACCATTAAGCTCTGTCTTAAGTGTATGACATCACAGCTTTAATGGATCCTTTAATAAGCTTATGGGCCTCTTTGCATATCCCTTCACTGACAAGGACTCTGTCAGTTTTGCTGTTTATTCACCACATGACACAGACATTCCTTTACTTAAGTGCATTGAATGTGTCTCCAAGCTGCGCCGTCTTAGTTTGCGACCCACAAACTAGGTTTAGGTTCGCACCTCCAGACGATTTCTTTTTCAGCGCAATTAGCCTATCTTACATTATTATATGTATATAATGACATTCAATAATGTCACAGCTTTATAATCATAACTTAGTTGAAGATGTATTCAATTTCAAATCCGCCTTATTCCCCCATTATGTAAATCAATGAGATATAGTGTATTAACGCCATGAGTTTCACACTGTCTTACTGTTCGTCGACTGGTGGAAAATTGTCGGAATGAACAGCCAGAAACCATGCAGTTGTGGCGTAAAAACCCTCTAATTTATTCGATGTTTAACACACAGCAACAAGGTTTGTTCTAAACATCGTCTCTAACGCTCTCGCATTAATATTTTGGTAACCTACTCAGAGGGACGTATACCAACATATCGTTTTATCTATCATTAAGTGGATGCAGAGAGTCCCGAGACGCAGAAAGAATTGTGGTGCTGATAAATAGCTTCATTGATGCAACTGTGCGACGGTAGCCTCCACAAAACAATTTCGAGGTTTTTGTAGTTTCGCAGATGTGGTATTTATTTGTGGCTCAATATCAATAACTCGCATTCTGCTAGCAAACCTCGGCTGAGCCTCCTAAGAACATTACATGGCAGCTGATGAGATCTAGTGTACAGTAATCTCCCTTGAATATTTTGCCGTACTTTTTCTGGGATTTATTAGGTCATCAGTACAAACAATATTCTGTAGCATAATAGTATACACTTTATAAATAAAACCTTGTTCATTATTGCATGCAGTCACTGTAGCTTCAAGGCAGTATAATTGGATAAGTAGAGCGCCTTACCAAAGAAACCTTTCCTTCGACGCAATCTAGGAATGAAAGCTGCAAACTTTTGTCGACATCTGTACAAACAAGAAAAGGAACCGAGAATAATCAAAGTCGACATTGCATTTTTTTATTAAAGTCCACTTTCAGTTTCACTGAATAAACATACGCAAGCAACATTAAGAAAGCGGTTCTCATGTGTTTGATGCAAAAAGAAAAATACATTTCGCCGCTGTTGGATGACTAAAATATTCTTTTTCTTTCCAAATAGTGAAATATAAGATACAGCTTTCGTAACACGCTCAGCACAGCACTTCACCACGTTTAAAGTTCTGCCATAAATATTGACTTTATATTACCAGATCGCCTTTTTTATTCCAGAATCTCACTCTAAAGTGGCAGAAATGAATAAATTAGGGCAGTTCTTCTAGCTTGCAGGCCATTCAAAGCATCACGCTTTCCTCCTCTTTTCAAATCATAATTACATTTACGTCATTCACACACGCTTCAGTGACGTTCCTATTATGATCTGCAGTTTGAAATTTGAAATTTGTTCATGAAAACGACGCCACTTATTCTGACGGCGGCAGGCGCGGCGACAATTCTTCCCTTTGGCCGGCTGCACCTGCTGACCTATGGACACTGATTCTGCTTGCCTTTCGTGGCATGCTAGACTGTCGGGCCCTTACTCATTTTACAAGTATTCCCCATGTGTGGAAAAATTAAAAATTACAGCATAAACATGCTTCCGATGCTATTCTCTGAACTTCGTTATTCCAACAAATAAAAAGCGCTCGTCGTTTAAACACCGTTCTTTTCTCAAGTTAAATATAAGTTACGCGCAAAACACAGTCATTCCGAATATCGTAATGAATATACAGCGCGACCATTTTTTGCATGGATAAGGACGGCCTGAGACATTTGGTAGGTAAAAATTAGTACAAGCACTATTGAAGAGGCTCAACAAGAGAAAATTCTGGTAGCCACAGAAAGTGAGTATTATATTGCTAGTAGAAAGGCTCGAACGAAGGTCTTAGTTTGAGACTATTTCAGTTGAGAATTCTCAAAATGACCTGTCAGAAGAGCTTCATCGGGAAGTATGAAAAAAAAGAATATTCAACGCAATATTAGGCAAGGCGTCATAGAGAAAGGCCAGGAAGGACATTTCTTTTTTTGTTTTTTTTTGTTTTCCAATTTTCCGCTGCGTTCAAAATGAATGCATAGAATTGAGCAGAGGAAGAAACACACAATGTTGAAGTGAATGAAACCGCATTGCGCCATGTGACGTCATTTAAGCGAAAAGCAAGACTTTAAGGGGTACAAATCTTTTTGCGCAACAAAACCAAATTTTAATATCAAAAGTTTATCTGTTGTGTCACTGGAGGAAGCAATGAGTATCAGAAGAGCAATATGTGGTGCCGTTTAATATCTTTATTTATAGAGAGCAAAAATTTATTCGCTGGGAAGGAATAGTAGGCTATAAATGAGATGTCCAAGCTAAATCTAACCGTGGTTTAAAAAACACGATCAGTGCATCAAACTAAGACACGACAAGAGTCGCTTCAGTTAATTTGCACGATGTTTTAATTTCTCGAATCCTTTGTATGTGGTAAGGAATAAGTAGGCCGAATTCGTAATTACGCGGTTTAGGAACCACGCGTTAAAACAGAAGTTGTACATCGTCTACAAGACCTAGTCACTGAATTGTTTCCGCTAAGCTACCGGGAACTTCAGTAGTCTAATATGGGCCATAAGAGAATATTGCACAATTAGAAATGCTGCCATTTGAATGCAAGACTGTTTCAGCGTTCCATGAGGCATCTCACTAAACAAAATAGGCTATCTATATTAGCGATTGGTTACATTTGTCTGGTTCACCTGTATATTTTTATCTTTCCTGCACTTGGTGCACAAAGACGCCAACAGTTTTTTTTTTTTTACAGTTATGGTGCCTTTGCGGACAAAAGCGGAATTGTCCTCCACATTTTACGGCAGTTGTAATTCTATTTGGACATGATATTCTCAAGTGCATAAGTTTCAAATTGATGGATGCCCAAAGTGTTGTATTTATAAAGCACAAAACGATCAGCCACACCTGCAATTTTTAGTAATGTTGCAATGAGAAAAGTTCTATAAAGTGGCCCCATTTCGAAGATGACTTTAATACTTACCGCAGAAATCCTGATATTCAGGTTCCGCCACCTTCTCTGCAGTCTCCTGCGCTGTCTCTAGCGCAGCCTCCTGCGGCGCGCAGTGAACATATGAGATTGAGAGCAATAGCGTGAGGAAGAGTGCCTTCTCCATAATAATGCTGAAAAAGCTAGCACTTAAGGAGGAGTCAAGCCGCAGATCTGAAAGGACCGACTTTAATCGAGGCACTTATATTGTGCTAAGCAAGGGATTGAACAATTTATAATGCAGTCAAAACATACAATTATGACTTAACTGACGAGAGTATCTGCATGCGCCGGCTACCGCTTTAAATCTAGTTAGTACAATTCGGCAACAAAGAAAGAAGCGGTGCTGGATTAATCAATGTGTTATGCATAAAAAGTCTGCCCACATTTAATACTTTAGTAGACAGCTGCGAGTTAAACTGCTTTCATTATTTTAACATTTTGGACTAGCATTGTAGATTAACTATGCAAATTGAATAGGGACGTCTGTCCTTGGCTATTATAATGAAGCGTGACACCTTGCAGACGTACTTTGAAAGATATTCAGTTCTGTGCAAAACACACAGGGTCGCAAATTAGCATGTGGAACACGGAAACGTCCATATGCGTTAACTTCGAGGAAAAGCTTTACTACAAGACCTTGTTAAATACAAAGGTATCGACGAAGCCGCTCGAAATCTCAAATATATTCAGGTTGATTATGTACAAAGTTCCGCGCGCATAAAAAATCATAAGTCACCCTTGGTTGTAATTTTCCTAATGCACATCATTCTGAAATATTAGCGTTAGTTGCTTTTTTTTCTGCGCTCACAACGATCATCACTGTGCCTAGCACATGTCTATCGGTATTACAATTATAATTTCATCTGCTGGGGGCAAGAAAGAATAGCCCTAAAGCGCACAATAGTGCGTAGTGTTTTTTACCATGTCACATATGTTTGTTGCATCAAACGTGGTTAGGTAGTTAGCAAAATGTGTCTCATAATTCACCTTTGAAGCTAAAGTTAGTGCCTTGATGGTGCTGCGGAGCCGACAAAACTATGATTTGCTTCGAGAGAATTGAGCGTTTTTGTGAAGCGCAAAATAACTATGGTTAACACGGGGCTCATCGGTACAGCACTCTAGCTGGGCTGTTTAAATTTCTGCTTTGATAGCTGCTGGTGTCACGTTTTCAAAGAACTAAAACAGAGCTACGCCTACAAGGCCTACATATATAATCGTTTCCCTTCAGGTGCTGCTATGCAGCGTTGATATGCAGCTGTTGCCCAATCCCTGCTTTTACCCAATCATTACAAGATTTTTCTCGGAGTTTTAGCATCCAAATCAGTTTTTTTCGCATTAAAACTGCGTAGCAGAAATAATAATTGAATTACAGGATAGGAAACGCGCAGTGTCGGTCACGCATTTTCCGTAGACACCTTACCCGCACCGTAAAATATGCCAGGAAGATGTGAGCGAAAGCGGAAAGAGAGAAACAGGTGGCGCAGTGCAGGTCTACGGAGCCATTTCGACCACCAGGAGAATTTTAACGTTTACAGACATTGCACAGCCCACGCAGGAGACTTTTCAGATTTTCTACTAAATATCCCTCAAAGGAAGCAAACAATGAGAAGAATAGTACACTAAAATAATTTTGCAGTTTCTTATGCACGCATACACGCTTGCATAGATTCACAGGAGTTTATGGTGATTTTTGTTTGCTTTCTAGTCGAAATGTATTAGTCACGTGTAACGTAGGTTTAACCAACCAGGTAGATCTAGGTGCCGAGGATCTCGTCATATATGGCCTGCAAATATGTGACTTCAAAGGTATTTCTGGTTCTTCGTTGCCCAAATTGATAATTATATGTGCTCATTTAGAGGAACGACTGTTTGTTTTGGGGGAACAAGAATTCCTCCGTCCATGGTCAATACGATATTTTCTTGTATCTAAAAACAGAGTGCTTTTAACTGTTTGAAGGTCTGTGATGTAACATAGCGGCCAGTTGGACCTACACTAGCAGATGTGTAACCTGTATGGTTAGGTCTCTATTGTTGTCTTTCGTAACTTTGGATATGTGCAACCTGATCATTTGCTCTTTTATTTGTATTTGTTAACTACATTCATGCTTACAGTCAATTTTAATTTCAAGGCTGTTGTCCTTCCGTTGTAATCCAGCATTGGGTCCTGTTTTCACAAGATTGTATTAACTCCGTACCATGGTGTTGACGGGTTTGTTTTGTACTGCTGGACTAGACATGTCACCTTCGGGTGTAATAAAATTTTCTTTCGCCTTCTTTGCGGTGTACTGCTATACTACGGGGCGAAAGTAATTGCTTTCTGGTTCAGAAGAAAAGGCTACCCAGTCAAGTCTGACGTAGCTTTAACCAGTCATATAGACTTAACCTGGCGAGGTTGTCGTATTATGTGACCTGCAGATATGAGCCTTGAAAGGTAACACGATTGCTTCTTTTCGGTGCACTGCTATACTACGGGGCGGAAGTAATCTTTGGTTGTATTAATAATCTATGTTTATAGTATGTTATAAAATACTTCAAATACTCAAAAAATGAATGTATCGTGTGGCATATCCAAAGCAAACAACTACTGTGACCCTTGTCAACCTCAAGCTGTCGCACGCTCGTGTAGTCTGCCTTCAATTTTAGTGTGCCATGTCTTTTCGCCAACAGTCATAATCAATGATGGAAGGCGGGGGCACATGGATCAACGTTTCTGCTACAAGTTTGCTACTTCCAACCGTCGTCTTCTTGTCACTCTTTTCATTGCTACTTTTATGGGGGCGGTTTCTCCATCCAGAGACATCTCGGGTATATGAGGCGGCAAATCGCAAGGCGTCGATTGCGGCGAGGCCCCAGTCGAAGAGTTGTTGCTGACGAGGTCTGTCGTACCCAGAAAGCCTTAACCAAGTTGTTACGAGAAAGCTTTCGTAGAAAACGGGACTTCGGGAACGCCGTGTCAGCAGTCAGTCGACTCTGGATCAGCGCTCGCTCCCCTTCCACTTTCTCCTTCCCTAGCGCATCTTCATCTTCCTTGCAGCTTGTTAGAATCTCTACATCAAAATCAAAGGACCCCTCCAACAGGCCGCTTCCAAATCTGGGGTCCATCAGTACACAAATATAAACGTATATATTAGGGCAATAAAAATAATTTATTTAAAAGAGGAGACGCCAGTTATATTGGTTTTACGTTTGAGCTACCCAGGTTTTCTACAGGGTGTTAAGTTAAATGCGGGACGAACGTCTCTGTAGGTATATAAATGCGGTGACTGAACTCCTATTGGTAGGCTTGATATCCTAATTTGCTCAGTTCTGAAAAAATACGACAAAGGCAAGCTATGTTGTAGGCCAATCGGAGAATAATACAGGTGATTGGGAGACAAAATATGTAGGGAGCCGTGTAGGGAGCCGATAGGTGATGTGACGATGCCCCTATATATTGTGTGTGGATTTCAATAAAAGAATCAGTTGCCAGTAGCGCGTTGTCCTGTCTCCTCTCTTGTGTTTGCCTTTTATTTGCGCTTACTTTCCCGTACGATTAATTTGAATTAGTGAACTTTAACTTATACACGCCTAGTGGTAATGCGATATAATCAGGTACAATTAGAAGTAACCTTACCGGTTTTCAGCATTTGGAAAAAAGCAAATACCTTTTGCTCAGTGCCTTAACAAGTAGAGGGAGTTTTGCTCACTTTAGAACAGTACATCTTTGCAGCGCGTTCTTTTTCAATTAATTTTGGAAGTGGTTCACTCTAATTTGCAAGTCACAATTACATTTCCCATACTCAAATTATGTTTGACACAAATTTTATAAGGATTCAGGCGAAGCCAAATTTCCAGGGGCCAAGGAGCACAATACATTCCGAGAGCATCGTAGAATATTCAATGCAGAAATGCGAAAGCCTAACAGTTGCTGGCCCACACGGTCCATCATGTTTGCTCTCATTATCATTATCAACTAAATGCACCGTCAGTATCATTACTACTGTCATCAATGTCATTATCACTAGTGAATTGCACAGTCATTTTCACGCTGCTATCATCCTCAAGGAAAATTATAATGTGGGTTTCACGATCCAAGGCTTGTCTATTCATTTAAAGCACTCTGCTGGCGATCTAAGAGATGGTGGTTTGATTCTCGGTCGAGGCTGGATTTATTAATCTTTAACTATCTTCCTCGTGACAAACAAAGAGAATTAGGATTACGATGGTTTGTTTAGGCTTTGAGGAATTACGTGGTTTGACTGACAGCTATAGTGTAAAGGATGAACGCCGATAATATTCTCGTTAGAACTGATGCTTTGCGAAATTGTTATGCTATGGTATGGTAGTTGGCCTTATATTTTGAAAAACAGCGCGACTTAAACAAGCACGGAAGGAAGACACACACGGACGAGCGCTAGTTCATGTGTGTCGTCCTTTTGTCCTTGTCTACGTCGCGCTGTTCTTCTTCAAAAAAAGCCGACAGTATGAGCCAAAAAATTTCGCCTTAATATAAGGAGCGGCCAAACTAAATATGCACATGACCAGGCAGTTTGCAATGCACGAATCAGCTTACACGTTCATTTTAATAAATTCGGACGAAGTTAAATTCCAAGGGTCTTGGGGGCCACATTTTGAGGACGGCTCACGGAAGTTTGGGGGTCACCAGTTCAATGGCTTTGCTCCAGTTTGGTTACAGGTCGATCTTGGTCACTACAATCAGTACAATTTTGGTCACTCGAATTTTCGTGTTACAGGGAGGTCAAATTTTCACAGTGGTCAAAGTAAGTTCTTAGGTCACCACTGAATTGTCCATATTCGAATTAGGTTAGACAGCGATTTTGGTCGAATTCTGAAGAAATTCAATTTCGGGCGTTCAGAGAGGCCAAATGTTGGGAGTTACTTATACTAGTTTGGAGGTGACCACTGAATTCGCCATAGATGAATTAGGTTAGGCATCGATTTTGGACAAATTTTGACGAGGTCAGATTTTTGGGGTTTGAGGGGGCCGAAGTTTGGCGCTAGACAATTCACATTTGGAAACAACCATCAAGTTGGTGAACCTCGAATTAGATTCGATGCCAAATTTGAACCAAATACCTGGTTCTTTGTGTGGACAAGGTTTTAAAACAGTCCTTGTGGGCCTGCTTTGTCCTCAGATCAAGCCGAAAGGTTAATTCGCTTTACAATTCATTTAGGTAATCGCCTAAACTTTTCACTGCATAATTAATTATTCATATTATATACATTTGTCCTGATTCAACTGTTGTATTAACTACCAATGTAATTGATGAATGACAGTTAGCGCCGAAACTTTGCGTACATGATCTGTCAGGCTCGGGCCAGCGGCGTTACCCCGCCATTCATGAGCCAAGGAAATAATATTTTGCATTGAAAAACCGGCATTGGGCGTGTACGTGAATATTGTATGCTTAGTTTTACGTGCAACAAATCATTTTGAAAATCTCGTGGCTAATAATTATTCCTACTATCTCCATTTGTCCTGATTTACCTGTTACATTAATTATAAATGCAAGTGATGAACGACAGTTAGTGAGGACGTGATCTGTATACAGGCTCGTGCCACCGGCTTTTGTCGGGCCATCCATGAGCCAAGAAATTATTTTGCATTGAAAAGCAGCATGAGAAATGTACGTCAATATTCTACGTGTAGTTTTACGTACATCAAATGATTTTGAAAATCGAGTTGCTAATAAGCTTTGAACATGAGTTACTAAAACTATAAAACAGTTTTCGCTTCCTCTCTTAGGTGGCTTCCTGCATTATTAACGCAAGCAAGTGCCAAAGTCACGTATTATATTAAAACGTTTTCTCTGAAGTGGTGCTGCAAGATAAAAAAAGGTGATTATGAAGAAAATGAATTGAATTTGAGAGATTATGCCCTAGCTTCACGATTGACGTCAATGCCTATAATTGCATTAAGAGGAAAAGTTTAAGACCTTCATACTGCGAATAAGTTTGCACAATAAAATGTTCCAATAAATGCAGCGGAAATAAATTAATTTATTTCGAATTCAAGATTAGGTAGATGGAAACAATGCTCCTAGCATGCGCGCTCATCACTGCTAAGGCAGTCATACTGCTTTAGTTAAGCATTAAGATCCGCATCCCGGAAAATGTGCCGATGCCAGCTTCTGGTCCAAGCATTATTTCTAAATGTTTAGTTCCTTTCTTCGAAGTGCCTCCCTGCGATGTCGCAGTGTAGCGCATTCGCATACTGAGCCCGGAAAGCCGGCTGTCATCGTCGCCATGGCGACATTGTTTTAGTTTATGAAAAGCTCAACGTACCCATGTTCTGGCTTTTGTCAGTGTAAGTTAAAGAACTCCAGTTGGTCGAAGTGGCCAGGGCACATATGTTAGGAGTTCATTGCCGTCTGAATCGCGCTGATGCATTAAACCCTGTCTACGAAACAAACATTTCTGTATGTCACTCCTTTTATACGTTGCATTTTCTTCACGAGACTACAAAAGAGTTTTGCATGCATATTGGAGATCGTTTTCAAAAGCTACTTTAATTCATGCCGGCAAGAATTGTCATTATTGTGTTCTTGGTAACTATCATTAGAGCGCTATGCCTTGGTACTCAAAAATAACTTTTTCCTTTCGATGTTCAGTTCTATTAATTCAGACTCCCGAGTATAGGTTGAGTTTTTCATTGCCTCTGAATGAAAGGCACTGTTCAAACGCAAATTTTGTCGCCACAGGACATGTCCAAGGTTGTGCCAGCTTATAATATCTCGTGCAAGCATGCCTATGGAATTGAGCCATTCCACGCTGGTTACCATGCGCCAAGCAATTATCCTGCACAATTGATTTTACAGAACACGAATTGCTAAGGTTCTACAGCAATATTGGCTTTATGAGGTGGTGAGCATGTTTTCCAAAATCTTATATGCATATAGTTTGAGCACCTTTCTTTGTCATTATTCATTCTAGACTGATTTTCAGTAGACCAGTAACCTCTTATTATTTCTAATAGCGAAAATAAAAAGAAATTACTCATGCTAGCGCACCTACTAGGAATTAACGCGTTGAGTAGCTGCACCGCAGTATATTTTTTGTCAGAATTCTTAACTCTGCAATGAATCGCCGTCAAGCTATTCCATAATGGATATTTTGCTGCTGCGCCTAACATTCGACCTTTCGCAAGCTATCTGATTAGGACCGCTCGAATGACTGAATTAGGTGAGCTTACTCTACATAATAGTCGATGCAGTCATTGGAAAGTGAGCCATGCCAATATACGTTCACGAGGCAATGTTTCCCGCAGTTCATGTCTTCTAAGTTAATATCTTCCTAAGACTGATGGAGTGTAGCCATCAGCCTGTTGTTCATCCATAGCTTCATAACTAACCACTATCTTCATAGCTTACAAATTAACACAATGGCTATTTATTGACCGGAGAACGCACTTGGGAACATCAACTAAGAATCTTGAATGTACTGTATCATACAACATTCTTCCCATCTGGTGCCGAACAACCCGGTGCAAATCCCTACTTTCAAACTTCTTCAAACGTTCACAAAAGCTGCGACATCGAGCTTATGGCTTCTGTGCGTGTAGCACGGAACCCACCCCTCACGCCTCTAAGCAGTCTCGTGTGGAGCGAATTATCATACGCCTTTTTGTCGACAATTCTGTCAAAAACCATAGTGGTTTAAGCTTGAAGAAAATGTTTTCAAAATAGAAAGAAAAGAAGCGTGCGATACGACACTTCGTATGCAGATCAGGAAAACTCTCATTTTTCTGACGCCAAACATTTTAGGTAGAAATCTTTTTTCTACAGAGATTATCTGCACCACCAAAAGAAACGACCCGACACCCTATATAGCTTCAAGAACAAAGGACAAGCACATAACTAACTGCAGTGGGAAAGGCTTACACAAAAATGCCTTGAAATCATTTTCTCTCCAGTGCCGGAGACCATGACAGCAAACCCAACGTCTCAAGGTGATGTATTAAGACCGGTTTAATGGTGTAGTATTGCTAAGCATTTTAGTTTCTTCGGTAGCAGGTCAACAGAGTTTTTGTGGCTACATAAGGGGTAATTAGAGGTGCCTTTCGATGGACGTGTCTTACTAAGGATGTTTTGGAAAGTTGACCTACATGATGAGGAGTGAACGTGAATGCTATTAGTGGTAGCCGCAGATGTGTGGTGGTTTTTCTAGTGTGTGTCTATGTGGTGCAATTTGTGGCTGTCATGCTTGGACGATGTTAGTGTTGTACTGAGATGATTCTGCTACTAACTTTTATTGTTGGATAGACATCTGTTTGGCAAAGAAGAGGGGGGTGAAGAAGATGTACTTGGGTGTAGAAGATGTGAAAAGGGAACGCGTGTTCAGTTTCATATCACAGTTGATAGTGCGCACCGCTGTTGTGTTTTCTATTCACGTGATTTTGTTCGTTGCGCCGCATTGCTGGGTACTATGCAGCCCCACCTCACCCCTCAAGCTGTTATTCTGAGACATCATCATCAATACGTCCTATATCTGGCGCCCCGCTAAGCGGCGACAATAGATGTCTTGAGCCAACATTGAATGCCTTCTCTTTAGGTACTTTTAAATCAGCGACAATAGTCTTCTATTGGTAGATGTTAACGTTGAGAGAAATAATATTCTGTTATCAAAATTACATGTGGTAATGCTGGAAAAGTATGTCCTAGCCAGCCAGGTACAAAGGCGCTGAGAGGGTCATCGAGTGGTCCTCAGTGTTCGATATCAAAGTTAATGGGAAGGATAACTGCTTTTAGGTAGAGCAGCAACGCTTATCTGCTTATCTGTTTAATATCTACTAAAAAAATGAAATAACCGCATATATAACATGAGAAAAAAAGGAAAAAGACGAAAAAAGAAAAACAGATTTCTAGAGCTAAGGCTCGATAATTGGTCGCTACCTCAGTGTATGCACATTTTGCTTCTAAAATGGAGACTCTAAAGCTAAACTCATTTAGAAATGCGGCAACGAGTTGCGTATTGCATGCTTCTAAATGTACGCGCAACGTCACCTGTTGCAATGCAAGAAGCGCGATCTATTGAATAGACTCTGCTCCACTATGGTATACCAACTTCCATTAATATCCGCATTGTATTGTGTATAGTCGTTTTCAATGTATCCAGTATACTCTTTCGTTATATCAGAACATACTGCTGTGAACCAAATTTAAATACCTATGTCTATAGCGTAGAACAACGAATTGCTTGACCAGATCCACAACCTACTAAGACAAAGATCTGCAAAGACCGCTGGCAGGTCCCCGGAGTCATCGTTTGGGAAAGCAAAGGTCGCCTATGGGAATCTCCCGCATGCACTAGGTTCCGAATCAATATGCCATTTGTACCTCATGACTGGTCGAATCGTTTGAAGCAACCCCAAACCTTCTGCGTGAAATGGGTGGCCCACAAATTTTATAAAAATGATATTACTAATGTGTTTACCCTCGATGCCTTCCAGACTAGCCTACATATAACGAAACGAAATTACAGGCTATGGTACAGGTGCGAATTACGGCGCTCGAACACCGCGTGAACATGTAGTGTGGTTTCATTTTGTTAATGTTGCATTGTATCGCCATGGTAGCGTGGTATACATGCGTTGTTTCGCTGCGACCGACACGCCAATTTTAACTATCACTGACATTGGCATTGATAGCGGGAAAGACGTTGAGAAACGTAACGGTCAAAGCTCACGCTCTAAAAATTCATTATTATTTTTTGCGCTTCACGTCTGGAATGACGGCAGAAGAGAAGCTGACGTGTGCTCTTTTTTGAGTATCATAAAAGCCGACGTTTTTTTAAGCCATGCTGGGGCGAGCTCTAAGGGAGGGATAGAGTCACATTTCAAACGATTCGAGACATTGACGGCGCAAAGTGAGCAAAAGAACTTGGCCGAAATTATATGATATGCGCCATTGTTTGGGCTCAGGCTGTCCTGCCCTCTCTACTGGAATATTTCCTGGGAACGCTTCTGAATCAGCCGGCATACCGCCGTAGGCAGGGTGATCACATCGTTTCAGAAGTATGAAGAAATTGCATGCTGTCCAGTGATAACGTGAACCAATTAGACTTCGACTATGAAAAGTATAGGGGCCAAAGAGTGCTCGTTGATCGTATTGTGCATTAAAACTAGCACAGGTTTTGGCCTGCCTAAGTAATTTGCCGCCAAATACACCACCTTCTCGATTCTCGTTCAGTTCAGTTCAGTTCAGTCGCTCAGTCGTGTCCGACTCTAGTCGGACTTTAATAGTCGGAGTCTAATTGGTTCACGTTATCACTGGACAGCATGCAATTTCTTCAAACTTCTGAAACAATGTGATCACCCTGCCTACGGTGGTACGCCGGCTCATTCTCGTACAACTCTGCTTTTAAATAGGTTAGCCCAGGCCCGTCTTGGGGGTCACTACAGAGCTTTGCACATGGACATAGAAGTGGGAATATCCCTTACAAAAATGAGTGTTTAAAGTATCTGTTCCAGCTGTTTAGTTTCGTAAAGTCAATCAATATATGTCTCATAAAAAGGGCACACAAATGTTGTTGATATCCAGTCCACATCTATCAAATAGTGGCACTCCGAATTGTTGACTGGGAGTATTGATGTTGTTGACTGACGACTAGTATTGAAGTTGTTGACTTCGCACAGGTGGTCAACACAGCACTAATTCAACGATTAACATTCAAGTTGTTGACTGAGTGTGCGGCTGCTGTGGAGTTTACAAGTTGTATCATAGTTGTTGATTGCACACAAAATGTCAACCTTAATGTATAGGCATTCTACGTCAGCTATTGTACAACAGTAATCAAGTGACATATATGCAAATGATTCAATTATTATGAGGCTGATCGGATCAGTTATCTTTTTTTTCGAAGAAACATTATTGGAATAATGTGACATTATATGTTATATATTAATTACTTCGTGACGCGGTAGCAAGCGTCACTGAATGCGTTCACTAGACTAGGAACATCGAGTCTTGTGTTGTTGTCGTGGCTGTAGGAAGAAGGAAAAGAAGATTCACGGGCCTGGAGGGAGGTGGTGAAGGGTGGCAGTTCCTGGCCCTACGGGGCTGGGACGGTAGGTCGACGCCACTTGCGGCGGGGGCTAGCCAGCCACCAAATTTTATCTGTTGTAGGCCGTCATTGCGCCCGCTACTGTTTCGGGGGTGGACGACGGCTGTTGTTGCGGCACGCGTCTTTCTCTCCCTCTTCTTTTTCCTTCTCTATTTTCTCTTCCGCGCGAGGCAGCGGAGGCGGCTCAGCTACAGAGCCAGTAGCAGGTCCGTGCATTTTCTTTTTCTTCTTGAACAGATGAATTTTTTTCTAAGCATAATAAACGATAATTTACTTGTCAACAGGTTATCGTATTGAAACTGATTCTATTATTTTTTGCGTAAGTAAAATGCGAGAAAACCCAAGCAACTCTTATCATTTGCAACGCGTTTTTGTTCTTTTGGGCCTGAAAGGTAAAATGAAATAAACATGGAAGCAGATTCATCAGCAGACGAGAAGCACTAAGGAAGCAAGAGCAAAATCACTAGCAAGAAAAAAAAAACTAGCGGAGTCAAGCTATGAACTAAGGTCCCCCTGAGAATTTTTGAAGATCATCCGTACATGTTTCACCCAGTGAGCTATAGTTAACAAAATTTAGACGCATGTTAGTCAACAACTATATATGTGTAGTTAAGTCAAAACATGGTTAACAAACTTTACACAATTGTTAGTGGACAACTATTCTGTTGACTTAAGGTCAATATCCATTTCGTTTACACTTGTTGACCACAGTCAACAACCTGGGGGGAAGCTGTTGACTTTACAAGTTCTCCAAAGTTTGTCAACTCTTTGTCAATGCTCATTTTTATAAGGGTTGTCACGATTATGCTGCCTCAATTTGGAGGTACGTGAACATAGAGCCTTCTGGATGCAAATCTTGGAACCTAAACGAAAAATTATAAATACACTACTAAACGAAGTTGCGGCTCACGATCTGTGCAACGACATGTCTACCTCTTCATGTAGTATTTATCGCTAACCATGACATCTCATGCGAGGCGAAAACATTACGGCCCAAAATTCAGGCTGTGTGCAGTTGAATTTGCCGAGAAGCATGGGAACCCGGCTGCAGAAAAGCAGTTTGCCTTTAGCGAAAAAATTATCTGAAACTGGTGCAAATTTGCCAGTGCGTTGCGAACAATGATGTCTACCATGAAGGCTAGCCAAAACTTCGTTGGCGCTGCTTGTCTCCCCTGGCTCCTCCGGCCCCCTCCCGTCTCTTTTTCGTTTTCCTCGTCTTTTTTCTCCGATGGTTTCAACTCAAAGCCGTCTTTAAGTGCATATACTATCTGTATGTATCAAAATAAACATTCTTGAAAAGTGTTCAGACTTTGAACGCTATATGCACTTACGTGAGCGCTGGGTATAATGGGATATGTATATAGGCAGCGGCCGGTGCAAGTATGTATTTTCGTCGCACTTTCCACTACCGTGATCCTCAAGTTTTCTAGTGAGTGAACATGTGTGTTTCAAACACCGGTGCGAGTTATCTGTTGTTGCCTGTTCGAGAATATTGTTGTAAGGAACGGGGGTGGTGCTGTTTACACGGACCTCTATTTGTTGCATCTTCAACGAAACGCAGTCGCCAGCGCTCGTGTTCGCATCCGGGTACTTCGGAAGTAGTCGGGCGTCTTCACCACTGCGCCACCTCGACGGTTGACGCTTTTTTTTTTCTAATAATAATTTGTTAACAGGAAGGGAAACGCGCAGCATCTGTGACACTTGTGTGGACACTTGAACCACGCCGTAAGAGAAGAGAAAAAGGTGGGTGTTAAAGCGGAAAGAGAGAAAGGGGTGCCATAATGAATGGATCCGGAATAATTTCGGCCACCTCGGGATCTTTATCGTGCACTTGAGGAAGGTTTCGGAGAAAGGAAAGCGCAACATACTTTTGGTTGGACACCTACAATTAATCAGGTGAACCTCACAGCTCCTTCTCGAAGGTTAAGCAGCCAGATGTTTTTGGCATTGAAATGGACAGGAAATTTATAGCTAGACTTTATCCTGTGATTCTCCGAAGAAATATTGTAGTCCCAAGCTGACATTATGAGATAGTTATTTGGCGAAACTTTATTTTAGCCTCTTAGATGGCTCTGCGAAGGAAAGGAAGGGGCAATGGGATGAGAAGGACGGCAACAGGCCCTCGGGCCGCTCCATATTACCGGGGCGAAAGGCACAGTATTTGCCACATGTTTCTCCTTAGAAATGTGACTACAAAAACACTGTTCTCCAACCAACCAACCAACCATGTCGTAAAGGTCAAATTGAATCTCACACTGATATTGAGGCGAAACGGCGCGGTTAAGCTTTAGCTTGAAAAAAAAAACAAAATTTGGCTGTGGTTTGAACAATGCCACCCCGAGAAAATCTCAGGCCTATCTTCCTAACTTCATGTGTAGGGAAACTGACGGAGCGAGTTGTGCAGGCTAGGCTCACAAAGTACATGTAACGAAGTGACTAATGGCCTCATGAAATTATCGGTTTCCGACCCGGATTGAGCACATAGGGCGTGATTCGCAGATTAAAACTCGATATCTTGGACGCAAAGTCAAAACATTTTAAAGTTATCTTGGGGCTTTACTTGTCAAAAGTGTTCGACAACGTCATGCAGGAGGCTCTACTACAGGGCTTAATCGACATAGGTGTAGGCTAGAAAACCTACAACTACACAAAAGATTTTCTGCCGGACAGAAGCGTCTGCATAAAGGTCCAAGACATCGAGTACCCGCAGTGGAGCTAGGGAGCCAGGACACGCCCAAAGGCTCTATCCTATCACCTTTCTTCTTCAATGTGGCCATGAGAGGACTCCCCACGCCCCCCCCCCCCCCCAAAAAAAAAAATTAAAGGTCTAAATTTCAGCACATACGCTGATGACATCGACATCCGGATTAACCAGGGGAACGAGGCGAGCATATAAGAGCGCTTGTAGGAGACAAAGCACACGGCAGTTGCCTACACCGCCAATAAGGGCCTCTCTTGCTCACCGCAAAAATTGGAACTATTCGTCTACAATCCAAAATCCCTTGGAGAAACATGGACTCAAAATTCGAACTTAAAGTGAAAGGTAAAACCGTTCCTAAAGTACAACAATCACAATCCTGGGATTCCTTATCTAGGAAAAGGGATGCAATGACGGTGTCATAAGAAAGCTAGACGACTATGCGTAGCAAGTTCTAGGCGTCTTTAGGAGAATCTCCCTTAGGGGCACAGGCCTTAAAGAGAGAATCGTAGAGAAATTAGTAGAGGCTTACATCTTTAGCCGAGGGTACTACGCCACATCGTTCCTAAATATTAGAGCGGATGAACAGAGGAAATTAGATTGTCTCAATTGAAGATGAACCAAGAGAGCCCTAGGACTCCCGATGTGCACCTTTACGGAGAATCTCATCTCGATGGGGGTGCATAATATCTGGGAAGAATATGCAGAGGCAGTCTGCATATCTTAGATATAGAGAATAAGCAGCAACACTACGGGCAGAGCCATTTTGCACAAGGCAGGCTTCCAGACTGACCACGGGCTGCACCGCAAAACTAACACCCCCTAAATGTAAGTAGAAAGTAATGATGCCCACTTGCGAGGAGTATGCATCCGGAGCATAATACTGAGAGGAGGAATAACAGAGGCGAAGCACTAACAAAACGCTTTGGAAAAATGGATCCCGAAGAGGTCGCCAACGTGGACGCGACTAGTGGGAAGTCAGGCGCGCCGATGG
Source organism: Amblyomma maculatum (assembly GCF_055883805.1). Taxonomy (NCBI): domain Eukaryota; kingdom Metazoa; phylum Arthropoda; class Arachnida; order Ixodida; family Ixodidae; genus Amblyomma; species Amblyomma maculatum. Next base: position 62,628,662 of record NC_139351.1, on the reverse strand, counting down.
CCTCAGTAGTCAACAGACTAGGAGGCTCCTAGTCAGCAGCGATTATTCTCGGCTGCAACATAAGGCGACAGAAGTTGCTATAGCGCTCTCTTGCGTTGGAATTGAAGCAAAATTTGTTCTCAACGAAAGTAAAACTCCTATCTGGAATTTCATGAAAGGCAGAATCTCGCCTGAAGTGACGACGATCCTGGCCGGCAAAGAGTTGACCCGCAAAGTCAGCCTAATATGCACCCCAGCGCATGCGTTTGTTCCCGGCAATGAAGCGGCAAACGAGTTAGACCGAGCTGCCCGGCAACCGTATTCCGGGTAACCGTAGAACAGCCAGATTGCCAGAACCTGGTTGAATGACCGCAAAAATATTCTGATAGTTGAGAATTATAGATTAAACAGAAAACTACTGCCATCCCCGGATAAGATACTAATAGAGAAGCGACCGCATGGCGGCGACTGCAAGCTGGAAATTTCGCTAACCCACTAGGGCCCTTCACATTCTATCAGGGTAACATGAAAGTGATATTCATGTGGGGAGAGGGTATTCTCGGCCACATTATATGGGAATGCGGCGACTCTTCTGAATTCCAAGAAGATATGGTTGGTTGGTTGGTTTGTGGGGTTTAACATCTCAAAGCAATTCAGGCTATGAAAGACGCCGTAGTAGAGGGCTTCGGAAATTTCGACCACCTGGGGTTCTTTAACGTGCACTGACACCGCACAGCACACGGACGCCACTCTGTTTCACCTCCGTCGAAACGCAGCCGCCGAGGCCGGGATTCGATCCCGCTTCCTTGGGCACAGCAGTCGAGCGCCGTAACCACTGCGCCACCCCGGCGGGGCCAGGAAGATATCAACAGCACAGAGAGCTGACCAGCCCTGCTGCGGAGCAAAGATCCCACTCGTGAGAAACAAGCCGTCTGTCTTGAGGGCGAGGCCACGAAGAGAGAAAATCTTTTTGTTAGCCTTTAGTCGCGGAGGCTTCAGCTCCCGCCCCCTAGGCCTGCATACTGGGAGTAGGGAGTAAGGGGCCTTCATTTACGGTGGACAATAAAAGAACCCACCTCACCCGAAGTCAAGAAGTATTTTTGAATAAGGTCATCGCCCATGCGGCTTACACGCCACGTATTATGGCCCGCTGGCATCAGTATACGGAGAAAATGATTACGTGCCCCGACTGTACGACTCTAACTTGCGGCGGCACATCTCATTTACTTTGGGATTGCCCTGCTTTTTCTACTGGACGCCCCGAGATCAAACCATACCGCCTGAACTACCGTTCCCTTCTAGAAACTGATGCTAACACACAGATGATATTTGCCAAGTATGGCTTGCTTAGTGGCCTGGTTAGAGCAATGTGATTCGAGTGACGATCTAAACAATGAAGATTATGCTACTCCCCTTTATCCCCATTCATGGCCATGAGCCTTCCCATTCAATAAAGGACATTCCATCCATCCATCTATCTATCCAAGCAGAATTGCGGAAGCAACAACTCCCCTACACATGCGCAGCTTGGCTCATCGGGGGCTCCCCGAAACGGCTCACTGACTAGCGTAGTGTTGCTTCCGCAACAAAAAATTGTAAAGGCACTACGGATGTACGCGAAACGCCTATGGACGCCATGACCATATGTGGCGTCATCATTACGTCAGTTCATGGTATTAAACATACGTGGACGGAACGTCATGACGTCACATCAGGTCATAACGTCACGTTTTTCATGACATCACCAGGAAATGGCGTTATTGTCACAGTCACCGCTGTCATCATCACTGTCACTATCACTAGCTACCAGTATCATTATCGGTCACTATCTACAACTAACGAGCGGCGGAGGTCTTCATGGCAACCGCAGTGGCATTATGCTAGACAAGGAGAACTAAGATACGTTTCTCACGTGCCCGCTCTGGCTGATTGACAGCTACAGTGAGACCGAACGAACTACAGTATGGGCCATTAAAGGCTTTCGCCTTAAAAGAGGGTTGTGCTTTGCAGCGTTGCACCTGAGGTAAGAAAAGGCATATATTGGTTTTGAATTTCACCCCACCTTTCCTCGCTTTACTTTTGGCGTAGTTCAGTTGCTCACAGATGAGTAATCGAACCCGACCTCGGCGGCTGCGTTTCGATGGAGGCGAAACGAAGAGGCGTCCGTGTGCTGTGCGATGTCAGCGCACTTTAGAGATCCCCAGGTGGCCGAAATTAGTCCGTAGCCCTCCACTACGGCTCCTATTTCTCTCTTTCCACTTTCACTCCCACCTTCCTCCCTTCCCTTATGACGCGGTTGAGGTGTCCACAGAAAACAAGTGAGACAGTTACCGCGTCTTTCCCTTCCTATAAATAAATCAGTTTTTTTTAAATCAGATGAGTGTGAGATAAAAAATTACCGACGATTACGTTACTTCCTAATGCGAAATTTGGTTGGTTGGTTTGTGGGGTTTAACGTCCCAAAACGACTCGGGCTATGAGAGACACCGTAGTGGAGGACTCCGGAAATTTCGACCACCTGGGGTTCTTTTTTAGCGCAGCAAATAAGCTGTTTCACCTTTTCGATAGATTGAGGCAAAGAAATCGAGCAACACATGTATGCGCTATCACAGAATTTTTTTTTTTATTTTTCACACGTATTCCTTTAACAAACAGCAGCAGCAGACGGAGGACTTCCACCGGTCGTCTCGCTCATGGCTCAGAAAGAACTGGCAGATAATTTCGCAGTGGCGAACGACAGCGGCAATTTCGGCTCGGGCGGTGCACATATACAGATCCGCCGCCACCGATCTGACTCTCTGATTGCCACCGCACAAGGGTTGCATTGGAGGAGGAGCGAAGAAAGGAATTAAGTTCGAGTCGGCGCCTTGAAAACCGGAGACTCGCAGGAAGAGGGGGGAGGGGGGCGGCGTGTACACCCAGCGGCAAATGATGGGGGCAGAAGCGCGGGCAGCAAGCGGACAACGCGATAAAGGGAGGAGGGAAGAGATAGTAGCGACTGACTGATGCTGCTGACGCCGATAGTGAGTCAACCCCAGCTGCGGAGTTGGTTTCAGGGACAACGCCGCCGATGCCGACGCAAACAATATGATACCCTCGCTTCCGCAGCGCCAAGAACCAGGTCTAGCCGTGGGAAGTGGTCACGTATTCGTCGACGTGCCGGGGCCTACGTGAAATAACCGGCGCGTCGGCAACCTAAGAGCACCCTATCCGCCACACAGGAACAAGGGGGGGGGGGGGGGGGGGACCGTCCCGCGTATTTGGGTTTGCTCGGTACGGGGGCTCCGCAAGGGACAAAGCAACAGAAGAGATGAAGAAAACGGGCTGTTCCGACTAGCATCTACCGCCCCCAGGAGCCGAGCAGCCTAGCGATTAGCGGCGCATGCTTTTTCAGTGGGCGTCACGTTGGACGCGGCACTAGCTAGAGAGCCTATAATACTATTACTACTACTACTACTACTACTACTACTACTACTACTACTACTACTACTACTACTACTACTACCACTACTACTACTACTACTACTACTACTACTACTTCTACTAAATAATAATAATACACAGTAATATTTTTCTGCTAAGTATTATTAATAATAATAATATTATTATTATTATTATTATTATTATTATTATTATTATTGTATTATTATTATTATTATTATTATTATTATTATTATTATTATTATTATTATAAAGATAAAGATTATCGTTAGTAGTAGTAGTAGTATAGAGAAAGACTCGTTTCACGAAGTTGGCGCTGATTTGTATAGTTAACGGCCGAATTACCTGGCTAAATATTTTCACAGTTTTAATTAATAATAATAATGATTGGTTCACAGGAATGGAAAGGCGCAGTATCTGTCACACTTGTGTCTGTGGACACCAAGGGATGAAGGTGTCCACAAATCAAGTGTGACAGATACTGCGCCTTTCCCTTCCTGTGAACCAATTAATATTATTATCATTAATAATTAAAACTGGGAAGATATTTAGCCAGTTAATTTGGTCGTTACCTACAGACAATTCAGTGCCAACTTAGTGAAACGAGTCTTCCTCTATACTACTACTACTACTACTACTACTAATAATAATAATAATAACAGTAGTAGTAGTAGTAGTAGTAGTAGTAGTAGTAGTAGTAGTAGTAGTAGCAGTAGTAGTAGTAGTAGTAGTAACAGTAGTAGTAGTAGTATATGCTTTCTCAAGCTAGTGCCGCGTGCCCATTGAAAAAGCATGCGCCGCTAATCGCTAGGCTGCTCGGCTCCTGGCGGCGGTAGATGCTAGTCGGAACAGCCCGCTTTCTTCGTCTCTTCTGTCGTTTTGTCCCTTGCGGAGCCACCGTACCGAGCAAACCCAAATACGCGACCGTCCCCTCCTCTTTCTGCATGGCGGCGACGGTGTTCTATGCAGTCACGTTATCTTGACTCTCTAGCGGCGTCAGCGGCATCCAGCGGTATCAGTCGGTCGCTGCTAGCGCTGGGGGGATGAAAGGGGGCGGAGCTGGTTACGAGGCCGACGCCGACGCCGACGCGAAACCCGGGAACGGACGCCATATGGCTGCGCTCTAAAACAATGCCTCCCTTCGCTATAAAAGAATTATTTGCTCAATGTGGGTTCCATGAAATCAAATATAACGTCAATAAAAATTGAGGTTGCTGAGCTATTATATTTTGATCGTTCTATGATTTTATTAAAGGTTCGAAGCAGCCACTTGCGGAGGGTGTAATCTGAGCATATAAAAGTATGGTTCTCACAGGGTTTTTACAATGAAGTGTAAATATGCTAGCTAAGTGATCAAATGATTCTGGGCTACCTAATGTGACATATGATTGTGCAATTGTTTCGTGAGAAGGAATTAGCAGTTCGTGGTTATTCACTCGGTGCTGTTAGTATCGCACCTTTTGTTGTCCTCCCATGTATGTACTACAGTGCGTGTGTGTATATACAGCTACATATGGGTGTGGAAGACAATAAATTGCCTCTGCTGTTGCGGTGTGGGTGTGAATTTCCTTAACCGCGCGTTTAGAGCGAGTGCTCATTGTACATTTGGGATGGATGGCCATGTCATAGCAGTGGACATTTTTCTTAATGGCCGGAGGACTCGTTTTGTCAACGTCTTTCGCCGGTCACTCGCAGTTTGACAAACGATTTCTTCCGGTCCATTAGGTCACATTTCCTAGACGATGTCCCTTCCCTATTGCAAAAACCAGCGTCTCCAGTGCGAAACCAGTAAGATTTTCGCGCTGGTTTTGCACTGGATCTGCTGGGCACGCTGGAGGTCTGCGATATTCACTGGAGCAGTAACGGGAAGACACTGGCTGCACTGGTGCGATGGGAGAAAAACGTTGGGATTAGCCTTTTGACGCTGGGTGTGTCGCTGGCATCCGCGATGCACTGGGAGAAGCGCTGTATGTGCGCTGGGCCGCACTGGTCCCAGTGCCCCAGTATAGCCGGTGCGGCCTGCGGCGTCAGCCGGAGTAGCATCCCTCAGGGGCCAACAGGGCAACAGCGTACTTTCAATCGACCATCGGGGGGCATATGAAAAATATGGTTCAAGCAAGCGCTTTTTGCTGCGAAGTCGTTGCGCATTTGTAAGAACACAAAGGCAGTATCTTTTTTCTAGAGTTTCCATGTTTCGATAGGTCGTTTCGAGCGTTTCGAGAGCGACAACGATCGCCGCGCCTCGATCTCATGACAGACTGACGATTAACGCACTACTAAAGCTGGAATTGAATAATGTGGGCTACCATGCATAACCAACTTCACAGCTGATCTTAAGGGCACTCTAACACAATGATTACTGCCAAAATGTTCAATGCGGGCTCAATCGCAGGCGAGCGTAGCCTGCACCACGGCCCAGTATCAACAGCAGAAAGAAAAACTAAAACGAGGAAGAGAGTAGTTTACCGAGCGATGGGTCCATGAGAGAAAAAGCAACAACATACAGCGCTTGTAATACATAATATTTGGCGTGTTTCTCAAGCTTTTGCGCTCCTTCTAACTCTGCGTATCAAGCAGCCGAGCCCTCGGTCATCGCAACGCTTCCCGCAATGTTTACATACAAATAAGGTTTAGTTGCACGCAATTAGGGTCATCGCTGCGGCGCTTGCCGGTATTGAAGCTTGGTCGCACGTTTTTCCTTGAAGGCTTCTACTAAAGCTCCGTGTTCAGCGAAAATTACGCCCACGGTAGCAGAGCACCACCCAAGAGCCGGCGTTGGTAAATTTGCCAGCGATGTCAAACTCCCCATGTTAAAATGATTCCAGTGCACAAAATAGCGCGCATGGCACCCAGAACATTAGTTGCAAGTCGTGAGAGCAGACAGCAAGCTAAAATGACCAAGAAGTTGCAATTGTTAGAGAGGTAGCAATGGTCTGTAGACTGCGAAACATGAAGTCCCAACCTTTTAAATGCGGGTCATGACATAAAATGCAAAAATGTTTACAGATTATCCAGTTCTCGGCGTGGCCGAGTGGTTAGCGTGCTGAGCTAGTGAGTGGTATGTACCTAGGGGCTTAGTTCGAGGCACGCTTGGTGCAATAATTTTTTTTTCTTCTACTTTTTTTTAGGTTTTTTATGTACCTAACTTGTTTCGTTCCTTTTTACTTGTTTAATTTTTATCCCACGCCTTTTTTTTTCGGGCGAACAGTGCCGCCAGCGCGGAGCGTCCCAGTATGCCGCGTCCCAGTGCGCCCAGTGTCCAGCGTCATACTGGGACCATAATCAGGTATGGCGCTGGGGCGCTGGCTCCCAGTGGCACTGGTTTTTGCAATAGGGTTATGTGCTCTTGTCCGATTTTAATTGCGTGTTGAATTCCTCAAGCGACGTCAGGGGGCCTAGAGAGGGCACGTCAAATTACAACGCCAAAGTAATAAGCAAGCTTGTTCAGTCATTGCACTTGCAAGACGCCTGGGTGAATTTACACGGTTCCCAATTCATTGCAGCACGTGTTAGGGGCCATAGGGCGACCCGTATCGACCGGGTGTACATCGCCTCCGCCAGACACCCTCCATTCTCAGGTGTGACGGGCTGCCATGTTCTGCAGGTTCTCGCAATATGAGCGATCATTTGCCTGTCCTTGTAGCGCTGCAAGAAGCGCCTGGCCGCTCCAACAGACCCCTGATGTGGCGGTTGGACGCATCAGTACTGTACGATGAAGAGTGTCAAAGAGAAATCCGCCCAAACCTAAATTCTGCAATTTCGGATAGGACTTCGGTGATACCTGTGGTGTGGGCTGAATTTATGATTCACTGCCGAGAGATCCTTGCGCGTGAGGGGAAAGCATGGCGCGTTCGCATCACCACTGCGCAAAATGAAATTTTCCGGCGCATGCGCATAGTTCGCGACGGAGGACAGCTTACTTTCGCTATGCACGCGTACCTTGACACGCTCCGCGTTCGGTACCACCAAATCTTGGAGAATAGCTCGCGCGCGTCACACACCGCACGAGCGTACAGTCTGTCACTCGAAAGTAGACCCGATCACGGACACGCGAGAGCTCTAAGTCAACGCAGCGACAGTCACACTCATGTAGAATCCGTCGCTCGTGAGGATGGCTCCTCGTCCTCCAATCCTGTCGAGATCAGAAGCACTTTCAGCGCGCATTTTCACGCCTTTTTACATCGCAAGGTCTTGAACAATGCAAAGACTACAAGGAAGCTGTAGGGTCTTTCTGTGGGCCCCTTCGTCAGCTTCCTGCTGACTCGAATAGGGATCTTTGCTCGCCAGCAACTTTGGAGGAGGTTCGAAGTGCATGAAGCGCCCTGTACAGTACCAGTTCGCCAGGCCCTGGTGGTCTGCTCACGAGGTTTTACAACACTTTTTACAACATCCTCGGGCCTCTCTTCCTCCAGGTAGTAATTACTTTTCTGGAAAGCGGGACAAAACCATCCCCATTTAGCTCGGGACGCACTGTGTTGCTCCCAAAGGAGGGTATGACCGCAGCGAGTCTATCATCGTGGAGACCGATAACCCTCCTCAACACTGACTACAAGCTGGTGGCCACGATTCTTGTTCGGAGGCCACTTCGGGTCCACTTGCAGGGCCTGATAAGCCCGTACCAGTCTTGCTCGGTTCCTGGACGGTCCGTATTTGCTGCACTGACTCTAACAAGAGATGGATTCTCTTAAGCTTGCGCTAAAGGCCTAGAGGGAGTCTTCGTCGCTCTAGCTTAGGCAAAAGCCTTCGATAGCATTGAGCACAGCTTTTTGTTTGCTGTGCTGCGCTCTTTTGGCCTGTGCGAAGAATTTATCCGCCTTGTGCGTTCACTCTATGCGGGTTTTACAAGTGAGCTCCTTCTAAATGGTGACATTACATGCAGATTTCCTGTTTTACGGGGAGTTCGGCAGGGGTGTTCCCTATCGCCGGCCCTCTTCATTCTTGCACTCGAACCGCTTCTACGTAGAGTTGCAGCTGACAGCCGCATTCGTGGTTTTCCACTTGTTGGACAGGAAACAGTGGCCAACTCTGCGTACGCGGATGACATTTCCCTTTTCTTGTGAGATGCTGATAGCTTCCGCATTTTCTTGGGAGTGTTTTCTGAGTACGCGGCCGTGTCCGGGGCTCAGCTCAACACAAGGAAAGGTCACGCGCTCCGATATGGATCATTTCAGGGTTCATTGCTAGCCGAGGTCCCCTTTGTGGACGCGGTCCGGGTACTTGGAGTACTATTTTAATCAAGCGGAGTATCGGCTCGCACATGGGACGAAGCAGTTTCACGCACGACCCGAATGGTCGCTGACGACACGCGCTTAGAGCTTTCGCTCAACTCCAGGATCACGTTAGTAAAATTTCGGGCATGCGCATTCACATTTTATGTGGCGCGAGTGGCCCTCTTGCCGCGCCGTACGGCTGGCCGTCTCGCGTCTTTAATAGACGCGTTGGTGTGGGATGGTGGGACGGCTCTCACTGCGCGCCACCTCCTGCACCTACCGACTAGCAGAGGCGGGCTCGGGCTGCCTTGCATCAACAAAGTGGCTTGAGTCCTCATGTCTATGTTAGTTACGACACTGCTAGATAATCATTGGTCCCCCGGGCGATCGCTCTTACTCTACTGGATGAGCACAGCCAGTCGAGTTTTCACAGCGGATCGACAAGTGGCCCGCAGGCTGAAAGGCCACACCCGTTCTATCACACCACAGCAGGTTTCTGGATGGCCATAAACGCCGACCTACCCTTGGTGGACACAGATGCGGTTGCAGCGACGGTAGTTAGTGAAATGGTCGCCAGCTAGCGACTCAGCCCGGACGATCAGCGGCGCACCTCAAATAATAGATGGAGGCCTTGGGCAGTCAGCCGCCTGCCCCCGAGGTCAGAGACTGAGTGGCGGCGGCGCTGGGGAGTTCTGCCACGCGTCAGCGCCTAGCTTCATGGGGCATCGTGTCTGACGACAGCTGTGCCAACTGCGGCGCTACGGAAACAATGTATCATGTAGGGTTTGACTGCACAGTGGCGCGAGTCATGTGGCGCCTCGTGAGACGTATGTTTTCTGTACACTACGGGCCAGGCGTTCCTCGCCCGCGCGGAGTGATTGCGCGCCTCGTTGTGTGTTGTGTCATGTTTATTTTGTGGCGTCGCCGCTGCCTGGCGGAAGCACGCAGGTAACCGGCACGCGCAATGCATCCAGCGCTTCGAAATCTCCGTTTGTTCCACTAGAAGTACCTGTTCGAGCGTCTGGAAACAGATGGCGAGGCGCGGTTCTTGCAGCGCTGGCATGCACGTTTATTTCTTGTACATCTCGATGGTCTCGCCATGTTCGTCACCGTTTCGGTGGTGGACAACGGCTGCTGTTGCGGCGCGCGTTTTCCGCTTCCTTTTCTTCTCTATTTTCTCTTCAGTCTGCACGAGGCAGCGGAGGTGGCTCAGCTACAGAGCCAGTAGCAGGCCAGTGCATTTTCTTCTCCTTCTTAGACTCCACTGATGGGGTTGGGGCAGGTAGGCCATCGCCGCTAGCGGCGGGGGCTATCCTGCCACCGAAATTTTATCTGTTGTAGGCCGTCATCGCACCTGCCGCCGCTTCGGTGGTGGACAACAGCTGTCGTTGCGGCGCGCGTCTTTCTTTCGCTCTTCCTTTTCTTTCTTCTCTATTTTCTCTTCTGTCTGCACGAGGCAGCGGAGGTGGCTCAGCTACAGAGCCAGTAGCAGGCCAGTGCATTTTCTCCTCCTTCTTAGACTCCACTGATGGGGTTGGGGCAGGTAGGTCATCGCCGCTAGCAGCGAGGGCTATCCTGCCACCGAAATTTTATCTGTTGTAGGCCGTCATCACACCCGCCGCCGCTTCGGTGGTGGACAACAGCTGTCGTTGCGGCGCGCGTCTTTCTTTCGCTCTTCCTTTTCTTTCTTCTCTATTTTCTCTTCTGTTGCACGAGGTAGCGGAGGTGGCTCAGCTACAGAGCCAGTAGCAGGCCCGTGCATTTTCTTTTCCTTCTTCATACAGCCACAACAACTTTCCTTCTTCGGACAGCCACAACAACAACAGCAACAATGTTCGTCCGGATAGTCGCGCCATGCCGGAACTGGGGAGGGGGTGGCAGTTCCTGGCTCTACTGGGTTGGGACGGTAGGTCAACGCCGCTTGCGGCGGGGACTTGCCAGCCACTGATTTTCATCTGTTGTCAGCCGTCATTGCACCCGCCACGAGGCAGCGGAGGAGGCTCAGCTACAGAGCAAGTAGGAGGGCGGCACCGCAACTGTTGTTGTTGTGGCTGTAGGAAGAAGAAAAAATTAGCTGTGGCTTAGCTCTGGTTCAGCCTGAGTGATTGCGAAAGCAATATCTCCTAGGCTACGCTTGGCTCTGCTGGTGTTTGGCGTGGCTTCGCCTTTTGTGCAACTAAAGGATTTACTCTGGACACAACATGGTTTCTCATCATCATCAGCAGCAGCAGCCTGACTATACCCACTGCAGGGCGAAGGCCTCTCCCACATTTCTCCACCTAACCCGGTTCTGTGCTAGCTGCATCCACTTGACCCCTGCGAACTTCTTAACCTCATCCGCCCACCTAACTTTCTGCCGCCCCCTGCTACGCTTTCCTGCCCTTGGAATCCAGTTTGTTACCCTCAGCGACCATCGGTTATCCTCTCTTCGCACACGTCCTGCCCATGTCCATTTCTTCTTCTTAATTTCCACTAGAATGTCAGTAACTTGAGTTATTTCTCTGACCCACTGTGCACGCTTCCTGTATCTTAATGTTACCCCTACCATTTTTCGTTCCATAGCCCTCTGGGTTGTCCTCAACTTAAGTAGAACTCTCTTGGTTAGCCTCCACATTTCAGCCCCATAGGTGAGTACAGGCAAGATGCAACTGTTGTATACTTTCCTCTTGAGCGATACCGGTAAGCTGCTAGTCATATTCTGCGAGTGCTTGCCAAATGCGCTTCATCCCAATCTTATTCTTCTTGTTATTTCCTTTTCATGGTCCGGACCTGCGGTTACTACCTGTCCTAAGTAGACATATTTGCCTACTACTTCCAGTACTTCGCTACCTAAAGTACACTGCTGTTCCTTGTCGAGGCTGTTGAACAAGGTTTCTACTGTTTGTTTATTCCAATGAACATGCTTTGGTGGTCCGTAAAGTAGTGGCTCTTGGTCTGAACACTGGTAATTACATAGTCATCCGAATGTCTATACATCACCAAGTCTAGACTGCTACCCCATCGGGTAGTACTTTTTGGTTGGAAAGGACATAGGCGCGTTGCTTAGCCAACCGCTCTTGCCTTTGCGGTACCCCGTTTATCCTCTCCTAGCAAGCGCCCTCACGCGGCGGGCCAAGGAGGCCGTCACGTGGGAGCCGCCGCGCCAAGCGAATTAATGACTACGGCCCAAGAGACGAGTTGTGGCCTCTGCTCTCATCTGGTCGTGACGCCACGCTGTCACGTGGTCGTGCGCTGGAGCGAAAGAACGACCTCCACCGATGGCAGAAAAGTGCTAGCAATATTGCTTTCGCAATAAAAAAAAAAATTCACGGGCCTGCTACTGGCTGTGTAGCTGAGCCACCTCCGCTGCCTGTTGCGGCTGTAGGGAGAAAGAAAAATAAAGTTTACCAGGATGGAAGCTTGAGCGAGTTGGTGACGGTTTTCTTGCAACATAGCGCTGTGTCTCGCTGTGTTAGCGCTATGTTGCAAGAGAAAGAAAAGAAAATGCATGGGCCTGCTACTAGCTCTGTAGCTGAGCCACCTTCGCTGCCTCGTGCAAGGGAGGGTGGCTGTTCCTAGCCCTACGGGGCTGGGACTGGTAGGTGAACGCCTCAGGCGGTGGGGGCTAGCCAGCCACCGAATTTGTATCTGTTGTGGGCCGTCATTGCCCCCGCCACCGCTTAGGTGGTGTACAACAGCTGTTGCGACGCGCGTCTTTCTTTCTCTTCTTTTTCTTTCTTCGCTCGCTTCTCTCTTCTGTCCGCACGAGGCAGCGGCGGTGGCTCAGCTACAGAGCCAGTGGCAGGCCCGTGCATTTTTTCTTCCTTCTTCCTACAGCCACACCAAGAACAGAAGAGAAAATAGAGAAGAAGGGAAAAAGAAGAGAGAGCAACAACACCCGTCGTCCACCACCGAAGCGGTGGCGGGTGCAATGACGGTCTACAACAGGTACAATTCGGTGGCTGGCTGGCCCCCGCCGCAAGTGGCGTTGACCTACCGTCCTAATCCTGTAGGGCCAGGAACTTCCACCCTTCCTCCGCTGCATGATTGATTGATTTATAGGAAGGGAAAGGCGCGGTAACTGTCGCACTTGTTTTCTCTGAACACATAAACTGCGCCGTAAGAGAAGAGAGGAAGGTGGGAGTGAAAATGGAAAGAGAGGAAGAGGAGCCGTAGTGGAGGGATACGGAGTAATTTCGACCACCTGGGGATACTTACCGTGCGCTGACATCGCACAGCACACGGACGCCATCGAGGTCGGGTTCGAACCCGGGTACTCCGGTACAGTAGTCGGGCGTCTTACCACTGCACCAGCCCGGCGGGGCCCTGCGCTGCCTCTTTTTTTTATTGATTTATAGGAAGGGAAAGGCACGGTAACTGTCTCACTTGGTTTCTGTGGACATCTCAACCGCGCCCTAAAGGAAGGGAGGAAGGTGGGAGTGAAAGTGGAAAGAGACAAAGAGGAGCCGTAATGTAGGGCTACGGGGTAATTTCGACCACCTGGGAATCTAACGTGCGCTGACATCGCACAGCACACGGACGCCTCTTCGTTTCGCCCCTGCGCTGCCTCGTGCGGACAAAAGAGACAACGTAGAGAAGAAAGAAAAAAAAAGAGGCAGAGAAAGACGGGCGCCGCAACAGCCGTCGTCCACCACCTAAGCAGCAGCGGGTGCAATGATGGCCTACAACAAAAAAAACGCCTCGGCGCCGCCACTTGTGGAGCAGAAGGGGCACCCCACGCACGCCTAAGCCATTTCACGGTGAGCTGTTCGAAGACACCGAGGACTGGCTAGCTCGCAACAAAAGGGTCGCGACATTTAACGGCTGGGACGACGCTGCAAAAATGCGAAACGTCTACTTCAGCCTTGAAGACGCTGGTCGGACTAGGTTCGAGAACCGCGAGGCCACATTCTCTACCTGGCAGGCCTTCCGAAGCCAACTCCTCGGTACGTACGCCAACAGTGACCGCCGGGAGCACGCGGAGCGTGCCCTGACCTCTCGATTTCAGCGTCCGAACGAAGGGGTCGCAATGTACGTTTAAGACGTCATGCGCCTTTGCCATTGTGCCGACTCGTCCATGATTGAAGAGAAGAAGGTGCGGCACCTGATGCACGGCATCAAAGATCAACTTTTTCTCGGCCTCGTGCGGAACCCGCCCACCACCGTCGCGACGTTTCTGGCTGAAGCTGTGATCATAGAGAAACTGCTACAGCAGCGATGCAGTCGGTATGCTCGGCCACTGAATTCCCTCTCCGCACCACCGCCGACTGACCGCACCGTCTGCAATCCCTTGGCAGACCTGAGCGCCCTTCGCGACCTCATTCGCACCGTAGTTCGCGTTAAGCTGCAGCAACTTCACGGGACATTTGCCCCAGGTCCGGCTTCTCTGGTCAACGTCATCCGTGAGGAGGTCCAGAACGCACTTATGCCACCGATAAGTTCACGCGTTCAACCACCGCACCCGGGCCTCACCTAACCGATGACTTATGCTGATGTCACATGCCCCCCAGCCCTGCTTCCTACTTTTTCGCCTTACAATCCACCCGAGGTCGCTGTACACGCTGCGGAATCGCTGCCCCTCTGGGAAGACCGGCGCCAGGCGCCTCGAAAGACTGATATCTGGCGCGCTCCAGATAACCGCCCTCTATGCTACTATTATGGCGAGGCTGGTCACCTTTACCGGCAGTGCCATTATCGCCAGATGGGCCTGAGAGGATTTGCTCGCGACTACAGCCCTCGTCCACGACCTGGTTTATGGCCTCAGGACATCGCGAGTACGTCACCCGCCGGCGTAGTCCGCCACATTCTCGTCGTCATGAGTCACGAGCGCCTTCGCCACGCCATTCTTCGTCCTCTGGGCCACGTTATACTGCTGCACACCGTGGTTGCTCGAGCCCTCGTCGGGAAAACTATAGCTCCAGCGACCTTTGGGAGCGAGGCCGCCGCACATCGATTTGCCGCAAAGTTTCCACCAACGCACCGCTCGATTCGCCCCGATGTCGAATGCCGCATTCCCGTCCAGTTTTCGCCGCACAGACCAGATCGCCCCGACGTCGTCCGCATCGCCGACCAGTTATCACCGCCTTGTCGACTGAATCGCCCCGACGCCGACCACACAACTGCCGCCCAGCTTTCGCCGCCGCACCGCTCGCTTCACTCCGAACCGACGTCGACAGGCCCTGGTCGGGCCGGGTCTTCCTGGACATCCCTGTTGTCGTCGACACGATGGAGGGCAGTGCTTTAGTCGATACGGGAGCCGATTATTCTATCCTTAGCTGGCGGCTTGCAAAGATGCTGAGAAACTTGATGAAGCCATGGAACGGACCAGACATACGTACGGTAGGCGGACATGTGGTTGCACCACTGGGTATGTGTACGGCTCGGGTTACGGCGCCAGGCTACACATTTCTCGCAATTTTTCTTGTTCTACGCGAATGCTCTCGCGATGTTATTCTTGGCATCGACTTCCTTCGTGAGTACGGTGCCACTATAGATCCCCCGAATCGCTTGGTGACGTTTTCCTCTAAACTAGCCACCGAAAAGCATGAGTACCGTGAGTCCCGCTCCACGCTGCGAGTCGCCGATGATAGCCTCACAGTGCCACCACGCGCCAGCATCCTCGCCAGAGTTACCTGCGACGAGCCACATCACGGCCTCCGGGTTGTTGAGCTTAATGTGTCCCTCTCACTCGCTGGGGGAGTTTCTGTGGTAAGAGGTCTTTGTTTCTTTCATGGCAGAGAGACGGGCGTGCTCGTCACCAATTTCTTCAATGAACATCGACATCTTTTCCATGGCACTGCGATCGCTTACCATCTGCAAGAAGTCGCCGAATGTTTTGCTTCCGAGGACGCTATGCCTAGCTCCGAACCGGATGATGCCGTACATGCTGTCGACATCAATTCTAGCCTTCCTCCGCTGAAAGAAGGCAAGTCCAGGATCAATTGCTGGAGTTTCTTGCGGGCTTCACGTCTTCGTCTAAAGTGCAGCAAACGTCGGTCATTAAACACCGGATTATCACACATGAAGGCACTCGACCAATCCATCAACAGCCCTATCATGTGTCTTCTCGAGAAAGAGAAGCTATTCCACAGAAAGTTAGAGATGCTTGCCGATGGCGTCATTCAATCGTCAAGCAACCCATGGTCGTCCCCGGTCATCCTCGTCAAAAAGAAAGACGGAACACTGCGTTTCTGCGTTGACTGCTGGAAGCCTAATAGTATGACAAAGGATGTCTATCCACTGCCATAGATCGACGACTCTCTCGACCGACTTCGCCGTGCCAAGTATTTCTCCTCGATTGACCTCAGGAGTGGGTATTGACAAATCCAAGTTGATGAGAGGGACCGTGAAAAAACTGCCTTCATGACACCAGAAGGGCTCTATGAATTCGGCGTCCTCTCATTCGTGATCTGCTGCTCTCCTGCCACCTTCCAGCGGATGATGACACTGTGCTCACAGGTCTGAAGTGGCAGGCACGCCTTGTTTATCTCGACGACGTGATAATCTTTTCGCCGTCCTTTACGAAGCACCTACGCCGCCTGGCAACTGTTCTCGAAGCTGTTCGGTCTGCCAACCTTTCTCTCAAGCCTCAAAAATGTCACTTCGTGTTCACCGAATTGAAGTTCCTTGAGCACATCGTCAGTGCTGATGGTATCCGAGCTGACCCCGAGAAACGTGCTGCCGTTGCTGCCTTTCCCATCCCCACCCACAAAATAGCAGTCCGACGGTTTTTAGAGCTGTGCTCCTATTATCGCCGTTTCATTAGAAACTTTGCACAGATGGCCAGTCCTCTTACACTACTGACTCGGATGACACATCGTTTTGCTGGGGCGCCGAACAGCAAATGGCTTTCGACGAGTAACGACGCCGGCTCCAGTCACCCCCGAGCCTGGCACATTTCGACGACGACGCCGACACGGAGCGACACACGGATGCGAGCAACGTCGGGCTTGGTCCCGTTTTAGGTATCAGCACCAAGACGGGGTCCACAAACGAATTGCCGACGCCAGCCGTGAATTTTCACGTGCTGAGTCCAACTATTCTACCACCGAAAAAGAATATCCTGTCCAGCGCTCCCGTCGACCCTCCTTCGTCAGACACAACCGATGACGATAGCTTGCTCGGAGCAGTCAGTACATCCGACCTCGTTTCCAGACAGCGTGTTGACGCCGAGCTGCGACTGATCATCGACCATCTCGAAGGTGGGCACCCTACAATGCCCCGGTACCTAGCTCGGGGGCTGTCATCGTTCTTCCTCCGCAACGGGGTGCTTTATAAGAATAATTTTACATCGAGTGCAAAAGCATACTTGTTAGTCATACCAGCTGCACAAAATCGTCCTCGCCTGCCACGACGAACCAACTTCAGGTCACCTTGGCTTTACACGCACCCTGAAACGAGTCCGACAGAACTATTACTGGTCAAATCTTACTCCGAGCGTTAAATGTTACTTCCAGACTTGTCGACAATGCCGGCGGCCAAAAAACCCCGCAATCAAACCATCCGGCATGTTGCAATCTATTGGGTCATCCCTCACACCATTCGAGCAAGTGGGCATGGACCTTTTAGGCCCATTTCCTTTATCCTCGAACGAAATTACGTGGATTGTAGTCGCCACAGACTACCTGACAGGCTACGCTGAAACAAAGGCCCTTGCCCGAGATACTACCGCGGAAGTTGCTCACTTCTTTATGAATGAAATTGTGCTTAGACACGGCGCACCATCGACCATTATTGTAGACCCAAGCAAGGCATTTACAGCTGGGCTACTGCGGGATACCTTAATTCTCAGCCATACCGATCATCGCACGACCACAGCCTATCACCCACAAACAAATGGTCTAACGGCTGCTTTTCAATGGAGGCGGAAAGCAAGGCGCCCGTGTGCTGTGCGATGTCAGTGCACGTTAAAGAACCCCAGATGGTCGAAATTTCCGGAGTCCTCCACTACGGCGTCTCTCACAGCCTGAGTCGCTTTGGGATGTTAAACCATACAAACCCACCAACCAACTAGCAGAACGACTCAACAAAATATTGGCGGACATGATTTCAGTGTAAGTGGACGTTGAACATAAATTGTGGAACGAGATCCTGCCATATGTCACCTTCGCCTACAATACGGCGCTGCAGGAAACTACGCAGTTTGCATCATTCCGTCTCGTATATGGCAGGGAGGCCCGCACGATGTTGGACGCGATGCTCCCGTGTGGGGATGAAGCGGTCGAACCCGATGCCGCCCATTTCGCGGTACAGGCCGAGCAAGCCTGCCAGCTGGCCCGCTTGCACATCAAGGAGCAGCGTGCCACCGACGCTCGATACTATAACCCTCGGCACAGGGAATTCCACTTCGAACCAGGGGGGACCAAATGTGGGTGAGGACCCCCGTGCGCCACAAAGGCTTGTGTGAAGTTGTTCCAGGTGGAAGTGTGACCGTCAGTGTTCGGCGTCAGCGACCTGAAATTGTGCACGTGGGCGCCTAAAGCCGTACTTTTCACGTGACTGAGCGTTGTGTCAACGTGGCGTTTTGTAACCTTGACGCTGCAACTGAGACCTTGACTTATTGTACAGTTCACCTAACCCCTAATTTTTTATCTCTTCTCACCTTGACATCGGGACGATGTTTCCCTTTTGCGGGAGGGAATAATGCTATGTGCCTAACGCCGCGCGGCTGCTGTGCTTGGTGCAGACGACGACGAAGCGGTTGTTGGCTCGAGAACCGCGCTGGTGCTGGACACTGTCATCGGAGCTGGAAGCCGACCTTACTCTCCGGTCTTACCTCGGCTCTCTGTGGCTTGAGACGTGACAATATACCTCCTTATATGTTATAAAACTAGCAAAGTAGCACACATTACGTGGCCCACCTGGGGCCCGTATGGGCAAGTCGGGCGTGGGCTACCACGATAGCACCCATGAGGGCCCCCTTTAGGGATCAAGTGGGCAAGCCCAATTCGGGCTTGCCCCTGCTTTTTCCATCTAGGCATCATATAGGCGTGGAAAGCGCTAAATGAGTACATTTTCCACATCTGGCCCTCAAGGGTCCCGCTCGGGGAATTTTAGGGCCGATGCAAAGAAAATTTGGGCTTTGTGTGGAAAAAGCCTGGGCTAATCTAATTGGGGCTGCCCGCTCAAAAGCGCAATAGGTCCCACATGAGCCGCGGCGGGGCTAAATACGGGTATGCCCACGCATTTCCTACATGGGACCCTTGAGGGGTTCTCGAGGGAAGGTCAAATAGAAATTTAGGTTTCATGCAGAAAATTCCTGGGCTGCCCCGAATGGGGCTGCCCATCGAAAACCTAGATAATTTCCCCATGGCCTGTAGCGGGGCAGGAAAGTACTCCATCCCGCTTCTGCCCGCATCGGTCTCTGCGGGACAATTTAGGGCACATCCGATGCAAATTTGGGCCTAAAGCGAATAGTAGACGGGCTAGCCCAAATGGGGCTGCCCACTCAAAAACTGAATAGGTCCCGCGTGGTTTGCATCCGGGCTGAAAAGCGACCATGCCTCCACGCCGCCCACATGGGTATTTCTTGCGTTAATTGCAGGCAAATGCAACATATATTCGTACTCCATGCGGTAAAAATAAGATAAACCAACTGAGGCTGCCCATGAAAGCCCGCAATGGGCCCAAAATTTACCTTAGGCGGGCTTACCGCTCTGAAACGTCTTCACCTTATATTTCAGGCACCATTTTATTTATGTATTTCATCTTGTACCGGCCCCTAATTGCGTCTTCTGGATTTTTCACATAACCATTCTATGAATATCCGTGCCATTTACTCTAAAAACTACGTTAATTATGCAGTATTGGCGGCAAATATGCAGCAGTAACTGTTCCGCTTTACGTGTATGTACTGAACTACCTCAAATTTTTTCCTGCGCCATTATTATTCTACATACACCCGCGAAATAAATATTCAGACCAACATTTGAGGTGATGTGGGCCAGCCAACATAATTTTAGTGAATTGGGAAAAAATTTCTTTTATCTTACGTAGTGTCGAATACAAGATAAATAAACAGTGCTCAATATTTCACACTTTATGATTAATGGATCTTGGGCCGCACCGAAAATACCAGATTCAACACATGACGGCAGCAAGTGGGCGAGCCCGCAACGCAATGGCCTCCGCAAAGCCCGCGCCGGAACAATTGAGGTATCGGAGGGATTAATTGACATAAAAATTAAAACCTTCATCAATGGGGCGGCACTGCCTTCATAAACGTAGGACCCATTATTGATTCTGATATGCTGCCCATATTCAGCTATCTGAGCTGAATGCGGGCAGCCCTATTTGGGCTGCCCACACGGGTACAAACTGGGACCAATCGCGGCAAAATTGGGCAGTCCACGTAGGCCCCTTCTGAATACGCATTGCAAATCCCGCATGGGGCCCGTATGGGCTGCCCCCACGGGCCCAAAGTGGGCCCCCACGTCATAGCCCATTTTGTGCTACCTAGGTAATCCCTAAATATCTATATCAGAACCAGGGTGGCATGCATCGCTACTGTCCGTGCTATGCATTGAGTAGACAAGCAAACACTATTGCAAGGCACATAACCCCAGGTGGTCGAAATTTCCGGAGTCCTCCACTACGGCGTTTCTAATAGCCTTAGTCGCTTTGGGACGTTAAACCCCACAAAACCAAACCAAACTTTTACAAGGCGCAAAAATAATGATATGTCTAATATTTTGCCACAATACACTCCATTTTTAATTTAGAAGTCAGAAAATGTTGCTAATCTGAGCGGCATAACAGTTGTCCATGTTTTATAATTTTTTGCATTTAGGCAATATCTTTCAAATTTACAACATCCAAATGCGCACCTAAAAGCTGTTTGCATCAGCTTTTGCTCATCGCATATTAATGAAACGATACACGCGCTCTGTTCCTTGTAAAATATGATGTAAATATGGTATGAAGTTCTGACGATAATGCTGTTATCTCCTACGACATTTTATAAATAGAAATTTCACAAGCGCCAACTATATGACATTTCATGTTTCTCGTTAAGCTGAATATCTCAAAGCACATAACTGAAGAAGAAACTGAAATCTGGCCTACGCTTTCATGTCCTCAGATTGTGCACTCTAATCTTGGCTTCTAAGTCATGAAAAGTCGATCATTTATTTGTGTTGTTACATTTAGCTCCATAATGTGCAGGGCTTTAGCCATGCTGTAATATTGGCCCTTTCAGAGGATAGTAGTATCCTCCACACGATAAAAACAAAACTTTGTCAGCGCATTTATGGCATTTATGGTTGCCCAGAAAGTGCAACAAAGTGCTGTTGCAGTATTGTTACGAAGCTTGCCATTGCGCATAGCGGTACTAATTCAGAGACACAGCCTCGCAAATGTGTGCGAGGTCACAGGCCACAGGTAAACTCCTAATAGAATGCACATTATTCCCTATGCATCAGTGGCCACCATCATCGTGGCATTATTGTCGCAACAAACTGTTGCTGCTTTGGTTTTTTTCTGACCTTATAACAGATGACACAGATCCGCACAGGAGGATCAGCCAAGCCTTGTGGGGTGGAGAGGGCTTTTCATATGTGAACTACGTAGCCGAAAAGGAAATGATTGGAGGGTAAGTAAAACCAAAACAAAGAGGGAAACACTCAAAACAGCCCTGTAGCTTCACCGAAGTCTCTTGTTTAATAGAACTATAGAGGCTAGAACATTTTACTCTGTAATAGAACCAAATGATTAGACAGGGCTGCTCAAAATAAGGCCTAGCTTTTGCATGTTGCTCTGTTGCTCTGTTGCTGCTGTTGCTGTCAGCATCCCTGCACTACAAACTTCTGGCTGAGCCGTCCTCTGTCCATAACCGTTTTTCCCCTCTACTCCTGTCAAATATTGCATTGCATCGTTTTTTCTTTATTGCAAAGGCCTACGCCGCATTATTTCCACGTAGGCACTTCTAATATTGGCTCACATTAGTCCCCAACAGGCAAAGCGCTTGTTCCAAGCTTGATTAATGTGCGTTCCTGGCCCATAGTTCCTTAACAACGAAGTCCATTGTTGACAACGTTATTAAACCGATTCAAGAACATTCCTAGTAGGCTGATTGCACCTGCTTTCGAGCATATAATGGATGAATAAACAGACTTAATGTTTTATTATAATATTCAGTTATACCTTCTCGAACCCAAAAAATCCACATGAATAGGATTTCATATATAGAGATAAAATGTTTCAAACAGAAGTAGAATAAAATATCTCCAAGAAATGTTCTCTAACCTTAAAAAATTTGAATTGCAGTTATTTAACCACAAAATCTCACTTTTACATTGTTTCAGTAAAATATAAATGGGAGTCATCAGCCAGTGTTTTGCGATTACTCTCAGTGATTTTTATGGGCCTAAGTTTTGGTTCTGCAACAACAACGTTTTCTGTTGATTTCACCCCCAACAAAGCAATCATCGCTATTGGTTGCTGTGCGTGATGACTGTAAAGCACATCGCCGCAGCTGCGCTGCTCACAATCCGAACCTTTTAGAGACATCTTCAAGACTTCACTTTCGAACACCATGATTGTGGCTCTGGCGCTAGCGATTTTCACGCACTTTTTCTCCAAGATAACACACGCCAATTGTCTGGTTTTTCAGTGTTTCCCACCCACCTGTCCACAGTGTCGGCATATTATACTGAGTTCCCGAAATTCGTAGCAGCAGTTCATCTGTAAAGCATGCAGTGCTAACAGGCAACGAGGAGTACTGCTGTACACAAGCTCCTAATAAATATACCGCCTGTCCAGAAGTTGGTAAGCTATAATGTTGGCCCCACATAAAAGAACCTATAATGCTTTTAAAATCATTAGTTAATTTAATTTTTTGTAGTAGGTGTTTGGACGTTTTCCCCAAATAATAAACCTATCTTGCGATTTGTTTACAAATTAATAAAGTCCATATTCAGACAGTAGATATTGGATCGCAGTTACAGATATGGACAGAAATAGCAAGACGCATCGACGGTATACACCTCCCATAAGACAGTCAAAATTTGGGACAGAAAACGTAAACTGCGTATGAGCTCTACATTCTGGTGCTTCACAGGACTGATTACGTGATACCCTATTTTGTACCAACACACATTTAGTTCCAGCACGACTTTTCCTAATTACTACACTTTGTAACTAAGCTGCTGGAATTAATCGACATTTCGGTAGCTCATGCCAGGCCAATCCATCTTGATTATTTAGGGAAACGCGCAGACCTAATCTTTTTCCAGAAAAATAACCGCTGGATCGTATTCGTCCCATGATTCCTGAGTTCCTGTTTACGTGCCCAGTGGAGCAGAGAAAATAAACACACAGTTTAAGTTACACAGGGCTAGAGAAGCGCCCTAACGGCCTTTGTAAATGCACAAACACCACACTTGCACACCGCCGGACCGAAACGGAGAGCGTGTGCTGACAATAAAAACAGCACAAAAGCATACAGTACGCACCCTCAGGGCCAACTAGAAAAGCAGAGTACACAACGGCGAGAGAGTGAATTTGGTCAGAGAATGCTATATTCTAGAATTTCGGGACTTGACAATTACGTCAATAATGTATTGATCATGTGTTTGTTTTGCACCGCAGATCTTTGTCGCCAGTTTCTGGCTTCAGGAGACGCTTCTGAAGCCAGAAACGGGTGCGTCGAATAGCCGACGGAAAACTATAGGGTGGCTCATGGTCAATAAATTGATACGTGGCCCCACCACTGCCGGTTTTACCACCCTTGAGCGCAAGATTCTACGCGGTCTCCAGCAAACCATCATGGTCATCCGGAAAGACATCTCGTTAAGACTCGTGAATGGCAGTGTTTGGTGAATGCCAGTGTTTCAATTGTGAGGGACCTCTTAACGGTAAAGGGCCTGTTCTTGAAGGAGGATTCTAAGGGTATCCGAGACAGGGTTGCAGAGAAGGCCTGCTTAATGCAGTCGCCCCGTGCCTTCCTGGCACGTAAGATTCTGCTGGGCTGCGTTCAGGAAAATTGTTATACATAATAGTGACGTACGTGCCAGACATTATTGTGAGCGCCGGAGGATGGGGTCATGAGTAACACCTGAAAGCTGTCACTCAATGCCTTTAAATGTGAAGATTACCGTGTGTATTGCGCGTTATGGCCTCAGATGCATATGCGCCATAACACTCAATAAAATCAATACGCTAAAATTGAAGCTTCAGACACAAACTGTCTTCAATGTTCAAGACTTACGGCGCAGAGTAACGCAAGAGCTGAGAAAGGACGAACAACGAACCAATCGAATTCAAACGGCAACTGCTTTTCGCTTTCTAAATGCATTTCGTCACAAATCGATCGAAAACTCCCGCCTAACGCGGCTGAAAAGGAACTTTCGTGCTCCCTGCATAAATCTGAGTTATTCATTCATAACCCAAAGTACCTCCGCTGCAAGAATAGCGGGGAGTTTTATATTCAGGTAGAGGGCAAAACGATGCCAAAAGTAGATCAGATCAGGATTCTGGGGATGGTCATTCAGTCAGACAGCCATAATGGAGAGGTCCTGAAAAAATTAGAAGGTTACGCGATGCAAACCTTCGGGCTCTTGAGGAGGGTCGCCACCAAAGGAAGAGGCTTCAAGGAGAGAAATTTACTAAAACTAATACAGGCGTACTTAATAAGCAGAATCAGGTACGCCACGCCTTGCCAAGACATCAACGGCGGCGAAAAAGTGAAATTTGACTGCCTGATCCGAAGATGCGTTCAGAAGGCGCTACGACTGCCCATGGGTACCTCGAGCGAACGACTGCTCGAACCAGGGGTGCATAAAACGTGGACAGAATTGGCGGAGGCAGTGCGAGTCTGCCAATTAGAGAGACTAAGCACGAGTGGGACGGGCAAGGTAATCCTTGCAAAAGTAGGCCTCAACCCAGACAGAGGACTTCAAAAAAAGTCACAATTAGTAGGGAAAGCAGGAACGCCTTGGTAGTCCACCCCTTCCCTAAAAACATGCATCCAGCATTTAATGTCGAAAGAAGGGCCAAACGAGCCGAAGCTCTAGAGCGAAGGTGCAAGAACATGGGAGTGAAGGAAGTAGTCTATGTTGAGGCGGCAAGTGGTAGAACAGGTGCGGCGGTAACTTCGGTAGTCAATGGCCGAGGGGTGCCGGTATCCGCGGCAGCCACCAGAGACCGCCACATACTTCCTCCACCACTGCGGAGGAAGTTGCGATAGCGCTAGCTTGCGTAGAAATGGAAGCCAAGTTCATAATTAGCGACAACAAAACTGCCAGTCAAATTTTTGGAAAGGGGAGGATATCGCCGGAGGCGGACAAAATCCTCACCCAAAGAACGCTGAATAGAAAAATTAAATAATTTGGACACCCGCTCACGCTGCCGTCAGTGGTAACGAGGCGGCTCACGAGCTAGCCCTAGCTCTCTACTTCCGGGTAGCCGTCAAGCCCCCCGAACACTAGACATACGACTAGCGTCTGCAACATTACGGGGAAATCGTCGACTATTATAAATTGGGACGCAGGCTGGTACCCCCGCCAGTTGTTAGCCTAAATAATAGAGAAGCTGTCGCGTGGAGGCGGCTACAAACTAATACGTTCATGAACCCGGTCTGAGCGTTTCACGCACAACCAGACCTTAGAGACAATGATCTGTGCAAACACTGTGGAGCGAGAGGGAACCTCGACCACATAATTTGGGAGTGCCCACAAACTCCAAGGATAGGACAAAATATTACGAGTAGCCTGGGATACCCTGCTGCGAAGCGCGGACCCTGCGATCCAGCCCCGCACCGTCCATGTGGCGGAAGAAGTCGCAACAAGCCAAAGGCTACCTGCCAGCCTCTAATCCGCAGGCGTATGACTCCCCATAATCCCCGGCACGCGTGCCGGAGGCGGGGAAGAGGACGCCCATTTCCGATGGAAATAAAAGTTGTGCAACCAACCAACCAACCAACCAACCAACCAAAACTGCCGCACTTAATTCCACTATCATTCCTTTTTATTAAGATTCTACGTTTTGCCGCTGGCTATCACTGCTGAATTGGAAGCCATTGTAGTCACTGTATAATTCTTCCAGATAAAATTTGCTAAATTGGAGCTAAGAGATACTCCTCGATGCGAAGCACTCAAACCTCTGCTACTGTACCACTGAAAGAGCTCATGCATGCTTCTCACTTCCACCCCTCAATATTCAAGTATTCGCAATGCTCAAGATTGTTGGGAACAAAACTGCGGCAGTGGGTCTTTAAACACAGAATCCCAAAGGAGTGGAGTGGCAAGTTTTTAACACAGCCCTTCCCTAAAAATATTCACCCGGAATATGATGAATCAAGTAGGAGGGCGAGGGCTAAGATGATGAATGCGAGCTGCTCTAACTTAGATGTAGCATTCTTCGTGGTTGCTGGGTGCTCTCTAAGAGCGGTCTTGACAACACTGGTGGTGCTTCAAGGACTGACGGTCAATGCGCTTCTTGTTGAGCACGGTAAAATTGCAGAGTCCAATGAAAGAGGTGGCGATTGGCATGAAAGTTTCGCATCTCAATTCCGTATATATCATCACGGATTCGCAGGCTGCGTACATAAATTATATACGGAGCAGATGTTCGGTGCTAGAATGCCGGATCCTAAAATAGCCCTTTGTGCAAAGAGCTTGCTTGAATGCCAGGTCATCAGGGTGTAGAAGGGAATTAGCGTGCACACGCCATAATCACTGATTTTCTTCCCTGTGGTCCCTCCTCCTCCATCCCTGAAGGGTCGGACTTCCCCAGCCTACACAGATGTATTACAGCACTTTCGCTCATCAATACAAACGTTTCCGTGCTCTGTCAAAGTTTAAATAAATACACTGTAATTTACGCCAATTACAAACCATATCTTGTAGCATGCCAGTAAAGCTTCACGCTATAAGGCCAGTATCCTCCTCAGCAAATTGTAAATTTTCTGTTCAGAAAGTGACTTTATGTCATATGGTATGAGCCTGCCACGGACCTGAGGTCCACAAAGCCCCCATGGAAATAGTGAGCCGCGGCTTTTGCCAACACAATCTCGGAATAAAGATTCGAACAACTTTTCCTTAAATTCCCTTCTATTGCTTTCAATACAATGTTTTCATTATTATTTGCTGGAGTTATCATTCGAAAATGTGACTAACCAGCCTCAAGTCTCATTTGAGACACACTGGTGTATTGTCGGACCGACACCACTAGTGATAACGCACTTAGTTTGCTGTTGATGCTGATGTCAGGCATGGTCGAGGTTGGTATTAAACGTTTCCCAATTTTTGTCAGCATTTATACCTTTCATTAAACCTTCGAGATTTGAACGTACAAAGCGAAATAGTAAAGTTAAATAGTATGAAATAGTTTGAAAGAACTATATTTACCCTCTCCATAGCTCTATCAAAGATATTGTTTACCCAGCAAGATGGTGTATTGTTCTCCTACAAGCTGCACGATGTACAAAGCATCGATGGTGAATAGGCCGAGTACCAGCAGTCAACTGCTTCATTACTTTCCTCAAGGGTGTCTCTATACCAGCCTGCTCTAGCACTCGTCGTGAGCAAAGGCGGCAGTGCGGCAATGATGACTATGGTGACGGTCAGTTTAATTTATTCTACCAAAATAACGACGACTCTTTAATTCCATAACGCTTTATGTACAATGGAATTCAGTCCGCAAAACTGAGCTATCATACAAATTTATTATTAAAAAAGCGCTTCTGCCAATTCGAATGAAGAAAATCTGGGTGTTCTTGAAGAAATGTTGAATGGCCGTGACGATGGGTAGTAAAGAAGTAAAAACGCATCTCAGCATTTCGTGTCCAACGTCGCAGTTATGTTTCTTAGCACCTCAGTGATGTGCCAACTGGTTCAGATTTTTATTCTTCCAGAGAAGGATACACAGCAGAATACCTGTTCAATACAGCAGAAATTGTTAAATCAAAAGTATCATTCCATCGAATATTGGATTTATTAGTTGCATATTGATTAAAGCGACTTAGGGAATGACAGTCACTACTTTAAGACTGCAGATAAAATTTGTCCTCTTTGAACTTTTAAATCTGAAATCGCAGCACAGACCAACCTTTGCCTCGCCTTCACTAAAGCGCAGGCCACTAAACCTCAAGCATTTGACCTGAGCGCCCAATCAATGCCATATAGTGATGAAGTCATCCCTTACATTATTTTTTCGGGTGAAGAAATTTCAAGATATTTTTGATGCTCTTAAAATTCTAGCAAGTGACTTGTAAGACCGTGAATTTAGCAAGACTGCGAATTTGATCCCAAGATAATAAATATAGTCATAATCATCGTATCAACTTGCCTAATATATTCTGCCGCATGTGCAGCACTGTTAAATTCATAGGGCGAACTTAAGACGGAAATTTTATTATAATCACCAAAATAATTGCCTCTGACTATGCGCGATGGATATGTATGTTTTATTTTCTGCGAACGTGTTATATGAGCCAGAGAAATTCAAAAAGAATGTCACATAACGTCCCGAATATTCTATTTTCTTCTAACGACAGTTTCGAACGGTGGACCGTTCTTCTTCAGGGTAAAGTTGAGAATGAGTGCGCTTTTTGGCTACTGTTAAGAGAGGAAGATAAGACATTTCTCTCGCTGTCTTTGAGAGAACACACACCCCTCATTAGATAGCAAGGGCGAAAAGCAAGACCACTCCCGTTCACTGAGGGCTGATTGATTGACTGATTGATTGATTGATTGATTTATAAGAGAGAGAGAGAGAGAAGAAACCTTTATTTAGCCGGATAGTTATATAGGGCCGGGCCGAGTTATATTGCCCTACTAGATGGCCAGCAGGTCAAGCCTGTTAGCGACCTCGTAGGCGCGCTTGAGGATCCGGTCTTGTATGCACGGGTCCGAGCTGCGCAGCAGGGTCTCCCAGTCATCTGGATGCAGGATTTCTCCTAATTCTGGAGGGGGGGGGGGGTCCTCCTTGCATCCCCACAGTATTTGTTTGAGGGTAGCTCTTTCATCGCACAGTGTGCAGTCGGGAGAAAATTGGCTGGGGAAAATATGTGAGAGAACTACCGGGTTTGGAAAGGAGTTTGTTTGGAGTCTCCAGGTAATTTCGTGTTCTTTGCTTAGACACTTGTGCGGGGGCGGAAACTTCCTTCGTTCAAGGCGGAAGTGGTTTGTTAAATCATGAAATGATATAAGATTATCCTTGGCTGTCCCAAGAGCGGAGGTGGTCACCGCCCGGCCGACTAAACCTCGGGCTGTCTGGTGAGCCGCCTCGTTTCCAGGGTTGCCAGAATGGGCCGGTACCCAAATCAATTCAATGTCCTTATCTGGGAACGGAATCTTATTAAGAATATTTAGAGTAGATTGTGCAATTCTACCTCGGGCGAAATTGTGTATGGCAGTCTTGGAGTCGCTGATGATAATATCTGCCTCTGAATTTGTAATGGCTAAAGCGATGGCTGCCTCCTCAGCCATTGCAGATGTGCGTACACTAAGGGAGGCCGAGAAGGCTGTGGCGTGTGTTCCCGTAACCCCTGCCACTGCAAATGCTCTTTTTGGAGCTGCATACTCAGCCACATCAACGTAGATAACACCCGGTTGGTGCTTATGAGTCTTATGAAGAGCCAGGGCCTTGGCCATTCTCCTACCCTCGTGGTGTATAGGATGCATGTTTTTGGGCAGAGGCTTAATGGTGAGCCGCTTCCTGATTGGTGTGGGTAGATCTCTCGGTTCATCTATTTCTGGCTCTGAATTTGCGTCCAGTGCGCCGAGGATGCTTCTGCCTGTTTTAGTTTTTGTCAGCCGCGCCATCTGTGTGGTGATGTGGGCCGCGCAAAGTTCCTCGAGTGTGTTGTGAATGCCGAGTTGAAGAAATTTTTCTGTAGATGTGTAATGAGGAAGCCCTAGTGCCGCTTTGAATGCTTGTCTGATGAGGCACTCCAGCTTGGTTTTTTCTGCGACATAAAGCTGTAGGTAGGGCACTGAGTAGGTGAAGCGACTGAGAACAAATGCCTGCACTAATCTGCACAGGTCTTTCTCTCTCATGCCCCTTCTCCTGTTGGCGATTCGTTTAATCAGACGGATTGTCTGATGGGTAGTGGCAGAAAGCCTGTTATTCGTCTGCGCATTCTTGCCATTACTCTGGATGAAGAGGCCCAACACCCTCAGTGTCTGGACTTCTGGTATGGGTAGTCCGTTAACCTTAACAGTAATGGGAATAGAATTTTGATGTGCTCGCCTACCTCTCCCCTTACCTCGAATGACGAGGAGTTCAGATTTAGGCTGTGAGCAAGTGAGTCCTGCTTGTGCGGCGTAATTATCTACCTGGTCAACTGCCAATTGCAGAGTTTCCTCGATTTCGCCCTCGTTACCTTTATTGGTCCAGAGGGTGATATCATCAGCATAGAAGGCATGGTGCAAATTTGGAATTTCGGCTAGCATACTTGGGAGGCGGATGAGTGCCAAATTGAAGAGAAATGGGGAAAGGACCGAGCCTTGCGGTGTACCTTGTGTTCCTAACGTTATTGGGGCGGATGTTATGTTTCCTAGTGTTATGACGGCTGTACGTTTAAACAAAAATGATTTGATATAATTGTATGTTCTGATGCCTGGATTAATACTACTTAGATTATCAAGGATGATTCTGTGTGAGACGTTGTCAAAAGCCTTGTTTAAGTCAAGGCCCAGAATGGCTCTGGTATGTTTGTTTCTGTCCCTGTCGATTATATCCCTTTTGAGACGAATCATAACATCCTGGGTAGATAAGTTTGCCCTGAAACCAATCATTGTGTCCGGGAGGAGACCGTTGTCCTCAACGTAGTTGGATAAAGTGCTCAAATAGTTTTCCCAGGCAAGAGGTCAGGGAGATGGGCCTCAAATGTTCTAGCGCTAGCTTTTTGCCATGTTTAGGTATGAAAGTAATTTTGGCATGTTTCCAGCTTTGTGGGAGGGTGCCTTTTTTTTTTGTACGCAAACTTGCCATAAAGCATATTATATAAACTCACGTAAATGATTTTCCGTGAGGAACCGGAGCAGGCTCCCGCTCATAGCGTTGTCGGTGAGCCATTTAGAAAAGTCCTCTTCCCTTGCTGTGGTTAGACCCACTTCGCGCAGAATCTGTGTCCTGATTCCCTTGTCCCTGCACAAGTCCATAGCAGGTGGCGAACATCCACTTCTGCAGCTGGTGTGGAACACTTTGCGCACGTGGTTGGTCTGATATCAGCTTGCGATTCCCATCGGCATTTTACCGACGGGGTAAGGGCCGCCCCAGCTCTTATCCTTCTAAGGGAAACCTCCTCCAATCTCGTTAAGTTACGAGGGAGTGGGAATGTACACGGGGGAATGAGGGCACGTGTACTTTTCCTTAAAGAGGATGCTAAAATGGAAACAGCGGAGCGGGCATCGAAAGGGAGCCTGGTGGGGGGCGCATTAGTGTGTGGAACTTCGTGTGTGAGGTGGTCAACTTTTCTCTGCTCAGCGTTCTCAGCATTGTCTTGGGTCCAATGTATCTGGATGCTTATCTTTGTTTTTTGATTGAGTGCGTGGATTTCTTGGGTAACACATAGCGTCTTCGTCACTTTCTTCAGTTGTTTTATGGCGGCTAAGGAGTCTGTATAGATGTGGGCTTCTGTTATCGAATCTATTTTATTTATGGCCTCCATAGCATCGCGGATTGCATAGAGTTCCATCACAAGCGGGTCCGGGTATTCTAAAAGATATTCTTTATGTACCTTTAGTTCGCTGTGTGTCGGACTAGTAGCTGCTGTTCTACCGCCATTTTCTATAATTGATGCGTCTGTATATGCAATTAGGGTACCTGGAAGTGCATCAACCAGAGGTCGAGATGCCAGCTTTTCTTTGCGACGAAGCCGAGTGGTCCTGTTTGTCGTTATAGTAGTGAATTCCCACGGAGGGGGGTCAGCCATTGGTGGTGTTCGAACTGCCACTTCGTTGTACAAGGATGCTATAGGCGTAACGTACTTTCGCTTCATATCCCTTGTTGCCTCTCGTTGTTCAATTAATTCTGTCAACGTATTTATCTGTGCAAACTCTTGGAGAATAGGGATAGGGGTAAGTTTTGGTAAGGCCGTGATAGTGCGCATTGCGTTTCTATTTATTGTTTCCAATTTCGCCCATTGCCGCCTCGTGAGTCTTTGGAATTGGGCCTGGTATAGTATCCTCGGCTGTAACACTGATTGTACAAGACGTCTTGCCATGTCCGCTCGAGCTCCTCCTCCCCTACACGAAATGCGTTTTATCAAGTTTAAGGAAGTCGCAGCTACTTTTTTCACCTTATGAAGCCATTGTGTTCCTTTGCCGGATTTGTGAATTTCTAGGCCAAGAACTCTCAACTCATCCACCTCTTCCAATGCCTGATTTCCAATCTTTAGGGAGACTTTGCGTTGCCAATTGTTTTCTTCTATTCTTGTTGGCAGCATGAATGTAACTGGACTTTTGAGGTGATAATTCCAGGCCTGCACTTTGCACGTACTCATCTATGGTATTTAAAGCCTCTTGCAGATGCCGATTCTGTGTCTCAATTTGTTTATGAACAGACCAAATCGTGACATCATCTGCGTATATCATGAACCCCACTTCTGGTATTTTAGCTAATTTCCACGCCAATGGGATCAGTGCGATATTAAATAATAAAGGTGCTAACACTGACCCTTGTGGCACGCCTCTGTTCGAGGTGTAATTGCCAATTTGTTTTCCGTTTATCCGGACAGAAAACGTCCTGTCCTTAAGCAGATTATGTACTGCTTTTATGACCTGCAAGGGAATGCCCATACATTCCATGTTGCTAAGAATCTTGGCATGTAACACGTTGTCGTATGCCTTCGCCATGTCGGTAGCCACTACAGTGCGCACTAGGTGGCTATAAGGCGACACGTGTATGACCTCTTCAGCGAGCACAGCCAGTCCATTTTCTGTCCCAAGGTTTGTTCGGAACCCAATTTGTCGAGCATGGTATTTTTTATTACTTTCCAACCACCATGACAGGCGGGTGGCTAGCATCTTTTCATAGATTTTGCAAATTGTGGGTGTTAGCGAGATAGGCCACAAGGATTCTAGACTTGTGGGAGGTTTCCCAGCCTTTGGTATTGTTACCACCACCGAGTGTTTCCAGCCGAGTGGAATGTCTCCTCCTTGCCATACCTCATTTACCACATCCAACAAGCCGTCAACTGCGGCTCCTTCTAAATTCTTGAATACTTCATAAGGAATATCGTCATGTCCAGGCGCGTTTTACCATTCGCTTCTTCTATAGCAGCCAATAACTCCAATTTGGTAAATGGTAATGTTAGTCCTGTTTTATCAACCGCATCCACTGTCGGTGAAGGCGCCGGATAATGTGCGCGGTTCGGGAAGAAAAGGGCTGCAGCCTGATCTGCAAACTCCTCTGGTGTAAGATGTAATGCGAGTCTAATACTTTCTGCATGATCTTTAACCTGCCGCCTCTTTTCCATGTCATGGAAAGTCCTCCAGAGGGCCTTGTTAGTCGTTCCTGAGCCCAAACGACTGCACCACTCATCCCATCTCCTATGAGCCAGCTGTTTTTCATATCGGCGTGCCTGTGCCGTCACTCTGTTTACCTCAATTCTTCTTTGCACGTCTTCAGGATGGCGACCAGCCTGTATCTCGGCCCGCTTTCGGCGTGCCCAAAGTTTTAGTAGGTGCAGGTCGGGAGTTGGCTGATCTTCGTTCACTGTAGTTGTAATGGTGTGATCCTTGAGTACCGTTTGAAGGGTGGTAACGAGAGTATTCGGGCTAACTGAATGCGTTCGAGTATCCTGCCGTACACCATCCAAATGTGTATGTAACAGACGCTTTCTTTGGAATTTTCTTCATATGTCCCAAATTAAGACAAATACTAATGGGGACATGGTCACTACCCCACGCATCTAATTCCGCCTGCCATTGTGGTGCACCAGGGCCCTTCCACCACGTCAAGTCTGGTGAGCGTGTTTGTGTTGCAGGTAGTGTTGCGACTCCTGGATGATTTAGCAGTGTAAATTCCATTTCTGTGAAGGCAGTATGAACTTGATCACCCCTTTTAGAATCATAATCATATCCCCATACGGTGTGCGGAGCGTTAAAATCTCCACCGATTAATATCGCAATTCCAGGGTATAAATGGCGAATATGCTTAACCCATCCAAGATTAAGTACTGTGTTTCTTGGCCGAGCGTACACGGACACTAATATAAGGGGCGTTTTGTTCGGACGCGTGAGTACAGCAACTACTTCCTGCTGAGTGTTGCACCACTTGCTCAAGTCAAGTGGCGTTTGGGGAATGTTGGCCCTAATATAAACGGCAGCTTTTCCTGGTGTTTCGGCCTCTGCTCTTGCTCGTTTATCAGGGATAGAAGGACACTGGTACCCTATTGAATATAACCTATTGTGCTCCTGTATCAAGAACGCCCATGAATGTAGCTTGCCGTACAATAATTTTGTATTTATTTCCCCAACTTTATTACAGAGCCCCCTGCAGTTCCATTGTGTAATCTGTTGCCACTTGTTTCGGCTACTTCTATACATGATGTAAGCTGCTCTGAATGAGGGTGCCTGATTGCCAATGATGGTTAAGGAATTCCGTTAGGGCGAGGATCGACTTAGGGTCCAGATTTCGGAGAACCTTATTGGTTATTCCGTCCGTTCCAGGTGCTGTGCCTGTGCGCAGTTGACCCAGCGCTTGCCAGACTTCTGCATCCTCGATGTTCCTGTCGAAGTACGCATTATCCAACGCAATGTAGTCTGGCAGCGGTCCATTGTCTGTGGTGTTTACATATCGTTGCTGGAGTTCATTAATGAGTGCGTCCTGTGTACCCGGATACTGGTGTACAAGTCGAACCAATTGGTCTTTTTGAGCCAATTCAGGGTTACTGGGGTCTAGAAGATGCCTAAGTAGGAGCCACGTCTTTTTGGTGCCTAGCTGTCCATTCATGCTGTCGCAGATTTGGCCCCACTGTTGCTTTTCTAATTCAAGAGAGTACTGCTCAATCTCCCTTTCTAAGTGAGCAATTTTTACACGTAGTGTCCTGTTGTTGCGCTGTGTTTTCCAGCGTCTAAGAAGGCTGGCATGCGCTTCCCACATGTGGAGTAATTTATTGTCCGTGGTATGTTGCTCTGCAGACGCAGGTGCCAATGAAGTGGCATGTTCTACATATGAGGTAAGATCAGAGATCCATTTCTCCAGGTTAGAGATATCGGTTGAAGCGGTTTGCTCCCGAATTTTGCGAAATTTGTCCCAATCCGTAATTTTGATGGTCGTTTTGGGGGGCTTGTTGGCTTGGATTTGGAAAGTGGTTGAGATAATATAATGATCACTGCCAAGTGGGACACCCGTGTTGCACCACCGAATATCGCCAATGTTTTTAGACAGCATGAGATCTGGAGATGTATCGATACTGACACTATTACCTATTCTTGTGGCAATTTGCGCGTCATTGAGAAAAGAGAGGCCAAGGTTTCGTGCTGCAATCCAAATTTTGGTTCCTTTGGTACTGCATTTTTTGTATCCCCATGCGGTATGTTGGGCGTTAAAGTCACCGACGATTAGAAGTTGAGCTCTCCCTGCTGCTCTAACGACCTTCTGAAAGAGACCTGGGATCTCGGTGCCTTTGTCTTTGGGCGAGCTGTATACATTGAGGACAAAGCAGCTTATGTTTTCCTTACCCTGCGGAAGGATTTCGATGAGTGTATGAGGTACTGTTGTTCCGTCTATGTTGTGTTGTATCGCTACAATATTTCTCTGAATGAGAGTTGCAGTGGCAGGGAGTCGCCCTCTGCGTTCATCAATCGGAGATTGGAAAACCTGGTAATTTTACGATTGCGTTTGTTTCTTGTAGGGCAATAACGTCTGGAGGTTTTTGGAGGGCTTGAATATGGAACTGCATGTTGGCTTTTTTGTTTCGATACCCCCTGCAGTTCCACTGCCATACCTCAATTTCCCGGCTTCGCGGAGCCATTTTGGTTAATGGTTGGTAATATTAGGCGGGGGGGTTGAATAACCTGTGCGGGTTGAGTAACCTGTGCCGGAGGCGAGGTGTGGAGGGGTAGAATGGATTCTAATCGTTTCATGATTTGCGAATGTAAGTTTCGAAACATGATTTCAACTTTATCTTCAAGCTCTTTGACGTAGCGTTTACAATTGGCATCGGCTTTTTGCATTGTTAAAGGATTAGATGGGAGGTCCTTGTCTGAAGGGGATTCCGCCATCTTTTTTGCTTGGGGTTCCCTATCAGAGGTAGCAGGGCGTTTGAGCGCATTGCTGCTGCCCGTGGTGTCCATGATTTGTTCGTCTATGGTCGTAGGACGCGGGTTACCGGTTGAGAATTTAGGCGGATTGGGGAGTGAATTGGCAATAGTGGCCTGATTGGCTGCTATCCGCTGATCCATAGCATCTAGGCGCTTATTTGTGTTCCGAATAGCCTGAAGAATTTCATCCAAAGGGGAGTCAATTTTACCTTTTTCCTGCTTCCGGCTTTTATCCTGGGAGACCCCGGCACGCCAGCCCACCTGTTTATCCGGCTTGGTGTCTTCGCGTCCCTTGCTGCTACTTCTTCCTCGGGGTGTAGACTGCGACCTTTCGCGGAGAGGTGTAAATGAGCTGGAACGATCACGGGTGCCGTACTGCTCTCCTTGTCCACTGTTCTTGTTTTGACGTTGCCTTGGTCTTGACTCACGTCGTTGTCCCACCTTGGAATTCGGGTTCTTCGGCGCTGAGGGCTTGACTTGATCCACGTAGCGATACTTGCAGTTCTTGCTCCCTGTTGCATGAGCGCCCCCACACACGATGCACTTAGGAGTGCACTGGAGGGGCTGGCCAGGGCTCGGGGGCGGGTGTTGTTCACCACAGCTATGACACAGCTGCTGCGGCGGCTTGCTGCAGACGTCAGCGCGATGCCCCATTGTGCGGCAATTCAGGCATGTTTCGACTTGTTCTAGGAATTTATAGCAGTGGAACAATGCTGAACCGTAGTAAAGTTCATAGGGCACATGCTTTCCGGCGAATGTAATTAAAACTGAACGAGCTTTGCCAATTCTTCGTGCAGAAATAATTGGCAAGTCCGGGTTGCGACTTACTACAGCGTCCAGTACTTCATCGGGCGTCTCTCCCGGGTGATAGGCTCCGTAGATAATGCCTCTGGACGACTCGCCGGGTGACGGAACATATGCCATAGTTGGAAATTCCTTGCCTTCCAGTTTGACGGACTGCAATCGGCGATAGCTTCTCATGAGGTTGGGATCCTTGGTGGCGACAGTGATCGTGTTGTTGTAAGGGTTCACTCGAACACAATCTTCCTTCAGTACAAAATATAGGGTCGAGATTCACTGATGCGGCGATTGCCTGGTGGACTGCCCGGGGGCTGTAAGCCTGAAGCTCGAAGTCTCTTGGCCTCACGACTACTTTGTGGTAGTCTGCCGGAAGGCGGGGAAGGGCTGCCCTGCGAGGGCGAAGAGGTGGCTTGCTGCCAGCGGAGGAAATTTCGGACTCGCCTTTGGCCACGTTGACTTCCGTCGGGTCCATCTCGGCATCTCTGCTTCCCGC
This sequence comes from Amblyomma maculatum, assembly GCF_055883805.1. Lineage (NCBI taxonomy): Eukaryota > Metazoa > Arthropoda > Arachnida > Ixodida > Ixodidae > Amblyomma > Amblyomma maculatum. Next base: position 62,591,547 of record NC_139351.1, on the reverse strand, counting down.
GTTCCGGCCGCGGGCGGATTTCCTGCGTCCAATGTGGCTGTATTTCTCATGGTGTCCCAGAACTCGTTCCCAGCCCTCTTCCGAGAGCTGTTCCGGTGAAATATCTTCACCGTCGACGGGGTACTCCATTCTTCGTGGCTGAACGAGCGTGCGTGGAGCCGCCGCGGCGCGTCGGGGGACGCTAGGCTTAACACAACCTAGCGTTCCCGTACACCTGGCGATTCAAAAGTCCACTAGAGTGGTCGGTGGATGACCCACCTGCACACAAATTGGCTTCGGCCAGTCCGGGAGCACTGTCCAATAACCCTGCGGCAGGTGAAGAGCTGCCTACGTGGTGCGTAACGGTCCTCGAGCGGGCGCGAAGAGCGGAGTGCATGAAAACACGTCCGTCCTCTACGGCAGCTGAGACGAGAATCTTGATTTATAAGAAGGGAAAGGCGCGGTAACTGTCTCACTTGTTTTCTGTGTACACCTCAACCGCGCCGTAAGAGAAGGGAGCCCTCAGACATCGCACAGCACACTGACTGAGGGCTAAAATGCAACAAAAGGGAAAAGGATAAAAACAAGGGAGAAAGTGGAGAGCCCACGAATGATACATACGCGAGGTGCTTCCGCGAAAGCGAGCCAAGTGTCTTTCTGAGGGAGCCAGGCAACATATGTATATATATATATATATATATATATATATGTGTGTGTGTGTGTGTGTGTGTGTGTGTGTGTGTGTGTGTGTGTGTGTGTGTGTGTGTGTGTGTGTGTGTGTGTGTGTGTGTGTGTGTGTGTGTGTGTGTGTGTGTGTGTGTGTGTGTGTGTGTGTGTGTGTGTGTGTGTGTGTGTGTGTGTGTGTGTGTGTGTGTGTGTGTGTGTGTGTGTGTGTGTGTGTGTGTGTGTGTGTGTGTGTGTGTGTGTGTGTGTGTGTGTGTGTGTGTGTGTGTGTGTGTGTGTGTGTGTGTGTGTGTGTGTGTGTGTGTGTGTGTGTGTGTGTGTGTGTGTGTGTGTGTGTGTGTGTGTGTGTGTGTGTGTGTGTGTGTGTGTGTGTGTGTGTGTGTGTGTGTGTGTGTGTGTGTGTGTGTGTGTGTGTGTGTGTGTGTGTGTGTGTGTGTGTGTGTGTGTGTGTGTGTCTATGGGAAAAGAAGAACAGAACACGTTTGAAAAAAGTGTCAGACGCAATGAATGAAACAACGTATTTGACATTTCAACCGCGGGAGGCGCCTTCGTCGCAAGAAATATAAGTCCCGCAGCCCAAACTCCAAACAAATTCTATATATATATATATATATATATATATATATATATATATATATATATATATATATATATATATATATATATATATATATATAAAGTCAGGTACTCGGCTCTGAAATGTTCAGCGCCTGATGCTGAAGAAAGAAATCGACGACAACCCTGTTCAACGCCTGAGGCACAGGAAAGACAACGATCACAACGCTCGCTCGGACGCGCGCGCGTGTACTGACACAAGCTCTACGACTGGTCGCCGAAAGTTCGCTCCACTGTTTACGGCGTAGCGCCCTGTGAAAGGTCTTCTGTTACAGCTATATATATATATTTATATATATATATATATATATATATATATATATATATATATATATATATATATATATATATATATATATATATATATATATTTTTTTTTTTTTTTTTGCCGCGAAACCTTCAAAACAGTATTTGTTGTTTTTTAAGAGCAGCCGGCATACAGGCTTATCACTCTGATTCTGGACTGCGTATCAGTTCCATAATCTTTGCTTGTTAATACTCGATGTCGCGAGTCACACCTTTATCAGTTTTGTTGTAGCGAAAGCTGCACCGAGATCTGTCTCGAAGCTTCCGGCCACTTGGGTGTCTTTCCACAATGTTCCAGCCCGTGCTGGTAGCTGTTTGCGACGTTATCTAGATTGTTCCGTGCAGCCTTTAAATTGAGCGTTGACGAGTGTGACGAGCATTCTCTGTCCGACGACCGACGAGCACGTTTGTTGCTATCGCCGCCGCCGACTTGCTTAGTTCTATATATATATATATATATATATATATATATATATATGGTTGGTTGGTTGGTTTGTGCGGTTTAACGTCCCAAAGCGACTCAGGCTATGAGAGACGCCGTAGTGGAGGACTCCGGAAATTTCGACCACCTGGGGTTCTTTAACGTGCCCTGACATCGCGCAGCACACGGGCACCTTGCTTTTCGCCTCCATTGAAAAGCGGCCGCCGAGGCCGGGATATATATATATATATATATCAGTTCATAAAGCCGCAATATGAACCAGCAAACATGTGCTTATAAAGTAGACTGACACAAGCTTAAAAACATAGCGAGGTTATATACATGCACTTCGGCTTCTTTTGAAGAGTCACGTGGCTTCTGCTGTTGTGTAAATGGTTTGATTTCTTTTTGTTGTTTTCAAACTATTCAGCCTTGCTTTGTTTAGATTTTCGAATGCTGCTATTGGGCGCAATTTTGACGCTGCTTTCGCACCTAAAGGTTGAGTGGTTTTATTAGCCAACGAAAGCAGAGCCTTAATAAGTGAGGTTGATTCGGTGAATATTAGTTTTTATTCAGTGGTTTGTATGTTACCGTTTCGTCGGCTAGGTTTCAACCATTCTGTAGTGTGCTACATGCTTCAGATTTACATATATTTATATGGCATATTCATCCCGTGTGACCACCCGCTAGTGAGCACATGAGTATTCCTGGGAGTGTTGTCTTTTCTGCACTTCAGGTAACTAGCAAAATGCATCAACTCACCCAACAGTGCATTATTCAGTTAAAATGGTAATGTGTTGTTGCAGACATAGACACTGAATAGCTAATATATTTGCCCTCGCTACTGCGCAGTTCTCAGAACGCAGGATTGCTAATAAGAAGCACCACACATGCAGATAACCTTGTATAAAATGGTAAACATGGTCTCATAATAATTATTTACTTATGCAATCATCAAGAGGCTGGCGGAATATAAATGCGCATGAACAACGCGTCATAGCGGAAGTACATTTTACTAGCCACGATCACGGCGTTGCCGCCCGGCATTTCAGCATGAAGATGACACTAGTCTTTGTACTTCTGATTTGCATTGCCTACGTCAAGTGCCAATATGGCAAGGCCGCTCCGGATGACACGTCCTCTGACTATCAGACTTTTTGCGGTAAGAAAAACCTCCCCGTGTTCTCAGGACGCGTTTATAAGCGTGTATTTGATTTCCCGATTTATGATAGTTGCGTTTGTGGTTCAATGGCTTTTGCGCAATTGCCTAAAACAAAAGGACAGGGAAATTTCCTTTAAATAGATGTTATTGGCTTTTCGTAAAAGGAAAACGGGTATGTAAGCGCATATCCGACTGGCTTTAATAGAAATATTGTTAGTATAACTAGCAGAATTTTTTAGTAAAGTAGCTCATGCCAATATAATAGGAGTAGTAACACTAAGAGCAGTTTTGAGCAATTAAAGCTCTACGTAAAAAAAAATATCATAAAAGCTTCTTATTCAGAAATGTACGGGAGATAGAACTTATACGCGGATATCAAATTATTTTCTGGTTTAAGAGCTTACATGATAGAGAACTGTGAAACAATGGTGCAAGCAGATAGCCTCTGAAGGTTATTTACGCAAGGTTTAAAATATCTCTACACTGCTTTAGCTCTAACACCATTCAACTACTGACCATCTAGAAGTATATTGTTAGTTATTACAGTTGTGTCTTGCGGACTGATTGTCTTCGTCCGGTTAGTGTCATCTTGTGGTGTTTCCTTTAGATCTAAAGGCTTAACATCACAAAGCAACACCTTCTATAACGGCGCGTAGCAAAGGGCTGTGTATAATTTAGGGCACCTAGAGTCTCCAACGTGCACTGATATCGTCTACTACTAGGAGACTAATACAGCTTTCTTGATTGACCGTGAGCGAAACGAAGTTGCAAATAAGTAAAGATCTTTCCTTTGTAAGCTTATTTAAACTCACTGTCAATGTATAACGAGGAAATCGCATACCATATGGCTGAAGAGGATTGCGCGGCTGTTAACCAAGCTATCGCTCTAACCAGCCCAACCGGGAGGTTCACCAATGAGACGCCCAAACAGGTCAATGAATTGTCCAACATGGCTGGGCTGGTGTGAATCTTCTACAACATGCAACTGCAGCGCCATCACCGGCTCCAAGCTTGACGTGAACGTCAACTACTTGTGCGCATAGACGGCGCTCAGATCGGCCACCCGTGGCTGCGGAGTGGCAATATACAATTTGTGTGAAGCTTTCCATTTGATATCGCTGGCCTTAATTAAAGCCAAAGATCAAAAGCTCTCATTGTAAAATGAACAAATTATGAGCGAACTGAATGTCGTCCCTTTATAATATGATGCGACAGGCATTGATGGCACCTTTTTGTGTCTCCCTCTGGCGATTTTGTTACGCATACACGCATACATGCACTCTGGTATTCGCTTACTCACTAAGTTCTAGATTTTTGTCTCTGTTACCTCATACGTCTTCATTTGCTTTGCCGTGTGCTACTGCGTTATCTGAAACACCAACATAAGCCAAGGGTATAGAAAGGAGGTATAGCAAGTTTAACCCCTTTTTTTCTTTATTGCCTGGTCTTGACACATTTCAATGAACGAAAACAAAGCCAACAAAAGTCACACAAATGCTATTTACATATTACACATTAAAATGCACGCATACACAACCAAGGCTCTAGTCGTGAGAGTCACTCGGGAGGTTCTGCAGCAGCTTTCTGGATTGCCAAAAACCTGTCCACACTTTGATTGAAGTGAAAAGCACTCCTTCACTCACGTTGTACGAGCATACCTGAGTGGCCTAGCTCTAACATATCTTACTACTAATCGAAGTGTTCCGGAATGCTAAATTTCCTAATTGGCAGTTCCTGCCACCTTGATCAAGTTATGTGCTTTCGTGAGGTCACGCAACCATCTCACGAATCAGTTGCCGATCCTGCCAGATACAAGTAACGAACAGACAAAGCCATGCTCGTGACTTTCCGGTATCACTTCCGATACTCGCACAAAATATTGGATAACACCAATGTTTGTAGCGCAGTGTCACAAGTGAACTCTCCTATGCTCTTTGACGGTGCCTGGATCTAAGGCTAGCCCACAAACTGTTTCAAACAAATCTGTTGCTTTCTTCACAAACAATACTTTTTCACTGTAAGTATATGCCTGCCGATTTACAGTGGGAAAAAATTCTAGGATGACCTTACTACACCTTAAGAGCGAGAAGGTTCAAGCCTTTGGGTTCACTTCTACTGGAGTGTTCATTTGACAAAACCTTTTTGTGAGACACACGGCCGACAATACTTTACTCGTCTTGATCAAACGCACATCGCCCGTTCGCTAACTACCGCGTCTAGGGATAAACTGACTGAAGGTCCACCAGCAAACCACTTCTCACATCCTCCATTCAGACACGGGGCGCTAACTACGTTGCCATAAAGACGAATTTATGACGTGTTTCTCAACAGCAAGGCGTGGTGTGGGTGATTTGCGCGCAGTAGTGGTTAGGTGCACGGTGGAGACGACAGATTTTGTTTTGAAGCGCCAGTGCAAAGCAAGTTTTATATCGCAAATTTCTTATCGCACTTTCTGTACACGGCGCGCATAAGCAAAGGAAAACTTTCGCATTAAAAGGCTAAATTTTTGTGTTTGTAAACTAGCTGGTTTTTAAGAATGTGGAGACGTTATCACGTCTTTATATATATGTCATGATTGGTCAACAATGATCTAATTATAAAGAATTCATATCCCCCACGTGTTAGTACCGGCAGGGCACTGCGAAGACGAAGCACGTCTCTTGCTTGTGCGATTCAACCCTCATGGGGTTTAGACTTCAAGGCTTAGTGCGTGGCAGATTGTATGGCATGCCTAATCAGTCAATTGCGGAGCTGTCACCATTTAGGAGGTGCAGTATTTTTGCTGCCCATCATTTTCACCAAAAAGTATTTGTTTCTAGCTTCCTTCACGTGTAAAAGTTCTGGCTAACATTTCTCAAAACCAAGCGGAGTCTGTATGCTTAGAGACGTACCCCAGAGATAAAAAGAGGTATGAAATATTTAGTCGCTGCCTCCAATTCATTTTAAGATTGACTAATTATTCGCCAGTAACAAACGGCAGTTCCCCATTTTGCCACATGCGGGAATATTTCAGTCGGCCAAGATATAAACAAAAAAGTATGGTTCTGGAGAGGGCGATTATGGAGAATACTATTTATGGTATCCAGCGTTTTGGAACAAGTGCCACTCGTATTTTATCTCAAGAAACTAGTCCGGGGTGATATTCACAAATGAAAGATAGTGCTAATATCTATAAAGGACGCAAGGCAGATACAATTATATACCTGCAGGGTGCAGTGTTTGCGTTTGTGAGCTTCCCAGTATGTGTGCGATTCATAGAAAACGAAGCATAAGCTTGGTTTCAGCCTGCAATTGGGGATATTGATTTCTCTACGTCTGTGGGAAATACAAGGTGTTTGGGCTGATTTTAGAATGCTTAGGATGAAATGGTGATCGACAGGAAATTAAGTCAATCTAATCTATTTTGAATTTTTCAAAACCATTTCAAATTTTTAACTCAATTGAACATTACAGTGCCTGAAATTATAATATTCTAGTGCCCATACTATGGGATTTCTAACAAGGGTAATCATTGTAGAAGTTTAGGAAATAAAATTATGTAATTTGTATTTGGTAATTATACCAATTTCCTTCGTGAAGCGCGATTCATTCGAGAGGCGCGTCTTTGAAGCAAAGCTGCAGTATTTATTTAGGACATGGATTCTTTGAGTCCATACGCCATTTACTTTTCTTCCCACGGCAGATATCAAGAGAGCCTACCAGCTTCAATTTCTGGATTGCGTTGAGAGCCGGATTCCTAAGGTAAGCTGATCTTTAGGAGCCAATTTCAGTATATCACAGCTCCTAAATTGGCAAAGAATACATAAATTAGGTAAATAAATACAGCTTTCAAACTCATATAACAAAAATGGTTGAAGGTTTAGAACAAGTTAGTTATTTAGTCAGTATTATGCAGAAAATATTTCAGTGCCATGCAGGAAACCAAATGCATTTGTTTGTCAACGAATTGCTAAGATTCATTGCCGATTACAAAACCTCGCGGTAACGTAAAAATATTGAATGCCAAGTGCTCGGTACTTCGGCATCTTCTTCGCATTGTGGTTGAGTAATTTGCTAGCGTATCTGGGGACATGGCGACTACTACTGCCCGTGGTCGATGAAATGCCCCCAATCATTAATAAGGTTAATTGAGGTTGCATCTGCGTCAATAAGTACACTGTAAGGGGCTTGCAATTTGTTTTAGTAGGGATCTTCCTAGATATTGAAACTGAAGTTGCAACAAAAAGATGCTGCACATATTGTGAGTGTCTGCGCATCCACTTGATGAAAACGTACAAATATGACATCTAGGTGAAGATATCACAAGAATATAAGTTTTTGTTCATTTATCTTACAAGTAAAAACACAGTAGCCAATATGACCACATGTCATAATACGGTTAAATGATAGTCCCGCTATTTTATATGTGGAAGTTGTATTCGCACAAAACGCTTGATCATTTCGCCTTCTGTTAAATTTGTTATGCTTTATTTTACCATGATTGCATGCGACTTTTTATTGGCCGAGAAACCCATCATTTTAACATAAATGGAGATTGGTTGAAAATACCTGTCACGCTACACCATTCACATCAAGTTTGTCTTTCACTTCACAGATAGCATGCTGGTCTATAGCCATGTTACAGCCGGGATTTATCCCCCCGTTATTTGGCCTTACTTTCTAGCCCTGCACTTTTCACACTAGGAGTCTGAAATCACATCAGATATTAGAGAGAGATGTGAGGAAATAAATTTATTGCATTATTGGGAAATTGTGCTTAATGCTGTGAAGGGAAAACGAACATTGGTCTCCTAATTTTACGACGCAAGTGCACTATATAGCCTTGGAGGCACATGCGTTTAGCAGAGATACAGGAATAAAGTAGGAAGAAACAAAAGTTCCTCAACGTGTTTCGCGCAACCTTTCGATCAGAGAGCCCCGCCCGCTACTACGTTGATATCGCATTAGGATTTATCGTGGCTGTCTTGTAGGTTTAGGATGAATTATGGAGTTTAACTTTTCAAAGGTATTCATGATATGAAAGACGCCATAGTGCAGGGCTCCGGAAAGAATTCCTTTAATTCTAAATGCCCGAAAAACGACATCGCGAACATGATCGCCGCATTAGCTAAGGCCAAATTTGGAATAATTTAAAAGCAGATACACAAACTGAGATAAAGTTCTTGTCGTCGTAAGTACTACATTCGTCCCGCGTACCAGTGAAATTAAGGTTTCGTAGATCTTAATATATTAGAAAAACTAATTTCAACAGCTGTTCTCGCAAACAGCTTAGATATACGTTCTATGACTCCTTTCTAATGAAAAAGGTAAATTTAAACATCAGGGAATATTTAACGCAACAACGCTCTTACGTGGTAGGTTAACGCGTGCCCGGCTTAAGAACCAAGGAATAAACGCTCCTTTGAGCTAAACTCGCGGAAGGTATTGGCGTTTGCACCCAGTATCCAAAGCAAGCTTTGGAAATTCCTGAGAAACATCGAAAGGTTTGCATTTTATCGAAATAATCATTGTAAGGTTTGGAAGTTTACGCATAAAGCAATTTTCGGGTGCAAGCAGAGCATGAAGGGAATCGCTTGCTCGAAGTATTTGTCTTATATATGTACACAAAACCGTGGCCTCTCGAAGTGAGGTATTTGAGGGGCTGGATTAAAAGTGCATCATATCTACTCACACGTTTAATAATTGGAAAATAGGCAATAAAAGTAATATTTGAATTCATATAAACAGTTTTCACACAAGTTCGTAAAACTACTCTTCTGCCCTTGCCAGCTGAAAAGCAGATTGCAAGACAATCAAAACTTCGCTTAAGCTCCCAAGTTGTACATGTTCTGAAGGAAAACTAAGTCTTTTCACATTGTTACTTGTGATGCACAACGAAGAATGCGTCAATAGCCTGCAGGGAATATAGGCAGGTTATCATGTCAACCCACATACAGGCCACAGCATCAATGTTAATTTGTCTCCCAAGGTCTGACCAGCTGCGCTGCGTGTTCTCATTCTCGAATTTGCGGTTGTTGTCACGACAAGGCAAAAAGCAAAACAGTGTCTCCTCAGGAAATATTTTCTGATCATATTTTGTAACCGACTTGCAGGGAGAGCAATTCAGTCGCCATGCGTGAAGCTCCTGACGCGTGCCATTCGTGACCTATACGGACACCTTTTTAGCCGCGGCATGGTACTAGTTCCTAATAACGAGACAAAAAAGTGTCGTAGCATCATATAATCCGCGAGAGAATAGCAATACCCTACCATGAAATTTCTTGCAGTTCAAGAACACCCTGGGAGAGCAAGGCTTGACACATGACACGTTTCTGCAGAGTATTTGCGATGGTGATGTAAGTAGCTGCTTTTTTTTATTGGAAATAAACACAAAATTTCCAATCCTCTAAGAAAGGTAAAGGAAGCTGAATATCCAGCACGGGTTTTTACTTAGATCAGCGATCTGTAAGCAGGGAAAATTTGATTCCGATAAGAAACGGTGCATTGTTGCGTTATCTAACAGCATACCTTGGGAAACAATTGGCGTACTAGATCTGTCTGCTCTGAAAGGTGGCCTCAAATTCACTTTCATCTTCCATTATCGCCGTTGAAGCTCCGCGTAGAATCTAGAAAGTCAGGCGCGAACGATACATGCAAGTCAATGACAGCACGCCGTTTCCGACGCAGGTCTCAATTCTTAAGCGCGACTGTGTATAACAGAATTAGTTTCGTTTGAGTTGTCGGGTTTAACGTCGTCCCCAAACGACTAACACTATGAGAGACACCGCAGTGGAGGGCTGCGGAGATTTCGACGAACAGGTTCTTTGGCGTACATCAACATCGCATACAACAGGGGCGCCTAGTTCCTCGCCTCCATCGAAAAGCTGTAGCCAAAGCAGGGATTCAATCCCGCATCCTTGGGCACAGTAATCGAGCACCCTACCACTGCACCGCCCCTGCTGGAGAAGTAGAGAACTCTGATCTCCTATTTCAGGTATGTCTTGAGCTATGCTCAATGAAGCTGACGAAATGGCATTTTGAATTGATATTAAGGCTTCGCTGCGGCGTAGGCTAGCCCACGTCTCGGTCGACTGCATACAGAAAGACGAGCTGTTCATTTGTGCGGGTTCTTTTAGTGAGCGCTTGCTCATGTTGTATTTTAAGCCCCTTTTATAATCTATCAGCTATGGTGCGCATTGTCACTGCAGGTCATAGGCATAATAACTATGTGGAACTTTCCTTACTTAGTCAAAGCATTCCGCAAAACTAAATATTCACTATCATTCATAATCATAAACTGCCCATGATGATTGACACAAAATGACGTGCAGTGTTTGGCTTAAAAGATGAAAGCTGTTAATTTACTATATTCTATCAAACGGCTCAAATTTTTACCATAACTCAAGTCTGGATGAATACAGTGTTATGAAATTAGGTTATTTCTCTACATATTGACCTGAATTCTTGCTTTGATGAACAAGGAAAAAATTGTCAAAAGCATCTTTAGTTAGTGAGTTCTTTCAAAAATGCTTTAAGGCGCAATAAACGTATGGTACATTAGCATAACACTCTTCTCAGCGCAAAATGTGCCACCCAAAGATTCCATTAGCCGCTCATGACGAATCATACCTTCCCTCACGTTGTGAATATATTTTAAAGCTGCAGAAAACAATTGTCGTTTGCCATCTAACGTGAAAAAAACTTTTTGTAAAACGTACTGTACCACAAAATAGGTCGTATATGTGTGCGATATTGAAGGTGCTTTCGGGAGACATCTAGTTTTTCTTTATTAGGCTCCATCTATGGCTTTCATTGATAATTTTGTTCGCCTACAAGCACTCTTCTAGTTGTCTATTTAATAGACCCTCAATATGTAGCGCCCTCGTACTACAAAACATCAGAGTACGGAATGTCATATTGCTGGACAAAAGAATGCATGACGTCACAATTTAGAAAGATAGACTACAGAACATCAATATACAAAACAACAGACAATGAGCATCACAGTACAGAACTACAGACAATGAACGTCACAATGCAGAACTACAAACAATGAACATCGCAATACAGAACTATAGACAATGAACGCCAGAATACAGAACTACAGACAATAAACGTCACACTAAAGGTCAAAAATACTGCAAGACTACAGAGTATCAGCAATTTTCTGTTGTTTTTTCGACTAGTAATCACCAATAATTTCCGTTCCTATCCTCTGCAGTTAGTCGATAACAATTGCTAGTCTCACCTCATTTTTCAAGTCATTTGTAGTAGTAAAAAGATACCTTTTCGCAGCCCGGAACTCGGCCAGACCTCTGACCTTGTCACTCAGTTGTAAGCCCGCTGAGTGGGCTTACAAATATGGGCTCACAAGGTTCACCGAGAGCCATGCGCCCGAAGCCATCCAGTAGAGTCCTCAAAGAGGGCTCAATGTTGACATAAATTCTTTCCTATCCTCCAATCAATTCCGAAAATTCACTCATATTGAAGAATCAGACGTGAATAGAAAATATCGGAGCCCTTGAACCCGTTTGAAATTGTGCCTTCATTAGCTCACACACACTGATTAGCATAGAGTCATTATCTACACATTATGTTAAAGACCTCACTACAAAGATATTTTTACGTGAAAGGCCTCACTAGAAGGATTAAAAGTTGGATGTCGCTTACAATGCCTCTGGAACGTAATAGCACCGACTCTTTGTTTTTCTTTTCCGCTTTTTGGCGTTGGCGAATCACCAGTTACAATTTACAAACTACTGATCAAAATATAATGCAGAACATGCTACACGCAACGGTAATCGTAGACGAATGAAAATACACGACCTAGTACAGAACTCATACACATGCTGATATGTCGCATACATGGCTACGCCTAATGGCTCGTTCACATTTGTGTATTCGTGCCAAAAAGTGAGCAAAATTCGCTGCCGCGGCAGGAGATCCGCCGGAAATCTCGGCGGAAAGCCAATTCGGCCCGGGGCCGATCTTGCCGCCGGAATGTTTCCGCCGAATTCTAACAGCCATTAGGAAGGCGAGAACGTTGAGTCGGCGCGGCCCGTGGCGTCGACCGGTTAGCACCCTCGGGGGTCAACATGGCAACAGCGTACTTGAAATCGACGATCGGCTCACAATAAATGACAGCCACAGCCGAAATGATTTCGAGGCCGTGACGTTGTGAGGCTATATCGCGTGCGGTAGGGCAAGCCTCATCCCGAACACAAAAGCAATGTGTTGAAGAATGACATTTGGAATAAGATCGACACTGTCCTTGATATGAGCGGAAAGTATGCCCATTTTGTTTACGATGTTTGCAATTAGCATGTTGAAGCTCTTTCTGCCACAATACGTGGGACAGATGTACCATGACTTAGTGAAGAATTAAATGATTATGGGCCTTCCCATCGGCACTTAGCATAGCTGTATGCTTTTGGTGGCCTACGTAACTGCAGTCGAGCGGACAGGTTAGGGGCAACAAGAGCTCGCAGTCGAAGCGGTGACGGCGGTGATGAGTTGGCTCAAAAGAGCGAACGAAGGAGCGTGCCAGTGGTAGCGGACTTCGCTAAACCTTGACTCTACCGGGAATCAAACCTCCTTTCCTTGAATCAGTAGTCCAGCGCTTTACGAACTGTGTCACGCCCCGGATTGTGAAACGCTTTTCTATCATGAGAATGAAGCGGGAATCTGCGAGTAACAGACACAGCTCCTTTCGTTTCCTGCAAACGAATTATAGAATGCCGGTGAACTTTGTGTTCGAAAGGAGCGCGTGATGTACCGTCACGACGGTTCATGACGTCACCAAGCGACACGACGGGCGTCCCATCG